>NC_057351.1:12600000-15507500 GCF_016509475.1 Prionailurus bengalensis
GGAATATTTTGATTCCCCTCAAAACAAACCTCATATCTTTTAGCAGTCACATCCCATCTCCTCCCTGCTGCCCTACATCCCTGATCCTTAGCAACCGCTAATCTACTGTCTGTCTCTATGGATTTACCTGTTGTGCACATTTCACACAAGTGGAATCATACTATATGTGATCTTTTGTTACTGGCTTTTTTCACTTGGCATAACATTTTCAGGGTTCCTCCATGTCTCAACATAGATTGGTACTTTATTCTTCCACGACTGAGTAATATTGTTGTTTATTTGTCCACTCATAAGTTAATGGACACCCAGATTGTTTCTCTCTCTTTTTTTTTTTGACTGTTTATGAATAATACTACTGTAAATGTTTGTGTACAAATTTGTGTGTGGACATCTGCTTTCAGTTCTCCTGAATCTGTCATGAGATCTGGAATTGCAAGTGAAGGGGTTCAAAAGAAGTCTCCATAAAGTATGCCACTTGAGCATGTGGGTTATTTTGCGCCGAAAGTGATCAAGACCTAGTGGGCTGAAAACATTTGCACCTCCCTTAACTACCTAATGGATGTCAGTTGGGGGTCTTTCCCAGGATGAGACTTTTTATCAGAGATTAGTTTTACCTGAGTGACCCATCAATGTGGCAGGGCAAACCTCTGATCATGAAAAATCTGCTCTTATCACCCCATGAATTGCCTACTCTTCCATTTCATTCCCTAGCTCAGGATAAACATATATGCCTCATTTTACCTTCCTGTCTTGGAATGCCCCCATGCATGTGGTGTTCCTGTACATTTGAAACTAAGTGTGGTTTTCTCCTGTTAATCTGTTTCGTGTCAATTTAATTCTTAGAGCAGCCAGAAGAACCTTTAAGGGTGGAGGAAAACTTCTCCTCCCAGCACTAGGTCACGTGGTAACTGTTTAACATTTGGGGGGAACTATCAAACTGTTTTCCAAAGTGGCTGCACCATTTTACGTGCCCACTAGCAATGTATGGAGGGTTCCAGTTTCTCATCTTTTGTCAACACTTATTATCTGACTTTGTGATTCTACCCAACTTAGTGGGTGTCAAGTGGTATCTCACTATGGTTTTGATACGCATTTCCGTAATGGCTAATGATGTGGAGCACCTTTTCATGTGCTCATTGGCCATTTATATATATTCTTTGGAGAAACATTTATCCAAGTCCTTTGCTCATTTTTTTTATTTGGGATATTTGTATTTTTATTATAGAGTAGGCTAAAGATTATTTAACAAGAGTCCTTCATGAATGAAGTTGTGGCATACTGTATAACATCAGGAGGCAAGTGATAATCTGGCTATTGCTGTACTATCTGCTACTGATAAGGAGATGACAGCGAAATCATGTCTGTCAAGTCATGTTTTTTTCCCTTGTGAACAGCAAGCAAGCTATGGGGTGATAGTTCGGTCTTATGGAGGGGACCCCTTTCCCACCAACCTTTCAACTAATGCTTAGCATCCATTGATGATCATTGCTTGACTCAGCTATTAAATTAAGGGTTGCCAAGTCGTATTTTAGTTTGCTTTCTGGTTTGCTTGTTTTTTTTCTATCATTCTTTCTATATTTTATTATTTTTTTATGAAAAAAAATTTTTTTAATGTTTATTCATTTTTGAGAGAGAGACAGAGAGACAGAGCATGATTGGGGGAGGGGCAGAGAGAGAGGGAGACACAGAATCTGAAGCAGGCTCCAGGCTCCGAGCTGTCAGCACAGAGCCCGACGTGGGGCTTGAACTCATGAACTGTGAGATCATGACCTGAGCCGAAGTCAGACACTTAACCGACTGAGCCACCCAGGCTCCCCTTTATTTATTTATTTATTTATTTATTTATTTATTTATTTATTCATTCATTCATTCATTCATTCATTCATTCATTCATTCATTCATTCATTTATTTATTGAGAGAGAGAGAGAGACAGAGAGTCCTTAAGCAGGCTCTGCATTCAGTGCAGGCACAGGGCTAGATCTCACAACCCTGAGATCATGACCTGAGCCAAAATCAAGAGTCGGATGCTCAGCTGGCTGAGCCACCCAGGCGCCCCTCTATAATTCTTTGTATACTTACTAGCCGGCATACTTCTTGGTAAAGAGTAGCTTTCCCTCATCAACTGGGGCTTTAAGGTGATATTGACATATGGTCCATTCTGGAAAGGCAGATGGATACTTAATTCTTTCTTTATCATTTCTAATGTTCAAATGAAGGGATTGGTGTTCAAATTAAAGGGCTGGTGTAATCCAAATTAGGGGAGTTTCTGAGGCTCCAGTTGCCACAGGGAAACTTCTGATATTGATCTCTAGGGTATCAAAGAAGAGCATGCTTCTCCCCAGTGACTGAGAGTTTAGACCAGCCCTTCTCCCTTCCCTGACTGGCTCCTATTCTGGACTGCTGAGGCACATTTCTACCTCTTTTCTGATAGACACACTAGAAGTGAACATTTAAAGACCCTGACCGTTTTTAAATGTTGGAAGGTAATCTCAGGTAGAAATTCCCTGCAGAAGAGATGGGTAACTGATCCAAAGTCTCTCATTAGACATTAACTGGATTAAATTGAAACCACTGGCAAATCTCTTAACTATTACCCCTAGGTTGTCCCTTATTTTTATGTGCGAAGACTTTTATTTTTATTTCTAATTCAAGCCAGAGCCATTTCTCTGGCTCAGTGGGGTAACTGGAAAAGGTCTGCAGTTTGGACTCAAGAGTTTTGTTCTGGCACTTCTAGTGTGTGATCTTAGGCAAGACCTATAAACTGAAACTCATTTTTTCTCACATGAAGAATGAAGATGATATTAATGCCTGCTTTACTAGATTTAATCAGATAATTGGAATAAAAATGCTTTTTAAGTACCACAGAAGGGGGTAAGGCCATAGATCCCTTTTTTGCCCTCGACTTAAAATCAGTCAACCTCCTCCTTGATTGTATTACGGGCTTGGCTTTTTCCTGGACTTCTTTATCAAGTTTTCCTTTCCTTAGGCCCTTTTAGTTTCTTAGTTTTCTCTAGCTATCCAATCTTTATCCATGAAGCTATCCCATGAAGCTTTGCAACTTCCACTGTGGCTCACAAGTCTTCCCAAGTAGCCAGCAAATACAAGAGAAAGAGCAGAGGTTATGGATGCCAGCAAATGTGAGTTCAAATCTTGGTTCCATCACTTACTGGCTGTATGACATTAAGCTAAATTATGTCCCATTTGCTTGTCTTTTTTATGTATGTGAAAAGAAGTATGGTCGTATTAAATTTTTAAAACTGCGGACAGCTGTAGTAAAGGACTCCTGAGTTGGCAGACAGTCTGTGTTTGTTGCCTTTCCATTCTTTACCCCAAATAATTTTACCTTAAATTCCCACTTTCTCCCACCCATGGAGTTTGCTTTTGCAACTGCATGCAATTTCATTGTCTTCTCAGTACAACTGAGTACAGCAATTTGCATTTGGAGAACGACCGCATTTGTTTCTTATTTGTGCCTACCCTCCAGTATTCTTAACCACATCTGTTTTGGAGAGGGCTTTCCCCAACAATCGTAGGCTGCCTTCTGCCCTGGGGATCGCTACTAGGCTCATTTAAGCTTCAAGAGATGGTTGTTTCAGCTTCTTCCCTGTGCATTTGAATGTAAGGAATTTAACATGTTATTTATTGGGTGTCTGCATTTAGACTTTCTCCACTGATTCATGCTGTCTGTCTTCAAAGAGGAACAAACATGAAACAGGAAGTGCTTTTTTAAAGGGGGAATAATCTCCGTTAGGGTTAGTTGCTCTACCTCTTCATAATGTCAGCTGAGTTGTACGTTAAGTGGCTCCAGCTGTTAGCCATGTGGTGCTGGGCATTTCACCCTGGGGTGTTTTGTGATGTAAGCGACTTGTTCTGCGCTGTGCAAATGGATGAAGAGCCTGTTGTTTGGTGTGTTCCTTGGAGTGGGTGAATAGATACATTCTTTATTTTTTCGATTTTTATTTATTTGTTTGTTTTTTAAAATAAGCTCTACACCCAACATGGGGATTGAACTCGAGATCCTGAGATCAAGAGTCACACACTCCACTGACAGAGCCAGCCTGGCACCCCTAGATATTTCCTTCCTTCCTTCTTCCCTACCTTCCTCCCTCCCTCCCTCCACACGCCCAGCATGGAGCCCCGTTTGGGGCTTGAACTCAGGATAATTCAGTCAGCCTTTCTCAGGAATACATTCAGTCCATAAGAGTTTTGTGGTGTAATCTGTGGAGGCCACTTTTAGGCAAACAGGCTTGAGCAATGGAATGCAGAAAGGGACACACTGACCACATGGCTGACTACAGACAGACCCTCGGCTCTGATCAAGGGGCTACTAACAATTAGGCACAGTTACCAAAAGAGGGAAAATTCCATCCATCACCATACCGCCTCGCCTTCCCTCCTTAAAAGCAGTCCCCTCCCACTGCCTCCTTACAGACCACCTCTCCTCTGCTGTTCTGCCCACCACTCCCTTGTGTGGGATTCAGTAATCTTCTGTCTCCTTCGTTCTGCCTCAGGGGGGTGTTTTCAGGTGGGCTTCTACCTGATCGTCACCCTACACGTGGGGCCCCCATCTGATCAAGAGACACCCCCTTTAGACACCACATAATCTACAGCAAGGAATGTGCTGGTTCTATTGGGAGTCAGGGCACCTGAGTTGGGGCTCCAAGGTAAGAACTGTGTTTGAAGGTAAACTGAGGCATATTAAAAACTTTAAGGGTTTACTTGAACAAAAATCAATTGGTATTGGACCGCATCCATACCTAGCAGGTGGAAATGTGCTCTGAGGAGCTGTACAAAATGGAAGACTTTCCTAGCCAGAAGGGAGCAGGAACAAGGAACTTTTATACTAGGCGGAAAATGGATTGGTTATGGCCCAGTCCATTTCCTTTTAGGGGATGGTAGGGGTCTGTCTGGAGGGCAGATGACCTAGCTAGTGCTGATCAGGCAATTCCTGATTGACTGGTTTCTGATTCCATTTGGGGGAGAGCTGAAACTGTAATTAAGTCAAGTCTTGGTTTGGTGATGTGGAGCTTAGCATAAGCAACTCCACTGGGGCTTGTTGTCTTGTGGGTTTTTTTGTTTTGTTTTGTTTTGTTCTTAACAATTCTCCCCCTTTTTAAAAAGTTTGTTCGTCTATTTTGAGAGAGCATGCAAGTTGGGGGAGGGGCAGAGAGAGAGAAAGAGAGAGAGAAGTCCAAGCAGACTCTGTGCTGTCAGCACAGAGCCCGATGTGAGGCTCGAACCTATGAACCATGAGATTATGACCTGGGCTGATATCAAGAGCCAGATGTTTAATTGACTGAGCCACCCAAGCGCTCCACTGGCAATTCTCCCCTTTTGATCAGGCTCTCAGCCTGAGAGATGTGATCAGATTTTAAGGCATTATGCTTCTCCCAGCTCTCGAGGTCATGCAGGTTTTATTGCCTCATCCTCCGTTTGCCGCGGCCTCCGCGTGGTATTCATAGGTCAGTACGCCTTTCTGCTGCATCTATCTGGGGTATTTGCAGGTCATGACTTTGGGCTCACATTCCTTAAGTCAGTTATTCTCTTTGTTTCTTTTCTGATGATTTAGTCTTAGGAAGATCATCTGCTTGGTGGCTAGTGGCCGTAAACATGCATTTAAAGCTTCTGAGAAAACACAGTGTTTCAGGGAGACTACTATGATTATTATAAGGAGGATAATTCCCAATGTCTAGAGTGCTCTTTGGAGCCATGGCATCCAAGAACCAAACCAGTCAGAATCAAATAAAGTCAAAGAAAGACCCCATTGAAGGAGTCACTTTTTTTCTTTAATAGAGAGACAAAGCGTGAGCAGAGGAAGGGCAGAGAGAGAGGGAGACCCAGAATCCGAAGCAGGCTCCAGGCTCCGAGCTGTCAGCACAGAGCCCGACACGGAGCTTGAACCCACAGATTGCGAGATCATGACCAGAGCCGAAGTCGGACGCTTGACTGACTGAGCCACCCAGGGTGCTTCAGTGGCACCCTGAAGGAGTCACTTTCTTAAGCTGAGTGCAGCAAGTGATGCTGGCCATAGCACACACACCTCCTTGCTCAGCTGAAAGATAATCAAGGGCTGTCCTATTATCGATAACAATTTTGGGGAGGAAGGATTTGTGTTGGGCAGTTACTGCTTTAGCAATAGATTCAGAGGTAGGTGCCACGGTTAGGGAGCATCGTCCTTGCATGCATTCATAAACAGAAAAAGCAAGTAGTGAAAAGGAAAAAGGAATAAAATCTTCATAGTGGAGGTGAAGATCTTGATCTGTGACCGTGGGAGGGGCTGTCCACCTCGAGATGCTGTCTGCTTCTGGGGAGGAGCCTCCCTTGTCGATGTTAATTTTATAACTCCAGCTGGTGTGCAGTTCCAAGCATCTCGAGGAACCCTTTTTATTTGGGAGATGTGGACTTGAGGTTCAAGTCCCTGAAGGTTGACTGCTCTCTGGGTAGTGAGGAGGGCCTGGTATAGTCCCTTACATGGAGGTTCAAGGGCAGTCTTTGTTCTTAGTGATTCCAAATGAGAAGGGTAGGAGAAAATTGGAAATGTCAGTCTGGAGAGTTGTAGCCAGACATTTGAGGAAACTCGAAGAATTGATTTGAGGAACCTTGAAGAATCTGGTCCAATTTAGAGGTATATCACAAAACCTCAAACACAAATGAACGGGAGTAGAATCTGATATCCACAAGGTTACAGGGTGCCAGGGTGGCTCAGTCGGTTAAGCGTCCAACTTTGGTTCAGGTCACGATCTCAACGGTTCATGAGTTTGAGCCCTGCATCGAGCTCACTGCTGTCAGTACAGAGCCTGCTTCGGATCCTAGGTCTTCCTCTCTCTCTGCCCCTCCCCTGTTCTCTCCCTCTTTCTCTCAAAAATAAATAAAAATTAAAAAAAAATTATGATATCTACAAGGTTGTGTTATCAGTTTCTACTGAAATAATCACCCTTATTTCTATCAAAGATAATCATAGTCAGACTAATCTGTTTGTAAAATAAATTGAAAAATTACATGTGACCAGACTATTTGCGTTAAGTGCAACAAGAATAGTGATTGACTGTATAGGCTCTAAAAATCCACTTTGCTGGAACTTTTCATAAGGAATCTTAGATTGGACTTTTAAAAGCCTCTCCAGACTAAGAAGCCAAGCAGGCCAAAGACTCACCATCAGACTTCACCTGAAATCCCTGTAGATTTGGGTGAATTTCTCTCTTCAAGAGGTCTCCAAGATATCCTGAGATTCCTATGGCTGCTGGGAAGTGACTGTCCTTACCTGGTTAGGCTGCCCAGAACCCTATAAGCAAGACACCAGGCTGGTTTTTCCAAGGTGCTGTTTTTGGCTCTGCAAAGTCAGTTTTAGTTTCTCAAAGCTGTTTGGTCCCATCTGATTCTGTGCACATTCTCAAATCTGACATACCAGTCAAAGCCTTGGTCATATAACCAATGTTTCCCGTTGTGTCCAAGGGAGAACAGATGCTTCCTGAACTTATGCAAATATCAATATAGATATGAAAATAACAATGCTAAGTTTCCACATTCTGGAGGAACCAGGTAGGGAGAAAAAGTAAATATTTAATGTATACTTACAAAGGTATGGGCACCTGGGTGGTCCGGTTGGTTGAGCATCCAACTTCCGCTCAGATCATGATCTCACAGCTTGTGAGTTCTGAGTTCTGAGCCCCATGTCGGGCTCCCTGCTGTCAGTGGAGGCTGCTTTGGATCCTCTGTCTCCCTCCCTCTGCCCCTCCCTCGCTTGCATGCGCACGCATGTGCGCGCGCTCTCTCTCTCTCTCTCTCTCCCCCCCATCTCTCAAAAATAAATTAAAATTAAAAAAATTATACTTACAAAGGCAAACTTTACAAAATTAAAAAGTAAAAATGCTTTCCTTGAAGCTGAAAAAAACCAAAACATTAAGGAACCAGCAATGTCTCAAAGACAAATTTGTAAAAAAAAAAATAATAATCCTCATTAGTTCATTCAGTCCCATGGTATTAATTCTTGTTCTGCTTTAATCCAGTTTGTCCATGAGTTCTGGAAATTCGAACCCGGTGCAGTTTTATAATCTTCAAGTTCCCAGAAACGTGTACTCTCGAGTATTTGTTGAGTCCTTTCCCCCAGTCTTTCTGATGATGAGGCACTTTTGCGAAAGCGTCAGAGTAAAATAAACATCCGTAAGTGACAAAAGACATAAAATGACCATGTTTCAACATCTGATGAGAGTTATTATAACAGAATTGTAATTATAATAGAAAATTTGGTTATTTCTGTGACCTACAACATTTTAAGAGATAACTGGAAATGGGACTGATAACATTACACCAGGACATACCAGATTTTTAGCAATTTCACACAATTTCTAGAGCACGTATATTAGTAACATGCATTTGTGCAAGATAACCTAATAAAGTTTAGCATCTTGGCCCCTGGGTGGCTCAGCTGATTGAGCTGAGTGTTCAGCTCAGGTCATGATCTCATGGTTCCTGAGTTTTGAGCCCTGCTGTGCTGACAGCTTAGAGCCTGGAGCCTGTTTTGGATTCTGTGTCTCCCTCTCTCTCTGCCCCTCCCCTGCTTGTGCGCTCTCTCTCTCTCTCTCTCAAAAATAAACATTTAAAAAATTTTTTAAAAATAAATAAAACTCGGGGCTCCTGGGTGGCGCAGTCGGTTAAGCGTCCGACTTCAGCCAGGTAACGATCTCGCGGTCCGTGAGTTCGAGCCCCGCGTCGGGCTCTGGGCTGATGGCTCAGAGCCTGGAGCCTGTTTCTGATTCTGTGTCTCCCTCTCTCTCTGCCCCTCCCCCATTCATGCTCTGTCTCTCTCTGTCCCAAAAATAAATAAAAAACGTTGAAAAAAAATAAAAAAAATAAATAAATAAAAATAAATAAAACTCTTATTATTTCTAGTAGTTTTAATTACATATGTTAATTAGAATTCTTAAGTATCAAAATCCTTAATTCCTGGTGGAAACTAAGAAGTAAGCAATTGTAGACTGACAAATTTATAAATACATTTTATAATTTCTAGAAGTATATTCTTCCTAATCGTAAATTTTCCGATGTGGCACAGAACATGTTTACTAATACACCCTAAAAATCTTGACTTCCTCTAGAAAATAAAGCCAAAGGATGATAAATAAGTCTGTGTTCAGTAATTACTGTTTCGGTGTTTTATCTTATTTGGAAACGATCTAGATATTCAGTGAATATCCATCATTTAACTTATCTCAGTATAACTTCAAGGTTTCAAGTTACGAAAAAGATTTTGGAAACTAGTTTTATGTAGACCTATCGTAAAGCATCATTATTGTTGAAAAGTTCATTTATAAACTTTTATCTTACTTGCATGCATTTAACTCACTTGTTCTGAACCGTTACGTTTAGGTAAACGATGAAAATTTCACAAGACATGAAACAGGTTACCCATTATCTGAAGTTATTTTTTCTTATTGACAAATTTCTGTAATAGAGAGATCAGTAGTTATTTGACTTTTAGTAAACCTATGTGGAATAAAAGTATTATATATTTAACGTTGATAACTCTAAATGAAACTCTAAAGACAAGCCTGTTTTAATTAAACCAACGAACTTAAACTAGCTGCTATGTACCAAATATTATCCTAGATCACTTGAAAAACCGTTGGGTTAGTTTCATATTTCTGAGAGCATACTTGATTTATAGAATGTGTTTTTATCTTTAAGCCAATGAAAGAGAGCCCTTTACAACTTCATTGTGGCATTACTATGTGGAAGTAGAAGAAAAATCACACATTTATAATATCCATACGTAAACACATAGACAGATGCCAACAGAGATATTCTGGCTTTTATTTTAAAATCTTTGCCGTGAGACAGGCAAAACTAACTAGTTTATAGACAAACAGTTGGATCCAAATTTTCTTTCTGGCAGATGGAAAGTTTATCTGCTCAGATAGCAGGTGGCTGAAGCTTTTTAGTAATATTTGTGGAAGAGACTTGAGGTTTGTATTTGTCCTTGGCAAGTAACCTTATGGAGGCTGTGGACTAGATATGGGCCCAGAGAGCTTTTTTAACTGTTTATATTTTTAAAAGCTTCCTCTTCCCCCCTTTTTTCCCTTCTGTCTCAGGTGACTGTGAGCCTTGTTTGACTTACCTCCTTGGGGTATTTACATTTCAAAGAAACGTGGCAACATTTACATCTTCAAGGGACCTTGGGAGAAAGCTAGTTTTCTTCTAGGAGTTTTAGGGTCTATTTGTCTATTATCAGAAGGCTAGGGTAATTACTACTTAAATTGTTCCTTCATTTTCTGAAAAGCAGGAAGGTTCTGATTCCAAAGTTCTGATCTTTTACAACATCTGTAGCCATTCTGGGATGAATAGGGGGGTTTTGGGAGATGGTCGAGATAGGTAGACTTTGAATTGTTTCTAGAGCTGCATTTCTGGTTTTGCAAAGATTTGTAAGATAGGGACAGTTGCTCTTAATTCTGAAAACTGGCTTATAGTCTTAAAGGTATCCAGGGGCCGAACCGCCCATCTAACTACACTGGCTTCAATTTGCTTCTTTTTATCAGGGAGAAGATCTTCAACCAAGATGGAAATCACAAGATTCTTGTGTTCTAGATTTAGAGCTGTTGGTCTTTGGAATATTTTAGTAAATCCTTCCAGGAAAGACTTGGGAATGTGTTTCTTTCCCTCTGGGTTACAAGGTTTCATGTTAGTTCAGGTGAGAAGGCCTAAAAAGTGTTCCTCTCATCTCTGAAGACCGGCTTCCAGGCTGGCCCACTTCTGACCATAGAGCTACTTAACAAGATCCTTTCAAATATCTTGTCAGGTTTCAACAGGCACAAACGGTAAATATTCCTGGCAGTATTGAACAATCCCTTGAATACAAGAGGCATCCCCAAAGAGGGTGCGGAGGATACTGCCTGCCCAAGATAACCACCAGCCGCCCCCAAACACAACGGAAAGAGTGAAAGACTTAGTTCTCCTGAGAGCTGGCAATGGTTGATAGGACCCTAGCCGCAAATGGAGTGCAACGCACATCTCTGGCCAAATTTGGGAGGCCCCCAACCTGACACAAAGCAAGATAAATAAGAAGGCAGTAGCTGTCCCCGGGAGAGAAAGGATCAACAACCAATGGGTACCCAAAAGTAAATTCTCGAGAGTCACAATTCAAAGACCTCATTGTTACAAATGTCTTTTTGCCTGCCAATCTGAATTTGGAAAGGAAGGGACAGCATGAAATTTTACCTTCCTCTCCCAACCAGGCGCTACAGATAGAGATCTGGGACAGCTGACTTTGGCGAGAATTCTCACCATTTGCTGGCTTTTGCTAGTTTTCCCAGGATCCCATCTGTAGGCTCTGGAGGGAGTGGGGGGTGTCCCAGCAGGTCATATCCTGGTCACCAGAAACCAGAGAGCAGGAAAAATAATTTTCCCTCTACCTTTTATGGTGAGTGCTTGGCTGAGACCCCTTTTTCTGTAGGATACCCCATAAATGGATAAGCTTATCTAGGTTAAAAGTTCTCCACTGTGGGCCACTGTATTTCAAGATTATCTTTGGTAAGGTCAACCTGTTTGTTCCTCCTTAAAACAAAATTTTATTCCCCCGAGGCTAATGCTGGACCCAGGCCAGCTTAGATTGGACCCAGATCTGGCAGATATGTTTCTTAGGACTTCTTAAATCTACAGGTTCCCCTCACAGCCTTTTTTCTTGAAATGTATTTATTAAAGAAACTGGGTATTTGCCCTTCACAGTGTCCCATACTCTGGATTTTGCTGACCATGTCCCTACAGTATCATTGAACATGTTCTTCTGGGCCCTGTATTTCCTGTAAACTGGTGGTTAGATCTGGAGACTTGTTACCAGTTTATATTTATGCAGACTCTTCTTTTTTTAAACCTCACTCCTTCTTGTTTTTTTTTTAAGCTTTTTTATTTATTTTGAGGTGGGGGGAGGGTAGAGAGAGAGGGAGAGAGAGAGAATCCCAAGCAGGCTCCACACTGCCAGTGCAGAGCCTGACATAGGGCTTGAACCCACGAACCGTGAGATCATGACCTGAGCCAAAATCAAAAGCTAGACGCTTAGCCGACTGAACCACCCAAGGCATCCCAACAGACTCTGTTTTATTTTTTCTTTTTCTTTTTCTTTTTTTATTTTTAAAAGTGAAAAAAAAATTTATTATTATTATTTTTTTCAATGTTTATTTATTTTTGGGACAGAGAGAGACAGAGCATGAACGGGCAAGGGGCAGAGAGAGAGGGAGACACAGAATTGGAAACAGGCTCCAGGCTCCGAGCCATCAGCCCAGAGCCTGACGCGGGGCTCGAACTCACGGACCGCGAGATCGTGACCTGGCTGAAGTCGGACGCTTAACCAACTGCGCCACCCAGGCGCCCCAAAAGTGAAAATTTTAAAAAATGTTTATTTTTGAGACACAGAGAGACAGAGCACGAGTGGGGGAGGGGCAGAGAGAGAGGGAGACACAGAATCCGAAGCGGGCTCCAGGCTCCGAGCTGTCAGCCCAGAGCCCGAGGCGGGGCTCAAACCCGTAGACTGTGAGATCATGACTTGAGCCGAAGTCGGACACTTAACCGACCAAGCCACCCAGGTGCCCCCAGACTCCTTGTTTTAATCATTGGTGTGACGGACCAATGACCAGTGGGAAGGACCTCCGTTAACACATCATGCCGTGATCCTTCATGCGCTCACAAATGGAACTCACACACCTTCGGGCACTATTTCTAGAACAACCTTGGTATTCAGGCCTTATTCTGTATGAATCTCCTCACCCTATTTTCTAGAGGAAGTCAGGAAGGGACGGGGCTAACACATACCAGGCATTGTCGAAGCTTTGCAGCTACAGTAGTGACCAAGGTGGACACTGTCCCGGCTTTCGAGGGGACACACTGCCTCGCGGGGAAAGCAGCCAGAGCTAGCACATGAGTCAATAAGGTCATTACACAGCGTGTTCTGCACTTGGAAGGACACAAACAGGAAGCGGGGACAGAAACGGGGGGCCAGGGAGTGAGGGAAGAGAGGAAAGAAGAGGAGGAGACTATGCTGGCTACCTCTCTTAGAGGCTGTACCTCCCTGAGCTCTGGAGGACGGGAGTGAGCCAGTTATGTGACTGTATGGGGCTGGGGAGACAGTGCTGCTGGTGGCAGGGCTGGAGAGCATGCCAGGGACCTTGGAGGTGGGACACATGGGACACGGGCTGGGAAAGGGAAAGGAATCACGGCCGACTCTCCAGTTTCCTGGCTTAAGCAATGGGGCGAATGGCATGGATCTCTCAGTAGTTCCCACTCTGTTCCCTTTGGAGGTTGTAGGGCCCACGTCTGTCCTCCTGGCCTCTTAAGAACCTTCTAGGCGGGGCGCCTGGGTGGCTCAGTCGGTTGGGCGGCCGACTTCGGCTCAGGTCATGATCTCGGGGTCCGTGAGTTCGAGCCCCGCGTCGGGCTCTGTGCTGACAGCTCAGAGCCTGGAGCCTGTTTCAGATTCTGTGTCTCCCTCTCTCTGACCCTCCCCCGTTCATGGTCTGTCTCTCTCTGTCTCAAAAACAAATAAATGTTAAAAAAAAAAAATTAAAAAAAAAAAGAACCTTCTAGGCCCTTCCCTTTGTGTTCCCTGTGCTTCTGTTGCTTGCTCGACTTTAAGAAGGAGAAAAGGAACCAGACAATGGGAGCATCACACCCTTGAGAGGTTTGTACAGTGAGACTGGCATCCAAATGTAAGAGAATATTATTGTTCAAGTCAGCCATTAATTGGTATGTCTCAAACAAACAAAGAAACATTTACTGGGGAGTTTTTTCTTTTTAAAGCATATTTCTGTTAAGTTTATTTATTTATAGTGAGGGAGAGAGAGAGAGAGGGAGAGAGAGAAGGAGAGAGAGAGAATCCCAAGCGGGCAGCACACTGTCAGCACAGAGCTGCCTGCGGGGCTCGGACTCACAAACCGTGAGATCATGACCTGAGTGGAAAGGACAAGTCGGATGCTTCACTGACTGAGCCACCCAGGCGCCCCCAGGAAGAAGTGTAAAGCTAAGAGTCAGACGATACTTCTGGATGTTCTATGACATTTATACTCTGTTGTCATCTTTCTTCGTTATCACCAGCAATTGAGCCACATGTACCATTAAAAAATGGCTGAAAAGTAATTGTGCAGGACAGATCCTAATGAGGGTTATGTGGTCTGTGTCCAAAGCATTTGCAGTGTTCTTGATACTTGTCTAAACACTCGATTCCCAAAGCAGTCCTTGTGATAATAGAAACAGCCCCGTGCCCAGATTCTAAATAAGAAAAGACACCGGGAACGTTTTCAAAGTTGTGGGACTGACTTCAATGCCACCGGAAAACAGCGTTTTAAAACTAAGTTGTGTGCATGTGGCCTCCGTGTGATCGCTTCCCACTAGCGGCTGGTAACTGCCAGCTTCTGGAGGCTTTGGGAGAGTGAGCTGTTTCCCACGCCCCCACACACGAGTCCCGCTGGGATGTCCGTGCGGGGAGATGTGTGGATGGGCTGGCGGGACGAGAGGGTGAGAAATGAGCTGGCAGCGCTCCTTCCCTGACTCCCTTCTCCGCAGCCTGCCAGCAGCACGCTCTGGAAGATCATCACTGTGCCAGATGGTGCTGGAAGTGGTGTCCTCTAAACAGTTAACAGCCCGTGAAGACGGGTGTAAAGGGAGGGTTTTGCAAAGTCCACGCAGAACTCCCAGAACTCTTGTGGCTTTCTCTTCCCGGAGCCCAGATCTGCTCCATCCCTTTGAACCTTTTCACCCAGTTCTCTGGCCTGTTGCAGGGTTTGCTCTTTAGTTCTCTTCTTAAGTGTCTACCCCGCCCCCTTCTCTAGTAGTGAGGTCTGTAGCAAGTGGAGGAGAAGGCTGGAGGAGGGAAGGGGTGGGGGGAAATAAGTGACTTGGAAAACCCAACCTCCCTCCCGCCTGAAAGTCTTCTAATCGACTCCTTAACAATAAAGAGTGCCTTGTTTGCATTCATGTTCTTCTGATCCACAGACTCTTAAAGAGCACACTAAGGTGCCATTTGCAAAATCTCTCCCATTTGATTAGGGCAGTTTTTTAAAAGTTGACTTATTTTTGAGAGAGAGAGAGAGAGAGAGAGAGCACGCGCGCGCGCACACACACGCACGCACGCATAAGCGGGGGAGGGGCAGAGAGAGGGATGCAGAGAATCCCAAGCAGGCTCTCCACTGTCAGCACAGAGCCTGATGCAGAACTCAGACTATGAATTGCCAGATCATGACCTGAGCCAAAATCAAGGGTTGGACCCTTCACCGACTGAGCCACCCAGGCGCCCCTAGGGCATTCTTATTCACAAACTCTTGGAGTAAAAAGAGCAACCGAAGCGGTGTCCTGTGTCATCACAGGATTGTGCACTAACAAGAAAGAGCAAAGGGGTCAAAGCCTCATTCTTAGCATGGCTTTGCAGGAGACCCAAGCACTCCCACTGCCAAGTGCCTTCCATCAAGGGGCTCTTTGTCCCCCTCCCTTTTTTCCCCAAGGAGTGTGGGGGTTAGCTGGATGAGAACACTGAGCTCTTTTTGTAGGGCGTTAAAACTGATTTCAAGGAGGCTGTACACAGTGATTAAAGAGGGCCAACTTTGGAGTCTGGCTCCCTGGGTTCGAATCCCAGTGCTGACACTTGGTACCTTTGGACAAATTGATGCAACTTACCTCATTTTCTCCACCAGAAAAACGTGGAAAATAACAGTATCTAGTCTTATGGGGTTCTTCTAAGGATTAAATGTTTTTTTTTTTTTAATTTTTTTTTTCAACGTTTATTTATTTTTGGGACAGAGAGAGACAGAGCATGAACGGGGGAGGGGCAGAGAGAGAGGGAGACACAGAATCAGAAACAGGCTCCAGGCTCTGAGCCATCAGCCCAGAGCCCGACGCGGGGCTGGAACTCACAGACCGCAAGATCGTGACCTGGCTGAAGTCGGACGCTTAACTGACTGCGCCACCCAGGCGCCCCGGATTAAATGTTAATAAGATGTCTGGAACATGGGGGCACCTGGGTGGCTCAGTTGGTTAAGCATCTGCCTGTTGTTTTCAGCTCAGGTCATGATCACATGGTCACATCTCGTGAGGTCGAGCCCTGCGTCGGGCTCTGCACTGACAGTGAGGAGACTGCTTGGGATTCTCTGTCTCCCTCGCTTTCGGCCCCTGCCCCGCTCATGCTTCTCTGTCTCTCTCTTAATACATAAATAAACTTAAAAAAAAAAAAAGATGCCTGGAACATGATAAACACTCAAAGTGTTAGCTATTATTTTGACAGATTAAACCAGACATAATAATTAATGATACCACAATGTCCCATTTAAATATACTTCTTTTTTTTTTTTAAGTTTATTTATTTACTTGGAGAGAAAGCCAGCACAAGCAGGGGAGGAGCAGAGAGAAGGAGAGACAGAATCCCAAGCAAGCTCTGTGCCATCAGCACACAGCCCGATGCGGGGCTCGAACTCACCAACTGTGAGATCATGACCTGAGCCGAAACCACGGTCAGACGCTCAACCGACTGTGCCACCCAGGCGCCCCGACATGTGCTTCTTCTTTTTTTCTTTTTTTAAGAGATACGCTTCCAATTTATTTTATTTATTTATTATTACCTTTTTTTAAGTAAGCTCGACACCCAAAGTGGGGCTTGAATGCACGACCCTGAGATCAAGAGTCTCATGTTCTACTGACTGAGCCAGCCAGGTGCCCCCAAATTGACTCGTTACTTATTGTATCGTCATCTGTTTGTGTCAATCCTTCCCCATATCCTTCTGGATCATGGGATCCTTGAAGGCAGAGCCTGGGTACTACCCACAGCACCTGACACAATCCTGGTATGTAACGACTGCTCAGTTTGTTGGGGAACGTGATGAAGGCTTTCACAATGGCTTATGTGTGAGGGGTGCTTTGTGAGAGGCAAAGCACGCGTGCATGGAAAGCCCAAGATTTGAAGTTCAAGACACGTGTCCGAGGTTGGTCCGAGGTTGGGTGACTGGTCTATGCCAGAGTCAGGTCCTGTGATTCTCGCCCCTGGCAACTTCCACTGGGTCATCCTGCTGAGGAGGGCAGTCCCGAGTCTTACAGTTTGGGACCCTGCCCTTCTCCAGTTGCGTCGTATTTGACGGACGGGGGGTGCCTGTGGCAGTGTTCCGTGAGTGGCAGTTCAGAGTCCCTGAGGAAGACGGGTTTTTTTCCCTGCACGCCTCGTAACTATGCTTGGTTTTGTACAGGTCACCACAAATGGCATTATTGCCATGAGTGAACCCCCGGCCAAAGAATCCTCCCCTGGGCTCTTCCCACCGACCTTCGGAGTAGTTGCACCTTTCCTGGCGGACTTGGACACGACAGATGGCTTTGGGAAGGTTTATTACCGGGAAGACTTATCCCCTTCTGTCACTCGGCTGGCAGCGGAGTGTGTCCAGAGAGGGTTCCCAGAAATCTCTTTCCAGCCCAGTAGCGCGGTGGTTGTCACTTGGGAATCCGTGGCCCCTTACCAAGGGCCCAGCAAGGACCCCGCCCAGGAAGGCAAGGTAAGCACGCACCCAGGTACAAGTGCGAATACTCCACAGGTTAGCTTTGCACACTTCACTCTTCCTTGAAGGAAGGAAAATACTTGAGTGAGTTGAGAAGCCATCTCTAGATCTGAAGTCACTGTTTAGGACACGCCTCTGTTTCTCCTTAGAAAAATAATTTCACTCCGCCATTATTTAATGTTTACAGTATTACAGAGGAGAGAGAACCTTGAAAGGTCCCAAATCACTCCCTTCAAACACAGGAGGTTCCAGGTTGGTGGTTCCCAAAGTGTGTACCATAGAACACCCAGTCCTGCACGAGAGTCCTTGAGAAAAAAGCCCCCCCTGGGCAAATACATTTGGAGATGCAAAACTTTCTCTCTCCTGGTGACTCACTCTGAAAAGTCCTACGATAAAGAAGACCGTGTAATTTTCTTTTTAAGTTTATTTGTTTATTTTGAATGAGAGAGCATATGAGCATGCAAGCAGGGGAGGGGCAGAGAGAGAGAGAGAGAGAGAGGGAGAGAGAGAGAGAATCCCAAGCAGGCTCTGCACTGTCAGCACAGAGCCTAGTGTGGGGCTCATTCTCACCAACCGTGAGATTGTGACCTGAGCAGAAACCAAGAGTCAGGTGCTTAACCGACTGAGCCACCCAGGAGGCCCGAAACTGGCTTAATTTTTAAAAAAAAATTTAGGAGTCCCCAAACCTTTTGGCCAGATTCTTTTTTCCCCTCCCGAATAAGACCCGTTACATCCCACAGAACACGCTTGGGGAAAGTCTGTCGTGGGCCTGCGTGACACAGTTTGCTTTTTGTATCTGTGTGAGTGCCGTCCTTGGAAACTGCTTAAAACCTGCCATTTCTGAAGTGTCTGTCCCTGTCACTTGAGTGATAAATGCCCAACCCCTTGTGCAGAGCCCTTGCCTGCCTCTTGGGCCTAATCTCCCCTTACTTCTCCACACACCCTTTGCAGCACAATTTACACGAAATTATTAGCAATTCTCTGATCATCCTGCTCCCCACCCCCCCCCTCCAATATCTTGCACTTGCTTTCCTCTCTGCTTGTGACAGCCTCTCCCCGACTCCCACGGCTGGTGTCGAACTTGTGAGCCTCCCAACTTGCACAGCCTTGTCTGCTCCCTCCCTCCCAGCATCGGGCACTTCTTTCTGTGGCTGCAATAGCACTTGGATACAACTCCCTTAAAGAATCTGCCCCCCGTTGTTTTTTAAGAGTTTATTTTTAAGTAATCTCTACACCCAACATGGGGTTCGAACTCCCAACCCCAAGATCATGAGTCACATGCTCTACTGACTCAGCCAGCCAGGCACCCCTGTCCCCTAGTTTTGCAATGTTTTCTTCACATGTCAGTCTTCCCATCTGGACCAGAAATTTTCAAGCACAGGGACCATGTATTTATAGGAAAGATAACCAGTATTTAAGGAATATCTTCTCTGTACCTGGCCCTTCATATTTCACACAGATCTCCTATCATTTCTGCGAAGTAAATGGTTTTCTCTCCATCTGGCAGATTCAGAAATCCAGACTTAGAGAATTTAAGTAACAGGCCCAAAGTCACACAACCCATGATGAGTCAAGCAAGGATTTGGATCCACATCTGTTTTCTCCCAGAGCTCACGATTCTTCTTACATTGTGTTGCTTGGGCTCAACAGATGTATGCTAAATGCTGTTGAGCGTGATGTTTGAATAAATTTCATAGTAATGGAAACAAATTCTATGGATAAGAATTTGCTAACTTACATAAGATTTAGGTCTAGAGGTAACGTCTCTGTAATTTTTGGCTAACCTTCATGCAGAAAGTATTCGTTCATTAATTGGGAAATTTCATGTTGACAAAGGCTCAGAAATATTTAAGTGGAGCCATCCTGGAATACTCGGTTTTAGCTACAAAAATACTTTTAGAATAAGGTGAGGATACTGCCATCTCTGGATGTTCTCTGTGTAGTCTGGGAAATAGAACAATTTAAGATCCATCGATATTTTCCTGAGTAACTCAACCTCAACTCATCTTCACAGAGAAACACATTCCAGGCTGTTCTGGCCTCCTCCGATTCCAGCTCCTACGCCATTTTCCTTTATCCTGAAGACGGTCTGCAGTTTGACACGACATTTTCAAAGAAGGATGAGACCCAAGTTCCCGCTGTGGTTGCATTCAGTCAAGGTGTACAAGGATTTATATGGAAGAGCGATGGAGCTTATAACATATTTGCCAACGACAGAGAATCAATTGGAAATTTGGCCAAGTACGCTTTCTTTGTTGTTCAGTCGATTATCCCCTTCGTGATCATTTCATTATTAAGATGATCATTTTATTATTTTACTAAGGATGATATATGATATAATGGGCACTATGGAACATTACCTAAAAGTGTTCCCACAGATGTAAATTTTGTATGTAGTTTTTTATATTATGTAGTGTTTTTTTTCCTGATGAACTAAAAGTAATACACTCTTAGGATGAGCAGGTTTCCTATTTTTTAGATCTCACGCTCATTTGAAACTGTTTCTACCATCTCTTCTGCAAGTATAAAGTTAGAAATAAAAGCTATTCAAACCCTATCTCCTGCTATGAACCCAGGGCTGAGAAAAACCTTCTCCCGCCACATGGACTAGAGGAGAAATTCTCACAACGGAAATAGCGCTCTCTTGGGCTATTTCGTAGAATTTGGCGGAAGCGGGGAAAGCTCAGACTACTTTTTCTGAAACTAAAATCTTTCCTCTCCCAGTATGCTTTAACAAATGAAGAAAGAACACCCTCCCTCAACATCATATTGTCAAATTGACTCTAAAACTCCCCTGCCCTTGACTTAATGGCCTGCTTAGCAACTGGCTTTATATGGGTGAGGAAAGCCCTCATTTATACTTCTTGCCTATTTCCATGGTGTAAATTCTCCTTTATTGGCCGCTTTCCGGCTACCCACTTCGTGTTGCTCAACCATGGAGCTCAGAAGAGAACCATTCTCAGCACGCAGATGCAATAGATTTCAATAACTTCCAGAACATGTAGGCGATCGTAAAATAAATCAACGTGATGAGTTTCAAGTATTTGTTGCCTTTGTTTTTTTAATGTAATTTATTTAATTATAAGTTTACGTAATTTAATGGCCTACAATGGCTGTGTTTAATAACTGGCTTGCAAAATTGCTAACATTTAACAACTGGTTCCCATGAGCTGGTGCTAGCAAGGTCCTGTATACCCTTGCCTTTCCTGGAAGCCCCCGGCAGACAGATTGAATACACATCTTATTTCTGCAGGGCTTTCTGGATCCTCATCCCCCCGTCCCACCCCAGCATCTTGCTCAGTGTTCCCCACTGAGGAACGTCTGTCCCCTCCTTCCGCTGCAGAAGCTGGTCATTTCGCGTAGTTTCTGATAGGAGCCCTTCCGATCACAGACACATAAGAACAGTAAACATGGTGCCGAGAGGAGAGATTAGGGTTATTCTGCTGTGTTTTTTAATTATAAGAGGCCTTTAGATTCTGAATCTCATTTGCATCTCACTGTACCTTTGGAACATAAAAAGGTAAACTGAGGCCTGTCGAAGATTCCATGGCTGATAGGCTTGGGAGTTCTGATCATCCAAGTCTGTACTGTGTTCACTCATAACACTTCTGACACCAAATAGCTGGGATTTCCGCACCCCCCCGCCCCCAAGCAATACTCTAACTCTCTGGACATCCACTTGGTGTCCTACAATTCAGTTCAGTTCTGACACTAACAGCCCAGGGTGAGCACGGACCCCACTGGTTAAGGGCTCAGTCCCGCAAGACCGGCCCCACTGCAGATGCCAGTCACACTTTCCAGGTTGCCACTTGTACTTCTGATCAACCAGCTCTATAAATTGGGGGTTTCTGTGACCCCACCCCCACCCCCACCCCGCTCAGGTTGGATAATTTGCTAGAATGGCTCAGACTCAGAGAAGCACTTCCTTACTATCACCAGTTCATTTTTAAACGTTCTTTTTTAAAGTTTATTTATTTATTTCAAGAGAGAGAGGGAGTGAGAGTGTGGTAAGGGCAGAGAGAGGGTGGGGGAGAGAGAGAGAGAGAGAGAGAGAGAGAGAGAGAGAGAGAGAGAGAGAATGAATCCCAAGCAGGCTCCGCACTGTCAGAGCAGAGCCCAATGCAGGGCTCGAACTCACAAACCCTTAAGATCATGACGTGAGCCGAAACCGAGTTGGACACATAACCGACTGAGGCACCCAGGCACCCCACCAGTTTATTTTAAAGGATACAAGTCGGGAACAGCCCGGATAGAAGAAATGTATAGGGCAAGGTGTGGGAGGGAGAGGAGGCTTGAACCCTCCATGCTATCCCTGGGCACACCACCCACCAACGCAAAAGCTCTCCCAACCTCATCGTTTAGGGTTTTTTTTTTTTACATAAGCATGATGGATTAACTCATCGGCCTTGATGATTAACCCAGTCTCCAACCCCCTCCCCTCTCTGGAAGTCAGGGCGTGGGGCTGAAAGTTCCAACCTTCCAACCTTGCCCTGGTCTTTCTACTGCCCCGCCCCCGTCCTGAAGCTCCCCAGGGTTGCAGCCACCACTCGTTCATTGGCAGAGAAAAGCCCATCTCGTCACTCCAGAGACTACAAGGATTTTAGGAGCACCGTGGCAGAACCAGAGGTTTCAGGCTGAAGCCAGACCCCCAGGGCTCCTTCTGCTTGGTTAGTGGGGGCGGTTTGCGGTTGCTGGCCTGTTTTTAAGAAGCCCATCCTTCTCCTCTAGGAGCAGTAACTCCGGGCAGCAGGGCGTCTGGGTGTTTGAGATTGGGAGCCCAGCCACGGCCAGTGGTGTAGTGCCCTCTGACGTGAGCCTCGGACTGGACGACGGAGCAGAATATGATGATGAAGATTACGACTCGGTGACACATCTGGGCCTAGAGGACGTGGGCACAACATCCTTCCCCTATGAGGCTCCGAGAAGCGGAGACCCCAGCATGCACAGCGTGCCCTGGGTCCTCTCCCCCCGCCGCCTGCCCACCGAGAGGCCCCCGGGACCTCCCGGACCTCCTACGGAGAGGACCAGATCTTTCCAGCTGCCGGGGGAGAGGTTTCACCAGCAGCACCCACAGGTCATAGACGTGGATGAAGTTGAGGAAACAGGAGTGGGTAAGGCCTTTGAGGTTGCAGCTGGTATGTTCCTGGACACTTGGGCTTCCAGACAGGAGTCCTGCTGGGGGGATGTCAGTTGTGTGTCTCACATGGTGGTTTGTGAGGACGTGAGCTGGGGAAGTAGAGGCAGACCCCGTTCTCAGCCATAGAGCTTCGGTGGATGGGCCTGATGGCTTCAAAGACTCCAAGCCATCTTTTGGGATTAGGACTGCTGAGCGGGTGCTCTTTCAAGTTTCCTCTTACTCGTTTCTGTCGTTTTAAAGAGAAAAGTGCTTTGGAATTATTTTGCAAGTCTGATTTTCTTATTGGTGACTTCTGGGATCAGAAATGTATTCACCCACCTGAAAAAACATTTTCGAAGTTTCTTTGGCTATTTACGCAGTTTATCTTTGACGTTTATTTCCTCTTGGTTTTGGAAGGAGAATGGTTGATTATTTTTCCTCCCCGGTCCTGTCAGCTTCAGAGTTGGTCTGTGAAGATTTAAAAATGCAACACAAACAGAGCCCTCTTTTAAAGATAGTTTTATTTATTTATTTATTTTTTCAACGTTTATTTATTTTTGGGACAGAGAGAGACAGAGCATGAACGGGGGAGGGGCAGAGAGAGAGGGAGACACAGAATCGGAAACAGGCTCCGGGCTCTGAGCCATCAGCCCAGAGCCTGACGCGGGGCTCGAACTCACGGACCGCGAGATCGTGACCTGGCTGAAGTCGGACGCTTAACCGACTGTGCCACCCAGGCGCCCCTAAAGATAGTTTTAAAATACAGTCTCTTCTAGTCAACCACATTCTGTCAGATTTTTGCTGCATTCTAAGGGAAAACCATTTGGGCTCCAGCGTGCTTTGATTTGACTTATAAAAGATGTTCAAATTAAACTGTATTTACTATGTTTCGCTCTTCAGGCTGACGCATAATCCATTAACATTCATATAAATGAGATGGCCCAAGCCTTTAAATGTTGTTTACTGCAACTCTTTCCTGCTTCTACTACGAAGTTTTAAGGTCCCCGGGAAAATCTACTCCGTTGCACATGATTCACTCTGTTTTATTTCTCCTTCTGATTTATTTCACCCAGGTCCTTATACGTGTTTGTTCTTTTCGAATATCCCAAAGCATGGACAAGATCTGGTGGGCAGGAGAAGAGTGCTTACTTTTTAGCCACAGAAATGGGGAAATTACCCCTTACTGGCATGATGAGGACATGGGCTCATGTCTCAGGGCTCCCCTATACACGCTGTGCCCTGGATTTCTTGGGGTGATGCTAACAGCCAGCATATGGCACTCCGTGCTTACAGCTGGTTCCAGACTGATTTCCCCGAGACATGTAGGGTGTGTTTACTCGTAGAACTTGTTCCAGACTGATCCCCCCAGACATGTGGGGTGTATTTACTTGTAGGTGTTTAGTCTGGAATCTTATTCTGCTTTTCCCTGTCTAGGTGTCTCTGACATAACATTTGTGAAGCTTTCATCATACCTAGCACCAACAACTTATGGTGGTTTATTACTTGGTACTGGTAAAAGCCTAGACTTGAACCCCAAATGTGTCCAGAACAGATGTTTCCTGTCCCTCCAATCCCACTGTTTTTATTAGAAAGGTCAGTCTCCTGTAGCCAGCAGTACATTCCCGGTGTTCTTTGAAAAGTCACCCACAGATACACAGGCCATAAGGGACCCACTGGGAGCTGGGCCCACAGCTAGAGCTGAAGTAATTAGTCACGTCTTGTGTGTTCAGCTCAGGGCCCGAATGTTCCCAGCTCCAAACGCCACCCTTATACACACTGGAAATTCCCTTCGGAGGGTGTAGACTAATCAAATCCACCACTAAAGGTTAAACTTTAATCTTCCCTCGTAACAGTCACTTATAAATTGGATCATTATCCCCTCTGAAAGTCCATCCCTCTTGTGCTTTTGAAGTTCATTGCAAATTAATTTGCTCTGGATTATTAAATTTAATGAGCTAGTTCATAGCTCTAATAAAATGAACCTGGGACGTAGGAATTTGAAATAGAAATTCTTTTTGTTTCTTGGGTCAAAGGCCTTTGGACCAAGAATGACTAAAGAATTACTTCGAGGGGCGCCTGGGTGGCGCAGTCGGTTAAGCGTCCGACTTCAGCCAGGTCACGATCTCGCGGTCCGTGAGTTCAAGCCCCGCGTCGGGCTCTGGGCTGATGGCTCAGAGCCTGGAGCCTGTTTCCGATTCTGTGTCTCCCTCTCTCTCTGCCCCTCCCCCGTTCATGCTCTGTCTCTCTCTGTCCCAAAAATAAATAAATGTTGAAAAAAAAATTAAAAAAAAAAATGAATTACTTCGAATCAGCTTTTGAGTATAAGGGCTTCTGAGTTTTCCCCTGGGGAGAAGAAAGAGGCAACAAAGTTTTAAAATATTTTAGGTCATTAAAATGACACATTTTATGAGATAGATCTATATGTGTAATTTTCTTTTACCACAATAAAGAACAGTAAAAAAAAAAAAATTTAGGGGCACCTGAGTGGCTCAGTCGGTTCATCATCTGACTCTTGGTTTCAGATCAGGTCATCACCTCGAGTGTTGTGAGTTCAAGCCCCACATCAGGCTCCTAACTGACAGTGCAGGACTTGCTTGGGATTCTCTCCCCCTCTCTCTCTCTCTCTCTCTGCCCCTCCCCCACTCACCCTCTGTCTCTCTCGAAAATGAATAAATAAACTTAAAAAAATTTATGGTCTCAGGGGCACCTGAGTGGCTCAGTTGGTTAAGCGTTGGACTTCAGCTCAGGTCATGATCTCACAGCTCATGGGTTCGAGCCCCTCATTGGGCTGTGCTGACAGCTCAGAGCCTGGAGCCTGCTTCGGATTCTGTCTCCGTTTCTCTCTGCCTCTCCCCACTCACGCTCTTGTCTCTCCCTCAAATATAAATAAAAATTAAAAAAAAAAAAAGTACGATCTGCCCCAAAATGTCAAGCCCATGTGGCTACATTACCTGGATCCCATATTAAGATTGTATTTGGTGGTAGTAGCCTAATGTCAATACAGTGATAATATTGATTGCATGACCCAGTACGTAGGATTATAGCATTTTATAATAATTCACCCTTGCGATGTCTCAAACCCCGTTTAGACCCATTTGCCTTGGTGGTTTGCGTACTGCAGCCACCATACTACGTAAGAAGCTACAGGTGTGAGCACTGTCCTGGAATCCCCCCAGCAGACGGGAAGGGCTTGGGGGCTCACAGTGTCATTAACCCAGCCTGGTCCACCGCCATGCACACGCTAACCGGTGTGCCGTGTTTTCCCTAAACAGTATTCAGCTACAACACGGATTCCCGCCAGACGTGTGCCAACAACAGACACCAGTGCTCTGTGCACGCGGAATGCAGGGACTTCGCCACGGGCTTCTGCTGCAGCTGCGTTGCTGGCTACACTGGGAACGGTCGACAGTGTGTCGCAGAAGGTACTCGGCTTTTGTGTGTTCGATTTGTGCGGGAGGAAGGAGGGAGTGGAGTTTCTGTTTTGGTGCTTGTTTTGAAAGGTTGGCTTTTACCCAGATCTCTAAAGGTGGGTAGTCTTTTTAGTAGGGCAATCATATTTAAGATCTCGTTCCCATTCTTTGTCATCCTCTCCTAAAGGGTGTTTCTCGGGGAATGCCTGTTTTTCTAGCACGGTGAGGTCTCTTTCTTTCCTGCGCTGTTTTTTCCTCCATCTTTGAAATGAGCCCATCTTCACAACGGCCCCTAGTGTTGGACAAAGGCTGAAGTTTTGAAATAATGCGGCCTGGATGGACCTGGCATCGTTAATGCCTCTCGTATCCCTCACTTTCTTTCCAACCTCCCGTGTGGCGCTGCTCAAAGATCTGACTGGCCTAATGGTTGTTAAGCCCCAGCTGGGCCAACGTGGGCGGCTGTAGACCAGAGTTTGTAGTGGGGAAAAGTCTAGTCCAGTCACCCTTCCCCTTGGGTTGTCCTTCCCCCATGCCTCTAAAATCACAGCACGATGATGGCAGAGCATAAGGGGCACACCAATTAATTCTGGGCTCCAGACCCATGGGGGGCTGACTCCAAAATGGATTCAGCTGTGGGCGGACATCAGCTCTGAGCTCTGTACCCAAGAGGACCAGCCAGTCTTGATGTTCTCAGGTGAAAAGAATCTTCTCGGTGAAGGTCTAGGGGATCAGACAGTGAGGCCTCCAGGAGGTTAGGGCCATAAAATTAAAACCAGCAAAAACCCTACCATACTGAACATTTGTCCCCTTCAGACACCAAGTCACCTCACTTGTCACCGGCCATTTTCCTTGTGTTTCACCAGGAACCTCAACTGCTTTGCAGATTTGATTAAATAAAACTCAGTTGCAGAAATGGTTTCTGTTTTTCGCATCCCCAGCCATAGCTGTGGTAAAATCAGTTAATTTGCTAAAAACGTTTCTTTTTCTTCTGGGTCACAATGAGATAAAGTGAGTTTTGTTAAATACTATCTGAAGCAATGAAAGAAAATTATGTGTACTTTTCATGTTAATTTAGGGGGATGTTTTGAACTTCTGTAAATGTAAATCCCACCCCACCCCCCAGGTATGGTGTGCCTTTGCTTCTTTGTTTGAGGCTTGGCTTTTATGCTTCTCTCACCCTGAGACAAGCTTCTAGAATCGACACTGAAAACTTTTTCTTAAAGAGCAGCCTCCTTAGCTCTTTCTATGCCAAATATCAGAGCTGGAAATGCTGAGCAGTTTGTGCTTGTTTTGCAAGCTCAGATATAACAAACTGTTCAGCTACATATTTTGATATTCTATACACGCCCCATAATAGTTCTGTGGTTTAAATATTTGTTGGATTCTTGCTACTTTGGAAACATTTTTCTGGCTCAAGGTTTGGTGGAAAAAATTTGTTTGGTTTCCTTAACTTGGCTTTCCTGCCTGTTTCTGTAATTGTTTAGGGGATGCATTTTTTTCATATTAGTCGTCCCAACTTAATAGCATTCCCCAGTGCAGTGACACAATTTGTGTGCGTAGTTATTGTGTGTGTATGCTTTGGCTTGTCAGTGACCCTTGGGCATCCCGAACATAGTGAAAGGTCTTCTGAACATGGGGATGACGGTCAGGTACAAGCCGCTCTGTCTAGTGTGACTCAACAGATTTCATTAAGAACTTAAATATGTGCAGAAAACTCTGCAGAGACCAAGTGAAGGAGCTGGGTAGGAAAGTCCTGTCCCTATACTCTAGGAAGAGAAACAAGATATGTGCCGTCAGTAACTGATAGAATTTAATTCTTTCTTTTTAAAATGTTTATTTATTTTGAGATTGGAAGAGAGAGAGAAAGCAAGCCGAGGGACAGAGAGAGAGAGAGATGGAGGGAGAGAATCCCAAGCAGGACCCGTGCTGTCGGCACAGAGCCTGACACGGGGCTCGAACTCACAAACTGTGAGATCATGACCTGAGCCGAAATCAAGAGTCAGACGCTCAACTGACTGAGCCACCCAGGTGCCCCAAGATGTTGGAATATCTAACTTGCTTTATAGGTACAGGTCCCATCAACCATGTTACTCTTTGTTAAAAGGCTGGCTTCTTTGTTTCTTGCTCAGGTTCCCCTCAGCGAGTTAACGGCAAGGTGAAAGGAAGGATTTTGGTGGGGAACAGCCCGGTGCCCATTGTCTTCGAGAACACCGACCTCCACTCTTACGTGGTGATGAACCACGGGCGCTCGTACACAGCCATCAGCACCATTCCCGAGACCGTTGGCTATTCTCTGCTTCCTCTGGCCCCTGTTGGAGGCATCATTGGATGGATGTTTGCGGTGGAACAAGAGGGATTCAAGAATGGGTTCAGCATCACAGGTAATTTATCTCAGACGTTGAAATTAATGGACCACACGATGGTGCCTGGGGCCCTGGGGGGGGTGGGGGGCTGGGGGGTGAATGCAAAGGGAACTTCCTGTCTGCAAAAACGTACTGATGAACATTTTGTGGCTCCAGAAATAAGATTTTGAGGCAAAATCATCAATATTTTCATTATTGTGTACTAACTAAAGCTATCTAGAATTGCTTTGTGATCAGGGAGTGATTTCATGTGGGGCGGGATTTAGAAGTCTCCAGCAGAGCAAGTGATGTCATTTTATACATCCTCACACCCCAAAGTGTGGGGCTCACAGTTTCCGTCATTCTGGTTATCAAGCCTGCCTCCAGATTCCCAACCAATCTGAACTGATAGTTGACGTTTCTTTAGTATCTGCTTGGAGAAAAGGAACCCGTCATTTCTAGCTGGTAAATTAAGCCTGATAAACATAATCCTCCTGCGTCTTAGAAAACCTGACTTTCCTTGAAGCTTCTTAGAGGCTGTGCCAGGGAAAGTTCAGTCTTTATTGGACACAGGGGCGTATGGTTGGGAGAAAGGTTTCCGTAGAGTAGTCGTGGTCTCTTTTGAGGCCAGCAGCCCTGTTCGTGCTAGAGGCCCTTTTCTGGAACAGCTTGGGTGCAGGAGACTCTGTTCTTCTTCTCCGGCCACTTCCGGGACCTGAAGCCCGTTGTTCTGGGTCACAGGTACCTAGCCGCTGCCTCCGTTTTCTCCACCACTGCCTCCCCTCGCTGGAGCCTCAGCCATGGCTTTGTTGTGGAAACACCCCAAAAGCAGGGTCTCTGGGCTTTACAAGGGTAACCCTCCAAAAGTGATGGAGTGTAAATACATGCTGAAATGTGGCCATTTTCAGAAAGGAGAGGATATATATTTGGAAAAGGGTGGACCTACCCATAAGATATCTAATGTTTGGCCTAATATTTCTTCTCTCTGCCTCTCAGGCATATATATCCTGAGTATTATAACCTCATTCATGTTCTCATGCAGACATGCTCTTTCCTTGGCAGACAGAGTTGAGCTTTGCAGTCAGACCCGCAGACGCTGCTCCTTCCCTGCACAGCGTTTCATGCTGGTGTTGCTTTATATGGGGGTTAATTAAAATGGTGATATTTTGAATTTTTTTTAATGCCTATTTATTTTTGAGAGAGAGACTGATATGGGTGGGGGAGGGGCAGAGAGCGAGGGAGACATAGAATTTGAGGCAGACTCCAGGCTCTGAGCTGTCGGCGCAGAGCCCAATGAGGGGCTCGAACCCACCAACTGGAAGATCATGAGCCGACGTCGGACACTTAACCGACTGAGCCACTCGGGCGTCCCATCATTCTTTTGACTTTAAAAAAAAAAAAAAAAATGTAAGGAGCATTCTTGGCCCAAGGGCTGCCTGCCAGAGTTAGCCCTGGGGTCATCGTTTGCCAGCACCCCTGCTGTAATGGGAGTGTGCAAATGTGGAAAAGGGAAGAAGCCGGAAGAGGGGGCAGGTATTTTTGTTGCCTGTCTGGGGCTACTGCCCTGCACAGACCAAGGAGGTTTCCTGAGCCAACACCTGTTATAAGTGCTCCTCAGGTGGCTTCCGGTAGTGGCCAGGGTTTGCCCTAAGCCACTCCCCCTTCCTGACCACCATTTAGCTGTTACGCTAATCATCATTGTAACTGGCATCTGGGAACGCTTGACGTTTGGCAAAGCACTTTTTAAAAACATTTTTTTAAATGTTTATTTAGAGAGAGAGAGAGAGAGTGTGTGTATGTGTGTGTGTGTGTGTGTGTGTGTGTGTGACAGAGAGAGAGAAAGAGAGAGAATGGGGGAGGGAGAGAGGGAAGACAAGAATCCCAAACAGGCTCTGTGCTGTCAGCATGGAGCCCTAGGTGCGGCTGGAGGTGCGGCTCGATCCTCAAGTCGTGAGATCGTGACCTGAGCCGAAATCCAGAGTTGGACGCTTGATCGACCGAGCCACCCAGGTGCCCTTGGCAAAGCAGTTTGTAACATCCTTTACCTCTTCTGGTGTCCACAAGGCAGAATGGATCACTCCTTTATCACCAAGAAATGGAGGCTCAGCAGGGTTAGGGGACATGTGCTGGTTTACCCAGTAGGTAGCTAGCACTGCTGGTCCTCTGTTCTTCAGCACCATTCCTGAGCCAGCCCATCTCAGATGCAGGGGTGGGGCTGGGAAGGAGTGTCTCTCCAATGCGCATCGCTCAGTGGGGCCGCATGGACATCCCCGCTCTGTCCTCCGTGTCGCCAGCTCCGTTTCTAGCAATCAGACTAAAGCACCTGTAGAGGAGGTTCTGGCCTCCTTCCCTCGAAGCACTGTGAGCCTAGGGCTGACAGGAGGGGGCTTCCCAGACGGCAAGGTGACAGACTGCCCTTGCTTTCCAGGAGGCGAGTTCACCCGCCAGGCCGAGGTGACTTTCGTGGGGTACCCGGGCAAGCTGGTCATCAAGCAGCGGTTCAGCGGCATCGACGAGCACGGACACCTGACCATCACCACGGAGCTGGAGGGCCGCGTGCCGCAGATCCCCTTCGGCTCCTCGGTTCACATCGAGCCCTACACAGAGCTCTACCACTACTCCCCCGGGGGTGAGCAGCCAGGGCCGTGGGGGAGGGGGGTGGGGGGCAGTCCCGGCCTCCGGCCCGCCCACCGCTGCAGCCCCAGCACTGTCTCCTGGGCTTCGGAGCAGGAAATAGATGGGTGCTAGCTTATTAAAATCACCTTTTCCCCTAATTACAGGCATAGTACACACTTGTAGAAAATTCGTGCAAAAAAGAAAATAAGCATAATGGTAAAACCATGCCATTATTATTAGATTTAAATGTATTTGTTTTCTTTCAGCCTTTTCCCCATATATGTGTGTGTGTGTGTATATATATACATATGTATATATTTATATATAAAATACCCCAACATATATATGTAATATCTCAACATAGATCTCATAAGTCTCCGGGGATATAACATACAGCATGGATATTATATCTGTATGTACTGTATGTATATACGTACATATGTATGTCTCTATATTTTAACCTGTTTTAAATAATTTCAAATTTACAAAAAAAGTTGAAAACAACACAGTTTACATTTGCCATTTATGCACCTTCACCAATTGTTAACATTTTGCTACCTTTACTTTACCATTCCATTGCGCATGTGTGTGTGTATATATATATGTATATATATATACGCGTGTATATATATATGGACGCGTATATATGTACATATATATATGTACATATATACGCGTCCATATATATATACACGCGTATATATATATATGCACGTGTATATATATCGCAAATTATACATATTTTTTGAGAATAAGTTGTAGTTGTTGTGATCTTCCGTCCCCTAAATAAGTCACCTATTTTTCCTAAGAACAAGAACATTCTCTTACGTGGCTACAGTACAATGATCACACAGTCAGGAAATTTAACGTTGATGCGTTTCTATTACACATTCTGCAGTTGGGTATATAGTTGTTATTTAAGTAAAATTGCAATTATATCACATTATCATATCTTCATTTTCAGTGGGCTTTGAAAGCATTGCTTAGTGAGTCTACTTTTATACGGCTATTACTTTAAACCATTCTATTTTCTTTTTTTTTTAATGTTTATGTATTTTGAGAGCAAGCGTGTGTGTGCACACACACACTAGCACAATGGGGGAGGAGCAGAGAGAGAGGGAGTGAGAGAGAAGCCCAAGCAGGCTCCATGCTGTCAGTGCAGAGCTCAGTGCTGGGCTTGATCTCATGAACCGTGAGCTCATGACCTGAGCTGAAATCAAGAGCTGAACGCCACCCAGGTGCCCCTAAACCATTGTATTTTCTGAAGTTTAAGCTATTTCCAATTTTCCCATCTTGTAACGAGTTGAAATGACCATCTCCATCAGAAATCTTGACCAAATTTCTGATTCTTCTCTAAGATTCAATTCCTAGAAATAGAACTGCTGAGCCAAACAACAGGAACTTTTAGAAGGCTCTTATAAAATTGCCATCCACAAAGGTTGTGCTAATGACCAAGGCTTTGTGGCTTGATTGGGCTCTCCCGGGGATGACAAGAGCTGGGGAACAGGACCCCAGTCTGTGGTCAGCCTGCAACCAGATGGTGTTTCTGGCAGCACAAGCACATGGGAGCTGGACAGGAGGCAGCTTACACTGATCTTTTATTTATCTTCTGGCTTTTGTTATGAACTACATCAGAGCACACAAATATAAAGAGCCTTTTATTCTTTTTTTTTCTTAAATAGGAAGTTGAGAGTTTCATCATATGGGTGAAAAGGAGGCTCTTCTGAGTGGGGAGGGCTGTCTCTCTTCTCTGTTGAGGTTGGCTCACAGCACTTTAGTAATTTTTCAAAAACTGGTTATTGAAACCCATTTAGTGCCTCATTTTTTATATGGGAGAACTGCTTAATCTAGGGTCACACATAGCAGCCCCTATTTATTGAATCCTAAGTAAGATAACTTGCGTGAAGCAGTTAGCGCTCTGCTGGTCACGCGGTCAATGCTCCGTAGATGGTAGTTTATCTTAATAGTGGTGGCCCGCTTGAGACCAGAAATTTTACGTGCATTATGTCATTCGCGCCCCAACCCATGTTGTAGAAGAAACCGAGGCTAGAGTCGTAACCGGCCTGTGATCACACACCTTGTGAGTGGTAGTGCAAGGTGTAAGTTCAGATGTATCTGCTTCCCCGCGTGTGCTCTTCCCACCAGACCTTACTCTCTGGGGCGGTTCCGGGTGACTTCAGAACTTCTAAAGAGCACATGATGAGAAAAAGGAATACATATTACTGATGCAGACAATCCCATTAATAGTATGGGAATCTAGGTAGCAGAGCGAGTCCCAACACGGAAATACATGGCCTTCTGCAACCTGCTGCATCTGATCTCTCATCTGGGCAGGCAATACTGCCAGTAGTTTTAAAGCCCTTGACTAAGCCTCTTGCCTCCTTTGTCTCCCTGCCTTGTCTCCCTTCTTCCCACTGCACCGTACCGCATCCCAGTGATCACATCCTCCTCCACCCGGGAGTACACCGTGATGGAGCCTGAGCAAGGTGGCGCTGCCCCTTCCACCATCTACACTTACCAGTGGCGCCAGACCATCACCTTCCAGGAGTGCGCCCACGACACCTCCCGGCCGGCCCTGCCCAACACCCAGCAGCTCTCAGTGGACAGTGTGTTCGTCCTGTACAACCAGGAGGAGAGCATCTTGCGCTATGCGCTCAGCAACTCCATCGGTCCCGTGAAGGGTAGGAATGGCAGCTCGGATTGGGCGTCGCGTGTCTGCCCGCACATCTATCTCCGCTCTTTTGCGCGTTACTTCTCACGTTTTACTCTCAGTGAGAAGACGAAAATATGCTAAAATATGGCCTGACAGACGAAATAATCTCATCACCTGTGATTCTCAGCTTAGGCGTCTCTGTTCTGCTAACCTAAAGCCTCTTCATTGTTCTGTTTGGGGTGAAGAATGCTAACCCGTTGAGTTACCCCACAGAGCGGACCATCCAAAAGGCTACGGCTGGCTTCAGCAGGGCATTTAGAGCACTCTCATGCTCAGCCTTGAATGGAATGTGTGCTCAGAGCCTGAGGAAATCTGAATAAAGTCTGATGAAAGTCAGGCACAGCGCCTATGACACTCTTTGCCTGTGACAGCACATTGCTGGGGCTGAGGTCGGGTCTGTGCATGCTTCTGGCTGCGTGGAAGGAGCTGGCATTTGGAGAGCGAGCATGACGTCTCGGCGTCAGACTTCACATTATCCGAATCTCCAAGCCCCAGGGGTTCCATATCTTTGGGGTTGGGTATTAAGGTCTTTCTCTTTGTCGGTTATTTTTGGTGGGGTCCCCCCACACCCGGGTCATTTCTCCAGCTGACCACGTTTGTCCTTCCGTAGCCTCACAAAGGACAAGGAGGGCTGGTGTCTTTCTCCATCCTTTGACAACTGTAGCTCTAGGCATCGGGGTTGGCGCATTTTTTCTTAAAAATGTGAATGTTTTAGGCTTTGCCAGCTATGCAGCGTCTGTCACAGGATCTCATTTCTGTCATTCGAGCGCAAAAGCAGCCATTGACCGTTCACAAGTGAATGCATGCAGCTGGTTTCCAATAAAACTTTATTTACAAAAGCAGGGGTGGATCTGGAGGGATGTAGTTTGCCGATGCTGCCCCCTGGTGACACAGGAGTCTGGTTTCTTGTTCCAGGACCCACTGCTGTTCTCCTGGTCATCAGCTGTGCCTTCCTTTCTGTGGAAGGAGGAAAACCGGCAGGCGTTTCTGAATACTCACTTGGCTTTAATGTCTCTCCTTCACAGACGGCTCCCCCGATGCCCTTCAGAATCCTTGCTACATCGGCACTCATGGGTGCGACACCAACGCAGCCTGTCGCCCCGGCCCCGGGGTTCAGTTCGCCTGCGAGTGTTCCATCGGCTTCCGAGGGGACGGGAGGACCTGCTCCGGTACAGCCGTCCATTCTGACTTGTGGGGGGGCTGGGAAGCGAGCTGGGAGGGGGTATCCAGATCCTGCAAACTGGAGGGCTGGGTGTGGCGAGGGAGCGTGGGTGCGGGAGACGCCGGTGGGCCTGCCGAGCCTGGTTAAGCCCCACACCCTGGGTTTCCCGTGGTCACGTTAGGGGGACCGCCCCTTTCTTCCATCTGGTCCAGTGCACAGACTCCCAGCAGCAGAGTAGAATTTAGAAAGCCGCACGGCACACAGGTTTAAAGGGAAGCTGAAGTCAGCGCTGTTTCTAACATTAATAATGTAACGGTCCCTGTAAGGAACCCAGGCACTGCTGGTGTCCAGTGTCCCGCAAACCCCATCTCATTTCTTCCAGCAGCTCTAGAGATCCATTCTTTCGCTTCTGCCTTTTAAATTTTAAAAAATATTTATTTATTTTTGAGAGAGAGAGGGAGACACAGAATCTGAAACGGGCTCCAGTCTCTGAGCTGTCAGCACAGAGCCCAGTGCGGGGCTCGAACTTACGGACCGCGAGATCACGACCTGAGCGCAAGTCGGACGCTCAACCGACTGAGCCACCCGGGCGCCCCTCATTATAATTTAATTTTTAAAAAAAAAAATTTTTTTTTAACATTTATTTATTTTTGAGACAGAGAGAGACAGAGCATGAACTGGGGAGGGTCAGAGAAAGAGGGAGACACAGAATCTGAAACAGGCTCCAGGCTCTGAGCTGTCAGCACAGAGCCCGACGCGGGGCTCGAACTCACGGACCGCGAGATCATGACCTGAGCTGAAGTCGGCCGCTTAACCGACTGAGCCACCCGGGCGCCCCTCATTATAATTTAATTTTTAATACATGCACGTAGACAGCTGGATCCTGATACGTTCGTGACTAAATCGCGGTCCAGTAACAAGGGCCAGTTGGTGGATTCCTGACTCAGTGAAGAGTCCATACGGCAGAGGCAGCTAGTGCCAGGAAGTCAGGTGCTTCAACCAGAGCTCCCGACATCTGTGACACAGGGCTCACTGGTGACCCTAAGGAATGCTAGAAGTAGATCCCCCTAGCGCAGGAGCAGCATACACAAGTGTGTTTGGCCAGAAAGATGAGCAGCCCCCTTGAATGACTCGGGCGTAAGAATCTGGTGAGCCCAGAAGCCCTGAAATTTGGGAACGATGCCTTAGGTCTGGAATCCAACCCTCTGATGAATGGCACGCTTCATGTGCTGATTTAACAGAAAGGGTGGCAGAGTGAACTCTATGTGAGGTCCTCGTGGGGGCATCTGAAATCATGGAGAGCAGGACCTGTGCTTAAAAGAGCAGACTGTATAGTCGTTTAGCCAGCCTGCTGATAGCTTTGTACATGGGATAGAATTCAATCGGAGGCTCACCTTCCTTGGAACATACCACTGGGAAGGGATCTGATCGCCTCAGATCATCAGTTTTCCAATATGTCCCCCAATAGCCCAACAGTTTTGAATGGCTGAATTGGCTCAGGCGAATTTGAAAAAGCATGGTCCTGTGTGTGTATGTGTGTGTGTGTGTGTGTGTGTGTGTGTGTGTGTGTAAGAGAGAGAGGGTGAGAGAGAGCACGAGTGACCAGAGATCTCCCAGGGCTGTGAAGATGGTGATGGACACCATGCAGGGGGTCCCTCATTTCTTTGGGGGAAGCACATACCTCCTTAGTCTTTACATGGCCCTGTGTCTACTTCATATGCCAACAGAATGTTAATAAAACATGGAGATGCCCCAACCCGCTGCTGCTGGGCCATGACATCTGGCTAATTCTTCCACTCTTGGTACCTGAGCTTATTGTAGAAGGAGCACTTAATTCAGTTCACAAGGCACAACCAGCCGTACGTTGCATAATCTATTGCTATCATAGAAAACTCTCTGATGCAGTCACTCAGGAAGACAGGTGGTCATGTGGGGACTTGCTTTTGTTCTGGGGTTAGCCCTTGCTCTGGCAGATTAGCACCATGGAATGTGGGTAGATTCCCAGTCAGGCTGCTTTTTGTTCTGGGTCACTAGAACATGCCTCACAGTGTTAATGCATGGAGACATGAGGCCGTTGATAGGAAATTGCATTAGGCAAATCACTTCATGCATTATTTTGACCTGCAAAATGACTTAGAAGGGAATGATCCTTTGTAATTCAGTTTGGGTGATGTGGATATAATGATAGTTGGCATCCTGAACAAGCCCGGTGTTGGCGAGACACTGCAGAGTGACCCTCGAAGGTAGTTTGGAGAAGATCTCCAGATGAAAACACAAGAGCTCGGGTGCCTGGCAGAATGGCTTCTGTGTGTTTCTCGATTGGGAGTCTGTAGAGATGGTTGTGGATAACCTGTCGTCTCTTGAGCACACACAAGACACTTAAATCAAAGTGAACAAGTCCCCTCCTCAAAGAGCCTGGCCTTTATAAAAGGGACACATTTAGAGTTGTTGGAAAGGCATGAAAAGTAGCCATTCTGAAAAAAACGAAAAAAGGAAGCAGTGATTACAGGAATAGTCCAGCATTTTCCTTTCGGGTTAGAGAATGAGCTGTGTGCGAGGAAATGTCTTCCCAAAGAAGAGTTTGACCAGATAATACAATAAGAAAAATAAACTTTGAACAGCTACTGTGAGATTTTAGGAGGGACAGTTATCACCAATGCACTGTTTCCAATAAAGTAAGAATTAAAGTCCTAGCCTCAATTTACAGAAGGGTGGGGGGAGGGTAGGGGTTCAAATTAGACATTAGGAAGAGTTTCCACACTCTAAGGACTGTGCACTTGTAGTGGGGAAACTGCTAGAGTCTTGCTCTAAAGAAAAAGTGTTACCCTGCTTGGATTATATGTGCAGACTTTTATGGAGGTGTGGGTTGTGCCAGGGGACTGTCCCCTCCATCATCCCGTGAGCCCCGCCCCCATCCTGTTGGCCAGTAGCACCTAGGGCATGAGGGGATTGAGCTCCCTCCTAATCACTTGTGTAGCTTTTTTGAAACTCACAGCTGCCCTGCCATAAACCTTCCGGGGGCGAATGGAACTTGGAAAACTTCCCCTAGCGATTTTGTCCTGTCCCTTTGATTGAAAAGCTTTGCTTCTGTGCCGTTGTGCTTTGGCAATCGCGTTGAAGCCGTGGAGTCCTGCAGTCTGTACAGGGCGTCCAGACATCTGTGCTGGGAGTGTCCTCTGAGGGTTACGCATGGAGACCGTGGAAGCCGGAATGATTTTTTTTTTCTCCTGTGTTGTTGGAGCAGCAGCTGGTGGATAGAGCTGTGGAGGCCACGCTTGCTCAATATCCCCACGCCCGCACCCCAGTCTCATGGAAGAGGCTGCTGGGGGAGGGGGCTTTGTTCCGTGACCTTCCAGCTGTGCCTGGAGCCGTCCTCTTGTGTGAGACCTTGTATCTTAAACGTGTCGCAGGAATGTTCATTGCAGTATATTTTCAAAAAGCTGTTACCGTTTGTTTTGGGGTTTTGCGTGGGTACGGGAATGGTGTGGCAAAGATGCTTATCTTGTTCCACGTCCACTAGGCCAGCGGGGCATTTGTTTTACCAGTGAAGAGACTGACTAGGTGGTGGATGCATGAGGCTTTGTCTCCCAAGTGTGAAAGATTCACCTTAAGGCATTGGGGGGGGGGGGGAGTGGTGGGGGGGCAGTGGAGAAGACTTGTCTGTTCTCAGCCATCATGAAATCTGTCTATGTGTCTGAGTTCTAGAAATGCTGGAAGTAACCGTGTACCCTCTGAGAATGAGGTTGGCATGGGAAAGACCTTGTGTGATTGTGTTTATTTCAACCCATCAGTGGACAGGTAACCAGGGTCATGACAGGTTAGCTCAGTTTCTTGTCCGGGCCAACCAGGCTTCCTGTGGGATTAGCTCTAGATTGGACCCTGATGCCTAGAGGTCATGCGAAGGCCATGTTCCTAGAATTGGCCAAATCCATCCCCATGGCTGGTTGTATAGGTTGAATCCTTAAAAATTAGAATAATAGCTACATTTCTTGAGAATCCTAGGTGCTGCTCCGCCTTACATCCATTTTGTGTCATCCTCAGAAGGACCCCTCAACGGTCTGGACACTTGTCCGCACATCTTTCTGACATGTGTGTACCATTCTGGTGTTGGTGAACTCCAGGCTCAGCAGCTAATCCCAGGACAGGCACGGGAAGCCCACGTTTACAGCAGGAGGACCTTGAGATCTCTCTCGAAAGTTATGCCCAGGAAAAAAACCACTATTTACTAACGCTACTTTTGGAATATAGAACAGTTTGTTTCAAAATTGATCCCTTCACGGGCCAAAATGCTTTCTATTTTATTATACCTGGTGATATTTGAAGAAGTGGTTTTTAAAAGTCTGCCTGTTGAAAAAATTTGTTGTAGATATCGATGAATGTTCAGAACAGCCCTCGGTGTGTGGGAGCCATGCCATCTGCAATAACCACCCTGGAACCTTCCGCTGCGAGTGTGTGGAAGGCTATCAGTTTTCAGAGGAGGGGACGTGTGTGGGTAAGTTCTGTAGATAACTTTCCAAAACGTTTGTTCATACGGCGAAGGTGTTGCCCCAGGTAATTGTCCTGGCTGGGTTGGCGAGTGCTGGCTTCTGTTGTTGAGGGAAGCAGTTTTCAAAGATGAATCAGACTTCATTCCCTACCCCCAGCTACCCAGAGGGTCATACATATAACAAATAAGCAGTGTTATTGTCTATGCTATAGTAATAGTGTCCCCTCACCTTTGATAAGCTTTTTTGCACTACGTTCCTTCTTATAAATTTCCTTTTAATTCTTTTCATTGTTTTAATACCTGTTAAAACAATTACACTTGTTTCTTCATTTGTTTGTTTATTACGTTTAGTTATTTTTGAGAGAGAGAGACAGAGAGGCAGAGAGAGAATCCCAAGCAGGCTCCATACTGACAAGTGCCCAGTGCAGGGCTTGAACTCACGAACTGTGAGATAATGATCTGAGCTGCAGCCAAGAGTCGGACGCTGAACCAGCTGAGCCACCCAGGCATCCCATAATCGGTGGTCTTGAAATTCATATGGAGGGAGCACCTGACAGATGCTTTAGATTGAATTTTTCGTGATTTACCTCTAAAATTCAGGGGCACCTGGGTGGCTCAGTCGGTTCAGCATCTGACTTCAACTCAGGTCATGTTCTCGCAGTTTGTGGATTCGAGCCCTGTGTCGGGCTCTGTGCTGACAGCTCAGAGCCTGGAGCCTGCTTCGGATTCTGTGTCTCCCTCTCTCTCTGCCCCTCCCCCACTCATGCTCTGTCTCCCCCCTCTCTCTCAAAATAAATAAACGTTAAAAAAAATTAATAAATAAAATTCCATTTGGGACCATTCTGTGCATGGCTTTCGAATTTATAAGCCACAAGTAGTAGCCTCGTCAAAGCGAGTGACTTAAAACTATTAATTGGGCTAATAATGCTTTAGGTTGGTGATGATTTTAGTGGTGATGGAGATAGACCAACCACAAAGACCCAGATTGTTTAGATTTCTTCCCTTTTTTTTCCTACTGCTGCACTTTGACCTGTTGGTTCCAAGAATTTTAAGTTCAAAGATTTGTGGCGATTTCCAGGGCTGGAGGGCAGCATGCTGAATGGACCATCTGAACTCAACATTTCTTCCCAACTTAAAACAGATTCTTCTTTTATGGCATCAGTGAACCGTCTCATCGCCCCTTCCTTGCTGTTCACTAAACCCTAGCGTGCTTTCTGTTTGCTCTGTCTTGAAGCTCAGATGAGACTCCAAGGTCCCGGGGCGAGGTGATGTCTCGAGGGCGGGAGGGAACAGGCAGTTCTCAAATTTTGAATGTGACCCAAACATCTGTGGATTTAGAAAAGCCTGTCCCCTTCGCACAGAGTGAAGATTTCAGCTCTGCTGCTAAGGTTACTTCTTTTTCTTGTTCGATAGAGAACAACCATTTCTGTGTATTTGGCTTGACTTCCATGCTTTTTGAGATGAAGGTGATCCAAAGGTTTATTTTCTTTTTTAAAAAAAATGTTTGTTTATGAGAGAGAGAGAGAGAGAGAGAGAGAGAGAGAGAGAGAATCCAAACCAGGCTTCACGCTGTCCATGCAGACAATGCAGGGCTCAAACCCATGAACTGTGAGATCGTGACCTGAGCCGAAATCCAGTCGGACAGTTAACCGACTGAGCCACCCAGGCGCCCCTCCAAGGTTTACTTCTCATGACAGCACCGTTTACATTACATTTGGGCTCAGACTTGGGTGGTGGAGTGTGCAGTCGTGGGGCCAATGGCTGTGAGGCGTGATGTCGTGGGTTTCTGTGCCGGACCATTCCTGCCATGCACACTCACTGGAGGATAGGGCAGGGTGCAAGGCAGGTGGGGTGCAAATGTCTACTCCTAAGGCATCAGATTTTGAGGAAGACACTTAATGTCTCTGGGCGTCCACTCCTCAGACTGGATCCTGGTTCACTGTGTCCCCTGGAGCCCTTGAAGAAGCCTTAGGAGCTGCCAGTGAGGACACAGAGAAGCCTGGGCAGATTTGGCTTCCACCCCGACCTCCAGCCTTTGATTTCTCTACATATCAGATTCTGGGCGAGATTTTGTTCGAATGGTGGATCCCGTTGCTTGGAAACAAATGTGAAAACCACCTGAAGATCACTGTGCTCCACGGGTCCCAGCATTGTGAGGTTTCCTGACTCTCCCACTGCCTGGAGGCCCCACTCGATTCCATCCCACTTGGCTCTTAACCCCTCTTACTCAGCTCCTTTGAGACTCACTGCATGGAGGGATGGCTCAGGGGGTAAAACCAGGTCTGCCTAAACGCATTCAAACAAATCACTCCGGCTCATCACTGCATAATTTCATGGCCATTTCACCTATCCCAGAATTCCTCATGAAAACTGTGTCCTGGGTCGGAAGCCTGGGTTGGGAATAAGGAATAAGCAGTGTTTTCTCCTGGTCACAGGAAGAGTTTTCTTCTGGTCACAGCAAGGAAGGAAGAGAAAAGAATTTGGACAGGTGAGGAGGCTGGTCCTGTGCCCTGCCAGCTGTGAGGGGTTGGGGCCCATGCCCAGTGGATATGAGCTGGCGGGAGGAAATGAACTTTTCATGAGGACTGGCATCCATTATGGGAGGGGCAGCTTCGTGGACTTCTGTGTTTGGCATTTTCTGTAAACCTTTGACTTTCTCTTGTCCACGGCATGCAGACTTTTGCAGTGAATTAGAATACGGGGCCCCTGGGTGGCTCAGTCGGTTCAGCGTCCGACTTCGGCTCAGGTCGTGACGTTTCAGTGTGTGGGTTCGAGCCCCACGTCGGGCTCTGTGCTGACAGCTCAGAGCCTGGAGCCTGCTTTGGATTCTGTGTCTCCCTCTCTCTCTGCCCCTCCCCCACTCATACTCTCTCTGTCTCTCAAAAATAAACGTTTAAAAAATTAAAAAAGAGAAAAAGAATGTGCAGAGTATGTTCACACGAAGGAAACAGCCCATAAATCACCTTGACATGAAGACACAGATACCCCCTCTGAGTGGCCACAGTTCTAGGATAGGTGGCTTTGCGTGTGGAACGTGCGGAAACTTGAGGTCCTGTTGACCCCTTGCGTGGGTTTCTTTGCCCAGTGCATGGCCCCGTGCACCTGCCCCTCCTTCAGGGCAGGAAGAGGGCCAGGCTGAGGCTTAGGCTTAACCTTCCCTCACCCATCGTTCTCTCTTGCCTTTCCCCTCTCTTCCTTTGCCCATCTCCTCTCTCCTTGCCTGTCATATTGCTAGGAAAAGTTATTATAAATCCTTCATTTTTGTGACCTTATTTTCAGAACTGGAAGTAACTCGAAGCTGTGTGAGGCCACCCCACTTGGAGCTCTTTACACCCTGCCCTTTGTTCTCCTTTGAACACATGACTTCTTTCCCTTAGTTGTCCTTCCTTTCCTTACCGGCATCTTCTTCCTTCTCTCTCATTGCCTCATTTCCAGCCTGAGCCAGCCTGCAGGTGTCTCCGGAGGGCGGGGGGGGGGGGGGGGGGGGGAGCGGGAGGGTGGGTTGTGGCAGCAGCTCAGCCCCAGCCAGCCTACTCTGAGGTCAGGGCCCCTTCCTTTCCCAGGGTTGTCTTCCCAAATGGAGGAGCTGGTAAAGTACAACCCCAACGTACCATCTACTTGTAGCTATAGTTCATTTTTAATTCCCATTTGGGCCCAATTTTTCTCTCCTTCCCAAACTTGCCCCACCATCCCACCCTGTAGCTGCCCATCAGTTGAATGGGCAGGATCAGAGTTCTAGAGAGGTTACCAGCTCTGCGAGGTCAAGGCCTTTGCAGAAAGCAGAGCCAGGCACCCTGGTGTCTTTTTCTAAAAGTGTGTCATTTTTTTTTTTTAAATTTTTTTTTTTCAACATTTATTTATTTTTGGGACAGAGAGAGACAGAGCATGAACGGGGGAGGGGCAGAGAGAGAGGGAGACACAGAATCCGAAACAGGCTCCAGGCTCCGAGCCATCAGCCCAGAGCCTGACGCGGGGCTCAAACTCACGGACTGCGAGATTGTGACCTGGCTGAAGTCGGACGCTTAACCGACTGCGCCACCCAGGCGCCCCAAAAAGTGTGTCATTTTTTAAAGTGGTGTCATTATTTTAAAATGAAAAAAGTAGAATGAAACCGTTTGGAATCGTGAAAGGAGCTTTTAAAACCTCTTTAAGAAGAAAATTGCTTTGGCATGGAAACATGGTCTTCCATAAAGAAAAAAACATGACTTAAGAAATTCAATTTTCTTAAATTTCTAGATTTAAGAAATTAAGGGGCACCTGGGTGGCTCAGTCGGTTAAATGTCTGACTTTGGCTCAGGTCATGACCTCATGGTCTGTAAGTTCAAGCCCTGCATCAGGCTCTATGCGGACAGCTGGGAGCCTGGAGCCTGATTCGGATTCTGTGTCTCCCTCTCTCTCTCTGCCCCTCCCCCATTCACGCTCTGTCTCTGTCTCTCAAAAATAAACATTAAAAAAAATTTTTTTTTAAAAATTTTTTTTTCAACGTTTTTATTTATTTTTGGGACAGAGAGAGACAGAGCATGAACGGGGGAGGGGCAGAGAGAGAGGGAGACACAGAATTGGAAACAGGCTCCAGGCTCCAAGCCATCAGCCCAGAGCCCGACGCGGGGCTCGAACTCACGGACCGCAAGATCATGACCTGGATAAAGTCAGACGCTTAACCGACTGCGCCACCCAGGCGCCCCTAAAAAAATTTTTTTAAGAAAGAAATTCAGTTATAACTTGCCTTTTTCTAGAAATGATTTGAAGATTATAGAAACGCATACATATGTGAAGATGATGGTTGGGAGAGAACACCGAAACCCATACGTGTTTGCACCAAGGTTCCCCTCTGTTGAGAAGGGTGCAGCAAAACGAGGCCCCGGGCAAACGTAATTTATAAAATGATCGCTTAAAAACTATAAATGACATAAATATTTCTTGGAAGAGGGAAAAGAAAGCAGAGTGAGGCTGATTTCCTGGTTGTTCTGTCGGCCAGCATTTTCCCTACCTTTTGGGGATCCTAATTTGTTGAAAGCATCCCCTTTCACACCAGGAGCTGAAGGATTTGTTGGGCTGGGGGAGGGGACCCTAGAGAAAAGAATAGAATAGAAGAATAGACAGCAGGAGGGTCCAAGGAAGCAGAACGTGTTAGGACTTGTTAGGTATCATCTAGGTCACTGTTTTCCAGACATATCTGTGGACCGCTAGCAGTAATTTAAAATCCAGCAACCCTTTGGCCCATAAGACTCAGTTTGATGGTGCCTGTCCCATGGGAGTTGATTGAGCCTTGACTTCAGGAGTCTAAGCTGCCAAGTGCACAGGCTAGACCTCCTCCTTCCGCCACTACTTTGCTAACCTCTCGTTTCCCACAGACCTTTGAAGAGTATCCTCTCCTTTCTGCATCCCCTGACAGTGCTCAGAGTTCTCGCTCTCAAAGCACATGAGACCAGGAAAACTGGACTCAGTCTTGGGAAGACTCAGGAGAAAGAGGAGAAGCCCTCCTGTAGGATAATCCAGAACCGAGGGCCCCCTCGAGGGAAGGAGAGGTTCTGTTCTGCCATTTCGAGGGATAGGATTCTGTCCTGGGTCTTAGAGCTTTAAAACCAGAAGTTAACTGGTACCTTGGGAACCCCCAGAGAACCTGAATCAGCCACTGAACATATGCCCTAGACCTCAGCCCTTGACTTCCAACTTGAGGGAAGAGAACAAGGTGGGGTGTTATTGGCTAGCCTCTGTGTCACTCACCCACTTCCTGAGCCCTCGTTCTATGAGTTCTATCATCAGGACCCTTTAGAAAACAGGAGTTCCATCTACTGGGCCTCCTTGTGCTTGGCCTGCAGGAAGTAATTCCTACAGAGGAAGAACTTGAGGCTCTGAGAAATTATGTGATCTCCCCAAAGCCATGTGGCGGACACGCATGCACCTGGTAGAAACCCAGGGACGCCTACCCTCCCCCCGCAAAGCCCGCCATCTTTCTATAACACCTGTCTCACTGCGCGGGGAAAATTGATTTCTCCTTCCTTCGTGGGAAATGGGTGACTTTGACTTCAGCCACGCTCAACCGTGTTCTTCCTGCCCGGTGGGCCAAGGGGAAAGACGCCGTGGGGAAGTCTCAGATCCTTCTCCTCACATGCTCTGACAGAACTGCCCGGGAGGTGTGTACATACACCTGCAGGTGTTCCAACTCGCTTCCAGGTGAAAGGGAAGTTGGGTTTGGGGGAACCTGGTATGGAGCGTGGCCTGAGACAGAGAGGGTGAGTACCAGGTTGGATGAGCAGCCATGGTGTCCGTGTGCAAAGGACCATCAGAGGCAGGATCCAGGTGGGAGACAACAGGAAGTCCATGGGTATCACCCAGTGGAGAGCGGAGGATGATGCCCGGCAAGATGCCTAGATGTCTGGGGTTCTTGCACATTCCCCTCAGTGGACTAAAGCACTGATGCAGAGGGAACTTAGAAGGTCACTGGGACCACTCAGACGCCTCGCTCCAAACACCGTGTCAACATTTTGTTTGTAGCTGTCGTGGACCAGCGCCCCATCAACTACTGCACAACGGGCCTCCATGACTGTGACATTCCACAGCGGGCGCAGTGTATCTACATGGGAGGGTCCTCCTACACCTGCTCCTGTTTGCCGGGCTTCTCTGGGGACGGCCGAGCCTGCCGAGGTATGTGGTTCCTCTGATTTTTCTCCCTGTGTAACCCGAAAAGATTCCATGTGCTAATTACCAACTCATCCTGAAATTAAGAGAGCTATTCTTTTTTGTTCTAAGTTTGCTTATTTGTTTTGAGAGAGAGTGAGTGCAGGGGAGGAGCAGAGAGAGGGGGAGAGAGACAATCCCAAGCAGATTCCGCCCTGTCAGCAGAGCCCAGGGCATGGTTCAATCTCATGAACTGTGAGATCATGACCTGAGCCGAAATCAAGAGTTGGACGCTCAACCCACTGAGCTACCCAGGTGCCCTGAGAATTACCCTTTCAACTCTGTTGGGTAAATGGGCTGCATTTTGTTTGTCTCTGGTAGTGTGAACCATGCATTTTCCTTTGGAAGCTGTTCTCACTGGAGAAGATGCTCAGCCTCCCCCTACTATTTTGTTCTGTGACTTGCTCGCTTAAGCAACAATTAGACCCCTGCTGTCTGGTAGGAACTGAGGAGATTATCTTTTCCAAAAAGGCAGATAATCCTTGTATACATGGGGACTTGAGGTCCAGCTTTTTCTTTAGTAACATTGCTATAGCCATTCTCCTGGTCTGCTCTCACCTTCTGCTCCAGAAAAAGCCAAGTCCCCTTATTAAATAAATGACTGCAGAGTCTGGGAGAGTAAATGTCTCCACAGAATTCTTTCAGACGTGAGGTGAGTCCATTGTTGGCTGCCAAGATGCTTTTTAAAGATGATTTTAGGTAAGATAGCTGTAAAAAAAAAGTACCCTGATCCCCTGATTTGCAAAGTTACTTAATAATACACCATGTAGTATTTCTGAAAAGTCCAAGCTTTTCTAAGATTATAATTTCTGAGATACAGTACTTTTTTTTTTTAAGTTTATTTATTTAAGAGAGAGAGAGACAGAGACAGAGACAGAGGAAGAGAGAATCCCAAGTAGACTCCACCCTCAGCACAGAGCCTGACACAGGGCTTGAACTCAAGAATCGTGAGATCATTACCTGAGCTGAAATCAAGAGTTGGACACTTAAATGACTGAGTCACCCAGGCATACCTGGGATATTTACTTTTTGTTACTGAAAGAAAAGTAAATGTGAATTTTTTCTTGTCTCCAAGGTTTTTCTGTCAGTGGTTAATAATGTCTCCAAACTCTCAGACATTTTTGAAGCTCTCATTTGTGGTGAGAAGGATCATTTTATATAATATGCAAAGGAATCTTCTCTTTTTTTTTTCCTTTTGAATGCTTAATTTTCCATGAAAATGTTAATCATCAAAGTGAAACACATTTATAAATACACAAGATAGAAATTGGGGAGTTAGCGGCTTTTTAAAAAATGTTTGTTTATTTTTGAGAGAGAGAGACAGAGCATGAGCAGGGGAGGGCAGAGAGAGGGAGACACAGAATCTGAAGCAGGCTCCAGGATCCAAGCTGTCGGCACAGAGCCTGATGTGCGGCTTGAACTCACAGACCTCGAGATCACGACCTGAGCCAAAGTCAGACACTTAACAGACTGAGCCACCCAGGCGCCCCAGGGAGATTGCGTTTTGATGAGTAATGTTTAGTGAACTTTAAATCACTGTTCCCAGATCAGAAACAGAGTCCTTTAGAGCTAACGAAGTGGTTTAAATTATTGTATAAACTGTGAATTCCAGAACAAGTGTCATTGTCCCTGGGCTTGGTGGCTCTTTTGCAGATGTGGATGAATGCCAGCCAAGCCAATGTCACCCCGATGCCTTCTGCTACAACACTCCCGGCTCCTTCACATGTCAGTGCAAACCCGGCTATCGTGGAGACGGCTTCCATTGTGTGCCTGGAGGTAAGGTGTCAGAGATGTTTGGAGTTGGTAAGCCATTGCCACATTCGTGAATCCTGAGTCCCTGAACCTGGGAGAGGAGGTGAGGTGGGGAAGTTGCAGTCTCTATGGAGGGTCCTCAGAGTTGTTAAGGTGGGATATCAGAGCACAGCTGTAGTGAACGGGCATGCAGATTGTGCACTGCACAACTCCAGAGGATGCCACACAGACCGTAACTGTACTGGCAACCTAAAGTCTGTCATCCTTGTAACTTGAGCAAGCAGTTCAGGTAAGAACTGCTCTAGATTAGGGTCCCCAGAGAAACAGAATTAATAGTGTGTGTGTGTGTGTGTGTGTGTGTGTGTGTCTGTCTGTCTGTCTGCCTATCTGTGTTTGTTTATAAAGGAATGTATTATAAGGGAGGTTCTTATGATTATAAAGACTTGCAAGTCCCAAGATTTACAGTTAGCAAACTGGAGACCCGGGACACCCAATGTTCCCATTTGACACTGAAGGCAGAGAAAAGCCAGTGTCCCAGTTCATAGTCATTAGGAAGGAAGGATTCTCTCTTACTCAGGGAAGGGCCAGCCTTTTTGTTCTATCCTGGCCTTCCACTGTTTGGCTGAGGCCATCTGCTTTACTCAGTCTGTGAAGGTAAAATCTCATCCAAAACATCCTCACAGAAGCACCTAGAATGTTTGACCAAATATCTGGCACCCACGTATCTGGCATATCCCCACCCTGTGGCCCAGTCAAGTTCACACGTAAAAGTGACCCATCCCAGCTTCCTAGGAGTCACAGGGAATAGAGCTAGGGTGGAGGTGGGGAGCACGCGTGAAGGGCCACCACTAGGGAAAGGTGGAGGCCACGGACTGTACAGAATTGTCCGTATTACCACCTATACCTGGACTGTGCACCTGCTGAAGTTACCTGCTGACCCAAGGCTTGGGTGGCATCTCATTAGACCATAAGAATAATGATAGTCCTGGGTCTGGATCTGGACTCAATTCTGGGAACGTGGGAGGCACTCGACAGATGCTGTTGCGTGAATGCGTGTAATTGGCTGCTGTTTGTTAGAACCTGCTCTGTGCTAGAAGCTTCCCCCGTACTCTTTCAAATGTAATGTTCACCATTGTCCTTTTGGAGCAAACACTATTATGATCCCCATTGGCAGAGAATGCCGACGCTTACCAAGATAAAGGCGTAATCAAGGTCCCACCGGTAGTAAGTGCTAGAACTGAGACTCAAACCCAGGTCTGTCTGATGGGCTTAAGCCTGGATTCAGTCCTCTAAACCACATGGTATTCCGTCATGAGATTAAGAATGTATTTGACACAGTAGACTGGAGTCACGTAGTTACTTATTTTTAATGACTGCTACTGTTTGTAGCCAGATATAGTCATGCCACTGTCAATATCTTATATATATATAAATACACAAATATATAATGTTTCAACAAAATATCCATTTCACCACCTTTAAAAATATATATACTTTTTTGAGAGCGTGAGTGGGGGAGGGGCAGAGAGAGAGGGAGAGAGAGTCCCAATTAAGCTCTGCGCTGCTCGAACCACAAGACCACGACCTGAGCTGAAATCAAGAGCCAGAAGCTCAATCTGCTGAGCCACCCGGAGCCCCCATTTCGCCACCTTTTTAAGCAATTAATAGCGATTTCGATGTCTGTCTCCTTCACTAGCCTGTGAGTGTAGGGTGCGTATGCATTTTATTTCTATGTCCGGCGGTGTCCCGTGGAGCATGTGGCCCATGATGGTGCTCACAGATTTATAACTGTTGAAGAACCCAGTGAATGTACCAGTTTCCACTCCTATCAGCAGTATATAAAAGTATTTATTTATCCCTGCTCTCAACAGGACTAGGTGTTTTCCAGTTTTTAGGATAGTTGTCCAACTAAAAGGGGAAGAATCATAGATTAAGTTAAAATTTGGGTATATAATACATATTTCTGATCTACATTGTTCCCTTCTGATTAGAACAAGTATCGCCATGCCACTACTTACACGTCAAATCTGGCCCACCTCCTGTTTTTATAAATAAAGTTTTATTGGGACACAGCCATGCTTGTTAGTTTATGGATAGTCTGTGGCTTCTTTAATCTTACAAAGGCTGAGTTCAGTAGTTGTGACAGAGATTATAAGGCATGCAAAGCCTGAAATATTTACTACCTGGCCCTTGAGAGAAAATGTTTGCCAACCCCAGCCAGAATGAACCGAGGCAGGGCCAACTTTTTGTTCCTGAAATTGTGGGTAAAAACTCTTAGTGCTGCCCATAGATTCTGACAGGCAGATTACATAGAGAGGAGCTCGTGATGATCTTAGTCAAGACTCTCCAGCAACTACTAAAAATCACTGACATCCCGTTATTTCCTTAAGCTTGCTTCATATCACCAGTTCAAAAAGAAGCAGATGTCTTCATCTCTTGGTTTTGTTTTTTGTTTTTAACCTCACTCCTTGCCCCCTCTTTAAGGCTCTGTTAAGCAAACAGAAACAAATTCATCCCTGCAGGCTGGGATGTGAAGCTGGGACAAGGATAAAACCAGTGAGCACAGTCTGCTAGGATTGTTTATGTATTCAATCCTGTTCTCCTAAGAAATTCAACATCTAGTTAAATAGTCAAGAGAGAATGTGCACTAGAAATACATACCAATGTTCACCGCGTATTGCTTGTAACAGAAAAGAAATCTAAATGACTGTTGGTAGGAGGAATGGACCAATGGAGTTTTGGAACAATTCATACAATGAAATAATAGGCAGCAATTAAAATGAGTAAAATGTTAAAAACGTAAACAATGTAAGAATGTTAAAAAGTTTGGGGCGCCTGGGTGGCTCAGTCAGTTGAGCACCCAACTCTTGGTTTTGTCTCAGGTCATGATCCCACTATTCGTGAGCTCGAGCCCCGCGTGGGGCTCTGCGCTGACAGTGCGGAGCCTGCTTCAGATTCTGTCTTTCCCTCTTTCTCTGCCCCTCCCCTGCTCACACTGTCTCTGTGTCTCTCAAAAATAAATAAATAAACTTAAAAAATATATAACGCTGTATGAAAATAAACCTATGTGTGTATACATATGTAGGAAATCTACAAAATGCATACAGAGGAATGAAAAACGAAAACTCAGAGCACGGGGGTTACCTGCATGTAGGAGAGAGGCAGTTGGGATTGTGGAGGTTACACAAGAGCAGACTTTGTATTTTTCAGCTGGAATATGAACACTGAGGTTTTCATCGTATATTTCTAAATTATGGCTGACTAAAATACTTTCTGAAATACTAGCAGGGAGGAAACTAATGTCATCCAGACGCCTATTGCCAAACACAATGAAGTGCAGGGCGTCGGACAGTCCGCACTTAATTTGGTACCTACTGTATACAGAAGGGACTAGCTGAAAAAATTAAACTGGCTTCGAGGGTGAGTCCGTTGAGGCAACAGCTTCTGCATTGTCAACGGGTGACAGGCAAGACCAGAAATTCTGATTTGTTTCCCCCAAGCTTCTGCACTCTTGCTCACAACCTGTGTATGTTCCATGGATCGCTAGCGCCATTTGCTTTTAAATGAAATGGAATCGAAAACAAGAATCAAGAAGATATCAGAGTATATAAAGTATATATAGTAGGAAAAAGTACTGTTTCATGAAATGATGCTTGTATCTGCACGGATGAGTATGTGGGTGTGCGTATACATGTGTGTATCGAGTTGCTGAGCGGAGTGTATTCCTGTGGGTCATGGCCAGAAAGTTTGAAAGCCACCATGGTCCCGTTGACTCTTGAACAACACGGGGGTTAGGGGCACTGACGCCCCCACACAGTTGAAAATCCACGTATAACTTTTGACTGCCCAAAAACTTAACTACTAAGAGCCTACTGTTGACCGATAACATAAACAGTCAATTAACACATAGTCTGTATGCGGTATGTATTAAATACTGTATTCTAACAATGCAGTAAGAGAGAAGAAAGAAAATTTCATGAAGAAAGTCATAAGGAAGAGAAAATACATTTACAGTTCTGTTCGGTAAAAACAAATTCACAGTTCAGACCCAAATTGTTGAAGAGTCCTTTGTAGTTATCTATTGTGATGTAACAAATGATCTTCAAGGTCAACAGCTTAAAACAATACGTCTTTATTATCTCACAGTTTCTGTGGGTCAGGAATTCAGGAGCCGCTTAGCTGGGTGGTCTTGGTTCAGGGTCTCTCATGAGGTCGTTGTCTGGGGATTAGCTGGGGTTGTGGTCTTTGAGGGTCATCTGAGGCTGAAGGATCCCCGTGGTTGCTGACAGGCCTCTGTTCCTCATGCATTGTTGTACTGAGGACTTCACATCCTCACAGCCTGGGTCTCTTCATAGGGCGCCTCAGTGACTTCAACACTTAGCAGCTGGCTCCCTCCAGACCAAGTGATGAGAGAGAGAACACCCAAGCTGGAAGCCATGGTCTTCTGTAACCTCATCTCGGAAGGGACACACTGTCCCTTCTGGTGATACTGTTAGTCATAGGCCAGCCCCCTAACAGTGTTGAAAGGGAATTGCCTAAATGTGAAACTACCAGGAGGCGGGAGATGGGGGCCATCTTGGAGGCGGGCTACCAGAGCCAATGACCTTGCCTGAGGACTGTCTGGAGGAATGTAATTGGCTAGATTTTTGGAAAGTAGGAGACCGGATTCTTAGCAGATCAAGAGATACATAATACAAAGTCCTGGGCTAGAGTTGCAAAGCTTGGTCCTTAAGGGCAAATGCCAAGCCTATGGATGTTTGATCACATCTCTTCACGTGTGGCGCCCGTCACACTTACCGGCATCTCGCACCTAGAGACACATCACACAACTGTAGACACAAAGGCAATTCAAGAGTTCAGAAAGCAGGGCTGCAAGAGAAGATGAAAACATCGAGGAGATAATACAGTTTAAGAGAAAGAAAGCTGACGAACAACTTAATGTACATTTTTTATTTTTTATGTGTCTTGTTGTTTGTGTTTCAGTGTGCACTTCACTTCAGTCAAACCCTATGATAGAAAACTTGCATTTCCCAGTCAGAGCTAGAAGCAGCTCTAGAATTCTATAATTCATCTCCTTTGTTTTATAAACAAAGAACATGAGGACTGAGTAATTTCTTGGTTTACAAAAAAGTTCCTTGAACTTTTTATATAAAAGAATTTTCTATAGCAATTTTTCTCAAAATTGAGTAAAACCCTTTTTATTTATCTATTTTTTTTTTTAACGTTTATTTATTTTTGAGACAGAGAGAGACAGAGCATGAACGGGGGAGGGTCAGAGAGGGAGGGAGACAGAATCTGAAACAGGCTCCAGGCTCTGAGCTGTCAGCACAGAGCCCAACGCAGGGCTCGAACTCACAGACCGCGAGATCGTGACCTGAGCTGAAGTCGGACGCTTAACCGACTGAGCCACCCAGGCGCCCCGAGTAAAACCCTTTTTAAAAGAAATTCTTTTTTTTAGGTTTATTTATTTAGAGAGAGAGAGAGAGAGAGAGAGCGAGCATGCAAGTGGGGGAGGGGCAGAGAGAGAGAGAGAGAGAGAGAGAGAGAATCCCAAGCAGGATCTGCACCATCCGCACAGAGTTCAATGCGGGGCTCGAACGTACAAACCGTGAGATCATGACCTGAGCCGAAATCAAGAGTCAGATGCTCAACCAACTGAGCTACCCAGGCGCCCCAAAAGAAAGACATTCTTAAAGTCTCTGGTGTTGGGTTAGATTATTTTTATTATAAATAAGTCTCCGTGTGTGGAAGAGCCCCCAGGAGCAGCCAGCCCCTCTTGGGGGCAGATGGGGCAGGAAGAGGCTAAAAAAATGGTGCCTCCTCAAATGAGTTCCTCAGCCCCATGGAGTATATCAGAGGCTGCAATAGTTATCTATGTGAATTAGCACAGAGAAAGAAATGTAATCAGGCGAGAGAATGAAATGTAAGTCAAGAAAGTTAAAAAGGTATTTTTTTTTCTTATTTCTCCTTCTCTTTCATTTTTCTCTCATTTTCTTTGTCCCCAACCTTGAGAAAGTCACCCCAGACTTCCTGCTTTTCCCTGGATAAATAGCAGGTCTTGACTGCTTCCTCCCCCGCGCAGATCAGACTAGATGAGTGAAAGGAATCTTGCCTGAGTGGTCATTTTATCAGCCAGAAACAAGGGCCAGGAAATGTATCGTTATTACCCCGTCCTCACCCTGCCCACAGTGGAAAATTCTCCATGGGGGGCTGGGGCCCCGGGAGCAGCTCCCACTGCCTGGTGGCCAGGCTGAGAAGCCATCCCAAGAAACCCAGTGACATCACAGCTTTCCATAAACATACTTGAAATTCCATCTCCTGAGTCACAACTGGGGCTTTCCCCTCCTTTGTATGAGTTCAGGATACAGCACTTAAAAGTTCCACTGTCAGTTGCCGATCGCTTGAGATGTTGTACGTTGGTCAAACACCACGTCCGTGCAGAACCGTCCGCCTCGTAGAATGGAGCTGCCTCTGCTTCCTCAGATGTTTGCTTTGGTTGATTGCACGCAGAGCACCAGGTGTGGTTTCAAGTTGGAAGGGCAACATCAAACACAGATGGTGATGGAAGGAAGAGGAGTCTGTGGGCCACAGATGATTTCATGAGCGTATTAAGCTCACTTGTGTATGTCACTGTTGACGCAACCCACCCATTGTGTGCGTGCACTGGCCTTGTGGGTACAGAGGGGCAGGGGGCTAGGCTAGGAATCCAAAGACCCACGTTGTAGCTTGAGCTGAGCTGCTTACTCGTGCTGTGATTGGGGAGCCCTTCACCAGTCTGAGCCTTGGGTCTCATTTGGTGGAAAAAAATACAGTTAGTTGCGTGTCGCATAGGATCCTAGTAGAGTTAAATGAAACACGTGTAAACGGAGACCCCTTGTACGGGAACTCTAAAACCCTGTGCGCACGGGAGGTATTGAGGAAGTGAATAAGTTCTATGTCCAAGAGTGAACAGGACCCAACATTTTATTCCCAACCGCATGGCTTAGTTGCATCTTTGTTTGGCTCTTCCTACATCATTTTTTTTTTTTTTAATATTAGCCCCTAGGGCTAAAAGGGAAAGCAATACCCACTTTTCCCTTGCCAGGTTTAACACACACTTTCCAGGCACCTTCACTGCTTCTGATCAAGGGAGCAACCACATGAGGCAGGCTAACATGAGACCTGGCAACATAGACAAAGGTACTTTAAACGTTTGTTGGCAGGATGCGTGCTGAATGTCACCGCGAAGGCCATGTATAGACACGGTCACAAATGAACATTTGAGGGGCACCTGGGTGGCTCAGTCAGTTAAGCTTCTGACTCTTGATTTTGGCCCAGGTCATGAGCTCTCGGTTCCTGAGATTGAGCCCCAGCGCAGAGCCTGCTTGGGATTCTCTCTTCCTCTCTCTCTCTGACCCCCCTTGCTCATGCTCTCGCTCTCTCTCAAAAATAAATAAACATTAAAAAAAAAAAAACAACCCAGCACTTTGGAGGCACCCGGGTGGCTCAGTCAGTTGAGTGTTTGACTTTGGCTCAAGTCATGATCTCACGGTTTGTGGGTTCGAGCCTTGCGTCAGGCTCTGTGCAGACAGCTTGCTCAGAGCGTGGAGCCTGCTTCGGATTCTGTGTCTTCCTCTCTGTCTGCCCCTCACCCGCTCATGCTCTGTCTCTGTCTCTCAAAAATAAATAAATGTAAAAAAATTAAAAATAAATAAATATACATTTTAAAAAAAACAGCACTTTTGGGGGCGCCTGGACTCTTGATTTCAGCTCAGGTCATGATCCCAGGGCTGTGGGATTGAGCCCCGCATCCAGCTCTGTGCCGAGTGTGGAGCCTGCTTAAGATTCTTTCTCTCTCTCGCTCTGCCTTTTGCTCTCATTCTCTCTCTCTCTCTCTTTAAAAACAAAAACAGGGGCGCCTGGGTGGCGCAGTCGGTTAAGCGTCCGACTTCAGCCAGGTCACGATCTCGCGGTCCGGGAGTTCGAGCCCCGCGTCGGGCTCTGGGCTGATGGCTCAGAGCCTGGAGCCTGTTTCCGATTCTGTGTCTCCCTCTCTCTCTGCCCCTCCCCCGTTCATGCTCTGTCTCTCTCTGTCCCAAAAATAAATAAAAACGTTGAAAAAAAAAATTTTAAAAACAAAAACAGGGGCGCCTGGGTGGCACAGTCGGTTAAGCGTCCGACTTCAGCCAGGTCACGATCTCGCGGTCCGGGAGTTCGAGCCCCGCGTCAGGCTCTGGGCTGATGGCTCGGAGCCTGGAGCCTGTTTCCAATTCTGTGTCTCCCTCTCTCTCTGCCTCTCCCCTGTTCATGCTCTGTCTCTCTCTGTCCCAAAAATAAAATAAAAACGTTGAAAAAAAAATTAAAAAAAAAAAACAAACCAAAACAGCACCTTGGTACCCCTTTGCCCTTGAGACCCATGGAGGAGATGTCTTCTGTGGATCTGGCCTGTCCTGGGCTCTTCTGTCAGGACAGAGTGTAACAGTGTGTTTTCTTGTCCCCTCACCTCTGGACCGTGGGCCCCTTGAGCCCTTCCCTTGTCAGATGCTTCCTGAGTGGAGGTGAGGGATGATGCAGTAGAATCCGCTTGGGGAGACAAACGAGGAACAGAGTCAGTGTCATTGTCAGTGTGACACAGCTCCAGGGCAGGTGAGCCCAGGCCCCCCCCGGGAGCTATGGAGGCACACAAGACCCAGCCCTGGAGGGCCTGGCGAGGCTTCCTGGGAGAAGTAACTGGGAGGAAGGAAAAGCAGGGTCAAGGAGGAAGTGTCCCACCACACACAGCACATGGAAAGGCCTGGAAAACAGAGGCAGCTGACATAGTTGGGTTTGGCCGGAGGGTGGCTGTCAGCAGTCAACGTTGCTGGTGGCTGGGCATCGCTCGTGTGGTGGAGACTGTAGGGCTGAGGGCGGTGCTGGCCTGGCCCTTGTGGTGGCCGGACTCCAGCTGCTTCAGAATGAGCTAGAACTCTGTGTATTGGGAAGTTGTTGATTCCAGGCCATAGCTCCTTATCGGCGATTCCCAAAGATCTAGAAGTATTTCCCTACGTGGGGATCTGAGTTGCAAGGCTAAGAGGCCATGTTTCATGCCAAACACGAGCTCATCATTAAAATAAAACACAGTTGTTGGAAAATGTGCCCTGTGGTGTTTGGTCTCCCCAAATCTTTGACCTCGACTCAACGTGGATAATCAAGCAGCTTGACATGATAAAAAGGACAAATTTCAGAGAAGCAAAGTTTCCCAAAGCAAATTTCAGCGATGTCCATCCGGTGATGAATGGACAAGCCAGTGTGGCGTAACCACCCTGTGGAATAGTATTCAGCCATCGAAAAGGATGGCATACTGACGGATGCTACAGGGTGAATGAGCCCCGAAGACATTGTGCCGAGGGAGAGCAGCCAGACACAACAGGCCACGTGTGATATGATCCCAGTTATAGGACGTGTCCAGGAGAGGCCATCCATGGAGACAGAAGGCAGGTTGCTGGCTGCCGGGGGCTGGGAGGAGGGGGAAACAGAGAGCAGTGCTCTGCCTCTAGGTATACGGTTTCCTATGGAGCTGAGGACAGTGGATCCAGAATTCGGTAGAGGTGGCGGTTGCCTCTCACCGTGACTACACGAAATGCCACGGAATCGCTCACTTTGAAATAATTTTATGGCGTGTTCGTTCTGCCTCAGTTGTTACAAACTGAAACCAAAAAGTGCTTAGCAGACAAAAGAAAACGCAAACGTAATCTTGACTGTCAAATCCCTCAACCAGGATGATAGTTTACGTTTTAGAAAACGAACAAAACAAAACCCAGTGATGAGCGGGCAGCCTCCGGGGGCCCGAGTCCAGCGTGGGTGTCCCGCAGCCACGGCTGGTGAGCACCGACCGATGACACAGCTGACCGTCTCCCTCCGTTTGTCTCTGTCGTAGAAATGGAGAAAACGCGGTGCCAGCTGGAGCGAGAACACATCCTCGGGCCGGCGGGGGCAGCGGACCCACCACGGCCAGGTCTGTTCGTCCCCGAGTGTGACGAGCACGGGCACTACGTGCCCACCCAGTGCCACGGCAGCACCGGCTACTGCTGGTGCGTGGATCGCGACGGCCGTGAGCTGGAGGGCACCAGGACCAGGCCCGGGATGAGGCCCCCCTGTAAGTCCGAGGGCAGCGCCGTGCTGGGCTTGTGTCTGAGAAGGGCCTGGGGGACCGTGAGCGTCACCGGGGGTCCAGTGCCCGTGAGCGTCACCGGGGGCCTTGCCCAGGACGCAGGTGGCACTTTGTGTCTGCCCTCTGCAGCCCTCTTCTCCGTCTCCCTCGCATGAACCCCACTCCCTCCATCTCTCCGTCCTTCCTCCCTCCCTCCTCAAACTTGTTCTCCTTTGCTGTGCAGACCTGTTCTGTACAGATGCCAGCGGGACTGGCCGCAGTGATTCTCGGTTGGTAGCAGAGAGTGCGTGTGCTGTGGGTCCCCCGGGGCACAGTCCCTGCAGTGGTGGCCTGGCCTTCCAGTGTTTGTGGCGTTGGGACATTGAAGGCCTGGGAGAGGCCGACCGAAGCCCTTCCCTGGGAGGCGCTGGGCAGGGAGTAGGGGCCTGTGTGCGGCCCAGCGGGGCTGTGCGGCTTGGGACCCAAATGGCCTCAGTCTCGGCTTCCTCAGCCTCCACCCAGCAGAGGAGCAGAACAGTCTCTTGGATGGATCCCGGCTCTAAAATCCTGCCTCTGTCTCAAACATAGGAAATGGTAGCTGTCACAAGTTACCAAAATCAGATGCAGTCAGTCCTTGAATCTCCATTCTCCATACAGCTAATAATCAGGGATTGACCCCCTACCAGGTATTTTCCGGAAGCTGCTAAGAGGCTGCTAAGTGAGCAGGAAGTGGTCATTAATCCATCCGGCCAACGTTCACTGAGCTTCAGATGCTGGGGTCAGTGCTGGGGGTCCAGAAGGGGGAGTCACAGTGTGGCACCCAGAAGGTCAGAGGACAGGTGAACAGGTGCAGGGCAGGGAGAGGAGTTCTGTGAGAGAGGAGGGGGCCGGGAGACCCAGAGGAAGGTGTCCCTGGCTTCTGTGGGCATGGGGGGCTAGTTGGGGAAGGCTTTCCAGAGCAGATGGTGTGAACCAAGTCATTGGGGGGGAGGGGCTGGGGTTGAGAGGCCGACTCCAGGCAGCCCGAGGAGGCTGAGAGCTCACAGACATTGCAGGGATGTCTGTCCTGTGGGAGGGGAGTCGAGGTGAGGATCTGAGATGCCCAGCAGAGGGGCCCGGGGTTGATCATGAGGGCAGCTGGGAGTCCAGGGAAGGTCTTGAGCAGGCATTGATGCCACCAGATGTAGGTTTTAGACAGATTGCTTGTTGGACCGTGGAAGCCGAGAGAAGAGTAAGAGGCCCCTGGGGGAGGGGCGGGGCCGTCCAGGTGCTGAAAACTAATCCAGGTGAGAAGCTTCGAGGGAACGGACCTGAGGGGCTGGCAGTGAGTTTGGAGAGGAGGGATGAACTCCGGAGAGAGTAAAGACGTCAGCCAGATGGGTTTACGTCACTGACTGGGCACAAGGAGCAAGATGTGGAAATGGCCCCAGTGACAACCGGGTCCAGCCCTCTCTCTTCAGAGAGCAAGAGACAAAGCCCAGGAAGAGCCATGACTCATCCACACAGCAGGGGAACGGAGGGCTGGGTCTGGGACCCAGGCTTCCTGACCCCCACTCTGTGCCCCTCACCCTTCTCGGGACACTCTGTCGTCAGGGGAGCCGGGGCATCGTGCTGGGCATCGGGGTCAGCATTTAGGAGGCGAGGCAGAACCTGGGGGCGAATTAGTCTCTGATCCTCGTTCTGTCCCTGAAAGCCCAGAAGGGGCGTGTTCCCGCACGGCAGTGGGTGTGACCCTCGCCCACCACGGGGACAGGGTGCGTGGGGCTGCTTCCCTGCTAGTCCCCCCAGCATTGGGAAGCTTAGTGCCTGCCACTGGGAAGTGAGCTCCCTGCGGGCAGGGCTTGCCAGGGGCTGTTTTGGTTCACTGCCGCGGCCCGTGCCCAAAGCAGGACGTGAATGGTCGCATTATTTCTATTTCTATTTCAGGGAAGTCCAGGCCATTTTTTTTCAAGTGACCTTTAATGGCAGACTCATGCCCCACCTCCTCTTCCTCACAAATGCCCTTTGACTGAGGTCTTTCTGCAACTTGTGCTTTTAGATACAAATGGGCATTGAGTAGCTGTGCCATGGTGCGCCTGGTGCCATGAAGCTGGCGTGACCCCATGTGTGTGTTTGTGTGCACTCCTCCTGCACATAGGCCTTGCTCATTGACATCTCCTGCCACCTAGGTCTGAGTACAGTGGCCCCCCCGATTCACCACGGACCCTCTGTCCCCACTGCTGTGATCCCTCTGCCACCTGGGACCCACTTACTCTTTGCTCAGACCGGGAAGATAGAGCGCCTCCCCCTGGAAGGAAGCACCATGCAGAAGTCAGAAGCCAAGACGCTGCTTCATGCCCCGGTGAGTGCTGGCTTAGTGCACTTGGTGACAGCTTCTGCTTCAGCGACCCGGAAAAACAAGCAGGGTGTAGTTAGACCAGTACTGGGGCTTGACCCCTGGATGCAGGAGCCTCTTGATTCCACGTGACCGCAGGTGTCCGTCTCTAGACGGGGCCACTGTGTTCCCGAGCCGCCTGTGTAGCTGGGAGGGCAGGAGCAGAATCGGGAAGGCCATGGAGAGGCCACTGTGGCGTCTGACCCCTTGGGTGGGGCATCACACGAGTTGGCAGATCTGGTCTGTGTGCGTCTCCCAGGTCTGACCTTGCCCTTCCTGCTCAGTACAGTGGCTCGTGTTTGGCAGACCATCACCTCAGGATCCTCAAATCTGCCCCGAGGCGGTAACAGCTTCGGCTTAGAGCTTTTCAGAGCATCAAACATGCATTCTGCAAGCTGGGGAATTTTTGTCTGTTAGGGGTTGGACGCTTCTGAAAAGCTGTTCTGTTTCATCTGTGATCCTGACCCCCTCTCGCCAAGAAACCAGACCTGAGACCTGGGGGCTTCCGGCGGGATTGGGTCAGGGTTGCCAGAGCAGTGGGGCGGAAGGGGGGGCAGCCCTCAGGTCCCGTAAGGAGTGAAGACGCTTTTCAAATCCCCTTCTAATTAGCCTCGATTGGATTCGTGTTCTTCTCCTGCACAAAACCCTCTGACGGGCTCTTCCTTCACACAGAATGAATCCAGTTCTTCTTTGTCCTCTGGCCACCTCCTCCATCCCATTTCCTGCCACTATCCCCCCACTCTCCAGCTTCAGCTCTCTGACCCTCTGGCTGGTCCTCAACACACCACGCACATTCCCACCTCAGGACCTTTGCACCTGCCTGGAGTCCTCTCCCTCCCAGACCCTTCTGCAGTGCACTGCCTCGCCTCACTCAGATTTCTGTTGGCACATCACCTCTCTGAGAGGCCTGACCTGGCCACCCTGGCCGCACTGCTCTCTGCCCCCTTATCCTGCTCTGTGTTCACCATAGCACTCAATACTACTTGATACATTATGTGTCAGTGTATATGTTCCGTATCCGATGCATCTATTCCCGCTAGGAATATAAGCATGCCAGACCAGAAACCATCCACCTGTTTCATGGAGGTATTTGTTTCACAGCGGTGTTAGAGCCAAAACAGTGCTTGGCACTCAGAACATACCTGCCGAACGAATAAGTGATCTTTGTATTGTCCTGTTGCCTCGCTGACACACAAATCCCTTTGAGGGTGAGCATCATTCTCATTTTGTGTCCTCTCAAGCACATGCTTATGTAGCGGGAGTGGGCTGGGTTCCCTGTGAAAGTCATTGTCGCCCACGATGAAGGGAAGAGGTTAAATGTCAAGGGAGGCTGTGAAAAGCAGAAAATTGAGGTGGAGCCGGTGGAGGGGAGGGCACTGACACAATAGGAGAGATACTCACTGTTCTTTTATTTTGTGTCTTGTGTATTGTTACCATTTTTAAATTTTTTAAAAAATCTTTATTTACTTTTGAGAGAGAGAGAGATAGAGTGTGAGCAGAGGAGAGGCAGAGACAGAGGGAGAGAAGCAGGCTCCAGGCTCCGAGCTGTCAGCACAGAGCCCGACACGGGGCTCAAACTCACAAAGTGCGAGATCACGACATGAGCCAAAGTTGGACGCTTAACCGACTGAGCTGCCCAGGCGCCCCTGTTTTTACCATTTCTAACCACTTCTCAATGATGGTGTGACTGTCACCACCATCCATCTCCAGAACTGTTTTCATCATCCCAAACAGAAACTCGGTCCCCGTTAGATAATAACTCCCTCCTTCCCCAGCCCCTGGCAACCTCTAGTCTGCTTCCTGTCTCTATGGATTTGACTCCTCTGGGTGCCTCATATATTTGGAACCATCTGGTATTTATCCTTTTGGAAGGGGCTTACTTGACTTAGCATCATGACCTCAAGGTTCATCCATGCTGTAGCCCGTGCCAGACTTTTCCTTCCTTCTTAGGCTGGATAACATTTCGTTGTATAGATTTACCACATTTTGTCTACCTGTTCATCCTGCGATGGACATTTGGGAATATTGCTGCTGCGGGGATGTATGCACCAACGTCTGTTCACGTCCTTGCTTTCACTTTTTTTAAGGATGAACCAGACCTGGAATTTCCTAATCATATGGTAATTCTGTGTATGTTTTCTTTATATTTTGAGAAACTTGCCATGCTGTTTTCCTTAGCTGCACCATTTTACATTCCCGCGAGCGTGGTACAAAGATCCCAATTTCTCTAAATCCTTGTTGATACTTAAGATTTTTAATTATTAATGCTAGTCATCCTAATATGTGTGAACTGCTACCTCGTCGTGGTTTTGATTTGTGTTTCTCCAACAAGCGATACCTGAATCTTCTCACGCACTTATGGACCATCCGTGTATCTTCTTTGGGAAAATGTCTACTCATATCCTTTGCCTATTTTGTAATCGAGTCATTTGTTGTTACTGAGTTGTAGGAGTTCTTCATATATTTGCTTTGCCTCACTTTGCATTTCCATAGACATTTTAGAGTAAGCTTGTAAGATTCTACCAAAGGGAAAAATAAAGCCTACTGGGATTTTGATACAGATGGCATTGAATCTTTAACTCTATTTAGGGGAAATTGATATCTTAGCAATATTAAATGTTACAATCTATTCAACTAATTTATCTCTCCATTTATTTGGGTCTTCTTTAATTTCACTTTGTGATGTGTTATAGCATTTAGTGTAGAATCGTGCACATGTAAAAATACTTGTTCTTAAATACTTTGTTTTGAATGTTATTTTAAACATTACTCTCTTAAATTTTTTACTTTGTGCTCGTATGTAGAAACACCACTTTATATTGCCCTTGTACCTGCAACCTGGCTGGATTCAATTGGTAGTTATAATAGTTCTATAGATTCCCTGGGGTTTTCTACAGAAACAATCAAGTTGTCTTAGAGTGGTTTTACCTCTTCCTTTCCAATATTTGTCTTTTTAAAAAATGATCTTCAGGTAGGCAAAGGTTGCTTAGATGATGTAGAGAAAGTGTAAGAGAAGCAATCATGAATTGAACTTAATAAATACTTAAAACTTGTGCTTTGTTAAAAACACCGTTAAGAAAAAACAAAAAGAAAAAACCCAAAACAACAACAACAAAAAGAAACTGAAAAAAACTACATAATGAGTGGAAATACACACACACACACACACACACACACACACACATACATATGACAGAAGTTTTTAGCTGAACTATGTAAAGAACTTCTACAGCTCAGTAATAAACATTTTTAAATGGACTAAAGACTTGAAGACCTTTCATAAAATAAAGGTGTCTATATGCCAGGAAGCACATGGAAGATTCCCACCATCACTGGTCACTCAAATGCTAGTGAGTGAGCCACTCTTATGGCTGGTCTGCACTTCCAGGATAAAGTCATCATTGGCCTGGCCTTCGACTGTGTGGACAAGATGGTTTACTGGACCGACATCAGTGAGCCTTCCATTGGGAGAGCCAGTCTGCATGGCGGAGAGCCAACCACCATCATTCGGCAAGGTGGGCAAGCAAATACCATTCTTCCTTCTTGGTTTGGCTTCTGGAAGCCCAAAGGGTTCCTGGGAGAGAGCAGAGGAGTGGGTGTATGATTGCATACAGGATATGGTGATTTGAGGCTGACTGGGTCCTTGGCCTCAACGCCACCCTTTCCAGCCTTCTCTGAAAAGTCCTCCAAGGACTTATTGTTAAATCGTGAACACCTTAGCTGGGACTTGTGGCTGGCCTAAGATGAATAAAGTTAAAACAGGTAAGTGCCCACGCCTTTCTCTAAAAGCTTATGTACCCAGTTTTAATGAACAGTAAGGGCCAAACTCCACCATCCACTTTGGATATGCATTTCTCCTCTGCCTGTGGAGCCTAGACTTGATTCTCAGAATGCCTGCCCCACGGTATGCTCCACTGGGATTTCCCCAAAGGCAACAGGCAGATGATCATAAAGTTGGGAGGGTTACAAGCATATTGGCAAATATTGTCCCTGATAGTTGTCTATTCCCAAGACAGTTTTCAAGTCAAAAGTTGTCACTTCAACCTGTGACATCGTGGTGGTGGTGGGGACATGTCTTTTCTACCTTAGCTCCACTGGCACCTGTCCTGATTGCCTGTGTCAGAGGAGTGCAGCAAATCAGGCAGGGCTTCCATAGACATTCCTCAAATTTCAGTTGCATTACTGGTAATGAGGTGCACGACGCTTTGGCACAGCCTACCCCTCAGCATTTAACCTCAATTCCTTAACTTATAGAGGTTGGTTAAGGTCAAGAACTCTATGCGTTATTGTAATGCCTACATTCAACAAGTCATGACTATTTTATGTGGATATGTTTTCTCAAGATTAAAGACCATTACAGCCAAAATCCAAGGGTCTGTACAAATTCACCTTTACTGAAAAGGTCAAATATTACATGTTGCTAAGTCAGTAACTCAGCAGCTGACTTGCAGGTATTTTCAATCGAAAGACATCGTGGGGGTGCTTGGGTGACTCAGTCGGTTGAACATCCAACTCTTGATTTTGGCTCAGGTCATGTTCCCAGGGTGGGGTCATGGGATTAAGCCCGGCATCAGGCTCTGTGCTGATCGTGAAGCCTGCTCGGAATTCTCTCTTTCTCTCCCTCTGCCCCTCTCCCCTGCTTGCGTTCTCTATCCCTTCACAAAAGATGATCAACAGGAACCAGGCTGAGGTTGAGTTAAATATGTCTAGCTTTGGACATAGACCCTGACTCCTTTTCTGGAAGCTGACATGCTACTTAAATAATGTCTGGTAGTTTTCATGGTTTCGTTTAATGAACAGAATTTTGAAAATGCCTTTTTGCATCGTGTGTGTGTGTGTGTGTGTGTGTGTGTGTGTGTGTGTGTGTTAAAAATGTTGTTGCTATTATCTGTGATTTGACTTCAAAACCCAGTGGAAAAGGGGAATAGGTCATCATTGCTATTTCCTGTTGCTTCTGGAACTGATAATTATCCAAGAAAGCTTTAAGCACAGTAAGAAACATTCCAGGCCAAAAGTCCGCTGTGAAAACACAGAATTAAACTAGAATGCGATCTTTGTAGAAGAAAGATCACTGGGAATAAATTTTCTTTTATTTACAAATAAAAATAGTTATTGAAAAATAATTTTTAAAATGTTTAAATAAAGGAGAAAGAAACTTCCACTTAAATCTTCATTGTGGTACAGGTTGGTGCATCCCTAGTGAGTGGAAGAGGGGGTATGTATCTCCTCTCTAGTTCATGCAGCCTGAATCCTAAGCTTCTCTTTATTTCCTTGAGTTAAACTCCTAACCAAACATCTTTAATCAGGATCATCATCTGTTTCCTTTTGACATCAGCAGTGTGGAATATATTGCCTTGCTGTCTTCCCTAATTGCCCTGACTGCACAGTAAAGGGGGAGGCTTTCCAGACCTTTCCTTTGGCATGATAGTCCATAAAGTAGTGTTTTCCTGGTTGGAGGAGGTTTGATTGCTCTTGGGTTTGAGGTCAGGATCAGAGCTGTTGATAAGGAACCAGAGAGACATGGAGTTTCTGGGTTCCTCTGGATATCTTGCAAAGTACTGTCACTGAACAGCCTTTTCTCCCCCACTCTTCTGTCTGTGTGTCTGAGTGACTGGTGTCCTGGCAGAGAATTGCTCATTCCAGATACCCCCCCAGAATGATTTATTCTACCTTTGTCTGAAAGTCGGAAGGGGTCTTTGGAGGTCAGGCTCGCTGTCCCTTCACCTCTAGGGACGTGGGAAACAGTTTCATACTTTACAAATCTCTACTTTTGGTTTGAATAACAAAAATCTTGTTTGAGTGCTGTTTCTAATTCTTAATAAACTGCCTCTGGCTGGGGTCCTTTCCGGGGGACGGGGCTGTGGTGTTTCCAGCATCCAGGGTCACGGTCATATTAGGAGTCTAGTGGAGGCTGATACGAGAGAGCGGACGTTCTGAACCATTTCCACGCTGATGAAAGAACACATGTGGGCATGATTTCCTCATATCCAGGATCCCTCGGGTAGGATGGCTTCATCCTTGGCCTCTTCTGCCTCCTGCTTACACGTCCAGCCATACTAAATGACCTTCAGTTCTCTGATCAGTAGAGGGGAGGGAATCCTAAGTGACACTGCTAAAACCCTGGTGGGGTTCTGATGTTTCATTTGCTTTTATTTATAGTCCGGAAACCATTAGTTCGGTGGCTCTGAAGGTTCCTGTTGCGGCTGGCTTACTCTGTGGCAGCCCCTGGCTTGGAAGTCAGTTACTTAAAACCTAGTGAGGACTTTCCGGGAGTGCTATATGCGACCACTGACACCCCTTCTTTGTACTCCTGATACCTGTGCAAAAGTAGTAACAGCTGTGATTTCTTGCAGTTACTCCTCTGAGATGACCCTATTCCCCCAATAACTAATGAACAAGGTGTATGGATTTGTTGCATTTTGCTATGCTCCCCCCACCCCCACCCCCCCATGCTTGCGGGTTAAGCTCGAAGCTCTTTAACACGGGCATCCTAACTTCATCTCTGGGCACTCTCCCGTCCTCATGGACTCCAGCCGTACAAAATCATGCTGTATCCAATCTTCCCCCACTCCCTGGAAGCCCGCATCCAGGATCTTTGCCTGACAAACTCCTGTGGGTCCTGGGGGAGCCAGCTTTACGAGGTGTTGTCTCCCTCAGAAATCCCTCCCAGGTCTCCCCAGGCTAAGTCTAGTGTCTCCCTCCACGTTCCCATAAAACCAAAACTCAGTCTGAATTGAGATTGGTTGCAAGTTCCTGGAAACCGGGGCCACCCCTTAGGCGTCATTATGGGCTTGGTACATAATGAGATGTCCGCCGAGTGAACGAGTGACATTGTCACTTTGACTGTGGCTCATCTGATCAGCAACATGCATTTCATGCTCCCATTTGTTTTTCCAAAGTGCAAGGATTGAACACCGAGGGGAATAACACTGAGTAATCCACAAGACCTAATCTTCACTTGCTTTAAAAACCCAGAAGTATGCCGTGTTTGATTCCAGATCTTGGAAGCCCAGAAGGCATTGCCCTCGACCATCTTGGCCGCAACATTTTCTGGACTGATTCTCACTTGGATCGAATAGAAGTTGCAAAGCTGGATGGGACCCAGCGCCGGGTGCTGTTTGAGACTGACTTGGTGAATCCCAGAGGCATCGTAACGGATTCCGTGAGAGGGTATCTTTGTGTAAATCTGTGTAAAAATACTCGACTTGCAACTGCTCTTTCAGATACTCTCAAATGTCAGGCTCTAATGCCAGCATCAGTCTCCTGAAGTGAATGAGTTCCAGGATGAACAGGTCTACAGCTGGTGCCTTACAGATATGCACTGTGAAATGCCAGAACATTTATTACAGTTCCCTGTGACCATGGACTTGATCAACCATGTTCTACTTGTAAATCTCTTAGGAAGGGACTTTCTAAGTTCACAGCTCAGAAATTGGGTATTTCCATTCGAGTTGAATGTGGATAAACACTTGCCTTGTACCAGCCCCAGAATGGTGTCCAAGTGGCATAAATGTACCCCTGGGGCTGAGACCCACACAGCATGGACACCTTGGAGACCCCTTCCTGGGGGGTTTTGTCATCACATCAATGCTTTTTTTTTCTTTTCCCTACAGTTAGTTTTAAATCTTACCTGCGAGACCTTTTGCACCTCACGCTGTGATTCCTTCCCCGTGAGACCACACCCCCAGTTCTGTGGCCGCTTGGCCACCTCCCCCCCCTATGGCAGACACCTCAGCCACCAACTCTGTCAACATCTGCTTCTGTGCCCGAGCCCCTGGGTCCACTATGCACCCCTGTGTAGTGACAGCATGTAGGAATCCCCAGATGTTTATCTCAGGTGTGTGTTGTTTTGTGTTGTTCTTTTAAATAGCTTTATGGAGATATGCTGTATCGGTTACGTTTAAGGAAAGTGAGGTCATTTAGTACCAGAATAACCAAACTCAAACCAAGAACCAAACCCAGGTATCTCCTGCAAAGGAAAAGGTGTCTTATCACCTCCAGACCCCTTTTAGCCATCCTGGGTTTTAATGTGTTCATCGTGGGTTCTCTTAAAGTTTTTTTTTTTTTTAATAAAATTTTTCTTATCCATCTTTGTTCTTTCTTTGTTGTTCCTCTTTCCCTTCCTTTTCCTACTGCAGGAACCTTTATTGGACAGACTGGAACAGAGAAAGCCCCAAAATCGAAACTTCCTATATGGACGGCACAAACCGGAGGATTCTGGTGCAGGATGATCTGGGCCTGCCCAACGGGCTTACATTCGATGCCTACTCGGCTCAGCTCTGCTGGGTGGACGCAGGTGACCAAGAGCCCCGCGCCTGGCTGCTGGGGTTGCAACATTGCTTTTTCCTTTTAACCTAAACAGTTATTCGCACCCACTGTAGGCTGGGATCTGTTGTGGGGAAGAGAGTATAAGATACCTGTTTTATTTTCCTACACAAAAATCAGCTGCCTGTCTTTGCTCTGAAATGCATGGTTTCTATAGGGTTGACGGTGTCCAGGGCAAGTGTTCCATCTTTAAATCAGGGGTCAGCCAATCCTAGCCCGTGAGCCACATCCAGCCAGCCGCCTGTTTTGGTACGAGTCAGGTGCTATAAATGGTTTTTATTTATTCATTGTTTTGAGAGAGAGCAGGAGAGCAACAGAGAAAGAGAGAGAGACGGAATCCCAAGCAGGCTCCATGCTGTCAGCACAGAGCCTGACGTGGGGCTCGAACTCATGAACCGTGAGATCACGACCTGAGCCGAGATCATGACCTGAGCCGAGATCAAGAGTCAGACGCTTAACTGACTGAGCCACCCAGGCACCCCTGGGTTTTACATTTTTAAATGTTACATTTTAAAAGGTTCTATAAATAAATGCCTCCATAGTGTCCTCGATTGTGCCTCTTGGCCCACAAACGCTAAATTAATTACTGTCTGGCCCTTTGAGAACAAGTTTGCTGACCCTTAGAGTTGTTCTCATCCTATTATTATCTCTGCATTATGCAATTTGTGGCTTCCATCCTGTCACTTGCATCTGTTCCCCAAGGGCTCAGGCAAGACTTTTTGAGCCAGGGAAGAGAGGCATGGGGTCCTGATGTGAGCCCCTGGCCTGGGGTGTCCCTCAGGGGAGGGATGTGGGCTCAGTCGGGGAGCAAGGTCAGTCATCCCTCGAGTGCCTGTGGAGTACCTGCCCTGTTCCCAATACTGTCAGGTGCTCAGGGCGGGGGTGGGGGGCGGTGCAGGGACTGTACCACAGGAGGGAAGCACGCATAATTAAAATGCAAGGCGTGAGCTGGCCCCAGTGTAGGCACTGATAGGAGGCTGTGCGGGGCTGCAGCCGAGGTGCAGGTTAGCAGTTGTTAGTTGTTAAGAGCTCTGACGGCAGGGAGGGAGGGCCTGGGAGGCTTCAGGGGGCGTAGGGACTTGAGCGAGAGCTGGAAGACGTCCTTGTTCCCACCGGGTCCCCAGCTGCTCTGGGAATGGGCGGGACAAGGAATGGTCCTCTGCCCAGCCCACATGGGAACCAGGTATGGGTTCCCCAGCAGAGGTGGGTGTTGACCAGAGAGAGGGGCAAGGCAGGATGAGGAGACCGCGTTCTGCTGCTGAAGAGCAAGTCATGTGTGTTCTCCGGGATCTGTCATCGTAAGGCTGACTTTCTGTCACCCTTGCCTCCGTTCCTCGTTTTGACACCAAGGGGCCATTTCTTCTATGAACGGCTTGTCTTTGCTCCACACAGGCACCAGTCGGGTGGAATGTCTGAAGCCCGGGCAGCCGAGCAGACGGAAGGTTCTTGAAGGGCTCCAGTATCCTTTCGCTGTTACGAGCTACGGGAAGCATCTGTATTACACAGACTGGAAGATGTACGTGAGCTGTTGCAGCGTGGGGGGCAGGGGGGAGGGTGGGGGCGGGGTATGTGGTGGCGGGGGAGCAGGAGCCTGCCACCCTGTCTCGGGGAGGCCAGGCCCTTCCCATGTGGCCTCTCGGCTTGACCTTCCAGGATACCCGCCCTGTGCCTCGCCCTTCTGCCCGTCAGGAGGGGAGGGCGTAGGAGGGTGAGGGCCGGGCTCCTTGGGGGCCAGGAGGGGCCGTTTACCATCCCAGGGCTCCCGGATGGGCAGCTTCAAGTCTGTGAACTTGGACTTCATGAGCCTGTCTGTTCTTCCCCCAGGAGCTGGCCCAGGCTCACTTGGCCGGCGGGCTCCCCGCCTACCCCGTGCCCCCACTTCATTCTATTTAAACTGCGACATTCCCACAGCCCCTTCTTGACCACCCCTTCCTGCAAAAAGGAGGAAGCAGCTGTGGCCACGGGCATCTGGAGAGAAAGCCGATTTCCCAGCCTGGAATTTAGAGCTGAGGGGCAGAGCTAGCTCAACTTTGTCCTTTTTTTTTTTTTTTTTAAAGAGGCCAGAGAAATGCAGGCTTGTTCCCACCACAGGAGGAGGGGAGGATGGCTAGGAAGTGAGCCCAGCGTGTCCCTTCACGACCTCCAGTTTATCCCCAAAACCCCAGAAGACGCTGCCCAGTAGACAGAAGGTTGGAGCCACCAGATGTGTCTTTATTTGCTGCCCTTTGGTGTTTTGTAGGAGTTCTGTGGTTGCTGTAGACCTTGCCATTTCCAAAGAGACGGATACCTTCCACCCCCACAAGCAGACCCGGCTGTACGGTGTCACCGCGGCCCTGTCTCAGTGTCCCCAAGGTAACACCCCCGTGCTCTTGCCGTTCAGGGGCCAGGGATGCTCTGTGGCTCCACGCCTCCACCCTGCCTGCTGCCCGTGGGGCCTCCACCTGCCCTGGTCACATGGCAGGCGAGACGCACTCCCTTCCATCGAGGGCCTGCATTGTTTAATAAGTGAGCCAAGTCAATACCTAGGAAACATTAGGCAATGAACTGGAAATGGTGGACAAGGGGGAGGAAGAGTATTGAATCTTGGGCCAGGTCTAGAAGTATGTGGTCTCCGGGTTCCAAATAGGAACATCCGTGTTATGGTCTCTGTGGCTTTAAGGGTCCCTCCACTTGGCCTAACGCCACAATAGTAATTACCTCTAATAATAATCACAGACACGGACAAGGTGCTTACCGTGAGCTGGGTCCTTTACATATGTGAACGCGGTGTGCTAAGTGCCTTGTGTTCGCTAGTTTGCTTAATCCTCATGGCGACCGCACGAGGTAGGTACTATTTGTGTGCCCATTTTATGCATAAGGACACGGAAGCCACTAGCCTGAAGTCACAGGGCTCACAGTGGTGCAGCAGGAGGGTCAGCCAGGCAGCCTGGCTCCAGGACCTGCTGTGTTGCCTCTTGGGAGACCTCTCCCCTCCCTCACCTCCCTTGGCTCCCCACCTCCCCGAGGCCAGTGCCAAGCCGAGTGGACAAGCTAGACAGAGAGCCCTCTGTGCTTGAAAACTCCAGCTGCGTGTTACAACCAGAGTCAGAATTCCGACCCTCCCTGAGACCGTCGATAACATTCATGGTAAATCCGCACAGTCCCCAACTCAGAAATCAGTGTTTTTGCCCTCTGGCAAATCCATCACCATGAGGATTCCCTTTCTGGAAGCACCCACACACTTGGTCTCCTGGAAACCGAGAAGGGGACTGATGGGCGGGCTCTTCTCTTAGATGGCTGTTGAACTGACCTCTGCCTTTCCCAGGTCACAACTACTGCTCGGTAAACAATGGTGGCTGCACCCACCTCTGCTTGGCCACCCCCGGAAGCAGGACCTGCCGTTGCCCTGACAACACCCTGGGAGTTGACTGCATCGAGCGGAAATGAAGACAAGAAGGCCTCATTCCCTCGGCAGGTACTCAGCGTCACCCTACTTGAAAGGGTCCAGACTGAAAACTGTCCGACCTGGTGGCGATCAGGCCCAGGTCCTACCCAGCCTGAGCCCCAACAGTATTCCCCTCACTGTTCCCCCAAAACATATGCCCCCGGCTTCTGGAATGGGAAAGCCCCTTCCCCCTCCACGAAGACAGAAAACCCCGACTCCGGATTATGTGCCCATCCCAGTGCTCTGGAAACTGTCCCCAGTTTATCCCCTGGTGATGAGCAGGGCCCGCCCAGGCCTGAGCTGCCCCCTCCCCCTGTGGCCTTATAAGCTCAGCCTCACTCTGACACACCCACCATCCTGTTAAGTCCCTGATGCACCAGCCAGGGCTACCTGGGCAAGGCCGTGAATGAAGGAGGGAGTTAACCCTCCCCCTCTTTTTTTTCTCTTGGTGCTCTGATTTCCCTCTTCATGCTCCTGGCTTTCTACTCCCAAGTTCTATACCACCTGCATCCTGCCCAAGGCCCCCATCATAGTGAGCGAGCCCTGCCGTTTTGTTCAAAACCCACCTGGTCTTAGGGCCATGTGGATACGTATGGTCGATCATCAGCATTCCCTCCCAGATAAGTTGCTGGCATTTCGGCAGCAGCCCTTGGTAGGCCAAGGGCTTCAATCAAAGGAGTGTCCAGTGGTAGGAATTTCAACACGTAGAGTTGGGTTTTGAGGACGAGGATTCTTGGATGTGCCTTAAATTACACCATTGGATACCAAACGATCCCACTTTGCCCAAAGCACCTGGATCCGAGCATCTGGTCTCTTGAGCAGCATGGCTCCACTGGGGGCTGGTGCCAGTGGTGACGGGTCTATAGGCCTTCGTCTCCCACCTCCGCTGGTGAGAGCCAACCTACAGTCAGTCAGCATGAGCCCGCGTCTCCTTTGTTTCCCCCTCTGTTCATGGCTCTTGCTGGCTGTGTTCCCACCTACAAGGGCCAGAGTGAGTATTTATATTCCTGACCCAGACCCGTTATTGCTCATTGGTGTAATTAAAGGGACCGTCGCCACATTTCATGTTTATGTTTCTACAGTTTGTTTAGAAACATCTCCTGGCCATACGAGCAGCTAGTGTTATCTTTTTATCAGCTGCCGCCCCGAGGTGCCAAACAATAGGGATTTTGGATTGAAAGTGGGGCATCAGGAGATGGAGTCTGTAAAGATTGGGGTAAGGGCGCAGAGAAGGCTCAGGAGAAAGTGTCACAAAGAGGTTGGTCAGGAGCAGGAGTGGAAAACCCAAGAGGAAAGGGGAGAAGAAGGTATTTAGCAACGGCAAGAAGAAAAACTCTCCAAAGAGAAAATGGCACATTTTGCCAAAGGACGCCTTCGCTTGAGGACGTGGAAGGATTTGTCTGTTTTTCTCCTTGGGGAAGAGGTCCTTCCCTTACCTGCAAACCTCAGTACACTCATCACCCCTCCAGCCCGTATCCCCTCCTCACTTTGTCCTCATGTGCTGCGGCATCACAATGGAGCCTGGACCGGGAACGAGCCTTGCCCTGAATGATTGGAGTTCCTTCTGAGAGCCAAACACATTCCCGAGAATCACGCAGTTTGGGGAACGTGTGGGTCTTTTATCCAGCCCAGCCCCATGAATTAGTTTCACCTTTTTATATTTATCATTCCATATCAAGCCCTCTATATCAAATGTTCGTCATGATTTTGTATAATTTTTATAACTATTTTATTCATTCTACCTAGATTCATTCTAAAAGTTTTCAGACGGTAAATTCTTAAACTGTGGAAACCACTGAAGGTGCTTATTAACTGTTCCCCCCAGATTTTTACAAGTATTGGATGATTCCTTGAGTTTACAGTTGTATAAATATCAGTGCAAAAAATAAAATTTTTTTCATAAAAAAGAGTCTTTATGCTTTTTGAATAAAGAGATGTAATATTGGGGGCTGATTCACAATGAGAATATAGCCATTTAATAATCTGAAAAATCTTGGGGTGTCTGGGTGGCTCAGTGGGTTAAGTGTCCCACTCTTGATTTTGACTCAGGTCATGATCTCACAGTTTGTGAGTTCGAGCCCTGCATTGGGCTCTGCACTGACAGTGTGGAACCTGCTTGGAATTCTCTCTCTCTCTCTCTCTCTCTCTCTCTCTCTCTCTCTCTCTTTCTCTCTCTCAAATAAATAAAATTCTTTAAAAAAATCTGCAAAATCTGTGGCACCCCTAGTGTTACAAGGGGTGGTTTGTTTCCCACAAAAGACGTAGGGGCTTATTGAATTAAAAAATCATTCTACCAGGGACCCCAAACCACCCTTTTGGACATTGTTTTCATGTTCTAGAAAACTGTTCTTCAACCGCAGGCAGAGGAGTTTCCTATCTCAGTTCTGGAGATGAGCCGTGTTTTTTTTCTTTTCCCTCTCCTCACCTCCAGAAGGCACTTTCCTGGCACTGACCATGGCCTGAGATCCCTGGACTGTTCCGTGCTGGCCCTTGGGTGGGATGGGAATGGGGCTTTGACTTGGATAGAGCGAAGGGGGCTCAGAAGTTGCAGGGGTGATGATGCTCAGAGCTGCTGTTGTAGGCAGAAGGGAATTGGTACCCGAGGGCCTGCGTGGGACATGACAGCATCCGTGGGACCAGTGACAGCCTGCCAACATGAACTTCCTAAAGGGGACAGCTTCTGTTTGCGCTAAAACTTATAGTGTTTTAGGTTCATAAAACCTAGTTACCTAAAGGGTACATCAGATGGTAGAGTGGGGTGGTCCAGAGATACATCTCTACCAAGACAAGGACTGCACTGGCAGGAACTGTCTGCACGAACTACTTTGGATCTCTAGATGTAGGAAAACACAGCTGCACCCCAGGGAGAGCTTGATGAAGAGGCTGCTGAATTTCGGTCGATTTCAGCTTTTCCTGAGTCGTGGTGGCCATCCGCCATCATGCAGCCCCACTGTGGGGCAGAGGAGACAGCAGCCCAAGCTCCTAGTGTGGCATTGCTGGGGCCAGGGTGGGCCATAAGGACCTTGTTCTCCAAAAATCAGGGTTGTGTGTTCTGATTGCTGACTGCTGCTTTTAATTGTTGGGGAGCCAGCACATGGAAAAAGTCTTGAGGACCTTAGATTTGACAATGGTTTCTTGTAGATGACATCAAAAGCCCAAACCTCAAAAGAAAAACAAATAGATCGGTCTTCAAAATTAAAAACTTCTGTGCACCAAAGGACACAACCAAGACAGCAAAAAGACAACCAACCCATGGAAGGGGAGAAAGTATTTGCAAATCCTGGTTAGTATCCAGAGTATATAAAGAACTACAACTCAGCAGTGACCATAACAAAAAACCTAATTCAAAAGTGGACAAAAGATTTGAATAAACATTTTTTTTCAAAAGAAATCTACACATGGCCAATAAGTGGACAAAGAGATGCCCAACGCCATTCATCATTAGGGAAATGCAAGTCAGAAGCACAATTAGATGTCACTTCACATCAGTTAGGATGGCTATCAGAAAATGAAAACCAAAACCAAGCAGGCAAACAAAAAAGACCAGAAAATAATACGTGTTGAGGAGGATTTGGAAAATGGAAGCCTTGTGCATAGCCAGTGGAAATGTAGACTGGTGTAGCAGGAAGGAAGGCAGCTTTGTGGTTCCTCAAAAAGTTGAATAGAAAGTTACAGTACTTCTGGGGCGCCTGGGTGGTTCAGTTGCTTAAGTGTCCGACTTCAGCTCAGATCATGATCTCGCGATTCGTAAGTTTGAGCCCCGCATCTGGCTCTCTGCTGTCAGCATGGAGCCCACATTGGATCCTCTCTCTCTCTCAAAAATAAACTTTTAAAAAAAGAAGAAGAAAATTATCATAACTTCCAGGTAGACACCCAGAGGAATTGAAAGCAGGGGCTCAAATGGATACTTGTCCATCAGTGTTCATGGACAAGTATCACCTGTTCACCTTAACCAAAGATGAAAACAACCCGGGGGCCCATCCACAGATGAAAGGATGAATAAAATGTACTCATACAATGAAATATTCAGCTATAAAGAGGAAAAGGTTTCCAAGAACATAGATGAAACTTGAAGTTGTTATGCTAAGTGAAGCAAGCCAGACACAAAGGAACCAATATTGCATGATTCCACACATGTGAGGTACTTCGAATAGGCAAATTCACAGAGAGGGGAAGTAGATGAGAGATTACCAGAGAGATTACCGGGGCGGGTAGCAGGGGGAATAGAGAGTTATCACTTAACGGTTTCAGAGTTTTTATTTAGGGTAATGAAAGAGTTGGGGACGTAGATGGTGGTGATGCCCTGACGACACTGTGAATGTACTTACAGCCCCTGAATCACACACTTAAAAATAGTTAAAATGGCAAATTTTATGTTATATATATATCCTATCACAACTTCTAAAAATTAATGTAATATACCAAGAGCCATAAAACGTGTACTTTAAATAAGTGAAGTATATGGCATGTGAATTATATATCAATAAAGCTTTTTTTTTTTTTAATTTGAGAGAGAGAGTGAGGGAGCGAGTGGGGAGAGAGGCAGAGGGAGGGAGAGAATGGACGTGGGGCTCGACCCCACAACCCTGGGATCTGACCAGAGCCGAAATCAAGAGTCAGACGTTCAACCGACTGAGCCACCCAGGTGCCCCAAAACTTCGTTTTCAAAAAAAAAAAAATCACTGTAATTAAAAAAAGAAAAAAAACTTGTTACCAAAGGTTGGCAAAATGCTGATCACTGTTGTAGTTGGCTACATTGTATAGATTCCAGGATTCTAGTCTAGGTACTTGTGCGAAAGGATTTTGCAAATAGAACTAGGGTTATTGGGGGCCAGGGTGGCTCAGTCGGTTAAGCATCGGGCTTCGGCTCAGGGCATGATCTCACAGCTCGTGAGTTCGAGCCCCACATCGGGCTCTGTGCTCACAGCTCAGTGCCTGGAGGCTGCTTCGGATTCTGTGTCTCCCTCTCTGTCTGCCCCTAACCCACTCGCATTCTGTCTCTGTCTCTCTCAAAAAATAAATATTTTTTAAAAAATTAAAAAAAAAAAAAACAAACAGAAGAGGAATGCGGAAGAATCAACTAAGGCAAAAACAGAAAGCAGGCAAGATGACAAGGAAGGGTAGGAAGGACCCGCCTGGACATTGGTGTCTTAATGGAGGAAGGCAGTTATGAGCGAGGAGCAAGGTTACCTCCACAAGCTGAAAACAATTCCTGGCTGGCGACCAGCAAATTAGGACCTCGGTCCTACGACTACAAGCAACTGAGTCCTGCTATAATCTGAATGGGCCTGGAGGTGGGTTCTAACCCCAGAGCCTCCAGAAAGGGGTGGAGTCCTGCAGATGCCACAGTCACGGCCAGATGACACCCTCAGCAGAGGACCCACCTGAGCCACGCCGTGCTAATCGTCTCATCTACTCAGCTGTGTGGCGTTTTGAGTCACAAAACGTCGGGTAATTTGTTACGGCAGCAACAGAAACCTAATACGCTGTTGCCGCTTGGGGTTATGCCAGATACTTTCCATTTGTCCGTCTGCTCTCCCCGTCCTGATCCGAACCCCAAGAGGCCAAACCACATGGATGACATAGTGACTCCCTTGCCCCCTGGCCTCCTAGGAGGCAGAGGAGGGAAAGAAGAGAGCGAGAACAGATCTGTACCGCCCACTCCCTCCCTGCTGGGTCTCCCTCCCAGGACCGGGTGTATCTCTTGACCAGAGGTCACAGCCCCTCTCCAGGTGTCCTCTCCCCACACCCCGCCAGTGGTCCCAAGAACCCCTTTCCTCCCCTAGTCAATCTGGGCGTCAGGGAGGTAACAGCTCAGGCTGGTTCCCCACACCCCACCCGTAATGTGAAACCTCGCTCAAATTATCCTAATGCGAGCGCACCTGCCTATCGAGACCCTACCTGATACAGGAGTTCATAACGCTGTGATCTCTACTTGTATGTTTGTAGTTTCGTTCCAAAGGGGAAGAAAAAAGTTAAAATCTGTCTCCTGATCACCTCACATACACTTGTGTCCAACTGGGACACATGTTACAGTGTAGCTAGTGGGTATGAATCATACAGATGTACCCAAAAAATGTACCCGAAACGTCTAGTTTCTTCCATAGCTCGTTGTGGTTTTCAGACTCGGAGCCCTGCGATGGCAGACCGCTCACTCGGGGAGAATTCCGGTTCCGTTCAGTGATTTCTCCGTCACGCTGGGTCCTTCCTTAGGGGTCTCCCCCCACCCAGACCCCAGTCTAAAGTCTCTGTGGCTTGTGGGCCTGCTGCTGAGGACGCCCCCAGCCCAGCCCCCTCAGTCTTAGGCTGGCCTGGCACCCCCAGCGGTGGGGCCTGCGCTTGGCAGCTTGGCTTCGCGGGGTCTCTCTCTGTGGCTCTTGGAGTCATTGGTCCCGTGGTCCTCCCGGTCCCTCACTCTGCAGCCTCGTCACCCCGCCGCTTGGCCTGCTTGGGCTGCTGCGACTCCCTCAGCCCTCTCTGCCGCAGGGGTGAGGTGCGCTCCAGGAGGGACAGGGCAGTGAGTGGGCCGGCCCTGCAGGGCTCCATGCCCCCACTTACCGGCTCAGTTCTCCCACCAGAGTGAGTGGGCCCGCCCAGTGGGCCTTCTTCCTTTTACTCCACGCCTCCCCCCTGCTCGGAACGTAAAGAAAATTCAACAACAACAACAACCAGAGTTAAGAGGTGGAAGGGCCTTCCACCTTCAAGAACAGGCTCTGTGGTTGGTTTCTTGTTTGCTTGAAGGGTAGCTGGGAATAGCCCGGCCTAGGTGGCAGCCTGAGTGAGACGGAAGGTTCCCCACCTGGGCAGGTCTTCTCAAAGGCAGTTCCAGAAGAGACCACTAGAGGGCAGGAAAAGCCTCTCCGTGCCTGCTTGGCTGGTGGGGGTGGGGTGGAGGTTGAGGCTCGAAGGCCTGAAGGCCCAGATAACTTCCCCAAAAGATGGTGCTCAAGCTTTCCCATGTTGTTGCTCTAGAACTTTCCCAATATTGGTTAGTTGCCTCATCTGCTGCCAGAGGAAATCTAAATGTCGCAGTTTCTCCGTGTGCACAAGCCTGTGCAATTTAAATGCAAATCCCCCCCCCCCCCCCCCCCGCCCCGGACGTAGCCCTGGGGGGTTCCTCCCAAAGCCTTATCTGCCTCAAACATTTACAGATGACTGTGGGACCCAGTCAGGGCCATGCACTCAGCGTTGTGAAGTAGAATTTACCCGTTGCGCAAGTCAGGAAACTGAGGCCCAAAGTGAGGTAACTTGGCAAAGGTCAGTCAGCCACTAAATATCACAGCAGAACCCACGTCCGGATCTAGTTTGCTCTGTAGGCCACACTGTACACATCCTTCCCACCAGCCTTTTTACATAATACTTTAAACAAACTTATTTTTACTGTATCTTACTTTTATGTCTTTGTGTTCAACACATTTTACATTTAGAAAATTAGAAAGTCAAGGTAAGGCACAAGAAAAAGAAATCACCAGAAAGCTCACCATTTAGCAATCACCCCATTCTTACATTGATCTCTTATCCCAGAAATGAAAACTCACTCACACACACAAAACCGTGTTGTATGTATTTTGTAAAATGTATGTAACAAAAAATGGGGCCCTGCTAAATATACTTTTTGGGGGTTTTGTTTTCTATTTAAATAAATGTGCATATGAACATCACTTTTAATGTCCACATGGTATTATATTCTGTGAAAGGACCATCAACTCTCACAAACCCTTTTATTGAAAAACATTTAGGATGTTTCATTGTTTTTTTTCTTTCTTCCTTCCTTTCTTTCTTCCTTTTTTCTTTTCTTTCTTTCTTTCTTTCTTTCTTTCTTTCTTTCTTTCTTTCTTTCTTTCTCTCTTTCTTTCTTTCTTTCCCTTCCATTTTTCCTTCCTTCCTTCCTTCCTTCCTTCCTTCCTTCCTTCCTTCCTGATAAATAACAACACCCTTGTACTTAAAGTGTCCTTACTCATTTCTCTAGAATAAGACTTGCTATTATTAAAATGTTAAGGTGCACCTGGGAGGCTCAGTCCATTAAGCGTTTAACTTCAGCTCGGGTCATGATCTCATGGTCCGTGGGTTCGAGCCCCATGTCAGACTCTGTGCTGATAGCTCAGAGCCTGGAGCCTGCTTCGGATTCTGTGTCTCCCTCTCTCTCCACCCCTCCCCAACTCACACTCTGAGTCTCTATCAAAAATAAATAAACATTAAAAAAAATAAAGCTAACTAGCCTTTTGTCATATATATGACAAATACTGTTAAAAGGAGATTTTAATCTATATGTAGTCAATTCCTGCCTGTTCTACTGCACCATGTGCATGTGAACTAGAATAAAAGCACTGGCCTACAAGTCACGAGCCGAATGTGTCCAAACTCCGCCCTGTGGCAGATGGTATTTTTCAAGACGGCTGTGACACTGTCTCCCATCCCACGTATTCTTACGATTTTGTGTTGATGTGATGTTGGCGTTCCTCCCGAGGAGTAGGGCCTATGCTCCCTCTATTCGAATCCAAGGAAGCCCGTGACTACGAGGGCCTGCCGTGTGAAATCTGACGGTAATCTAGCAAAGTAAAACAGCTTCTCCTGGTCCCATTGGACTCTGTCTCTAGGAGCCCAGCATCCGTGATGTGAGGAAGGCCAGGCCATATGGGAAGGTCATGTATACGTGTCTGGCCTGGTAGCCCCTGCTGAGGCCCCAGCCTACAGCAAGCATCAGCCACCAGATATTCAGGTGAGGAGACCTCCCAGGTGACTCCAGCCCGAGCCATTGTCTAACAGCAACCCCATGGCAGAGCCCAGTGGTCCTAGTCAACCCTCTGTTCGCAGTGTCAGCCCTGTTTTAAGTCAGAGCCTCTGAGTCTGGGATCAGGCAACAGTATTCCCTCTCTTGTTTTTGTAATGTTTATTTACTTTTGAGAGACAGAGAGAGATAGAGCATGAATGGGGAGGAGCAGAGAAAGAGGGAGACACAGAATCCGAAGCAAGCTCCAGGCTCCGAGCTGTCAGCACAGAGCCCGGTGCGGGGCTCAAACCCACAAACCATGAGATCATGACCTGAGCTGAAGTCGGATGCTTAACTGAACGAGCCACCCAGGCGCCTAGGCATCAGTGTTCTCTTATGGCTCTTCATAAGTGATTCCGATGTGCAGCAAGGTGAGAATCATTGAAGGAGTTTCTGGGGGAGAAAAAGAACCTGAGGAAATTCTGATAGGGATCTAGTTGCATCCATAGGTCAATTTGGAGAGAACGACCATCTAAATAACATCGAAGCTTCCAGTCCAACAACATGGATTGTCTCTCCATTCGTTTAAGAAGAGCTACAATTCTGGAGCAACTTTTACACTCTGGTCCTTAGACTAAATCATGTATATAATCTGTATTTTACTGATATGTCATCTGGGCCCAGAGAGGTTAAGACACCATCAAGGCCACACAGCCAGCATGTCAGAATTCTGAGCTTGATATGTCTCAGGCTATTTCCACTTCGATCTGTTGCCTTTTCCCTCTACGAAAGAGGCTGACAGGCCCCAGCCAGTTCTGGTTTAGGGCATTTCATTGGTATAATCAACTGCCTTTAAAAAGAGATGAAGTATTGATGAAAACAAAAGGGAGATCAGGTGATCTGTAGTATCGTGGAAATATGTTCAAAATGCAGAGATTAAGTGAATAAGGAAGTCACAGAACACCGTGTCTCCTACCTACAACCTATTCTTCCGCAGTCAAGGATGTGTATTTACACTTGGGGAAGGCCCGGAAGGAGACACAAATTTTTCACCGTTGTAGATTATCCTCTACTGTGTTAAATTTTTTTTTTAATGTTTATTTATTTTTGAGAGAGAGAGAGCACATGAGTGAGCGAGCAGGGGAGGGGCAGAGAGAGAGAGAGAGACAGAATCCAAAGCAGGCTCCAGACTCTCAGCTGTCAGCACAGAGGCCGACGCAGGGCTCGAACTCACAAACCGAGAGATCATGACCTGAGCTGCAGTCAGACGCTTAACCGACTGAGCCGCTCAGGTGGCCCATGTCTCTACTGTCTCTAGAATGCTTTACTGTATGGGGCTCCTGGGTGGCGTATTCGGTTAAGCGTCCAGCTCTTGGTTTCGGCTCAGGTCATGATCTCATGGTTTGTGGGTTCGAGCCCTGCATTGGGCTCTGTGCCGACAGCGAGAATCCTGCTTGGGATCTCTATCTCCCTCTCTCTCTGCCCCTCCCCTGTGCCCTCTCTCTTTGTCTCTCTCTCTCTCATAAATAAATAAACATTTTCCAAAAAGTGCTTTATTGTAAGCAAGCATTGTCTTTACAAGGAAAAGAATTTCTAGCTGAGAGAGATGGGGAAAGATTTTCCCCATGTTGCCAATTGCAGAACCTTGAAAATGGGAAGCTCCTTGGTTCTGCTTCACAGCTTAGTGCCCGTGAGTCCATCCTCCTGGGGTCACTGGTACGTGCTGTGCCCGGCGGGGGTGGGGGTGGGGAAGGTGCACACCCCAGGGAATGGGCCGTACCCTTTAGTCTGCGGGTGGCCTCTGAGGCACACACGAGCCACGTCCCCGATCTCCGGAGCCACTTCACCCATGGCTGATGTGGGTCTTGCAATAGTTCCTGTCTACTCGAAGGTAGCACGTGAAAGTGACAAAGAGGAAGACGCAGCTGTGACAGCAAGAGAAGGGGTCTGGGCGGGGCCACCTGCTCTGCCCTCTGGGGAGGAAGGGCTCCTGCAAAAGTCTGGCCAGGACAGGGGATGCACTCTAGTGCTGCCCTCAGGGTCCCTGCAGACCCGGGGTAGGTGAGCCCGGCACTCTGCCTCTCCCTCTCCCTTCTGTCATCGCCCCCAGCCAACAGCCTTCCCCACCGCCACTGTCCCCAACTTTCCCTCACCGGGGCATTTCTCACCAGGCACAGAAATGACCCATTTCTGAATCCACTTCCAAGACTGGCCTGCGAGTTTTGTGAAGACAAGAACTCTGTCTCTCTCTCTTTTTTTTAAGTTTATTTATTTATTTTGAGAGACAGAGAAAGTGAGCAGGGGAGGGGCAGAGACAGAGGGAGAGAGAATCCCAAGCAGGCTCCGCGCTGTCAGTGTAGAGCCCGATGTGGGACTCAAACCCATGACCCGTGAGATCATGACCTGAGCTGAAACCAAGAGTTGGGCGCTTAACCGACGGAGCCACCCAGGCACCCCTAGGAGGCAGCTTTAATAAGCAAAGGGAACTTGCATACGAGGCTCATCTTGGGTGGCTGCAAGACAAATGGATCCCCACCCTTGCCGCCACATCTTAAGTTTACCTATAGAGAGGCTGTAACTGGGTTAAGTATACCTTGCAGGTGTTCTCAACGACACATCATTATCTCAAGGCTGTATCCTTGGAGGAGACTGTAGGAGCAGGAAAGGCGAGCTACATCCACATTCCAAGGACAGGAGAGGGCGAGAAGCCTCTGATGGCCTGGGGCCAGCTCTTGGGTCAACCGGCGGTCACATCTTTTTGATGACTTTCGCCAGCAGGCAGGCACCATGGCCCTAAGTGTAAGCAGATGGGTGCGCTTGTGGACAGATGAGACTTCCTGCCCAGAGGTAAGCTGACATGTTATTTTAGGACAAATGATTCTATTTAATGAATATAAATATTTTATACGTCACCTCTTTCCAAAAAGAAATGGAGACAGCTGCCCATTTCTTAAGGGAAATTGGGTTTTGTATGTTAGGGAGCTCTGTGTTCCGGAAGTTTTGTAACCATTTGCTTATTAGGTTCCCTTGACCCTGGCCTGAAAGGGAAAGTGGGAAATGAAACAGAATAGCCTTAGGCAAAGCAGACTGTCTCAGGGAAGCCTGAGGTGCCTGAGGGTTGGGGAACAAAGGGCTGCTATGGGCTCTCCTCGGACCCCCCACCCCCGTCCTGGGGGAAGGTCAGATCACTGAACTGTCCCCTTCAGAGCCCAGAAGCCGGCCACCCTGTGGAGAGTCCATTTTCTATGGCTACATTTTCACCTGGGTTTTGTGATCATCCCAGCTAGGAGCTTAATTACTCCTTTCCTATTTTTATTTCCTTACCTCTTCCTGCCATTGACATACCCTGGCGATATAATTGAGGAATAATTCCTCTATTTCAAAAAGTTAGAATTTGTTGGTCACCCATTTGCTTTTTATAGTATTTACTTGCACATCTGGAGTTCAAGCAAAGATAGAGCCTCCTTTCCCTGGGGCAATGTGTCATAAGCTCAGTTTTTAGAGGTCTATTTTATTTTTCTTAAGGTTTATTTATATATTTTGAGAGAGTGTGTGCAAGCTGGGGAGAGGCAGAGAGAGAGAGAGAGAGAGAGAGAGAGAGAATCCCAAGCAGGCTCCGTGCTGTCAGAGCAGAGCCTGATGCAGGGCTGGAACCCATGAAACTGTGAGATCATGACCTGAGCCTAAATCAAGAGTCAGATGCTGAACTGACTGAGCCACCCAGTTGCCTCTCATTAGCTCATCATTCACAAGTTCTTTGAATATATAGAAGAATCAGGAATTTTAGCCTGGGTTTAGTTAGTGATTAGATTCCTTTTGCTGTATTATTTTCATATTATTCGTTTACTAGTCAAAGATCCACTCTGTGCCTAGAGATGGCTGACAAAACTTCACGGCTATTTTTAAGAATTCTTTTTATTGAGGGGCACCTGGGTGGTTCAGTCGGTTAAGCATTCAACTTTGGCTCAGGTCATGATCTCACGGTTCATGGGTTCAAGCCCTGTGTTGGGCTCAGTGCTGACAGCTTGGAGCCTGGAGTCCACTTCAGATTCTCTGTCTCTCCCTCAAAAATAAACACTAAAAATTTTTTTCAAATAAAATTTTAAAATTGCTTTATCTTGAGATATAATTGACATACAGCATTATATTAGTTACAGGTGTACAACATAATGATTTGATATCTGTATGTATTGCAAAATGATCACCACAATAAAGTCTAGAAAACATCCATCACCACATATAGACCACATACAGTTACGCACTTTTTCCCTTGTGATGAGAACTTTTGAGATCTATTCTCTTAGCAACTTTCAAACATGCAATACAGTATTGTTAACTATGCTGTGCATTACAAGGCCCGCACTTATTTATTTTAGAAGTGGAAGTTTGTGCCTTTGACCCCCTTCATCGCTTCACAGTTATTTTTGTCTGTTTATTGCAGGGGAGGTAGGGGCAGAGAGAGAGGGAGAGAAGGAATCCTAAGCAGGCTTCCCACTGGCTGTGGAGCCCTACACGGGGCTCAATCCTGCAAACTGTGAGATCATGACCTGAGCCGAAATCAAGAGCTGGACGGACCCTTAACTGACTGAGCCACCTAGCTCCCCTCCCCCACCCCTGCCGCCTTCAGTTATTAATTCCTAATAAAATGACTTTTACAGGAACATCAGAAGGCATCACACGCCTGGCTGCGCTGAGCAGGAGGAACGTAAGGCCTACAACTTTCCTCTCCATAGGTGTCCCCGGTGCACGTAGTGGAGAGCCTCAGTTGACATCGAACACACCCCCTAAGCGGGAGAACAACTGAATAGAAAGGCTGTTCACGAAGCTGGATCATCCTGGTCACGCGGCTTTGCCAGGACTGAGTAAATCCATCACTGGGATAATTCCACGCCTCCCTGATTGACTTGTGGTGAGGCAGTTTGTCTAGCAACCATGTGTCTTCACTTACAACCGGCGGCCCTTCCCACGGGAAGGCAGCTGGCAGGGCGCGCCCGCAGCGAGTGCGAACTTAACCTCACACACCAGGTTATCGCTGCAAAGGAGCGGACAGATCGCTGCTGTTTTCCGCCGCCTCCCTTGCCTGGAGTTTTGTTCGCCACACCCCTCGGTTCCGGAGCTGACCTCTGTAACCACTGCCTGCGCCTAGAGGGCAGTAGCAGACGGAGCGGGGCCCAGAAGCACACCGCGGGCGGCGTAGAAACCGAAGGTGAGCCACGCCCTTCTGCTGACGGCTGGGGCCCGGGTCGCGGAATTACCGGGAATGCCCAGAGTACCCATTAAAACGGAGGGGCCGAGCCCCGGGGAAGAGGAGGAGCTTGAGGTGGGAGGACTGAATTTTAACCTGGTCACAGACGGCTTGGAGTCTCCAGCCTGGTCACGCTGCCATGAAATCTGGCGCAGGGCACCCTGTGCACCGCATTATGCACAGTGCTTCCGCCAAAGGACAAGTGGTGCAGGAATTCTCTGCAGACAGAAAACAGAACTAAACCTAGCATCACTTAGGGTGAAAGTCCAGCCCACAAAAACCCCCGTGGTGCACCTCTGCCTGTTACCAAATTAGCCCTGCCCACGAGGCGTCCCCGCGAGCTGGTCTGAACTCAGACTGACGGGGAGGTTCACAGGCTGGCGACCATCCTTACCCACATCAGTGACCGTTGTGCACTCGGCACAACAAATAACAATTTGTCTGTGAGCAGACCTCCTCCATAATCTGAAAAACATCCTTATCAGGTCTTGGGACTGATTTCCGGTTTATGATACTTTTCCTTCACCCGCAGCTTGGCTTCATTTTCAGTCCCAACTGTGCAAAGACCCGTTCTCGGCTCCCCCTCGGCCCCTTGTGCTTGGCTCTTGCCCCATCAACACCCTCCCTCTGTTAGGGCTCTCGTGTCCTACCTCCTTGCCCTAACTTGGCCTCTCCTCCACCGGCCCTGAGGCATGTGCATGCATGTGTGTGAAGCTCTCCCGTGAGGTAGAAACCGGTAGACGGCACAGCAGTCATTCGTTCAATCAACAGATATTGATTAGACACTTCTATGTGTGTGGACTAGGGCTACAGCAGGGAAAAGACAAAATCCCTGTCTTCCCGGTAGGGGGCGCACCGCTAAGCAGGCACTACTGAGAATAGCAGGATGTTTGTTGCTGGGAGAGAACCAGGTGGGGCCGGGTGAGCCTCTCTGAAATGGGAAAGAAGCAAAGTATGCCTCAGGGTGGTCCAGCCGCCCCCAAATACCTGTACTGGGAGAGGGCTCACCTCCTGCTCAATGCCCACGTGCCTCAGCCTTCGTCCATGGGAACGTTACGCAAGCATCGTTTTCCCCCACAGGTATTGGGGTTTTGTGGGGATCAGATCTTTGATGGTCTCAACAGCCACCCGCAGGAGGAGGTTCTCTTCGTAAGGAGAGATGGTGAGGAGAGAGGGTGCATTTTCCCAGGCCACCACGGTCCGGAACTTAGGACAGTGGCTTTCCTCCAGTAGCCAAGCTGACTCCGAGGGTTGTGGGATGCGGGGAGTGCTGGGGTGCCTCGGCACTCGCCACTGGGAAAGCCAAAGGAAGGCGGCACTGAGGGAGGAGATGGAGGGGAGCTGGAAGGCACTTCACGTAGGCAGTGGTAGACACTAGCAATGCTGGTCAAGGTGTGAAGGGCAGGTACCTGAGGGTCATAGGACCACCAGAAAATGACATTCCCTGCGTGCTGATAGGGGGTCAGGCCCTCGTCACTGTGGCAGGAGAGAGCGTGGTGGGGCAGCCCCAGTTCAAATCCTCCTCCTGCTCATCTCCAGCTGTGTGTCCCCTCGTGAGTTACTTAGCCTCTCTGCGCCTCGTGTCACTCATCCGGAAACCACTTTTTAAAAATCGTTTTTTAAAGTTTATTTATTTATTTATTTTGAGAGAGAGAGAGAGAGAGAGAGCGAGAATGAGCTGGGAGGGGCAGAGAGAGAGAGAGAGAGAGAGAGAGCAGGACGGAGGATCAGAAGCAGGCTCTGTGCTGACCGCCAAGCGCCTGATGCAGGGCTGGAACTCACGAACCGTGAGATCATGACCTGAGCCAAAGTTGGATGCCACCAGGCGACTCTGGAAAACACTTTTTCATGACACCTACTTTAGGGGATTGTAGAGATGATGTTTGGAAGGGAATGGGCACATTGAAGGCATTTCGTAAATAACCCAATACACACAGCAAGTCTGGGAGGTTTATTACCGAACAGAAATTTTAGAGATATTCCAGTTCAGTGATTCTCAAACTTTAGCTTGGATCAGAACTTCCCAAAGGACATATTAAAACACAGATTTCTGGGCTCTACCCCCTCAGAGGTTCTGATTCAGTATATGTGGGTGGGGCCTGAGAATGTGCACGTCTTTTTTTTACTTTTTTAGAGAGAGAGAGTGCGTGAGTGGGGGGGGGGGGGGGGGGGCGGGGAGAGAATCTTAAGCAGGTGCCATGCTAAATGCAGAGCCCAACACGGGGTTCGATCCCATGACCCTGGGATCACGACCTGACCCGAAATCAAGAGTCCGACGCTCAACCAACAGAGCGATCCGGGTGCCCTGAGAATGTGCATTTCTAATGAGTCCCAGGTGACCTTGATGCTATTGGTCTGGGGACCCACTTTGAGAACCACTGTGCTAGTTTAGATTACTGATTTTAGGGATAAGAATCTTGAGACTCAGAGTGTGTGCGGCCTGCCTGCGGTCAATAGCATCTCGGCCACTCTGCTCCCGTCCAGGCCAAAGTTGGAGACAGAAAAGCAAAGGGCCAGGCACGCAGGGAGTGCTGGAATGCCAGAAGTCAGACTCCAGGCAGAAGGCCCCCGATGGATCGAAGGTTCTAGCAAGAGGAATGAGGTTGAGAGAGACCAAAGGAAGGGAACTGGCCTCGGTGCAGGCCCGAGCCGCAACAGCCCAAGTCTCGGGGCTCAGGAAGTGTGTGTGAGGGTGAAGTGTGGCGTGTGTGGGTGTGTGAGAGTATGTATCTGTGTGGGTGAGTGTGCGTTTGAGTGCGAGTCTGTGCAAGAACGGGTACGAGTGTTTGTGTTTGAGATAAGTGTGAGCATGTCTGCATGGGTGAGTATGTGAGAGTGTGATTTGTGTGTGCGTGTGTCTGTGTGTGTGGGGGGGGAGTGTATAAGGATATATGTGTGAGTGAGCGTGTTTGATGTGTGTCTGTGTAGATGGTGTATGAGTATATGAGTCTGTGTGTGTGTGTGCGAGGCTGAGTGTGTGAAAGTGTTTCTACATGAGCGTGAAGAGTGTGTGAACGTGTGGGAGTGGGTGCGTTAGTCTGCCTGAGCTTCCGCAAAGTACCGCAGACTGGGCAGCTTACACAATATGAGTTAATTTTCTCACGGATCTGGAGGCTACAGGTCAGAGACCAAGGTGTTGGCCATGTAGGGGAGGAAATAGTTTCCTTCTACCCTTCTAGGTTCTTTGCTCCGATAATTAAATTGACATAAGATAGATCGACAGGGGGAAAATCTATTTTAATTTTGTACGTGCAGGCGCTCCATAAACACATGGAACCCAAAGGCAGTCGGGCAACCGAGGCCTACATGCCATCCTATGGGGCTTCAAAGGGGAGGGGGCGATTCACAGCACAGGACCATGAGAAAGAGCGGATGTTTGGCAGTCAGACGTTTGTCCTGCCACGCAGGTAAGTTTCAGATAAGAAAGTTACCTCCGGCCGTTGTTCTTGTTCTAGCTCAGGCCCCTTTTTCACTTCTTCCAGGCAGTTCAGGGAGAGAGAAAATTTTTTCTCCGAATGTGCTAGGTCTTCATTGCCTTCAGCTCAACATAATCAAAAAGTGGCACATCTGGGGTGGCATATTCTGGTCCTCTTCGGCAAGTTTGGCGTCTCCCGAGGCCAATCTCCGTGGCTTAACGGTGGTTGTGTTCCCGCTGTGTCTCCACGTGGTCGTCCCACTGTGTGTCTGTGTCCCAACCTCCCTTTATCATAAGGACGCCAGTCATAGGGATTAATGCCCACTCTGATGACCTCATTGAACCTTAAGTACCTCTCGAAAGGCCCTGTGTCCAACCACAGTCACATGCTGAGCTCCCGGGAGTTAAGACTTCAACGTATGAATATCAGGGGGACAAAGTTCAGCCCGTGACAACGTGTGAGTGCACACACACACACACACACACACACACACGTGCGCCTTATGGAAAGTTCCAGCTGCCTGTCCGGCAAGAGCGCCGGCGTGTCCGAAATCTGACTTTCTGTCCTGCCTCATCCTCGTGAGTTTACGGGGAGGCCGAAGAGTGCTGAGCCGCCACGGGTGAGCGCGGTTCTTGTCGGGACGTGGGACGAGCTCCTCCCAAGCTCACGTGGTGTTCCGCCTGCGTGGAGGTGATGCCATCGTCCAAGCGCCGTCCTGTGACGGCGTCGCCCTTCGCAAGCCCGCCCTTGCTGATGCTCCCTGCACGGAAGAAAAGCAGTGTGGGCAACAGCGTGGCAGCTCGGCCCACGCCGGCCGCCCCTGGCTCGCCTCTCTTCGCAGGAGCTCCCCTCATGCACTGTCATCCCCTGCTTGTCTCTGCGGCCAGATCCCATGATTTTTAGAGCTAGAAAAGACGTTTTCAAGACTCTCTCTAGTTAGTCAAGCTTGTTCTTTCGTAGTGAAAGAACTGTTTGTGGGCCTGAAGGGGGATGTGGCAATCGTTAATTTCAGGCCTTACGAAAGGCGTCTTTTCCATTTGGAACGGATTATTACCTAATAGACAGTCCTTTATAGGAACTGAACAAAGACTCGCTGACACAATCCCAACTGTTGGCTGTTCTCAGGACAGCTGGACAATTATTTTGCTTCTGGATGCAGCACAGACAAAAGAAGGAACTTGAGTACACATGGACTTTTGGTTTAACTGGATAAGCGCTGAGCGGTGAGCCACCAATAAAGGGTCTCGAGGAGGCTCTGGGCAGGATGGTCACGAGGGTGGAGGCACAGGCTTGCAGGTCAGCAAAGCCACAGGGCAGGAAGCATGGGGACTGTAGCCCAGGACCCACTCTACAACCGGCACTCGCTAAATGTTTGTTGACCGAATGGCTGGTTGAGTAATGAAAAATACAACACGAAGGGAGGAAAGTTGTGTTCCAGGCAGGAAAGAGAAGGCTGGAGGTACTGGAGAGATGTTATCACAGGCTTCCTTCTGGAAGGGTTGCTAGGGTGGTGACATCACCTTTCACAAAAGCTTTTGGTCAGGATACAGGCCAGTCTGCCTAAAATTACCTATTGAGCGCCCATTGTATGCAGAACACTGGAAGGCATCTAAAAGACATGTTCTCAAGAATTTTGATTTCCTGCTTATCTGCTCTACTTAAAAAACCGTAATTGCAACTATAGACATGAAGTAGGGTTCTCCAGAGAAAGAGAGCCAGTAGGAGATTTATGGGTACATAGAAAAAGATTGTGTTGTTTTTTTTTTTACAGCTTTGCTGATAGATAGTTTGATGTGGAGAACAAAGGCAAAAGAAATATAGAAAAAGATTTCATTTCCTTTGCAGCCATTGACAAGTACTTGAGAGAGGCAGAGTGGCCTTCCTCCGGGAGCTCAACTGCCTTGATGTGAATACTTTGCTAGAGGCAAAAGGCAACCATAGCTTGACATTAGCCTGACCTCTCCAGGATCCTGTAGGTCCTCTTTAACATATAAAAATCCCTTTGGAAACTTCCTTTATGTCTACTGCCCCCGAAGATAAATGTTAGCAGTCATCTTCCAAACACGTGGCTCCACTGATATACATCTAAAGGGTCTCATGACTAATGGTTTACTAGACGGTAGTAAATAGCTCCTAAGGTCCTAGAAGCCTTGCTTCCAAATGCCTTGGAGACTCCACTACCGCTAACCCCCTCCCGACTTGAAAGTATAGAATCAGCCACCCCTCCCAACCCCAAGGCAGCTCGTTCTGCCCACACGTCCTATCCCCATGCTTTAATAAAACCATCCTTTTTTGCACCGAAGACGTCTCAAGAATCCTTTCGTGAACGTTCACTCCCCGACCCCAACATGTCACATCCCAAAGGACATATAACACTGTAAGTTTAAGGTGTACAGCGTGTTGATTTCAGAAGGGGATTCATTATGAGGGACTGGCTCGGAATTGTGGAGGCTGAGAAGCCCTACAGTCTGCTGTCTGCAAGCTGGAGAGGTCCAGAAAAGCCCATGGTGCCATCCCAGTCCAAACCCAAAGGCCTGAGAAACAGGGGAGCCAATGGTGTAAGTACCGGTCCAAGTGTGAAGACCTAAGAACCAGGAGAACTCATGGCCAAGGTCAGGAGAAGATGAGCACCCCAGCTCGAGAGGAGAGAGACCATTCATCCGTCCTCTGCCTTTGTGCTCTACATCAAGACTGAATGATGCCCACATGCCTTGGTGAGGCAATCTTTACTCAGTCTTCTGATTTACATGCTAATCTCTTTTGGAAGCACCCTCAGAGACACCCCAAGAACGATGTTTCACCAGCCCTCTGTTCATCCCTTAGCCTATAAGGCTAACACAAAATTAACCATCACAAGACCTAAGGAAAAAGACTGGACTGGACATCAAAAAACAATAGTAATTGATCGTATTGAGGTCATGGGATCGTCGCTAACTTTCTTTTTTCGTCCTGACTTCCTGTGTTATTTTTGGCTTTTACCATCAAAATAGGTTTTTAAAAATGTGTGAAAGTTCTGCTGTTGTGACCTCTGCAGTCACTCTGCAGCCCTAATCTCAGTCTTGGAGGGTGGAGTGCTCAGTAACAGAGGGGGACGACTGCAGGAGGGGCAAACCCCAACCTTTCTTGGGGCAGAGTTGGCCTCTCCATGGGGCCACATCTGCACAGTGTCCTCTCCTGATTTTGCCCCAGTGACCTGAAAATCTGGCTGCATTTTTTATTCCTCTCTATCATACTTTTCCACTCCTTCATTCACTCCTTCATTCAGCAGATCATTATTAAGAACACTCTATGGGTGCACCTGGGTGGCTCAGTCGGTTGAGCGTCCAGCTTCGGCTCAGGTCATGATCTCACGGTTCATGGGTTAGAGCCCTGCGTCTGGCTCTGTGCTGGCAGCTCAGAGCCTGGAGCCTGCTCCAGATTCTGTGTCTCCCTCTCTCTCTGGCCCTTCCCTGCTCGCGCTCTGTCTCTCAAAAATACATAAACATTAAAAAAATAAAAAAAAAAAAGAACACTCTACGAACAATAAGCTATAGCAAGCCCTGGGCGTAACAGAATGAGAATCAGGCCCTGGGTGCCCAGCTTACAGAAGAGGTAGATATTTAAACAAATATGGGAACAGGAACAACAATGTGATATCAGAGCTCAGGGCCAGGAACCTGAGCAGCAAGAAAGGGAGGCTCCATGGAGGAGGTGATGCGTTCGAGGTGAGCCTCAATAGAAAAGTCAGGAGGCAAATAGTCATAGAGACTTTCTTGGATGAAGGAACTATGCCAGAAAGTCATGGAAGATTCAGCTCTCATTACCCTCATGGAGAGTAATGCGTGTTGTTTGTAGGAAGGGGCTATGAGGACATGAGCCTGGGTCCAAGGATGCAGGGGTGGGGGTGGGGGGTGGAGAGAAAGTAGGTGTGGTCAGCCTTTGAAGGGCCTGGTCTGCCCTGCAAAGGAGCAGGGACTTATCCTACAGGCAGTGGGTTGGTTGGATCTAAAAGCAGAGTGAGGACATAGCAACATTGGCTCTTTAGCAAGAGAATTCTGGTGGCCGTGAGAAGGGTAGGGAAGCCAGATCAAGGGCTCGAAGAGCAAGGAGAAGGCCGGTGGGGGAGGGGTAATGAAGGTCTGATCTAAGGACCCAGCAGTGGGTGTTGGCAAGCAACCGCATCACCGTGATTCGCTCATCAGTCAGGCGGGAGGGGAAGGGGGGGCAGCTGGTAGGTCCAGGCGATCGGGGGCGGCCGTCTCTCCTAGTGTGACCATACCCCCGTGCCAGGAGACCCCCTTAGGTCCTCACAGACCCCTCTGTTTCTGCTGCTGACACTGTCCCTGCAGGGGCCTGGGCTGCCCTCCTGCCCTTGTGTCTGGAAGGCATCCTCCAGGCTCAGCGCTGGGCTCACCTCTGCAAAGCCCACCAGGGAGGTTCCTTGAAGAGGGTTCTCCCTCCTCTCATTGCCGTGACATTGATCTCCACACTCCCCCGCCCTGGTTTTGCACTGTCTTTCACATGTTTTGAATATGTGTCACGTCTCAAAGTACAGATCAAGCTCTTTGTGGGAAAGATGGCATGAGTTGAAGCCTTTCTGCACCTTCCAGGCACCATCTGGCAGCCTGATAAGACATCAATAGCTGATTGATGAGTGATGGATGGTCAATCAGCCATCAGGAGGTTTATCAGCAGCACCTGTCACTCTGCCGTCCTCAGTGTTCTATTGGGGGTGGGAAGCGGGTCAGTAGTGAGAACAGGCCCTGGGCGGGAAGCCAGAAGTCTCGGCCACTTACCGTAAACTCACAACCTTGGGCCACTTAACCTCTCTGGATCTATTTCCTCATCAGTGAAAAAGCAAAAACAGCTCTGAGATTGTTAACTCCTTTCCCCCTTTTATTGACAAGGGAACCGCCTTTCACATGTGTGCCTGTGATAGATGGGTGATAGATGGAAGTGAGTCTGCTTTGCACCAAGCCCTCGTCGCCCCTCCTCCTCTCTCCTCCCCTCACTCCTTCTCTTGGATCCGCAGCAGACTCAGAAAAACAACTGCAAACCCCCAGACTGGGTGGTTCCTTCAAAGGCAAACTCGCAAGACTCCAAGGCGTCCAGGCTCCAGGACGGAACAGACGACTGGTGGGACGGCTCCGAGGTCTGTGCGTGGCTAGTGTCTATCATCCGATGGCTGGGTCTAGGCTGAAGGCCTTGGTCAAGCCCATGCTAACTAATTATAGAGAAGCAGTTACTGCAAAATTTCCCGAGGAAACCAAAGCTAGGGTTTGGTTTCCACTTACATTGAGCAACTTCCTTCCAGGGCACTCAGCCTCTTCAACAAAGCATTCTCTTTCAACATAGGCGAGTCCGGTAACACACAAGGGTTGTGATTGTACGTTTGACATAAATATATACACGCACTTTCAGGAGGAAGCTGGGCCCATGGTTACTCTCTCTCTCTCTCTGGTGGGGATGTTTACCTAAGTTTGATTGCTCACCTTAAAAATCTTAAGAACGTGGGCTAGGTTGAGGTCATAGTTCATGGGCAATGTGGAGGCAAGGGACGGTGAAAGATACAATGTCGGTTTAAACTAACGGGTGTTACATCGAGCCCCAGAGGACATTTCACATTTCACTGCGGCCACCTACAAATAATTTAAACCCACACTAAAGCGGTCCGAGGCTTTCATTACCTATAGGCTTCTTCTCAAAGTTGTGTCTCCTTTGCGGGATACCTGAGCCCCTGGTACCCCCCAGCCCAGCCCATCCACTAGCCCCCCACTCTGCCCCCAGCACACTGGGCTCGGCACTCAACCAGCCTAGCCTGGCCCTGAGAAGAACAGGAAACACTTAACTACAGTGGTTGCCTCAAAAAGGCCCGTATTCCTGGGTTCGCTTTCTTCTGACCTGTTCCTAGCTCTGTTTAGACTGGTTTTCGTTGATGGGCTACACGAACGATTTTCAGGTTTTCCAAGTCTTTTCCCTTTCTGTGGATACTTTGGTCTAAATTTCCCAACCACTGCTACCTGTTGGTTATCATTTTTGCCAAACCTTGACCTCCAGGTTGCTAATTCATTCTCCGTCTCTCTCTCTGTCTCCCTGTCTTTGTCTCTGTCTATATAGACAGTCTCCACAAATAACTTCTAACTTTAACTTTTTCTATCCCTAAAGGAACAACTGTAGTCAAAAATAGCCCATTGAACGTAGCCATCTTTACTTAAAAAATTTTTTTGAATGTTTATTTATTTTTGAGAGAGAGAGAGAGACAGAGTGCAAGCGGGGGAGGGGCAGAGACACAGAATCTGACACAGGCTCCAGGCTCTGAGCTGTGAGCACAGAGACCCGATATGGGGCTTGAACTCATGAACCATGAGATCATGACCTGAACCAAAGTCGAACGCTTAACCGACCGAGCCACCCAGGTGCCCCAAACCTATCTGTCTTTAAGCAGCAGAGTTCTCTGGGGTGATTGTCGTGAGGACTCCTGGGACCTGTATCATCCCCAACAGAAATGCTCTGCAGAGTAGTGGCCGTCAGTGTGGTCAGGCTGAGTGTTGGGCTACTAGACATGAATCCATGGGGATTCCGACCAAAAGTACCCTGGGTGGTGTGATGGTGTGTGTCAGGGGAGTGGGGGAGGGACAGATAGACACAGCGAGAGACAGAGTCAAGAACTCTTACCAAGGGGCTTCTGTCAGTATAGACAGGACCCAAAAGTGAACGAGCTGTTTGTTTTATCGCGTAGACAAAATATTCTCTCCCTTTGGGAGTCCGTGTAGATGACGGTTCTGGCCATGGATATTTACTTGCACAATCCAGGAAGGACCTAGGAAGTGACAGGGTCGAAATTCCAACCTCCACAGTTGTCTGCAGTGGTTTCTAGTCGTCCCGTGGAACATCCACCCTGCTAAATGTGAATTTTGCACATAACAACTTCCCTGACTCAAACCTGCCTTCGCCTCTGTGGTCACTCCTTTCGTGTCTAATTACTCCCAGTCACCCATACACTTGGTGGGATTTAGGAGCCACCGCTCTACGGGCCCCAGGTTCCAGAAGGTTATGCGTAATGATACATTTGTTATGCACCGAGCACTTTTTTTGAGCCCTTAACAATGCTCTACCTCAGGTAATGCCAGAACAACCCTATAAGGTAAGTGCTTTTATAGCCATTTTTTAAAGGAAAACTCTACACCCAGTGTGGGGCTTAAACTCATGACTCCAAGATCAGGAGTTGCACACTCTACCAACTGAGCGAGCCAGGCACCCTATATAACCCTCATTAAAAAAAAAATATTTTAGGCAACTGAGGCTAGTAGCTTATTCATGGACCCCCAGTCAGGAACATGATGAATGTGGGATTTGAAGCCAGGTAGTCTGATTGGCATCTCAACTTTTTTTTTTTCATCACGTTCACATACAGTGTAGTCTTGGCTTCAGGAGTAGAACCCAGTGATTCATCACTTACATTCAACACCCAGTGCTCATCCCAAAAGGTGCCCCCTTTAATGCCTGTCACCCATTTAGCCCATCCCCCCACCCAACGCCTCTCCAGCAACCCTCAGCTTGTTGTCTGCATTTAAGAGTCTCTTATGGTTTGTCTCCCATCTTTGTTTTTATCTTATTTTTCCTTGTCTTCCCTTATGTTTGAAACTCTGTGGAGTTTCTCAAATTCCACATATGAGTGAAATCGTAAGATATGTTTGTCTCTGATCTCAGGTTTTTTTCATGTTTATTTTTTTTGAGGAGGGGAGGGGCAGAGAGAGAGAGAAAAAAAAGAAAGGGAGACAGAGAATCCCAAGCAGGCTCCTCATTGTCAGCGCAGAGCCTGACATGGGGCTTGAACTCACAAAACCACGAGATTGTGAATTGAGTTGAAACCAAGAGTCAGAGGCTTAAGTGACTGAGCCACCCAGGTGCCCCCATACCTCGGCTTTAATTCCGACACAGCAGCAGTAAAGAGCACGTTCTTGGAGCCAACCTTCCCAGGCTCAGAACCCAGCTCTTCAACATACTATCTGTGAGATCTTGAGTGAGTGTCCCCACCTGTAAAATGGGGCAGTAATAATAACATCTCCTGCAGGTGGTTGAGACGATTAGATCACTGAGAGGTAAAACGTGCCCGGCACATCGCAAGGACCGTACGGGCTCATCTCTATTTTTCTTACGCTACACCTGCCTCCATGTTTCAACCCCTGCCTTTAACACTAGGACAGCTTTTTAAACGTTTCATTTTTTAAAAAATATCAACTGAACGAAAAAATAAAAAAATAAAAATAAAAAGTATCACCTTTACCGAAAATTTGCAAGAAACGTACGATGAAATGTTCAGGTCCACTGATTACTAATAAACTACCATACAGGGAACCTGGGTGGCTCAGTCGATCAAGTGTCCGACTCCTGATCTGGGCTCAGGTCATGATCCCAGGGTGGTGGGATCGAGTCCTGCGTCAGGCTCTGTGCTGCGTGTGGAGCCTGCTGAAGATTCTCTCTCCTTCTCTCTCTCTCTGTCTCCTTTTCCCCCGCTCCCCTGCTCACACACTCTCTCTCTCTCTATCTAAACTTTTAAAAAAAGAAACACGAAAACCGCTACACAATTGTCATCTTCAGGAAGTTTAGCACTGATACAATATACGATCTAACAGGCAGCCCGTATTCAAATTTCACCAATCGACCCAATAACGTCCTTTAGAGAAACTGCTTTTCCCTGTTCCGGGAACCAACCCAGAATCACATGTTGCTTTCAGTTACCGTGGCGCACTCGTCTCCTTTAATCTGGGATGGCTCGCTCCTCAGCCTTGTTTTGTCCCTCATGTGGAACCGCACGGTTTTTAGAATGCCTCTCGTTTGGGCCTGTCTGATTTGTTCCTTGTGATTAGGTTCAGATTATGAGCTTTTGGCAGAAATGCTACAAAAATGTTATCTTCTTACTGTATCGTGCCAAGAGGCACATGATGTTACTTTTAATTTGTGGGGGAGATACCAGGAGACTATAAATATCCTGTTCCTCTCAAACTTGTACCCCGTGGTTTCTAGAACAGACCAGAAGGCCCCACACTCTATGCCACAGGCACTCAGTCTGCACCTGGCCGCCCACGCCCTCCCTCACGCTATGGGTTCCTCCCCGCATGCCCCCCTTCTCCCCTACTTTGGGGACCTGCTCCTCATGCCCCTCCCTGCCTGTCACAGAGGTTTGCACAGAGGAGGGATTCCATATATACTTGTCAAATCCAAATCAAATTTTTAAAATATGTGATCTGAGGTCCTGTGTATCTGCTCAGGAATAGCAGATACTTTTAGAAAGATTTCATTTATAGCTAATTGAAGTGAGACCTCCAAGAACACAAATATTCTTCTTGTCATCTGCCTCCAGGGGACTCAGACAAAGAACTTTGATATATATATATATCAAACTTTCATATATATATATGAAAAAGAAAGAGGAGAGACGGGGCAGGGGGAGAGGGCATGAGGGGGGAAGGGAGGGTTCCCCATGAATACACCTCCTAACCCAGTGACTCTCCTCCGTTCCGTGTTTGTGCCAAAAAGAGTACGAGACCCGCTAGGTATTCCTCACTGGGGAGAAAAGAAATTGTGGTGGAGTTGTATTCATTCATTTACTCAACAAATATTAACTGAGAATCTGTCGTGCCTGGCCCCGTTCTATTTGCTGAGGATGTAGCTGTGATTAAAACCAAGTCCCTGGGGGCACCTGGGTGGCTCAGTCGGTTGGGTGTCCGACTTCAGCTCAGGTCATGATCTCACAGCTGGTGAGTTCGAGCCCCGCGTCGGGCTCTGGGCTGACGGCTCGGAGCCTGGAGCCTGTTTCAGATTCTGTGTCTCCCTCTCTCTCTCTCTCTGCCCTCCTCCGTTCATGCTCTGTCTCTCTCTGTCTCAAAAACAAATAAGCATTGAAAAAAAAAAAAAGTCCCTGCTCTCAATGCTAACAAACAACGGACAGCCGTTACCCACATGCACGCGCGCACACACGTGCACACACTCACACGCTCGCAAATGCATATCAGGGCTACAGGGAGAAGGGCAGGGAGAGAATACTTTGCATCACCGGAAGTAACGAACTAGGTTTACAAACGCTAATGTAAATAAAACTTAAAAACGTGGTCACTGGGAAGAAGACATAGAATAAAATCGATGGCACGGGGCCATCTGTAGGGCTTAAGGACGTATACGCAAAGCGATGCTGTATGTGCATATGCATGTATACATATACGTGCATATCTGTGTACACATTCAGGTATACGCCTGTATCTAAGGACGTGGACGTAGATGTGTGCATTCAGGTGTCCATGTATAGCTAGAGATATGTATTTACACGGGTTAGCGTGTAACCCAGATGGCAGTGAGAATGGATGTTGGCGAGGGAATAAAGGGGGGACAATGTAAAATGAAGCAGATAAGCTTCGCCTGAATGGATGAGAGGAGGCCAGGAGCCAAGGTGTCTCAGTTGAATGTACCTGAGGTCCAAAAAGAGAGGGGAAGGGGGACTTTGCTGCCGAGGACATAGAAATGAATGACTTTCCTTCCTCCCTACATTCTGGGACTAGGGCCGTCTGGACTCTCTCCACTTCTCCCCTCTGTACCTTCCCCCCCACAGCCCCCAGAACCGAGCGGCAGGGGCGAGCCGGTAACAGGAGGAAGGTGGGGGACTACGAGGCAGGGAGCCCTCCCAGGCTGTGACTACTGTCACTTTGTCACACAGGCCCGGTTCATGTTCCAGCTCCATCACTTACTGGGCACGCGATCTTTGGGCAGATTGCTTAACTTTTCCCATCTGTGAACTGAGAATGATAATAATCCTTTCAGGGGATGGTGGTGAGGACTCCGGGGGCCAAAGCCCTTAAATCCCTCACCGCCAGACCTGGACCACAGCGCATTCTTGGAAATTCTTAGTTTTTAGCACTCTTATCTTTTGCTGTCACAAGAAGATTGCCAAACTAGCTCCAGAACAGCTCTCGGAATGCTTGGAACACGGCTTGATAGGCTCTGGGCAGGGTACTGGTGACTTTTGCCAAATGACGCCTGCGGCTTTCACTTTCTAAACATGGCAGACTGGACCCTCCTCCAGCATCAGGGGCTGAAGATCATTCCAGTACACACACTCGGCCTGGGCGTGTTCCCATGACTGAACCGGAGGAAAGCCCGCACTGCCCTGCTGATATTCTTTCCGGGAAGCTACTGAACTGCTCGTGTTTAGTTTTCAACACACGGTGCTCAGGACAGATTCTTCTTTCTGGACATTTGGAATGGGGTCACATGAGTGATTGGGTCCAAGCAGCGGGAAGGAGGCACGTGTGGGCACCCGGGACTGCGAGCAGGCGTGTGTCCCCTCCTTCTAGGTGGTGGCTGAGTTCCCACCTCTGATTTTCCTTTTAACGGCAGGGCACTCAACCCTCAGCCCAGGCCAGTGTAGATGCCTGACGTCGGCACGATAGCTTTGGCAGGAATTATGAGCCCTCTTTTGAAATCTGTACTTCTCAGAGGCAGCGTAGCAATAATGACAGGAGGGCCCAGAGTTTCACCAGGAGGAAAGTGAAGCAGCTCTTTGTGGGTGGGACTACAGAACCCTCAGATCTGCTCCACCCTCTGTGTGGTGGACAGGAGGACAGGAGGGCCCCCCTGGGAGGAGTGGGGACATGCATCCGTGAGCCCCCACCAGATGCGTTTCTGCCCTCAAAAGCACAAGTCAACAATCCCAAGCGCGGCCCTTGGGATTGACTTCTCAGAGGTCTGCAGAAGGTGCTAGACTTTGCACTCCTTGTGGACGGGGGCTGTGCCTAATTGATCTTGTTCTCCCAGAGGCTGGCACAGGGCCGGGCTCAAAGCAGCTGTTCTGTAAGTGTTTGCAAAATAGAACCAAGCGTTGAGGGAAATTGATTAAAGCTTAAAACCAAAAGTGGCTGTCACATCTTTTTGCCGTGCGGCCAGCTAAAATGAACGCCAACTCTTACAGACAGAAGGGCACACACCCACCACCTATTGGCTTCTGAGATTTTTTTTTTCCCTTTAGAAATGCAAACGGCAGGGTCTCCCAGGATGCTGTTCGCAGGAACATTCTTGCCAGCGTGATAGTACATTCCTGTTTGCATTGGTGTAGTAGGATTCATGCACCTGCAAAATGCCTCTGATTCATCCTCTCCCTCACTCTCCAAAGCAAGGTCACTGGGGCATCTCCAGTCTACACTGCAGGCTCCCCCTGGGAGCAAAGCTGTGGGGAGCAAGCACAGTGGTGAAGGAGGGGAGAGAGGGGCTGATCTCTTTCCTGCCACCTGGGCTCCAGTCTTTCCTTAAACCTGCTGAGTCAGAACTCTTACGCTTAAAGAAACAAGAAACAAAGTTTCCTTTTGCTCTTTGGTGTTCTGAATCTGGCCTTCCAAATCGTGTCAAAGTATTTTGTTCTTCCAAGCAGCTGCTGACAAGCTGCAATCCATTTTAGGCAGAGAGGAGTCGCATGAACACGGAGTGCTGAGCTCATGTCCCTGCACACTCTGAGTTCGTTGCTGACTCCCTTACGCCGTTTACCGTGAACGCCTTTTTTTTTTAGAACGAGCTACCTGAATCACAGATTATTACGAATATATTATTACACATGGAAAATTTCCCTCAGAGATTCCCCAGCCTCCCTAGCCAGTATAGAGCCAAAAGAAGTTCTCTCTGTCTCTCTCTAGATCAACTAAATCTATCAGGAAAGAAGTTCGTCTTCTTAGTCATTGCCTTATATACAATGGTAGCTGAGTTGATATTCTCCTTTTTCGCCTCCAGCAAATCCATCTCCGTTCTGAAAAGAGCGAGCCGAAAAACCACTTTTCCAACTCGGATCCCGAAGGTCAGTTTCATCACAAAGAGGACAGCTTTTCACTTTACCGCCAATCAAATTCTTCTTAGGGAAGGAGACGAAGACAGCTGTCCTCGATGCCGGGTATCAGAAGGCGTTGAGAGATCTAGTGGTTTCTTGACTAATGGACATTTTCTGGTGGCCCATGTCCCAGAACCGGAGCCTACGAGGAAGATCAGGTAAGGAACAGTGTAGGGAACACACAAGCTGAAGTAGGGTAGGTTTGGTCTGAAATGCCGCTCTGCCGTTACCACCTGTGTTTCCTTGAGCAAGATCCAGAACTTCTCTGCTGCTTGCGGTGGAAGACAGTCTAGCTGAGCACCTGGGTTCAAATCCTGGCTCTGTGTTTTGTTTTTGAGCAGCTTACCGAATATACCTCGGCCTCAACGATCTCAATTGTAAAGTGAGTGTAATAATTGTACCTACTTATAGAGTTGTCCTGAGGAGTAAATGATTTAATGCATGTAAAGGTTATGGAGGAAGGCCAGGGCCTATGGCAATCACTCAGAAAAAGAAAGGAAACGTAGCTAGTAACATTTATAAAATGGGGTTAATAATGCCTACCTTATGGGAGAGTTTTAGAGAAGAATCGAAGAGCCAGCATTTAAATATCAGGCATCCGTTAGGTCCTTCAGCAATGCTTCCATCCCTCTCCTTCTGTCTTTTTTTAAGTTTATTGAGAGAGAGAGAGAGAGAGAGCACGAGTAGGGTAGGGGCAGAGAGAGAGTGAGAGAGAGAATCCCAAGCAGGCTCCATGCGGTCAGCTCAGAGCCCGACGCGGAGCTCGATCCCAGGAACAGTGAGATCATGACCTCAGTCGGATGCTTAACCAACTGAGCCACCCAGGCGCCCCACCCCCATCCCTCCCCTACTAACATTGGTACAGCTAAAATATTTACATATCATGAGCACACGCAGAAGCTTTGAAAGGAGAAAAAGCAGGAGGCAGATTCTGGGGTGAGGGTGTGTTAAAGCACATGGAAGGTGGGAGTGTTGTTACCCACAGCAGCCTAGGTCCCAGGACATCCCCCGTGCTCGCTGGCATTGCTGTGCCTCCGGCCTTGCAGCTCAGCAGAGCGGGACCCTCTGAGGCGCTGGACTGGACTCTCTCTCTTTGATGAACCTCTCTCTGCACGCTGACTTTATCAAGGCTCCAGGACGGTCTACCCTCATCTGAAAGTCCTGTCCATCCTCCAGAGCAAGGGTTGGCAACCTTCTTCTTAAAGAGCCACATAAGAAACATTTTCTGCCTTGTAGACCATATGATCTACATCACAGCTATTAGATTCTGCCATTATAGTTCTAAAGCACCAGGGACTGTACCTAAACGAATGGACATCTTCCAGTAAAAGTTTACTTGGGAAAACTGAAATTTCAATTTCATTTCATTTCCACCAGTCACGAAATGGTTTTCTTCTCTTGGTTTTTTCTCAACTATTTGTAAATATGCAGACCATTCTTAGTTCACAGATCGCACAAAAACAGGCACGGGGCTGAACTTGACAAGAGGGCCCTAGTTTGCCGATCTCTGCGAACCCCTTTTCTGGTTTAGAGTATTTCCTTTGGATAATGTCTAGTCACCGTTATTTATTTTTTTCTTCTAATGTGACACTAGCCTTGTAGGCTTGCCACAGTGTATGTGGGATATGTTCTTGGGTGGACGTGCCTTTTAAAAAAATTTTTTTATTTACTTATTTGAGACAGAAAGATAGAGCTTGAGTGGAGGAGGGGCAGAGAGAGAGGGAGAGGGAATCCCAAGCAGGCCCTGAGCCGTCAGCACAGAGCCCCAGTTCAGGGCTTGAACTCACAAACCATGAGATCATGACCTGAGCAGAAGCCAAGAGTTGGATGCTTAACTGACTGGGCCACCCAGGCGCCCCTTGAGTGGACGTGCTTTTGAGTATAACATTTGGGTATCTATCAACTATGGTATGGGGTCCTATGAAAATGGACTTGGGAAGCCTCAAGCTTTTGAGTATAACATTTGGGTATCTATCAACTATGGTATGGGGTCCTATGAAAATGGACTTGGGAAGCCTCGAGCTTTTGAGTATAACATTTGGGTATCTATCAACTATGGTATGGGGTCCTATGAAAATGGACTTGGGAAGCCTCGAGCTTTTTTTTATTAATTTTTTTTTAACGTTTATTTATTTTTGAGACAGAGAGAGACAGAGCATGATTGGGGGAGGGGCAGAGAGAGAGGGAGACACAGAATCTGAAACAGGCTCCAGGCTCTGAGCTGTCAGCACAGAGCCTGACACGGGGCTCGAACTCATGGACCGTGAGATCATGACCTGAGCCGAAGTCGGACGCCCAACCGACTGAGCCACCCAGGCGCCCCCTTTTTTTTTTTATTAATTTTTTTTTTTAATTTTTTTTTTCAACGTTTATTTATTTTTGGGACAGAGAGAGACAGAGCATGAACGGGGGAGGGGCAGAGAGAGAGGGAGTATTAATTTTTTTTTTTTAAGCCTCGAGGTTTTTATTCTCCATTTCCATTTCTGAATCAGTGCCTGGTAGGCACCCATTAATTAATTGTTTTATTGTGATAAAATACATGAAAGATAAAAACTACCATTGTAACCATCGTAAAGTACGCACCTCGGTGGCATGACGGATGTTCACAGTGTCGGGCGATCACCACTCTCCCCAGTCCCCAAGCTTTCTCTTCATGCCACTGTTAATTCATTCTTCCACCCTCTGAACGTTACCCGTGTCGGATGCAAGCTTGGAGACGTCAGGGTCCGTCTTGCAAGCGACAGCCTGCACTTCAGAAACACGGGAACAGCCCTGCCTTTGTTGAGTTCAGAGTCAGAGAGGGAAATTAAAACAGCCAGTCTAATTTTCAGGAAAAAACCAGCAGTTGCGTTTAATGGATCTTAATATTTTGTCTTGCTTTCTCTCTTATTCTATTTTCATGTTAGACATGCAGTGATACCAACCATGATTTTGTAGGTGTTGGTTTTCGAGGCTTCTCCAAAACATGAGTTATTTTCTCCTAAAGTGGCCAGAACTTCAGTCTCTCTTTCTTGCTGAAGGGTTGGTACCCCTAGACAATTCTCCAAAAAATGAGTTATTTTCTCCTAGAATGGCCAGAACTTCAGTCTCTCTTTCTTGCTAACGAGTTGGTACCCCTAGATGACACAAGGACCAAACCCAATGATGGCCGGTTGACATGAAGTAAACTAAATGGGCATACGGTTTCCTCATACTTTTTCAGGATGTATCTTTGACATGTTGTTAAAGTAAAATGGTAAACGGCCTGAGATACTACTGACTCTATATCTGTGTGAGGCCTTGGTGTGGCTATATGTCAGGCAACCCTCTATTTAACACAAGGAAAGACCTACAAGTGTCTTTCACGCTCTTGAGCTATTTGTCTCAATATCTGGTTCCTCTGAATCAGGCATCATCAGCCTCATGCATAAAGTAGACAGAGAACGAGCCGGGAAGGGGCAGAGACAGAAGGAGACACAGAATCCGAAGCAGGCTCCAGGTGCTGAGCTGTCAGCACAGACCCAGATGCAGGGCTCGAACTTGCTGACTGTGAGATCATAGCTGAGCCGAAGTCGGATGCTTAACCCACGGAGCCACCCAGACGCCCGTCCCTATTTCTTTGCATGAGGGAGAAATACGCTTTATGAACCTTGTGACTTGGCAAATATGCAGGGGGGGAGGCAGGGGAGGGAAAGGGAGGTTGAGGTCCATACAGACGTGATTTAAGTCCCGCATCATAAGCAGACATGGAGGAAACCAGTTTTCCCCATACAAGGTGATAGTTTTCTCCGAACTGAGTTGATAGCCTCTCTAATACATTATTTTCCCCCCAAATAAATATTGACTGACTAAAGTTGCCTTCATAGACACCATAACTCTTGTTAGTTTTATGGATACAATGTACCTAAATATGTTTACACATATGCGTATATATTTATATATACACACATATACATATATTGCACATACACATATACCTACACACATGCACACACACGTATACATACATGCACATCCATTCATACACCTTTTCATACATACATACATTCATACATACATGCACATATGCATTCAACATTTATATCATCTTTTTTTCCCCCTCTGGAAGGAGAAGGGACAACAAATTGCTTAGGTTATTTGAGTTCAGTGGAAGAATGTGTTTTCCCCGTGACCTGTTCTCAGGCAGCAGTTGCTACAACATCAGAGTGTGAATCCAATTACCGAGTTGCCACTCTTGTGCTCACCTGTCAGCGTTGCTGCACGCGACAGAAAGGAAATAGACCCTTCGGAATAGTCAGGGGCCCGTGATCTCTGGCACCAAGAGTATGTTGGAAATGTGACAAAAGTAATGAATGTGGTGAGCAGCACCCTGCCCGCTCGGGACTATTTGCACAATTGCTACTGTACTTGTGGGTCTGTCTGAATTATAGCAGAATGGAAACCCGTGGGACTGGGTGCAGAATTTGACATGGGGGAAGGCCCTGTAATTGGATCGTTGGACATGAGCCTTGAGGGTCCTTGGCTTTGTCTTTTAGGCTGACTTGTCTGGACCATGCTACACTATCTCCAAAATCCCAAGGTGCTTTTAGCCAATAAAACAAAAGACTCCGCATCGGACTGGCTTTAGCGGGCATCCTCTGAGCTGTTTTTCCCCCAATGCGGGCATCACCACTGAGGCCTCCAGCAGCTTCTGCTCTAACTCAGCACAGGAACTGCACTCAGAAGAATCTGCGCTGAGTTGAATGCTCTGGTGTTGGTGTCTTACAATCCTCAATTTTTGAGCAAGGAGTCCCTGAATTTTCATTTTTGCCCTGGGCCTGACAAAGTATGTGTCTGGTTGTGCCAGCACACGTGAGCTCCCTGAACCCACGACCCACAACAGCACGTTTGCCTGGGTGTTCGGCAATTATCTAGAACCTTCCCCCTGGCAGCCCGTGACAGTCCCTTGGAGAGTGTGTTTTCCCACGCACTCCGTGGCAGCACCTCAGGCCACTGAATCAGAGGCTCTGGGAGAGGCAACCTGGAATCTGTAGATTTCAACAACTCACCGGACTGAACCAAGTTTGGAAACCGCTACCGAAAGGCAAGCCACCCTTTCCCACACATAAACCGTATAAATGGACCATAAATGGGCGTCTGGTCCATTACCACGCTCTGGGGTTGGTAGGTTTACTATTTATTATTCCCATTTTACAGGAATAACTAAGGACCCGGGAGACTATGTGACTTGTCCAAGAGCTAGAATGGGGCTTGGACTCAGTGTATTTGCCTTTTGGGGGCTTCTCTTTCCGCTGTCCATGGTACTGTTCATGTGTGTATTAGTGTGTGTGTGTGTGCGTGTGTGTGTGTGTGTGTGTGTGTGCATGCGCACGGGTGTGGGTATCTGTGTGTGTCTTGAGATCTATGCTTGCTGTACTGTGTTTAGACCATGACCTTGGAACCAACTTGAGCACACAGGCCACGTCCAGGCACCCTGCTTGAAACCACCTCTAACCATTCCCAGCCACTCCCTACGCTGTGCTCTCATGATCTTTGCGTAAGGCTGTGTGGAACAGTCAGGTGCTCATCTGCTCACATCTTTCCCCCATTACACTCTGGGCTCTTTGAAGTGGTCGCAGTGCAGTGACGGGTGCACTTTAATTAGGTGTGGACAGGCCCAGGTTTGCCTCTCAGTTCGGCCAGTGTAGGGCTGCCGTGCTAAGTCCCACACTGTGTGGCTTTAAACCACAGAAATGTACTGTGTCACAGCTCTGAGGCTCCGAAGTCTGAAATCGATCGTTGGCAGGGTGGTCCCTTAGGAGGGCTGGCGGGAGAGAGTCTGTTCTATGTCTCTCCCGTAGCTTCTTGCTGTTTGCCAGCCATCTTTGGCAATCCTTGGCTTGTAGAAGCGTCTTCCCAGTTTCTGCCTCCGTCTTCCCATGGTGGTCTTCCCGTGTGCATGTCTGGATCCAAATTTCTCTTTTTTATAAGGACCACCAGTCATGTTAGATTAGGGTCCACCCTAATGATTTTATTTCAACTCGACTGCTTCTGGAAAAAGCCTGTCTCCAAATAAGGTCACACTGTGTGGTACTGGGGGGTTAGGACACCATTATAATCTTTTGAGGGGGACACAGTTCAACCCATAACAGCCAGTGAGTGACTAGATTCATGACTTTGAGCAAGTATCTGAGACTCACAGAATCTCAGTTTCTTTATCTGTGAAATCAGGATTTTAAAAATATCTACTACAGAGGCTTTAAAATATTTTTTGATGTTTTATTTATTTTTGAGATACAGACTGAGTGCAAGTTGGGGAGGGGCAGAGAGAGAGGGAGGCTCCAGGCTCCGAGTTGTCAGCACAGAGCCCAACGTGGGGCTTGAACTCATTAGCTGTGAGATCATGACCTGAACCGAAGTTGGGTGCTTACCCGACGGAGCCACCCAGGCACCCCTACGGGCTTTTTTTTTTTTTTTTTAATTTTCATCAGATTAGACACCACACTTAATTTTTTTTTTTCTTTTGGGGCACCTGGGTGGCTCCGTCGGGTAAGCATCCGACTTTGGCTCAGATCATGATCTCACGGTTCGTGACTTCAAGTCCCGCGTCGGGCTCTGTGCTGACAGCTCAGAGCCTGGAGGCTGCTTCACATTCTGTGTCTTCCTCTCTCTCTGCCCCTCCCCCACTTTCACTCTGTCCCTCTCTCAAAAAATAAACAAGAAAAGAAATCTTTAAAGACAATATTTTTTTCTTTTCTATTTATCTGTTTAGTATTTATTTTTGAGAGAGACAGAGTGCACATGGGGGAGGGGCAGAAGTAGTCTCCAGGTTCGAGCTGTCAGCACAGAGCCCGACATGGGGCTCGAAGTCATGAACTGTAAGATCATGACCTGAGCCAAAGTCAGACACTTGACCAACTGAGCCACCCAGGCACCCTCTTTTTTTTTTTTCCTTTTTAAAAGCGAGGTGCAGAACAGTGAGGTTAGTTGCTATAATCTGGCTTAAAGGAGATGGGCAACTCGCCATCCATTCTGTGCGTGCGTGTGCATGCACGCAGGTGTGCATCCCATAGGCTGGGACTATCTAAATCATGGGACCATCAGAACCTAAGGCAGACTAACAGAAACCACATAGCATGCAAACATGATGACTTCACATTTTCACTCCAATGCAAGGGGATATCAGCAATGAAATCAAGAACTAGGCAACTTTGCTGCTGCTAAATCAGCTTTATCATTTTCTTCACAATGAGTGGCATCTTCCCCAAGTTTCCTGATCAGACCCACTAAAAGCACAGCCTCTGTCCCCCGATAGTCGGGTCTGGTTGGCCTGGCCAGGGGATCTGCATTTTACCAGCTCCCCAGGTGAGCCTTATAGGACCTTATAGGAGGTCTATAGGACCTTATAGGTCTGGGAACACAGACGTAGCAGGACCCGATTTCTCGCCTCGGCTTCCCTGAACCAGAGTGACCTTCGTTTCTTCAACTTTGACCTCGTGCCTGACTTGGGGTTGAGATCACAAAGTCCTTTCCAGCTCTAAAATGCCACCCCTTTTCGTGCTGCTCCAGGCTTGTCCACATCGCCGCATGCTCCTTGAATTGCACCTGACCTCTTTCCTCTTCCACGCGTCTTCCCACCAGCTGGGGAGGCACTCGGTCCATGCTCAGTGGGGGGCTGGCCAAGCTGACCTGCTGATGGACCCGTTCGAATGGGGGCAAAGAGCAGCTGACCGTGGTGGGGGGTGGGGCTTGCACAGGAGCAGAACAACTTCACTAGAGTCTCTTTCCCTGAAGCGGCGGACAGACCAGCTTCTTCCGCCTTTGCGGGCAGCTTGTGGACCAGCTGGGTGTGTTTGTTTTAGGCTCACCTTTTACCAGAGCTGCTTTGTGAATCATTGTTAGGAAATGCACTTGGTTCTGGAGAGGCCCTTGGCAGTCGCCGTGCTTTAGGATGAGCAGATTGTTTTGCTGGTTTTGTTTTGTTTCACTGGATAAGAGGGCGAGGGACCCTCCGACTATACTGGTGGCCGTGCCCAATGATGCAGCAGCTTTGGGAAACAGTTTTGCAATTGATTAAAATGCTAAACACAGAGTTACCATATGGCCCTAGAGCAATGTGAGCATACATGTACCCAGAAACGTGTGCATGAATGTTTGTAGCAGCATTAATCATAGTAGCCAAAAGGTGGAAATGACCCAAATGCCCATCAACGGATGACTGCCTGAGTTCTGCTACACCCACAAAGCGGAATACTCTTTGGTCATAAAGAATGAAGTACTGGGGCTGTCTGGATGGCTCAGTGGGCTAAGCGTCCGACTCTTGATTTCAGCTCAGCTCACGACCTCACGGTTGTGGGATCAAGCCCCGCGTCGGGCTCCACGCTGAGCACGGAGCCTGTTTGAGATTCTCTCTCTCCCTCTGTCTCTGCCCCTCCCCCTCTCAAAATAAATAAATATTTTTTAAAAAGAATGAAGTACTGTTATTTGCTACAACTTGGATGATCTTCAAAAACATAACATGAAGTGACAGATACGAGACACAAGAAGTTACATATTGCACGTTTCCGTTTATATGAAATGTCCAGAGGAGGCACATCCCCAGAGACAGAAAGCAGATGAGTGGTTCCTGCCATGCCTGGACAGGGAGGGGAAGCCACAGAGGCCACTTCATGCCTTCAGGGATGTTCTGGGGTGATGAAAAAGTTTTGAAACTAGACGGAGGTGATGGTTGCACAACACTGTGATGCACGAAATGCCACTGAGTCATATGCTTTAAAAACGGTTCATTGTTTGTTCTATAAATTTCACATCAATAAAAATAGAGCAAAGAGTAGGGGAGGGTGCCGTGAAGGGCAGGAAGGAAGAATGGGACAGAACGCGAGGGAAGCAGTATTATTACGCCCCAAGTGCATTTTCTTCGTTTTAAGGATAATGTGACCATTGTGTCACTAAAATAGAACAGAGCATTCCACTGAGTGCCTCTGAGCCGTGGAAGCTCCAGCCCTTCCTTTCAGCGGGAGAAATCTTTGATACCGGAAGTCACAAGATGCGCTGGCCAACATCAAGTCTACGGGTTGACTGGCTGAGGCCCCTCTGGCTTTCCTCGCACTCAATACCTCCAGCTCCGAGGACTCGGCTCTGAGACAGGCGCACAAGGTTCTCCCAGCCCTGGGAGCTGATTGAGCACCTCGGGACTCAGGGGGTATGGGGTCTCAGGGGGAGAGTGAGCCCTTCTGGGCTACAGAATCACCAAGCGCCCATGTAGGGACCCCCTTTTTGTCAGCTCTTGGCTGCATAAGTCCTATGTGTCCTAGTGCTCAGCAAGGTAAAGACTCAGATTAAACACCACCACCAAAAGCCTGGGGGGGATTCGAGCTGAACGATGGAGAAGATGTGCTGGTTGGCCAGTCCAGAGAGAGCACGTGGGAGAGCTTCCGGACAGTCCTTCACCGCTGGCTTTGCCACTCTTCTGTCCCGGTCCCTTCCAGACAGGTCTGGATGAAGGTCACAGGCAGGCCTGACCAGTTCAGGATGCAGACAGAGTTCTGCAGAATTCACTCACCAGTCAGGCCACGAGGGCTGTCTGGATGGTGGATCTTGGCTGCTTACCCGGACTCGCTCCTCCAGGACCACTCTGCTAAGGGTTTGGTGTCTACCGTCAGGCTTCACCGCCACCGCCAACATCACCCTAAACCGGGTCTCTGATTAAATCTCTGTCCCGTCATGCGCGCTCAGCACTAACTATGAACATTCCTGGATTCAGGGTCTAGATTGACAGTCGCTGCAGAATCTTCAACTGAGAAGCTATTTGAAAAGAGGCAGGTGTAACCCCTAAACACAGGTCTTGCCACAGTCAGAGGGAGGGGCTTGGCGCGCGTGCCCAGCTGCTCCCGTGTGCACGTTTTTCCCCAGAGCTGAGAGGTTGGCTGCCCCCAGTATACCGGGACCCTGCGATCTCCAGAACAGCCGGGCAGCCCCTTCTAGCACTTCAAGAAGTGCTTTGGGGTTCAAGGTCAACCCTCCATAGATGACCTTCTTTGCTTTACAGCTACCTGGTGGATCCCTGCTGGAATCCCCTCATCAAAGGGAGAGAAGGGGGTGGTCCTTGAAGGAAGGAGTCTATCGAGCCCTCTTTGGAAGTCCTCACTGCACTGAGTCTGTTCTGATGCAAAACTCACCGTTCCCTTAGATTCCTGTTATGGTTGCTGTTTTCTCCTTATTTGAGTATTTTGACACATGACTTCATTGTTCTCCAGCCTAAGACTTTCAGAAACACACACGGTTTTTTAAATAATTACAGCTAAATGACAACTTTTAATTTCCATTAAAAACTTAGATTTCATTTAAAGTTCACTGAAAACCGAATTATATTTGCTTTAAAAAAAAGATGCAGCATAGCTGTGAGACTGGAGGCCTGAAAGGCCCCATCCCTCCCTCCCACATCACCTCACCCTTCCCCAGCCCCACAAATGTAATCCTGCCTGAATGCCACCCTCCTACCCCAAAGGCAGAAATCTGTGCCCGATCTTGTCTCCGGGGCTGGAGCACACGGATCACATCACAGATCACATGGGGTGGCCACTCATGCTTCTTAATCAGAGCATCAGATGATTTAGTTGATGTGGCTGTGCTTTTGTTTTTATAAAGCTTCTCTCTGGCGAGGCGATCTCTGAGCCTATGGGCCTTTCCTTGGCTCAACTTCAGTAGCTCGATTAACTTCCTGTGCTGAGGGCCCTTGAGCCAAGACCTCTTCTCATGTGAGTCACCGTCAGAGCCTGAACCTACTTCAGAGCGTAGGTTCAGGCAGGAGGGCCGATCCACAGGTGGCTTGGGTGCTGTGAAAAAAGGAGCCCTGGAATGGGAGACTGAAGTCTGGCTTGAATTCTGGCTTTGCCCCTTAGTAGCTGTGTGACTTTGTACAAGTTAGTTAACGTCTCTGGGCTTCCATTTCTGCATCCGTCCAAGAGGGCTTACAAACAGGAAGCGAAGAGAGAAAGGAGGTCAGGTCAGGCTGGGACTTTCTTGTTGGGGCTCTTGACTGTCCTCTGTCGTCCCAGAGCCTCAGGGGCGAGCTCTGGTGAAGGGGAGAGACTCAGCCTGTCTCTGGGAGCTCCTGCAGAAATTAGGAGAGCAAATGTATGTACTGTGCCTGGCACGTGAAGAAATGTTTTCATTGACTATAAAACAAAGATAAAATATACCATCTGTATCTACCTGCACAGACTTCTGAAAGGATCCAATTAACAATATATGTGAAAATACACCGTAGACTATAAAGCCCAGCAGGATCATCATCATCATGATTAGAATCTGTGTTTTCTCTCAGACCTTTCAAACCTTCAAAAAGTTGAAACAAAGCATTACAACAAACATCTGACCGTCCTTTCCCCGGATTCACCAATTATTAACACTCGCTCACTCTCTGTATCTCTATCTGCTTGCTCTCTATTTCCGGTCTATCTGTGATTTGTCAGGCCATTTGAAAGTAAGTTACAGACATCAGACCTTACACCCAAGCAGTTCAGCATATACCTCCTAAGCATGACCCTATTCTCCTACACAACTGAGTATAGTTATTACTCAAGGACTTTAATGTATATATACTAATATTAAAAATACACAGTCTATACCACATGCAGTCTATAAATTGCTCTGGTTACCCCCGCAATCTCCCTTAGAGCTATTTTTGTTGCTGTTCCAAAACAGGTTCCCACGTTTCATCTGGTTATTACATCTCTTTAATCCTCCGTAATCTAGAACTGAGCCATCCATTATGGAAGCCCCTGGCCATGTGGCTATTGAGTGCTTGACACGTGGCTTGAAATGTACATTGTACTAAAAACTCAACACACACACAAACTAACGCAAGCTATCTCACTGGCAATCCCGTATACTGATTGCATACTGAAGTGTTAATACATTGAATATATTGGACTAAAAATATAAAATTAAAATTATTTGTTGAACTTGTTAATTGATAATTACCATTTTAAATGGCTAAGATTAACTTTACCTGTTTCTTTTATTTTTAATGTGGCAATGTAAATTTTTAAAATTGCATATATGGCTCTCGTATTTCTATTGGACGGTGGTGTTCCAGAATATTCTTTCCTGCCTTATTTTTTTCTTTTGTGACAGAGTTTTTTCAGAATCAAAGCCCATTGTCTTGTAGAATGGCCTATAATCTGAACTTGCGTAGATTGACTAGATTCTGGTTAAATCTTTCTGACAAGAATATGACCTAAGTGGGGTCGGTACTTTACAGCGCATCACATCGTGGGGTCTGTTTGTCTCTGTTGGGATTACAAAGTCTCATCACTTGGTTAAGTAGCATCTGCCAGATCTCTTCAATATAGTGGTGACTTCCCCCGTTGTAATCAATAAATAACCTCAAGGGCGATCCTTGGAGACCAAGTGACATCCTCCTCCTACAACCTTTTACCCAATGGTTTTAGCATCTAGTGATGATCTTTGACTCTATCAATTATGCATCAGTGGTTGCGAAAAACACACACATCTTAACTTTTCATTGAAACTCAATGGCTTGACTAATTTCCTGTTCATGGCTTTTATGCTGAGACAGGATGTGAACAATTCACTGCTTTCTAAATCCCATCATGTTGCTGATTGCATAGTGTTTTGTTGCATAGACTCTGGAATACAACATAGTTTATATATAATCTTTCTTGATGATTATTTAGGTCGTTTCTTTCTTTTTCACTCTTAAAAATATTGATTGCATGAACATCCTTTTACCCTGCCCATACAGCCATTTCCTTCTTTGAGATATATTCCTAGAAGTGATATTACTGAGTATGTTTAGTTGGATTTTGACACATATAGTCAGATTGCCCTCCAGAAGTATTGCACACTTTTAAAAGTTCACACTTTTAGTGAGTCACCCAGGAGCTTTCAGCTGTGAAGCAACAACAATCCCAACACAGATTAGCTTAAATAATAAAGATATTTCTTTTTCTCGCATAAACCAGTACTCCAGATGAAAAGTATAATACTATTTTTACTCGATTTCATGTTTTGGAAAGACACGGGCTACGACTGGCCAAACAAAGTTCATGTTATAGTGTGAAAGCAGTGGCTTTACATACTCAGATTCCATTCTAGAGCTGGAGACGGGTGGCTACCTGAACACCTCTGACTCCTGCTTGGAAAGGAAGAATGGATACCCAACACTTTGTCTACACGGGGTAGCCGAGCACCCTTTTCCCCAAGCCCTCCTCACCTTGGACATCGTTCAGCCTCCCAGTCTTTGCCAATCTAATAAGTGAATAAACTATCTCTCTTTCTAAAATTTCACCCATACGACAGTGATATTTCATGGGCAGGTAATATTTTATAGTGCAAGCTCTTGTCAGAAATTTGCTGGGTTCACTCTGGAACCGTCACTTATCTGCTGTGCAACACTGAGCAAGTTACTTAACCTCTCTGTTGAGGGGTCTCTGGCTCCTCATATCTAAAATGGGGATAATCATAGCTATAATATATATAAAATCTCAGTGTTATACAAATAACAGGTAACACCAGTTATTCTAGGATAATGGTGACATTGAAATTTCCAGTAACCCTAAAAAAAAAAATACTTGGGGTTTGAGGGAGCCATTTCTTCAACCTTCCCCGTGGGAAGTAATCAAATCTAAGTCATCTCCACTCTGTGACTAATAACCTTTCCAAGGGCTGTTGCATTATGCTACTGTCGCTTCTGTAATGACTAAGCCATCAAGATAGATTTTTTTTCCTAATGACATATACAGCATAGGGCCAGATTCTATTAAGGCAGCCTTTGAGTCTGGACGTGGAGGGGTGATTGTATCTCTGTCTTTCAAAATTGGACTAAAGGGGGTGGTATCTATTTACATAATGGGGCCTGGGTTCCCTTCTTTGGGGACGCCTGACCCCTCCCGCTCATTCCCAACTCTTGCCAAATGAAGCTGCTTTGGGTTCATTGTGGAGAGCTCACCATAGCCTCATTTCCCTGACAAGGGAGGTGTCAGGCCGGGCCGGGCCTACAGGCCTCCTCAATGTCCCCCTCTAGGCATTATGCCTCCGCCTCGGGGTTAGCCACAGAGGCCAGGCAGAGCTAAATTAAGGCAGTCACCCAGAAAAAAAAAAAAGGATCCACCATTCTGTCCACCCGTGCTTTTATTTTCAAGCAGGTCCTTTCTGACCCTGACAGCCCATAATTATGACCCTAATAAACATTTATTTAGACAACAGCACATAAATCAGTTGAGGACTACTTTTGTTACTTATGAACCGCAAGGGTCAGAGGTAAAGAACCGAGTCCGATGAAACGTCTTGAAATTGAAATCGCTGCTGAAACAGAACCACTGAAATTAATCTGAAATTCTTTGAGTTCTAATTATTGATGTACGGAGCCTCTTCCCAACTAAACTCCTGGCTCTTTTCTCAGCTTCTGAGAATAAAGAAAATCTGATGAGACGCTTCCCTGATCAGAAGCTCCCCTTCACCGCCAGGATAAACTCCAACCCTTTTATGATGGTGAAGACAGTTCTTCCTAGTCCACCCCCTGCTAACCCCTTATCTCTCAACACCCCTTACGTCTGCCCCCAGCGAAGCCTCAGCCCTACAGCAGCAGGGTCTGTCTGTGTCTCGGTGGGCCCAGGGGATCCCCTCACCGTGAAACACCCCCTCCCCACCCTGCCCCTTTACCCTCACCTGGCTGACTGAGTCTTCATGCTTCTGTCTCAACTAAGATGTCATTTCCTCCTAAGACGGTTCCCCCACCCCGCCAACCCCCACATGCACGGGTGACATCCTTCTGTATTCCCATCAAAGAGCTCAGTGGGGTTCACACTGTGTTCCAATGGCCGTCGACTTACCCGTCTGTCTCTCTGATCTTAAATCCTTGAGAGCAAAGACTGTATTACTTACGTTCACCACATCCCCAACACCCAGCCATAGGATCTGGCACTTTAGAAAATGCTTGATAAATTGTGATTGAATGTTATTCATGCCCGTGTGACTTTTGGTATTTTTTGCTATTTAGCACGGAGTTACCCATTCTCTTTATATACTCTCTGCTGCTTACTGAGAACAAGCAGGTGACTCACATTTTCTCCCACCCTGAGCTGACGCGTTATCATGCCATCCGGAGGGCCGCCCTCTCCCCACCCCCTCACACCGTCTGAGCCAAGCCTCAACCCTACCGTGGAGGAACCTGAATGTTACTTTGAGGAATTGCCTTGTGTTGAGCAAGAAGCGTGAGTCAGTGGAAGTTTGTTTGGGACCAGTGAAGTGTGTAATTACAGCTAGGTGCCAAGATGAACATTTCCACAGGTCTGGGATGGGTTGGCAGTAAGAAAAACACGAGAGCGAGAAAGATTGGTTAGGGAACCAGACAATAATCAATGCAAATCAGGCTATTAGGGCTAGATATGGAGAGGAAGGGCCAGATTTGAACTGAGGGGTGGGGCTTGGTGATTCATTAGATATAGGGGCAAAAGAGAAAAGAGGCTCAAAGTTGACCTCTGAGTCTGGAGTCTAGAACATGGGAAGGCAGGTGATCACTAAGAGAAATAGGAATCACTAGAGGGGTTGTGCTGTTGTTTTGCAAAAACAGGAGAAGTGTGCTAATAGAGTATGCAAGTTAAAACGCTCAATCATTCGAATAAAAGTTACAGAGAACACAGATCACGTGATTACCATGTGCCAATCACTTTGCAAAACCAACTTCTTTAATGCTTTTTACAACACCATGAGGTGCATTCAATTCTCCCCATTGTATAGATAAGGAAGCTGAAGCTCAGGTCACTAGTCCACATTCACACAGCTGTTCTGCGGGGCAGGGGTGGGATTCATCCTGGTGTGAATCCAGTACGTGGCAACTGAGGTCTGAGAGAGGGCTGTGACCTCTCTGAGACCTCAGGGCGCTACACATCAGGATGCTGATCATACACTGGGATGGGACGAGGTTATCCAGGGAGATGACCTTCAGAGGGAAGGGTTGAGAACCGAGAATGGACATGGGAGACTGAGAGTGGACAGGCAGAAGGAAGAAGAGGGGCCAGAGGTAGAGACTAAGCAGGAGCCACCGAGGAGAGGACTGGATAGAAGAAAGCACCACAGAATCAGGTGGAAACATGTTCTAGAAGAGAATGACGATGGTGCCAAGTGCTGGATAGGGAGGTCAAGAAAGGAAAGTACTTTAAGGCCACGAGATGGTTTATTAATTGTTGGTTGGTCGGGTGAATAATCGGTATGTTTTCCTGAGTGTTTCAGGGCATCCACAGTGCAGAAAGCAGAGAAATGTCAAGGAACAGCATGCACAGAATTGTACGTAGGACCAGCCCAGAAAGGTAGAGGGAAATTTGTGCGGTGGCTTCCATGCTTTGAAGATGCAAAGCTGTGACATGGCAGGTATTATCGTTAGGTTGCTTGAAACCCATAGGGTATCTCTCCAGCATAGATAAAGCCTCAGGATCACTCTGTGTCAGCAAATTGGTGTTTAGGTTGAACACATAATCTGAGACGGCCTTGACTCCAGTGTTCCTGGGGCCTCTGAGATCATTTGCCAAAGATCCAGATCTTATTTCAAGCTCTTCTTTCAGGCTCCGTCACTGGATGGCATGGAATATGGCCATTTCCAGAATTAGCTACAACTATTGTTCATCTGGAACTATTCAAGTAATACTTTATACACGTTGACAGAACTTACACACTAAGATCATTCCCTTCAACTTTGCTAGCTGCTAAGTAATCTTTCAGCTTGCTCTGCAGAGTTTTGAAACTCAGGGAATTTAAGACGATCTCTGCTAACACTGGCCCCTTTGGAAGAGGAGAAGTTTCTTTCCTTTTCCTTGGTTAAATAATAAATGAACTGACATCCAAGTTACTATGACTGAACTCCCATTAGGGGCTTCATGGCTTCAGGGCGTGTGTGCAGGAGGCGATGGATAGGGCATATCGGTGGTCTTGAGGCATTGTAGGACGTTAAGACTAAAGGAACATCAAAAACCATTCTGCTCAAGCCCTTGTTTTGCATATGTGGCCCAGAAATGTGAAAGTTTGTTCAAGCCTTGGAGCTAGTGATTAAGGGTACCAAGACTGGAGATTTAGTCTCTTAGCTTTAAATCCAGCTCTCTTTCCACCACGCTCCTCAAGAAACAACTCATTGACCCATGGATGATCTAGCATTCTAGCATGCTAGCATCTGATAACTTTTGCTGTCTCTAGAAGTGTACGTTGTGCCTTAGGCAAGAGAGCAGGGAAGGAGCCTGGTAGACTAGCTCCTCAAAACATGTTGAGCAAATAGCCAAGGAATTTCTTAAAAGGTGACATAAGCTTTCTGGAAGGACTGCCCATGCTTTGGAGTATTCACTCTTGGGTTTTGGGGGGTTCCTACCCCCCCCCAGTTTTATTGAGATATAATGGATACCAATCTCGGTTTTAGAAATGGCTTCATCCTATCTAGTTGGTGACATTGGGCAAATTTCCTATTGCTGCTGTAATAAATTGCCACAAACCTAGCGGCTTAAAATGACACAGATTTATTCTATTACAGTTTTAGAAAAGTCCATTTCTTTCTTTTCCTTCCTTCCTTCCTTCCTTCCTTCCTTCCTTCCTTCCTTCCTTTCTTTTGAAAGAGACAGCACAAGTAGCGGGGAGGGGCAGAAGGGGAGGGAGAAAGAGAATCCTAAGCAAGCTCCATGCCCAGCTTGGAGGCCAACGTGGGACTCCATCTCACAACTGTGAGATCATGACCTGAGCGGGAATCAAGAATCAGAAGCTCAACTCACAAGTCACCCAGGAGCCCCAAGAACAAGTCCAAAATGAGTCTTGCAGGTTAAAAACAAGTGTTGGCAGGTGGGTTCCTTCAGGCGACTCTGGACGGGAACCCATTTTCTTGTTTGTTTGTTTTTTTTCCAGCTTCTAGAAGCTGCCCACATTCCATGGCCCCTTCCTGCCACCACTCCAACCTCCGGCTTCTACATCTCCCACTATTGGCTTTGACCTTCTTGCTTCCTCTCAGAGGGGATTATATGTGATTTCATTGGGCCCACCCAGATAGCTCAAGATAATCTCCCCATCTCAAGATTTTTTGCTTAATCACATCAGCAAAGGCTCTTCTGCAATATAAGGTAACCTATTCACAGGTTCTGGGGATTAGGATGTGGGCATCTTTGGGGGCCAGTATTCTGTCTTCACTAAACTCTATTAGGCTGAAAGATAATTCTGGAAATAATAATTTTTCTTTTTTTATATATAATTTTTTGTTTTCTGTTTTTTTTTTTCTTTCTTGAGAGTGAAAGAGAGAGAACAGAAGCCGGGGAGGGGCAGAGAGAGAGGGAGAAAGAATCCCAAGCAGCCCCATGTCATCAGCACAGAGCCCAACACTGGGCTCGGACCCATGAACATTGAGATCATGATTGAGCCAAAACCAAGAATAGGACACTCCACGACTGACTCCAGGCATCCCTGGAGATAATAATTTCCAACAAATAGTGCTGAGAAATCACTTCCTCCAAGAAGACATCCAACACTGGTTTAGGGTCTCCTCCTATGTGTTCCCAGAGCAACCTAGGCTCACCACTTTGCTCTTATAATACTGTATTATAATATTGATCTTGATTATATCTTCCACCCTAGACTATACAATTCTGGAGAGCCGGGACTGGGCCCAATTTATTTTTTGTATCTTTTGTCTTCAACGCAGTGTCTGGCACATGGGAGTTGCTCAATAAATACTTGTTGTCATGAGGATTAAATGAGACCATACAAAAGACCCAGCGGTATCTGCTTCAAGTTGATGTTCAGATTATGATGGATGCTTTTGTTAACACCCGTTATACCCAAGAAAGTGGGAGAATTTCTATGGCTGACAAGTAAAATGTCTCCATTCCTAGTAGGAAAATATAAGATTGCATACCTTGTAGCTTAGAGAAAAAGACCCTCGGGGGCAATTAGAGCCAATGTCATGGTTCGCCTTTTCTGTTTTTATTATAATTTTCTTTTGCCCAGAACCCACCACACATTTGCTGTAGAACGAATGCTGGCTGACTTCCAGAGGCCAACTGGGACATGAGCAGGCAAAAAGGAAGAGCCCCATTAACTGTAGTTCTTCACTGGAGAGAACAGAAATGCAACCGGGGCCTATCTCTTCCCCCCTCAATGGGCCACCGTTGTTTTCCTCTGCTAATGTTTATGCCTGGTACAGTGTAGGGGCAAGAAGGCGGGCAGCGGGCCCAGTAGTTCTGGGCAGTCTCGTGGCACAGGATTCACTGTATTCTTGGAGTTGCTCCTCTGCCTTATGTAAGTCATTCCTCCGTCAATTTCTGTATCTGTAAAAACACATGACTCACCTCACAGAGGCCAAGAAACTCAAAGACTTTGTGTTCTTGTCATTAAAGGGGAAAAGTTAAATCAAAAAGGCTGCCATAGACATACCTATCAGACCATTATTAGACCAAAGCTAAAGTCAAGACCAAAGCAAGCTTTGATTTCATTTCAAAGCACGGAGCGGGGGACCGAGTGCCAGAACTTTAAAGGTGCATGCTTTAAAGTGAGGCTGCCCACCTCTATGACTTGGATTCAGATTCAAACATGTCCTGCCATAGGGACCCTGACTCCCCTACAAGTACATACGGTAGGACTTGAACCTGCAACCTTGCCTCTCAATCCCCACGATTGAGCCAAGCGGTAGCACATACTGATCGTGCTGACAGCCAGAGCGGGATTGGTACACCGACCACTTTGCTGACAAAATGGGGTCACGTGGTCTGGAGAAGAAACCTTTTGATGATTTGTGAATGTATTTCCATGAAAAGGATAACAAAGTATAACAAAACAAATATATATATATTTTTCAAGTTTATTTACTTATTTTGAGAGAGGGAGAGAAAGAGAGAGGGAAAGCGGGGGAGGGGCAGAGAGAGAGAGAGAGGGAGAGAGAGAATCCCAAGCAGGCTCAACGCTGTCAGTGAAGAGTCCCACGTGGGGCTGGAACTCATGAACCGTGACATCATGACCTAAGCTGAAATCAAGAGTCGGATGCTTAACCAACTGAGCCACCCAAAACAAATATTAAACAGAACAAATATTAAACCAAACTTAGTTTTGCATTCAACAAGACTCTCTTTAAGAACAAATAATCAGTGGGGCGCCTGGGTGGCACAGTCGGTTAAGCGTCCGACTTCAGCCAGGTCACGATCTCGCGGTCCGCGAGTTCGAGCCCCGTGTCGGGCTCTGGGCTGATGGCTCAGAGCCTAGAGCCTGTTTCCGATTCTGTGTCTCCCTCTCTCTCTGCCCCTCCCCCGTTCATGCTCTGTCTCTCTCTGTCCCAAAAATAAATAAACGGTGAAAAAAAAAATTAAAAAAAAAAAGAACAAATAATCAGGCTGCCATGAGCTTCTTGAAGACTGTTGTGTTTCATTTATTTTTAAATCTCTGTCTTTAAAGTATCCTTAAAATAGTTTGGACTTGAATACATGTTGACTGATTAATTAAGTATTCAAAATTGAGTATTCAATCAAACACTAGTTCTATTGTCTTTGCAGGGATGAAAGGGGACTAGAAGACATAGTCTTTGCCATCGTGGAGGCAGGAGAGCAAACAAATTAAAAAAGCAAAGGGACATTGTACGAGTGAAAACAAATTTGCATCCACATAAAACTTATGCACTCTGGTAACATGAATCATTCATTTACTCTCTCATTTTTATCTCCCGACAAACATTTTGTAAGTACCTTCCTTCTATGAGACAACAAGGGAGCAGGCCATGTTAGCCTGAATTATGTTCAGAGTTCTTGAGTCTTCTCGGGCTTATGAAGCAATAAATGGACAATGACGTGGACATTGGGTATGGCAAGTGTTGCTTTAGGGAAGCAAAGGAGACCACAGAGACCGAGGAGGACACTCACCCAGCCTGGGGGTGACAAAGGGTCAATTTCAACCACCAAAGAACACCTGCGTTTAGTCACAATAGTTTCAAATATGAAGAGCAGAGGAGGGGGGTGGGGCAGCACAGTATTCTGGAAAAGGAACTTGCCCAAGGCCTCGAGGACCTCAATAGTCACCAGGCAGGAAGTTTGATGGAAGGTTCAGATTCACAGATTTAGGACAAAATTAATAATCACAACAAAGGCATTTTGTTACTCTGGAGAAAGGCAGTCTTGCTGCCATCAGTATCACCATAGCCTCTGCTCAAAGGAATAGAATTCTTCAGTGCCTCCTTTACTTTTGTGGATTCCTGAAACCATAGCCAACCAGCTCCCTCCCAATTGCCCAAGCGCTCCCGTGTCGCCCCTTCTATCACAGGTAGGGTTCCCAAGAAGCAGGGGGCTTCTTGGGCAAGTGATTCATCGCGGAAGTATTCTTAGGAGAAGGGCAGTGGGGGGAGACAGATAGGACAAGCGGAAACCCAACCAGGGATGGGTCTTGACTGGAGGCTGGCTTCAAGCTCACCCCTCCAGGCAGCTCTGGAAACTGGAACTGCACCATAGAGTGAGTCCCCCTTGGTGCGATGGGGCTGAGCCTTTGCATCTCAGGCCAGACAGCATGGTGAGGGTGACAGAGCCCCGGGGAAGCCTGGGCAAGGCATGGCTAGCATCTACTATGGGGGACACTACTAACCGCTGAGTTGAATCTTCAACAGGAGTATGTGATTCTGGAGTCGTGGTTCTGGCCCCACCTCCCAGAATTTCTGATTCAACCGGTGAGGTGTGAGGCCTGAAAATATGCATTTTTAACATGTTCCCAGATGATGTTGATGCCCCCTGGTTGGGGCCTACACTATGAGAAGAACGGGTTTAGAGTCCCAGGAGTGGGTTGGGGCAGATGTAGAATTGGGGGCATTCTTTGGGTATGTCCTACAACATTTTTAAGAGGGATTTTTGGTATTTTAGTTTACTACTAATGGGTGAAATGTTTTTTTCTCTCTCTCTCTCTTTTTTTTTTTTGCCTTATTGTGAGACTTATTTGGAAAGAGTATCTAAGTTTCCATAGCTCTCCATTACTGTCAAAAGAGAGTAAGAAATTTTGTGTTTATTTTTCTTGAGAATATATACTTGACATGTAATATTATGTTAGTTTCAGGTGTATAACACAATGGTGCAATATTTGAATATATTACACAATGATCACCACAATAGGTGTAGTCAGCATCTATTCTCACACAGTTACAAATTCTGTTTTCTTGTGATGAGAACTCCTCAGATCTGTTCTCTTAGCAACTTTCAAATGTACAATATGGTCTTATTAACTATAGCTACCATGCTATACATTATATTCCCATGGCTTATTTATTTCATTACTGGACATTCGTACCTTTATTTTTTTAATGTTTTTAATTTTGAGAGAGAGAGCATGCACGTGAGGGTGCGAGCAGAGGAGGGGCAGAGGATCCCACGCAGGCTCCGTGCTGACAGCACAGAGGTGGGTGTGGGGCTCAAACTCATGAACTGTGAGATCATGACCTGAGCCAAAGTCCCTCACTTAACCAACTGAGCCACCCAGGCGCCCCTGGGAATTTGTACCTTTAGACCACCTTCACCCACTTTATCTGTTCCCCACCCCTGGCCTTTGGCAACCACCGATCTGTCTCTATATCAAAGAATTTGTTTTTTGTTTTGTCAGGCTTTTTATTTTTCAGATTCTACATGTAAGTAAGATCGTATTGAATTTGCCTTTCTCCATCTGACCTGTTTCACTTAGCATGATGCCCTCAAGGATCATATATGCAGGAAATAGCAGGATTTCCTTCTTTTTAACGGCTGAATAAGACTTCATTGTGTGTAATATATGTAACAATATATATTCCATTATGATATATATGATATATGATATGATAGATAGACATATAGGTTGTTTATATGTCTTAGTTATTGTAAATAATGCTGCAGTAAACATAAGGGTGCAAATGTTGTTTTTGAGCTGGTGGTTTCATTTTATTGAGATAAGTATCCAGAAGTGGGATTGCTGGATCATATGGTAATTCTATTTTTAATTTTTGGAGGAGCCTCCATATTGTTTGCCATAGTGGCTGCACCAATTTATCTCCCACCAACAGGGCACAAGGGTTTGCTTTCTCCACATCCTTGCCAACCCTTGTGATTTCTCGTCTTCTTGATAACAGACATTCTAACAGGTGTGAGGTGATGTCTCGTTGTGGTTTTGACTTGCATTTCCCTGAAAATTAAACCTATTGGCCATCTGTATGTCTTCTTTGAGAAACTGTCTACTCAGTTCTTCTGCCCATTTTTCATCAGATTTTTAAAATTGAATTGTATGAGTTCTTTATATATTTGAGATATTTAACCCCTTATCAGATATACGATTTGCAGATATCTTCTCCCATTCTGTAGGTTATGTCTTCATTTTGTTGATGGTCCCTTTGCTGTGTGGTTAGTTTGATGTGGTCCCACTTGTTTACGTTTGGTTTTTTTGCCTTTGCTTTCAAAGTCATATCCAAAAACTCATCTCCAAACGGATGTCACGGAACTTACTGCCTATGTTTTTTTTTCTACAAGTGTTACGGTTTCCGATCTTGCAGTTAAGTCTTTACTCCATTTTAAGTTAATTTTGTGTGTGATAGTAAGACAGTGGTTCAGTTCATTCTTTTGCACATGGCTGTACAGTTTTCCCAGCACAATGTATTGAAGAGACCGTCCTTTCCACAGTGTATAATCTTGCCTCCTGTGTCATAAATTAACTGATCATATATGTGTGGGTTTATGTGTTGGGTCTATTCCATTCCATTGATCTGTGGGTCTGTTTGTATGCTAATATTACACTGTTTGGATTACTGTAGCTTTGTAATATAGTTTGAACTCATGGCTGTGATGGCTCCAGCTTGGTTCTTCTTTCTCAAGATTGCTTTGACTGTTTGGGGTCTTTTGTGGTTTTATGGAAGTTTTTTTGTTCTATTTCTGTGAAAAAAAAAATGCTATTGGAATTGTGATAGGGCTTGCTTTGGGTAGTATGGACATTTTAACGAGATAAATTCTTCCAATCCTTGAGCATGAAACACCTTTTCATTTATGTGCGTCTTCTTCAATTTCTTTCGTCAGTGACTTAGTTTTCGGGGTACAGGTCTTTCGCCTCCTTGGTTAAATTTATTCCTAGGTGTTTTATTCTTTTTGGTGCAATTGTAAACGGGATTGTTTTCTTAATTCCTCTTTCTGATGCTTCATTATTAGTGTAAGAAACACAACTTCTTTTTGTATATTGATTTTGTATCCTGCAACTTTACTGAATTTGTTTTTAGTTCTAACAGGTGTCGGGGGGTTTTTTTGGTGGCATCTTTAGCGTTTTTTAAAAATATATAATATGATGTCATCTGCAAACAGAGACAGTTTCACTTCTTCCTCTCCGCTTCGGATGCCTTTTTTTTGTTTTTCTTGCTTAATTGCTCTGGCTAGGACTTCCAATACTATGTTGAATTAAAGGGTCAAGAGTGGTCATCCTTGTCCCATGCCTGATCTTAGAGTAAAGTTTCAGATAGATTATATTTTCATGCAATATTTTCAAAAACTCGAATCGACAAACTATGGCCAATAGGCAGCCACCTGTTTGTTTGTTTGTTTGTTTGTACATAAAGTTTTAACTTCCAATTTTAAGTGGAATTCTTGGTTACACTCTTATAACAGCAAGCCTATAAAAGAGTTCTAGAATATTTCCAGTACTTCACTGATACACCAATAAGATGTTCATGTTCCTAGGATTATATATTTTTTCTTTGAATGCCCCATTCAGGTCATCATTATCCAGCTTTGGAAAGAAATTCAGAAAATGTGACATTATACCAGATTTACAGAAAAAGCCTTCCCTAAGATGACTAACGGATAAAGTGAATCTTGGATCTACTCTCTAAAGTTACATAAGGAAGCGACATAAAATAAAGCTATATAATAATATTCTTTTAGCAGAGAAGTGTTTTATAATATATTATTCACCTTAGGAATTGCAAAGGGAAGTAAGACCCTCACGGCTTTCCTTGTCCCATAGATGCTGGATTCAATCATGGAGTGTTTACAACACATGTGGGAGTGCCACTGTTATTCGCATGATTTGCACTCTCCTCCCTACTATGCTTATTCTAAAATAAGAGATATTTATGGAAATTGTGTGCACATCAAAATGGTGGCACCCTGCCGTACTCAGCAACATTTATTCGGTTTTGAACGTTATTTAATGTATTTAACAGAAAAAACAAATTTTCTTTAAAAAATCTTTTTAATGTTTATTTATTTTTGAGAGAGAGAGAGAGAGAGAGTGTGTGTGTGCAAGCGGGGGAGGGGCAGAGAGAGAGAGGGAGACACAGAATCTGAAACAGGCTCCAGGCTCCGAGCTGTCAGCACAGAGCCCGATGCGGGGCTCAAACCCATGAACTGTGAGATCATGACCTCAGCTGAAGTCGGACGCATAACCCCTGAGCCACCCAGGCGCCCCCAAACAGATTTTCTTTATAAAGCTAACTGGAGGGGCGCCTGGGTGGCTCAGTCAGTGCTTTTGTGAGGAGTAAAGCTATCAATACAAGCAGAGCGCTTGGAATATACACAGCACAGAGCAAGGGCTCAGTAAGTCACAGCTATTATTGGCTATTAGAGATTGGCCACCCAAGCCTGGGGGACGCAATGGGAATGAGATTAACAAGCATGAAAGAGTAAATAACAGTAAATAACTAGCCGGGGGGGTGGGGGGTGGTTTAACTGCATCTATTTTTCTCTCATTCCAGCTGGGAGCCAATGTGGGGGTTTCCCTGGGATCCACATTGGGCCCCGTTCCCCACTGCATTCCACACAGCCTCGGGGGTGGGGGTGATAACTCCCAAACCTAGAGCTCCAGCCCTGATCTCTGGGTCCATGCCTCCTGGGTTCCGCAAGCACCTCGGATTCAGCGTATCCCAGACCTCACGTGTCACCTCACTCCCTCCCACTCGCCAAACCTGCTTCCCAGGTGTTCTCTTGGTTGATGGAATTCTGTCATAACCGCATCTGCCAAGCTATCGACTCTCCTCTTTTCTCAGCAACCTCCCCGCCAAACGGTCCCACATTTAATCAGTAACCAAGTCTTACTGGTTCTGCGTCTGAAAGGTTCTCAAACTGTCTCCGACTCTCTTTCTCTCTCACTGTTACCTCTGCCCCTGGTCAGGTCCTTATCGTATTTTATCTGGTCTCCCCGCCTCCAAATGTGTCCTTCTCAAAAAATCTGCCACCTCCCCACCCCCCGCCCGCCCCCATCAAAACTCCCAGTGATCTCTTCTGACTTAAAAATCCAAGCTTCTTGGGGCGCCTGGGTGGCTTGGTCGGTTAAGCGTCTGACTTAGGCTCAGGTCATGATCTCACGGCCCGTGAGTTCGAGCCCCGCGTCGGGCTCTGTGCTGACAGCTCAGAGCCTGGAGCCTGTTTCAGATTCTGTGTCTCCCTCTCTCTCTGCCCCTCCCCTGTTCATGCTCTGTCTCTCTCTGTCTCAAAAATAAATAAACGTTAAAAAAAAAAAAATCCAAGCTTCCAATGCCCTCCTTGGTCAGCCTCTGCCCATCTCTCGGACATATTTTGTCAGCATCTTCTGACTTGCACTTTATTTTCTAAACTGCTGACTGTTTCCCTGCCCGCAAAATGTTGCTTTTCAGTTCCATATCTGGGCTCAGGCGGTTCCTGTGCTTATAATGTTTTCCTCCGCTTTATGTGGCTCAGATCAGATGACATGTCCTCCTGGAAACCCTCTTGGATCTTCCTTTCTCCCAGACGAGGTTAGACATCCTGTCCCTATGATACTGTCTTTGTCTTGGAAACAAGTCACTGCATTTGCCACATAGTACGATTATGTGCTTCCCTCCCTAGACTATGAGCTCCTTGAAGTTAGGAAATGCTGTATCTTACGCATCTTTGTATCCTGAGTGCTTACCACAATGCTTGGCACTTAATAAATACATGCTGAATGAATGACTGTCTCATTCACCCAGTGTTTATTGAGTATCTACTAGTGAGGCTAGCCCTCAGAACACACAGCAATGGAATAAAAAGGCCTTGTCTCTGTTCTCGCTGAGCTTACCGAGGGGTGGAGAGACAGAAAATACCAACGTGAACAAAGAAATCTATAATTACATAGAGTAATAAGAACTGCGGAGGAAGAAACAGGATGCCGTGAGAGAAAATAGCAAGGAGGGAGGGAAGGGCTCTCTAAGGATGTGGTTTTCGAGCTGAAGTCGGCAAAGACAGGAAGGAGCAGGAGCAAACAGGCCCTGGGGACTGACCTGTACAAGGCGCTGAAAGAGAACAGAGCAGCCTCGAAAAGGTGGGCGAGGGAATGCGAGGCCTGACAACATTTGCTGAGGAGGCAGGCGGACGCAGAAGAGGTGCTCAGCTGGGATGGATGAAGGAGTTGAGACTGGGTTCCATGTACGGTGCTCAAGGAAAAGTTGGAAGAAAGTGGGTAATGCAGTGGTGGAATGGGGTTTACATTCACAGGAGAACATCCAGGCTCCTGGGTGGAGATGAGACCAGACAGGAGTTTGGGGAAAAGAAGGGAGAACAGTCAGAGGTTAAGCCATTTAACGGTTCTCTTTAGGAAATGTTATCATTAACCCCATTTTAGAACTTGGGAAGAGCTTGGAGCTGGAAGACAGACCCAAGTCTGTTCTATCCCAGAGTCAGAGCTTAGACCCCCTACTGTGGACCCTTGTGCTTGGTTGCACCTAACTTCCTGACTGGTGAAGATTAAAAAGAGTGATAGCATCCGCTTTTAGCAAAGCTTCGGAGAAAAGGGGAGTTCACACCCACTGCAGATGGGAATGGAAACTGGTGCCGTCTTTCTAGAAGAAAATCTGTGCCTTAAAGATGTGTGTGCTCCTAGGGTCCCCCATTTCGGTTTTAGGGATCCTTAAAAGACAAACCAGCTACCGAACGGAGATGTCTGAACAAGTCGTGTTTATCAGTATTTGTGACAGCAAAACAGGGCATTGATAAAACAAACTCTGGTATGATGCAGTTAATAACCGATAATTTACTGACTCAGAAAGACTACAATATATTGCCCAGTGAGAAAATTGGGTCACCAAAGGATGATTCTGTTTTTTGTAGCATATGTTAGTATATAGAGAAAAAAATTCCGGAAGGATCTACATCCAAATATTAAAAGTGGCTACTGTCAGGGAGGAAAAGTTTTTCCTTCTACTCTTTTAGGTTCGGTGGCTGGTCTAACTATAAAAATGATACAAAGCAGATAGCTGGAGAAAAACACGTTTAATTATGTATGTACGAGAACCCCACCAAGGCAATAAAAATCATGGGCAAGCCAGGCAATTGAGGCTTAAATAACATCCTGAGCCAAGGAATGGGGTAGCGGCCTGGAACCCTGGAAGTGGGGAGGGTAGCTCACAGGACAATAAAGATAGATGGTCGAGGGGCACCTGGGTGGCTCAGTCCGTTGAGCGTCCGACTATAGCTCAGGTCATGATCTCATGGTTTGTGAGTTCGAGCCCCCACATCGGGCTCTGTGCTGACAGCTCAGAGCCTGGAGCCTGCTTCGGATTCTCCCTCTCTCTCTGCCCCTCCCCCACTCACACTCTGTCTCTCTCTCAAAAATAAACATTAAAAAAAAATTTTTTTTAAAGATAGATGTTTGGTAATCAGATGTTTGCCCTGCTCTGTAGACAGGTCTTTCAGATAAAAAGTTGTCACTGTTAACAGCTCTCTTTCTGGGCCAGACCACCTATCTAAATTCCTTTGGGTAGTTTAGAGAGAGGTAAGAGTTTTTCTTGAGTCCACTGGCTCTTCATTGCCATCAGTTCAAAATAATCCACATACCAACATGGTACATCTTGAAGCATTTTTTTTCTGAACCCCTTCACTAACTCTGGAAGATAGAGAATCTGAAGATTTTTGTTAGTTGCTTTTTTTTTTTTTAACCTGCAGTATCTAATTTTTCTAAATCAAAACTTTTAACTCTTTATTAACGTAGAGCATATGTACAGAACAGGGCACACATCCTATGCTCACAATGTGATGCAAAATTTCACAAACTGAACACACGCATGTAAACAACACACAGAACAAGAGAAAAACAGTCTCAGCTTTCTGGAAGCTGCTTTGTAAAATCTTATACAACCTACCTTATTGTGTCCGGCTTCTTTCACTCAACATGATTTTGTGCAATTCTTCCATGTGGTTGCCCGGAGTTGTAGCAAATCAATGATATTAATTGTTTAAAAAGTTAGAATATTAACACCTTGTCTGTTATAAACTTGAATCCTTAGAATGATCATCGTTCCCGTGTTTGTCAGCTTACAAAGCACTTTCCACAGACACCGGCTCTACACATTATTATCATCCTCACTTGATGGGCAAAAGGTGAGGGGGGCAGAGGGTAATTCAGCCCTGCTCAAGTTCACACACAAAGCTAGTAGGTGGCCAAACCAAGGCAGCTTCAGATCTAAATCCATGCCCTTTTGGCCCCACCTCATGAGATTGAGAGCCAAGGTCCCAGGGGATTCAACGAAAGGCCTATCTTGCTCACCATTAGGCTCTTTAAACATCAGACGGTTACCAGGCAAAGCTGTTTAAACTCCTTTTCTGAAAACCATTTAGAATAGAAGACGCAGACCCTTCTCATTCAGAAGACGAACGTCCCATAAATATTCAACCAGTTTCAACATTGGTCATCTTTGGCGAGAACTTTCTTTGGCTAAAAATCTGTGATGGCCACACTTCTCGATACGTAATATGTGCCTCTGTAAACTTGTCCTGTGGGTTTCATATTTGTGTATGTCCACTTTTCTCTCTGACATTATGAATAATATCGATTGCAGCCTCTCAGTGATCATAGACAAGAGTTTTACTTCTCATTCACAGATGAGAAAACTGAGGCCCACCGTCAAATAGCTGGTTGAGCAGGACTGGGGCGGGCCTCAGGACTCTGGCTTGCGGTTCACAGCAATCTTGCCCACACGTCACTGCATAAGACGTGAAACTTTTTTTTTCCTACCGGGAAACATAAGCAGTCACGGTCGTGGTTATTAATAAGACTGTGGGTGTTGTTACTTTTTGCCCCCCAACAGAGTAGAACCACAAGACTTAGCTTTATGTATCACAAAATCCTATTGCACTATAAGATCTAGGGTGATTCCCCCATTCAACACTGTGCTTCTAGGTGTCTGTATTACATAACACATTTCACAATCCAGTACACTGCTCAGAGAGTTCAAAAGAAATTAGGTGAATTAGCAGAGAAAACAAGAACACATCACCTCAAATATTGACTTACGCACTCACACAGGTGTCCTTGCTTTATAGGTTAGCGCTGTCAGCTATTAAGAGCTGAAGTGCAATAAAAGAAAGATTCAGTTCCCATCCCTACTTCCCTTCCCGTGGATATCATGTTTTTTTGTGTTAATTTGATTAAAAAAAAAAAAAAGCAAACATTTCACGTCGTCAGCCTTTCTACCTCTGAGTCAAGCATTGGATACAATGCACATGGAAGAATTTAGGACATTATTTCCTTAGGAAGTGAATTCTTCATTCCCCTGGATGCCTTTTGGGAATCTAAAATCTGCAGGGACTGTTTCTCCTGACACAAGACCAGTATCTGCAGGTCAAAGAACAATTGATAAGCCTATTTATCTTCCCAGAGACTTTGGCTGGTGCTTGCCGTCTTAAATTTTCCCAGTCAGCCTTACACAGCCTTGCCAACCCCCGGGCCTTCCCGCCTGTCCTCCCTGGCGGGTTTTCTCTGCCTCCTCTTTGAGAGCCTCTGTGAATCTCTACCTTCACAGTTACCATTTTGTAAATAGACATGGGGCAGTGGGGGTATCTTTAAATAAACAGATGAATAAGGTCCCGGAACTGTCACCCCTTCTAATGACCTTTAGACGTGAGGGAAATACCTCAGCCTCGGAAGCCAAGAAGCGGGTCCTCAGAGATCTGGGGCGGTCCCCGTCTCACTGCAGGGACTGTGGGGTAGGGTGGCGGACTAGGGGCACAGCTCAGGTGCTGAATAAATACAGAGACTTCCGGGCACGTGGCATGAATACTGAGTTTACTACAGAAAATGGTGGAGCCCCAGAACTCTTGCCTGCTGACCTAGACCGTGGTGGAAACTGGCTACTCATTTATCCTCAGGCCCGGGGAAATTCAGTGCACAGTGTTCAAACAAGGGTTGCGTGAAAGGGGCTACAGGGAGTGAGTAGCGGTGACCTACAGGTGACCTCCTTGACAAGGCCAATAGTAGGACCAATAGTGGGCTGGGTGGCTGGTTAGGGAGAAAGGGGGTTCATTAAGGACAGGGGTTCCTGGAATTGTTGGTACCTGAAGGAGGGGCAGTCTAGGAAGAACCTCACTCCTGGCATCCCGCTGGAGTCCAAAGGCTTTAGAATTCTTCCTCTTTTTTCTTTTTTTTTTTTTTAAGGTGTTGCTCTTTATACAGAGTGCAGAAATAAACCCATGCTTTTATGGTGAATTAATCTATAACAAATGAGGTGAGACTATGCGACTGGGAAAAGACAGTCTCTTCAACAAATACTGTGGGAAAACAAGACTACTACATGCAAAAGAATGAAATCGGACCACTTTCTTACACCATCCACAAAAATGAAGTCAAAATGGATTGAAGACCTAAATGTGAGACCTGACACCACAAATACCTTAGAAGAAAACATAGGCTGTAATTTCTTTGACATTGGCCATAGGAACATTTTTTCTAGCTATATCTCTTCTGGAAAGGGAAATAAAAGCAAAATTAACTACTGGGACTACACCAAAATAAAAAGCTTTTGTTCAATGAAGGAAACCATTAACAAAACAAAAAGGCAGCCTCCTGAATGGGAGAAGATATTTGCAAATGATGTATCTGATAAGGGGCTAGTATCCAAAATATATAAAGAACTTACATAACTTAACACCAAACCCCCCCAAATAACCCAATTAAAAAACAGGCAAAGGATCTGAACGAACATTTTTTCCAAAGAAGACATCCAGATGGCCAACAGACACACGAAAAGATGCTCAACATCGTTAATCATCAGGGAAATGCAAATTAAAACCACAAGGAGCTACCACTTTACACCTGTCAGAATTACTAAAATCAAAAGGACAAGAAATAACAAGTGTTGGCAAGGATGAAGAGAGAAAGGAACCCTTATGCACTGTTGGCGGGAATGCAAATTGGTACAGCCACTGTGGAAACCAGTATGGAGGTGCCTCAAAAAACTAAAAATAGAACTACTCTATGATCCAACTATTCCACTACTGGGTATTTACCCAAAGAAAATGAAAACATTAATTTGAAAAGATACATGCACTCCTATGTTTGTCACAGCATCATTTACAATAGACAAGATATGGAAGCAACCCAAATGTCCATTGATAGACAAATAGATAAAGATGTGATGCGTGAGCGTGTGTGTGTGCGTGCACACACACACACACACACACACACTGGAATGTTACTCAACCATAAAAAAAAAAAAAAGAATGAAGTCTTGCCATTTACAACAACATAGATGAACCTAGAGGGTATAATGCTAGGTGAGATCAGTCGGTCATAAAAAGATAAATACCATATGATTCCATTCATATGTGGAATTTAAGAAACAAAACAAATGAACAAATAAAGAAAAAAGAAGAGACAGACTCTTAGATGCAGGGAACAAACTGGTGGTTACCAAAGGGAGGTGTTTGGGGGATGGGTGAAATAGATGAAGGGAATTATCTTGATGAGCCCTGAGAAATGCACAGAATTGTTGAATCATTGTTTTGTCCACCTGAAACCAACATAAACTGTATGGTAATTACACTTAAATAAACTAAAGTTAAAATGTTACATTTAAAAAAAAAAAAGGTGTTTCTTCTGGCCAACCCATTAGTTATACCAACAGTTGCGTTAGGCTGTTTGAATGATACACACCATACTCCAGATAATGATTACCTCTGTGGAGGGGCCACAGGAGAAAGGTGTCATTGAGATTTCATGTCCAAAACGTGGTGGTTGTTTTAGTAAATGTTTTGTTTTGGAGTAATTTTGAACTCACAGAAAAATCGCAAAGATAGTCCAGAGAGTTCCCATCCATGCTTCACCCAGTTTCTCTTAACGTCAGCATCATATCTAACCAGGGTACGTTTATCAAAACTGAGAAATTAGGGGCGCCTGGGTGGCGCAGTCGGTTAAGCGTCCGACTTCAGCCAGGTCACGATCTCGCGGTCCGTGAGTTCGAGCCCCGCGTCGGGCTCTGGGCTGATGGCTCAGAGCCTGGAGCCTGTTTCCGATTCTGTGTCTCCCTCTCTCTCTGCCCCTCCCCCGTTCATGCTCTGTCTCTCTCTGTCCCAAAAATAAATAAACGTTGAAAAAAAAAAAACTGAGAAATTAACATTGGTACAACCAAGCATTATGGTTTATTCATTCAGATTTCATCAGTTTTTCTATTAATGTCTTTGTTGTTGTTGTTCCAGGGTCCGATCTGGGATACCACATTGCATTTAGCACAGTCGTACATTTTGTATCTTTTAGACATCTGCAGAAACCACGGCAAATAATTTTTTTTAATTTTTTAATATTTATTTATTTTTGAGTGTGAGCGGGGGAGGGGCAGAGAGTGAAGGAGACACAGAATCCAAAGCAGTCTCATCTGGGCTGTCAGCACAGAGGCTGACGCAGGGCTCGCAGTGCCCCAAGGGTTTCGCAGTGATGGGACAATACTGTGACAGTGTGGAGGATCCCAGCACAAGACGGAGGAGAATGGATGCGTGGATCAAGATGCAGAGAAAGGGCACTCCGTACAATTCATTCTGGGAGTACCTATAGTGTAGAGACCTGAAGAACTTTGCTTCCCCAGGGCTGAACTGGAAATTCCAGTACACTAACTAACTGGAACACAGCTTGGGCCACGTCTGTGGTCAGCTTTCATTCTCTGACATTGAGGCTTCCCTTCTTTCTTTTTTTAATTTACTCATTTAAGTGTACTCAGTACATTCACGATGTTGTATGACCACCACCACCATCCAACTCCAGAACTTCCTCATCTTCCCCAACAGGAACTCTGTACCCATTCAATTATAATGCCCCCATTCTCCCCAACCCCAGCTCCTAGAAACCACCATTTTCCTTTCTATCTATATGAAATTGTGTTTTCTAGTACCTCATATAAGTGGAATCATACAGTATTTGTCCCTTTGTGCCTGGCTTACAGAAAACTCTTTAGGGATAAATCGCTTATTCCTCCTGGAATCTAATGCCAATTAATTTAATGCCAGTTTAATATCATTTATATCAGATAAAAGATAAAAAGCCATTGTGGGTTCTTTTATTTCCTCTCTCTTTTTTTTTTTTTTTTGGTCTGACCTATTATATCCGTCCTATTTCCCTTTTTTTTTTTTTTTAATTTTTTTTTTCAATGTTTATTTATTTCTGGGAAAGAGAGAGACAGAGCATGAACGGGGGAGGGGCAGAGAGAGAGGGAGACACAGAATCGGAAACAGGCTCCAGGCTCTGAGCCATCAGCCCAGAGCCTGACGCGGGGCTCGAACTCACGGACCGCGGGATCGTGACCTGGCTGAAGTCGGACGCTTAACCGACTGCGCCACCCAGGCGCCCCTTCCTATTTCCCTTTTTGCATTGGTTACCAGGAATCTGGGCCAAATTCAGAGCCTAAATATCACAATCAGCTCATCTCAAGTAACTGGTTATAGTCACCCACTTACAGAGCCTCTATTGTAGTTTCAATCTTAAATTACCCTATATTTTATTATGTTTATGTTTGAAAACTATCCGGTGCCCTTTCAGAATTAGGCAGGATAGAAATTCTAAATACATGAAATTAATACCACACCTTCAGGAAGTTAACTCTTTCATGCTACCGGAGTCCCACCAAGTGTAGTATCATCATAGAACAGTAGGACTGCACAGACTTTTCAAGGTGGAAGCATCTTGGGGTAAATCTAGCTTCTGTGTGTATTGACTTAACTGACCTGTTTATCTGGCAAAATCAGGACTTCTAAGAGAAGATCGCTGCTACTGAAAATGTGAATCAGGCATTTTGGCCCCTGCATCAACTTTTCCAAGCCATTGATATGACTCTGTGCGTCAGAAGAACATTTAGCTAAATGGTGGCAGCCCATAAAGGTACTCTGTCTTCCAAAGGAATCATTTGCATCCTTAAGGGTCTCTAAGTTCGTAACAGGGCCCAGATATGTTTTTCTCCAGAAAGCTTTCAGGAGGAAAACACTAATTCGTCCATCCAGTTGTGGGAGGTGATCACACAGTGGTAGAATTAAATAAGGCTGCAGACATCACGATAAACACAGGTCACAGTTGGAGAGGGATATCTTTAAGGTATCAGGATACTTTGGGACTTTTTTTGTGTTTCACAATGTGAAACAAGCTAACAAACCTTTCAAAGTTAAGAAGAATTTTCCTGGAGCCTTGATTATCTGTAGCATTCAGATGGCTTTCGTGTTGGAACGATAAAGAACTTTCTTTCAGGCCCTTTGGCCCTTAGAGCTCCATTGGGTGTGTGTCCCGGAGTTACGCTAGACCTGATGCAAGGATGGAAAATACAGGCATCTACACTCATTTCACTCTGAGTGGCTGGGAGAGTCACATGACCCAACAGTAATAGACATTACAGGGTGGAAATGCAATCACTCTTCATTGAAAAGATGTTTATCGAGGGCCTAACACATACATGGCACCTAACATATCACATCTTCTATGATGCACATCTTCTATGATGACTATATGAACATACATATATTGCACACACACACACACACACACACAACCCATCAGCAGTCTGGCCTGTAGTTAAAATAATGGAATTGGAAGTAAGACAGGCCTGAATTCAAGTGCTGGTGTCACCATTTAAAAGCAGTGCTAGCCCAGGATCTGGCTTAAATGCTCAATAAAAGGGAGTGATTTATCATCTTTATAGATACATACACATGAGTTTGGTAATAACAGTATTAACTCAGAAATCCATAATACATATGAGATTTAAAAGATGACAGCATTTAACAATATTTGTTCTTCCTATCCAGGAGCATGGAATCTTTTTCTATTTGTTTGTGTCTTCTTCAATGTCTTTCATAAGCTTTCTATAGTTTTCAGTGTATAGATTTTTCACCTCTTTGGTTAGATTTATTCCTAGGTATTTTATGGTTTTTTGGTGTAATTGTAAATGGGATCAACTCCTTGATCTCTCTTTCTGTTGTTTCATTGTTGGTGAATAGGAATGCAACCGATTTCTGTGCATTGATTTGATATCCTGAAACTTAGCAATCTACATATTCAATGCAATCCCTATCAAAATAACACCAGCATTTTTCACAGAGTTAGAACAAATAATCCTAAAATTTTTATGGAACCAGAAAAGACCCCGACTAAGCCAAAGCAATCTTGAAAAAGAAAACCAAAGCAGGAGGCATCACAATCCCAGACTTCAAGCTATACTACAAAGCTGTAATCATCAAGACAGTTTGGTACGGGCACAAGAACAGACACTCAGATCAATGGAACAGAACAGAGAACCCAGAAATGGACCCACAAATGTATGGCCAACTAATCTTTGACAAAGCAGGAAAGAATATCCAATGGAATAAAGACAGTCTCCTCAGCAAGTGGTGCTGGGAAAACTGGACAGCAACGTGCAGAAAAATGAACCTGGACCACTTTCTTACACCATACACAAAAATAAACTCAAAATGGATGGAAGACCTAAATGTAAGACAGGAAGCCATCAAAATCCTAGAAGAGAAAGCAGGCAAAACCCCCTTTGATCTTGGCCACAGTACCTTCTTACTCAACACGTCTCCGGAGGCAAGGGAAACAAAAGCAAAAACGAACTACTGGGACCTCATCAAAATAAGAATCTTCTTCACAGCAAAGGAAATAATCAGCAAAACTAAAAGGCAGCCAACAGAATGGGAGAAGATATTTGCAAACGACATATCAGATAAAGGGCTAGTATCCAAAATCTATCAAGAACTTATCAAACTCAACACCCAAAAAACAAATAATCCAGTGAAGAAATGGGTAAAAGACATGAATAGACACTTCTCCTAAGAAGACATCCAGATGGCCAACCGACACATGAAAAAATACTCAACATCGCTCATCATCGGGGAAATACAAATCAAAACTGCAATGAGATACCACCTGACACCTGTCAGAATGGCCAACATGAACAACTCAGGCAACAACAGATGTTGGCGAGGATGCGGAGAAACGGGATCTCTTTTGCATTGTTGGTGGGAATGCAAGCTGGTGAAGCCACTCTGGAAAACAGTATGGAGGTTCCTCGAAAAACTAAAAATAGAACTACCCTATGACCCAGCAATTGCACTACTAGGTATTTATCCAAGGGATACAGGTGTGCTGTTTTGAAGGGACACAGGCATCTCCATGTTTATAGCAGCACTATCAGCAATAGCCAAAATATGGAAAGAGCTTTGTATATATATATACAAAGGAGTATTACTCGGCAATCAAAAAGAATGAAATCTTGCCATTTGCAACTACATGGACGGAACCAGAGGGTATTATGCTAAGTGAAATTAGTCAGAGAAAGACAACTATCATATGACTTCACTCATATGAGGACTTTAAGATACTAAACAGATGAATATAAGGGAAGGGAAGCAAAAATCATATAAAAACAGGGAAGGGGACAAAACATAAGAGACCTAAACATGGAGAACAAACAGAAGATTACTGGAGGGGTTGTGGGAGGGGGAATGAGCTAAATGGGTAAGGGGCACTAAGGCATCTACTCCTGAAATCATTGTTGCACTATATGCTAACTAATTTGGATGTAGATTTTAAAAAATACAAAAATACGAAAATAAAAGATGACAGCATTTAAAAAATGTTTATTTATTTATTTTGAGAGAGAGAGAGTATGGGAGCATGAGTAGGGGAGGGGCAGAGGGAGAGGGAGGGAGAGAATCCCAAGCAAGCTCCAAGATGTCAGCACAGTGCCCCATACAGTTGATCATGAATCATGAGACTGTGACCTGAGCCAAAATCAATGCTTCACTGGCTGAGCCATCCAGGCACCTGAAATGACAGCAGTTTTTAATAAAAACTTTAAACAAGAAATGATAGCAGATTTAAAAAGGAGAGAGACAGATGTCAGCACAAAGGAAGGGCAGAAATCTACACCACCAATTTGGTGAAAGTTTGCAACCAGAGGGTTAGTGGCAGTGGCTGGACGCAGGACTCTCATTCTCAGGTTGAGCTCCAAAGACTGCAGAATTCTCGAACCAAGAGTAATGATGATCCTCACGGGGACAAACTTAGGCCCTCCCCCTCTGCAGGACAATCAGGGCGCTGTGACTCATTGGAGTCACCACGAAATCACTAACTGGAAATCCTTGCTGCAGCTATACTGCAAAGGAATTGGACTTGATTTGCCAGATTCCCCATGTGATGCAAGGGTGGCCACCTGCCAAAGAGCCAGAGGGAGAGAGGGCCGCTCGCTTTCCTGGCAACACAGAGATTGCCTAGCTCCATCACCCAAGGCAAGAGTGGCGTAGGGCAAACAGGCAGCCATTCCCAATGACGATTCGGCTTTGATCAGAGTAGCTATAGTGCCAGAGTGTTCGGTGCGTTGCCTGTTTCGGCAGCTCATCCATTCTTCTGTGGGAAGGTTGTGTTCTGAGGTTCTTGTGGTACATGAAGTTATTGCCTTCACCATCTGCTCCTGTATCTTCCTCCCGGTGACATCAGACAGTGCGGCAGGGTTTGCCTTCGCCGTCTATCAGGCTGTTTGACTCAACTGTGCGCATTCTTATAATGCCAGGAGAATGATCCTCCCCTAAGTCAGCTGAACGGAAGCCAGAAGTTCACGGCAAACAAGCGACTCAGCTCGCCTAACAGCATGGAGGAGACCAGTTTCACTGCAGCTAACAGAGTAGATGGTTGCTAATTAGCCTGCAGTGTGACTACCAAAGGGAAGAGTTCCCTGCTCACCCGAAGAAGGGAATCACTGTGCAGGTAGGTTAACACGTTTCTGAGGCTTCCCAGGGCCAGCTAAGAGTGTGAGCTGCTTTGGCGGGCCGGCTGGGGACAGGCGGAGAACTTTAGAGCCACTGGGGAAGGTGATTAGCAGATGGCTGCTGGCAGTGCTCGTGCTCTCAGGAGCTGGTTCCTACGGGCTGCTTGCTCAGAGAGGCTGGAGACTGTGCGGAAAGGAAGGCCAATGAAGATACTCCTCTGCGGTGGGGTGAGCCAAAGACCCTCTGCAGCTCTGATTCTTGGAGGCCAGCAAACTGAGATTGTTTGGGGCATGGAGTAGTTACAAAGACTCCTTTAAGAAATGGGTGCTGGTGGATTTTCAGGTGCGTCAAATGCAGCATTCCCTGAGTGCACTCATTCTCTGCCTCACTGCTGTCCAACCTTCAGCCTCTATCGTATTCCTAATCTATGCTAGGGAGATTTCAAGTCCCTCCCTGCCCCCCCCCCCACCCCATCTTGGAGGCCAGAGACCGGTCTGTGAGGAAGAAGGAGTGCGCACAGAGCTGAGGATCGGAGTGGGGTATCATGAAGGGACAAGTAAGAAATCCCACGGCTGGAGTGTGGGGGCAGGGGAAGGCTGGATGGGACTCGAAGGAAAGCCAAGAGGAGCCCCAGTGCCCACCCAACTGGGAGGGGGCTGAGGACAGTGTGGAAGTCCGGATTTTAGAGATTGGGAGGTGAGAACAAGCCCCGGTTACCGTCACGATTGGCAGGGTCTTGAGCAACTGTTCTGGCCCAGGGGACCTGGAGTGCGTGTGGGTGGGTCAGCCTGACTGGGGGTATGGATGAAGCCATGCGTGGAGCCTGGGAGCTACCCTCCACTCCATAAGCCTCCTCTCTCCCCACCTCTCTGTGGTTCCCATGTCCTCTCCAAATGCCCCCCCCACCCCCCCCCCCCCACACACATCCTCCCAGCTGGGCCCTCCTGATCTCTCCCTTGGGCTCTCGGAAGTTTCCCCACCAGAGTCCCTGCTTCTAATCTCTTCCCCCTCCAATCCATTCCTCACACTACTGCCAAACATTATCTTTCTACAATGTAAGCTCGGTCATGTCTCCAAGCTGACACAGAGGAGTCCAGTGGTTTCCCACTGCCTGCAGAATAAAGCCCAAACATCTTGCAGGGCACGCAGGAGTGTTTAAGATTCTGCCCCCACACTCTGCCATAAAGGCTTCATCTGCTGTAACTTACCTGCAAGTACCCAGCACCTGGATTACTTGCTGTTCCTTGAATATGACCTTGTAATGGCTTTATTACTTCCTGGCGTTATTCCCTCAGCCCGGAGTACATTTTTCTTCTGTCCTACCTAGCACACCTCTCCTCGTCTTTCAAGACAAAGCCATATGCTCTGAGAAGCCCTTTCCACCTCTCTCCCTCCAGATCAGGGTTAATTGTTCTGTCTCCCGGTATGTGTGCATGTGTGCGAGTGTGAGATAAACTACACATAACACAAAATTTACCATTTTTACCATTTTAAGGGTAGAGTTCTGTGGCATTAAGTACATTCACATGGTTGTGCAGCCGTCATCCCATCCATCTCCCGAAATTTTTGTCATCCCCAACTAAAACTCTGTCCCCATGAAACACTGACTCTCCGTTATCCCCTCAGCCTCTGGCAGGGGGAACTCTGCTTTCCGTCTCTATGAACTTAACTATGCTAGGTGTCTCAGAGAAGTGGAATCATACAAAATATTTCCCTTTATGACTGGCTTATTTCACTTGGCAAGATGTCCTCAAGGTTCATCCATGTCGTAGCCTGGGTCAGAACTTCCTTTTTAAGGCTGCATACTATTCCATTGTGTGGATACACTACATTTTGCTTATCCCTTCATTCATCCAGGATACTTGGGTTGCTCTGCTTATCAATTACTATGACTATTGCTGGTATGAACATCAGTGTAACAAATATCTATTCGAGTCCCTGCTTTCAGTTCTCGGAATATACACCTAGAGGTGGAATTGCTGGAACATATGATGATTCTAACACGTATTCTTTCTTCCTCAAAGGTAATTGTGCGTGGCAGGTGTTCACCTTCAATATGGCCGTGTAGCCACATATACATTCCCTTGGAGTAATGTTAGCTGATTAAAGCACAGCAAAGGCACCGAAAAGAATATTTGACTCTGCCCTGCAGTAAAATGTTTCCCACGTAGAGAAGTTACAAACCCCTTGAAATGTGAAAGTGCTAATAACATGTGAACTCTAAAATTAGACTCTGGCAAGCTGCTTCTTGAAAGAAAATGCTTTCAAGAAATCCAGTTAGTATGTTTTGTCGTTATTACTTGGTTGTGACCTGCTTGGGAATTTAGAGGCCAGAATCCTGTGTTCCAGCCCTGCCCCGCCCCCTTCGGTGAGTGACTAGTTCTTTAGGCTCTAATTTCATCATCAGTAGAATAGCAAATGTCCCTGCCCATTCATGAGAAAAGAGCAATTCAAATGAAAGCATGCTGGTAACCTCAAAACCAACCAACAAACCAACAAAGATCATCTGAATTATCATAGCCATTGGCACCCCATGCATCCTGGGGCATTTTTAGCAGGCCTAAATGGGCAGTTGGATTCATATTCATCTCTCAAAGGAAGCTACGTGGAATCCTTTAAAGGGTAGAGCACAGCGAGACGTGATCATTCCTACTCAGATTAAAAAAAGAATCTTTGAGTAGAAAGCAGAATTACAGGGACGTTTGAGGGGTATCTGATAGGAAAGTGGCTGGCGGGATTTTAAAATGTGGCAGTTGAAGAGAAAATTTTTTGTGTCATTACAGAAGAGGCACCGAAAAAGAAAGCCCTGAGCCAAGATTATAAAAAATTCTTTAAAAAATACTCTCGGTAAAATTAGATGGGAAGGCCTATATAGCGTGTGTGCGTTCCATCGGGGCAGAATTGGCAGGAGTATTCATGAAAACCGGCAGGTAGAATACTTTACCCTACTTTACATAGCTATTTCTGGCCTGTAATAGCAGTTGCCAAAGAAATGTTTAGAGCCACTGTTAAGATGCGGGTGCCAAATTATGACACGTCGACTGCGTCATAAATCAACACAGCTCTTGCCTTCAAAGAGCTGGCCACTGAAGTTACTTTCAGATCTTACCAACTATATTCCTCTCTTCCGTGTTTTCAGAAAGACTTCTCCGGAAGGGAAGGGACCGTAAGGCAAGACTCCTGATTTTTTTCCCCACGTAGACGGATAAATGAACATTGAGTGGGATGTAGTCTCCTTCCTCCGTTCCTCTTACTTCATTCCCTGGAATTGAAGCCGTGGCCGGTTCAAAGATTACCTGTTTGGAACGATTACAGGATTCGGGTGATGCAATCAATCACTTGTGTATACAAGATAGAAGGCACACTGCTGTGTGATTTAACTCATAGCAGTTAAATCAAAGGGGAAAGGCTGAGGTGGTCGTTCTTCTGAAGCATTTCTGCTGACAATTAAGATCCCTTTTCAGGGCTTTCAGGGTCTGTATTTCTCTATTCTAGAGAGCTCAGAAAGGGCCTGGAAAATAGAAAGGAATTTAGTATGAAATAAGGGTCGCATTTCTAATTAGAGGGGAAGAGATGAGGGCAATGCCTGGTGTTGAAACAAGAAACCATCAGGGCGCCTGGGTGGCTCAGTCGGTTAAGCGTCTGCCTTTGGCTCTGGTTATGATCTTGTGGTTTGTGAGTTTGGGCCCTGCATCGGGCCCTCTGCTATCAGGGTAGAGCCCACTTTGGATCCTCTGTCCCCCTCTTCCTTTGCCCCTCCCCCGTGCTCTCTCTCCCTCTCAAAAATAATAAGCGAACTTAAAGAAAATAAAGCAAGAGACTATCCATTCGGAGGCAAATGTTTTGTTCCCGTTCTCGTTCCCTTTAAATGGCGTCTTTTGCACTAATTCTCAGGCACTTGGTGAGGGAGCCAGTAACCAGAGGCCTTGCGCATCGGGTGACTTTCAGCGGCACTTGAGGTGAATATCGCTGGCACACAAGCATTTCCCACCCCCTTGGCGAAACCAGTCCCCGGGGGCCAAGGATTCTTCTTATTGTCAAAGACATCTCTATTGTACCTGACTGGAATTTATCAGATTTCAGGAAATCCCCACATACCCGCAAGGGCATTCTCCCCAGTGGTGAATGTTCTCTTTGTCTTTGTGGAGAGACAGCCGAGCTGGGTGGGATAGCTGCTCACCCGGTGGCTGCATCCGTGTGTGAGGAACTCAGGCCACTAGATTGGCTAAGCTGGGCATGATAGATGGCAGGTGCAGGGCTCAAAACCAGGTTTCCAACCATGAGCGGAGGTACACCTGCCAGTAAGGACGCTGTGGTCTGTATCCCATCAGGAAACCCTTGCTCTGCATTAGACCCAATTATCAGTCAGCAGCGGAGTTCCAGAAATGGTACTATAAGCTGGGCAGGAAACCAGTCAGGAGAGGTTATCCTAAGGGGTGAGCGACCCTAAGATGATGCTTTATGCTACACTTCCTGGTCATCTGTTATTCTGATTTGGTTGACCTTGCATTCTTGGCTGCTGCTTTTAATGTCTGGAGAAGAAACCCGTACTGCATGAACAACAATAACAGAAGCAGGGCTGTGATCCCGATTTTTATTGTTGGTTCCTGGTGCCTGGTTCTTTGAGAGAGTGTGTCTGATGTTGGGGGAGGGGGGGTAAGATGGAAAGGGGGGAATCTTTCAGAAATCACAGAATCCAGGAGAATCTGAGTCAAGTAGCAGCTTGCACAGTGGCCACATTGGGGCAGAGTCACTTGCCATAAAGTCACTTACCCCTCGCCCGGGGAGGCAATGCGTTTTGGTGAGACCCTCTCCTGACTAGGAATCCTCATCTAGCCGAAGACTGAGTTTTCCTGCTCCTGGGGTGTTGCCTTGGGGGTTCTCCGACTAAACTATTCTACCATGCCAACACATGTGAAGTGATGCGATGATATTTTTTAAATTACGGATAAAAATCCAGAAGATTGGGTCATTCAATGGGCCCAGATATTTTTAAGTACTTGCTTATTTAAGGTCTTTTGCAGTTCACAAAGATGCTTTCATATGTCTTCCCTGACAAACGGTTTTCTCAGATTCCTAGACTCTAGAAATACCTTGCCTGCATTTTCTATTTCAGGGCTTGATTTTCCAACATAATGTCTGCAGTTTTCCCCCCAATGTTATTCTGTGTTTTGGACCCCTCTTCTGTATCAGATGTTATACTTCCAAACAGATCATACATTTTCTTTTCTTTTTAAAAAAATTTTTAAAAATGCTTATTTATTTTTGAGACAGAGAGAGAGCGCGCGCAAATGGGGGGAAGGGAGAGCAGGGAGAGAGGGAGACACAGAATCTGAAAAAGGCTCCAGGCTCTGAGCTGTCAGCATAGAGCCCAATGTGGGGCTCGAACCCACCAACCATGAGGTCATGACTGGAGCCGAAGTCGGACGCTCAATAGACTGAGCCACCCAGCCGCCCCCCATACGTTTCCTTTTCAATAATATGGCACACGTGGGCTGCATCTATACTGCTGAGTGAAACCGCTTTCTCAGAACTTTGCTCTTGGAATAGTTGCGTTAAAAACACAAGACCTGACCACAAGTTAAGGGTTTCTGAAATGGATTCTACGTTCCCACGGGGCCCTACGGTCCCCGCATGGCTCTGATGTCAGCCCAAGCTGGTCAGGGAGAAGGGTTTTTGCTTCCCTTCAAGACTCCAGGCAAACGTTTGATGAAGTGGTCTCACTCTGCCCCCGCTGACACACGAAGATGCTTTAATATGTCTTACCTGACAGATGGTTTGCAGGCCCCGGCAGGCCCCACCGCATGACGCAAATATTCATGGGGCCACTCTGTTTTCTCTGATGCGTCTATGTGGTTGCATGGATACGAAAATAGTGCTGCCCGGGACCAGGGATTCTACGCAAACAGGCTCTTCCAGTTTTAATCGCAGGTGCCTTTAAAACATCTTTGAAATTTCAGAACTATAGAAATGTCGAGGATGCCGGTGGGGAACAAATTCGAGTATCAGACACTATGCTGTACCTACCATCATCCCTTCCCTTCTGCAACCCAGGTTTGGTTATTAGAGGAGCTTGTGTGCCAACTCACCCAGAATACCCTTCCCTCACTCAAGCAAATCTATTCCTGGAGGGTCCCACCGGGACCCCCACATCTGCCACTGTCTGAATCCCGTAGGTAAACATAGCTTAGGCTTAAGGTGAGTCCACACTACATTGACATTCAGTTCTGATTCCAAATATGTGACAGTGCTACACCTCTCGGGTTGGTTTACATGATGAACGGGGGAAGTGAGCATGTAACTTTTACAAGTGTGATTTCTCTTTGTGTAAAACAGAGCTCTACTGACAAACGAGTCCACGTCAGAATGCACACAGATATAAAATACTCTGAGATTCCAGGCACGAAAATCCGGATTTGAATTCAATCTCTATAAAAGAAAATCAGGATTTGAATTCAATCTCTATAAAAGACACATAACTGGGGCACCTGGGTGACTCAGTCGCTTAGGAGTCTGACTTCAGCTCAGGCCATGATCTCCCAGTTTGTGGGTTTAAGCCCCTCGTCAGGTTCTGTGCTGACATCTCAGAGCCTGGAGCTTGCTTTGGATTCTATGTCTCCCTCTCTCCCTGCTTTTCTCACTCTCTCAAAAATAAATATTAAAAAAAATTTTAAAAAGAAGACACATAACTTCTCACAACTGTTGACCATGTGACTTGACTATAGGTCGCAGAAAATTTTCCCAGCTACTTGTATTCTTCTGTATCTTTCCCTTATTTATTCAAAAATTTTATTGAGCAGCTTCTATCTGCTCACAATGAACACGAAAAGATAGAATGCAGTCGTCACAACGTAACGTAATTCAAAGTATATTTGAAAAGACAAACAGATAACGAAAATAACAATAGTTAAGGGGAGGTAGAGAAGTTAAGGAAAACTATCTGAGATTGGTCTGGCTTGTCTGTCACACTCTCTTGCGTTACACTTCCCTTTTCGGCAGATAAAAGAGAAAAAATATATACTTTAATTTATATCTTAATTTATAATTACCAAGTACCTCTTGTACATTCAATGCAGCCTTATGTTAGCATAGGACGAAGGCTCATTTAGATATCAAAGCAGTCGGGTGGGGCATGGCTCTTTCCATCTGCATGATGTAGCAACACCCTGGCGTAGGGTAAGCCTTTCTCCTTTGGTGTCTGGTCCTCATTAAAGCAGACCCTCACCAGCCACCATGGAGAGTCGGCACGACCTGTTATTATCGTTATGATAACATCCCACTAACTGCCACACGTTAGGCCCAAGATATTTATTTGCCCCACAAGAGTTTAACCTATGTTTTGAGGTTCTGCAAGAAGTGATTGAGCATTGTAGGCAATAGGGAACATGGCTTAGTTTAAAATGACCAGGATGAGGGGCTCCTGGGTGACTCAGTCGGTTAAGTGCCTGACTTCGGCTCAGGTCTCACAGTTCGTGGGTTCGAGCCCCACGTCGGGCTCTGTGCTGACAGCTCAGAGCCTGGAATCTGCTTCAGATTCTGTGTCTCTCTCTTTCTCTCTGCACCCTCCCTCCCCACTCCCCCATTCACGTTCTGTCTCTGTCTCTGAAAAACAAACATTTTAAAAAAGTAAATTAAAAAAAAAAATAAAATAAAATGACCAGGATGAAATATGGAGCAGTTATCTATGTGGGTATAGTGGGTGCAGAGGGACAATATTAATCATCACCCACCCTCCTGCCGGCCCTGCTAACATCACCCTCACCCTCTGTGAAATATGGTCTTTACTCTTTCTACTTTGGAAAGGATCTTCCAGCCAACATGCTCTCTCCCACCAGTTTTTATATAATGCTTTTCCCTCTCCTACGATGGTGCTTCTTAAGCTTTAACGTGTGTATAGATCATCTGAGGATCTTGCTGAAATGCCAAGTATGACTCAGTAAGTCTGGGGTTGTGGCCTGAGATTCCGGATCTCTCACAGGTAACGCTGATGCTGCTGGACTGAGAAGGAGCATGGCCTTAGAGCACCCCACCTAGCCTCACCTGGCCTAGCTGTCAGTGGTTTCTGGACACATGGATTCTGTAGACTGCTACAATAATAATAACAACGGCAACCACATCAATGAAAAGAACAAAGCAACAAACCCTTTCAGGGACTAGTTTGCCAACTTTTTATTGCCAATCAATGTGTCAAGAAAGGACATTGAACATACGCGTGGCTAATATTGCCATATCCTAAAGGAAGGCTATTTAAATTCTACTCTGTCTTTGTCTCTCTCTCAGATATAAAATAAAACACACACACACATTTTTTTTAAAGGGGCGCCTGAGTGGTTCAGTTGGTTAAGTGTCCAACTTCAGCTCAGGTTGTGATCTCACCGCTCGTGAGATGGAGCCTCACGGTGGGCTCTGTGCTGACAGCTCAGAGCCTGGAGCCTGCTTTCCATTCTGTCTCCGTCTCTCTCTGCCCCTCCCCTGCTTGTGCTCTGTCTCTCTCTGTCTCTCTCTGTCTCTTTCAAATCTAAAATAAAACACACACAAAACATTTAAATTCTATAAAAAGGAGGAAGGCCATAGCTTCAGAATAGAAGACAGTCTTCAGAATTGAAGAAGTTTAACTTTATGAAAAACTCGCTACCCTAGTCTCATTTTTAAAATTTGGTCCTAGACTGGGCCTATATAGGAAGGCCCATATAGGAAAAATTAGCCTGCCTGAAATCCAAAAGGCTTTTCTGATCCCAGACATGAGGTTGGATGTCCCCCCACAATGCCCGAGAAATCCCAGTGCATGACGCTGTCCTAACCCTCATCACCCTCTACTGTTATTGCTTGTCTACCTGCCTGGAGTCCCCAACAGTCTAGGCCTTCCTCTACCTTTGTATCCCAAAACCTTGAACATTGCAAGTACATGGAAAATACCCAGTGACTGAATGAAAGCCTGAAATAATGGATCACTCTAACAATATTACTAGTGGATTCTGTTGTCTGGTTTTAGGTAGCGTAAGAGACATTTTTTGAAGTGGTCCAAAATCGTGGTGCACATGAAACTACAGAGAAAGTGTACATATTAAGAATCTTTTTTTGGGGCGCCTGGGTGGCGCAGTCGGTTAAGCGTCTGACTTCAGCCAGGTCACGATCTCGCGGTCCGTGAGTTCGAGCCCCGCGTCGGGCTCTGGGCTGATGGCTCAGAGCCTGGAGCCTGTTTCCGATTCTGTGTCTCCCTCTCTCTCTGCCCCTTGCCCGTTCATGCTCTGTCTCTCTCTGTCCCAAAAATAAATAAATGTTGAAAACAAAAATTAAAAAAAAAAAAAGAATCTTTTTTGAGGTTTTTTTTTTTTTTTTGAGTAGGTAGTGAAACACATATATGTCTTTACCTGTTCCTTACCTTGAATCTGACCAGCCCTTTCCAACTCTTGCTTTGAACTGGTCAAGTGATATTCTGCTCTGTGAACCTGTGGATAACTTGAACTATCTCTGTTTTTCTGGTCTTCTAAATGAGATGCTGTGAGATTTAGAGGGTTCTTGTGATTTTAAATTTGCTATGATCCCTTGGTTTTATAAACAGGAATGGCTAGCAAATACGCATTTCTTATTAACGTTTCTTAATAGCCTATTGTGTAGGACAGACTGGGTTGACTCTTCCAAAAGAAACAGCTCAGGCAGGTTACAACTCAATGCTCATCATAAACTTGTTGAGCACAGGTACATGTTGGGAATTAAGACAGACAAATACCAACTATTAAAATAAGAAATGGTAAGTAAATCACTTGGATAAGAATTATGCTCAATAGTGGACTCAAATTCCTCATTTTTCAATGATGGTGACAACTTTATGGCTGTGTGTGTGTGTGTGTGTGTGTGTGTGTGTATCTGTGTGTATCTGTGGACAAATACATCACTTACTAGTGAGTATTTCTGGGAGGAGATCACAGAAGACTTTAATTTTCTATATTGTATATTTGTCCTAACATTTGAATTTATTACTATACAAATGTTTTCTGTTTTAAGCAGAAAGACAATTCAGAATTTAAAAAGAAAAAAAATGCTTTTATGAGAATTAATGACACTGCTGCCCACAAATATCTACACATGAAAGTGGGACATTAAGAAACTCAGCATGAAGTTTCCACAACAGAGAAGAGAGATTGGTTGTTTTAACACTTTTAACTGGCTGAAAAGAGCACCTCTTAGGATATTTTTGATGTTTACAAATCTTGTAATGACATAAGTTTTTAAAGTAAAACACACATACTTTGAGGGTTTTAAAATGGTATCAGTGACTTAGAGAAAATCACATTAAGAATGTTATTAAAACTTAATTTGATAATTTTTGCAAAAAGAAAGAGTGAATGTTGTTAAACAACTTAATAGAGACATAAGTTAAGAATTGACTTCTTTGGGGCCCTGGCTGGCTCGGTCTGTAGACTGTGCAACTCTTGATCTCGGGGTTGTGGGTTTGAGCCCCACGTTGGGTGTAGAGATTATTTAAAAATAAAATCTTAAAAAAATTGACTTCTTCAATAATGTTTTAGGGTGCCTACTAAAAAGAGCATTTTTTAAAGATTCAAATACATCCTAATAACATAAAGCACTCCAAAACTAAATTTATATATAATTTTTTAATATAGCCATTGTTCCATCTGTAGTCAAATGTGGAAATCTGCATAATTTTGACCATGTTACTCTGAAATGAAAGCCCCACAATTGCTTTACCACTTCTTCAGAAATCTAGTTCTGCTCCAGTACAGTGCAGTGGGCATTAAAGTTTCAAGCTTCCGCTAAAATGATAATGAGCCATTTGGACATTTATTTGAATGTAAACAACCTTGTCTTCATTACATTGTTCATTCAATAATATTTGCTGAATGCTTACTATGGGCCAGGTAGTGTTCTGGCACTCCAGGTACATCATAAACAGAACAAAGCGTGCTGCCTTCATGAAGTCTATATGCGGGAGACAATAAAGATAAGCGTAATAGATGTGTAAGTTATGTAGTATGCTCTTATTGAAATTATTTTGGGGGGTGTAGTATTCGGCCAGGGCTGCCGTAACAAAATACTACAGACCTGGTGGCTTAAACAACAGAAATATTCTCTCACATTCTGGAGGCTGGAAGTCCAGGATCAAAGTGCCAGCAGGGTTGATCTCTTCCCCTGGTTTGCAGATAGCTGCCTTCTTATCATATCCTCACATGGCCTTTCCTGTGTGTGTGTGTGTGTGTGTGTGTGTGTGTTTGCATGCGCATGCACACAAAGCTCTGGCGTCTCTTCCCCTTATTATAAGGATACCAGTCCTATTGGATGAGGGCCCCACCCTTGTGACCTTATTTAACCTTAACTACCTCTTTAAAGGCTCTTCCTCTAAACATCTAAACAGAGTCACATTGTGGCTTATGACTTTAACGTATGCATTGGGGAGGGGCGGGGGTGGGCCCGAACAATTTCAAACACTCAAGTGAGGGACCCAGGACAGAGACTCCTCTTGTCAAGGTTTCAGGACAATGTTGACATAGACTTCACTGAGAAGGTGAAATATGAGCAAAGATACAGGAGGTAAGAGAGTTATATCTGTGGCTGTCGGGAGAAAAAAGCATTTCAGTTTGAGGGAACAGCCAGTGCACAGACCTTAAGGCAGGAATGTGTCTGGAAGGTTCCATAAACAGTAGGTCTTCAGGGACGGAAGAGCAGGAAGAGAAGAGAATGTGCAGATCTGGGTGGTGTAGAGCTCTGTGGGCCACGGTAAGGGATTTGGGGTTCGCACGGGTGAAATGGGGAGCCACTGCAGGGTTTTTAGCACAGGTGTGACATGGTCTGATTTATAGATATCCATGAAGCGGTCAGTTAAGTATTCAGCTCTTGATTTCGGCTCAGGTCATGATCTCAAGGTTCGTGGGATCAAGTCCCGCATCAGGCTCTGCACTGACAGCGTGGAGCCTGCTTGGATTCTCTATCTCCCTCACTTTCTCCCGCTCCCCTGCTTGTGCACGTGTGCACACATGCACGCTCTCTCTCTCTGTCAAAATAAACATGTTTTAAAAAGAATACAGTATGTAATAAATTTACAAAATATGTGTTCCTTAACTGTTTATGTTTTCAGTAAGGCTTTCGGTCAACAGTAAGCTATTAATAGTTAAGTTTTGGGGAAGCCAAAAGTTGTATGTGGATTTTCATCTACGCAGGGGTCAACACCCCCAACCCCTGCGTTGTTCAAGGGTCAACTGTACGTTAACTGCATCTTTTAAAACCTTGATTTTACAATCTAATTTTAGAGTCAAATTATCTAGACTTCCCACTTACAAAGTTTTTCAACATGTGATACACATACATAAGTAAGGCTTCCTTCTATATATTTATTGATTTTTCTTTTATCTTTCTTCTATGAATGTACTTGATTACACATTTTTTGTGTTCATTTGAAATGTTTTGAACTAAGTTTATCTAATTATGTATGCTTAATATCTAGATTCTAAGATACTCTTTATTTTTAATTTTTTAAAGTTTATTTATTTTTGAGAGAGACAGAGACAGCGTGAATAGGGGAGGGTCAGAGTCAGAGAGAAAGGAGACAGAGAATCCCAATAACCTGGGGTTTGAACTCACAAAACCATAATATCATGACCAGAACTGAAACCACGAGTCAGATGCTTGACCCACTGAGCCATCCAGGCATCCTTAGGTTCTTAGATACTTTTGAACAAAGTTAGTACACAGATACACAGAGAAAAGAGTAGACACAAATGACATTACCTTGTGCCTTTTACAAATAAATAATACTTTGAGGGCCAACTGGGTACCGTTGTAACACAAAGTGTTTCGTTCTGTTTGGCTTTAATAAAATCATGATCGCCTATTATCTTACATTCAAGAGAAACAGAAACTGGATTGTTACTTATTATTTCTATGACTTCTTTGTCCATTAAAAAAAAAGAGGTGTTTTTAAGATGAGCGGGTAAAAGTAGATGTGAAAATAAGCGTGGGTTCACTGTTAGGTAAAACTGTGAAACAGGTCAAGTTTGGCTTCCTCTTCCTCTTTTAGTTCAGGGAAACTCACCAAAGTATCTCCAGCACCTAGCACGGTACCTAGCACATAGTAGGTGCTCATTATTTGTTAAATGAGTGGTGATTTCGCTAAGACATATCTTTCACTAATTTGTTAGTGACTTTGTATGTTGCCCATCCTTGGAGTATTCATTCTAAAGGATTGCCAGAGGAAGTGGGCAACCTCTGCCCAAAGGTACGAACTGTTAAAGGTTGAACTTCAGTGGGGAGATCTTTTAAAGTGCAGAATTTTCCCCAAGAGCTACTTCCAACCACATCACTGATCAACTAGTTACTTCCCTAAGACATAACATCCTGAATATTTCCAGTTCTTGATTCCTGTGCAAAAATCACAGGAGTTGTTGATTCTAAAGCAATCACTGCCAATTTGTAGACTATTTGCTTGTAATTTGTATTATTAGGTAAGACTTGAATCCGGTTCACCATCTTCCCCAGTACCTCTAACATTCCGCACAAAGGCTGTCACGGTGACTGGGTGGTGAGCAGGGATGTCCTCTAAAACGCCAAACTGCTGGCGGCAGCAGCCTACCAGCCATGTGCTGGCCCAGGCACTCAGTGATACAGCCAAAACATGCTGTGTTAACCCTACAGCTCCCACCTGCTGGAGGCACTGCTATTTTAAGGTATAGAATGTAGACAGTACGCACACACTACACAAATGTGTTTGAAGAGAGCTAAATTGAAAAATACACATTTGTGCTGAATTACTTCAACAGTGGCTTCGTTTTTTGAAAAGAAGCGTACCGTTACCTTTGCAAAATGGCTTTTTCCAGGCCCTAAAGGAAGGCTAGGCGGCTTCTCGGGTAACCTTTCCTCCCTCTCTCAACCCCTTCCCATATTTCTTCTTGCAGCCCCCATCCTCTGAACCCACACAAGGAGGACAGAACGAGTGTCTGTGTTGAATGGAGGAAGCGGACGCTGCGCAAGTGCTAGACGCTTTTCAAACGATGGTCGCTCTCTCCTGGGTCTGACAAAGCCAGCCTCGCGACGCACCAGCAGGGTGAGAACGGAGGCAAACCTCCCCAGCACCGGGAGAAACCCCAAGCCCCACCCCCCCGTCCCTCCCGCCCTGAGGCTCGGCCCGCCCTCCTCCCTTCCCTATTGGCTCGGTGGCTCCACGCGTCACGCCTGCGACGCCGACGGTGCCCTACCAGCGAGGGGCGGGGCTCGGGGCGCGCCAGGAGGGGCAAGCGCGCACGCGCAGGAGAGTGGGTCTGGGTCCGGACGGGGGAAGGGAGGGGGTGGTGTTCCCGGTTTCCTGGGTTACCTGAGGGGGCGGGGGTGGAGAGTTCGCGGCGGCGGCAGTGGCAGCGGCGGCGGCGGCAGCGGCAGCGACAGCGACGACGACTCGGGATTCTCCCGGTGAGTGGAAGGGCGCCGCGGCGGCGGCTGCAGCCAGAGAGCAGGTAAAGGCGGCCGCTGGGCGCCGACGACGCCGGCAGAGGGCTTGGGCTCCCGGATACCATCCGTGGCCTGGAGGGAAGGCGGTTTGGGGTGGCGGCGGTCGCGGGGGTCTGGGGGTCGCCGCCACCCGGCTGAGGGCGCTGGGGACCCGGCCCCAAGCCCGTCTTCAGGCGTCCTCTCTGGCTCCGGGTCTCCGAGATGTCTCCCCCCGCCCCCCGCGCCCGGGCAGCCTCTGACAGCAGCTGAGCGGCGGGCGGGAGCTCCTCCCGGCCCCCCTGGACCCTTGCAAGCGGCCACCCGCCACCAACTTTATTTGCCGGCGCACGGAGGGGCGGAGGTCGAGTAGGCTGGCGGCGATTTGCTGCTAGCTTGATTGTATTTATTGTCCTGTGCGGTGGCACTGCCTCCACCCCGACCGGGCCCAGACTGGCAGGTCGGGGACGGGAGTTGACAGTTTCCGCGCCACCACCCTTGCAGTCGCTCCTTGAGCTCCTGTCCCGCGGTCCTCACCCATCTGTCATCTCCCCCGTGTGCCTTGGTCTGCTGCTTTTCTTATGCCTGTGACACCCTTTGCCGGGGCGAGAGACTCTCCAGAGGATCCTCTGAGACATCTGCCGTCTGTCTCCGGCATCATTGGAGCCTTGGCTGAGATGCCTCTTGGTCTCTGGCAGGATTAAACTGTTCGGGAAATAACCCAGGAAGACCCTGGCACCACAGCGTGGAGGTCAACGAGTTGTTTAGTAGTGGCGGGGATAAGGCCAGAGGCTTTAAGAACCGTCCCTCTAGCCTTAATTCTTATCGTGCGAAACCAAACCAAACCAAACATTCCCTAGATGCTCAACGGACCATACACACCCAGTGACAGCACTTGGCAGTTGATGAGGTTTGTTTTAAGCAGATAGAAAATTTTAAGGGAGTTGCATCCTGTGTTGAGTACGTGGGTGTTAATAGGGACCAACGTTTCCTTGAACATTGAATTCAACCCGCATTTTTCCTAGGGTTTGTTTAACAAATTGATAGGACAAACTGAATTGGGCTTTCCTTCCTGATGATTCTTGGCTGATCTGCTGTTACTTTAAACTTCCACACCCAGAAACCTTATGCTAATAAAGATGTTGACAATGAGCTTTCATTTTATAGATGTAGTTATTAATACGGGGTATCTGTTTTAAAGAGCTTTACAAGTAGTCAGCAACTTTTTTTTTTAATAACTCTTGGCTGTCCTTCATATTGTTACTGCCTAAAGATTGAGAATTTGGAGACAAGAATTAGGAGAAAATGAGTTACTATATAATTTAATTTACATGAAAGCAGTGTGTAAGCCATAAAATGATCTATAAATTTAGTATATATTTATTGAGCATGGACTGTGTGTCAGAGTTTTCTGAACACATAAATATCCCCTCCTTCATGGAGCTTACATTCTAGTGGGGGATCTCAGATAATAAAATATGTGCTATGTCATTCGGTGTCAAGGACTAGAGAGAAAAAGCAGGGAAGAGGGAGAGATCAGGAACTGGAAAAGGGTTTTAACTAGGGGTAGTCAGGGAAGACTGCCTAGAGAACGTGGCGTCTGAGCCCAAGACCGGAAAGGAGACGGTAATCCGTACCCCTCTCTAGGGGAAGCGTGTTCAAGTAGACGGAAAGGCACTTGCAAAAGCTTTGAGGCAGGCGTGTACTGGGCATGTTTGTGGACAGCTCAAAGTCAGATTTGGCTCTGGTGCAGTGAGCAAAGTAAGAGATCATCTCTAGTAAGAGATGAAATCAGGTGAGTGGGAATGGGAAATCAGGTTGGGTGAGGTCTTGTAGGCCTTTGCACGGGCTTGGTCTTACACTCTGAGTGAGAAAAGGACTCATCCCTCTGAATAAAGAAGAGATATAATGAGACTTTTACAAGGGTCACTCTGGTGGCTGGATGAAGAATAGACTTTGGATGAAGGAGAGGGTAGAAGCAGAGATATCAGCTCAGGGACTCCTGCCATAATTCAGGCCATGGATGGTTATCATTTGGACCAGAGTAGAATCGGTGGAGTGGTTGATTTCTGGCCGAATTGAGGATAGACTCAACAGGAGACTTAAAGACAACTACAGTTTTTGTCCTAAGTGAGTGCAAAGATGCAGTAGACAGGTACTGAGATGAGGTTTATGAGATGGGCAGTGGGTTAGGAGTTGGTTAGAAGACCACAAAATGAGACATCCAAGTAGAGATTATTGGTAGTAGATTCTGGTAACTTTGTATTGAAGACACTTTTCACATTATCTTGACTTTAACAGGGGTTTAGTATTTCACCCATGAACTGCCAACCTTTTTCAGACTCCTTTTCTTTTTAGCTCTTTTGGACCAACTTATTCATTCTTTTCACGAAATGTAGCTTTGCTTTTATTTGCTTGCACTCAGAGCATCTGTTTGTTAGTTTCATTTGTAGAGAAAGCCGTATAATCTAGAATTTCAGAGTACCTTTTTAGTTTGTTGCTGTGTTTAACTTGAACACCTCAAATGACTAAGCTTTTCCCAAATTATGTTTAGATGCCTGGCTTAAGTTCAAGAATTTTTTTAAGTCTCAGAAATCTTGTTATCAAACGTGGCTTCACTTGGCCCTTTGTGAAATTACAATGGAAATGACCTGTATTTTTAATACTTTATTAATAAGTCAGTAATATACAGGGATTATCCTAATTCTTTTGTTTCATTAAAGATGGCTTGAAATAAATGGGCCATCACATGTTAAACGGAGATCTTTTCATCAAATTATGCAGTATTTGGAGCCATAGAATTTGGCCTGTAAAACTTGTATCCAAAATATATCAGGATTCTAGAGTTTAAGGTCTATGCCTTCCCTTAAGAACCAGGCTACAAGTACATGACTGTTCGGGTTACCTTTCCCTTTTCTCTAAGTTGTACCAAGACATCTACTTCTTTTATTTGTATCATTCCTTCGAATAAAGTAATTTGGTACCCCCTCCTCCGAAAAAAGAACCCAGGCTATAAACTAATATATTTAAATGGATTTTCAACCTAAATATATTCTGAAAGTACATAAAAAGATGTCATATTAATAACTAATTATAAACAGTCCATGGGAACACCATATGTTCTTTGATACTGCTTTCTTTTGCTATTGTTTCTCACTGGTATTTGTCTTTCTTTCTCTTAATTCTCCTGGCCTTGATTTATAGTAAGTGAGAGAGACCTGATACATTTTGAAACTTTGAATGGTTTTCAGGTCTAATTGTGGGGAAGAAAAAAAAAAAAAAAGAAAAATCTTTTTTAACAATATGAAAAAGTAGTGCTTAAAGTATGATCATCTTAATTAATCAAGAAAGGAATCAAACGGTTTTCCTAAAGGCTTGTCATTGTTCCATTCAAATGTGATTCCTTGAAATTGAAACTCAAAATGTGTGAGGAAATAAGAGAACTTCTAGCTACTTTAAATGAGTGGAAGAAATGGATGAATGATAAGACTACTGTGCATACTTAGAAAATGTTGATACAATTCATCTTTAAAAGGTAAAGAGGATAGAAGATTTTTGCCAGAAACCTGAAGAATCACATATTTCAAATTGAAAAATGAGGTAGGGGAAAGTGAAGCTTAGAAACTATACATTGAACATTTTGACACTAAATGATTCCTAGAAAAATTATAGACCAGATTGCCAAGCAGATGCTTTGTAATCTGTGATTAGAAAACACAGCACTGATTATTAAGACCCAGAGTGAGTTTTTTAAGAACAAGTCATATTAACCTCTTGCTCACTTTGTCAAAGATATGATAGTATTAAATAATCTTTTTAAGCACCTCACATCTTACAAATTGCGTTCCCATTTATTATTTTATTTAACTCTCACAAAATCCTTGTCAAGTAGTGTCAGATGGGGAGTCCTCAATGGTAGGAGCCCTGGGAAGACACAAAGGGGACAGATGTGGGAGATGTTAGAAAGGACTTGCCTAGATACGGAGTAAAAGAAAGGGAGGAATCAAAGTGGGCTTTGGGGATTCTAGACTGTCTGACTGGGTGGATGGTAATGCTGGTAATTGATCTTCATTTTGAAAATATAGGTGGTGGAACAGATTTGGAGATGTGAAATTCATCAGTTCACATCAGTTTGGTGAGACTAGTTGTTTTCTTTGTTGGAACAGAGTCAGGTATAATTAGAATTTTCAAAATATATAGGTCTGGAGCTCAGAAGAAAAGTCTAACCCAAATAAAAAAGGCTTCATTCATTCAGTAGACATATCCTTTCAAATACTTTTGGTAAGGAAGGGAGGACAGTGGGGAAGCTTGAGCTGGGAGATGGCATTGGGGAAGGTTTATTTTTCTTTAAAGATAAAAGAGCCAAGGAACTTTAGTGGAATGATAGAGTCCATTGAAGAGGAAAGAAAATTGAAGTCACAAAAAAATTGAAGTCACAAGAGAAAGAAGATAATCAGACATAACCTCAGCAGAAATGGAAGGGTTGGGAACAAGAGCACAGGTGAAAGGGCTACCCTGTAGAAGAGCAGTGATGTATCTTCCTAGTATTAAAAAAAAAAAAAGAAAAAAAAGGAAATAGAGACTAGATACATAATATAATATAGCATCTCTTGTCTCTGTGGGAATCAGGTTATGTGCTGAAATTGAGGAGGAAGAGCATGGATTGGGGTACATTTCATGGGAAGAGTTACTGTTGTGATGGGAAAAGGGACTTGGCCAGGGACCACTAACCTAATTACTGAATAGTGATAAACACCCTTGAAATCACAAATGAGTAGAGCAGCCAATCAGAATGGTTAAGCAGTTTTCTCCAGCAGTTCTCCATAACAGTGCAGAAAATGTTTGGTTAGACTAAATCTGGATGGGGAGTGGAAGGGGGGTTGTGATGTAGAACCTGGAAGGGGGTGGTACAGAGTCAAGGAACTGAGGGTGCTAATGAAGTTGCTAATTGAAGAGCTGAACCATAGGTAGGTATCCTGCTTGATTGAAGAAGACAGCCAAGCCAAGATGGAGCTGATAAATGTGGAGAACAAAGAGGGTAGGAATTTCAATGAGTAAGCTGTAGGATTAATGGAAGTAAAGGAGTACTAGAGATGGAAAAATAGGCATGTGATGTGAGGTCCTAACTTTAAGATTCTAGAGTCATAACAGTTGCAAGTGATGATAAGGGTCAAAGTATGGCCAGTGATGATGGGTAGCCAAGATTAATAGTGCTTATGCAGTGATCATAATATTAATAAAACTACAATTTATCAAGTACTGCTGTATACTCGTCACTATACTAAATGCTTTGCATAGTTTATCATACTTATTTTTCACAACTATCCCTTGAGGCACATATTAGGGACTCTATTTTACAAATGAAGAAATGGGTGCTCGGTGAAGTAAAGTAACTTTCCCAAAGGTACACAACTAGGAAGTACCTGATTCTTTCTGGCCCCAAAGCCCTTATGCCCACTTAATACACTATGCTGTTCTTCTCCAAAGTAGGGGTCATTGAAGAAGAGGAAATCAAAGAGCTCTAAATCCTAGTATGTTGGGATTAGATTATTTTTTCTTATGGATAATGAAGCCCTCAGAAACAACAGATCTTGTGTGGAGAGGAAGACAGGACTTTTGTAACAAAGTTCTCAATAAATGGAGACGAAAGACTCAAAGTCAGTAGTTGACAACTATAAATATAGCTATAATTTAGCCTTAGGAGTAGATAAAATGGGTAATAGTGATGCACAAGTCACTTTGAGAACCAGATGATAACCAGAATAATACCGACTTGTCTTCCTGGCCTGGGATCTGGGTGTATATAGTGATTTATTAAGAGGAGAAGATTAAATGCTCCTCTTGTGTAAAGGTAGAGGATACAGGGACATTTCTTCACAACAGAACTAGGGTTCCTAAAGCTAGGGAGTGAAGTGTCCAGGGAGGAAGAAGCACTCATCTAGTTGCGTATGAAAAATCAGAAAGGATAGGTGGGCAGGTAGGGTCATCATATAATTTATTGACCAAATACGTGTTATTTTGAAAATGAAAAGAGTGTCATTAATAGTTACCCTGGGACAGCAGGCATAAACTAGGGCTGTCCTAGGCAAATCAAGATGGGTAGTCATATCTGTGATATGTAACAGGAGGAGCTATCATCTTGGAAAAGGGCTGTGGATGTTGAGAATGAACAAATTGAGCCCTAAGTTAGAGGGACATGAATGGGGCTTACTAGCCTGAGATTATTCTCTCCAGCCCTGTAATACTGCCCAGACATGTTCTGGGTACGTCTTGTTCTAGAAGAGTCAGGGGATCTGAAGGAAGTTCTGGATTCATCTCTCTATGAAGAGTTGGAATCCATTAGCATATAGGTGGTACTAGAAACCTTAGAAGTGGATGAGATCATCAAAAGAGAACACAAAGAATGGGAAGTGAGGAATAGGACAGGATCCAGAGGCTCCCCAACATGAAGGAGCTGGCAAAGAAGAATCCAGCTAAGGAGACTGAGGAGGAGTGGTCAGAAGGGTAGAAGGAAAACCAGAAAAGATTTGTCATCTCACAAATCCAGAAAGAAGAGAGATTTAAGAGTGGATGATTAATAGTCTCATTTGCTTTATGTTCCTCAGAGGTCAAAGAAGATAAGGACTGGAATGTGTCCATTGGGTTGGATTTGGCAATTAGAAGATTATTGTTGATCTTGGCCTGAGTAGTTTTGGTAGAGAAGTGTGAGCGCAAGTCAGACTGCAGTGCACAGAGAGGTGAGCCGAGGCGAGGCAGGAGGACTGCTTCAAGTATAGATTACCCTTGAGGAATCTTGAAAGACAAGGGTATCAACAGGATATATCCGGATACTTATATTTATATTTGTATTTGTACTTCTATTTATTTATTTTAGACAGTGAAGAAGTCAGTGGAGACGAGGGGTTGAAAACTAGGAGAGAGCTGGATTTCCAACCAATGCCTCCTAGTAAGGTCAGTAATTTTGTTGTAATGAGAAGAGTGAAAGTAAGAGGAAGCTACATTGTAAATCAAGTAAGACAAACTTTGTAATAACTACAATTCATCAGAACCTGGAATAGGTAGGAAGAAGAGAGAGAATTCCTAATTTGGTGAAATAGTGAAAAGTGGCATCTAGGTTGTGGACTAACTCTAGGATTCTGTTTTTTCTCTACAGTTTTTGGAGGGAGCGGGAAGCATGCGCATAAAGTTTATTCGTTCAGGATTCCTGATCCCATAACACTAATGATTTTTATAATTTTCATCGATTAATTTTTATCAAGTTCTTGGACCAAAGTTTCTTTTGCTAGATACAACATTAACCCATCTCGCAAACACTGTCAACGCAACGTTTTAGAGCTTGAAAAGCAACAAGAGATAATCTCATTCCACCTTCTCATTTTTTACACGGGGAATCAAAGATCTAGGGATGCTGGCACACAGGTGGAGGCACCGAGCCTCAGTCTGACTCTGAGTCCAGAACTGCATCTCCTACAACCTGCTAGATTTTTATTCAGGCTACTTTCTTGTTGCTGAGGCATCTTCTCCTTCCATTCTTTGACTTGACAGGTTGTAGAAGACTAACTTTCTAAATAAGTAAAATAGAGGTCTTAATGTATGGATTTAATGTGATAGATGAACAAAATGCTCTTCGCATCTTACTGGAAAATCACAACATGTTGTAATATTATTTTTACTATTTTACTATTTTTATTAAATTATTCCAAGCCCTTCTTGGAAAGTTGAACTTTGTTTTAAGATATCTCTTTTGCAAAGTCTCTTTTTAAGAAGTCTCTTCTCTTTAAGAAGCCAAAAAGAATATAGACTTCCAGACCATAAAAATGTGGTTTCTGGGAATACCTTATCCAATTTCCTGGCTATCATTCTTGACTATCTCTGGATATTTCAACTGTCTAAAATCATAACAGTAATATTTCTCTTTTATGGTACTTGAGAATATTAAGGTATATAAAATTATATTTAATGTAATATTATGTATGTATATATATCATTTACATATATTTTACGTTATATATATTTGGGACAATTTTTGAAGTCATTTGATAAATACTGAGAAATATCAATGTTCTTTCCTCTTCCTTTTTGGTTTTTGTTTGTCTTTCTTTCCTTATTTTTGAAATATAATTAACATAGTGTTATATTAGTTTCAGGCATACAATAAAATGATTCATCAATTCTATACGTTACTCTAGTGTTCATCATGAGAAGTGCATGTGTAATCCTCATTACCTATTTCACCCAACCCCCCACCCACCCACCCACGTCTGGTAACCATCAGTTTGTTCTCTATAGTTCAGTCTGTTTCTTGAGCCACCTGAGTGGCTCAGTCAGTTAAGCGTCCGACTCTTGATTTCGGTTCAGGTCATGATTTCACAGTTCGTGAGTTTGAGACACACTCTGGGCTCTGCAGTGACAGTGAGGAGACTGGTTGGTGTTCTTTGTCTGTCTGTCTGTCTCTCTCTGCCCCTCCCCCACTCACATTCTCATTCTCTCTCTCTCTCTCTCTCTCTCAAAAATAAATAAACATTTAAAAAAAAAGAGTCTGTTTCTTGGTTTGTCTCTTTCTCTTTTTCCCCCATTGCTCATTTGTTTTGTTTCTTAAATTCCACATGAGTGAAATCATATGGTATTTGTTTTTCTCTGAGTTTTTTCACTTAGCATTATACTCTAGCTCCATCCTGTTGTTGCAAATGGCAAGATTTCATTCTTTTTTATGGTTGAATAATATTCCATTGTATATGCATATCACATCTTGTTTATCCATTCATCTAATGATGAACCCCTGGGTTGTTTCCACATCTTGCCTCTTGTAAATAATACTGCAGTAAACATAGGGGTGCATGTATCTTTTTGATTAGTGTTTTCATTTTCTTTGGGTAAATACCTAGTAAAGGAATTACTGGATAATATGGTAGTTCTGTTTTTAATATGTTGAGGAACCTCCTTACTCTTTTCCATAGCAGCCATGCAAGTTTACATTCTCACCAGCAGTGCACAAGGATTCCTTTCTCTCTACATCCTCACCAACACTTATTATTCCTTGCCATTTTGATTCTAGTCATTCTGACAGTTGTAAGATGATATTGTATCGTGGTTTTGATTTGCATCTTTTTTTTTTAAGTGTATTTATTTATTGAGAGAGAGAGAGAGAGAGAGAGAGAGAGAGAGAGAGGTGGGGGCGGGGGGTGGGGAGAGTCAGAGAGAGGGAGACAGAGAATCCCAAGCAGGCTCTGCACTGCCAATGCAGAGCCCCATCACAGGACTCGAACTCATGAAACCGCAAGATCGTGACCTGGGCAGAAGCCAAGAGCTGGACACTTAACTACCTGAGCCACACAGGTGCCCCAGATTTGCATTTTTCTGATGATTAACAATGTTGAGCATCTTTTCATGTGTCTGTTGGCTGTTTGTATGGCTTCTTTGGAAAAATGTGTATTCAGGCCCTCTAGCCATTTTTAATCAGATTATTTCTTTTTTGGTGTTGATTCATATAAGTTCTTTATATATTTTCACTGTTAACCCCTTTTCAGATATATCATTGCAAGTATCTCTGCCATTTCTTTGGTTGCTTTTTTGTTTTTTGGATGGCTTCCCTCACTGGGCAGAAACTTTTTTTTTGGTGTAGTCCCCAATAGTTTTAATTTTGCCTTTTTTTTTTTTCCTTAGGAGATATATCTAGAAAAATGTTTCTGTGACCGGTGTCAGACACATTACTGCCTGAGCTCTTTTCTGGGATTTTTATGGTTTTAGGTATTATGGTTTCATTTAGGTCTTTAATCCCTTTTGAACTTATTTCCACATATAGTATAAGAAACTCGTAAGACTGTCTTTTTCCCATTGTATTTTCTTGCCTCTTTTGTCATAGATTAATTGACTGTGTAGGCATGGGTTTATTCTGGGCTCTCTATTCTCTTCTACTGATGTGTCTATTTTTGTGCCAGTACCATACTGTTTTGATTACTATAGCTTTGTAGTATATGCTGAAATGTGAGATTGTGATACCTCCAGCTATGTTCTTTCTCAAGATTGCTTTGCCTAACTAATTTAAAGGGATTCATGTACCCCTTTGTTGTACCCCCTATACTGGAATTAAAATTTTTAAAAACACTAAAAAAAATAGATTGCTTTGGCTTTTCAGGGTATTTTGTGGTTCTATATAAATGGGTTTATTCTGGGCTCTCTATTCTCTTCTACTGATGTGTCTATTTTTGTGCCAGTACCATACTGTTTTGATTACTTAAGTTTATTTATTTTGAGAGAGAGAGTGCAAACAGGGTAGAGGTAGAGAGAGAGGGGGGAGAGAGGATCCCAAGCAGGTTCTGCACCAGAGCCCGATGGTGGGGCTCAAACTCACGAACCACGAGACCATGACCCAAGCCAAAGGCGGATGCTTAACCAACTGAGCCACCCAGGTGCCCCTATTTTATTTATTTTTGAGAGAGAGGAAGAACACAAGCTGGAGAGGGGGGCAGAGAGAGAGAGACACACACACAGAATCTGAAGCAGGCTCCAGGCTCTGAGCTGTCAGCCCAGAGCCCGATGCAGGGTTCAAACCCATGAACTGTGAGATCATGACCTAAGCCGAAGTCAGATGCTTAACCAACTAAGCCACCCAGGCACCCCTATTTTTTCTCTACTTAAAAAAAAATTTTTTTTAATGTTTATTTTTGAGAGAGAGAGACGGAGTTTAAGTGGGAGAGGGGCAGAGAGAGAGGGAGATACAGAATCTGAAGCAGGCTCCAGGCTCTGAGCTGCCAGCACAGAGCACGACACGGGGCTCTAACCCATGAACAGCAAGATCATGACCTGAGCCAAAGTCGGACACTTAACCGACTGAGCCACCCAGGTGCTTCTGTTTTTTCTCTATTTTTACGCCTGCTTTTTTTGGCATGGTTTAACCATGTCCAATCCCCAAGATAGTTGTTGGGATGGATTTGCTATTTTTTTAGGAATTTGTTCTTACGTTTAACTGTTTCAAAGTTAACTGTGTCTTTGCTTAGTGGAAATATATTTTAGTTAAATATATTTAAATTATCTGTGGTAGCATTTGGGTTTTGGCTGAGTGTGTTGTTTTTAGTAATTTATTTATCATAAGTGAAATCAATTCTATATGCTCATTTGAGTATTATGAACTTTTAAAGAGCAATAGTAGTATATTAATTTTTTCCTTTCTTCTTTCTCTTCGATCTTTAAGATTGCTCTGATCAAAATGTGATTTGGTACAATAGAATTTTAATTAGTTCTGTAGGTTCATTTGTCTGAGTTCCTTAGATGGAATAATAATAATTGTAATTGCGTCCGTATTATTTCAACAGTGTAATTATTATACTGAGTTTGGATGGGTGTGAAATTAAAACAATGGTAAGAATGATTTCCTCTTTTATTATATTAATGTGGCTTATTTGAAAGGGCAACAAAACATTTATCTGTTCATAAAATCACTCATTGTTACTCCTTCTGGGTATTGATTCATTGAAATATACAGTTCAGTGTATCCTGGTCGATGGTAAAGGGAGGTTTTACGGGTGTAACTTGCAGAACAGCTGTGTCTTTCTATCAGCTTGCGTTTATACTACTTTTTAATATTTACTTGTCTAGACTTTACTGGATCTTAAATGCATTGTAACTTAGAGTTTATTAAAGATTAAAATCCTTTACTGTCTTCTGGATTTCCTCGTTAATGATGCTTCCAAAGATGGTAACTGTTCTTTAAGTTTTTTCTGTTAGCCTTATTTAAATATTTTGGAGAAAATTTCTTTTTTTCTCTTTTAAGTTTATTTATTTATTTTGAGAGAGAGAGAGAACGTGGGGAGGGGCAGAGAGAGAATCTCAAGCAGGTTCCGTGCTATTAGCACAGAGCCCAGTGCAGGGCTCGACCTCATGAACTGCCAGATCATGACCTGAGCTGAAATCAAGAGTCAGGTGCTTAACTGACTGAGCCACCCAAGCACCCCCGGAGAATATTTCTGAAGTCATATGTTCCATACAACTGAAGCATATTCGTTTTCTCTACACTTTATTTTTAAAAAAAAAATTTTTTTTTTTTAACGTTTATTTATTTATTTTTGGGACAGAGAGAGACAGAGCATGAACGGGGGAGGGGCAGAGAGAGAGAGGGAGACACAGAATCGGAAACAGGCTCCAGGCTCCGAGCCATCAGCCCAGAGCCCGACGCGGGGCTCGAACTCACGGACCGCGAGATCGGGACCTGGCTGAAGTCGGACGCTTAACCGACTGCGCCACCCAGGCGCCCCTACACTTTATTTTTAAAAATAGAATCCCAGTAATGTAGTTTTGACAAAACTTGATTATGCACAATTTAAGGAAACATTTAGAATGTGTAATTTTGATTTTAAATTAACTTTGATGCTTACTGTTACTATATTACTATTACTATATTTCTGTTTTCTGCATACTATACTGTCATGGAAGTTCACAGCCCAAAAGATAATTAGAAATCATCTGTTTTGTTTTTGTTTTTATTTATTTTATTTTTATTTATTTTGAGAGAGCATGTATGCTCATGTGTGTGCACATGAGCGGGGGAGGGGCAGAGAGAAAGGGAGAGAGAGAATCCCAAGCAGGCTCTGTGCTGTCAGTGCAGAGCCTGATGTGAGGGCAGATCTCATGAACTGTGAGGTCATGATCTGAGCCGAGATCAAGAGACGGACACTTAACCAACTGAGCCACCCAGGTGCCCCTGTTTTTGTTTTAATATGTATGAGAAAAATGGGGATCAGAAAGGTTAAACATTTGCCTAAGATTCTAAAGAGTGTTTGAGGCAAAACCAGAAAACCTGAAGTCTCTTGGTTTTTAGTGTAGTATTCTTTAGACTATACTGCCAACCCCTTGAACATTTTAATGCACTTTATGAAAGTAATCTCCTAACCAAAAGATGTCTGATATACTATAAAAAGTGATTGCATTTGGTTTTCAGTATGTAATCCATTTATAACTTTAACCCCTCTTCTTTACATGCGTCTACGTGTTTACCACAGTGGTAGAAACTAAATTGTGATGATACTCAATGTAGTAGAAAAAAATATTAAGCATAGTTTGAAGTTGAAATGCATTTGCTTAATGTATACTCCTTTTTTATTTCTGTTCTCTGTCACTCTCAGTACCTTCTCTCCTACTATCTGTCTATCCATCTTCATGGGTGGTTAGAGAGTGGCAGAGTAAGCAGCTGGGTCTCAACTTGATCTCACTGCTAATCTTTCTTGATGTGCCACGTTTTGTAACAGTGAACACATTTGTCTGTAATTGACTGCCTCAACCAAGTTGTTTTTAGAAGGGAAGCTAATTTTCACTGTGTCTATAAGAATTATGAAGGAATAAGAGGAAACTATGGCCATGCACACTTACGTGGTGTCTTTACAGCTTCTGTATATCTGTGTTCAGTATTTCTGAAACAATTTGCAGAATCTTTTACCTTATACAAGACAAATATTAAAAACTGGTGATCATGGTGCTGCTATATAAAATATTTTTATTATTTTCATTTCACATTTAGCATAAGATCCCAATCTGGGTTTTTATTGTTTCTTTAGGAGATATGGAAAACCGTTATTTCTAAAATTGACTTTAAAGAACTTTTAAACTGTGTCCTCTGCATTATAATCTTTAAAATAGGAAGAATAAACATCCAAGATTTTATTGCTAAAGTTTTTTGTTTTTAATCTAAAAAAATTTTGGTAGTTGGGGCGCCTGGGTGGCGCAGTCGGTTAAGCGTCCGACTTCAGCCAGGTCACGATCTCGCGGTCCGTGAGTTCGAGCCCCGCGTCGGGCTCTGGCCTGATGGCTCGGAGCCTGGAGCCTGTTTCCGATTCTGTGTCTCCCTCTCTCTCTCTGCCCCTCCCCCGTTCATGCTCTGTCTCTCTCTGTCCCAAAAATAAATAAACGTTGAAAAAAAAATTAAAAAAAAAATTTTTTTTGGTAGCGTTTTTTACGTGTTTCTGTAGCACTTTCCTCAGTACCTTAAATGCCTGCTATCGAACAGAAAAAGGCTTTTGTAAATGTGGCTATTTATTTCTCAGAGTTTAAGTTGTGGGAAAATTTCCTAAAGGAATTTGAATGTTAAAATGTTTTCTATCAAAGTTAGTATCAAATGAATTGGTGTTTGTTTGTTGAGCTCTTACTATCTGTGGCACTGTATTAGGCAAAAAAATTTTTTTTCTAAACAAATGAGACCTGATTTTCCTTCTTAAGGGGAGTATAATCTTGTTTGGAAAGAAACAATACAATACCGTTAACACAAGGCGGTGAGTCTTAAGAGGCATGTTGAAAGTAATGAACTGGGAATGAATAGGAATTTCTGCAGCAGCAACAACATGCCAAGAAACATTAGTGAAATAGTGTTGAGACATTGAGCACCCTTAGGAGGAGTTATGGGGTGCTGGAACGTGTTCTGAGATGTGCCGAGAGATTAGAAAGGTTAGATGGTGGAGGGAATGACATAGCACGATAATAAGGAGTCGGGAACTTATTCCCCAGGAATTGGAGTGTCATTTATTATTTTAGGAAACGTGAATGACATTTTTAGCAGTTGTAGAATTTGGATTGGATGGAAAGTAGACCAGGCAGAGTAACCAATTAAGAGGTTGTCAGTATTACAAGTGAGAGAGGGGATGAGGGCCTGTGGATGCTCCGGCATCCAGGCATTCAAGGTAATGATCATAATCACTAATAATTATTGATCTTCCTACAGTCTGCCCCTCCCCATGCAACGCATCTTATGTGAGTTATCCCATGTAATTTAAATATTCACAACAGGATACTCCTGAAACCAATACTACACTGTGTGTCAGCGACCTTGAATTTAAATTAATAAAAAATATTCACAGCAGGGGTGGCTGGGTGGCTCAGTTAGTTGAACATCTGACTCTTTATTTCAGCTCAGGTCATGATCTCACAGTTGTGAGCTCAAGCCCCGCCTTGGGCTCTGCGCTGAGTGTGGAGTCTGCTTGGGATTCTCCCTCTCCTTCTCCCTTACCCCTCTCCCATTTGCATGCACAAGCTTGAATGAATGAATGAATGAATGAATGAATGAATATTCGCAGCAATTTTACATGCCCTTAGATAAGACTGAGACTTAGAGGAAGCCAAGTAAGCCAGGGTCATAGAGTTAGCAAGTAGCAGATGCAGAGGTAAACCAGCAAAGCTGTCAAACGGAGGAACTGACTGGGCCCCACATGAAATGCTATTCTGGTTTCTCCCTGAGTAACTGGGTAGAGCCCATCAACTGAAATAGGAGTGAGGAAGGAAGAGCTGGTTTGTTGGAGGGAGGAGTTGATGTTTGCTTGGGAGAATAGAAATTTGTATGCAGAATCCAGAGAGTGCCTGAGTCTGTATCCTGCCTCTGACGCTTAGTAGCTGTGTGGCCTGAAGCAGTTGCTTAACCTCACAGTGCTTCAGTTTGTGACATGTGACAAGTGGGGAGAGAATTGTACTTACGACATCCTTATGAGGAATAAACCAGCTACTATAGTAGTGTGCTTACAGTAGTGCCTCATGTCTCGTAGTTGTTTTAGATGTTAGCTGTATCATCACCATCATTCTCATTATTCTATAAAAATCCAGAGATGTGATTTCAAGATGTATGAGCCATTTGGTGTAAAACTTCTAGCACATTCCTCCTAGGCGGGTGTGAAGCGGCAGGAGATGATTTACCCTGATGAGTCTTTGTAGTTCTTCTTATTGCCACCTCACTATAACTACAGTGTCTCAATCGCCATTCTTTTATGGTGCTCAGGATCAAACCCAGGTTCTTCTGAGATATCTGGTTCCCCATTTGTTTGTTGTAGGGAAAATGAACTGTTTGTGGAAGGGCTTAACTTCGGTACATTTTGGTGTGGCTTCCTCTCAATTTACTTCAAACTTCTGCCTTGCTGTGTTGTACCCAGGCCAGCTTTGTCGAATGAGGGGCCATGATGACTTCTCTCTGGGCCAGTTATAGGTGTCCAGGCAGCCACGATGGAGAGTGTTAACCAAGACTTCGTGGGCTTAGAGAGGGGGAGGGGAATAGGTGGGTGTTTGTCGACTCCTGAAATGTGAAAAAAAAAATAGTATGTTCATTTTTCTGGGGCCACTGCTTAGATTTCCACCTGTTGCCCCCACACCACTGCCATTTTCATTTTATTGAGTTTTTTAAATCAGGCTAAGCAATTGTACATAAATTGAAATTACTTCAGCACATTTTTGCATTCTATAATACAAATACATAAATGCATAATACAGAATAAAAGTAGGAACAGTACAACTGTTCTTCCCCCTTCCCCCCCCCCACACACATTTATTGGTTAAGGATTAGTGTAGTCCTATGTTTTTAATATGGAACATCTACATCAGAGCTGACTTCTGTGACTAATGCGTCTCGTACTTTGTAACTCCAGTTAGAGCTGAAGGTGTTACTTCTTGTTAAAATGTGAATACTTCTTTCTAGGAGGAGCAGAGTTTTGTGGGGTTTTTTTTTCTCCAGTTCATTTACTTCTTGATGTAAAAGAGAAATGTGGAAGCATATGCAAAAAGATAACACGAAGCTATAGAATACCTTGAGAAGTTTGGGGTGGCAGGATATTTGACTGGTGGAAGGCCACAGCATAGGACACAGAGGCAGGATTACTGTCTAGTTGCATTTGCACTTAGTGCAACAAACAGAAGTTTGTAGAGAGGTTCTTGAAGCATGTTTCCAGGTGTGTAGATTGAAACCTAGCAGACTTGAGTAAAAGTTCCGGATAACATTCAGAGATAGTATTTGGTGTTAAGGAAACTTCTTTGCCCATTGTCTAATTTTTAATTGACCTGACAGAAGGAGAAAGGTCACGTCTTGGTTAATAAACTTGGTTATTTTCGTTCTACTTAATTAGCTCTAAACATATCATGTAACTCCCAAGACAACTGTCATGGGACCTAACCATGGGACTGTGGACCTGTGAGCCTCAGTTTTTGTTAACTGTGGAATGTGGTTGGATAATATGATGTCTAAACTTTTCTGCCATTGTGAAAATGTATGATTCTAACATATTCATATTCATACCTTTATTTATGTCACTTATGAAATAGTATAGTGTTATCAAATTTTTCTCCTAAGGGTTTTTAGATTTAGTGATTTGTTACAAAGAATATGTGAGATCTTTGAGAAAGTCACTGATCAGTCTCTAGTCAATATATATTGAACTCTGGAGAGATAGGATTTAGCATGAATAATAGTCCATAACAACCAGCCTTTATTTTCAAAAGTTTGCTTCAAATAGTGGCAAGTTCTGATTCAAAAGAATTCACTGAATATTTATTATTCTGTATAGTATTGTAGTCAATCCTTACAATAATCCTGTGATTGATAGCAGTCTCCTCCTTCTTGGTACATAATACATTTCTAAAAGTATTCTTTCTGGGGTGCCTGGGTGGCTCAGTTGGTTAAGCATCCGACTTCAGCTCAGGTCATGATCTCGTGGTTTGTGGGTTCGAGCCCCACATCGGGCTCTGTGCTGACAGTTCAGAACCTGGAGCCTGCTTCAGACTCTGTGTCTCCCTCTCTCTCTGACCTCCTGTGCTCCTACTCTGTCTCTGTCTCTGTCTCTCTCTCTGAAAAATAAATAAATAAACATTTTAAAAGAAATGTTTTAAGATATTCTTTCCAATGGGAATTTCCCTAATACTATTATAATTAGGAAATTTAGGCAAGCACTTAATATTATTTTAAAAATGAATTTACCAGGGGCGCCTGGGTGACCCAGTCAGTTGAGCGTCTGACTTCGGCTCAGGTCATGATCTCATGGTTCGTGAGTTCGAGCCCCACGTTGGGCTCTGTGCTGACAGCTCAGAGCCTGGAGCCTGCTTCAGATTCTGTGTCCTCCTGTCTCTCCACCCCACCCCTGCTTGTGCTCTGTCTCTCTCTGTCTTTCAAAAATGAATAAACAGGGGCGCCTGGGTGGCGCAGTCGGTTAAGCGTCCGACTTCAGCCAGGTCACGATCTCGCGGTCCGTGAGTTCGAGCCCCGCGTCGGGCTCTGGGCTGATGGCTCAGAGCCTGGAGCCTGCTTCCGATTCTGTGTCTCCCTCTCTCTCTGCCCCTCCCCTGTTCATGCTCTGTCTCTCTCTGTCCCAAAAATAAATAAAACGTTGAAAAAAAAATTAAAAAAAAAAGAATAAACATAAAAAAATTTTTAAAAAAAAAAATTTTTTTTTTCAACGTTTTATTTATTTTTGGGACAGAGAGAGGAAAAAAAAATTTAAAAAATGAATAAACATAAAAAAAATTAAAAAAAAATTTTTTTTTCAACGTTTTATTTATTTTTGGGACAGAGAGAGACAGAGCATGAACGGGGGAGGGGCAGAGAGAGAGGGAGACACAGAATCGGAAACAGGCTCCAGGCTCTGAGCCATCAGCCCAGAGCCCGACGTGGGGCTCGAACTCCCGGACCGCGAGATCGTGGCCTGGCTGAAGTCGGACGCTTAACCGACTGCGCCACCCAGGCGCCCCCCAAAAAAATTTTTTAATAATAAAAAAATAAAGATAAATTTACCAGGATTTTGGCATTTGGTTAAAGTTAGGAATTGAGTCCTTCAAATGTTACCATTTCCCAAGGAAAATGTGTGATTTCTAATGAGGCTATGAGAATAAAGTTCATTATTATAAACTTTTTTCTTGTCTTTTTCCTCTTTTCCTTTTCTATAAAAGTCACAAGACAGGTACTCCCTACTTTTATTTTCAGTGCTTCCTTGGAAACTATATGGTCATAGAGCAGAACATCAACATTTCCATACACAGTTCTGAGGACAGGTGGCGATGATCTTTTTCTTCCTGCAGATGGCACTCTCTGCTGTTCACCTAGCGCTGAGCATTTAAAGAGCTGTAGCGTTTACCAAGAACGTTTCCTGATGTTATATAATCTTTGAAGATCCACACAGTAATTCTGTGGGACAGACATTTTATGGAAAAGGAAGCCAAACTTGACACAGCTCTGTGTTGCGGCTAGTACTTGCTAGATTCCCAATGTCCTGCCTTTATTTTCACCACTGTCACAATGCTGACTGTTTGACTATTCAGAACAGATTTAGAACTAGGGAAATATAATGAGTAAGCAGATTAGTAAGTATTTATTGAATAAGAAATAAATTTTGGTTGAATTTATGAATGAATGAATGAATGAATGAATGAATTAGTGATAGGTTTGATGGTTCTTAGGGAGGCAACTTGGTGACCTAGAGAGCCTTTCTTGTCCTATTGTTGAGCGTGAGATTTTATTTTCAGTGGTAAATGTAATGTTATTGGTAGCACTGACTAAAACAGAAATGACAAGGTACTAAAAAATGCCTAAAACTGAAGAATATCTGTGGTAATGACTTGGTGTAGGGGGGAGGTGTAGTAGTTTTATACTGTACGTCAAGGAAGTGACTATGTCAGAATCCAAAAGACTGACGGTGATGGCTTAATTCTGTGATCTTTTGGATAATAGGTTGTGGAAATTAATCACAGAACCAGAACAGAGCTGAGATATCATAGTCAGCTGTCCAAATGTCTGTGGGAAGTCTCACTCAGTAAAAGCAGGGCTGCTATTGACTTACTTTATTGACTGTTTCATTTCCAGAAGGTTAAGGAAATAGTCAGGGGAGCTGATAACTCCGAGCCTAATTTTGACCCACAATGAGGGCTCCTTAGACAGGTGAAAATAATGGGAATCCTGGGAGAAATCCATGATGTTCATTTAAGAAATTGAACAAAAGGTTGTGCCACATACTGTGCTAGATGCTGTCGATTTTGCAGTAAATGCAGCAGACAAAATCTCTGTCTCCAAGGAACTTTTATTTAAGAGCTAACCATGATCCAGCCTCATGGTTACTTAACTGCAGTGACCTTAACTTGCATTTCAGACACCTGCGTGCAGGGTCACACTCTGGCTGATGTTATGATCTGGAACTGCTTGTTTCAGAAATCTAAAAATTCCAAAATTCCTATATCCTTAATTCCCTCATTTTTTATTCTTTAATCTCATAGACGTGGGTTGCCTGTATTTCAGCTTGTATGTCAGCATCTACCTGGCCTCTTTCTCTTTCCTACCCGGTCTACAGCCCAGTTTTGACTGTATGGATTGTTGTCTCACTTGTACCCTTGATTCCCTTTCCCCTTCACTTCTGCCGCCTCACCCACCCAAACTCCCATCTCTCTGTCAGCGACACAATCTGTGTTATCTACTGTTAGATCCAAGCAGCTAAGCCCTGCGGGAGAATCGCAAACATCTGAGAAAAGTGACACTACCCAGCGTTCATGGTTTTCAACTTCTGCCGAGCTCTGAGCCCACCAGGAGGTCCTTTTGTTCACCCTTGGTCCCTGCTCTCTCCATCCTTGTTTTCCTGCTTCTCATTTTGTATTTTATTACCACACTTAACCGTAATTCTCTCAGGGACTTGACTTGAGCTGCTCTTTCTGTCTGTAATGCCTTTCTGCCGCCCTTTTCTTTCTCCCTTTACATGCTCAACTTTTACTGAAAGATTGTGTCCATCATGAAGCTTCCCTGACCACTCAAATTGGGCTCAGTGTCCCCTCATCGGTATACAGTACCTGTGTATTGGTTCGCCTTTGCCACCGTAATGGGACCTTCTTAGGCGCAGAGACGGAATTACTTTCACATTTTGCATTCTTAGTGCCTAGCACAGAGTGGGTGTTTTAGTAAATGGGAGCTAAATGGAGCAGTAAAAAAAACAGGAAGAGGAATATGGGTCAAAGCTGGAATTTAGAGAATTAGAAGTACTTCTCTTTTTTCAAAGAAAAGATAGATAAGATGCCATGCATATAGTCTCCAGAAGGGAAGGTGGTTGTAAGGTGGCCATAGGCAGAGTTTTTACTGAACCACTGGAGATAATGTGAAGAAAAGAGAGGTAAAGTGGCCAGATGAACTCCTATTTTAAAATAATACGTGTAGAAGAGGGAAAGAAGGATATGTAGATGTAGGTACAGATCTCACGTATAACAAGAGAATACAGGGATGCCGGGGTGCCTCAGTCCGTTAAGTGTCTGACTCTTGATTTCAGCTCAGGTCGTGATCTCAGGGTCGTGAGATTGAGCCCTGCATTGGGCTTCTTACTGGGCGTGGAGCCTGCTTAGGATTCTCTCTCTCTGCCCCCCTGCACCTCCCACCCCTTCCCCCCCCCCCCGCCCCGATCACGGACACGTGCACGCTTTCTCTCTCTCTCAGAAAAAGGGGCGGCGGTGGATGGAGTACAACTCTAAGAGAATAATGAGCTGAGGTTTTGAAAGAGGTTAAGGGTGACCTTTTACATTTTATATGTAGAAGATGAAAACAGCAAGCAAATAATAGATTTTTTTTCTTTTAAACAGACTGACCCCCAGAGAGTAGCTACACTTGTGGTGAGCACAGCATAAAGTGTAGAGATGTTGAATCACTATGTTGTATCCCTGAAACTAATGTAATATTGTGTGTCAGCTATACACACACTGTTTTAAAAAGATTTAAAAAAAATACACAAAAACCCGGACCCTATAATTGGATACAGAGAGTAAATGAAAATTCTCAGCTTCTGTTGTGTTTCTGACTTCTTTGATGATGAAGAATGATCTATACATAGACTAGTAAGACTGGATATAAGAATAATAATAGGAGAAAGTTTAAGCCCAGGATTAGAGAGGGATTGTACCAGAACCATTGGCTGCTCTAAATGAGGTCACATCTCAGGTTCAGATTCTGAGAAAATGTGTTAATGTCATTGACAAACTGGTAATCTTTGAGTCATTGTGGTGAATTTGAAAACTGTTAGAAGACTGTGGAGGACTAAAGTTCCAAAATTATGTATGTAGGTATTTGTATATATATATATATGCGTACATATACATATATGTATATACGTGTATATACATGCATATATATGTATATGTACATACGTATATATATGAACATAAATACATGTGTATATATATATGAACATAAATTTTGATGAGCTTGATGCTACTTCCGCAGAAGATTCTAGAGATCATTTTAAAAGAGTCTCCAATATTTACAAAAGGTAAAGATGAGCAGTCAGGGTTCCAGGGATTTTCTAGGAATAATTCATTCCAGGTAGCCCAGTTTCCGCTTTTGGCAGGGATGCCACATGCACAGGTTAGGAGATGGTGAGGCTGTGATATATCTAGGCTCCCAAACGGTATTTGACATCCATTCTATCATTCCGTGCATGGGAACGTGTTGGGGAATTGCACCATAATACAGGGCCAGGGACTGAACACCAGAACTCAGCCTTAGTTACTAATGGCAGCCTAGGGGGAAGTCTCTTAGGGGTTGCTGTTTTGACCCTGTTCCACTCATTGGTTAACACCTCCTCCTACTTCTCACTCTCAGCCGGGAACCTTGCAGTTTGTTTCACCAAGGAAACAAAAGCGCCCAAATCTTGGTCTGTTCCCTGCCAGAGCTGCTAATCTTCCTGCGTGTACTCACGTACTGTCATCCTTTTTGTTCCATTACGTGGACCGTCCCTGTTCCTATCACTTGTGTGCTAGATACTCTTCATATTGCCTACTCACTGCTGCAGCAATTACCTCCTCTCGTTCTAGCTTTTCTTTTCTTTTCCTTCCCCTGTTGGAGAAACATGCTATGCAAACATGCTATAATAGTATCTCAGCTTACAAACGTGCCATAATGTCATTCATTAAAAAACAAATAAACAGCACCACCTCCCCACCCCATGTTCCCTTCAAGCTACCACCCATTTCCTTGCCACCCAGGGGCAGAACTTCCCAAAACAGCTGTCTTAACCCCCTTGCCTCCGTTTCCTCACCACCCTCTGCCACTCCACTGAGACTACTCTTTGACGGGTTTCAGTAACTTCCACGTTGCTAAATCCTGTGGTCATTACCCAGTCTTCATCTTACTCAACCTGTCAGCAATATTTGACACAGTTGATCAATCTTTCCTGTTTCGAGCTTTCTTTACCTGGTTTCTGGGAGGCACCGCTCTCCTTATTTTTCTCCTGCCCTACCTGCTGCTCCTTCTCAGTGTCCTGTGCTGGATCCTGCCCCGCTTCCCGACTTGGGGATGCTAACCCGTGGGCTGAGCCTTAGAATCTCTTCTCCGCTTCATTTATACTCACTTTCTGTTCCCCACTGATCAATAGTGTGGCCACTAGCCACAGTCCTGTCACTGCAGCAAGTTCTGTTGGACAGCACTGCTCTGGGTTATTTCATCCTTCTCGTCCTGTTAAAATCCTTCCGTATGCTGATAACTCCCAAATTGATTCACCAGTTCCAGCCTCCCCACCTGGAGTCCAGTTTGGTGTATCCAAATATCTACTTGGTTTTCAAGCCACCTGTCAGATTTAGCATAGCGAAAATAGAACTTTATGTTCCCTCCCACCCTCCTGTCCTGTTTGTCTTGTCGATCACTAAACAGTGCTGCTCTTCACACAGCCTTAAAAAGTCTTGTGGACTTTTTGGGGTGGGGGGCAGGCGGGAAGGAGACTTCCATTCTTAAGGAGAAACAGTTCTAGGGGAACACTTCTTTTTCACCTTTCCACACCTTACTTCAGTCCCTGGCAAGTGGGAATGAGTAGCTTTTCTCCCTCTTTGTAATAATTTTTACCTTCTTCTCTTGCACTCAGTATCCAGTGCATCAAACAGAAACTAATCTCGGAGTCCTGGACTGCTTTCCCCAGATGCTCACATGACCCATTGTCTTCCTTCGTTCAGGCTTCAGCTCAGATATTACCTCTTTAGCCTGATCGCTATGGAATCTCTATGACAGTAGCATTCCTGTTGCTCTGTACCCTTACTCCTTTACTTTTTTGTAACACTTAGCACTGCCTGACATTACGATATGTTTGTTTTCCATCTGTCTGTATCTCACTGGAATCCATGAGGGCAGGGACTTTGTTTTTGCACTGTTCCTAGTGCCAAAAATAGGAGCCAGCAGGTTGTAAATGTTCCATAAATATTTGTTGAAGTAAATGCCATATTGATGAAGTTTCTGATGAAATAAAACTAAGAGGTATAGCTAATACATTGTCAGGTTTTTGCTTTTTGATTCGGCCATTCGTGTTTTACACTTTACCAGTCACTGTATTAGAAAAAGTGAAACTTACGGGCGTCTAGGTGGCTCAGTTGGTTAAGAGTCCGGCTTCGGCTCAAGTCATGTTCTCATGGCTCGTGAGTTCAAGCCCCACATCGAGCTGTCTGCTGTCAGCTCAGAGCCCACTTTGGATCCTCTGTCTCCCTCTCTCTATGCCCCTCCCTCTCCCTTTGCCTCAAAAATAAACATTAAAAAAAGAAAAAAAAAGAAAAGAAGAAGTGAAACATTATTTTCCTGAGGTGAAACATTATTTTGTGTGATTACAGGTATTTTGCTATGCTTTTCATTTATTTTAAGAATATAAAAGTTCTTATAATATTGTTAGGAGAAAGTTTTATTTATTTATGGCATTATAAAAATTGTTGCATTAGAAGTTGAATATGATAGGGTGCCTGGGTGGCTAAGTCAGGTGAGCATCCAACTCTTAATTTCAGCTCAGGTTATGATCTCATGGCTCATGAATTCAAGCCTCACATCGGGCTCTGTGCTGACAGCATGGAGCCTGCTTGGAATTCTCTCTCTCCTCCTCTCTCTCTCTCTCTCTCTCTCTCTGCCCCACCCCTGCTCACTCACTCACTTGCTCTCTGTCTCTCAAAATAAATAAATGAACTTAAAGTTTAAAAAAAGTTGAATATGATACTAATAATGATTTTTAAATTTGATGTTTTAGCTATAAAGTATAAAAAGTAGTAAGACAGGGTTCTTGGCCTTAAGGAACTCATGACCTAGTGGGTAAGACAGTCATAAGTAACTACAGGGTGTTTATGTAGTTTGGAAACAGAGGCAAATACCTATAATGCCCTAAGGATATCTTCAATCTAGTTTCCAAGGCTGTATTTGCAGACTTTATGGCCCTCCGGTATAATACAGGATGATAAAGGTCGGAGTGCAGCTGTGTGTGTGATCGTGGGGGCAGAGGAAGGTGGGGGGCACAACTGACTCTGCCCGCTGATAGAGTGACAATCTTGGATAGAATGAAACTCCCTGGATATCCAAGCTGGGCTGCGTAAAATATAGATAAAGAAGCCATCAGTTTCAAGTATTAGAGAAGTCCCTCAGCATGGCCTAGAAGTGTTCCCTGATAACAGGGAAAAACAGACAGATCCAGTTGTCTGTCAGCTTCCGCTGTTTTTTTTTTTTTTTTTTAATTTTTAATGCTTATTTATTTTTGAGAGAGAGGGAGACAGAGCATGAGCAGGGGAGGGGCAGAGAGAGAGAGGGAGACACAGAATCCGAAGCAGGCTCCAGGCTCCGAGCTGTCAGCACAGAGCCCGATGTGGGGCTCGAACCCACGAACTGTGAGACCATGACCTGAGCTGAAGTCGGACACTTAACCGCCGAGGCCACCCAGGCGCCCCTGTCAGCTTCCACTTCTAATGGCCGTGCTGAGTTACCTGGAATCACCATAGCATCACACATAACATCTCTGATGGCTCCACCTTGTAAGAGTCAAAGCAATTAATAAAATACCATATTTAGGCTCACAACTTGATCAGTAACTTCCCCTTCTGTAATTTTAGAGTTCAAAATATCGAGATGATTTTTAGTAGTTCAGGACGCAGCAGGAGCAGGTACGGACGGTGTAGTGAGGCTTCATTCCAGGACTGTTTCAGTTGGTCCGGCAGTTGATGGACTGATGTCTGGTGCTCAGAGTGGAGGAGTGGGACCGAAATCTAGCCTGTACTTTGCTAGCTGTGGGGCTGCCGCAGCCTGGGAGAGGGTGTCTTTTCCTACATCACATAAAGCCCTGTGTAGCCGAACAGCCAATCCCATTGCGGCAGACTTTATCCTCAGGTGCCTAGAACAATGTGGTACAAGCACTGTTTGCCAAGCTGAAGGGAATTTAAGAAAGTTCTCTAGCTTTGAGCATCTAGAAAGAGTTAAAGATCATTCCGATTTTAAAACTTGTGATTCAAAATAAATGTTCATGGTTGCCTTGTACCTGTGTTAAGGAAATATTTTTTATGCCTCTGTCTAGTCAAAACTATAGAGCGAAAACTGGTAACCAAACAGAAGCATCTTGCGGCTACACCAGGAGTAGAAATTTATCCTTTAGTATTCTAGAAATAGCCTTCATGGTATTGTACACAAGAGATTAATTCATTTTTAAAAATTCACCATGGATATGAGGTTTAGTGGTAGTTTATTCATTATTTGGTTTTAGTATTTTTCTGAGTTTTCATAGATCCTCAAATGCCTCTCACTGTCACAGGAGAGTAGCGACTTGGTTCCCCATGGCATGCAGGTGGTATGCCACTGCCTCCCTGATTCCAATCGAGATCGACCCTGGCCTGATTCTCCTTCCTCTGTAGTCAACTGGTGATTCCTCTGGAGGTCGGAAGGAGCTGGGAGCAGAGAAGGAGTAAGGAGCTGTGGTCAAGTCACCTTGTTCAGATCACGTGCTAACACTCCCTGCCTCAAGATTCCGTTCTTGGAGCTACAGAAACTTTTTAGTGTGTTCTTGAGGTTCAAAAAGTTTGTTGGCTTCCTTTACATCAAATATGAAGACTGGCCATTGATTTTTGTGTCAGAGCTTTATTAAAATTATTTGTGTCTTACTATTACCATTAATATGGATGTCTTTTTTTTTAATAGGTGAAACTTTATTCTAGGAATATTTGTTTCATCTAGTTCATGAGCTCAAATTATAAGGACTCTAAATGTTACAGAAGTGTTGAGAGATTGGTAAGTATTTAATGTAATAGATATTAACAGTCAAAATACTTGTTTCAGTCTAACCCTTTGAAACTACATAGTTATGTGACATTAATTAAACCCCAAAGTACAAACAACTAAACTTTCTTTTCCTGTAGTAGAGACGGATATACAAATTGTGGTGTATTCATACAGTGGCATTATTGCACAATGGTTTAAAGGAACAAACGTAACATTAAGAGGGAAATGCAAAGTTATAAAGGATACATACAGCATACTATTTATATACATTTTAAAAATAGCTAAAACAATATCGAATATTTTATGGCTATAAAAACATGTATAGAAATGATGAACACCAACTGAAGAGAGGAAGAAGTTGGGTGGGGTGTGGCTTTCCTGTACTGTAAGGTTTGATTTCTTTGCTCATGCGCGCGCGCACACACACACACACACACACACACACACACAAACTGATCTGAACATAGCATAATGTTTAATACATGCCAAGTCTGAGTATTGGCTATAACCTCATGTTATGTATCCTTTATACTTTACTGGGTATTCAAAGTATTTAAAAAAATCTTTTTAAAATACCGTGCAATCATCTTTTCAGTTGGCATTCAGAGTGGCTGAAAGGCATTCAGTGAAATTCAACATTCCTAGTAGATGAGTCAGAAGAAATGAATATTTCTTAATGTGCAGAGCAAGGGGCGCCTGGGTGGCGCAGTCGGTTAAGCGTCCGACTTCAGCCAGGTCACGATCTTGCGGTCCGTGAGTTCTAGCCCCGCGTCGGGCTCTGGGCTGATGGCTCAGAGCCTGGAGCCTGTTTCCGATTCTGTGTCTCCCTCTCTCTCTGCCCCTCCCGCGTTCATGCTCTGTCTCTCTCTGTCCCAAAAATAAATAAAAAACGTTGAAAAAAAATTAAAAAAAAAAATGTGCAGAGCAAAAGTGTCCCCTGTCACCCCTACCAATGTTGTTGTGTTAGTGCTAACTAAAGCTGTTAGATAGAAGAGTGGAAAGCATGTGAATGTTGGATAGAAAGATTCAGAATTTTTGTTATTTGTAAATGACAAGGTTTTTTGTCTGGAAATTTCTAAAAAAAAAAAAAGTTAGTAAGAAGTTTGGGTATATGATTACTATATCAAAATAAATCTACTTCCTATTTGCCTCCTATAAACCAGTTTTCTATCCTACTTAGAATGTATAATGGAAACAAAATCCCATTTAGAATAGCAGCGAACCCGCAAAACATCTAGGAGCAGACCTAACCAGTCATGTATAAAACCTAATACATGTTTCCGACAAGTTTCCACCACAAGGACATAGAGAATAAATGTGCACGTAGTGCAAGGATGTTCATTGCAGCTCTGTTTGTGATAGTAAGAATGAGAAATAACCTAAATCTTCAATGAGAGATTGGCTGCATAGTCAGTAGTACATCTGTGTAATGAAACACAGGTAATGTGCACCTGCAGCAGGATGCCGGGCCGTAAAGAAGAGTGGGAGAGAGCGCAGGTGAACAGATGTCCAAAGTGAACCAAAACAGATAGTAGATCATTTATGTATAAGATCCTGTGTATGTAACTGTGTGTTTATTTTATGTACATTTAAAAATCAGGAATAACCTACATTTCCTCATGGATTATAATGCTTTTGGCTGACCTGGCATCTTGTGCTCTTAGGAAGTGGGGTTGAAATTATTTCTTCACTACTAAACATTCGTGTTATCTTAGTTTCTGGAAAATAGACCCTAATTATTACCACAATTTTTAGATCTTTCACATTTTTAATATTGCTCAAGTTGCAGCGTGCCTTGCACTTCGTGGTGTCTAGGGAGCCCTGTCGGCAGGCTGCCCTCGCGAAGGGGTTGTTCGTGCCTGCTCACGAGTGAACTTGGTCACAGCTGTTCATATCAGTACTGCAGCTGAGTTACATGCACCATCGGTACGATATCTGATGAGTTTTAAATGTTTCCGGGTTGTTTTCGGACACTTTTTGCTGATCCCATCTGGTAAGATCAAGAAAACACCTGCATCAGAACTCACAGAATGATGTCAGCATCTTTGGAAGAAAATCCCAGGAGCAGTGGGAGATGGTGCGTCTCATAGGGTGGATGGTCTAGATGGCCCAGAAGGGGATATTGTATGGAAAATTCTAAGTGATAAGAAGGCAGTGTGTTACACTTTAACTGGGAGTCTTATTTCTGTTTCAGTGGAACACTAACATTATTTCTCTTATGTAAGTAATTATGTACCTTAAAATCAGTGACAGATTAGGTGAAATAAGTCAATAAAATTGGATAACTATGGACTGAATATGAACTAGTTTATATTATTATATACATATATATAATTAGTATGTGTTATCATAAATTATTATAAACTATTTGATGTATGGAATAATTTTTACCTTATGAAAGCTTATAGAGAACCAGCATTTATGTAAGAGAAATTATTGCTGCAATTTTGGATAAATGAGTAACGTACATTTTTTTTTATACTTTTTCCTAGTGATCAATAATATTAAAAGCAATGATCTTTGTTACACTAAAGAAAGGATTGCTTTGTAATAATACCTAGGATCCTGATAGGAATCCAGGAATTAAATCGATCAAGCCCAAGACTGAACAGGAACCAAAGTAGTATTAGGACTTTCTTTGCTTTCTCCCTTTTGTGTTTATCTGCTTCTCTTTGCATCCTGGTGGTTCATTTTCACCCAGTTGGCTTCTTCTGAGCCTCAACCACCTCCTGATAACCACCACGGGCCCATATTTATGTGACTTTTCAGCACATCAGCTATGCCCTTTAATTCAAATTCCCATGAGAAAGAAAGAAAGCCTGATTAGCTCAATGCCTCTTTGCAAGCTGCATTGAACAAGTCACATCTTGCAGCCAGATGTTCATCGGCTGCCCCATGAATCAGGTGTGCTTCGGTTGATTAGTGCTCAGATGCCAGCCTTGTCCCTTGGCAGTAGGCATGGTCATATGGTCCACTGCCTTCTCAGCAGGGGCTCTGAGGCAGGTTCCTGCCAACGCCCATGGGTGAAGGAAGACTCCACAATATGCATCTTATTTAATTTAACCTCTTCAGGTTAAAAAGTTTTTAAAGGTTACTGGCTGTTCCAAAAGTACCTTTAGCCCTAAGATGAGACTGTTCTGAAGTTCTTTGGAGATTTTATTGCTCGTGATTTTTCCTTTCTAAATAGTTGCACATTTTGGGGCGCCTGGGTGGCTCAGTTGGTTAAGCGACTGACATCAGCTCAGGTCACGATCTCATGGTTTGTGTGTTTGAGACCCACGTCGGGCTCTGGGCTGACAGCTCAAAGCCTGGAGCCTGCTTCGGAATCTGTGTCCTTTTTTCTCTCTGTCCCTCCCCCACTTGCTCTTTCTCTCTCAAAAATAAATAAAGATTTAAAAAAATATTTTAAATAGTTACGTTTTTCTTTATATTGGTGTTTCCCCTCTCTTTGGTCTGCTTTACCTTATTTTCCTTCATCTTAAAATGTCACGTTGCCCTTTATTTGATTTAAATGTGTAGTAGGAAGCAAAGTGGCATAACTTAAGCTGCTAGAATTGTTCAATTTTTATTTACCTGGTGGTAAATCCTTTTTCTTTCCATTAACTGAACTCTGGTGTTTGCAGCGGGGGGGCATCACTGATTGTCAGCTCCATCACATGAAAAATAGTTTATAGTTTTTAAAAGGTCCATTCATATTTTTAAACCATGTAAAGCAAGAATGTTTTATGAGTGTATTTTTATTCTACGATGCGGCTCTTTAAGAAGGTGGGGATCTACCTTAACTGCCACCAGTCACTAGTGCATCTTCTGTGGTGCTTTCACTTCCCGTTCTTGGTTGTGCTCAGCCATTTCCATACCTGGGACTAATTTCTGCCATGCAAGAATATTTAAGGAGCCCTGGCTAGATAAGATCTGTGTCTGAAAATATTATAGGGTTAAGTACCAATGCCCAATAATTTAAAGTCAGGCTTTAGTTAAAAACAAACAGCCTTAAAAACACCTGGTTTTAAACGTAAATTTTTATTTCTCTAATCTTCTTTTTTGTAATATTTATCTTATAGCTCGGTCATGAGCACCGACAGTAACTCACTGGCACGTGAATTTCTGACGGATGTCAACCGGCTTTGCAATGCAGTGGTCCAGAGGGTGGAGGCCAGGGAGGAAGAGGAAGAGGAGACACATATGGCAACCCTTGGACATTACCTTGTCCACGGCCGAGGATTTCTGTTACTCACCAAGTTAAATTCTATCATCGATCAGGTAACATTTCGTATCAAATAATTTTTTTCCTCAGTGTATCGTAGTTAATTACAGATACGTGATTTCTGAGTTACATAGTTTGTAAGAGTCTCTTTGAGATAAAGTCCTATCTCTCACATCACTCCCAACAAAGAAAAGCAGCCTCATTTATGAACATACTATTTATTTGGATACTTTCCAAAATGTCAGAAGTGTCTTAGGTTATAAATGGCCTTAGGATTCTAAGATGGCCTCATCCATATTAGGCTTTTTGTCCTAATATCAGTGTGAGATAACTATGATTATTACTAAGGATATAAGAGTATGATTCAGAAACATTATGAACTTGCACTTTCAATAAATGTCAGATATATTTTTTGAAAAATTTAGTGTAAATTATATTTAGGGAGCTTACTAATTCTGGGGTAAAAGTAGAGAATGCTTTGTGTACGTCTAGTTTTTTGTACCTTATTGTGTTTGCTTAAAGTATGGTCTGAACGTATAGCATTTTATTGTTTCCTTATTATAGAATTAACGGAAATTTAAAGCTAGTTGGGAGATGGAGATGTCATCCAATCTTTTTTTTTTTTTTTTTTTTTAAGGTTTATTCATTTTTCAGAGACAGAGACAGAGCGTGAGGGGGGAGGAGCAGGAGAGAGGGAGACACAGAATCGGAAGCAGGCTCCAGGCTCTGAGCTGTCAGCACAGAGCCGGATGCAGGGCTCAAACCCACAAATCATGAGATCATGACCTGAGCTGAAGTCAGACACTTAGCCGACTGAGCCACCCAGACACCCCAATCTTCTTTTATAGATGAAAAACTCAGGTGCAGAAACATTAAGTAACTCAGACAGGGTTAACTTGAAGCCCAAATGTGATTTATATCTTTGCTTTGTTTTAGTAGAAAATAAATATGTATTTTATGAAAGAAAAATTTCACTATCTGCTTTCAGGAGACTAATATATGTGGTTAAATAATATTTCAGTTAACTTGAAAAGGCCCCTATAGCACCAATATGACAGACATTTTTATTTTTAAAATTTTTTTTTTAACATTTATTTATTTTTGAGACAGAGAGCATGAACAGGGGAGGGTCACAGAAAGAGGGAGACACAGAATCCGAAACAGGCTCCAGGCTCTGAGCTGTCAGCACAGAGCCCGACGCGGGGCTCGAACCCATGGACCGTGAGATCATGACCTGAGCCGAAGTCGGACGCTTAACCGACTGAGCCACCCAGGCGCCCCATGACAGACATTTTTAAACACTGATATATGTTACTGGTTTCAGATATAAACTTAACCATTGTTAAAATTTCTTTGCTATGAAGGCATTTTGCTAATACATATATTGGGTAAAGACAGAGACTAAAATTAAACAATGCCTCTGTTCTCACAATAAGCTAAGGAGCCTAACATATATATCAGGAAGTATTTGTTCACTGTGGTGTCCACCTGTCATGAAATTTTCCAGAGTATTTTCAGGTTTATATATTTTTATTCCTTTTCATGAATTTTATGTATTAATTATGTAGCTACATATAATTTAATTTTTGTATTTTGTATAATTTTTTTCAAAAATAAAACTTAAAGTTAGAAAAAATTATTTGTTAGATCATGTGTAATGATTTTTATTTCAAAATTTTGGTGATATAATAAGCATATCATGCTCTGTTCATTTTCTTACCCCACATTAGAACAATTCAGTGCTTTCTCTTTTTTTTTTAAAGACACATAAATAGCATCAGAAATATCAAATACTCAGGAATAAATCTAATAAAATATGCACAGATTTCTACACAGAATTCTATAAAACATTACTGAGGGAAACTAAAGAAGACCCAAATAAGTGTAGGACTATGTAATTTTCACGTATTGGAAAAGTCAATAGTGTAAGGATACTTTTTATTTCCAAATTTATGTGTAGATTCCACAATGTAATCCCAATCAAAATTTCAGGAGGTTTTTAATGAAAGCTGTATTAAGATATAATCCATTTATCCTAGAATTCACCCATTTCATGTGTACAACTCAGTGGTTTTTAGCATAATCACAGATACACGCAACCGTCACCATAGTCAATTTTAGAACATTTCATCACCTCGAACAGGGACCTGGTTCCTTTTAGCTGTCACTCCCTTATCCTTCCCATCCCCCTCAGCCCTAAGCAAACACTAGTCTACTTTCTCTTTCTATAGTTATATGCTTTCTCTTTTAAGTCATGAAATACCTTTTTTTTTTTTTTTAACTTTTTTTTTTCAACGTTTATTTATTTTTGGGACAGAGAGAGACAGAGCATGAACGGGGGAGGGGCAGAGAGAGAGGGAGACACAGAATCGGAAACAGGCTCCAGGCTCCGAGCCATCAGCCCAGAGCCCGACGCGGGGCTCGAACTCACGGACCGCGAGATCGTGACCTGGCTGAAGTCGGACGCTTCACCGACTGCGCCACCCAGGCGCCCCTAAGTCATGAAATACCTTTTAATGTATTATTAAATGACTGAAATCATTCAAGTCATAATTTCAACAATATTTTTTCCTAGGGTAATATCTTGTGTTCCCTTTTCCCCAGTCATTCACTTTTGGAATTATTTAGAGCAATGGAAGTAGGAACAGTAGAAATAGAAGTAGGGAGCAAATAAATAGCCATTTAAAAAATAGGGCTTTTTAGGGCACCTGAGTGGCCCAGTCGGTTAAGCATCCAACTTCGGCTCAGGTCATGATCTCACAGTTGGTGGATTCAAACCCCAAGTCAGGCTCCGTGCTGACAGCTCAGAGCCTGGAGCCTGCTTTGGATTCTGTGTCTCCGTCACTCTCTGACCCTCCCCCTGTCTCTCTGACCTCTGACCCTGTCTCTCTGTCTCGCAAAAACAAATAAACATTAAAAAAAATAATTAAAAAGGGCATCTGGGTGGCTCAGTTGGTTAAGAATCTGACTTCAGCTCAGGTCATGATCTCACGGTCCATGAGTTCAAGCCCCATGTCGGGCTCTGTGCTGACAGCTCAGAGCCTGGAGCCTGTTTCAGATTCTGTGTCTCCCTCTCTCTACCTGTCCCCTGCTTGCACTCTGTCTCTTTCTCTCGAAAATAAACATTGGGGCACCTAGGTGGCTCAGTCAGTTAAGTGTCTGACTTCAGCTCAGGTCATGATCTCACAGTTCATGGGTTCGAGCCCCACATCGGGCTCTGTGCTGACAGCTTGGAGCCTGGAGCTTGCTTTGAATTCTATGTCTTCCTCTCTCTCTGCTCCTCCCCCGTTCATGGCTCTGTCTCTCTCTTTTTGACAAAAATAAATAAAAACATTTAAAAATAAAAAATAAATAAACATTAAAAAATTTTTTAATTTAAAAATAAAGATAAATAAAAAATAGGGCTTATTAACACTTAATTATTTCAACCAGGAAATGGAGAATGATCATTTGAATCTTTAAGGGGAATTTAATTGTACAAGTTTAATCATTTCAAGTGGAATCAAAACACTAGATTCAAAGCTGTGCATTTCAATAGGAACTTCAGCTTTTCTGTGTGTGCTTCTCATGAAGGAGCACTTCCTGGGTGCTCTGGGGAGAGATAATTTAAGCCCTTACCTTCCACCTTTGTGCCAGGACTTTATTAATAGATATTTAGTATAAAGAATTAAACAGACTTTTTATTACCGTATAATTTACATGTCAAGAACATACAGATGTAAAGTGTATACAGTTGGGTGATACCTGTGTAACCACGGCCTAGGTCAAAGTCTAGAACGTTTCCACCACTCTAGAAAAAGCTTTTCATGCCTTTTCAGGAAGCCCTTCCCCTTCTCCTACTCCAATGTAACCACAGTTGTAGTTTCTAACATCTCAGTGTAGTTTTGCTGTTCTAGAACTTCACATAAATGGAATCATGCAGCATGTACTCTCACGTCTCGGATCTTCACCTGTTGTGCGTGAATCAGTAATCCACTGTTTTGTTTCTCATTGGTGTTCTGTTGTGTGGATATACCACCATTTGACCATCTGCCTGTTGTTTAACCATTTGGCTTTCATTTCCTTTTGGCTAATACAAATAAAGCAGCTATGAACATCCTTAAAAAAGCCCTTGTGTGAATATATTTTCATTTTTCCAGGGTAAATATCTAGGCATGCAATTTCTGTGTCGAAGGGTAGGTGTTTAACTTCATAAGAAAGTGTCAGACTGTTTTTTCAAAGTGTTTGTACCACTTTTCATTCTCACCAACAAGGTATGCGAATTCCAGTTGTTCCGTATCTTCTTGATATTTGGCATTGCCAATCTGTTTAATACTAGTCATCCTATGTGAACATGAACTAGTATCTCACTGTGATTTTAATTTGCATTTCTGTGAAAACTAATGATGCTGAGTGCTATTTTATGTGTTCACTGGCTGTATGACTTCTGTCAAATGTCTGCTTAAGTTTTGTGCCCATTTTAAAAGTCAGGTTATTTGTTTGGTATCCAGTTGCAGGGGGTTTTGTTTGTTTGTTTGTTTGCTTTTAGTGTATTCTGGATACAAGTCTTTGTTGGATTACAAATAGGTTCTTTGTGGCTTGCCTTTTCATTTCTTAACAATGCCTTTAGAACAGCAGGGGTTTTTGTGTGACTAGCATGTTTTGTATTCTAAGAAATCCTTATCTTGCATCCCAAAGTCACAAAGATATTGTTTTTTTTTTCCCCTAGAATCTTTTTAATCAGTATTTTTATTTTGAGGTCTGTGATCCACGTTGAGTTAATGTTAGTTACCCAGTTATTCCAGCAACATTTCTTCTTAAGAGTCTGCTCTTTCCCCCAGTGGCCTTGGTACCTATGTGAAAAATCAGTTAACCATTTATGTGGAGTTCATTTCTAGACTCTTCTGTTCCATTTATCTGTCATCTGTTCTTTCACTGATACCGTACTGTTTGGGTTACTGTGGCCATTACAGTGTATCTAGAAATTAGGTTGTACAAGTTCTTCAATGTGGTCTTCATTTTCTTTTTTTTTTTTAATTTTTTTTTTCAACGTTTATTTATTTTTGGGACAGAGAGAGACAGAGCATGAACGGGGGAGGAGCAGAGAGAGGGAGACACAGAATCGGAAACAGGCTCCAGGCTCTGAGCCATCAGCCCAGAGCCCGACGCGGGGCTGGAACTCACGGACTGCGAGATCGTGACCTGGCTGAAGTCGGACGCTTAACCGACTGTGCCACCCAGGCGCCCCGTGGTCTTCATTTTCAAGAATGTTTGACTCTTCTAGGTCCTTTGCATTTCCATATACATTTTAGAAGCAGCTTATTCTGCAGAAATGCTTGGTAGGATTTCAGCTGTGATTGCATTGAATCGAGAAACCAGTTTGGAGAGAATCGACAATGTTGAGTTTCTCAGTCTATTAGCATGGTGTAAATATCTGTTTATTTGAGTCTTTCTTTTTTTTAAAAAAAATTTTTTTTTCAACGTTTTTATTTATTTTTGGGACAGAGAGAGACAGAGCATGAACGGGGGAGGGGCAGAGAGAGAGGGAGACACAGAATCGGAAACAGGCTCCAGGCTCCGAGCCATCAGCCCAGAGCCTGACGCGGGGCTCGAACTCACGGACCGCGAGATAGTGACCTGGCTGAAGCCGGACGCTTAACCGACTCTGCCACCCAGGCGCCCCTATTTGAGTCTTTCTAATTGCCCTGCAATATTTTTTGGCTTTTGGTATGGAAGTCTTGCATATTTTTTTGGTAAATTTTTCTGAATATTATTTTTTGATATTATTGTAGTTTGTGTTTAATTTTTTTTATTTTCTGTCATTTGTTGCTCATAGAAATGTAATTGATTTTTGTACATTGACCTTGTGCCCTGTGCCTTTGCTAAATTCACTTATTTATGTTTACTTTGAAAGTTTTCTGTAGAGTCCCTAGGGTTTTCTATGGGCACAATCATGTCATCTGTAAATGATAGCAATTTCACTTATTTTCCAATTTGTATACCTTTTATTTCATTTTCTTGTCTCTTGCACTGGCTTCTAGTACAAAGGTAGGTGGCAGTGATGAGAGTGGACATCCTGCCTTATGTCTGACCTTAGAGAGAAAACATTCAGTATTTCCACTAAACATGATATTAGCTCTAGGTTTTTCTTAGATGCCTTTTATCAGAAAGAGGGAGTTCTCGTCTATTCCCAGTCTGTTAGAGCTTTTATCCTGAATGGATATTGGGTTTTGTCAATGCCTTTTCTGAATCTGTTGAGACCGTCATATTATTTTCTTTTAATTCCGTTAATGTGGGTGAATTACACTGATGGTTTCTAAATGTTGAAACCATCATTTTCATTCCTGGGATAAACCCCATTTGGTCGTGATCTGTTATACACAGACACGTTAATCTGTTTATTCTTTGGGGGAAAGCATAGTCTGCGTACGTAGCAAAAATATATTCTTTTCAATGGTTAAAGATGGCATAGTTGAAGTTTATATGCAGATATTTATAAGTTTTTTGAAAGAAAATTTGTCCAGCCCAAAAAGGAAGGGTTATCATAGATTTTTAACCTTGGCACCAGTGTTAATGAGATGGGTGGCCTCTTCAGATCTCCATACCCTTATCAGTAACATAAATACTTCAAGTTGGGTGACTTAAAAGATCCCTTCCAACAAAATTGCTATGTGTTTTCATATAACATTGATAATAATGGTTTCTGATTTCTTCTATACCCTGGTTATAAATATAAGTAGCTTAATTCTGGCGTAATGAATAGAAAGTTACAATGACTTATTACCAACACAAGTGTATAAATACTACTTTTTAAAACTCCAATATAGGGGCGCCTGGGTGGCGCAGTCGGTTAAGCGTCCGACTTCAGCCAGGTCACGATCTCGCGGTCCGGGAGTTCGAGCCCCGCGTCAGGCTCTGGGCTGATGGCTCGGAGCCTGGAGCCTGCTTCCGATTCTGTGTCTCCCTCTCTCTCTGCCCCTCCCCCGTTCATGCTCTGTCTCTCTCTGTCCCAAAAATAAATAAACATTGGAAAAAAAAAATTTAAAACTCCAATATATAAATACATAATTTCCATATATGTTCACACTTTATGAATGTTCTATAAAGTTTTTACTTATTTTGCTGAGTAAAATATGAAGTTTTATTGGAGGAGGTTATACATTTATGAATAAAGCACTATTTAAAAATTATAATAGGTTTGGAGTGCCTGGGTGGCTCAGTTGGTTAAGCGTCTGACTTTTGGTTTGGGCTCAGGTCATGAGCTCACAGTTCATGAGATCAAGCCCCATGTGGGGCTCTGCACTGATGGAGCAGAGCCTTCTTGGGATTCTCTCTCTCTCCTTCTCTTTCTTTCTCTCCCTCTCTTTCTGCCTTTCTTCCACTTGCACGCGTGTACTCTCTCAAAATAAATAAACCTATAAAAGGGGTGCCTCGGTGGTTCAGCTGGTTAAGTCATGTGGTAGACTTAGGTCTACCTAAGGTAGACTGAGGTCATGATCTCACCGTTCGTGAGTTCGAGGCCTGTGTCGGGCTCTGTGCAGACAGCACATATTTGAATAAATATTTTTTAAAATATTAAAAAAAATAAACCCAAAAAGAATTGTAATAGGTTTCTTTAATCTTCAGCTGTTTTCTTTGTAAGAGAGTACTTTTTTCTTCCTAATTTTTTTGTAGTATTATCACTTTAATACATAGTACTACATACATGGTTTATCATTGGAATATATAAAATAAGTATTATAAAGACACATCAGACCTTTAGAAATATGGCTACATAATTTGTTCACTGGTTTATTCAGCAGACCATTAAGTACCTAATAAATGCCAGCACCTCTGCTAGATGTAGAGATAAAAGAAGAGAGATGGTCTGTACCAGCACCTCTTAGCTTTTTTTTTTTTTTAACTGAAGAGGCTGTTTTATTTTTTTAGTTTTTTTTTTTTTTTACATTTATTTATTTTTGATAGACACAGAGCACAAGCGGGGGAGGGACAGAGAATCCGAAGCAGGCTCCGGGCTCCAAGCCATCGGCACAGAGCCCAACGCAGGGCTCAAACTCACTGCGAGGTCATGACCTGACCTGAAGTCAGACACCCAACCGACTGAGCCACCCAGGTGCCCCACCAGGACCTCTTAGCCTTTGAAGAGATGGACAAGTTGAAAAAAAAGCAGTGACGACAAAACAGTGTGGAAACATTTGGGGAGTGCAGAGGAGCGGGTCGCGAGGAAATGCTTCTTAGAAATTGGTACCTCAAAGTAGGGGTTGGCTATTTAAAGAGGGAGGAAGCATGAGGCCAGAGAAACTGCACATGTAGACCCTGGTGGCTAGAGGAGAAAGAACAAATTCAGTGACCTAGCAGTCGTTTAGAGGAGTTAGAACAAAGGCTGTGTGTGTGGTGTTGGCTACTGAAGACACTGGAAGGCAGGGGCCACGTGATGGCAAGCCTTGTCTACCACATCAAGGAGACTTTAGTTTATTCTGAAAATACTGGGGAGGTTTTTCAACAAGAAAATAGGCAATGAAAATTGTTCTTCAAGTTTGACAAGTAAGTCTTTGGTAATATTTATTAGCAAGAGTTATTTCAGTAGGAAAATAAGGCAAACTTTTAAAGTTAGTAAAGGTGATAATAGTAAGTCAACTTTAGTTTGCTGCATCTAGGTCTACAGATTCTGTTTACACACATGTCAAGATTTATCCATGCATGATTAGTCCAGCATTAATGAGGGCATAGTGGGGTGCTGATATGCCTGCTTCTTGGAGTAGTGAAAGTATCAGCTTAGCCACCAGACAGTGGTGCTAGCCACAGAGAGTAGGTAATCCATTGAGTTATCTCCCTTTACACCCAGGCTAATAGATAGGAGCAATGACTGTGTCAATTGATTGCTGTGTAACAAACCACATTCCAAAGACTTAGTGGCATAAAACACCATTGATTTGCTTGTGTTTCTGTGAGTTGGAAGTTCAGGTAGGCTCAAATGGGACCACCGCCTTGGCTTCTTGCGGTGTCGTCTGGGCTCATCTCTGAATGTGCGGTCTGTCGGCAGAAGACTAAGGGTTTTTGGATGGGGCTGCTGGCCCGGCTGCCTCAGTTCTCATCCACATGGCTTCTCACGTTTCAGTAGGAGAGACTCAGCTTCTTGACATGGTTGTGCCAGCATTCCGAGAGGGTGAGAAGAGAAGCTGTGGGACGTCACATAACATCACTTCTGCCACGTTCTCTTGGTCAAAGCAAGGCCCAGGGCCAGCCCAGAATTAAGGGATGGGAACATAGACTCCATCATTTCAGAAGATTGTCTGTGGCCACACTTTATCTACTATAGCCCCTTCTCTGGCCACATTTGTTAGCATTCCTCCCACATTCCATCTCTCGCAGGACTCTCAAAGTTTCGTCCCATCATGGCATCAGGCTTGAAGTTCATGATCTCATGATAAAGGTCAGTTCTGGATGCAGATGAGGCTTCCAGGTGCAGCACTTTAGTTACCTGTGAATATGAGAGCCACGCTCAGCCATCCACAATGATGATGAGGGACGAGTTAACCACACTAGATGCTTGCATTCGAAAAGGAGAGTGACCAGAGGCACGTAGCGGTCACTGCCCCCCTGAACTCCTGTCAGGCGTGTGTTGTCAATGCCCCCTATTCTTGGGACAGGGAATGGTTGTGCCCTACTCCATGATTCTCCAGGACCCTTGGCTCCCTCCTCTGGGGTTTCTTCTCTTTCCCGTAAGACATAGCTTATCATGTGCAGCTTTCTTACCCTGCTTCATGCATGGAGAAAAGTGGCTGTTGGTATTTTTCAATAATACAGCTTTCTTGAAAAATGTAACGGGTCTCCTCTGAATTTTAATGGTGTTCACTACATTCCCCAAAAGCCACATCTATAACTGTTTTTGAGACAGACCTCTCTACTTTGGGCACATAAAGCTTATATGGAATAATCCTCGCAAGATTCCGAGTAGGACTTTTGTCTAGCTGATGACATTTACGAGGTACCACCCAAAGTCTTTCTGGAGTCTTAGCAAAGAGTAATACAGCCATTTTATCACCATTCTTTGCTGTCAGGGAAAGAGGAGCGACACCAGGCACTGGCTGGGCAAACTGTGGCCTGCAGTCCAAAATCCTGCCACCAGTGATCTGTTTTTGGACAGCCCACAAGCTAAGAATAGTTGTGAATTTTTAAAGAGTTATTAAAGGAAACAGAAGAATATGCAATAGAGACCATTTAGGACTCAAAAAGCCTAAGATGTTTACCATCTGGTCCTTTAAAAAAAAAAAAAAGTGTGGCACCCATTATAATTCAAGAAAAACTATCACCATAATGTTTGACATCCATGAGAAAAAGCAGCGTGTTTAGCTTCCTGAGACATCAAAAGCATTTGGCAAAATTAATCCATTTTTCTTAACAAAAACTCAAAAAATAGATTCAGAGGGTGCCATATGCAAAGGGTAGAAAAACCAGTAATATTTTTAGGAAAAAGCTCCACAATAGAATCAGTAGAAGAATAATTCTCTATGGTTATTTCTGTTTGATATCATGTTTTAAAAACATGCAGTACTGGGGCGCCTGGGTGGCTCAGTCGGTTAAGCGTCCAACTTCAGCTCAGGTCATGATCTCACGGTTTGTAGGTTTGAGCCCCGCTCTGGGCTCTGTGCTGACAGCTCGGAGCCTGGAGCCTGCTTCGGATTCTGTGTCTCCCTCTCCCTCTGCCCCTCCCCCACTTGTGCTCTGTCTCTCTCTGTCTCTCAAAAATAAATAAATGTAAAAAAAAAGTTAAAAAACATGCAATGGTGAAGTGGAATATGCAAGTAATGACAACTCAATGTGAGAAAGATGGAGTGACAAAAATGCCATTCTTAAAAGCAATACGTACAGAAAACTCCGGAAGATCACTGTTTCCTTTAGCTATAGCTATACAGCTAGAAAATAAAAGAAAAAAGATGCTGTTTACAGTACTAATAGAGTCATGTTCTTATATACGTATGTGTACACATATATATTAGAAATAATTATAACACTCTGGCAGAAGGAATAAAGGACTTAACATATATTTCTGCTTATGTCTGGAATATTCAATTTAATTAGCATGTCGAAGTGCTGATTTAAAGTAATACCATTCATACCAATTAAAATGACTCCAGTAGTCTTCCGTCACGTTCTGAATGCAATTCAAGCTCTAAGCTTAGCCTGTCATCCTGGGGTCCTCGAACCCCATGATCTGGTACCCACCTGCCTTTGCGACTTGCTGGACATCCAACTGGCTTCCCATCTCAGCCCTTCCCCTGGCTCATTTGCCCTTTCTCTCCCATCCTGCTACCATTACTTCTAGACGACCAGGGTAGGCAATTAATATTCCAGTCTAAACCCTTGAATTGTAAAAGGAACAGCCTGACCCCTGGTAGGTACTTAAAATATATTTCTTGAATTGAACTAAAAACGTACCACCTGCATGAGAGTGCTTTTCCTGTTTATTATTGGCATACACTTTAAAAAGACATGTTGCAGTCATTTTTCCTGCAGGAGGAGAAACATAAAAATGTAAGTATTAAATGAGAAGGGGTGTGATTTCTACAGATCGGACAGTCCAGGAATAGCCAGGCAATGGATCTGTTTATAGCATGTATTGCCTCAATTGCCTAATAGGCCATGTTGAGAACTCTCCACTTGGTTGACGTGAGGCAACACCCCATTCTTCTGGACACTGTGACTAATTAGGACCTTGGGAGAGGAAACCAGAGCTCGGTTTGCCCTAGTTTGCCAGGATGCCTGCAAAATAAGAGAAAACGATTTTATGACTTGCAAAAGGATGGAATTAGATGTGTGGTTTCTTTGGAATTCGAAAGGATAAGTAAATCTGGAAATATGCAATACCTAGGAAAGTAAGAGGTCCAGAGGATTACCAAGAGCTTCCCCAGTCATGAATTGTGTTAGAAATTAATTGTGATTGAATGAAGTCAAGAATTGTTCTGTCACTGTTCTATTTATTGGGTCACGGAGAGGCGAGGGGTGTTCTCCTCAGAATGCACTTCCAGCAGAGATGGCAAAACCCAAAAACCTGCACTTGCCACAACCCCATTCTTTTGAAGGGCCCATGGTTTCCAAGAACTAATCCGCTTGGTGAAATGGGGATACAGGCATGCAGTCCAGAGGGGGAACAGTAAACTTGGGTTGGTGCGGAACAAAAAGCATCACAAAAGAGGTTTAGCTGGGGCTGGGCCTTGAAGGTAGTGAGGGACCCCTTAGCTAAGTGGGAGGGAGTGACAGAAGTTCCAGACAGTGTGTCATACCGAGGTCGGGAGGCAGGAATGCCTGTTCACGTAGCAATGAGGATTTGCCAGTGTCCTGTCCTGTCCTGGAGCAAGGGCTGTGGCAATTCACACACTCCTAAGGTTTCTGCAAGCTCTATTAGAATGTTACTAGTTCATCTGCCAAAGAGAAAGACTCAGATTAGGAGGACTCTACAGGAACGATGCGCCCAAAATGGGTTTACATTTTTTTAAAGACCATATTACACATAGATAACTCCAAACTCCTTCACATGGCCCACAGGCCACATTGGATCTGGCACTCTCCACCTTGCCAACCTGCGCCCTCCAGCCATCCTGGCCCGCTTGCTGTGCTGTGAAATAGCCGAGCTCATTCCCTACCCTTTGTATACTTCCGAGAGCCCTTTTCCCCCAAATCTTTGCGTGGATTCCTTCTTCTGTTCATTGAAGTATCTACTCAGGTGGCCCGTCACTCTATAATCCCTGTCCTGTTAATTTTCTTCATAGCACTGCGTTCTGTCTGGAGTTTTCTTATTTGTGCCCATTATTTTCCATCTCCTCTGCACGAGCATCAGTTTCGTGAGAAAGTGAATATTGTCTTCTTTGTTCACCACTCCATCCAAAGCGTCTGGCCCATGGTAGGGGCTCAGTAAATATTTCCTGATTGAATAATAGAGACATTTAGACATGAACAGTTCAGCAAGTTGACTGCTGTATGAGAAGTAAACCAGGAACCTGAAATGTAGCTTTCCTGGGGAGGGGATTAGAGAAGGCTTTCCACAGAGGGACTAAAGACCTGCCTGAAGAATGAGTTAGCGTTTGGCCGATGGGAGGACGGTAGTGGACAGCTGCAAAAAAAGCAATGCGTGTGAGGCAGGCGTACTGGGGAGTACAGACCAGTAGTGTTCAGGAAACCCTTCGTAGCTGGACATGTGGGGTTGGGTCAGGCGTGGTGGCAGGAGCTGACACTGGACAAGCCAGTAGGAATCATGTCACGAAGGGTCTTCTAAGCCTGAAAAGAAATTCGGATTTTCCCTTTGAAGTATTTTGGAGCCTTTCCATAACCAGGGCACTAGAAGGAACAGTCTGAATGCCGTGCCTCTGCTCTTCTCATTCCTTTCAACTCTCAGCCTGTTGCACCTAACTTGCACCCTTATCACTTCATTAATGCCGCCTTCGCTGAGGTCCCTGGTGACCCTCTACTTGATAAATGCTTTTCTGCCATCATTTTATACAGCTAAAGAACAGCAGCTCTTGACCTGGTTTCCTCTCTTCTCTCCTGAACTGCTCTCTTCCCTTGATTTCTCTTGTTCTGCATTTCTTTGGGGGTGCTACTCCTCAGTCTCCTTTACAGACTTCTTTCTCTCCAGCACCTTCTTCATTCCTGAAATGGTGAGTGTTCCAAAGCCATCCGTCCACTCTTGTCATTCTTCATGCTCTCCTTAGGAAATCTCCTGTGCCCTTGACTTCTGCTGCAGGGACTCCCAAAAGACTTGGGAGTTGCGTACTTCGCATCTTTTTCTTAAGCTCCAGATCTATCTATCCAGTCACCTTGTTGCCTACACCAGAATTCTCCAAGTTCTTTCAGATTTTTTTTTCTCCCCCCTTCTACCTCATAGATCATCAACTGTAAGTTACTTCAGTTCTTCTTTGCAATTTCTCAATTCTGTCTCCTTTTCAGATTTACTGTTAGCACTTCTGTTTATCAGTATCTCTTATCCAGATTATTGTTTTCCTTGCTTCTAAACACTGATCAATCAATCCCTCTCCCTCCCGCCCCAATTCTGTCCTCTATACAGTGGCTAGAGTGGTCTTTCTAAGAAGCAAATGCAATTATATTGCTGTGGCTCCCTGCCCACTGACTAAAGTGAGGAATCTGAACTTCATTTGTCAATTCCTTTACTGCCCATGACGTCAGTGTCCAGACTGGCTCTCTGCTTCCAGTCCCCCTTCCATACTCCTGACTGGCAATGACCGCTCCTTTTTCTGATCTCCGACACCGAGTGTCTGTACCACACCCAGGTACTTATTTATACCACATGCCTTCTATTGTTCTTTAACTGTTTGTGTGTATGTATTTTACGGACCAAATGAAGGGACCTTCTCCAGGGCTTGGACCATATCCTCCAGAAAGGGTAAGACAGTCAGTGCTGTGGACATAGTGTGCAGTTGATACATATTCATTAGATTACCTTCACTAATAAGTCTTTCTAGATATTCTTCATTAATCATGTCAGTTTCTCCTTTTAAAATTGTGTTCTCTGAGTTTTACATTTAACCGCATGAAGACTTTTTGTTTAGTAGCTTTATATTATTGGTTTGCTAATTAATAGGGCTGAACTTTTCATTTCCACCTAGCACATTTTTTTTTTTTTCATAGATGAGGAATTCTTGCAATGCGCATGGTGGGGATAACAGCTATTTGGGGAAAAATCAGCAAGAGTGTGCTAAATACCGTCCAATACTCCTACATTCTTCTGTCATTGGAAAGGTTTATAAATTGAAAAGTATCACAACTTTAATGGGATTTGAGATCAGTTACTTTGATTCTTAGCTTCTCAAATGCAACCTTTTAAGAAAAAAGGAACTTATGGTTCAATTTAAGACCAAGCACTAGGAATTACGTGTCTCATGACCTCAGAACATGAAGGATTGTTTTGTTTCTAACACAGGCATTGACGTGCAGAGAAGAACTCCTCACTCTACTCCTGTCACTCCTTCCACTGGTATGGAAGATACCTGTTCAAGAAGAGAAGGCAGCAGGTATGTTTCTTTTATCATATCACTTGCGTTACCAAAATTCCACTGGGGAAAAAAAGTTCCGTTGAAAAGCTCCTTCTGCCTTGGTAGTTGATACAGTTCAAATTCAGAACAGTGTCTGTTAGTGTGAGACTTGACATGAGAAGTTCTTTACGCAAACACATTTTTATTCCTGCTAATACAAAAACCATGGTGCTTCTTCGGGGATTACTCAAATGTAATGACGATTGGAAAACATATGAGGAAGGAGCTCACTCAGCAGAAGGAGTAAATGTAGGTATGCAACCCTGTCTGAGAAATGGATAGTGAAACGTTCAAAAAAAGAGATGAAATTTCCTTCGCTTATTTTAAAGACTGCTTTCTATGACCAGTGCTCTACCAGTGACTTTTGCTGTTTAGTTTAGGGTTTGGTTTGGTTTAGTTTTAACATTTCTTTGAAAGGGTTAATTGGAAGGAATACTTTGTTTCAAGGCGGGGTAGAATTCTTTCACTAAGGTCAATATCTGTTGTTAGTGTCTGACTGAAAAAACTTACACACACACATATATCATATTAAGTGTATGAAACTTTGTTTAAATGTTTCAGTAGAGGAATTACAGTTTTCCTCTTGACCATTACGTGATACGTGGGATATGTGAATTGTGAGATGCTTAGTGATCTCTCAGGATAAAAATAAATCTTTATATATTGTATTTTAATGCCACATATGCATTTTAATTTCTGATATGAAGCTCTCTTCAGGGGATTAAGGTCTTGTAAGATTGCCATCCTGCTTATTGGTTGATTCACTAACTCTCTGCTCTCACTTACTTCTGATTTTGTAGAATTCACAAATTGTCTGGCGCTTAAGATATCTGGTATTCTTTTGGGAAAGCTGTCTTCCTTGCCTGCGTCTTTTGCATCGGTAGAATCTGTCCAACTCCTTTGAATTTCTCCCCTTCCTCTCTTAATTAAGGCCGATATCTTTTATTTAGAGATTGTTATTTATTTGTTCTAAATTGCAACTATATTTTTCACATAGATCTTTCTACATAGCAGTGCAAAGGGAAAGACCGATTTTCTGAACTTTTTAATTAGTAAGGAAGATTTATGCATTTCCCCCGGAGGGAGGTATTGTGCGTGGGCCATGTGCTGGGGCCCTCAGTTCGAGGCACCGAGGACAAAACAGGGATGCCTGTTCCTAGCTCACTGTGAGGCACATTCAGTAATATTTTGGAGAACTCTTTTAACCTCAATCTTTGTGAATAATCTATTATATGCTTTTAAAATAATTTTGGGAAATCTTAAAGTTCTTAAGTTATATCAATAATATAGACTAAGTACTATTTTTGAGAATATAATATGCCTTTGTTTCTTAATTAATGGGACTGTTGAAGGAGATTTGTAATATAGGATGAAGAGTAGTGCCAAATCCTAGATAATCTAGAGTCTCGTCTGTTGATGTCAGAGTGTAAAGTATGGTTTTTAAATTAGATTTTCTTCCCTAATTTTGTTCTCCTTTGTTGTGTTCCAAATCAATTTGTATCCCCTGAACCAGTGCTACCTGGGACTGAGCATGAGAAAAATAATTATGGGGGGAAAGTGATCTGGAGACATAACACATCGCTAAGGGAAATCAGCCCCAGTAAAAATTAACAGAGGAAAAGCTCCTAAAGTGGAAGATAAATAAGAGAATAATCACCTACACAAATTGAGTTTGAAAACATATTAAGGTATTCTAAATTTTCTTTCTTCATTTTATTAGATTTTAATCTACCGTTCTCAGCTGATAGAATCCTGGCCAAAGAAAAGAACTCAAGTTCACAAAGATCTACTCAGGAAAAATTATATTTAGAAGGAAGTGCCCCATCCGGTCAGGTTTCTGCAAAAGTAAATGTTTTTCGAAAAAGCAGACGACAGCGTAAAATCACCCACCGCTATTCTGTAAGAGATGCAAGAAAGACACAGCTCTCCACCTCAGATTCAGAAGCCAATTCAGATGACAAGAGCGTGGCAATGAATAAGCACAGAAGGCCCCGTCTGCTACAGCATTTCGCAACACAGTCTCCTAAAGAAGACCACCTTACAGCTAAACTTGACCACTTAGCAACCAAAGAACGGACTCCTCCTGACACCATGGCTTTGGAAAATTCCAAGGAGATCCTTCCAAGACAGGAGTCAAACACCGACATTTTGAGTGAGCCAGCTGCCTTGTCGATTCTCAGTCACATGAACAATTCCCCATTTGACTTATGTCATGTTTTGTTATCTTTATTAGAGAAAGTTTGTAAGTTCGACATTACCTTGAATCATAATTCTGCTCTAGCAGCCACTGTAGTGCCCACGCTGACTGAATTCCTAGCGGGCTTTGGGGACTGCTGTAATCTAAGGGACAATTTGGAGAGTCAGATGGTTTCCGCAGGCTGGACTGAGGAACCGGTGGCTTTGGTTCAACGGATGCTCTTCCGAACAGTGTTGCATCTTATGTCAGTGGATATTAGTGCTGCAGAGGTGATGCCAGAAAATCTTAGAAAAAACTTAACTGAATTGCTTAGAGCAGCTTTAAAAATTAGAACTTGCCTCGAAAAGCAGCCTGACCCTTTTGCACCAAGACAAAAGAGAACACTACAGGAGGTTCGAGAAGGCTTTGTGTTTTCAAAGTACCGTCACAGGGCCCTTCTCTTACCTGAGCTTCTGGAAGGAGTTCTGCAGATCCTGATCTGTTGTCTTCAAAGCGCAGCTTCTAATCCCTTCTTCTTCAGTCAAGCCATGGATTTGGTTCAAGAATTCACCCAGCACCATGGATTCAACTTGTTTGAAACCACAGTTCTTCAAATGGAATGGCTGGTTTTAAGAGAGGGAGCTCCTACGGAGGCCGCAGAGCATCTGAAGGCCCTGATAAACAGCGTGATGAAAATAATGAGCACTGTCAAGAAAGTGAAATCGGAGCAACTTCATCACTCAATGTGCACAAGAAAAAGGCACAGACGGTGCGAATACTCGCACTTCATGCACCACCACAGGGATCTCTCAGGTCTCCTGGTGTCGGCTTTTAAAAACCAGGTTTCCAAAAACCCATTTGAGGAGACCGCAGACGGAGAGGTCTGTTACCCCGAGCGGTGCTGTTGTATCGCGGTGTGCGCCCACCAGTGCCTGCGCTTGCTGCAGCAGGCTTCCCTGAGCAGCACTTGTGTCCAGGTGCTGTCTGGTGTGCACAACGTCGGAATATGCTGCTGCATGGATCCCAAATCCGTAATCATTCCTTTGCTCCATGCGTTCAAATCACCGGCACTGAAAAATTTTCAGCCGCACATACTGAATATCCTTAACAAACTTATTCTGGATCAGTTAGGAGGAGCCGAGGTCCCACAGAAAATGAAAAAAGCAGCTTGCAACATCTGTACCGTTGACCCTGACCAGCTAGCCAAATTAGAGGAAGCACTGCAGGGGAGCCCATGTGAGGCTGAACCTTCCCCAAGCCCGTCCAGTCCCTCTCACAGATCTCAAGGGATCCTGCCCAGCAGTGGGTCCGAAGACTTGTTGTGGAGATGGGGCGCCTTAGAGGCTTATCAGAATTTTGTTTTTGAAGAAGACAGGTTCCGTAGTGTGCAGATTGCAAATCACATTTGCACTTTAATCCAGAAGGGCAATGTAATTGTTCGGTGGAAGCTGTATAATTGCATATTTAATCCCGTGCTCCAAAGAGGCGTCGAGTTAGCACGTCACTGTCAACACCTTAGCATTACTTCAGCTCAGGCCCATGTGTGCAGCCATCATAACCAGTGTTTGCCTCCGGAAGTGCTTCAGATTTACTTAAAAACTCTGCCTGCTCTGCTTAAATCAAGGTTTGTATGTGCGCGTGGGTGCAGATATTTTTTTCTTGTATGCTTTTGAATGTCTTGACCTTTTATTCTTTCCTAGGATTTAAGTTTAGTTTAACAACAAAGAATGAATGTTCCCATCTCAGCTCAGATTTTTTTGTTTTTTTGTTTTTGTTACCTTGATTGATTGATTGATCTATTTATTTCATTTTACTGGAGGGGTTATAGGGCAGAGCATAGAGCCATTGATTTTAATTTCTCAGTGGGGAAGAAAAGTGAAGTTTAAATATATCGCTGAGGGGAAAAAAATGGACACAACATAGATACCCAACAGCAGGGGCAAGGTTAAATTAATTAATTTATATTTACTTGATAGAATATTTATTAGTCATTAAAAAGAATGTTTACAAAGAGCTTATAATGTTTTATAAAACATACAAAATTAAAAATATCACCCACTTATTTACAACTTTGTAAACTATGCACCTACCTAAAATGCTAATTATTTGTCAAGACAGTAGATTTAAGGGAATTGTTATTTCTCAAATACCATAGCCACCTTTATTACGTATACAATGCATACAGAAAAATATAGAAAATACAGATAAGCAAAAAGAAGAAAAATAAAATTACTTAGAATTCTACCAATGAGTGTTTTAGATTTTGTGGTTGTCAAGTACTTAAAAAATAATTTTATGAATAAAGCTAGCTTCTGATAGTCTGGCCTTTCAAATTAATGCATATATCATTTTAAAAACATAATAAAATATAACCTATCATTATCGTTACAGTCTTTTTTTTTTATTAATTTCTGACATTCTGACATTGTTTAAAAAGAACTGACTTTATTCCAAAGTTTTGTAACTCTTTGGTATATTTGTGGACACCCTGGATCTTTGCTGAGCTGATTCATATTAGTTGTTACTAGGATTCCAGTGATCCAGTCCCGAGAGTCTCACCTGAGACAGGGCTGAAAATCTTCAGCTCGGTCGTTTGGTTCCTTGCCTTTGTGAGGGGCAGGTGTAAAACAAAAAGTCTCGATAGACCATCGGGCAGACAAACAAATGGACACACAAATGCCTGCCTGCTTGCGGCATTCGTCCATCTGAAGTGTGGAGGTGGTTGTGGCATTTAGAACTTGTATAGAATCTGCCATTTGGGGAAAAGTATTTTTCCCTGAGTTGTTTCATTTAACTTGGGATGCATGTGATCCAGTCTTTCTAAATGATGCTTGAGTCATGGCAGTGTTTAAAGAAGGATGTGAAAGCAAGTAGAAAGTAATTGGAGATCCTCATCTCATGAAGAATGTTGGCAAAATAATTGATGAATTGGATGAGTAGTGTATACCACGTGCAACAATGACATATTTGAATGGTATATTTGCCTCTGTATAAATGACGTTTCGTTTGTAAAATCTCGTGTATTTTTTTTCCCTCACAGGGTAATAAGAGATTTGTTTTTAAGTCTTAATGGAGTAAGTCAAATAATTGAATTAAATTACTTAGATGATGTTCGAAGTCATTCCCTAAAAGCATTTGAAACTCTGATAATCAGCCTAGGGGAACAACAAAAAGATTCTTCAGTTCCAGGTATTGATGGGCTAGACGGCGAACAGAAGGAATTGTCATCTTTAAATGCAGGTACTTCCTTTCGTAACCAGCAAGCTTATTCAGATTCTCCTCAGAGTCTTAGCAAATTTTATGCCAGCCTCAAAGACACTTATCCAAGGAAACGGAAGTTTGTTCATCAGGATGTTCATATCAACATGATAAACCTGTTCCTCTGTGTGGCATTCTTATGTGTAAGTAAAGAAGCAGAATCTGATAGAGAGTCGGCCAATGATTCCGAAGATACTTCGGGCTATGACAGTACAGCGAGCGAGCCTTTCCATCCTATGCCGCCATGTTTGTCTCCTGAGAGCCTTGTCTTGCCTTCTCCCAAACACATGCACCAAGCGGCAGACATTTGGTCCATGTGTCGTTGGATCTACATGTTGAGTCCAGTTTTCCAGAAACAGTTTTATAGGCTTGGTGGTTTCCAAGCGTGCCGTAAATTAATATTTATGATCATACAGAAACTGTTCGGAAGTCATGAAGAAGAGCAAGGAGGAAAGGAAGGAGACCTACATGTACCTGAAAACCAAGATTTAAATAGAACTTCTCAATCTGAGATCACTGTGAAGGAAGATGTATCATCTTTGACTATGAAAAGAGACTCCATGCCATCAGGAATGGGTAGTCCAAAACAGAGTGCTGACAGTTTAGGTAAATTAGAGTCATACCATATCTCTTCCAAAAATACGGGCCATGTTTCAGCTACTGAAGCTGCTCCTGAGGAAGCAAAGGTATTTATGAGTCAAGAAAGTGAGACCTCACTTCAGAGCATACGACTTCTGGAAGCCCTTTTGGCCATTTGTCTTCATAGTACCAGAGCTAGTCAGCAAAAGATGGAATTAGAGTTACCTAATCAGGTAATAACTTGGTCCTTTGTTCAGCTATTATGTAATATATATGTATGTGTATAGAAATATATTTTTTCTTTTTTTTGTTTTTTCTTATTTTTTAATGTTTATTTATTTTTGAGAGAGAGACAGAGTGCGAATGGGGGAGGGACAGAGAGAGAGGGAGACACAGAATCCGAAGCAGGCTTCATCCAGGCTCCAAGCTGTCAGCACAGAGCCCGACATGGGGCCCGAACTCACCAACTGTGAGATCATGACCCGAGCCAAAGTCGGACACTTAACCGACTGAGCCACCCAGGTGCCCTGTTTTTGGGTATTTTTTTCCTTTTTTTTTTTTAAAGTTCTTTGTTTTTAAGTTTCTTTGTTTTAAAGGTCATTTTGTTTTTCCAAAGATTGTGTTTTGAGAAGCTCCTGTATGGTTAACACAGTACCAGGTATTGGGGAGGACAGAGGAGTACATGACCCAGTTCTTGCCCTCAGGAAGCTTACAGTTTAGTTTGGAATGCAAAATCCGCGTATGTCAAAGTTACCAACCCTGAAAGGCATTAGATAAGCATTAAATGTCATGAGTGATCGTGGAATTTGTGTTTCAAAGTTCAAACTTTGCAGTCTCGGTGTCATGCTGTCTGGTGCCCTGCTCAGATCCCCTTTACCCCGCTGATGCACCCGTCTGCCATCTGCTACAAGGGCTCACATCTGCACTCATCGCCCAAGGACTGCCCTTGGCTCATGGAAATGCTCCTTCTATAGATGCCTGGGAAGGGTGCCCATAGCCAGTGATGGATGGATGTAGCTGTGCAGAGTGGGGACAATCTTTGTGGTGTAGTTCAGCCTCCGGAGCTTCCGATGGAATTGGGCTGGGGCTCTGCATTTATTCTGAAATGACCTCTTGGCCTGGATTTTCCCCGCAACATAGCCTGCCTCCCTCATGACCTTACAGATTTCTCCTGGGAGCACCTCTCAACTAAAACAGGAATCCTGTTTCAGGCCCTGCTTCTAAGGAAACTTCAAATATGGCAGATCGCCTGTTCATAACTCATCCCTAACTGTTCTGTCAGCCAACAGTCTCTCCCTACTACAGTCCCTGTCTCCCTATTTCCTCCTGTCTAAAAACTCGCGATGTTTCCACATTGCTCACAGTTAAAACCCAAACTCCTTAGGATAGCACACAAAGCCCTTCGGTGTCTTGTTTCCACTTCCTTGCCTGGCTTCATTGCCTGCCATCCTTCACCATGCTGCCATCAGCCATATGGAGCTAGCCAACAGCTTCTCAAGATGCCACTCTTTCGTAGTACTTCTGTACTTCTGTGCCTATTTTTCTGCCTAGTATACTCTCTCCCTCTGTATGTGTGCTGCCCACCTCTGTTCTTTATGGTCCATCTCACACAACCCCTCCCCTGGGTGTCCCCTGGGACACTTTTGACAGGTCTCTCAGGCAGCTTCTCTCTTTTTGTCTCTCAGAGAACTTTGTTTATAGCTCTAGTATGGTCATCATGATATCTTGCCAATGTGTATCTGTTTCTTTCGCTGGACGGAGGCAATTCCTTAAGGGAGAAGTCAGTTTCGTATCCATCTTTACGGCTTCATTGCCTAATATAGGTACATAGATAAGCAGCAAGAGTTTCCTTCAAAGACAGAAGGGAGGGAGTAAAGAAGGGAGAGGGAGGGAGGGATTAGAATATAAGTGCTTCTTTGACTGTTATGGAATCTCTAAGAATAAGGCGTTTGTAAAATGTAGAGGTGGTTAATCAAAACTCTGAAGTTTCAACTATTTTTTTTTGTATGTGATATAGTCAATTTATGATACATTGAAATTCAGAATGAAATAAGATGAGTAAAGCATTTGATAAATAAGTGTTACTAATTATAACAGGATATTTGTATAGGGCTGGATATTTATAGTCATTATACTTTCGTATCTGCTGCAAATAAATGTACTAATAACTTTGTACATCTTAAGTAAATATTTATTTTGTCATTGTTTAATTTTTTAAGCACGTTATTAATATTCTTAGTATCCTTTATTTTACCTTAGAATTTGTCTGTGGAAAACATACTGTTTGAAATGAGGGACCATCTCTCCCAGTCAAAGGTGATTGAAACAGAATTAGCAAAGCCTTTATTTGATGCCCTGCTTCGAGTCGCACTGGGGAATCACTCAGTAGATTTTGACCACCACGATGCTATGACTGAGAAGGTATGGATAACATTCAGTTGTGTTTTTTAGGTATGACTAGCAGAGGCACACGGGCGTGGGATGGGACCAGCCACTGATGAATGTGGTTAGAACACGGGCCAGGATCTGGTCATATCTCCTTCTGTGAGTCATATCTCCATCACGTGGGATGGACAGTATTCACTCAGTGCCCCATTTCATGAAAAGCAGGAGAGCAACGTGACGCGCTTGTTTTCATCTAATCTGGCAGTTTACTGACAAATTGCTCTCAGTGAGACAGAAATGTATTATTTGATTTGCTAAGTCTCGCATATAACCGATAGTTTATTAAATGATCATTCAGGCATGGTGATGACTCAGCTCTCTTTTCTGATCCTATATTGGTACAGTTAATATTTCCAGAACTCTCTATTCACTTTAATTTTAAATCACTCAACATAGAAATGACTAGTACTTGCATAGAAATTAGCACAGTTTTTCAGTCATTCATGTTGGCATTTTTTTTCTAAAAGAACTATTGTAATATTTTTCCTGAAACCGTGATGCATATTTAGTTTACTTCCCTCTCCTTTCCTGTTTCTTTACCTTCAATTAATTGTCACCTGTCCTTTATGTAACTTCTCTCTTAATTTCTCAGTCTAGCCATGTATATGACATTTTATAATCTTCTGCCGTAATATTTTATGTTGCTGTTTGTCAGAACTTTAAAAACTTACTGAAGTAGCTGCTGGATCAGTTGGGTTAACTGGAAAATGTTACAATACCTCCTTTAATCTACCTTCTATTAATGTTGCAGTGATAAAGCACTGTGAGATTCTGTAAGTGAAAATGTTTTCTAAAGTGAATATCTTAGTAGCATTTTTATGAGAAAAGCAAGATTTCAGGCTGCACGATACTACACAGGAAGTTAACGCTGGATTCTTGATTTCTGAGAATCAAGAATATATGTAGATAGTCTCATTCTGAAATCTTAAAATTAATCCCTTTGAACAATTTTCCTGTCTACTCTGGTTATCTAATTTATGAAACATTTCATTTATAAAAATCCTATGGAAAAATCTTTTTCCATGAACAAATGTGGAAAAATGGTATTTATTTACTAGCATAAAGTTGTAAGAAGTATAATTCCACCTCATTGTGGTTTTTGGTCATTTGCTGTTGTACAACTAGTGTGAAATTTCACAGACCTCTTTTTCAGTAAAACTGAAATGACCTATAGCTTACTCTGTTACAGACCCCCATTTTGGAGGTGTTAATAAAGTCAAGAGATTCTGGAAAATCTTGCTGCATGAAATTCATAATTTATAGTGCTTCATATTGATTCCTGAGATTTTTTTCATAAAGAAAACACTGAAGCTATCCTCAAAATCATTTTCGAGTAATAAATATTCTATTATTAAAAATGAGCAAATATTACTACTTTTGCCTTCTAACTGCACCAATCTTATAGAGTCATCAGTCTGAAGAAGGATTGTCATCCCAACCTGGTGATTTTTCGGAAGAAGCTGAGGATTCTCAGTGTTGTAGTCTTAAACTTTTGGCTGAAGAAGAAGGTTATGAAGCAGATAGTGAGAGCAACCCTGAGGACAGTGAAACCCGAGATGATGGTAAAATACCACTGAAGTACTTGTGGTCGGATTTGCAAGTCAGATTATTACTTAGAAAAATGGTTATAATAATACCACCTTGGAATTTTGTATTGCCTTGCAATTTAAAAGAGGCATTGCTCCGTTTTATTTGATCTCAACAGTAAATTCTGGCATTTGTATATGCGACTTAAAACAGATATATTTTGGTATGACAAACATTAACTGAATGCCTGAGAATACAGGGTATAGAAAGTCCCTGCTTTCATATATATTCCAGTAGAAAAAACAAGCAATAGGTGTCAGAAGTGAAGAGTATCAAGAAATAAAAGGGCTTGATAGGCGCGTAGCAAGTATTCATTCATTCATTTGTGTACCATGAAGAGAGTGAAAACAAGAAAAGCACAGCCACTAATTGAAAGAATATACATATGTGTATATGTATATACACACACACATACTCATATAGCTTACTTGATTTATTAAACTCTTCTTGTTTGTTTCCAGTTTTATTAAGAAATAATTGACATACATCACTGTGTAAGTTTAAGTTACACAGCATGATGGTTTCATTTACATCTATTGTGGAATGATTACCACCATAGTATCAGTTAACATTCATCATCTTATATAGGTACAATCAAAAGGAAAGAAGAAGAAATTTCTCCTTGTGATGAGAACTCTTAGGTTCTGTTCTGCTGACAACTTTCTTCTATATCATACAGCAGTGTAGGGGCGCCTGGGTGGCTCAGTCAGTAAAGTGTCTGACTTCAGCTCAGGTCATGATCTCATGGTTTGTGGGTTCGAGCCCCACGTTGTACTCTGTTCTGTTCTGACAGCTTGGAGCCTGGAGCCCGCTTCAGATTCTGTGCCTCCCTCTCTCTCTGCCTCTCCCCCACTCACGCCCTGTCTCTCAAAAATAAATAAACGTTAACAAAAAATGTTTATATCATATAGCAGTGTTAACTATAGCCATCATGTTGTCCATTACATCCCTAGTACTTATTTATCTTATAACTGCAAATTTATACCTTTTGAATTTTTTTTCCATTTCCCCCTCCCCCCACCTTCTGAGGCAGTGCTTTTGAAAAAATATTGCTTGGGGCGCGTGGGTGGCTCAGTCGGTTAAGCGTCCGACTTCGACTCAGGTCATGATCTCACAGCTCGTGGTTTCGAGCCCCGCGTCAGGCTCTGTGCTGATAGCTCAGAGACTGGAGCCTGCTTCGGATTCTGTGTCTCCCTCTCACTCTGACCCTCCCCTATTCATGCTCTGTCTCTCTCTGTCTCAAAAATAAATAAACGTTAAAGAAAAAGAAAAGAAAAAAATAATGCTTTAATGGGGTTGGCTTTACCAGAGTACTAACGTTTTATGACAGACTTCCCCCTTTTTATAGGTTTGTCAACTAGCTCTTTTAAAATATTTGTTTTAATGTTTATATTTGTTTTTGAGACAGGGCATGAGTGGGGCAGGGGCAGAGAGAGGGGGAGAGATAGAGAATCCAAAGCAGGCTCCAGGCTCCAAGCTGTCAGCACAGAACCTGACGCAGGGCTCGAATTTGTCAACCAGGAGATCATGACCTGAGCCAAAGTGTGATACTCAACCGACTGAGCCACCCAGGCGCCCCTCAACTAGATCTTAATTTAAAGAACTCCAGTCCACATAGACATTTATACATTTCTTGACTACATGAACATTTTTTTTTTAAAGATCCCAAGCAGTCACTTTTAAGAGCACATCAGTTAAATTTTCCAAAATGTAATATTTGGTGACAGTGTCTATCTTTCTTACTTAGGAAGAAGTCAAAGTATAGGATTCACCCAACCACTAGCCAAGCCTATTATTTTCACAGAGATATGGGCAGGCAAATGAACCACCCTGTGATTTAGGTATTTTGGCAGCAGAAAGTTTGGGATAGTGGTTTTTTCCACTTGTGCCAGAGGAATGTGTTAAATCTGTATCACATGTCTATAAAATTTACTGTTGATATTTGTAATTCTGCTGAAGACCAGAACTACTTTTAAGCCACTCACTTATCTTCAAATGTCCACAAGCCTTGATTATTCAGGATACTTACTGTCATCAAAAGGCACCTTGTAGGAAAGGGCATCGTGAGAATCTTCTTATAAATAGCACTTTGCCACAAGATCTCCTAAATGTTAAATGAGATTTGAAATATTTATTCCGTGTTTAGGGAATAAAAACAATCTTTTCTTTTCCCCTGTCAGGTGTAGACGTAAAGCCTGAAGTAGAAGTTTTCAGCGCATCAGGCAATCCGAAGGACTTACTTGAAAACCTCACAGACGGGGAAATAATATATCCTGAGATTTTTATGCTGGAATTAAATTTGCTTTCTGCCGGTAAAGCCAAACTTGATGTACTTGTCCATGTATTTGAGAGTTTTTTGAAAATCATCAGACAGAAAGAAAAGAATATATTTCTCCTCATGCAACAGGTAAAAGATGCATTTAGTTAAATGTGATCAGTATTTATCATGTTCATGCCCCAGTTACTCATCTCTTTATTTTGAACCCAACTTGCCTGAAAATTATTTGAGATGACTACTTAATCTTTTATAATGCTTCAGGTATGTTTTTACCTATGAGTGGTAAAATCTGAAAATATTTTAACTCCATGGTCCTCTAAAGGAGCATAAAAAAATTAATGTCATTGGCTAACTAATCCTAGTATATTTCTGAGAATGGGTGATAGTTTTAAAATTACATTGAATTTTAATATGGTCATTGTTTTTGAAAAATCAGAAAACAAAAACAGTATAAAAAAATAAATGTATACACCACCTAAAAAAAAAGATAATGAAAAGTATGTAATTATATACATAGCATTCTTTCCAGTTATTTTAAAGTATTTATATATGTATATACAGTAAACTATCAATTTATTGTGACATTACCATTGCTTCATGCTTTCATGAGGTAAGAAATTTAATTTCTTATGTTTTGTTTTTTTAATCTTCAGGGAACTGTGAAAAATCTTTTAGGAGGGTTCTTGAGTATTTTAACACAGGCTGATTCTGATTTTCAAGGTGCGTTGAAACCGTTAGTTTTACACAATAGCTTTAAAATTATTTTGTTGTTATGTGAAATGAAGAGTTGGTAATAATGGCTTTCGCTGGCATGGTGCTCTGTGGTTCCAAAAGTAGCTTTATATGCATCATCTCTCTTGTTCCCCAGAAACACCCAATAGAATAGACGTGTTATAAGTATCTTGATTTTATAGAGAGCAAGCTCTGGATTCCAGGGGACTGAGTGAGTTGTTCAGGGTCATATACGCAGAAGTGGCATTACAGCAACTGTAGTCTAAACACTGTGTTGCTGCTTCATCAGATGCTGAGTGCCACTCTCCACTCCGTACTTTCACAGACGTTTGAGGAATTCGTGATGAGTATATAAAATGGCTGTATTATATATAATAGATAGAAACCTAGCTTTTAGTCGGAGAAATCTAGATTTTAGTTGGAGAAGTATAACACGCATGAAACGTTAATTCAGGTTTGTCAGATGTTTCCTCATGATTAAATTCAAGTTACGCGTTTTTGGCAAATAGACCTCACAAGTTACGTGCCTTTTGCGTGTGTCGTATTGTGGTTTGTGTATCTGTATCTTATTACTGTGATGTTGACTTTGATCGCTTGGTGAAAGTGGTGTCTTGTTGAGTTTCTCCATTGTAAAGTTGCTGTTTACTGTGGTATTTGCCAAATAGCTATTTTCTATTCCCATTATTACTTCTATATTTATTAATTGGGATTGTACTGTAAAGAAAAGTTTTTCCTCTTCTTCCATTTACTTGTTTAGTGTATGGGTATGTTTATATTTATTGTGGTAGACACTTTATTGTGGATCCTTTTGAGCTGAAGACTTATTTCTAGCTTAGCTCTGAGAAATTCTATTATATTACCTTTTAATAACAGCTTTATTGAGATATAATTCATATACTACGCAGTTCACCCATTTAAAATATGCAGTTTAGTGTTTTTTAGTATATTCACAGTTATGCAACCATCACCACTTTTTTGCTATTCTGAATAACGCCATGAGCACTCATGTACTAGTTTTCACATGGACATATGTCTTCATTTCTTTTGAGTCCAGGGGTAACTCTATGTATAACTAGATGAGGAACAGCCAGACTGTTTTCCAAAGTGGCTGACTTATTTTACATTCCCACCAGCAGAGTATGAGGATTCTTGTCTCTTCACATCCTTGCCAACACTTGTCATTACCTATGTTTTTGGCTATATCCATCCTAGTGGGTGTGACATGCTGTCTCATTGTGGTTTTGATTTGCATGTTTCTGATGGCTAATGTTGTTAGTCCTATTTCCTTGTGTTTATTGGCCATCTGTGTATCTTCCTTGGATATCTTTGGAGAGATTTCTATTCAGTCCTTTACCCATTTTTATTTTGGATAATTTGTGGTTTTAATCATTGAATTGTAAGAGATTTCATGTATTCTAGGTAAAAACCCCTTATCAGAAGTACGATTTGCACGTATTTTCTCCCAGTCTTTGGCTTTATCTTTTCATGTTCTTGATGGTATACTTTGAAACACAAATTTTTTATTTTGGTGAAGTCCAATTTATCTATTTTTGCATTTGTCACAATGCTTTTGGTGTCATATCTAGAAAGGTCTAACAGTCACAGAAATTTAGTATTTTTTTTTAATTTAAAAAATTTTAAAATTTTTATTTGAGAGAGACTGAGAGTACACAAGATGGGGAGCAAGGCAGAGGTGGGGGAGAGAGAGAGAGACAGACAGACAGACAGACGTCTAAGCAGACCCCATGCTCAGCGCAGAGCCCAATGTGGGTCTCGATCCCACAACCCTGGGATCATGACCTGAGCCAAAATCAAGGCACCCTGAGACTTAGTATTTTTAAAAATAATTTTCTCCTCTCTGTGTTTTATGCTCTCTTCTTTTTTACATCCTAATTGTAATCTTAGGCCTTCTTGGATTGACTTTGCATTGTCTTAGCTTTCCTCTCACATTATCTACTTCTCTCTTTTTGTGCTGTGTTTTGGGAGCTTTCTTCAATTCTATTCCAACCTTTTGTCCAATTTTTAATTTTGGCGATTATCTTTTAATATTTAAGAGCTTCTTTTTGTTCATTTGATTTTTTGGTTATTCCATTTTCACATAAGGATAAAATATCTTCTTAAATATATCTGGATGTAGGGGCACCTGGATGGCTCAGTTAGTTGAACACCCACATATCTGGGTATATATCTGGATCTAGTAATTAACATCTTAGAAAGATATCTTTCCTACCCTAAATTATTTATGTTCTCTCTGGGGTCAGTTTATCAATTTGTCTTTTATATCTTGTTTTTTCTCTTTTATGTTGCTGATTCTCAAATATTTTTTGAACCTTTTATTGCCCATTTCTATTTAAGAAAGCCGTTGGAGCTAATGATGTAAAAGTAAATTTGTTTTCCTATTTGGCATCTTCCCTGAATAGGCAATCTGTTGACAATCCCTGATGACTGAAGTTCCCCAAATACCATAATAAGGAAATCTTTACTTTGGGGGGCTATTAGGGCCACTATTACCCCATAAGACATTCTGTGTACATTAGAAAAGTATTTCCTCGACACATACGGCTTGTGAATAGTGTCTTCGTGCTAAGAAAAAGTCATCCCTTCATCCAGGCAACACAGCCCAATGCCAGGATGCATGGCTTGGTGAATAGCTTTCGGGTTTTATTTTAGTCCCTGTTTTCTCCCTTGGTTAAGCTGCTTGGCCTGTCTGCAGACTGTACTTGTATAACTGGTAGCCCTGGTGCTAATGTTCCACTCTCCAGCTCAGCTTTTGCCTGGCAATCCGTTGAGTTTCTTTCAAGAGTTATCAAGGTGTGGGCATAGAAGTCAAAGCTGAGCTACCTGTGCCCTATATTCAGGATCAAGGAGAGAGGTAGGTGCTTCCAGACAAACCTTGTATTAATCCCTGCATTTGTAGCCTCATTCTTACTTCCTCTCCAGAATGTAGACAGACACAGATTGGCTCCTCCTCCTCCTCCTCTGAGCCCCTTTGTAATTCAGAGAGATTCTAGGCTGCAGCTTCTCTTATCTCTCTGCTCTTCCATCTTCAAGAAATGTTTTTAAGTCTGATGTGCTCCCAATGCCCACTGACTCCCCCCTTTTATTGCTGTTATGGATCTCTTTTCTTCTTGTAATTCTGTACTTTTAGTTCAGCAAGTTTTCAGTAGTAGACAAAGAAATATAAATATATATCTCTATCCCCTCATTTTGAACTGGTACCTGTCTGTGTTGAACTTAAAAAAAAGTCTAAGCACCTATATATACTTTATTTTGATCATATTACTTCTCCCCTTCCACCCCCGTGATTATCTAACACTTTATTTGATAGTGTTTTTTAAAATCAGAATCCTAGTTAGGTTCATACGTTACAGTAAGTAGATATGTCTCAACTCTTTTCTTCTGTGGATGTCTACTCTCAGTCCTTGAATTTTGTTGCTGTCATTGTTAAAGAAGCCAGGTCTTTTATCATGAGGCGTCTCCTGCATTGTGAGTTTTGGTAATTATGTCCCCGGGAGGTTGTTTAACACGATCCTTTCTCCCTTATATTTCCTTTCACTGGTAGTAAGACCTAGAAACCTAATCAGACTTAGGTTCCATTTTTTTTTTTTTTAACAAAGTGTTTTAATGTTTATTTATTTTTGAAGAGACAGAGACAGAACGTGAGCAGGGGAGGGGCAGAGAGAGAGGGAGGCACAGATCCAAAGCAGGCTCCCGGCTCTGAGCTGTCAGCACATAGCCCAACGCGGGGCTCAAACTCACAAACTGTGAGATCATGACCTGAGCTGAAGTCGGTCACTTAACCAAGTGAGTCACCCAGGTGACCCTACTAGGTTCCATTTTTTGACCAGAATATTTTACAGGCAGGAGTCCGTGCCTCCAACCTGAGGCACATAATGTCTGGTGGTCTCTTTTGGGGAGGTGCTAGGAGCCATGGATGCTCATAGCCTAGGGACTGCAAAATGGTAACATGCTGTTATTTCATCTTCTTTGATAAACGGGAATACTTAAAGAAAACTTGCTGTCATCAACTATTTGGTTACCCTGAGATAGAGTTCATAAAGGAAAGGCAGGATAAATACTTAATTATTTTCCTTTATTGACTAGTTTTCATAGTTCTTACTCTACAACCTTTCATGGGTTTGTGTTACAGGGTAAAGTCAGTGCTATTTTAGTCTTGTTGCGTCAGTTCACTGCTTCTGCAAAACATGATGCTTACACGTGGCTTCTGTTCTCAGGTTGCACATCAGGATTATTTCTGGCATGTCTAAAATGGAGATAATATTTCATTTGTAGGAATTTTTTTGCTGAGGATTAGCTGAGATAATGCATGTAAACGTACTTTGAATACTAAAATGTGTGCTACAAAAATTAATCACTTTATTCTAAAAAGTTCTGTGAATGTATGTACTACCAATTATATTTTATTCTAAACCCCACAATGGAATAAAGAAAGCGTTCAAAATAGTTTGTGATATTTAATTATCTTCATAATCTTTAATATTTACCCTTTTATCTATGTCATCTAATTAGAAAGTAATACTTATAATTTAAACAGTTTCAAGATGAGAAGGTAGCAGACTATTTTATGGTATTTAACAGTGTCAACTTACTTAACAAATATTGTATTAATTTATGCTTCTTTAAATAATACCCTTACTGGGAACTAACCAACCTTTAAGAAAAGTGGGGGTGGGGGGGTTGTCACTGGGTTGGTTGGTTTGCATTTAATCATATTGCTATTTTTTCAGCACATTTTTGGATTATTAGATTGTTTATAATCCACTGAAGATGTGAAACTAGTATTTGATCCCTTTCAGTGAAATTGTTTGTTCTGTGTCTTTAATTTTGTATTGGCTTTAATTTTTCCCCCCCATCTTTCTTTAATTTAGCATGCCAAAGAGTATTGGTGGATCTTTTGGTATCTTTGATGAGCTCAAGAACGTGTTCGGAAGAGCTAACCCTTCTTTTGAGAATATTTCTGGAGAAATCTCCTTGTACAGTAAATATGCTATAATTTAATTTTTTTTCACGGATACCTAATAGGATATTTTAAAACCTATTTGGAAATCACTAAGCTCTCTCTTTTGTTGTGGTAATTATTATACAGTCAACTCCATGGTATTATGTGTGAGATTCTCAATCATTTTATTATTTCCCCACATTTTAACTGTTTCACTTCAGTTTTGGCTAACCAGCCTATCGTTGGGATCATAGTCCCATTACCTCATCCCACCCCTAGTTGTTGTGCTTAAGAAATGCCAAGTAATTTTAATTACTAAAGAGAACTTAATTATGAGTAGTTGTTACCATTTTAAGGATTATCCTTTTTTTTTAGAAAATTAGTATCTACTCTTGAGGTATCTTGTATCACTTCTTTCCATTGGTGTAACTTAGTGACTTTTCGACTGTTCTTTGCTGAGAAACTCATTTTTATAATGAGACCTTGACTGGAAGCATATGCAAATCAAACAGAAAACCTGGGAGCTACTTTCTGTGACGCAAGATTAAATGTCACTGAGCCCTGCCCTTTTCCCCACCTTACTCCCGCTTGTGGACCCTGAGAGGACTCTATGGAGCACAAGGTTAAAAACCACTGATGTAGACATTTGGTGACTGTAGTTTGGAGTGTTTCTTTTTTAAAACATTTTTAAATGTTTATTCATCTTTGAGAGAGAGAGAGAGACAGACAGAGGCAGAGCATGTAAGTAGGGGAGTGGCAGAGAGAGAGGGAGACACAGAATCCGAAGCAGGCTCCAGGCTCTGAGCTGTCAGCACAGAGCCTGACATGGGGCTCGAGCCCACAAACCTTGAGATCATGACCTGAATCAAAATCGGACACTTCACCGACTGAGCCACCCAGGCACCCCGAAATGTTTCTATTACTTTCCCTGAGTGCATTTCTCATCATCGTCGTCATCATCATCATCATCATCATCATCATCAATGTTAGCTGTTATTTTATGCATAGGGCATATAATTGGTAGGGCATTGTACTAGGTTACTCTTTTCTACTTTTTAATTGTCTCCTTAGTCATTACTTTTCTCTTTAATTAGATGCTCGTTTCCTCTCTTGTCTCTTCTACAGTTCTACACTTCAGTTTAACAAAAAATTTGTAATTTATAAAGAAAACCTAAAAACACTTATTTTGTTTTACCAAAAGCAGATGAAAGAAAATTAATTTGATTAGGGAAAACTCATGTAAAGTAAGTTGGAAAGTAATTGAGCCACTCAATTTTATGAAGTCAGTCATGTTAGAAATATCATCCAGAAATCTGGAGAATTTGTCAGGTGTCTGGTTCTGTGCTTCACTTAAAAATAATTGAGAGACGGGCACCCAGGTGGCTCAGTCAGTTGAGTGTGCGACTTTTGATTTTGGCTTGGGTCATGATCCAAGAAATCATGGCATCAAGCCCCACATCAGGCTCTACGCTGAATGTGGAGCCTGCTTGGGATTCTCTCTTGCTCTTCCTCTGCTCCTCTCCCCTACCCATACTCTCTCTCTCTCTCTCTCTAAAAAAATAAATAAATAAAATAAAGTAAAATAAAAAGTAAAATTGAGAGAAACAACTATAGTCTACTTAGAAATAAACATCTTTCTTTGGTAGAAATGATTCCAGATATAATTACTGTAGTTAATTTCTTTTGTTTTTATTAAAAAGTTTTTTTAGTTTATTTTTTGAGAGAGCGAGAGAGAGAGAGAGCAAGGAAGGAGCAGAGGGAGAGGGAGACAGAGAATCTGGCAGCACATACTGTCATTTATAACCAGAATTTCAAAATTACTATGTACCTTAACATGATCCTGACGTTTTGTTTTGCTTTTTCTCTAGGAAGTTCTTCTTTTGGGTATTCTGAAAATTATTGAAAGCGACATTGCTGTGAGCCCTTCACAGTATCTAACCTTCCCTTTACTGCATACGCCAAATTTAAGCAATGGCGTTTCATCACAAAGGAGTCCTGGGATTCTAAACAGTAAGGCCCTGGGATTATTACGGAGAGCACAGAGTTCGCAGAGCAGGAAAGAGGCCGACAGTGAAAGTTTCCCCCAGCGGCTGCTCTCCTCCTGGCACGTAGCCCCAGTCCACTTGCCGTTGCTGGGGCAGAACTGCTGGCCACACCTGTCAGAAGGGTTCAGCGTCTCACTGTGGTTTAGTGTGGAGTGCATCCACGAAGCGGAGAGTGCCATGGAGAAAGGAAAGAAGATAAAGAAAAGAAACAAATCCTTAATGTCGCGGGACAGTAGTTTGGATGGCGCAGGTATGATGTTCCCGCTGTTATCTGTTGTCTGTTTCACTGAGCTTTTTCACGTGGGCATTTGGGTTGAGCTGTAAGGACATGGGGATTTCTCACTGGCTCTGGACATGTTCTTCGTGCTAGGTGCCTTAGTGATGGCAGGCCCTGCCTCCCCAAAGCCTGGCTGGTGAGATAGCTTCAAAAACCCTACTTTCTTTTGTACTGTGGCCTTGGGGCTGGAGGTGGGGGCTGCGGCGGAGGGACCCCCACGTGTACAACTGCCGTGGGGGATCACCAGCCCCATTTCCTGCCTCTTTCCTGGTCCCATCACTGGATTAGGGTGATTCCTGGTGTGAGAGAAGTAAAGGAAGAAGCCCGAGAGCCACTCTTCTGTCCTTCTGTCCCCTTCTCCCCAGGCCCCAGGAGCCCCCATCTCATCTCCTTTCTCTCTCTTAGCTCAGCTCTCCTCCTCGCGCCACATCGTTCCGCAGTGTCCCTCTGCTAGTTCCTGTCACATTGCGTTTGAGTGAGTCAGCCTTTCTCCACGGTTAGAATCATTTCCATTCCAGTACTTTCTATAACCAATACAATCTCTGTTCTGCCGCCACAAAACTGGGTCTGGTTCCTCATATGACGAGGGCAGGAAGGACCTGTTCGTTAAAAAGCAGTTTATGGCGGTGAGAAGCCAAGCAGGTCGGCTAATTGTTAGGGTCCATGGGATGGATGAAATGACTGGATGAGACAGCTGGTTAGGGGTCACATGGAGGTCCTGGCCGCAGGGGCTCTTCACGGGGCAAAGCTGACACATCCCGCTGGCTCCCTGCTTCGGAACACTAGGCCTTCGGGCAAGGTCCTCCACCACTGACACTGATAGAAAAGAAATCCTTAATGACGTTGTCAAGATGGGAGAGTGAGAAGTGTCACCTGATGTCCGCAGCTGGAACTCGGAATCCACTTCTCCAGACACATTTCCGTGTTGTTAGCATAGTGTACTTCTGCACTTTTGCGGGTTAGCCTAGGAAGCCAAACTTAAAACAAAACAAAACAAAAACAAATAGTTCTAGCATTTTCTTTTGTGAGTTGAACTTTGCCACTAAGGATTGATAGCTCTGCTGCTGCCCCGTGTACATTGAGTGTTTTCTGTATGTACATTACTTTGCCCCACTCTTTCTACTTACGTTTTCAATCTAATCTTCACAACAGTTCGGTAAGGTGAGTGCTCGCACTGTCCATATTCACAGATGATGTGAAACAGCATGACCAGTTTATAGAGCTGGTAAGTGATGGGGAGGGATTTAGACTCACCTATATTTAATTCAGAGCTTGAGTGCCACCCCTGTACTGTAAACTGTGCAGATCTCTTTCTCAGATTTAAGTGGGGGCAATCACAATGCAGACAGTCTCTGATAAAATGAAATAAGTATACACAATGACCTGAGAAAAAGTGGAGTAGTGGGCAATTAAAAAAAATTTTTTTTATTGTAGAAATATATTAGAAGACATATATTTTAGAATGACAATTCTGCATAAATATTAAAAAAGAACATTTAAAAATAGTATATATACCAAAATTTTGAAGGGAGAGAGTAAGAAGGTATTATAGTGATGACACATCCTTTGCCCTAAACCAACTTTGTGACCTTGAGCAAGTTACTTCATCTCAGCAGCTCAATTCTGTCACCCTCTAAATGGGGACAATAAAATTTACTTCAGAAGATTGTTGTATTAACTATTTGTTATATTTCTACTTTATAGTAGCTGGGTACACACTGGTTTCTGTTCTGGTCTTTTATTTATGCAACGTCAGATTTGATATGGAAACATTAGTAGCACATCAGATATGAATTCTCTATACATCTCATATCTTGGGCAATAGTCCTCAAAATAATGAATTTAGGGGGAATATTCTTAAAAGTTGGTGGTGTTTATACTTGTTGGAAAATGGCAACAAATATATAAGCAGTCTAAGAGCTGGTAGTGTTCATCTTCTCTGAAAGTCTGAGCCCTTGGACATGCATTCTGTATTTTGGTGCATCTTCATTAACATAGCTCTATGTGAAGTCAGGCAGTGTACTAATCCTCAAGATGGCTTGAGGATTCAGTGTGGTGAGAAACCACTTGAAGTCAAGATGAATAACCAGATAGCCCAAAGCATATGGCATTACCTTAGCTTGCCTTAGAATAACATTTTAGAGTTTCAGAATCACTTAGCAATTATATGCAAAGATGATTCATCAGGGAGTCTAAACAAAGAATATATTCAAACAGCACAATTTTTCAAAAACCATTTTTTTTTTAAATCATGCTATTGTAATAATTATAGGATGATTTTTGGTCGCGCATGTGACAATGGTGTGTGCTCTGTGGGACAGGGTCTGTAATGTCAGAGTGACCGAATCCAATCAATAAGAGAAATGTGGCACAGTTTGTAATAGGTCACCACAGTGACATCACAATGATCTGTTCATTCCCACAATTAGCCCTTAATTATCATATATTTTGAAGACTTTAATAACTTCCAGTGTACCCAGTTACTGTCTTCGCTCCTGGTGCTTTTTTGGAATTAACATCTCAAGTTTGGGAATATTGTTTGGAACATCCAGGTAAATAATTTACCGCAAATGAACAATCATGCTTTGTATTCTTTTAAATTCACGTTTCCCCTCATTTTATCAACTGCTTTACTGATTATTCTAACGTCTTTTTATCATAGAGAACAACAGACTGGAAGGTGCCGAGTACATAAATCCTGGTGAAAAGCTCATAGAAGAAGGATGTATTCATATGATTTCCTTGGGATCCAAAGCTCTGATGATGCAAGTGTGGGCTGACGCCCGCAATGGCACTTTTATCTTCCGGTATCGATTATCCTCAACCCCCTGCGAATAGATCGCATATTTAAATAATTTAGATCAGACATTGATGTGAAATCTAATAAAGATAATTACAGCAAATCGCAAATCAGAAAACTGTTTTTAAAAAGATACATTCTAACAAGTATTAATACCACCTCTGTAACCATATATTATTCTATCCAAAAATCTATAACTAAACTCTGAAAGTAGATTATGTTAATTCTCAAGTAGATTTTAGACCAATGCTCACTGAAGTCTTACCTATGGAAATATTCTATCAGATTGCAATCGCCTTAAGATGGTATTATCAGACAGCTGGTTTCCATGCAGATTATATGTTTAATAGCCATTACCTGATAAACTTCAATTCTTCTTGCAGTCTTGTCTTTTTTTCCTACCTCTTTTGTTAACTGGTATACAAATCTTTTAGTTGGATTGAATGAGTATGATACAATTTTTATAAAACTTTAAACAAAAATATGGTATTTAGAGGATATATGCTTTTTGTTATAAAGGTTACTTGGTATTTTGTATGCATTATATCCCAATTCTCTCAGCAATCCCTCCAAGTAGGATAGACCCCCCTAGTACATCTTGGCATTTAGACATTTATGTACAACATGTATTAATTTTTGTATGAACCAAATATTACACTGTAATTTCTAAAAAGGCAATGACTGTATAAATAGTAACAATACAGGGGCAGCTGGGTGGCTCAGTCAGTTAAGTGTCCCACTCTTGGTTTCGGCTCAGGTCATGATCTCATGGTTTGTGAGTTCGAGCCCCACATCAGGCTCCGTGCTGACAGTGCGGAGCCTGCTTGGGATTCTCTCTCTCTCCCTCTCTCTTTGCCCCTCTCCCGCTTGCTCTGTCTCTCTCAAAAATAAATAAAGTAAAGCATTTAATAAATAGTAACAATACATTTTTTTTTCAAATTGAATTTTGAAAATTAATGCCTAAATTATTCACACCAGCAAATGAGCTTCATCTATTTTAGTTCGTGAATTGAGGTAATAATATAATAAAATAACTAAGCAGATTTTATGGTGTAAAACAAAGATCTACTGACTTTTCAAATTAGTTTAAAAATAGAACCGGGGCACCTCGGTGGTCTAGTCAGTTAAGCCTCCAACTTCAACTCAGGTCATGAGCTCATGGTTCGTGGGTTCGAACCTTGGCATTGGGCTCTGTGCTGACATCCCAGAGCCTGGAGACTGCTTGGGATTCTGTGCCTCCCTCTCTGTGCCTCCCTGGCTCGTGCTCAGTCTCTCTCTGTCTCTCAAAAATAAACATTAAAAAAAAAATAGAACTGATTTTTGGGGCACCTGGGTGGCTCAGTCAGATGAGCGTCTGACCCTTGATGTCAGCCCAGGTCATGATCTCATGGTTTGTGAGACTAAGCTCACACTGGGCTGTGCAATGACAGTGCAGAGCCTGCTTGGGATTCTCTCTCTCCCTCTCTCTCTGCCTCTCCCCTGCTGTGCGCGCTCTCTCTCTCTCTCTCTCTCTCTCAAAATAAATACACTTTAGAAAAAATAGAACTGATTTTTAATCTAATTCAAATACCTGGAATTATAGCTATTAGACATTATTAAATATTGAGATCAGAAATTTCATGTTTTCAGCCTGTACTTTTTCTCTTTTTTGTAGTATGTGCATGGATTCAAACGATGACATGAAAGCTATTTTACTGGCACAGGTTGAATCACAGGAGAATATTTTCGTCCCCAGCAAATGGCAACACTTGGTCCTCACCTACCTACAGCAGCCCCAAGGGAAGAAGAATAACCATGGGAAAATCTCCATATGGATCTCTGGGCAGAGGTAGGAAACGTTTTTAGTAAATACTTACTAACTTCCATTAAAATTTTAAGTTTAGTTTGTCATAGCTTCTGAAGCAGATCACAGGAAACTATAGATACGATGTGCTGTATGTTAATGCAGGAGTCTATGTCAGAGTCGGATACTTTTTCCTGTGTATCACTTTAATACAAGATTAATCTCTCATGCAAGTTAATACTTGGGTTTGAGGGAACATGCAGAAAACTGACATTTAGACGATTATATAGAATATATGATAGATCAAGGAAAAGAACCTATAGTTTGGTCTTTCATGCCTACAAATTTATAAAATGAATCCACAAGCAATTATTTCAATTAAGTGGATAATAAGGCTAAGACCTAAATTAAGTCAGGGTTTCAAAAGAAATTAGAATGACTGGAGCAAAATTTAAGCTAGTGTGTATCAGGTAATAGACTAAAATGGGGTCCTAGAACATGCCATGTGATAGATTCAGGTATACTGTGTGATTTTTACCGACCAGGAGAATTGTGGGTCGAGTTAATAAGAGTTGGGTTCTGGAATATCTTAATGTAAAGTAAGCCAGAGAGAACTAAAAAGTATCTTGGATTTGTAAGAGTTGCGAAGTATTTTATGAATGAAGTAACCATGAAAGGGGATACAGAATTGGATAGTGGGCAGCATGGGACAGGATCAAGCTGGCTGGAAGGAAGAGTCTGAGTTCAGTAATGAGAAAGAAAAGCAATGGGTGTGGTCATGCTACCTGATAGGCAAGTTATGCATGTCAAGATGAGGAGGCTAGATTTAATCGCATGGACTATAAAATATTTCATACCTGTTACGTTGCACACCTTTTGCTAGGTGCCTTACGTGCATTATCTCCCAATTCTCTTAAAAATCCCTCGAAGTAGATGAGACCACAGAAATAACATATGTCCTTAGCATAAATGAGCCGATTCTTATTCATTCATTTGTTCATCCATTAAATATTTATTGAGGAATTGCCGTGTGCCCAGCGTGCTTGTGTCAGGCCTGAGGGCAATGGTAAACAAGACTTGGCACTGAGAATAAACTGAGGGTTGATGGGGCGGGGGGGGGAGTGGAAAGGAGGGGAAAGTGGGTGATGGGCATTGAGGAGGGCACCTGCTGGGATGAGCACTGGGTGTTGTATGGAAACCAATTTGACAATAAATTTCATATAAAAAAAAAAAAAGACTTGGGTTCCATGCCTTCTTGGAACTCACCGTCTAATGGGGAAGCAGACAAGGAGCAAACATAATGAAATGATTATATCCAAATCATGACAGATACTGTGGAGGTAACAAACAGGTCCCCAGACAGAAAATATCAGGTTTGCTACTTAAAAGGTAGGTCAGGGAAGGCGTCTTTGGGAAAGGATTATTTAAGCTGAGACCTCTCGGGGAGACGGGACGTGCTCTGAGCAGGGGAGAGGCAGAGCCTTCCGGGCAGAGGGGAAGGCTCATGTGAGGCAATTGAAAGAGACCCAGAGCGGGTAAATTCATTCCACAAGTATGGGGTACAGCTGAAACCTGAACCCAGATACAGCCCATGCCTTAGAACCCTGTGTTTTGCCACCCCAACAGCCTTTTTCTGAATCAGACCACCTGACAGGTATAGGAGTCATAAACTAACTAGACATGTTCAGAATGAGGGTTTAGATGTTCATTGTGGATGGTTGGTGAGCATAGCAGTTCATATATTTCTACATTACTTTGAAGGAATTTTTTTTTGCCATTGGTACAAAGTGATGATTTCATCTGTTAAGAGAGCAACGAGCAAGTGACCAAGGACGAATATATTATTCTGTTGATTTAAACTTGGCACTTTCTGAATTAATAGAATAATTTCTATAAATAATATATTTCAGGAGAACATTTTCAATAGTATGTAACACTGAAAACAAATTATTAATGGTTTATATTCTTATTTAATGAACAGCACACAAATGTGGTAGGAATATATGGCACATAGTAGGTACTTAACATTTGTTCAATTCATCTTGCAAAGTGTTCTTTACCCTTAAAAACTGTATTAAGTCATACTGCCAATAGGTGGCAATAGTGTTTCGGTCACAGCCATGTATTTGGTTCAAGAAAGATGCATCCAATCTGGAAATGATCTCACTGTATTGCTGTATGTCTGTTATACCTCAATAAAAAAAAGTTATCTCACATTTTTATCAGAAAATATTTCTGTTAAAATAGTTACATTTTTATGTTAAATATGAAACAGAAAGCCTTAGGGAAAAGTTTTTAAATTTAAATAAATTGACATACCAACATAGAATTTCTTGGTAAATTCTATGAACATTAGCATATTCTAAGTCTTTATCTTATTCACAAACTTTGCCTTTATAAGTTGCCTTCATTATCTTTATATGCAGCTTAAAATATTCCCCCAAAAGGGGTAGAACTTGGCACTCCGGACTTCCAACTGGATGATGAAATCCTCTCGTCGTGTGTGTCTCTCTTTGAGGAAGTGTCAGTTTACTTTTTCCTACTCTGTCTTTTGTAAGGATTCCTGTAAATACAACAGACTAACCCAAACTCTATGACTGAGCATTGAAAAAAATAGAAAATGCAGAAAAGCATTGCGTTTCAGTGGCTAGTCAGAACCAAACCTTGAGAAATGATACTCCTTTTCTGAGTAGTCTTTGATGGCTTCATAGAAGGTGATGTTTTAGGAATGGTTTACCAAGGTGGGAGACTTCTTGGTAAAATTAGGGGGAGGTGGTTGGTTTGTATTTATAAACTAGGAAGGCGCATGCGCAGAGGTCGAATGGCAAAGAAAATTTGCCTCAGGTGTCCGGTCCCTCCTCCCATGGCCTGCTGCGGGGCCATCAGGCATGTCTGTTCTACTCCCCTCTTTCTGGAATTTGTGTACTGCTAGCACTGGGGACCAGGAGACAGCAGAATCCACTCTGTTTCTCCCTATCACCAACTGTTTGATACTGAACCGAGAACATTGTTCAAGAACTTCCCATTATTAAACATTTATACTTTTAAACTATTCAAGTCCTCACTGAAATAATTGATTTAACTTTGTTTTTAACACAGGAAACCTGATGTTACTTTGGACTTTATGCTTCCGAGAAGAACAAGCTTGTCATCTGATAGCAATAAAACATTTTGCATGATTGGCCACTGTTCATCATCCCAAGAAGAGTTTTTGCAATTGACTGGAAAATGGGACCTGGGAAATTTACTCCTCTTCAACGGTATACTTTTTTCCTTCAAAGCGTTTCCAGTTTCTTCTTTCAGTTAACAAGTATTAAACTAGTAAATTATCCTGGATAATAATCCAGGATATTAATCCCTATTCCTTCACTTGTACTTAGTAAGTATTACATTTCCTAGATACCAAGATGCACTTCTGAAATATTTCAACATTTTTATAATATAGATGTTTCTTAGAATTGATATATATGTTTAATGCAAGGGTGTACGTCATACCTCCTACCAGCCTCCCCCAAAAGGGAAGCGCATATCAAATCGATTTTGTTTTATAATCTAGGAAAATACAGTATTGACAAGTAAACTTAGAATGATTATCTTTCTTACTTATAATTTTAGTATATTCTTTTTTTAAATTTTCTTAATGTTTATTTTTGCGAGAGAGAGAGAGAGAGAGACAGAGTACGAGTTGGGGAGGGGCAGAGAGCAAAAGAGACACAGAATCCAAAGCAGGCTCCAGGCTCTGAGTAGTCAGCACAGAGCCCAATACAGGGCTCGAACCCATGGACCATGAGATCATGACCTGAGCCGAAGGCAGATGCTTAACCAACTGAGCCACCCAGGCAGCCCAATTTTAGTATATTCTGTAAGAATATCAAATTTTAGGGAAAAAAAGAAATATATGATTTAAAAATATATATCACTAAAAAACTTAAAAATAAAAATAAAAAATGTATATCACTAAATCTGGCACATAATAGCATTCAGGCAGCGTTTATTGAATAGATAGAAGAATGGAGGAATGAGATATCAATTCATATTTATTTCAAAAAAGAATTTACTGAAGTATGGTTTCCATTTATTTAAAAAAGGCAAAACAAAACCAAAGTAACTGTTTTCTATCTGAAGGAAAAAATAGAAATTTTATTATTTTATCACAAGCTTCACAGTTAACTTTATGTGTATTAATTCATTTCCCGTCCATACTTGGCATAGGTTATTTGCTCATGACACCAATTTGGAATGTGAGACTTTATCAATTTTATAGAGATAAAAGAATCTGACAAAAATAACTAACTCTTGATTTCTTGCTTTTTATGAAAAATTCTGGTTGGAGTATGGTAAATAAATAACTTTATTTTCTTGTTCAGGAGCTAAGATTGATTCACAAGAGGCCTTTTATCTATATGCTTGTGGACCCAACCATACATCTATAATGCCATGTAAATATGGCAAGCCTGCGAATGACTTCTCCAAATATATTAATAAGGACATTTTGCGATGTGAAAAAATCAGAGAACTTTTTATGACCAAGAAGGAAGTGGACATTGGTCTCTTAATTGTAAGTTTTCATTTCATAAGTTTAAACTTTTTAGTAACTGATAATTCATGGTTATAAAATGTGTAATTAGCTATGAATTAGATTTCTAAAGTTTCTCTTCTTTCTTACTCAACATTTTCTTTCCTCAAGAACATGTTTCTTTCTTTTTTTTTTTTTTTTTTTTTTTTAATTTTTTTTTTCAACGTTTATTTATTTTTGGGACAGAGAGAGACAGAGCATGAACGGGGGAGGGGCAGAGAGAGAGGGAGACACAGAATCGGAAACAGGCTCCAGGCTCCGCGCCATCAGCCCAGAGCCTGACGCGGGGCTCGAACTCCCGGACCGCGAGATCGTGACCTGGCTGAAGTCGGACGCTTAACCGACTGCGCCACCCAGGCGCCCCAAGAACATGTTTCTTTCTTAAAAAAAAAAAAAAAAAAAAGCAACCTGAAATACTCAGAATTTGTTTTCGGGTTTCAAATGTTTATTCCCTTTTCCTTAGAACTATATTTCCATACGAAGCATTAGTTTAGTTTATATGTACTAATTATTCAAGAAAAATGTTTATGATATGGTGAAAATATAACATCTGTTAGCATAAAAAAATTGCTCATTACATTTCATTTCCATACTTATAAATAAGTAGTAATTTTTATTTATAGTATTATTTTTATTTATAAATATTCCGATTTTAAAATATTTATTCTTTGATATCAGTAACAACCAGGAATTTTGCTTGCAAAATATTGCTGACTCTGGTTATATGAGACTCTCTTGTTTTTTTATACACTATTGTAATTTTTTGTCCAAGTGTATAGTTCAGGAGTTTGTGGTAGATATTTTTCATTATAGCAACTAGAAAGCTGAGCCTTCGTAGTCTTAGAAGATCTACTAAAAACTGGTAGATCTGGCCATGAAACTGGGTTCCTTCTCTTGCTTCTTATGAGAGGTACAGTTATAGGTCAGAGATTTTACTTGAAGGAGACTACTAGTTTGGAATGTATTTTGTTGTTGTTGTTGTTGCTGTTGTTAATGAGATGTGTATTGCGCAATCAAAATAAATAGTATTTTAAAGCTGTAACATTTGACTAAAGGAAAGGAGAAGTTCTAGCATAGATATTTTGTAAAATACATGTTAAGTCTTAAGTGGTGTTAAATATGTAACTGTGGTAAAGCGGATAGAGAGTAGATACGTATGGAATTTGACTTATGATCTGATATTGTGTATACAATAGTTTTCTCCCTAAGGAGTATCCAAAAAGGGGGGTTGGGAGCATTTGGGCTGTCCATTATGATTGGGTGATGACCAGGGATGCTACATGTTCTGCAATGCAAGGGCAGTATTATATAGAGCACAGAATTATCCTACCCCAAATGTGTCACCATTAAGAAAACATGCTTTATGGGGCGCCTGGGTGGCGCAGTCGGTTAAGCGTCCAACTTCAGCCAGGTCACGATCTCGCGGTCTGTGAGTTTGAGCCCCGCGTCAGGCTCTGGGCTGATGGCTCAGAGCCTGGAGCCTGTTTCCGATTCTGTGTCTCCCTCTCTCTCTGCCCCTCCCCCGTTCATGCTCTGTCTCTCTCTGTCCCCCCAAAAAATAAATAAACGTTGAAAAAAAAAAAAAAAGAAAACATGCTTTAGGGAAATGTTTCTCAAACCTAAGCGTACAGCAGAGTCACCCAGAGGATTTATTAAAACACAAGTTGCTGGGCCAGACTTTTGGATTCAGGGGTCTGAAGTGTGGCCCAAGCAATTTGCATTTTTAACAAATCCCAGACGATGCTGTTGGCTGCTGCTTGCTGGTTCAGGACCACATGTTGAGAATCTATGCTTTAGGCAGACCAAGGATTTACACAACCAGTGTTTGTTCAAATAATAATTTTAACTCTCTAGTTTTTGGTTAATCCATTTGTTTTCACACACACACACACACACACACACACACACACACATTTCCTTAATCCTTTTATTTTGCTTGAAAAGAATATATTGAAGTCATAAGATTTAACATAAATTATCACAAATGAAAATTCTAAGGATTTGATGCGACAACTCTTTTTAGAAAGCAAATTTTTAAGCCTGATTTAGTAATTTGGGGATTATGAGTTCATGAGCGAAAAGTCTGGCAAGCCGCTGGTGCCAGGTGGGAGTTGTTTCATGTAGATGAACGTTTGTCAGCTTTCTGTTGAAAACTACTGCAGGTTTAAGATTTTGTTTTACCCAGCATATCATATACAATAAGACCGTGTTGTCACTTTAGTTGGTATGCAAATATGCTAGATGATGTCTGGATGAAATTGTGTTTAAGTTTAAATCGCCATGGTTGAAAATGATCACAGCCTAAGGCCCCCACAGCTTCTGGGAGAAAACACTGAATCAGGGTACATGATTTCCCTAAGCCTGAGTGCCCCACCGGAGTCAGAACCTGATTGAAACTGCCCTCTGCGTGGGAGAAATATTGAAAATTCTATTCAGTTTTAGTAGGAATGCTGATAGTCTGGAATTTTATTCTGGTAGGAAGATCTGACTTAGAGTCACTTGTAAATGAGTAGCCAGCCTGTGAACAAACACATTCCCCAAAGCAAAAAATTTGAATACATTGATGCAGAGTTTCCATCTCATAAGGTTGTCAAGATCGGTTAATATTTGTAAGTGCAAAGAACAGTGCCTGGTATGTAATGAGTGTGGTGTGTAAGACTCAGCTGTTCTTAGTAGTAACAGTGTAATTTCGTGTTTATTCTAAAATGGTTAAACCTGGAATCTTCTCGGCCTTGACAAGGTTTATACAATTGTTCGCTGCTATTGAAACTGATCTTCTCCTTTCTGAGGAGCCATCTTGCTTCCCACATTCATCTTTGTTTCGTGTACCGTCTGTCAAAGAGAACAATTTGTTGGGTAACTTTTCACTTTGAAATGCTTGTTTGCTGGTTGATAACTTACTTTTGTCAATTTTGTTTAGTTGCTAAAGGAATGTATTTGTGTTTCAGGAAAGTCTTTCCATTGTTTACACAACTAACTGTCCTGCTCAGTATACCATCTATGAGCCAGTTATTAGACTTAAAGGCCAGATGAAAACCCAACTCTCTCAAAGGCCCTTCAGCTCAAAAGAAGTTCAGAGCATCTTGTTAGAACCTCATTATCTAAAGAATCTCCGGCCTACGGAATGTAAAACTATTCAAGGCGTCCTGCACGAGATCGGTGGAACTGGTATATTTGTTTTTCTCTTTGCTAGGGTAAGAATCACTGATTATGGTTTTATCTGAAACCAAACTACTTCTTTAATACTGTTAAATTTCAGTGTTTTTTTTTTTTAATTACAGAGACAGTTATACATCAACTCTATTAAACTTTTAAGATAAAGAAATCATGTTGTTTATGATGTCATCAAGCTTTCTGCCACACGTGGTGAAAATTTCTCTTATGGAGATTTTAGAAGTTTTCTATTATCCAGAAATGTAATTAAGACAATTAAATGTGAAATATACAAGATTTAATGGGGCATCTGGTTGGCTCCGTCGGTAGAGCAGGCGACTCTTGATCTCTGTCGGGGTCATGAGTTCAAGCCCCACATCAGGCATAGAGATTACATTAATAAAATACGTAAATAAATAAATAATATTTAAATTGTCAATGAGAGGAGGAATACATATTATAGTAACAAAAAGAAGAAAGATATTCTTTGGACAAGATTGGGTGCATTCAAGGTGGCATGGCTGTAGACAAGGAATGTATTCTTTAAAATAAGGTTTGTGAAGCCTGTTTTTCCCAAGCTTCCAGCTGTATGGGGAAAAAAAAAAAAACAAACCCAAGGGTCAGCAAGTAACTCCCCCAAAAATAATTTGAGTTTGTTTAGCTTTCTTAAAGAAAAGGAGAAATGTAAAAAGTTTGACTTGTGTCATGACTACTATATTAGAATAAATTGTTTAAATTATCTGTTCTACTTAGTCGTCTCAGGGTGGGGATAATATCTTTCCTGACATAGAGTAGACAATCAATAAATATATACTGACTGTTTACAGGGATCGCTGAAATCCAAAATCAGGAGTACAAATGGTACTAATCATCTCCTTCCTCAAGGCCCATATCCTTGTTTAAATAAAGCAGGCTTGATCTTCTTTCTCCAGAATTTTATTCCTAAGTGTAACTTCTGCAACATTTGCAAATTTCCACAGCCTCCCCAACTGGATTTTTTTCCTTCAGTGGGACCACCTTTGATTAATTTTGCAATAATAGGCATATCAGTGTGTGTTATTATCATTACCATTCTTATAAATGTTTTGTCAGCATTGACTCACCATACTCTAACCTGTTTTTTCTTCTTCCTTTTTCAAGCTTTTTTTTTTCATCCAGTATCTAGTTGAGTAGATTTTCCCTTCGTGTTTTAAAATGAAAAGCTCTTTAACTCATCAACATTCTGTGATCAACTTTTATAACTTATAGTTTCAAAATGTATATCCTTGGTTTTTGTTCTTTCATCAGGTTATTACACATAATTTTGTTATGATTACTCTCACACAATGACTAGATCCTAGAGAAAATGGCTCATCTTTTACACACATTCAGGATCTTGCCAATAAGACTTCTAAAGTACATTGTAACACTTAAAACTTAGAAACTTTCTTTAGTATTTTTCCTTCTCTGCTACAAAAAGAAAATTCAGTCTCCTTAAAAACCTTACACGTGTTGGGGTGCCTGGGTGGCTCAGCCAGTTAAGTGTCTGACTTCAGCTCAAGTCATGATCTCACACTTTGTGAGTTTTAGGCTCCCTGCTGTCAGCACAGAGCCTGCTTGGGATCCTCTGGCCCCCTCTCTCGCTGCCCCTCCCTCTCTCTTTCTCAAAAATAAATAAACATTAAAAAAAACCCAAAAAACAAAAAAACCTTCCATGCATAGCCTGCCTTTTGAACCAGATCTCTGCCATCCAGCCAAATAAGCAAACTGCAGCCTCCGAGCTGTACCGGGAACTTCGAGTTTTAGACCCTCACCTGTCTCTTGTCTCTCGCTCCCAGCCACCTGCTGTTCCTACTTTCTAGGATTTTACTGTCTTTCCAGGCCATCTTCTCTCCATTTAGACTTCCCTAACCCAAGCAGAGTAGAGTCAGGAGTAGTTTCTGTGCCCTTGTGACATTCATACTATCTCATTCTTCTTTGCCTTTAATCGTGATAGTAAGGTGTGTTTTTCTTATACATAGTAGTTGTCAGAAATCACTGGTTTAATTGAAGTACAAGGCAAATCTCTGGTTTTCATACATACATCTTGTCTTTTGACTTGATAGTAGGCCCCACTGGGGGCACGTATCATGCCTTTACTTCTTTGTTATCTCCCACAGCATATAACGCACAGCCTATCTGTTGATTCACTGAAATGACATTTGCTGACATTTCAAATCACTAATAAAATGCTACTGACTTATACAGTTGTAAGTGTTATTTTAGCTCATTTATACTATATTCAAGAGACTAAAATTGTAGGATTTATGTCTTTCAGTTTTGTTCATAATTCTTAAATGATGACAAAGTGTGAGCAAAAAAAAAAATAGCTTTCAAATAAAACTGATGGTTTGATGTTATATAATAATATATAATCCCACATGTTAAATTTTTCTCTCAATAAATTATTTTTTAGGTTGTGGAACTCAGCAACTGTGAAGAAACTCAAGCATTAGCACTGAGAGTTATACTCTCATTAATTAAATACAACCAACAGAGAATACATGAATTAGAAAATTGTAATGGACTTTCCATGATTCATCAGGTGTTGATTAAACAAAAATGCATTGTTGGTTTTCATGTTTTGAAGGTATGTCCTCATAAAATTTATTCTCATAGTTTCATATGCAATGAGACTTCTCTTCATTATAGTCTTCCGACAATAGAGTTTCATGTTTCGGTTATTCCTGAAGATAATGAAGGAAACTCAACAGTGTATATTTAACCAAACTAAGATGCTCTTCTGGCTTTCTTCATCATTGACATAATTACATTTTTGTCTTCTTTCAAACATTTGAGAAGAGTGAGAGAAGAAAATTAACTCCTAGAATTTGAGATCTGGATGAAGTGTTGCTATCCCTTAGGGGCTGGCCCCTGCTTCTGTAGAACGCTGAAATTAAGACCCACAGAGACACTGTTGTTTGCTTCAGCTCCCAGTTACGGAAGAGAACCCAGTTTTCTGGACAACTAGTACTGTGCCATTTCCAGTAGGCAGTGCTGATAGAGAGTTAGTTTTCTAAGGTTATATTAGTTTTTATTTTGATCCAGCTTTCATCAGATACTTAAATACCTTTCTAGCTAAAAGCACTTGGTAACATTGTGAAAATATTTGTCTGAGGGTGCTAGTACTAAGGCAAAAACTGCTTTCACCCATGTCCTCAAGATCCATACATTTATGGCATGAATCCTTAGTACTTTTTGGAAAAGGTTTCAAAGCCTAACCGATTCATTGAATTTAAAAAAGAAAAATAGAAAAATAAATAAATAAAATGGAATGTTTATTTTACCCATGTTTGAAACTGAATAATCATTTATAAATATTTCAAAGTTTGTGTTTTTCTAATTATTTGAACTGTTTTGCAAAACAGATTAAAGACACTCTGTGAAAGGTTGAATTCTTCACTAGTCTTCCTGTGAATTTAATGTTATGACTGCAAAGATGGAAAGAATAATGTTTCTGTTGAATTTTTAGATTAATCAGTTATTAATGCATCTTGTATTAACGCTGATTTTCCACAGACTCTTTTTGAAGGTTGCTGTGGTGAAGATATCATTCATGTCAACGAGAGTGGAGAGTTTAAGTTGGATGTAGAGTCTAATGCTATAATCCAAGATGTTAAACTGCTAGAGGAGCTCCTGCTTGACTGGAAGATATGGAATAAAGCCAAGGCATGTGCTTTTATTTTTAATGGTAAAAAACATATGACATGAATTTACCCTCGTCACAATTTGTAAGCATACCATACGGTATTAAGTACATACACTGTGTCGAACAGCAGGTATCTAAGACTTTTCCATCTTGCTTGGCTGCAACTGGCCCCGTCGCACACCCCGCATCTCTCCTGCCCTCTGCCCCTCTCCCTGGCAGCCACCATACCGCTTTCTGTTTCTAAGGGCTTGATTACTTTAGATATGTCGTAGAAGCGGAACCATTCAGTATTTGTCTTTTTGTGACTGGCTGTTTCACTTAGGATATGTCTTTAAGGTTCATCTGTGCTATAGCAGATGACCAGATTCCTTTCTTTTGTAAGACTGAATAATATCCCATTGTATGTATATGCCACATTTCCTTTATCCATTCTTTCTATTAATAGACATTTAGGTTGCTTCCATATATTGGATTTTGTGAATGATGTTGCAATGGACTTGGGTGTGTGAATGTTTCTTTGAGATCCTATTTTCAATTCTTTTGGATATATACCCAGAAGTGGGATTGCTGAATCATGTATTAATTCTATTTTTAATTTTTTTTTTTAAAGAGAGAGAGAGGGAGGGAGAGAGCCCCAAGCAGGCTCTGTGCTGACGGCACAGAGCCTGATACAGGGCTCGATCCCACAAACTGTGAGATCGTGACCTGAACCAAGACCAAGAGTCCCATGCTTAACCAACTGAGCCACCCAGGTGCTCCTCTGTTTTTAATTTTTTAAGGATCCCCTGCACTGTTTTCCATAAGACCTGCACCATTTTACAATCCCATCACCAAGGTACAAGGATTGCAATTTCTCCACATCTTTGCCAACAATTGTTATCTTCTGGATTTTTTGATAGTGCTCATCCTATTGGGTACGAGACGATATTTTATTGTGGTTTTGGTTTGCATTTCCCTGATATTTAGTGACAAGCATCTTTTCATATACTTGTTGGCCATTTGTATATTTTCTTTGGAGAAATGTCTTTTCAAGTTCTTTGCCCATTTTTCAAATAGACTATTTGATTTTTTGTTATTGAGTTTTAAGAGTCCTCTATGTACTCTAGATATTAATCCTTCATCTGATACATGGTTTGCAAATATTTTCGCCCATTCGGTAGGGTTTTCTTTCACTTTATTGATTGTTTCCTTTGTGCACAGAGAGATGTGTACTTTGTAAAAACTGTTTATTTATTTTGAGGGAGAGAGAGCATGCACACACAAGTGGGAGAGGGGCAGAGAGAGGGAGAGAGAATACCAAGCAGGCTCCGCACTGTCAGCAAAGAGGCCGACACAAAGCTCAATCCCATGACTCTGGGATCATGATCTGAGCTGAAATCAAGAGGCAGATACATAACCAACTGAGCCACCCAGGCACCCCTAGATGAATATTTAAAAGTACATGTCTCTTGGGGTACCTGGGTGGCTCAGTTGGTTAAGCGTCCAACTCTTGGTTTTGGCTCAGGTCACAATCCCAGGGTCATGGGATCAAGCCCCACATTGGGTTCCATGCTGAGTGGGGGGCCTGCTTGGGATTCTTTCTCTCCCTCTGCTCCTCTCCCACTCATGAGTGTACCCTCTCTCTAAAAAAAAATAAATAAATAAAATTAAATACTCATCTAAGTTAAATTAAATATTCATCTAATCATTCTTCTAAAGAACAGAACAGACTTACTACTTCAGTGTAATGTTAGTTAATGGAAGTGTGGCGATTATTTCCTGTGCAAGGTTTTGAGCAGCCATGGGTAATGCTGAGCTGGAAGGTCAGCATGAGAACTTGAGCTAACTGGGATTAGCTAAGAGCAGTATGCAGGCTGGAAAACATGGAGCTCATTTGAATCAACTGGGAACTTAAATCTATCATAAACTCTGAAAGGGAATCATGCTAAGAGTCTAGAGAGTCAGGTCAAGGTGAGGGAAATGGACACGCTTCTAAGTAGGGGAGCCAAGTTGCCCAGGAGTCATAAAGCTGAATCAGAATATATAGGGAAAGGCTATAAAGTCTTGACTTCATTATAGGCATAAGTTAAGGAACATGGTGTGATCTTAGGTCTAGGCACAGCATCTCAACCACTGGATGATCTTCACAAGGATCCAGCCAGGGAATGAATATAGGACTATTTCCTTTCTGCCCTAGTTTTTAACAATCTTTTTGGTATAACTCTTATAAGCTCCTTAGTTGTAGTGTAGACTATAGATTTTCTAGAGTTATTTAGAGCATAACAACATTACCGTCAAACATAATTAAAGACCAATTTATTATATAGGTATTCAGCATACACCTTTAGATTTTTTTTAAAAAGCAGGTATTCATAAATTTGGCAGTAGTCTGCCCAAATTTATTCATTATCAGTAATCTGTTGGAAAGCTGAAAGAAACCTTTGTAATCTATTATTAATAAAGATAAATTTTGACCAAGCATCCTAGAGGACAGAATTATTTTTCTAAATATTCCTATAGAAAATTATATTACAAAAGTATTCTCATATGAAGATATAATCTTCCAGTTATAAAATAAATAAGACATGGGGATGTCTATATACAGCATAAGGATATAATATGATATATATATTGTGGCCCAAGCCATATCAATAATATGATAACAACTTTGTATAGTGACAGATGGTAACTGTATTTCTCGTGGTAACCATTTCATAACATATATAAATATTGATTCACTGTGTTATATACCAGAAATGAATATGATATTGTATGTCAATTATTCTTCAAAAGAAAAAAAAAAAGACATCAAAGAATATGCAGCCATACATGGGGAAGTCTCATAGTGTTGTGTTAAGCAGCTAATTGAACCATTGCTTTTTCTAGATTTTATGGTACTCACAATTTTTAAAACTTTGTAATTTGTCGTGATTTCTTTTCTCATTCTGAATAAATTCTCACTTTCAGACTAAATAATAACCATATATATATATATATATATATGCATGCATAAAAATATGTGTAACGTTGCATGGGGAAAAAGCAAATGTACAGTGATAGCAGATATAAACAAAGGCAGCATAAATACAAACGTATAGGAAAGAATCAGCTCAGTTGTAGACGGAAGACAGAACCTAACTAAATGGTAGACAGTTGTTTTGGTTAGTATTTCAAAAGAAGATGCTAATTTGAGGTTGTTGATCAAAAAACAAAACATTTCTTATTGAATTCAAAAGTGATACAAATACTTCTGTGAATTTGAAATAAGATTTTCTGTCCTAATTAATAATTTTTAACTGAGTTTGTCTTTTGTTTTTGGTTGGTTGTTTACTTTGCCACCATTCTATTTGGTACTGTTTTTTCAGACCTGAGGCAAGTTTTCATACCTGACCTGCCTTGTGTTCCAAGTTCTCATATGCCTTTTTCTTTTAGGGCCTCGTGGCCCTATCTTATGAGGAGAGAGGCCTGGGTTATAATAATATGATTAAGTCGTTCAGTTCCTTGGCCTTTTCATTGTTTGTTACTATCAAATAACAGCAGGAGAAATAGCAAGACCTGTGGCCCAAGCCAGTTAATTTTGTTTTTTGTTAGCGGCTTTGTTAAAAGGTCATTTGGAATAACAAAATGAGGTGAAGATTATCTTTCAATATTGGTTGTCTGTATAAGATTCCTCTTTCTACATTATTGAGTGTAATTTAAGATTGATTCCACATGGGAGAATGATTTTTAAGGGACTTTACAAGGATGTTTGAAGATATACAGTAATTATGCAGAGAATTCTGTTATTTGGACTTAAAAGTAAATCAGCCTAAAATGCAGAATTTTCACATTATCGGTGAGTTTTCTCAATTCAGTACAATTTGTTCTAAAATTATTTACTTAAATGCTGTATACACAAAGAAGCATTGAAGTTTATGCGTTTGCAATAATGCTCTTTGAAAACGCATTATTAGTAAACAATTATATTGATCATGTGTGTGTTTTCTCCGTATCGAATAAATCCCTCAAGATATTTCATCTTTTGAAAATACTATATATTATATAACATCACAGAAAGGTTAATGTAGTGAAGCACCTAATGCCACATGGAATTCAACTTATTTATTTATTTATTTATTTATTTATTTATTTATTTATTTATTTATTTTTGAACGTTTATTTATTTTTGGGACAGAGAGAGACAGAGCATGAACGGGGGAGGGGCAGAGAGAGAGGGAGACACACAGAATCGGAAACAGGCTCCAGGCTCTGAGCCATCAGCCCAGAGCCTGACGCGGGGCTGGAACTCACGGACCGCGAGATTGTGACCTGGCTGAAGTCGGACGCTTAACCGACTGCGCCACCCAGGCGCCCCTTCAACGTATTTAGAAATGACCTCCTGACAAAAAATAGTAACAATAATAATAGTCTGGAGTAAATGTTAAGATGTGCTTTTTCAGACACATTTAATCCTTGACCCTGAGTATGTACGCAATGGGTAGACTGAGCTGTTACGTGTCTTCTTCTAAAACGCGTGTGGCACGGCTTTCAGTAATCACGTGCTGACTGGTGTGTGTTTATTTTCTCAGCGCGGAGCCTGGGAAGCCCTGCTGGCGGCTCTGGAGGTCCTCATCAGAGCAGATCACCAGCAGCACGTCTTCAATATAAAGCAGTTACTGAAGGCTCGCGTGGTCCATCACTTTCTACTGACTTGTCAGGTTTTGCAGGTACTTTCGTAACTCTACTTCGGGGAGATTTTCTGTAATCACTTATTTACTCGCTCAAGGTTATGAACTCAAATTTTTGTGGGATTTCAGTGGAATTTTTTTCTCTTCTCCGCCTTCCCTGATCTCCTGGATCCCTTCTTTCAGCAAACGGCAGAGGACTTTCTCAACCCCCAGCCTCCTACTGCTCAGTCTTCACACTGTCGTCATTCCTAACTCAATCTCAGAAGAACAGCTCTATTTCTGCCTTGTTTCTTTATGCTGGGGCATTTGAGTATCAACCATAGCAAAATGGCTACTTGTCGCAAGCTTGGCACAGTGGCGGTCCGGTAGCCAGTGAGGCCCGTCTGAGGCTTGATTATTGCTGACTGAAACTTACTCCACACTCCTTAAATAACAAGTGCAAGTGTGTTTTGTTTGACTAAGTGTGAGCTTGCCGAAGATCTCTAGAATTCGCATATTGAAAACGTATCCAAAATATTAAGTGAAAAAGTGGCACCGACCTCACCAGTAGTGTCTGTGCTGTGGCCTGGCTTCTGGTTTGATGTTTTGGCTCTGCTTTCACAGCTGTCCTTTTATCAGTTTGGTTGATGTATGAGAATATTTTTCAAGTTCATTTGTTTCTCCAGTGAGGCCTCTAGTAGAACTTGATCAGGTCAGATAAGTACAGATGTTCCCTGGGAGTGGTAATCCTATGTTTTTAATGCCTTTGTTTCGGTGACACCACTGGCTTTCCATTGCACTTGGGATAAAATCCGGAACCTATGGCAATATTTAAAGAAAGCATGTATGCTCCAGTGACCACTCCAGCCTCATCTCATGCCAGGGCAGCCCCCCTGGTTTTTTTGTTTTTTTTTTTTTCTCTTCCTTAAAACCTTCCTTAAAAGGTTCCTGAACCTTTTTCGCTCGCAGGGCACATAGTTTTTCTGGTTGAGAAGTTTTTGATCCCATTCTTTCCATCTGGCCGCCCGGCTAATCCTTCATGCCTCGACTTTAAATTTACTTCCTGAGAGAAGCCCTCCCTTCTCTTTCCATCTAGTGTAACCCTTTCCCCTCCCTCCACTCGCTCTCTCTCTCCACACACATGCATTTGTTAGTGTCACATCGTCATTTATGAAACTATGGTTTATTTCCCTCTGTAAACCTGCTGAGGGCAGGGATAATGTTTTTTCTTGATCTCATTGTAACCCCAGTACTTGGCACATAATAGGCATCCAATAAATATTCAATGAATGAATCAATTCTAAAAAACAAAAACATTTTACTGGCTTTCTTGGGCCCTGTGGTAAATTAGACTATTGTCTTCAGGAATATAATACAGTGATCTCTGAGGCCCCTTGCTTGCTGAATATTTTATGTAACATTTACACAGCAGTTTTTCTCTAAATCACTTTCTTTGTATATCCACTTTGAAACTTGCTGACTAATTTTCAAAGAGCACACAAGACAGTGTGAAGATCTTATTCAGTCTTTCCATGTCAGAAAAGTAACACTTGTAAGCTTGGAGATTTCTATATATATATATATATTCTCATTTTCATATATTTATAAAAATGCTAGAAAAATCTAGGTATCAGTTCCATTTCCTGAAAAATATACTTCTTCACCCTTCTTCATTCAGAGAGCCCATTATCCAATTAACAGTTACTAATTAAGAATAGTTTTATATTAGGTATTGTGGGAAGTATGTAAAGAAATGAACTTAATTGTTGCCTTTAATACATCTCAGAGTATTTAAGGAAGATAGGTAAATTGGTAGTTTATTGGATGTGGGGCGATTTCATTAGTTCATGAGTACAGTGCAAAGAACTTGAACTCAGGTGATGAAAACAGGAGTGTAAAAGTAGGGGGCAAATACGAAAGAGATTGTAAAGAGAACTAATAGGGCTTGATTCTGTCTCAATAGCTGCAGGAGAAGTGAAATATATAATGCACAATTTCAAGCTGGGAATCTGGAAGGATGATAGCATCATCAAAGAAGGAATTGAACACACAAGTTCTGCAGCTTACGCATTCTGCATTTGAGATTATGGTTGGACGTTCGGTGGTCGTGACCACTGGGCACGTAGATGTGCAAGATTGGAACTGGGGAGGGGGATGAGGAGGACAGATGGGGAATTGTGTGCATGGATGTCACAGTGAAGCAATGGAGATGGACAGATGAGCTCTATAAGATGAACAGTGTAGTAAAAGGATCGTAGAAAGGCCTGTGGCGGTCACCTCCAGAAATATCCATTTCCACGTATGAAACAGGAAAAAGGAGCTGTCGAAAGATGTAGAAAGAGTAGTCGAAGAGCTCAGAGAAGAACCAGGAAACAACAAAGTGAAAGCCAAGGGTGGGCAGAGGGGGGGGAGGAAAAGGTGGTCTCTCGAGCCAAATAATGTGGAAGGTTCAAAGAAAATGTAGACAGATAAAGGGCCACTGATAGAAATTCTTAATGACCAGGTTTCGGAGACTTTCAGCAGCATGTGTGGTAGACTCATTGGCGACAGTGAGAATAAATTACGATTAAAAAGTTCAGCAGGGAAAGAAAAGAGAAACAGAAAGTTAACAAAAGTTTCCCAAAGTTCAAGTTATGGGATTTTTTTTTTTTTAATGATATAAGACAGCAGTGACTATTTGTAAGGAGTCAGTGGAGAGGACAAGATTGAAGAAACATGGGCCGGGATAGACTTGGGAACGAAGGGCCGAGGTGGTGACCAGGATGGTGGAAGGCACAAGGGGCACTATTTGGCTGTGGCAGAGGTAGCCCTGAGTTGGAAGGCAAGAGACCTGTGTGCTTGCTTGGCTTGCCTTGGCTAGGCCACTTGGCACTTGTGAGATCTTGGCAGAGGAGTTTGGGCTTTCTTCTGTAGACTCCGTGTTCTCTTCTCAAATCTGAGGTTTCAGAGTGAACATCTAGGTTTTAAGTTTTCTGATTCAGGAATACATAAGAGCAAATGAAGAAAAGTGAGTGTGGAGATGTTTCATATATTCGGATGTATCACATGTATAGGGAGAGGGAAGATGGGGAAGTTTAACTCCCTCGGCCTTGATCTAGAGGCCAACTGCTCCCTCCTGGTGGGGTTGGAGGATATAAGTTATTTATTTATACCCGTCTTTATGTTTAGTAATTACTTGGCACCCTACCAGGTCTCCCTCTACCAGACAATCGATGACACAGTAGAGACGGCTCAGAGGTCTGGGTGTGAGTTGTAGTGGCATTACTTACATGTTTTCTGGGTGGTCAGAGTTAGTCCTACAATCACTTTGAGCTTCACATTGTAGAAAGGAAGGATGCAACCTCTCAGAGCTGTTGTGAGAAAGAGCTTTGCAGACTGGCTCACGGTGCAGGAATGTAACCAGATTTGTCTACTGTGAATTTCCCCTTCTGATCCCATCGTGGGAGTACCGAGGGGTGCCAGTAGTTGTCATAATAGAACGAATAGTAGCTAACATTTATATATGGGGCTTACTGTATGTGAGGCATTCTTCAGAATTTTGTGTCATTTAGCCCTGATGACAACCCTGTGAAGTAACACAATCCTTCCCGTATTATAGAGAAAGAAACTGGGGCATGGAGATATTAAATATGCCCCAAATCACATAGCTAGTGAGTGGAGAAGCCAGAGTGCAAAGCGAGGCGGTTTGGCTCCTGAGCCATGCTCGTGAGTGCCCTGATGTAACTTTGTCTTGTTGGTTAAGATAAATGAGCTAGAATTAAGTTGCCGTCAATTTTAATGAATTTTTAACGACAGGATTGCTTGGATTGGGAAGTAGCAACTCCGTTTAATGGTAAATATGGTCAGATTAGAGTAGTAGACAACACAATTCTGTCTTAAAAGGAGTGTCTTGCTTAAATGAAAAATGTTAGTTAACAGTTCTCTTTAAATCTAAAGACAGTTTGATTTTTATTTTTTCAGGAACACAAAGAGGGGCAGCTTACATCCATGCCCCGAGAGGTTTGTAGATCATTTGTGAAAATTATAGCAGAAGTCCTTGGATCTCCTCCAGATTTGGAATTATTGACAATTATCTTCAATTTCCTTTTAGCAGTTCACCCTCCTACTAATACTTACGTTTGTCACAACCCCACAAACTTCTACTTTTCTTTACACATAGGTAGGTATAATCATTTTTATTAGATTTTGGCTATCTTCGTTTTTGTTCTTTTAATTCCCACTCAATTCACATTTGTTTGATATTCATTAAATGGCTTCTATGTGCTAGAACTGCCCTAATTACACACTGGGATTGGGACAGGGCATAGGCCATGGAATGAACCAGACATGGTCTCTGCCTTCAGAGAGCTTCAATGCCAAGAAGAGAGAGAGGACAAATAACTCAAATAACTATAGTAAGAAACAATATATGGTAAGTACCTAATAGATACAAAAGAAGGACTAATTCAATTTTAAAGGAGTGAGGGTTTCATCAGGCAGCTGTGGAGAGAGAAGATTTAATAGATTCCAAATCTGACATGGACACTGACAAATTTAGGTACAGTTTGACAGGTATATTGGAGAATTAGCATTCCAGGTGAAGAGAATGATTTAAAGGGAGAAAAAATAGAGAAAATAAAGAATAATGAGTTTTACCTAAATATGCAGGATCTATAAAGGATTAGTGAGAAATAATACCATAAATATAGCTTGGGGGAAAAAAAGGCAGGGGGCGCCTAGGTGCCTCAGTCGGTTAAGTGTCTGACTTCGGCTCATGTTATGATCTCATAGTTAGTGGGTTTGAGCCCCGTATCAGGCTCTGTGCTGACAGCTCAAAGCCTGGATCTTGCTTCGGATTCTGTGTCTCCTTCCCCCCCCTCCCCCCCCCCCTCTCAAAAATAAATAAATAAATAAATAAATAAATAAATAAATAAATGTGTGTGTGTGTGTGTGTGTGTATATATATATATGTGTGTGTATGTATGTATATATATATATATATATATATATATATATATATATATATATGTAGTTTGGGACCACCATTTATTTATTTTGCCCTGTGAGGCCATATTAAAAGGGTCCTCAAATGAAATGCCAAAGAATTTGAACTTATATTCTATTTAGGGGTGACTGAAGGGTTTTGTTTTGTTGTGTTTATTTGTTTTGAGCAAAGAAATATGATGTAAGTAAATTACTACAATAAGATCCAGGAAAGATAAACTACCGACATAGAAGTGAGTTTGAAGCCCTGAGAATAGACGACACCACTGAATGAAAGTGTAGACACAGAGAAGGAAGAAGGAAGCTAAGGACAGAACGATAAAAAAGAGTAATTAGTAGAAGAGAAGGATGGAATAATCAGAGTTTTAAAAGAACCAGGAAAATGTAATGCAGCAAGAAAGCAAGCGAGAACGTACCTATGAGAAAACTAGATAGGACGTTTAGCACGGAAACTGGTGGTAAAACAGGCATTTAGGAATGTAATAAATGAATAAAATGATTCAACAGCAGTAAAAATCCAAATGAAATTAAACGACGTGACTTTGTGTTAGGTTCAGCACACAATTTAGTGAACGAAGCACTGTCAAGATTCTGGAAACAGGGTAGTTGCAAAGATGAGTAAGATATGGTCCAGTCCCATAGGAAGCTTCCAGGCTAGTTGAGGGGAAAGAGCCATAAACAAGTAGTTAGTTACATTGTGTGGAAATTGATATAAATATTTTGTTTTCTCATAGTGTAGGGCATAGTGAGGAGATGTTTCCTGGAGGAGATGATGTCTTCTCTGAGTCTTAAAGGTTGAGTAGGAGTTGAAGGGAAGGGACTTCCAGACGAAGCAAATGGCTTGATTGGGAGCTGTGAGAAATCGGTGCTGCCGAAGTGTAATGGGAGAAACAAGGCTGGCAGGGGGTCTAGAGTAAGGGATCTGGAGACAGATTGTGAAGATTCTCATAGACGAGAAGCTTGGACTTTATGTAGAGTGGTAAGGAGGCAACAGAGAGCCACTGGAAGGTTCTAGGCAGGAGTTGACATCTGACAGAATTCTGATTGCTGTGAGGATTTGAGGGTGACCAGATGTCCATCATGAATACCATTTAGAAGTCTACAACAGGACTCCAGGTGAGAGGCTTAAGTGCGTGAATTATAACATTATGATAGGGATGAGGAGAGTTCAAGAACAGAATCAAGTAGAACCTGGGGACTGAATTGCTGTGGATAGAGAAAAGGTAGTGGTCAAGGGGGGCTCCAGGCTTATACTTGAGAAATGGGTACTTCTGCCAAATGAACCAGAGAACAAAACAGGAGGACTGAATTTAGGACAGAAAGAGGATTCAGATTTAGATTTGTTGCATTTGTGGTGCATTCAATAAATCGAGCAGTTGAATGTATGCGTATGAAGCTCAGAAAGGATAATTAAGCTGGAGGTATCAATTTTGAGTCATATTGGACATTGAAGGGGATATTTAAAACTGCAGGACATAGCACTTTCCTCAAGGAGTAAAGTTAGCTATTAAAATATAAAAGTAACTGTAAGTGTAGTTGGAATTCAAAGAAAATAAAAGTTAATGTGGCAAATAATAGTCAAAAAATCTACACGTAGTAAGAACTATAGTGTGTACTTACATACCAAATGTGCGTTAGTATAAGCTATGCCATATTTTTCACTTTGAACATCTTTTTGTAAAAATGTATATTGAGTGATTTGCTTTTAAAGTTGTATATTTGTTTCATCCTTTAAAAAAATTTTACTGTTTCAAAAATTTGTTTTGATTCCAGATGGCAAGATCTTTCAGGAGAAAGTACAGTCAATCATGTACCTGAGACATTCTAGCAGTGGAGGAAAGTCTGTTACTAGTCCTGGATTTATGGTAATAAGCCCATCTGGTTTTACTGCTTCGCCCCCTGAAGGTAACTATAACAATAATGGAAGTGTAACCCTTCCTGATTTAGCTCTGAGTATTTGTAGATAAATAAATTTTGCATGTGTAACAGTATGATATACTGACATTCAGACCAAATAAATGGAAGGTTAGACTTAAAAATTGTAGAATATACGTAAGGAATCCATTTCACTACTCTCTGGGATCAGGGCTCACACTCAGTATAACCAGAGATACTGCAGAAGACTTAGGAAACAGATGAGGCTCGTGCTGTCTTGTTCTGGACTTCTCTGTTTCCTTTTATCATAGTCATTTGTCTTTCATTAAGCTTCTGATTTATTTTCCCATTTTCTTCAAAAACTGTTTGCCTTACTCTCTCCCTTCTACCTAAACATCGTTTTAGACAATTTCACTCGCCACGTAATGGCCATCCGGTGCTCCAACCTCTCGCCCCTTGACCCTGGGTACCTTTCCTTCTCCTTTATCCACCAGTATGCATGCCTCTGTCTTGGACTTCATCAAGAACACTTCTCACCTCTGAAACTCCAGGATCCCACTCTCTGACAATAACCTCCTCTCTGGTTTCTTTATCACCATCCTGTGTTCCCTTCTGCCTATTTTCCCTATCCAGCCTACATCTCATTAGCCAGTCATTTCCCGGACACAGTCTTCAGCTCCCTCGTCCCCTTGGCCTTTTGGCATTCTTGACCTAAAAACCCCAACCTTGCTTCCATCTAACCATCCCCATACTGCTGAAAGCTGCTAGAGAGAATCCCTGTCTTTACAAGGGTCTCTAACTGTAGCTGGCCTTTTAATGCTGCCCTGTAGTTTTTCAGTAAGTTCAAAATCAATTCCCTCTTCTCTTTCCATAGCAAGCCTATTCAAGTCTTTAAGCTTAAATCTTTAAGGCAGTACTTTTCTGTCTTCCTAATTCACTCTTAACAGACTACCTCATCTCTAATAGAGAAAACAGTAGGTAGGTACGTGTTTCCTAGTTGCCAACCGGCTGTGTATCTTTTCCTTTTCTGACAGCTGGTCTCTTCTAGCCTGAGACATTGCCCTTATTGTCTGCCCAACCTGTCTTATCTTTGGCTCTAGCATAAATTAATCAGTAGTGCAAGTTAGGTAGAGATAAGAACAGATAGGACGGGATATATATATATATATATATATATATATATATATTCCAGTTTTTATTAATATATATAATTAATAATATATATTAATTTCCAGTTTTGTTTCTCTCCCAAAGTGTTTCAGTTATTTGCTAGCACATTTTATGCCCTTTTATTATAGTATTTTAAAGCTGTGTTTTAATTAGTTTTATTTGGAATTTTATAGGAAATGTACATTTTCAAATACAATCATGCCCCCATTTTTTCCACATCCTTTGAACAGAATCTTTTAGCAGCCTTAGCCCTCCAGCCAAAATGTAGAAATAATTAGGAAAAACTTCTGAGCTATAGAACTATTATTGCCAAAAGGCCTGTGCTCTAAAACAGTTCACCCAGTGCCTGTTTACTCTATATCAGTGCTTCTCAAGTTTTAGCATGAAAAAAAAAAAAAAAAAAAAAAAGACCAGAGAAGTTGTTCAAACACAGACCTTTGGGCCCTCCTTCATGCATTCTGATTCAGTAGATCTAGGGTGAGCCTAAAGAGTATGTGCATTTCTATGGGGAGCCTGGGTGGCTCAGTCGGTTGAGTGTCCGACTTCGGCTCAGGTCACGATCTCGCGGTCTGTGAGTTCGAGCCCCGCGTCAGGCTCTGGGCTGACGGGCTCAGAGCCTGGAGCCTGTTTCGGATTCTGTGTCTCCCTCTCCCTCTGCCCTCCCCCGTTCATGCTCTGTCTCTCTCTGTCTCAAAAATAAATAAACGTTAAAAAAAAAAAAGAGTATGTGCATTTCTAACAATCGCACAGGTAGTGCTGATCTCCGTGCTGCTAGCCCACGAACCACACCTTGAACAGCACTCGCTTTACCACCGTGCACTGAGAATGGCAGTGATTTTTCTGGTCTCCCTGTACATGGAGTACTAGAAGCAGCAAACTGGACAGCTATCACAGGAAGACAAAGCGCCATTGCTTCTCATGAAGAAGCGACTACGGAAATGGATGAGAGACAAAACAGTCTAGGGCCATTTGGTCTAGTAGTAATGACAGCAAGAATGGGTATTACTCCCTTTATTGAGCACCTGCTATATGCCAGACACTATGCTGGGAGCATCACAAATATGATCTCACTTAATCCTCAAAGCAGCCTTGCAAAGAAGATATTCTGAACCCTCCTTTTACATTTGTAAAAACTAATACCCAGATAAGTAAATGATTTACTTAAAAGACCACCTAACTCACAGAACCATCACTTGAATCCAGTTCTGTCTTGTCGCAAAGCCCACACTTTCACACCACGTCAAACTGCATCCTAGTGACTGCTCGCCTGAGGCAAATTAAGTTTCACTTAATTTCACGATAGTAGAGCCATTAATCCTAATGACTTTGAATCATTCAGTCAACACTGTATTTTGTTAAGGAGACAGGAAAAGACATACATTTTGGGGAGATTTTAATAAAAAGTACTTAAAAGAAAAAATAGTCGGGGCACTTAAGAAGTTTAAGCAGTAATGGGGCTCAGTTGGTTAAGCATCTGACTTCAGCTCAGGTCCTGATCTCACAGTTTGTGAGTTCAAGCCCCGCGTCAGACTTTCTGCTCTCTACGCAGAGCCCACTTCGGATCCTCTATCTCCCTGTCTTTCTGCCCCTCCCCTGCTCACATGCACACGCTCTCTCTCTCTCTCTCTCTCTCTCAAAAATAAGTAAACATTTTTTTTTTTAAAAGAATGTTAAGCAGTAGTTAACATTAACCTGTGTGGATTCTTTAGCATCGCTAGATAAATGGGTTACTGCTGTGGTTGTGACTGACAGTGCGGGACACAAGTGGTCCCACTTAGTGGATTTTTAACGAGTGTTTTTCTGTCCACTCTCTCCAGGAAACAGTTCCTCCAGGATTATCCCACAACGGACGATCGCCAACATTCTGCGTTCTAGAAGCTTACCAGCATTTCCTACCGCTTCACCTCAAATGCAACCACAAAAACTGACTGGAAGTTTGGGTTGTAGTATTGACGAGTTACAAAATATTGCAGATGATTACATTGCTTCCCAAGCAGAGAAACTGAATTCTCTGGTGAGTTCCGGGACACTGAAGAAAGACAAAGAGGATGCATTCCTCAGTAGCTGTGAGTCCGCAAAAACCGTGTGTGAAACGGAACCTGCCCTTTCCGCCCGCGCCTCTGTCAATGGTGTCCCAAAAGGAACCTTGGAACTTCTGGGGGTCAGAGTAGATCACAAAGAGTTGGGAGCAGAACCCAAATCAGAAGATGACGAGTCCTACCCACGCCGCCCTGATCACCTGAAGGGACTGGCCTCATTCCAGCAGAGCCACAGCACTATCGCAAGCCTGGGGCTGGCTTTTCCTTCACACAACGGATCCGCAGCCGTTGGACGCTGGCCGAGTCTCCTTGACAGGAACCCGGATGACTGGGAAAACTTCGCCTTTTCCCTCAGTTACCAGCTGAACTCCAGCCGCACTGCAAGTACTCACAGGTACTCACTGCTTTCGCATGCTGCCCCCGCCCCCACTTTTTCTTTCACTCTTCTTTGAAGGATGTCTACCCTTTTGGAAATGTCTTCCATCACTTCTCATATACAACATATATATTCATAGCAAACAGAAAGGTACCTTTCTCTTTAGTCTAATACTAAATAATACTGAATTCCATGTTTTACCAAAGGCTAAACCATAAATGGCTCCTAAAGAAAAAGTGCCTTGTGGTTTACATTTAGAGAAAAACTCCTCAGGGAAACTATAAGATTTATAGTAGCCAGTGGCAACACCCGGTGAGAGTTTCCCCGGTGGTGGGGATGCTTCTCCTGTGCTGTGCAGTACAGGGGCCACCAGCCACGTGTGCCTGTTGAGCCCTCGAAACGTGGCGAGTGTGACCAAAGGGCCAAATTGTTTATGTCATTCTAGATGGTTTCCCTTGCGCAAGCGGCTGGTGACCACCACCCTCTTGCACGTCATAGCTGTGGAATAGAATGGTGTTTAGTGGGCCCCGTGCCTAAAGTAGATCGGTGAGAAATAAAATGGTAACAAGTGACGGCAAGGTTGTTAGTCACAGGTCAACATTTTTTTTTACTTGTGTGACCTTCTGTTTCACATGTTGAAATCACTGCTGCTCCTCACAGTTCTGAAGGAAATCACCGTGCGCTTTTCTTCCTGATACTGTGTTCACAAGACTTCTGGGGTCTCTGTTTTAGCGTAACGGAAGACTGTCTGGTACCTATCTGCTGTGGATTATACGAGCTCCTCAGTGGAGTCCTTCTCATCCTGCCTGATGTTATGCTTCCAGATGTGATGGACAAGCTCATCCAGGCAGACACGCTTTTAGTCCTCGTGAACCACCCATCACCTGCTATACAACAAGGAGTTATTAAAGTAAGGGCCAATTCTAGATGCGTTGTTTTAATTCAGAAAAATAAATGTGCGCTTGATTTAAAACTTGAATGTATCTGTTAAAGTAGACCTAAAACTTTAGTCTAAGGAAGAATGAACTGATACACAGCTGACCCTCGAACAACACAGCTTTGAATTGCGTGGGTCCACTTATATGCGGACTTTTTTTTTTTTTATAAGTACAATACGGTACTGTAAATATATTTTTTCTTCCTTATGATTTTCTTAATAACACTTTCTTTTCTTTAGCTTAGTTTATTGTAAGAATACAGTATAGAATACATATAACATACAGGATGTGTGTTACTCAACTGTCTCTGTTGTCAGGAAGGCTTCGGGTTACCAGTAAGCTACTCGTAGTTAAGTTTTGGGGGAGTCAAGTAATATGCAGATTTCCAACTGTGGGGGGGGGGGGCTGGCACCTCTAACCCTCATGTTGTTCAAGGGTCAACCGTAGTTGGTTCCTTCTTTCTCATATTTTTATACGAATTATCATGCAATTTTAAGCTCTCCTCCATATATTGATTCATATCAATACATTTTTTAAGTCTACCAATTATAAGGAACACATAGTTCATTGGAAACCTTCCCTGCAGCGTAGTATCAAATTTAAACATCTACCTCAGGTTTTAGCTCAGGTGTCACCTTTACGGAGACCTGATCACCTTTCCGAACAGCTTCCCTCTAACACCCTACTCCTCATTTATCCTATCATAGCATCCTCGTTTTGTCTTGTAATTATCTTTTTAGTTGACCTGTGTGCTTGATCTTTCAGTCTCCCACACTGGAGTCTCCGCTCCATGAGGGCGGGCAGCTTGAGTCTAGTATATACTAGGGACTAAGCGTAGTGTCGAATGAATAAGCGTTTCATATTAATGCTTTCCGTTAGAAAACAGGCCAATATTGTAAGGGTCTTGTAACGATTCTCATTTTCTTTAGTTCGTCTGATGTAGGATGTTTTTTAATCACTTGCAATTCAACCCAGTATTTTTTGAGCTTCCATCCCAGGTACAAAACACTGGGCTAGTTGCTATGTGGATACAAGGTGGAATGATAGAAGCCCCGCATTCAACGAGCTTGTAGTCCAGTGAGGGAGAGAGACATAGACCCCACTAAGTAAAACATAAGGACTTCTGGTGATGAGTGCTTCAACGGAATATTAATACAGAAGAATGGGAGCATGGGAAAAGCAGTTAATTATGATGGGGGGAACCAGAGAAGGATTCGTACAAAAAGTGTATCTTGTATTGTGCTATAAACTCAGAAAGCTTTTTAAGTAGGGCAGCAAACAGATGTGTGTTTGGGGAAGAACAGTCAGTCTGTCACCACTGTGAGGGAGTGATTGCAGGGGAGAGAGACGTGGAAGTATTCTGTTTAGCAGGCTTGCACCGTAGTCCAGGGGAGAATGATGAGTTCCTGATTCGGGCAAGTGGCAAGTCAGAGCACACCCAGATTTGAGAGACATTCGCTGGAATAAGTAATCACACGTAAGGAATCAGGACTGGAGGAGCCACAAATAAAATTAGCCGTGAAGTCTAGGAGCGTGGCACTGCTGTGTGCTCTCAGACAGGAACCACGAAAGACATGAGTGTGGAAAGAAAAGAAGTAATTGAGTTTTACACATGTTGCATTTAAGATGCTAGGGAAGGGTGGAGATAGGGCTCTGTGCTCAGGATGGAATCCATCCGGAAGTCTGGAAGTAGAGGTCTAGGAGAGATACATACGTGCACACACACACACACGTGTGGAGAGAGAGGATAGTACAGTGCTCGCCGATTTTTTTCCTTCAGAATAAAGCATAGCTTTTATACTTATATTCGACTAAGGTTACCTATCTACCAGGTGTCAATGCTCAACTAAAAAGTTAGTTTCCCCATAACGAAAGTATTAAGGTCTCCAAGATAAAGTCAGCGTGAGCACTCCAAACTAGTCAGAAACAAAGATTATTTTTGGTTTGCTATGGAGGTGGCATTGTTTTTTAGCTTTCTGTGCTCTATACATATGAAATTAAATAACAACTTACAAGTATTGTCTGATTTGTGTACATTATATAAAATTTTAGTGCATTATGTAAATTGTCTTAATTTTTTTTCTTAGCTATTAGATGCATATTTTAATAGAGCTTCTAAGGAACAAAAAGATAAATTCCTAAAGAACCGTGGCTTCTCCTTGCTAGCCAACCAGTTGTATCTTCACCGGGGAACTCAGGAATTGTTAGAATGCTTCATTGAAATGTTCTTTGGTCGACGTATTGGCCTTGATGAAGAGTAAGTGGCTTCTTCCCTCCACCGTCATTGGGGATCTTTTGTCTTAAAAATAAAATTTGTTAAGTGGACTCTTAACAAAGTTATTTGGTCATTTTTAGAAAAAAATCCTCTAAAAGTATTTCCAGGTGAATCAATTTATTATTTTCCATGTGGTATTGTTTCTAACTTCTGCCTTTGTATTTCATTCACTAGTTACAAACTAGAAACCAGTGCTTCATCAAAGGAAAGAAGGTGATCGTTTAGGATTTGACATGTAGTGTTAACACGAGGAGGGTAACTGAAAAGAAGGTGGCTCCCATTGTCCCAGCAGTAGATCACACGACTGATTGTCCCAGCAGTAGATCACACGACTGGTCCTTAGAGAGGCTTCCCCCATCCCTCAGCCTCCGGGTCATCTGGGAGAAGAGTCATCCCTCACCTGGAATTCCTGGTTGGGCCACGAAGTGCACCTGTTATCCCCGTCTGTGTTCAAGCAGTGAGAAATGTGTGTCTCCTCGTTATTAGGTGTCTTCTGCTTATTAAGTAGACTGACTCAGACCTTGAGGAATTTACTGGTTGCAGTAATGACAACAGTACTTTCATCTGCATACAGCTTTTAGCTCTGTCAAAGCAATTCTGCAGTATTTCATTTGATTGTCACAAGAGCTTTGAGAAGAAAGTAGGGCAGATGTCACCACACGTATTTGACAGTTAAGGAAAATAAGGTACAAAATGCTTACATTTCCTTCCATCGCAGAGGCAAATTGTCTCGGGACAGGAATTCAGGATTCGTTCCTTTCACCAGAACTCTTTTTACTAGTTCACTGTCTCTCGGATACTATCATCATCATCATTATTATTGTATGTTAATCTAATAGTATATGATTATTATATAAATTATGTATGTTGTATGTTATGATTATGCTAGTAATTGTATGCTAGTTTATTGTTAATAGTTCTATTAATAATCAATTAACAATAACTTCCTGTGCACTTGTTATATAGGCCCCTGAAGTAGGGTTCTTTTGGACACATAAGGGGCCTATGGACAAATTAAAGCAAGTCAATTAAAAACCATGAAATTGTGAGGCATCTAGCTCTTGATTTCGGCTCAGGTCATGATCTCACGGTTCGCGGGATCAAGCCCCACACCGGGCTCTGCGCTGACGGCTCGGAGCCTGCTTGGGATTTTCCCTCTCCCTATTTCTCTCCCCCTCCCCCACTTACACACACACTCGCTCGCTCTCGCTCTCTCTCTCTCAAAATAAATAAGCTTAAAAATTTTAAAAACCATGAAATTGTATCATATTTCATTTGAATGTTGTATATTTACAAACTTGGGACAGACTTCTAGCAATACTTGTATTTTATTGGAGAGGTCAGTGATCTTACAAGTTGAGATTCCTTTCTCTCCACGTTTATTTTTTAGAGCTTCAAAATCAAGTTAACAAAATGACCCACACTGCAATCCTTTTTCCTTGTTTGGTGGTTAATTGCTTCTAACGTGCTCTTAATTGTGTGTTCTTTATCGCAGATTTGATCTGGAAGATGTGAAAAACATGGGACTGTTTCAGAAGTGGTCTGTCATTCCTGTTCTGGGACTAATAGAGACCTCTCTATATGACAACATGCTCTTGCATAGTGCTCTCCTACTTCTTCTCCAAATATTAAATTCTTGTTCTAAGGTAGCAGATATGTTATTGGATAATGGTCTACTGTACGTGTTATGTAATACAGTAGCAGCCCTGAATGGATTAGAAGAAAAGTAAGTTTTAAATCATTATTTAAAACTTTATCATCTGAGGGGCGCCTGGGTGGCCCTGTCAATTAAGCATCCAACTCGTGATATGGGCTCGGGTCATAATCCCAGGGTCATGGAATCAAGCCCTGTGTTGACTCCCCACTGGGCGTGGAGCCTCTTAAGATTCTCTGTCTTCCTGCCACCCTGCCCTTCCCCCATTTGCGCTCAGTCTCTCTCGCAAAAAACTAAAACAAAAATAAAAACAAAACTGTGTCATCTGACAAATACTTTAGAAAGGAAAGACTTTAGTAATAGGTTACATTAAAGCATCCGATTTTTCAAAACACTCTCAAAGAATATCCTTCCCACCAAACTAATTAGATTGGATTAATTAAATTGTATTTGGAGGGGGCATATTTTCTATCATTTTCAACAAGTTTACTGAAAAGGAAGATGTGTATATGGCCTACTTTTAGGTGTTTAGAACCTGAAGGCAAGTTGAATAAATTTCACTGTCCTTAAATAGATTTACCACACTTCCACAATGGTCTTATAAAAGTTATTATCCCCAGAAGGAATAGGAAATTGAGGACTGGAGAGAGAGAGAAAGAGAGAGAGAGCCTTGTTGAAGATCACGTAGCTAGTGGATAGCGCAGGGTTTAAAACTGAACCTGTCTCCCTTCAAACACTTATGTTTTGAACTATGATGCTCCTACTTTCTACTACCATAAATTAATTTCTCATTTCCAGAAGTACATTGGCAAATGGCTGCCTACCAAACTGATTAACAGCCTTAAAAAATATTTGAGGAGATTATATTTCTACTTGGATTTTGTGCCTTTGGTTTCTGCATTTATGATGTACAGCATACCATTTTTATTAGCAAAATGTTAAAATATAAATCTCTAGAAGCACATTACTGTACATTAAGGCATTAAATATTATCTATAATTTTTAAGAGAAGGCAGACAATAACCTTTAAGAGAAGGCAGAAGCCAGGGAGGCTCTCTGAGTATAAGAGAGACTCCTTGTAGTGAGTTCCGTTCAATTTTTGGGGGGTACCTATTAAGTTCAGGATTTGTGTGCTGGGCATATAAGAAATACAAAGCATTTTATTTCCTCAAAATACGTAGTCTTGATTATAACACAATGCATGTGTTATAACACAACACTTGGGAAGAGTTGCCTACGGGCTTCTGAAAGTAGTGTGTTGTTGTTTGTTGTTTTGTTTTAATAACTTGTACTTACTGAATGTCGTTACATGCTACCCTATTAATTGACCCCAGTTACCATTTCTAACTCTTGGCTTGATTTGGAAAAAATAAATGGTGAGAAGTATTCAGGCTTACTATCATATATTAAGGTTATCAAGGTTAAAAATTGAGGCACAGGGGCGCCTGGGTGGCTCAGTCGGTTAAGCCTCCAACTTCAGCTCAGGTCGTGATCTCACAGTTCGTGAGTTCGAGCTCCACATCTGGCTCTGTGCTGACAGCTCAGAGCCTGGAGCCTGCTTCGGATTCTGTGTCTCCCTCTCTCTGTGCCCTTCCCCCACTCACACTCTGTCTCTCCTTCAAAAATAAACATTAAAAAAAATTTTTTTTAATTGAGGGACAGTAGTAACTAATTCATATTTATTATTTATAACTGATTAACAGATGTTCAAATCTATTATCTCCTTTAATCCTTAAAATAACTATAACTTGGTGTGAGATTCAGAGAGATTAAGTAATGCATTCAAATTCACCTTCTCTGAGGAGCCATCTCAGAACGTCCCTGTTCACACCTACTAAATCTTCACCTTTCCTGGGGTCTATGTGGGATCTATGTGTTCCCATGGTGTAGTGTGTCAATCCCTGTTTTTACACTTACCACCATTTACTGTTCATAGTTCTCTCTTTCCTTGTCTGGTCTTCTTCAAGACAGTAGACTTTTTCCAGGGCACCTAGGTGGCTCAGTCGGTTGAGCATCCGACTTCGGCTCAGGTCACGATCTCTCAGTTCGTGGGTTCGAGCCCCGCGTCGGGCTCTCTGCTGACGGCTCGGAGCCTGGAGTCTGCTTCGGATTCTGTGTCTCCCTCTCTCTCTCAGTGCCTGCCTCTCGCTCACGCTCTCTCTCTCTCTGTCACACACATAAATAAATAAACAAACATTTAAAAAGAAAAGACAGTAGACTTTTTGACAGGAGTCGAAGCATGTTTTCTCATTTCTGTTTCTAGCGTGCAATTCAAACTCCCCACCATCCAGTAGGCACGAATAAATACTGAATGGGTGAGCAAATGCTGGAAGAACAAGAATTTAAACCAGTTCTCTTTGCCTTAAATTTTCTGTTCTTTTTCTTTAGCGTTCCTCTGAATGAATACAAATTGCTTGCTTGTGATATACAACAGCTTTTCGTAGCAGTGACCATTCATGCCTGCAGTTCCTCAGGCCCCCAGTATTTTAGAGTCATCGAAGACCTCATCGTACTGCTTGGCTATCTTCAAAATAGCAAAAACAAGAGGACACAAAGTAAGATTTAGTTTTTATGGATTTCCGGGGTTGGGATTATAGAGGAGCCAAAAATGTCATTTGAACCAAATCTCTTTCTTGTGGAAGCTATTTTACTGAAGGTTCATCCTTCATTTTATGATAATATCTATCAGCTTTAAAAAGAAGTCTTTTAGGTGGCAAAAATTAAACAAACGATACGTTCATATGATCAGTAGCTGGCAATACATCATTAAAAAAAGTTTGATTTTTTTTTTTTTACCAAGTAGAACTGAAAGGTTTATGTTGAATAAAAATCCTCTTTAGTTTTCTTTAATGGCAAATATTAAATGAGTATGAAATGTGACAATTTCTGGTTCAATTTTGCCTTATATATTTAAAAGCCCGTTTTTTAAGACAGTGATATAAGAGGAAATAAATTTGTGAGCTAGTTTTTTTCCATTGAATTTTTTTTTATAGTGACCATTTGGAAATTTGCTCTAAAATTTCTTTTAAAGACAGTTTAAAAATGTTTACTACGGGGCGCCTGGGTGGCGCAGTCGGTTAAGCGTCCGACTTCAGCCAGGTCACGATCTCGAGGTCCGTGAGCTCGAGCCCCACGTCAGGCTCTGGGCTGATGGCTCAGAGCCTGGAGCCTGTTTCCGATTCTGTGTCTCCCTCTCTCTCTGCCCCTCCCCCGTTCATGCTCTGTCTCTCTCTGTCCCAAAAATAAAATAAACGTTGAAAAAAAAATTAAAAAAAAAAATGTTTACTACAATCACGAACCCATATTGATCAAAATTTTAAAATCTATGTCTAATAAAACATTACTGGCAATTTAGATGTTGCATGAAAATAAAAAGCAACTCAGTGTAAAAAATTAACATCCACATAGCTTGAAAACATTCTAGTGTCTTCTGTTTTCAGGTATGGCCGTTGCACTGCAGTTTAGAGTTCTCCAAGCTGCTATGGAATTTATAAGGACCACAGCAAATCATGACTCTGAAAACCTTGCAGATACATTCCGGTTACCCTCTCCTCCTCATCATGCAATATTTCAACCACGGAAGAGCATCGCTGGTGAGTACTGAAATAATATTTTAATAATTATAAATTGAGGGTGGCATGACTTTCCTGTACTCTGATGCCATTCACACTTTTAAAATATCTTTTAGGGGCGCCTGGGTGGCGCAGTCGGTTAAGCGTCCGACTTCAGCCAGGTCACGATCTCGCGGTCTGTGAGTTCGAGCCCCGCGTCGGGCTCTGGGCTGATGGCTCAGAGCCTGGAGCCTGTTTCCGATTCTGTGACTCCCTCTCTCCCTGCCCCTCCCCCGTTCATGCTCTGTCTCTCTCTGTCCCAAAAATAAATAAACGTTGAAAAAAAAAATTAAAAAAAAAAAAGAATCGTCTGAAGAGATTTAAAAAAAAAATTAACTTTAAAAAAATAAATAAATAAAATAAAATATCTTTTAGTTTAAAAAGTTAAACTACAAAATTTGAGAAGGGTTTCCTCCCTGGAAAAACCGTTCTACTGATTTCTTTCAGTGCTGTTCTTGTTCAGTTATCTCTTGAGCAACTACTGTGTGCCAAGCACTGTGTAAATGTTGAAGATACAGTGATGATTAGAAGCAGACACAGATTCTGCACTTGTAGAGATTACAAAATAGTAGAGAAATGTAGAGGATCAGAGTAGAGACTCTAATAGGCAACGTGGTTTACATCAGGAGTTAGGGAAGTATCTGAGGAAGTGAGATTTCAGTGTAGATGTAAAGGATGAGAGAAAGGAGCTAGCAAGGTAGAGAGTCAGAGAAAGAGTTTTCCAGGCAGAAGGAATGTTGCACAGCAGGAAAAGGCTAAGCTTCCGGGAATTGAAATAAAGTCATTTAGCCAGAGTGGAATACTCTGGAGAGATTTAGGAGAGCGATGCCAGATGGGGCTGTATAGGATGGCACGGGCCAATGCATAGATAATCATATAGGCCGCGTTAACGATCTTATCCTAAGGGGGAGTTCTAACATAAGCAGGTTTCCATTTTGTAAAGACCGCTCCGGCTTGTGTGTAGAGAGTGGGTTAGCGGAGAGCAAGAAATGTAGGGGTCCGGGTAGGAGGCTACTGCAGCGGTCCAGACGGGAGAAGACGGTGGCTCGGGTGTGGGTAGAGTGCATGTGACATCAGGACTTGCTGTGATTTAGCACATATCGGCAAGTGTCAATATCGTTAGCCTTCCTTATTTTTCCCGCAAAATCTTCTGTGATATTTATGCACACAATCCGGAAAGACAGTATAAACACCTCCCCACGCACACATAGGATTTATACACACATGCACGTATACACATACATATATATGGATGGATACGGATATACAGCATATATATACACACACAAATGCACACGTGTATCCCCAGAGTAGTTGGTAATTTGTTTGAAGTTTAATCACCCTTACTATCTTAAGGGCCTTTAAATTAAATCGAAATCAGGGGAGCCTGAGTGGCTCAGTAGGTTGAGTGTCTGACTTTGGTGCAGGTCATAATCTCACAGTTTGTGGGTTTGAGCCCCACATCAGGCTCTGTGCTGACAGCTCAGAGCCTGGATACTGCTTCGGATTCTGTGTCTCCCTCTCTCTCTTCCTCTCTCTCTCTCTCTCTCTCTCTCTCTCTCTCAAAAGTAAACATTAAAAATTTTTTTAATTAAATCCAAATCTTTCTTCTACCTGTATTAAACAACTTTGTTTTGTTCAGTGCTATGCGAAATTTTACAACCATGTGAAAAACTCATTTGTAGAGAAAAGCTATTAAATATACATTTTTTTGCAGTAGTATGTTTAGATTATGTTAAATATAAGCTATGTAAATAAAACTTCTAAGACAGCCACACAACTTTATTGCCCCTGTACATCCTTCTTTAATGTGACATCTGAACTCAGCCTCTCCTCTTGAACTGACCTCCTCTCTCATCTAGGTAGCATTCTGCCTTTCACCAAGTCTAGCAGTCATGCTCAGCTGACCACATGCCGAAAGATGGCTTTCAAACCACCTTTCGTTGCAGGGTTCCTTAGATAGTCAGTGACTGCTTAGATGGAATTCACCCCCCTTTGATACAGGAAAATGCTCTGTTGCCAGTATCGTGAGTCACAGGAGCCGTTTCTTTCCTGCCGACATTTCTCATTGCCATGTCCATTTCTTCTGCGCTTTTGTACCTAGATCTGTGGTTTCATTTTTGATCCGCTCACACCAGGGCTGCCACAGCAGCGCTCTTGCTGTTTTCTCTTTGTTCTGTGATTTCTCTAACAGTCTGTCATCTCTCTCTTTTGATACCAGAATTTTTATCACCTTGAGCCTCAGAGCCCTGCGGAACTCCAAGCCTGTCCTTGTTTATTTTTTGTTTGTGTGAGTCCTGTTAAAGTGCATGACGGACTTGTAGTCCTTTCTTTAAACCTTACTCTCCTTTTTTTCCTGACTCCTCTGGTCTCTTATCCGGAGCTTAAATTTGTCACTGTATCTGAGTAAATGCAGTTGCTGTAAGCCGCATGAGGTTTGTAGAGCCCTACAGAGTTCAAGCTTGATTAAAAAAAAAAAAAAAAAAAGACCTTAAAAGTGCACCAGACCAGTTCCTGCATTTTATAGAAGCACTGGAGTAAGTTCCTGCTGGAACAGGAGCACCCACACTCCTCCCTCCGAGTCCTACAGCACATCTGCTCGTTCCAGCCCTGTCGTGTTTCTAGGACCATCTCTTGTGGGCTTCTCCCACCGATTCTTCCTGGTTTGACTACGGCCCTTATTTAAATCCTGTCTCTGATTCCAGTTGAGAAATACCACTTTATATGTGTTATGCTGTTGCTTTGTAATTCCTTCCACACTGTTCTACACAGATATTTGGGAAAGACTGTGTTTTATTTCTTCATTCTCAGTCAAAAGGGTATCGGCTTTGTACGCCGTAGGTGCAAAAGCTGCAAGATACCAGAGCTCCTGTGCCTTGGAGCAGCATGGTTATAACAGCCCATTTAGGTCTATCCGCTCACGATGCTAAGTTACTAAGAAGGATTTATACTGCCGTCGTGTCCATCATTGAGATATAATAAGCTGTTCCTTCCAAGATTTGAAGCAAGCTGTTCTCATTAGTGGTCAATGTTTTGGGGAGATGGATTTTTCCTAAATAGACTCACTTAGCATTTACTGCACACTGCTGAGACATGTGACACCCCAGCCCCACGGCCACCCCCCCCACCTCCAGCAGGGCTCGCGGGGACAGCCGGCAGCTGCAGCTTGTTCTGGCCACACACCCCCTGCGCTGGTCATCGACAGGTCTCCTCAGACTGTCAGCGCCAGGATATCCACGGCTTGGGACCGAAGCTTCTTCCGCAGCATTTAGTCATATGTAGATTTTAAGTTCTCATACTCTTAGATACTCTTTGATTGCCAGATTAATCTTTTTACAGCCTGGCTCGTGTGCCATTATCTTGCTCAACAGCCTCAATGGTTCCAACTACCCAGTTAACAGATCTCAAATTCCTTAGCCTTTGTATCTTTTTTTGGTATAGATGAGAGAGAGAGATGTCACTAAATGGTATCGGACTCTACCTTCTGTTTTTAATTAATGTGTTTATAGACATCTTCCCATATAATAAAAATAGTCTTTATGTTTAATGAACACATAATAATCCATTATATTGATTTGCCATCAATTGTTTCCTAATCTTTATCAATAAACCAAAAGTTTCTCTTTTTTTTACTTGTCTTACAGTAATCCCTTTGATCCCTTTACTTTTTATTAAACAACTTTGTGTTTAAATAACTTTGTGTTTATTAAACAACTTTGTGTTACTTTACTCTTTAATCCCCTGATCCCTTTACTTTACTTTTTACTTGTTTTTGCTATTATAAACAGCATAGCAATGTACGTTCTTTTATATGTTTTTTTCCCACTTGTCTGCTTATCATTATGAGAAACTTTACGCATCACCTTATTTCGTGAAGGTAGAAATAAGCATTAGGGTATTATTTAAAGTGCTATACATACAGGGGCGCCTGGGTGGCGCAGTCGGTTAGGCATCCAACTTCGGCCAGGTCACGATCTCGCGGTCCGTGAGTTCGAGCCCCGCGTCAGGCTCTGGGAGTTCGAGCCCCGCGTCAGGCTCTGGGAGTTCGAGCCCCGCGTCAGGCTCTGGGAGTTTGAGCCCCGCGTCAGGCTCTGGGCTGATGGCTCGGAGCCTGGAGCCTGTTTCCAATTCTGTGTCTCCCTCTCTCTCTGCCCCTCCCCCGTTCATGCTTTGTCTCTCTCTGTCCCAAAATAAATTAAAAAACGTTGAAAAAAAAAATTAAAAAAAAATAAAGTGCTATACATACATATAAACTGTCGGAAATAAATATAAATATATACATTGTGTTATGATCCACATACAAATGAATTTCCTTTATATTTCAGCCATCAGTAACAATACCAACCATTAACAACTTTTGATGCTTTGTATGAGATCGGCATTGTGTTTTACATCCATTATTTTATTTACTATTTAATTCATAGAACAACCTTCTTTATCCATTCATTCAACCATCAAATATTTATTGGGCACCATCCACATGTCAGGTATTATTTTATCTGCTTTCATGGAACTTACATTTTGCTGTAGAAAATGGTCAATAAACCTGTAAACAAATACATTTAATAAAATATCAGATAGTGACAAATATCTACCTTTGAGATGAGCTCTATTTTACTTTCTAATCTACATCTTAACATATGAGGGAACTGAGGCTTTGAAAGAAGTATATCTGAGGCTACCCCAGCTCGGTGCTGAAATGCCCTCCCTCTTTTTCAAATGTGTAGTTGTGAAGACCTCACATTTTCTTACTCAGTATATTGCTCTGCCTCTGAATTAGGATTATCTGCTGCTTAGACAGCATGAAAGCTGCCAGAGATGTAGACATCAGGAAGAATCTACTTAAACTGAAGACGTAGTCTGACAGTATTATTCTTGAATATATCCTGGATATGAATACTTTTTATTTGCTTTGTTTTTGTCTCAAACGCAACCGCACCCACCAACATGTATTAACTGATAAATACTGAGTACCTGAGATACTGGACAATCTAAAGTGCTATTAAAATATTTAAATATCTTACAGGAGGAGTCGTTAAAACCTATCATAATTCAGTCATATGTAAGTAATGTGTATGGAAGGTATTTATGGAAATTGATACATGTTTTTATCATTTAAAACAAAGGTTCAATTCCAATGAAGGGTTCCATTATTCCTCACCGACCAAGACGTCATTTTGGTTCCTATGGTCAACTTCCGATGCCTTTCTCCTTCAGTCCGTTAAATCAAGATTCGTTCTCCCCATATCCTCCTGGATCCACTACCTGTGTGGTACCTTTCGGAGCAGGTGCAGTGATGATGCAGGAATGACATTCCTAACTGCTCAATCTGAGGAGATACTGCTCAGGGAACGCTTTTGTAGGATTGAATTCCAAATGATGCATACGCACCAAATCATTTCAATAGCAAAGCACTGGAATTACACTCACCTTTCCGATCTCTTCACTTTCATTGGACTGCTTTCCACTATCTCACTTATATATGCTTTTCAAAACTACTTTATAAAATTCAGCAATGGGAATTATCTGGAAATAGTAATGTTGTTACTGAAACACGATGTGCTTTAAAAACCTATTGATTATTTTGGAACACAAGGAAGTGCAACAGTATTTGAAAATGTTTTGTCGGAACATTCTGAACTACCTACATATACCCTTCTAACTCTTTTGTGTTTTTCAGAAAACTCAAACTTTGCCAAACGATGTCCATCCCACTAAGCTATGTCCCTAGCTTCACTATTCTGATTTGGACTTTGAAATCAGAAGTACTGTTGCATTTCTTTAACGAGGGAGAAACGTCACTTTCTCTGAATCATGCTCTTTCCTTTGTATTAGTGAAGATTTATTTCATGGTCCACTAATCAAAATGTTGCAGCAAAAATAATTTCCTTGATCCCTGTTAACTCTGGCATTTGATGTTTTTAATTTATATACTTGAAGGTGCTCGAAAATTTCCCCTTGCTCAGACTGACTCTCTCCTGATGAAAATGCGCTCAGTGGCAAGCGATGAACTGCATGTGATGATGCAACGGAGAATGAGCCAGGAGAACCCCGTGCAGGCATCTGAGACAGAGCTTGCTCAGAGACTACAGAGGCTCACCATTTTAGCAGTTAACAGGATTATTTATCAAGGTGGGACTAGAGGATGAATATGTGCTTGCTCACATATGCACTTAAAAGGGAAATAATTTAAGAGGAAACTGATGAGGTCTCAAAATTCTCAACAGCATTCATTTTTTCTTTCGTAACATTTACACTATTAAAAGAATGCATTTGCAGGGTGCCTGGGTGGCTCAGTCAGTTAAGCATCCGACTTCAGCTCAGGTCATGATCTTGCGGTTCATGGGTTCAAGACCTGCATCAGGCTCTGTGCTGACAGCTCAGAGCCTGGAGCCTGTTTTGGATTCAGTGTCTCCCTCTCTGCCCCTCCCCTACTTGTGCTCAGTCTCTCTCTCTCTCTCTCTCTCTCTCTCTCTCTCTCTCTCAAAAATAAATAAACTTTAAACAAATTTTTTTAAAGAATTTATTTGGAACTAATAGTCTTGAATAAAAGTCTACTTCTTAATGTGTTAAATGCAGGCCTAGAGTGACCATTGAGTTTAAAACAAGACAGCACCTCCAATATATTTTCGTAACTTTTCTTTGAGATAATGGTAGATTCACATACCATTATTAAAAATATTGCAGAGAGATCCCATATCCCGTTTATCCAGTTCCCCCAGTGGGTTCTGCCAAATTATAGTGGAGGGTCATGACCAGGATATAGACATTGATACAGTCAAGAAGGTGAACATTTCTGTCACATGCGAGTGCTTCTGTTGCCTTTTGTTTTGTGGGGGTTTTTTGAAGTTTATTTATTTATTTTGAGAGGGAGGGAGGGAGGGAGAGCATGAGCAGGGGAGGGGCAGAGAGAAAGAAGAGAGAGAATCTCAAGCAGGCTCTGTGCTGCTAGCACAGAGCCCGATGTGGAACTGAAACCCATGAGAAGAGCAAGAACCGCAAGATCATGACCTGAGCAGAAACCAAGAATTCGATGCTTAACCTACTGAGCCACCCAGCACCCCTGTCGCTTTTTTAATAGCCACACCCGCTTTGCTCCCACCTCTACCCCTTCCTTAGTCCCTGGCAACCTCTAATCTCTTCTCCATTTATTTTTTATCATTTCAAGAATTTTACATAAATAGAATCATCCAGTATGTGGCCTTTTAGGACTGGCTATTTTCACTTAGGGTGATTCTCTGGAGAGTCATCCCGGCTTCTGCACGTATCAGCAGTTTGTTGCTTCTTTGTTTTGCTGAGTAGTTTTCCACAGTACAGACATACTGGAGTTTGCCTAGCCATTCACCTTTTGAAAGACCATCAGGGCTGCTTTCCAGTTTTTAGTTACCACAAATAAATCCAGCTGCTAGAAACAGTTACATGCAGGTTCTTGTGTGAGTGTAAGTCTCCGTTCTCCTGCAATAAGGGATGTTGTGTGCTGTGTTTTTGTTAAGAAGCTGCCAAATGTTTCAGAATGACTGTCAAATTTTACATTCCCACCAGCAGTGTATGAGTGATGCATTTTTCTTCACACCCTTAACCAGTATTTGGAATTGTCACAATTTTTAATTTTCACTATTCTGATAGATGTCTAGTGATACCACATTGTGGTTTCAATTTGCATTTTTCTCTAGGGGCTACTGATTTATGTATTTATTTATAAAAAAGAATACCTACAGTAACCACTAAAAAGCCATGCAGAGAGATACCCTCAAAAGCACTATCGATACGTCAAAATGGAATTCAAAAAAAATGTTCAAGTAACCCCAAGAAAACAGGAAGAAGAACACAGTAATTGTTCATCACTAGAAAAGCATAATACATACAAATAAGGCTCTTCTTCGTAACTTTTCTAATTTGTACTTGGGGCAACCGGATCCCAGGCTAAACTCTGAAATTGTACCATTTTTATCACATGCTCAGATTTAATGGTACAGCACATGCACTGAAATGGCTCTGCACATCCAACTAATGTAAATATCACGTGGTCATTATGTTTGGTTTGTACAAGAACCTCGGAGCTTTAATAATTTCACAGTTTAAATCATCTTCATTAGTAAAGCAAATATTTAGTTCAGAATTGCATGACTTACGTAGGTTTAAATTTCTACATTGTTTTTGATGAATTTACTTTCTCTAGAATATTGTATCTTCTACGTCTAATACACTCGCTGCACATTTATATAGTGACAATGGAATTGGTGATTCCACAGAATATTTTTACCGTTTGTAATGGCTAGTTATCTAATTTTTTATTTTTCCTTTAATTCAAAGAGTTTAATCCAGACATTATTGACATTTTGAGTACTCCAGAAAATGTGACTCAAAGCAAGACCTCAGTTTCCCAGACTGAAATTTCTGAAGAAAATGTTCATCAGGAACAGCCTTCCATTTTCAATCCATTTCAGAAGGAGATATTCACATATCTGGTAGAAGGATTCAAAATATCTATTGTAAGTAAATTAATTGCATGGGACGTGTTCACTTACACAAAAGGAGTAGGTGTTTTATGTGTCTGCTTACTCTTGAATTATTATTATTATTATTATTATTATGAATTACTAGGAAGGTTATGTCTTGGCTTACACATATCTGACACCTTCACAATTGTATAGAGGATGCTAACAAGTATCAGGCTCCATTCATCACTGACACGCTTAGGTTTCTGTGGGCTACATACGCTCGACCCCAGGGGAAAAATCAGTCTGTACACTTTAGAGATACCGAAAGCCAATCTTATTCTAGTGGAACTCATAAATCATGATTCTGCCAGTCTCTAAATCTAAACTAGATTGGGGTGTCTGCAGGTTTTATTTAGAGCCAAATAATTTACCCGGGGCCCTCAGGACTGGGGGTAATTGGAGAGCCAGCTCCAAAACTCAGAATAAATTCTGAAATGTACTGATTCCAGTTTTTTGGTTTTGTTTTTTTTTTAGCGTTTATTTTTGAGACAGAGAGGGACAGAGCATGAACGGGGGAGGGTCAGAGAGAGAGGGAGACACAGAATCTGAAACAGGCTCCAGGCTCTGAGCTGTCAGCACAGGGCCCGACGCGGGGCTCGAACTCACAGGCTGTGAGATCATGACCCGAGCTGAAGTCGGACGCTCAACCGACTGAGCCACCCAGGCGCCCCCTGATTCCAGTTTTAAACCAGATAGAGGAGATTTGATCAGGATCAGGTTAGCCTCCAATGGGCCACAGTTGAAGCAGCTTGTCTGGTTATTTGTCAAGGAACATTGATGGTCGTATTGATGGTCAGTTTATATGTAGTTGTCAGTTTGCGACCGTTTTACTCAGTATTTTAATATTCTTTATAATGAATCTTTCTCGGGGCGCCTGGGTGGCGCAGTCGGTTAAGCGTCTGACTTCAGCCAGGTCACGATCTCGCGGTCCGTGAGTTCGAGCCCCGCGTCGGGCTCTGGGCTGGTGGCTCAGAGCCTGGAGCCTGTTTCCGATTCTGTGTCTCCCTCTCTCTCTGCCCCTCCCCCATTCATGCTCTGTCTCTCTCTGTCCCAAAAATAAATAAACGTTGAAAAAAATATATATAATGAATCTTTCTCTTTCATATTGTAAAATCAGTCAATCTATTGTTCTTTTGATGGTTCTTTTTTTTTTTTTAACTTCTAAGCCCTAGGTAATTTGAATGACTTTAGCTTCTTAATCTATCTCTCTCTTTTTAAAAAAAATACAAGTGATATACAGTTTCCTATTTTAACCATTCTTAAAGGTACAATTCATTAGTGGTAAGTGCATTCGCATTGTTGTGCAATTATTACCACTGTCCATCTCCGAAACTTTTTTATTATCCCAAACTGCTCTGTACCCATTAAACAACAGCTCCTCATAACCCCTCCCCCAGCCCCTGATAACAACTGTTAAACTTTCTGTTTCTATGAATTTAACTTTCTAGACACCTCATATAAGTTACAATATTTCAGACAATATTTGTCCTTTTGTGTGTGGCTATTTCATTTAGCGTGGTATTTTCAAGCTCATGTTGAAGCATGTGTCAGAATTTCATTCCTTTTTAAGGCTTAATAATATTCATTCTATGTCTATATTATGTTTTGTTTATCCATTCATCCATCGGTGGGCATTTGGATTGTTTCCACCTCTTGGCTGTTTTGAGCACTGCTGTTATAAGTGTTAGTATAACCACCCGTTTGTAGGGATGTATGTGTCATTCTAATTTTGACTACTAAAAAAAAATCTACAAAAAAACATGTCCCATGATCTTCTTTAGGGCTCTGAGAGGTCAGTATATTATTGCTTAGGAAGTCTGATCCTAATGCATTCTTGTTTTGCTTGAAGGGTTCAGGTAGAACCAGTGGTTCCAAGCAGCAGTGGACTAAAATCTTATGGTCTTGTAAGGAAACCTTCAGAATGCAGCTTGGCCGACTCCTGGTCCATATTGTGTCACCAGCCCACTCTTCTCAAGAGAGAAAGCAAATTTTCGAAATAGTTCGTGAACCAAATCATCAGGAAATACTGCGAGACTGTCTTAGTCCATCCCTGCAAGTAAGTTATCTCAGTACTTCGTAAGTAAAAACTAGCGGTGAAAGAGGGGCGCCTGGGTGGCTCAGTCGGTTGAGCGTCTGACTTCTGCTCAGGTCATGATCTCGTGGGCTGTGACCCGTGTTGGGCTCTGTGCTGACAGCCCAGAGCCTGGAGCCTGCTTAGGATTCTGTGTCTCCCTCTCTCTTCCCCTCCCCTGCTCATGTTCTGTCTGTCTCTCTCTCTTTCTCTCTCTGTCTCTCAAAAAATAAATAAACATTAAAAAAAAAACCATAGTAGTGAAATATAAAATTGTTCAAAACAAGAACTGACATTAAACTATTTTCATGCCTAAATATGGTTTTCTTACCAAACAAGTATCACCTGAGATGTTTCTTCAGCTACTCTATGCCAAACTTAGACTGGCCTCCCTGTTTCTTTCCCATTCCTTATTCCAGTGCTTAAATTAAGGAATTCTGTATCTAAGCTCTTAAAAGATGCTTTGTGGTTTGTTACTAAATCTTCAAATGTTTTCTTTGTGTTCTCTTTTTAAAAGCATTATATTATCCATGAAACATCTAAATGGAGTAGCTCAAACAATAGTATGTATGGTATATTTCCAAAAATACTTGCAGCAAGTTAAATTTTTTTTTTTATTAAGTTAAAATTTTTAAAAATGTGTTGATCATTTGTAATGATCAAAATTGACATACTTAAAAGAATTTCAGTCTATAAATTCTAACACTTAAAGAGTGCTGGATGGAGAGTTTAAATGGTACAACCATTTTAAAGAGCTGTTCAGCAGTTTCTTATAAAATTAAACATACATTTAACCTGTGACCCTAAAATTTCATTTTTAGATATTTACCTAAGAGAAATTAAAACATATGTCCATAAAAAGACTTGTATAAGAATATTCATGTCAGCCTTTTTACTAAAAGCCGCAAACTTGTCAATCAACAAGAGAATGTATAACCAAATTGTGATATATTTATATAAAAGACTTTATACAGCAATAAGAAGAAACCAACTATAGATACACCTACCATTATGAATGAAGCTCAAAGACATTGTATGGACTAAGAGGACAAGCAAATACAAAAAAGCCCACATTTCTGTGATTCTGTTCATATGAAGTCCAAGAACAGGCAAAATGAAGATAATGTGACAGAATTCAAGACAGTAGTTGAGTCTGTCAGGAAGGGGGAGGGAGAATGAGTTGATTGGAAAGAGGCATTAGGAGACTTTCTGGGGCAATAAAAATGTACTATATCTTATTTGGGGTGGTGGTTAAATGGATGTATGCAGTTGTCAAAACTCGGAAATGAACACTTAATATCTGTATGCTTTACTGTATTAAATTGTACACCTATAAATACAGTAATCGATGCTACATACCGACAGGTATCCCTTTTACTCCCTGGGAAACTCATATATCAAGAACCAAAAGGTTATAGTTTTGAAGTGGTGCTTTTACCTGTTCTTTCTAATGCTAAGATTCTCTCACGTGCCCTCAGGGCACTGTCTTCCCTCTCCCAAGGCAAAAGCACATCCAGCCCACAGTCTCCTTCAGTGGAGAATTCGCAGTGATGTTCCTTCAAGCCTTTATACTCCACAGAGTTACCGTCCATCAAAACACAGCCCGGGAGTTGACAGTCCTCCTTCCCCCACCCCCGTTCCCCTTTTCTGTTGCATCATCTCTGTCAGTGGTGTCTTTATGAAGTTCAGCTTGGAACCACGGTTGAGTTTTTCCTCTCCCTTGAATCCATTTCATCACCAAGACCAGTCATTTATTTAGTTGTGTCTTTAACTATTTTCTTCCCGCCTCATCCTAATTCAAACTTCCACCTCTTGTGCTCAGATCCTTACAATAACCTCCTGTCCACCTCAAGACCACATTATTTTACCTGGTTTTTAAGATTATTAGGGCAACTTTCAAACATACCTAAAAGTTGGGAGAAATCAGAGACCCACATGACCGTTACCGAGCTTTAATTTTTCATTGTAGTGCTTTGAAATAAATTTCAGGTATCAAATCATTTCACCTGTGAATACCTTTACCTTTACATCTCTGATTGATAAGGACTTTTAAAAAATTTGTCACACTCAAGGGGCACCTGGGTGGGTCAGTTGGTTAAGTGTCCGACTTCTGCTCAGGCCATGATCTTGCGGTTCGTGAGTTCGAGCCCCACTTCGGGCTTGGTGCTGACAGCTCAGAGCCTGGAGCCTGCTTCGGATTCTGTGTCTCCCTCTCTCTCTCTGCCCCTACCCCCCTCCCAAAATAAAAAAAACATTTAAAAAATTTTTTTTAATTTATCACATCCGATAATCCATTCTAACAGTAATCTAATCGAATAATCTAATACTCAGTCATTAAATTTTCCCAATTTTCTTAGAATTTTTGTAATAGTTTGCTGGATTATGGATCCAGACAAGGCCAGCCCACATAAAGTATTTGTTTGAAGTATGTTAAATCTTTTTAATCCATGGTGATCACCCTCCCCAACCATTTTTTAAAATGTCATTTATGTTAATGAAACTGGGTCATTTTTGTAGAATTTCCCATATTCTGGATTTAGCTGATTGTATCCTTTAGGATACCGGTTTAGATGCTTGACTAGATTCCTGCTCTTGATTTCATGTTTGCTTTTGTGTTTGTTTTTTAAAAGACTACTTTATTAAGAGTACTTTGCATTTTCCATTACAGCATAGCAGGAGACAGAGAATGTCTAGTTGCCCTGGTTTTCCAGACGTCGTCAGCCTGATCCATTCATTATAAAGTTCACCCTCAATCTTTAACCTAATAGTTTTAGCTGCCACTGATGATCGTTACCAAGATCCACTTTTCCGTTAGGAGTTGTAAAATCGTGATCTTTCAGGGTTTCTCATTCCACCAGCATCTCTTAGCACTAATTTTTCTGTAGGGAGGGATATTCTCTTATCATCTATTTGGCGACCCCAAAATGTAGTCTGTCGGAAGGGCCAGGTAAAAGCTTGTTTCTTTTCCCTGTTTATTAATTTTTAGAATAATGAGTTGGTGCCCTAACAACCTCCAGTTTTTGTCTTTGTTTTTATTTTTGAGGTGTCATTATGAAATCAGGTATTTTTCATACATGTTATGAGTAGTTTCAAACCTTTCCAGTTATTATTCCATTTGATATTCAAATTAACACCTCTGTAGATTCAAGTTGTTGTGCTCTTTTAACATAGCCTTTTCAATTTTTATCAAGTCAATGCGATTAACTTCTTTGCTTTCTGGAACACAAGAATGTCCTGACTCATCTTGCACATTCCTTCCCAGATCTGGAAGCAGACTTCTCCCCAAGAAGCCTCTGTTTCCTTTTCATGGGATAATGGTATTTAGAAATAACAAATCTAGGGGTTTCTGGGTGGCTCAGTCAGTTAAGTATCTGGCTTCTGCTCAAGTCATGATCTCACTGTTCATGAGTTGGAGCCCCACGTTGTGCTCTGTGCTGACAGCTCAGAGCCTGGAGCCTGCTTCTGATTCTGTGTCTCCCTCTCTCTCTACCCCTTCCCCACTCATGTTCTGTCTCTCTCTGTCTCAGAAATAAACATTAAGGAAAAAATTACAAAAAAAAAGAATAGCATTAAAAATGTTTTAGAAATTACAAATCTGGGGACTAAGTACCTTCATTTCTGCTTGGTTGTCATTTCTTCTCAGCTAGGACAAAGCTAGGAAATACATATCTTTTTAGAAAAAAAAAATGAATCATGAGTTCATACTGATATTTTCACATTTTCTTGAATTTCATATTTGTATTTCCTTTTATTAATGTGGATAATCTTGATTCCTGAGGCCATCAGGATACTTACTTGCTCTATCTTTTTTGCTCTGTATATATAACGTTTTCAAAATAAGATGACCAACATTATCACTAATAACAAGCCCAGTGAATGCAGATTAAGAATTCTTCATGATTCTCTTGTCCTTAGTGTACCATGAAAATACGGTATTGTAAAAGCACTTCAAATAATTTTCTCTATTTGATTATGCCACCAACTTCACCTAACTAGTGATGTTCTTTTTTTCCCATTGGTTTTCTATTTTTAGGGATTCCATTGGGTTTTATTTGTTCAACTTCGTTTTTAATTATGTGAAATGTCTATCTGGTTCCAAAATCAAAGCTGAAACATGGCACATTCAGAGAGGGTGTACACACAGACACGGTGTATATATTATCCCCCCTTCTCAACACAGAGAAAGATAGCGAACTATGCACACTCTTCTGCCCTTTAAACAGTACCTCACAGAGATCATTTCATAACAGTGTTTAGGGACCTTCTTGTGCCTTTTAGAGCTGCCTACAAGCTCCATTTGGAATTTACTTGATTTTTAAAGCCCAACGCCTCTCTCCTGTCGTTATTACTTGAGTCTGATTAATTCCTCAGTCTGTAGCGCCTCCTCTTTTAAGATCGGCTCATCTTTGTCTCTTGTAACCTCTGCCCATCCTATGTATCCTTACTGACATGCTGCTCTATTCGTGCTGTCCGCTCAGCACGAAGGACCTTCCCTCCTCTCCTTGTCCGTCTGTATACCCGTCTGTCAATTTCTCCATATGCCCGTCGCCCTTGCCCCACCTTCAAAACGTTCCCCCCTTTCTTCAGTCCATTCAGAGCTCTTCCTTCTTAGACACATCCCTGAAATTTTTATTTTCACACATTTTAGTGTTTTATTATTTTCTAAGGATTTGTGTTTAATAGATTCATTTCCTTAAATCAGTATTTTGAGGGCTGAAAACAAGACTTTTCCTTTTTTGCATCCATCCCTAATAACACCTTTTCTAGACCCAGGAACTACAATCAATAAATTATTGATCAGGTGTTAGCATGAGATTCTAGAAACACCTTAAGTATCTAAGAAAATTATGTGGTTTTTTTGGATATTCAGGATGAATAAAAACATTTTTTGTAGTTTTTCAAGGTGATTTGAGAATGTCACTGAATACTGAACTAAACTATTTTTATTTTTTTAATTTTTTTTTATTTAAAAAAAATGTTTTTTTTTTTTAACGTTCATTTATTTTTGAGACAGAGAGAGACAGAGCATGAACAGGGGAGGGGCAGAGAGAGAGGGAGACACAGAATCTGAAACAGGCTCCAGGCTCTGAGTGGTCAGCACAGAGCCTGACGCGGGGCTCAAACTCACGGACAGTGAGATCATGACCTGAGCCGAAGTCGGAAGCTTAACCGACTGAGCCACCCAGGCTCCCCTAATTTTTTTTTTAATGTTTATTTATTTTTGAGACAGAGAGAGACAGAGCATGAACAGGGAGGGGCAGAGAGAGAGGGAGACACAGAATCTGAAACAGGCTCCAGGCTCTGAGCTGTCAGCACAGAGCCCGACGCAGGGCTCGAACTCACGGACCGTGAGATCATGACCTGAGCCGAAGTCGGACGCTTAACCGACCGAGCCACCCGGGTGCCCCGAACTAAACTATTTTTAGATTACATCAAGAGCATTACCTTTAAGACACACATATGAAGGGGCGCCTGGGTGGCGCAGTCGGTTGAGCGTCCGACTTCAGCCAGGTCACGATCTCGCGGTCCGTGAGTTCGAGCCCCGCGTCGGGCTCTGGGCTGATGGCTCAGAGCCTGGAGCCTGTTTCCGATTCTGTGTCTCCCTCTCTCTCTGCTCCTCCCCCGTTCATGCTCTGTCTCTCTCTGTCCCAAAAATAAATAAACGTTGAAAAAAAAAGACACACATATGAAAATAGTCTAGCCATTTACTATTTCTCTTTATTTGCCAACTCTTCTGGCCTTTTACTCGTAGAGTGTCTGTTCTTTTTTCTCTTTTGGTCAGGTAGCAGCTGTCTCCTGACTAAATTAAAATGTTGCATTAAAATGAGCTTTGCTATTCCCATCATCGCATATGTTCATCTTATGTTTTTTGGGAAATGACACGATGCGATTCAGTGTGTTAATTTAAATATCACCCACAATGTAAGAGTTCTCAAGTTCATTTGTTGACATTTAATACTGTTCATAGTTTAAAATGTCATAAAGCCAAATGTAGTGGCATTTGTATCAGTGTAAATTTGTAAAAAGTAAAATTCTGCATGTTTCACTTGTTGGCATAATTAATGTTGAAATAACACATAGTGTACACATAACAGTTAGGTGTAAGATCTATAGCATGGAAGGCCACTTAAAATAGGTGTAGGTTTACGAAAGACAGTTGTCAGTACCTTGAGTAACATTCTCATTTCGGTTATAGGGCAGTTCATAAAAGACTGGCCTAGATCAACCCTTCTCTGGACATGCACAGACCACTGAGTGCTGAGGTCTCACTGGTTTTAGAGTTTTTCACCTTTGTGTCCCTTAGGGAGTAATGAGTACTTACAAGCTAATCCAAAAACGGGTTTTGTTCTGGAAGTTTCACCAACTTCTAGTCTACCAACCAGAAATCAAAGCAGAAAGAATAAATTAGCATAATTCTCTTACCTGAAGGTTCAGAGGAGAGTTTCCCTTCCAGTTCATTTTTTTTCTCTGAGAACTAAGAAATATTTTCCTTTATCCCAAGATTATTTGCTATATTTCTTTAGCAAATCCCCTCCAAAAAATTTTCCCCCAAAGCTCATTTGCTTGTTTTTCTTTTCCTTCTTTTCTTACTTTCCTTCTTTTCTTTTTCTTTCTTTTTTCTTTTACCTTTTACAATGAAAATTTTCAAATATCATAAGAAAAATGGAGAATAGTATAATGAGTATTAATATATAGCCATCACTTAGATTTAACAATTGGTAGTATTTTTATCATATTGACATCATTTCTGTTTTGAAGTATTTTAAAGTAAATTACAGAAATCTTTTCAAAAGACATTTTCTTACATAACCATAACATCATCGTACCTAACAAAATTAGTTTACACCCTCATGTCATCATATTTTCAATGCATAACCAAATTTTTTCAGTTGTCCCCAACATGTCTCTTGCAGCTTCTTTATTCAAACCCAATGTTACCAAATAAATCTAGTATATAATTTAACTTAACCACTATGAAACAATTTAAATGTAAGAAATAAAAATACTGTATGACTTAAAAAAGTGTTTCTTTTTCTTAAAGCATGGAGCCAAGTTAGTTTTGTATTTGTCAGAGTTGATACATAATCACCAAGATGAATTGACTGAAGAAGAACTAGGCTCAGCGGAATTGCTTATGAATGCTCTAAAACTGTGTGGTCATAAGTATCTCCCTCCCAGTGCAACAACAAAAGCAGACCTTATCAAAATGATCAAAGAGGTGAGTCAGTGAAATCATAAGACACGGTTTTCTAAGGAGATCCCATTGAATGTAGTTAAAGAGTGAAAGATTTTTTTATTGTGGAATATCATTTATGATGAATTTTATTGAAATGATGTTTTTTTATTATGAGAGAATAAATAGGCTATTGCAAGGAGTGTTTTATCCTCTGTTGTCATCCTCATCCCTTTTCGGTAGCTTTCGGTGAAGGAAAGATTTTTATAGTGACGAGCAAGTTGAAGCATCCGCCTCGAAACAAATAAAGAAGCAAGCACCTGGGCATTAGGTCTGGCAGCCCATTTAATTCTCCCACCCCAATATCTGTGCCCCAGATTGTGTAGAAGCAAAGGGAAGTTATCAAATTATTTTTGTGGCTATTTGTATTTTAATATTCTGGTCTCCTGGGGACATTATTTTTTTCCTTTATTAACTTGGTTTTAAAATTAGTTTGTTGGGGGGCACCTGGATGGCTCCGTCGGTTGGGCATCCGACTTCAGCTCAGGTCATAATCTCGCAGTTCGTGGGTTCGAGCCCCGCGTCAGGCTCTGTGCTGACAGAGCCTGGAACCTACTTCGGATTCTGTGTCTCCCTCTCTCTCTCTCCGCCCCCCCTCTCCCGCCCCTCCCCTGCTCATGCTCTCTCAAAAATAAATAAACATTAAAAAAAATAAAAAATGAAATTAGTTTGTTGGCCTTTGTGCCAGTGTTAAATGATAAACAATTAGTTTTATATTGCATATTATTATCCAAATCTTTTAGGAACAAAAGAAATATGAAACTGAAGAAGGTACGAATAAAGACACCTGGCAGAAAACAGTTAACAATAACCAACAAAGGTAGGATTTTATGTGTTCTAAAAGTCATGCCTTTCTGAATCCACTAGATTTCACACGTACTTTTAGTTTTCAAGTATCATGCTTCCATAGCTCCTTAACGTCCCACCTAGGCTTCCCTTACGAGCAGCCTTGCTTGTTTATTTAGTCTCTTTCAGCGTCTGGATTCAAAATCAAAGGATATATCTAAGATCGCTGCAGATATCACCCAGGCAGTATCTCTGTCCCAGGGAATTGAGAGGAAAAAGGTGATCCAGCATATCAGAGGCATGTACAAGGTAGATCTGAGTGCCAGCAGACACTGGCAGGAGCTTATCCAACAGCTGACGCATGATAGGTAAGCAGAGTGGGCCTTTGTTGTTTTCTATGGTGATGGCAGACGCTATTTCCATTTCAGAATAAACGTTCACAGCATTATTTCATTAGTTGAAATATTTTCTGTTTAATCACTTGTGATTTCTTTCATCATGAAATAATGAAATCTATATATAATCCTGTAAGAATCTTTTTTTTTTTTTTTTAATTCTTAGGGACAAGGCAGGGGCGGGTGGGCAGGGATACTGAGAAAGCGAGGCATTAGCTCTTCCAGATAATAAAATCTACATGTTGACTTTAATTTTAAAATATAACCTTTGCAGGAGAATAGAGAAATCACTGAAACGGGATAGTTGGGAAATAGATCTTTTTCTAGGTAAGACTTTAATAATAAAACTTAGAAGATGCATCACAGATCATGAAAAGAGGAAAATTAAGGTGTTCTCTAAATTTGGTTAAGATAACTGGTTAGAATGACTTGGGGTGCTAAAATGGACTAAACATTATACACTAAAGAAAATTCCAGGTGAGCAAAAGAATTAAATTCATTAAGTTTATAAAGTGGAAGAAAATAGGGCATTTATCAACTCTGATAGATGGATAACTTTTTAAGCTCAAACACAATAGAACAAACTACCAAGAAGAAACAAATAGATTTGAGGGGCACCTGGGCGGCTGAGTCAGTTAAATGACCAACTTCAGCTCAGGTCATGATCTCAAGGTCCGTGAGTTTGAGCCCCGCATCGGGCTCTGTGCTGACAGCTCAGAGCCTGGAGCCTGCTTTGGATTCTGTGTCCCCCCTTCTCTCTCTCCCCCTCCCCCGTTCATGCTCTATTTCACTCTGTCTCTCAAAAATAAATAAATGTTAAAAAAAAAAAAAAAGAAATAGATTTGAGCTTTAATTTTTTCCAGTGTATTTAATAACTATAACAACAGCAACAAAATGAAAATTTATTTTCAGCAAATCAGAATTAACTTTTTTTTACTTTTTTGTAAGTTTACTTATTTTAAGAGAGAGAGAGAGAGAGCACAGAAGGGGCAGAGAGAGAGGGAGAGAGAGAGAATCCCAACCATGCTCCACACTGTTAGCGCAGAGCCTGATGTGGGGCTCGAAACACACGAGCCATGAGATCGTGACCTGAGCTGAAGTCGGATGTTTAACTTACAGAGCCATCCAGGTACCCCCACAGAGTTAATATTTTTATGGTTTTAAAAATTCATGCCAACTTAAAAGTAAATTGTAAGATCTGAAAAGTTTGAGCAAAAGATGCGATTACACTTTTCTACATAAGACAAATAGAATTAATAAACAGGAAAATATTCCATGTGGCCAGAGACTAATTTGATTTTTTAAAACCTTGAAATATTACCATCTTACCATAAAATATGGTACAAGCCATATTTTACCTTTTCTGTTATAAAGTTTTTTAGGTGCTAATACCCAGAGCAGGAAGAAATGTATATCGCAGCCCATGGTCAGAGGTCCGGTGGCTTTGCACACTTTGACAGCATGTACCAGGAATCCTGTAACCATTTTATTTCTGGCTCCAGTTGTCCTATTTTGGTGATTCTGTCCTAAGGAAAACATTCAAAATATATAAAGGCAGTAAATGTAAAGGTTTTCATCTCTGCATTGTTTATGCTAGTGAATGAACTGGAAACAAGTATATAATAATGCCAGAATTGCTAAATACATTATGATGCACCTCCTCCATGCATTAGTCAGCCATTTTCAATGGTGACGATAAAGATTAAAGTATGTCCAGTGAAAGAAGAAAGGGTATAGAAATGTATATATGTAATAATTATAACTGCAATTTTTAAAAATGAAAAAAAATAATTTCTACCAGAAAGTGGTATGTTTAGGGTAGTAGGGTTAAGGATGATTTTTTTTTTCTCTTATCTATTTCTGAAAATATATTCAATACGGTTCTCTATTTTTTCATTTAAAATATTAACTTATTTTGAGGGCGACTCGGTAGCTCAGTTGGTTAAGTGTCCAACTCATGATTTGGGGTCAGGTCATGATCTCACAGTTTGCAAGCTCACTCCCCACATTGGGTCTGCACTGACAGTGCGAAGCCTGCTTAGGATTCCCTCTCTCTCTGTCTCTGTCTCTGTCTCTCTCTCTCTGCCCCTCCCCCACTCGCATATGCACCCAAGTGCACTGTCTCTCTCACAAAATAATTAAGCATTTTTTATTAAAAATTAAAATAAAATATTAACTTTTTTTAAACATCTTAAGAAATATGGCTTGTACTACAACAATGAACCAATTTATTTGTTAGATAGTAGGCAAAATGGGAAATATAGAAACTTAACTTGGAAATGGATTTTTTTCTTTAGCCATATTAAGTCCAATGTATTGCTAAAGCATACATGTTGCTAAAGCAGAGTAGTCATGATATATCTTTTTAAAAATTTATGAGGAACAAGAAACTAGTGGCAGAGTGTGCCTCCAGGCGGGGACTAGAAGGCCGGGGTTCAGGAGCAGAAGGACATTTACTTTTTATATTATTCTATTGTCTATGCTTTCTATCTTATTCTATTGTCTATGTTTATGCACTTCCTCGTCTAATTACTTGAGCAGTTGAGGGTTTTAACTGAAAAGATCACTTTTGATTATTTAATTTCTGTAATGATTTTATTTACAGCTCCAAGTACTATAGATTGCCACTTAAAACATTCTTTTATTTCCCCTTGCAGAGTGGCCTGGTATGATCCCCTGTACTATCCAACTTCCTGGCAACTGGATCCAACAGAAGGACCAAATCGAGAGAGGAGACGTTTACAGAGATGTTACTTAACTATTCCAAATAAGTATCTCCTTCGGGATAGACAGAAATCAGAAGGTAATAATGACTTCTTGACTCAGCATCCAAATGTAGCAGATAACTGTAGTTATCAGATAAAGATAATACCTACTTTTTTCCTTAGCAGATGTGGTCAAACCACCACTCTCTTTCCTGTTTGAAGATAAAACTCACTCTTCTTTCTCCTCGACCGTAAAAGACAAAGCTGCAAGTGAGTCTATAAGGTAAGTGTGAATCCATAAGATGTTCTCTCTTTTGTTGAAGGAGTCAGAAAGACTTTAGTCATTTATTGTAGGGGCGCCTGGGTGGCTCAGCCAGTTAAGCTCTGATTTCAGCTCAGGTCATGATCTCATGGTTCACGGGTTCGAGCCCCACATTGGGCTCTGTGCTGACAGCTCAGAGCCTGGAGCCTGCTTCAGATTCTGTGTCTCCCTCTCTCTCTACCCCTTCCCTGCTCACACTCTGTCTCTCTTTCTCTCTCTCTCTCAAAAATAAATAAAACATTTAAAAAAAATTTTTTTTAAATAGTTTATTGTAGTGTTTGTGTAATATTTGTTTTAGATAATTGCTGGGGTTTTAGGAAAGGCCCTAGATATGGCTCAAGAGAGGACACAGTCGAATGGCTAAAATCCAAAAGGAAAAGACATCCTCAATGGCGAGGACTCACTGGGCTTCAGTCACCGTGCTCTGGCCCTTGTCTGCACGTGTGTATCTTGGCAGTTGACTGGTCCTAAGGTCTCTGTGAAATGGGTATGGTTTCCGCGTGACGCCATCTAACGGTGACTGAACGTCCAAATTTTAGTTCCTCGTCTTACTACATGTCTGACCTTGGGCAAGTTACTTAGCCTTCCTGTGTCCATGTCCGTATCTGTTACATGAGGAAGGGAATAACGCCCAAAGTACCAGAGTATTGTTGAGTATTAAATGGGTCCTTGTATGTTAACGACAGGTTATCATTATGACACTAATGATAATTGCCCTGCCCGTTTATTAGATGAAAACCTGAGATTCGAAGGAGGTGAGTTCCTTGTCTAAAGAGGAGAAGAACTTTTCTGAGTCTAAATCCCGTTTTTCCTAGAATACTAGGATGCTTTCATGTGTTTGAAATACCAGAGGCATGACCCAATGTTTGCATAATTACTAGAAAATACAAAATATTAAAGTTTCTCCTAAAAAACTGAATGCCTATATCCTGTATACATGGCACAGGAATTCCGAGCCTTCTCTAAAAATTTCATTTTCTCCTCAACCAGAATGTTAAAATACAAGATAATATTTTCATGTGGGTTTAGGCAAGACGTCTCATGCTTTTGAAACTCTAGTGTGCTGGGCTGAAATCTTTAACTAGATAAATAAAGCTTATACTATATACTTTCTAAAATTGGTCAAAACATTTAATCATAGTAATTTTATATATGTTTTGACAGAGTGAATCGAAGATGTATCAGTGTTGCACCGTCTAGAGAGACAGCTGGTGAGCTGTTACTAGGTAAGTCACATTTTGAAGAGTTTTACACATATTCACCCTGCCTTATTTTATTCTTAGACGATTTGAAGCATTGTTTGGCAGAAATGCCATTGAATCAAATAAACTCTCTCTAACATCACATCAGTAATTTTGCCTTAACATTATATGACTTACAAATGTCAGGAAGTGGCAATCTTATTTTCTAAAAAGCACATGAATAGCCTTTTAATTTTTATAAAGTTGACTTTTTTCATAAGTACACATTTTTGTATTTAAACATTCCTTTTATTATATATCAATTTTGATTTTTAAAGTGAGGAATTATTGATATACTCACATGCCTACTGTTTTAAAAGATATACCTGTGCATAAGAAATATATCCACCTTGAGATAGTTCATAATTTATACTCCCTATTGTGCTTCTGAGAGAAAGGCCAAGGTTGTCAATCCTTGGATATCTGTATGATTCATTCAGTGAGAAATCTTTTCCTCAAGATATGAAGGAATAAAGTTGTACCACTAGATCTCTGTTCCCTTAAAGAACTAATTTGTATATTACAGGCCAGTTGTTTTCTTAAAGCCTGGTCTCCAGGCCAGGAACATCAGCATCACATGGGAACTTCTTAGAAATGCTCATTCTTGGGCCCCGGCCCACACCTATCAAGTCAGAAACTCTCTGGCACCCCCAGAAATCTGCATTTCATGAGCCCTCCAGCAATTCTGATGTACCCTTCAATTTGAGAGTCGTAGACTGAAGCTACAGCCTCCAAGGCTCAACATGCAGAGCTTCAGGCTGGCCAGGACTAAGCACTGTGGTCACAGGGATGCAAGTGATTCCCTTCTCTGAGCCAACAGTGCTCAGTGCTCACGGGTGACCGGCACACAGGGCGGAGCCCCAGAGAAATTCCCACCAATTGGATACGTGGTGTAGGGACATGTGCTAACACAGCCAGCCTATAAAGCAGAGAAAACTGGGGGCTGTCTTCTAAGGTCTATTCTGCCCTATTGAGTGTTTAAATAAAAATTAAGTCTTCCTCTTAGACTAGAAAATTTGTTTACAAGTTGACTTCAGTTAATGTGTGAGAAAATAAAATTAATGTATTAGTCATATAAGAAGAGTAGCAATAAATGGCCAACATTTTTTTAACACTGAGTGCCAAACACCGTTATAAGCATTTTACATACATTCTAATTTAATTCCCACATTAACCCTGTGAAATAAAGTCCTCTTCCTTCACCCCTCTTTTAAAAAATTATTTTAGGGGTTTTTTGTTTTGATTTGAGAGAGAGAACATACGTGTGTGCGTGAGTGCGGGCAGGGAAGGTGCAGAGCAAGAGGGAGAGAAAGAATCCCAAACAGGCTCCACACCGTCAGCACAGAACCTGACACAGGGCTTGATCTCCCCACCATGAGATCATGTCCTGAGCCGAAATCAGGAGTCAGACGCTTAACTGAGCCACCCAAGCACCCCACACCCCCTTTTTTTTATTAAGTAAAGACACAAAGAAGTTAAACAACTTGCCCAAAATCTCATGGATACCATTAAAAAATATTTATTGAGGGGCGCCTGGGTGGCTCAGTCAGTTAAGCATCTGACTTCAGCTCAGATCATGATCTCCCAGTTCGTGAGTTCGAGCCCCGCATCAGGCTCTGTGTGCTGACAGCGCAGAAACTAGAGCCTGCTTCCGATTCTGTGTCTTCCTCTCTCTCTGCCCCTCCCTCGCTCATGCTCTGTCTCTCAAAAATAAACATTAAAAAAAATATATTTATTGAGTGACAGGAACTGTTTCTGGGTGTTGGGATTTTAATTCAGGCCAATTGACTCCAGAGGTCATATTTGTAATCAAAAATGATAAAAGTGCACATATAGTTTTAAACTCATATCCCATTACTTTCTATAGGTAAATGTGGAATGTATTTTGTGCAAGATAATGCTTCTGATACAGTTGAAAGTTCGGTGAGTAGAGGCTTAAGTTTGCACCTATATAAACCTAGACAAATTCCCAAAATGTATAAATTCGTTATAACTGGCAAACAGGTAGAACTTAGGAGAGTTCATATATTGTCACTCTGGTGTGCAGATTGGTCTTAATTCCAAACTTTTTCTTTTAAAGATATTTTTTAAAAGACCATACCATCTCCTCTGGCTTACAGTCTGACCTCATAGCAGTCAGTATTATGATTTAGATTCTAATGTGCTCCTGTTAAAACAGCGAGCAAAGGGGAAAAAGAGAGAGAGAGAGAGAGAGAGAGACAAACCAAGAAACAGACTCTTAACTATGGAGAACAAACTGATGGTACCAGAGGGGAGGTGGGGGGGGGGGGATGGGGGAAACAGGGGATGGGGATTAAGGAGGGCGCTTGAGATGGGCACAGGGGCTGTAGGAACAGTTGAATTAGTATATTGTACACCTGGAACTAATTATAACATTGTATGGCAATGAACTGGAATTAAAAGAAAAACTTTAAAAACTATTTTAAAAAATAAAATGAAAATGAAAACAATAAAGTGCTCCTATTATTTTAATTAATTTATTTAATTTATTCCTTCTATCTGTTCTCAGTAGCAACAAAAAACTACTCCCTGCCACTCCCAATTCACTATCAAATATATTTACCTTCACAAAGAAAGGAAAATGTTGTATAATTGAATAACTTAACTAATCCTGATAGTCACATGTCTTGGTATCATAATTTTTATTCTACTGGAAGTACTGATATTAATCAGAAAATTACAGAAATGACTCTTAGCTCACATATTTTGTGTGTGTGTGTATATATATATATATATATATATATATATATTCACATATTTTTATCCATCTGAATCAGTTTGTAGACCATTAAAATATTGTTTAGAGATCCCCGTAGTAAGAGAAATAGGCTTTTTGTTTCAGAAAATTTCTAAGACCAGGAATTCCTAAAGATATACTAAATAAGAAGACATGTGGTTTAATAGTGAATACATATTTTATTTCAAAAAATAATGAGCTAAAACATAAAATTTTGCTGTAAAATAAATAATATGAAAAAAGTCATGAAAATATTTAATATAGCCCCCAAAATTGAGTAGGCATTCTTTAGTGTGATTTATGTAGCAATTGCCACAGCATTTATCCCAGCTAGTAAAAGTATGGTCACATTATTTTTCAAGATGTCTCTTTTTAGCAACCAGGGAACTTAATAGTTGATACACGAGCCAACACTTTCCTGGATCCAAAAGATGACATTTCCCCCTTTTAAAACTCTCCTAAAAATACTCTTGTTTTTTAATAGTTTGAAAGATCCTTCTTTCCTCTGCTTTTATAATATTTGTTTCTACTTTCTATGTGACATTTGCTGTCTTGCATTTTATTTTATTTTTTTAATGTATATTTTTAATGTGTATTCATTTTTGAGACAGAGAAAGAGCATAGGCAGGGGAGGGGCAGAGACAGAAGGAGACACAGAATCCCAAGCAGGCTCCAGGCTCTGAGCTGTCCGCACAGAGCTCGACACGGGGCTCAAACTCAAGAACATTGAGATCATGACCTGAGCCAAAGTCGGACACTTAACCGACTGAGCCACCCAGGCGCCCCTGCTGTCTTGCCTTTTAAATGTTTGTACAAGTATCTTGTGCCCCCTTTTCATCTTACACAGATGTATTTCATGCAGAGCACTTAGCAGAGCACCTTGCTCGTAGACGCTTAATTAACATCTGCTGAACTGAATGAATGAACGGATATGGAAGCACACTAAGAAGGAATTCAGTTTTATATATGAGAATATTACATTTTCATTAGAGTTTAATTTCATTTGTAATTATCTACTACCCCTACTTCTAAAAGTCAGTTGGGATCTAGCACAATAGTATAGCACACATACAACAGAGCAATTCAAATTTTAAAAATTTCAAATAAGATTTTAGAAGGATGAAGAGCCTGGGATAAGGTAGTCATTGCAATTGCTTTCTAAATTTCGCTCTGAGCCCCTGTTCCAACACAACAGAGAAAGTCAATGCAGTTTTCCAAAAGGGAAAATTGATGAAAACAAACCAACCTCGGATGCAGGTTAATTTGACGCGATAAATCCTAACTAGTTTCAAACTTTGGTAGGAGCTTTTACCATGATTTTTCTATTAAAAGCATTGAGTAACATAATTCACATATTCAACTGCAATTTACAAAAGATTTAGACAAATTGTTTTAAAAGTTTTCTTCATTTTGTACTTTGAGAAGGGCCCAGTGATGGTAAAAAAAAAAATATGGGACCTATGGAGGTGCCTAGGTGGCTCAGTTGGTTGGGTGGCCGACTTCAGCTCAGGTCATGATCTCACAGTTCGTGAGTTCCATTCCCACGTAGGCTCTGTGCTGACAGCTCAGAGCCTGGAGCCTGCTTTGGATTCTGTTATCTCCCTGTCTCTCTGCCCCTCCCCCACTCACATTCTGTCTTTCTCTCTCAAAAATAAATAAACATTAAAAAAAAAAAGTATGGGACCTATGGCCCCTAACCCCTCATTCTAAAATGTAGAGATCTGTTGAGGGAGGCTAGGATCAATGCTGTCAGGGAGATCCAGCCTTCTGGTGGCCACTTATCTTTTCCTTCCTTCTGCTGACCACACAGGAGAGGAACATAGCTACTTGGTGCGTGCTGATCTGTGAGCTTAGTCAATGGGGCTGAATTTGCAGGAGAGTGCTTTGCCTTTCCGGGAAGGTTCAGAGGCATGGGGACTATGTGTCATCGCTGGGGAGCTCCCAGGCCATGCCCTTAGGCTCATTTTAACCCAGACCCATGTGAGGGAGGGCAGACCCACATGTGAATCTTCAGGGAGAGGCTTGTTTTCTATTCTTCACCCAGTCCCCGGGCCAGAAGAGACAGGCTCCTGCTTATTCCTCTTTACTGATGGACACGTGTGTTTGTCTGTCATCAGGAAAATGTCCCTTAATGGTTTTAGATATTTGAATGAAGTACGTTCACTTCCATACTCTGACCCAGAGAACTCCAAGGCCTCATCTGCTTTCTTCAAGTGGATGTTAACCTAAGTCACTAAGTTTCTAAAGCTGGGGTGTGTGCATATGTGCGTGTGCATGTGGACGCACAGCCAGCCTACCCCAGCATCCCTTCTACCTCACTGCTGTTTTTCAAATTTCTTGTTATTTTTGGCTCCTGGGGATTTCACTTTCCCTTACGTCCCGCAAGCTCAGCTTTAAAAGAAGTCTGTCTGAAAAGATTACATGTTGTGTGATTCTAACCACGTGACATTCTGCGAAGGGAAAGCTATGAGATGGTAAAAAGATCAGTGACTGCCAGGAGCCTGAGGGGGAGGGGCGGGTGAGTAGGTGGGGCACAAGGGAACTCTGTACGATCCCGTAAGGGTGGACGCATTTCAGTAAACATTAGTCAAAACCCATGGGACCATAACACCAAGACTGAACCCCAATGCAGACTGTGGACTTCGGTTAAGAATAACGTATTCAGTATTGGCTCTACAGTTATTACAAAGGCACCAGGCTAATCACACTAATGGGAGATGTTAATCACAGGGAAATTCTGAGTTTGGGCCAGGAATACATGGGGGCTCTCTACACTCTCTGCTCAGTTTTCTGCAAACCTAAAACTGCCCTACAAAATAAAGCCCGTATTTCTTTAATTCCTTAACGTTTATCCAGTATTCTGAAGTGTTTCGTGGTTGGGGAGGGAGGGGTCGGGGGTGGCTCAGGGAATCTTATCTGCCGTCTTGCCACAAAAGGAAGACATTTTCATTTTCAGATTTTTAAAAATCTAAAATTGCAGTGATCATTTATATTTCATGTAAAGCAAACAGTTTCATTTCTTTCCTTTGTCTCAGAGCCTTCAGGGAGAGTTGGAACCAGCATCATTTTCCTGGACATATGAAGAAATTAAAGAAGTTCACAAGCGTTGGTGGCAGTTGAGAGACAATGCTGTAGAAATCTTTTTAACAAATGGCAGGACACTCCTGTTAGCATTTGATAACACCAAGGTAAATTCAGCTTTATGAACAGATACATAGTTTTGAAATTATCATGGGACCGGTGTAACTGGACTCATACTGATTTTATGAAGGTTTAATCTATTTAAACTTTGATTCCCTGTTTCTAACAGCAGATAAAAATTGCCTTATTTCTTAGTCCCAATGACAGCGATCCCTTGGCTATATTAGAATTATTTTTGTCCTTCAAAACTGTATTAAATTCGGATTCTCCAAAGTGACTATCTGTAAAAAGTAAGTGAATGCGTAATGACCTGAGAAGAGTAATTTAAACTTGAGAGTAGGTTCTGTTGTTTCCAAACCCTTTCTGAACCCCCACATCCTTTCAGCTGCCACTTAGAAAAGCTTTTGGAAAAAGTTGTGTGGACTCGTTGCTTCGAGTTCTCTTTCGAAATGCTCCAGTCAGATTTTCTTCTCACTACCTCACCTATCACTCCTCTGGTCGGGGTTACTAGTGACCTCCATGTCACTATACCCTACGGTCATATTTCTTAGTCCGCATTTTACTTGATCTATCAGCAGCATTTTTAAAAAATTTTATTTCAAGATTTATTTTTGAGAGAGAGAGAGAGCGCGCGCACGCGCGCGCACAAACGGGGGGAAGGGCAGGGAGAAGGAGACCCAGAATCCAAGGCAGGCTCCTGGCTCCCAGCTGTCAGCCCAGAGCTTGACCAAGCATTTCACACCGATGATTGTTTTCTCTCTCTTAAAAAAAATAACCCTCCCCACTAGGTTTCTGGGCCATGACTTTCCCTCAGCTCTTCTTCTGGCTCAGGGCCATTCCTTCTCAGTCTTCTTTGCTGATGCTTCTCCGAGGGTCTCAGGGCTCGTGCCGCGGACCTCTTCCCATCCGCTCTTGTGACTTTAAATCCTACCTGTGTTGTAACAACTTTCAAATTTGTATCACTACCCGAACGTCTCCCAGGAATGCTCTGTACTTGGTATCTCCCTCTAGAGGTCAAACTGGCATCTCAAATTTAACATATACAGTCTACGGCCATACCACCCCGAACACACCCAAATTAAACGTATACAAAACCGAAGTTCTAACCTCCGTGCCCCAAAATCTCTCTGCAGTTTTCCTCATTTCAATAGATGACAACTCTAATCTTTCTGATTGCCCAGGCCCAAACTTTTTGGGTTATCCTAGACTCCTCTCATTCTTTCATGCCCCGTACCTACTCTGTCAGTCCTGCTGACTCTTCCCTCAAAATCCATCCAGAATCTGACCACTTAACACAGCTGCCTACCATCCTTGTCTGAGCCACCATCATCTTTTGCCTAAATCATTACCGTGGCCTCTAACTGTCCTCCCTGCTTCCACACTCCCCTTCTTTCAACCTATTCTCAGCACAATGGCTAAGGTATGCAGGCTCGTGCCATCCTCCTGTCAAAACCCTCCGATCACTTCCTGTGCCACTTGGTTAATGCCAAGGTCCTTGTAATAGGTGAATGAGGCGCTGAGTAATCTGGTATCTTGTTATCTAACTCACCTTTTCTATTATGCTATCCACAATAACTTTATTTTCCTTGACCAGGCACACTGATGCCTCAGGGCCTTTGCACTTACTGGTCCCTGGAATGTTTTTCCTTTTTGAAATCCACATGATTCAGTTGCTTGCTTTTTCAGGCTCCATGATCAAATGTCTCCTTATCAAAGAGACCTTCTCTGACTGCTCTGTTAATAAAATAGCAACCCCTCTGTCACTCTTACCGCCAAGTCTCCTTTTCTTTGCTCAGTTTTTCTCTGTTGGACTTAATAACATCCAACATTGTCTCCAAAAAAATATAAGTGCTTTGTTAAGTGTTGTGACTGCAGCAGCTTGAACACAGTGCTATGTAGGTGCTTGATAAATATTTGCCGTATGAATGAATGCTTCCCTTTTCTTGCAGAGTTTCGTTTGCAATCTGTCCTAAATTCCCTTCTGTCAACCTTAGCTTTAGAAGTTGGCAGCCTTCGGATTTAAACCACGGGTTTTGGGGTTTTGTTTGTCTTCCCTTGAGCCTATTCTTTTTTTCTTTTTTTTTAATTGTGATAAAAAAATATGTAAAATAAAATGACCATGTTAACCATTTGAAGTGTTCAGTACATTCACATTGTTGTGAAAGAGATTCAAGGTGTAGATTCTTCAACACGCTGCAGTCTTGCCTGTCCCAGACCGTAGCTACATTTTCTCGTTCTCCTCGTTAACTTTCAGTCCTGTCTCTGGTTAGCCACATCTGTGGCTCTCATTCCTATGCCTGAAGCATATACACATTTTTTTTTTAATTTTTTTTTCAACGTTTTTTATTTTTATTTTTTTTATTTTTGGGACAGAGAGAGACAGAGCATGAACGGGGTAGGGGCAGAGAGAGAGGGAGACACAGAATCGGAAACAGGCTCCAGGCTCTGAGCCATCAGCCCAGAGCCCGACGCGGGGCTCGAACTCACAGACCGCGAGATCGTGACCTGGCTGAAGTCGGACGCTTAACCGACTGCGCCACCCAGGCGCCCCGCATATACACATTTAAGATGGATATTTCAAATTTGTTTTTAGTAAAGGCCTGGATTGTCTATTTTTTTTCCATTTATTACCAATCATCATTTAATTGCCTTAGAAAAAAATCAGATTACCTTTTTCTGTGACAAGTTTTATGAATTTCTAAAAAAAAGAAAAAAGTTTATATATTAGTTTTCAATCAGTAGTGAAAATCAAATATCTTGTTTCACATAGGATGTTTTATTTCATTCTCATGAAATAAATATTATCATTCCCATATTATAGATGTGGTAACTGTAGCACAAAGGTTTTAGGCTAGGAATCGGGCCACGTCTGTCTAATTAAGAAGACCATGCTCTTTGGGGCACCTGGGTGGCTCAGTTGGTTAAGCGTCTGACTTCAGCCCAGGTCATGATCTCATAGTTTGTGGGTTTGCCCCGCATCAGGCTCTGTGCTCTGAGCCGGCTCAGAACCCGGAGCCTGCTTTGGATTCTGTGTCTCCCTCTCTCTGACCCTCTCTCTCCACCCCCCTTTCAAAAATAAATAAACATTAAAAAAAGAAAAAGAAGGCCGTGCCCTTTCTATGATATCATGTTGCATTTATTTAGATGAAGGTTCTTCTTCATTGTTTATTGATTTTTTTTTTTAGGATCTGTATATGAGTGATTTTTCTATACAGACTTTTTCTTACCTTCTTATTAACTAATTTCTTCGGCAGCAAAACATAATGGTTAGGAGCCCAGCCTTTGGGGGAGGATCCAGAGATGAATCTCAGTTCCCTGGCAGTTGGTGTTAATTGGGCAACAAGTACTTTCTTTGTGGACTTGGGATTAGTAACGTGCATAATCTTTGGAGAAAAGGTTCAATAGCCTAAAACAAAACCTGGCTTGTTTTCCCCTTCCTTTGCAGGTTCGGGATGACGTGTACCACAGTATACTAACAAATAACCTCCCTAATCTCCTGGAATATGGCAACATCAACGCTCTGACAAATTTATGGTATACTGGACAAATTACGAATTTTGAATATTTGACTCACTTAAACAAACATGCCGGCCGATCCTTCAACGATCTCATGCAGTATCCAGTGTTCCCGTTTATACTTGCTGACTATGTTAGTGAGACCCTTGACCTCAGTGATCCCTCAGTCTACAGGTAACTAAACACATCATTACCTTTACCTTTGTTTATATGCTATCTTTGTTTCATTGAAGTCCTATTGGAATTTTCAACCATGCACCAATATAGAATGAATATACAATGAGCTCCATCTGTCCATCACAACTCGACAGTTACGAAGATTTTTGCCAAACTTGTATCATCTTTTTTTTCCCTTTTTAAGACAAATCACAGACATCTTGTCATGTTACTCCTGTGTTCTTCAGTACACATCTCCTTAAGAAAAAAGAGAATGTTTTGTTACTTGCTACGTTACAGTGCCATTACCATATCTAAGAAAATTTACAATCATTTCATGACGTCATCCAATACCCAGTCCATTTTCCTATGTCCCCCAGTATATTAAACATGTCTTTTTATAGTTGATTTGTTTATATCAGGCTCAAAAACACCTTTCGTTGCTCTGTCTCTAAAGACATATGTCTAGAATAAGCCTTTGTTTTTTTGTATGTGTTTTTCTCTTTTTTCCTAACATTGATTTGTTGAAAAAACCAAAACAAAACAGGTCTTTTATCTTGTAGGATATCCCCCTTTCCCGCGTTAGTATTTAGCTTCTTCCTTTAGCCTCTGTATTTCCTAGAGACTGGAAGTTAGCTCTAAAGGCTTGCTTAGATTAAGGTTCAACTTTTTTTGGCAAGAATCCTTTATAGGTGATGGTGTGAACTTCACATTGCCCTGTATCAGGAGACATATGATATCCCACTGGAGTGATGCTCAGATTGATCCAGAGGTTCAGGCTTCCACTGAACTTGTTTCTGTCATTGCTGATTATTTCTGGAGTCATTTATTTCACTAGGGGTTACAAAATGGTGATTTCCTATTCTCTCATTTCCTCCACATTTTTTAAAAGAAGACATATAAGATGAATGTGGGATATTTGTTGTGTCTTGTCAGTCTTGTCAGAAGGATTTGGGGGCCATATTTGCATACCCAAGTTCATTGCAACATAATTCACCACAGCCATGTAGGGGAGGCAACCCGAGTGTCTGTCTGTGGATGGATGGCTGGCTGGCTGGCTGGCTGGCTGGCTGGCTGGCTGGCTGGCTGGGGGAAATGCGGTATACACACGCAGTGGAATGCTGTTTCGCCTTAAGAAGGAGAGAGTGTCACCTGCTACAACATGGATAAGCCTTGGGGACATTGTGCTAAGTGACAAATACTGTGTGATTCCACTTATGTGAGTTGTCTAAGGTCGACAGACTGAGAAGCAGATAGTGGAATGGTGGTTGCTGGGGTCAGGGATGAACAGCGGATGGGGAGGGGGGGAGTTGCTCAGTGGGTATAGAGGTTTGCAAGATGAAAAAGTTTTAGACATCTGTTAAACAACAATGTAAATATGATCCACACTATTGAGCTGTATACTTGGGGAATGTTAGGATTGTAAATTTTGCATTGCGTGTTTTTTACCACAATCAAAAGAAGTAAAGGAATCAGGAGCCAACCATAAGTGGATCTCACTGCCAAAGAGAGCACAATCTGAGCATCGGAAAGAATAATGACTACAATCGATTAAAACACATTTAAATAAAAAGAACACTTAAGTTAATAATGATACTTTTTTAAAGGGCCACCCCCCCCCCCAGACAAGTTTGCTGGTCACCATTGGACCTAGTTATGGGCACCAATTCCTTACTTTTGAAATTTGTCAAACGAAGCAAAAGAATTAAGGAGCACCTGGCTGGCTTAGTCAGATGAGCATGTGACTCTTGATCGTGGGGTCATGAGTTCGAACCTCACGTTGCAGGTAGAGATTACTAAGGAAATAAACTTCAAAAAAAAAATTTCAAATAAGTAAAGCAAAAGAATTAAGCATTTATCCTGCCTTTCCTGAATGGTCTACATTTTAGAGTAACCAAATAGTCTTTGTTGATAAGGAAATATTCTGGTGATTTAGTTTAAAAAAAAAAATTCTTGTATGTAATTTCAAGAGAAATTGACTCCAAATTATACTTGGCATATTAGAGTATTTTAATCATAACTATTGAAAAGTAGGCCTACTTCAGATAGTTTTCCAGAAATAAGATTCAGTTTTATGTCTTTGTCAGTTTAAGCAACTGCGAGTGGCCTGTTACTTATCTTCCAGACATTTTTGTACATTCCTGACGGACATGTAGACGTTTTATACACTGTTGGTATAAATAGATTCAATCTTTCTGGAAGGCAATTTGAGTGTGTAGCCAAAGAACTCTTCAAGTGTGCATACTCTGTTTTATCAATTTAACTTCTGGGACTTTTTTCTTGGGAATACTTAAGAACGTGTACTTTACCAGAAAGGTTCCCACTGGGAGTAAGTTTCACGAGGGCAAGAACTCTGTGCAGTTTGTTGCTGGTGATGCCTGGCCCTGCATGCAAACATTTATCCATGTGGATAGTCCTTACATCATTTTTTTTAAGTAGCCAGAATTTAGAAACAACTTAAATGCCCCACACTAGGTTTGAGTAAACTGTTTCATGTTGCTGCCATTAAAAATGGTATTTTAGAAATACATGATACAGGTGGGGAAAAGTGTTATTTTTATTCTAAATATGAGTATACATGTGCAGATAACCCAGAAAACTCCTGGAAAGGTATATACCAAAATGTTTTACCTGTGAGTAATAGTTTTTATAGCCGATTTTGGGGTTACCCTGCTCATCAGTAATTTCTCATTTTCCAACCACAACAATAAGTGTTACATGTGTTCAAAAAAACCTATTTACACTACTTAGAAAAAAACTGCATGCCTGGATCTTAAACATGATTTCTCCTATTTTGCGATGTGAATCTGCATCAATTCTATAAAACTGTTTTATTTTTTAACAATTTTTTTTAGGATGAGAAAGTTCTCAAAAATAAAGTTAGTGTTTAGTATCACAAATTTCAATATTCCTGGGAAATAATTACCCCCCCCCCCATAGATATATGAAGCTAAGCAGACCTGGTTTGACTTACTGAAACTTGGGCACATCCTGATGTTGATCTCGTTAGGGAGCCAGATGTTGAAACTCCAGGTGGCTGCACCCGCTGCCAGACCAGATGGCTCCTTGGCCAGCGAGGCCGCTCTTCGTTGGATGTTTTCCTCTTGCTCTTTCAAATGCCGCCCAGGGATGCTACTTGACTGTGTGGCTTGTTAGAGTGAGGATTCATCGTAGAGTTCTCTCGCCTCCCTGATGCTGCGTGAACACCAGCACAGACACACCTTACACGCGTGCAGACATGCTCTACGCTGTGAAACTTCGTGTCGGTCCCTAGCTATGAATTAGATAGCAAAATACTTACTTCACTACTCACATTCCAAATCTCCACTCGATCACTTTACACATGTGTCATTTTGGGGTGCCTGACTGGCTCAGTAGAGCATGTGACTCCTAATCTTGGGGTCATGAGTTCAAGCCCCACATTGGGCATGGAGCCTACTTAAAATAAAATTAAAAAAAATTTTTTAAGTGTCATTTCTTCAATTTTCAGTAACTAGTCTAATAATCATAAAACATCTCCTCATGATCATATTTCCCATCCAAACTGCCCTTTTGTCTTCACTGCCTAATAGGTGTAGGTCTGGAAAACGGGCACAGGAACTTCAGGGCTTGGCAGGAATCCGCTGCTCTGGGCAACATCAGCTGTGATTCGGAAGGAAGTAGAGGAAGTGGGGAGAGGAGGAGGGACAGCCCTTCTTGTCTAGATTATTCATAAGTCAAGAATTCCTGGGGCGCCTGGGTGGCTCAGTCGGTTGAGCATCCGACTTCGGCTCAGATCATGATCTCACAGCTCCTGAGTTCAAGCCCCGTGTCGGGCTCTGTGCTGACAGCTCAGAGCCTGGAGCCTGCTTCGGATTCTGTGTCTCCCTCTCTCTCTGCCCCTAACCCACTTGCATTCTGTCTCTGCCTCTCTCTCAAAAATAAATAAACATTAAAAGAAAAATTTAAGAATTCCTAATATTGGTATGGATCTGTTTAGAAAAATTCTACCTCTTAAATCATAATTAAATCAACTGACTAAATCATGATTTTCAAAGATGGCTGTTAGTTGCAAAGCAACATGTGTGAGCACTAAATTAAGAGCCCAGTATTTGCTGGTCACTGATTTACTTACGGGATATGGATGTGTAGGCAGCTCAATCTTGCCAGTATCAAAACATTTCATGTTTTTCTATCGTCTCTTCATTCGTAGAAATCTCTCTAAGCCTATAGCTGTGCAATATAAAGAAAAAGAAGATCGTTATGTGGACACCTACAAGGTAGGTTTAGTTTTTCCTCATATTTTGGTAAATGAAAACTCAAGTTTTATTCTATAGACTGGTGTTTTACCTAATTTTAAATTTATAGTATTGATTTTTCTGTTTTCCCCTTCTTAAAGTGCTTTGATTGGCAGACAGCTGGAAATCATTATATGATTTTAAACGTTAAATACATTCCTTTTAAAAGAAAATCAGAGGGCGGCGCCTGGGTGGCTCAGTAGGTTAAGCGTCCGACTTCAGCTCAGGTCATGATCTCACAGTTCGTGGGTTCAAGCCCCGCATCGGGCTCTGTGCTGACAGCTGAGCCTGGAGCCTGCTTTGATTTTGTGTCTCCCTTGCTCTCTGCCCCTCCCCCACTCACGCACGTGTGCTCGCTCTCTCTCAAAAATAAACATTTTAAAAAAATTTTAATCACAGATTTTCAGGTGCCTGCTATTTGTATTCCCTAGTTTTATTTATATAATAATATCAGTCTATTTATAATGTACCATAATTCCTTATTATTCACATTCAGCAAATCATGCATTGGTTTATTATCAGAAATTTACCAGACTTTAAATGTTTAAAAGTATAAATTATCAGGGCACCTGGATAGCTCAGTCAGCTAAATGTCTGACTCTTGATTTCAGCGCAGGTCCTGATCTCACTGTTCACGGGATCGAGCCCTGCATCAGGCTCTGTGCTGGCAGCATGGAGCCCTCTTGGGATTCTCTCTCTCCCTCTCTGCCCCTCCCCTGCTCGTGTTCTTTCTCAAAATAAATGTAAAAATTTTTCAAAGAGTATAAATTATCTAGTTCTGTAAAATTAACATTAATGGAATTCTGCTGGAAACCCTTTTAAAAACCTATTAGCCAACAGGCTGCTATCTTAAGCAGCATCAAGGTAGGAGCAGCTGGACCAGTTTTCTAATATTCACATTGTTTTATGTCACATTTCCAGAAAGATCTCTCCAGGCATCTTATAACTGCCACTCCTTGATTCTCCAGCAGTTGAAAAGGGGGCGGTGCTATGGAATCCAGGAGAAGTGACTCCAAATTTCACTATCGCCTGACTTGTTATCAGAGCCAGACAGAAGCTATGGGAGATGAGAATAGTGACAGATATTAAATATTTGGTTGAGCTTCCTACTTCATGATGGGAAGATAGGAGTAGTGAAAAATCACTGTATTCTCTATTATCTCAGTGTAACTACATTGCAGGACAGCCATAAAATGTTAAACATCAGTGCCTACGAATTTCAATAATGTGATACGGCTTTTCCATTGCCGTTGCTTTTCCACTGCTGGAGAATTTCTCTAAAGCACATAGCATTATGGCTTGAAATTCATCCATTAAAATGCAGAGTTTCTGGTGACAGTGGTTGCTCTCATTTATTGACAGCTTGGTCAACTGAGACATTAGAAGCCATTAGTTGGGAGGCAGGGCGCAGAACAGGTGGGTTTCCTGTGTCGGAATGAGAGTGAAGGTGCAGACTGAGACCTGCTTCTCGAGTGGCCAGGCCTCTCAGCAGGGCACCGAGGGGGACACGGTCCGAACACAGGTGGGAGGGCAGCCATGGAGAATGGTGTCAAAGGGGTGCTAGCGGAGGATGGAAAAGAAACCCAGTGAGGCTTTTCCGGCGTTTCCTGGAGCGCTTTCCCACCAACGCTCTCTTGGTTCCCCGTTTCCCTCAGTACCTGGAGGAGGAGTACCGCAAAGGAGCCAGGGAGGACGACCCCATGCCTCCCGTGCAGCCCTACCACTACGGCTCCCACTACTCCAATAGTGGCACGGTGCTCCACTTCCTGGTCAGGATGCCTCCGTTCACGAAAATGTTCTTAGCCTACCAAGGTAAGGATTTTTGTAACGCATTTTTTTACTTTACATTCACGGTAGTTAACATACAGTGTGGTATTGGTTTCAGGAGTAGAATTTAGTGGTTCATCACTTACATGTAGCACTTGGCGCTCATCCCAACAAGTGCCCTCCTTAGTGCCCATCACCCATCTAGCCCATCCCCCACCCACCCTCCCCATCCTCTCTGTTTCTGTCTTATTTTTAAGGTAAGGATCATCTTATAACCACCTAAAATATCTTGTTGGGTCATTAGGAAAAAAAAAAACAACCTGACATACTTGCTGAGAATGTATTGAGACTAATAAAACCACAAGAAAAAGAATTCTATTTATTCCTTCAGTAAAATTCTCTTCCAAAAATTTGTAGTAGGCCAAATTCTCTTGCTAATGTGTCAAATTTTAGCTGCAAATTAGACATGTCCAAGCTTATAAAAATGCCATTCATTTTCTAAAAATTAGGATATGATTCATATACCATAAAATCTACCCTGTCCAAGGGTATGAAATTCACTTTTTAAAGATGTTCAACTTAATAGTTATTTCAGGTCACATAAGTTATCGCATTGGGGGAATATGTTACTGTAATTTCTTGCAAGTAACCAGTTAAGAGGAGAGCCACACCGCCACCTTCACCTTAGTAACTTTCTAGTTAATAATCTACCTCAGTGTTTTCAGTGGAAGCCTGCAGGCCGGAAGATCACTTAGAGACGCATTTACTGACTTGTGTGCAAATAGGGACATACTCTCCTCTCGGTTTCTAATGGGAACTATGGTATGAGCTCTGTAGTTCCTCATGGCACCCACAATCCTTTGTGGAATCGTCGTCCGCTCACTTACTCAACCCTTCTTGAACTTCTTTAGATATTTTTATTCATATGCAACCTCTTGGAGGAATGCATTTTTGTATTGTCTCTACCTGGCCTATAGAAGGGGCTTTCCTATATTTCTGCCTGTGTAAGGACACAGAACAAATGTTCCACACGACAGCTGTTCAAATATTTGAAGATTATTACCCTGTCCCCTCTCTCCCTTTCACTCCTGTTTATCCCGAGGCTAATTACCCTTAGTTAATTTGACATCAGGCTGAGAGCCTCCTGTATGCAGGGTCTTATCCCAGCTGCTGCAAGGAATACAAAAAATAAATAAGACTTGCTTACTTTCTGTACTTACAGGAGAGTTTTAAAAACTAATGTGTAAACCATCTTTTTTGCTCTAGTTTCCAAACCTGTTACTATTCTGATAATCCTTCTGGACATGTTCTGATTTGTGAATCCCATTATTAAAACGCGGTGGTCAGAACAAAAAAGAATGTTTCTGATGTAGTTTGGGACCACTGATGTGTGTAATAGAACTATTACTTCCCTCCATTTTTTTTCATGTAGCCCAAGAATCTATTAATGTAAACACCCAATCAACTAAAATTTCTTGATTCTTAAAGATACACTGCTATTATGCTAAGTTTTCTTCATTGTATTTAAGGATAATTGGAAAAAGGACAGGCTACTGCAGTCCCAATAAATTTCATCTCTTTAGCTTCAAATGATTTATGTTGGCATTTGAATTTATCTCTAGACTCTTGGTTTAGTCCAGGGTTTTTCACCGTGGTACTGTAGTCATTCTGAGCTGCATAATTCTTTGTTGTGAGGGCTGCCCTGTGTTACAGGATATTTTGTACCGTTCCTGGCCTCTACACCCTTGATGCCAGTGGCGCTCTCCCAGCCAGTTGTGAGAACCAAAAATGTCTCTAGACATTGCTAAAAGTCCCCTGGGGACAGAAGTGCTAGGTTAAGAACCACTGGGTTAGTACATGCACATTCTAGATTATAGGGATTTGTAGTGTTGCTTTAAGTTAAGAAACAGCAGAGAAAGTGAACATCTGAACAGAACCCTCAGTGTGCTCCTCTTGTCCCACGGTTCCGTCTAGATGCTGTGTCTCGTCTGGATCCTGTGACTCCACCGCAGCCTTACGGGATTGCCTTTAATTTTTCTAGATTCCATTTAGATTGCTTCTTTTTTCTCCTAAGCCAACTGACAACAGAATAGATGAGAAAGTAATAAAAGTAGTAGGAAATGTTGCAAGGCAGGGCAGCTCAGACTCGGGGAAGAAATTCCACATATCTTCTTACAGTTGTGCCTGCTTGATGCTGAGGTCAGTCTGTGACCTTCTCTCCACGAAAAGATCTGTTCAGAATTTCAGCAACTTCAAGGACATTTTAGATGGTACAACATGGTTCCTAAGAAGCACTACACAGCTGGTGTTTTCAGGGGCTGGCCTTTGGCTGTCATTTAATGTTCTAGGCCTGCCCTGTGGCTACAAAGTCTGACAACTGTTGACAGAAAAGAGGCAAAATCAAACTCAGTTCTTGACTGTTAGTAGTCTGCACCAGGAAAGCTTAACAAAGGAGTGACTGTGCTTAGGTTCATTTGGATTTATAGGAAACTGTACTTCATTCTTTAGCTTAGAACTGGAACATTACTAAAAAGCAATGCCACCCTCCAAAAAAAAAGAAAAAAAGTAATACAGTAGTCCAGGGGCACCCGGGTGGCTCAGTCAGTTGAGTGTCCGACTTCAGCTCATGTCATGATCTCACAGTAGTTGAGTTCGAGCCCCGTGTCAGGTTCTGTGCTGACAGCTCAGGAGCCTGGAGCCTGCCTCAGATTCTGTGTCTCCCCCTCCCTACCTCTCCCCTACTCCCATTCTGTCTCTCTCTGTCTCAAAAATAATTAAACATTAAAAAAACAATAAATAAATTTTTAAAAATTAAAAAAAAAGTCCTCATGATTAAAGGTAGAGGAATACTTTTGTTTTCTGATGGGGAAAAAACTATCTTACCTACTTGAACTTTAATTTTCCTTTTTTATTCATTCATTCAATAATTAAATCATTTTCAGGCACCTATATGTGCTAGTTGTGGGTGATACCCCAGGCCCCTGCTGTTATGGGACTTTAATTCTGCTTGGGTAGACAGATAATAATCAGTTAAACAAATAAATGATATAAATTCATCCAGTTATATGTACTAAGAAAACATAATACAGATTTAAAATAATATGGTCTCATGTATAGAAATATTTCCTTTCAAGAACATGAATAACCTCTTTTAAACTGTGGAAAAACAAAACGAGCATCACTTTAATCTTTTTGAAGTAGCAGAAGTAAATTAATTGTAACAAGCTTCAAATGGAAAAAGGTCTTTGTGTCTCAACTGCATCACTTGTATTTCTTTGCAGATCAAAGTTTTGACATTCCAGACAGAACTTTTCATTCTACAAATACAACTTGGCGCCTCTCATCTTTTGAGTCCATGACTGATGTCAAAGAACTTATCCCAGAGTTTTTTTATCTTCCAGAATTCTTAGTCAACCGTGAAGGTATGTAAATCATTTCTGATTTATATTTCTGTGCCTATTTTATAATTTTCTAAAAATAAAAATTGCTTTTTAAAGTCCTACAATTTGAATCCCCAAATAAGAGAAATACTTTTATTTATCAAGTATATGATTTTATTTCCAAGTGAGCTCAAAAATTTTTAAGTATTTTAAAGGACTAAATATGTGTGGAAAATGGGTAACTTTTAACTGTTAAGGGTATTTGTAAACGTGTATTTTTATTTTGTTATAGAAATTGCTTTATTCTTTTTTCGGACTGCAAAGGTTATAATATGCTCATTATTTTTTAAAGTTATGAATTTATTGGGGCATATGGGTGGTTCAGTTGGTTGAGCATCCAACCTCGGCTCAGGCCATGATTTCACCGTCCGAGAGTTCAAGTTCCACATGTCTCTGTGCCGGCAGCTCAGAGCCTGGAGCCTGCTTGAGACTCTGTGTCTCCCTCTCTCTCTGCCTCTTCCCTGCTCGTGCTCTGTCTCTCTCTCGCTCTCTCAAAAATAAAAACATAAAGTTTTTTTAAAGTTATGAATTTATTGAAAGCACAGTGTAAGTTGCCTAAAATCTCAACAATTTTATGAGGAGTGACCAAGTTAGAAATAAAACACCCTAACCAAAATCATCTAATACCAAAAAGGGATAGTAGAGGATAAAATCAAATTTTCTGTGATGCCAGGGACCCAACAATCTTGCCCAACCATACCTGTTTTTTAATAGAAGATCGGGTAACCATTTAAGAGATGTTGGTGGGTCATTTTCGTGCATTACTTAATTCCGTATTTTTGTGTGACCTTTAGGAATATATGAAATTGATGGTCATAGCTTTAGAGAAGTTCATGTTAGGAAAATTACTGGGGAATTTTATTCTATACTAACTAGCCTCTCTGGAGCTGTTTGGAGAATCATTAATAAACCCACGCTGCTAGTTATCTGGAGCACGTTTCATAATGTTGCCCAGATGAGAAGCCTCCAAGAATGGTCAGCACCTGCAGTTTGGGACTCCCTTAAATCCATGCTTGTTTCCTCTGTCTGTGTATGTTTCAGTTATCTATGGCCCCATAACAAATAACTCCAACACCTAGTGCCTCAAAACAACAATAATTTTATCATCATTACAGGTTTTGGAGGTCAGAAATTCAGGAACAGCTCAGCCCAGTGCTTTTAGTGGTTTTGGCTGGGTGTCTGCCTTCAGATTAACTGGAGCTGGACCAGCCAGGGGATCAGAACAGCTGGGGGCTGGAGGACATCTCTCTTTATGTAATCCCCATGCCTTTCCATGTGGTCTCTCCATGTGGACTAGTTTGGGCTTCCTCACAGCATGGTGGGCTTGGACATTCTACCTGGCAACTCAGGGTTCCAAAGGCGAGTGTCCCAAGAGAGACGAGCGGGAGCTTCACGGCCTCTTCCAACCTCGAATTGGTGGTCACGTAGTGGCACTCCTACTGCAGTCACAAGTGCCCACCCACGTTCGGAGGGAAGGGGCTCAGACTGTGCCACTTGATGGGGGAGTAGCGAGATCCGGGAAAAGCATGCAACACAGCAAGTGCTGGTATAGCTATTTTTGGAAAATATAGTTTGCTGTAATGTACATCATGTCATTTCCTATCAGCACTCCCATCAGCCTTTCATCGTACTTTCAGTCATCTGCTCCGTGTGATGTGTCCCCAGAGCATTTGGCAGTTGGGAATGATTTGGGTTTATGCAGACCCCCTGCTGCTCAGCCCCTCCCCAGCTCAGCCCTCGGGTGCCTCTTTCACTGCTGTGAAATCGGTAAATCCCTGCTGCTTCTCCCGAAGCTGCTCACACAGATTCTGCAGTTTCTTGGCCAGTTGTCTTAAATCACTGCAGCTGTCTGTAGGATGAGCTGAGCTTTTGGAGAGGGCTCCCACCCGCACTCCATGTCAATTTATATAAGCCCTTGGTTTATATTGCACACCAGATCATTTCAAAATACTTCCAAACTTACCGACTATCCTTCTATCTGGTTTCACAAGATCTAGAAGGAGGCAGACAGCAACTTAATTTTATATGGAGCATAATCAGCTTTGAAGAGATCCTTTTTCATTTTTATTCTGTTATGGTGTCCACATCTTCTGTCCATAAAATGTAGCGCAAAAACATTTCTTCAACATTTCTTTCAGGACAGTTTTTTAAAATAAACACTTCTAAGATTTTTGTTTACCCTTCCAAACAATTAGAAAACAGCTTATCTACATCATAGAAGAACGCTCTTATTCAGTGTGTAGGCATAATTTTGGTGTCCATAGGAATGCTTAGTAGAAATCATGTCTGGACAGACCTCTAGTCTTACCATAAAGTTAATAGTTCATTTAGGAATGTGCATACTTTGTATGAGTTGCATTTTTTTTAAATGACAGAATGCTAATATTTACTAAATAAAGTCTTAAATTTACTATGATGTTAACATCAATACTTAAGAAATGCTTATACAAAGCCTCAATTTGATTTTAATCAAGTTTATAATTGAATAGATATTTAAGCACGTAATACATTAGAAGTTTTGATAAGTGGAATATTGAAATTAGTGGGCAGTGATTTTCTGCTGTTTTTTTCAATATGATATAAAGTGGTGGAAGGATAAAGTTGGAAATCTGAAATTTAATTAGGATAGCATTCACCCACGTGGCTCTATCAGTAGGTAAGTAAGTAAATGAACAATGATGTTACTATTCTCTTTGCCTCTGCTTTTCCTGGTGATAGGACGTAATGTCTGTTTCTGGAAACTCTTAAGACCCTGCTCAGGCCAAACGAAGCATGCTTTAGGGAGATAAGCATTAATATTAATCTTCTCTTCTAGGTTTTGATTTTGGTGTGCGTCAGAACGGTGAACGGGTTAATCACGTCAACCTCCCTCCTTGGGCACGTAACGATCCCCGTCTTTTTATCCTCATTCATCGACAGGCTCTAGAGTCTGACTACGTGTCCCAGAACATCTGTCAATGGATTGACTTGGTATTCGGGTATAAGCAAAAAGGGAAGGCTTCCGTTCAAGCCATCAATGTTTTTCATCCTGCTGTAAGTGGCTTTTTAAAAAATATGCATTTATGTAAGGCAGAACCTGAATGAAGGGTTAGCTGTTAGGCTGTTTCTTTAAAATCAAAGAGAATTAGCAATAGCACTACACTTTTCAGGTTTTATATTTCGCCTCTTTAAAAATAACTAAGAAAAAAAAAAAAAGACTATTGCGGGTTCCTCAGGACCGACCATCCCCAGGTTAAATGAGGACTTAAAGACTCAGTGTATGGTCATACTAACAATTATTACAGTGATAGATACAAAACAAAATCAGCAAAAGGAAAAGATGTATAGGGCAAAGCTGGAGAAGACCAGGCACAGGTTCCCAAGAGTCTTCTCCCAGAAGATCACAAAGAACACACTGACCTCCTCCAGCAACACGTGTGCTGTTGTCTGCCGGGGAAGCTCATTAGCGACTCAGAGCCCAGTGTTTATATTGAGGGCTGGTCATGTAAGTACTCTCTCTCACACGTACTGAAATCCCAGACTCCCGGAAGGAAGGCAGGTGTTCAGTATAAGCACATCGTTTGTGCAAACAGTTGAGGCACAGTGAGCCCCTCCTATGAGTTAGGAAACGGCAGGAACTCTCCTGAAACCTGTGTTCCCTTTTAGCAACCAAGGGCCAGCCTTACAGCGGGTCTTTGCAAGGAGAGCAGCTCAGGCCTGCCACGTTGACTCTTTCCTGCACACTATCCTACATGTGCATTCTCTTTTGAAATGGCATCATTTTTCCTTAATACAGAAACAATATTTGTGCCTCGTTAGAAAAATGTATAAAGTACAGACTGCAAAAGGAAGATGTTTAAAAATCAACTTTGATATCGCTATCCAGAGATAAATATCAAAACCACCTTCCAGACTTTTTTTATACATATATATCATTCCATTTATATTACACCACTGTTCCATAGGATGGCCATATAACAATAATTTATTTAACCATCCCCTATTGTTAGATATTTAATTAGTATCTGTTTGCTATTAGAAATAATAATCCTGAGAGGCCCCTGGGTGGCTCAGTCAGTTAAGCATCCAACTTCAGCTCAGGTCATGATCTCACAGTGAATTCGAGCCCCACGTCAGGCTCTGTGCTGACAGCTCAGAGCCTAGAGTCTGCTTCAGATTCTGTCTCTTTCTCTCTCTCTCTCTCTCTCTCTCTCTCTCTCATAAACATTAAAAATAATAATAATAAAAAGAATGACCATGCTTAGATAGGCACTTATAACAAGTATTTAATCCCTTGTGGTGGCAGTGGTGGTGAGTGTTGAAGATTATTTAGTTTCTGAAGAATCTTTGAAATTTTATTTTGGCATTTATAGAAACGTTATGTCTAGATATGTAATGAAATTGGCTATGCACGATTAAATGCTAAAAGCTACACTGTACACGTGGGTCTGCACAAAACATGACAGGTCTGTACCCAACTACTGACGGCTAAGAAGGCAATGCATGTTGCTCCCCATCCGACCTCAGAGACAACAGCAGGAAGGAGAAAAGTGTAGCATTCTTTACAGTAAAGAGCCTGGAATTTTCACCACACTTGAACTACCTGCCAACATCGTACTTAACTTCATTTTTGCCTTTTCCTCGATATCACTTTAACGAATGATTTTTTTCCATAATTTAACATTATACACAGTCTTTTTTTCCCCAACACTGAGGAAGAAAGAATCAGGACTGTGACAAATTCTGAATTTTTACCCCACTTCCAGTCTGATTATTGCCCGAACCCCCCTTTCTCTCCAGCTTCATGTCCTAAAAAGGGTGACAGCATGGAGGACACCACCCTCTCTACCATGTTTTAGTCACAATGGGATACTTTGGCTTTGTTTCTCATCCGGTCTTCTGCCTCCTGCAGAGGAGAGCGAGCGGTGCTCTGGCCTCCACTGACAGCCTCACCAAGATGGCCCAGGGAGGCCGAAGGGACATGGCGGCTCATCACAGCCTTCTCTCCGCCAACTTCTAGTCAGTTTCAGTGTGTGTGAAAACCTCCAAAGCAAACACAGGGACAGGAAATCAGGATTAAATTGATCCTCTCCAAGGATGCATAAGGCATAGATGTGTTGCTCTTGAACTTACAGGATGGAAATCAAAAAGACTTTGCTTGGGTTTCAATGATACTAGTGTTCAAAGTCCTGATTCTTCAATCCAGGAAAACAGGAGGCATATAGACCTCAAAAATCCAGGCTCATTACTAAGAGAAAATATGCCTCAATAGCTGAGATCCATAGACATCTCCAAGATGGCATATGTGAGTAAAGGGAATGAAAAATTCTTTCTCCACCCTTCAAGGTGCTTCCTGCTGGAGTAGGAACTAAATATACATGAGACAGCTTAACAGGAAAAAAAAAAAATCCAAAGTGTACTTATGTGCACAGAGACGCTCAAAAATGAAATTAAGACCCAGGCAGGCAGTTTTTACACTTTTTAGACAAAGGGACAATAAATCTGTGAGGGATTGACAAAACGAAGAAAACCTAACTTTGGGAGCTTCAGTTAGTAAGGATTTCTAAACAGAATTTGGGCTGGGGTAGTAGGTTAGTAAAAAGTAACAAGAGTTGTTTATGCAACCTTCTCCACTCTAAATTTCCCATCTCTGGTGATAAGGATGTCTCTTTACTTCCTGCTACTGGAGGAAGCTCTCAGGGGGACAGAGGAGGGTCTGGGTCTCCTTGCACAGCCGGTCTCTTAAGTAACTTTTATTTAAAATAATCAGTATGCTGCGTCCGACTTCAGCCAGGTCACGATCTCGCGGTCCGAGAGTTCGAGCCCCGCGTCGGGCTCTGGGCTGATGGCTCAGAGCCTGGAGCCTGTTTCCGATTCTGTGTCTCCCTCTCTCTCTGCCCCTCCCCCGTTCATGCTCTGTCTCTCTCTGTCGCAAAAATAAATAAACGTTGAAAAAAAAATTTTTTTTTAATAAAATAATCAGTATGCCAAAGCAGCCCATCTTGGGGCAGTCTGCCCTTGGCCCCTACATGAGTTAGCAACAGAAAACCATCCTGTGAAACCATCCATTGTGTCTTAGGAGAAGAGGAATCAAAACCTTTCTTTGAGCATATTAATGTCGAAGAACAAAAGAGTATTGGATATCACATAATTTCAGGCTGATACAAATGGCTTTGAACTTCTAGTCCTCATTTCTACAAATTGAGAAAATTGGGGCAGGGCGGGGTCCTCCACTTTTCTTCTGCCCCTGTGTTGCCATAAGCTGAAAGTTACGTTGTCTCCCTGAAATGATTTTGGCTGACCTCTTGACTCTAGTTTTCTGACCAATATCTGACAGGTGGTTACAGAAAAAATACGTCCACTTGCTAATCTGCCTATAGAAGCTGTTATTTTGGATCAGCTTAATTGAACATCCTGGTTACATTTTCATGAGTCCTCACTGAGAGACAAGTCCAAAGAAAAACCTCATTTAGTTTTCTTTTTTTTTTTTTTTAATTGGGGGCATAACTGACATGTAACATTATCTTAGTTTCCGACGTACAACATAATGATTCGATATTTATATATACTGTGGAATGAGCACCACAGTCTCATGAACAACCATCGCCACGCATAGTTACAGAATTTTTTTTCTTGTGATGACGACTTTTAAGATTTACTCTCTTAGCAGCTTTCAGGTGTGCAATACAGCGTTATTGACTATAGTCACCGTGCCGTGCAGGACATCCCCAGGACTTATTTATTTCATAATTAGAAGTCTGTGTCTTTTGACCACCTTAACTCATTTCACCCCCACCTCCTCCCCTTCACCTCTGACAACCACCGATCAGTTCTGTGTATCTATGAGCTCAGTTTTTTCGTTTTTTGCTTGTTCATTTGCTTGTTTAGATTTCACATATAATCGGTATCCTATGTATTTGGCTTTCTCTGGCTTATTTCACTTAGCATAATGCCCTCAAGGTCTATCCATGTTGTCACAAGATTTCATTCTTTTGTATGGCTGAATAATATTCCTGTGTGTGTGTGTGTGTGTGTGTGTGTGTGTGTGTATCACATTTTCTTCATCCACTTATCCATCAATGGACACAGCTTGTTTCCATGGCTTGGCTGTTATAAATAATGCCGCAGTGAACATGGGGGTGCAGCTAGCTCTTCAAATTAGTGTTTTTGTTTTCTTCAGATAAATACCCAGAAGTGGAATTTCTAGATCACATGGTACTTCTATTTTTAATTTTTTGAGGAACCTCCATACTGTTTTCCATAATGGCTACACCAATTTACATTCCCATCAGCAATACACAAGGGTCCCTTTTCTGCACATCCTCACCCATACTTGTTTCCTATCTGTTTGATACTAGCGACAGGTGTGAGGTGATATATCATTGTGGTTTTGATTTGCATTTTCCTGACAATGAGTAATGTTGAGCACCTTTTCATGTGTCTGTTGGCCATCTGGACGTCTTCTTTGGAAAAATATCTATTCAGATTTTCTGCCCATTTTTAAATCAGGTTCTTCATTTTGTTTTTTGCTGTTGAGTTGTAGGAGTTCTTTGTATATTTTGGATATCAATCCCTTATTAGAGATATGATTTGCAAATATTTGTTCCTATTCAGTAGGCTGCCTTTTCATTTTGTTGATGATATCCTCTGCTGTGCATATAAATGAAGTCTTACATTCTTTGATCTTAAATTAAAAATCAATTTTATAAACATACACAATTAGCACCCATCAATCCAGATACGTAATTTTCATTCACTCATTCAGGAACACTGATTACTTCTCTTCTTATCTCATCAAGACCATTAATAATTACTAACTGATCAAACACAATTAAAAGCCATTTCCATTGAAATAGAGAAGAGTAAGCTACTACCTAGAGAATAAAACAAGTTGTTTCCCCATTGGTGTCGTTGCCAATCTCACTCTGTATATACCACCTCTCTCGCTCCCTTTTACTCTTCAGACGTATTTCGGAATGGATGTGTCTGCAGTTGAAGACCCTGTTCAGAGGCGGGCCCTAGAAACCATGATAAAAACCTACGGCCAGACCCCTCGTCAGTTGTTCCAGTCGGCCCACGCGAGCAGACCCGGATCCAAGCTCAACATCGAAGGAGAGCTCCCTGCTGCCGTGGGGTTGTTAGTACAGTTTGCTTTCAGGGACACCCGAGAACAGGTCAAAGAAATTACCTACCCGGTATGTCATTTGAATTTTAATAGTATTTGGCAAAAACTGATCCGACTCCAGAGATATCAGACCCTCTCCCCAACTCCACGGACACCCCAGTGAACAGGGCCTCAGCCTGTGAGCCAGCCAGCCAGTGAGCACAGGTGCACACCATTAACAGCGCCGCTGTGTTCGGAGTGAACGCTGTGTCAGTGACACGAGAGAGTGCTTTGGGGAGCTCCGCTCAGACGGCCGGCTCCCAGAGGGCTATTCCCAGGGAAAGCCTCACAAGGCAGGGGCCTCACAGGCACCCGCACACCAGAGGAGGGGAACCGTCCAGGACTGGAGAATAGTCTGAGCGTGGGCGTGGCAGGGTCTTGGTTATCATCTTCCACCAAAAGTACCGACCAGAAGCGTGAACGTTTGGTTCACAATTAAAGCAGAGCCTTACGTGTATCTTTGGCCCCACCAGACTGTGATGACGAAGTGTTGCCTCTTAAAGTGGAAAATAGGCATAATTTTTCCTCTGAAATACAGAAGTAGAGCAAACAAGCCTGAAGAGAAAAATGGATTCTAACCCTCAGCTGAATTCCTCATTATCACAGCAGCATAAGATGGGAGGCTGTGAACTGTCAAACGTTGTAAAGGTTTGCAGCAGAAAGCAAAGAGGCGAGGGAAGGAGGTTGTGAGGGTCCTGGACGTGACATAAAGCGGCGTGTCTCCAGCTACAATAAACCGTGACCCAGTGTAAGGATGGTCTTCACAGACCTTGTTTTGACAGTCACTTCTTAAAATAAGGTTCCTTAAATCACTAACTGTAGAACACAAATAGAACGCATGGAAATTCTAGGGGCGCCTGGGCAGCTCAGTCGGTTAAGCATCCAACTTTGGCTCAGGTCATGATCTCATGGTTCTTGAGTTCAGGCCCCACTTTGGGCTCTGTGCTGACAGCTCAGAGCCTGGAACCTGCTTCACATTCTGTGTCTCCCTCTCTCTCTGCCCCTCCCTGGCTTGCATGCACCTATGCACACACACGCTCTCTCTCAAACATAAACAAACATTAAAAAAAAAAGAACACCTGGAAATTCTTTATACGCATAGCTCACATATATCACATGTGTGTGTTGAACACAAACAAAAGTGATACAACCAGTAAAATTCAAATTGAAAACATCAGTATGATGTTTTGCCAAAACCAGATCACCAAAGTTGTGTTTCATAGTTGAAAGCTGTGTTTTTTGTTTCATGTTTATTTGTCAACGTAACCCTTAAGACTTTGAAGCCTCACAAATCACTGTAATTATCATTACCAGGGTCTGTGTCTTTCAGTGGAATCCATTATTTTACCATGTCAAAATAATTTAATAGTACATCCCTGAAAAGTAATAAATGCGATTTCATCTACTAATACTTAGTGTTAATCAGCTGTTTGCAGTTGGTACATAGATCTGAGCCGTATATCCGCTTGCAGCGGGAACGTGGCACCCACCCGCCTCGTTCCCACTGAGGACCCACGTGTCCACCATTCTCTTCAGCTGGGACGGCCTTTCCCCGGACAACAGCCCCACTTTGCTCTCCCAGTTCTTTGAGGTGTTGCTCAGATGTCCCCTCCTCAGTTCCCTCATTCCATATCTATGACAGTAACCCCCTCGTTCCCTGCTCTCTTCCCTTTCTCCGTTGTTCTTCCTAGAGCTTCACCACCTGCCATATTGTCTGTGCGTCTGTCTGTTTCTCGTCTGCCCCTCGGCCCAGCTAGAACCCAGCTGCATGCGGACTGGGGCCCCATCTGTACTTTCATCCCTGCATGTAGCAACAAGGAACACAGATTTCCATACGCTAAGCATAGAGCAGTAAAAAGTAGAATATAATTCTTGCCTACAAAGGGCTTATAATCAGGTTGCTTACTCTTTGTTTAGAATTTCAGTTAGAAGTCATTCTCTATTTACTACCTTTGACTTTTTCCTTTCTTCTTAGAGCCCTCTGTCGTGGATAAAAGGCTTGAAGTGGGGGGAGTATGTCGGCTCTCCAAGTGCTCCGGTACCTGTGGTCTGCTTCAGCCAGCCCCACGGAGAAAGATTTGGTTCTCTCCAGGCTCTGCCCACCAGAGCCATCTGTGGATTGTCCCAAAATTTCTGTCTGCTGATGACATACAGCAAAGAACAAGGTAAAAGAAAACATTCTCAGTACCTCTCTCATGAGATTTGACTGTTTCCAGCTCATCTGTGCTACTATTTTATTTCTCAGTCTTGAGTCCATAGTGAAAATCTTTCAAATGTGTGGTTATTTAGTGCAAAGTAGGAATTAAACATACCACCTGGCCGGGGGGGGGGGGGGGGGATTAAATGCAGTGCCATTTGAAATAAGAGGAGGAGTCAAAGCCAAGAACAAGTATCTTGTGGTTATGCTCACAAGATGAAAGCATCCGTTTTATAGAAATATATCTTTTGAGGCCCTTGAATCCCAGAAGAGACTAGCAAATTAGTACCTCAGAAGGTATAGTCATGAGATTCAAACAAACAAACAAAATAAAACAAGGAAGTCATGATAGCCTTGAAAATAGGTCTTAAAAACAGGTATGCCTGGAAAGCAATTCTTGTCTCAGCCTCTGTGCCCTAATTCGCTAACAGCAACACATGGAAAAGAGCTGTAATTACGTCATGGTTAACGTAATTAACCATTTCGTTCACTTTAAAAGAACTCTCCCTACTTACTAGGCACGGGCTTTGGGCACTAGAATGAATGCCTGGGACGCTCATCTGTTCGTATCAGGCATGTGCAGATTTACCTAAAAGCCAGCGTGTGGCCTAGATAGACGCCTGTTGACACAGTGTTTGTGTTTAACATTATTTTTGATACACCGTGCTCCTGGGGGGTCCGTGCAGCTGGCTTCCAGCACGTGCAGCACTGCATTACGACAGAGGTCACTTAAGGAAATTAAGTCTGCTGGCTGGGCCACAGTTCTTTTAGACTTACTCTTGTCTGTTTCATGGAATCAGTGATTGCCTTTATGCTTGTTTGTAATAAGAGGCTGCATATCGTTTTATCGCAGTTTAGTGAATTAGTAGGGTAAGGCAAATCTGTTTAATCATACCTACTGTAATATCAGCAGTTTATTTTCACGAGTATGTTACAGTTAGTTGTGAGGTGTGTTACAAGTTAATTTGCTGCCAATAATACTTAAAGTACCAAAGTGTGTGAATAATTTCCCTTGAAAAATTAATTAGAGTGGATTGAAGTTTGTCTCCGTTGAGCAGAAGAGAAAGGGCTAGTGTTACCACTTAGCACGGTGAACTAAAATATGTCAAATATGGTCGTCAGTCTACCGTATTTGTGCCATTTCAACCAGAGCCCTTAGTGAGTGTGCCCTTAATAGCTGTGTTCATTCAGATTACGCTTTGTTTCCTTGTGAAACACGTCTGGGATTTGCTGGCATCTAGGTGCGTGCAGGGAACGCCACAGACCTGGCCACAGCCTCAGGAGGCACAGCGCCTTGAGTTTGTGTCCCAGCTCTGCTACTTAGCAGCTGTCTGACCTTGGCAAAATTACCTAAACCTTCTGAATCCTGGCTTTTGAGCCATAAAATGGGAATGACAGAAAGATTTTCTTCACAGGTAATTTGCTGTAAGATTAAATGAGATAATGCAGGGAATGATGAGCACAGTGCCTGACTCCTTCTAAGTGCTTAGTAAATGTCCATTAGGCTGTAAGCGCCCTGGGCCCAGGGACCGTGTGCACTCACCGCTGCACCCGGCACGCAACAGCCCAGTGCTCCACAGCGGCCTTGCGGGAGTGAGGGCTCAGCTTGCAGATGAGAGTTCGGTCATGTGTTAACAGCTGCGTGGTGTGGCGCACCCTTGCATCAAATAACTGTGTGGTTCTGCTAAGCTCTACATGCATAACACAATGTAACAACTAAACTGAGATCCTTTTGATGATCTTAAACCCAGGACAGGCCAATTACTTGTAAACTGTGCCTCAGAAGTGCCTGAGATGCTTTTTTTCAAAACATACTTGCCTGGGTCCCATTTGAGCCAACTGTATCAGCCTCTGGGGCTTGAGTCCAAGCCTGTGCATGCTGAAAAAGCCATTTTATTACAAACTGTGATTTAAATTTTACTATTCTAATCAGTAAAGGAGAAGTTTATTTTTCTTTAAAAAAAAAAAAGGTGGTGCCTCTTATAAGTGCTGGAAGAGAAACTGGGAACGGTTATATTATGTATTTTTTTTTTATTAAATTTTTTTTCAACATTTATTTATTTTTGGGACAGAGAGACAGAGCATGAACGGGGGAGGGGCAGAGAGAGAGGGAGACACAGAATCGGAAACAGGCTCCAGGCTCTGAGCCATCAGCCCAGAGCCCGACGCGGGGCTCGAACTCACGGACCGCGAGATCGTGACCCGGCTGAAGTCGGACGCTCAACCGACTGCGCCACCCAGGCGCCCCAGTATATTATGTATTTCATTCACTGAACACTTGGTTTACTGAGTACCCACTGCATGCCAGACATTATGGTGGAATTTGAGAGGCCCTGAGACTCCCGAAATGTGGTTCCTTTCCCCAGCAGCTTATATTTAGAGCAGCTTATATTAAGTGAGTATATTCCAGTTCCTTTATTGCAAAACTGATGTCAACATTTGGTATTATAGTCGACAAAACAAAACCAATCTGTGAATTACATTTTCACTGTGCTATTGATTCTTTCAACAAATATTTATTTGTTTTATTCCTCTATATGTGGGCTCATTATATAGGTGCTGCAATAAATAAAGCACATTGTCTCTCCGAAAGGGGCTTGAGCAATCCAAATTTCAGGCCAGTACCGGATATGGCATCTATGCTGCATTACCTATATTCAGCCCACGACCAAGAATAGATTTTGAATAGTACTGAAAAGGGATATCAGAATGTCCAAATCTTTATCCCCCAAAGACATAAAACTATGTTGTAAAAAAGAGAAAACAGAACCCTTTTAAATCAAAGTCTGCTATGCAAAGTCCTTGCACTTGACAGGATGGAATGAACCCTTCCTAGGACAGGTATTGCTTCTAAGGTAGCCATGTTCTCTTTCTAATATTGATAGTTAGTTGTCTATGCTGATTCTTCAGCAGGTGGTATCTACAAAGTTATTTAAGTAGTATCTAGTTTATATTTATTTATTTTTTAAGTTTTTTTTTTTTAATGTTTGTTTATTTTTGAGAGAGAGGGAGACACAGAATCCAAAGCAGGCTCCAGGCTCTGAGCTGTCAGCACAGAGCACGAGGCGGGGCTCAAACTCACCAACTGTGAAATCATGACCTGAGCCATGACCTTAACCAACTGAGCCACCCAGGCGTCCCTAGTTTTTTTTTGTTTTTTGGGGTTTTTTTTGTTTTTTTTTTAAGTCCAAGTGTCATAGAACATGAATAGTGTAAGCCTGACTATCATTGTCTTTTATAAAAATTCCTTAACAGATATTTTAGTACTAAATCAAATCCCAGCCAAAGCATCACAAGTGAAAAAAAAATAGAGTTCCGGTCTTAGAATCCCATTAGCATGAAAGGAATAAAACTAATTTAAATCGGTCCATCTTATGAATATAAAGGTGATTTGCACTGGAAAGATACTATGTTCTGCTACGTAAACTTCAGCTTTTAGCCCACCATTCTGGGGGGCTGCCGGGAACAGTGGAGCGATGGCAACCGGATACTTTTCATTTCTCCTTCTCCAGGTGTGAGAAGCATGAACAGTACCGACATTCAGTGGTCAGCCATCCTGAGCTGGGGATATGCTGATAACATTTTAAGGTTGAAGAGCAAACAAAGTGAGCCTCCAATAAACTTTATACAAAGTTCTCAACAGTATCAGGTAAACTTTTTTATGAAGTACTTTATAATACTGATTAAACACAATGCTTTAAAAAGGAGTCAGACCGGTAGCAGCTGGTCTTTAATATTCTGCAGTTAACCCAGCCCAGAAGCTGACGATGCTGGACTTTGCCTTGTTTCCAGCGCTCCAGTTTCCCAACCATTGCTGTCCTGACTCTGTCCCCAGCTTCTGTCTTCTCCCCAGTACCTCACAGAGACAGTGTTATAATCACCGAGTCAGCGTCAGCTGTTGGAACAAAATCAGCATTGCTTCCTTCTCAGTGTTCGCTGTCTTTTGTCACTGTGTCATTTTCTGTAGCCAGAGTGCCATCTTCTCTGCCTGGTTTTTGCAAAATAGACAGGGCGTTTAGGCATCGCGATGGGGTGGAAGGGGCCTGGGCCCGGCGAAAGCCCTCTGATCCGTGTTAGTGTCCCAGCTTGGCTATTTCCTGTGTGGCCTTCGGCAAGCACCCTCACCTTGCCAAACTTGAGGTTCTTTCCTCCTCTTTGACACTGGGGCAATGGACTCCCCACTACTCTCTCATAAAGCTGTTGTAAAAATGTCTCCAACTGTATATATATAGTATGTATACTGCATATGTACACACACATACACACACACACAAACAGGCACACGATACTGCCACAACTTTTTCCCATAGAAAATCGTACGTTAAACCCTCTTTCTGTGACTTTCTTTCCGTGGGAAATTCTTTTGCCATTTTCTGACTTCCATTATCTACATAACACCTGGTGCCTATTCACGTGTCCTAACATTTTCTCATTCCCTGGGCACGTGAGAATGGAGTAAGCTGTTTTGTGGGGATTTGGGGCAGTGAAAGAAAGGAGAGCAGTGACTCCTTTGCTTAACCCTCAGAATACCTGAAGAAGAGGTCATGACCTTTTGTTGTCTGGTTACCAGTAAAGTAACAAAAGTAAGCGAAAGGACAATGAAAAACAACCTTATTAGAAATTTTAGTAAGCACTTGAGCATCACAAAATTAATTTCTATCACGTAAAGTTTGGCACACAAGCATATCATTAAAGACAAAAGTACTGTTATAAACCCTTTTAGCAAAACAGGATCGTCCAGATTCTTTTAGAAAAATACTGTGTGATGAAGAACTTTCAGTCAAATGGCTACCTGGATGAGAGCGCCATATTTTATCTTCATCCTTAGAGACATATCGTTCCCTCAGCAGTTCCTTAGCTTGAGAAAATTCGTCCCGGATGTTCCCGTCTGAGGACTCACGCTCCGATCTCACCTCCACGATCAGCGATCAGCGTCCTCATCATCAGAGATGGGAGTCCTGCCATCCCCTTGCCTTCACCTTCTGACTGATCTCAGAATCGCGAAACATAGTCCCCTGTCAGTTTTCTTCTCTTTTCTATTATCAGTAGAACATGAAAAATTCTGAATTCCCAACTGTGGTCAATGAAAGCTAAAAGCAGACTACAGAAATGGTGTCTCCGGCCTTCCTTTGTGTTTTCTTGAAAGATGACAACACTCTTTGGACAATGCAGTGAGAAAACCAAAGGATGACAATTCATTTCACATCCTACATTATCCTTCCAGGAGATCCATCATTCTTCATTTTCTTGCTTGTTTTGCGTTAGCATCGTTGGGAATAATTGATGAAATAACTCCCACAGTGATGAAACAGCAAAGTGTTTCGAGCCAGAGGGAAGATGAAATTACTAAAACCCTGTAATTGTAACTTAGGTTTATAAAAGAGTTCAGCAGACCCATATGGTAATTGCAAGACAGTGAGTTTTATTCTATATATAAAAAACAAATACATTTTCTCTTTGTTCTTATGGAAGACCTCTAAGAAAGAAGTCATGAAATATTAACCCTTACAAATAGTTAGAACTATTTAAGAAAGAAATTAAAAAAATAAAATTGGATCCACTGGATGCTGATGTCTGGAAGGTTAAGGAGAGCCAGGGTGAAGAAAGTCGTGGACATTTGAGCACATGTACAGGTCCAGGGGAAGAAGCCAGCAAAAGACAGCTTGAAATTCAGAGAGAGTACAGACAAAGGTTCTGCGGAACACTGGGTGGGGGGTGGGGCTGGCCTTAAAAGCGAGGGGCTTTCTCCTCTCAATCAGGAGAAGCCCCGAGACACTTGAGGCGCGAAGGAGGGGAGAGGATGAGATCTGTGGCTGATGACCTCTGTCTTCTCAGCACAGTGCAGTGTCAGGGGACGTGGGCCGTGGGGCAGGTGGGACTACAGAAGGGACGCAGGGGAGCAGAGCCACTGGGGACGGGGGGGTCAGCTGGTGCCCGGAGCCAGAGGAAGACTCAGTAGGCAGAGAGTTGAGTGGCCTTGAACAGGGCCTCCCTGGTTAGGACTGAAGGGTTTACAGCCCCAAAGGAATAATCCGAGATTTTCTTCTCCACCTCTATCTTTCCTTCTCCTCCTATTTAAGAGTCTTTAGAACTGTGAGAAGCAATACCTCTATCTGAATGTACCCCATTTCCCCACTAGAAGCAGAAAAAGAAAAAAAAAGTAAAAATCAGGTAAATGTGTAAAACCGCACAGAGGCACACATCACACACACATTCAGCCTGGATCATTTTATTTAAACTTCTGAGGAACAGACGACTGTGTGTGTGTGTGTGTGTGTGTGTGTGTGTGTGTGTGCGCGCGCACGCGCGTGCAGAAAAATGTAAAATCATAGATGATGATATACTGTAATACTCAGAAATAGCCTTTAGACATCTGGCTTGAAGTTACAGAATACTCTGTTGTTATATCTTGCCCTTTTTTAATCACTTCAAGTAAAATGTTCATTAAATGTTGTGGTTATATATTTTTTAAATAATTGTCAGAGAAGTAGAAACATTTCTCCTGCCTTTGAAACACGCTGATCCTTGGTTTGTCCCCTTTCAAAGGTGACTAGTTGTGCCTGGGTACCTGACAGCTGCCAGCTGTTTACTGGGAGCAAATGTGGTGTCATCACGGCCTACGCAAACAGGCTCACCAGCAGCACGGTAGGCCTGGGGCTCACGTCGCGGCTAGTTTGGGATTTTCCTGTTCGTGAGGGGAAAAAAATGCTTATGAAGTATAATTCGTTGGTAGAAGATTAACTGGAAATGTTTGCACTCTAATCTTTTGTTCTTTAGTCTTTTCTTCACATAAGCTCTTAAAATATAAAAGGTCATGTATCTGACTCTTCAGGTTTATTAGGATCACGAAAATTTCTGAAAATGATTATAAAGATCTTATTTTTGGTGTCACAGACAGATGGCATTTTGAGTCATGATCTCTTTTGTGATGATACTTCTTCATGCCATTGTGATGCTTGTTTGCGTGTATTCTTGGTGTCGACCTGAACGTCTAGGAGTATACCACAGGATTCTGTAAAATTTGGAAGCCTAGAACCTCTAATATTTAACCTACCTACAGCCTCTGGACTGCAGCAAAATCCAAATAGCCCATCTTGATTTCTACCACTTTCTGAAAGAAATTTATTTTAGCCATTTGCTGAATTTCCGGGATTTGAAAATTAAATTATAAAGCAGTCAACTGAAGAAAAGACATATTATGCAATACTTATTTTTAATTTACTGTTGTTCTTTCTTGAATCAACTCTCTGTGGTGCTGTTGAGGGTAAATAGCAAGTGTAGGGTAATAACTCAGTAATTATTTTATTCTAGAACTTTCTTGTTTCTTGTGCTTTCTGCCCCACCCCCACCCCATTGCAGTTTTCTTTCTTACATTATTAAATATGTTTTACTGGGTAAACTGGTCTTGCTAGCATGGGGTGATGCTAGGTTCCTCTTACTTCTCTGTCCAAGTTTATTCCCTTTTAAACTCTTATTAAGGTTCTTTGCCATGATTCTTGGGGTATAAATATGACCATAATAGTGTTTCTGTCTTTTAGCCTAAGGGACCATTAAAATGCTTGAAGCAGGTATAATTTGATCTAACCAGCATTGTAGGAAGCCCACTGTGCACCTGCCAGGAGCAACACTGGGGCGTAGGAGCCTGAGGCAGGTGTGCCAAGCCCAGAGGCCGCTGTCGTGGTGCAGGTGGGCCATGGGGGTGGCTCTTCACAAGAGATGGGCATGTGCAGGTTCTCACAGGAGAGTGAGGTATGTGCCCCGAGAACAGTTCATACCCAGGCTGGAAGGACACCAGAGAGGGGCCGGATGTCAGAAAACCTGACAAGTTACACTTGAGCTGGATCGGAAAGGATCAGTTTCCTAAGTAGAGAAAAGAGGAAAGAGTGTTTCAGGCACAGGAAACCAGCAACGTGGCAAGAAAAGAATGGTATCTTGGGGGGTGGAAAATACTTGTATGTGTAGTTTAGGGTCTGAAAGTCTGAGAGGAGAGGTCAGAGCCGGGGAGAAGGGGCCTGGGGTAGTAACTTCTTTTATACCAGAACAGAAAGAATGATGAGGAAGCAAGCAGAGAAGCACCTGAGCTCTGGGAACGTCTCCTGTTGGCTCCCAAAGGCCTACAGTGGATGTTAATTTATATCATCTCTAATATTGACTGCTGACAGCACGTGTGTCTTCAAAGCTCACCCTTCGGTTTCCTTCTCCTCCAAACATATTCGGAGCCCCGCCGCTACAGCAGCTGCGTGCTTGCACACTCAGATGACTTTGCGCCATGACTCCTGTTTAGAAACTAGCTTCCTCTTCTCTTTTTACTTTTCCTTTTGTTTTTGCCAACCCTTTGAACAGCCTGTGCTTGGTTCTTCCTTCCATTCTTACTATCCTTTAAAGTCTTTTTTTTTTTTAATGTTTTTAATGTTTATTCTTGAGCGAGAAAGAGAGAGCACACACGCACGTATGAGCAGAGGAGGGGCAGAGACAGAGGGAGACACAGAATCCGAAGCAGGCTCCAGGCTCTGAGCTGCCGCCACAGAGCCCGACACGGGGCTCGAACTCACAAACTGGGAGATCGTGACCTGAGTTGAAGTTGGATGCTTAACCGACTGAGCCACCCAGGCGCCCTACTATCCTTTAAAATCTTAATTGTATACTAACACAGCGTGTAGTGCAGATTAAAAAAAGATGAAATTGTCAGTACAGGAGTAATTGTGCACAGCATAGCTTTGAATGTAGCAGATGGGAGGCCTCGCTGTCACAGTGTGAATACAGAAAGACATGCTTCTTTTGCTTTTGAAGTCACTAGAAGCTTGGGAAATCTTATGTTGCTTACGCTTCCACAGTTATATATTTACCTGTAAGTAGATTTTTCAGCTTTATTTCTAAGGGTTTTCTTTTTCTCCCAAGGATACTAGTATTAAGTAATCAAGTCATGAGATTAACAGTTACTATTTAAACCATGTCCAAAAATGCATGTTAGCTATGTGGTGTTAGCACTGTTTGCTTTGAGGGGAGGTAACATGGGTTTTTGTCGATGTTGTTGCTGCTTTTCCTCAGGGACCCCCTCACCATTTTGGCACCCCCGAAAGCTGCATCGTGACCAGGTGCCTGTGTGGTTAGCAGGAGACGCCTTGTGTCTCCAGTTTCTGTTCTCCCAACCCACTGACTGCCAGGGTTCTACAAGTATTTATGTTCTCATGGGAGGTAGCTTTAACACCGACAAAAGACAGGCTCCCCGAGGGCCGTGCAGGGTGTGACCAAAATAGCTGTTAGGAAATATTTTCAAGAGGGTCTTATGAAATACATTCCTTACCTAGTGAAGCATATCTAACCGTACCACATAAGCCTTGTAAGTTTCTGTTGATTCTCCCAAGATAGTCTTCTAAAATGTATTCCACGTAAGGGTGCATGAGTTGACTTGTTAGAAGGAATTATCTATAAGCTGTTTATAGATTAGAGAAGAATGTCTGCTAAAAGTGATAACTGATTTTAAAATAATTGCTCTTGAGTCCGTTTTTTCACTAATTAACTAGTATGGCCACATGATCATCATGTATGTGAACACCTGTATTTCTGTTCTCTAAATCAGTGGTGGCAGGAGAATAAATATGAGGTTTATCCGAGATAGTATTATGCCATTCAAGAGAAATTTTTAAATGAAGTAGGCCATGATTCCTGTTCTGCTCATGGAAATTATTTTCTGACCTGTCAGGGAATCATCTAGTAACACTAACTCTTACAGCCATTTTAAAGTGTAAAATCTGTAAAATTATCAACAGCCACTATAGGGGTCCTATGCTGTGTTTACCCCATAAATATTATTCATGATCATGGGGTAAACACACACACACACACACACACACACACACACACACACACACACACGCATGTGTGTGCAATGAAAGCATCCAAGAGCTAACACACTATCATAAAACTCCCAAGCCAGAGACGTAAATAAGCAAGGGGGAGCTCTGGCCTTGAGGGCATTGTCAATGCTGGAGTATTGACCCTGTCGTTGGACGCTTTTGTGAGAGGAATCAATAACAATACCCAGGGACTGAGCAAGCTGGGGAGTCCACAGAGGCCCTTCTCCAAAGGCTGGTCCCTGAAGGGCTGCCCCCTAAGAGTGAGGATGAGTCCCATGGGACCACCTTTCATGCGGCATTACAGCCTGGGTCACAATTCCCTGGGGTGTCCAGATCTCAAGACCTGACTTTGGCTAAGGTGTCTGTAGACTGGTAGGATGGTCCAGGTCGTTCATTCTCTTCCACAGGTAGAGGAGCTCCTCCAAATGATTTTTTAAAATGTAGTCACAGATACATAAAACCAGGAACACAAATTTACAAGTAAGAACATAAATACGTGAAAAAGTTAAAGTTGGTTATGATAAGAGAAATGCAATTCAAGGCAACCTTGATTGTTATAAAGGTTGGGAAATGTTCAGAGACCTGGAATGAGCAGTGAGTCACAGACTGGTGCTGCAGAGCCCAGGCAGAACAAGGAGGGGCCCGGGCCTTTCCGGACAGGGCATCCCTCGGACCCAACTAGCCTGAAGCATGGTCTGGAAGGGCTCTGGGTACATCCCTTTGGCCCTGCAGACTCCTGGCCCTGTGGGAAGGGTCCCAGTTAGAGAGAGACTGGGGAGCTCAGACCCAGGACTTTGGCCCTTGTGGAAATCACATCTCGTCTCTGTGACTGTCTGTGATTGTGTTCGGTTGAAGGTCACGTATCCCAGCTGAGCAGAAGCCCCTGCCACACAGCTGAAGTGGGTCATTCCAAGAAAGAATGTGGGCCTAGTATTGCCTGGGCACTTGATTCTTTAAGAGTAAAATATGTATTTTATGTGCATAAAACACTGAAGTACATAGCACTTACAATAGATGAGCAACAGCTAATATATCAACACAGATATGTTTCAAAAACAATGGTGAACAAAAAGGCAAGATGCAAAAGATACCTAAAGAATAATAACACATACTTAAAGTTTATCAACACGAAAAACCAAACACCATGTTGTTTATGGTTATGGTAACATATGGTAGAACATATGGGAAATGTGGGAAACATAAATACAAAATTCAGGATGCTGGTAACTTCTGATGAGAGAGGAAATAAGACAGAACAGTATGCAAACTATGCAATGTTTCATTTTTTTCCCTGTTTAAAAAATAAACTGATCGGATAAAATATTAAGATTAGTTCACCTGAGTGGCCAGTTAAATAGCTTTCTCTTATACTTATCTTTCTACTTTTCTATATCCTTTGAAGTAAAATACTGAAATAATTTATGACGATAAACAGCTTAGTCTAATGAAAGCAAGAGTCAAACCTAGCAGAGACATCTGGCATCTGTGAGCCAACACGGACCTTGGAACATCAGTTTGCAGTCTTTGAAGTAGAAGACCAATCTGTAACTATGGACAAGTAATGGTATGGGAGCACATCACCGCTGGTGACCCCGTGAATTGGTACAATGCCTTTGGAAAGTACACTGTCAAAAACTAAAAATGCTCAAGTAAATTAAGACATTCTAACTGTATAAAATATTATAACACCATTAAAAGTCATTTCGAAGACAATCAAAAATGCAAAATGCTTACAGGAGAATTTAAACTACAAACTTTAAAATTATTTGTACAGCAATAATCGTACCTACAAAAATACATGAGCATTTGGACAAAGACCAGACAAGAAGACAAAAAATGAAAAGCATATTCATGAAATTATGGGCAATTAAAACTTTGATAATGTTTAATTATCTCTTTAGGACAAAGTTGAACTGAAATGGATTGAAAAATGATATGCTTGAGGGGCGCCTGGGTGGCTCAGTCGGTTAAGCATCTGGCTCTTGATTGAGCTCAGGTCATGATCTCAGAGTTCAAGGAATCGAGCCCTGTGTCAGGCTCTGCACTGGCAGCATGGAGCCTACTTGGAATTCTCTGTCTCTCTGTCTCTCTCTCTCCACCCCTTCCCTGTGCATTTTCTCTCTCTCTCTCTCTCTCTCTCTCCCCCTTCCCTGTGCATTTTCTCTCTCTCTCTCAAAATAAATAAATATTAAAAAAAAGAAAAGTGATATGCTTGAATGTTTGAGTCACTTCAGTTTTTTATTTTTGAGATACAGTACTAGGAAAACTTTTGTCATGGTTTTTATCTTATACTTTACTGAATTTCTTAAATTTCAGCCTTCAGAGATAGAAATGGAGTCCCAGATACATCTCTATGGGCACACGGAAGAGATAACCAGCTTATTTGTTTGCAAACCCTACAGTATAATGATAAGTGTGAGCAGAGATGGCACCTGCATCATATGGGATTTAAACAGGTACAGAAGGAGGGCTGTAACTCCAACGCAGCTGTTTTTAATGTTTCAGTTCTTACTGTGTGAAACAGATGCACTATAATAATGTCTTTACCAGAGTGCCTGGGTGGCTCAGTCGGTTAAGCCTCCAACTTTGGCTCAGGTCATGATCTCACAGTTTGTGAGCTTGAGCCCTGCATCGGGCTCTGTGCTGACAGCTGGGAGCCTGGAGCCTGCTTCGGATTCTGTCTCCCTCTCTCTCTGCCCCTCCCCCACTTGCTCTCTGTCTCTGTCTCTCAAAAATAAATAAACTTAAAAAAAATTTAATAATATCTTTACATTATAATAATTTTTTTAATATATGAAATTTATTGTCAAATTGGTTTCCATACAACACCCAGTGCTCATCCCAAAAGGTGCCCTCCTCAATGCCCATCACCCACCCTCCTCTCCCTCCCACCTCCCATCAACCCTCAGTTTGTTCTCAGTTTTTAAGAGTCTCTTATGCTTTGGCTGTCTCCCACTCTAACCTCTTTTACATTATAATAATTTTAAACATGAAATACAACCTTTACTTTATAATCTAATTGAAATCAAACAATCAGTTAAGAACAAAGTTAGGAGTGCCTTCTGAGTACAAGGTCCTTATACTGAGGAAAGGAATTATACAAGTAAGAGAATATAATTATATTTAATGATCATATGCAAATTTATATCTTTGTCTTTCAGGTTGTGCTATGTACAAAGCCTGGCAGGACACAAAAGCCCTGTCACAGCCGTCTCTGCCAGTGAAACCACAGGTGACATTGCCACTGTATGTGACTCAGGTGAGTGAGCCCCGAAACCAGAGCCCAGAGGTCGTTGTGCTAACAGCATTCAACTAGTTCTTTCCATCGTAGGTGAAACTGTTGGATTACATCTCTCAGGTCCCTGCCAGATCCAAATACTTTGGTAATAGCATATTTGTGTATTAAAATACAGTGAGGTCCAAGAGTGAGCTCATCAGTTTAGGCACCAATTTATGCAAAAGTTAGTATTATCATAGTTTAACTCTGTTTCTGATATATGTAAGATTGCATTTGAGCACATGTGTTAAACAAATTATTATTCCGTAAATTAATCTGAATTTTCTTCGCTTTTGTTTTCCTATCCTTTTTTGGCTTCTGCTTTTTAACTACTAATAACTTCACTACCTTCCTCCTAAGTGCAAAGCATCAGCCAGTGATCAGTTTTGAATATATTTCTTCCAGTTCCTGAGAACAATATTATAGAATAACAAACGGAGGCATAATTTGCCTTAAAATTTGCATGACAAAGTTAGATCTCCTAATCAGAGGTCTTATTTTTAGTTTTGGTTTTTTTCAAGTATACATGTTGTAAAACTTGAGGAAAGAACAGTTGGAAAATTCATAAATTTTCTGTTTGCAGATCTTAACATTGAAAGGATCCTTTGACAAACTGTCTTTTTCTGCCCACTCAGTGTAGAGGATCTTTGACATATCTGTAGTGGGTGATCCTCTATCCTTTGCTTGCATGTTTTATATTGTTTGTTTCTTTCTCTTTTATTTATTTGGAGAGAAAGGGAGTGTGTGAGAGGAGGAGGGGCAGAGAGAGAGGGAGAGAATCCCAAGCAGGCTCTGCACTGTCAGTGTGGAGCCCAATGTAGGGCTCGATCCCAGGAACCGTGAGATCATAACCTGAGCCAAAATCAAGAGTCAGACACTTAACCGACTGAGCCACCCAGGCGCCCATTTGTTTTTTTCCCGAAACCAAATGTATGCTGTCTTTGCAGACACCAAACAGCTCTCTAATCCTGTGCCGTCACCTGGGTGCCCCAACAATGCAATTTAGTTCTGACACAAAGTACTTGAAGTTCTTTAGCAAATTTGGGAATTCCCAAGATCCCCCCACCAGGTTCAATAAATATCTAATACAACTTACAGAACTTAGTAAAACACTATACCTAACTACTGTAGTTTATTATAAAGGATAGAAATGAACAGCCAGATGAAGGATATAGGGTGAGATCCAGAGGGTCTGTCCTTGTGGAGTCTGAGTGCACCCCCCCTGCTGGCACAGGAATGTGCTCCCCAACACGGGGAACTCTCCTAACCCTGCTGTTGAGGGGTTTCTCCGAGGTTTTGTTATGGAGGCACAGTTGATCAAATCATTGGCCATCAGTAGGTAATTGAGCCCAACCTTCAGCCTCTCTCCCCACCCTGGAGGTGGAGAAGTACTGTAAATTCTCACCTCCCCCCACCTTGGTTTTTCTGGCGACCAGCCCCCATCCGGAAGCTGTGTAGGGCCTGCCCCCTAGGAGTCAGCTCATTAACATACAAAAGATGGTAAACTACAAGGGTTTCAGGAGCTCTGTGCCAGGAACCTGGAACGATGACCAGATACTTATTTTTTTATTATGCTACACATACCTCTTGGAGTTTTATTGTTGACTTTACAAAACATTCGTTAATTCTTGTATTCAAGAAAAGTAATATCTTCAGTCATGCTTTAAAGGTATCAGATGAAAGCATTTGCCAGTGTTAGCATCCAGTTATAAAATAATGTCATGGAAACATTTTTATTTCCTAATCATCATAACTGAGGGGAAAGATTTTAAACAGTTGACGTTGATAATCCAAGTGTGGGCAGATGATTGATGACTTCGATAATTGTTCTTCCTTGATTTGTACATTAGCAGCTTTTAGTATGTCATATCAAGAAGGAATCTGGGGGAATAATATAATGATTATTTATATAGAGTTCTCTACTTTCTTGTTTTGGCAACATTTGGAAGTTAGGATCGACCTTAGGGAGCTGAATTTTGTAAAGTTAATTACTTTCCGGCTGCCAGTAGTGATTTATATCTGTGATATTATATCAGCTAGTCATATGGGAACAAGAAACAAAATTACTTTTGCTGCAATTACTAACTCGCTGGAAGGCTATTCAGGTGTCCCTAGGTAGCACACAGCATAACAGAGTAATGGCTAGAACTTTTTTTTCCCCCCACTTTGAACAAAAAGGCCTTCTCTACTTTTTTTTAAGTCTCTTGGTACATATATAAGAGAAGTCATAATAAGAATTTGGTATAAAGAGAACATGATGAAAATAATGATTTTTAAAAGACAGGCCAAATTTATGTTTAGTAACCCAAACTGGACTTCTATTCTTAATTCCAAGAAGGGAAAAAAGTCATCAGATGTAGCCTACCAAAGATCTTCACCCTTTAGTGAGTACCATCCAAGTAACTTTAAAAATCAAAATTTTAATAAATATATGTGTGTGTGTATAGATGTTACATGTGTGTGTATGTACGTTTCTGTGTGTACATGTTACACATACATATATAAAATTTCTGTATCGGGGCTGAAGTTCCACATGCAAGCTCTTTACCCTTGATCATAATTCCCCAGTCCTTATTATGGGATGTGGTTTTTATAGTGATGAGAAGTGAAATTTATTAAACTATGTAAATGTTGTAACAGATGGCTTCTGCATTTTTTAAAATCATTCTGCCACTGGATCAACATATGTGCCTTTTAACTGGGGTTCATAGCCTGGTCATGTGGTGCCAATGGCGTTAGAGAGTGAATACTATGAAATTCAGGGTATTCAGTGACTCTCCAATTTATTTTAATCTCGGGGAAGATGTATAGGAGGAATTTTTTTTTTTTCAGGAATGCCCAACTTTCTCTTAGTTGATGTGCTGAATTCAATTCTATGTGAGAGCATCTGGTAGTGAGTAAAGGCCTCAGCTTGGCTGTGTACTGTCTTCGGCAGATGAGTAGTTACTTGGTTTTGTGGTAGCCCCACGTGCTGGGTAATCCTCTAGGGTAATTCTTTGCCTATTAAGTTCTGTACCATATTTCATAGAGTCCAGGACCACATTTAGATTTTTTGTTCTGAGGGACTAAGCTGTGCAGAGGCTATGGATTACATGGAACAATCAACGCCTACATCAGTACCTTCAATAAATCTTCTAACCTGACTAGTAGAAGTCTGGTTGTTTTACTTTTCAAATCTTTTATCAAACACTAAATTCAAAACAAAGAGTGAAATAAATGTCTACTCAAGGAAAAAATGAGTTTATCGTCTACAATTGTATTTCTTTCGTATACTGAATCTGTAATCTCCCCTAATCAATGGGAAGTCTTAAGTAAAACCCGGCCATTTGTTCATCGTTTTTCTCTACATATGTGATAAGTATATTTAACGTGATAACTGCTATTTAAGCCATTTAAAAATATGTGATTTGGTGGCATTATCACATCCACAGTGTAGAGCAGCTGTCACCACTGTCTGCGTCAAAAACCTTTTCGTCACCCCAAACAGAAACTCTGCAACCATAAGTGTTCCTCCTTGCCCCACAGCTTCTGGTGACCACCCTCCTTTCCATCGCTAGGAATTTGTCCATTCTAGATACTTCATGTAAGTGGAATCATACTACACCATTTGTCCTTCTTCGTCTTGTTCATGCCCTTTATTTCACCTAGCCTGATGTTGAGGCTCATCCATGTTGTAACATGCGTCAGAACCTCATCACTTTCATGGCCAAGCAATGTTGCTGTGTGTTCACCTACCACACTCGGTGTGTCCGTTCATCTGTGCGCGGGAGTTGGGCTGTGTCCACTGCCCGGCGGTCGGGAACAGTGCCGTGGCACGGAAGGCGTTGGGCTTGTGGTATTTGAAGGGCTTCAGCGTATCTTTACATAAAGAAGTATTTGCACAGTTTGTTTCTTTGCTATAAAATATGAAGTCTATGAAATCTTGTCATTGCCTTAATAAAGGAGAAAGTTAAATTCTGCACTTTTTTTGCTAGTTCTAATGGAGAGATAAAATCAAGTGTAGTTACCCTATGGCATCCAAACTTTATCAAGCCTCTTAACCTCTGTCTTGATCAGCTTGAGAATATTTCTCCCAAGAAGGCTGGGCTCATCATCCCGAGGCCCCAAACCTGCAGCCCCATTTTTATAGAGGATGGGGAGCACTGATCCCCTCTGGAAAACTACAGAAAGTTTTGTTACTCATGGTCTTTGAACAGGGAGAATTAGTTTAATAAGTCATTGATTTACAAGATTCATTGTGAGAATTAGATTTCTTTTTTTTCTTTAAGAAGTAGTTTTTGACTCAGCTAAGTTTTATTGTAACTTTTTTTCTCTTCAAATTCACATAAGTCACTTCTTATAGATGGTTCCACAGAATATTTTCATTTGTTTTTGGAGATTGTTTAACTCTCTAGGTACTTTCAAATTCAGACTTGGCAGTTCGTATACTAAAATATTACAATTACACACAGATACATGATTAACTTACCTGTTGCTCTCTATTATACATTAATATTTTTATTTTCCCACCGGTCATTGTCACTAGGTAAATACACAGAGCTCTGTGTGACTTATAATGTAGTAATTTTATTTATACAGACTTCAGTCATGACTTCCCTGTAAATTTTATCACTGAAACAAACAAGCCTGGTGCACAGTGGGGGTGGGGGGGTGGGAGGGGTAGGGGTAGTCAGCCCTCTGGGACCCAGGGCGCGGGGTCCTGGACACACCCACACTCTGGTGACCTGCCCAACGATTTTGGTGTTCTAGCTGGTGGAGGCAGTGACCTCAGACTCTGGACAGTGAATGGGGACCTCGTTGGACATGTCCACTGCAGAGAGATCATTTGTTCTGTTGCTTTCTCTAACCAGCCAGAGGGAGTATCTATCAATGTGATTGCCGGGGGATTAGAAAACGGAATTGTAAGGTAAGAGGAGTTTTCGTTCTCTTTGTTTGCTCTTGTTCATAAGGACACATCAGTTTCAAAAATTAGGTTTTTGGTTTTTTTTAATTTTTAATGTTTATTTTTAAGAGAGAGACAGAGACAGAGAGTGTGTGTGAGCAGGGGAGGGGCAGAGAAAAGGGGAGACACAGAATCTGAAGCAGGCTCCAGGCTCTGAGCTGTCAGCACAGAGCTCAATGCGGGGCTCGAACCCACAAACTGTGAGATCATATCTAGGCATGTTAATATTTAATATTTAGAGATTTAAAGTCACCTTCAGATATAGGTTCTTTGCTTATTCCTATTTTATTTATTTATATATTTTCTTACTGTTTGTTTATTTTTGAGAGACAGAGCATGAGTGGGGGAGGGGCAGAGAGAGAGGGAGACACAGAATCCAAAGCAGGCTCCAGGCTCTGAGCTGTCAGCAGAGCCGAATGCCGGACTCGAACTCACAAACCGTGAGATTATGACCTGAGCCAAAACCAAGAGTCGGACACTCAACCGACTGAGCCACCCAGGTGCCCCATATTCCTGTTTTATTTTTAAATAACAAACTTAGCTGTAATGTAGTTTTGAAATTGTGTATTGTCTGTGAAAATTTACCAAGTTTTCTTACTCCCACATACACCCCCTGCAAACTTCCCAGAAGGAACTATAGTTAATTGTTTATTGTGTTTCCTTCCAGATGATTTTTAACAAATAAACAAATATTTAGGACTTTTTAGTGAAGGAAATTTTAGTTTGCATAATTAGATGATGACTTCTTCCCTCTCTAGGTTATGGAGTACATGGGACCTAAAGCCTGTGCGAGAAATCACATTTCCTAAATCAAATAAGCCGATTGTAAGGTAACCGCCCCCCTCCCCACCATTCTTCATGATATACTTTGTGACTGTATTTTTGTTAGAGAGTTGTTAAAGCACACTGATGTGAAATATGTGATGACAGTCATAAACAGCTGACCATTTATCAAACACCAAGCTGACCAAGACCTTTTGCAAGAGGAGACACAGTCCACATCTTCGTAGGGCTTCAAATCTGAGTTGGGAGCTCCAGTCTAACAGAAGACATGCTGGGAGAGTGCCCAGGGAAGCTTTTGAATTGTAGAAATGATATCCTTTCCCTTTCTTATTGAAAATACCATAAGGATGACTGATAGCTGCAGGAGGATACTTGGTAATATTGATAAACAACCAGTTACCCTTTGTTGTACTAACACACTTGACCTTAAAAAATCAACTGGAAATCAATCATTCAAATTCTACGTTATTACGTTAGTTTATTTTCAGTGCACTACATTTACCTTTTCCTTTTTCAGGGAAATAAAATATCTCCCTAAAATAATCACCACTTGTTTCTATAAAGAGAACATGTGGCACTGTTGTTATCTTTTGTAAACTTTCCTATACTCAAGTATTTGTTGTTTAAGTAATAAAGCATAAACAAGGCGATAAGAGAAAATATGCAAAGAAGGAACAGAATGCACTGCCCTCCTTGATCCTGATTTTCTTCCGTATCACCTCGTCAGGATGAGCTTCACAAAGTTGTCAGCAGGGCAATTAAACTGTATTAGGATTACACTGGAGACCGGTGGGTTGTAAGCAGGCATTTCGTTGGGCTCTCTGCTCCGGTAAAGATATCTTAGCTTCTTTACACTGATTCCTGTGTGATCACCAGTCTGCAAATGCAATTTTAAGACGTAACATACAGACGGGATTTCTTTCTGACAGCCTCACGTTTTCCTGTGACGGCCACCATCTGTACACCGCGAACAGTGACGGGACCGTGATCGCCTGGTGCCGGAAGGACCAGCAGCGCCTCAAACAGCCCATGTTCTATTCCTTCCTCAGCAGCTACGCAGCTGGATGAATGAGAGAGAACCTCGCTCCTCCAAAGCACTTTAGCTCCAAACTCGATTTGTAGACCTTCCCGGTTTTGGGGAGGTTGAACTTGAAGAAACGGATGACCAAACAAATCATCCAAATAACGATCAGCCCTCTTCACCTGCACAATATTCTGCAGCCTCACAAGGTCCTAAGAGAACAGTTTTGTTCTAATTTAGTGATAATCCAGAGGGCTGTGTCAGTATGTCCCAAGCAACAAGATTCAAGTCTTACACGATAAATTAAAATCGTATCTTTAAAGTTTTTACCCATAAGCATAATCTAAAGAAAGGATTAGGGTCTCTGCTTTTTCTGTTATTCCAAAAGGGCCAGTAGAATGTCAACTGGTTAGCCTAATTGTTTATATAAAATACTCTAAAAATTATATTTAAAAAGTTTTATGCCAAGATAATCCACCCTCCCCCTGAGAAAAGGAAGGAAGGAAGGAAGGAAGGAAGGAAGGAAGGAAGGAAGGAAGGAAGGAAGGAAGAAAGAAAGAAAGAAAGAAAGAAAGAAAGAAAGAAAGAAAGAAAGAAAGAAAGAAAGAAAGAAAGAAAAAATGAAAATTAATGAAAGGGATAAGAATCGTGAACTTGATAAGTGCTTTCTTTGAGAAGTAAATCACTCGGTCGGTGTCTGGGCACTGAACACTCTGTGGAACACGTGAATACTAAAACAAACCACTAATGAATCTCAATGTTAAGCAGTTTTTTTCCAGTTGCCTTCTTAGCTCAAAGTAGAACCAGAATTTTTTGATGGCCACAAACAAGAACACAAGTATCTTTGATTTCAGACACATTCTGTTTCTTCGTAAAACTCCTTAAAATCCAGAACACTAGATACTGGTGAGTCACTAAGATTTAAACGCAGTGATAATTATCTTAATATCTGCCATTTACCGAGCACTGAATACCTAACAATTTGCAATAGAAAGCCTCCACTATGCAAAAAGATGGCACAGATATCAATAATATATTCTAGGTAAGACATTTAATGTCCAGGGAGTGTTTTCCTCCACAAAACAATTTCAAAAGAAAAGGAGACTGCTTACTTTGTTTCCAACAGGACAGAGAGTAATTCTTACAGGAAACGGTTTCCACTGTTTCTACTAACCAACGCTACCTGAGAATTCTAGAAGCAGTAGAAAAATCTAGGTATACACCTCAGAAAACTGGCACACCATAAACCAGAATTCCTACAAATCTCGGGATGGTCTAGCTCTACCAGATATTCCGGCTCTATTTTTACTTGGGGTGCTGCTTTATTGGCTTTGAAAACACTGTACAATAAGCTCAGTAATATGTCACCACGGGATAAAAATATGTATTCCTGCCTAAGAATAACTTGCGTGTTTGTTATGGAAATCTAATTCATATGGTGTTTACAGAACTACTTTTGTAACTTCCAGACTTTCTAAAACATTCTGCTTAAAAACTGTATGAAATACAATTCAAACGTCTCTGCTGTCGCCATAGATGCAGGAGACAAGCGGCCACGTATGCTTGTTATTCACCGGACACGCTCACAGACTGCATTTAGATCACGGTTTGCACAGACCAGGTCTGCATTCTGAGGCCCAGAAGGTGCAGAGACGAGATTATTCCTATTCACGTTGAAGTGATCTTGCTTTGTTTAAAAAAAAAAAAAAAAAAAAAAAAAAAATTGCAGCTATTGTCTGGCTTTCATTTTTTCTACCAAGAACTTTAAATTAGTCCCCTATTAGAATAGGGTTGCTACTCGGTCTTCTTATTTTTTTTTTTTTTTTAAGGCTGAATTTCATCATTTATTTAAAAAGAAAATATGCAAAATAACTGGTCTTGTTAAGAGTGCAATATTATATTTTTATGTAAAAATAAAAATTAATTTGGGGGGATTATTTATTCAGCATGAAACTTAATATGTGTATGTTTGAAACACTTCATAATGTGCATGTTGTAGTAAACATTTCTGTAAAACATCACAAGCTCTGTCATCTTTGTATACACTGCCACTTCAAACTGGGAATAAATTTCATAAAAATAGATGTAAAGACCTATTCTTTATACCATTTAAATATTACAACCAGATCTCAGACTGGTGGCTTTTTTTGTAACCCATCTATGTTCTCTCTTTAGCTCTTCCATACACTGATGTCACTAAGAAATAATAACTTTCGTTTCTTAATTCCTTTCTTTATGAGAAATTTTACTTCAGCCTTTACTACCCTTAAATAGAGTTTAGGCAGACTTTTTAAAGAAAATATATCTGCCCCTCCCACCCCCAACAGCCGATCTATCACGAGAGCCTACTGCATACATCCCTGTATCACTCGGCTAAGTGCTGAAGATACAGCTGTTCCCTGCATTCCTGGAGGTTACAGGCCGGTAGAGAAACGCGCTATCAGTAACATACGATGTCCGTAGTTACAAAATACGGTAAGTGCCGTTAAGGTAGAGTGTAGGGTCCTCTGAGAGAATATAACAGGAAGAATTCAATTTAGATCAAGAGGATCTAGAAAAGCCTCTTGAGAAAGGGAAAGTTTTGTTGCAAACTAATAATGGACGAATCGGAATTTGACAGGTAAAGATGGGGGCAGATGTGTTCCAGACAGCACGTTTACCAGCGCCGGAGGCAGGAACATCAACGAACAAAGGCCCAGTGAAGGAAAGAGCGTCCTCTACGCTCCTCAGCCTCGCCGGTGGGCATTGCAAAGTGGTGTGTGAATTCAAGGAACGGCAGCCCAAGAACCCAGAATCATTCTTCTAGTCTGCCTTGCCTCTGAAGTGTTTTCAGGGTTCTCGGGAGTAGAGCACCCTTGTTTCTAGATGTCCGTCTTCAGAAGAGCTCAGGAGGAGCACCTGGCAGTGTAAGCCAGCCAGCCTCAGTGTCCCCTCCTTACCTGCAAGTCTCAGATCCCTCTTCCTTTCAACTGTGTTGGCTCAATGCCAGTTATGCACAAGGCCAAGGCCAGGTGATGGGGTCGGGTGGAAGAAGAGGAGGGAGATTCTAGCCCTTCTGAGCTCACACCTGGTGATCTGCTCCTCATGGAGGAATTGTTCCATGTTTTCAAAGAAAGAGCTACAGGGTTTTCCTGTTCTGGGTGCTAAACTCACTTCCTTGCACAGATACACTGAATCTATAGCTACTTACAGAAAAATTCCCTCTGAAAGAAATGCAAAAACTAGCTGAGCAACTCTTACATCTTGGTGGGGGGCAGGGTGGGAAAACAACAACATCAAAACGGGGAGGAGAGGCGAAGACACAATGTCACCATAAACCACACTCTCGGAGAGGCGCCCACAGATAGCAGAGAACTCAAGCCCTAAGCGTCTCCTTGAGAGGCAAAGGGTTTGAACCCCACACCTGGCACCCCTAACTTTCAAGGCCTGCACCTGAGAGATGAGTCCCCAAAACCTCTAGCTCTGGAAGACAATGGGATTTGCATCCACAGGACCACAAGCTTCTAGCAAATTTAAAGGGGTCTCCGGACTCACCATGGCTAAACCTCTAGGGCACAGTGCAGAGGCAGCAACTGAAATGCAACCAGTCTTTCTGTGAAAGAGGCCTGTGGTTTATCTTAAAAGATTCATCCCGAGGGGCAGGCCTTTAGCAACACACATCTCGAGGCCACCGGACTGCAGAAGCCGGCAAGGACCATCTCTACGCTCGCTCGCTCTGCCTCCAGGTTATCTCCCAGAAAGGAGGTTGTGCACATGACTGGGGCCCCAGTTTTTGCAGCCACCACCCATGGGACACCCCCTGATCACCAGGCTCTGGTGGCCAGTAGGGCTTATGTTCATTGCTCTCACGGGACTGTAACAAATGGAAAATAGTTTTTGGTTTTTTTTAATGTTTTTATTTTTATTTTTGAGACAGAGACAGAGCATGAGCAGGGGAGGGGCAGAGAGATAGGGAGACACAGAGTCTGAAGCAGGCTCCAGGCTCTGAGCTGTCAGCACAGAGCCCGACGTGGGGCTTGAATCACAAGCTGTGAGATCATGACCTGAGCCAGAGTAGGACGCTTAACCGACTGAGTCACCCAGGCGACCCGAAAAATAGTTCTTAACCAAGGTACAGCACAGAGGCCGTGGTCATAAACCCTAGTCTTCCTCTGAGACAGGAAAGAAGCACTATGAAGTGTGGGTTGGGGGCGGGGGACTTCTAATTAAACACATCTAGGGGTAGATTGCGATCCTCTCCAGAGATCAGGGAGAGCAGCGGGCATCATCTTCTTGCTCTCCCTCTGCCCTGCCCCCTGGTGCTGGTGTCTCCCAGAAAGCTGCTTATGTATGTATCTGGCATCCTGGTCCTTGTGGCTGCTGCCCAGAATACATATCCTTTGATAGACTGGTTCTGGTAGACAGTGAGGCTCATGTTCATAGGTTCAACAGGACAGGAGCAAAGAAACAGTTCTTAACTGCTTAACATCCAGGGCTCAGTGCAGAGGAAGGAGACAGAAATGTCCATCTCTCAGTCTTCGCATTAAAGAAGTATATTTGGGAACCTTAAAAGCTGCTGCCTGAAGGTCTGGCCTCCAATGAGCCTGAATCTAGATGCTGTCTGAGATCCTCCCTTGGTACACCGACTGGTCTTGGCACACCCTCAACTGTTGGAGGCCACTAAGAACAAGTAATTTGCTTAGATAATCACAAAGTTTTGAGAGGCAACCAAGAGCTGGGGAGGGGGGGTGAACAATAAGGTTCAGCTCCTACAGAAGAAGGCCACTCCTTCAAGACTGAGAGAGTTGGCTGTTTTATTTAATGCATAGAAACCAATATAGAAAGTCCAAGAAAATGGGGCACCTGGGTGACTCAGTCAGTTAAGCATCTGACTTCAGCTCAGGTCATGATCTCATGGTTCGTGAGTTCAAGCCCTGCATTGGCTCTGTGCTGACAGCTCAGCCTGGAGCCTGTTTCGGATTCTGTGTCTCCCTCTCTCTCTCTGCCCCTCCCTCGCTCATGCGCGCTCTCTCTCTCTCTCTCTCTCAAAATAAACATTAAAAAAATTTTTTTCAAGTCCAATAAAATGAAGAAACATAGGAATATGTTCCAAATGAAAGAACAAGAGAAAACCTTAGAAAAATACTTCAATGAAACAGAGATGAGTGGTTTACCTGCTAAAGAGTTCAAAAAGAAAAATGGCTATAAAGATGCTCACCACGGTCGAGAGAACAAGGCATGAACAAAGTGAGAATTTTAACAAAGAGAAGGAAAATGTAAGAAAGCACCAAACAGAAATGACAGAGCTGAAGAATACAATAACTGAACTGAAAAATAGAATAAAAGGGTTTAATAGCTGACTTGATGGAGAGCGAGAAAGGATCAGTGGATGAAAGGATTAGTGAACTCAAAGATAGGGCAGGGAAACTCAACCTGATGAGAGCAGAAAAATAAAAAGTAAAGATAGGTTAAGTGGCACATAGGACAACATCAAGCAGACCAACGTTCACATTATAGGGATCCCAGAAGAAGAGAGAGAGAACAGGGCAGAATACTTGTCTGAAGAAATAATGGCTGAAAACTTCCCTAACCTGGGGAAGGAAACAGACATTGAAACCCAGAAAGCCCAAAGACTTCCAAATAAGATGAATCCAAAGAGATCCACACCAAGACACGCTGTAATTAAAGTGTCAAAAATTAAAGAGTCATAAAGTCAATGTTTACAAAAGTGAGTAAGGAGGAAAGAAACTCAATTGCCTAACACTTGGAGACTGAAAGTATTATGGAGTTCTTGGATTATTCACATTACCCTTACTTTGCTGATTACCCTTCAGCTATCCCAAATTGGGGCCAACATGTCCCCATTTGTTCCCAATATGTCCTAATTCTTGGACAGCTGCATTATTTTTCAATATCTTCCCCTTCTCAGGATAACACTCCATATACTATGAAGCCAAAGCACTTCAAAACTTTACAGGCTTAAAACCTTTAACTAGGAAAACCAACCAAAAAGCATCAACAGTTGGAGTGAGGGGAGTAGATGGCCATTTGAAGTAACAAGTCAAGATTAAGGTCAGAGGCAAACAAAAGAGGTTTTAGGTTTGGCACAAACTGGCATTTTGAAGCATCACATGGAGTGTTGACAATATTTATCAGATACTTCCCTCAGGTTATGTCCAATTTAAGCTCCACGATAAAAAAAAAAAAAAAAAAAGCAGCTATATTTGCCAATACGAAATATATACACTTGAATGTCCAATGAGCTGGGAAGGAGGTACTATTAATTTTATTGTGTGTTATATGGCCAGAATAGAAAAATATATCCTGCCACTTTGGGGACACAGGCTTGCAACTCAGCTGTTTGAGAGAAATTAAATAATGCAACGTGTCCTTTGAGGTCAAAACGACTAGATGATTATTTGAGGCTGGGCTTTAATATTCTCGCTCAAATGCTAAGCTTGTTTCTCCTCTCATGAACAAAGTTAATGAGAGATGAGGTTGGAAAAGATTGCTTTGTGGCAACGTTGGGCTCCTTTCCAAAGTGAATTAAACTTGTCTTGCCAAAACTTTTGAGGGCTGATAACAATAAACCATTTTTTCATTCCCAGATTTTAATTTAGTTAAAAGAGCTTTAAAAATCCTTGGAATCCAGGTTCAAGCATCAAGAATTAAAAAAAAAAAAATCTTGTGGTGCCTGGGTGGCTCAGTAGGTTAAACATCTGACTCTTGATTTTGGCTCAGGACATGATCTCACGGTTTGTGAGATCAAGCCCCATGTCAGGCTCTGCACTGTGCAGAGTCTGCTTGGGATTCTCTCCCTCTCTCTCTGCCCTTCCTCTGGTCACGCTCTCTCTCGCGCGCGCACTCAAAAGAAATAAATAATAAAAACTATCTGTTTTCTCTCTCTCTCAAAAGAAATAAATAATAAAAACTATCTTTTCTGAGATTTTAGGAAAAATCAAGCAATCATTTTCAGATGCGTTGATAGGACCTAAACACAAATGGTTAATTAGCTAATATCATTACAAGATTTCTATAGATACTTTATTATAAATGAAAGTAAAACCTACTCATGTGTGCTCCTAGTTACGTAAGAATTAGACATCTATTTTATTTCCCAGGATGATCTGGAGAACAGAGTTGTGAGGTCTCATGTTTCACAGCCTGTAGTGAGATGGAAAGAACAGGTGTCTTCCACAGCCCTTTCTACCAGGTGCGTATTTACACACACCCATGCTCCTTGGCCCTCCGAGTCAGCATCATCTGCTACGGTTCTGCCTCACTGATCCTGGTGCTTATCATGTGAGCCACCCTCTTCCCCACTGCTTTACTTCCTACCGGGAATGATTTCTTTCAGTTATTACAGTTGACTATTCGGAATATACTCAATGTTGAGATATCTTTCTCCTACGAACATACATAAGTTTTGAAAATAACTAGGGGCGGGGCGCCTGGGTGGCTCAGTCGGTTAAGCGTCCGACTTCAGCTCAGGTCACGATCTCGCGGTCCGTGAGTTCGAGCCCCGCGTCGGGCTCTGGGCTGATGGCTCAGAGCCTGGAGCCTGCTTCCGATTCTGTGTCTCCCTCTCTCTCTGCCCCTCCCCCATTCATGCTCTGTCTCTCTCTCTGTCTCAAAAATAAATAAAAAACCTTAAAAAAAAAGAAAAAAAAAGAAAAGAACTAGGGGCACCTGGGTGGCTCAGTCGGTTGACATCTGACCCTTGATGTCAGCTCAGGTCATGATCTCAAGGTCGTGAGATCAAGCCCTGTGTAGGGCCTGCTTGGGATTCTCGGTGTCCCTCTTCTGCCCCTCCCCTGCTCATGCACATGTGCTCTCTCTCTCTCCAAATAAAATAAACATTTAAAAAACAACCAAAAGTCATCCAGAGCTGAATCAGATAAATTAAATATTTGATAACTGCCTTAGTTGAAAACAAAGCACAATTACAAGATAACACACACACAAAAAAATTGTGATTCTGCAGGTAATTCCAAAAGAGGAATTTTTAAATATTTTGGGCGATTTATAGTATCATTGAAATAGGGTAGAGTAGGTGCATGCTAGAAAAGGACGGATGGATGGATGGATGGATGGATGGATGGAGTGGGAGGTGGGGGGGAGGTGGATGGCCAAGGGGATGGGTAGGTGGACAGATAGACAGTATGTGTCACATTTGTTTGTTTCTATGCTTGTTTTTAAGAAAACTTCCCAACTCAACCTACCAAGTCCTAGGTTGCCTTTCCTTATCTTTGGATAATGTCTTCCACAGAATATGAAGCCCACACTTGGATTATCTTCACTTTCACACTTTCCTCAAGTTTCTTCTCTGCTAAGGAGCTCCTTGCCTTGGAGTGAACTTACTTGACTTCCCCTAAAGAGTGTCTCACTTCCTTTCTTGCCCTCGGTTTTTGTAGATCGCAGTTCTATGTTTATCTCAGGATAATTCTTATACAAATAGGATAAGAATGACGAGGTTGTACACACGTGGACATTCCAGGATTACAACAGGTCCTTATGGAGCCACCAAAAAAAGCTAACTTAGATGCCTATGAGAGACCAAAAATGTGGTTATCACTCAGGGATGAACTGTGCCAGAAGCAAGCCGGCTTTCAGTCTGGTGATCCTTTTAATTTCTCCATATCAGACTAACATTGCAGTTTTTAATTATCACTCTATCAGTTAGTTGATCCTTAGAAACTTTTTATTCAGGAATAATGTTCAAAAGCTAAGGCTTTTTGTAATTTTCCCCCTAAACTGCCTTTGCCTACACCAAATCGCCTTTGCCAGATCCTTAAAAATATCGAAAATTAAGCAAATGAATAAACACGTGGATTTTCTTGACGTCCCATGAAACATGGGGTTTCATTTAACATTTTTTGAGCCTCTACAATATAGCGGACACAAAGATGTATAAGATCTGCCCTCAAAGAATAAGTAGAGCAGTAGAGAGAGAGATTTAGAAAGAAAGGAAAGGAGGGGAAAGGAGATGAGGGTTGAGGGAAGGAAGGATTAGGATACAATAAAGTAAATTTTCCAGTAGAGGCTTCTACATATCAGAATGACAAGATTGGGATGTGAGGAGCAGTTAGATCAGGTTCCTCAAAGACAGCAATGATTTAGCCAAATCATGAAGAAAAGAGAAAACTTCTAGACTTGGCCCAGGGTGGAAGGAAGCCAAGGCTGAAGGGAAGCATCAGAGACACAAGGCAAAAGTGAAGAGATGGGGGAATGAACTCAAACGACAGGCCAAGAACTCCTGCTTCCCTGCACTTCGGGGAAAAATGGGCTCAGACTCACCCTGCCCTCCTACACAACTGGAAACTGGATAGAATACAAGAAACCAGGGTTGTCAAAGTGTGAAATACAAGCAGCACAGGACTGTGATCCCTGGGACAGAGGCTGCCTCAGCCTCCTGCCAGAGGGCACTTAGCAGCCATGGGGGCGGGGTTCCTAAGAAGGGCCTAGAAAGAAGTCTTGCTGAGAAGAAGAGACCGAGGTTAGCACTTGCGAGGCTGAGATACTGGAGTTTGTGACACAGAGTGGCCCAAAGAAGGCAGCCAGACAAGAAGAACCAGGTTCCTGTGAGCTCCTGGAGGCTCTGGCTGAATACTTTTGCTCTGAGCAAAGGCTGTCCAGGGAGCTACAAGCTGATCAATTCCCAGAGCTCATAGTGGGCGGGGAGACATTTCAGTTCTGACCAATCAGAGGGGAAGAGTTCACTGAACATAACGGTATGCAAAGAAGACCCCAGAAGAGTCATAGAATAAAGGTTAAAAGTCTTTAGAGAAAATATCAAAGGATCATGGGTAAGCAATTTAGCGGGCTACCAGGAAAAAAAAAAAAAAATCCCTATTCTTTAAAGCAACAAAATCTAGGCATACAACAGCATACATTTACAATGTCTAGCATCCAATTTAAAAATTACTAAACATGCCAAGAAAGAGGGAAATGTGACATAAAACAGGAGAAAACTCATTTGACAGGACTATATCAAGAAAGGAAGGAAATGATATAATTCCTCTAAGCATATTAAAATAGCTATTATAAACCCGTTCCAAATGCTCAAGGATTTGAAGAAAAATCTAGGGGCACCTGGGTGGCTCAGTCGGTCGGGCGTCAGACTTCAGCTCAGGTCATGGTCTTGCGGTCCGCGAGTTCAAGCCCCACGTCAGGCTCTGTGCAGACAGCTCAGAGGCTGGAGCCTGCTTCGGATTCTGTGTCTGCCTCTCTCTCTCTCTCTGCCCCTCCCCTCACACTCTGTCTCTCTGTCAAAAATAAATAAATGTTAAAAACAATTTTTTTAATAAAAAGAAAAGGCTCAGTTTGTCAGGCTGAATTACAAAACAGGATCCAACTCTGTGTTGTCTTCAAGAATAGAGATCCTACTTTACGAATAAAGACACAGGTTAAACGTAAAAGGATGGGGAAAGATCCACCATGTAAACACCAGTCTAAGAAATCTGCTGCCTCCATATTGGCATCAGACAACAGAGTTGAGAACAAGGACTATTAGCTGGGAGAAAGGAAGTCGGGGGTCCAGGGTCCTAGAACCAGATGGTAGGTGATTACAGTAGTCTCCGGTGATAAACGAAGAGGGCCAGAATCAGAATTCCCCGGAGGGCTTAAAGCAGATTGCTGGGCCCCTTCCCCAGAGTTTGTAATTCAGGAGGGCTGGGGTGGGTCCTGACAATTTGCATTTCTAACAAGTTCCCAGCTGATGCCATTGATGCTGGTCTGGGGATCCACCCTGGAACCACCGACTCTCTTCCTTTTCTTTAAAATGGGCATACTCCAGCCTTAAGGGATGGTGTAATCAATTAGAAAGATAAAACAAGGAAGGGAGGTACCGGGAAGTGTCGATCTTGCTTTCCCTTACAACTGATGCCTTCGGATTGGTCGAGATGCGAGTTGGGAGGCTAGGAAACCAGGATTCTGCCTTAGCCAACCACCTGGGCGGGGCGGGGGCAGGACGTGCTGTTGAGGCGAGAAATGCAGGAGAAATAAACTTGGGGGTGGAAATAGTACAGTTTTCAATTTGTTGAATTTTAAATGCAGTACCCATATACCTTTTCTCACTTAAGAAAAGAAAAAAAAAGGCCAGTGCTGTAGGTGCATTTACAGGCTTAGTCATTTTTACCATCGTTCGATTCTGTGCCTCGTATGGGCACTTGCAAGCTGTGAAAAAAAAGCTGTGAGATGTTCGCGGGCCCCAGGTGGGCACCTCTGAACTCTGCATTCGCGTTCTGTCAGGCACTCGGAGTCAGCAAAGCGGCACATTTGTCTGGGGCAAATGTCAAGTCAGTGGGGATCAGAGATCTAAGAAACAAGTGATCTGGTGTCATTTACATCAAGGAGTGGCTGCTGTTTGGTGGGTGAGCGCGGCGAAGGCAGATTTGCAAGACTTATTTCCTAATTGTCAGCCATGATTTTATATAGTTTTTATAAAAGAACTAACATCGGCCTCCTCGTCCTACCAAGGAAATCTTTGTTGCTTCTCCATTCCAAACGTTTTGCGCAATTTCACCAGCAGTCGGAAAACGGACGGCAATCACGCTGTCTTCCCCCCAGAGGTGGAGGGCTGGCTATGATAATTAAGAGGCTTAAGAAAGCTCTACCGCAAAACGCTTACAGTTCAAAAGGAACGAGGGGTCGCCCTGGATTTCCCCGCGGGAACCGCTTCTGCTCTCCACGAACAGCGGGAAGTCGTTCCCGCCTTCCTGGCCGCCGGCCGGGATGGGGGCTGCCCGCGGCTCGCCCTCAGTCCCCAAAGGGTGGGCTGCCTCGGCGGGCCCTTCGTTTCCCGTCACTTAGCGACGTCAGCGTTACCCTGCGCCCGGAAAGGGAGACAATGCCCTGTGGATTTTCGCAGGTATCAAGCGTTTCTGCACTCACTGCCCTCCTTTGGGGGGCTGGGAGGCATATTACGGATTCTTTGGGGACGGATGGAAACTGGCCGCGCCCAGCCTGGCTGGTCCCCGGAACTAACCCTCCAGGCCGGGAGGCGGACGCGGGGGTTCAGGTGCCGGAACCCCGCGAGGACCGCGACCCCACGGCCACAGCCCCGCCCCCCCAGCCCCTCCCCCCTCCCCTCCCCTCCAGGCGACGCGCGCGCTCCGGGCGCAGTGCTGGGCCCGGCCGGGGGCGCGCGAGCGGGCGGGGGGCGAGCGCGGCGGGGCGGGGGGCGCGGGGAGTGCGCGGAGCCCTGGCGCGGGAGCCCCGGTGACGCACCAGTGACGTCGGCGGCGGCGGGCGGGATTTCCCGGCCCCTCCCGGGCGCCGGGCGAGACCCTGCCGCGGAGTGGGCGTGACCACCGTGCCGGGAGGACGGCCGGGGTCCGGGGGTCTGGCGCTCCGCACCCCACCGCACCCGGACGCGCCCCGGGAGCCCCGCACGGCGGGTGTGAGCGGGCCGAAGTACTTTGGGTCTGGGTGACTTCCCTCGCGCGCGGGGCACGGCCTCGCCCCCCTGCACCCCCGCCCCCAGCCTCCCCTGTCCGGGCGGGGCTGCTGACGCGGCCCGGAGACCCCGGGGGCGGTGCGGGGCGCGCCTTTCCACCGCGAGCCCGCGAGCGCCGAGGCGCGCGGGCGCCGGGGCGCGGAGCCGCAGCCGGAGCCGGAGCCCGCCCGCCCAGCCCCGCGCCCGGCCGAGGAGCGATGCCGCGCGCTCTGGCCGCCCCCCGCGAGCACCGCGCCGGAGACAAAGCCCGCGCGTGAGCGGCGCCCTCGGCCCGCGCGCCCGGCTCCGGGTAAGTGGGCGCCCCGCCGGCGGGCCGGGCCCGGTGCGTCTGTGGCGAAGGGACGGCACGGCCCCGGCTCCGGCGAGCCCGGGGCGAGCCAGAAGCCAGAAGGCAACTCGGGCGGGAAAGTCTCTGCAACTGGAGACGCGGTTCGGTGCGTGTGTGGTCCTGCCGTCCGTGGCAGCACGCGAAACGAATACCTTGTTTCTCTTGGCCGCCCGCAGCGAGCCGGCCTTCGAGCTGCCGCGCAGGTGGGCGTCGGCGGGGCGCCGGCAGGTGAGCGCGCCCCTCGAACCCACGACCCTCGGCCGGGCCGTTGGCAAACCCGAGCGCAGGTTTGGACAGACCGCTCCGAACGCTTACGGGAGGTCTCCCGGTGCCCGGGGTCTCCCGATCTCTGGGGCTTGAGGCGGGGGGAGGCCCCCCGAGACCCCTTTTCCATATGTAGGTCACGAACGCTTGCCATTCTCCGGGCAGGGACGTCCCCCCCGTTGAAGAGGACCGCAGTGGAAGGGCTGGAGCGGCTAGTTGGTCGTTTTATTTGTGGAAATGTTTTATTTGGGGAGTGCCTAAAGAAGCCCTCATGATTTCGCAGTACCCTGGGACACCTGTCCCCAGAGCAGTTCTGGTGGTGACAGTAGACCAGACGAGGGTTTGGTTTTCCCCTCCCTTATGGCGTCTGTCCCCCGAGGCTGGTGCTGAAACGGGCTGCGCCCGCCGCGCGCGCACACAGCGGCATTGGGGGAGCTTTGGTTTAATGTTTGAATTGCCTTAGAAATAATAACGGGAGAGTGAGGCGGGGGGGGAGGGGGGGGAGGGCAGGCAGAGGTGTGGCTGGAGAAGACTTCTTCATTTGGGAGGATTTGCTTATTTCCGTGTATTTTGGGCTAGGGTGTTAGGAAATTCAAAAATGTTAAAGTTTGACCGAGTGATAAAGTGGATCGTGGGCGCCGGGTCTCCCACCCTCTTCCCAGCTCCCCACCGCTGCCGATCCTCGTCTCTTTCCGTTAGCTCCTAGGACTGTACAGGCTGGCACAGCGCCCGCCCTTTCTGTCCCAGCAGAAGGCCTCCTGGGCTGCGCTGGTGTTGCCCATTAAACCGTGTCAGTCGTGTCATCTGCTCATGAGTCCTCACTGGGAGGCCTCCTTCCCACAGTGGGACAGGAGAATTCAGCGGTAAATGCCTCAGAGCAGCAGCCAGGGGCCCCGGGCTCTGTGGCTGGCTCCTTGGTGCTCTGGGGAAATCTTTTTCCTGATTTTCGCATGCTGCGGGGGAAGGGAGGCACACGGCCATCTGATCTGGCCCTGTTCCCTGCAAAACGCTTACTGTGGGAACAACTGAGATGTTCAATGGAAAGCCTTTTTCGGTCCTGAGACACACGACGTAAACTATGAATTAGTTTTGGAGCGCGGAGTTGACTAGGTTATCAGTCTGGGTAAAAGATGGATACAGCACTTAATACGTTGTAGGGGTTAATTACGTACAAGGTTTATTGTGATGCTCTGCTAGTTAACCGGTCGTCTCACCTCAGCGTTATTAAGCTGAAATAACTATTTAGGAGGATGGACTTCCTCTTGGCTCCTTTGCCAGCCCAGGGCTCCAATCCTCAGCCTCCTTAAAATAAAATTGCCCAAAGGGAACCTGTGGATGAAGTCTGGCTGGCTGAGAACTAGCACAGCAAAAGGCTCATTCCCAGTAGTCCAGTGATTGGCTTGGCATTTATTTGCCTGTGACATTTCTCGTGCAAGTAGACAGCAGAGAAACCAGGAAAAAGCTTTTCCCATACGCACTTTACAGCTTTTAAAGCTAAAGTGACAGTCTCCAAAGCTGCTCATATCTCAGCACATTCTTTGGAGCGGCAGAACGTTAGGTGGGCACTCGGGCCCTGTCGTCCCCCTGGGCCCTGGGGTGGCAAGTGCCCCATAGCTGTCCCCGGAGGTCGGGGTGGGGCTTCAGGACTGATCATGCATCATGCCACTTCTCCCCACCACTGTCACCACTTTTGCTTCGTGAGGAAGACAGCCACATGGCTGAGACAGAACCCTGCAAGACAAACCACTCTTCTGTATTTGTAGGCATGTCTCTCTATCACATTTTTCTTACCTTGACTCATTTTTGTTCTACGTGAAAAGGGGAGAATGCCTAATGATGCAACAACGCATGTCAGCAAATTGCTCTTTTCCTTCATGGAAGTTTGAAACAGTGTGTCTTTAAGATGTTTCCTGGTTTGTTCTCAGAATACCCTTAGGAGCATATTCTATTCTCTAATCGCCCAGATTTCCCCCTTCTTTATTTGGTATTTTCATTGGTAAATAAACATGATAGACATAAAGGGACTTATTATCACACAGCTAGAGAGATGATTTGTTGGGTTTTCTTAAACCAGGAACTGACATATAACTTTTTTTAAAGTTTGTTTGTTTATTATGAGAGAAAGAGAGTAGGGGAGGGGCAGAGGGAGAGGGAGAGAGAGGAGAGAGAGAATCCCAAGCAGGCTGTCAGTGCAGAGCCCGATGCGGGATCTCGAACTCGAGATCACGGCCTGAGCTGAAATGAAGCGTCAGAACGACCTCTTGAGCCACCCAGGCGCCTTGAAATTTAACTTCTTTGATACACCAGGAATACTACAAAAACATCCTCTTAACAGTGGCCAGCAAGGGTGTTTTAACTGGAAATCAGAGAAGCTAACTGAGTGTCAGAAAAGAGAAACAGGGAGGCCAATTGTAATATAGACACTAGCATAATACTCCTGTAAGATTTTAACCAGTTGGTTACAACCATATGAAGAATAAACCAGATAAATTATCATCAGTGAAAAATGCAAATGCAATTTCCATTTAGGGAAGGAAGTAGAGGCAAGAATTACGGCTGGAAGGAAAAAAAAAAACCTCACTGCAGAGAAAACAATGGGTACTTTGTAAGCTAGCTGGAGCATTCCAAATGACTTTAATTGTCAAGGAGCTTTTGTTAGGTTAAATGGCAGGGGGTGCGCAACCAGTTTTCCTAGTGGAAACCAGCGGACAAATGGCAGGCCTTGCGGGGATGGGGGAGTGCCCACACGGGGCTTGTGGCGTGGGTTCTGCTGCCCTGGGAGGAGTGAGGACATATATGTGGCTGTGGAGAAGCCACTGGTCCCCGAAGCCTTGAGGTTCCCGCGTGTCTGCAAGCAAGTCACCAATGGCCCAACCTCAGAGGGCGATCCCCGGGAGGGAGCCCAGGTTAGCCGGCCTCGGGGTGGAGGGAGGGAGGACCAGGCTTCGAGTCCGTGAGTCACATGGATGATCTCATGTAACCTTCACGCCATACCCGCAAGGTTTCTCTTTAGCAAAACAAACAAAAACTGTCCAGGAGTGTTATGGCAGGGTGTTCGGTGGGTGGTGGTGACCAAGGAAAAGCTTATACAAATACGAAGGGGGAGCCGTTGAGACAACTGGAAGAGAAGAAACGGTGGTGTGCGTGGAGAGCCACGCCCAGGGACGACGCATGCGCTCTCTTGACAAAAGAGCGGATTTCTTCCTCTCTTGGATTTCTCTAACCATTTCACCCTGGGTGGCTGGGTTGGCTCGCCCTAGCGGGGTGTGTGCTGAGAGGCTGAGGAAGAAGAGGTAGAAGAAATGCTGTAAGCATCCCTCTGGGGCCAGGTGGGTTCCCCCGCCAGTGATCGCGTGCACAACACGAGCAACCACCCTGGGTCTACGAACCCGCACCTGGTTTGTGCTTGTCTGCAGTTCTCCTTAGTGCCTGTGTTTCCTCCTGGCTTTCATGTCTAATTTGCTACTGTGGGGGCTTCTCTTCTACCCTTTGCCTAGGGTCACCACCGAAGGAAGAGGGGCAGGGAGATAGCAGTAGGAAAAAGGGAAACATTTATATTGCTCCCAAAATTCATATTAGAACATCTTTACAACCACAGCACAAGGTGTTGATATGAAAAATACATGTGTCGCCATAGGCCTACCACCCAAATTCGACTGTATTTACTTATGGTTATCACGCAAATATTAAAATTGAGAGATCTTTACCAAAAGCACTGTGTGAGAGTGAAGGTCCACGTAGGAGAAATGGAATTTGAAACAGAAAGGAAAAAGCAAGGGAATATTGAAAGAGGGTAGAAAGCAGAGCCGCGTATGGAAGTTGCTGACGGCGGCCTCAGCAGTGGCCCAGCCGGCTCTGTGGCTCAGGTTCTGGAAACTGTTGGAGAGGCAGAGACAGGGATGGCAGACAGTGGGTGACAGTGCTTCATCCTTGGTCCCTGGGATGTTGGATGCAGGGGGGACAGAGATTCGGCAGCATATAGGCTGGGGCAGCCTGCATTTGCTGACTACCCCACTGCACACTCCTCATACAGCAGGGTCTGCTTTCCAGGTCAAACAGCAGAACCCATTCTAATATGGCCAGAAGGAAAAAAAGCTTTTCCTCCAGCCTTTTAGATTTAGCGACTGGGGCCTGTGAATTAAACTGACAACAGGAGCGATTAACGGGAGAAAAGAGCCAAATTAATGGGAGAAAAAGTTTGTTCTACGGGCACACAGGAGCTTCACAGGAAAGAAGAGAAAACCGGAAGAAGCAGTTAGGCCTGAGAGCTTATATACTGTTTTAACAAAGGGAGATGAGTTATGGGAAAGTGACAAGACAAAGGGAAAAAGGGGTTAGGGGTTCTAGGGGCAGTAAATTGTGGGAAGATAAATACATGGAAAAAAACTTATAGAAGATAAGAGTTACTTTAGCAAGATTTCCTTGTGCTGATACATCTTGGTGCCAACGTTATCTCTCCAGTGATAATGGTGATTTTCTTCCTTCTAGTGTGGGAGATGGAAGGCAAGAACACCTTCACAAAAGGAAATGCATGTCTTGCTTTTAGGTGGAAAGGGTGAGGCCGGAGAATGCCTTCTGTGTCTGCTGTTTCTTAATTGCCTTCCGCTCAAAACAGCCCTTATGCCAAAGTGGCCCATTAGGGGGTGGTATGATCTGAACCCCCTTCAAGATTGCCAGCGGGACCTTTCCTCGGTGGAGCCTGGAGTCCCAATCCTGTGTTATGCCGAACAAGCGTGAGAACCCCTATTTGGTTTTAGTTTCTGTTCATTAATTTGGGGAAAATTCTGTTTTCCCTGAACCCCGGTTAACTTCACTTACAACCGCGGGGCTCCAGGGGTCTGGAGATGTTTGTTTACCCCCGACACCTGTGGGGCCACATGGATGAGGGAGGGCTCCGTCCTGGTTAAAGACACGGATGATGTGAGAGTACAAGTGTATGTTTAAGGGTACCTAGAAGAGGAAGCAGGTGTCATGAGTATGGAAAGACCCAGGCTCCTGAACTTAAGGGCAGTGGTGAGTATGGAGTGTGGCCAAGAGCGGACGATGACAGAGCCTGAGTGGAGAATCCGAAAGCTTTGAACCTTAAGGAAAATAACCGAGGGACAGTGACAGTGATGTCAGCCGCCGAATTTTTTCTGGAATGAGGTGAGGTATAGATACGTAAATTGGCCTTCCTTAGCATCACGTAGTCTCTTCTTCAGCTGAATTTTACCTAGCAGAGATACGGTCACTGGAGCCTTCTGCTCACTCTGGGTACCCGGGTAGACCCCACTCTGGGTCCACCACCCTGGTACCCTGTCCCTGTCTTGAGTGGCTTCACCTCATTGCCCCTTCCAGTCAGAGCTTGGTGTGTCGGTGCTGTTCTCCCCCAGGTGGTTGACCTTGCAGAATTGGGGAGTTTGGGGCTCTTTCCTGCCGATCTCTCTGGGCTTGCCGTGTCCGCACTGCAGTGCAATCTTTCTGGGGCTCTGCATTCTCAGAACTGCTGCAAAGGGACTGGACACAAGCCCTGTGTGTCCTGCATCAGGAGTAGCAGCCCTCACACCCCAGGTCCGCTGTCCCCCCTGACGGGTCAGATTCCTCCCAGCTTCTCTCCAAACCCTCTCCTCGCGCTAGAACTTCGCCATAGTCAGCAGCAGCGGAACTAAGTCGTTGGCCTGGACCCAGGCACACTTTTTTACCAGGCAGAAACTGTCTTTGTCACGGGATTTGTCATCGCGGAGGTCCGCCGATCCACGCCATGACCTGGCTTCCCGGGGTTGCCTGCCTGTCCCTGGTTTTCCTGTGCGTTACTGCTGTAAGCCATCTTCATCAGGGGACACGGCGGAAGGCCCCTTTCCGTGCATGTGTGTGACTCAGAGCCGTAGATACGTTCCTACGAGATTGTGCAGAAGCCATGTGTTTCTAAGACGTTCATTTAATGAACGTGTGAGCAGGTATTTCAGGCACTGACAATTTAAGGATGAATAAGGACCTGAGAGTACTCATAATCTAGGAGGGATAGAGGTGTGAAAACAACCCGTCTGCCCCTGGATTAATGCCGTGACAGCCGTGCTGTGCGAGCGGTGATAACAGGAACATTCATTCCTCCGGAGAGCAGCGCTTGCAGGAAGGTCCTGACAGCCGAGGCCCCAGAAAGCTGAGCGAGAATTTTTTCCAACCCACACAAGTGAGCAAGGGCTTTCCAGGCAGAGGGACCAGCATGTGCAGAGGCTCAGAGTTGGGGGCGTGCAGGCAGAGAAGAGGAAAAGGTGTCCCGAGCCCAGTTAGGAGGACTGTCAACTGAGCTGTGGGAGTCTGTTCTGGGACCAGTGGGGATCCCGGGCAGTTCAGCAGAGGCGGGATTCGGGGGGGGGGGGGGGGCCTGTGTGGGGCGGGTCAGAGGAAGAAGGCTGGAGATGTGGGGCGTTAAGACTCGGCTGCAGTTGGCCCCAGGATGCCCAGGCCCTCGCATCAGTCGGCACTGCTGTCTGACCAGAGGTGGGGGGGGGGGGGGGGGGGGGGCGGGGCAGGGAGAGGCCTGCGCCTGGGTGGCCCAGGGTGACAACATGACCTGGTTTAGTGAGTGGAAGGGGGGAGCGGGCTGGGCACGTGGGGAGAGAGAGTGAGACGTGGCAGGTGAGGAGGTCCTGCCCACGTGGAACAGAAGGCCGGCTTATGGCAGAGAGGGGCTGGGAGCCAGGTAGCCATGTGAGGGGCGGGGGAGGGCAAGGGAGACAGCCCAGGGTGGGGGTGGGGGGGTCAGGTAGCCATGTGGGGGGCAGGGGAGACAGCTGGGGTGGGCTCGGGGGGTCAGGTAGCCATGCAGGGGCCAGGGGAGACAGCCCGGGCTGGGGTGGGGTTGGGGGGTCAGGTAGCCATGCAGGGGCCAGGGGAGACAGCCCCGGGGTGGGGGGTGGGGGTTCTGAGTCATGGTAGACACAGTAGGGAGGCTTCAGAGAACAGATGCGAAGTTTGGGCCGACACAAAAACGATGCTGTGAAATGCAGGCTCTTTCTGCCGCAGGTTTACACGTGTTGGCCTCCCTCGGAAGGGACCGCCTGGCCGGCGGCCCCTGACGCTGCTCGGCTGCCAGTCTCTGGGAGGCCACAGCCAGCTGCCGCCACCACCACGCTCCCCTGGATGACTCATTCTTTCTGTGTCCAGGCACAGCTCTGTCTCTTGTTTATGATCTCTTTGTCCCCCTAACGCTCGCGAATTTGATCCGATGCCCACCGCACCGCCTCCCGCCGCATGTGGATGGCGGGGATTACAGTTTATGAGCCTTCGGTGAGAGCGTGCCTCTCCCAGGGTGAGTTTTTGTTTTATGCTTCTGCCAAACCTGGTCACCCTCTACCTACCCCCCAGCTCCGGCGGCCTGAGGCGGGAGGGCAGGGCCCAGGCCTTCCTTCACAGTAACCATGGCAACTGACACGTTGATCCAGGGCCCCCGGCCTCTCTCGGCTTTCCCCTGGTTCTTCCTGCTCTGCCTTCTCGTTGGACCTCTGTCCGCTGTGAAATGCGCCCCGTGGTGGGGTTTTCTGTCTTTTTTCCTCACAGTTCCTCACTCTGTCTGTCCGACTGACTTTTTCTTGCTGTACTTTTGACGTGCGGGGGGAACCATCAGTGGGCAGCGGAGGGGAAGACAAAAAAATATCCCTGCGCTCATAGAATTTCCATTCTGGTGGAAGGATCAGGCCAGTAATAATAAGCCTGAAAATCAAAGGTAATTTCAATGCGTAAGTTAATAAGTAAGCATTTAAGATGTGCGTGAGTGCTGGGGAGAAAACTAGAACAAGGAAGGGAGATAAAGAAAGAACTCCAGGGAAGGGCCATTGTAGATTTTAAATAAGCTGCTTATGGAAGGACTCAGTATGGATCCAAGATTAAGACCAAGATCAAGGCCGTGAATTGAACTTGTGTCGTGCGTGTGGAGGCAAGGAAAGTGGAAGCAGGTGAACGTGTGATTGACCCACAGATTATTCACGCCCAGCTGCCTTCCTTGACGGGGCAGGGGTCTTCTCCCCTTGTCTCCTCCCCCACCCCCCGCCTGTGAGGAAGCTGCATTTTACAAAAAGGAGCGTTTGGTAGTATAACTCAAGGCGGAGGAAGAGACGCGTGGCAAAATAACGCACAGCACGAGGCTCTCCCTGTTTTGTGGATGCCCACCGCTCCGGCAACTGGCCTGGTGAGCCGAGTGGCTCCAGATGCACCAGGTGCCGAGTGCAGGCAGTAGAGAGTTGGAGCCCATGAGCAGTGGCGTCACCTTAGAGGGCGCCCCTCAGAGGCCACATCAAAGACCCCCACTTCTTGAAGACCTGGGGGCTAACCAGAGGAAGGAGATCCAGGTAGGTTAGAAGACACAGCTGGGTATTCGTGCTGTGTGGCCCGGTGGGTAAAGAGCACGTTTGCGTAACGATGGGCCGCCCTGGCCGTGCCTTCCGGTTTTACGCACTTGTTTTTGGAACCATGTATTTGTAGCACAGGCTTGTCTGGAAAATTCGGGGAAGATCCATCAGTGGCTCCCCAACCTGGCGGCATAGCAGAATGACTTTGGGTAGTTTGCAGAAATACCCCCTCACCCCTGCACATTCTTACTCGGCAGTTCTGAGCCAGGGCCAGGGAATCTGTTTTAAGTCTTATAAACCACCAAAGCAGATGACTTCTCGGGTCATCCTTCCATGTATCAGAAAACCCAAACTAGCTGAGCCTTTCCAGACCGTCTCCTGTGCCAGCCTGCCCCACCCCCACCCCCCTTGGGGCTGTGTGACAGTGACTTTCCACAAACACCATGAGACCGAGACACCTGCAGGAGCCCAGCTTTCCTTTCCAGGCTGAGCGTGGATCTTTCCCCGCTTTTCGCAAGAGTGCTTCACTGATGGGGAAACCAGCCGCTTGCCCTAAAGAACTGTCTCTGTGCAGAGCACGATGACCCCAAAATACAGACTCCCCCCCCCTCCAATCCCCTTGGCTCCCCTGTGGCAGGATGCAGGAGCTCCACGGTTCTGAGCACCCCTGGGAGCTCGTGAGCCAGCATCCACCCTCGCTTGCCAGGGAGTCAGGAAGGGCCCTTCGTCCTTGAGTAGGTGCTACTGTGCCAGCAGGCAGGAACACAGACATGAGTAAAACAGAGGTCTCGGGTCTTAAAGAATTTACAAGCTACTGGAAGAAATGGATGATTAAAACACAACACAAAATTAAGAACCTGAATCCAGCAGGACCCCCAACCCAGTCTAGGTCAGGAGAGGCTTCCAGAAGGAGGTCTTGGGACTTGGCCAGATGAAAGGGTTGGGTCACAGCTAATGAACGGGGAAGACTTTCAAGGCTGAGAGGTTTTGCCCAGGCAAATAATAATAACAGCAACTAACACATTTTGAGTGCTTACTAAAGCCAGGCTCTAAGTGTCTTATATTAAGTATTTATTCCTTGACAACTATTGTTGTAGGAAAAATAACACCCCCCCGCCCCCGAAGATGGCCACACCGGAACCTGTGGATATGTTACCTTACAGAGCAAAAGAGACTTTGCAGATGTGATTAAGAATCTTGAGATGCAGGGGCGTCTGGGTGGCTCAGTCGGGTAAGCATCTCACTCTCCTTGGTTTTGGCTTAGGTCCTGATTTCAGGGTCGGGGGATGGAGCCCCATGTTGGGCTCCCCCCAGCCCGCTCAATTTCCTTATGAAAGGACGGGAGTGTCAGAGGGATTGGACCGTGCTAGGCTGCTGGCTTTGAAGTTGGAGGAAGAGCTGTGAGCGAGGCGTGCGGGCAGCCACCAGAAGCCAGAAAAGGCAAGGATACAGACTCTCCCCGGAGCCTCCAGGAGCCCTCCTGCCACTGTGCACTTTCAAACACCCGCTGCTCTCAAATAACAAATTTGTGTTGTTTAAACTGTAAGTCTGTTGTAATTTGTTGCAGCAGCAAAAGGAAAGTAGTACCAACCGTGGCTCTTCCCACTTTGCAACTGGAGAGAGCAAGAGGTTAAGTAATGTGCCCAAAGAGTTACGTAGCCAGCAAGGAGCAGACCCAGGATTCAAAGTTCAGTCTTTTGGCTTCAGGTCCTGCACTTGCCCGCTCTTGCCTGTGTCCTGCCTCACGGGTTGTCGGGGGACCGGAAGCATCAGAAGATGGCCCCGACAAGGTGGGCAGACAGGAGCTGGATCTTGAGCCCTTCTTGGCCGAGTGGAGGGGTGGCCTCCGTGGCCTCTCTGCCTCGTGTCCGTGCTGACGGCGAGTGCCCACTGGAAGCGAAGCCGGCTCCCTGTCCCTGCTCACCCAGCTCCCCTGGACGCAGGTGCACACTGAGCTGTGGGCTGATGGAAACCCTGCCTTTCTCCATTATCACATAGTTTTAAGGCTCCTTTATGGCCAGGTAATTAAGGAGAGACTCTGGTTGAGCACAGCATCCTTATGCGTTTAAGGTCCTCCTCTCTCCAAACATCTCTTTCTATCTCAGACTTATTTGATTCATTCTCATTCTTCCATAGAAACAATTCTTTATCTCAAGAGTTCTTTCATATAACACATCCCTATCTCTCGGTCTTTGACTGAAATAAGTGGTCAGAAGAATTTTAAGACAGTGTTCCACGTTTTTAAAAAAATATTAGGCACAATAAACCTTACCTGAAAGCGCTACTCCAGATATGTCTGCTTAATATGTGGTCGAAGTATTTTACAGGCAGTGCTTAGGTTTTCAAAGGAGCAGCGGCTAACAGTTGATTCGCATTTTCTAGTTCCCTGAAAGCCTTCACGTCACCTGTCCACTTGATCTTTTCAGAAACAGCAGGAGGCGTGAAGTTTTCTCCCCATTCTTGAATGAGAAACTGAGTCTTGAGTATAATTTGGCTGTGGAACACGGCAGGGCCAGGATGCAAACTCGCGGCTTCCACGCTTTTTCTATTGCATTCTATTGCCTCTTAGGGGGCAAAAATGGCCCCAAATGCCCTTATCGGGAAATAGGGTACCATCCTCTGGATGGTCAGATGTGCCCCTCCCAAGTACAGGAACAAGATGCTGGGGCATCCACCCTCTGGAGGGAGTGCACGAGATTCCCTGGGTCTTCGACATGAGGAGGTCCTACGGGGTAGTCTGCCTCGGGGCACAGGCAGGCATCCTGCGGAGGACCCACGGCCATATGCAGGTCTGCTGGCGGGAGGCCCTCAGAGAATATGGCCTTAGCATGCATGATGTGCCCCTGAGTGGCCACAAGGTTCTAGCAAGCATGGGCTCCCAGTGTGATAAAGACAAAGCAGGTGCAGGCCTGCTTCTCAGTGCTCACTGCTCTCCTTACGCATGGGTCCTCCAGTCTCCTGGGTTATTCTGTACCGCTCGCCATGCCTCTCGCAACACAGGTGTCCTAGGGACAGGTCAATCCTGGCCTTTCTGGGGTGTTTTTCTCTAGGTATCTTTGGAGCCCTCCCTTTCTGCAAGGCTTCCTCTCTTATAAATCAAAAGCGTTGGCATCCAAAACTTGTTCCTGAAGCAAGGGCTTTCAGAACCTACTTTGAAGGAAAAAAGCATAATACTTCTTTGTCTTTCTAGCCCTACTTTAATAATACGAGTTCCCCCTGAGGCAACATGGATGTCTGGCTGGCTGAGGAAGGGTTAGGTACAAGGGAGCGCGGAGAGAAAGCACAGACCTGTCCATCAGAATATTCTGTCACTGCACAGAGAGCTGGTTTCTCCCCACCCTAGTCCGGGCTTACCTACTCCGTGCAAGGAAAGACCCCAGGATCCCCCAGAGAGAGGATCCCTGGCAGTGGGAGGAGATTCTCAACCACTAGCTGGCTGGTTCAAGTGGGGTTACATTACCTTCCCTCTCCCAGCCTTCAGCTTCCTCCACGTGGTACCCAGAACTACTACACGAGGTCCTTGAAGGCAGGTCCCGCCCAGGAACCCTGTGTAGACTCAATACAGAATGTCACGTGCTTGTCTACTGCTGATTTGCAAGTGTGCATAGATGTCCTTGAGATCAGTAAGATAAAATGAATGTTAGTGTATTACTGAATTCTTTATATCACTGTATGTCTTCTGAGTCAATAGATATTAAAAGTACTGCCATAGGGACACTGCATTTTTTTTTTATTTTAGAAGGAACCTTTAGGGGTGCCTGGGTGGCTCAGTCAGTTAAGTAAGTGTCTGTCTTCAGCTCAGTTCATGATATCACAGTTGTGAGTTCAGGCCCCACACCCGGAGGGCTCCAAGCTCACAGTGTGGAGCCTGCTTGGAATTCTCGCTCTCTCCTCTCTCCCCGCCCCTCCCCTGCTCATACTTTCTCTCTCTCTCTCTCTTTCTCAAATTAAATAACTTAAAAAAAAAAAAAAAGGGACTTTTATGCTTTAAAACCTTTGGAGCCCTGGTCTGTGGAATCCTTTCTCTTTTCAGTACTCTGTGGTTTGTTAACAAATGTTACGGTAAATTTTCTAAATATACCGTAAATGTATTTCTTCTCTGCCTTTGTCCACATTGCCTTCCTTTATCAGCTGCTGGGTTCAGAGCAGGAAGAATCACCAAGCAGCCTTGCTCCTGCCACGAGGCACTGGGTGGAGAATTTCCAGAGGATGGGTCCTCCCTGTGTAGGTATAGAGGGCCGTTCTGAGACTGGCTGTTTGTCCCCCAGCCTCCCTGGCAAAGTGGCGACCACTTAGTGATTGGTGGGACTGGTAGGAAGTCTCCCTCCTGCATTTGGACCAGAGCTTCATTTTATCCGCGTCTCAGATTTGGATACTTGTCTTTGCAGTCTTACAGAGACTGAGGTGAGCTGGACCACGGGTCCATTTTTCCTGCTGGTTATAGCCTTGTTATCTTGATTAGACTTTCCCCATCTCAAAGTGCCTCATCCCAACAACTGGCTGACTTCTGGTTCAAAGGAGAAATAGCCAGAGCCAGTCCCCGCCTACCCCTCCCCCCCCCCCCCCCCCCCCACTGCCCCTGTAGACTCTCTTGCTCACATGTTGTTCAGGGATTTCCCACCACGGTCCACATCATTTCAGGTGTTTCATGTAGGGGTGGGGCGTGGCTGGCATGGGTCGGATCGGCTCCACCGATCAGTGGTCTGGGGCTTCCTGGGGCCCTGGAAAAAGCGGAACTTCTCTCTGCTCACCTCCAGCCTCCACCCTGCCACTCACCACCACCACCTGTACCACTTAGGGACAGTTCACCATGGACAATGACTCTGCAGAGGTCACCAGCAAGCCGCCAACACATTAAAGAAAAACTAACGTTGGACTCTGCATCTTTTTTCCTGGAAAAAAAATCCAGGTCACTTGCAGGCTTATTTCGTATGTCCTGTTTTGTTTTGTTTTTTTCACTACTGCTAAAAAATTCCCCTCCATGCATAGCTCACTTGAGCAACACAAATCGGTCTGTCTGCAAAGTGTGAATATACACCTTGGAGAAATCCTTTTAACGTTTGTAACCAGTGATCAGCAATGTTCGTGGGTGACAGCCTTTGATGGCAGCCTTCCTTTGTCTTTTAGAGACAACTGTCTAAGTGTTCATTGGTCATAAGTTCTTCTAAACTAGAATGGTTTCCTTTGTTTGCTCGTTTTTTTCTTCACGATCAAGCCATTAAGATTTTAGCTCAGTTGGGGCGCCTGGGTGGCTCAGCTGGTTAAGCGTCCGACTTCGGCTCAGGTCATGATCTCGCGGTTCGTGAGTTCAAGCCCCGCGTCGGGCTCTGGGCTGATGGCTCAGAGCCTGGAGCCTGTTTCGGATTCTGTGTCTCCCTCTCTCTGCCCCTCCCCCGTTCATGCTCTGTCTCTCTCTGTCTCAAAAATAAATAAACGTTAAAAAAAAAAATTAAGATTTTAGCTCAGAAAGTCAGGTGACAATGTCCAATATATTTTTTTAAATGTTTATTTTTGAGGAGCACCTGGGCGGTTCAGTCGGTTAAGCATCTGACTTTGGCTCAGGTCGTGATCTCACGGCCTGTGAGTCTGAGCCCCACATCAGGCTCTTTGCTGACAGCTCGGAGCCTGGAGCCTGCTTCAGATTCTGTGTCTCTGTCCTTCTCTGCCCCTCCCCTGCTCATGCTCTGTCTCTTTCTGCCTCAAAAATAAACAAACATTAAAGAAATATTTTTAGTATTTATTTTTGAGAGAGACAGAGAGCGTGCGCACACATGAGCAGGCGAGGGGCAGAGATGGGGCGCGGGGACACAGGATCCAAAGCAGGCTTTGTGCTGACAGCAGTAAGCCTGACGCGGGGCTCAAATTCACAAACCATGAGATCATGACCTGAGCCAAAGTCAGGTGCTCAACCGACTGAGCCATCCAGGCGCCCCACAGTGTCTAATATTTGATGAATTTGTTAAGTTGTCTTACTGGTTTTGTTCCCACCTGAGGCATCATGCTTGGCTCCAATCTTTTTGGGACAAGAGGATCACATTGTTACAAAGGGAAACCCCCCCAAATGCAGAGATAGAAACTTGCTCAAAGTCAGACAAGTAAATCAATTACAGAAATAGGATTAGAAGCCAGTGTCCTGGCTTCTCATCCACACTTCCTATCTGGAAAGAAAAAAAAAAAAATCTTTTCCCCAGGAGTTCATCTCCCAAGGAGCCTCGGAACATTCTAGAGTTCATCTCACAAGGAGCATTGGAATATTCTGGCTGCTCCAGCTGGACTTGAAGGAGGATTCTCCAATTCAGCTCTGGCAGATTCAGTTCGCTCAGTCTTGGCACAAAGATGAAAAGTCCGTAAACGAAGCCCTGCCCTGTGCCGGGCGTCGTCCAGCTGGGAAACCACACGCCTCACACACGGCTGCTGCCCTCTGCTTGTGGTCCTCCGGGTCGTCTCAGGGTTATTTTAAACTCTGATGTGATATCGTCCCAGAATGAAGTTTTCCTGTCAGTCTGTGCCATCGTTTGGTTAGCTGAGGATTAATTCCTGTATCACCACTTTTAGAAGAAGTAGAAGCAAGGAGTGATGCTGGACGTGTAAACAGGGTCAGGTCAGAAGTCACTTGAGAGTCCGGGGGTGTGAGCATCAGGACTGCCTCTTCCAGGATGTCGGTTGACAGAGGCTCCCGTCCACAGAGCGCCAGATGACTGGCCATGACAGCGGTTCAGAGCTCCTCCCCTGTAGGATGTGTCCCTCACGTCTGAGGGCCACGCTCCCTGAGAAGTGCCGAGCTGCGCCCACACCGCTCGGGGGGTGGCCCTTGTTTATGACAGACAGACCCACCGGGGCCTTGAACTGGCATCTCGGGCCACGCCGACCGGCACCTTCCAAACCCTGTGCTCGCACCAGAGTTCCCAGGATGAACCCAACACCTGCCCTGGGCTGCCCCGCCTCGACGGGGCTTCTGTGATGACACAGCCACGGCACCCATCTGCTGGTCGCCACTGACCACGGGCTGCTGTCCCCAACAGCACAGTCCAGTGCTTACCGTCTTCTGAAGGGTGTGTCTGACAGCTTGCAGGTGCCGGTGATTTGAGGATCTTCTCGAAATTTTAAAATTTAAATTTCTTGAATAAAGAGTGGCGACGTCTTCTACGAGCTTGTGCTTGATTTATGTGAAGCTAATGCCAAATGAATGGGGGCCTCAAACATCTGACTCTCGTCCTGTTTAATTGGCAAGGGGAGAGTAAAAGTGAAGAGTGCATGTAAGGTGATACCAGTCACTTCTATTCCTAGTGTGCCCCCCCACAGAAATTCTTGCTCGAAAGATCCATTCATCACGTTATCGTACAAGATAACAAACTACGGGAAATAACCAGTTCTGCATCAACAGGACAAAAGATAAATGGGGGGGGGGGGATAAATAACAGTGGAACAGTGTGTCAGTGAACTGCTCCGGAAAACAGTTCAGGAGGATAAACATAGTATCCCATCTACAGATACTTTTTTTTTTTTTTATTGGATGTTTATTTTGAGAAAGAGAGCCCACGAGCGGGAGAGGAGAAGAAAGAGAGGGAGAAAGAATCCCAAGCAGGCTCCACACTGTCAGCACAGAGCCCAACTCAGGGCTCAAACACACGAACCAGTAGATCATGACCTAGGCTGAAATCAAGAGTTGGACGCTCAACTGACTGAGCCACCCAGGCGCCCCTACGAATACTTTTAAATAGGAAATAATTCTCCGTGTTGCTTAGAGATACGTACATATGTTTTAAAAAGTCTGAAGATGTGTAGGAATAATAAACTGACTTCAGAAGAGAGATTGCTGGGGAGAGGTACCAGGGCACCTCAGCCCCATATTTTTGTTTTATTTGATAAGCTGGGTGGTAGAGAGACCAGGGTGTCTCATGTATTATTCTCTCAATTGCGTTATATGTCTGAAATATTCCATAATACAAAGCAATTTGGAAATTGCTCCACTGAATACTGACTTTTTTAAAAGAGTCATTAATATTAGAACTACTTTGGGTTTTTTTCATGGAATGAAATTAAAGAAAATATAAACAAAAATATTTATTGTCTTACTGAAATAACTTACAGATGATTTTAACTATATTTTCCTGTAGAGTTTGGATATTTTATAATGAGCACATAAGTAGGGAGGAAGAAAACTAGGTTGATTCCATTTGGAAATAAACATCCTTCAAAAGAATTACTGAGACCTTGGGGCGCCTGGGTGGCTCAGTTGGTTGAGCATCAGACCTCGGCTCGGGTCATGATCTCGTGGTTCGTGGGTTCAAGCCCTACGTCAGGCTCTGTGCTGACAGTTCAGAGCCTGGAACCTGCTTTGGACCCTGTGTCTTCCTCTCTCTCTCTCAAAAATAAACATTAAAAAACATTATAATAAAAAAAGGATTACTGAGACCTGGAGTCCTTGCAGGTGAGGACATTTGACTCTGGATAGGCCATCATCATTTCTGTTCCCGAGGTATTGATTCAGAGAAAGAGTGATGCTGAGTTGTTTGTTTGTTTTTTGTTTTTTCATTCAATTCAATTCATTAAATATGTACTAAGTGGAAAACTCCCGTCTTCCCTGAGGTTATAAAAATGAGCCTAAAAATTCCCTATTCTCAAAAGAGCTGGTAGTCTAGAAAGGAAGAAAATATACAAGCACCGTTGTTTGAATACCAGAGTACAAAGTCTAAGATGTGAGGACGATAAAACGTCTAGAAGCATCACAGTGATGGAGGGTGGGGCTCAGCTCCAGGGACCAAGGTGGCAAGCCAGGTCAAGACACTTTTGTTTGAGAGGGTAGTAGCATCTGAATGAGACCCTGAAAACGTGTAAAGCAGCTTTTATCAGGAAGAGTTGGGGTGGTGAATAAATAAAATAATGAAAGCAAACGATGACTGTGGAAACATTACAGGCACCAAAGAGTAAACTCAGGCAGCCAACTCTAGGTTTGGATCGGAATTACAATAAACCTTGGTTTGCAAGTATAATTCGTTCCAGAAACATGCTTGTAATCCAAAGCACTTGTACATCAAGGCGAATTTCCCCGTAAGAAATGGAAACTCAGATGATTCATTCCACAGTCCAAATATATTCACATAAAAATGATGACAATACTGTAACATAATTTAAAATAATAAAGAAAATACAACATATATAGAAAAAGAAATTAATTCCACTTACCTTTGAAAACCTCCGTGGCTGGTGTGAGGGAGACAAGACGGAGGAGGGTGATTGTGTAGGACAGGTTTCACTGTCGCTAATGGAATCATTGCTGTGGATTGGCTCAATGGCATCTTTTTCTCTTCTGTGCGACTTTAATAAGGAAACTATCCAATGACACTTGCTTTTGCCTCCTTTTGAGGATTTTGAGGAAATGTGACATTGCATTGTCGTTAAACAAATTCATTGCTTGCACTGCTACGGCCTTATTTGGGTGGTGCTCTTCTATAAAATTTGCACTGTTTCCCACATTTTATACCTCTCCCTAATCTCGTTCGAAGTGAGGGATTCCTCTGCCTTTTCCTCCCCCTCCCCTGCAGACAAGATCTCCTCCGTAACCTCTTGGGGTTGCTTGCGATGCAGATCCGGCAGTGTGTCGGTGGTCAGCTCCAGGCCATGTGTCTCCACCAGCTCCCAAATGTCATCCTCATTCACCTCCAGTCCCATGGTCTTCCCCAAGGACACAATCTCATCGACAACTGGTGGCTCCCGTTCATGTGCAAGTCCCTCTACGTCATGCCCAAGAGCACAATCAGGCCACAGTTTTCTCCAAGCAGAATTGAGGGTTCTCTTGGTGACCCCATCCCATGCTCTATTGATGACCTTGAGGCAGTTCACGATGTGGAAATGACTTTTCCAAAACTCTCAGAGGGAAAGGTTTGTTCCTTCGGTCACCTCGAAGCATCGCTGAAATAATGCTCTGGTGTAAAGCTTTTTAAAGTACAAAATGACCAGCTGGTCCATGGCCTAGAGGATCGGAGTGGTGTTGGGAGGAAGGAACTTGACCTTAATGAACTCGAGCTCCTCCAGTAAGTCATCCTCAAAGCCTGGAGGATGAGTAGGAGCATTATCCATGACCAGCAAGGCTTTGAGTGGCGGATTCTTTTCAAAAAGATATTTCTTCACTGCAGGACCCAAGACCTCGTTGATCCACTAATCGAACAAGATACAAGTGACCCAAGCCTTGCTGTTGGACCCTCCACATAACGCTTAACTGGCTCTTCTGCACATTGCATTTCTTTTTTTTTTTTTAATGTTTATTTATTTTGGGAAGACAGAGCATGAGAGAGAGAGAGAGAGAGAGAGAGAGCACAAGCAGGGGAGGGGCAGAGAGCGAGGGAGACAGAATCCTAAGCAGGCTCCATGCTCTGAGCTGTCAGCAGAGCCCGATGTGGGGCTTGAACTCATGAACTGTGAGATAATGACCTGAGCCGAAGTCAGATGCTAAACTGACTGAGCCACCCATCCACCCCATGCACCTTCATTTCTTGAAGGCTCATGGATTCTCTGAATGATACACGACCGGGGGCTTGACTTTGAACTCCTGGCTTGCGTTAGCACGAGAGGGTGAGACAGTCTTTCATGGGTTCGTGACTGGACATTTCATTCTCTTCTGTAATGTAGGTCCTCTTTGGCATCTTTCTCCCCCCCAAAAACGCCATCTCGTCGCAGTTAAAAACTTGCTCCTTCAGGTAATGCTTGGAAACCATGAGCTTCTGGAACTCGGTGGTAAACACCTCAGCTGCCTTAGCATCTGAACTCACAGCCTCACCATGCCTCACAACAGCGTGGATGCCACTTCTCCTCTTAGTTATCAAACCATCTTGCCTTGCAGCCTTTATTTTCCGTTGACGTACCTGGCAGTTTACTTACAAGGTCGGTGTACAAGGCCTTCGCCTTCTCCCAGATAAAGTTCTCGGTCACAGTGTCCCCTGCTAGTTGCTTCTCATTTGTATAAACCAGAAGCAACTTTTCTACATCTTCCAGAACACGTGGCCGTTGCTTTGATATTCTCGTGACTCCTTTGGCTGCGCCTAGCCCCCTTCTTTCTTCTTTCTTCTTTAATGTTGTGCAAATGGTCAATCCTGGCTTCTTATAAAGTCTTGCAATGCTGGCCACTTGCATACCCCATTCGTACTTGTCAATGATTTCCTTCCTAACTTCTCCTGTAATCGTCTTCTCACCTCCTTTCTTTTCAACCCTTTACTGCATGGGGGCCATTATATATGCTCACATGGATGTTGACTACAGTGCAGTATTAATAAACTCTTGTCATACACTGTATTTCGTGTCACCGGCAATAGTGTGGCAGAGGAAAGGGTCTATATCTGCAGGCAGCCCGACCTAGAATGAAGCAAGCATTCATCCGTAAGCTCACTCTTGTCTGGAAAAGCAAAGGGCTGTCCACAGGTGCTTTGAGGTGACAACAAATACATTAGTGCCAGTCGTGGGCACCTTCCAACGTTCTGAAAAATCACTGATTTCTGCCAAACACCACAGCCTGAGACCGAGCATCCGAGCATGGGAGGTGATTACCCACAATCCCATAGTGAGAGAGAGAGAGAGAGAGACAGAGAACAACCACTGCCTCAGTTGTGATCACGTGACATTCGGCGTCGCGTACTACGCGTGTCACAAGACGTCGCTCATTTATCAAGTTACAATTTATTAGAAATGTTTGCTCGTCTTGTGGAACGCTCGCAGAACAACTTACTTGCAATCCAAGGTTTTACTGTATTTGATTTTGAATATTATAGGGAGGAAGTGTGGTACCAATTCTTTAAAGCCTCTCATATTTGACGTTTCAGAAGAGTTCACGCACCATTACATTAAATATGGTTTCAGAAATAAAATCAAAACAGCTTGATCTGAGCCTCTGCTTTTTCTTGCCTTATATGAACATCAGCCTCACCTATTTTACTAATGAACTCCTGTGTGAAAAGTACCAAGCAGGTGTTAAACTTCATCACTTCCAAGTAGAGCAGATGCCATTTCTGCTCAGAGAGGGATTTCATGGCTGTTTCTGGTCCTGCTCAGTTCTGTGCGGGGTGGGGGTGGGGGGCACTGGCATAATTAACATGAGGGCACTCTGGCTGCCGCGGGTTCAGTCACAAAGACTCCAAGGAAACAAGCCTTCAAAGAGGCAGCTGGTAATAAATGACTAGTGAGCTACAGAGGAGGCCAGATGAGATGGTGAGAGCAGGCGCCCTTGACCAGGGACTGGCATGAAGCCCCAGAATCAAAGGAGGCTGAGGACTCGGATCACAAAAGTGGAGGGAAGCCGCTGAATGAAGCACACGGGACAGGAAGCTGGGCCTGCAGCAGGGGAGCCGTCATTAACACGGGCCACCGTCCAGCGCCGTGAGTCAGAGTGAATCGGGCTGGTGTGAATCTCAATCCACAAACTCTGGTGCGGGGGAGAAAGGTGATTCTTCTGATTTTCCAATAACTCGACTTTGACTGAAGCATGCATCCTTTTGGCTGGCAAGGAACTTTAGTCTCAGTTTTTACCAGGTGTCCCCAGCCTCCCTGGGATTGCCTCAGGGTCTCCCCAGGACTTAGGAAAGGCCAGGGTGTGGGAGAGGTGCCCCCTTGGTCCTCGAGGCATCTGTCCACCAGGTGACCAATGAGACACCCACCAACTGGGCATCGGCCCGTGAGGCGAGTGCCTCTTGGTGGCCTCGGGTCCTGCCTGGGGGCACAACACTCTCCTCTGGGACCCTCTCTGCTTCAGAGCAGTAGGCGGCCAGTTTGTTTTTGGGTCTTGCCACCCCCCCCCCCATGCCCCACCTAAGACTCCCACCCCCAGCCCCAGCCACGCTGGCTATTGGTGAGGGTTACCCTCTAGTCCTGGGGCAACTCCACTGTTCGCCCTGCTCTGGTGAAGGCATTGGCGTCCTATCTCCCAAATTCTTTCCCACCTCTGAGGCTCAGGCTTTGGAAACAAAAGTCTAAGACTCTTGGGCGTGTCTGTTGTTTAACCTACCACACCGGTCCCTCCATGGATTGGGAGGTGTAGGTCAACATCTGTAAGTGTGGTACGATCCCTGTGTTTGAGGTCACTTGATTCGGGTTTTCTTTCAGGCTTCACCCTACTCCAGGCGGCCTGGCTTTCCTCCCTGACAGGTTAACACACACAGAAGGCTTGCACTTCCTGACAGAGCCCTGGGGAGAGCCGATGGTCCACATCACAAGCCCCCTGGCCCAGCCTGCTCCCGTGTGCCTCCATCGTACTGATAACTGCCACTTATCGAGGCTCCCCCCCCCCCACTGTGCCAGGCAGTTTTCTAGACCCCTCACTCACATTATCTCATTTAATCTTCAAAACTGCCATGAAGGCAGGTATAATTACACCTCATCCTCAGAGGAATTTTAGGGCAGTGAGACTTCTGTGTGACAGTCTAATGATGGCCATGTGTCATTATACATTTGTGCAAACCCATAGAAGGTATAACGCCAAGAATGAACAACGACTGTGTGAACTGTGGCCTCTGGGTGCTAATCACGTGTCAGTGCAGGTTCATCAGTTGTAACCGATGCACGAGGCTGGTCAGCGGTGCTGGTGGTGGGGACACTGTGCAGGTGTCGGGGTGGGGGGGACACAGGAGATCTCTGTACTTTCTGCTCAGTTTTGCTGTGAAACTAAAACTGCTCTGAAAAACGAAGTATTTTTGTTTAAAAGAGGTTGGGGGGCGCCTGGGTGGCGCAGTCGGTTAAGCGTCCAACTTCAGCCAGGTCACGATCTCGCAGTCCGTGAGTTCGAGCCCCGCGTCGGGCTCTGGGCTGATGGCTCAGAGCCTGGAGCCTGTTTCCGATTCTGTGTCTCCCTCTCTCTCTGCCCCTCCCCCGTTCATGCTCTGTCTCTCTCTGTCCCAAAAATAAATAAACGTTGAAAAAAAAAAAATTAAGAGGTTGAGAGGGTGGCAAAAGAAGGTTTGGAAGGTGGGAAAGGGAAGTATAGTCCTAAGCAAGAGGAGAGAGACCAGGGAAGGGGCCGCATGCCTGGAGCTGTGTGTAGGTCACAGGATCATCCTGCGAAAGATACTTTCACCAAGATCCCTGAATACCTTTGTCATGCGGGGGCCTCACCTGCCTTCTGGTCGTTCTTTTCTGGGTCCTGCTGGGGGGCTCCCTTCCGAGTCAGCTCTTCCCCAGGGTGAGAAGGTCAGCAATGTGTTACAGATTTTCCAAGAGCTGCAATTTACTAACAGTCTTCCTCTGAGGGTCAGGAGCCTGTTTGCCAACAGCAGTCTTGACCAAGACAAAAACAGGTTTCTAGAGGTGAGAGGGAATCGTGATGGAGACAAGGACGACAGAGAAACCTTATTTGATCGGTCTTCCCACGAAAAATCTTACAGGAAGCCAATGAGGTGGGAAATAAATTTGCAAACACACACACACACACGATGTAAAGTTAAATCCTGATGCTTTGGAACAAAATCATGTCATTTCTTAAAAAGACGAATTCTCCAGGAATGTGCCAGTTAGTGGCTTGCTGAAGAATGTTTATAGGAAAATTCATTATTCTTGAATAATGCTCAGAGCTGAAATAGGACAGCGTTTGTCCTTTCCTCAATTAAAAGTCACATGGACAATTCAAATGTGTCATTTTTCTCTGACAGTCAGACACTTCCCACCTTGTGAAAATAGCTTTTCTGTTGAAATAGTGTCACGAAGATGGGATTTGACATAGTCTGAAGAACCACACTGTCTTTCAGAGGACTCGCTTGGGACCCATGACCGCTTTCTTCTTTCTGCTTTCTCCCTTTCGGCCTGGAAAAGTCTCTCCTAGGCCACCGTTGTGTTCTGGAAACAGATAACTTGTCTGATTTCACGGGTTCACAGCTGGAGTGGAGTTTTTGCCTCAGGATGAATCATAACTCACATCTCCTCCATACTTGATTTAGATGAGATTTTTTTTTTAATTTTTTTTAACGTTTTACTTATTTTTGAGACAGAGAGAGACAGAACATGAACAGGGGAGGGTCAGTGAGAGGGAGACACAGGATCCGAAACAGGCTCCAGGCTCTGAGCTGTCAGCACAGAGCCCGACGCGGGGCTCGAACTCACGGACCGCGAGATCATGACCTGAGCCAAAGTCGGCCGCTCAACCGACTGAGGCACCCAGGCGCCCCTAGATGAGATTTTAGAAGAAGATTAAGCTTTGGGGCTGTTGGGATGGGGGTGAATTTACTTTTCATGTAAGAAGGACATCAACTTTGGGGGTCCGGAGGGCGGAGTATTATGGACTGAGTTGCATCCCCCACCAAATTCAGAACGTTACAGAATGTGACCCTATTTGGAGAAGGCCTTAAAAGAGGTAATTAATGGGGTCATGTGGATGGGCCCTAATCCAATGTGACTGGTGTCCTTATATGAAGAGATTAGGACATGGGGCGCCTGGATGGCTCAGTCACTTAAGCCTCTGACTCTTGATTTCAGCCCAGGTCATGCTCTCACAGTTCGTGAGTTCGAGCCCCACTTCAGGCTCTGTGCTGACAGTACAGAGCTTGCTTGGGATACTCTCTCTCTGCCCCTCCCCTGCTCCCACACACACACACTCTCTCTCTCTCTCAAAATAAATTAATAAACTTTAAAGAAAAAACAAGATTAGGACACAGACACACAAAGACAGAGGCCATATGAGGACACAGCAAGAAGATGACCGTGTGTAAGCCAAGGAAAGACACCTCAGAAGAAACCAACCTGCCAGCACGTTGACCTTGGACTTGTGACCCCCTGAACTGTAAGAAAATAAGTTTCTGTTGCATAAGCCCCTTAGTCTGTGGTACTCTCTTATGGCAGCCGGGGCAGACTAATACAGCTGGAGAGTGCCCGAAGTGAGGCTGAAGGAGATAGGGAGGGGCCGGCTGCATATCGGGCGTGGGTGAAAGGGTCACACATCCTCTTCCCCTGCTGCATAAGAACCCAGCCTTGTTAACCACCTAGCTCTCTTGCCCCGCCTTGCAGCTGTAACAAACAACCACAAAATGAGTGGCTTAAAACAATCCATTCATCGTACTGCACTTCTAGAAGTCAGAAGTCGGAAAAGGGTCTCGCTGGGCTAAAATTAAGGTGTTGGCAGAATCGCATTTGTTTCTGCTCTGAAGGAAAGCCTGTTTTCTTGCCTTTTCCAGCCTCCAGAGGCTCCATACATTCCTTGAGGCGTGGCCCTCTTCCATCTGTAGAGCCAGCAGTTAGCATCTTAAAATCTCAGACTTTGACACTGACTCTCCCACCTCCTTCTCTCTCTTATAAGGACCCTTGTGATTGTATTGGGCCCATCCACATAATCCAGGATAACCTCCCTATTTTATTTTTATTATTTTTTTTCAACGTTTATTTATTTTTTTGGGGGGGGGGGGACAGAGAGAGACAGAGCATGAACGGGGGAGGGGCAGAGAGAGAGGGAGACACAGAATCGGAAACAGGCTCCAGGCTCTGAGCCGTCAGCCCAGAGCCCGACACGGGGCTCGAACTCACGGACCGCGAGATCGTGACCTGGCTGAAGTCGGACGCTTAACTGACTGCGCCACCCAGGCGCCCCAATAACCTCCCTATTTTAAAGTCAACTGATTAGAGGCACCTGGGTGGCTCAGTTGGTTACGTCTCTGACTTCGGCTCAGGTCACGATCTCTTGGTTTGTGGGTTCGAGCCCCGCATCGGGCTCTGTGTTGACAGCTCGGAGCCTGGAGCCTGCTTCGGATTCCATGTCTCCCCCATTTGCACTCTGTCTCTCAAAAATAAATAAGTGCTAATTTTTTTTAAGTCAACTGATCAGCAACCTTAATTCCATCTGCTATCTTAATTCCTCCTTGTCATGTTACATAGTGTATACACAGGTTCCGGGAATCGGGACATGAGCCTCTTTGGGAAGCCACTCTTCTGCCTACCTACTATACTCCTGAAACTAGATAAGACAGCATATGTCAACTGTATTGTCAGGCAGCATCGTTCGGATTGCATAAGCATTACTTATGGACCGGAAGCAGCCGTGAAGGAGCTTCAAACACCTCACGTGGACACGATACTTTGGGCTTTCCCAAGTGTTTGGTGACTTCTGTAAGTGGCATGTCCCTGTGGGGACCCGGAAGCTCTATTGAAGAGATGCTGCTTCTGCGGGCAGGGGTCTGTTGCACCAAGGTGGACCCTGCCCCTCCACTGTAGATCTCATCCCTGAACGCCGTATAAACTGCAGTGAGAACTTCTGAAGGACTCCTCGTGCATGTGCCGATACTGTTGCGCTGGCCAGCTGGGGCTTCTGTCCTAGCTTTCGGAATAGATTGGTCTGTGTTGTGTTACAGTCACGTGAGTCTGAAAGTGTGGTCGGTCGTCAGCATCGTACTGGGCGAAAGTGGTTGGCTTTCCTCTTACGACCAATGAGGAGCTATAGTCGTCTTCCTTGGCCACCAACAGAGTACCACAGAGCAGGTGGCTCACACAGCAGGAATTTATGTTCTCACGGTTCTGGAGGCTGAAGTCCAAGACCAAAGTGCTGGCAGGGTTGGTTTCACTTTGCTGTGAAGAACATTATTGGTATTTTTTGTTTGAACCTTGCATGAAGTCTGAGGCATAGATGAGAGCGATAGAGCAGTGCAAACTTCCTGACTGGGGCGGTCATATTGTGGTTATGGGAGAGAATGTCCTTGTTTTTCGGAAATGCATAATATTTTTTTTAAGTTTCTTTATAAATTTTGAGAGACCGAGAGCATGAGCGGGGGGACGGGCAGACAGAGAGGGAGAGAGAGAATCCCAAACAGGCTCAAGTCCCAGGTTAGCAGAACTTGAACTGAGGAAGCATGGGATCGTTGATCTGAGTCGAAATCAAGAGTCAGATGCTTAAGCGACTGAGCCCCCAGGTGCCCCAAGAAACACATAGGATTGAGGAGTAATAGGGAGTCAGCTGGCAACTCACACTCAGGTGGTTCAGAGAAAAAAAAATTCTCTGTGCTACACTTGCAACCTTTCTGTGCACTTGAGATTGTTACAAAATGTTTAAAGTTTGACATTAAAGGCCACTCTTCAAAAGTAAATGATGCCAACGAGCACATGAAAAGATGCTCGGCATCGTAGCCCGTAGGCAAATGCAAATGAAAACCACAGTGAGGTCCCACCTCACGCCTACTGGGATGATTATAATCCCCCCAAAATGGGAAGTAACAAATGTTGGTGAGGATGTGGAAAAATTGGAACCCTCCTACATTGCCGGTCGGAATGTAAAATGGTCCAACACAGGTACTCCGACAAATATAGGCATATGCCTGTTCAAAGCAGAAGTAAGCACAATAGTCAAAAGGCAGGGAGAGCTCACCTGTCCATCAAACAAAGTAAGGGCAAAAAATTGTGGTATATCCATACAGTGGAATATTACTCAGCCACAGAAAGGAACAAAGTACTGATACATGCTGCACCCTGGATATAACCTCAAAACATTACATAGGTCAGACACAGAGGGGCACATCGTGAATTATTCCATTTATACGAAATGTCCAAATAGAAAAATCCATAGAGACAGAGAGCAGCTTGGCTGTTGCCAGGGGCTGTGGGGAGAGCCACTTAATGAGTATGGAGTTTTATTCTGGAGTGATGGAAATGCACCGAAACTAGACGGAGGTGGTGTTGTGCAACATTGTGAATGTACTAAATGTTCACTTTGAAATAGTTACTTATGCCAGGTGAATTTCACCTCCATAGAAATTCACTTGGAAATCCCAGCATTTCCCTGTAAATGGTGTCTTAAAAAATGGTTAGAGATAAAATGCAGTTGCCAGCAGCTGGAGTCTTTAGAAATAGTGTTTCCTGGAACCGGTCCCAGAGGTTGGAACTGCCTCATCTTCATTGGGTAGCTTGGCCTGTCGCCAAGGCTACTGCTTCTTAACAGGACACAGGCTGTGGCATTTGAAGCCCATGTTAGAGAGTGAACCACCAGAGTGAGGCGAGAGGGCTGTGCTAGAAACCCTCCCAGAGAGGGAGGCAGTGCATCCAGGCTCACGATAGCCACTGGTTTTACTCGGATACTGGAAGCTTCGCCTGCACCCTAGAAAGATGGCTAAAATACCAAGGGGCGGAAGGGGTCTGGCTGGGAGAGGCCAACAGGCAAATCGGCATGAGCTGCTTCTCTCCCATCAAAGAGCATGACCCACTGAATGTGTGCTGGCGTTTTTGATGGCATCGTGTGGGAGGTACAGCATACAGCTGACCCGTGAACTACACAATTTGAACTGTGAGGGTCCACTTCTATGTGGATTCTTTTCGACCGGTACAGTACAGTACTGTAAATGTATTTTCCTTATGATCTCCTTAATAACATTTCCTCTTCTCTAGCTTACTTTACTATAAGGATACAGGGCATAATGCATAGAAGATACAAAATAAGGGCTAATCGACTGTTTATGTTACTGTTAAGGCTTCCGGTCAACAGTAGGCTGTTAGTAGTGAAGTTTGGGGGGAGTCAGAGGTCGTATGCAGATTTTGGGTTGCACGGAGGGTTGGCGCCCCTACCTCCCACGTTGTTCAAGGCTCAAACGCATATAGTTCAGATCGTTCCCAGAGCCAGCTGCCTGTATGGCTTACCTCTGTTTCTCCAAGAACAAGCTCCACGTTCTACCCAATGGCCATGGCCGACAGCCTCATTTAAGACTGCGCTGTCTGTACCAACTACATAAAGGCTGGAGCCCTTCATGACCCAGAAGCTCTGCTGTCACTTCTCCATTCTGCAAAATTGCACTTTACGGAGCCTCGGACACAGTCCTAGCAATTTTGTGCCCTTTGGTCCACGATGAGTAACTTATTGGGTTTTTGGTATTTTTTCGCTTTTTACATTTTCTTGGCCACAGGGGAGGGGGCCTCCTCCTGTCCCTTGAGGTATTCACAGTTTCTTCCACCACTGCAGCCTCCCCTGGGGGTCCAGGGGGCCGCTGGGCACATGGGGTGGGGTGTGTTCCCATGATCACAGACGGGCACTGGGTAGTTCTGGGCATGGCCTTGTTGATGATAGTGGAGTATTTGGTGAAGGGGCTGAGGGGGGGTAGAATTACAGCGAGCCCCCCGATGGCAAAGGACGCAACCAGCACCAGCTCCTTGGCCCAGGCATCCTCGGGGAAGGTGGTGCATCTCCCGGCCATCTTGGCCTGTCAGCCACAGCCAGTCATTTGTGGGTTCTTTTCAGTATTAAATCTTCTACAATTCTGAAAACACAGACTGAAGATCAAAGAAACAGAGCAGAGATGAGCACAGGGGTCTCCTTCCTGTGCCCAGCCCTGCCACGCTGGTTTGAGCCAAGGCTCTCACCTGGCCCTGCCTTCTGACTCCTGCCCCCTCTTCCTCTGAGCCTTTCCATGAGCGGACTTCTGGTGGCCCTACAGGCACGACCGACAACTCTCTGTCCATCTTCAGCTCAAGCTCACTTCTAAGCTGCATCCCCATCAGTCCACCTGTCTGCCGGGCATGGTCTCTTCGGGGTCCTAAAGTCGCTCCAAGTGCAGCCTGCCCCACGTGAGCTCACCGCACACCCCTGAAAACCCCGCTTTCTCTTTTTAAGCCTGGTGAGTTTCCCCGAAAGTCGGCCAGCCACCTTCCTTCCCCACCTTCCCCAGCGTTCAGATCCCATGTCGTCCTCTCCGCACTTCCATCCCGGTACTAGCTCTCCATCACCCCCCGTCATCTCCCTGCCAGAGCTTCAGGTGCACGCAGCGGGTCTCTCATCTAGACTCGTGGAGCTTCCGAAGTGGTCTGCTTGTGTGTCTCATTCACCTCTTGCACATTCTCCACACTAGGTTGAGGTGATCTTTCTAAAATGTAAAAGCCGCTCATTACCTCTCTGCTTCAATATCCTTCACTTGATTCTAACTGCCTACTTGATTCAGGTCTCACCTCCTTAGAGTGGCATTTGAGACCCTCCGTGCTATGACCCTGGGCTCCAGGAATAAAGAAGCATGCAGCTTTTAGAGCATTCCAGGCTTGTTTATACCTTGCCTGCCTGTACACATGCTGTTCCCTCTGCCTAGTGGCCTCCTCTTCGCCTTCCCAGGTTCAGAGTGAGTATGAAGCCCTCCCACTCTTCTGTCCCTGTCCACCCCAAGAAGAATCCATCCTCTCCTTTTGGGCCCCACTCCCCTTCACAGATTCTGTGGTGGCTCCTTGGATCTATGATTGCATATGCTGCTCTTAGTTTGTCTCCCACACTAAATAGAGGGCAACAGCCATGTTTGAATCACCCCCTCATTTCTTGAGTGTTGTGCCTGACATAGTAAAGGCTGAATAAATGAATAATGGGTGATTGATTTGAGGTTCTCACTAATTAGCTGTTTCCTGACTTTGGGGAAATAACTGGCTAGACCTCAGTCGTGTCATTTGTGAAGTAAGGGAATTGTAGGTTGTTACTTTTGTTCTACAGATTGCTTCTCAGTCCGTGTTCCCGTCACCCCAAGAGGAGTTTCTTTCACACATCCATGAAACACCATGCCATTCTCAGAGAAGTGTTTCCTTATGGGTCTTACAAAGAACAAAACATAATGACTCTCTGTAAAAATGATCATAAACCTACGGCCCCAGTCTTGGGTTCGTGCTGATAACTGGGTTGAGTTCCCCTCCCCATTCCTACCCACCTGGAACATCACAGTGTGATATTATCCGGAAATAGGAGATGTAATTGGTGAAGATGAGGTCAATACTGGATTAGGGAAGGCCTTATATCCAGTATATGGTTGGTGCCCTTGTAAGAAAAGCAGGGGACAGAGAAACTTGGAGAATTGGGGGCCGTGTAGATGCGAGCAGAGATTGGAGTGATGTGTTTATAAGCAAGGAATGCCAAGGATCACTGGGAGGCCCCAGACCAGGAAAAAGAGAGGAAAGATCCTCCCCTCAAGTCTTCAAAGAGAACGTGGCTCCACGTGGTCTTAATGGTCTTCACATGGGCTTCGTTTCAAACTTCTAGCCTCCAGAACCATGGGAATAAATGACACCAGGTTTCAAGCCACCGAGTTTGTGATTTGTTATGATGGTGCTAGGACACCAGCACACTGGCCCAGCCACATCACCTCTCAACTGCCTCTTCCTCCTTGGTGCAGTGATCTCCCCACCAGTAGAGTCGCCATGAGACAAATGAAGAGTATCTCATTCTATACCGTAAGATACCACACACAGGGCATGAGTCTTTGGGCATGGTCAAGGGCATGGTCCAGTTCGAGTAATGAGTTTGTAATCCGGCAGGCAGTAAAAGAATTAACTTCGTACTCTATGAAGTCTGGTGGAAAAGCAACAGCTCTTGGCCCTTTTAATGCTTGTTCCTGTCAAATAAGATTTTGGGACTCTATCTGCAAAGCCAAAGAAATGATTGGAGGGTGGCTGGGGTGGCCACGTAGATGAGAGAGCGGGAAGTATTAAGGGTCACACGGAAGACGGACGTGGTTTCTCTTTCTCTTGTTTATTCTGCACCGACTTGGCAAATGCCCTTAAATATAGCAGCTGGTCTGCCAACCCTTTCTAATTTTCTTGACCTTAATCAGGGCCAGATAAGGAGGGCAGTCACGTGGTGACTGGTGACCAGCAGGTTCCAGCCTCCCTCAGACTCCGAGTGCTCTCCTAAGAATCTCTTGCCCCTTGGGCCCATTACAGTACGTGCCAGGCTAAAGGCTCCTTGACTCTGTGCTTGTTTGGCATCGGTGTGATGAGATGTTATCAGATCAGGCAGATGCTGTCAGGGAATCAAGATGTAAATTGAGTAACTGAGACCCAGATTGTAAAATGCCCCAAGCTCCACCATCACCGTATCTACTTTGCAGAGTGCAAGTTCAAGCAGGGGTGGGGCTGGCCATGGCCTTGTTCCCTACCGAGGGGACCGAGGGGACCATGCTCCCACTGAAGACGGGTGTGACAGCACCTGATTCTCTGCTCAGGGCCCAGGATATCCAGCTCTGTCCTGGAATGGCCGTGGGAAGAAGCAAGATTTCCCTGGAGAGGCTCAAATACCACTTTGCTGCTACAGTGGTTATGACCTTTCAGGTGAAAGATCTCTCTCCCTTTTACATCCCTTGTTTTGAAGCTGATGTGACCTCCGTTATTGGGGGGCACTCCAACATGTTGACTCAGTATATAAAATGGTTGTGGCAATCCGAAACCGATTTATCTTAAAGCTAGGGAAGAGGGATCTTAACTAAGTGATTTTGTGAACGCTGGGAGAACCTCTCCTCAGCTTCTATGCCCAAAGCAGTGCCACCTGGCATCTAACAGGATTGTAGGGTGAAAACAGCAGCATCCTTACATTTCTATTTGTAGCCCCCCTAACCCGTGGGGACTGGACCCAAGAGCAAATCTGCATGACAGGTACCATGCAGTACTGGAAACAGTGACTCAAGGCCAAGGTGTGGCTATCAAGGCCAAGGTGTGGCTATCAAGGCCAAGGTGTGGCTCGCGATCCAGGGCTCTGTCTCCAGTGTGTGTTGGGCTCTGTCTCCAGTGAGCTGCTTCCCGGGGACGTGTGGGACCTGGCAGGCCCACGCCACCAGTCTATGCCCAGAAAGTGAGCGTGGCTTCCCAAGGTGGACTCTTTGCTGTAATTTATGCCTCGCATTTGGTTTTCCAAGTAGAATTTCTTAAATTACTACTTTTGTGTCAAGATTTGAAAGTATTTTCAAGTTTTTCTCATGAACGGGCAGTGAATTTTGTCAAATGCTTTTTCTGCGTCTGTTAAGATCATCCTCTGATTTTTATCCTTCCTTTTGGTAACGTGGTGCATCACGCTGATTTGCAAATATTGAACCATCCTTGCATCCCTGGAATAAATCACACTTGATCATGGTGAATGATCGTTTTAATTTATTGTTGAATTCAGTTTTCCAATATTTTGTCAAGGATATTGGCATCTGTTCATCAGGGATATTGGTTTATAATTCTTTTTTTGTACTGTCTTTGTCTGGCTTTGATATTAGGTTAATGCTAGCCTCATAGAATGAATCTGGAGGTTTTCTTTCCTCTTCTATTTTTTGAAATTTTTTAAAAAATATTTTCAGGAGGGGCTCCTGGGTGGCTGAGTCGGTTGAGCGTCCGACTTCGGCTCAGGTCATGATCTCGCGGTCCGTGAGTTCGAGCCCCACGTCGGGCTCTGTGCTGACAGCTCGGAACCCGGAGCCTGTTTCGGATTCTGTGTCTCCCTCTCTCTGACCCTCCCCTGTTCATGCTCTGTCTCTCTCTGTCTCAAAAACAAATAAACATTAAATAAATAAATAAATAAATAAATAAATAAATAAATAAATAAATATTTTGAGGAGACTTAGTCTTAACTCTTCTTTGAACATTCAGTAGAATTCATCTGTGAAGCCATCGGGTCCTTCAGTTTTGTTAGGAGTGTTGATTTGATTACCGATTCAATTTCATTACTAGTAATTGGTCTGTTCAGATTTTCTCTTTCTTCCTGGTTCGGTCCTGGAAGATTATATGTTTCTAAGAACTTATCCATTTCTTCTAGATTGTCCAGTTTGTTTGGACAACTATTTATCCAATTATACGGTTGTTTGTATAATTTTTTGTAATAGTCTCTTAAAATCCTCTGTATTTCTGTGATGCTAGTTGTAACTCCTCCTTCTGATTTTATTTATCAGAGTCCTCTTTTTGTTTTCTTGATGAGTCTGGCTACGGTTTTATCAATTGTGTTTATCTTTTCAAATAACCAACTCTTGGTTTCATTGACCTTTTTATTGGTTTTTGTTTATTTTAAACTTTTTTTTTTTTAGAGAGAGAGAGTGCAAGTGGGAGAGAGGGGCAGAGAAAGACAGAGAGAGAGAGAGAGAGAGAGAGAATCTCAAGCAGGCTCCATGCTCAGCGAAGGGCCTGACATGGGGCTCGATCCCATGACCCTGGGATTATGACCTGAGCCAAAATGAAGAGTAGGATGCTCAACCAACTGAGCCACCATGGTGCCCCATTTGTTTGTTTGTTTTTGCCTCTTTTTCATCTATTTCTTCTCTGATCTTTATTTCCTTTCTTCCTACTACCTTGAGCTTTGGGGTTTTTTTCCCTAGTTCCTTGAGGTATAAGTTAGATTGTTTATTTCAGATTTTTCTTGGCTTTTTTTGAGGAGGGCCTATACCTCTAAAACCTCCTCTTTGGACAGCTTCTCTGCATCCCAAAGGTTGGGGAATATTGTGTTTTCATTTTCATTTGTCTCAAAGTATCTTTTTAATTTCCTCCTTGATTTCTTCATTGACTTGTTGGTTGTTTAGTAGCATATTGTTCAGCCTCCACGTGTTTGTGTTTTTCCAGGTTTATTTTCTCATGATGAAACCGGTCATTTCAGTTTCATAGCATTGTGGGCAGAAAAGATGCTTCAGATGATTTCAATCTTCTTAAATTTTTCTCTGAGACTTGTTTTGTGGCCTAACGTAATCTATCCTGGAGAATGGTCTGTGTGCACTGGAAAAGAATGTGTATTCTGCTTTTGGGGAATGAACATTCCATATGTACCTGTTAAGTTCATATGGTCTAATGTGTCGTTCAATGCCACTGGTCTATATTGATTTGCTGTCTGGATGATCTAGCCATTGATTTAAGTGGATGTTAAAGACCCCTACTTTTATTGTATTACTGTCAGTTTCTCCCTTCATGTCTGTTAATATTTGCTTTATGTACTTAGGTGCTTCCATGTTGGGTGCATAAACATTTACAATTATATCCTCTTGTTGGGTTGATCCCTTTATTGTTACCTAATGTCCTTCTTTGTCTCTTTTTACAGTATTTTTTTTTTTAGTTTTAATTTTATTTATTAATTTTGAGAGGAGAGAGAGGAAGAGGAGGAGGGACAAAAAGAGAGTATGAGAGAATCCCAAGAAGTCCTCATATTGTCAGCACGGAGCCCAGTGTGGGGCTCGAACCCACAAACATGAGATCATGACCGGAGCCGAGATCAAGAATCAGACACTTAACCACATATGTGCACACCCTTACAGTCTTTGTTTTGAAGTCTATTTTGTTTGCCATAAGTATTGTTACTCCAGCTTTTTTTCATTTCCGATGCATGAAATATCTTTTTATATACCTTCACTTTCCGTCTGCATGTGTCTTTAGATACGAAGTGAGTCTCTTGTAGGCAGCATATAGATGAGACTTGGGTTTTTTATCATTCAGTTACTCTCTTTCTTTTGATTGGAGCATTCGTTCCATTTAAAGTAGTTGTTGAGGGGCGCCTGGGTGGCGCAGTCGGTTAAGCGTCCGACTTCAGCCAGGTCACGATCTCGCGGTCCGTGAGTTCGAGCCCCGTGTCGGGCTCTGGGCTGATGGCTCGGAGCCTGGAGCCTGTTTCCGATGCTGTGTCTCCCTCTCTCTCTGCCCCTCCCCCGTTCATGCTCTGTCTCTCTCTGTCCCAAAAATAAATAAAACGTTGAAAAAAAAATTTTTTTAAATAAAGTAGTTGTTGATTGCTATGTTTTTATTGCCATTTTGTTCATTATTTCGGGTTGCTTTTGTAGTTCTTCTCTGTTCCTTTCTTCTTCTCTTGCTCCCTTCCCTTGTGATGTGATGACTGTCTTTAGTCTTTGGCTAAGATTCCTTTCTCTTTATTTTTTGTAGATCTATTATAGGTTTGTGGCTTTTGGTTACCATGAGGTTCATATAAAACACCATATGGAGATATAGCAGTCTGTTTTAAGTTGATAGCTTCTTAAGTTTGTACACATTCTAAAAGCACTACATTTTTACTCCCTCTCCATGTTTATATATTTTGATATCATATTTTACATATTTTTATTTTTTATTTTTTTCTTGATAATTTTTTTTTTACTTCTAGTTATGGCCTTTTCTGCTTAAACAAGTCATTTTAACACTTCTTTTTTTTTTTTTTTAATTTTTTTTTCAACGTTTTATTTTATTTTTGGGACAGAGAGAGACAGAGCATGAACGGGGGAGGGGCAGAGAGAGAGGGAGACACAGAATCAGAAACAGGCTCCAGGCTCTGAGCCATCAGCCCAGAGCCCGACGCGGGGCTCGAACTCACGGACCGCGAGATCGTGACCTGGCTGAAGTCGGACGCTTAACCGACTGCGCCACCCAGGCGCCCCTTAACACTTCTTATAAGACCAATTTCATGGTGATAAACTCTTTTAACTTTTGTTTATATGGGAAACTCTTTATCTCTCCTGCAGTTCTGAATGATAACCTTGCCAGGTAGAATATTTTTGGTTGCACGTTTTTTTTCCTTTTGTACTTTGAAGATATCATGCCGGCAAAGTTCCTGCTGGAAAATCAGCTGATAGCCATATGAGATTTTCCTTGTATATAACTGTTGTCTTTCCTCTTGCTGTCATTTAGGCTGAAGGAGGGCAAGAAGAATGCCACCTGCCAGCACTTCCATTCCCAGAGAAAGTTCCTAAAGAACCCTGGCCCTGTGGCACATGCCCTAAAATTAATTAATAAATCTTCGCAGGGCGCCTGAATGGCTTGGTCAGTTAAGCGTCTGACTCTTGATTTCGGCTTATGATCCCTGGGATCGTCATGATCCCAGGGTCGTGGGATCGAGCTCCACATCAGGCTCCATGCTGAGAGTGGAGCCTGCTTGGGATTCTGTCTCTTTCTCCTTCTGTCTCTCTCCCCTGTGCGTGTTCTCTCTCTCTCTCAAATAAACAACAACAACAACAATAATAATAATAAATCTCCTTCACACATTACCCAGGTACTTTTCAAAGTTCTGGTTCTCAGAGCATGAGAGATTTAACAGTAGAGGCTCGGTTTCCTGTAGCATGTCAGCTCCCAGAGTTAAGCCCTGCTGATTTTCAAGGCTAGGTGTATTGGGGGCTTGTCTTCTTGGAGGTGCAGATCCCCAGGGCAGAGGGGTGCCTGGTATGGATCTTGAGCTCCTCACCCCCCAGGGAGGACTTCATGCCTTTGATATCCCTCCTGATGTCTTTAGCTGTGGAAGATCTGTTCCATCAGTCTTTAGGTCATCCTCAGAGAGGGTTGCTCTATATGTAGTTACAGTCTTGGTGTGTGCATGGGAGGAGGTAAGCTCAGAATCGTCCTGCTCCCCTCAGAATCAGCCACAATTATATTATTATGAGAAAAGGAGAGAATGGCTTCAGCCCCACATACACCTATCACACTATGACCATTACTTATTTACTTTCTCCCACTCAGACACTGAGCTCTGTGGGGCCGGCAAGTCTCATTCCTCCTTATGGCTTCAGAATCTCCCATAGAAACCAACATAGATCTTCAGGTCAGGTCAAGTTCTTTGGCTATACACCCCCTAAGAATTGCATGCCTCCGTGTATGAGAATGAATTCACCAGTACAGTTTTTTGAACAATGCATGATACGCCCCACCGGACTGTAAGCCTTGTGAGAACAGAGAGTATGATTTTTGCTCCTCAAGACCCAGCACCACGCCATCAGCAAAGATGCGTGACTTTAGGTCATTACACTTCACCACTGGGAGCTGAATTAGCTCCGCTTTAAGAATCGAAACCACAGCAGTCATGGAGAATCAGCATCATTGCTGTGAAGCCTGAGCCCGTTCTTTCACGTACACACGAGTCACGGTTATATGAACGTGGACAGTGGGCCTGTCCTGGGATGGTGCTGGGCACACAGACACTAGTAAAACCACCCTCTGCCCTCGAGGGCCTCCCAGCCAGCTGATGGCCACGCGGTAGAACTTTCGAGGCCTCCACGATGAGACCACCACAGCATTTTGTCTACAGATAAGTATGTTTTTCCTATTTAAGGGGGGGAAAAAAAGCCATGAGAACATCACGGCAGCATATTTAGTGCCATTAAAAAGCAGTGTTTTTCAGTGACAGATCAAGCAGACCAGTAGGAGCCAGTTCCTGTCAGCCCCAATAATGTGTCTCGCTTTGAGAAGCAGTAGTGATACTGGGAGGTGTCTACAGCTCCTTCCTGGGGCCCAGGGCAACTTGGTGGGATGACATCTGAAGAAAGCCCCAAGCACTGGATACAAAATGCTATGCAGGTGGCAAGTGGACAAGGAGAAATGGATCATCTTTCCTCGATACACCGTCTCTCAAAGAACTACCAGAGTCAACAAAATCATCTGTAAGAGCAGCCCAAAAGGCTGGATGGGACCGTGAATAATAACAGGAGGGTCAGGAGAACAGTGACTCTAGCATCCCCCACCTACGGACTCCTGTGTCTTCAGTCAAGTCTCTTCACCTTGGGCTCAGACTCCCTGCATAAAGTGGCACTGCCCCCCACCCCCACCCCAGCCCTGGCACAGAACGTCTCCAACTCTATTTTGCACCTGAATCGCTCCGGTGAAAATGCGGCTGTAATTCCAAAGGTCTGGGTGGGCCCTGAGATTGTGTGTCTGTCCCCTTCCCGGACCCACCTGGCTCTGTCCCTGAGAGTCTGAGATCTGCGTGCCTCACATGACAGGAGTAGGGCAAGCACCAGCTTAGATGCAGACTAGCGCTGTGTCTTTTCGGATGCGGCTTGCACCCCGGAGTTACCTCGAAAGGCAGTGTGGCTTAGTGGTCTGGGGTGTGACCGCGGCATCTCATCTTTTAAGGCGCCAGGTGATTCACATGCACAGCAAAGCCTCGGAACCAGTGGACTTGGGCAGTGGTTTGGGGACTTGAGGTGTCAGAATCCCCTGGAGGGCCCAGAAAGAGCACCGGGGCCCAGCGTCATGGGAGTGGAACAGAGCCGGGCCTCGGCGGTACCGAGTTCCCGGGTGCTTCTGATTCTGCCAGTGTAGGGACCGCCGAGAGAGGCAGACCTGCCCACGGTGGGCTGGAGAACAGCAGGTGCACGGAGAATGGCGCGCAGGTGCGCTGCCGTTATCCGTCCCCTCAGCCCCCTGGGCAGCCAGTGCCAGTGCAGCCAGCTGGCTCACTGGGTCCCTTCACCCCCCGTGTGTGATGACAAAGTGTGAGATGCATTGTTCATTCCAAACAAAAACCAAACCCGGTGTTCCTGAATCAGTCCTTCGGGGAATGGCGGGTTTCGGGCAACAGGTTTCTTCACCGCAGGACTCCTCAGAGTCTTTATTTGCCAGTGTGCAGCACGGCCCTCCAAAGGCACGAGTGAGATAATGGCCATTTCTCAAACGTCTGTGACCAGGGAACCTTTTTCATGGAGCAAGTCCAGAGAATTTGCTGCACGGGGGAGCCTGGGTGGCTCAGTCTGTTAAGCGTCTGACGTTGGCTCTGGTCATGATCTTTGGATCCTCTGTCCCCATCTCTCCCTCCCCCCAGTCTCTCTCTTGCTCTCTCTCTTTCTCAAAACTAAACACTAAAAGAAATTGAGGGGTCGGGGCGCCTGGGTGGCTCAGCCCAGGGGTTTCCTGACTGTCCAGAAGGTGGGCAGGGAGGACCCCTGGAGCCCAGCTTTAAAGTCACTTGCCTAGGGGCGCATGGATGGCTCAGTCAGTTCAGCGCCCAACTCTTGATTTCAGCTCAGTCATGATCTCACGGTTCGTGAGTTCAAGCCCCACGTGGGGCTCTGTGCTGATGATCCAGAGCCTGTTTGGGATTCTCTCTCTCTCTCTGCCCCTTCCCGGCTCGCTCCCCCGCTTTCAAAATAAATAAACTTAAAAAAAATTGTAAAGCCACTTACCTAGGGGGCAGGCTTGACGCTCTGACCCTGCAGGACAGCAGGCCTCCTCTCTAGGGCTTTGTCTGTCTGTCTGTCTCCCTTTGGAAGATGGTGGGGGTGAGGGGAACACCGTGGGAACTGATCCACCCTCAGCCCTGGACTGGGGAAAATGCACCGGGCACGACTTCACCCATCCTTCCCCCAAGTCCAGCCCATTCCTGGCCAGCCTTTGTTTTGCTGCAGGTTCACGGGGATCCCCGGGACGTGGATGCTGTAGAGTGGGGTGGTCACAAAACCCCTGGGGGACGAGCCCGTTGTCCCAGACAAGGGAGGCAACAAGCCAGGCGTCTCTCCACAGAGAGTCCCTGGCATCGAAAAGACCTTTAAAGCCACCCGATTGAGTCATCTCTTCTGTGCTAGATGTCTTTTGGTTGGAACCAGGTTATTCCAATATGCGCAGGGATAATGTTAATGGGAAGAGGCACTATAATTGGTTTTTTTCTTTGCTGTAATTTTCTCTGTCTTCACATTTTCCTCCAATTGGCCTAGCTCTTTATAATAAGAAAAGGCATCTAAACTGTTTCCGTTGGGCAGAGGTTGGCTAGAAGCGGGTGGGCGCGTGGGGCTGGGGGTGACCAGCAGGCCGGGAAGGGAGAGCCGGGCCAGCCCGTGGCCCCGAGGTGTTCCCGCTCCGCTGTGTGCGATCGGGGCTTCCCTTCCTGCCCGTAGCTCACTGTCTCCCATGTGATCTGATAAGGAGACTCCGCGGGCTGCAGAGACAGCGGCAAAGCAGGAGCAGAGGGCCCTGGGGGCCGGGCGGTTGGGGGACAGCCGGCTTCTGCCACACCTGTCGACCCATCTCTGGTTGTGTCCCCAGGTGAGCCTCAAAGCAGGAGCCGCGCATCAGCCTCTCCTCTGACAACTGTCAGCCTCTGCTGCCACCTGCCCAGGCCCGTCACTGCACCTCTCAGCAGGTAAGGAAATGGTGTGTCGTGTCCAGGAGCGGGTTCCCTCTGGAGAGCGGGTGTCTTTGCCTGCAGTGCGCGTGTGGGCCCGGGTGAGGCTGGGCTGTCAGGATCTCCGTGTGTGGCCCGGTCCTCACACATCACTTTCTCCCAGCAGCCGTCACCATCCTGTCCCCCTGCCCCCTTCCGTAGCAGATGTAGGGCCCTTATGAAGCCACCCCCTCACGTCCTCCCCCATGTGAGTGGGTGGGCCCCCTGTTGGGGGAGAAGGGAGGAGAACTGATGACTGGATGACCACGGAAGAGGCCCCACGGCCTTCTCAGTCCTAAGTTAGGCAAAGTTCAGGATCACTCGAGGGGTGAGTCTGTGCTGGGAGAGTAGGAGAGACCAGGTGGCAAGAGGGAAACCCTGTTCCTGCCCCAGATGCCACGCTAGGCCCCGGAGAGGGGACAAGCTGGGAGCCACACTAGGGAGATGCTTCCTCCCACTTTCACTAGGAGTTCCACACAATTAGGTCATCGAACCTTCCTGAATAGGTTTCCTCATTTGAGAAGTTAGGGGATCGGACCGGGGCCTCTACGTTCCAACGTTAACATTGAGCAATTCAAATGTTTCTTGCTACTCAAGATGTGGTCCGCGGATCAGCCGCGACTGAAGGCTTGTTAGAAATGCAGATTCTGGGGCGCCTGGGTGGCGCAGTCGGTTAAGCGTCCGACTTCAGCCAGGTCACGATCTCGTGGTCCGGGAGTTCGAGCCCCGCGTCGGGCTCTGGGCTGATGGCTCGGAGCCTGGAGCCTGTTTCCGATTCTGTGTCTCCCTCTCTCTCTGCCCCTCCCCCGTTCATGCTCTGTCTCTCTCTGTCCCAAAAAATAAATAAACATTGAAAAAAAAATTTTTTTTTAAAAAAGAAATGCAGATTCTTGGGGGCGCCTGAGCGGCTCAGTCTGTTGAGCATCTGACTCTTGATTTGGGCTCAGGTCATGATCCCATTGAGCATATAGCCTGCTTGGGATTCTCTCTCTCTCCCTCTGGCCCTCCCCCACTCACGCTTTCTTTCTCTCTCTCTCAAAAAAAAAAAGAAATGCAGACTATTGGACCATACCCCAACTCACTCCATCAAAATCTGTGTTTTATCAACCTCCCCAGGGATTCATACATCCATTAAATTTTTTTATAAGATTATTTATTTCGAGTGAGAATGTGTGTGCCCATGAGTCTAGGAGAGGCAGAGAGAGAGAGAGAGGAGAGAGAGAGAGAATCCCAAGCAGACTCCACGCTGTCAGCACAGAACCCGACGCGGGGCTCAAACTCACAAACTGTGAGATCATGACCTGATGCTAAATCAAGAGTCAGATGCTTAACTGGCTGAGCCACCCAGGCCCCTCTTAAAATTTTTAAAGGGCTGATTCAGAGAGTCCCGAAGGTGCATGGAACACCTCACAAGGTAATTTGGTGGATGCCAAGGAGTGATAGAGCAGCTTTAAAGCCAGCCATGGTTCTCCCCCTGTGGCCCATGCCCAGAATCCCCTCGGGAGGTTGTGAAGTACAGGTGTCTAGATCGGGGGTCGGTCACAGTCCAGGTCCTGGGTACGTGTGCTGGGAGAAAGCTTACCGGCCCCTCGGAGAGAGAGCATGCACAGACATGAAACAGTACGGGTCACTGATGGCAGTAAGAGCAACGTCCTATAAGGGGGTCCGACAGGGCCAGGGGGCAGCAGGGCAGAGGAGGCGAAGTGGAGCAGGCTTGTCATCCTGTGTCCCAGGAAGAGTGCCTTCTGCCCTTATTTTCTGCATCTCCCCTCTTAGTCGTGGAGGGGGGCCCTGTTACGGGCAGCTGTAGTTATTCCTCCTCTTCTTTCTTGAGCGGGAGCGGAAATTGGGGAGAGCAAGGGATTTCCATTTCGTTGTTGGCTATTTGTTTTCATGTGTTGAAAAAGACTATTTGTATATGCTGAGGATAGGGCACCCAGAGACACCAACGTTACAGGAGAAAGAGGGTGAGTGACAGGGCAGAGCCTGAGGAGAGACGGGCCCACCACACGTGCAGTGTCAGCCTTGGATGAGGCCGGGCTTCCAGCCACAAGTGCCAGATGACCCAGGAGACTCCTGCGAGTCTCCTGACTTTGCCCTGGGTCCGTCCCCAGTGGCCAGTATGGCAAGACCCAGTCAAGGCAGCCAGAGAGGGGGTATCTCCTCTCATGCCTCAACAAGGGAAGTAAACACGGGGTAACCGGGAATGGGAGTGAGATGGCGGGCAGCTTTGGGGACCCACTAAGGCTGACTGTGTGTGATGGCACCAGTCCCAGCACATGGGGGGCTTCCACGGAAGCACCTTGCAGCCCCTTAGTGTGAGTGGAGTGGGGAGGGTGTTGGATTGATGTGATGGGAAAGACAAAGGAAAGACGACAAGTCTTGGGAGAGAGGGACCATGAGTTGGGTTGTCCACTAGGCTGACTGTGGCTCTGGGTGACACTAGGGAAGGCTGTCACCAAGGAGACAGCCATGGAAGGACATAGCACTTTGAGGCTGAGAGGGAGGAAAAGGGTGAGCAAGGAAGGCTCAGAGGTTGTGGTGAGAAGGTGACACTGGGGCTGTGGACAGACATGGTCTGGAGGGGACACAGGAGAGGCCACCAAGGAGGTGGAGGACGAGGCGGGGTTAAGAGTCCATGTATCTCAGGTTCTGGAGCCCCCACCCCACCAGCCTATTTTATCTCCAGGACACAAGAAGCCAAACACAGCTCATTGGGATCTTTCTGAATATTAAGCATTCAGCCAGAGTTCTCCTCTGTGTTGCAGAGTGGAGTCGTTGAAAATGTGCCCCTCTTTGTAAACAGAGGAAGAATGAGAAAATATTGGGGTGGGATTCGGGTGTTCTAAATGCAGCCAGTCAGGGGCCAGAGGGAGGGAGATGGCCGCTCTGGGGTCTGACGAGGCTCTGATTCTGCTAGTAACAGTTCCTATACAGGGACACCTGCTCTCACTTAAACACACTCACACCCACCCACACACACCCAGTGCAGAGCCCCTCTCCTCCTCCTTGGTTGGCCCTTCCCCCGTGTCTTCCGTCTTCACTCCTGCTGACCCTGGCCTCGGCTTCCTTCTACTGAGCCATCCCTGTGCCCTGCTTCGGTGCCTTCCCCAACTTCTAAAATCCCAAGATCAAATATGAGGAAAGAGAAGGATGAATTCTGGAATGGGAAGAGAGGATCAGGATCTGAGAGCAATGATTTGTGGGTCCTTTTTTCCTTGCATCAGGCCGGGGAAGGTTGAGAACCAGACTCTTCTTCCTTTTGTGTGGATACACAGGAACGCTGATATACATCAACACTCACACCCACAGAGGAACAGCTACACACACATGGACTGGCACAGGGCACGTACCACAGGCCTGTGGGCACACACAGGGACACACACAGACCTGAACACACATGCAGAACACGTGAGCGCATCTCTACATAGCAGGGTTTAGGTGGCTGTCCCCCTGGGTTTCCAAGCCCCAACTATTCATTATTCTCCTTCTCTTCTTGTTGAGTAGAAGTTCCCAACCAAGACAGGAACACCTACCTGTTAAACTCTAATTTAGGTGACTGATCTCTATCTTAGAACAAGAAACTTTCGGGGGTACCTGAGTGGCTCAGTCGGCTAAGCATCTGCCTCTTGATTCCAGCTCAGGTCATAATCTCACAGTTCATGAGATCGAGCCCCGAGCTGGGCTCTGTGCTTACATCATGGAGCCTGCTTGGAATTCTCTGTCTCCCCCTCTCCATCCCTCCCCCACTCATTCTCTCTCTCTCTCTGTCTCTCTGTCTCTGTCTCTCTCTCTCTCTCAAAATAAACATTAAAAAAACCAAGAAACCTTTATTTTTCAAAACACTGCCTATGGACAAATGAAGCTGCCACCATGCCTCGCCTGAACCACAGAGTTAGCACGTATGTGGAAAACCCACAGAGCGTGGTCTATACACCAAGATACTGGCCGGGTCTCCTCAACCCTCACTATGTGCCTTTGGAAGCCACTGTCACCTGTGCGACCCACCTGCAGCTCTGAGGTTGAATGATTAGGCCCCTTCCAAGTGGTCTCTCATTAGATGGGGCGACTGGAACCGTAGGCACCTGTGTAGAAGTCTGTGCTTTCTTGTGGAACAGTTCGCATTCCAGTGTTTTCTTAGTCATGTGGCATCCTTACATGTCAGATCAGGGAGAATTTCTTTCTTCTACAAAGACAGATCTCTGCTTGGGATAGGGTGTGTGTGTGTGTGTGTGTGTGTGTGTGTGTGTCTGTGATTGTTTAAAAACAAACTCGGGCACCTGGGTGGCTCAGTCAGTTGAGCGTCCAACTTTAGCTCAGGTCATGATCTCCTGGTTCACGAGTCTGAGCCCCGCATCGGGCTCTTAACTCTCAGGGTGGAGCCTGCTTCCCATCCTCTGTCCCCCTCTCTCACTGCCCCTCCTCCATCCCTCGCTTGCATGTGTGTGCTCTCTCTCTCAAAAATAAACATTTTTAAAAATTAAAATAAATAAATTAAAACTCCCAGCATAAAGTCTGTAAAATTTTTCGAATGAGGGCAAATTAACATTAATAATAAAGCAATTGTATTCAGGGGAAACTTGTACTCAGAGCTGTAGAAAGACCCCTTACCTAGGCTTCAAAGCTTTGAGTTTGGGTTCTGGATCCACAAAGTTTGGCTGTGAGACCTTTAGCTATTGGCTTAATTTCTCTGAGTTTTGCACTTTCCTGACTCAACAAAACCAAACTTAATATGTTTTGCCAGCCTTCGGGGCTGCTAGGGGGATGAACGGACAAATGTGTAGGGAAATGATTTACTGCTAACAAAGTACCACACAAAAGTCAGGGGATTAACGCTGGGACCATCTAGTATCTTCCGCTCCCTCTACTCACGGCTGAGAAAGTCTCCCCAGGCAAAAGCATCAGGTCTTGCTCCCATCCCCCTCGTGAAGCATTTCTTCCGCTCGTCCCCGGAGGGTTTACTCACAGATGCTCCCTGCCGTGGACAGAGACGCTGTGGGTGGTGGGAGCGGGGAGAAGAGCAAGGGCTCCCCCCGACCTTGGGGAAAAGCCGCACTCCCAACCCTCTGACTTTGCTCGTTTCAGGGGCAGAGAATGAAAGAAGGCATGTCGAATAACAGCACCACTAGCATCTCCCAGGCGCGGAAGGCCGTCGAGCAGCTTAAGATGGAAGCCTGTATGGACAGGGTGAAGGTGAGCACGCCCGAGCCGGCCTCACCCCCCGCCCCAAACCCAGCTCGGAACGGTCCTCCCATTTCTTTGCGAGAGTTAACACGCTACCCGGCAGAGCGGCCAGCCGGCCTTGGCAGCTGTAACATTTACAAATGAGTGTTTGCCTCAGAGTTCCAAGTGTGCTCAAGGATCCAAATGATGCAGAATACACAGTGTGCATGAATTCCGTAAGGAATGGCCAAAAATAGACTCATATTCGTCTCAGCTCTATTTAGCCCTGTTGTCATGCCAATAAGCGAGAGAGTTTAACGGTGAGATCAATCAGACTTCTCCTGCCTGATCCAGTGACTTCGAGGTTAGGCAGTGTCGGGTGCTTTGACAGGGGCGCTGTTGAGAGTGGAGCATTGAACCGTGCATCGTGTTTGTCAAATGTTCCTTTGGGGAAAGTGAAGGAAGGTGCCAGTCGCCTCCTACCATGTTCATTTCGCTGCTCAGCGTAGGTCTGTTCGTGCTGGGAGAGCTGGAGCAGGATGAAGCCACCTATTCTCCAGATGTGACTCAGATTTGCAGGAGGCCGGGCAGAGCACGTCGCTCTGAAATAGCATTCGGGTCCATTGACTGTGATAGAGCTGGAACCCCGCCAGGAGTCTGACACTAGGAGGCTCAAGTCCAGCGGCCTTTGGGCACCTGGAATCAGGGGTCTCGCCAGGCATCCGGGATTCAAAGAAGAGAGGTTGCAAGGGGGCAAAGGGTGACTCCTAAAGCCTCCCGCTGGCAGAGCAGACAGTCCCTCCCCAAGGTTCCCATCACCAAGACCCCCTCCCCCCACCTCACGCTGCAGTTATGGCCAGCTAGCACCAGCGCCTGCCTCCATCGCGACAATTATTCCCTCCCCTGGGGCCTTGGGGTTCGAGCTATCCAAGGAGGCAGCGGCATGCACAGAAAGTGACATAATGATAGAAGACACGGGGAGGGGGTCCAGCGTCATGCAAATTGGCATACGTGGACCAGTATTACGGGCCACCTTGCACATTCTTTTTTTTTTAAACGTTTATTTATTTTGGGGTTTTTTTTGTTTTTTTTTTAAGTTTTTATTTTTTTTTTAACGTTTATTTATTTTTGAGACAGAGAGAGACAGAGCATGAACGGGGGAGGGGCAGAGAGAGAGGGAGACACAGAATCGGAAACAGGCTCCAGGCTCTGAGCCATCAGCCCAGAGCCTGACGCGGGGCTCGAACTCACGGACCGTGAGATCGTGACCTGGCTGAAGTCGGACGCTTAACCGACTGCGCCACCCAGGCGCCCCTAAACGTTTATTTATTTTTGAAAGACTGACAGAGTGCGAGTGGGGGAAAGGTGAGGGAGGGGCAGAGAGAGAGGGAGACACAGAATCGGAAGCAGGCTCCAGGCTCCGGAGCTGTCAGCACAGAGCCCGACGCGGGGCTCGAGCTCGTGAAGCGTGAGATCGTGACCTGAGCTGAAGTCGGACGCTCAACCTACTGCGCCACCCAGGCGCCCCGCCGTGCACATTCTCGTACCAGCTACAGATGAGGCATCGCCCCTTAAAGTCTAGGCTAGAGGAGGGAGCGAGAAAACAAAGCACCGGAAAGGAGGGAGAGCCCCGCCAGTGTAGAGATGGATGTGACAATGAGTGCCGCAGACAGTGAGTGCTCCCCAGGGACAGACATTTGCTGGGGGGGGGGGGGGGGGGGGGGGGGGGGGGAGGGGAGGGGGGGTTGTTGGTGAGCCTCGCTCTTCTGATAAACGTGCCTGAATACCTGCTCTGCACGAGGCGTGGTGCCGGGATACAAACACGAGCGGAATGATGCCCCCGTCCTGTCCTATCGCTCAGAGAGGCCTTTGCGGGGCTGGGAGCTGGTTCTGAGGGGATACCCGAGAAGGGAGCTAACCGGCGCTCATTTCCAGCGGCCGCACTTGGCCGAGAGCTGCGGGTTGTGCCGGGGAGGGCCGCTTTGGGCAGCTCGGGGGTGCCGGGTCCGCAGGCGCGGATCACACAGACGAGTGAGTGGGAAGCCTGGGCCCGGTGGTGAACTGACCTGTCAGCAGCAGAGGCGGTCGTCAGAGGCCAGGGGGCAGCCGGAGCTGCAGAAGCAGGTGCAGCGCGGAGCAAAGAGCAAAGGTGGAGGCCGAGAAGCGGACACCCAAGAATTGGGTGCGGAAGTCGGGCAGTCGAAATAGGAAACGCCAGGGAGCAAGACGTTATAACCCAACTGCAGAGCTCCGTGGCCAGAGACCGGAAAAACCACGGGCACCGGTTTGGGCAACGGGACGGTGGCCACGCCGGGGAGTCCGACCCCGGCAAGGGAGACAAATTCTGTAATAACAGATCCCAGATCCTCACTTGCGACAGTCACCGGATGTCCCCGCCACGAAGGGTCTCACTGGAGACCCATGTGCAGTCTCTGAAAGAATGAAGAGAAACCATAGGCCAACTCAAAGTCAAGTCTGTTAGATGGTGTTCAGGGGGGCAGGTCGTCTGGCTCCTGGAGTGACGCCGCTGTGGAAATGTGGTCCCGGGTCCCAGGAGGGGGCTTCCTGGAGGGCATCTTCAGACTCTGTGGTAACTCCAGGCGGGGGGCCACCGACAGCCACGTCAGATTTGCTTCAGAGGTGGCAGAGTTGTGTCATTGAGGAGATGATGCAGGGCTTCCTGAGGGGAGAGGTGGCCCCGAAGAACCACATCCCTGCTGTGCAACCACGTGTGTTTTCTTGCTCATAAAACCTTCAACATTTATTTTTTTTTTAATTTTTTTAACGTTTATTTATTTTTGAGACAGAGAGAGACAGAGCATGAACAGGGGAAGGGCAGAGAGAGAGGGAGACACAGAATCTGAAGCAGGCTCCAGGCTCTGAGCTGTCAGCACAGAGCCCGATGCGGGGCTCGAACCCATGGACCGTAAGATCATGACCTGAGCCGAAGTCGGATGCTCAACCGACGGAGCCACCCAGGTGCCCCAACATTTATTTTTTTAATGTAGTAAGATACACATAACAAGTACCCTTTTAACCATTTTTTTTAAGTTTATTTATTTTTTGACAAAGAACAAGCAGGGGAGGGGCAGAGAGAGGGGAGGACAGAGGATCTAAAGTGGGCTCTGAGCTGTCAGCATAGAGCCCGATGCAGGGCTCGAACTCACAAACCAAGATCATGACCTGAGCTGAAGCCGTTCGCCTAACCGACTGAGCCACCCAGGCGCCCCTTCACACGTGGTTTTAAGCACTAGACCCCCCCTTGCTTCTGAACACAGCATGGCTTGGGGGAAAAATCTAGTTAATGCAAGTCCTGGCAAAATGAGGTGCATATTGTTATCAATTAACCAGACAATAAAGACGGAATCTGGAGAGAAAGAGAAGCCATCAAGGACACTCCGAACTGACCTCGATAAGGGCTTTGAGGAGGGAGGAAAGAGGAAGAGAGTCACCAGGGAGAAGAAGTGGCCTTTCTAGAATGGGCGAGAGGTCACTGCAGGAGGGGGGAAGGAAAAGGGGAGCCTGGACGGTAAATGACAGAGGGAAGCCCCAGGGAAGCAGATGAGCAGGTCATAGAATTCGCTGAACTCATACAGAAAGGGACGGGAATTCCAGGTCCACGTGAAGGAGGAAAGGACAGGCTGAGTGTGTGGGGAGAACGCGGAAGAGGTGACTGGGCAGTGCCTTTCATGGGGCCCTGGAGAGAGGAAAGAACACGCTGGAGGGAAACCTCTGAAGGCTTCATGCGACTGCCATGCGACTGGGAGATCATTGCGACTGCCATCCCACAGAGCTGGCCCCCAGGTGGAAGCCTCCGATGACGACCGGAGGACAGCGCGAGCTCGGGCAGGTGTCGGGCACGAAGCAGAAAAGGACCCGGCTGCCAAGGCACATAGGCAACCGTGGAGCCCACCTCTGGGCTGTGTGGTTTTACCGTGTTTGGGGGAGTGTCTTATGTGGACGGAGAGGAAGGCGTGCTCGCGGTTCATGAGAATAAAGGAGAGGAGAGAAGAGAAAGTAACTGCATTAAGCAGCTGTTTGGGTTGCAAAGGTAAGAAAAAGTAATAGCGTGAACTCAGGTCTGGGCAGTTCATGGCGGAAAAATGCAGCCAAAATACCCACTATGGTCTCGAAGTCCTGTTTGTCCCCTAAAAACATCACCTGCATAAGAGCACTTGTGCGGGTGTCGGCTTTGTCCTAAATGATGCAGGGGACATAGGAGGGACGCTTTATAAAGGCCACAGCCTCAGGCCCTCACACAGTTGGGTTCAGAGACCCCCCTCCCCACCACCTCAGCGCCCTGTCTACCTTCATTTAATGTTTATTGAGTTCCTCCCCCAACTCAGCCCTGCTTCCCAGCATCCTTGGGATTCTTCTCTGTCCGACCTAGGAGCTCATCAGGGCATCTCTCAACAAACATGGGTGCTGTCTTTGAGAACCTGTATCAGCTACTAATATTCCCCATGTATCACAAGAGCAAAGAAGATTCACCGTAGAAGATCCAGCATAGTTTTTTGCCTCCCCAAAAGCGAAAGTCTTGGAAAATAATACTCGGGATCCTACAAAAGAAGTAAAGAACACGTTCAGATGACATCCTGGAGACTGTTTTGGTCCTAAGGAAAAGAATACCCCATAGCCTTATTCCTTCACTCACCCGTTAGAGGCTTACGCTATACAAAATTCTACCAGGAAGGTACATAAATGACATTGGTCACCAAACAGTGAGAATTTGTCGAACAGTTGTGGCAGATACAAGCTGAGCAAAGCATAAAAGGTTTAAGTGGAGAAAGTGGTCTCTGGAGCTGGCCGGTCAGCCCGAGAGGAGAGCAGCTGGGGAGAAGGTGTTGTCCCTTGGGGAAAATACAGAGGTCCTGAGCAGGCTGGGTCACAGGCTCCCAGGAAGGCTTGTGGAAGCTGTGTCTCCACTGGGCACTGCTGAGGGTGCTTTGATTTCCCTGGTCCCGGGGGGAAAAGGAATTGCCAGGGGCTGTGACTTGGTGGGATCTGAAGGTAGACGACACCCTTTAGCAAACCTAACTCTCCAACGGGACCAGGAGGAAACAGCTGACGGACTTGCCGAGTGACTATATGCTCAATTGTCTGTCTGTCTGTCTCTCCCTTATTTGCCCTAAGGCCTGTGGCAGATGATTTTAAGAGCGATGGGATGTACTCACCATCCCTAAGGGGGCTGTCATTAGACTGAGATTAATTTTGTCAACACAAGCTTGATGTGCAGATTGCTGACAGATCAATGGGTTTTACGTCAACTTGCGTTCCGTAGATGACTAAAAACAGGGCAGCGAGAACGTTGTCGGTTGATGAACGGTCCAAAAGACGACAGCAGGAGTAGATTAGTGTGGGAGCTTATTGACATGGAAGAAGAGAGAGTATATCATGACAGGTGATGACAGTCCTTCTCCATATGAGCGAGACTGTGAGAAAGTAGATGTAAGTGGCCTGTGCGGGAGGCTGTAGTTCCTATTTTGAAAAGAACAGCATTTTACTGTTCATGAAAATGGTATTCATTTACTTGCGAGAGTTTTGGAAGATAAAAGTATAGGGAAGAAAATGTGAATAATTTATAACCACTACATTTCCATATTCTTCCATCTACCTGTTGGCCTAGCTTTCTTTTTATAAAATTGCGTTGTTACCTTTTGCGACCTGGTTTATCACCAAACAGTATATTGTGATGATACATCCAGGTCAGTAAATACTCTCCTAAAATGTCATTTTTTACTGTCTCTTCTCTTCCTCACCTGATGTACAATCATTTATTTAACTGGTCTCCTATCCTTGGACATTTCCCTTATTTCCAATTTTGCAGTATTTCTTTTTAAACAACACTGCAGCAACCACACTGGTAGATAAAATTTGCACATGTTTCATGGTCTCTTTAGGATAAACTCCTATGGGCTGAAATTGCTCAGTCAAAGGATATGTTCTACTCTAAAGTGTTTGAATCCATATCAGATTTCCCCATGAAAAGTGGTACCAGTTTAGGAGCCCCTGAGCGGCCCAGTGGGTTGAGTTTCCAACCCTTGATTTCAGCTCAGGTCATGATCTCGTGGTTCATGGGATCGAGCCCCATGCCAGGCTCCAAGCTGACAGCTCAGAGCCTGCTTGGGTGGGATTCTCCCTCTCTCTCTCTCCCTCTCTCTCTCTCTCTCTCTCTCTCTCCCCTCTCCCTGCCCCTCCCCTGCTCCTTCTTTCTCTCTCTCTGCCCCACCCTGCATTCAAGTTCTCTGTCTCTCAAAATAAATAAATAAAAAAACATTAAAAGATAAAAAGAAAAGTGGTACCAGTTTAAAATCTTACCAGCAATGAAGTCTGTTCCCCAGACTCTCCTAGCACCAGGCCATTCTTTGAGCCAGACCATTTTGATTGTGGCTACATATTCCCTTCATCTGCATCCCCCCCTCCCCGCCCCCGCCACATTCAGAGAGCTAGGGAGTCAGTGGAGGAGGGGAGGGAAGCCTCCAAGTAGCCTCAGTTTATGCTTTTGCACACTACTCTGGGAATACATTTCTGTTTCAAACACAATTTTTTGAAGATTTTATTTCCATTTTTTTTTTAATTTTTTAAAAAAATTTTTTTTTTCAACGTTTATTTATTTTTGGGACAGAGAGAGACAGAGCATCAACGGGGGAGGGGCAGAGAGAGAGGGAGACACAGAATCGGAAACAGGCTCCAGGCTCTGAGCCATCAGCCCAGAGCCGACGCGGGGCTCGAACTCCCGGACCGCCAGATCGTGACCTGGCTTAAGTCGGACGCCCAACCGACTGCGCCACCCAGGCGCCCCTGAAGATTTTATTTCCATTTTTTTAAGTTATTTATTTTGAGAGAAAGAGAGAGTGAGTGAGAGAGGAAGGGACAGAGATAGAGGGAGAGAGAGAATCCCAAGCAGGCTCTGCACCTACGCGGGGTTCAATCTCACAAACCGCGAGATCTAAGTATTTCATTTCTAAGTAATCTCTACACCCAATGTGGGGTCGAATTTACAATCCCGAGATTAAGAGTCACACGCTCTACAGGCTGAGCCAGCCAGGCGCCCCCAAAGAATTTTCTTTAAATCTCATATTCAAATATTTACTCCATTTTGAGTTAATTTTTATGGATGTTATGAAATAACTGTCCAGTTTCATTTTTTTACATGTGGCTGTCTGCTCCACTTTAAGAGCACATTTTCTGTTGTGATGCTTACCTTCTTATTGATTATACCATTAAGGTCTTATTGATTATACCATCAATAAGGTCCATTGATGTTGTTGCAAATGGCAAAATTTCATTGTGTGTGTGTGTGTGTGTGTGTGTGTGTGTGTGTGTGTGTGTTTGGGGCTGGGTAATATTCCATTGTACGTAAATACCGTATCTTCTTCATCCACTTATCAATGGCCCCTATCTTGACTATTATAAATAATGCTGCTGTAAGTATAAGGGTGCATATATCTTTTCAAATTAGTGTTTTGTTTTCTTGGGGTAAATACCCAGTGATGAAATTGCTGGATCATATGGTATTTCTATTTTTAACTTTTTGAGGAGCCTCCGTACCGTTTCCCACAGTGGCTACGGCAATTTGCAGTCCCACCAACAGTGTGTGAGGGTTCTTTTTTCTCTACATCCTCACCAACACTTTGATTCTAGCCACTCTCACAGGTGTGAAGTGTGACATCTCACTGTGGTTTTAATTCCCATTTCCCTGATGATGAGTGATGTTAAGCATCTTTTCATGTGTCGGTTGGCCATCTGGATGTCTTCTTTGGAGAAATGTCTAGTTAGGTCCTCTGCCCATTTTTTAATTGGATTATTTGTTTTTTGGTGTTGAGTTGCACAAGTTCTTTATGTATTTTGGATACTAATCCCTTATCAGATAAATAATTTGCAAATATCTTCTCCCATTTAGTAGAGTGCCTTTTAGTTTAATTTTGCTTTTTGTTTCTCTTGCCTTAGAAGACCTATCTCGAACAATGTTTCTATGGCTGATGCCAAAGAAATTACTGCCAATGTTTTCCTCCAGGAGTTTTATGGTTTCGTTTTCACATTTAGGGCTTTAATCCATTTTGAGTTTATTTTTATGTATGCTGTAACAAAGTGACCTGTTTCATTCTTTTGCGTGTAGCCGTCCAGATTTCCTGGCACCATTTGTTGAAGAAATTGTGTTTTCTCCATTGTATGTTCTTGCCTCCTTTGTCATAGATTAGCTGACTATATAAGCATGGGTTTGTGTTTTTAATTTTTTTAAGTTTATTTATTTATTATGAGAGAGAGAGAGTGAGAGCAGGCGGGGGACGGACAGAGAGAGAGAATCCCCAGCAGGATCTGCACTGTGAGTGTGGAGGCCAATGTGGGGCTCGGTCCCACAAACCATGATATCACCACGTGAGCTGAAATCAGGAGTCGGATGTTTAATTGACTGAGTCCCCCAGGCGCCCCAAGTGTGGGTTTATGTCTGGGCTCTTTATTCTATTCTACTGATCTATGTGTCTATCTTTGTGCCAGTACCATACTGTTTTAATTACTACAGCTTTATAGTATATCCTGAACTCTGGCATTGTGATTCCTCCCTGTATCAAAAACCTCCAGCTTTGTTCTCCTTCTTCAAGATTGCCTTGGCTATTCGGGGTCTTTCAGGGACCTATATTTACATAGCTCCATACAAATTTTATGGACCTATGTAAATATACTGCCAGAAAACCTCAGACTAGGCTATGGCATATAAAGGACCAATAAAGTATTCACGTAAGAAAAAGTTTTCTTCCAGAAAACCAAAGAAAACTTTAGGTAACTGTGTTATAGTCAAAAAATGTAAAACAAATATAGAATCTATGAAACCCTAGCTCAAAGGAGAGAAAAAAGAATGAGTTGGAAAAGGAGGAGGTGGAAAAACGAAGGAAAAAAGTTGACAGGGGAGAGGGAACACCATTAAACGCAGCAAAGAGTGTAACACACACTATAGAACATCAAATTATTGACACAGAGCACAGGCTTAGGAAACGCCTACATAATGCAAAAGAAAAAGATGAACAGTCAGATAAAAGCAGTTAGAGAGAGAGTGATACAAATAAAGACTGACAGGAACATTCCAAGATTTGAATGCTGGTGTTCCCGGCAGAGAGAACAAATGGCATAGAAAATACTCTTAAGGGTAAAATATAAAAGGTTTCATTAGGGGCACCTGGGTGGCCCAGTCAGTTGAGCGTCCGACTTCGGCTCAGGTAATGATCTCGCGGTTCGTAAGTTCAAGCCCCGCATCGGGCTCTGTGCTGTCAGCTCGGAGCCTGGAGCTGCTTGGGATTCTGTGTGTGTGTGTGTGTGTGTGTGTGTGTGTGTGTGTGTGTCTGCCCCTCCCTGCTCACACCCTGCCTCTCTCTCTCAAAAATAAACAATAAAACATTTAAAAAATAAATAAATAAATAAATAAATAAAAAGCTTTCATTAAATAAAGGAAGACTTGAATCTGCAGATGCAAACAGCTCATCATGTTCCAGGAAAGACGATAATAGAAGACAATAAGCCCATAGACACATATACTGCTGAGGTTACTTACTCTCAACAGTGAAGAAAAAGCCCATTAAATGTACAGGCAGAGGAAGCGATCCTTTAGGACAAGTACTCCTAATTTCATATGTATTAAGTGCTTGAATCCTCACCCCACCCCTGAGATATTGGTGCTATTCCACCCTACTTCACAGACAAGAAAACTTTGGCTCACAGTTATATGATGAAGTGGGGATACCAACGCAGAACCTCCAGTCTTATTATTGAATTATAGGGCCCTACCTACCAAGGGCAGAAATATCAGTCTGGACAGCATTGCATCTCCGTTCATTGCAGCCTAAGATTATGTAAAAATTCTCAAATTCTGCAAAGAATTCTCCACGTAGCCAAGCGGTCATCGATGCCCTAGGCAACAGAAAATGATACTCTCAATTAGGCAGAAAGTTAAATATAATGCAAATTTGTGCTTCTTTTCTTTAGCAGAATTATTTCATTTTATCCAATTGGGTTTCACTAAAGGAGATACAGATGTGCAGAGTTTCTGTTAATTTATGCATAATAACATATATTAAGACTGTAAGACATTTTCTAGGGAAATTCTCACCGGGTCAGAAATTTCATCCAAGCCGGGGCTGAGTATCTTGTCCTTGCAATCCGCACACTACATGGGTCATAGCAGGCATTGGTCACGCTGAAGGATGAATTTAATCTATTTAGAACAGCTGTCAGTGCAGAGCCTGCTTCAGATCCTCTGTCCCTTTCTCCGTCTGTCCCTCCTCGTCTCTCTCTCTCTCTCTCTCTCTCAAAGATAATAAACATTAAAAAAGAAAAGAATCTATCACTGGTATACAAAGTCTTTACCAGGTTATGGTTTCTAGGTCAATATTCAGTCTTGGAATTCTGCTAGATATTAATGTGATAGGGTCACTCTTTTCAATTTTTACTCTTTATAGACTTCAGATTTGGGCATCAGAAAACATTTTTACTCCATTCGGTACCAAATGATTAAAGAGATCTCTGCCCATCTATGTCAGTTCATAGACTATATAAACAGCAGCAGCAGCAGCCAAAAGAATACTAGATGTCTTATAGGGCGAACGTCACCAGTGAGGCAGAGGGTGAACTTCTTCCATAGGAATGACCTGAGAGTATACTTTCTTCAACACTACCTTTCATTACAAAAGTTAGACCCTAACATAGGTTGATCATAAGCAAACATAATCTGATGAAGAACTTACACCCACCCATTGTGGTTGTTCTTTTCTCTACTCCCAACCTTTGAGGTTATTCTAGTCATGTTGTGTATTTTTCATTAGATGGTGCTTTGGGCATTCTAATGTTTAACAGAATCTTGCTGTTAGTTTGACCACACAGTTCTACCTAGAAAACAAACCATCTTCTCAAGCCCAGGTTACCAATGGGCTTTGGTTTACTAGATTGTATTACATTAATATCACTTGAGTTGAGTGTTATTGGAGACTAAGCTGCTTCAGCTGAATAGTCCACTTTCTCCAAATTTCTCCAGAGCTATTATGCTGTGCATTACTTGAAACTGTCACAACTCCAACTCTAATAGGAATAGGACCCACCCTCTTTCCTATATCAGCAGCCACGTCGCTCACAACTTTTCTCCCAATCGACTTTGACGCAATTGATTTCAGGGTCTACCGCTATCACTTCAGGTTTAATCCACTCACCTTCACCATTTCAGGTCAATCATTTGTAACCACTGGTTACAATATGTACAAGATCTACATGAGGAAAAACTGTAAAACCATGAAAGAGATCAAAGAAAATCTAAATAAATGAAGATATTCCATGTTCGTAGATAGGAGGATCAATATTGTTAAGATGTTGGTTCTTCCCAACTTAATCTGTAGATTCAAGACAATCCCAGTCAAAATCCCAGCAAGTTGGCTTTTTGATACTGAGAAGCTGATTCTAAAGTTTATATGGACGGGCATCTGAGTGGCTCAGTTGGTTGAGCATCCAACTCTTGATTTTGGCTCAGGTCACGATCTCAAGGTTCAGGAGTTCAAGCCCCATGTTGGGCTCTGCACTGACAGCATGGAGCCTACTTGGGATTATCTCTCTCCGTCTCTCTCTCTCTGTCCCTCCCCTGCTCCCATGCTCGCTCGCTCTCTCTCTCTCTCTCAAAAATAAGTAAATAAACTTTAAATTAAAAAATAATAATAATAAAACAGAATAGCCAACACGATAATGAAAGAGAAGAGGGGCACCTGGGTGGCTCAGTTGGCTGAGCATCTTACTCTTAATTACGGCTCAGGTCATGATCTCGTGGTTTGTGGGTCCAAGCCCCGCTGTCAGCACAGAGCCTGCTTGGGATTCTCTGTTTCCCTTTTTCTCTACCCCTCCCCCGCTCATGCTCTGTCTTGCTCAAAATAAATACATAAACATTAAAAAGAGACAAAGAGAAGAGAAAGATGGAAGGCTGACACTACCCAATTTCAACACCTACTATAAAGCTGCAGTGATCAAGACAATGTGATATCAACAAAAGAATAGACAAATAGATCAGTGAAACTGAATAGACAGGCCAGAAACAGACTCACATAAATATAGTCAACTGATCTCTAAAAAGGCAAAAGCAATACAATGGAGAAAGGATAGTTTCTTCAACAAATGCTGCTGGAATAGCTAGACAACCCCATGGAAAATACTAAATCAAGACACAGACCTTACACCTTTCACAAAAATGAGCTCAAAATCAATCATAGACCCAAGCTGAAAGGCAGAACTAGAAAACTTCTAAAGGACAGCACACAGGAGATAATCAAGATGACCTTGGGTCTGGCAATTCGTTTCTAGCTATAACACCAAAAGCAAAATCCACAAAAGAAAGAATTGCTGAGATGGACATCATTCAAATTAAGAGCTTCTCTGTCAAAGACTCTGTGGAAAGGATGAGAAGACGAGCCACAGACTGGGAGAAAAATCTTTGCAGAACACATATCTGATAAAGGACTGGTATTCAAAATATACAAAGACCTCTTAAAACTCAACAGTGAGAAAACAAACCACCCCGTTGAAAAAAAGAAAAAAGACCAAAGATCTGAACACACACCTCACCAAAGAAGATATACAGATGGCAAAGGCGCATCGGAAAAAATGCTCCGTATCATGTGTCACTAGAGAACGACAAATTAAAACAACATTGGTAGACCATGACACAACTATTAGAATGAGTAAAATTTAGAAAAATGACAGTAACAAATGCTGACAAGGATATGGATGGTAATGCAAAAGAGGACAGCCACTTTAGAAGGCAGTTGCTTACAAAGCTAAACATAGTCTTACCATACGATCCAATTAGATCAAAAATATACAAAGCAAAATTTGAAGAAATGTCAAGGAAGATGAACAAGTTGTGTAAGAGTATAGGGTGTCTTTCCTAGTCCATGGCGGATCAATTAGACAAAAGAGAGGTAATCATATATTAATAATAAAATTAATTAGGTTGATCTGATAGATAGGTAGACAGATAGGTGATAGGGTGTAGATCTTTATCCAGAAAACATTAAGAACATTTTCTCTAAGCACCACTACATTCTAAAAAGTAAAAATGGTTATACCACATTCTTTGACCATAGGGCCGTAAAGTGGTGGCCATAGTATGAAATAAATGTCAGCCTCAGGAACCTTTTCAGACTGAGTCTTGGGGCACCTGGGTGGCTCCGTAGGTTAAGTGCCCAATTTAAGCTCAGGTTGTGATCTTATGGTTCATGAGTTTGAGCCCCACATCAGGCTCTCTGTGATCAGCATAGAGCCCTCTTCAGATCCTCTGTCCCTCTCTCCCTCTGCCCCTCCCCTGCTTGTTCTGACTCTCAAAATAAATAAACTTTAAAAAATAAATAAAATAAATAAACTATCTCTTAGCGAAATTGATTTTGAGAATGCCATATGTAAATCCGTAAGACATATATGTTTTTAACAAACACTCAAAACATAAAAGGGCATAAGACTTGAAAACAGGAAGGTAAGACAATTTGATTAAAGGAAAGTGTTCTTGTTCTTGAACAGGCAGAGTCTATATTGTAGAAATGTCTGTTCTCTGTAAATTAACATAAATTCAACACAAATCTAATCAAAATTCTATTTCTGTTTTTGGAGGAAGCAAACTGAAAACTATTCTAAAGTTCAAGTAGATGAATAAATGGTGAGAGCATCCAGGAATATTTTTTAAGTATATATGTGCGAGGAGGAACATACGTAGAATTTTCCTTCCAGGCATTAGAATTTATTTTAAAATCAGAGCACTTAAAGATTTATGATTAGATAGATCAACAGAACATAATAGGAAGTCCTAAATAGATCCAAGTGTACTGGGAATTTGGAAAAGGATCCAGATGGTATCTCAAATCAATACCACAGACTGTGTGGCTTAAACAACAGAAATTTATTTTCTCACAGTTCTGAAGGTTCAAAGTCCAAGATCAAGGTACCAGTAGGGTTGATGTCTGGTAAGGCCTCCGTCCTTGACTTGCAGACAGCTGCCTTCGCATTGTGTCTTCACATGGCCTTCCCTCTGTGCTCAGGGGAAGAGAGAACTTTCTGGTGTCTGTTATTCTTTTAAACAGACCCAGTCCTATCAGATTAGGGACCCCCCCCCCCTTTTGACCTCACATAACCTTAATTAGGTCCCTGAAGGACTTATCTCCAAATAGTCGTATTAGGGTTGATGGCTTCAAAATATGAATTTCACTAGACACAGTTCATTCCTTGACTTTGATCAAACATTTAAATATAACAGGGGCGCCTGGGTGGCGCAGTCGGTTGGGCGTCCGACTTCAGCCAGGTCACGATCTCGCGGTCCGTGGGTTCGAGCCCCACGTCGGACTCTGCGCTGATGGCTCAGAGCCTGGAGCCTGTTTCCGATTCTGTGTCTCCCTCTCTCTCTGCCCCTCCCCCGTTCATGCTCTGTCTCGCTCTGTCCCAAAAATAAATAAAAAACGTTGAAAAAAAAACCTATTTAAAAAACATTTAAATATAACAAATATAGGGGTGCCTGGGTGGCTCTGTTGGTTGAGCGTCCGACTTTGGCTCAGGTCATGATCTTGTAGTTCATGAGGTCGAGCCCCGCGTCCAGCTCTGTGCTGACAGCTCAGAGCCTGGAGCCTGCTTCAGATTCTGTGTCTTCCTCTCTCTCTGCCCCTCCCCTATTCATGCTCTGTCTCTGTCTCTTTCTCTCTCAAAAGTAAAAAAACATTTAAAAAAATTAAAAAAAAAATAAATATAACAAAGCACTAGGAAAATAGGAGCAAATGCTTTTGTAAACATCCGAGAAGGCCAAACATACCACAAAAGTGGTTCCTAAAGTAAAAGTGGTTTCTTTTAAGTTTATTTATTTATTTTTGAGAGAGCGAACATGAGTGGGTGAAGGGCAGAGAGGGAGAGAGAAAATTGCAAGCAGGCTCTGCGCTATCGACACAGAGCCCAACGTGGGGTGCGAACCCGTGAAGCCGTGAGATCGTGACCATAGCCGAAACCAAGAGTGGGATGTTTAACCAACTGAGCCACCCAGGCACCCCATAAATTAGAAACTTTGACCTTATTTTTTAAAATTTGAGATGGTAAAAACCCCCCAATTCACAAAATAAGAAAAACATCTGCTACCTGAGTAATAAAGGGTTAATTTCTCTAAACCTCTCTGAAATTTCTCTGGAAAGTCAGTAAGAAAATAAAATACCCTCTGTTCCTTTAATTGTACGAACAACACCAATGGGTAGTTTAAAATAGAGAAATATAAACATGGTCAAATACAGGAAGAGACATTTACCTCCTTAAATATTACAAGAATTACGCTCCAAACAACACTGAGATCTACTCAAAAACAAACAAGCAACGCTGAGACCCAGACTGGTTTTGTTTTGTTTTGTTTTGTTTTTGTTTTTAGTATAGTTAACACACAATATTACATTACTTTCAGGTGTACAAAACGGTGACTCAGTTTCTCTATATGTGATGTCATTTCACACAAATGTAGCTACCATCTGTCACCACATAGTACTGTTACAGTATCATTAACTATGTTCCCTCCCCCATGCCTTTTATTCCCTGGACTTATTCATTCCATAACCGGAAGCCTGTATTTCCCACTCGCCTTCACCCATTTTGCCCCCCTTCCCCTCCGGTAACCCATCAGTTTGTTCTTTATATTTATAAGTGTGATAGTTTTTGTTTGTTTATTCTTTTGTGTACTTAGGTTCCACATAGGAGTGAAATCTTGTGGTGTTCATCTTTTTTCAGACTGACTTAGTTCTCTGACATAATGCCCGCTAAGTCCATCCATGTTGTCACAAATGGCACGATCTCATCTTTTTATTTGGCTGAGCAATATGCCATTTGTATGTATCTATACTTATCTATACCACATCTTCCTTATCCCCTTGTCTATCGATGGACACTCGGGTTGCTTCCATATCTTGATTATTATAAGACTGTCGATGTTTTTAATCTTTGATGAAATCCATTGTCATCCATCAGCTGTGAAGCAAAGAAGTCAGAGGCTTTCGATGGTCCAGGGGAAAGTGATAACACTCTTCCAGAAGGATAGTTTGGAATACGTATCAAAATGTTCGTTGTGTCTATCTTGACCCAGTATTCTCCCTTCTAGGAATTTACCCAGAGACAATCTCGCAAATAATGATGGGAAGTAAGAATTTCATCAGAGCACTATGTACAGTGTCAACAAATTATAATTTTTGACTGTCCATCAGTAGGGACTGGTTAAGTAAGTTACATAGAGACAATGCTCCACTATAATTATAAACAACGACAGACATCTGTGTGTACGGAGTGACAAACAGCATGTTGCAGAACAGCATCTGAAATTGCATGTGAAGGCTGAATAGTAAGATACCTAAAAAGATGTTCACCAGAGCGCTGTCACCAAGTGGCGGTTGACTTTTGCTTCCAGCTTTGAACTTTTGGGGGGTTATTTTACGAGCAAATAAGGATTATTATTGTAAAGATAATAAAGCGGTTTCAAAATTAAATTTCTTGGTAGGACTCACCCCTTCCCCAGAGATGCTACCACACCCCCAGGACCCAGTTACACACTCCCTCCTCTGAATTTATTACCATTGGTTTCATATGATGCTATGTGAAGGGGGCAGAGGGTGCCATGGGAGGTGACCACATAGTGACCGTAAATGGAAAGGGAGACCCTTTCTATTCTTTCTGCCTAGGTCCTCTCCACCATACCATCAACGTAAGCAACTTATGTGTTGACCCAGGAGGTTGCTTTTTACTCCTGTAAATTAAATTAAACAAATGTGATTGCATGCATGCTGTTCATTTTGTATACAATCTGTATCTTCCTCCTTATTCCCTTAGGCACCAATAGCCAAATGCAAAATAGGGCCATATTTTCATGTAAACACACTGCATAAAAATTATAAATGATATTCCAAATTTAAGTGTAAATTAGGCTGTGGTTATCTTTTCTACTGGTTTCTCCCATCAGTGTGGATAATCCAGAGCTATTTAATAGAACCGAATAGTAAGTAAGTGTCCAGGCTTGCTGAGACATTTCTGTTGGGCAATCAGCCTTTTTGGCTCTTGCTCCACATTTGTATTTGAGCCAGAGTTTTTCCTCATAGTCCTTCTAACAGGTAAGTATTTCACATGTCTTTTTTTTTTTTTTAAGCTTCTTTATTTTTGAGAGAGAGCGTGAGCTGGGGAGGGGCAGAAAGAGAGGGTGACACAGAACCCGAAGCAGGCTCCAGGCTCTGAGCTGTCAGCCCGGAGCCCGACGTGGGGCTCGAACTCACTGACTGCGGGATCGTGATGAGTTGAAGCCAGACCCTTAACCGACTGAGCCACCCAGGCGCCCCACGTCTTTCACGTGTCTTACCCTTATTTTTTTTTTTCTAGAACTTCCTAGGAGTCATGACAGTGCTGCTGGCTTGTGAGTTCTTTTAAAAGAACAAAATGTGTTCTTTATGGTTCCATTTTTTTCCCCAAGATAAAACACATACGGCTGAGTTATCCACAGCCAAAAGAGAAAATTCTAAAGCGAAAGCCAGTCATCGTTAAAACAGAAGATGAGCGGGGCTCAAATATCACAGTGTTCCCTGTGGAAAATGGAAAAAGAGCAAAATCAGGGAGCCCATCGTGTTCTCATAGGTCACTGACAGCTGATTCACAGGGTCCAGAGAAAGTCCAGGGAAGGGATATGATTAAGATGATAAAAGATGTGAAGGTTGAAAGAATGACATTTCTAAAAGAAAATAAATACAAATGATGCCCTATGACCCAGCCAGAAGTCAAGGCAGTGCTCACCAGTTTTGCCTTTCCCGTGTGCCTCGTCTGAACCCTGGTGGTGCCCCTCCGTTGCCCCACTTTCTGCTAGTTTAACAATGAGCCTTTCCTTTGCTGTCTCCTCCTCTCCCAGACACGTCCACGGATCTCCCCCGGACCGCCTTACACGGTAACTTTCTACCATCAGATTTAGAAATCAATTCAAAGAGGGGGGGGGGTGTGAATGAGCAGCTCTAGAACAGCCATCAGATCAAGGGAGGAAAATCTTTGACTTAAAACAAAGAGAAGAACATTAAATAGTAGAACAAGAAGGCAAAAGGTGTCTTTTGAAAAAGACAAAAGACGCTTCCTGTTGGAGAGGATTCAGGGTCGGGGCACTGTGGGTATCAAATCGCCCCAATAATTTCGGAGAAACCTCCACATGTCTGCTTCTCAGGGCCCTCCCAGGAAGTAGCCAGATGATCAATGAAGTAAGAGCCCACCGTGCGTATAACAGCATCCATTCTGTCACTGAGTCACAAGCCAGCAGGTAATGCTATCCACATTTACAGGAGTGAAAACTGAGTGCCAGGGTGTTTCTCTTGCCCGGAATGACACAGCTCATTAGTGCGGAGCGCAGCTCCGTCAGAGAGGTCGTTTCTTGACTCACAACCCAGTCCTTTTTCTAGAAGAGATGCCGCTGGCTTTCTAGAACCCCTAGAGCCTAGAATCTACTTGTTACATTCGTCTTTCACCTCTAAGTAAGTCACAGAAACCTCTTCAGTGACTCACTGGTTCCCATCACCAAATAAATTCCTCTTGTGGTGAACTCACAAAATGGTTGAATTATGGTTTCCTTTCTGGAAAATCGGGATATGTCAAAACTGAGAGGTAGTCGGAGTCATATAGGACGTGTACCAACCTCTTTCAAGGGGCGCCCGGGTGGCTCAGTCAGTTAGGCGTCCAACTTTGGCTCAGGTCATGATCTCACGGCTCGGGAGTTCGAGCCCCGCATCCGGCTCTGTGCTGACAGCTCAGAGCCTAGAGCCTGGAACCTTCTTTGGATTCTGTGTCTCCCTTTCTCTCTGCCCTTCCCCTGCTCATGCTCTGTCTCTCTCTGTCCCTCTCAAAACTGAATAAACATTAAAGATTTTTAAAAATAAAATAAAACTCTCGTTCAAGCATCTTGGATTTACCTCTCAATATACAGTCAACTTTTCATGTGGAGGAAAAAAAAACCAGCTTTATGCTGATAATAGTAAACAGCAGCTAATCCAATATTATGAACATTGGACTTCAGAATTCAGAGAGGGCCTCTCTGTTATATTATTCATGTGTTCACACATACATCTTCTACTCCCTCTGGTATCCTCCAGGTATACCCTTACCCATCCCCAACTAGCTGCTATATCTGTGGCCTAGGACCCAGCGATAGTGTTGCCTATAATGAAATGGATCAACACAAGCCACTGGAACCCAAATACCTTAGTCAGCTCATGCTGCTATAACAAAGCACCATAGACCCAGTGGCTTAAACAAAGAAATTCATTTCTCACTGCTCTGCAAGCTGGGAAGTCCGAGATCAGGCTGCCTGCATGGTCAGGTTCTGGTGGGAGTTCTCTCCCTGGTTTATAGACGGCCACCTCCATGCTGTGACTTTACATGGCAGGTGGAGAGAGATCTCTCTCATGTCTCTTCTTATAAGGGTGCTAATCCCCTTCACACAAGGGTTCAACCCTCATGACCTAATTACCTCCCAGAGGCCCCACCTCTAAATACAATTACATTGAGATCGAGGCTTCCACGTTTGGACTGGGGTGGGGGGGGGGACACGGACATTCCATTCACAGCATCATAATATGGAAATTTCTTGAGTGTGTGCTTGGGAACCGGTGTGTTGATCCCAAATACTTCCCAACATTAGAAGAAAGACGAGATTCACAAGGATTCACCCTGCGGTGTTTGTTCAGACTTTAGAGGTGAGGTATAGAATGTCCCAAGGGTTCCACTAGGGAAAACAGGCACATGATTTCTTCTATTGGGAGTGTGCACCAAGTTTGACCTTGTCAAAGATACTGTTGCTCCATGGGGGCTGCAACCTGGCTGTGCCCTCGACAATTAATCCTGCTTTGTTTCCTTGGGGTGGAGGGAGGAACAGGCAGAGCCAGTCAAAGAGGCTTGAAATTGATTCCAAGTAGTATTGTTAAATAGACCAGGACTGCTGAGAACTAGGTGTGAGTGCTCCGCTTTGGATGCAAAGGATAAATGCAGTGGGTGTCACAGGCAGAATAGTAATTATGTCATCTGTCTTGTCGAAGAATTTGACTATAGTAATTGCAACATTTTCTCCCATCATTGAAGCTTGTAATTATAGTGCAACTAACAGGATTATGTGCTAACTTGGGCTGTTTTAATCACCTCTTTTACTCTGAAATGCAATGGCAAAATTCCACAGTTGTTCCCAGGCTGCCGATTCTTTTCAACATCTGTTGTCTTATAACAGTTCGGTACGAAGGAGGCAGAGATGCTGTGGGCATTTCATAATAGAGGACTTTAGGTAAAGCAGACGTGAGGCTTGACGAGAAAGCATAAACAGCAAGGGAGTTTTCAATTTCCAACCCAAATAAAATTTTCTCTTTGAAAGCAAATCATTTGGGGTTTTTTTGTTTCAAAGATGGCAGATGTTTTATGCAATTTGGCAATGGCTGCAGCCCATACTTGATATGCGTTGAAGGAAACTTTCAGCTATAAAAATCAACCTAGGACTGATTAAGAAAACCCTCCCGCTCAACCTAATGAGCAGGTTGGGGTTAATTAATGCCTAGATATTAAGCTGTGTGTCACGATGTCACCTTTCACGTGTAAGGCTCATTAAGATGCTCGTTACGTATGTTTATCTTTCCAGAGATCCCATAACAAACTCAAGGGTTATCCAAATACTTTGTTTATACAGGAATAAAGGCACATTGGACACTGTGTGAAATACGGGGGCTGATGGCTGAGGTAGAAACCTCCCTTGATTCTTCCCTTGTAACATTCTTTTAGAGTGTTGTTTCAACAAAACGAGGGCTTCTAGGATACTAATATTACATGGAACCGACCCAGATCCACACATCTGGTCCGAAAGTGGGCGCTCACTACTTAGCTCCAATACAGGCTACATTCCATATTCGTTCCTGTTGTACAGATGCCCAGAGAGGACTCTGCCGTCCGGAGGAGTGTAGTTATAACTCAGCAAGTGCATTTGTGATCCTAAAACAACAGCAGCAGAAGGAGGCAGTCGAAGAACAGCCTGTTTTCCTGAAAGGAACATTGGGGAATAAGTGCATCACCTTTAGAGGTGATAGAAAAATCCCTAGATTAGATCTGCTTAAAACTAGCAAGGCCAGACATAAACGACTTAGTTGTCAGGGTGGTGTAGACAAGGAGCTGTGTGGCAGCAGATAAAACGATAGGAGATGGGAACATGGCCCAGCCCCATCTCTCCCTCACCCAGCTGTCCTACACAGCCTCATTTTCTTAACTGAACTATAGCTGACGTACAATGTTAGATCAGTTTCAGGTATGGAACGGATTCGACAATTCTATACCTTACAAAATACCACAATAAGTGTTATTATCATCTGTCACCATACAGTGTTATTAAAATATTATTTGTATTCTCTGTGCTGTACTTTTCATCCCTGTGGCTAGTTTATAACTGGAAGCTGGTACCTCCAAAGTTACATGTGTGGGGCCCCTTCCCCCAATGCCTTGGACAGATAGACTGGTTAACTATGCAGCAGCCCCCAGCGGGGCGCCCCCTTGCGGTCGCTTTCTGGAATTTCGACTATTCCCATTTACCCAGGAAGGATGTTGACAAACATCTGAACAAGTATGATCCAGGGGAAGGAAGCTGTGATTATAATTTAGCAGGCTAGCTTCAGGCCAGCTGGATCGTGTCGTTAAAAGGTAAATGGAGGCACGGTCAAGGTTTTCAAGCGTTTGTTTGAGCATACATCGATTCAAATGAGGCAGCACAAACCAAAGTGAGTAGGAGTGCTCAACCCACAGGAGCTGGGGCAAGGTTTCATAGAGAAGATGCTGAAGCAAAGCAAATAAATTGTTTGGTCATGTGGGTTCCCAGATAGCTGGTCTCCAGGGAGAGTGTGCTGGCCCAGTGGAACATTCCAGTCCACTTGGCAGTTACAGTTTGATTATCAATCAGGGGGCTACTGTGACATAAAAATTCTGTGGCCAGACAGCTTAGCTTCAAATTCTGGCTTTCTCGGGGCACCTGGCTGGCTCAGTCTGTTAAGTGTCCGACTTCGGCTCAGGTCGCGATCTCAAGGTTTGGGAGTTCAAGCCCTGCGTCAGAGCCTGGAGCCTGCTTCCAATTCTGTGTCTTCCTCGCTCTCTGCCCCTCCTCCGCTCATGATCTGTGTGTGTGTCTCTCTCTCTCAAAAAATGAATAAATATTAAAAAAAATTCTAGCTTTCTCTCCAAGGGACCTTGGCCAAGTTTTTTAACTCTTGTGCCTCAGTTTTCTCATCTGTGAAGTGGCTTTAAGAATATTACTTAAGGGACACCAGGTTGGCTCTGTCGGTTAAGCATCTTACTCTTGATCTCAGCTCAGGTCATGATCTCACGTTCCATGAGTTCAAGCCCCGCGCTGGGCTCTGTGCTGACATCGTGGAGCCTGCTTGGGATCCTCTCCCTCTCTCTCTGCCCCTCCCCTGCTCGCGCTGTCTCTCTCAAAATAGATAGACAGTTTTTTAAAAAGAAGAAGAATTTCTGGAAAAAATTGGAAGCTAGGTCAGTTTTAAAAATCCGTAGGGAATGTATGTGGCTTGTATACGCTGGAGGCTCTAAAACATTTTTTTCACTCATTTGTGGAATGTTTTTTAACATTCTACAGAAGATTAAGACCTTGAATGTACGGAAAGGACCTCATCTGCCTGCTGTATACTTACCCCGCCTGTAGCCCATAATAAGCACTTGCGGGCGGAACCACGTAATTGGCAGGAGGCATTAATGCACAGGCCGTTCATCTGCCCAGCACGTGACCCAGACCTTGGGTGAAATGAGCTGGGAACTTCATCTTCCTGTTAGCCAGTGTATCTCAGCCCTCTGCCGCCTCCCACTTGTCTCGTCCTCGAAAACCCCTGGGCTTGAACGAGGGGGATAGTTCAGTGCGCAACTGCCTCGTGTCAGCAGGGCTTCAGGGAAGAGTGGAAGGAACGGAGGACAGGGAGCATTCTGGTCAACAGCAACTCCCTGCACAGGGGAGTGGCCGCTGTGCATTAAAATGTGTGCTTAGAACTGCTAGGAATTTACCCAAGGGACACAGGAGTGCTGATGCATAGGGGCATTTGTACCCCAATGTTTATAGCAGCACTTTCAACAATAGCCAAATGATGGAAAGAGCCTAAATGTCCATCAACTGACAAATGGATAAAGAAGATGTGGTTTATATACACAATGGAATACTACTTGGCAATGAGAAAATGAAATCTGGCCATTTGCAGCAACGTGGATGGAACTGGAGGGTATTATGCTAAGTGAAATAAGTCAGGCAGAGAAAGACAGACACCATATGTTTTCACTCATATGTGGATCTTGAGAAACTTAACAGAAGACCGGGGGGGGGGGGGGGTAGGGGGAAAAAAAAGTTACAGAGAGGGAAGGAGGAAAACCATAAGAGACTCTTAAATACTGAGAACAAACTGGGGGCTGATGGGGGGTGGGGGAGAGGGGAAAGTGGGTGATGGGCATTGAGGAGGGCACCTGTGGGGATGAGCACTGGGTGTTGTATGGAAACCAATTTGACAATAAATTATATATAAAAAGATAATAAGATAAAATAAAATGTGTGCTTAGAGGGGCGCCTGGGTGGCTCAGTCAGTTAAGCATCCTGCGTCTTGATTTTGGCTCAGGTCGTGATCTCACGGTTCATAAGTTCGAGCCCCGTGTCTGGCTCTGCACTGAATGCATGGGGCCTGCTTGGGATGCTCTCGCTCTCTGTCTCTCTGTCTCTCTGTCTCTCTGTCTCTCTCTCTCTCTCTCTCTCTCTCTCTACCTACCCCTCCCCCACTCGTGCTCTCCCTCTCTCTTTCTCTCTCAAAAATAAATAAACAAGAAAAGTGCACTTAGAGTACATAACTTATGTGTGTGATACAAAATATGCTAATAACATGTGTTCTGTTGAGTATGAAGTGACTCACTACGTGGTCATGAGAGGGGAATTGCAATCAAACAATTCACAATAATAATACTGAATACAATCCCACTGGCCTGCCCAGGGCCAGCACTCGGCTTTACCCGCCTAGAAGTGGATTAGCAGAGTAATGAGAAGCTAGCGGCCTGGGGTCTCCACTCATCACGCAGTGGAGAACAGAACAGGGGTGTCTGGACCTTCCCTGCTGGCTCCTCCTTCCTCTCTGGAGGTTGATCCGCCATCCCTGGGCCACATCTCTTTCCCCGAAGGCACATTTGAAACCCGGTCTCCTCTGGGTTTGCACAGACCCCGTCTCTCCGGGTCGGGAACGGCCTGTCCTTGGGCTGGTCCACCCGGCCACCTCTGCACCGGACCCGCGGGAGCTGGCCCCTAACCGACACCTGTGCTGTGTCCCCCGCAGGTCTCCCAGGCAGCTGCCGACCTCCTGGCCTACTGCGAAGCCCACGTACGCGAAGACCCTCTCATCATACCAGTGCCTGCGTCAGAAAACCCCTTCCGAGAGAAGAAGTTCTTTTGTACCATTCTCTGACTCCGTTCGTTATGAAGCGTCTCCTTGTGCATCAGGAAACTCCCCGGTAGAGCCCGCATGTTCTTAGCGTGGGGGGTTCCAGTCACCCCCGTCCCCGGCCTCTCTTCATCGGTTTTCTTCTCTGCGTTCAATGTCACTACTTCTTGCCCTTCTCGTGTTATTTGCGTCATCGGCAAAGAAAAGCGACGTTTTTGTAACAAATAACAAATAAGTATGGGTTTAAGGGTTGCGTTTCTTTCTAAACAGCAACTCCCGTATTTAAATACATCAAGCTAATACATTGTACATTCAATACTACAGTATTTATTGAATAAGATAATTTATCGCAAAGAAAAACCGTACTTGGCAATCCCCCCTTCACAAATAATTCACTATCCAATGAGAGCAGTTTGACCAACTAGGACACATGGGTAAATGTTCCTCTCTCTTTTCATCCACCAGCTCTATGTTCCCTGCTTTTCCGTCCTCCTGTTAGGAAGGAAATGACCCACAGCGTCAAAGGGTTTCCCTCATATGTGTCTCACTGGGACCGTGTGGCCCGAACCCCGATGGGGACGCAGGTCCCCATTTCCCCCTGATTATCACGGGCCACTTGGGAGGTGGGCTTGCTACGAATGTGGACACCGGGTGAATATTGCAGCAAGGTTAACTGTCAATGTGCCCCAGCTGGGCCAGCCAGGGGCACCGGCTCCCTTCTCCATGGGCCACCCTTTCCTGCTCCCCTTTTCTGGCTCCTCCTCAGTCGTTCTAACACGGGCTGCACGGGGCCCCGTGGAGTTTCACCAGGGTGGCCCAGCACAGTGATCCGCAGGGACAGCAGCTCACTAACGCGCTGTCCGCTGATCTGAGCGTTGACACGTATTCACTTATTCCGTCCTCCGGCAATCCGTAAGACGCCACGAGGGCATGTCTGTTTTACAGAGAGGAACACGGAGGCACGGACAGATTCTGTGCTTTCCCCAAGGCGATCGTTAGTAAGCAGGAACACGGGGGCTTGAGCCTGGCCCCAGGGCTCCCTGAACCCTCGAGCCACGCTGCCTTTTGGCTCCACCCGTCTGCGGGTAAACAGGCCTGCAGAGCGCCTGTACCACAGGCTGTGCGGCACCTTCGCCGGGCCCACTCTGCAGCAACACCTGTCCCCCCATCTTTGCCAGGAGGAGGCATGTGGGTGCACGTAGCTTACGGACGATGATAGATATGCGGATGCTCCAGCGGCAGGCCGGACGGCTCTTGGTTTTTCTGAGTCAAACTTGCAGACCCCGCCTGAAACAAAAATGACAGAGGAGAATAAACCATGGGGATAGAGAGCTCCTTGTCCAAGTTTGTGAGGCTCCTCTTGTGTAGAAACTGCCTCACTCCCTGGCGCTGACAGCAGCTGGCTGTGTGATGCGGGGCAAGCCGCTGTGTGCCTGGAAGGTTCTGACCTGCTAATCGGGGATAACGGTCATTGCTCCTCCTGCCTTTCTGTCTGGGAGGGCACGGAGAGGTGCTCCATGGGTGGACGCTCTGATGTATCATTTAAATAAATTACTAAATGCCACAATGTAATAGTGGCAGGAAAGCAGGGCTTCAACGAGGCCCCGGTTCGGCCGGAGGAATACTGTCAAGTTGCCCACAAAAAGCCAAATATAATTTCAGATCAGTGAATAACTTGCCACCTTGCAAATGGCTTTAGTGCATTTTTATTCTTCGCTTCTTTTCCTGAGAGCTGCTCTTTATTTCACTAAAGCTCACTCACGCAACTAGTGAGGTCAGAAGCTGTGTGCTCAGACTGTGCGGAGTTGTATGCCGTGTGTGATAATAAGACTTCAAACCCTTCTGTATCTCGGTTTACGACCAGGATCTCTTTATTCCGTGGTCCATGTCAACATCATTAACCTGATAAAGCAAAGCACAATTCATAAAAGCGCATCAGAGAAACCGAGAAAGTGGGGCAGCACGGAGGCTGGCTAAATCAGGTCAGGAAGAAAACTGTGCTTCTAGGCTTCCTCTGAACTTTCTCTCCTTTGTGTTTAACTTTCACTGTCTCTCCTTTCTCCCCCTTTGTCCTTTTCCTCCTCTTCCTTACCCTCCTCCGCGAGATGCTTTTTTGTCTTTGTACTCACACCTTTTCCTCCCAAACTTGCGGCAGTGTGGGTGGTTTGTCCCTTGTCCCTTCTAAAGTGTCCCTGAACTCAGTGCCATCTTCCTAAAGGCAAGGTCATGCACGTCAAGGTCAGGTCAGGCTTTGAGGCAAGGTCAGGCTAGGAGATACACAAACATGTGAATGAGCCCTTCGCCCCGCTAGCAGTCACCGGGGAGTGAACAAAAGAGGGTGCCTCTGCAGTGGACAGTTGTCACTTTGTGATCGCAGTCCGGCCGGCATCTGACCTCCTTTCCTATAGGGGGAGATCACCCCCTACACATAAACTTAGTGGGGTGCAGTAGAACTCCCGTTCACTGTGGATGCTGGAGGGGGGACGTCTTCCCTGTCTCTCAGGGGCACCCCCTTTCCAGCACCAGACTGGCCAGGGAGGGGCCAGTGACCTGACGCGAACTGCTAGGACTCCTTTGCCTGGGCCTATAAGCTCAGAGCAAATGGCACAGCAGTGAAAAGATGCTGAGATTCGTTTTATGGGATCTGCGGTGGTCCAGCAGGGAGGCATCCAGGACGGGCAGGGATTCTGTGCCCACTGCTAACAGTGTCCAGGGATGGCAGAGTCCTGAGTAGACCATTCCTGCTCCATTGCTTGGTCCCACAAGCTGTCTCGCGCCCCTCCCCCCACATCCTTCTAGGTCCCCTTTCTAGCTCCTTTCTAGCCTCCAAGCTCCATCCAGTAAATTTCTTATTCCTCCATGAAATAGCCTGGGTTGGATGTACCGATCCTATGATCTAAAAACCCCGTATGTCAAGGGCAAAACCCAGCGAGCTGATCTATGCTGTTGCAAGTAGGGGACTATTAATTACTCTTTGGGGGATGGGAACCAGAAGGAGCACAAGGGGAGCTTCTTGGGATGTTCTGTTCCTTGACCTGGTTGCTGGTGACCTGGGTGTGTCCGGTGTGTGAAAATTCTTCGAGCTGTACCCTTCTGATTGTGCGCTTTTCTGTACGTATGTTACACTTCAATAAAAACTTAGTTTTTGTGGCTAGCAATCAATCCTACTGGGTTCTTTTGTTTCGTTTTTTGACACTTCGCTCAACTTTTTACTCCTCTTTAGGTAGAACATCATTAATGGAGCATTTACGAGTGTATTTGACAACATTTTGAAATTTGAAATACGTCTAATCCGCAGCTATCTGGCCAGAGAACCGGCTTTCAGCAGAAGGCAGATGGTTCCTTGGCAGTAAGATGTTCGAGTGCCATGCTGTGCCAGCCGTGTCTTTTGGGAAAACAGTGAGGAATCCCGCTGAGAATTCCCACTTGGATCAGCCTCTCTGTAAATGAGGCCGGTGACGTCCCTCCCGGCCCCTCCTGCCTCCTGACCATCAGGAGTGAATGCAGGGGGTGGCCGGCCACAAAACCCTATTCTCAAACACCACCTCTGAAGGAAGGAACTGCAGCAAAGACACCAGCTGGCCCCACGACAATGGTGCATCTTCCAAACGCAGCCCCTGGCCGCCCACCCCGTAGACACACGGAGACAAACATGGACTTTTCAACTGGGCTCCCGCTTCAAGGTCCCCTTCCCAGCCTCTGATTGCTTCTGAGGGTCCCCCAGCGCTGTCTCCTTTGCTCCCAGCTACCACGTGGCCAGTGTCCTTGCAGAGAGTGAACGTTGAATCCCAGGGTGATCACAGACTGGCTTCGCGCTGGGACTCCCGCTACACGAGTCAAGACATCTTCCCGTTGATTCTGAACTCCAGCCCCCACGGAACACAATGCTGAGTCCAGGAATTGTCGGCAGCCTCCCTCCGAGGAAGCCACGGGAGGGGCGCAGACCAAGGTCGAAGGAATTTTGTTCTGGTGACTCTTCAAACTCAAGATGAAAATAATAATAATAATAATGGCAATAACTAACATTTTGACCTGGAAAGAATAGGGACCATGGAGATAGCTCAGACTATTTATTCACACTCCCATTTCCTTCAGCTCTTCAGGATGTTGGGAAGATGCCAGATCACGGGTATCTTTTATGGAGGACCAGAACGAGGCTCCCTACCCTGACCCGGGAGCTTCGTCCCCTGGGGGCCATGCCGCTTGGCCCTCCCCGGGTTGCACAGCCAGTAGTGGACCATAAACTAGGCGTGTGCCCAGGTTCAGTGTTTCTGGAGATAAGCGTGGATGAGCCAGTGTCATCCTCCATGGGTCAGAACCGAACATCCCATCCGGGTTCTGATAAAACCCTTACACCTGATTCTGTTTTAGCTGTAAGTCACTAGTACTAACTTTTAAAATTTTCAAGCCCATGTATGGTAATTAATCACACACCGATGTTACTCTAACCACTTACCTTCAAGGATTCTCATTTGAAGGAGTGGCCTCTATCAGCCCAGCCTGCCCTGGCCTCCAGTAATTCCCCAGAGTGGCTTTCACACCTCACTCCCCCTCCAAACCCTGTGCTCATCCACACTGGCCATTATTGAAGCCTACCTCACCAACCCTGATCCCTGCTGCCACAGGGCCTTTGCACCTGCTGCTAACTCTGCCTAGTACACCCTTCACTCCTCCCTTTGCCAGGTCTACTTACTTTTTAGATCTCAGCTTGAACATCAGCGAGGGTTCAAGCTTTCCTGACCCCTCCGACCAAGTCAACGGTGTTTATAGGTTCTTACTGCACTGTGGAGCTCTCCATACAGCGCTTTTTGTTTTTTTTTTTACATTTGTATATGTGATCACTCTGCCCATCTGCTTCCCCAGCTACACTGTAAACTCCATGAGGGAAGGGCGTTTATTCACAGGTAGCCCCAGCACCTACCATATCCGCTGACACATGAGAGGCACTCCATAAGCATTATCTACATAAATGCATGCAAGTCCCTGCTAGTCGTTTCTCGACACCAAGTGCTTCTCTTTCAGGGTTCTCCAGAAGCTGCTAACTCCTGAAAGAACCCTCCGAAGACCCCGTGAAACAGAACCCAAGGGAGGGAGGGAGGAAAGTCGTTATTTGTTGAGTGTTTACATCTGCCAGGCACCAAGCCAAGGAGTTCACTTTTTAATCCTCTTAACCACGGTGTTGTGAGATTTACTGCCCTTATTCTGTACATGTCTATTCCTCATATGTATTTGAGGAAGCTTAGTTCAAATGAAGGAACTTGCCCAAAGTCAGACAAGTTCTAAGGGGCTGAATTTGATCCCAGTCAGTGCCCCTGACTTAACACCTCCATACTTCTGCCTGGAGTCAAACCAAAAGCCTCAGAGACAAGTCTCCAGCTCCTCCATCCCACATTAGAAAAGATACATAAAAGTTTGGGACACTTGGGTGGTTGAGTCGGTTAAGCATCCGACTCTCGGTTGCGGCTCAGGTCACGATCTCACAGTTTCATGAGTTTGAGCCCCCCATCGGGCTCCATGCTGACAATGCAGAGCCTGCTTGGGATTCTCTCTCTCTCTCCCTCTCTCTCTCTCTCTCTCTCTGCCTCTCCCGCACTTGTGCTGTCTGTGTCTCTCTCAAAATAAAAAATAAAATAAAAGCTACTAGGAAACCATGAAGCACACTCTTGACTTTATGGAATGGTCACGCTTTCTGGCTGTTTAAAAACCATACAGCGCCTGCATGCTGAAAAGGCACCCTCACCCTGCACAGCTAAAGCGGGTTCCATTGTGGTAATTAAGGTCAGGGTAGGGCTGCTGCTGGGTCAGCAAAGAAAGAAGGCTTGAGGAGGAAGGAAACATTGTTTCGTGAACCACGAAGGTCACCTTGGTCAATTTAGTTCACTCCTAATACCCATTGTTTGGAGTAGGGGGTATTTAAGTGTTTCAGTGAGAAAAGCAACCTATTATTAACCATGGCCAGGTGCGTGTACAAGTATTCATTGTCTGACTTTTCTTTCCAAGTTACTTGGTAAAATTCTTATCATTTACTTGGAGCTTTTACATTTTTTATTATACTTTCTTTTTCGCTTTTAAGTTAGACTTCATTCAACTCAAGACTAAGCCAATCCTTAGGGCAGAATAAAAGAAACCATCGTCCCTGATGACGTCAGTGCTTTGCAGCTGACGCTGCTCTTCCACTACCTGTTTTCTGATCAAGTAACTTGCTTCATCTGAGCCCTTTCTGGTCTCTGACACTGGAAGTACGGATCCACAACGGCACATCTTGCTTTGGTGAAAATGACATAGGAACCAGACAATGCAAGAAGAAACGAGGGGCCCGCTTGGTAGACAAGTCATGATCAGGCCAGGAGTTATTTTAGGAGATTAAAAAAAAAAAAAAAAAAAGCAAAACAAAACAAAAACAGAGTACTGAGGAACCTGACTCTGGAGTCAGAGGGACTCGGGTTCAAATCCTGGCTCTGTCCCTTACTAGCCCTGCCGTTGCTCCGAGCTCTCATTCCCTCTAGTGAACGGAAGATAACACCACTCGTGAGCGTTCAGTGAGATAGCATGACTAGTCAGCATTGTCTGGAATGCAATACATGCTCAACAAATAGGGGACTAAACTACATTTACCCTGTTCACAATTATTGTGGAAACAAGACCAGACAGAGACTCGGAATTTACAATAAGACTGTCATTTACAATAATGCTTTGAAAGAAAGAGAAGGTAAAAACTTATCAGCCTGTAACTGGGCATCCATTACATTCCAAAACTTTAACACATCAAAATTATAAGTTTTTTTTTTTTAAGTTTATTTATTTATTTTGAGAGAGAGAGAGAGCATGAGACAGGAAGGGGCAGAGAGAGAATTCCAAGCAGGCTCCATGCTGTCAGCACAGAGCCCGATGTGGGGCTCAATCCCATGAATGGTGAGATCGTGACCTGAGCCAAAAAATCAAGAGTCAGACGCTTCACCAACTGAGCCACGCAGGCACCCTGGCTGGTATGTATGTATGTATTTATTTATTTATAGAAAGAGAGAAAGAGAGCATGAGTGACCAGGGGAAGGTCAGAGAGAGAGGGAGAGACAGAATCCCAAGGAGGCTCTGAAAGGGCGGGCCTACGCCAGCCGACTCCATCTTGTTCTGTGTCCTTCACCTAGACCACGCCTCCTCCCTTTGAGTGACCTCCCGCTCACCCATTCAAGCTTCCTGATCAAAACACACCACTTCCCCAGCCAATCGGCTGCCCCTAGACCCCTATAAAACCTTTGTGCTTTTGAAACTCGCTCTCTTTCCCTGGTATCTCACCGCTGCATCGGTGCAGGTAGGGGATTGAGCTCGAGCTAGCTCGAATAAAGGCTCTTTGCTTTTGCATCGGACTCGGCTCCCTAGTGGTCTTTGGGGATCACGAATTCTGGGCATAACAGCTCCATTCTGTCAGCACAGAGCCTGAGGTGGGGCTCGAACTCACGAACCATGAGGTCATGACCTGAGCCAAGATTAAGAGTGAGACACTTAACCAACTGAGCCACCTGAGTGCCCCTATAGGCTGCTTAATACACGAAAACAACCAAGGACTTGCACATTCCAGAAACTGCTTTTTGGGGCAGAGACCTCGTGATATGCAGGGAAGGCAGGCCCTCAGCGTAACCAGCAGTGCAGAGGGTGGTCAGGTCTGTTGGTGTAAGTTTACAAACTTTCAGATTGCTGTTTGAAAGGGTGATGGTAACATTCATTTGAAGGAGGTCAAAGTATTTGTCTGGTAAAACACTCAGAGTCTCGGAAGGGATCCCAGTATTCACCCAAGGAAGTGAACCGTTAAGGGCTCTCTGGAACTTTACTTTGTAACTACTACTAAGAAGGGCTGTCTTTTTGTGGTGAGCTGTTTTCTCTCCATCTGTTATCTTCCTCTGGCAATTTTGAATGAATGCACACTGGACTAAGATACCAAAGGCTGGGCCCATACTTCGTGATGCCAGGTCCCCATGGAGTTGTAGCTTGAGCTATGCTAGCCTGGAGTGCCCACCTGCCCCATGGGGCCTGTCCACCTGTCCATCTGCCCCAGCCTGATGGCGGGGAAGGGATGGCTGTTAGGGAACTTGGCAGTGTCCATGCACAAATTACTTAACTGATGTTATGGACTGAATTGTGTCTCCTGGAAATTCATATGCTGAAGGGCTAACCCCCGAGACCTCAGAATGTGACTGTATTTGGTGATGGGGTCTTTATAGAGGTAATCAAGATAAAATGAGGTCTTTAAAAGGGACCTAATCCAACATGATGGTGTCCTTCTATGAGGAGATTAGGACATAGACACACACACAGAGGGGATGACCCTGGGAAGACACAGGGAGAAGGTGGCCATCTGCAAGTCAAAGAGAACAGCCTCAGAAGGAACCAAACCCACCGACATCTTGATTTTGGATTTCTATCCTACAGAAGTGTGAGAAAATAAATGTCCGTTGTTTAAGCCACCCAGTCTGTGATGCTTTGCTATGGCAACCCACCTTCTAAGCACTTGGCAAGTCCTCTTAACCTGTGAGTAGGATTAAAACCATTTTAAAGGTGGCAGAATGAGGCACAAAGATATCAAGTGACCAAGCGACTTGCCAAAGTCACCTGACAGGAACAGGCAAGGCTGGGACCCGGGCAGTCTAATGCCAGAGTGCCTGCTCTTAACCACTCTGCCCTGCCGCCCCTTGGGGCAGGTGGGAAGTAGTCGATACTTAGGGATCCGGTGAACGTAGTGGGCAGCTGAACAGGGAACCAGAGGCGTGGGGGGGGGGGGCACTTGGCAGGTGATGCCGAAGAATCCCAGTGGGTGGTCAGTCATCATGGGGGACAGGAGACATGGGGATGGGGGACCCGCAAAACTTCGTAGCTGGAACAAAGCCACAGGACAGGGTCACAGGGCCAAGCCCCAGTCGTGACGGGCCTGGCTAGAGCAAGATCCGAAACCATGGGATAGACATGGAGAACTAGAATGTGCCATAAAGAATTGGGGTGGAGACAATCGTAGACCCCTAATCCTGCAAACTGGGACATACAATAGGCAGGAGAACTCAAGCCTGGAAACTCCGGGGCAGAAGCGTCGTGAGCAGAGCAGGTAGTGGGCAGTGTCCGGAACATCACCGTCTCAGCCAGGTTATGGGTACCACTTTCCGAGTCAGCCTTATCGGGAAGAGTGGGGACAAAACTCCTCAGGTGTGGCCAAGGGTACGTGAGCACGGATTGCAACTGACCGTATGGGACTCAGGAAACCCACTCAGGAGGCTGAAAGAAGCAGGAGCAGGGAAGAGTGGGGGAAAATCCCATGGGGCAGCCCCAGTATTCTCTGGGGATGTCCTTTCCTGCCTGAGAAGGAGGCAGTATCCATTTTCCTGACACTTGTCGCTGACACTGAGCGCAACCCCACTGATGGAGAAAGGCTTGCAAAAGGTTCTCAGCTGCAAGGGGCAGATTTCCCAGGAGCAAAGTATTCGTTGATATCGGAGCATCTTGAAAGAGAAGGAGCTTCAATGGCGTGGGGTTCCAACTCAATGTTCCTTGGAACAGCGTTGTCTTCCTACATGTTGGCATCAGCCATTTTTTAAAATATTTTTTTAATGTTTATTTTTGAAAGAGAGAGAGAGAGAGTGAGCAGAGGAGGGGCAGAGAGAGAAAGAGAGAGAGAAGCCCAAGCAGCCTCCCTACTTCAAACACAGAGCCCGACGCGGGGCTCGAACCCACAAACCATGAGATCCTGACCTGAGCCCAAGTCAAGAGTTGGATGCTTAACCGACTGAGTCACCCAGGCGCCCCATCATCTGCCATTTTTTAAACATCATACAAGCAGACTATTTTTGTTTTGTTGTGTTTTCTGAAGAGGACAGTCATTTGAAGGGATGAACTTCTAAATATCTTGGTTGAAGTGTTCTCCTGTACAACGTGTCCTGGGTGCAGAATCTGTCCTGATTTTGTTATGAACAACTATGCATTAATAACACTTTTCTTAGTGGGGAAAATGGGTGATGGGCATTGAGGAGGGCACTTGTTGGGATGAGTACCGGGTGTTGTATGTAAACCAATTTGACTATAAATTATATTCACAAAGAAATCATGACAGAAAGAAAGAGAAAGAAAAAAGCATTAAAACATTTTTCTAAAATAATTTTTAGAATATTTTAGAGTATTTTTCTAAAATAAATTTTTCTTCCTACGACTGTTAACGCTGATAAAGCTAGATTGAGATATATATACATGTTCCATTAATCATGAAGACTAGTAGAAAATAAGGCCCCCAAACCTACTGGGGATAAATGAGGGACTCATTTAAGAAAACATTGCGTTTAGGATGTGAATCATGCATCAGTTTCAAGCTGTCAGCACAGAGCCTGGAGCCTGCTTTGGTTTCTGTGTTTTCCTTTTTCCCTGTCCCTCCCCTGCTCGTGTTCTTTCTCTCTGTCTCTCAAAAATAAATAAACATTAAAAAGGGTTTATTTTAATTTAAAGTCAGGCACTTAATTAAAAAAAGAAAAAAACATTAAAAAAATTAAAAATTAAAAGTTAAAAAAAAGAAAGAAAACATTGAGTTTAAGCTTTACCAGCATAACATTTATATTTAAATACACACAAAGAATAAATTCACAGATGATCAAGATAAATTCATTAACAATCAGATATATATATATATATATACATAATATTTTTTAAACTATCCAGCAAGTTTTTTGACAATTGATATAGTGTATTTTTAAATGAAAAAGAAAACCTCGCCATTGAATATTATTATTATTTGTGTCTGCAATGTCTAATTTCTCACATTGTTCCACTAACCATACTATATAGCTAAAATACATTTTATACAATATAGGTTTTTTTAAAGTAATTAATTAAAGTAATTAATATAAAAAGTGTGAGCGATTTTTCAATATGGCATTTGTATCTTAACTGGTGAGTGTTTGAGTATAATTTTCTACTTAAATAATATTTTTAAATTCCATTGTAGTTAACGTACGGGTGAACAATATGGTGATTCAGCGCGATGAATGTGCTCCGTAATCTCCTCACCTATTTCACCCATCCCCCCACCCCACCTCCCCTCCGGTGACCATCTGTTTGTTTTCCATAGTTAAGAGTGGGTTTTTTTGGTTTGTCTCTTCTTGTCTTTGTTTGTTTGTTTTGTTTCTTAAATTCCTCGTATGAGTGAAGTCATATGGTATTTGTCTTTCTCCGGCTGACTTGTTTCACTTACATTATACTCTCTAGATCCATTCATGTTGTTATAAATGGCAAGATTTCATTATTTTTATGCCTAACATTCCTAACATTCCACTGGAATGCCTAACATTCCATATATATATATATATATATATATATATGTTTATATCCCATCTTCCTTATCCATTCATCTATCAATGGACCCATGGGCTCTTCCATAATTCGGCTATTGTAAATAATGCTGCAATAAACATAGGGGTGCATATATCTTCTCAAATTAGAGTTTTGTGTTCTTTGGGTAAATATCCAGTAGTGGGGCCTAATATGTGATCTATTCTGGAGATTGTTCTGTGGGCACTTGAAAAGAATGTATTCTGCTGTTTTAGGATGGAATGTTCTGAATATATCTGTCAGATCCATCTGGTCTAATGTGTCATTCAATGCTACTGTTTCCTTGTTGATTTTCTGTTTAGATCATTGTTACAGCCCCCTATTGTTATTGTATTATGATCGATTAGTTTCTTTACGTTTGTTATGAACTGTTTTGTGTATGTTGCGTGCATATACTTACAATGATCATATCTGCTTGTTGGATTGTTCCCTTTACGATTATGTGCTGTCTTTCTTTGTCTCTTGTTACGGTCTTTTATTTTGAAAGTATATTTTGTCTTATATGAGTATGCTACCCTGGCTTTCGTTTCACTTCCATTTGCATGATAGATGCTTTTCCATCCTTTCACTTCCAATCTGCATGTCTTTAGGTCTGAAATGTGTCTCTTAGAAGCGGCATGTAGGTGGGTGTTGCCTTTTTTAAAAAAATATTTATTTCGAGAGAGCGCGAGAGCGCACACACATGTGTGGGGGGGGATGCAAGCGGGGGATGGGCAGAGGAAGAGAGAGAGAGAATCCCAAGGAGGCTCCACTCACAGCACAGAGCGTGATGTGGGGCTCGATCTCACGAACTGTGAGATCATGACCTGAGCGGAAGTCAAGCGTCCAATGCTCAACTGGCTGAGCCACCCAAGTGCCCCTGGGTCTTGCTTTTTTATCCATTTCATCACTGCCATGTCTTTTGATGGGGGTGCTTAGTCTACTTACATTCAAAGTAATTATTAAGAGGTATGTGTTTATGGCCATTTTGGTTGCTTTCCGGTTGTTTTGGAATTCTTTTCTGTTCCTTTCTTCTTTTGCTTTCTTCTCTCATGATTTGCAAGTTTTCTTTAGTGATAGACTTGGGTTCCTTTCTCTTTTTTGGCATATATCTGTGACTGGTTTTTGATTTGTGCTTACCATTAGGTCTGTATATAACATCTTACACCGGAAGCAGTCCATATGAAGTTGATCCTGGCTCAAGTTTGAACCCATTCTTTACTTCTCTCCCCCCACATTTTAGTTATATGGTGTCATAGTGTACATAGACTGATGTGGATGTTATCTAGTTGTATCTGTGAGATGACGTAAGCTTAGGGTCTTCCTTCTCCCCAGAATCTCTATATGTTATATTTTTAGCACTCAGGTGACAGCAATATGTTACCAATTTATTTGCTCACCAAAGCCTTTATTTTTTTAAGAATTATCTAGGAGGGCGGAGCACCTGGGTGGCTCAGTCGGTTGAGTGTCCGACTTCAACTCAGGTCATGATCTCACGGTTCGTGGGTTCAAGCCCCACGCCGGGCTCTGTGCTGACAGCTCAGAGCCTGGAGCTGCTTCAGATTCTATGTCTCCCTCTCTCTCTGTCCCTCCCCCATTCGTGCTCTCTGTCTCTCTCTCTCAAATAAATAAAACATTTTTAAAAAAGAATTATCTAGGAGGGCATGAGTTGTTTTTTTTTTAGTGTTTATTTATTTCAAGAGAGAGAGAGAGCCAGAGAGGGGCAGACACATAAGGAGAGAGAGCATCCCAAGCAGGCTCTGTGCTGTCAGCACAGAGCCCGATGAGAGGCTCAGTCCCACAAACCATGAGATCATGACCTGAAATCAAGAGTTGGACACTTCCCCAGCTGAGCCACCCAGGCGCCCCTCACCAAAGTCTTTAAACTGCACGTCATTTGTGTGAATTTTCAGCACGTTTTACTTCAACATAGCTATTTAATTTTTTAGGACATGTTTGTTTACTGAGTTACCAAATGCTATAATAAACTATCTTTACAGTCTTTGCCTTAATTGGGAGACAAAGAATAGCTATTCCAGAAAAGAAACTCTTTCTAACATCTAGCCAAATGAAATGTGTATAGCAAAAGTAATCAGGGCTAAATTTAGAAGCATTCTAATTTTGTAATATATGCGTCATCACTGTCTGCCTCATAAACAACATCAGATCACACATTTCCTATCAATTATGAGCTAGTTGTTTTAAGGCCTTAATTAGTCTAAGTGATTTTTAAAAATGGCATTACCAGTGTATCTGTTGGATCTGGCTGATCTGGTGTTTGAAGTCATGGCAGAAAGGGGCACACGAAGCAGAAAGACTTTGGACCATAAAAATGGGAGAAGCACCAAGAGCAGATCACAATTACTGAGCATTCAGCTTGCACAAGTAAGCATATTTAACTTAACTCCCCCAGAATTTTCCATGAGGTATGCACTATTATGACTCCTATTTTATAGATAGGGAAACAACTGGGTTAGGGAAGGGGGCAGATACCAATCTGCAGCATTTGCCAATTTCCGTGTTGTAGCTATTCCTCTCAAGGCCAATTTCAAGTTCATCAATAGGCTTGCAAAATTCCTGAAAGTTTAAGGCCAATCAAGTTACTGACTCAAGTTCACAGAACACAATCGGTAAATACGAGAGCTGTGATTTGAACCCAGGAGGTCTGACTTTAGAGCCCATGTTCCCAACTGCTATGTCATCCAAGAATCCAAGAGGGTAGAAAGTACACAGAGAGGGGACCCACCCTCCCAGGGCTGCACCTGGGCAAGGGTCATGGTCAGGAGCAGACAAGTGTCCAAGTGCTCTAACATGAGACCTCAGTAAGAAAAGGGAAGAAAAAGTAACTTGCAGAATATAATGAACTCTCAGAGGAAGAAAAATTAACAAAATTTAACAGCTCTTAATTTTGAAGGGATGCTCTCTCTCTCTCTCTCTTTCTTTTTTTTTTTTTTTTTTTTTTTTTTGATAAAAATGTCCTGTTTCAGAGAGATCCTCAGGTGGTAGAACAGACAATAAAGCTGCATTTATTTAGTGAAGTCCCTACAAATTCCTTCAAGCTCCAAGAAACAGGACAGAATCTGCAACAGCAGCACTCTGCAGACACATGCCCGGGCAGTGCTTTGGAAATTCCTTCTTTTTTAAATTTTTTTAACGTTTATTTATTTTTGAGAGGTGGATCACAAGGTGGGGGGGGGGGAGGGAGGGGCAGAGAGAGACACACACACACACAGAATCCAAAGCAGGCTCCAGACTCTGAACTGTCAGCGCAGAGCTGATGCGGGGCTCAAACCCACAAATCGTGAGATCATGACCTGAGCTGAAGTTGGCCACTTAACCGACTGAGCCACCCAGGCGCCCCTTGAAATTCCTTCTTGGGCAGCGCCCACTCCTCTTCATTCCTGTCAGAGGTTTATGCATAGAATATCTTGAGAAACCTAAAAAACAGCGTTTCCCCAAATCAATTTATGCAGTGCATCATATATTCACATTTTTATTTACTACCTACTATGCATTTTGCACCTTGGCACTTGAAGGATAAAAATCAAATTCCTTTTCTCTATGAGTTTCAGCGCAAAGACTGTTGAGTCCATAGGTGCACAGGGGAGCATAGTCAGGGCTGTCCCAGGGGGTGTGGGATCAGTGGACAACACATACAAGAGATCAAGATCCCCGTCTTAAGGAGTTAGGAAGACAAGATTGTCTACACTGAGACTCAGAAGTAGATTCAGATTTTGTGAGGCCCAAGACTTACACAACTTGGGGGCCCTGCTTAAAAAAAGGAATGCCAGGTTACAAAATTAGGTATGAAGGCTTAGCACAGACCCTGAAGCTTAAGCTTTGTTAGTTTCGTGGTAAATGCTCCATTTCTGCTAAGACTTGAAAAGTACGTGGAATTGGCCATCAGAAAGAACTATAGGGACGGAGAGCAGGACTTGACAAAGGCAGGGGGGAAAAAAGCTTGGGAGAGAAGGTCTGGGAGCCTTAGGCAGCTCTGGAGTCCTGGACAAGGAGTTAGAAGTGGAGAGAAGTAGCAAAGGGCAGGCTGGAGAGGGTGATGATGATGAGGGTCCTGCTAAACTGACCCAGGGAGTTTGAACTTTTTGGAAGGGCAATAGGGAGGCATAGAAGGTTTGGGGAAGGAGTGTGACATCATCTGATTTGCATTCAGTCCAGAGCGGTCCTGCTGTCTGCCTCCTCCCTCCCGTCTGTATAAAAAACTGCCCCCCCCCCCAAACATTGAGGAGGTTGATTGCAGAGTCTGTGACCTGTTTAGCTTTGAAACCCACCAAGTGAGTACTGTTAAGGAAAGAAAATAGTCATGATACTTGTTGAAGAGATAAGGCAGATTTTATTCAAGGTAGAGGGAGGGGGGATAGGACCCAGGGCAATGGGATCTTGCAGTGGCTCAGACACATCGGGCTCTACTCCCTACAGCACGCGCAAGTGGGGATGCACAGCCGAGGAGCAGGTTGGGGGACAGTGGATGGAAATTACTGAGAGGAAACAACAGGGGTAAGCAGATTCTTGCTGAGGGCCAGCGGGGTGAAGAGCCCTCATCTGGGGGTGGGGAGGAGGATCAGTTATGGAAGGCGATCAGATAACGAGGGTGGGGTGTCCTGGATAAACTGATTTAGTTGGATTCTTGCTGAAATGGGACAACGCAGACACAACGGGAGGTCCAAAAATCAGGCGTCGTCGAAAACCTGTCCAGGGGAGCCGGAGCAGAGTGGGATCACTGAGAGCATCTTTGTCAGGGCAAAAAAGGGAGCAACCTCCGAGCAAGGAAGGACCCTGGCTGGCACACGTGGCCGTGCAGGTGACCCGAGGAGCCTCTTCCCAGGAGGCAATGGGCGGGTGGCAAGCGGAGAGAGAAAAAAAAATCAAAGCACCCACCACCTTCTTCCAGGGTTTCCACCTGTTGCGCAGGCGCGGCCAGGTGGGGCAGGCGGCGTGAGGCTGGTGGCATCGGCGCATGCGCGGGGCTCCCTGATGCCACTCCCACCTGCCTCGGCGAGGGGCAGCCTGCCCCGTGGTCTTGCGGTCCCCGGGGCTCCAGGTGGAGCCCAGTGCAAGCAAGTCAGAGGCGGCCCCCTGAGCAAGGTGGGCCAGCCAAAGAGGGTTGTTTAAGGGGGCTCAGCGGAGATTCCAAAACGAGATCTGCAAGGCTTTGAAAGCAGCAGAGAAGCGGAAAGAACGGGAGGTAGGAGCGAGTACCCAACCTGGGGAACACTGAGCCGTGACTTCTTTGTGTGTGTGTGTGTGTGTGTGTGTGTGCGTGTGCGTGTTAGAAAACATAACATAAATCGACCCTCTTAACAATTTTTAAGTATACAATACAGTTTTGTTGATTGCATGCATTATTGTACAAAACCTCTCTAGAACTTTCTCATCCCACGTGACTATAGTTCTGTACTCCCATCTCCCCCACCCCAGCCCCTGGACCATCATTTTACTTTCTTTTTCTTTTTTTAATTGTTTTTAATGCTTGTGGGTTTTTTTGAGAAAGAGAAAGAGACTGTGAGCAGGGAAGGGGCAGAGAGAGAGGGAGACACGGAATCTGAAGCAGGCTCCAGGCTCTGAGCTGTCAGCACAGAGCCTGATGCAGGGCTGGAACTCAGAGACCATGAGATCATGACCTGAGCCGAAGTCAGACACTCAACTGGCTGAGCCACCCAGGCGCCCCACCGTTTTACTTTTTGTTTACAGGGCTCTGCTTACCTTATGTACCTCATCTAAATGGAATCATACACTATCTGTCCTTCTGTGACTGTCTGATGTCACTCATATCAATGTTCTCCGGGTTCATCTAGGTTGTGGCACATGATAGGATCCTTCTTTTTTAAGGTTGAATGATGTTCCTTGTATGTATATACCAGAGATATAGCCTGTGTGTATCCTGTGTATATCCATTCATCCCCGACGGACATTAGGTTGTTTCTACCTCTGGGCAGCTGTGAACAGTGCAGCAGGGAGCAGGCATCAAGATTCTTTTATGAGGACTCTAGGCACGTGTCAGAGCTGAGCGAGCTGTCAAGAGGTGTCATAAGTGTCAATGTCACTGTAATTGATGCATTATACTGTAGTGTGGAGTTCCTCGCTTTCTCTACCATGATCCATAAGGAGAAAAGCCTTTTATATCACAACTCAGGACCTATATAATGTGGCGGTCTAAAATTTTTGTATTCATAGTCATAATTAATATGCTGAAATTATAACCCCCCCAAAGATGATTATTAGGAGGTGGGGCCTTTGGGTGGTGCTTAAATCACGTGGAGCCATCATGAACGGGTTAGTGCCCTTATAAAAGAGGCTCCAGAGGGATCCCTAGCCCCTTCTGCTGCAGGAGGGCACAAAAGAAGTCACCGGCTATGAACCAGGAAGAGGGCCCTCATCCAGCTGTGCCATGCCGGCACCCTCATCCTGGACTTCCCAGCCTCCAGAACTGTGAGAACATTTCTCTAGATTATCAGCTACCCAATCAACCTGTGGTATTTTGTTATAGCAGTCCACAGGCGCTAACAAACGTACAAGATTTTCCAAAAACCACCTTACCTTTATTCTGTGCAAGTTGCCCTGATCTTTTCGATTCTGTCGTAGTTCATTTGTTAAATTCTGGGCATGAAACACTACGTTGTTTTCACACACGCACCAGCGGACCCTGGTCTGCAGTTTGGAAACCACTTTTGTGTTTATTATGTGTAATTGTGATGACTGGCTGCCTTTGAATGCTTCAAAAAGAACTCCATTCACACTAAGAGCGCCAGTGGCCAAGGTCAGTTTTGCGGAGACTTCATAGGGGCGATGGAGGAGGGTTTTACATCCCCCACGATTTTACAAGTCCCCTTGGATATATCTCTACTGTCAACCGACGGTGCTTCTCCCCCACTCCTGCCGTGTGCCGGGCAGGGTCCCTTCCGTCCACCCTTCTCCCTCCCGGAACAGACGCATTCTTCCTCATGTTTCACTCAGGGTAGTGTTCTTGGCTTCTTTCCACCCAGTGTGCCAATTCACTTACAGGTCTCAGTCCTCCCTTCGGAAAGGGAATATCGAAGTATTCATGCAATAAAACTGTATGTCTTGCAATAATGTGGCCCAGAGATGGACCAGAGAGGGAGAAGGAGCAAGCATGGGCCTAACCATTTCCGAGGTGCACATTGTGGTTTGTGTGTTTGCTATTTCAGACTCAGCCAGGGCAAAAAGGCCTTCAGAGAAGGCTGGCAGAAGCCCCCGATTCTGTCTCCACTCTGATGGTTAAAGTCACTGGGGACATCTCATCTGTAAGGCAACTGTATTTGTTGAATTTAACGAGCGCCCTGGATATTACGGCAACACATACACTGGTCCTTCTCAGATGAGGGTGCTGTAGTTTGGACCCATATCAGAACGAGACAGTGGCAAGATAGAACACACACAAATGTTCTCAGATTTAGACCGATCACACCAGAAGTTAACAAAACCAAAAGCTATTCTATTCTTCCTATAATAATATTACAAAAATGCATTCAAAATTATTGGCTTAGGCCAACATACAGAATCCCCTAAGTGGTTTAGCAGCCGAATTAATGAGTTAAGTTTATGGGCTGAAATCATACAGAGGAAATGTCCAGTTCCTGGGTAGATGGCGCAGCATCATACAGCTGTGTTAAAGTGCACTTGTGATGAACGAGATAAGTGATTCAGAAAAGTCACTTATTTGACATGGGCCATGCTGTCTCCTGTCTTCTCTCAAAGTACTTTTATATTCTATTAACCTCCTCTCGGAGGATCTCAGTGACAGAAAGAAAGGCTGCAGTTAAGAGCCGGATAAAACATCGAAGTAACAATACATTTAACTGCTCTGAATTCCTTCAAAGCCTCAGGATCGTTCCGATGACATTTTAGTCCCCAGTCTAGTTAACACTGTAAAAACTCATCACAGTGAGAGAGCCCATCTGGATCCAACAATCCCAGTTCTCAGTAAAAACCAGAAAGAAATTCCACTTGTGTGCAGATGGCAGTGGGCATTAAGAGTGAGTGTTGCAGGGGCGCCTGGGTGGCTCAGTCGGTTGAGCGTCCGACTTCAGCTCAGGTCATGATCTCACGGTTTGTGAGTTCGAGCCCCACATCAGGCTCACTGCTGTCAGCGCAGAGCCCGCTTCAGATCCTGTCTCCCTCTCTCTCTGCTCATCCCCCGCCTCTCTCAAAAATAAACATTTAAAAAAAAAAAACAGATTATGTTAGTAAAATGTTTAAATAGTTTGTACGTTAAAACGTTTATCGTCTTGGGGCGCCTGGGTGGCGCAGTCGGTTAAGCGTCCGACTTCAGCCAGGTCACGATCTCGCGGTCCGGGAGTTCGAGCCCCGCGTCGGGCTCTGGGCTGATGGCTCGGAGCCTGGAGCCTGTTTCCGATTCTGTGTCTCCCTCTCTCTCTGCCCCTCCCCCGTTCATGCTCTGTCTCTCTCTGTCCGAAAAATAAATAAATGTTGAAAAAAAAAAATTAAAAAAAAAACAAAAAAAACAAAAAAAAAAAACGTTTATCGTCTTGTAATACGATGAAGTGGGAAGATGTAACCGCCCACACTACCGTGTGGGGACAGCTAGAAGTTAGCTGTGTGTCGTGGGTTAGCCACCCTGGGGTGGGTGAAATCGAAAGGTGTCTTAGCATACCTTCAGTCCTTACAAAGGCGTGGCATGAGTGCTAAGTACTGAAGTACAAAGTCAAGGGAGGTGCAGTGAAGTCAATTCTGAACCCAGATGTACAGTCACGTCAAGGTCATATGACAAAGTTGATGCATAGGTGACCCGGATCCCTTCTGAAGTCACACATTCAAATATCTCCCTCCTGCCACAGCCCCCCATCCTTCTAGCTTGTGGCTCATGCCAGCCAGACTCATCCTTCTTCTTGGTCCTCCTTCCTCGTCCTCCTGTCCCCCCTCCCCCACCCTGCACAAATCCCCGACTTCCTTTCTTGCCCCCACTTTGCTCCCTAATCAGGTTAAAGTCCATGGTCCATCACGTCGGCCTCCTCGTGCTAATGCCCTCCATCCCCTACCCTGCTTTGTGTGAGCCCTTCAGTGGAACCCCAGCCCCACACAAACACAACTCTCAGCCTCCTTGGTGCCCTTGATCCTGTGGCTGCTGAGTTCCGCGGAAGAAACTCACGAAGCATGACCTGTAGGCCATCACTGATGCAGTGGCAGCCTCCAGCTCACCACCCGGCAGCCTGTCCCAGAGGTCACAGAACGGAAGGTCACATAGACCAAGTTAAGAAGCTTGGACCACGTGGGGTATTAGAGCAATCTGAAGGACACAAGAAGAAGCAGGGGGAGACGTGAGGTAGGGTAGCACACCTTGAGTGGGATACAGGGCAGCATCGCAGCACCTGAACCGTGCCTTCTACCGTGTTTGGTGGTCTTTCCTCTCTTGTCCCACCAGCCTTCTTAGGATGTGATTATGAGGAGCAGGTTTGGGGTCGGTGGCGGGGGGCGGGGGTCAACAGAAGAAAGGTGCCTGGATCCAGTACACTTCCCATTCCAAAAGACTCAGACAGCACATCCAGCCAGCTTAGCTCGCCAATGACCCGCTCAGCTTTCACCCGGATGTTGGGTGCAGAGCACACCCAGGGCAGAATAGGTGACACCAAATACAGCCGGCGTAGGAATGGCATTGCCATCAGCCTGGCAGTGGCAGCCTGTGCCTTACTAATGTCTACGGTCGATCTTGGAGCTTCTGTCTCTTTCTGGGCATAACTGACGCTGTCCTTTGCTGCGTGCTTTTTACCCGCGTGAGCCCGCACGTGCTTCATTCATTCTGTTCAACATACCTCCCACGTTATTGACGTAAGCCATCTTATGATCTCTGCCTCGGCCTCACAGGCTAAGTGCCTACTGTCCCTCCCATTCGCTTTTCTTGTTTTCTGTATGGCAGAATTGCACTTTCGTGTGTAATGCTTCACCCACATGCATGGGCCGTTCCGCCCTTGCCTCACCTAGCCGGTGCCTGCTTCCTCGGCCAGCCTTCCCTTGTGCTCCGGACAGGGTCACCCCCCTTGCTAGAGGCTCACGTGGTGGAGGCCTCCGCCGTGGTAGCGTGTCAGACTCTCTTGTAATGACAGAGCTCTGGGAGGGCGGCAGCCACGTCCGTCCCCTGCAGTCCCATGCAGCGCAGGGTCCAGGCACGTGATGTTTGTTGAATGATTGAAAGGAGTTATATCGGGGCGCCTGGGTGGCTCAGTCGGTTAAGCATCCGGCTTTAGCTCCGATCCTTATCTATCTCACAGTCGTGAGTTCCAGCCCCGCATCGGGCTTTGTGCTGCTCTGCTTTGGATTTTGTGTCTCCCCGTCTCTCTGCCGCTCCCCTGCTTGTGTGCGCACTCTCTCTCACTCTCAAAAATAAACATTAAAAAAAAGATTTAAGGGGCGCCTGGGTGGCGCAGTTGGTTAAGCGTCCGACTTCAGCCAGGTCACGATCTCACGGTCCGTGAGTTCCAGCCCTGCGTCGGGCTCTGGGCTGATGGCTAAGAGCCTGGAGCCTGTTTCCGATTCTGTGTCTCCCTCTCTCTCTGCCTCTCCCCCGTTCATGCTCTGTCTCTCTCTGTCCCAAAAATAAATAAACGTTGAAAAAAAAATTAAAAAAAAAAAAGATTTAAGGGGTGCCTGGGTGGCTCAGTCTGACTTTGGCTCAGGTCATGATCTCGCGGTTCGTGGGTTCAAGCCCCGCGTCGGGCTCTGTGCTGACAGCTTGGAGCTGGAGCCTGTTTCGGATTCTGTGTCTCCCTCTCTCTCTCTCTCTCTCTGCCCCTTCCCCGCTCACACTCTATCTGTCTCTCTCAAAAATAAACATTTTAAGCAAATTTTTTTTTAAAAAAGAAAAAAATATTTAAAAAATAATAAATACATTAAATAAATAAATAAATAAATAAATGGAGTTAAATCTGTGAGAAGTGGCCAGGAAACAGAGACCCTTTCCCGTGTCTACCACTGCTGAGTTTCTTCCCAAGAGGCATATAAACAGGAAGTATTACGAGTGAGTCCCTCTCCTTTTTTTTTTTGTTTTTTTTTTTTTTTTGTCTTTTAACATTTATTTATTTTTGAGACACAGAGAGACAGCATGAATGGGGGAGGGTCAGAGAGAGGGAGACACAGAATCCGAAACAGGCTCCAGGCTCTGAGCTGTCAGCACAGAGCCCGACAAGGGGCTCGAACCCACGGACCGCGAGATCATGACCTGAGCCAAAGTCAGCTGTTCAACCGACTGAGCCACCCAGGCGCCCCGAGTCCCTCTCCTTTTTTGCCAGCCAGACCACTATAAAACATTTCACCTTTTTCTCTTATGATCTAGAACTTGTGTTTAACCCTCATTCCTACCTTAGGGGGTCACACCTCCTCTCCGAAGCCTTCCTTTCCCCTTCCTAAGGCTTCCCAAAGGTTCCTAACCCCTCCTGTGTGTTCCAGCCACACCCGGTTTCCTTTTCCCATAGCGCTGATCACGCCGTTTGGTGATGGCTTATTAGTCCATCTCTCCACTAGTCTTTGCCTCACTAATTTTCCACCCAGTGCCTGCGACACAGATGTTCCGGTCGACATTTGTGGGTGACAAAATGAGCAGAGGCAGGATCTGTGTGTCGGTTAATTTGTAGTTCACAGGAAACAGGTATTCACCACCCGTCTCCCCATAAGTGTCACTTGATAAATGCGTGTCAGAGCAGAGAAGTTATTTTCATCATCCTCACTTGTGTTTGGGGGTTTGGGGTTTTTTTTTAGACCAGACTCATCTGACATTGCAGGGGATCCTGTGCTGTGTCAGCCTCACTGTCCCTCTGCTCCTAGGCTGCAGGGCATTTTATTAGCCTGGCTTGGACTGTCCAGTCCCCATGCTAGGAGGTCTTGGGGCTGTTTCTGCTTCTCTGAGAGACTGTGTGTCTTCCCTCACTCTTATCCTTCCTGTGTCCATGCCGTCTGCCTATGGCTTTGCAGTTCTTTCCACTGGACGTGGTAAATATTTCACCGCACCATGGACGTCAGGCTTGGCCAGTGGGTAAAAGTGACATCACAACAGGTCTGAGCCTCAATCAGAAGAGGCCGCGCGTGGGCTTGGTCAGCCCTCCTGCACTTCTGTCTCGACCATAACAAGAACACGTAGCAGTTAGTGACTGTCCCATCGGCGTGGGCTCCGGGACAACACAACCAAGGTAGAGCCACCCTCGCGACTCCCAGTCAACAGCCATGCCCCCAGCCAACTTGCGGCTGCGTGAGCCAGAATGAACCCTGAGTTTTGGTGTGGTTTCTTACACAGCGGCAGCTGACCAATACAGCTCTGTGCCTCTTCCTTCCTCTGGCTTGTAGAAGGAAGGAAACTGACATTTTCTGAGCACCTGCCACCGCCAAGTACTTTCACCTTAGTATTACATTCCGTGAGACAGTCGTTATTTTTCACATTCTAGGAGACAAGGAACCTGAGGCCCAGAGAAATGGAGTAGCTTACCAAAGTTATAATTTTAGCAAGGGACAGAGTTAAGACCCCACACCGGGTCCTCTGACTTTGTGAGGCACACGACCTCTGCTGCCGAATGCTTTCCGGAGATCAGATGAGGTTGCTGGAATCTCCACCTGCCGTCTCCGTGGAGGGTAATTATAGGTTTTGTACCCCAACACCGGTTCATCAGGGAAAAGAGATATTCACCTCATATATAAACCAGAAGGAAAAACTGTCCAATAGTGGGTGTGAGTGGGACAGGATCTGAGACTAATCTCATAGAGGAAACTCACTTGAACGCTTCTACCAATATGGATGATGAACCCTGTGCATAATTCACTGTTTGGAGTTCCCATTCTGTCTTTTAAGATCAAAATACCATCCTGTCCTCTGACTCAGAATGGCTCTAAGATACTCTTGCTGGGGCGCCTGGGTGGCACAGTCGGTTAAGCGTCCGACTTCAGCCAGGTCACGATCTCGCGGTCCGTGAGTTCGAGCCCCGCGTCGGGCTCTGGGCTGATGGCTCAGAGCCTGGAGCCTGTTTCCGATTCCGTGTCTCCCTCTCTCTCTGCCCCTCCCCTGCTCATGCTCTGTCTCTCTCTGTCTCAAAAATAAATAAAAACATTAAAACAAAATTGTAAGATACTCTTGCTGAATTAATGTAACATCACTTTGGAAGCCTGATGCCACAATCTGCTGGCATTTCAAATTAATTTCTTATAAAATAGTTCTGTAGTTTGCCACAAGGCTTCTCTGTACGCATTCTGGTTAAAAAGCTTTGAAGTGATTTTAATAGTGTGTCTTGGGCAAATATAAAAACAATGTTGATTTTTAACCTATAGAAAAGACAACAGTGTGAGGAAGCATGTTATTTTTTTTTTCTTTTTCTTTTATCTCCAAAAAGCAAGAGTCCTAACGGAATGAGCAAGGAGCAACAAGATGAAAACATCAGTGGAGACAAGGGTAGAAATGAATCCCTTTCTATGTGTATAAAGCCAGATCACTCTCAGAGTGTTAATTTATGGAATTTTGCTAATTGGAAAATGTGTGGTTGTGAGGAGTGTTTAAGAGAAATTCATCATGTTTAACATGATATAGTTAAAAGGAATATTAAGAACAGATCTTAATATAAGCTTTAAGATGAGCAAAGGTGGAAAGGCCCAGAAATTTTCATTAAAAGGGAGTTAGTATGTAAAATCAATTAATGTGTCAATTAAAGACAATTAATTAATTAATCAATTAATTAATGTGTCAATTAAAGACAACTGAGCGCTAATGAGAAAGAGACCAGATTTTATTTAGATTTTTTAAACTTGCTCCTTAGGACAATCGATTTCACTTTTTAAAAGTTTTTTAGGGGCGCCTGGGTGCCTCAGTCAGTTGAGTGTCCAACTTCAGCTCAGGTCTTGATGTCCCGGTTCGTGCCCCGCGTTGGGCTCTGTGCTGACAGCATGGAACCTGCTTCGGATCCTCTGTACCCCCCTCTCTCTGCCCCTCCGCTGCTCACACTCTCTCAAAAATAAACAAACATTTTAAAAAGTAAAACATAATAATTTTTTTTTTCTAATTTGCTTTAGAACCCTACTGCTAGTTACAACATGGAAAGCCTCTTCCGTGTCACAGAGCAAATGATCTTGGATGTTCCACGCTGCTGGGCATCCCAGTGTGGTTTGCTTCCCAATGTCATGGCTACATTCTTCCTCACTTACTGTCCATGTTATTCCTGTTCCTTCTAATCAGCCTCGTGGCTTTCAGCTGACTTCACCTTAGTTCGTTTTACTCCCAGCCGCTGGTCTTCCTTGGTTTTTGCAGTCTTTTACCTCTGTCGTTAGCTGTTCCAGGGCCCTGTGTGGCCGCCTTTACTCTAATCAGCCTCTGGGGCACAACTCCGAGAAGCAGGCATTCATGCCACCTGACGACTGAAACTGAGCCCGCGGAAGAGGCTGGGCTGCCAATCGGATGCACTAAGACACCATGTGCAGGACAAGCTCATGGAAAGGCAGCGATAGCAGGTGTTTACTCAGCCACAGGTATGAGGGCTCCTGAGCAACAGTGGGAGGCTAGCTCATTATTAAAATTTTGTTTAGGGGGCGCCTGGGTGGCTCCGTCGGTTGAGCGTCCGACTTCAGCTCAGGTCACGATCTCACGGTCCGTGAGTTCGAGCCCCGTGTCGGGCTCTGTGCTGACAGCTCAGAGCCTGGAGCCTGCTTCTCATTCTATGTCTCCCCCTTTCTCTGCCCCTCCCCCACTCATGCTCTGTCTCTCTCTGTCTCAGAAATAAACATTGAAAAAAATTTTTTTAAATAAATAAATAAAATTTTGTTTAGGTACAATTATAAAGGTTTATTTTTAAAAATTTTATTTTATTTAAAAACATTTTTAAATGTTTATTCATCTTTGAGAGAGACAGGGTGTGAGTAGGTGAGGGGCAGAGAGAGAGGGAGATAGAGAATCCGAAGCAGGCTCCAGGCTCCGGGCTGTCCGCATAGAGCCCAACGGGTGGCTTGCACTCACGAACTGTAAGATCATGACCTGAGCCAAAGTCAGACACTCAACCAACTGAGCCACCCAGGTGCCCCTATTTTAAAAAGTTTTAAGTTAATTTAATTTTTTTAATGTTTATTTATTTTTGAGAGAGAGAGAGAGAGAGACAGACAGAGAGAGAATGTGAGCAGCGGAGGGGCAGAGAGAAAGGGGAACAGAGGATCTGAAGCAGGCTCCATGCAGAGAGCCCAATGTGGGGCTCGAACTCACGAACCATGAGATCATGACGTGAGCTGAAATCATGAGTCGGACCCTTAACCGACCAAGGCACCCAGGTGCCCCTAAAGGTTTATTTTTTTAAAGACATTAGGTGGCAGTGCTGCCATTTATTCATTTCAGTGGGAGACCTAGCTGTGCAGACCACAAAGGCAGGAAGCTAGAAAGGGTAGCTGTCCACATGCTGGCAACAGCATATCCTGAGTTTGATCAAGTCTGGGGAAAATTCACAGCCTTTTTCTGTGTTGACTTTGTTTGTTCTTTGTGTGTCTCCCTCACTAGAGTGGATGTTCCCTGAAGACAAGAATCAGCTTGCTTCATTCTCATTTGTAACTTTAGTGGTACTATGCATACATAAACACCTAATAAATATTTGTCAGAAGAGAAAAAAAGGAGGGAGGCAAACAGGGATGAAGGGAAGGAGTAAGAAAGACAGATGTTTGTGACAGATGAGCTTTGCTTCCATGGTGCAGTCGGTGGCCCATGTTTTTTCATGTCCAGTGGTTTCTTAATCATTTCCAGCACCCACCTCCCACCAGCCTTGATCCCCATACTTCTCTGTTTATCATATTCCTCAAATTCATTATAAATTCTAGCCATTGGATGTGCAAGGACTAAAGGGTTGACCGACTGATCAACAAATTAGTCTAGGACATCCCATGCTCATGGATAGAGAGAACCAATATTGTTCAAGTGTACTACCCAAAGCAATCTACAGATTTAATGCAATCCCTATCGAAATACCACCAGCATTTTTCACAGATCTAGAACAAACAATCCTAAAATTGGTATGGAACCATAAAGGACCCCGAATACCCAAAGCAGTCCTGAAAAAGCAAAGCAAAGCTGGAGGCATCATGATTTCAGACCTCAAGCTATATTACAAAGCTGTAGTCATCAAGACAAGTGTGGTACTGGCACAAACACAGACAATCAATGGAACAGAAAAGAAAACCCAGAAATGGATCCACAACTATATGGTCATCTAATCTTTGACAAAGCAGGAAAGACTATTGAATGGAAAAAAGACGGTCTCTTCCACATATGGTGTTGGGAAAACTGGACGGCTACATGCAGAAGAATGCAACCAGACCACTTTCTTACACCATACAAAAAAATAAATTCAAAATGGATGGATGATCTAAATGTGAGACCTGAAACCATCAAAATCCTAGAAGAGAACGTAGGCAGTAACCTCCTTGACATCAGCCATAGCAACTTTTTTCTAGATACGTCTCATGAGGTAAGGGAAACAAAAGGAAAAATAAACTATTGGGACAGCATCAAAATGAAAAGCTTCTGCACAGTGAAGGAAACAACCAACAAAACTAAAAGGCAACCTATGGAATGGTAGAAGAGATTTGCAAATGACATATCTGATAAAGGGTGCGTGTCCAAAATACATAAAGAACTTATAAAACTCAATACCCCAAAAACAAATAATCCAGTTAAAAAATGGACAGAAGATGTGAACAGATATTTCTCCAAAGACATCCAGATAGCCAATAGATGCATGAAAAGATGTTCATTGTCACTTACCGTCAGGAAGATGCAAATCAAAGCTACAATGAGTTATCACCTCACACCTGTCAGAAGGGCTAAAATCAACAACACAAGAAACAACAGGTGTTGGCGAGCATGTGGAGAAAAAAATACTCGTGCACTGTTGATAGGAATGCAAACTGGTGCAGCCACTGTGGGAAACAGTATGGAAGTTCCCTCAACAAGTCAAAATAGCACTAGTCAAAAATAGAACTAGTCAAAAGTAGAAACTAGTCTAGGATCCAGCAATGACACTACTGGGTATATACCCAAACGATACAAAAATGCTAATTTGAAGGGATACATGCACCCCTATGTTTATAGCAGCATTATTTACAACAGCCAAGATATGGAAGCAGCCCAAGTGTTCCTCAATGGATGAATGGATAAAGAAGATAGGAATATTATTCAGCCATAAAAAAGAATAAAATCTTGCCATTTTCAATGACATGGATGGAGCTAAAGGGTATAATGCTAAGTGAAAGACAAGTGACATATGATTTCATTCCTATGTGAAATTTAACAAAACAAACGAGCAAGTGAAAAAGAGACAAACTAAGAAACACTCTTTTAAAAAATGTTTTCTTTATTTTTGAGACAGAGGGAGCGACAGAGCACGAGCAGGGAAGGGGCAGAGAGAGAGGGAGACCCAGAACCCGAAGCTGGCTCCAGGCTCTGAGCCGTCAGCACGGAGCCCGACGCGGGGCTCGAACCCACGAACTGTGAGATCGTGACCTGAGCCGAAGTTGGACGCTTAACCGAATGAGCCACCCAGCCGCCCCAAAACAGACTCAGTTATAGAGAGCAAACTGATGGTTACCAGAGGGGAGGTGGGGGGCGTGGGTGAAATAGGTGATGCGGATTAAGGAGTGCACTTGCTATGTTGAGCACCGGGTGTTGAATCACTATAATGTATACCTGAAACTGGTATTACACTGTATGCTAACTAGCCGGAATTAAAATAAAAACTTAAAAAGCCAACCGCCAACCCCCCCAACAATTTAGTCCATGATATCAGCAGAAAGCCACAACTTCCTAGTATTAAGGGCATTTTAAGGAGTCTTACAGAGTCATCGGACACTTCCTGTTTGTCGTCAGTGCCATTAGTGACTCTAGCTTTGCCAACTCCCTTGGCCAAAGGGTGTGTCTGCAACCATGACCTCTGTAATGTAGCAAGGCCCCCACAGCAGGTAGGTAGACTCATCTAGGACTGAGACTACCACCCAGGCTATTTGATATGTTGATATTGGGGATTGCTTTTAGCATTTCCATTAAGCTAAGAGGGAATGGAGGAAGCTACACAGTAATAGACTTCATTAAATGAAAAAAAGGCAGAAGACTCAGCAGAAGGAGTTGGAATGCTGGCCCTAATCCAAACAATGCCAACTTTTGTCCCCACATTCCCTTGTAGGGAAATTTCTCCCCGTGTCCAGATGTGCTTGAACAATTGGAATCTGGGATGTAAAGTTGAAAAACTACCAAATTAAAGTATGCCTGATCCTTTTGCTGCTTGTTTGTTCGTTTTAGAGCTATTGGTAGAATTAATTTCATTTTTGTGATGTATTTTCTAAAGGTTAAGTTTGCATATGCCTACTTTTATTTATTAATTTTTAAATTTTGTAATGTTTACTTATTTTTGTGAGAGAGAGAGAGAGCATGAGAGGCAGAGGGGCAGAGAGAGAAGGAGACATAGAATCTGAAGCAGGCTCCAGGCTCTGAGCTGTCAGCGCAGAGCCTGACGTGGGGCTCGAACTCAGAGTGCAAGATCATGACCTGAGCCAAAGTCAGAGGCTTAACTGACTGAGCCACCCAGGCGCCCCTACATATGCCTAATTTTAATTTAGATGCTTTCATTTTCATGTCTAGAGGAGAACAAGAAACTAACATTTATAGACTTCACCCGTATGTTTTCTCATTTAAGATTCAAAACAACTCACTGAAGTATGCCCTGTGAGTCTCATTTCATAGATCAGGAATCTGAAACCTAAAGATGTTAAGTACTTTCTTTGCTGAAGGTCATATAGCTAATCATATAGCAGGTCTGGGTTTTGAATCCAGATTTATCTGATGGACCTGCGGAGAATATTCTCCTTTTTTCTCTTAAAGAGTTTTCTGACTTTTAAATTTTATGACATTAGATTCTGCCAAGATTGCCTGAATAATGTGTGCTCTTTCTCTGTGCCATTCTGAACTTACAAAATTTTTTATCTTTGGACATCTCTGGTCTTATCTTTGATAACAAGAAATCTGGCATCAGTTGTAATAGTTTTTAAATATTTACAGTGTTCAATAGCAAGGTTCCCCAAGATGTATCGAAATTGGACTTGACTAAAAGTTTACATTTACAAATAAGGAATGTGTGTGTGTGGCAATGCATGGGCTGATCCTGAAGTGGTAAAATTAGTAGAAATTATTCTGTATTAGGAGAAAGACAGAATTTCATCTTTTTTTTAAAGTTTATTTTGAGAAAGAGAGAGAGAGCGCATGTGAGCAGGGGAGGGGCAGAAAGAGAGGGAGAGAGAGAATCCTAAGCACAGGGCTGGAATTCACCAACTGTGAGATCATGACCTGAGCCAAAAACAGGAGTTGAACACTTAACCAACTGAGCCACCCAGGCAACCCAAGAATTTCATCCTTTTTTTTTTTTTAATTTTTTAATGTTTATTTATTTTTGAGAGACAGAGAGAGCATGAGCATCAGAGGGGCAGAGAGAGAAGGAGACACAGAATCCGAAGCAGGCTCCAGGCTCTGAGGTGTCAGCACAGAGCCCGATGGGGGCTCGAACTCACAAACCTCGAGATCATGACCTGAGCTGAAGTCAGATGCTTAATGACTGAGCCACCCAGGCACCGGCGAATTTTATCTTTTAATGGTAAAAGGAAAGGTGCCGTCACCAAGGTGGTGACATAGGTTGTTCTTGACTTTGCTCCCCCTCATAAGAAGAACAACCAATAACTATTCAAGAAGACACCTAGGAGGTCAAGAAGACACCTCCTAGAACCTGGACGTGAGGCTAAAGCACCCCTGTGCTTCAGAGACCAAGATGCACTGCGTTATAAGGGTAAAGAAATGGCTACACGTTGACCATGTTGCTCCCCCCCAGGCCAGGGCCACATCACACAGAGAGGTAGTCTCTGAGCCCCCAGGTGTCTGGCAGGAAAAGAGAACCCAGGAGCCACAACCAGCCCCCACCAGCTCCTCCCTCTGAAGGAGCCCCGACTCTAACCTTACAGCACCGGGATTGCGGGGCAATCTGCTTAATCTCTGGGAATCTGACTGTGATGGAGAAAGGGGGGCAGGACTTGCAACAACCAGCACACAGATCTTCACAGACCAAGTGCACGCCTGCGGTGCCTCTGTAGTAATCCCCAATTGCGGCTTTGTTCATCTGCAAGTCCGGGGTGCACTCTGACCAGGGGGCTTGGCAGGGAGCCGAGCTGCCTGACCCTGATCCCCAGATGAGAAGTTGCGCCAGCCCTAGAGCCCAGTTTGCCCACGCCCAGGCAAAGTGCTGAGTCACAGCCCCCCTGCTGTGGAGAGGGTCTTGGAGGGGGGGGCATCTAAGCAGGCAGCAGACAACTCACAGAAGCTGTGCAGCCCAGCAGTGCTTGAGCCGAGAGAGGGGCAGGCAGAGGCAGTCATCCCAGAGCAAACCGGTGTCCCTCTTTAGCAGGGAACTTGGGATGCAGGGTGGCTGAAGTTAAGACAATCATCAAAGAGCTTTACCAGTTTTAGAGCTGCTTCTCCCATAGCCCCGCTCAATACTGGATAAGGCCGTCAGCCGGCCCAACCAGGGAACTTTGCCAGAGCACACAGGGAGCTGTGAAGCCCGTTCAGCAGCCCTACACGCAGTAGCCTTTGAACAGAGGGCACAGCCCGTGGCTTCCCCATCTGCAGAACAAAACTGGTGGTCTCACCTGACCCGGGAATTCATTGCATGCTCTTGCCTGATTCACCAGTCAGTCATACAGGCCCTGGGGCTCATCCTGCTGCCCAGCCAGGGCAGGGAAGCTAATGCATAGCCCCATCCACCACTGAATATAGTACAGTTCCAGCCATCTAGTAAGTCTGACCAGAGAGCCCAGGCGACTTACAGCCTCGATTGGGAAGGGAACCAAGCCCACAGCCCTATCCACTGATCCTCAGCCACTGGCTCTCCCCACCCTTCCATCCCTAACCCCAGAGCTTGCTCTGCCCCAAAATAGACCATAATAGCAGGCCCCACTTGCACAAGGACATTACCAGCATACACACCCAGAAACCCAAACTGAGCTGACTGGTGAAGAGCTCTGTCTCTGCCAAAGTAAACCTATAAAGTCCGGAAGAGGAGCCTGATGACTCAACTGTGTAGGCAGCAATGTAAGGAATCAAGAATTGCAAAAAACCACTAAAGGAAACTAATAAAACTCTAATAACTGGTCTTAAGGAAATGAAGATCTATGAACTGTCAGACAAAGAATTTCAGAATAATCCTCTTGAAAAATGATCCACAAGAACACACAGAGACAGAAAAGTTGGGGACACTGTGTGTGAACAAAAGGAGAAGATCAAAAAAGCAATAGACACCATAAAAAAAAAATCCTACAGCTGAAAAATACAGTAACTGAACTGGAAAATTCAGTAGAATTTCAAAATAAGAACCATGCAGAAGAAAGAATCAGCAGCCAGGAAGATAGGATCTCAGAAATTATGCAGTCAGAGGAGCAAAAAAAAAAAAAAAAAACAACAACAACAACAAAAACAAAAAAACAAAAGGGAAAAGAATGAAAAAGAGTAAAGAAAACGGCAAGATATATGGGGCACAATGAACAGAAGCAACATTCATATTATGGGAATTCCAAAAGGAGCAGAAAAAGAGGAAGGGTCAGAAAATCTATTTAAAGCAATAATGGCTAAAAATTTCCCACACCTGGAAAGAGAAATGGACATCCAGATCCATGAGGCCCAAAGGACTCCAGATAGGTTGGACCTAAATAGGGCTGCCCCAAGATACATTATAATTCAATTGTCAAAACTCCAAGACAAAGAAAGGAGTGGAAAAGCAAAAATAGAAAAGAGAGAAGTGACCAGGAAACCCTTGTGAGACTATGAACAAGTTTCTCAACATTTTGGCCCAACAGAAAATAGGTTGGCCTAATCAAAATATTGGAGGAAAAAAACTAAACTGTCAGCCAAGAGGGGCACCTGGCTGGCTTAGTCAGTGGATTGTGTGACTCCTGATGTCAGGTTGTGGGTTCAAGCCCCATATTGGGTATAGAGAACACTCAAAAATAAAATCTTAAAAAAAATGAATAAAATTGTCAACCAAGAATACAGTACTCAGCAAAGCTGTCCTTCAGAAATGAAAAAGGAATAAAGACTTTCCCAGGGATGCCTGGCTAGCTCATTCAGTAAAGTGTGCAACTCTTAATGTCAGGGTTGTGAGTTCAAGCCCCACATTGGGCATGGAGCCTTATTTAAAAAAATATAAAAAACAAAACAAAAAATAACCCCTTTCCCGAACAAACAAAACTGAGGGAGTTCATTACTACTAGATCTGCCTTACAAGAAATGCTAAAGGGAGTTCTTTAAGCAAAGATAAAAGGACACTGGGGTGCCTGGGTGGCTCAGTCGGTTAAGCATTCGGCTTCAGCTCAGGTCATGATCTCATGGTTTATGAGTTCAAGCCCCACCTTGGGCTCACTGCTGTCAGTGCACAGACTGCTTTGGATCCTCTGTCCCCATCTCTCTCTGCCCCTCCCCCGCTCACATGCACGCATGTGTGCGCGCTCCCTCTCTCTCTCTCAAAAATAAATAAACATTAAAAAATAAAAGAATATTGGGGCACCTGGGTGGCTCAGTCGGTTGAGCATCCGACTTCGGCTCAGGTCATGATCTCACAGTTTGTGAGTTCGAGCCCCACGTCGGGCTCTGTGCTGACAGCTCGGAGCCTGGAGCCTGCTTTGGATTCTGTGTCTCCCTCTCTCTCTGCCCCTCCCCTTCTTGTACTCTGTCTCTCTCTCCCTCAAAATAAATAAACATTAAAAAAAATTTTTTTTAAATAAAAGAATACCAATTAACATCAAAAAACAGAAAAGTAGTAAAACTCATTGTAATAGTAAAATTATGGTCAAAGTCAGATTCTGTAATTTGGCAATGGTGCATAATTCACTTATTAACATAATTCTATGTTAAAAGCTAAAACACACGGGGGTGCCAAGGTGACTCAGTCAGTCAAGCATCCTACTCTTGATTTTGGCTCAGGTCATGAACTCATAGTTTGTGAGTTCAAGACCTGTGTTGGGTTCTGTGCTGACGGTGCAGAGCTTGCTTGGGATCCTCTCTCTCCCTCTCTCTCCGACCCCTCCCCTGTTCACTTGCACGCTCTCTCTCTCTCTCTCTCTCAAAATAAATAAAATAAACATTAAAAAATTTTTTTAAGTTAAAAAACATGAGCATAGTAAAAGCAACCATAACTACAATACTCTGTCGTTAGTTACACAATACAAAAAAATGTGTAAATTGTGACAGCAGTAACCTAAAATGTGAGGGGGAGGAGAAGTATAAGTATAAAGTTTAGGAATTCTACTGAACTTAAGGTTTATCAGCTTAAAATATGGGGTTGAGGTGCGCCTGGGTGGCGCAGTCGGTTAAGCGTCCGACTTCAGCCAGGTCACGATCTCGCGCTCCGTGAGTTCGAGCCGCGCGTCGGGCTCTGGGCTGATGGCTCAGAGCCTGGAGCCTGTTTCCGATTCTGTGTCTCCCTCTCTCTCTCTGCCCCTCCCCCGTTCATGCTCTGTCTCTCTCTGTCCCAAAAATAAATAAATAAATGTTGAAAAAAAATTAAAAAAAAAAAAAGAATGTATGCATTCCTTGGGGCTCCTGGGTGGCGCAGTTGGTTAAGCGTCCTACTCCAGCCAGGTCACAATCTCGCGGCCCGTGAGTTCGAGCCCCGCGTCAGGCTCTGGGCTAATGGCTCAGAGCCTGGAGCCTGTTTCCGATTCTGTGTCTCCCTCTCTCTCTGTCCCTCCCCTGTTCGTGCTCTGTCTCTCTCTGTCCCAAAAATAAATAAACGTTGAAAAAAAAATTAAAAAAAAAAAATGGGGTTGTAAGCCTTATGGTAACCACAAGGGGAAAACCTATAGCAATTATACCAAAAAAAAAAAAAAAAAAAGATAAAGAAATCAAAGCATACTGACACCAAAAGACATCAACACACACACAAAAAGATAGCAGGATAAGAAACAAGGAACAGTGGATCTATAAAACAACCAGAAAATAATTAATAAAAGGGAAAAAGTAAGTCCTTACCTATTGGTAATTACTTTAAACATAAAATGATGAAGTTCTCTAATCAAAAGACATAGAAAAGGGGTGTCTGGGTGGCGCAGTCAGTTGAGTGTCTGACTCTAGATTTCAGCTCAGATCATGATCCCAAGATCATGGGATTGAATCCCACATCAGGCTCTGTGCTGAGCAGAGCCTGCTTGGGATTCTCTCTCTCCCCCTCTCTCCCTCTACCCCACTCCCCTGCTCATGCGCTCTCTCTCTCTCTCTTAAAGAAAAAAAGACAGGGGCGCCTGGGTGGCGCAGTCGGTTAAGCGTCCGACTTCAGCCAGGTCGCGATCTCGCGGTCCGGGAGTTCGAGCCCCGTGTCGGGCTCTGGGCTGATGGCTCGGAGCCTGGAGCCTGTTTCCGATTCTGTGTCTCCCTCTCTCTCTGCCCCTCCCCCGTTCATGCTCTGTCTCTCTCTGTCCCAAAAATAAATAAACGTTGAAAAAAAAAAATTTTTAAAAAGAAAAAAAAAAGGCATAGAATGTCTGAATGGATTAAAAAAACAAGATCCAGTGCCATGCTGCCTATGAGCAACTCACTTTAGCCTTAAAGACACACACAGACTGAGAGTGAAGGGATGTAAGAAGTCATTTCAAGGAACGGTAACAACAAACAACAAAATAGCCGGGGTAGCTATACTTCTATCAGACAAAATAAACTTGAAACTCAAAGTGGTAAAAAGAAGCTCGTTATGTAATGATAAAGCTCTCAATCCATTAAGAAGACAGAACAGTTGTAAATATTTGTTCACCCAGTGTCAGAGTACCTAAATATATACAGCAAAAACTAACAGCTAAAAGGAGAAATAAACAGTAATACGATAATAGTTGGGGACTTTAATACCCCACTGTCAACAATCGATAGGTCATCCAGAGATTCAGTAGGGAAACAGCAGGTTTGAACATCACTGTAGACCAAATGGACCTAACAGACATATCCAGAACATTCCATTCCAACAGCAGCAAAATACATGCTCACATAGAATATTTGCTAGGCTAGACCGTATGTTAGCCACAAAAAAAGTCTCAGCAAACTCAAGACGACTGAAATCATACCAAATATCTTCTCTAACTACGACGGCATCAAACTAGAAATCAATAACAAGGTGAAAACTGGAAAAACTACAAACACATGGAAATGAAGCAGTATTCTTCTGAACAACCAGTGGGTCAAAGGAGAAATTAAAGGGGAAATTTAAAAGTTTCTTGAGACAAATAAAAATAAAAACACATATGCCAGAACTCGTGGGATGCAGCAAAGGCAATTCTAAGGGAAGTTGATAGGAATAAACACCTACATTAAGAAGCAAGAAAGAGTCCCAATAAAAACCTAACTCTACGCCTCAGGGAACAAGAAAAAGAAGTTCCTTTTAAGACAAAGTTAGCAGAAGACAGGAAATAATAAATATTAGAGCAGAAATAAATAGAGCACAGAAATACAATAGAAAAGATTAACCAAACTAAGGGTTGGTTCTCTGGAAAGATAAACAGAGTGGACAGACTAATCAATTAGCTAGACTAACTAAGGAAAAAAGGGAGAAGACCCAACACAAAATTATAAGTGGAGAAGGAGACATTACACCTGTTACCACAGAAATACAAACGATCATAGAGGCTACTGTGAACAATTGTACACCAACAACCTAAACGACCCAGAAGAAATGGAAAAATTCTTAGAAGCATATGAATAACCAAGACTGCATCAGAAAGAAATAGAAAGTCTGAATAGACCAGTTATTAATAAGTAGATCAGGGGCGCCTGGGTGGCTCAGTAAGCGTCTGACTTCAACTCAGGTCACGATCTCGCGGTCCGTGAGTTCGAGCCCCGCGTCGGGCTCTGGGCTGATGGCTCGGAGCCTGGAGCCTGTTTCCGATTCTGTGTCTCCCTCTCTCTCTGCCCCTCCCCTGTTCATGCTCTGTCTCTCTCTGTCTCAAAAATAAATAAACGTAAAAAAAAAATTGTTTTTTAAATAAGTAGATCAAATCAGTAATCAAAAATCTCCCAACAAAGAAAAGCCCAGATGGCTTCACTGGTGAGTTTTACCAAACATTAAAAAAATTGATACCAATTCTTCTCAAACTCTTCCAAAAAAAATTGAAGAGGAGAGAACATTCCCAAGCTCATTCTATGAGGCCAGCATCATCCTGAAACTAAAACCAGACAATGACATTATTAAAAAAGAAAGCTACAGCCAATTCCTTTCATGAATATAGATGCAAAAATTCTCAATAAGATAGTAGCAAATTGAATTCAGCAGCACATTAAAAGGATTATTCATCATGATCAAGTGGGGTTTATCCCTGGGATGCAAGGATAGTTGAACATACCCAGGTCAATCAATGTGATACATCACATTAATGGAACGAGAAAGATCACATGATCATCTCAATAGAGTAGAAAAAGCATTTGACAAAATCCAACATCCGTTCATGATAAAACCTCTTAACAAATCAGGCATAAAAGGAACATATCTCAACAAAATAATGGCCATATATGACAAGTCCACAGCTAACACCATACTCAATGGTGAAAGGTTGAAAGCTTTTCCTCTAAGATCAGGAACAAGATAAGGGTGCCCACTCTCACCACTCCTATTCAATCTAGTACTGAAGTCCTAGCTAGATCAGGCAATAAAAAGAAAGAAAAGGTATCAGAGCTGGAAGGGAAGAAGTAAAATTGTCTCTATTTGCAGATGATATGATTTAATATACAGGAAATCCTGAAGACTCAACCAAAAAGCTCTTAGATCTCATCAATAAATTCAGCAAAGTTGCAGGATACAGAATTTACATATAAAAGTCAGTAGTGTTTCTGTACACTGACAATGAATTTGCTGAAAAAGAAATAAATTGATCCCTTTTACAGTAGCATCGAAAACAATGAAAGATTAAGGAAGTGAAAGATCTCTGCTCTAAAAACTGTAAGACATTACCGAAATAAATCAAAGAAGACCCAAATAAATGGGAAGGTATCCTGTGTTCATGAATTAGAAGAATTAATATTGTTAAAATATCAATACCACCAAAAGTCATCCATAGATTCAGTGCAATCCTATCAAGATCCCAGTGGCATTTTTGCAGAAGCACAAAATAACACTCCTAAAATTTATGTGAAAACTGCACAAGACCCTGAATAGCCAGAGAAATCCTGAGAAAGAAGAACAAAGTAGGAGTTATCCCACTCCCTGATTTCAAGCTGTAGTATAAAGCTTTAGTAATCAAAACAGTATAATGCTAGCATAAAAAGTCAAATAGATCAGTGGAATAGAATCAAAAGGCCAGGAAAAAAACACCCAAGCATATATGGTCAACTAATTTTTGTCAAGAGAGCCACCAAGACTATTCAGTGGAGAAAAGAGTCTTCAATAAATAGTGCTGGGGTAATTGGATCTTCACATGGGAAGAAATGAAGCTGGACCCCTATCTTATACCACTGACAAAAATTACCTCAAGATGGATTAAAGGCTTAAATGTAAGATCCCAAACCATGAATAAAGGAATAAAGCTCCTTCACATGGGCCTTGGTAATGATGTTTTGGTTATGACACCTAAAGCACACGCAACAAAATAAAAAATAAATGGACAACATCAAACTACAGAGCTTCTATACAATAAAAGAAACCATATATCTGATAAGGGGTGATATACAAAATATATAAAGAGCTCATACAACTAGATAACAATAATATAATTATAATAGCCCAATCAAAAGAATAGGCAAAGGACCTGAATAGACATCTTTCCAGGAAGATCTAGGAAAGGGCAACAGACACATGAAAAGATGCTCAACATCACTCTTCATCAGGGAAATGCAAATCAAAACCACAAGTATCCCCTCACTTCAGTTAGAATGACCATCATCAAAAAGACAAGAGGTGGGGCGCCTGGGTGGCTGAGTTGGTTGAGTTTCCGACTTCGACTCAGGTCATGATCTTGCAGTTGGTGAGTTCAAGCCTCACGTCGGGCTCGCTACTGTCAGCCTGTCTGTGCAGAGCCTGCTTTGGATCCTCTGTTCCCCTCTCTCTCATCCCCATGAGGATGTAGCGAAAAGGGAACCTTTGTACACTGTAGGTGGGAATATGGATTGGTGCAGCCACTATGGAAAACAGTATGGTGGAACCTCAAAAAAAAAAAAAAAAAAAAAGAACTACTATGAACTACTACGATCCAGCAATTCCACTTCTGGAACCATATTCAAAGGAACAAAAACACTAAGTCAAAAACATATGGACCCTCCATATTCACAGCAGCATTATTTATAACAGCCAAGACATGGAAACAACCCAAGCATCCATCAATGGGTGAATGGATAAAGAAGTTGTGGTATATATATATATACATATATATATACAGAATGTATATATATATACAGAATATATATATATACATATATATGTGTGTGTATATATATACATTCTGTATATATATACATATATATGTATATATATGTATATATACATGTATGTATATGTATATATATATACAGAATATGCAATGTATTGTATATTTATATGGCATAACATATACACAATATATAAATATACACACAATAGAATATTATTCAGCCATAAAAAATGAGGAAATCTGTTTGCAACAACATGGATGGACCTTGAAGGCATTATGCTAAGTGAAATAGGTAAGACAGAGAAAGACAAATTACCTTATTTATGTGTGGGATCTAAAAAAACAAACTCATAGAAAAAGAGACAGACATGTGGTTACCAGGGGCAAAAGGTGGTGCCCGGGGGAGAATTGGACATAGGGGGTCAAAGGTACAAACTTCTAGTTATAAGAAAAATAAATACTAGGGATGTAATGTACGGTGTGGTGACTATTGCTAACACTGCTGTGGGTGTATAGGAAGGTTATTAAGAGAGTAAATCCTAAGAGTTCTCATCACAAGAAGAAAAACATTTTTTTTCTTTTTATTGTATCTATACAAGATGATGGATGTTAACTGAACTTATTGCAATAATCACTTCACAGTGTATGTAAACGAACCATCATGCTGTGTGCCTTAAAGTTGTACAGTGAGGTATGTCAGTTATTTCCCAATAAAATGGGAAAAATGGATAAAATGATTAAAAAGAAGAATTGAAAAAGTGGCTCCACAACACAACTAATGTTATTTTATAATTGCTCACGTATTGTTTCCTCTTTAAGAGCCAAGAGAGATGCTTCTTTTCGAAAAAGGTACAAAATGAATTTTCCCAAGTAAAATCTAAATTGAAGGCTCCTATTTTGAACGTACAACCTGTGGCTAAACTAACTTTTATCCATATTTAGTTGCCATCCACCCCTTACCCCTCCCCAACAAACCCCCAAGAGGCAAGCTTTTTGCTGCCACCTACAGTTAGAAAATGTAATCGCCTGCTGAGTGCACGAAGGAATGACGATGGGCAGAGAACCTGAGCTTTGGAAAGGGGGACCATGTGCCCTGATTTACTGGTTTACTGTAACGTTTCCTGAAAGTCCCTGTTGTCTTGGGATGATCCAGCCAATGTAGCATTTGTCCTGTCCCCTTTTTCTCTCAAAACTCTGATTTGGTTGATTAATTATACAGTTCTACTGGTTCTTTCCTTGCATCATTTAAAATACTCAAGTTTGGGGCTCCTGGGTGGCTCAGTCAGGTAAGCATCTGACTTTGGCTCGGGTCTCGATCTCAGGGTTTGTGATTTTGAGCCCCGCCTCAGGCTCTGTGCTGACAGTGTGGGCAGCCTGCGTCGGATTCTGTTTGTCTCTTTCTCTCTCTGCCCCTCCCCCGCTTATGCATGCACTCACGCTCTCTCTCTCTCTCTCAAAAATAAACATTAAAATAAGTGAAATATTCAAGTTAATCTCATCTCTCCCACCTAAAAGCACACACACACTTCTCCAGTCTGAACCTCCTTCCAGCTCCAATCTTTCTCCTTCCTGTCCTTACACCTAAGCTTCTTGAAAAAGGGATCCATACACTATTTCTACGTCACTGTGCCGTAACCTTCCTCTCCTCACCTCACAGTACCACAGGCCCCTCGCTTCTGCTCTGACTACTCCTTGAAACTACCAGTGACCTGCGAACCACCCAATCCCTGGATACTTCTCTGTCTTTGTCTTAGCCAGTGGGCACCGCTATAAGAGTACCACAGACTGGGTGGCTGATGAACAACAGAAATGTACTTCTCTCAGTTCTGGAGCCTGGGAGTCTGAGGTCAGGATGCCAGCTCGGTTGGGTTCCAGTGAGAGCCTTCTCCTGGGTTGTAGACGAGCCAACTTGTCGTATAAATCATTGAAAGGGACTGACCCAGTTCTATGGCCTCCTGTGGTAAGGACACTAATCCTACCATGAGGGTTCCACTCTCAGGACCTAATGACCTCCCAAAGGTCCCACCCGAAAGTCCATCACATGTGGGATTAGATGAATTTGGGGGGGAGGACATTCATTCCATAAGCCTTTCCCTTGCTTCATATATTGACAACACTGTACCCAGTTGCGTGTTCCCCCCTCCCAGCTCACCTCTTGTCTTCTGTGACACCATCTCCTGTTTTTCTCCTGCATTCTGGCTTTTTCTCAGTGGGCTTTGTAACCTCTTCCTCTGCTTGCACCTAAATGCTCACGTCTCTGTCCTTGCACACTCTCCCTGAGTAACCACACCCCGTGAATTCTACTACAATCAACTTGATAAGGGCTCCCAAACTCATTCATTCGTTCAAAAAAAAATGTATGGATCACCCACAAAGTGCCAGTCACTGCTTCAGATTCTGGGATATATCCGTGAACAAAACGGAGGGGAGAATCCTAGATGGGTAAACCATAGACAAACTAAGTAAACTGGACAGTATGTTAGAGGGTGAGAAGTGATAAAGAAGAGAGTAATGGGGGGGGGGCACCTGGGTGGCTCAGTCGGTTGAACGTCTGACCTCGGCTGAGGTCATGAACTTGCAGTTTGTGAGTTCAAGCCCAACGTCGGGCTCTGTGCTGACCCCTCAGAGCCTGGAGCCTGCTTCAGATTCTGTGTCTCCCGCTCCCTCTGTTCCTTCCCTGCTCGCAGTCTGTCTCTCAAAAACAGCTCATTCAAAATGGGTAAAAGCAAAATGCATAGATAATTTACAGAAGAAGAAATAGAAGCAGGTAATAAATATGAAATACTCAATTTCATTAATGAAAAAATGCTTTGTCCTTAAATTAGGAAAGACTTTTTAAAAAATTTTAATGTTTATTTATTTTTGAGAGAGAGAGAGAGAGAGCGAGCGAGCAGGGGAGTGGCAGAGAGAGAGGGAGACACAGAATCCGAAGCAGGCTCTAGGCTCTGAGCTGTCAGCACAGAGTCCGATGTGGGGATCGAACCCATGATCTGTGAGATCATGACCTGAGCCGAAGTCAGACACGGAACTGACTGAGCCACCCAGGAGTCCCAGGAAAGACTTTTTTTTTAAATGCTAGGTTATGTGGGATGGGACAGAAACCGACTTGTTAGAGGCAAACGTACACATTGACACAATGCCAGGAGGAACAAGGAGCCTTAAAATAATATCTTTTTTTTTTTAATTTTTTTTAACGTTTTTTATTTATTTTTGAGACAGAGAGAGACAGAGCATGAACGGGGGAGGGGCAGAGAGAGAGGGAAACACAGAACCGGAAGCAGGCTCCAGGCTCTGAGCCATCAGCCCAGAGCCCGACGCAGGGCTCGAACTCATAAACCGTGAGATCGTGACCTGAGCTGAAGTTGGACGCTCAACCGACTGAGCCACCCAGGCTCCCCTTAAAATAATATCTTAAAAAGATGTCATCTGAAATGCGGGTGAAGTTTTAGGCGTAGAAGTGCGAATAATATTTGTTATACTGGAAAAATGGAAACAACCCATATGTCCAATAATAGGGGACCAGGTTAGAAATTATAATATGAACAAATGATTAAATGATTAAAAGATATTTTCTAAGACTGCTAAGTAAATGTGGAATGCTTATATGTTAGGTGAAATGAATGGATGTAAACTCCTATTTGTAGTATGTTTGCAAAATTTTTTAATGAAAATGCCAAAAAGAAAGTATATAGTTTTTATGTGATATGATTTCATTTCTTCTTTATATTTTTCTATACTTTCCAAATTCCTTTTTATCATCATGTATTACTTTTGTAGTCAGAAAAAAAAAAATTCATCCCTAGAGTTTTCCAGATAAAATCCAAATTCCTTAGCATAGCACATGATGATCTGGCCTGTTTTCTGATCGCCTTCTCTCCATTTCCCAGTCCTAACTCTCTTAGGGTCATGCCACATTGCTTGCATTTTCCTAATCATGATGTCATCACTATCTGGGGAGTGTTTGTTTTCATTACTTACTTATTTTTGCCTAGGTGTTCTCAAATGCCATTCTTGCCCTCTGGCCTTCCTAACAGGCCTGTTTGATTTCAAGTTCCAGCCCTGTGTTTCCAAAGGATGACCTTCCCTGGGACGCCTTGGGCTTGGTCAGATACCTCCTGCTTTGTGCGGCCACGACTCTGTGATTCCTTTCTTTGGTTACACGGAAATGCAAGCTGGGTGACCAACAATCCTGGTCTGCCCTACCCTAATCCTAATTCTCTGCTTACCCCTTCACATCTTAAACTAGGAGTACCTTGACTTAACAGGCCCTTTACATCATCTTTTTTTAAATTTTATTTTATTCTTTCCATTCTGCACATTGTCTCTGTTATGATTTTTACCCACCTTAGTCTTGAGTTTTTTAGGGGATAGTAGACACCAAGCACAAGTGGAAGGGTCACTGGACCTATGGAACAGGTGATAGAACAGCTCTCACTGTGGTGAGATGGGAAGGTGCTAAAAAGTTACTCAAAACGCTGTTATAGGTTTGTCAGTGAGGTTCCCCCTGTAGGTCAAAGCATTTTGGTAATTGAAGGAACAGCACCTGAATTAGTGCCGTGTGTTAGGATGGTTTTATTTATCCCTCCCTTTAGCGCACATTGTAGCTTTGAACAGTTGTTTAAATACTGTTTAAAATTGCAATCTGTCCCATTTCAGTGCTTCATTCCCACCTTCCCTACCCTGCTCCACTTCTCCTATTTTCTGTGTACACTTACCATCATCTACATGCTGCTAAATGTATTCCTTTATTAGAGCTATAGTTTACAGTTGGCTCCACGCCATCACCGGACAGGGATCTTTGTTTTGTTCATCGATTTAACAAAGTACCTACCAAAGTGCCTGGCACATAATAGATGCTCAGTTAAAGATTTGTTGAATAAATAGATCTGCTTAAATTAGGGGGTTAACTCATTGTAATTCTCTAACCACAAAATGAAAATGTTAGGATATCAGCAGAGGCCTTTTACTACCCTTCTTTTTTTCTTTCTTTCATTATTGTTGTTTAATGTTTATTTTTGAGAGAGAGAGAGAGAGTGTGTGTGTGAGCAGGGAAGGGGCAGAGAGAGAGGGAGACACAGAATCTGAACCAGGCTCCGGGCTCTGAACTGTCCACACAAAGCCCAACATGGGGCTTGAACTCATGAGCTGTGAGATCATGACCTGAGCCAAAGTCGAGTGCTTAACAGGCTGAGCCACCCAAGTGCCCCATCTTTCTTTCTTTTTAAAAATTTGCTGCCCTGGGGCCCCTGGCAGCTTTCCCGCAGGTACCCAGAGGCAGGGCACCTGCTGGCAGAGCACAAGAGGTCAATCCGTGGGGCTGCGGCTGGTACTGCAGCGACCCCACCCGTGTGCCCTGGACGCTGCCAGCCATTTACCACCCCAGAAGTTGGGGATTCTGCCTACAGGGTGGCATTTTATGTGAATCAGTGTGCCCCTTCTACTACCCTTCTTAAAGATGAAAAGCTGGACACCCCTAGTAACAACCAATTATTACTTTAACAGTTTCTTTCAGTAAAATGTAGAGAGCAGGGGCACCTGGCTGGTCTAGTCAGTGGAGCACGTGACTCTTGATCTTGGTGTTATAAATTCGAGCCCCATATTGGGTGTAGACATTACTTAAAAATAAAATCTTTAAAAAAATGTAGGGAGTAGGTAGGCATAGTTTCTAAAAGAATTTCTAACAAGAAATCTACACATTACAGACCCTCCTTCCTTATTGCTACATGTAAACATTCTGGGAAAGGGACACACAGAATATGGGGACATTTGCCCAAGAACCACCAAGATCACAGCCTGCTAATTCTGTTTTCCACAAGAGGAAAATATCGTTCTTTCTTGTCCTAGGAGTATTCAGGGGCCATGGCGAATAGTAGGGGCCCCTAAAGACTCCCCACACTGTTTAGAGATAGTAGTGTGTCTCTGATTGCATAATACACTGCAGTAGCCAATCTCTAACATGACTCCACAATGATCCTTGCTTCCTGGTACTCACATCTTTGTGTGGTCCCTCCCATAGTGAATCACAGTTATCTTTGTAACCAATAGCACACTGCAGAAGTGCCAGTGTGTGTCTTGCAGGGATCCTTCATAAAAGGCATCACCGCATCTGTGCTGGTCTCTTGGATCTCCAGCTCTTGGGGAAGCAAGCCACTATGGTGTGGGGACATTAAAGCATCTTGTGGGAGAAACCCACTCAGAGAGGAACTTAGGCCAAAAGGCAGAGCCACTTTGCTAACCATGGAAGTGAACCACCCGGGAAGCCAATTCTCCAGCACCAGTCAAGCCTTCAGATGACCACAGCCCCAGCAACTTTACGGGAGACCCTGAACCAGAACCTAGCCCCCAAGTTCCTGACTCACAGAAATTGTTAAGAGATAATAAATAATTATTGATGTTTTAAAGTGTTGGAGTGGGGTGCCTGGGTGGCTCAGTTGGTTAAGTGTTCAACTCTTGGTTTCAGCTCAGGTCCTAATCTCACCCGTTGTGGGATCAAGCCCTGTCTGGTTCTGCGTGGAGCCTGCTTGGGATTCTCTCTCTCCCTCTCTCTCTCTGGCCCTCCCCTGCTTGCATGCACTCTCTCAAAATAAATAAACATTTTAAAACAAATAAAAGTTTTGGAATAATTTGTTAGGTAGCAATAGATTAGCTAAAAAAATATACAAATCCCTTTAAAAGGAAAAAGATATTTCACACCCCACATTCATTAAATTGTTTTTATTAAGTACAGACGTACAGATTTTATACAACTATTAAATCAAAACAGATTTTAAAATTAAATACAAACAACATTACAAAACATTTAAATACAAAGTAATTTTAGGGGCGCCTGGCTGGCTCAGTTGGTAGAGCGTGTGACTCTTAATCTCAGGGTCTTGAGTTCAAGCCCCACTTTGGGTGTGGAGTCTACTTTTTAAAAAATGTGATTTTAATAGAAGGTTGTTTTGCTGCGATTACACTGCCACTCAATAAGACTCCGGTACTGCCAGACGACTCCTGAGTTACTTGAATAAATTAGCTTCCCCCCCGCCCCCCCTTAAGCGTGTTTGAAATGGATTTTCTATCGCTTTCGACCAAGACTTTACTCGACAGCATAGTTACCTTCTGGTGCCACAACTTGTGGGAATTGAAAAAAAAAAGAAAAAAGAAAAAGAAAAAAGGAAAACCAAAAACGAAACGGAAAAAAAAAAAAAAAAAACCCCAACCCCAGGTGTTCCTTTTCATCCTTCCCTCCCCTTTGTAGCACGTGCGCCCCGACTGCCTCGCGCCTCAACTGAGAGCCCTCGCGTGTCTGTCCCAGCGCGGGCTCCGGGGTTCCTGCCCCCGGGCCCGCGCTGCACGACGCCGGGCAGGGCCCGGTCTCCGAGGGGGGCTGCTCGGATCCTTCCCACGGGACCCGCGCGGCCCGCGCCACGGCTCCGTCCTGGGGGAGGGGCCGCCTTGCCCCACTCCCCCGTCTGAATCGGGAGCACGTGGAATTTCACCTCCTCCTGGACCGTAGCTGTCCTGCCCCACAGCTGGACCCCGGGGTGCGGCCCCAACCAGAGCTCCCGGAGGACAGGGCCGGGCAAGGAGCCGGGTACACGGCGCACCAGCACTAGCACTTGATGGATGATTCACCGCTGAAGACACACGCCTCGGACCGCCTCGGCCCGCTCTCGGGCAGGATCCCAACTCCCAGGGAAGGTCAGCATTCGCACAGCGGAGCTCCGCGTGATCTAAACCTAGCGTCACGCAGATCTTTAAATCCGAGGCAGCCGGGAGCCTTCGCCTCGGCAGCTGTTTCCTTCGGCCGGCGCTGTCAGTCAGCCTCTGAGCACAGGGGCGACCGGCACCGCCTCCCCTTGGCCGTCGGGGGGCAGTAGGCGTTGAGAAGGGATGCGCATGCTCCCTGTGAGGCTTCGCGCTTCGCCTCCGCGACCGCCGAGTGACGGAAGCAAGTGCACGCGGTTATGGGAAATGTGGTTTCCGAGCCTCTGGATCACTGGGGTGCGCCCCCTGCCTGGGCCCAGAGCGGGACTTCAGCTCCCGACTGGCCTGCAGGCGCGGGAGGGGACGCGGGAAGGGGGCGGGGCGAGTGAGACGAAAGGTGGGCGGGCCCGGGGGGGGTGGGTAGGCCAAGCGGAGGGGGCGGGGCCTGGCCGGCTGAGCCGGCGCCGCCCGCGGTTGGAGGAACCTGAGGCGCGGGGCCGGAGCCGCCAGGAGTCCGGACGGCGGCGGGCGCGAGGGCAGGCGTGCCCAGAGTGGTCGCGCGTGCGTCGGCCGCCGCCCCTCGGCCTTTCTCTTCGCCGGTCCCCTCCCTCTCCGCCGGGACGCGGGAGAGCCCGGCGCGCGGCGGGGGCGCGAGGTGGAGCCGGCGGGGGCGGCCAATGCGAAACTGGCTGGTGCTGCTCTGCCCGTGTGTGCTCGGGGCCGCGCTGCACCTCTGGCTGCGGCTGCGCTCCCCGCCGCCCGCCCGCGCCTCCGGGGCCGGCCCCGCAGGTGAGGTCCTGGGGCCCGGCGGGCCGAGAGGCCGCGAGGGGCGGGAGGCCGACCCCGAGCCCCCCCCCCCCACCCCGGGCGGCTTCCTCCGCGGAGCCCCGCCGGGAGCCCCGCAAGGGGGGGACGGGCCGAACGCGACCGTCCCCACACGAGACAAATGGCTCTTTTCATCCTCGGGGCGTTGAATCGGGCAAACTTGAGGGCGCGTTTCTCGGTGCGTGTCCCCGCCGCTTCTCACCTCCCGCTTTCCTTTACGGGCGCCGCCACCGCGAGTCCTTCGTCTGTCCCCCAGGCCTGGTCGGAGTTGTCCGCCTCCTGCCCGCTGGCCCTGGGAGCAAAACCTTGTGTCCTTCAGCCGCAGGCGGCGGCTGCGTGCGCCCGGGCTCGGGTGCCAGGCTGCCTGCTCCCTCCCCAAGCTGTTGGACTTAACTCGGTCTAGACTTGGAGGTCTTAGTGTCATAGGCGATGCCTGTGCGTGTCTGAAAAGGCTGGGTCTTGCTTTTCACGGGAACTTTGCCTTAAGAGTATACTCCTTTTTGTTTTCTTTGAAAACTATGATGCAAGTCGGTGAAACAAATCTGGACGTGAAATAGGGCATGGATACGAGAGGAATTGTTTCTGTGAGTTTGGCTCGCAAAGCCTACTAATGAAGTATACGTGAACATAGAACATTCTCTAGCGATCATATCCACTTGTTCTAAAGCTTACTGTCCCAGGGGAGTGAAATCTTGATCATTTCGCAGCCCAGTCGAGTGCTTTGTCCACAGTTGGGACCCAGTGGGCTTGTTTTGTTAATGGGTTTTACCACCCTTTTTTGTTAATGGGTTTCCTTTTTTTATCTTGTCTTCTTTTTTAAGGGCTTGCCTTAGGACATAGAAACCTAGAAGGCTGTTTTTAAACTGAGGTAATAGTTGTCTTGTGTTCTAACTACTTGGGGAGTTTTTTTCCTTACCACTTCTCCCCAAAACAGCTGTTTTCTTATCCAAAAGTTTAAAGAATTAGAATTGAGTATTTGCAATTCTGAGACGGGTCTGTGCCTTAACTTTTTAGTAGAAAGCATAGAAACTAATTGGGCAATCCTCAAAGCAATCTCGTTGTTGGAATTGGGGTTGTTTATTCTGGTAACAGTCTCTTAGGATCTTTTCCTATTAGGCGAACCACAAGCTTTTTGAAAAAGCTGTTTGTGTGACCTGAATAGAATTAAAATACTGTTTAAATTATTTAAGGAAAATAAAGTTGTTATAGGGCATTTTACCTGTTAACAGGTTGGGGTTTTTTTGGTTGGTTGGTTGGTTGGTTTAGGGTTTTTAAACTGATCTAAGGAAAGGGTGCGATAGATATAAAATGCTTTGTAACGTCTGTTAGGTTTGTGTTATACAAGTTTTTCCTTTTTTGTATGATGAGGGAGCACGACTAGAATTTACTTGCAGAGCATTCTTAGGATATTTATGACCTTAGTAGTCTTTTGGGGTTCAAGAAACAAGCAAAAAGTCGGCTTTCAAGCCTTTTTTTTTTTTAAGTTTATTTATTTATTTTGAGAGCGATAGAGCATGCGAGCAGGGGAGAGGCAGAGATCTAGAGAGAGAGAGAGAGAGAGAGAGAGAGAACGAATCTCCAGCAGACTCCATGCCATCATCACCCAGGGCTCAAACCCACGAACTGTGAGATCATGACCTGAGCCGAAATCAAGAGTCCCACACTTAACTGACTGGGCCACCCAGGCACCCCGTCAAGCTTTAAACTTAGTAGGCCAGCCTGGCAATTTCTTAGTTTAGTGAAGTTTTTCCTATCCCCGTAGTGTTTGGATGATGCGCTTATCTGCTGTGAAGTTTGACTAAGCTAGATGAGGAAACCAGGATGTAGGCCATGAAAAGGAGCGGGCTGTAGGTGAAGAAATCAGTACCAGTTATATAAATTAACTTTGACTTTAGATGGATATTGTGCCTCTGGTTAGATGGTAAATGAGGCATTTTAATCTAAATGAAACCTGAAGGACTCCTAACTTACTTTTCAAAACTAAAGACAGTAGAAGCCTATGGATTGCTAAAATTTCCTGCGGCTCCTTTTCCCATTGTGTTACCAGCATGCTCAAACTAAAACATTTGAACATTTTTACATTTCAGCTCTTATACTTAAGCCTAAAGTGAGAGAGAAAACCCAAGATTTTGTTTCCTCCAGCAAATTAATGTTTCAAGATTTGTTTTTGTTCTCTTTTCTGCCTCTTTGTCTTCAGTCTCATTAAGTTGTGGCAGTATTTTTTTTATAAAGTATTTTTTTTAATGTTTATTTATTTTTGAGAGAAAGCGAGCACAAGCAGGGGAGGGACAGAGAGAGGGAGAGACAGAGGATCTGAAGCAGGCTCCGAGCCCGATGCGGGGCTGGGACTCCTGAGCCGTGACATCATGACCTGAGCCTGTCGGCTGCTCAACCAACTCAACCGACTGAGCCACCCAGGCATCCTGTGGCAGTATTTTTTTAAAGGGAGATTTACCTTCCCTGAATATTAAAAAAGAACCTCTGATTTGTAGTCGATCGAGCAAATATCTGAGAGCCTACTCTGTGCCCACCCCTGTTGTAGGTGTGGCATTACAACAGTAATCCAGGTCAAGTCCCTGCTGTCATGCGGTTTACAAATTAGAAGGGGAGATAGAACATAGAAAATAATTAGTAAATATCATAGGGGATACTGATAAGTGGGATGACAAAAGTAAAGCAGTGTCAGAGGCTAGAGAATGGTATACTGCTGTTTTAAATAGGTCAGGGGACACTTCTTAGTTGAGGCAGGGACCTGAGTACAGTGAGGGAGTCCTGTTAGTACCTGGTACTTTTTTTTTTTAACATAGTGGCTCACGTTAGACACCTGAAATATGGTCACCAACTGTTGAAGAGGAAGCAGGTCTGTTGTGAAATGCAGCACGCCTAGGGGTGATGAGGAAACTGGAGACAGAGACACTGGACTGGAGAATATAGATACAGGGTATATCTAATAAACATAATTCGTTTGGGGTAATGCCTTAGCAGGAATTATTTAACAGCAAATTTAGAAAAATGATGAGACAAAAGAAGCCTCCTCTTTCTGGGATGTTTGGAGAGAAAGAAACCAAAGAGAAAGGAAAGAAGCATATCGCTTGGAGTGCTAGGTACGGTTCTAGACGCGCAGTCCCTGCTCCGAGGTCCTCACGGTCTGTCGAACTGAAACAGACATGGAGCCAGTAGAAAGCCAAAGACAAAGTGCGCTTGCTTTGCAAGCTTGCCTAGCGCTGGTTCATCCAAAATTATCCCTTTATGTTAATCTTGTCTCCGTGCTTTGGTGTCCTTATTTATAAAATGATGATCTCAGAGGGTTATTGTGAAGACTCAATTAGTAAAACACCCAGAAAAGTGCCTGATTCATAGTAAACACTCCCATGAATTGTAAAGAGGAGGAGTAGGAGAGCGGTGCCTGGTTCTTGCGCTAGTGAGGTGTTTGGGGAGGTTTCTGAAATTGGCGAGAGCATGCTGATTGTCTTCATCAGTAGATCTGTGATGAATCTCCGTTTCCTTCATTTTCAGGATTTCTGCTTATTTGTGATCAATCTGTGATTGATTCGTCTGAGAGGGTACATGTGAGAACAGAAATTTTGGTTTGATTCTTAGGAATCCTTGGGCCTAGGGGCACCTGAGTGGCTCACTGGGGTGAGCGTCCGACTTCGGTTCAGGTCATGATCTCATGGTTCAGTTCGTGAGTTCAAGTCCCATGTCAGGCTCTGTGCTGACAGCTCAGAGCCTGGAGCCTGCTTTTTTTGGATTCTGTGGCTCCCTTTTTGTCCCTCCCCTGCTCGTGCATGCTCTCTCTCCCTCTCTCTCTCAAAAAGAAATAAACATTAAAAAAAAAAAAAGAATCCTTGGGCCTGTTTTAAACAGTTTTTTGAGGTCAACCTCCCTTGGTCTAATAAACTTTTGGATGTCCACTCCCAAGTGCAGAGCCTAGCAGATTGCCAGACCCTCAGGATATATTACATACTAGAGGAGAGAAATGTTGTTGTCCTCAGGGAGATTGTGTGGGGTTTGAATGATTCCTGACATGAAGATTTGTTTGTTGCTATATATCTACCATCTAGAAGAGTGAATGTAGGAGAAGTGCTTAGTAATTGGGAGGAATGAATCAAGAGAATAAAACTGGGAAGTATGCATGATTTTGTCACCTATAGATCATGTAATCACCTTCCGTGATGACCCTATGATTTAAAATTCTGTCTTATAGAAGCACAACAAGTTCTTTGTAGAAAAATTGAAATTATTTTTAAAGAACAGGAAAAATGATCTATATTACAGTTTTTGAATGCACATACTTACAGTGCATGTTTGAGGGAAATTAGTATTTTTTAAAAATTGTGTTGATGTATCATATACGTTCAGAAAAGTGCGTGTAAATGTGTAGCTTGATCTAGTTTCACAAGCTGAATACAGCCAGCTAAGACAGCATGCCGGAAGCTCCCTTCATGCTCTCTTCCGTCACTATCAAGAGTGGTAACCACTCCCCTGATCTCAAATGGCAGATATTTGCCTGTTTTGGGGCTTTATATAAATGGGACCACACTGTGTGTACATAGTTCTTACAATCTACTTAATATGGTGAAGAACCATATAACGTAATTCTACGACATCATTTTAGTGGCTGCGTAATATTCTGGCATATATATATACACTGTAATTTAATCCCTTATTCCTGGATGTATGTATTTTGAACTTTTTCACTGTTGATAAATGATACTGTGATGAATAGAGATCTTTTAGTGCATCGCTGGTTTTTTTTTTTTTTTTCATTTTTTTCATGTTTATTTATTTCAGAGAGAGCGCGAGTGGGGGAGGGGTAGGAAGAGAGGGAGACACAAAATCCGAAGCAGGCTCCAGTCTCCAAGTTGTCAGCACAGAGCCCGACATGGGGCTCGAACTCACGAGCAGTGAGATCATGACCTGAGCCAAAGTCATACTTAACCAACTGAGCCACCCAGGCGCCCCCCCCATCGCTGATTATTTCTAAAAATAAGTTCTTAGACATGGAATTGCTGGGCAGAAGTTATACAGTTCTGAGGTATTTACTGTGTATTGGCAAATTGCCCTGAAAAAGATGACCAAATTACATTCCAGCAGCGATGGAGGAGAGGAGCCATTTCCTTGAAATGACTCTCACCACTTCCTTGACATACCAATTGTTGAGGTATTATTTAAGAAGATGTTTGTCGGTCTGAATGTAGGCAAAAATTGGTATTTTATTGCTCTCATTCAAACTTGATTCCGAGTGAAATTGAACACTTTATCGTAGGTTTGTTGGCTACTCGCATTTTATCTCTGAATTATCTTTGTGTCTTGTTGTATCATGTTTACTTCTTCGTTTTTCATTTCTTCTTTTCCTCTCTTCAGACACCAGAATCAAACCAGGGCACTTGCAACATATAGCAGAGGATGCTGAAAGTGTAGAGGCCAGCATTGCTCAAGGGCGTTAGGAACTTGGGCATTCTTTCACAGGTATTCATTGAGCATCCACTGTGGGTTTTCTGCCGGGGAAAGCAGTACTCACAAGTCTTTTGGACTGATTTACATTGCTGTTATGTGATAGAAGAAACCTGTTATTTTAATTGAGATATAATTGACCTACTACATGAGTTTCAGGTGTATGACATTGATTCAGTATGTGTATATATTGCAGAAGGAACACAATACGTCCATCACCACACAGTTACAATTTTTTTCTTGTGATGAGAACTTTAAGATGTACTCTCTTATCTTAGCAACTTTTAAGTATGCATTACAGCATTATTATCAAGTGTAGCAACAAGGTGTATATTACATCCCATGACTTCTTTATTTTCTTAACTAAAAGTTTGTACCTTTTGACCACCTTCACCCATTTTAGCCACCCCCCACCCATCTGTTCTCTCTCTATATATGAGTTCAGTGTTTTATGTTGTTAAGATTCTACATAAAAGTGAGCCCAGGGCCCCCAGGGTGGCTCAGTTGGTTAACACCCGATCTCAGCTCAGGTCATGATCTCACAGTTCGTGAGATGGAGCCCACCATCGGGCTCTGCACTGACACCATGGAGCCTGCTTGGGACTCTCTCTCTCTGCCCCTCCCGCATGCTCTCTCTCTCAAAAATAAATAAACTTTTTTTTTTTTTTTTTTTTTTAAATTAAGACCGTACTGGGGCACCTGGGTAGCTTAGTCAGTTAAGCGTCCGACTTCGGCTCAGGTCATGATCTTGCGATTTGTGAGTTTGAGCCCCGCGTGGGGCTCTGTGCTGACAGCTCAGAGCCTGGAGCCTGCTTCAGATTCTGTGTCTCTCCATCTCTTGGCCCCTCCCCTGTTCATGCTCTGTGTCTCTCTGTCTCTCGATAATAAATAAACATTAAAAAAAATTTTTTTAAGTGAGACCGTACTTTATTTGTCTTTCTTTGTCTTACTTGGTTCACTTAGCGTAACACCCTCAAAGTCTGTCCACGTGGTCAGAAATGGCAAGATTTCCTTCTTTTTTATGGCAAATAATATTCCGCTGTATTTGTATAGAATACATTTTCTTTATCCATTCATATCTGTCAGCGAACGCAGGTTATTTCCATGTCTTGGCCGTCGTAAACAGTGCTGCAGTGAACGTGGGGGTGCAGATACCTTCTCCAGTGACTGTTTTCGTTTCCTTCGGATAAATACCCAGAAGTGGAATTACTGGATCGTGTAGTAGTTCTATTTTTAATTTTTTGAGGAACCTCCATGCTGCTTAATACAATGGTTACAACATTATAGTCCCACTGACGGTGCAGGAACCTTCCTTTTTCTACACTTTGTTACCAACACTTGTTGTTTCTTGTCTTTTTGATACTAGCCGTTCTGACAGGTGTGAGGTGGTATTTCATTTGGTTTTGATTTGCATTTCCCTGATGGTGAGTTTTGTCGGCCATCTTTTCATGTACCTGGTGGCCATCTGTATGTTGTCTTTGGAGATATGTCTATTCAGATCTTCTGCCTATTTTTCAATTGGACCACTTGGGCTTTTTGTTATTGAGTTGTAAGAGTTTTGTTTTGTTTTGTTTTTTTACATATTTTCAGTATTAACCCCTTATCAGACCCATGGTTTGCAAATATTTTCTCCCATTCGTAGACTGCCTTTTCATTTTGTTTATGGTTTCCTTTGCTGTGCAGAAGCTTTTTAGTTTGATGTTTACTTTTGCTTTTGTTGCATTTGCTTTTGGTGTCAAATCCAAAAACTCATCCACAGAACCAGTGTCAAGGAGCTTACCACCTATGTTTCATTCTAGGAGTTTTATGGCATCAGGTCTTATGTTCAAGTCTTTGATCCATTTTGAGTTGATATTGTGTATAGTACAAAGTAGTGGTCCTGTGTCGTTCTTTTGCATGTGGCTGTCCGATTTTCCCAACACCATCTATTAAAGAGACTCCTTTCTCTATTGTGTAGTCTTGCCTCCTTTGTAGATTAATTGACCGTATAATTGTGGGTTTACTTCTGGGCTCTCTATTCCATTGATCTGTGTGTCAGTTTTTATGCCAAAACCATACTGTTTTGGTTACTGTATCTCTGTAATACAGTTTGAAACCAGGGAGCGTAATGCCTCCAGTTTTTTGTTTTCCAGTTTTTTCACCTGTGACTCCATCTCCCTTCTGGCAACCACCAGTTTGTTGGCCGTATTTAAGAGTCTGGTCTGGGGCACCTGGGTGGCTCAGTTGGTTGAGCGCCCAACTTCAGCTCAGGTCATGGTTCATGAATTTGAGCCCCACGTCAGGCTCTCTGCTGTCAGTGCAGAGCCTGCTTCTAATCCTCTGTCCCCTTCTCTCTCTACCCCTCCCCTACTGGCATTCTCTGTCTCTCATTCTCTCTCTCTCTCAAAAATAAACATTTAAAAAAAAAGTCTACTTTTTCATTGGTCTCTTTTTTTCTTTGTTTCATCATTTGTTTCTTAAATTCCAAACATGAGTGAAAGCATGTGGTATTCATCTTTCTCTGACTTATTTCACTTAGCATTATACCCTCTTGGTCCATCCGTGTTGTCACACATGGCAAGATCTCATCCTTTATGGCTGAGTAACATTCCATTGTGTATATATAGCACATCTTCATTCATCTATGGATGGACACTCAGACTGCTTCTGTATCCTGGCTGCTGTAAATATCATGCAGCAATAAACATAGGGGTGCATATATCTTTCAGTCGTGTTGATTTGATTTGCAAATACTGAACCACTCTTGCATCCCTGGAATAAATCCCACTTGGTCGTGGTGAAAGATTTTTTTAATGTACTGTTGTATTGTCGGTTTGCTGATATTTTGTTGACATTTTTTGCATCTGTGTTCATCAGAGACATTGGTCTGTAGCTTTCTTTTTTTGTAGTGTCTTTATCTGGTTTTGGTATCGAAGTAATGCTGGTCTTGTGGAATAATTTTGAAAGTTTTCTTTCCTCTCCAATTTTTGGAGTATTTCAGAGGAATAGATATTAACTTGTCTTTAAATGTTTGTTTGAATTTACCTGTGAAGCCATCTGGTCCTGGACATTGTTGGTTTTTGGGTTACTGATTCAATTTCATTGCTAGTAATCTGTTCAGTTTTCTTTTTCTTACTGATTCAGTTTTGGAAGGTTGTATGTTTCTAGGAAATTACCCATTTCTTCTAGGTTGTCGGATTTGTTGGCGAGTAACCTCATATGTTCTATAATCCTTTGTATATCTGTGGTGTTGGTTGCTGTTTCTCCTCCTTCATTTCTGATAGTATTTATTTTGAGTCTTTTCTCCCTTTTTTGATGAGTCTAGCTAAAGGTTTATCAGTTTTGTTCATGTTTTCAAATGAAACCAGCACCTGGTTTCATTGATCTGTTCCATTGTTTTCTTAGTCTGTATATCTTTTTTTTTTTTTTTTTTAAGTATGCTTCACATCCAGCACAGAGACCAAGGCACGGCTTGAACTCACGACCCTGAGATCAAGACCTGAGCTGAGATCAGGAGTCGGATACTTAACCAACTGAGCCACCCAGGTGCCCCTAGTCTGTATATCATTTATTTCTGCTCTGATCTTTATTATTTCCTTCTTTTTATTGGCCTCGGATTTTGTTCTTCTTCTAGCTTCTTTAGGTATAAGGTTAGATTATTTATTTGAGATTTTTCTTGTTTGTTGAGGTAGGCTTGTATTGCTATAATCATCCCTCTTAGAATAGCTTATACTGCACGATGCCTCCAGCTTTGTTCTTCCCCAAGATTGGTTTGGCTATTTAAGGTCTTTTGTGGTTCCATACAAACGTTAGGATTGTTTGTTATATTTCTGTGAAAAGGGCCATTGGAATTTTGATAGGGATTGCATTGAATCTATAGATTGCTTTGGGTAGTGTGGACATGTAAAAATTCTTCCAACCTGTGAGCACAGAATAGCATTCCATTGATTTTCTGTGTACTTCAGTTTCTTTCGTCAGTGTCTTGTAGCTTTCAGTGTGCAGGTCTTTGACCTTCTTGTTTAAATTTATTCCTGGGTATTTTATTCTTTGTGATTCTATTGTAAATAGAATTGGTTTCTTTTAGAATTTTTTGAATTTATTTATTTTGAGAGAGAGAGAACACGAGAGCAGGAGAAGGACGGAGAGAGAGAACAGCAAGCAGACTCCACACTGTCAGCGTGGAGCCTGATGTGAGGCTGGGACTCCCAAACCACAGGATCATAACCTGAGCTGAAATCAGTTTTCTGACTCTTAACTGACTGAGCCATCCAGGCACCCCAGTAGGATTCCTTTCTTAATTTCTTTTCTTTGATAGTTTGTTACTAGTATATAGAAGTGCCACTGATTTTTGTAGATTGTATATCTTGCAACTTTACTGAATTGGTTTATTATTTCTAACAGGTTTTTGGTTGAACTTTAGAAACCTATTTTTCAATATATCTGGGAGTAGAAGGTTTTAAAAAACATTTTTTTAATGTTTATTTTTTCGAGAGAAAGAGCATGAGTGGGGGAAGGGCAGAGACAGAGGGAGGCACAGAATCCAAAGCAGGTTCCAGGCTCCGAGCTGTCAGCACAGAGCCCGACTCGGGGCTCAAACTCACAAACCGGGAGATCATGACCTGAACCAAAGTCGGACGCTTAACTGACTGAGCCACCCAGGCGCACCAGGAAGTAGAAGCTTTTTTAAAAGGCCAAAATCTCCTGTGTACTTCTCTTCTGCTAGGAAGGGAGAAATGCATGTGAACGAAAGCAGTTCAACACAAGCAGCTTAGACCTGGATTAGAAGCAGAGAGGATTGGCAGTGGCAGAGAGATCAAAAAGTAATTTGCAACCAGAAGCCATGGGATTTTCACCTGCCACATGGTTATCTTTATTATTTACTTATTTATTTTTAGAAAAATCTTGTTTGGCCTGATAGGAAGAAACCAGGAATAAGCTGTTAGGATAGCCCTGGAGTTTCTTGGGCTTTTTTTTCTTTTTCAGTATTTTAAGTTTTTATTATGAAAAGTTTAAGACATACCCAGAAGTAGAAGATTATAACTATTAATATGTACTCACACACCTACAGTTAAATATTTTTCACAAACACTCCTACCCAGTTCTTCCCACAGGTTTATTTGGAAGCAAATCACAGATAACTTATTCTCTCCGTAAATATCTTAGTATATTATCTCTAGAGATAGATGTTAAAAAAAAAAAACATGACCGCAAAACCATCATCGCAATTAGGAAAATTAACGATGCCTTCCAGTATCTAGTGTTCGAGATTTCCCAATTATCTTTTTTTTTTTAATTCCAGTGTAGTTAACATATATACAGTGTTTCAGGTGTAGCACGCAATGATTCAGCACTTCCATATGGTACTCAGTGCTCACTGGGTAGATGCCCCTGTCATGGTCCAGTGAAAGATCAGATTCTGAATTGAAGCAAGGGTAGAGTTAATGAGCAAGGGACAGATTGGAGAAATTTTTCATGAAGACTTTTCCACCAAGAACAGGTGAAATTATGTTTTAGGTAATCCATTTCTCTAAGATTTAATTATCTACCAAAAATGAGGCAGCAGTATTTGGCATGTAAAGGGTTGTTTTAGTGACCTTATGATTTTACTTTTGTGCAACAACCTTGTTTTCTGATGATGTCAGGTAAATGAGGTGTTTAGGTTAAATGTGATTTTGTTCTTCCTTAGCTTTTAATCTTTCCGGAAGACATATTGAAACAGATGAAATAGACTCGCCAAAGAGTTTTTGGTATCAGTTTTTTTCTAGTTAGGAAACCGAGGCAAAAGGGATTTAAATACCTTGTTATCAATCCCATGCTGCTTGTTGGTTGTGGAATCAATGTCAGTTACGTCTGGTTACTAAATTCACCTCATTTCTGTCACTAAAATGTACTTACCATCAATATTTCTCTGAAAAAGTAGGGGGTGAAATGGGATATCATTGCCAATTTTGCACAAGCGTTTAAACTGTTCTCCACATTCAGACTCATTTAGAGTTAGTTCCAGCAGTAGGTACAACTTCCAGTGTACGGTTACACGTATCTGAGAAAGAATGTTCCTGGACCATGAATTTTTAAAAAATAACATGCTAACTGGAATTTCCAGTGATCTGCTTATCATTAATTCACCGCTTGAACTGGTGTTACAAATACAGGATCAGAATTTAGTCTCAGATGAGCTACATCAAGCTGTGTTGTTAATAGAACAGTGATAAAGAATGGAGTTGGGGTGCCTGGGTGGCTCAATCGGTTGAGCGTCTGACTTCGGCTCAGGTCATGATCTCGTGGTTTGTGAGTTCGAGCCCCGCATCGGGCTCTGTGCTGACAGCTCGGAGCCTGGAGCCTGCTTCAGATTGTGTCTCCCTCTCTCTCTGCCAATCCCCCACTCATGCTCTGTCTCTCTCTTTCTGTCTCTCTCTCTCTTTCCCTCTATGTCAAAAATAAATAAACATTAAAAAAAAAATTAAAAAAAAAAAGTCAGACTTTGGCCCAGGTCACGATCTCGCAGTTCATGACTTTGAGCCCTGCGTTAAGCTCTGTGCTGACAACTCAGAGCCTGGAGCTTGCTTTGGATTCTGTGTCTCCCTCTTTCTGCCCCTCCCCCGCTTGTGCTCTGTCTCTCTCTGTCTCTGTCTCTCTTTCTCTCAAATATAAATAAAAACATTAAAAAATTTTTTAAATGAAAAAGAATGGGGTTAAATTGCCTGGGATTAAACCATAGCCTAGCCGTTTACTAGTTGTTTGACTTAGCAGAAGTTACTGAGTTCTCTGTGCCTCTTCTCCGTTTAATAAGGAGCCAGCCCCACCTACCTCATGGGGTTGTGAGCATTAATATGATACTCTGGGGGCTTCTGGGTGGCTCATTCAGTTAAGCATCTGACTCTTGATTTTGGCTCAGGCCGTGATCTCACACACAGTTCATGGTATTGGGCTCAGCGCTGACAGCACAGAATCTACTTAGTATTCTCTTTCTCCCTCTCTCTGCCCCTCCCTCCTTCACTCTCTCTCTCTCAAAAATAAATAAACTTAGGGGCGCCTGGGTGGCGCAGTCGGTTAAGCGTCCAACTTCAGCCAGGTCACGATCTCACGGTCCGTGAGTTCGAGCCCCGCGTCAGGCTCTGGGCTGATGGCTCAGAGCCTGGAGCCTGTTTCCGATTCTGTGTCTCCCTCTCTCTCTGCCCCTCCCCCGTTGCTCTGTCTCTCTCTGTCCCAAAAATAAATAAACATTGGAAAAAAAATTTTTTTTTTAAATAAATAAACTTAAAAAATTAAAAAAAAATGATACCCTGTACATATAGGTGTACGTTATAGGTGTTCAGTAAATGTCCATTATAAGCAAGCTGGCCTAGGAAGATTTGGATTTACATAAAGATAAATTCTTGCCTTTAAAAAAGAATTCGTTTCACTACAGGATTCACAGTAGGCTAAAATAACAAGTATCTTTATTCCATTTAGATTGATCTTTTTTTTTTTTAGAAACCTTTATCTATTGTGGAAAATAAGGTATCTACACAAAAATTCTTGTATTCCTAGAATTGTTTCAAGGTAATGTCCTTAAAGTATCCTGTTGTCTGTCCCCTAGATTTTCTTTATATTATTTTAATTGGTCCTTTGAAAAAATAGTATTATGTTTTTGTTGACTTTTGACTAAATACCTAGGTCCTGTGGCATATAAAAACATTGCACTTCATACAGTAAAGATCTCTGGCCTTCAAGAATTTATTTTTGGAAACATTTTGGATCAGTTCCCACCATTGGAGGAAGAGATAGAATGGACGCCTCATCAGAGCTATATATGAGCTTGTAACTCTCCAGCTTTGAAACTGGTGACAAAAAACAAAGGATCTTTCCCTGCTTTCTTCTTTCTAAGGACAGTTTTTGGTTTTTGGTGGGGTTTTTTTTTGGTTTTTTTTGTTTTTTTAACGTAATCCTGCCCATCAGACCTTACAGCAGTAAAAAATGAGCCGTTTGCATGACTTCTCACTTGATTGTTTTTTGCCTCACTGGAAATAATTGCCTTCCTCTTTGATTCTTTGGAATATTTAGCAAGTGATACAAGGTCTGCCGGCTGTGGAATTTATTGGTGTTAATAAGGGTTCTGATACCTTCCAGCATTCGTTTCCCAAAGTTATTAACTGATGGTAACGTAGGCTTTCACCTTTGAAAGCACATATTTGTTGTGGTTGTTGCTTTTGGTCTCTGTTGAGTGCCTACTATTTGGGTACCAAACCAGGACCTTTATACACATTATCTCATTTAATTTTTACAACACTTCCATGAGAGTTACTGCACCCCTTTGTTGTTAGGGAAACTGAGGCTCAAGAAGTTAATTAACTTTTCAGGGTGCCTGGTTGGCTTATTCACTGGAACACGAGACTTGTTATCGCAGGGTCATGAGTTCGAGTCCCAACATTGGGAGTAGAGATTACTTAAAAAAATTAAAAAATAAAATCTCTAACAAAAAAAGAAAGAAGTTAAATAACCGTAGGTCATAAAAAAGAGCCAGGAATCTGCCTGTGGCCTAACAGACTCTTACTGCCGACTCTTGCGTGATTTATGCCATGGCGCCTTTCCAGACCCATTCTCACGTCTTTCCAAACCAATTCTCACCATGAACATCTTGTTAGTTTTAAAGAATTTATGTACTTATGTGAGCATAAGTACATCCATGTGTGTGGAAGACAAAAAGACTGCACCAAAAATGTTATGAGTGGTTATCTGGATGGTACATCTCTGGGTGCTTTTTAAATTTTTCTTTGGGGTGCCTGGGTGGCCCATTCGGTTAAGCGCCCAACTGCAGCTCAGGTCATGATGTCACAGTTCCCCAGTTCGAACCCCACATCGGGCTCTGTGCTGACAGCTCAGAGCCTGGAACCTCTTTGGATTCTGTGTCTCCCTCTCTCTCTATCCTTCCCCTGCTCACACTCTCTCTCAAAAATAAATAAACATTAAAAAAAACATTTTTTTCTTTGTATTCCTTTGTATTTTCTACACATATGAGCATACGTTCTGTAATAAAATTTTTATGTTACGTGCTGAACTTAGTAATTGGCAGAGGACATTTCTAATTCATTGTTGCTTATTTCTAGATCAATTGGCCTTATTTCCTCCATGGAAATCTAGTCACTATGATGTCGTAGTTGGTGTGTTGTCAGCTCGCCATAACCATGAACTTCGAAATGTAATAAGAAGCACCTGGCTGAAGCATCTAATGCAACATCCATCGTTAAGTCAACGGTAGGTCTGCTTAGTCGGCACCTTGCCCGATGTACTGAGTAAGAGTTGTGAAAAACTTCTTTGGGGATGGTCAGAGATGCTAATTTAGGCCTGTGGCCTTTCTCCCTGGGAGAAATGGCCATTTCATTTTGCCTTCCCTCCATGTAACTGAGTCACGAAAGGAAATTTTTCTTAATATTTATTTAGTTTTGAGAGACAGAGCAAGTGTGCACATGAGCAAGGGAGGGGCAGAGAGAGAGGGAGGCAGAGGATCCCAAGGGGCTCCGCATTGACAGAAAGCCCGGCGTGGGGCTCGAACTCATGAACCACGAGATCATGACCTGAGCCGAAGTCGGACACTTAACTGACTGAGTCACCCAGGTGTCCCACAAAAGTAAATTTAGCTGAGGCTCTTAGCCAAAAGATAGTTGGGGGAGACTATATTCATTGGTTAATATACCTGCTATTTATAGATACCTAGTTTGTTTTATTTTGCTTTGTTTCTGCTTTGATTTAGAACAGTAATTTGTAAAAGGTTCTAGTCCAGAAGAGTTCTCTGCTTAGACAAGTTTGTGTGTGTGAATATGCTTTTCGCTATCTTCCCAGAGACGCACTTAGTTTTTTTCTGTTCTGTGGTCTTTTTTAGTTGTGTGATCTGCAGTGTGTGTGGTATGCCATGCTCTTTTTCCTGACTACCCTTCCAGGGTTGACCTTTGGTAGCACATCTGTTGATATTAGATGGCTTAGTTATTGGTTAGGAGCCCAAGGCCTTCGTCTTCTCAGGGAGACCAGCCTCTGAAGTTACAGAGTGAGAGGCTAGTGGAAGAGAAGCGTGGGAGGTTGAACTCTTAGTCATGTGAGGACACTGAGGTGATGACCAGTTCTCAAAAGCTCTCTCAGGATTGCATGAAGCTGGCATGTTTGGGACTGAGTAGCTATACAACTGCAGAATTTTCTTATCATCGGCAGTGAACATTTGCAGATTTCCTATCTTTTTTTTTTTTTTTTTTTTTTTTTTTTTTAATTTTTTTTCAACTTTTATTTATTTTTGGGACAGAGAGAGAGAGAGCATGAATGGGGGAGGGGCAGAGAGAGAGGGAGACGCAGAATCGGAAGCAGGCTCCAGGCTCCGAGCCATCAGCCCAGAGCCCGACGCGGGGCTCGAACTCACAGACCGCGAGATCGTGACCTGGCTGAAGTCGGACGCCCAACCGACTGCGCCACCCAGGCGCCCCCAGATTTCCTATCTTATGCACAGCAGCTTTCATTCTTTTTAAGACCAGTTTCTTTCATTCATGATTTCAGTGATAATAGAACCCATTACCTGGCAAATGAAAGGCCTCAGACTCGTCACTACTAATCAGAACCTCCTCTAAAACCTGTACTTCCTACGTAGTCTTTCCCATCTCGGAGAATAATGACCCCTGGGTGCCTAAGGGGCTCAGTCAGATGAGCGCCCGACTTGCCGAGGTCATGATCTCGCAGTTTGTGAGTTTGGGCCCCGCGTCGGGCTCTCTGCTGACAGCTTAGAGCCTGGAACCTGCTTTGGATTCTGTGTCTTCCTCTCTCTCTGCTCCTCCCCTGCTCACACTCTGTCTCTCTCTCAAAATAAATAAACATAAAAAAAATAATAGTGACCCCTCTCTGCCAGTTGCTCAGACAAAACACCCTGGTGATTGTGTAATAAATGGGGGAGTAAGTCCCCCTTATGGGTATTTAATTAAGGATCACTCCAGCATGACCACGGAAGTTACACTGGGAGAGGTGTATGAAATTAGATTTGTTTTTTTAATATAACAATGAAAGACTTTTTTTAAAAAAATTTTTTAAGCTTATTTATTTTGAGAGAGAGAGAGCATGAGTTGGGGAGGGGCAGAGAGAGAGAAATCCTAAGCAGGCTCTGCGCTGTTAACACGGAACCCAAGGTGGGGCTTGAACTCACAAACCGTGAGATCGTGACCTGAGCCAAAATGAAGAGTCGGATGCCCAACCGACTGAGCCATCCAGGCTCCCCTGAAATTAGATTTATTATACTCACGAGTTCTAGAGAGGGAGGCACAGTATGCTGCACAGGGGTCCATGCAGGAGGAGCGTCCAGGAAGCAGGCTTGGCCAGGCAGGTGAGGAACCGATAGAGAGTGGGGCCCCATGGGCACACGCCTTCATGGGGGGTCACTGTGGAGTACAAGCAAAAAGTGTGAGAGGGATTTCATTGTCGTGTTAAAATGTCACTAGGTCAGGGCGCCTGGGTGGTTCAGTCGGTTGGGTGCCCGACTTTGGCTCAGGTCATGATCTCACAGTGTGTGGGTTTGAGCCCCGCGTCAGGCTCTGTGCTGTCAGGTCAGGGCCTGGAGCCTGCTTCGGATTCTGTGTCTCCCTCCCTCTCTCTGCCCCTCCCTCTCTCCCTCCCTCTCTGTCTTTCTCTCTCTCTCTCAAAAATAAATAAATATTCAAAAAAAAGAAAAAAGGTCACCAGGTCAGTCAGGAGAGGGCAAGAGGGAGAACTCTTGGCAGGGACCAGCCTTGTCACTCTGCCGTCGGGTCACCTGAGCACAATGCTCATAGCCTGTTTGTGAGGATGTTGAGGCATCAGGAAAATAGAAGTTTTAAAAATAAAATGTTGTTATCTTGATTTCTTCTTTCTCTCACATGCCACATCCAATCCATCAGCATCTTTTCTTGGTGCTACCTTTACGTCACCTCCAGAATCCAGCCTCTGACCACCTTAACCGCTGCTCTCGGCACCCCAGTCCTCTTACCATCAGCCCACCGCTGCCTCTCACCTGGATGATTGCAGAAGCCTCTATCTGAATTTCCCGCTTCTACCTTTGATCCTCTGTATTTTATTTTCCATACAGCAGCCAGAGTGCTTCTTTTAAAATTAGTCAAATTGTGTCAGTTTTCTGCTCCTACGCCTCCTATTGATTTCTCTTCTCAGAGTGAAATACTAAGTCTTTACTGTGGCCTTTGACCTTATCTAGATATACTTCCCCTACAGTGGTCACCATCACCGTGGTTCAGTACACTAATTGTGCTTCTGCCTCGGGGCCTTTGCACTTACTATCTCCCCTGTCTTTATCACTCTTCCACTGGATATCCTCATGGTTCCCTGGTCTCAGGTTTTTCAGATCTCTGCTTAGATTAGATGTCACCTTAGCAGCCCCATATTAAATAGCACCCAACCCCTTTCTGTATCTTCCCGTACTTGACTTTATTTTTCTTTCTAATACTTATCACCAACTAACATGTTTATTATATTTAGCTTTATATATATAAAGTGTTTGTCTTTCTCCGTTAGAATGTAGTTTCATGAGTACAAGGACTGGCTTTTTTCACTGATGTATTTCTGATACCTGCAGCCTAACTTGGCTCAGGGGAAGGCACTCAACAGCTATTGAGGGAATGACTCAGAACTAAATGTCATGAGGAAAATTGACCTTCAGATATTCACCAGTAATTAATTTGTCATCATAGCATTCCTGCTTTAAATTTAGTAGGTTGGTGATTTGTTTTATAAAAATGATGGGATAGCTGTATAAAAATAGATATTAGCCCAAACTCCTTCCTGGGGCAGAGTAAGTTTATGGATCTAGTAAGAGTATTTAAGATGGCTTTAAAAAACTAACTTGGTAAATATAATTAATTAGCAAATTTATTCATTTCTGTGTGTACTTTTATTGTAATCTTTTTATTTTTGAGAGAGAGAGAGGGAGAGGGAGAGTGCTTATGAGTGGGGGAGGGGCAGAGAGCGAGGGAGACACAGAATCCGAGGCAGGGTCCAGGCTCTGAGCTGTCAGCACAGAGCCCGACATGGGCCTCGAACTCAACGAACTGTGATGAGCTGAAGTCAGACGCTCAACCGAGTGAACCACCTAGGCACCCCTGCACTCTTATTTTAAATGCTAGTTGTTTATAAATGGTACTCTGCCTTAATTGGCCATCAGGAAAAGAAAGTGTTTGCATTTCTGTGGCTTACTTTCAAATCTTGCATTTCACTGAAGGAGCCAGACTCCACATATATTTCCAGGACCTTGTTTAATTACAAGCCTTTGTAACAAAATAAATAAGTTGTCAACTTCACAAGGTATCTTCTGCACGGAGGTAGTGTACTGTTCGTGGAAGAATATAAAGATAGTCACAGTGTAGCCTGGGTCTTTATGGGGGAAGTTTAATGGAAGGAAGTAGATGTAATAGTGTAATAAAATGTTAGATGTGCTGTGATATAAAGAGATAGAAAACAGCCTGGAGTGTTTGGGAAACCCCAAACAGTTCCATGTAACTGGAACACGTGGGGTAGGGGCTTGTGGGCAAGAGTGAGGTGAAGCGCTGGGGAAGGAAAGAGAGGCGGAGAGACAGGGATGGTGAGGTAAAGAGAGCAGGGCGGGTGTGGAACCAAGGGGTGGGCAGCGGCCGGGTCACGCACAACAGCCGTGGGGACAGGCCGAGGGGCTGAACTAAAGCGTGACCTTCGAGGAAAATGACGTCAGCAAGTGGGGGGGAGGAGGAGGAGGAGGACTGCTAGCTTTTAACATGGAGAATAGCGAAAGCATCAGTCGACACGAAAAATGCCAGATGAGAAGAGCAGGTGTCATGGGAAAGAAGTCCGCTGTGGGTATGTTGAGTTTGTGGTAGCTCCTGGCGGTGGTGTGCTCATAAGTGTTTACCAGCTGGCTCTCTGAGAAATGAGTATGTTTGTATGTACATATATGTTTCCTGTAAGTTTTGTTGATATAAAGGATGTACAGCACACAAGTGACAGGATAACTTGTATGATACTCTTTATTACAAATGCCGTGTAGCCAGCAGATTCTCCTGTGAATGCTTTTATTGTTTTAGACTTGACGTATGCTTGCAACTGACAAAAGAGTGTAGTTCTGACATAAACGTTCCCTTTAAGTTAAAGAGTAAAACTGAAGTGACAACTGAGGTATGTGCCGGAAGTTTACTCTCAGTCAGTAGAGTCCACAGCTTCTTTGCTGGATCAGATAATAGGTTTTGGACAGTGGAAGAGTATTTCCTCAATTTTTTGTGCCATTCACAGTGGGATGGCTACAAACACATAGCTTTTGTCTTTTAATTTTTATTTACTTATTTTTAATTCAAGTGTAATTAACATACAATGTTACATTATCTCAGGAGTATGATAGAGTGGTTCAGCAGTTCCATTCAGTACTCAGTGCTCATTATGAGCAGCGTGCTCTTTTTTAAAGAAAAAAAAATTTTTAAGTTTATGTATTTATTTTGAGAGGTGGGCAGTGAAGGAGAGAGAATCCCAAGCCGGCTCCGCACCAGCAGCACAGAGACCGATGCGGGGCTGAAACTCACCAACTGTGAGATCATGACCTGAGCTGAAACTAGGAGTCGGATGTTTAACTGACTGAGCCACCCAGGCGCCCCACGATAAGTGTGCCCTTCACCTATTTCGCCTGTCCCCCCTCCCCACCTTCCCTCTGGTAACCACCAGTTTGTTTTCTCTAGTTAAGAGTCTGTTTTGTCTTTCTCTGGCTTACTTCACTCAGCATTATACTCTCTAGATCCATCCATGTTGTTGCAAATGGCAAGAGTTCATTCTTTTTTTATGGCTCAGGGATACCGCATTGTATATCTATACATCTCCCTGATCCATTCATCTATCGGTGGCACTGGAGTTGTTTCCATGGACTGATACTGGCTGCGGTAAACACAGGGATGCACATATCTTTTCAAATTAGTGTTTTTGTTTTCTGTGGATAAATAGCCAATAGTGGCATTCCTGGATCGTATGGTAATTCTATCTGTAATTCTTTGAGGACCCTCCACACAGTGGCTGCACCAGTTCGCATTCCCACCAACAGCGCACAAGTGTTCCTTTTTGTCCACATCCTGGCCAACACTTGTTTCTTGTGTTTTTGATTTTAGCCATTCTGACAGGTGCGAGGTGATATCTCATTGTAGTTTTGATTTGCATTTCTGTATGGTGAGTGATGTTGAGCATCTTTTCATGTGTCTGTTGGCCATCTGGATGTCTTCTTTGGAAAAATGTCTATTCATGTCTTCTGACTATTTTTAATTGGATTATTTGGTTTTTTGGTGTTGAGTTGTGTAAGTTCTTTATACATTTTGAATACTATCCCCTTATTGAATATGTCATTCGCAAATATCTTCTCCCATTCAGTAGGTTGCCTTTTTTTAGTTTCATTGATTTTTTTCCTTCATGGTGCAGAAGCTTTTTATTTTGGTGTAGTCCCAGTAGTTTAATTTTGCTTTTGTTTCCCTTGCCTGAGGAGACATATCTAGACAAATGTTTCTATGGCCAATGTCAGAGAAATTACTGCCTTTGTTTTCTTCTAGGAGTTTTATGGTTTCAGGTCTCACACTTAGGCCTTAAACCATTTTGAGTTTATTTTTGTGTATGGTATACGAAAGTGGTCCAGTTCATTCCTTTGCATGTAGCTGTCCAGTTTTCCCAGCACCATTTGTTGAAGAGACTGTCTTTTCCCATTGGATGTTCTCACTTCCTTTGTCATAGATTAATTGACCATATAATTGTGGGTTTATTTCTGGGCTCTCTATCCTGTTGCGTCGATCTGTACAGACATGGCACATTTTTAAGTTTAATCTGCATTAACTTTTCCTCCAACATTTACTTTTTTCCCCCTCCCATCACTTAAAGTCAACAAAACAATAAATAAAACCCTTATTTGTAGTGTTTGCTACCTTCCATGGTGTAAAGACTCTCACCGTGACCACTTTGAACTAACTAATGCAACATCTCTGAACATAGAGTTGGGGAAGGTATGTATTAATTAGCACACCATTATATTTCCGCCACATGGATAGAATAGATAAAAATAACCTCAAGAGCATAGATAACAGTGAAATAATTAAGAAATGATTAACTCAGGTATTTTCTTTGTTTTTAATGTAATGTATTAATTGTAAGTTTATGTAATTTAATAAAGGCCAGGCTTAATAACCAGCCCACAGAATTCCCAAACATTTAGCGGTTGGCTCTCTCAAGCCAGTGGGCACAGGCTCCAGCACCTGTCACCTGTAGGCCATCGAGGTGAAGGTGTCCAATGAATATAGGGATCTTTTACTTAGAAGATGGGTCCAAACTAGAGACGCTAATTCAGAAATCATTCTCAAGCCAGTTGAAGCCTCAGGAGTAAACCGTGTCGAGGGAAAGCAAGCAAAAAAGAGCAAGAAGAGACAAGGGCAAAGCCCTGCTTTAGTATCTCCCCTAACGGACAAGCTGGGGAAGAAGAGCCAGTGAGGGGACTGAGCCGACTGTGTAACAGAGGGGAGAGAGCCCTGTCCAGAGACCAGCGCTATCGAACCACAGGTTGAAGGGTTGAAAAGCATCTGTTGATTTAACAGCGAATCGGTGGCTACATTGGGGTAAACATCTCAGTGTAAGTGTTGGGTATCGAAGTTAGAATCTCTGTTTTATAAAATGAGTGGGACATGAGAAATTAGAGCCTGCAACTTTAGTTAATTCCTTTGTGGGACTGTAAAGGAAAGGGTAGAGACAAGGAAGGGATGGCAGGTATACAGAAATTAATACCAAGACTTCGTCGGGGCACCTGGGTGGCTCAGTCGGCTAAGCGTCCAACTTTGGCTCAGGTCATAATGTCATAGTTCATGAGTTGGAGCCCCACGTGGGGCTCTGTGCTGACAGCTCAGAGCCTGGAGCCTGCTTCGGATTCTGTGTCTCCCTCTCTCTCTGCCCTTCCCCCGCTAATGCTGTCTCTCTGTCAGAAATGAATAAACAATAAAAAAAATTAAAAACAAAAAACAAAAAACCACTTCATCGTATTTATAATGTGTAGGGAAGGGACCACACGGTACAGGTAACCGGCGAAGAAAGGTGTAGGAGAGGACCTCCTCTTGCATAGACAGACTGATCTGGAGCAAAAGGAATACCTTCTGACATAGAAGGAAGCAAGTCAAGAAGATTGCAGACAGAGATATGTTTGTGAGTCGGGGCATGAGAAACTGGCTTTACTGTAGTTGCTCATAACTGGTTTGAGCGTCTGCTGGCAGCCAGGCCAAACACTCAGACTTGCTTTAAAACAGCACGACAGTAGAGGGCTTACGCGGAAGTCACTTGGTGGCTGGCGACTTTTGGGTTGCTGGTTCTTTTGCTGGACTAGAAAAGGAAAGTTGGAATGAATCGTCATAAATACTTGTGTCTCAAAGCAAAAGCTCTGATATGGGTGTGAGAAACGTGTGTGTGCAAAGTAAAGATCAGTATCTGATGTTAATGCCAACGTCTCTCTCAGTGTGCTTGTCAAGTTCATAATAGGTGCTCGTGGCTGCGAGGTGCCCGTGGAAGACAGGGAAGACCCTTACTCCTGCCGACTGCTCAACATCACGAATCCAGGTGAGTTGTCTTTTTCCTCAGCCCTGTCACTCCGTGTACAAGTCTGGTGTGGACGAAAAGCTGCTAAGCTCCCTAGCCCCGTGGTCCATTTTTATTTAGCAGACTAAAATTCAGCTTTCATCCAAGTGTAGCTTTCATCTTTTTTGACAGTTGACTGATCACTGTTGGTATCTGTGAGGAGTCTTTATAGATATACATAACTTCAGGATCCAGGAGAGTTAGCTGCTCAGCGTGATTCAGATGCATCTGGAGATTCCTCACACCTAGATAAGTACTGAATAACAGAATCTTGAACTTGGAGATAACTGCTCACTTCACTGTCTTGTCGAGTTAGAGTGACCTTGGTACAAATACTGAGAATCGGCTTTCTCTTAGGATTATTGTCTAAGCTTCTGCAAAAGAAAGAAATGGCAAAAAAATTTAAAAAAAAAATTTTTTTTAACATTTGTTTTGTTTTGTTTTTTTTTTTAATTTTTTTTTTTTCAACGTTTATTTATTTTTGGGACAGAGAGAGACAGAGCATGAACGGGGGAGGGGCAGAGAGAGAGGGAGACACAGAATCGGAAACAGGCTCCAGGCTCTGAGTCATCAGCCCAGAGCCCGACGCGGGGCTCGAACTCCCGGACCGCGAGATCGTGACCTGGCTGAAGTCGGACGCTTAACCGACTGCGCCACCCAGGCGCCCCAACATTTGTTTGTTTTTGAGAGAGAGAGAGAGAGACAGAGTGGGAGCAGGGGACAGAGAGAGAGGGAGACACAGAATCCGAAGGAGGCTGTAGGCTCTGAGCTGTCAGCACAGAGCCCGATGCGGGTCTTGCACACATAAACAGTGAGATCAGACCTGAGCTCAAGTTGGACGCTTAACCAACTGAGCCACCAGGTGCCCCCCAAAATTTTAAATATGAGTAATATTTCGCATTCCTTATAGTTCAAGATTTCTGGGAGTTCTAATGAGGCAGAGAGATGGTCCTGATTGGGTTCCCTTTGTTACCAGGGAACCGATTTTAGGTAATTGTGGATTGTATAACAGTTTATCTTTCTTAATCCACATTTCGTATTTTCAACTGTGTTTCTAAGGAAGATTAAACTTTTCAGTCTTAAATGTGCTGATTATGACTTCTGGTATTTTGAGATTTGTCAAACCTGTATGATTATATACACCTCGCTTTTATAGGTAGCGATAGTTAAGTGTGTGGGCTTTGGAGTCTGGCTTCATGGCTTTAAATCTAGGCTCTGCCTTTTCTAGGTGTGACCTTTGATCAATTATTTACCCGTTTTGTGCCTCAGTTTCCTTTTTTTAATGTTTATTCATTTTTGAGAGAGAGAATGAGCGAGCTGGGAAGGGGCAGAGAGAGGGAGACACAGAATCCAAAGCAGGCCCCAGGCTCCGGGCTGTCAGCACAGAGCCCAACAAAGGGCTCGAACCCACAAACCATGAGATCATGACCTGAGCCAAAGTCGGATGCTTAACAGACTGAGCCACGCCACCCAGGCGCCCCGTGCCTCAGTTTCATCATCCATAAAGTGGACATGAAAGTTCTTACCTCATAGGGACTGACTGGATGAAATAAGTTGGTATATACGTATAATATTTAGAATAGTTCTTGGGACGTAGTAGGTAGTTAATTTTATTTTAAAGAACCTGCCTTTTATAAAGTTCAGTTTCAATCAGCTTTTTAAATAAATTGTACCATATTTTCAGGTCTGTAGCGTAAAGCAGAGGTTTCTTACTCCCAATCTTTTAGTTAATGTTGCAATTACAATTTCATGGGCAATTGTGTTTCTTTTGAGAGAAGGTCCCTTCGCTTGCACTGTAGTCCCAGAGGGACCATGAGCCTAATAAAATGTATTACCGATGATGTAAGAGTAGCCTAGAACGAATTACATTTGAAATCCAAAACCAAATCAAATTTTTAAAAATCTCACCTTAAATTAACCAGGCTTTTATTATTTTAAGGGTTACTATTCATTAATAGTAAAAGAATGGAGCTGTCGATTAATAGAAGATGTTCACGTATGTAATACTTAGCTTACAAATTTTTAGAAAATATGAGTAACTAAATTTATATTGAATCTAATTTTATCGTTTTTGATGACTCAGACAGCATTTAGGTTTATTTTAATACCTTAAGGTCATCATGAGCACTAATCATTATCATGGTACTCTGGCTGTGTAGAAGAGTTGAATAATAACATTATCAAAGCAACATAGTTTCCTGTGTCTAGGTAGCCTGAAGTCCAAGGTCCATCTGTTTTAAATAGATATGTAATTATGTTGTAATATGCTTAACCTGTTGGCCTTTAACATACATGCTTATATTTTGAATATCTTAAATTTACTGAGTGTATGAAAAAGAAAAACTTCTGCCATCATCCAGTTTATTTAGCGTCTAGACTCCCTGGCCAGTGTTTGCCCAGCTCATGATAAAAAGTGTATCCTCCCTTTTCACCCTCCTGCTCACGTATGTAATTGGGTAGGAGCAATTGATTCCACTTAGTCACATTTTATTGAGCATCTGTTAAGTATAAAAGAGCATTCTAGAAATTCTTAGGTAAGGATCCAAATGATCCACTGGGTGTCAGAAGAAGACTGAATTTCTATTTAACTGAAAATAAAATGTAATATTTATAAAGACTGAGCACACTGGTAACAGTAATATATGTGCATATTTTGTAAGTAAATATATGAGTGTGTATACAAATGTGTTTCACTGATGGGGTTGTGTGAGCAGCAAAATTGGAAAGCCACAGCTCTAAAAGATACAAAGGACTTTGAGAAAATCTTGTAGAATAGGTCTTTATATTGCTTCACAAAATGGCACCGATATTCTCAGCCATGTGAACTCCTTTATGTAATTGGGCCTGATTCATTTATGGTAATTAAAAATGCTATTTGAAAAGGACAGTTTTTGGCTTTGATTTAGACCAGGGAGTGTAAAGTGCACTGAGTTCAAAGTCAATAAACCTGAGGTTGATTCCTGGCTCTGCCACTTTCTGTGACCTTGAGTGAGTCACAGAAATCACCAGGCCTCAGTATCATAACCCACGATGCCAGATAATGCCATACGACGTAGCAGTTGTGAAGATGTAAGCGTGATGGGGCCCGGTGCATGGGGTGTGATGAAATGCTTATTGTGTGTGATGTGCTTCTCTTTTACCAGTATTGCATAGGGTTTTTCAGTGTTACTGGAAGTGATTTCAAGTACTTTTGTCTTACGACATCACAAGTATTTTGTTTTTTTATTTTTTTTTTATTTTTTAGTTTTTTTTCTCATGTTTATTTACTTTTGAGGGAGAGAGAGAGAGAGAGACAGAGTGCTAGTGGGGGAGGGGTAGAGGGAGAGGGAGACAGAATCTGAGCAGGCTTCAGGCTGTGAGCCGTCAGCACAGAGTCCGACGCGGGGCTCAAACTCACGAATCGCAAAATCATGACCTGAGCCGAAGCCGGGTGCTTAACTGACGGAACCACCCAGGCACCCCAGCGACATCACAAATATTTTAAATTGCCCAGCAAGAAATAGGAATTTTGGAATTTGCAGAGCAAGACTAAATTTTCTCATTATTTATGAGTGCATTAGGTACTGTTTTTAATATCCCTGTTTATCCAACCTTTCCTAATAGATAGATGCCTTTGATAATATTCCTCTGTGGCATTTGGACATATATATGCCCACACGCGTATACAAAAACTTACTAAAGTTGTTCTGATGATTAAATATTTTACCAAGATGTGGGTGAGAACTTCATTCTTAAATTTCAAAATAAGTTTGTTTTTGTTCCTGGAAGCAGCCATATTTCTGGAGAGTTTTTTTAATTACTGTCATTTGTGAATTATAAGATTATATTTCTTTGGTTACGTGAAACTCCTTTTCTCCTTACATCCTTAGTTTTGAACCAGGAAATCGAGGCATTCAGTCTTTCTGAAGACACCTCATCAGGAATTTCTGAGGACCAGGTTGTCAGCGTGACCTTCCGAGTCCTCTACCCGATTGTTATTACCAGTCTTGGGGTGTTTTATGACGCCAGCGATGTGGGTTTCCAGAGGAACATCACTGTCAAGCTTTATCAGGCAGAACAAGAGGTATGCACTGTTTTGGGTTTTTTTTTTTACAAATTTCCCCCAGTTTTCTTTTTAAAAAACACCAGCTTTTTCCTCATGGCATATAGCAGATTGGGAGACTACATAATTACCTGTGGTTGGAAGACTTCCCTTACTAATTGGATACACGATAGCATAATATATTAATATGCTGGTTTGGGAAGAGAATACCAATGGATAATAAACGTCTTGTATCTAGAAAAGAAAAAAATTGGACCAGATTAGAAATTCCCAACCGAAAATCCCCTAAAGCCTAAGGAATTACAAAAGTTGATAGTGAACGTAAAAACTTTGGGACTCTGAGGTATAAGCGAGTATTATCGTCTCTGTTCCAAGCCTGAAAGTCTGTCGCTATAATGCAAGGCTGACAGCTGCTTCAAAGGTCTTTTGTAATGAGGATGTAGAGGGAAGGAAAGTTTAAAACAGCTGGGCTTACTGTGTTCCTGATATGTGGGGAAATCTGATTTGTTCACAGAGCATATCTGAAGGAGTATGTCAGTGAGGAATTGCATTTGAAAAGATCCATTTGTGGGTTTTAAACTATAGAAATCTTGGCGGAATTCTACAGTGAACACCCATGTATCTACCTCATTTCTACAGTAGTTAATATTTTGCTGCATTTGCTTTATCATGTACATAGTTGTTTCTCGATCTTTTTTTTTTTCCTTACTGAATTTCAGAGTCAATGTCAGGCATCAGTACACTTTGGCCCTAAACACTTCAGCATACATGTCATTAATTAGACTTTAATGTTTGTTTGTGGTTTTTAATTTTTATTTGTTTACTTTTTTAAAGTTTATTTAAGAAATCTCTACGCCCCACATGGGACTTGTAACTCACGACCCCGAGATCAAGAGTCACGTGCTCTTCCGACTGAGCCAGCCAGGCACCCCTCAGTCGGTTTAAACTGCATAAGGTTGTGTAAACCAAACTCCTGTCCCCTTGTCCCTTTCCTAGAGGTAGCCTTTTTTTTTCTTTTCTGTTACCATTGACTAGTTTTGCCTCTTGTAGGATTTTATATGTAAATAGAATCAAAAAGTACTCTCCTGTGTAAGGCTTTTTTCACTCAGCATGTTTTTGTAACCCACACATGTTCTTGTAGGTATCAGTGAATTTTCCCTTCCCTTTTACTTTTTTTTTAAGTGAGCTCTATGCCCAATGTGGGGCTTGAGACCTGAGACCAAGAGGGCAAATTCTGCCAACTGAGCCACCCAACGCCCCATCACTTTTCCTTTTTTTTTTTTTTTCTGAGTTGTATTCCAGCAGTATGTTTTCTGTTCTCCTGATAGTGGGCATATAGAATGTTTCCAGGGTTCTTATTTATTTTTTATTTCGTTAGTGGGATGAATTACATTTTTTGGTTTTGAAATGTTAAGCCAACCTCCTATTCATCTTGGTCAACATATATCATTTTTTTTTTTTTTATGTTGCTAGAAATTGTGTTTCTTGAGGATAGCATGTAGTTGGGTCTTCCTTTTTATCCGGTCTGAGAATCTCTACTTTTTTACATGGAGTGTTTATCCATTTACATTTAATGCAACTCTTGAAGTGGTTAGATTTCTGTTTTTCATTTTACTATTTGTTTTCTGTTTGTTCCACTGTTTTTCATTTCTCTGTTCCTCTTTTCCTGCCTTCTTTGGGTTTGAATATTTTTTAGAATTCCATTTTAATTTCTCTGTTGTCCTTTCAGCTACAGTCTTTGTATTACTATTTTTGCGTGTGTGTGGTTGACGGAAAGACTATAATACACATCTTAAACTTTTCTTTGTTGTTAAAATTAATGTGTACCCTTTCATGTAAAATATAAGAACAATACAGCGTTACAACTTTTGCTTTAAGCAGCTAAATGTGGGAGCGCCTGGGTGGCTCAGTCGGTTAAGCATCCGACTTCGGCTCAGGTCATCATCTCACCGTTTGTGTGTTCAAGCCCTGCATCAGGCTCTGTGCTGACAGCTCAGAGCCTGGAGCCTGCTTTGGATTCTGTCTCCCTCTCTCTCTGCCCCTCTCTGGCTCGCACTGTCCCTCTATCTTTCTCTCAAAAACAAGTAAACATTAAAAAAAAAAAAATACAGTTAAATGTGTATGAAGGTAATTTAGAGAAGGTATAATCTTTTATATTTGCCCACACACATATTTACCTTATCCGGTGCTCTTCATTCCTTCCTGAATATTGAAGTTTCCTGAATATGCAAGTTTACTGGTAATGAATTTGCTTAGTTTTCATTTTTCTGAAAATGTTTTTATTTTGCTTTTATTCTGTCCCCCCCTCCTTTTTTTCTTATGGAATATTTTCTGGATATAGAAATTATGGATTGATTTTTTTTCTCTTCAATATTTTTAAGATGTCAGCTCAGTATTTTCTGGCCTCCATTGTGTCTGGTGTTCAGCCAACTAGCTTTCATACTGCCCCCGGGAGGATATATGTTATGTGGTTTTTGCCTGCTTTTCCTGGCTGCTGTGAAGATTTTCTCTTTATATTTGGTTTTAAAAGCAGCTAGATTGTGTTGCACTTTGGTGTGGCTTTCTCTTTGTGTCTATTCTGCTTAGGGTTTGCCAACTTTCTTGAATCTGTAAGTTTGTCTTTTACCAAATTTGGGAAACCTTCAGCCATTACGTCTTCAAAAAATTTTGCTCAACCCCATTTCTCCACTGATTTCGGGGTTCCAATTACATGCATATTAGAACTTTTTTTCTGTTTTTCAGATTTGACCATTTCCATTAATCTGTATTCAAATTCACTGACTCTTCTGGCATCTCAAATCTGCTGTTAAGCCTTGCCAGTGAATTTATTTTAGATATTGCCCTTCTCAGTTCTAGAATTTCCCTTTAACTCTCTTTTGTAGTTTTATTTCTCTGAAATTTCCTGTTCATTCATATTTGACCATATTTTCTTTGCAGCTTTGACCTTAGTTATAATAATGGCTTTAAAATACTGTCTGTTTATTCTAGTATTTGAATCATGTTGAAATCTGTCTCCATTGATTATCATCTTTTCTCTTGAGCATGGATAACATTTTCCTTGTGTATCTTTTCTCAAGTAACTTTGGATTATATCCTAGATACTGTGAATAATTCATTGCAGGATCTCTGGATCCAATTATATTCCATGCAGAGTGTTGATTTTTGTTTTGTTTTGTTTTGTTTTGTTTTCGGCAGGCAGCTACATTGGCTGAGAGAGACTTTAGACTTTTTCTCCTTTGCAATGGGCAGCAGCTGAAATCTCTGTTCAGTTCTTTGGGACTTTGATGGGCTACTTGGATTCCGTTTTGAATGTGGCTGTCATGATTCTGAGTCAGCCACAGATTTGGGCAGAATTTATATGAAGAATTTAGGATTCTCTCTTTTTGACCCTTTACTTTTCAGGATTTTCCTCACTTTGTAGCTGGTGTGTTTATCCCAACTCTGTCCTTTGATTTTTTTCAACCAGAATAATGGCAGTTTTTAATTAGAATTTCTAGTTGCCCTTGCAAGGTGTGCCTTCAGACTAAGAACCATTCAAAAAATGTTTTTTTTTTTAATGTGCCATACTTCCTAGTATTGATTTTCCTCCAGTTTCAGCCTGTTCACATTCCAATGCCTTCAGATCATTTTTTTTTTTTTGGTTTTGTCCAGTGTTCATAATTGTTATCTATAGAATTGTTATCTATAGAAGAACTCAGTTTTCTTAGACATCAGTAAACTTACTTTTGTATTATTTTGAAAGTTAATTGTTAGTAACAGATACGGGGTTAGAGAGCAACCAGTAAATATGTAAATCAATTTAAGATTAGATTTATTTTTTTTGCATTTTGTCCTATTCCTGCCTTTTCTTTTTTTTTTTTTTTTTTTTTTTTTAATTTTTTTTTCAACATTTATTTATTTTTGGGACAGAGAGAGACAGAGCATGAACGGGGGAGGGGCAGAGAGAGAGGGAGACACAGAATCGGAAACAGGCTCCAGGCTCCGAGCCATCAGCCCAGAGCCTGACGCGGGGCTCGAACTCACGGACCGCGAGATCGTGACCTGGCTGAAGTCGGACGCTTAACCGACTGCGCCACCCAGGCGCCCCTATTCCTGCCTTTTCTAAAGAATCTGTAGTTAGTGAATGTGCTTAATTACATAAATGTAAGCAGGAGGGAACAAATCCTAATGATTCCAGCCATTATGATTACAGTGAGAGAGCTTTATGAAATGACTCAGGTATGGGAGTTTATGTTTTATTGTGGTTAAGTTTCACTGATACAAAAATTCAAAACACATAACTAAAACAGCAGGTCTCTGGATTCCACTGTTATCCTGATCTAGAAATTAGGATTACTTTCGGATTTTTTTAACATTTTTTTAAATGTTTATTTATTTTTGAGAGACAGCATGAATGCAGGAGGGGCAGAGAGAGCTGACACACAGTATCTAAAGCAGGCTCCAGGCTCTGAGCTGTCAGCACAGAGACTGATGTGGGGCTCGAACTCAGGAACCGCGAAATCATGACCTGAGCTGAAGTCGGATGCTTAACCAACTGAGCCATCCAGGCGCCCCTAGTTAGTGTTTTAGAACTTCATGACAACTTTCGTTATCTTAAATACCTATTTAATAACCACGATTTCACTGGAAAACGCAAATGATGTCTAAATGACAGGAGACCTGTATTAACTGTGGCTGGGCCATCGAGAATTATGCTGACCAAGACAGAAGATGTTTGCAAACTTGCTGCAGATGTACTAACATGAAGTCTTTTCTTTTTGTTTTTTTCCTATTTCTTGCCTCCTCCTCCCCCTCCCCCCCATTCGTAGGAGGCCCTCTTCGTGGCCCGTTTTAGTCCTCCGAGCTGTGGTGTGCAGGTGAACAAGCTGTGGTACAAGCCTGTGGAGCAGTTCATCTTGCCCGAGGTATGGGGGATAAGGAAGAGGCTGTGATACCAGTTCAGTCCTTCGTAGGCCAGGTTACGTTCTGCAGAGACAGGCACTCTGTTTTTTGTTGTATGAGGACAGCTCTCCAGAGTGTAGGTGAAGCTACCACAGTGCGTGTATTATGTACGGAGATGTGGCTCTCTGCATCGGACTGCCACGGAGCTCCAGGATGCCCCGGGGGCTGCCAAACCACACTCTTTGGAAAGCATTCATGTTACCATGGTTTATTTAGCAGAGTACGGCATGACTGTTTTAATGCCAAAGGATAATAATAGGTACGGGCTGATGGAAACACCAGATGCAGACACTATTTGAATAAGTCAGGTAGTTTACTTAACCTAAAGATGGGGGTGGTGAGTGCAGACAGGATAATTGCAGAGAAATCGGCCACAATTCCAAGATGAATAAAGCTCTCCAGGTTATGGAACATGTCTGAAAAGAGCTGTCCCCTTCTAGATCCTTCTAGGTCCAGTCTTAAGCACATGTGTTCTAGAGATCCCCTCACCCACCTGCCAGGCGCCTCATCAGTCCTGCGGTGAAGCCACAGTTTGGCTGCTGAGCCTTGCACCGTTGGGCACGAACAGATCGCTCATCCATCAGCCTCAGCCTTTCCAGGCTGGTTCAGTCTGTTCTGAGTCCATTCCTCAGTTCAGTGCTTTGGAACCACGGTAGGGATCAGTTTCCCAAGCATCTCCGGGAGTCACTTTAGATCTCCCGTAGAGTTCATGCCGCAACGTCAGAGGCGAGCTAAAACGTGGACGCTAGACAGCCGATCGGTTCTGCGGGCTAACCAAGAGACATTTTCCTACCACTGGTCTTGTGGGTTCTGTTTACTTTTGCAACACATCTTACAGTACGCTGTGGATCTTTCGAGTTAAGTACAAGTAGTTGGATCTATCTATGTAAATTCTGTAGATGTGAAAGGGATCTCCTTCATTTCACCTGTACATGAACTTCTGCTTAAAAACATTTTACATAAAAGCGAAACTAAAATGCACCGGGAAAAAATTTCCAATTTCTCAGTGTTACACAACAACCAGTAGCAAGCATCCTCATGCTCCTTCCTCTTTGGTGTACGTAACGTTATTTTCTTAGAGTAAGTTGTTGGTTTGGACTTCCTACGAATTTTTGAGGCATACGATTTCTTTCTGGAGGGCAGCTTAGTAGTTTGTATCAGTTTGAGTCATCATCAGCATTATATGAGAATGCCTATTTTCCCGTGTCCTTGTATTCCTTCTAATTTCATATATGAACTTTTTTCTTTGTTACATGATGTACCGTAAAAGGTATCTTCTAATTAAGAGTAGTGGCTTAGCTATGCTACGTATTAGATCTCAGCTTTTGAGGAAGCCATTCTTTGGTTTGTGTTTATTTATTTGTTTTTTAAAATTTTTTTTAATGTTCTTATTTTTGAGAGAGCACAAGCGGGGGAGGGACTGAGGGGGGACAGAGGGTCTGAAGCCGGGCTCTGTGCTGACAGGCTGACAGCAGCAAACCCGATGTGGGGCTCGAACTCACTAACCGTAAGATCACGACCTGAGCCAAAGCCAAGAGTAGGATGCTTAACCGACTGAGCCACCCAGGCACCCCTGACCCCTTCCTCTTAAAGAGTTTCTAAATTTTGCCACCATCAGCAGTTTGAGCCAGATAATTCTTTGTTGTAGGGACTGTCCTGTTCATGAAAGGAACATTGGGCTCCTCGCTTATAGCACGGAGCCTGCCGGGGATTCTCTCTCTCCCTCTTTCTCTGCCCCTCCCCTGCATGCACTGTCTCTGTCTCTCCCAAATAAATAAACTTTAAAAAACAAAAAGAGGAGGGAGTCACAGTGTGGGGCAAAGAGGAAGAAAATAAGCTTTGATACTTCAGGCTAATCAGTTTTATGGAGTCTGGCCCATTATCTTGGTCAGCTGGAAGGAATTAAGAATTTTTATTAGTCCACAAAAATTACTACTTTCTGTTAGAATGAATGTCCTTGTTCTTTGGAAATACATGTTGGATGTCATGATGTCCACATTTTGTTTTGAAGTTTTTCAACAGCAAACAACAAAAAACTGCATGTGTAAACAGACATAAAGCAGATGTGGCCAAATGTTGACGCCTGGTGAGTCTAGGTGATTTGGGTGTTAATTTCAACTTTGCTGTAGCTTTGAAGTTTTTCAAAATAAAAACTGGCTTGAGGTCAGGATGGTGATCTAGCAATAGGCACTAAATGTTGGGATGGTGAGTGGCCATCTTAGTTAAGATTTAAAAAAAAAAAAAGATTTTTCATCTCCATGGCCTGGTGATCCTTGTCACTTTAAGGTTCAAGCAAAATTGACTTTTTACTTTTCACTACTTGTAAGTAATATTTTTTTCTTTTTTTTTTTTTTTCTTTTTTTTTTTAAATTTTTTTTTCAACGTTTATTTATTTTTGGGACAGAGAATGAACGGGGGAGGAGCAGAGAGAGAGGGAGACACAGAATCGGAAACAGGCTCCAGGCTCTGAGCCATCAGCCCAGAGCCTGACGTGGGGCTCGAACTCCCGGAGTGCGAGATCGTGACCTGGCTGAAGTCGGACGCTTAACCGACTGCGCCACCCAGGCGCCCCTATTTTTTTCTTTTAAAACACGCATGGGACGCCTGGGTGGCTCAGTTGGTTAAGCGTCCGACTTCGGCCCAGGTCATGATCTCACGGCTTGTGAGTTCGAGCCCGTATCAGGCTCTGTGGTGACAGCTCAGAGCCTGGAGCCTGCTTCGGATTCTGTGTCTCCCTCTCTCTCTGCTCCTCCCTGGCTCACGCTCACACATTCTCTCTCTCTCTGTCAAAAATAAATCAACTTAAAAAAAAAGTTTTTAAAGCATGCAGTTATTTAACAGTGGCTATACCTCGTGGTGAGGAGGTAGGATTATGGATGACTTTTATTTTCTTCTTTTTGTGTATTTTCTAAGTGTTCTGTAATAAATACATATCAGCTTTATAAAAACAAAACACTCTTTAAAAATTCTGTCCTTTTACACAAACTCCTGTTTTTGTTGAAATCACGTTTAATTGTGCATAGATACTCATTTTTGTTGCTTCAAGCCTAATTAGGCTTATTAACACAGGAAAAACGATAGCGATGAATGGTTTGCCTGCATATCATCAGCACAGAATGACAGAAGAAAAACATCATTTGTGCCATTTTCGAGAGAGTAGAAGATGATTTGTTCATCATCTTATTCCCTCCACACTTGAGTCTCCTGGAGTAACGTGTCAGCAGTAGAGCTTGTCAAGTAAGCAGGTCTCCTGTAATGTCTTCATTGTGTGACTCACTAAAGCATAAATCTCAGTGGGAGTCACAAATTTAAATGGAGACTGCTATGTGCTTCTCTTAAAATATTTCTCTAATTTCGTATTTTCGTTAATAGTGGAGTTGAAACCTGAAACTAATTTCAATGAAAAGACTATTTTTGTTCACCTGAGTCACTAGAGACATAATTGTTAGCAGTTTGGGTACTTACACACTTCCTGTTTATGAAAGTTGAAGTTCTTTGGCTGTAATCATTTCTCCAGTCCGTAAGAAAATTGTTAAAGTTTTTTACAGGTGCAAAAATACTATAGATTTAAGCCCATCTGTTGGTTTGGAGGGGAAGTTAGAAACAGGACAGAAAAGAATTAACACGGAAAAGGGGTTGTAGAGAGCGTGCTAGCATTATGGGTGAGATGACGTACGAGATCTCACTTTTCCAACTTACGCCATGCTGTTTTTCCTAGCTCCTGTTTGGGTTTTAGGGCTTTTGCAGGGAATTGCCATAAACAAGTTGTTTCTCATCTGAAGAGATCCCTGGCTTTCTGATTCCTTTGTATCAGAGCCAGGAGGGCATGTGAGAGAAGCCAGAGGTAGAAATTGAGCTGTGACGTGGAGGAGGAACAGGTGCAGCAAAGGGGGAGAACACACAGCTCCCCGCTTCCCTGGTAACTGCAGGGTTGTGGAAGTTCAGCGAATGAAGCAGGATCGTTTTGGGGGCCAATGAGTTCTTCTGGCAAGTCCTCAGTGTAGTCTGCACTGTTGCTGTTGTTATCATAACCCGGTCCCGGGGGTGCCCTTGGGTGCCAACAGGAGCCACAGGAAACAGCAAGGCACATAAACGTCAAGTGTCCATTGAGCGGACAGGACAGAGAATCACTTGTTTTTGTTTTTTTTAAATTTTTTTTTAATGTTTATTTATTTTTGAGACAGAGAGAGACAGAGCATGAACAGGTGAGGAGCAGAGAGAGAGGGAGACAAAGAATCTGAAACAGGCTCCAGGCTCTGAGCTGTCAGCACAGAGCCCGATGCGGGGCTCGAACTCACGGACCGTGAGATCATGACCTGAGCTGAAGTCGGACGCTTAACCGACCGAGCCACCCAGGCGCCCCGAGAATCACTTGTTCTGTCATAGTTTCCAGATATGTAGCTTCAAGGAGAAGCGTTCTTATTTGGTCATTATAGCTCTTAGTTAGGATATGGTTCATCTGAAACTGCAGTCACTAAGATTCCAGGGACCCAACTCCAAGGCACACTTTCTGTCCTTAGCTTACCTGACTGCATCTTTCTCTTTGCTTATATGATACACGTGCTTCTGGTGAAGCCACATCCGGCCCAGTCCTTCTTCCCTGGGGACTTCATTATCTCCTCCCTCGTTTCCCTCTTTTTATTTATTTATTTTTTTAATTTTTTTTTTCAACGTTTATTTATTTTTGGGACAGAGAGAGACAGAGCATGAACGGGGGAGGGGCAGAGAGAGAGGGAGACACAGAATCGGAAACTGGCTCCAGGCTCCGAGCCATCAGCCCAGCGCCTGACACGGGGCTCGAACTCGCGGACCGCGAGATCGTGTCCTGGCTGAAGTCGGACGCTTAACCGACTGCGCCACCCAGGCGCCCCTCGTTTCCCTCTTTTTAAAAAAGATTTTAAGTGATCTCTACACCCAAGGTGGAGCTGAAACTCACAACCCCTAGGTTAAGAGTCTCACGCTCCACCAGTGGAGCCGGCCAGGTGCCCCTCTCGCTTTGCTCTTAATCGTTCGGATTTGATACCCAGCTTTCTGTTTGTTTTACTCCTTCTTCCAAGGCAGACTCTATCCATCACCACCTGTTTGCTAATGGCTCTTAAATCCAACTATAGCCCACATTTCTCTTAGGTACATACTTCTGCCAACTGGACTTCTCCACGTGAATGTCCCAGGGGCATTCTAATGGTGATGTCATAATAGTAATAATATATACAATTTATTATTATTATTGTAATATCATCTCCATCCCATCTGTTCTCCTCTTTCCCTGTATTTTCAGTATTGGGTACTAGTATCTTTTTTCCAAGGCACCCAAACCAGAATTGTGGGATTTATCCTCAACTCTCATATCCAGGCACTCACTAAATCCTATCAGTTCTTCTCCTGAACAGATCTGGTATCAGTTCTTCCAAACTTTATCACTATTAAAGTTTTAGAGGAAAGTACACCGAGGGCAAGAGACTATTTTGCCAGGAAAAAGACACATGATTAACCCAGAGCAGCCTCCTGTTGCCAGGGGTGTCACAGTTAGCTCACGGGTCTAGCCCTGACCTTCCGGTTAGCTCACTCAGAGATGATCAGATTCTCACTGAGTGACACTGAATAAATTCACAAAAGACCAGTTTGTAAACCAGAATGTCCATTCATTCGACTTGAATGGGTGTTAGCTTATTTAATTTGAAAGTCATGACCCCTACCTAGGGATCTCCTAACTGGGATCTCAGGCACCAAAAAACCCAAATCTGAACGGTGCTTGCTTGGTTTGATCATTGAATTCGATTACAACAGTGGGACGTGGCTCATTCAGGTAGGATGTGATAGGATGCTTTATATCTTCCAATTCCTGTGTCTTTCTCCCACTGGACATTGCTACATTGCCAGATTTCTCTCTTCACCAGCTTTTTTGGGTTTGGCCACTCGATACATTGTTTTAAGGTATTGATTTTACCAGCTTCAACCCCAGAGCACATCTCAGTTATTAGAGACATCGTTTCCTTTAATGTAAGCATTTCCTTCAGCTCAGAAGCCAGTCTTTTTTTTTTTAATGGAGATGTAATTGACATATAACGTATTGGTTTCGGGTGTACAACATAATGATTCAGTACTGCAAAATGGTCTCACTAAGCCTACTTCACGGCCATCTCCACAGTTCCGTTTTTTTTTTTCTTATGTTGAGAACTTTTAAGGTAGACTCTCTTAGACATCTTCAGTTACACATTACAGCATTATTAACTGTGGTCACCGTGCCGCACATGATTACATGCCCAGCACTTATTTATTGTATAGCTGGAAATTTGTACCTTTTCACCCCCTTCTGCCGTTTTGCGCATCCGTCCAGCCCCTGCCTCTGGCAACCACCCGTCTGTTCTCTGCATCTATGAGCTCAGTGTTTTGTTTTTGGCTTTTTAAAAAAAATTTAGGTCCCACATATAAGTGAAATCATACGGTATTTGTCTTTGTCTAACTTACCTCACTTACGCATGATGACCTCAAGTTCCATCCATGTTGGAAACGGCAAGGTTTCCTTCCTTTTTATGGCTGAATAATATTCCTCTGTGTGTGCATGTGCGCGCATGTGTGCGCATCACATTCTCTTCATCTGTTCACCTGCGGACACTTAGGTTGCTTCCACGTCTTGGCTGTTGTAAATAATATGCAGTGAACATGGTGGCGCAGGTACCTTTTCAAGTTAGTGTTTTCATTTCCTTTGGATGAATACCCAGGAGTGGAATTACCGGATCGTAGGGTAGTCGTATTTTTACTTTTTTCAGGACCCTCCATACTGTTTTCCACCGTGGCTACAGCCACTGTTTCCCTTTTCTACACATCCTTGTCAACACACTTGTTCTATTTGTCTCTCTGACGGTAGTCCCCACTCTAACTGGTGTGAGGGGATAACCTCATTCTCTGACGGTGAGTGATGTGGAGCATCTTTTCATGTATCTGTTGCCTGCATGTTGTCTTTGGAAACGTGTCTGTTCAGATCTTCTGCCCATATTTTAATTGGATTATTTGGAGTTTTGCTATTGAATTGTAGGAGTTCTTTATATATTTTGGATATTAACTCCTTGCAAATATTTTCTCCCATTCATAGGTTGCCTTCTCATTGTGTCGATGATTTCCTTTGCTGTGCAGAAGCTTTGTGGTTCAGTGTGGTCCCACTTGTTTATTTTTGCTTTTGTTGCATTTGCTTTTGTTTCAAATCCAAAAAATCATCGCCAAGACCAGTGTCAAGGAGCTTACTACCCATTTTTTCCTAGGAGTTTTATGGGATCAGGTCTTATGTTCATGTCTTTAACCCATTTTGAGTTGATTTTTGTGTATAGTACAAGGTAGTGTTCTAGTGTCATTCCTTTGCACGTGGCTGTCCCGTTTTCCCAACACCATCTATTGAAGAGACTGTCCTTTTCCCCCATTGTATATTCTTGCCTTCTCTTCTGTAAATTAATTGACTGTATGTGTGTGGGTTTATTTCTCAGCTCTCTCTTCTGTTCCGCTGATCTTTGTGTCAGTTTTTTGCCAAAACCATGCTGCTTGATTACAATAGCTTTATAATATAGTTTGAAACCAGGAAGCATGATGCTTCCAGCTCTGTTCTTTTTTTTTTTTTTTTAATGTTTATTTATTTGAGAGAGAGAGAGAGAGAGAGAGAGAGAGAGGGAGGGCAGGGGGGCAGGGGAGGGGCAGAGAGAGAGTGAGAGAGAGAATCCCAAGCAGGCCCTGCACTCAGCACAGAGCCTGATGTGGGGCTTGATCCCACAAACCGCGAGATCATGACCTGAGCCGAAATCAAGAATCGGACGCCTAACCAACTGAGCCACCCAGGTGCCCCAGCTCCGTTTTTAAGATTGCTTTGGCTATTTGGGGTCTTTTTGGTTGGTTTCATACAAATTTTAGTATTATTTACTGTATTTCTGTGAAAAAGCCGTTGAAATTTTGGTAGAGATTGCATTGAATCTGTAGGCTGCTTTGAGTAGTACGGACATTTTAACCACATTAATGCTTCCAGTCTATGAGCTTGAGTATTTTTCCATAGATTTCTGTCTCCTTCAGTTTCTCGGAAGGCAGTCTTACTTGTTCTCGCCTGGACTCCTGTGATAGTTCCCCTTCTCCCTGCCAGCCGCTCTGGGGCTGTGCTGCTGCCGGGGTGACCTTTCTAAATCGCAGCTATGACGTGTCACTCTCGGGCTGGCAAACTTAAGCGCCTCCCACCGCCTTCGAGATGAAGGACAGACTCTCCATTACAGCAGCCACAGGCGACCTCAGGCTGCCTTTTACCTCTCCTTCCCTCAGCCTTGCGCTTCGGCAGTACTGAAGGACTTACCACTGTTCTGAACACGCGGTGCTCTTTCAAGTCTGCCTTTTGATGTGTTATTTCGTCTGCCTCTCACTTTTCTGACTCACATGCCTTCGAGACTTAGCTCCGTTGGCACAGTCATTTGAAATTTTGTCCGAACTCCTCGAGCAGGATGGCTCTCCTTTGTTACTGAACCTGTCGTGGCACATCGCGATGATCTGAAGATACGAGCGAAATTGCGTCTCTTCAAATCTTCGAATAGCCCGCAGCATGCTACATAGTAGACATTCAAAAACTTAAGGAACGGCTCATGCCTGAAAGAAGATTGACCCCAAATTTATTTCGTCGTATACATTTGTTTAGTTTAAAATTTTTTTCCCTGATCATAAAAGTACGAAAACACATGAAAAGAATACATATTCACTGTTGAAAACTTGACAAAATATAGAAAAGCTAACAGAATATGAAGTTATCCATCTGTTTCCCAACATATTTGGTGTATTTCTCCCCGGTCGTGTGTTTTTCTTCTGTGGGGTTGCTGTTTGTTTTTACAGAGTTGAGGTGCAATGTCAAGTTGAATAGAGAGTTAAGGCCACCCAGGGAGAACGTAGAAATTATCTGCACCTGTTTCCAAGATAAGACAGTGAGATCTTTAAAGGGGCACTTCACTGCCTGTGTTCCTCCCAAGGGTCATAAAGTTCTGTTGTGCTGAACAAAGATATTGTGCTGTGCGTGCTGTCACCGACCCTGCGCGCAGCCCTGTGAGGTCGGCACCGCTTTCTCTTTCGTCACGGTCAGGCAGTGACGACCCGCAGTATGAGTGTGGGCCTGCTCTCAGGAACCCTGGAGCTGCTCAACGTATATCAGGAGTCTCACCAACAATGCAGAAGAAGGATCCATTAGCTGAGTATAAGGTGACACACTGTGCGGGGAATCCGGACTCTGTCAGTGTTTTTATCTGTTCCCACAGAAAAGCTGTAATGCTTTAAAAAAAAAAAAAAAAAAAAGCTTTCAAACCATTGGCCTAGCTTGTTGGACAAATTCAGTTTCGTATAGTTTCCTTATAATCCTGGATAACTGAGACACTAAAGCACTTAATTTTAATATGTGAAAAATTTTAAAGAATATTAAAGCTGTATCTTTTGTCTCGTGCTCTAGACCAAAATTCATTCCAATTAATTTTGAGTTCAACATTGAGTGCATGTTTTTCAGGTGCCTGTTGTATGTCAAGCCATTCTAGGTGCCAGGGACCTAGTGGTTGGTAAACGGACAACATCCCTGCTCTCGTGGTGCTTGCATTCTGGTGGGAGCAGTTAGTTTGACAATAGGAACGTAAACGAGGGAGAGCAGAGTGGTGAGTGGTATTAGGATAAGAAGGCTGATGCAGTAGAGAAAAGGTGGCAGCTGGCTGCCTTCCGTTGGATCTCTGGAGCAAGCCTCTCTGGGGGGCTGACCGTGGAGGCAGAGAAGTAGAAGGGAGCAGCTGAGCACCCACTGAGAAATTAGAAGACACTGGAATGTAAATGTGTATCAAACCTTGGGGCAGGGGAGTGTAACTTTCTAAGCCCAAAAGTTAGTAGTAATAATCACAAAGGAAAAGCTTGTCAATTTTGACAAGATAAAACTTATGGACCTTTTATTTTTATTTTTATTTTATTTTTTTTAATTTTTTTTTTCAACGTTTATTTATTTTTGGGACAGAGAGAGACAGAGCATGAACGGGGGAGGGGCAGAGAGAGAGGGAGACACAGAATCGGAAACAGGCTCCAGGCTCTGAGCCATCAGCCCAGAGCCCGACGCGGGGCTCGAACTCCCGGACCGCGAGATCGTGACCTGGCTGAAGTCGGACGCTTAACCGACTGCGCCACCCAGGCGCCCCCGGACCTTTTAATTTAAAAAGAAGAAACAACAACCCATAGTGTTAAGTGGCAAACAATTCTGAAGAACTGTTTTAGCATGTAATATATACACAGGATTATTGATTACAAGATAATACAGATTAATAAGAAAAATAGAAAACTCAGCAGCTAAATGGCAAAGAAGTATGAGTCAGGAATTCCCAGAAGAGACTATATAATTTATAAACATCACTAGGAATCAAAAGAAACACAATTAAATGAGGAATCGTTTTTTTTAATCTACTAAATTGATTTAAACTTCTTTGCTTTTACCAATATCCCATACTTGGAAGAATCCAGTGCAGTTGGTATTTTTGTAAATTGGGAAAGATGCTATCAATTAGTATAATTTCCTTTTGAAAAAACAGCTAGGCATTGTGTCCAAAATCCATACAAAATATCTCTATTTCTTGTCCCTGTAATTTCACCCCAGAAAATTTACCTTAAAACAAAACAGACTATTAGGGAAAAATAAACATTTACACCAAAACGTGATTTATTAGCTTTTTTTTTTTTGATTTTTTGTTTTTAATGTTTATTTTTGAGAGAGACAGTGTGAGTGGGGGAGGGGCAGGGAGAGAGGGAGACACAGAATCCAAAGCAGGCTCCGGGCTCTGAGCTCTGAGCTCAGAGCCCGACACAGGGCTCGAACCCATGGACCATGAGATCATGACCTGAGCCCAAGTCGGAAGCTTAACCGACCTAGCCCCCCAGGCACCCATATTAGATATTTGATAGAGCCCAGATGTCTGCCAGCAGGGAGGTGTTTGACTCGGGATGCATGCATGCAACGGCATGTTAGATACATATGAAAAAGGATGGTTGTAAGAGCTGCGGTAGCTTCAGGAGATGCTTCAGTGTAGTGGGAAATGCAAACAGCAGTGTGCAAAATTGTCTCCACACTCTTTGTACTTGTTTTTTTCAGATGTACATGAAAAAAAAAATGACTCGAGAGTATACACCAAAAAATGTCCACAGTAGTGTCGGAGTAGCTGGGATAAACATTTAACCAATAGGTCTTAGGAAAAAAACGAATTTTTCTTGAAAAACTTACTTAAAACCTCAATGACAACAATAAAGAAATTGACTCTACTTCATCTTTCCACAAAAAGAGCTTTGAAGGTACAATCGTGTGGGAGAGCCAAGACCTCCAGGGCCTCGTGTCAAGAAATCTGCACAAAGTGACAGTAAATGATGGCGGGGGAGTTCTCAGAGTCATGACGGTAAGCCCTCCTTCTTTCCTGAGGTTGTTCGGCATACTTCAGCATTTTCTAATACATGAAGTGTTTCTAAATTTACTTTTACATCAACCCCGGGAGTACGGAACAGCGAATCGTGTGTATTTTAAAGCACGTACGGCAGAAAGTGCCGAGTCACCGTAGTGAAATTGAGCAGCTCCAATGTTCTACGATCGTGTGACCCCAACCAAGTAAATACACAGTTCTGCCTTAGGATAGGTGCCTTTCTATTTTGTCTTAAGTTTATTTATTTTGAGAGGGAGGGGGCAGAGCATGAGTGGGGCAGGGGCAGAGAGGAAGGGAGAGAGCATTCCAAGCAGGCTCCGTACTGTCGGCGCAGAGCCCAGCACAGGGCTGCATCCCACAAACCGTGAGATCACAACCTGAGCCGAGATCGAGTCCGACGCTTAACCGATTGAGCCACCCAGGCACCCAGGATAGGGTCCTTTTTAAAACGTGTGATATATTATTTCTCAATAATTTTTAAGCTAGCGTTCTTGAAGGACACTTTCTCAGTAGTATTCAGAACATTCACTGTCACCCCACAGTAGGTAGTTAAGATAGCACAGATTGAAAATAAGAGGGAGCATTCGCTTTCATTTATAGTGCTGGAATCTCGGCTTTGTGTTTTTCTTTTATTCAGATTTGCTTCAAATTTAAAACAGTTGACAGGTGAATTTCTCAAAGTAAATATGGGATGATCAGGTGTAGGCAGACCTAAAATGATAAGCTTTTAGTAAACAAGTGGTGTTTGTGGTGGTATCAGAAACACAGTCTTTCATTCTCCTTGATGCTGTGGTACAAGGATTAGGAGAGTACTTAGCATTTCATTTCAGAAGCTTAGTATATTCTCATTAATGTTAATCTTATTTACGTGAATTAATTCCTGAATTTGAAATGAATATTATGTGGTATGTTGTCACCCGTTTAGAAAACCACTCTTGGCCCACCATGAGACTTCTACTCCACTGTGGAAGAAAGACAATAGATGGACAGATCCACAAATTCAAATATAATTACAGACTTAGCCTCGTGGGTCGTGTTCAGGATCTCATTCTTTATTACAAAAAGTCCTTTGTTTAAGATAGATGTTTTATGGAATTTAATTATAGCTTTATTCTTTTCTTACCTTATTTCCAAGGCAAGTGCCTTTAATATGTTGCCTGCTTGGGGCACCTGAGTGGCTCAGTTGGTTAAGCATCTGACTTAGGCTCAGGTCATGATCCCTCAGTTTGTGAGTTGAACCCTGCATCAGGCTCTGTGCTCACAGAGCCTGCTTCGGATTCCGTGTCTCCCTCTCTCTCTGCCCCTTCCCCACTCATGCTCGCTCTCTCTCAAAAAATAATAATAGTATATAAACATTATATATATATATATATAATGTTTATTTATATATATATATAATGTTTATATATATATATATATACTATGTTTATATATATGTCATGTTGCCTCCTTTTCTATTTATGAAACTTAAAAATATCCAAAATGTGTTGGAATTCTGTAGTATTAAATTGGTTACACAAAAGGAAACAGATGACTTCTGAGTTGAGGACTAGGTTCAAATGTAAAGACTCAAACGATCCATGTTGGGGGTACATATAGCTGTAGAGAGCTAGAGAAAGCCTAAACACTGAGCTAACCTTAAAAAAAGTCCAGTAACTTAGTAGCGTGTTCTAGGAAACCCCACGTACAAAATTAAGGTTTTCATTGTAGATGCAGAAAGCTCGAAGCTTCCATGAGTCTTGCTCCCTTGACAGCAAGTGACAATGTCAGAAACTTTTAAAAGCCAGAATAAAAGCCAAGCTGTGACCTTTTAGATAGAAGTTCATAAAAAGTACTAAAACAATGTAGGGTACGCGGTGAAAAAATAGTCTACTCTGTATTATAGAGTATATAATAGAGAGCTTTCATAGAACTACAAAGCTGGAAACTGTAGCATTCCCCTTCGGTGGTTTCCTCCACATGGAACTACAGACCGTATCGTAAATTAAATGGCAAGTTCCCTCAGTCAGCTCAGGACAGTGTCTGTCTACGGCCCTAAAACACTGCCCTGTAGCGCACAGCTGCTGAAAGGTCCGTTGGCAAGAGGACCAGCCAGGCGGCCGCCGTGCCTATAGAAGCAGTGCTGTGAACTGGCCCAGGTGGGAACATGGCGACTGCCGGGCGGGGGCTGTGCCACGCAGGTGTGCAGCACGCGAGAAACCCCGCACCCTGGGCAGGGGCATGGGGGGGACTTGTGAGGTGGGGAGAGGTAAACTTTGATTAATAAGGGTTCTCCAGGGGCACCTGGTTGGCTCAGTCGGTTAAGCATCGACTTCGGCTCAGGTCATGATCTCATGGATCGTGAGATCGAGCCCCACACCGGGCTCTGTGCCGACAGCTCAGAGGCTGGAGCCTGCTTCAGATTCTGTATCTCCCCCTCTCTGTCTGCCCTTCCTCCTCTCATGCTCTGTCTCTCTCTCACTCTCAAAAATAAATAAACATTAAAATAAAATTTAAGAAATTTTAAAAAAATAATAAAAAGTCGTCCAGTCCTCAGAGGCAGAAAGGACTGTCGCTGACGGTTGGCACTTTCCACCACATCAGAAATCGGTAGGGCTGCATCGGAACGGTCTGTTTAGGGGGGCTTTTCTCTGCATGGTGGAGCCGAGGTTAAAAATGGGCCTGGGTACATTTGAATTCATCAGTTTCCTCTCCAAGAAATCAGAGGTGGTAATAATTTTTTTTCCAGCGGTAGGGTTGGGATGTTAAAGAAGATTGGTTTTTATACTCTTACTGTAGCGAGTTCAAGAGTATGTGGTCCTGTGTAAGTTGGAGTCTGAACACTGTATGGACTGCTATGTGCCCCTGATGTAGTGTTGCGACTGGATGACAAAACGAGAATACTGAGGTCGTCCCGATCGTGTAAGTCTAGCGCATCAGCTTCATAGGTGGATTTAGCTGCTGTGGCGTCAATTATCGATTTTGCCAGATCAGGTTTAAAGTAGGAGAAATGTATTTTTAGCATTGAAACGCTGAGCACTTGTGTTCTTGTTTCTTCCAGGCTGGGGAGGGCGCCTTGCCTCATGGATTCATGGAAGGTGTGGAGGGAGTTGCAGGTGGTTTTATTTACACTATTCAGGGTAAGTGGGCTGCTTGAAAGCTGAAGAGGGCCCTGATTCTTATGTACCTAATCTTCATACTTTGACATAAAAGCTGATTTTTTTTGTCATTAAAAAAAAAAGCTTTATTGATCTATAATTCACATTCACTTTACACTTTTAAAGTGGTTTCCAGTGCATGAGAGTCCTGTAGGTGTCTCCACTAACTGCAGACCATTTCTGTCACTCCACAAAGCAACCCTGTGCCCGTTAGCAGACACTGTCGTCCTCCCCTCCCCTGGCCCCTACCAACCATCACCTGCTCTCCATCCTTTCTGACCTTAAATGTAAGGATTTATTTCTGGGATCTCAGTTCTAATCTATTGATCCATGTGTCTGTCCTTATACCAGTATAAGGTCTGACTTATACTTGACTGCCTAGTAAGCTGTGATGTCAGAAGTGTGAATCCTCCAACTTTGTTCTCTTTCGAGATTGTTTTGGCTCTTCTGGGTCGCTGCCTTTCCATATGAACTTTAGGATCGGCTTGTCAATTTCTGCACACAAGCCAGCTGGGATTTTGAAAGGGGTCGCAGTGAACGTAGATTGTTTCGGGGAGCGTTCCACCCTGACATTCAGTCTCCGATCCATGAACATGGTATCTTTCCATTTGTTTAGGTCTTACTAGAGTCCTTTTAGTGGTTTTGTGGCTTTCAGAACACAAGTCTGGCATTTATTTCGGTTAAATTTATTCTTAAATATTCTTTTTGATGCTATAATAAGTGGAATTGTTTTTTACATTTCATTTCTAGATTGTTCATTGGTAACATGTAGAAACACAGTTGATTTTCATACGTCCCTCTCATGTGTTGCAGTTCTGCTGAATTCATTTATTGAGTTACTAGTTTTGTGTGTTCCTTAGGATTTTCCATATACAAGATCATGTCTTCTGCAAAGAGATAGTTTTACTTTTTTGTTTTTCAAGCTGGATGCCTTTTGTTGATTTTTCTTGTCTAAGTGTCGTGGCTAGAGTGTCTAGAACAGTGCTGAGTAGAAGTGGCAGAACAGACACCCTTGTCTTGTCCCTGCTCTTAGAGGGAAAACATCCAGTCTTTCACCATAAAGGTGATCTTGAAAAATTAGTGGCCTTGAACTTTCTTGGCCCCGTGTGGCTGTCTTTGGTTAATCCTCCAGCCAGGTGGGTACTTCTGCAGAACTGCTAGACCCTGGCCGTAGAGCTGTCATGGGCTCAGTGCTGCTTCTCCGTCAGAAGGGAAGAAGCTCTGTTCCCCTGATCCAGGCATGGTGCCCTCTTTTGGAAGGGGTCTGTTGGACTCAGCTTCCCCTCCTGCTTCACGGTACACTTTCTCCTCATGATGTGAGTATTTAAACATATGCTGTCTTTCAGAGTACATGTTTCTCAAATCCTTCGCCTAATAGATCTCATTTCAAGGATGGGTTTGTTAGAAGAACTCCTTTAAGACTCGGGGTCAGAAGCATTCACTTAAAACTCTAAAGGGAACTTGTTATGATGGAGTTAGTGGCTGTGTCTGTCTTGAATGATGCTTATTTCATATCCATCTATGAACTCCAGAGAATTCTATGTCTGTGATCTTTAAGAAAGAAGAACCATTGTTGAGGCAGTTGCTATTGGCCACTGTGCTGAACATCACTTATGGAACAAAGGTGCCCGGTCCTGTTTCTGCCTTGATGTCCCAGAGCTCTGCACACCGTGGGTTCCTATAAAAGAATTAGGACCTGGCTTCCCTGAAGGCTCTCAGTGACCAGGGAAAGCAGGGGCCAAATTCCGAGGGGAGAGTCTGCGGGGGACCCCTCAATAGCACGGTGTTGAGGATGGGACAGACCCCCAGTTTGAGGCCTCTGCGTGCTGTTTGAGGATGAAAATGGGCTATGGCTTTTATTTTTCTGCCAAACGCATCTTTATTTATAGTGTTTCCTCATAGAAGTAGTTGTATTCTTACATCACCCCAAAGGATAGGCTGGGACAGGTACATAGGTTTGGCCCATAAACTTGCCATTAAAAAAACAGCGATTTAAGGTAGATCTATTTTTAATTTTTTGAGGAACCTCCACACTGTTTTCCAGAGTGGCTGCACTGGTTTGCATTCCCACCAACAGTGCAAGAGGGTTCCTGTTTCTCCCCATCCTCTCCAACATCTATAGTCTCCTGATTTGTTCATTTCAGCCACTCTGAATAGCACTGCTAAGAATTTACCCAAGGGATACAGGAGTGCTGATGCATAGGGGCACTTGTACCCCAATGTTTCCAGCAGCACTTTCAACAATGGCCAAATTACGGAAAGAGCCTAAATGTCCATCAACTGACGAATGGAATATATACACAATGGAATACTACGTGGCAACGAGAAAGAATGAAATCTGGCCTTTTGTAGCAACGTGGGTGGAAATGGAGAGTGTGATGCTAAGTGAGATAAGTCAGGCAGAGAAAGGCAGATGCCATATGATTTCACTCTTATGTGGATCCTGAGAAACTCAACAGAAGACCAGGGGGGAGGGGAAGGAGAAAAAAAAAAAGAGAGAGAGAGAGGGCGCCAAACCATAAGAGACTCAAAAACTGAGAACAAACTGAGGGTTGATGGGGGGTGGGAGGGTGGGTGATGGGCATTGAGGAGGGCACCTGTTGGGATGAGCACTGGGTGTTGTATGGAAACCAATTTGACAATAAATTTCATATTTAAAAAATAGCAATTTAAAATTTAGAGATCCTTACTTAATTCCAGTCCAGAGATTTTACATAAAACTAGGTAGGAGACCAGTCTGCCCAGGGAGGTGTCTGCTCACCAGGAAGCTAGTCCAGCCCCAGGGAAAGTTCAGATAAGGAACTCAGGCTGTTTCCTAAAGGGCTCGCACACCATCTGACTTGAATATCTAGCACCTTCCTTTCTTTTACCAGTTCATTCAAGTACGTACTACCAGGAGCCTTTAAAAACCCGTTTAAGGGGCCCCTGAGACTTCTGTCACTAAACTGTTCTACAAGGAGCAGCCACTGTACTCTCGACAAAAGTTTGTCATAATTTTTTTTTTTGTCACGGAGGCTAAAGGAATAAGGTTTGGGTGAGGGAAAATTTCTTTCAAAAAGAGTGAAATAACTCAAGTTTTAGGCTAAAGAAATGAAAACAAATAGATTGCCTTCTCCTGTACTGGGTATATCTGAAAATCTGAGTATAAATTAATTTTTAAAAGTCAGGATCTAAGTGCTATTCAGAATAGTCACGTGGCACACAAATTCTTAAATTTTGTTGGTGTTAGCATCACTGTCTGGGCCCTACCTCAAGCCACGGAGTTGAAATCTTTAGGATTGGAGCTCAGATGTCTGTGTCTTTTTTTTTTTCCCCCTAATGTTTACTTATTATTTTGAGAAAGAGAGAGACAGAGCACGAGTGGGGGAGGGGCAGAGAGAGAGGAAGACACAGAATCCGAAGCAGGCTCCAGGCTCTGAGCTGTCAGCCTAGAGCCCAGTGCGGGGCTCTAACCCATGGGCTGCAGACCGTGAGATCATGACCTGAGCCAAAGTCGGACACTCAACCAGACTGAGCCACCCAGGTGCCCCCAGATATCTATACTTAACAAACTCCCTAGATAGATGTGATGCTTCCAAAGGCTGAGAGACTATAAACTCTGTGGTTCTTTTAAATAGATCATCAGACTTAAAGCACACACAGATCTGTTGCTTCATTTTTCAGATACATGCAATATAAAACAAAACATGTGATTTGTCCATCCAAAAGGCCTACATTCAATTTCTGCTCTTGCATCATTACAGCCATTCTCCTGTTCCTTCAGTTTTCTGACACTTCACTTTCCTTCCAGTGTTAAATTGTGTATGTTTGTCTTTCAAGCTAAAAGCTATCACAGTAGAATGTAAGAGCTGGAGGGGACACAGGGTCATTTCGGCCTGTGTCTCTCAAAGGACAGAAGTGTGTGTGGTCTGCCCGCGTCAGTTCGAGGAAGACACGTGTTAAAGATAGAGTCTTGGGCCCCACCCCAGACCTGCTGAATCTTCAGGCTTAGGCCTGGGGATCTGTATTTCAGCGAGCGGTCCGACAGTCACTGACGTAGCCCACCTCCTCCTCCTGCCGACGAGACTACAGGCCCAGAAACATGGAGCTTGACCAGCAGTCGGAGTGGCAGAGGCAGAAATCAGGTTCCGACCTCCAGACCCCCATGTGGGCACAGAAGGTGGACTGCCATATTACTGTGCTGTTTCTCGTCCTCACCCCTCAGCCACTCACTTTGTTTGTCACGAAATTTTCTCTGATTTGATCAAGACATTTGAAAAAATCCTGCCCTGGTAAAAAAAATTGCTGCCTGAAATTGACAGAAACGGAGGACAGTCCCTGCCCAGATGTGACAAGTGATTCATGAACTTGGGCGATAGTAAATAAATATCTTCTAAGCACATTTTTATCATGAGATAAATACACCAAAATACACCAAAAATAGAGAGTGCTATAAGAAACGTCCACGTACTGGGGTGCCTGGGTCGCTCAGTCGTTTAAGTATCCGGCTTCAGGTCATGATCTCAGTTAATGGGTTCGAACCCCACGTTGGGTCCTGTGCCGACAGCTGGGAGCCTAGAGCCTGCTTCGGATTCTGTCTTCTTGTCTCTCTGCCCCTCCCCCACTTGCATTATGTCTCTCGCAAAAATAAACATTAAATTAAAAAACAATTCATGTACTTATTACTCAGAATTAACAAATGTTTATTTTTGTCATATTTGCTTTTTTTTAATTTGTTAATGTTTATTTTTGAGAGAGAGAGAGAGAGAAACAGAGCACAAGCGAGGGAGGGGCAGAGAGAGAGGGAGACAAAGAATCTGAAGTTGGCTCTAGGCTCTGAGCTGTCACGTCGGCACAGAGCCCCATGCGGGGCTCAAACCCACGAGCTGGGAGATCATGATCTGAGCCAAAGTCCTACGCTTCACTGACTGAGCCACCCAGTCGCCCCTGACGAGAGTGTTTTAAAATTGATTCTATGGCACCAGATTGTATATATCGATTAGCAATAAATACACCTTTTCCTCAGCGCCATTTTTCAGTGGCATTCATCTCAACACGCAAGATCAGGGTAATTTTTTTTTTTTTAACCCTAGTGATTCCTTAAGACCAGCATCCATCCAGTCTGTTGTAACTGCCTTTTTTTTTTTTTTTAATGTTTATTTTCTTATTTTGAGAGAGAGTACAAGGGGGAGATGGGGGCGGGGGCAGAGAGAGACAGAATCCCAAGGGTCCACCCTGGTCAGCACAGAGCCTGATGCAGGGCTCGATCTCACAACCATGAGATCATAACCTGAGTTGAAATCGAGGACGCTTAACCGACTGAGCACCAGGGTAATTTCTTTAACTGCTGTACTCTGTGCTGCGGATGGGCCGTATTTTCTGTTACCAACAGTGCTGGGGGGAGCATCCTTGGGAGCACGTGAAATACTGCCTCTAGGGCTGGGTCTGAGTGGCCTTTCCCGGTGTGGTGTGCGCGTCTTCCGCCCAACAGGCCGCACTGCTCTCCACGGAGAGCGCGTGCGCTCATCCCGGGCCGCGAGGAGAGTTCCTATCAGCTGCTCTCCGTTAGGTGTCTCGGGGAAGGGGTGCAAGTGCACATAATGTTCCACGTTCTGGGGCTGAGGTTTACAGTGGTGTTTTTCTCCAACTCTCGGCTTTTTCTTTGTAGAAGGCGATGCTCTCTTACAAAACCTTCATTCTCGCCCTCGAAGACTCCTTGACCATATGAGTAATCTCCACAGGGAAGATGCCTTACTGAGGGAGGAAAGCAGCGTCTACGACGATATCGTTTTCGTGGACGTTGTTGACACTTACCGAAACGTTCCGGCAAAATTACTGAACTTCTATAGATGGTAAGTTGTAAAAAACGTCGGGCAGGTAGAATTTGTTTTATTGTTCTTTGGGTGTAGAAACAATTTATCAACATTAGACCACTGAATTTTTAAGTTTGTTTATTTTTGAGAGAGAGCGCATGTGCATAAGAGGGGTAGGAGCAGAGAGAGAGAGAGAATCTGAATCAGGCTCTGCACACATTGTGGGAGTCAACTGATGTGGGACTCAAACTCACAAAACATGAGAACATGTCCTGAGCTGAAGTCAGATGCTTAACTGACTAAGCCACCCAGGCTCCCCCTGAATTTATTTATTTATTTTGAGAGCGAGCGGGCTGGGGAGGGGCAGAGAGAGAGGAAGAGAAAGAGAATCCCAAGCCAGCTCCTCACTGTCAGTGCAGAGCCCAACACGGGGTCCAAACTCACGAACTGCGAGATCATGATCTGAGCCGAAGTCAAGAGTCGGATGCTTAACCGACTGAGCCACCAGGCACCCCTGAATTTTTTTTTTAAACAACCCTAAGGCCCCTGAACACCTGGGATGTGATCTGTTGTATCCTGGTTCTTTGCGAGAACTTTTAAAATTCTGCTGCTTTCTTATTTACATAAGCAGATCCATGACATGAATGATCTTTATCAAAAACAGGGCAAAAGTTGGTTTCATTTTGAGTCATCTGCTCTGGGAGTCAAAATCGGTCCTCTGAGTCACTGTCTTGGTGGTCTCGAGCCAACATCAGGTGAAAATCTGTGAGTTTGAAAATGGCCCCCTTTCACTTGTATTCATACCCACCGACCTAAACAGCCCGAGTATAGTTTCCTCGAATCCAGGTTAATGATCTGAATTCTGTTCAGCTGAACATCCACATTATATTTCTATCCTCTTCTCCATGCATTTAAAAACCACTTGCCCTGGGGCGCCTGGGTGGCTCAGTTGGTTAAGGATCCAGCTTCCACTCAGGTCATGATCTCGCAGTTTATGAGTTCAAGCCCCGCATCGGGCTGTCTGCTGCCGGCACAGAGCCTGCTTCAGATCCTTGGTCCCTCCCACGCTCACACATTCTCTCTCAAAAATAAACATTTAAAAATATGTAAAAAAAAAAAAAAAAAAAAACTACTTGCCCTAATTCCAAAACTTTTATGTAAGATGAAATCCAAACACACTTGGAGTCTGCCATAACTTCCCCAACCTTTCCATATTTCATAGACCTTGGTTGTAATTCCTACCTTAATAATAATAATGGCAATAACAACTATTTTATATATAGATAGAGAGATAGATAGAGAAAGAGAGAGAGTTAATATTACTAGTTACTCCAGGGTCCCCTAACGTGTCATTGAGCCCTTGAACACTGTCCACCCTAAGTGCAGAGCTAACACCTGTCTCTGTCTAAACCCATAGTGTTTTCACATCTTTGTCTTTACAACTTTGTCAGTGAGCTTGTTTCCTGGTGAGCCCCAGAGTCTGTTCCTGTCCCCTCTGTTGTCCTGGGCAGAGTGGGAGGTGGTCAAGCACTCTGTGGACACAGTCCCCTGGTCCTGAGGGGGAGACGGCCTGATTTGTTTATGGAAGATGATGTTTCCTAGCTAGGGCAAGTTAATATAATTTTGGGGTCACCTGGTGGGCAGAGGGCAGATGTAAATAAGGGTTGGAAATTGGGGCGTGTCTGGACTATCAGGGTTTTGTTTGGATAACTAGAGTGAGAAAGAGAACCTTCTTTATTTAGCTCAAGGCCGATAGTAGGGGTTCCTGTGGTAGGGGGGCCAAGGCAAGAATATAAAGAGGCAAAGAGAAGGAGTGGAGGTCCAGGAAATGGGAAATCCGGATTGTGGAGTTCTAGGGCTTTCTACAGGGAGCTGGTTGATGGTTGTGGAAGTTGAGTTGAGTTTAGATACCACCGCCAGTTTCAGCTTTGTCTCCAGTGCTCCAAACAGGTCTCTGAGGTCTCGGCCTCTCCCCTCAGTCATTACTGCCACTGTCTTGGGCCATCGTCTCCACCTGCACCACCAGTGGTGGGCTCCCAGGGTTGTGCTGGGGGACCCGCTCCCAGTTGCTCGCCTGTGCGCCCTCTTCCTTCTCTGTTGAGTTGCTTGGTCAGCGACCGCAGTGTCCTTTATCAAAAAAGTTCCTCCTAATTAGCAAATAAATAGCATGTGTGCCCGTGCTGCTAATGAGAAATAAACCTTAGAAGCACAGGGTTAAGCAATTTGGTGTGGACCTATTGTTGTTAGATTCACCATTGTTGGGCTTAATGAAACTTTCTCCAGATTTCCTTTCTTCAGATTTCTGTCATTTGGTTCCCTAGCAAGACTCTGGGTATTTTGTTTTGTTTTAATCAAAGATGCATGGGGGTTGGCAGGGTGAGATGAAGTCAGTTTTCTACTTGCCCTCCTATGTCTAGGTAAATGAAGTCACCCTCCTGGGCCTCCTAAAGGTCATTTATAATAGTTTAATAGCTGGAAATCGTTTCCAAGGGGAAATATATTTCAGTGTCATAACTCTATCTTTTAAAAACCATAAAATGTGAGTGCAGCATAAATAGCGGCACAGAACAGAGCATCTTGTACAACAGCATTCTGTGTGTGGGGCCTCGTATGACACCTGTCCTCTCATCCTGGGCCCCCGTCGCAAACACACGTTATGAGGTTCGAACGCTGAATGGATTTGGTGGCCTGGCCGGAGCAAGGCCAGTAAAGTGTTGTTTGAGCATATGTTCACTTAAGGCATCTTTTTTTTTTTTTAATTGTGTTCTTGTTCTTTTGTTCCTTTTATATTTTTTTATGTCTGTTTATTTGTGAGAGAGCGTGTGTGTGCGAGCAGGGAAGGGGGAGAGAGAGAGGGAGACACAGAATCCCAAGCAGGCTCTGCACCGTCAGCACAGAGCCCGACATGGGGCTCGAATTCACAAACCATGAGATCGTGACCCGAGCTGAAATCGAGCCGCACGCCTCACAGAGCCACCCAGGCGCCCCTCTTTTGCACCTGAAGTCGGCCTGGTACTTCTCTGTTATGCCACTTAGTGAACATCCAGCAGGGACTGCGGTTGGCAGCAACTTTCTGAGCAAATGTTCTCAACATCGAAGGAACAAGAAGCTGAAAAAGTGTACAGGCAGCTCAGGGACAGCTTTTCATTAAAGTATTAGCGGTGTCATCGCCTTGGCGACGCTCTGTCTCCTTGTACGGACGCACTGACTTCCGTGTTCCCTTTTGCCAACAGGACCGTGGAAACAACCAGCTTTGATTTGTTGCTAAAAACAGACGACGACTGTTACATAGACTTAGAAGCTGTGTTTAATAGAATTGCCCACAAGAATCTGGACGGGCCTAATTTTTGGTGGGGAAAGTAAGTTAAAGCTTGTTAGCCACTTGGCCTTCAGGTACCTGATCCAATGGGATGAATTTATAATGAAATACATAAGCTGTCTTTCACAAGCAAAACATGTGAGCTGGGAAACCCCCCTCCTAGGCTCCTGGGTTACTGTATGTTGTTCACCAAGTAGAGGGAAATTCTTCGAAATGAGAAACCTCAGGCTCATGTAATGAAGGAGGAGAAACGGTAGGGCTTTTATCCTCGTGGCCCAGAAAGAAGTGGTTAGAATAAATCTGTGACACACTTCTTGAGACTGCTGCTTCTTTAGAATACAGTATGGATTAATGAGGGGTTTTTAGCGTATGCACACAAGATGGTCTGGCACTTTCAGAAACCCCACAAATGTAACCTGGAGAGAATCCGATAGACCATTCTTTTATACGCCACACCTGCCAGCTAGAGAATTGCTTTCCTTAGACTAAAAAAACACTTCTCATTCTTTCCTCACCTTTACAGCTTAGCCCTCTGTAGTGATAAGAGAGGGGTGCGGCCTCCTAGTGGTAGGACAGGGGTCAGACCAATACGAAGAGACCAACTTGTTTTGAATCTCAGTTTCAGACTGAACTGGGCAGTTGACCGAACCGGCAAGTGGCAGGAGCTGGAATACCCCAGCCCCGCCTACCCGGCCTTCGCCTGCGGCTCGGGGTACGTGATCTCCAGGGACATCGTCCAGTGGCTGGCCGGCAACGCGGGCAGACTGAAGACCTATCAGGTGACTCGGGATTTCTGACCCAAGAGTGTACAAGCTTCGCCCAGCCCAGGATTCCATCGCTGACACAGAGCCGGCGTTCCCCAGGGAAAGCATGTTAGTCTTTCTGGGTAGGATTCACCCTCAGAGGTCAGGGATGCAGCCCTCGCCTTCAGATCCTGGCTCTAAATTCTATTCCTAAACCTCTTCTTGAGCCTGCTTGTTTTCAGACTATATTTTATAAGTATAGTCCCTGGAGGAATGGAAGGCTTGACATTCATAAGAAGGAAGACGATGCAGCAAGTGTTTGCTTTCTGTTGATTCCGGTGACGGTGGCAGTGAACAAGCCGCCCGGCTCTCGGATCCACAGTGTCCTTCACACGGTCGTGCTGGAGGTTTAAGGCCCATGAGAAGGGCGGACCGGCCACTTGCTGTATTGTCTCTAGTCTTCTTGCGATGTGCGGTTCATGGCCGCTGGCTTTTACTCTGTGTACAGGAGTTAATACGGTCTTGGCACTTGCTGGTAGATTAACGAGAAAACAAGTAGAAAGAGGATTACGAGAACGTGTGGCATCCCGTTTAAAGATGATGCAGCATTTAAACTTCTGCCTTTCAACTTCACGGGGCACGTACAGGGTGAAGACGTGAGCATGGGCATCTGGATGGCCGCCATAGGGCCCGCACGGTACCAGGTAAGCAAGCCTGACGGGGGACTGGCCCCGGGGCACTCGGGAGGTGAAGGTCCTGTGTCAGACGGGCACAAACAGTGAATTGAAGATGATTCACAGAGCTGCACTCTTGACTGAATGCACAGTGATCCACATGGGTTCGCATATAGTATCTTTCTGAGTTTGAACCAAAAGTAAATATTTTGTAAGTTTTCCTACTCAGAGAAGAACTGGGTTTTATACGTTTGGTCAGAAATTCTTTGCCGCTTTAAAACTTAAGGAACCAGGCGCCTGGCTGGCTCAGTCGGTAGAGCATGCGACTCTTGACCTGAAGGTCATGAGTTCAAGCCCCGTGTTGGGCACAGAGATTACTAACAACAACCAAAAAACCCTCAAGGTTTCCAGCAGTGGTGGTTCAAGGACCCTTCGGCCCCTCTGACCGATAGAACTAAAACACTGTAAGGTGTCTTATAAAATAAACTGATCAGTGAGCCAGGAACAGAAATGAATTTGCAGAGACCAGAACAGAAATAGCCCTGAGAAGACAGCAGGTATAAAGCTGGGGTTTGCCTCCAAGAGTTCTGTTGAATTTTGGATTCTTGCGGCTTCCACTTTGGCCACAGAAGGTGGGCAGAGAGAGAGGCACGTGCAGGGTCTGCCGGACACGACCTCTGCGTGGCGCCCCGGCCCCCGAGCAGGGCACCCTCGCTGCAGGGGTGAACGGGAATAAACCCCCACCTGCTGGGTCAGCTTTGACAGTCTGTGTCATAGTGAAGCCCAATCTGACTTAACTGAACCCTGAAGCTAATTTTCTGTATCTGCTAATTGTGCTGTCCGTGGTCTCTGTGGGCCTGAGTCTGTAGTTTGATGTTGCTTATGGAGCTTGTTTCTTGATGTGCTGAGAGACCGGTGTGCGTGACCTCATGTTCCTCGGAAATGGAGGTCTGTTTTTAAAACTCCTTCCACAGAGGGCCTTACCGTCTACTTGACTGCATTACCAACGAATGTGACTCATGCTGCACACCCACCCAGGTGCAGGCGGGGTTCTAGACGCTCAGGGTCAAGGCTGAGACCCAGGTTTTGTTTTCTAAATTACACACACACACACTTTCTCCTTCCCTCCCTCTAGGGGGTCCTGGCTTCGTGAGTCCCCGGGCCCCGTGGCCTTGTAAAACCCAGCAGGGCCTTCGGGGCGCACGTGGACTCCAGCTCCTTTCCTCTGCCACCAGTTCAAACATGCTGTGAAAAGACTTGATTCTTTCTAGCATCTTTATGTTCTGAGACGGCAGGGGTTTCTCAGGCTCTGTTGTATCACTGGGAAGCAGCTGCTGGTTGAGAGTCGGTCCTTCCTGTTCACCTTGCCGGCATCCGCTCCCCTTTACTACCCTCGCCGTGACTGACCTTGGGCAAAGTACCGCACAGGCTCTCAGTCGTAAAAGGGAAAGGATTCCTGCCTCACAGGTTTTAGGAGAATTCACTAGTATTTATTTATTTATAAAGCGCCCGCTGCCAGCCCCAGAATACCGTAAGCTTCCATGGGAACAGCTGCTGTTACCTCTTCTCACAGCCGCCGGGAAACTTTCCGTTTGCGCTTCCCAGGCTTTCTGGTCACAGAAATTCCCCCCCCCACTGCCGCCCCCACCTGCGGTGGTTTCGGTGGTTCGCACGCAGGTGTCCTTGAAGGCCTCTGCCAGCTTTCGTGGTCCGATCTTCAAATCCGTTCCACGGCTCCCAAGTTCACCTTTGTTTTTCTCCAGGACGGCCTGTGGCTGTGTGAGAAGACGTGCGAGACGGGAATGTTGTCCTCACCCCAGTACTCCCCGCAGGAACTGACCCAGCTGTGGAGGCTGAAGGAAGCGTGTGGAGACCCCTGTCAGTGCGAAGCGGCCGGAGGAGGAGCGTAACTCGCGGTGCGTGAGGCTGAGGGTGTGTGCAAGCGAGAGTCTGAGGAGAGCCTACGGTTTGGCTGTCGAGTCCATGGGTCTTTCAGGATTGTTCTAGGTTGGCACTTTTTACCTGTAACCAATGTGACATTTCTAAATGTGTGCACAAAATTTCCTTTTTAAAAACCGACTGCTACTGTAGCATAAGAAAAATTTTATTTCTGTATTGGAAGAACATTTGAGAAATACCAAATTGTTTTATAAAACAAAAAAGTTTCTAAAAGCTGATGTATCATTTCTAGTTTATAATTCATTACTATCACTTTTGGTTAAAATTTGGCCTAGTTCAGAAATCTTGAGTAATGACAGAGAATGTGAATTTCAACCTGGATTACAGAATAGTTCCATAAAGCATAATGAGGATAATTAAGGGCCAAAAAGAACTCACAGAATGCTGTGTGGGCACTGATACCAAAGCTTGGGGTTTCTGGAAATGTCTGAAGTGGGCAACTTGAAAAGGAACCAATCCACTCGGTTCAGGACTTTGGTTTTAAAGTTCACTTATTAAGTGGGCTAATTCAAGTTTTCTTTTGCCATTTAACACAAATCCTGAAGGTCACAGTCTGGTACTATTGAAAAAAAAAAAAACTAAAATGGGGATATAAGTCAAATACCTCTCAGGGTTTTAGTGACATAGGGAAGGATACTGCTTAAACAGTTGACACTTCAAATGAGTTTTGCTTTCCTCCTGTCATTGCCCGATGGTTCCCTACTACACGTGAATTCCCATCAGAGCGGCTCGTCATCTGTAGAAGAATGTATGCCCCGTGTAGGTGCAGCTGCAGGAAGGAGCATGGGGTTCATTTTTGCAAGTGCTCTAAAAATAGTGCAGCAGAGAAGACAGATCATAGCATATGCGTTACACACAGAAGAGGTGCCTCCCTGACTTCGAGGGACAGTTTCCAAAATGACCTTCCAAGTCCTTTTGGTAACCTTTTAAACTAGTAACAGTGGAATTCCATTAAAACTGGTCTTATGCTGGACCTTAACTGTGTTCAGATTTCATTAGACTAGCTAGGTTCTATTTACTATTTAAAGTAGCCATGAACTATAAATACGAAAGAAAATCAGAAAGTCATTAGCAGTAACCAAGGCTTTGCACCTACTGTTATATATCTGCCTAGAAATGGTCTCTTCCCAATGAAAAATACCACTTTTTCTCTACTTAGGGCAAGTTGTAAAACCTCTTCTTCTGACAGAATTGTTCCAGAGAATCATTCCTTCCCAGTGAACCCCAGTCATGATAAAACAGTGGAGTCTCTGAACTTGATTAGTTGGCTGTTACCATCGCACTAACAGGTAGTCTCCGTTTTCCACAGAATAGAACTGTAATGACTGCTGGTCATTTTCTAGCTCAATCTCTCTGCCAGGCATCTAAAAACAGAACAAAGGGTTAATACATCAGAGATGTCTGTTTTTCACCGAGAATCCAGCCGAGTCACAAAAGCCCCAGCTGAATGACGTGTCTTACGGGGGGGCGGGGACCTAAGCTTGACTCTGTTTCGCTGGGCAACTTACTTTGGGACTTTCGTAGGACAGCAGAAGTTCTGACACAGGAACTTTGAGAAGACGTGACAGCAGTCCCTTCACCTTCTGAATGGTCATGGAATCTGTCAAAAGACACACCCTCAGTTCCCTTGAGTAACAGTTCCGTGTAGAACGAGCTCACGTGACAAGCCCACAGTCGCAGTGACTCTGTGTTCCATCGCTAGGGAAAGGCTCACCTGCCCCGGGGCGGAGGGAGCGGGTCCACACCACCTACTGGACATTCGGGAAGCTGTGGGAAGCGGAGCCCATGTTTGACCTAAGTGCCCTCGACAAGGGCTTCTCATTACCACCTCAGTGGTGTTTAATATTTCCTCCTTACTCTGAAGAAACCGGAAATCCTCTTCTCTGCACAGAGGGGTGAATGTGAGTAAAACCCTGACCTTCCTAAACCTCTGTGATCACCCACTTCTGGATGGCTGAGAGAACGCTGGGGCGGGGCGCCCCGAGGACGTCTGTCCGTCCCTCTGCCTCGGTTTCCTCCCTGGGGAGTGAGGGAGGCCCAAGTGGTCTCTAGGCTCCCTTCGAGCGCGCCCAGTCTGTGGGGATTATGACGTGTAAATGCGCTTGACAGGCGAGGGGGATTTACTCAATGAGCAAATGCTTTGGTTTGTTCAGAAAACGCTATGAACTTCTTTCCAAAGATGGGTTGTGGTAAACACTGGATATTTTGGTGATGAGAAATAGTTTCTCTGAAGCTTTAGCTGGAGGTACAGCAATAGTGCGGTGTTCCTACAAATATCACATGTATTCAAATATTTTTCTATCAAAAATGATTTTTGTAAAAGCTGTGTGTGTTTTTATGCAACTTGTCATAATAAATGTTATCTTTATTTTAGAATAAAAACTGGCCTCATTTATGTGTTGAATATAAACACTTAATTGACACTTGTAATTTTAATGAACGTAACTTGTTCTTTTACGTGTGAACCTGTGTAGATAATCTTGTCCTTTCAAAAGCCTTAGGTGGACCGGCTTTCCTTGTTTGGGGGGTGACCAGCGATGGGTTAACTCCTCCACAGCAACAGGGAAGACACATTCCTAACTCACATCAGAAACAGAAAGTTTGGTCACAAAACAGTCCTCAGAAGAAATCTGCCTACTCGCCCTGTGTTTTTAGAAAAACAGCAATTTGCATCTAATGCTCTAAATAACAATACCATTTTTAATGTGAAAGTAACACGATTGTCTTCACATTTAGAAAACGTAGAGATGGTTAACTGTCCCTGTGCCTCCCCATGACCACTGTTAGAATTTTAACGGGTAGGGCGCCTGGGTGGCTCAGTCGGTCAAGCATCCGACCTCAGCACAGGGCATGATCTCATAGTTACTGAGTTCAAGCCCCACGTTGGGCTCTGTGCTGACAGCTCAGAGCCTGGAGCCCGCTTCGGATTCTGTGTCTCCCTCTCCCTCGGCTGCTCCTCTGCTCGTGCACTCTCAAAAAATAAAATAGAACATTAAAAAAATTTTTTTTTAAGTTTAACAGGTATACACTTCCAGGCGTTCCTCCGTTTCTAGAAGGATGGACAGGTTTCACCTGCAGTGGTGAACTCTCTTCACGCCAGTTCCTCTAGACCTGCACAGCCCAGCACAGCCGCTGCGTGGCTAGTGAGCACCTGAAGTGCGGGGAGTACGACTCAGGAACTGAATTTTATGATTTCAGTTTAATGCATTTAAAATGGTGGCTCGTGGCAGCCATCCTGGACAGTGCGGCTCCAGACCTACTTCTTTCTCTTTAAAGATCCGTGATACGGCAACGCGTGGCCCAAACTTACTCAACCACTTATTTCTCCACCGGTGAACATCTGTTTTTAATTCTACCATCACAAGTGCCACAAGGTAGAATGCTCGGTCGTACCGTATACCCATACGTATGGGCAAAAGACGATGTTGCAGTCCTTTACATTTCCTTATTTATCACGTTTTGAAGAACAGTTATGTTGGTGGTTGAACAGTGGCAGCCTGTGGCGTAAAAATCAACAGCAAGAACTGTTGTAATCTGCTGGCTTGCTGCCAGGTTTCGAGAACACAGGACTCAGATTCTGTACTGCCTGAAGCAGTAATTATTACATATAATTTCTACGGATGATTCTGCTCTCTGCTGGGTCCATCTGAAGATGAATACAAATCAGTGCATGAACATGGTGGGTGTTCCAGGGGGCACCGCATCTCGAACTGGGACACAGGTATAGAGAGTGGAAGAGGAGAGGGTGAGGCCACACTGTCGCCATCGGCCTAGAGCCACACTCACACGCACACCCAGCCACAGTCCTTGACGGATGGGGCTTGGTGCCCTTCCCCAAAGAAGCCCTTGAACAGAAAGCTGAACTCAGGGCTGACAACATTCTTGAGCAAATATTCCTCAGTAATAACCTCCCCAGGAGTTGATTCTATGGATCTGGAAAGTAAAGGGAAAAACAAACGCGATCCAAAGCCTACTACATTAACAAAAAGCTCTGGGTCTCTCACTGGTCTGTCCCCGTGAGTGTCTTTACCGACAGTACTTAAGTCTGAAAACAGAATAACCAAAGGGGAGCCACTACTTTGAATTCATGGTGATCTAACAGCAGAATTACAGATCACAGGAACAGAAATTAGACTGCTAAGGAAAATGGAGTAAGACTGGTATTAAATGACAGTTACCAGTCAGAAAGGTACCCCTGTGAGTACAAACCCTTCCACAAGCGATACTGTGAGCTTGTGGGATTGGATAAAAAATTAATTTAAAAATAAATGTGAATTGACTGCACTGACAGGCAAACAGAAAAGTCTTCTACTAGAGTCATTTATGGTGATCTACAGTCCATTTCTTGGGCAAATCCTCACTGTTCTAAATTTAACCTGTTGATATTACTATTTAACTCTGAATCAAGTTTAATCTTGAGAATTCACAGTATACTCAAAAGATGGGCTGTAATTTTTTTCTAAGTTTAAGGTCACTTAGAGCAATCTAGTTTGTTGACACAGAAGTATTTTCGGAATAAAATGAATTCAGTTCCAGCAACACTAATGTTTAGACAGAGTTCCGAAGTAGCTTTTCCAAAAGAAAACCATTTCAGTGTTTCCGTTCAAAGACCACGTCTGAGAACTTTCCACAGGGACTCCCGATCGGTAAGGAGTCGAGCGTATGAGAAGTCACAGATGTCCAAATAATTCACAGTTCGGGTCACTAGGACACATTTCCTGTTTTATGAAGGGATGGTGAGACGGACCTCAAGCCCGGTGAAACAGTCTCTCTGGACCAGAGCAACAATTTGAGAACTAAACCGAGGTGGATGCAGGAAAGGCCAAGCCAGTCCAGCACTAATGACTTTGGCTGAAGATGTAAATGTACGCAGGGGCTTCTGGTTTAACAGGACTTTCCTAGATCAGCTGATGTGGTTACAGGAGACTCGGGCTTCCGGGAAGGGGTTGGGGGGAGGGGGAGGACGAGGATGCTGGCACGATTAGTTGTATTTTAGATCATAAAAGATTAGTGAAAACCTATCGACTCTAGAAGTTCGGACAGTTTGCTTCCAGCCAACTCCTAGGCCAGCAATTCATAAGCACAACGAGTGGAAAAGCCTGTTTTTCTTACCTGGCAGTTGTTTTTCTGTGACTTTCTGATCAACCTGATTAGGATATTTTATCTTCAGTGCTTGAAGGAAAAAAGGAAAGAGAGTGACTGAGACCTACTGTAATAAGGATTTAAATTACACACACACGTTAACAGCAGCTGACAAATGATAATGGCTGTTCAGTACAGCTTGGCTCAAATCCTAATAAAGGGTCTTACCGATGTTGAAAATCCCTTCTGTTAATACTTCACAGAATTACTAACAACAACAAAAATGGCTGGACCAACGTTCTAATGCCATCCCTTCTCCCCTTAATAGTCCTTTCCTGACAATTTGGCTGTGTGTTCCAGTGTAAGAAAAGTCACAAATTTACAAATCACAAGTCCATTCACTTCTCACATACTGCCCATTTATAACACCATTAGGTGAATTGAAAGCATGAGAATTGCCAAAATGTCCAATATAAGAATTAAAATTCTTTTAAAATGTTTATTTTTGAGAGAGAGAGAGAGAGAGAGAGAGAGAGAGACACCAGGCATGAGTGGGAAAGGGACAGAGAGAGGAGGAGACAGAATCCGCAGCAGGCTCCAGGCTCCGAGCTGTCAGCACAGAGCCTGACACGGGGCTCAAACCCACGAACTGCGAGATTGTGACCTGAGTCAGATTCGGACACTCAACCGAGCCACCCAGGCGCCCCCCAATATAAGAAGTTAGATAGGCTTGGGGCGCCTGGGTGGCGCAGTCGGTTAAGCGTCCGACTTCAGCCAGGTCACGATCTCGCGGTCTGGGAGTTCGAGCCCCGCGTCAGGCTCTGGGCTGATGGCTCAGAGCCTGGAGCTTGTTTCCGATTCTGTGTCTCCCTCTCTCTGCCCCTCCCCCGTTCATGCTCTGTCTCTCTCTGTCCCAAAAATAAATAAACGTTGAAAAAAAAAAATTAAAAAAAAAAAAGTTAGATAGGCTTGAGAATTCATCACTTCTCTAAAAACTGAAGTACTCACTTAGTACTTACTTAAGAGAAACAATCACTATTAGCTCATCACTATCTGTTTCCGCGCCTAAGGACGCTAATACAAATACGCGGTCTTTGAGTGTGAGGTTCTTACTTAGTAGCTGGTTTTTGAGCAAAAACGGCTGTCGTGTTTTGAGTTCCCCGTCTTCAGGTGCACCATATTCTGTGGAAGAAGAAATAAAAAAGGATGAGTGAGAAGCCTTAAGCCACTGGAAGCAAAAACACGAACCATAAGTGTTTGCATAGCCTTTTCCCTTCCGGGGATAAACCTCGCAGCGGCTGCCACGCTAACCTGGCAGCGGGGTCCTTTTATTCAGTTACTGGTTTGCTTATTTTTAGGAAGGGCGGACGCAACTGCTTGCAAGCCTGGGACCCTCCATCACTGATCCTCACAGACGGCGCCCCGACTCGAGCTGGCAAGAGGAGGCTGGGCTTTCAGACACTTAGGACACTTTTTATTCAAAGTTTCACCTTTGCTAACCGTTCCCTCACATTCTGGGTCCTGAGAGAGAAGCCTGGTGTCATCTGGGACACAGCTCATGGGACACCTTCGAGTCTCGGCCAGAGCGTGCGACACCAGGCCGGGCGCTCAGCACCTCCCCCTGCCTGGGAAGGGGATCCCATAGGAGGACATCAGAAAAGCTGGAGCCTTCCTGCTCCAACTTCTGCTGGGCCAACCAGAGACCGCGTTTCTAGAAATACCCCCAAGTATCTGTGCTTTTGTCTCGTAGCGTTCTCAGCCGTGAAATACTGGGCCATAGGCACAGGAATGCGTTAGAATCTTCCCTTCCCGTCACCTCCCCCAAGTGCTGCAGAATTCACCTAAGGTGGCCAGGAAATTGGGCCAGCTAATAGAGTGATTTGAAAGCAATTCCCATAGGCAGCTTTTCTTCCTCAAAGATCATGTTCCAGCCTGAAGCGCTTATGCGGTGAGCTTCTTGCATTAGGAAATATATATTAAAAAAAAAAGAAAGAAAATCACATAGAAGTGAAATTTGGAATAATAATGAAGTCAAAACAAAATGGAAAGTTACATCAGGGACTAAGAATCATGAAGTCATGGCTTCAGTGCCTGAGGACCCAGGCTGGCGAGGGTGAGGAAGTACCTTGTGTTCCCAGTGCCCAAACCAGTAGGGGACACGCACACGGGGAGCTCTCAGGACAGAGCGCTGAGCAAGTACCGTGCACTCGTCTGAACTTTCCTGGACGTTAGAATTAGCTGGGGAGCTTAAATGCCAATGCCCAGATTCTACCTTGACATCTGTGTGGTTTTTTAAGTTTACTTATTTTTGAGAGACCAAGAGAGAGTGAGCAGGGGAGGGGCAGAGAGAGAGAATCCCAAGCAGGCTCCGCACTGTCCGCACAAAGCCCGACATGGGGCTCCAACTCACGAACCGTGAGGTCACGACCCAAGCCGAAACCAAGAGTCAGATGCTTAACCAGCTCAGCCACCCGGGCGCCCCTTAATTTTTAAAATGCCCTCAGTACGTTTCTGGGGACACACACCCCAATGTTTATAGCAGCACTATCAACAATAGCCAAAGTATGGAAAGAGGCCAAATGTCCATCGGTGGATGAATGGATAAAGAAAATGTGGTATATATATACATACACTGGAATCTTACTCGGCAGTCAAAAAGAATGAAATCTTGCCGTTTGCAACTACGTGGATGGAACTTAGAGGGTATTATGCTAAGCGAAATTAGAGAAAGACAAAAATCATGACTTCACTCACACGAGGACTTTAAGCGACAAAACAGCTGAACATAAGGGAAAGGAAACAAAAATAATATAAAAACAGGGAGGGGGACAAAACAGAAGCGACTCATAAATATGGAGAATAAACTGAGGGTTCCTGGAGGGGGTGTGGGAGGGGCGATGGGCTAAATGGTTAAGGAGCACGAAGGCATCTACTCCTGACGTCATTGTTGCACTATACGCTAATTTGGATGTAAATTAAAAAAAAAAAATTAAATTAAAATGCCCTCAGTACAACCCGAGTCGAGATACGCTGGAGTGCTTCCTGCCCCCCTTAAAGGAGGGAGAGTACCGCCTCCTCGAGCAGGGAGTCGGGTGAGCACGCAGACACGAGAACTTCCACGCACAGCTGCTTTCTGTCCCCGAATGCCAACCTCTCTCTTCCGGGAGCGCACGCCCTTTCCCAGCTTCCTTACTTCTGCTCTGACAGCTGCCTGCTTCTCTTTCCTAAAGGCAGTGGTTTAATTCTTGCTCCCAACTCGCTGGAGCGGCCCCAGGAAAGCACCCGTCAGCTATGCAGAGGAGTACAAAGAGACCCAGAGGAGAAGAACGGTGGCACCGAGGGTCCCCTTCGCTCCCCAGCCGTTCTAGCTGCAAGGCCGCTGGCAGGGAGGGGGGTGGGGGTCGCCGAGCGGGGAAGGCTCCGGGCCTCATGTACGTACTCAGGCAGAGGGACTGGTATCTGGGATGGGCTGCAAGAAATTCTTCATTTGGCCTGTTTTTGTCTGGATCCTGATGTCCGCCAGCCTTTTTCCATTCATTTCCAAATGCTTTTCGGTAATCAAGCTCAGCCCCACGCCTTTCCTCTGGTAGAATCTATATTAATGTGAATAAAAACAGGTCTGTTAAGGTGGGGTTTTTTTTAATGTTTATTTTCTTTTTTTTTTTTTTTTTTAATTTTTTTTTCAACGTTTATTTATTTTTGGGACAGAGAGAGACAGAGCATGAATGGGGGAGGGGCAGAGAGAGAGGGAGACACAGAATCGGAAACAGGCTCCAGGCTCTGAGCCATCATCAGCCCAGAGCCCGACGCGGGGCTCGAACTCACGGACCGCGAGATCGTGACCTGGCTGAAGTCGGACGCTTAACCGACAGCGCCACCCAGGCGCCCCTTTAATGTTTATTTTCGAGAGCTCATAAACAAGGGGGAGAGGCAGAGAGAGAGGGAGGCACAGAATCTGAAAACCGGCCCCAGGCTCCGAGCTGTCAGCACAGAGCCCGACGCGGGGCTCAAACTCATGACCCAGGAGATCGTGACCTGAGCGGAAAGAAGCCGGCTCCGCTGAGCCACCAACTGAACCGCCAGGCGCCCCCGTTAAAGTGTTCTTCTAGTGAGTGTTTGCATTTTGTACCCTGTCCTTCCTCCACTCTTCACACACACAGAATAATCACATCGAGAGGGACGACGCTTCATATGGCTTTACCTTTCCTCGCTAACACGGACAGAATTCAAGAGTTTACTGAAGAAGAAAAACCAGTTTCGGTCTTACGCTTTGCTTCATGAGAGTATTTGTCCACCTGCCGGCGTGTGGGCTGCGACAGGTGCCCTGGGCCCCTGGGGGCACTGACACCACAGGCAAACGGCCCCCACCTGGGCAATCGGCTGAGGAGAGGACAGGCTCTGCGGTTCTGTGTCCCGTCTGCCTCTGCCCCCCCCCCCCCCCCAGGAAAAGGAGCAGATGCCCAGAATCCCTCGCCCCTCCTCAAGGGGCAGCTAGACAACTTCTGTCCTCACCCGAGTAACCCGCCTCCTGAGGAGTCGGAAAGAAAGACTTCTTAGTACTGCACAAGGGTAGTATTTTACCATATGGGGGAAAAGCTACATCTGAACCCTTTACAAGATTCAGGGGCGCCCGGGTGGCTCAGTCGGTTAAGCGTCCGACTCTTGATCTTGGCTCTGGTCCTGATCCCATGGTTTGTGAGGTCGAGCCCCGTACAGGACTCCGTGCTGACAGCGTGCAGCCTCCTTGGGATCCCTCTCTCCTTCTCTCTGCCCTTCCCTCATTCACGCACTCACATGCGCTGTCTCAAACAACCAACCATAAAATACCTCATCGTGATACTAAGCGCCCACCTCACATTTGTTCAGGGTCTTCAGCTGACCGATTTTGGCGATGATGAACTGGCGTGTGGTCTGTGGTCCGCTGCCTCCTTCCGTCAGGGGGTTTCTTACGCAGGACAGAGCACGCAGACTCTGTAACTTATCCAGCTCGTTGATAAATGACCACTGAAACCCAACGTAAAAAATACGTGAATCTAAGCATATTTCAGGCTACTTTCCTAGACGATTTGAACCAGCCAGAGAAAAGCATGAATCTCCAGTTCCGATCGGAGGCACTGGATCTCATCATGCGCCAAGCACCCACTAAGAAGACCGTGCGCTTTTACTCTAGAACTGTGCCGTGTAAAATGACCGTCTGCTGACGGGTGAATTAAACTAATTTCTCTGTTAATATTTTTGGGTTTTCTGAGGAGTTTCACCCTGAGGAAGCACTTCTCTTTCAATCTAAAGTATCTTTTGACTACAGCAAAATAGAAAGCTTCTGCAGAGCAAGGGAAACCATCAACAAAACTAAAAGGCAACCTACAGAACGGGAGATCATCGCAAATGACGTATCCAATAAAGGCTGAGTCCAGAATATGTAAAGAACTTGTAAAACTGAATGCCCAAAAGACAAATACAGTAAAACCTTGGATTGTAACTTGTCCTGCGAATGTTCCGCAAGATGAGCAAACTTTTCTGATAAATTTAACGTGATAAACGAGCAATGTCTTGCAATACAAGTACTACGTGAGGCTGAATGTCACATGATCACAACTGAGCCAGTGGTTCTTGAAATTCGCTTTGATATATACAAGTGCTTTAGAGTATAGCTTGCCTCTGGAACAAATTATGCTCATAAACCAAGGTTTTACTGTGATTCGATTAAAAATGGGCAAAAGAAATGAACACATTTCTCCAAAGAACACATCCAGATGGCCAACAGATACAAGCAAAGATATTCAACGCCACTCATCATCAGGGAAATGCAAATCCAAACTACAATGAGGTATCATCTCACACCTGTCAGAGTGGCTAGTATCAAAAACACAAGAAGGAACAAGTGTTGGTGAGGATGTGGAGAAAAAGGAACCCTTGTACATTGCTGGTGGGAATGCAAACTGGTGCAGCCACTGTGGAAAACGGTACGGAGGTTCCTCAAAAAGTGAAAAATAGAACTCCCTACAATCCAGCAATCGCATTACTGGGTCTTTACCCCCAAAATACAAAGACACTAGCTTTGGGATACATGCACCCCTATGTTTATTGCAGCGTCGTTTACAAGAGCCAAATCATGGAAGCAGCCCAAGTGTCCATCAATAGGTGGCTGGATAAAGAAGACGTGGTATGTATGTGTGTGTGTGTGTATGTATACACACACACACACACACACATACACACACACACACACACACATATATATAGTAAAATATCACTCAACCCTCAAAAAGAATAAAATCTTGCCATTCCCAACAACATGGATGGAGCGAGAAAGTATTATGTTACATGAAACAAGTCAAAGACAAATACCGTATGATTTCACTCATGTGGGATTTAAGAAACAAATGAACAAAAGGAAAACACAAGAGAGCGAGACAAACTAAGAAACAGAATTTTAACTCTAGAGAACAAACTGATGGTCACCAGAGGGGAAGGGGGTGGGGGTGAAATAGGTGATGGGGATTAAGAGCACACGTATCACGATGAGCACTGGGTCCCGTGGGGAGGTGTTGAATCCCTGTATTGTACACCCGAGACTAACAGGACACTGCATGTTAACTCTACTGGAATTAAAGTTAAACACTTTAATAAAGAATAGTCTTAAAGTAAAATATTTTTTAATAGAAGGAACCTGCAAACTCCATCATAAGAGTGGAAGTGAGGATACAGTGTGCACATTGCGAAGAAGCTCTTACTTGCGAGATCTGATTGTCATTTACTACAAGGTACTGCAAGGAAGGAAACATTGCTGTTTTGCACCCTGGAAAAAAGGAGAATTAAGTCACACGGCAGAAGTGAAAGAAAGAGCAGAAGTATGGGCTACCGGGCAGGGGGAGTAGAGTTAATCTCAAATACCAGTTCCTGCATCCGGAAAATGTATAGAAGAAATTCCGACGTCAGAAAGGATTAGTTGTTCTAATCTGAAATTTAAAATGTTAAATTTGATTACAAGGAACAATATAAAATGCTACAGGCGGTCAACCAGACTAGATTTGTAATGCTCTTCCCCCACCCTGGGTTTTTGTGCCCCATGAAATGCTTAGAAACCACAGAGTCTGGTTCACGCTACGTTGTGAGGGCTCCCCAGTCACCTAACTGCTCTTGGTGCCCGCGGCGGTGCCACGTGTTAACGGGTCTCCAAGAGCAAACAGACATGATCTGACTTCCGTAAGTTTAATGAATGAAGACTTCTGACATTAGCACCAGGCCGAATTACCCTTTCCTCAATGACCTAGTACAGACACAAACTGCGCACTATGTGGTCTGCAAACACCTCCTCTACCTAAATTCAGAGAAAAGTTTCCCAAAGGGGATTCGTGTGTGAATTCCATCTGAGCAAGTACACACAGCCTACGATCCATTCACTAAAAACCTCCTAAGCACTGCTGTAACGGCATTTTAGGAGCAAATTACCTGGGGAGATACGCTATGAGAAACAGCTGATTTTCATCAATTAATGGATTAGAGGAAAGGTCTAATAACTTGACCGTCTGTAGAACATCCGCCGGCCTGTGTGGAAAATCAAAGTGTGTCAACATGAATTTAATCTGACTTGTCTTCAAAGATACGTGGCTTTTAAAATACCTGCATTTGGTGTAAAGGAGGTGAAGGGAGCAGGAGGCGAGTGGACAGGACTGTGAAAGGGCAAAAGGAGGGAGGGACCCTTGCAGTGCTGGAAATGTCCTCTATGTGGATGGACCAACCTCAGGATCCTGGCTGTGGTATCGCACCCATGGGAGAAAGTGGGTGATGGGTACAGGGGAGCTCTGGGCATTATTTCTTATAACTGCATGTGAACCTCAAATTATCCCCAAATAAACAGTTTCACTTAAAAACACCTGCATTCACCTGTATAATAAGTCGTTCCATACAGTGAAGTCTCATTAGCTTGAATCCTTTCATTGGGAATGTATTATAAATTTGCCCACGTTTAATTTCACATAGTAATTTAATGATATCAACAAAAGAGGCAAGACAACGTATTTAATTTACTTAAGGAAAGTAAGCTTTTCCATAGACTCAGTACATCAATCTTACACACACAGTGCTACCTACAATGCAGGATTTGATCCGTATAAAAGCATTTCCTCTAGAACCTCCATTTAGAAACAGAAGTTAACTATATTTCTATGAAGCTACTAAAGTTCTGGTCTTCAAATATGTTTAATTCAAGGCTTACACTCCGATGGGCTGTGAGTAATCTGTGAGTAATAAGCATTTTCCCATTCTTATTTGCAAATCCTCAAAAACAATAATGTTGGGGGGTGCCTGGGTGGCTTAGTTAAGTGTCTGATTCCATTTCTGCTCAGGTCATGATCTCACGGTCTGTGGGATCAAGCCCCACATCAGGCTGTGTGCTGACAGTGTGGAGCCCACTTGGGATTCTCTCTCCCTCTTTCTCTGCCCCTTCCCCCCATACTCTCTCTCTCAAAATAAATAAATAAAATTGATGATGGGTATAATGGAGATCATGTGTTTATTCAGGATGGCTGAATGGTGACACACACGTGGACGTGAACCCTTGTTACCTTTCTGAAATGGAGATGTCGTTAGACTTGAGGTACAGCTCCTCCAGGACCGGCCACCCGGGGGCGCACCGCAGCACCTAGAAGGGAAACTCCTGTCAGGGCGAAACAGCCTCTACTGGTCCTTCCTGTGTGTTTACTACTGTACCTTCCCCATCAATTCAGTTCAGTTACTGTTTGCGAAACAAAGTGCCCTACGGACATTTCATCGCAGACTCTAATTCGGGCCAGGAGTGCTAGTGGACGGGCGGTAACACTTAAATGTTAAGAGCTGTGTTTTAATGACACGGCCGCATAGACATCGGGCACTCTAAGCTACGAGCGGGCCATCCAGGGGCATCCTGAACTGTACAAGTCTCCTGCGAAGTAGACTTGCAGACAGGACAGTTTGCTTAACCAAAAAAGGAAGGGACTTGAGGTCCCCACCTGTCCTCGATTCTCAATGCCAACCCGGGTTTGCGAAGAAGACGCCAATTGGACGGAACTCCGCAACCATGGTTTCTAAATTTCCCCACTTGCACTTCATCCCCAGCATCTCCATCTCCAAGTGCCCTTCCTGTTCTGATGCTCAATCTGAACCCCACTCACCAGGAAGGAGCCCTAGGACACAGGCGCACCAGGCAGAGGTGATTCGTCCCTAAGGGAGGCATGTCCCTCGGTGGCATTTCATAGACGAACCACTTGGCTGGGGATATACTTGTCTGCACTTGGTTCGAAAAAGGAATATTCTGGGTGTGTGAGGTCAGTTAACCTCAAACAGAAAATAGTAGTGCCAGCTATAAATCCCAAACGCTGCCGGGTGAAGGACCCCCGAGTCCACTTTCGAGCCCAGCTGTATATGATGAACGGCGGCTTCCAAGAGCCAAACTGCAAACAAGAAAATGATGCGAGAATCTTTCGGCAGCTGCGCCTCGGAGCACTTGCGGGAAAACCCAGCGAGCTAAAAGCCCAATCCACAGCTAACTTGGGGGCTTTCTAAGTTCAGCCTGTGTGAACTGCACAGCATTGTGGAACGCCACCGTCTAGAACGGTGGCAGAACAAAACAGAAGGAGCCGAGAGAGAGAACACCGATCCCAGGATAGAAAATTCTACCTCACTACAACAATTTTGTAACTCCTTTCTGTGAGGCAGTTTAAAGGATCCTATTATTTGGATAATATGATTAAAATGAAGGCACAGGTGTGCCTCAATTGCCCATCAAGCCAAGAATTTAACATTTCTTATCTCTGGGTAATAAACTAAAGAAACATGATTACCTCAGCCCACGTTATTCCTGTTCGGTTAAGAACTAAAACCTTCAGTGCAGGAAATGTTCCAGCTAGAGATGGTGAAACCGAGGGCAGGTGCAGTTTATTCTCACTGTGTAGAAAAAGACGACACAATGTGCTGAATGCTTGCTCTCCAGGAGGCCCGAAAGTCATAGAAAGCAACAATTTGGGATTTAATATGAGGCGTTTGGTTTGTTTGCACCTTAAAATGAAATTAAAGGTGCCTGGGGGCGCCTGGCTGGCGCAGTCGGTTAAGCGTCCGACTTCAGCCAGGTCATGATCTCGCGGTCCGTGAGTTCGAGCCCCGCGTCGGGCTCTGGGCTGACGGCTCGGAGCCTGGAGCCTGTTTCCGATTCTGTGTCTCCCTCTCTCTCTGCCCCTCCCCCGTTCATGCTCTGTCTCTCTCTGTCCCAAAAATAAATAAAAAAACGTTGAAATTAAAGGTGCCTGGATAGCTCAGTCGGCTAAGCGTCCGACTAGGTTTTGGCTCAGGTCATGATCTCACGGTTCATGGGATCGAGCCCTACATCGGGCTCATGCTCGCTCAAAATAAACATTGTATTAAAAAATGGAATTAATTAGGGGCGCCTGGGTGGCGCAGTCGGTTAAGCGTCCGACTTCAGCCAGGTCACGATCTCGCGGTCCGTGAGTTCGAGCCCCGCGTCAGGCTCTGGGCTGATGGCTCAGAGCCTGGAGCCTGTTTCCGATTCTGTGTCTCCCTCTCTCTCTGCCCCACCCCCGTTCATGCTCTGTCTCTCTCTGTCCCAAAAATAAATAAACGTTGAAAAAAAATTTTTTTTTAAATGGAATTAATTAGGGGCGCCTGGGTGGCACAGTCGGTTAAGCATCCGACTTCAGCCAGGTCACGATCTCGCGGTCCGTGAGTTCGAGCCCCGCGTCAGGCGCTGGGCTGATGGCTCAGAGCTTGGAGCCTGTTTCCGATTCTGTGTCTCTCTCTCTCTCTGCCCCTCCCCAGTTCATGCTCTGTCTCTCTCTGTCCCAAAAATAAATAAACGTTGAAAAAAAAAATTTAAAAAAATAAATAAATAAATAAATGGAATTAATTAAAAACCAAAGGAGTCCAGACTATCAGTCCTACTGATACGCTATACCTGAGGCTGTAATTTTGCTTCTCCAGAGTCTCTAAACCCCTCTTTTCCATTAGGATGGATCAAATAAATCACCACCTTTTCAATTTTCTCTCATGATCCTCATCTCAGGACTCAATCCTGATGGTCTTTTTTTTTATTTACTTAAACATTTTTTTTCAATGTTTATTTTTGAGAAACGGAGACAGCACGAGCAGTGAAGGGGCAGGAAGAGAGGGAGACACAGAATCCGAAGCAGACTCGAGGCTCTGAGCTGTCAGCACAGAGCCCGATGTGGGGCTCAAACTCATGAACTGTGAGATAACGACCTGAGCTGAAGTCAGACACTTAACTGACTGAGCCACCCTGGCTCCCCCTGACAGTCTTTTTGAACAAAGATACCATTAAAACATGTTAGCCCTTATTTCCAGAAGAGGAGACACTGTGGGTCAACTTACACCCTTTGCTCTATTTGAAGCACAATTTAGGCCTGACCATCTACTATAACTGAATCTGCCTGAACCAGGCACAACCCACCTATCTGTGTAAAGCTGGCTCGAGTATAAAAGGGGATGCCTGGCTGAGGCCTTGGAAAATAAGGTTCAGAGATTGAAACTAAGCAAGAATTTGAAAAGGCCTGGAAAATTATGGCATTAGTGAAACACGTATCTTGATGGAAAATCCTTATCAGAACTGAATGAAACAGCAGTCCAGTGAAATTATTCATTCCTAAAGCAATTAAATGCTAGAAACTTCAGAATGGAGAAGCATCTTTTTTTTTTTTTTTTTAAAGATTTTATTAAGTAATCTCTACACCCAGCGTGGGACTCGCACTCATGACCCCAAGATCAAGAGTTGCACGCTCCAGTGACTGAGTGAGCCAGGGTGCCCCCAACAAGCACTGTTCATAGCACCTCTCCAATTCTTCAGTTAAATACCAACTCCTCCAGATGGCCCATCCTTCATGGTTAGACTCACGAAAAATATGGAGATCTTGCTCAACAGGCCAACCCACGCCAGCCAATCAAAGGAAAACACATTCCACCCCCCCACCCCAAAAAAGGGATACCTGGCTGGCTCAGTCAATAAAGCGTGTGACTCTTGATTTCGGGATCGGGAGTTGGAGCCCCACATTGGGCACAGAGACTAAAAGTGAGTAAAACACACCCCTAGAGTGAGTCACCTCGTGTGACCATTTGAAAAACTACAATAACCAAGGAATATTAAATACTAAGTCAAAGAAAAAGTTAGAGTAAGTAAAGTCTTAAATTCCAGTAAGCTGTCTCCCCCCTCCTTCCCACAGCGATGTCGTGAGGGAACAAGGAAAGATCAGGAGTTTTATACCAGGTGACAAATGGACGTCCAAGGGTTCATACCTGAGATTGAGAACTTCCAGGTGTTGGAGCTGATCAGCAATACTTAGGACTTCATCCCATGAGGACAGCAGGTTTCTTGACAAATCTACCCTTCTGATATCTCAAAGCACACATTAAGAAAGAGTGATATAGAAAGATTCAGACAAGACATGACAGTAGTTACCTCTTAATTCTGGAGCATGGATTTTTATTTACTTATTTTTTACCTTACACTCTCTATCTTGCTTGGAATTTTTTCCTTTTCTTCCCTTTACTTTTCCCTTTATTTATTTATTTATTTTTAATTTGAGAGAGAGAGAGAATTTTAGCAGGCTCCACGCTCAGCATGGAGCCTGACATGGGGCTCGATCTCACAGCCCTGGGATCATGATCTGACCCAAAATCAAGAGCCAAATGCTCAACCAAGTGAGCCACGCAGGTGCCCTACTTTTTGCCTTTTTAAATCACAGAACTCTTGCTTCAGATCCTGTGTCTCCCTCTCTCTCTCTGCCCCTCCCCAGCTCATACTCTCTCTCAAAAATAAATAAACATTAAAAAAATATTTTTAAAAGGAGGCACCTGGAGAGCTCAGTCCATTAAGTGTCTGACTTCGGCTCAGGTCATGATCTCACGGTTTGTGAGATCGAGCCCCACATCAGGCTCTATGCTGACAGCTCAGGACCTGGAGCCTGCTTTGGATTCTGTCTCCCTCTCTCTCTGCCCCTCCCTAGCTCACACTCTGTCTCTCTCTCTCTCTCTCTCTCAAAAATAAATACAAAAATTTTTTTTAATTAATCACCCAATTCCTTATTTAGAAATGAAAGTTTATCATATACTGCAAATGTAAGACAAACGTCTACAATCGAGTAAATAAGAACCAAATGTTATAACCAATGCTAAACCATCCTGAGGATGTCCAACAAAAAGAGAAAAGAGAACCGTGTTAGTGACTGATTTATTAAGCACCTAAGGTGTACCCGCAGGCCTTGTCCTGGGCACTACCTACGGCTGCGGCCTCACGGCAACGCACACGCCTTCTCCTACGGTGCATCGTTCTGCTCTGCAGGAACCTCCAAATCACGAGTGGCATCCCCAGGACACGCAACAGGGGTTAGCGTGGACAAATGTCCTAAAGTGCTATGGAGGATTTGGGAATTCAGGGGATAAATTAGGAGGACGGAAAGAAAAAGGCACCGAGCTGAATCCTGGAGGGGAGTGCCATGCCGTCCAGAAAGGCACAGCCTAGCAGAACCCCCGGGGACAGAGAAATGGGAAGAGAAGCTTGGAGCAGGACGGGGCGGCTAAAGGAGAATCTTGCATACCACTCTGCTATGGAGGGAAATTATTCAGCTCATCCATCTATCCTGCAAGTGTCGGGGCCCGGAGTATAGCAGCGAACACTGGGGGAGACGGCGTTAAGCACGTGGCTCTGCAACATGCCAGGTACAGACACAGGCTCAGAGTAACAGAGCAAAGGACAGAGGAAAGGGGTGTGTGGGGGCTGCATATACATTGGTGGTGGAAGCCCATCTTCTCTGTGAAGGTGCCACTTAAGCGGAGCAGCTCAGCAAATGAAGAAATGCCATCTTGGAGAAGAGCATCCGGGCAAAGAGAATGATACAAGCAAAGGCCCTATGGTTATAGAATGCAGGTGACCTACGACAGGGACAGCGAGCTCCAGTGTGCCTGGGCGGAGGGGGTGCGGGGTGCTGGAAATGTGGTCACATGGGCCGCAGGGGCCAGGCCACATCACCAAGGGCCCCGCAGGCCACTACACAATGTCGGCTGGTCTCTGAAACGGGAGGTACTGGGGGGTCAGGACCCTCCTGCGACCGCTGAGCTGGGTGCTTTCACACCCCACCATCAAGCTCCAGCCACCTTTCATTTCCATGACGCTGCTGACTAGGGGCTGTCGGGGTTCGTTAGAAACAGTGAGTCCAGGATCCTTCCCTCAAAGTGTAGGCCAGGATCATAAATATACCTGCTAGTCTGCCCAGAGCACGTGGACGCCTGCATTCTGAAATCAACTCCAAACTCTAACAGTTTCACACACCGCCCTCACGCACGTGCACACACACGCACTGCCCCTCGTGCACGCACAGTCCAAGGAGCTCCTGGCGTTGCACGGTGCCTGCTCGCAGGGACAGACCCTGCGCCCCGTGCAGAGTCAGCTGCTTCCCAGCCCGGCAAGCTCAGGGCCCCGGCACTCCCGCAGCTTGTCGTCTGGACTCAGGGAGGGACCTCGGAGGGGGCCACCGAAAAAGGATGACAATTACACACAGGCAAAACTTCCACTTCAGGTGGGAATTCAACCAGGAACTGTGAGACATTCATCACCACATCTGCAAATATCAGCCGTGACTTGATTATCTCACGGAACCTCATTGCTTCTAGTCTGGGGGACGCTTTCCCCCCAGGAGAGAGCCACGTAAAAAAGCACGATGCTGCCTCTCTAGCACACTGCTGACAACTCTGAGCAATCCAACTGCAGACGTTCCCAAACCCATCTACTGGCCACATCTTTTCTGATATGTTGAAAATAAGTGTTGAGCCACCCAATTCCCAATCTTCTCAAATCGCTGGGGAGCCGGCCGGGCAGATCACAGAACGCTCCAGACGCTGCCGTGACATCCCTACCAAACTACACCCTCCGCCTCAGTTCCCTTAACCAGGGAGGAAGGGACCACGTTGGTTCAGCCCATGGGGGCGATGGAAGGGGCTGCTCACAGGCAAGGTGACCGGGTCCCGACTGACCCGCAGGCTGAGGAAGTAAGACACCCAGACATGCTGGCCGGGGAGCTCTGCTCTGATTTCGGTCACCATAAAGGATGCACCGTAGGTGTAGTTAGAAATAGTTAGAAATAGCTGGCTAAAGGGGCACCTGGGTGGCTCAGTCGGTGGAGTGTCCGACTTCGGCTCAGGTCATGGTCTCGTGGTTCGTGGGCTCGAGCCCCACGTCGGGCTCTGTGCTGACAGCTCAGAGCCTGGAGTTTGCCTCAGATTCTGTGTCTCCCTCTCTCTCTCTGCCCCCCCCCCCCACTGTCTCTCTCTCTCTCTCTCAAAAATAAACATTAACAAAAATTGTCTTTAAATATTCTGTCTCTCTCTCTCTCTGCCCCTCTCCCCAACTAACATGCTCTTTCTAAAATTAAAATTAAAAAAATTTTAAGTTAACTCCCATTTGCCAGTGGAAGTTGTTGTGTCTTTAAACTTATCTCCCATATTTTTAGTTGTGGGCATGAAAGCAACGTAGGGCAAACACACACACCCCACTTCCAGGAGAAGGTAGAGAGAAGAGATTACAAGCCCTGGAAAAGCCTGTTTGGAGGTACTGTGACAGATGCACGCAGCTGCCTGAAACAGGAGAGAGGAGTCTGCTCGCTCATAAGGTGGTGGTCCAGGGGCCCCAGGGCTGGTGCAGGGGCCCTGTGATGCGGTCAGGCTCCTCCTCTGCTGGCCCAGGCCGTGCTGGACGGTCATCTTCACACAAGACGGCGGCTGGGCCCTGGGCGTCCTGTCCACACTCGAGGCAGGGAGCAGGGTAAAGGCTCTGGGCAGAAGGCAGACGCCAGCCAGGTCTGGCCCCTCATAAGAAGCCCTGTCCAGAGACTTCTGCTTGACATTTCCTTGGCTGGGGCGTGCACACTGCCTCACCTGCAGGCCAGGGGGCCTGGGAAGGCGAATAACTCACCCGGGCAGCCACTGCACCTGGTGAAACAGAGATGCCCTTAGGAAGAAAGCTGGGGACAACAGACACAGGGCAGGCGACTGGCAGGGGTGTGGCACCAGGGCCAAGCCCAGCGTCCGATACTCCGTGAAAAGGATACTAGGACACGCTTTGGCAATTGCTCCTTTGTCGCCAGCACAACTCACCACGCAGTTCCTCAGAGAAACTTCCTGCAGCTTGCTCAGCTGACTGCATGAAAAATAGAGTTCACACGTATGTACAAGCATGTACATGTCCCCTGGCTCTTTCAAACCTAAAAAGCATTTCAGACATATCAAAAGTCACCAAAAATAACAAATACCGGCACCCACCACCCACTTTAAGAAATAAAGCTTTAGGGGTGCCCGGGTGGCTCCGTCGGTCGAGTGTCCAACTCTTGATTTCAGCCCAGGTCATGATCTCACAGTTCATGAGTTCGAGCCCTGCGCTGGGCTCTGTGCTGACCATGCAGAGCCTGCTTGGGATTCTCTCTCTGTGCCCCTCTCCCCCACTCTCACTTTCTCTCTCTCAAAATAAACAAACATTAAAAAAAAAAAAAAAGAAAGAAAGAAAGCTTTAAACTACAAAGAAAAAAAGCAAGCATCACACACACTACAAATAGAAATGAAGTCCTCTGCGTTCCTCCCAGAACATTTCCCTTCCTTCTCTGCTCCCTTTGGATAACCAGTGTCCTACACTCGGTGTTTATTTAAACTTAACCATTGAATAGTTTTACCACACATTTGCATACCCCTAATTATAGTATTTCCTGTATAATGAAATTTGATATAAACGGTATCCTACCATATTTATCCCCCTCCAACCTTTTCCCCGTCAACAGTATATTGGTCAGCAGTGAGATTTAGCTATTCTGACCCATGTACTCTAGAGCCACTCATTTTTATACATTATAGACCACAAATAATTTATTTACTCCTCTGATTATTCCCAACCATGCTGTGTACCTGCTGCTCTCACACATGAAAGTCTCTCTAGGGTTACATCCTGGAGAGCGTGCGTCCCTTCAGCTTTATTACGTGATCTCTGAAGCCACTTCTTAGGTGTAGAGAATCTGCGTTTTCTACTCAAAGAGCCCGTGTGTCTAGTCTCCGAAGAGTATCTAGAACATGAAATCTGGAGACCCATCGCCGGGGTTCAAATCCCAATTCCACTACTCCCTTTGGACTTCAGGAAGCTAAAATCCCTGGGCCTCCGATTCCACAGCTTTAAAATGCTGTGGCATACACACGTGTTCACAGCATCATTACCGCAGGAGCCCAAGGGTAGAAACAACCCAGGAGCCCATCGATGGATGAACGGATAAACAAAGGGCAGTGCATCCACACGGTAGAATACTACTCAGCCTTAAAAAGGAAATTCTGACATACAATCCACTGTGGGCAAACTTGAGAACATGATGCTAACTGAAAGAAGTCAGTCACCAAGAGACAATACCATATGATTCCACTCACGTGAGGTTCCCAGGAGTCAACTTTGCTGACAGAAAGCAACATGGTGGCTGCCAGAGGCTGGGGGTGGGGGGAGGGAAATGAGGTGCTGTTTGATGGGGACAGAGTTTCAGTTTGGGAAGGTGAAAAGGTTCTGAAGATGGAGGGTGCTGACGGCTGCACAACAATGTGAATGTAGTTAGCACCACCAAACTAGACTTAAAAATGGTTAAGATGGGGGGCGCGCCTAGGTGGCTCAGTCGGCTGAGCGTCTGACTTCAGCTCAGGTCACGATCTTGCGGTTTGTGAGTTCGAGACCCGCGTCGGGCTCTGGGCTGACAGCTCGGAGCCTGGAGCCTGCTTCGGATTCTGTGTCTGGCTCTCTCTCTGTCCCTCCCCGCCTGCTCATGCTCTGTCTCGCTCAGTCTCAAAAATGAATAAAACATTAAAAAAATAATTTAAAAAAATGGTTAAGATGGTATATTTTGTGTTGTGTTTTTTTTTTTAAATAATCTTAAATGCTATAATTAGTGAGTTAGCATTTGTGAAACCTCAGAATACTGCCTGATACACAGTAAGTTATTCTGTAAGTATTTATAAAAATAGGGGTGCCTGGGTGGCTCAGTCAATTGAGCATCTGACTTCGGCTCAGGTTGTGATCTTGCGATTCATGAATTCGAGCCCCACGTCAGGCTCTGTGCTGACAGCTCGGAGCCTGGAGCCCGCTTTGGATTCTGTGGGTCTCTCTCTCTCTGCCCCTCCCCGGCTCACGCTCTGTCTCTCTCGCTCTCAAAAATAAACAAATATTTTTTTTAATGTTTTTAATAAATAAACAAGTAAATAAATGATAAACTGACAACCTTTGAGGGAAACACTCAGATGAAGACACAAGGCACATACTATTACAATCATCAGAATCTGGGGGAAAGGCAGCAGCAAAGGTCTAACACAGAACCTTCTCAACCTGCTCAGTTCACAGCGCTCTTGGTGTTTTAGTAATTTTTTCAGTGTGTCCCTGAGACAAACAAAACACCTCAGTTTCCATTTAGTAAGTAGTGAGGGCCAAACAACATAACTATTTATGTCCTGTGAACTTAGTGTCAGCTGGGCCCTGCACAACTTCCCAAACCCTGGAATCAGATTGGACATCACTATCTCCATTTCTTGTTTCCATGATGATTTTCAGGAGATGTTTTTTATCACAGCCATCACCAAAAACCCAGCTTTGCAGGGATAGGACACCCACAAAAGGAACCGCAGGAATATCATGAAACTGAACAACCTCAAGCTAATAGCTTGCTCTGTGTCCAACAGAGGTCACCATTCCCCTCTAAAGTTAAAAATACCCTGCTGTGCCAGTGAGTTCACTGCAGTGCCCAGGGGACCTCACTCCAAAGCCAAAGCCATGTCCAAGAGAAATCCCACAAACTGGTTTTTCTTTTTTTAATCCAATTTTTATAAGTCTTAGTGGTACAAACTCAGAGCTGGTCAGCTGGATATTATTAAGGAGGTAATATGATGGCTTAAGGTAGAGGTTTCTTTCCATCCTTAACACAGATGACTGAATTTCACTGCACAATCTCACTTGTTATCCCCAGCAGCTCTAACAGCTTAGGTAATGCTCTGCAAATGAAGAAACTGAGGCTTAGAATGAGGCATACTAGCTCTAACAGCTAAAAAGTGTCAGGGTTAGAAGTTGGCTTAGCTGACATCTGAACCCAGCTTGACCCCATCATTGGTCATTTCCAAGAAAGTCACTGGCAATTACTGAACACAATGATGCTCAAATAGTAGGGTCATTCCCCAACCCCCAAATTCTTGAGTTATACAGTTGTTCATAAGCCAGGGGAGAAAAATCGGTTTGCAATTTGTCAATATTCACAGAGCTGTGGTATTCTCTGAAAGAGATTAACCAATAAGAAAAAACTGTGCCTCTTTTGGGGCAAAAGATACCACGATATGTGCATTTTTTTCATTACTTGCATTTTAAATGGAAAAAAATAAAGCCAAGAAGTCCAACCCTATGAAGCACATAGTTCTTCAAATCTAAGTAAACCAGTAGGATAAAAAGCAAATATTCATGACCGTTATCTCTCGGTGGCAGCATTAAGTCATAACCTCCTTTTGTTCAACTTATAGCTCCTAAATTTTCACCAATGAGTGTAAACTGCTTTGTGATTAACTGTCAAGTTGTTGCGTTTTTAAAAATCTCAATTTACTCAAAGTTTTTTTCCTCCTTCAGTTTTATTTTTTTATTGAAAAAAATTACATATAGGAAAGTACGTGCATTAGCCTACGTATACATAACTACACATCTCAGTGATTTTAAGTGAGTTTGCACAGGTGACCACCACCCAGATCAAGAAATAGTACAGGGTCGCCTGGCTGGCTCAGTCGGTAGAGGACGCGACTCTAGATATCAGGGTCGTGAATTCAAGCTCCGTGTTGTGTGTGGAGCCTACTAAAAAATAAAAATAAATAAAGTGAAATGATAAAAAAAAAAAAAAAAAAAAGACATAGTACATTCCCAGGACTCGGGAAGGCCTCTTCGTGCCCGACACCTGCTTCTCCCTCCCCTTAAAACTGTCTATTCTGACTTCTAACACTATAGATCAGTTATGCCTGCTTTTGACCTTCGTATAGACGGCATCACATGACGTGTACTTCCTGGTGTCTGACTCCTGGACGCTATGTTTCTGAGATTTCACCCACACTCTTGCACAGAGCTGTTGTTCGCATGTTCACTGCTGACAGTATGCCACCAAATGAATGCAACACTATTCATCCGTTCTAGGTTTACAGATATTTGGATTGTTCCCGTGAATTTTCTCTTGTTGTTGTTTATGGGGGTCATCTATGCTACAAAGCAGAGGTATCAAAGAAATGAATTTATTCTTCAACACTGTCACCATGTGCACTTTATATTTTGTATTATGTTAAATATTAACAACAGATAAATAAGACAGCAAATAAACGTACTTTGAACAAAATCACAGTTTAATTCTTTCACTTGAGAAAGTAAAAGATTGCAGCCCTAATAAGCCACGCGGCTACAAACCTCCTCTCCACAGCGGCCACCAGGGGTCGCTACGAAGTCACCTCATCCAGGTCAGGGTCAAACACCACAGCACTGACCATCACTTGACCTGCATATCCTGGGAGGTTCTTGTGCACTTGTGTCTTTGTGGGAACATGAGCTTCTACTCACTCTGATTCAGACAGTGCGTTGGAGCAGAAAGCCCCTCTGCATAGAACCACGATGTCCAGAGAGTTTCAGACAACAGAATGTTTGCATGCACAGTTCTACAATGGATTCTTTAGTGCCCCTCAGACTGCTACATAATAATCTGAGATCTTTCTAAAAGCAAAAGCCCATGGTATTCTGATTCAGGTTTGGAATGGGACCCAAGATTCTGCAGTTTCACAAGCAGCCCATGTGACAAGGGTGTGCAGCCAGAGATGGAAGCTAACTCAGTTCTAGATGGCACCAGCATGCCACAAGGCAGGTGAGGCCTCTGCTCCCATTTCTGACTTATCTCCAGTTAGAAATGTCACCATGAAATAAAAAAGAACCAAAATGTCAGTCTTAGTTACTTATCATACAAGACAGTTGGCATAAATATGAATAATGGGCAACCTAATGTTTTAATTCCATCTGGAAAAGCCCAACAACCCTATACCAAATTAAGAATTTTAGTTTCCCTGAAGACTTCAATCCTCAGATTCATCTGATTTCAATTTGTGTTTGTGCAGGAAGGCCAGACCAGTTTGGAAGCAAAGTGTTGAGTATCAAAACACAGTCAGTCGGGTGAACTTCATTCAATCCTGACCAGTGATGAAATGGTCAAAGTCAGTTCTGCCCTTATCAATTCTACATACCTTTGCTGTTTTATGACAGAGTCAAAACCAATAGTTTCCACAGGTTTATTTCCAATTGTAACAGGTTGCTCTTTTCCATCTTCCTCTGGTCCATCTTCTAACACGTAGCGATTATTCACTGCAGTGAGAAAGTCTACTCCAAAATTTACTTTGTTTGGACGAACAAAGGATCCTCCTGTTGGGTGCCTGGGAAAAAGGAGAAATGGAACAGATAAAGTATCATCAATGTGGACATTTAAACACAAGGACACATTTGAAAATCCTCTGTAAATTCAGTCTGCCAAGAATGTAAAATGTCTGCATTTACAAATTTGTTCACAAATATTTAGTAGCAAATAAAAGCAATCACACATTTTTTAAAGATTATCTTTTTTAGTAATCTCTACACCCAGTGTGGGTCTTGAACCTACAACCCTGAAATCAAGAGTTGCATGCTCTACCAACTGAGCCAGCCACACGCCCCAACAATTACATAATTTACAAAAAGAAGAGAAAGAAAATTTCATCCACCAGAATGGTCATAAATGCAATGTTCTGAAGGCCAGCAAATTTTTCTCTATGCCGAAAAATCAAAATCAGCATAAAAGGAAAATAATATACAAATGTATAATTGATACGATTCCTCAAAAAGGGTTGTGAGCTTATGCAAGCGTATCAAGTCCCAACAGGTCAACAAACAAGAAATAAGGAACAGACAATTTGCACAAGAGGAAACGGAAGTATTAAATCCATAGGGGGACGTTTCACCTTGCTAATTAAGAAATGCAAATTCAAATAATTAAATTATTCTCAACAAAACTGGCAAAAAATAAAGAAAAACCCTAACACCTCAAGGACCTCAAGACTGGATTTTTCATTGTATAATCCTACTCTAGGGAATTTGTCAGCAGACAATCATTTAAAAATAAAAACAAAATTGCATTTACAAAGATTCTGTATAATAGCATTTATTTGTGACTGAGGAACTCTGGACACCATAAAAAAGCCCAGCTGAATAAGAACTATTAATTCAACCAGACAGACGCAGTCATTAAAAATTCTAGCTATAACACTTAATGAAGTTACAAAATAATGTTGAGATTTTTAAAAATCAAACCAAATTGTGCATGACACACCTATAGAGGAATCATATCCAGACAGAAAAGGACTGAATAAGGACACAAAGAAATGAAAACATTTAAAAAACAACTTGAACTAAATATATTTTAAAAAGCTTAAATATGGGGCTTAAACAGAGAATGTGGGAAGAATTCTACAGAAACATAGGATATTTTACCACAATTTCAGCTATTAGAGCAATTCTTAGTAATAACCTCTAGCAGGATTTAATGGAAAGACTAATTGTATTACTGTATGCAACGGCCACTCTGTCAGGCTTTCAAGAGATTCAAAGTGGATCTTTGGACCCCTTAAATGTCAGCATCCACTATTACATCATGGCAACAAGACCTTATTTTTAGGATAATCTAAGTATGCGCTATAAAACAGCTATACATGTTAATATTAATCACTTAAAAGAGTAAATGGTGAAATACATGAATGGCCAAAAATTACAAATACTATTTCGGCTCGTTACCTTTAACTCTTAAAGAAATCGAACCTTCCTAGAACTCACCAGAATTTAAAAGGATGAAAACTTATACTGATAAATTTTGACCATATCAACATACACTTTTTTTTTTTAAGTGGGGCCACAGAGAGCACAACAATGTGAAAGGGACTTGTGATCCCCAGCAGTCAGAAGTGATGTCTCAGGGAAGCAGAAATGGCACAGAGGTCACTAGAGCACCCTCCCCCCCCCCCCCCCCCGAGTGTGGTGTCCTGGAAGGCAGTGACGAAAGGGGACGTGTCCAGTGCTATGGAAGGATGTGAGGGGACGGCTGAGGCTGGCCACCAAACCTAGCAACTAGAAGGCGACCCTGGTAGGAGCACTGGGGCGGCAGCCTGGCAGGTGAGTTCCAGAAAGGGAGAGGACACTGGGCCCAATGGCTACTCTCGCCCAGAAGGGCTTTACTGCAAAGGGGAGAAGGGCACAGGGCAATGGCTGAACAGAGACAGGGGATTAAAAGAGGGAATGTCTTAATGATGGGAGGGTAGATCTGGTCTGTATGCTGTCGAAAATAATCCAATGGACAGAGGAGAATAGAAGACGCAGGAAATTAAAATTTCTATCGCAGCAAAATCAAGTTCTGGGTCTCTACAGTATGTTGTGATATCAGAGGATCACTGACTACTGGAAGCTTCCTAGAAAATATTACATTTTAGCCTAGGATAGGTTCATGCTGTAAAAAAATGCAGTTCTGTTTTAAGAAGTGCAGTTACATTACTCAGCTAGAGAGCTCAGATACAGCTAGCATCATTTCTTAAAGAGTTCAAACAGATCTTCTTTAGAGATTATCTAGGCTAGGACTCCTCAAACATAACCTAAAAAGCAGGGGGCCTGGGTGGCTCAGCTGGGTAAGTGTCCGACTCCTGGTTTCAGCTCAGGTCATGATCTCATGATTCGTCAGATTGAGCCCCACATTGGGCTCGGCGCCTCTCTCTCTCTCTCTCAAAATAAATAAACTTAAAAGACAACAACACCTAAAAATCAGAAAATCGCCTGAAAAATCTTACTGGATTCCACCCCGGGGATACTCATTCAGTGGGGCTGGGCTGGAGCCCAGGAAGTTGCCTATTTAAAACAATACTGAGGGCTCCTGGGTGGCTTAGTAAGTTAAACGTCTGACTTCGATTCAGGCCATGATCGCACAGTTTGTGGGTTCAAGCCCCACACTGGGCTCTCTACTGTCGGCATGGAGTCTGCTTCAGATCCTCTGTCCCCCACTCTCTCCCTCTGCCCCTCTCCTACTGGTTCTCTTTCTCTCTCTCAAAATACATACTCCAGTTGGGGATCCTGGGGTCCACTGTTAGAGAGATCACGGCTATGGCCCAAAATCTTGGATTTCTGACTACTGGTGCACTGCTATCTTCTCCCAGGTCTCTGTCTGGGCTTATAGATACAAATTAATGGCTCCTTTTGGTAAATTGAACACATTCCTTAAATTCCTAGTTAACCTATACATTCCTCAGATGGGAGGCAGGATCAGGATAGACTGGGAGCAGCTCTGGAGTCAGGCAGAGCTGGGATCCCCCAGGGCTCCATTACTCACTGGCTATATGACCTCAGACAACTGAATTTACATTCTCAGCCAGCTGCCTCAACTATAAACCCCTATCATCAAATGAGGTTATTTATAAGGATCAAATACACCATCACTACATTGCCCAGCGTAAGCCATCTGTCCTTTCCATACAGTACTGTATCTCATGTACCATTAAACATAAACCCACATGTTCTCAAATACTGGGATATCCCAGAAGCCATACTCTCTAAACTCAAGTGGCTGCCAAACTTGTTCAGATGGGCTCCTGCGGTGTAGAACATCAATGATGACATAATTTCGTGATACAAACTATGTAGTTTTGCTAAGAAAAAAAAATGCAGTTACTAATACATGCAAGATAAGGTTCACACACGACATCGGGCACAAAGCTGCTATCTACTGCTACATAAAAACTGCCCCCAAAGCATAGGGGCTGAAAACAATGATTTACAGGGCGCCTGGGTGGCTCAGTCCGTTAAGTGTCCAGCTCTCTGGCTCAGGTCACAACCTTACAGTTTGTAAGTTCAAGCCCCACATGGGGCTTTCTGCTGTCAGTGCAGAGCCTACTTGGGATCCTCTGTCTCTCTTTTCTACCCCTCTCCCGTTCGTGCTCTCTCTCAAAATAACATGAAAAACAAATAAAAGCAATAGCCATTATCACGGCCTGTGAAGGAATGGAACTCTCTATTTGGGGCTCTGTCAAGTGCTTTGTATGTGTTGTTTAGTTTAAAAAAACACACACACAAATTAAGAAACTGGAAGCAGCAAAACGAAAGGTTATTATAAAGGAAGATTAAAGGTTATTACAAAAAAAAAAAAAAAAAAAGCAAAACCCTCCAGAAATATGGTATCATTAATTTGTGAATTTCTCATCTGTAAAACATTTAACTTGTGCATAAAAGTTTAGACACCAATGCTTTGAATGTTCCAAAAGAGCAGCATGTATTGAGTAAGTAATATTACACAACTCAATACTTTGACAGTCTAGTAGGTGCTAAGAATGAGGCAAGGTGCTTTCATAACACAGATATCTTCATTTGAATAGGCTCATCTAGAACTCTTAGGTTTACTGGCAAGATGCGCTTCCAAGAAACAGAAATGCGCCCTCAACAAGGAACACTCCATGCCTCCGAGTAAGAGGAAATGGCGACATGCACCAGGCTGGATTTCAAAACCATGCAGCTTACTATTGTCTGCTAGGTGCTTCTCCTTCTCCTTTTTTTGAACCAGAATATCTACTGCAGTTACTCTGACCCTCTCATCACTGCATGCTGGGTGTGAGGAGGGCCGATAACTTTTTACTTCCCAGACCTCTGGATCCAGGAGCTCCTGATGGGCACCTACACCAGAAAATGCATCCAAGGAGCCTCACTGGCACCTGGAAGTAGTTTGGCAACACCTTAGATTTCGAGCCAGGGCCAAAAGGGGTGAGACTCTTGGGGGTGAGAGGAGCGAATGTGACATGGGGAAGAGAGGTGAGTAATGGTGACAGCTGGTGAACTGTGGTAAGTTACTTCCACAGATGACTCCAAGCCCACATGCCCTTTGGCAATGGGATTTTGCCACTTGTCCCATCAACAAAGGCCTATTCCCCCTCCTCTTGAATCTAGACTCACCCAGTGACTTGCTTTTACCAAAAAGGAGTGAAAAGAGGCCTCGCAGCCTCCATTTTCACCCTCTTGGAAAACAGACACCGTGAAGAACCTCATGCTAGACTATGGTGAAGGGCCGTGGGAAGAAAGAGAGAAACTGACCCATCTAGAGGAGTTCAAGCCCCACGCTGGGTGTAGAGATTATTTAAATAAATAAACTTTAAAAATATATACTCTTATGCCTCCTGAAAGGATGTGTATCACAAAAAGAACCTTGGGTCTAATGTGTATTCAACAAAGAAGGAGAATCTTTGTGGAATCTTGCAGGACAACCAATAGATTGGTAAAAAAAGAATGGTACTTTGGTCCTACCACAGGCATCAAACAGGATCCTACGTGTAAATGCTTATGAAGATAAAGTAGCACAACAGAAGCAGTATTATCGAAAATAAAACATTTATGGAACTGTATAACATTTTCAATAAAATATTATGGTTGAAACAAATGCTTCAATAAAATATTATGGTGCTTTTTCTGAAGTAAATTGCAGAGATCGCTTTTGGATTATCTCCTTGCGTTTTCTGTCAGGGCAGCACACAAAGAGATCTTGTGTTTACTGCCAAATAAATGCTACTAATGGTAAACATCTCATGCGCACAAAGCTGAACGAAGCCCCAAGATGTAGTCAGGTGTTGAAATAACTCCAGACAGTTTAGGATAATAGTTTATATATCTCAGTCTATCTAAATGTGTACAAACAAGTAGGTTTTGCATCTAAGTGACAGTTACGAGAATCTCACATTTATAAAACAGGTTTTAATTTACAAACTAGTGAAATCTGACATTCTAATGAAATGAAAGTATGAAATTTATCAAATAGTACTGGTTTGCCTTAAAGGAGTAACATGGGGGGGGGTGGAAATGGAGGAAGATTTATCTTTTTTCTGTTTTTTGGAAGATCTATTTTTCAAACATTATGTGACTTAAATGAAAAAATAATCCTAGTGGCAGTAATCAAATGAGAAAAAAAAAATAATAAAAGGCACCCAAATTGGTAAGACAGAAATAAAACTGTCACTATTTGCAGACGACATGATACTATATATAGAAAACCCTAGAGAATCCACCAAAAAAACTATTAGAATAAATCAATTCAGTAAAGCTGTAGGATACAAAATTAATACACAGAAATCTATTATGTTTCTATACACTAATAATGAAGTAGCAGAAAGAGAAATCAAGAAAATGATCCCATTTACTTGTACACGCAATTACCTAGGAACAAATGTAACCAAGGAGTGAAAGACTTTTACTCTGAAAACTGTAAGACACTGATGAAAGAAATTTAAGAGAACACAAACAAATGGCAAGATATCCCACGCTCATGAATTGGAATAATAATGTTGAGATGTCCATACTACCCAAAGCAATTGACAGATTCAATACAATCCCTATCAAAGGACTGTCAGCAGCACTACACAGAACTAGAACAAACAATCCTAAAATTTGTATGGAAGCACAGAAGACCCAGAATAGCCAAAAGCAATTCTGAGAAAGAAGAACAAAGTGGATGTATCACAATCCCAAATTTCAAGCTACACTATAAAGCTGAAGTAATCAAAAACAATAAGGTATTGGCACAGAACACATAAATCAGTGGAACAGAATAGAGAACCCGGGGCGGGGGGGAGGGGGGGGGCAGAAGGGGGACCTCTATGACATAGGAGGCAAGAATACAATGGGGAAAGAGCAGTCTTTCAATAAATGATGTTGAGAAAACCGGACAGCTACATCCAAGAGTGAAACAGGACCACTTTCTTACACAGTGTGCAAAAATAAATTCAAAATGGATTAAAGACCTAAATGTAAGGCCTGAAACCATTAAACTCCTAAAAGGAACATAGGCAGTAATCTCTTTAACAAGATTTTTCTGGATATGTCTCCTCAGATAAGGGAAACAAAAGCAAAAATAAACTATTGGGACAACACCAAACTAAGAAGCGTTTGCTCAGGAAGGAACCCATCAACAAAACAAAAAGGCAGGGGACCTGGATGGCTCAGTTGGTGAAGCATGCAATTCTTGATCTCGCAGTTGTGAGTTCAAGCCCCACAGTGGGTGCAGAGATTACTTGAAAACAAAGTCTTAAAAACAAAAAGAAAGGAGAAGGCAACCCACTGAATGGGAGAAGATATTTGCAAATGACATATTCATTAAGGAGTTAATATCCAGAATGCATAAAAAACATACAACTCAACATTAAGAAAAAACAAATAATCCAACTAAAAGATGGGTAGAGGACTTGAATAGACATTTTTCCAAAGAAGACACACAAAGGCCAACAGACACATACGAAGACACTCAGCATCACTAATCCTCAGGCAATGAAAACCAAAACCATAAGGAGACACCAGTCAGAACAGCTACCACCAAAAAGGCACTAAGTAGGTGTAGGCAAGGATGTGGGGAAAAGGGAACCCCTGTACACTGTTGATGTGAATGTAAATTCATGTAGCCACTAAGGAAAACAGTACGGAGGTTCCTCAAAAAACTAAAAATTGAAATACCAGGGGTTGCTGGGTGGCTCTGTTAAGCATCTGACTCTTGATCTCAGCTCGGGTCTTAATCACAAAGTCGTGAGTTGAAGCCCTATGTTGGGCTTTTAAGTTGGCATGAAGCCTACTTAAAAAAAAAAAAAAAAAAGAAAAAAGAAACAAAAGGAAATACCATACAATCCAGCAATTCCACTGCTGAGTAATTACCCAAAGAAAACAAAAAACACTAATTGAAACACACATATGCATCCCTATGTTTATTGCAGCATTATTTAAAATAGTGAAGATACAGATGCAACCTAAGTGTCCATCCATAGATGAATCCAAAAGAAAGATGTGGTGTAGACAGACATACAAATACACAATGGGATATTTACTCGGCCATAAAAAGACTGCAATCTTGCCATTCACGACAACACAAATAACACTACGTGTTCACGACAACACCGTAAAGGGGATTGTGCTAAGTGAAATATGTCCGACAGAGGAAGACAAACACCGTATGATTCCACTTATATGTGGGATCTAAAAAACAAATGAACAAACAAAATAAGAACAGACTCCTAAACACAGGGAACTGGTGGTTACCAGAGTGGGGAGGAAGGTAGGGATAAGCGTAACAGGAGAAGGGGATGAAGAGGTACAAACTTCCAGTTAAAAACAGGTCACGGGGGTGACAAGTACAGTATAGGGAATATAGTCAATACTATTGTAGCAATAATACATGCTACATGCATGCGTCTGTAGGGTGACAGTGACTGCGCTTATTGTGGCGAGCGCTTGATTGACAGCATCGTCAAACGCAATGTTGTACACCCAAAACCAACAAAACACTACATGTCAACTATACATCAACAACAAAATACATGAAAAAGCATAAGCACGCAAGTTTAAAAACTAGCACAGTTATAATAAATGATAAAACAACAATGCAAAACAAATACCATGGTTTTCCTTTTTGTTCTTAAAAATCTACACTTTTTAAACAGTGGTAATGAATCATTCAAGAAGAAATCTTTATTACGCTTTAGTTCGGCTGCAGGCAGATGAAAGGAGTTGGAATGGTATGTATTAGGTAGTTGCAAAGTAGATGCTGTGCCCTTTACAGATCAAAGGGTAACATCAAAGATCAGTCTCCTCTGGCACATTCCTGGAGGGTTTCTCAGAAAACAAAACGGCCCCACAAATAATGAAAAATGCCAGTTGAATGAGTGCCCACCAGTAATAATAAATCTCCAAAAATAAACTATTAATTTACATAGACTCCACAGAGATTCTAGATTAATATGGAGATGTTGCAACCCAACACCAAAATTCTGAACCCTGTCCAAAGAGAAAAACATATGGGGAAGGAGCAGAAGGAGGAGGGTCCAAACGTTTTACTCATTAGCATTCAGCGTGTTCCAGTGCCTTCCTCTTCCTGCCCACCAAGTACAGATGATGCTAACAAAAGGACATCCTGATCATGGCCCTGGTAGAAGTGGAGACTCCCACAAACCCCTGTAATCGAGGCTCAACCTGTACCATTATCCCCAACGGGTAAATTCAGAATTTGAATTTCACCATGCATTTTGCATATTTATTACCTGCATCTGGCAATCTTCAAAGGTAAAGGATCCTCAAGAGATTACAAAATTCTCCATAGGAAGCATTTTCTCATTGGGGATTTAGATGCTGCATCCTGAAAGGCTGGGTCCCTGGGGAGACTCCAAACAATGTTGTTGATCTTCATAACCTATTTGCTGCAGGCATGTTTAGAGCCTTTCAGGCAAGCTCGCAGAACTAACTGTTCAATTTCACTCAACTATGTATATTGCTGTATGTGAGAAGTGACCTGGCGAACTCATGTTCCCAATGGAAAAACACTCGGTTAGCTAAGCATCTTTTTGTAGACTGCTCCTGAGCGATGCAATTTTTATTTTGCCCTGATTTATGGGAGTCTTCCAAGTATGAAATTCCTCTCTTCTTCATCTTTTGCAAGCCATCAGTACATTTAGTGACTTTTTAAAAAAATTCTTGCGACACTTTATACCACACCAGGGAAGTAGTTTAGTCGGATCCGTTAATGCCATCGCAAGAACCTCAAAATGCTTTACAACAATCTTTACGACAATCTTTATGGCACACACAGGATGAGTTCATCAAGATTCTATTTTGTAAGTTATCCAGGATTGTGCACAAAGTCTAAACAGTGTGTTTCCTCTGATGTCAGGTGTTAGATTCCATTCACTGGTGCCAAAGAAAAGTCACATTTTTATTTTTTAAGATTTTATTTTTGAGTAATCTCTACACCCAAAGTGGGGCTCAAACTTACAACCCGAGATCAAGAGTTGCATGCTCCACCAACTGAACCAGCCAGGTGCCACAAAAAGTCACACTTCAAGATTTCTTGCTCACCAGAAAAATTAGGTAACTGCTTGGAAAGAGCGCATTTTAGGGGCGCCTGGGTGGTGCAGTTGGTTAAGCGTCCGACTTCAGCCAGGCCACGATCTCGCGGTCCGTGAGTTCGAGCCCTGCGTCGGGCTCTGGGCTGATAGCTCGGAGCCTGGAGCCTGTTTCCGATTCTGTGTCTCCCTCTCTCTCTGCCCCTCCCCCGTTCATGCTCTGTCTCTCTCTGTCCCAAAAATAAATAAACGTTGAAAAAAAAAAAAAAAAGAAAGAAAGAAAGAGGGCATTTTAAATAAAATCTGAGCAGTGGAATGCTGTCCCACACAGTTCTGTTTACAGTATACTCTCTAGGTTGAAAGAAAAAACTGGAAATCACTGCTATCTAAGGGACAAGGTGCAGAGAACATCAAGGTTCATCACCTTAATTGAATGCCTCTACTCCCCAAGAAACAAGAGATGGAGAACAGCACCCAGGAAAGGGCTGTTGACCGGTTCATAGCACAAATTCTAGGAGAAACCTGTAAACTAATATTAACTGGTAGTATCCCAAATATTTATTATGGGTAATAGCTCAGGAGATCAGCATATTTACTGCAGGTTATATCAGAGATCAGGCTACAACTACAGAGTGACATGAAATGATCAAAACCCAGCCTTAGGAGGCGATCTGGTCCACTCCCTAATCCTCTTCTGACACTGTCACGCCAACTACTGGGGTGGGGAAAAAACCCCACAGAACGATCTTATTTTTAGAGGCCTCCAATGAAGAGAAATCCACAGCCAGGATCTCATCAGCTCAACTAAAATGCTATCCTCATAACCCATTGCCATATTTGGTCATCAGTAAAAAATATTAATGACACCTGTCATAACAATCTCAGAGAGTCAGAATAAGGATCAAATGTGATAAAATATGGCAACACTATAAACTATCTGTACAAATGTTTATTCCCTGGGTTATAGTGAAACCCATATTCTTCCGTCAGGTGATTATTAAAGGAGAGATTAGACCCTGGCAAATGTTATTCCACTTTACAGTGGAGTCTCATGAGATTAAGGTGAGCCGAGCTGGTCGTGGGAAAATCTACTGAGAACGACGTGTGCCATGAGTCAGGCCTTGAGAACGACACGGTCTCTTCTAAAAATCTGTCGTCGAGGGGCAGGACCTTACTCTGAACAGCAGAGCGTCAGTCATCCTACCAACCTGATGCTGGGGACGCGCACCAGAGCTCACCAAAATCCACTTCATACATCCTGACATCTTGCTTAAAATGCAAAGGCAGCAAACTTTTAGAAGATTTGAAGTTCACCATGCATTTTGTATACTTACTACCCGCATCTGGCAATCTTACTCAAAGGTAAAGAGTTCTCAAGAGATTACAAAATTCTCCATAGGAAGCATTTTTCTCCTTGGGGATTTAGAGGCTGCATCCTGGGAAAGGCTGGGTCCCTGGGGACACTCCAAAAAATGTTGTTGATCCTCATAACCTATTTACTGCAGGCATGTTTAGAGCCTTTCAGACAAGTTCGCAGAACTAACTGTTCAATTTCACTTGACTATGTATATTGCCGTATGTGCCAGAGCACCTCTCTCCATTGTTATATATGCAACACTAGCAGTCCCCCGATATTAACCCAGGCTTCTGAAGAGAGAAGGACCCGAGTTCTGCTAGAATACGATGGTCTGGGACTCATTTTTCTTGTCAAAAACACGTACACTACCATTTTGCCATTTACCGTAATATTTCACACGCTTATCATGAGAAAATTTGTGATCTGACAACTTAAAATTGCCTCAGCTTCATGAAAATAATGTCTAAACATAAAGAAAAACGTTTACTGTGGTAAAATACTTGTCATTATGACTTTCCAAGTAGAATTTGAAATATAAAAAAAGACTGCAACGAATTTGACAGGGAAGAAGCACATATGACATATTAGGACAAGATCTGAATTAGCTCAATAACAAATAACATGTAACATAATCTGTTTTGTCTGATGCAGAGATTCTAAGATATTGGTATAAGCTTTATTAGTCATGTTCTAATTATACCAATATAAACATTAACAACTATACAGATCATTCCTTCACTCTAGGCAAGTGGTTCTCTACCACATCAGATCCAATGCTCCTCTCTGTACTGCCCAATAAATATCCTGAAATGGAATTCATAATTAACATTATCTACCCATATAGGGCTTTAAAGTCAACAAAAGGCTCATTTCAATGAAACGAAAGAAAAGTAGTTTATAGTAAGAGAAATGTCTGCAAATGCTCAGGCATGACTACACTAGAAGACATAATGAAATCAGGAAATGCTGCTCCAAGGGTAAGATTCCAAACACTGAGCCCATGTCCTTGAACCGAGGCCTCTTATCAGCACTTCAGGCAAATCCTAGATCTTCCAGGACCAACAGAACCCTTGATTTCTATACTCAGAATAACTAAGACTGCAAATATCACTCTACCTAAAGACCACGAAGGACCATGCAGGCATGGCTCAGGTGGGTGAGGGAGCAACAGGCCAGGGTAAGAAATTTCTATTTCCACACCTCCCTAAACATATCCTCCATGAACTCTTTTTTTTTTTTTTTTAAGTTTATTTATTTATTTTGAGAGATAGAACACAACAGGGCAGAGGCAGAGAGACGGAGAGAGAGAATCCCAAGCAGGCTCTGTACCATCAGCACAGAGCCCGACATAGGGCTCGATCTCACAAACCATGAAATCATGGACCTGAGCTGAAACCCAGAGTCACACACTTAAACGACTAAGCCACCCGGGCATCCCACCCTGCCCCCGCCTCCATGAACTCTTGACAGATTCTGAGCTGGCCTCATTCCAGGTTTGCAATCACAACTGGCCTCCAAGGACATGCTGATTCTTCTATCCTGATATTCTAAAATTACAGACTGGTAGGCCGGGGAATTTTGCTATTATCTAATTTCAGATCTAATTTTGCTATATATCTAATATACAGACTGGTAGGCCGTATTTTGCTATTATCTAATTTCAATCCCCATTTTAGAGGTTAATAAATTTAGTGCTGTTTGGGGTCATAAAGACTGTTAAGAACAGAGTTAGAGGCCTCTTGATTTCCAGGCCAGGACTGTGTTCACTGTACCACATTTAAGGAAAAATAAGCTTAATGTTAAGAGATCTTTTTGAGAACAGAAACCTAAAGAAAACAAACAAAAATTTAAAAGATTCTGCCTGAAATCACCCCACCATCTTTTTCAAAGCGTCATGCAGCTTCTCTGAAATCAAGCAGTTAAAAATATTAATAGACATGCAATATAAGGTGTAACTCTTTCCATAATATAGTCTTTTTTAATGGTGGCCTAGCATTCTACCCTTCGGATGTTCTGTATTTTGTTCAAACTGCTTCTTACTAGATATCTAAGCTATTTTCTTTTTTACTACTCACTTAGTGGACTCACTTGTTAATGAATTGATGAGAAATGTTTATATTTATCCACTTAAAAAAAATCTGTTGGGGCGCCTGGGTGGCTCAGTCGGTTAAGTGTCCAACTCTTGGTTTCAGTTCAGATCATGATCTCATGGTCATGAGATCGAGCCCTACCTCAGGCTCTGCACTGACAGTGCAGATTCTTGGGATTCTCTCTCTCCCTCTCTGCCCCTCCCCTGCTCTCTTCATCTCTCTCTCAAATAAATATTAAACACTAACAAAAAAAAAGTTGTACAAATAGAATTGTTTGTTTTTAGAACACATCAAATTCTACATTGTAACTACCCACCCCCAAAGCCAAACATTTCCTCTTCTCCACCTCCCTTTATTCAAATCTTAAATATTATCCCAAATAACCATGCAAATTCATCATGACAAATTACCTGCATTTAAAATACACAATCCCTTCATGGCTTCCATCATGCTTTCCTCTCGCGGGATTGTCCCATTCCACTCCTAGCCAGAGTCCTAGCAGAATAAGAGAAACCAGGTAAGCAATAAGGGATGACAGAGATCATTAACACTCCTTTTTTCTGCAAGCCAATATAGTTTGCGCCAGAAACCGTATCGCACAGACACTACTGGGGGAGAAAAGTATCTTTGGAAAAGGACAAGCTAACCTCAGGGCCGGGACTGCAAATCAGCAGATACAATGGCATGTTTGGTTCAAAAGCCGACAAAAATTACAACTGCAGGAAACAACAAATTTACTAAGCACTTACTGAATGCCAGAAACTTTCTTTGCATTTTCTCATTGGTATCCTTACAACAGACATTTCAGCTTTGTAAAGCAGATTCTTCTTCTTACCTTCTTTTTACCAGTTCCCAAGCAAATACACAAGTTTTTTTTTAGTCCTGGTCTAGTAATCTGCTTTTCACAAAATAAAAAAATCTATATGTAAAGGGTCTTCTTAGTCAACATAGGTAAAATAACTTGCCCGAAGTCAGACATCTTCAAAACCAGATCATGCTAACTCTAGAAGCCAATTCTTACCCATCACACTGTGCTGTGTATAACTCACACCTTATATTTGTATAGCACCTTACAGTTTCCAGAGCATTTTCTTTCCTTTCCCTCCTCCCTTCCACACCAGATACAGCACGGTGCTAGGTGCAAAAGACAGAGAGTTTCACTTCTGGATCAGCCTTCTTGGTGAAAAATAGAAAAGCTAGATAAACTATTTTTTTACAGCACACTTTTAATTTTTTTTTAATGTTTATTCATTTTTTTTTTTTGAAAGAGGGAGACAGACAGACAGAGGCACAGTACAAGTCGGGGAGGGGGAGAGAGAGAGGAAGACACAGAATCCAAAGCAGGGTCCAGGCTCTGAGCTGTCAGCACAGAGCCTGATGCGGGGTTTGAACCCATGAACTGTGAGATCATGACCTGAGCCAAAGTTGGATACTTAACCAACTGAACCACCCAGGCACCCCTAGATAAACTATTTTCAAAAATAATTTTACATATCGGAGCACTTCGGTGGCTCAGTCAGTTAAATGTCCAACTCCTGATTTTGGCTATATAAAATGAAGAGTTCCAGGGGCACCTGGGTGGATCAATCAGTTAAGGGTCAGACTTAGCTCAGGTCATGATCTAATGGTTTGTAAGTTCGAGCCCCACATTAGGGCTCTCTGCTATCAGTGCAGAGCCCACTTCAGATCCCTCTGTATCCCCCACCCCGCCCCACCCTTCACTCACTCACACTCTCTCTCCCCCTCACTCTCTCAAGGAGTAAAAAATTTTTTTTGATTAAAAAAAAAAATGAAGAGCTCCAAATAAATAGTAATGATGGATGCACAATGATGTGAATGTACTTAATACCACTGAACTGTACTTAAAAATGGTTAAAAAGGGGGTGCCTGGTGGCTGAGTCAGTTGAGCATCTGACTCTTGGTTATGGCTCAGGTCATGATCCCAGGGTCATGGGATCGAGCCCCACATCAGACTTTGCAATGAATGTGGAGTCTGCTTGGGATTCTCTCTCTCCCACACTCTGTCCCTCTCTCCCACTCATGCCCTTTCTCAAAAATAAATAATAAAAACTAATGGTTAAAATGGTTAGTTTGGTCATGTACATTTACTACAATTAAAAAAATATGTATACATATAAAATATCTCTTTGTAAACACCAGAGAGCTACTAAGGCAGTGAAGAATTACAAGGCTGATGTGGAGAAGAGGGAAACCCAAAGAGCTGAACTAATAAGCATGTAGAGCAATCTTTTCCCCTTGAGGCATCTGATAATTCTGATAGAAGAAGTTAAAGAGCTGAACAGACCTTTGGACAGATTTCAGGGGCTAAGAAATCAATATTGAAAATCACAGCCTCCCAGGGAAGGTGAAAGTTGCCGAGAAACTCTCTAGGATTTGTACTGGGCTCAAAATGTCTTCATTCTAAGAGTAAGGAGGAATCAACTCTAAATAAACTAGCCCTTGTAGGGATTAACGGCCAACTTCAAATAATCTCATTCTCAGATACGTTTAAAGTGATCTGGGATTGCTACTGACCCTAGCTACATGCCAGAGCAAATTTCAGTCCTCTCTGGAGGAAGATAACACTATTGTAAAGCTCAAATTATAAGTTTTCATAATAATTTCTGGCACTTAAAAAATACCTAAGAAAAAGACAAAGACATACAAAAAGACAAAGACTATGCGACTGAGAACCAACGAAAACAACAGCCAACAATAAACAGATTAATCAGGCATCTGCATGGTGGAGTTTTAACTGTATTTAATATTTGCAAGAAAAGCTTGAGAATTTTGCAGAAAAGTTTAAAACTCTATTTTTTAGAATCCTAAGTAAAACTCCAGAACTGAAAAACACAATTCAAATTATAATCTAATGGATGGAGTTTTCAAATAGATTATCCTAGGGGCACCTGGATGGCTCAGTGGGTTGAATGTCTGACTCTTGGTTGGGGCTCAGGTCATGATCTCAGTTTTGTGGGTTTGAGCCCCCACATCGGGCTCTGCACTGGCAGCATAGAGCCTGCTTGAGGTTCTCTCTCTCCCTCCCCAACTCGTGCTGTCTGTCTTCCTCAAAATAAATAAACCCAAGAAGTTAAAAATAAAAATAAAATATATTATATCATACATTATTAAAAAACAGTTCAGAAAAAATATAGAGAATGAAGCCTAGTGATAAGGGATGAAAAACAAGGGCTAGAGTGAAAGAGACCTAAGGGCATAATGAAAAGGTCTACTACATATATAACTGAAGTCCCAAAAAGAGAGGAGAGATTGTGGAAGAAGTAATCTTTGAAGAAATGATGACTGATAATATTATAAAGCTAAAGAAAGCCATTAAGCCACAGACGCAAGAAGCTCAAAAAACACCAAAGTACAAATGCAAAGAAAACCACACCCAAGCACATTAGGATACAATTGCCATACACCAAAGACAAAGAGAAAAATCCTAAAACAGCTGGGGGTGGGGGAGAGGAAACAGATTACCATCAAAGGAAAACAACCAGATCAACAGCTGACTTCCTTGTAAAGACAGTAAAAGCCAGAAGACAAATGAATGATTCAAAACACTGAAAGAAAGTAACTGGTGATCTGGAGCACTGTAATTGGTGAAAATATCCCTCAAAAAGTGAAAGTGCACAAGGGGCCCTGAAAAGCCAAAACAATCTTGAAGTACAAAGTCAGAGGACACACTTTCCAGTTTCAAACTTACTATGAAGCTACCATAATCAAAACAATGTGCTGGCATAAGGATAGATGACATACAGACCAATGGAATAGAATTTCGAGACCAGAAGTGAACCCATAAATGGTCAACTGATTTTTTACAAAAATGCCTAGTCAATGGGGAAACGACAATCTCTTCAACAAATCGTGCTGAGGCAGCTAGATATCCTCACACCAAAGAAAAAATGTGGACCCCTACCTCACATCATAGGACCCACATAGATCGCTAATATAAGGGCTAAACTCATATAACACTTGGAAGAAAGCTTAGAGATAACTCTTCATGACCATGGATTTGGCAATGGATTCTTAGAATACCAAAGCACAAGTGACAAAAGAAATATAGATAAATTGGACCTCACAAAAATTAAACACTTATTTGCAAAGGACATGATCAATAATGTGAAAAGACAACCTACAGAATGGGAGAAAATATTTACAAATAACTCATCTGATATGGGCTTAATATCTAGAATATAAAACAACACCTAAAATTTGATAACAAAAAGACAAGCCAACTGATTGTAGTTTTGGTTTGCATTTCTCTGGTGGTAAGTGATGAGGAACATCTCTTCATGTGTCTGTGGGCCATCTGCATGTCTCACACCTGTCAAAAAGGTTAAAATAAAAAACACAAAAGGTGCGCCTGGGTGGCTCGGTCGGTTAAGCGGCCAACTTCAGCTCAGGTCACGATCTCTAGGTTTGAGAGTTCAGGCCCCACGTCAGGCTCTGTGCTGACAACTCAGGCCCCACGTCAGGCTCTGTGCTGACAGCTCAGAGCCTGGAGCCTGCTTTGGATTCTGTGTCTCCCTCTGCCCCTTCCCCGTTTGTGCTCTCTCTCTCAAAAATAAACATAAAAATTAAAAAAAAAACACACAAAAAACAACAGATGTTGGTGAGGATGTAGAGAAAAAGGAAAACTCTTGCACTGTTGGTGGGAATGCAAATTAGTACGGCTATGTGGAAGACAGTATGGAGGTTCCTCAAAAAGTTCTAAATAGAACTACCCAGCAATCACGCTACTGGGTATTTACCCAAAGAATACAAAAACACTATTCAAAGGGATACATACATCCCTATGTTTATAGCAGCATTCTTTATAATAGCCAAGATATGGAAGCAGACCAATTGTCCATTGACTGATGAAGGGATAAAGATGTGGTATATATACACGATGGAGTATTATTCACCCATAAAAAAGAATGAAATCTTGCCATTTGCAATGGTATGGTTGGAGCTAGAGAGTGTAACGCTAAGCAAAATAAGTCAGAGAAAGACAAATACCATATGATTTCGTGGAATTTAAGAAACAAAATAAGCAAAGGGGAAAAAGAGACAGAGACAGATCAAGAAACAGACCCTTAACTATAGAGAACTGATAGTTACAGAGGGAAGGTGGGAGGGGGAAATGGGTGAAATAGCAGAGGAGCACTGGGTGATGTACGAAATTGTACACCTGAGAGTAATACAACACTATGTGTTAACTAACAGGAATTAAAACTTAAAAAAAAAAAAAAAAAAAAAAAAAAAGACAACCCAACTGAAAAATGGGCAAAGGGCTTAGACATTTCTCCAAAGAAGATATACAAACAGCCCAAAAACGTATAAAAAGATGCTCAGTGTCATTAATCATTATGGAAATGCAAATCAAAACCACAATGAGATACCACATCATACCTAGTAGTATGGCTATAATCAGAATAATGGAAAATAAAAATAATAATAATAATAATAATAATAATAATAATAATGGAAAGTAACAAGTGCTGGCAAGGATGTGAAAAAGCGGGAACCCTCCAACATTGTTGGCGGAAACATAAAATGGTGTTGTCACTGTGGAAACAGTTTGGTGGTTCCTGAAAGAGCTAAATATGACCCACTGATTCTACTTATAGCTATATAACCAAAAGCGTTAAAAAGACTCAGATACTTATATGCCAATGTTCACTGCAGTATTCGCAACAGCCAAACGGTAAAATAACCCAAATATCCATCAACAGATGGAGAGATCAAATGTGATACACATACCAAGGAATACTCAGCCATAAAAAGGAATGAAGTTCCCACACATGCTACCTGGATAAACTTCGAAGACATCATGTTAAATGAAATAAGCCGTCCCGAGAGGACAAACACTGTATGGTTCTACTTACATAGTGACTATTCTAGATACCTTATGTAACTATAAAACTTAAAAATGGCTAAGATGGTAAATTTTATGTATATTTTACCACAATTAAATATTTCAACAGGTTAAAACAGGGGGAAGGAAGAGATGGGATAGATGGAGCACAGAAGATTTTTAAGGCCGTGAACCTACTCTGTATGGTATGTGTCATTATGAATTTTTCCAAACCAATAGAACATACAACATCAAGAGTGAACTTCAATGGACTTTGAGTAATAATGATGTATCAAGACAGGTTAACCAATTGCAACCAATGCACACTCTGGTGGGAGACACTGAAAACTGGGTGGGGTGGGGGGTGGGGGGTGGGGGGTGGGGGTGGGACAGGAGAAAATCTCCCTACCTGCTATTCAGTTTTGCTGTGAGCTTAAAACTACTCTAAAAAATAAAGTCCAGGGGCGCCTGTGTGGCTCAGTTGCTTGAGTGTCTGACTCCTGATTTCATCTCCGGTTAGTGAGATCAAGCCCCATGTCAGGCTCTGTGCTGATAGTGCAGAAACAAAATAAAGTCTATTCAAAAATAGGTTAAAATGGAAAGATTCGTTACATATATTTTACAACAATCAAACGTTTTAAATAAAGGGACGCCTGGGTGGGTCAGTTGGTTAAGCGCCCGACTTTGGCTCAGGTCGCAATCTCACAGTTTGTGAGCTCGAGGCTCACATCGGGCTCCGAGCTAACAGTGCGGCGCCTGCTTCGGATTCTCTATCTCTGCCTCTCTCCCTCCCCCTCCCCGACGGGACACGCAAGCTCTCTCTCCCTCGCAAAATAAATAAACATAAAAAAAATGTTTTAACAAAAAACGGTCAAGGGGCACCTGGGTAGCTCAGTCAGTTAAGCGCCTGACTTCAGCTCAAGTCATGACCTCCTGGTCTGTGAGTCCTAGCCCCATGTTGGGCTCTGCACTGATGGCTTGGAGCCTGGAGCCTGCTTCAGATTCCATGTCTCCCCCTCTCTGTGCACCTCCCCTGCTCACATTCTGTCCCTTTCTCTCTCTCTTAAAAAATAAAATAAACATTAAAAAAAATTTAATGGTCAAAATATTTTATATGCGTGTTATAATTTAAAAATTAAAAATTTTTTTCAACAAAGAAAAATTAATAGGGGTGATCTTAAGGGTCAAGAAATTTATCCCAGGGGTGCCTGGGTGGCTGAGTTAAGCGTCAGACTTCAGCTCAGGTCATGATCTTGCGGTTTGTGAGTTTGAGCCCCATATTAGGCTCTGTGCTGACAGCTCAGAGCCTGGAGCCTGCTTCAGATTCTGTGTTCTGTGTCTCCCTCTCTCTGTCCCTCCCCTGCTCACGCATGCGCACGCTCTCCCTCTCTCTCAAAAATAAATGTTAAAAATATTAAAAGAAAATTATCCCAGATGAAAATGTGAAGATACAGAGGGGAACAAAAAGAAAAGAGTAAATATATGGGTAACTCTAAATTAAATAAAAATATAAATAATATCAGCTCTTTGTGTTTAATAGGCACAAAGATTAAAATATCCAGCATATGCATTAGAAGTGGGCAAACAGAATTAGTACTCGAGTATTCCAAGGTCTTTGCATGAGTCCACAGGAAGAAGTAAAATTACTAATTAGACTTTTGTAAGTCCAAGATGCATGTTTTTATCTCTATGATAATTACTCAATAAAAAAATGCATGAGTACCAAATTAATAGAAAGGAAAAACAGAGCTTTAAAAATAATCCAGTAAAAGGGGGAAAAGGAGGGAAAAAAGGACAGAGCACAGGCAAGACAAATAGAAAGCAAATAGTAAGATGGTAAATGTTAATCCAAATTATCAACAAATAAATGAAACAAAAAATGACTAAATGTTCTAATTACAAGAGTCAGCAGAAATGATCACTGGGATTTTTATGGGGATCAAACAGAATCTGTAGATTGCTTTGGGTAGTACTAGACGTTTTCACAATATTAACTCTTCCAACCCAGGAACATGTGACGTCCATTTACTTGTGTTTAATTTCTTCCAGCAATGTTTTATAGTTTTCATTGTGTAAGTTTTTCACCTCCCTATTTAATTCCTAAGTATTTTATTCTTTTTGACGTGGTATATGCATGCAATGGAATATTATTCGGCCTTAAATGGGGCGCCTGGGTGGCGCAGTCGGTTAAGCGTCCGACTTCAGCCAGGTCACGATCTCGCGGTCCGTGAGTTCGAGCCCCGCGTCAGGCTCTGGGCTGATGGCTCAGAGCCTGGAGCCTGTTTCCGATTCTGTGTCTCCCTCTCTCTCTGCCCCTCCCCCGTTCATGCTCTGTCTCTCTCTGTCCCAAAAATAAATAAACGTTGAAAAAAAAAATTTAAAAAAAAAAAAAAAAAGGAAGGAAGGAAATTCTGCTACATGCCACGACATGGATGAACCTTGCAGACATTATGCTGAGGGAGATACACCAGTCAGAAAAGGTGAACACTACAGTCAAATTCCTAAGAAACAGTAGAATGGTGGTTGCCTGGGACTGGTGAGAGAGGAGGATGAGACATTACCATTTAATGAGTATGAGATTTCAGTTTTGGAAGATAAAAAATGTTCTAGAGATGGATGACGATGATGGCTGCACAACAATACGAATGTACCTAATGCTACTGAACCATACCCTTAAACAATGTAAAAAAAAAAAAAAAAAAAAAAAAGTGGGGGGAGGGGCAGGGAAAAAAGGAGAGAGAATCCCAAATAGGCTCCGTGCTGTCAACGTAGAGCCTGACATGGGGCTCCATCTCAAGAACCATGAGATCATGACCTGAGCTGAAATCAAGGGTCAGACGCTTAACCGACTGAGCCACCCAGGCACCCCTAAATTAGGAAATATTTTGTGCCAAGGAAATATTTTGAACAGGGGCGCCTGGGTGGCTCAGTTGGTTGAGTGGCCGACTTTGGCTCAGGTCAGGATCTCACAGCTCGTGGTTTCGAGCCCCACGTCAGGCTCTGTGCTGACAGCTCAGAGCCTGGAACCTGCTTCAGTTTCTGTGTCTCCCTCTCTCTCTGCCCTTCCCCCACTCATGCTCTGTCTCTCAGAAAATATACATTAAAAATTAAAAAAAATATTTTGAACAGAATGATAAAAATACTACACATTGAAATCTGGGGATTGTATCTGTAAGTGGCATTTTGAGAGAAACTTATGGACTTAAATGTATAGGTTCGATAGAAGATCGAAAATAATCATCTATCTCAAATGCTGAGGGGAGAAAAACAAGCAAATTAAACCTACAGAAAAGTAGAAGGCAAGAAATAATAAAGAGGAAAAACAAATAGGATAGCAAAATAACCAATAACCAACAGTTTCTTACCGTAAAACATCTCCAAGATTTCTAACAGGGACAGATGTGAAAACCAGCAGCCATTATATAAAGGAATAAATCTTGGAATAAAAGAAAGTACAGGTGATATGGAAGCATAGTTAAGAAGACAGATAATAGGGCCGGTGGGTAGGAAAGACACGCAGAAAGAAGTACTAACAGGAGGCAAACCTTGAAGGGAAAATATGCGAGCCCAAGGCAGAGTTCAGGACCTATTTAGGGAACCTCAAAAAAAAAAAAAAAAAAATCAAGCTACAGCTGGAGGTGGGGCCCAGGGGTGGGGGCAACAGTCATAGCAGGAGAAAAAGACTAGCAGGGGTGAAGAGAGGCTCAGCCCCAAGGTAAAACCTTTGTACAACATGGGAAAGAGCTTCAACTTTATCCTGCTTCTCCTGAGAACCCCTATTTAAGCAGCATGGAGAGATAGGATCTCCATTTTAAAGATAAGACTGAAGCTGTGGGGAAATACGTCACTGGCTAAAGGGAAACGTTCTTCCTCTAATCTCACAGCACTTCTGAAGGCAGATGTGTGGGTTTTCCTCACCACACAATTCTCCAATTCTTGGCAGACAAACTGGGTGTCCTACAACTTAACTCAAAGCTGACACTAACTGCCTGGATCAGCGCGGATCCCTTGGATGAAGGGCTCAGTCCCCTAATAATGACCCCACTTCAGACACCAGTCCTAAGTCCCAGGTTGTCGCCCGGACTTCTCAGCAACCAGTTATAAAATCAGGGGTTTCCACATCCGTTACTTGCGTCTGACAATTTGCTAGAACTGCTCACAGAACTCCAGGAAACCGTTACGTTTACCGGTTTATTATACAAGATAAAACAGAGAACAGATGAACAGCTACATGAAGAGGTACACAGGGCGAGATCCAGAAGGGTCTTGAGTGCAGGTGTCTATCCCTACAGTTTGAGGTACACCACCCTCTCACCAGACTAGAAACCCTCCAAACCCCCCAGTTTAGGGGTGTTCACGGAGACTCCATCATGTGGGCATGATTGACTATTCATCTCCAGCCCCCCTTCCCTCCCCAGAGGATAGAGGTGAGGGATACGGGGGTGGGGGGCGGGGGGGGGTGGTGGTGAAAGTTCCAAGCTTCTAATTAAGGTGTCTTTCTGGCAACCAGCCCTCACCCCATAGCTACTTAGGGGACCCCAGTCACCAGTCATTCATTATCATACAAAAAGACGCTCATCACTCTGGAGATTCCTTCTTTAGAAGCTCTAGGTGTTGGGAACAGGGGTGGAAGACCAAATGTTAGAACATGTGAAATTTTACTAAAACGTAGTCAGGAGGTTTCACAGGGGGAGCACTCACGCTCTACCATCATTGGTAGTCAACTGCAGACAGGAAGAGCGGAACCGGACTTCACATGGACTTGACCTTGCACCCAGATCCTCCTCTATTATTCCAGCCAGAAGAAGAGACATTTTCTTTATCCCCTGGGCAACAGCTCAGACAATGAGTAGCCACCATACTTCACACTCTGTTTCCTCCAATGGACTTAGTTTATTATTTTTTTTAATGTTTATTTACTTTTGAGAGACAGAGAGACAGAGTGTGAGCTAGGGAGGGGCAGATAGAGAGGGAGATATAGAATCTGAAGCAGGCTCCAGGCTTCGAGCTGTCAGCACAGAGCCCGACGTGGGGCTGGAACTCACAAACTGAGATTGTGACCTGAGCTGAAGTCAGATGCTGAACCAACTGAGCCACCCAGGTACCCCCAGCAGACTTAGTTTATAACAGACTTCCCAACTTACTCCTTTCCTCCTTAAAAAAAAGCATGCCTCTCCTTTATTCCCTCGGACTTGCCCATGGATTTTGCCACAGCTTATTTGTTCTGGACTACAATTCTCTTTTATTCCTAAGTAAGTCCATCTTTCCTTTTTTTAAACAGACATGTTTTTGTTTAAAGTGATCGCTATAGCCAACATGGGGCTCGAACTCACAACCTTCAGACCAAGAGTTGCATGCCATACCAACTGAGCCAGCCAGGCAGGGGGTTTATTTTCTTCCTAAATAAGCCCATCTCTTGCTGGTAAAATAACAGGCAGTTTTTATTTTTAAGTTTAACAAAAGATGCTCCTAGCATCCCCTACCACACAGGAAATTACATGGGTTTGGGGGAGGAGTTTTATGTCAGGAACCAGAGGCAGAGACCAAATAGATTTTTCTTATTATGTCACACTTGCCAAAATAACACAGCAAAAAAGGGCCAGACACAATTCTTTTGTGTCTTAACCCACTTTTTGTCACACAAAGCCCTTCACAGAAGAAATGAATACAACAAATGTTATCCATCATAAAAGTTGTCAGAATGAATGGAGCTGGTGGACATCACTAGGAAGGATGCACCACACAAGGCCACTCTTTCACACTGCAAGGAACAAGTCGCTTCTCAAGCTAACACAGGTGGAAAGCGCAAGGCCCTCATGCAACTGTGATCAGCTGTAAGTCTGGTGAAGCATACCTACTGTTTGCCAAGTTCTTATCCAGTCCATTAACGACAGACTAGCAAGTACAGAAATCAGTACAGATGGGAAAACGGACAGAAGTGGCAGCTGGGCAGGACCACGGCATCAGTCAGTCCCCACATTGTAAGATCCGGGCTTCTGCCTTCTACATGCCATGGGTGAGAAGGCCCTATTAGCTTCAGCCTACCAAATTCAAATGTGCAAAAGACTGAAGCAGATGCTAGAATATGGGTTTATTAGTTTACAATGATAAACAAAACTGTTATACAAACCAAATATTCTGGCCAGCATGAGCAGTTCATTCTCTTCCTGGACATCAAGACACATGAAAAACCAACTGCAATCAGAGCCTTCACTAAAATCACAAGAATTAAAAATAATGACTCCAATGAACCAGCAATCATATTGCTTCGTATTTACCCAAACGAGTTCTACCCACACAAAAGTTAACGCCCAGATATTTACAGCAGCTTTGCTCATAATTGCCATAACTTGGAAGCATGGACAAACTGTGCTATCTCCAGACAATGCAGTGTTATTTAGCATTAAAAAGAAATGAGCTATCAAGCCATGAAAAGACATGGAGGAAATTTAAATGCATGTTACTAAGTGAAAAAAAAGGCAATCTGAAAAGGCTTCATACTGTACCATTCCAACTATAGGACTTTCCAGAAAAGGCAAAACTATGGAGACAGGAAAAATTATCAGTGTTTAGGGAGGAGGAAGAGATGAATAGGCAGAGCACAGGGAATTTTGAGCCAGTGAAACTACTCTATGTGATATTATAATGGTGGATTTGTGCATTTGTCAAAACACATAAAATGTACAACACCCAGAGTGAGCTCTAATGTAAATAATGGACTTTGGGTGATAATGAGAAATACAGAGAATCTTCCAGATCCATTAAGCAATACTGCTAATCTGATTTATTCAGTGTCAATCTTTACAAAATTACTCACAGAGAGGGCAGGTGTTTAGGGCCTCCTACTATTGACAATGGCTTATAGCTGAAAGAAACTCAGTTTCAATACTTTGGGAGCTGGACTCATACAACTATAAGATTAGTCTAAAATGCCTCAAGTTCTTTGAAAGTTCGTGAAGTAGGTTGTTTTTAGCACCACCTTAGGCAGTCTTGCTCCAGGAATATGCCAATGCCACTGGGAAGTAGTCTTTTGCTTTTGTAATCTGTAACTTGAGAATATCTAAAAAACATATGCAGTTCACTTACAATTGAAAAAAAAAAAAAATGGAGGGGCCCAAGATGGCATAACAGCATGGAAGTTTTGTTGTCTCTCGTCCCTGAAATGCAGCCAGATCAATACCAAACCATCTTGCACACCTAGAAAACTGATTTGAGGATTAACACAACAATCTGCACAACCTGAACCACAGAACTTAGCAGGTACATGGCATGGAGAGGTGAACTGGGGGAGAGGGAAGCCATGGAAGGAAGGGAGCTGTTTTTGCTTCTGGAGAGAGGACAGAGACAGGGGGGAGAGTATGGGAAAAGCACCCCCCCACCCCTGAAAGCAGCTAGAGAGAAAGAGGAAGAGCAGAAACAGCTGCAAGGGACTGAACAAAAAAGGGAGAAAGGAGAAAGAAGAGTGTTTAAATTCCATTAAGACTATAAATAGGGAGTGCAGAGTCTGAAACTCCGCAGCTTGATACCTGGTGGTGCTCTGGTGGGAAGGGCGAATCCACAGGAGCAGAGCGTGAGGTTTCAGGGGTCCTTCAACCACATGGGGAGAGGCGGTTCCCCTGCAGGGAGGACATTTGGTACAAGCTGTGTGGCCTCCCCACCGGCAGAGGTCCCAATAGACCCCAAAGATCAACCACATTCGCTGGTGTTGGAACAAAGACATCAGGGGTGAAGCCTGGCACCAGATGTGTGTTGTGATTTACCATAATCTCTGAAACACTGAGGCTACACAATCGTGTGAACTTTTTCTGGCGCAGGCGGGCACCCAGCCACTGTTCCATGAGACCCTTCCCCAGAGGGTCTGAGCAGGTCAAGGCCACAGTCCCTCATAAAGTGAGGGGATGGGAAACACAGCCCCATCTGAGACAAAATTCAGGAGGGAGGTGCTGTCTGGCAGCCTGACGGCTTGGTCATAGACAATGCAGAAGCAGGGAGAGGATGGAAGCTGGAGACAATGGAGGGGCACTTGATTGCCGGTCATGGAGAGCACAGAGTTCTGATACTAGAGCCTGGCTAGCTGGGTGACGCCATTTTCACCCCTCGGGCACATGCACATACACGCCTACTCACGCCACAACGATACACCCCAGTAAATTAAGCAGCACCATCTAGTGGAGAATGGAGCCATTACACCAAGCCTTGGCCAACTGCGCCAATCGCGCTCTATAGAACATCAGTCTCTCTGCCTGCTTAGTTTACAGACTATAAAGTACTTCATAGTTTGACTTCTAGGGGAAACTGCATGTAATTTCAATCGTATTTCATTCTGTTTGCTGGTCCATCTGTTCAATTATTTTTTCTTATTCTTCAATACAGAAAGAAAAAATTTAATTTTTATTTTTTGTTTTTATAAAAATGATTCTTAAATTTTTACTTTTTTGTAAATTTTTAAAATTCTATTTTACATTCAGTTTATTTTATTTTATTCTTTTTTTAAAATTTTCAAATGTTTTCCTTTTTTTTTCTTTTCTTTCCCTTCCCTTTTTGTCTAATCTATCAAGCTTCTTTCAATAACCAGACCAAAACACACCTAGGATCTAGCATCCTTTGATTTTTTGTGTGTTTTTAAGTTTTTAATTTTTATTTTTTTACTTTTTTCCTTTTCTTTCTTCAAAATGAAGAAACAAAGGAATCCACCCCAAAAGAAAAAAACAGGAAGAAATGACAGCCAGGGACTTAATCAACAGATAAAACAGATATAAGCAAGATGTGTGAACCAGAATTTAAAATCACAATGATAATACTGGCTGGGGTTGAAAATAGATTAGAATCACTTTCTGCGGTGATAAAAGAAATAAAAGCTAGTCAGGATGAAATAAAAAATGCTATAACTGAGCTGCAATCTCAAATGGATGCCACAGAAGCAAGGATGGATGAAACAGAGCAGCTGCCAATCAGTGATATAGAGGACAAATTTATGGAGAATAATGTAGCAGAAAAAAGGAGGGAGACCAAGGCAAAAGAGCACGATATAAAAATTAGAGAATTCAGTAACTTATTAAAAAGGAATAACATCTGAATCATAGGGGTCCCAGAAGATGGAGAGAGAGAAAAAGGGGTAGAAGGTTTACATGAGCAAATCATAGTGGAAAAATTTCTTAACCTGGGGAAAGACGCAGACATCAAAATCCAGGAAGCACAGGGGACTCCCATTAGATCCAACAAAAAACGACCATCAACAAGGCATGTCATACTCAAATTCACAAAATACTCAGGCAAGGAGGAATCATGAAAGCAGCAAGGGGAAAAAAGTCCTTTACTTAAAAGGGAAGACAGATCATGTTCACAGCAGACCTATCCACAGAAACTTGGCAGGCCAGAAAGCAGTGGCAGGATATATTCAATGTGCTGAACCAGAAAAACATGCAGCCAAGAATTCTTTATCCAGCAGGGCTGTCATTCAAAATAGGAGGAGAAAGAAAAAGTTTCTCAAACAAAAACTAAAGGAGTTTGTGACCACTAAACCAGCCCTGCAAGAAATTTTAAGGGGGACTCTCTGTGGTGAGAAAAGACAAACAACAAACAGATCAAAAGCAACAAAGACTTGAAAGGACCAGAGAATACCACCAGAAACTCCAACTCTATAGGCAACATAATGGCAATTAATTCATATCTTTCAATACTTACTCTAAACATCAATAGACTAAACGCTCCAATCAAAAGACATAGGGTAACATAACGGATAAGAAAACAAGATCCAACTATATGCTGTTTACAAGAGACCCATTTTAGACCTAAAGACACCTTCAGATTGAAGAAAGTAAGGAGGATATGGAGAACCATCTACCATGCTAATGGTTGCCAAAAGAAAGCCAGAGTAGTCATACTTATAACACACAATCTAGATTTTAAATTTTTTAATGTTTATTTATTTTTGAGACAGAGAGAGACAGAGCATGAACAGGGGAGGGTCAGAGAAAGGGAGACAAAGAATCTGAAACAGGCTCCAGGCTCTGAGCTGTCAGCACAGAGCCCAACGTGGGGCTCGAACTCACAAGCTGTGAGATCATGACCTGAGCCAAAGTCAGATGCTCAACTGACTGAGCCACCCAGGCGCCCCACACAATCTAGATTTTAAAATAAAGACTGTAACAAGAGATGAAGAAGGTCATTATATCATAATTAAAGGGTGTTCCACCAAGAAGATCTAACAATTTATAAACATTTATGCTCCAAACATGAGGGCACCCAAATATACAAATCAATTAATCACAAGCATAAACAAACTCGTTGATAATACCATAATAGTAGGGGACTTCAACACCTCACTTACAACAATGGAGAGATCATCTAAACAGAAAATCAACAAGGAAACAATGGCTTTAAATGACAGATGGACTTAACAGATATATTCAGAACATTTCATCCTAAAGCAGCAGAATACACATTCTTCTTGAGTGGACATGGAATATTCTCCAGAAGACATCACATACTGGGACACAAATCAGCCCTCAACAAGTACAAAAAGATCGAGATCGTAATGTGCATATTTTGAGACCATAATGCTATAAACTTAAAATAAGCCACAAGAAAAAATTTGGAAAGATAACAAATACTTGGAGACTGAAAAACATCCTACTAAAGAATGAATGGGCTAGCAAAAAAGTTAAAGAGGAACTTTAAAAAGTACATGGAAGTAGGGGCGCCTGGGTGGCTCAGTTGGTTGAGCGTCCAACTTCGGCTCAGGTCATGATCTCACAGTTCATGGGTTCAAGCCCCACAATGGGCTGTGTGATGACAGCTTGCCTGAAGCCTGCTTCGGATTCTGTGTCTCTCTCTCTCCCTGCCCTCCCCTGCTCATGTTCTCTCACAAAATTAAATAAACATTAAAAAAAAAAAAAGTACATGGAAGTCAATGAAAACAATAACACCACAGCCCAAAACCTCTGGGTCATAATAGGGAAGTATATAGCAATCCAGGTCTTCCTAAAGAAGGAAGATCTCAAATACACAATCTAACCTTACACCTTAAAGAGCTGGAAAAAGAACAGCAAATAAAACCCAAAACCAGCAGAAGATAGGAAATAACAAAGATTAGAGCAGAAATCACTGCTATCGAAACCAAAACAACAGTAAAACAGATCAATGAAACCAGGAGCTAGTTCTTTGAAAGAATTAACAAAACTGATAAACCCCTAGCCAGTTTGATCAAAAAGAAAAAGGAAAGAACCCAAATAAATAAAACCAAGAATCAAAGAGAAGAGATCACAACCAACACAAAAATACAAACAATAATAAGAGAATATTATGAGCAATTATACACCAATAAAATGGGCAATCTGGAAGAAATGGACAAATTCCTAGAAACATATAAGCTACCAAAACTGAAATCGGAAGAAATAGAAAATTTGAGCAGATCCATATCCAGTAAAGAAAATGAATTAGTAATAAAAAATCTCCCCAAAAACAAGAGTCCAGGGCTGGATGGCTTTCCAGGGGAATTCTACCAAACATTTAAAGAAGAGTTAACACCTATTCTTTTCAAGTTGTTCCAAAAAATAGAAATGGAAGGAAAACTTCCAAACTCATTCTACAAGGCCAGAATTACCTTGATTCCAAAACCAGAGACCCCACTAAAAAGGAGAACTATAGACCAATATCTCTGATGAACATGGATGCAAAAATCCTCAACAAGATACTAGCCAACCGGATCCAACAATACATTAAAAGAATTATTCACCACAACCAAGTGGGATTTATACCTGGGATACAGGGCTGATTCAATATCCACAAAACAATCAATGCGACACATCACGTTAATAAAAGAAAGGACAAGAACCACATGACCCTCTCAATAGATTCAGAGAAAGCATTTGACAAAATACAGCATCCTTTCTTGATAAAAACCCTCAATAAAGTAGGGATAGAAGGATCATATCTCAAGATCATAAAAGCCATATATGAAAGACTCACCACTAATATCATCCTCAATGGGGAAAACAGAGCTTTCTCCCTAAGGTCAGGAACACTACATGGATGTCCACTCTCGCCACTGTTATTCAACATAGTATTGAAGTCTTAGCCTCATCAATCAGGCAACACAAAAGAATAAAAGGCGTCCAAATCGGCCATGAGTAGGTCAAACGTTCACTCTTCGCAGATGACATGATACGCTATATGGAAAACCCAAAAGATTCCAGCAAAAAACTGCTAGAACTGTTCCATGAATTCAGCAAAGTCCCATAAAATCGATGCACAGAAATCGGTTGCATTCTTATACACCAATAATGAAGCAATAGAAAGAGAAATCAAGGAATCAATCCCATTTACAATTGTGTCAAAAACCATAAAATATCTAGGAATACACCTAACCAGAGATGTGAAAAATCTATACACTGAAAACTATAGAAAGCTTATGAAAAAAATTGAAGACACACACACAAAAACAGGAAAAATATTCCATGATCCTGGATTAGAAGAATATTGTTAAAATGTTGATACTACCCAAAGCAATCTTCATATTCAATGCAATCCCTATCAAAATAACACCAGCATTCTTCACAGAACTAGAAAAAACAATCCTAAAATTTGTACGGAACCAGAAAAGACCCCGAATAGCCAAAGAAATCCAAAGCTGGAGGCATCACAATCCCAGACTTTAAGATGTATTACACAGCTGTAATCATCATGACAGTATGGCGCTGGCACAAGAACAGACACTCAGATCAATGGAACAGAATAGAGAACCCAGAAATGGACCCACAAACATAAGGCCAACTAATCTTTGACAAAGCAAGAAAGAATAACCAAAGGAACAAAGACAGTCTCTTTAGCAAATCGTGCTGGGAAAACTGGTCAGCAACATGCAGAAGATGAACCTGGACCACTTTCTTACATTATACACAAAAATAAACTCAAAATGGATGGAAGACCTAAATATAAGACAGGAAGCCATCAAAATCCTAGAAGAGAAAGCAGGCAAAACCCCCTTTGATCTTGGCCAAAGCACCTTCTTACTCAACACGTTTCTGGAGGCAAGGGCAACAAAAGCAAAAATGAACTAGAGGGACCTCATCAAAATAAAAAGCTTCTGCACAGTGAAGGAAACAATCAGCAAAACTAAAAGGCAACCAATGGAATGGAAGAAGATATTTGCAAATGACATATCAGATAAAGGGTTAGTATCCAAAACCTATAAAGAACTCAACACCCAAAAAACAATCCAGTGAAGAAATGGGCAAAAGACACGAATAGACAATTCTCCAAAGAAGACATCCAGATGGCTAACAGACACATGGAAAAATGCTCAACATCACTCATCATCAGGGAAATACAAACCAAAACAACAATGTGATACCACCTCACACCTGTCAGAATGGTAAAATCAACAACTCAGGCAACAACAGATGTTGGCAAGGATGCAGAGAAACAGGATCTCTTTTGTACTCCTGGTGGGAGTACACACACACACACACACACACACACACACACACACACAAAGTAGTATTACTAGACAATCACAAAGAATGAAATCCTGCCATTTGCAACTACATGAATGGAACTAGAGGGCATCATGCTAAGTGAAAATTAGACAAAAACAAATATCATAGGACTTCACTCATGTGTGATTTAAGATACAAAACAGATGAACATAAGGGAATGGAAGCAAAAATAATATAAAAACAGGGAGGGGACAAAACATAAGAGCCTCTGAAATATAGAGAAATGAGTGTTGCTGGAGGGGTGATAGGAGGGAGAATGGACTAAATGGATAAGGGGCATTAAGAAAGACACTTGTTGGGGCGCCTGGGTGGCGCAGTCGGTTAAGCGTCCGACTTCAGCCAGGTCACGATCTCGCGGTCCGTGAGTTCGAGCCCCGCGTCGGGCTCTGGGCTGATGGCTCAGAGCCTGGAGCCTGTTTCCGATTCTGTGTCTCCCTCTGTCTCTGCCCCTCCCCCGTTCATGCTCTGTCTCTCTCTGTCCCAAAAATAAATAAACGTTGAAAAAAAAAAAAAAAAAAAAAAGAAAGACACTTGTTGGGTGGCGCCTGGGTGGCTCAGTCGGTTAAGTGTCCGACTTCAGCCCAGGTCATGATCTCACAGTTTGTGAGTTCGAGCCCCGCATCAGGCTCTGTGCTGACAGCTTGGAGCCTGGAGCCTGCTTCAAATTCTGTGTCTCCCTCTCTGTCTGCCCCTCCCCAGCTCCTTCTCACACTCTGTCTTTGTCAAAAATAAACAAACTTAAAAAAATTTTTAAAAAGAAAGACACTTGCTAGGATGAGTACTGGGTGTTATACATAGGGGATGATTCACTGGAATCTACTTCTGAAATCATTGTTGCACTATATGCTAACTTGGATGTAAATTTTAAAAATTAATTAATTAATTTTTAAAAATCAGGGAAAAGAAAACTAGGTACTGGAAGATCAAAAGCCACTAACCAAGAAGGGCAGAGAAATGGGGAATAAACATTTAAAAAGCAGAGAATCATTGAAAAAATAGCAATGTAGTACAAAACATTGCTCTGAGCTTCCTTGCAGCAAGAAAAAGGTGCAGTTCTCTTGACCAGTAGTAGAAACATCCGTTCATTAGAAGAAAACCATTTTTCCCTGTCCCTAAAATAACTGTAAATTGTCACAGCGGTACTTGTATAAGGAGCATCAAATAAGATAATGACGGTCACACCCCACTTGGTAACAGCTTTATAACATTTTCACTGGTGTTGCGCAAGTGGTTATTTCTTAATTCGAGCTTCAGGATAGAAAGCTCAGTTTGTAAAGGCAGTTACAGAAAAGCATACAGGTTTATTTCGCTTTCTGATGATCTCATTTTCCACCTGTATATTAGTGCATCCTAAGGAATAAAAACGGAACCGTTCCAAAGTGTGGCATCAGAATCATCTAGGGAGCATGTTAAAAATGAGTCCTGGGCACCTAGATGGCTCAGTCTTTAAGCATCTGACTTTGGCTCAGGGCATGATCTCACGGCTGGTGGGCTCGAGCCCCGCTCCCAGTAAGCTCCGCTTCTCTGTCTCTCTGTCTCTCTACCCGCTCCCCCTCTCCCCCGGGATTCTCTCTCTTTTTCTCTGCCCCTCGCTCATTTGTGCCCCCTATCTCTCTAAAAAAAAAAAAAAAAAAAAAAAGAGTCCTAAGCCCTAACTCCAACCTACTTAATTAGAATCTCTGAAAGCAGAATCTGAGAATTTATATCTTCAACAAGTTCCCCAGGCACACTGCATTAGACTTCCCTTTCTCAACAGAGGTGATCTCAGCTAGGTTTCTAATTACAGTGAAAGGACAGCAACTCCAAACTGAAGTCACTTAAACTGAGGAGAAGGTATTATAGATTGCCAATCCAAATACAAGGCACATGGTTGATAAGCATAATGGTTTAATGTATTAAAGACCATACTTTCTGGCTCTAAGGGCCATACATAAATTACAGGTTTTTATATTCATTACATCAGTTTCCTGACAGAGGACAATGAGTCCTCTAACTCTAACAAAAATCAATATTCTATGATGATTTTCCTATACATGGAAATGAAGTGTTCTGGGAAAGGAATACTTTTTCTTTCTAAATCACAATAACAGCAAAAACAATAATCTTTAACATTGAAAAAGTTCTTACTTCCTGTCAGGCACAGTTCTAAATGTTTTATATATAACATAATTATATATATAATTATATAATTATAATTGTGGGCTATAGAAATACCACTAACTTTCAGGGGCAAGAATTCTCTCTCAGGAAGCAACCCCACAGCTGTCCAAAGCCTCAACCAAGTATATGACTGAGTACCAAATTGTTTGTATCTATAAATATGGAAAAGATGACCGGGGGCCTAAAATACTTGAAGTTATAAATTACTGAATGCCTATTACTCCTATAATAAAATTATAAGCCCTGCTTATAATTTTAAGCAGGGCTACATCCCAGTAATAAATAAGCTATAAAAAGCACCCTGAAATAATTAAATGCATTACCTATTTAAATTACACTATTCACAATTTTTCATCTGAGTACTATTACGTGTCTGAGACCACAAATTGGTTTTAACGTAATGTTTGAATGTTCTTCTAGACAACAGTTATGTCAAATACTTTAGCCATTTCTTCCATCAACTCCCAGAACATGAAAACATATCCTGTCATCACCACATTTAAACACACATACGCCTATCTATAGTCCAAGTATGGAAACAGCCCAAATGTCCATCAACAGCTGAATGGATACAGAAGATGTGGATATATATATATACATGCAATGGAATATTACTCGGCAATCAAAAGAACGAAATCTTGCCATTTCCAACTATGTGGATGGAACTAGAGTGTGTATTATGCTACATGAAATTGGCCAATCAGAGAAAAACAAATATCATATGATTTCACTCGTGGAATTTAAGATATAAAACAGATGAACATAAGGGAAGGGAAGCAAAAATAATATAAAAACAGGGAGGGAGACAAAACATAAGAGACTCTTAAATAAGAACTGAGGGTTGCTGGAGGAGTTGTGGGAGGGAGGACAGGCTAAATTGGCAAGGGGCATTAAGGAAGACACTTGTTGGGATGAGCACTAGGTGTTATATCTAGGGGATGAATCACTGGATTCTACTCCTGAAATCATTATTGTACTGTATGTAACATGGATATAAAAAAGCAAAAAGCAAAAAATGGGGCTCCTGTGTGGCTCAGTCGGTTAAGCGTCTGACTGACTCAGGTCATGATCTCATGGTACGTGGGTTCGAGCCCCACGTCAGGCTCTGTGCTGACAGCTCAGAGCCTAGAGCCTGCTTCGGATTCTGTGTCTCCCTCTCTCTGCCCCTCCCCTGCTCACACGCATGCACGAGCGCTCTCTCAAAAGTAAAAAAAAAAAAACAAAAACAAAAACAAAAAAAACCATAAAATAAAATAAAAAAATAAAGTGCTTAAGCAAAAAATGAAAAGAAATGAAATAAGGTAAAAATAGCAGCAATGTTAAATTGACATCACAAGTGTATACAGGTGTTCCTTATACTATTCTCTGCGGGATGTTTGAAACTTTTATAAAAAGTAATAAAAAATACACATATCCTCCTTAAATCTATTCTACTTTTAGGAATTAACTCAGCGTAGCAGCTCTGTCAACTAAAAATGGCCTAGAAACGACGACCGACCTAATAGCAATGAGCACTGCAGTAACTCAGATTGTGGCCTACAAATGTTATTTCCTACTTAAAAAAAAAAAAAAAATCAGGCCCTTGGAGAAATGGCTGATTGTGACGTGGGACCAAAAATATGTAAGACGAACACCCTGCACATCTGATAGCTTCCTTATCATATCAGGAAGGAAGCTATCAGAAACCACTGGGTCACATCAAAAGTACTCAGGAGTCAATTTGAAGGGGTTCCTTCGGGCCAAATATGGGACACTTCGAGCATCAATAAGGATGACAGCAATGGACTAAAACATATCAAATATGTTTAAACCCATGATTTTATAAAGATTTTTTAAATTTTTCATAGGTCTTCTAAGTGAATCAATTCATTATGAAGACTAATAAATAAGAGGAAAAAAATCAAACATTTATCCTGCCTTTCAATCATCCAATTACTTTGTAAAGCAAGTAACTGACACAGGGACATTCTCCACAATATAAGTTGCCCAGCTATTTCATTGATCAAAGGAATGATAAAGAAAATTATTAGAATTTCACCTTTTGACAATTCCCAAATGACCACTATAAACAACGGTCATCAAGAAGTAACATCACAGGAGCACCTGGCTGGCTCAGTTGGTTGGGCATCCAACTTTGGCTCAGGTCATGATCTCATGGTTTGTGGGTTCAAGCCCTGTATTGGACTCTGTGCTGACAGCTCAGAGCCTGGAGCCTGCTTTGGATTCTGTGTCTCCCTCTCTATCTGCCCCTCCCGCACTCATGCTCTATGTCTGTCTCTCAAAAATGAACAGACGTTGAAAAAATTTTTGAATAAAAAATGAAAAAAAAAAAAAAAAGAAATAACAGGGGCGCCTGAGTGGGTCTGTCGGTTAAGCGTCCGACTTCAGCTCAGGTCATGATCTCATGGTTCATGGGTTCGAGCCCCATGTCGGGCTCTGGGTTGATAGCTCAGAGCCTGAAGCCCACTTAGGATTCTGTGTCTCCCTCTGTCTGGCCCTCCGCTGCTTGCACTTTGTCTCTCGCATGGTCTCAAAAATAAATAAATGTTAAAAAAAAAAAAAAAAGAAAGAAAGAACATCACAAAAAGAGATACAAGCAGACATTATGTGCCTGACTGAAGTACACAACACTTAACGGAGTATTTGTAAAAAAAAAAACAGAGAGAGAGAGATACCAAACCTGAATTTAATAAAGCCTATATAACTACCAATTTATAGGCAACAAAGACAGAAAAACATGTTAACGATATCACGTGGATGTAATCAGAAGAACCCAGACCATGGGAAATTTTAGAAGACAAACAGTATTTTCAACAAATAAATTGCAAGGAAGAATAAAAGGAACAGAGGATCAATCTAGGAAATCCCATATCCAACCAACAGGAGTGCCAGAAAGAAAAGGCAAGTAAAATGGAAGGGTAACAACTATCAAAGATAATCTTAGAAGAAAACATAACTGGGGTGCCTGGGTGGCGCAGTCGGTTAAGCGTCCGACTTCAGCCAGATCACGATCTCGCGGTCCGTGAGTTCGAGCCCCGCGTCGGGCTCTGGGCTGATGGCCCAGAGCCTGGAGCCTGTTTCCGATTCTGTGTCTCCCTCTCTCTCTGCCCCTCCCCCGTTCATGCTCTGTCTCTCTCTGTCCCAAAAAAAATAAATAAACATTGAAAAAAAAAATTAAAAAAAAAAAAAGAAAACATAACTGAAGAGGTACACGTGACCTCAATCAAATAGGCTTGTTTAAGAAAACACCTACAACAGTGGAAAAAAAACACCTGCAACTGGACACTCCTGCTTTTCATCATGAGCCTTTATGCACTAGGTGTTAACAGGTTCATGTATTATTTTAATAAATATATTTTTTAAAGTAGCAACAAGGCTTCAATAATGGCCCAGAAGATTAATTAACACTATTTACCCAATGACACTATAAGAAAATCTTGTTATATAGTATTTTAATAACAACACCATCTAAGATGTAAACAAAAATCTCCCTTGTTCATCATGGAAAATTACAATAGTCCTCTAAAACGCAAGGAAAAAAAAAGTCTGCTAGAACTCTTCCAATGAGCCGCAGAGATGTGCAGGGTAGAATCAGCCCCTTGGAGAGTTCAGGCCAGAAGCTGGAATTTGGGGGACCAGAAATTGGTACGCAGGTTTTGGTAAAAAGATGTGAGGAGTAGAGAAAAATACTAAAAAGCCCAAAAGCTGACTTCTAACTTTTCTAACTCAGCTGTGAGCCGCTGTTCCTTGATGAATTCAGATTTCTGTTTCAGTAGGTGGCAATGCATTTCAATCCCTACTTAGGATCAATAAACTGAATGAGGAATACAAAATGCCTCCATAAGAACTTAGAAGAAATAGACTTCTCCTTTTTTGTTTAAAGTTAACATTGTTACTTTGGGATAAATCGAACCCAAAATACTGTAAGGCTATTTAATTTAGTCACTGCATATAGGTAGGCAGTAATGCCAGATTTCAGTTACGATAAAACATATTATAAAACAATAACTAAGGGCAAAGAACCATGAAGACAATTGCCCAGGAGGAAATAAAAATACAATGTACATCAGGATTGATGTAAGCAACTCCAAGTATATGGATATGAGAATATCCAGTAATAATTTTTAAGCACACAGATGTATATTAATCAAAGGTCTACTTACAGTATTTAATTAAATCAGTTACATTATCACTTTAAATCACATGATATGAATTAATTTAGAAAAAGTGCTTCCTCACTCCCGTTATTTCATGAAACCATTTTAATCAGACTCTTCAAACGCAGTTCTAACATTAGTGTTTAACTATCATCACTAGGGACACTTTTTTTTTTATTAAAAAAAATTTTTTTTAACATTTATTTATTTTTGAGACAGAGAGAGACAGAGCATGAACGGGGGAAGGGTCAGAGAGAGAGGGAGACACAGAATCAGAGGCAAGCTCCAGGTTCTGAGCTGTCAGCACAGAGCCCGATGTGGGGCTCGAACTCACGGACTGCGAGATGACGACCTGAGCCGAAGTTGGACGCTTCACCGACTGAGCCACCCAGGCGCCCCACTAGGGACACTTTTAAAATACCTCACACAGGGGCACCTGGGTGGCTCAGTCAGTGAAGCATCCGACTTCGGCTCAGGTCGTGATCTCACCTTTTGTGAGTTCGAGCCCCGTGTTGGGCTCTGTGCTGACGGCTCAGAGCCTAGAGCCTGCTTCGGATTCTGTGTCCCTCTCCCCCTACTCAACTCACACTTTGTCTCTCAAAAAATATATAAACATTGAAAAGACAACTTTTTAAAATAAAATACCTCACACAATAAGCTAGGATATATCAGTTTCCTACTGCTACTATACAACTACACAAAGTTATTATCTTACAGTTTTGGAGGTCAGAAGCCTGATGAGAGTCTCACTGGACTAAAGTCAAGGTGCTGCAAAGCTGTCTTCCCCTCTGGAGGCTCTAGAGGAAAAGCTGCTACCTTGCCTTTTCCAGCTTCTAGAGGCTGCACTCGTTCTTAAGCTTCCTGCCTCCCTTCCATCTTCAAAACCCACAATGGCCGGTTGAAACTTTCTCACATCACGACAAGTGCCGGCACTGCCTTCTTCTTCCACTTCTACTTCCAAGGATCCTTGGGATTACACTGAGCCCACGTGACAATCTCCCTATCTTAAAGTCAGCTGATTAGCAACCTTAATTCCACCTGCTACCCCAATTCTCCCTTGCCACGAAACTGAATAATACTCCCAGGTCCTGAGATATCCTTGTTTGAGGGGAGGGAGCATTATTCTGCCCACCACGGCACATCATCTTTACTTAAAATAAACGTGTTTTAAAATCTGCATATGATGGGGTGCCTGGGTGGCGCAGTCGGTTAAGCGTCCGACTTCAGCCAGGTCACAATCTCGCGGTCCGTGGGTTCGAGCCCCGCATCAGGCTCTGGGCTGATGGCTCAGAGCCTGGAGCCTGTTTCCGATTCTGTGTCTCCCTCTCTCTCTGCCCCTCCCCCGTTCATGCTCTGTCTCTCTCTGTCCCCCCAAAAAATAAATAAACGTTGATAAAATCTGCATATGATGCTATCTCAGGAAATTACATTTCCATCCCCAAGCCATTTGCAAAACATTAGAACCGCTCTATTTCTTTTTTAAGTAAATTTTTAAAATGTTTATCTACAATAGTTGACACTATGCACCAATAACTGACCCAAGTGCTTAAACATCTTAACTCGTTTAGTTATAACACATACTGAAGTAACACCAGGAGTAATTACTAAATCTGCATTCGATTTCTCCTATCTTTGTACCAATTCCACCTGATGACTTCTAAAAGAAATCTTAGGGGCACCTGGGTGGCTCAGTTGGCTAAGCGTCTGACTCTTGCTTCCGACCCGACTCAGGTCATGATCTCACGGGTCTCATGAGTTCGAGCCTTATGTCGGCTCTGTGCTGACAGTGCAGAGTCTGTTTGGGATTCGCTGTTCCCTCTCTCTCTCTCTGCCCTGCCCCATTTGCGTTCTCTCTGTCTTAAAACAAATAAATAAACATTAAAAAATTTATTTTTATTTTTTTAATGTTTATTTATTTTTGAGAGAGAGAGGGAGAGACCAAGTGCAGTAGGGCAGGGGCAGAGAGAGGAAGACACAGAATCCAAAGCAGGCTCCAGGCTCAGAGCTGTCAGCACAGAGCCCGATGCAGAGCTCGGAACCCACGAGCCGTGAGATCATGACCTGAGCCAAAGTCAGATGCTTAACCAACTGAGCCACACAGGTGCCTCCCCCACAAATTTGTTAGTAAATAAATAAATAAATAAATAATAAATAAATGCATGCATACATAAAATCCCAAAGTAGCATCTTTGAGGTAAAATAATAGAGAATGCGCTCATACAATCAGATAATTAATAGAGTAAATAAAGAATAGCTCCCTCTTTGCACAATTATAATTTCAGGTAAAAAACTGCCTGATAATACATACACGAAGGAAGTGTCAAACTCACAGGCAATTTAATAAATGAAAATATGTACTACTTCATATTCACTAAATTACCATGAAATAGCTTCCATCTGTATTATTAGATTTGGGATGCACTACTCCAAGCTGCCTTTACAAACAGAGCCTTATTCTCATCAGCTGCTGGGAATACTAGCTTCTAGCAATTAGCCCTCAACTATGGTCCCACTTTTAGAACCAAAAAAAAAAAAGTGCCTTGCACAAGCACATACACCCTTCCACATACCAGGATCCAGTGATGGATCATCACAGATGTAAATGCCCAGCCCCTCATCTCAACTAGGAAAATCTCTGAAGGGCCCCCTATCTATCTTCAGAATTGCCCACAGGGTCAGGTGAAACTTTTGTTTAGATGACATCACAGGGGCACCTGGCTGGCTCAGTCAGTGGAGTATGCAACTCTTGATCTTAGGGGTTTTGAGTTCCAGCCCCACACTGGGTGTAGAAATTACTTAAAAAAATAATTTTGAAAAAAAAAAACAAACTGCACAGCAAAGGAAACAATCAACCAAACTAAAAGGCAACTTAAGGAATGGAAGAAGATATTTGCAAATGACATATCTGATAAAGGGTTAGTATCTAAAATATATAAAGAACTTATAAAACTCAACATACACAAAAAAACAAATTAATTCGATTAAAAACGGGCAGAAGACATGAATAGACTTTTCTCCAAAGATATACCAATAGCCAATAGACACATGAAAAGATGCTCAATATTACTCATCATCAGGGAAATGCAAATCAAAATGACAATATTACCTGACACCTGTCACAATGGCTAAAATCCAAAACACAAGAAACAGAAAGTGTTGGTAAGGATGTGAAGAAAAAGGAACCCTCGTGCACTCCTGGTGAGAATGCAAACCAGTAAAGCCATTGTACAAAACAGTATGGGGGTTCCTCAAAATATTAAAAATAAAATTACCACCTGATCCAGTAATTGCACGACTAGGTATTTATCCAAAGAATATGAAAACACTAATTCAAAAAGACATATGCACCCCTATATTTACTGCAGCATTATTTATAATAGTCAAATTATGGAAACAGCCAATGTGTCCACCGATTGACGAATGGATAAAGATGTGGCATATATAAAAGGCAAAAATAAAAAGGAATGAAATCTTGCCATTGGCAACAACATGGATGGAGCTAGAGAATATAATACTAAGCAAAATAAGTCAGAGAAATCATTTCACTCATATGTGGAATTTAAGAAACAAAACAAAAGAATCAAAGGGAAAAAAAAGAGACAAACCAAGAAACCGACTCTTAACTATAGAGAACAATCTGATGGTTATCAGAGTGGAGGTGGAGGTGAGGGGTGAATGGGTGAAAGGGGACTAAGAGTACACTTATCTTGATGAACACAGGAAAAATGTAAAGAATTGTTGAATCACTACATTGTACACTTGAAACCAACACAACAATGTATGCTAACTATACTGGAATTAAAATTAAAAAATAAAAAAAATAATAAATAAATTTAAAAATAAGAGAATGAGGGGTGCCTGGGTGGCTCAGTCAGTTAAGCGTCCGACTTCGGCTCAGGTCATGATCTCACAGTTCATGAGTTCGAACCCCACATCGGGCTCTGTGCTGACAGCTCAAAGCCTGGAACCTGCTGTGGATTCTGTGTCTCCCTCTCTCTCTGCTCCTCCTCCCTCTCAAAAATGAATAAACATTAAAAAAAAATTGTTAATAAAAAATAAAAAAAATACAAGAATGATATTATTTAAAAGGAAAAAAAGTTACCACACCAAAAAGACTCTGTAAGTATGTATGATGATGAATGTTAACTAGACTTAACTTGGTGATCATTTTGCAATATATACAGATATCAAATCATTGTTTCGTATACCTGAAACTAATATAATGTTATATGTCAATTATATCTTAACAAAAAATGTAAGCAAAATAATACTATAGAAATATAAATATATTCCAAATAATAAATGAAAGAAGACATCACAAATTGTATTTATATCGATTTAAGCTACTTCAAATACATATACACGTGGATTAATGACAAAAGAAATTTCCAAAAAATTCTTAGTTTTTGAGGGTAGGGTATGAAAATTCAAGATTATGAGTTGTCTTAAGTTTACTCAGAAGATATTTTAACATTCAATTAATATAAAATAGTAACACTAAATAATTAGATAAATGTAAAATGAAATAAAACCATAGACCACAGGATATTGTTACCCGAACAAAACAATGGTATATAAGAATATAAGAAGCATCTACAAATTGTTTCTTATTGTTACAAAGCACTATGGGGGGGGGGGGAGCACTACAGAGAAGCCTACAAAGAAACAATCCAGAATAAATAAATACACACACCACACACACACACACTTATAATTTACCTGCCACAGGAGGGACAACACCAGAAAAACGCACTGTTGCATGTTCTCCATTAACTTCAACTCGTCGACCAATGACACTTTTTGTGTCATTCATGATAATATAGCCAGAATCCAAAATATGAGGAGATCTAGGAAGAAAATTACAAAATTGACAAGATCTTAATAAAGTCCTTAAAATTTATTTTTTTCATGTATCGAGATATTCCTTTTTTTTAATGTTTATTTTTTGAGATACACACACACACACACACACACACACACACACACACACACACACGAGTGGGGGAGGGGCAGAGAGGGAGACACAGAATCTAAAGCAGGTTCCAGGCTCTGAGCTGTCGGCACAGAGCTCAACACATCACCCAAACTTGTGACCTGCGAGATCCTGACCTGAGCCAAAGTCAGATGCTTAACCCACTGAGCCACCCAGGCGCCCCTTCACTTTAGTGAGATATTCTTGAGGTCAACACTCCTGCAATTTAGTCTTCATATTTTGGTGAAGAGAAGGACCTATAGGTTTATGTGGCATATTCTCATAGTTTCATTTTACTTTACTTTCTAACTATATTTTGATAACAATGTTTATTTTGAGAGAGAGAGAGAGAGAGAGAGAGAAGAGAGCGCACACATGAGCAAGGGAGGGGCAGAGAGAGGGAGAGAGAAAATCCCAAGCAGACTCCATGCCATCAGCACAGAGCCTGATGTGGGGCTTGAACCCACAAACTGTGAGATCATCATCATGATTATGAGCTGAAACAGAGTCAGACACTCAACCAACTGAGCCACCCAGGCACCCCAGTAATATGTTTTTTAAATGTCGCTCAACTCCAGTTAGCTCACATCACATAACTTGTCTATTCTGTCATCTACTGAAGGGGATAGGAAGGAAAGGAGAATAGAAGAGAGGGGGACAGGGGCGCCTGGGTGGCTCAGTCAGTTAAGTGTCAGACTTTTGATTTCGGCTCAGGTCGTGATCTCATAGTCATGCGATCAGCCCCGTGTAGAGCTCCATGCTGCGCACAGAGCCTGCTTGAGATTATCTTTCTCCCTCTCCCTCTGCTCCGACTCCTCTCTAAAATAAAAAATAAATTAAATAAATAAAAACAAACAAAAAAGGAGGAGAAAAGTGATAGAGAACAGGACAAGAAAACAGGCAATATGGGCATTGTTATCTCTTGAGGATGGGAGAAAAAAACAAATCCATAGACATAGGAAGCAACACATACAATGAACAATAAATAAAAATTAAACTCTAGGGGCACCTGCCTGGCTCAGTTGGTGGAACATGTAGCACTTGATCTCGGGGTCGTGAGTTCAAGCCCCACATTGGACACAGAGCTTACTAAAACAAAACAAACAAAAAACCGTGAAACTCGGGGCGCCTGGGGGGCTCAGTCGGTTAAGAGCCCAACTTTGGCTCACGTCATGATCTCATGGTTTGTGGGTTCAAGTCCCACATCAGGCTCTGTGCTAACAGTTCAGAGCCTGGAGCCTGCTTCAGATTCTGTGTCTCCCTCTCTCTCTGTCCCTCCCCCTCACATTCTGTCTCTCACTCTCAAAAAATGAATAAACATTAAAAAAAATAAAAATAAAAACCATTAAAATCGAATAAAAAGACAGAACCATGAAACTAAAGAGAAGGCCCTAAAGGGAGACAGAGTGAAAAGGATCTCCTATCCAGGAATGGTAACTAGATTCACCTCCTACTTCACAGGAAAGCAGAAGACTGAGGAACATGTGAAAAGACACTGTCAGCCAAAATCCAGACAGTGGGGAACCCTACCGTCAAACAAGTTAGTTTCTTCAACACAAGGAGAACACAAGAAGAAAAAGAAAGACATGGAGGGAGAACGAACAGATTTAAAAAACTGAAGACATCCAGTTGCAACACTGGACTTCGTTTGGACCCTAATTTTTTAAAAAAGTGTAAGTAACTTTAAAGTAAAAACTTGTGAGAATATTGAAAATTTGAACACTGACTAAATTTGATATTAAAGAAAAACTGTTTGGGGCACCTGGGTAGCTCAGTCGGTTAAGCGGCCGACTTCGGCTCAGGTCATGATCTCGCGGTCCGTGAGTTCGAGCCCCGCGTAGGGCTCTGTGCTGACAGCTCAGAGCCTGGAGCCTGCTTCGGATTCTGTGTCTCCCTCTCTCTCTGACCCTCCCCCGTTCGTGCTCTGTCTCTCTCTGTCTCAAAAATAAATAAATGTTTAAAAAAATAAAGAAAGAAAGAAAAATAAAGAAAAACTGTTTAAGACTCAATGAAATACCAATCGTAATTTCCACAGAACTAGAACCATTCATGCTAAAATCTGTATGGAACCACAATAGACCCCAAACAGCCAAACCAATCTTGAGAAAGAACAAAGCCGGAGGCATCACAATCCTGGATTTCAAGTTATAGACAAAGCTATAGTAATCAAAACAGTATGGTACTGGCACAAAATTTAGACAAATAAATAGAACAAAATGGAGAGCCCAGAAATAAACCCACACCGGTATGGTCAATTAATTGATGACAAAAGAGGCAAGACTACCCAATGGAAAAAGACAGTCTCTTCAATAAACAGTGCTGGGAAAACAGGAGAGCTACATGCAAGAGAACAAACCTGGATCACTTTCTGACACCATACACAACAGTAAACTTAAAATAGATTAAAGACCTAAATATGAATCCTAAAACCACAAACTCCTAGGAGAAAAACATAGGCAATAATTTCTTGGACATCAGCCTTAGCAACATTTTTCTAGATACGTCTCCTGACGTGCGGGAAACAAATGCAAAAATAAACGACTGGCACTCCACCAAGATAAAGAGCTTTTGTACAATGAAGGAAACAATCAACAAAACAAAAAGGCAACCTACTGAATAGGAGCAGATATTTGCAAATGATATATCGGATAAGGAATTAATATCCCAAATACGTAAAGAATTTATACAATTCAACACCGAAACTACAAACAATCCAATTAAAATGAGCGGAGGGCCTGAAGAAACATTTTTTCTAAAGAAGACATGGCCAACAGACACATTGAAAGGATGCTCGACATCACTAATCACCCAGGAAATGCAAATCAAAATCACCATGAGATATAACCTCTATACCTGTTGGAATGGTTAGTGCCAAAAAGACCAGAAATAACAGGTGTTGGGGAGGATGTGGAGGGAAAAAACCAAAAAACAACAACAACAAAAAAACAAAACAAAAAAAACCCTTGTGCCCTGTTGGTGGGAATGTAAATTGGTGCAACCACTGTGGAAAACAGTATGGAGGGTCCTCAAAAAATGAAAAATAGAAATACCATATGACGCAGCAATTCCACTACTGGGTATTTACCTAAAGAAAATAAAAACACTGTATCAGTTTGAAAAGATGTATGCGTCCTGTGTTTATTGCAGTATTACTTCCAATAGCCAAGATGTAGAAGCAACTCAAGTGTCCACTGATAGACAAATGGATAAGGAAGAGTGGTGTGTGTGTGTGTGTGTGTGTGTGTGTGTGTGTGTGTGTCAGACGAATACTATGCAGCCATAAAAAAGGATGATTTTGAGCCATTTGCAACAACACGGATGGACCTAGAGGGTCTTATGCTAAGTGAAATAATTCAGACTGAGAAAGACCAATATCATATGATTTCATTCATATGTGGAATCTAAAAGCAACAACAAATGAATAAACAAAAAAAAAAGCAGAATCAACCTTAAATACAGAGCTCATATTTGCCAGAGGTGAATGGGGTGGGGGTGAATTGGCAAAACAGGAGATACAGGCTTCCAGTTATGGAATGAGTAAGTCACAGGAAGAAAAGTCACAGCATAGGGAATACAGTCGATGACACTGTAACAACGTTCTATGGTGACAGATGGTAGCTTCACTTGTGATGAGCAAAGCATAACGTATAGAGAAACTGAATCACAATGTTGTATACCTGAAGCTAATGTACCACTGTGTATCAACTATATCAAATAATTTCTAACATAAAAATGCAAATGTAAAAAATTTAAATGTTTAAATTTAACGATAATTATCCTAAAAAATAGTTTTCACTAGTTTTATATGCCTTTTCAATTTTCATTAACATGTAAACAGAATTTTTTACAAGCGAAATAGATACGTAATTTCTATTCTACTTCTTTTATTAACAGGTGAACATTTTTCTATACAGCCACAGAATTACCATCTTAAGCTCTTTAATGTTGACCTGTAGATCCACAATTTACTTAATCATTTCTATCCCTCCCCCCCCAAAAAAAACAGCTAAAAACATGGTTTTGTTTTTAAATTATTCTTGTCCCCTGAAGTATTTCCCTGGGAAAAATTCTTGAGACAATTATTCAAAGTAAATAAACATGTTTAAGATTTGAGAAAGCCATGGCCAGACTGTCCATTCAAAAACAAAGTTAAATACTAACACTGACACTAAAAGAAAATCTACTTGTTTACTTGTTTCTATAAAGTCTTATGAATTCCCATGAAGAACTTTTTTTTTTATTTTATTTTTAAAAATTTTTTTTAACGTTTATTTATTTTTGAGACAGAGAGAGACAGAGCATGAACGAGGGAGGGGCAGAGAGAGAGGGAGACACAGAATCGGAAGCAGGCTCCAGGCTCTGAGCCATCAGCCCAGAGCCCGACGCGGGGCTCGAACTCATGGACTGCGAGATCGAGACCTGAGCTGAAGTTGGACGCTTAACCGACTGAGCCACCCAGGCGCCCCTCCATGAAGAACTTTCAAGTCAGGTCTTCTCTATTCTATACTTGTACAACTAATTTTTTTAAACTAATCTCTACACCCAACATGGGGCTAAAACTCACGACCCCAAAATCAGGAGTTGTATGCTCTACTGACAGAGGCAGGTGCCCCTTGTACAACTAATCATTGAAGCAGGACTTAACACATCATTATTCATGTAAATGCAGAACTTTACATTTATATATACTGAACATTGAACACTCCAACATTAATTATCTCTCCCAGCTCTGTCCTGTGCAATTTTTGTAAGATCGAAACAAAATGTGTATGTGTGTGTGTGTGTGTCTGTGTCTGTGTGTATTAGATATATGACTTTGACCAAAGACAGAACCCATACAAATTGTGTGTAAAACTTTTCAGTTATAAGCCCTCCTATTATCCAGTTCACATGCAAGAACATCATGAACTTTGTGAAATGCTCCCCTGAAATCAAAATAAACTGTCAGTCCCAGAATATACCGTCAATCAGAGGAATGGGGTAACTTAAACACCTCTGAGTTGTATGAATATTTTTGGAAGGAACAGTTGTTCCTTTGTGATTTGTTCTATTGACAATAATGAGTACGAGAAGGAAGATAATGATGATCAACAGAGAAAGTAAATACTGCACTGTTCTCTGCAAATTTCCCTGGCTTGTCAGGGAATTGCAATCCAAACAAACAAACAAAGGCAAATTTAGCAAGACTCCCTCAACTCTTCCTACTTCCTTAGGATTACTGCTTTTCTAAATGTTCACAAATGTCTTTCCTAGAGGTTCTATTTCCCCTTGTTCATTACTCTTTAAAGATTACGGACAGGAATTTTTGCAATCGTATTTCCCAGTTCTTTCATGAATTACTACATGTAATTTCTCTTGGAGTGCAGGCTAATTCAAAATGGCCAAACACTATACCACCTCCTTTTATCTTCAACATGCTTTTAAACAGGCTTTTTTTTTTAAAGACAGGAATCATTTTCCATAGACACGACAGAAGATAAAAAATTGAGTCAATCTGTGATTTTTCTGTCATCTCTATGCGACATTAAATATATTTTCAAAAGATGAAGCAAAGGTGGCAAAATGTTAACAATCGCTAAATAAAGGCAACGAGTATCTGGGTGTTTCCTATGTTTCAAAATACTCAAGATTTAAACTAAAAGCCGTATATTACTACACCCAAGGCATTTGTACTACTTTTTAGTCTAGATCAATCCTAGAAGCTTCTTTTCTTATCTTCCCATTTTTTCACAAATTGATTTGGAGGCTCAACCTTACCAGTATTTTTCTGAAGAGGTCCATTCAAGTGTCTCAAAGTCATTGTTATGCTGTTTCTTCTTCCATTTCAGGGATGCTCCTTATATTTTTCCAGATACATCTTTCTCACTTAATTTTTTTTCTTTAAAAAATTTTTAATGTTTATTTATTTTTGAAAGAGAGAGAGAGAGAGAGAGAGAGACAGAGCATGAGTGGGAGGGGGCAGAGAGAGAGAAGGAAACACAGAATCGGAAGCAGGCTCCAGGCCTCGAGCTGTCAGCACAGAGTCCAACACAAGGCTCGAACTTGGGAATGGCAAGATTGTGACCTAGGCCGAAGTCGGACGCTTAACCAACTAAGTCATCCAGGTGCCCCTTTTCTTTTATTTTTTAAAGTTTACCTAACCATTTTGAAGAGAGAGAGAGAGAGAGAGAGAGAGAGAGAGAGAGAGAGAGAGGCAAGAGAGAAAGGAAGAGAATCCCAAGCAGGCTCCACACTGTCAGCGCAGAGCCCCAAGTGGGGCTCCACACTCACAAACCATGAAATCATGACCTGAGCCCAAGTTGGATGCTTACCCAACTAAGCCACCCAGGTGCCCTTCTCACTTAATTTTTTAAATAGATGATACTCAAAAGAATAAAAGGGAATACACTAAAAGTTTCCCTTCCATTCCTGCTAGTCATTAGCTCTTTCCACTGGCAACAGTTTTATTAGTATCTTATAGTATCTTCCACACACATTTTGTGCTTATACAGGCTGATATGCTTTTTCCTTTCTTTACACAAATGATACCATGCTCTATATGGGGTTCTATTCCTTACATTTTCATTTAATAATATAACCTGGAAATTTACCCACAGCCATGTCAGAAGCTTTTACATTTTTTATGGCTATACAGTATTTGTATAGATATACCATAATTTATATAACCAGTCTTCACAAACTGATGGACTTAGGTTACTTCCAAGTCTTTGCTATTATAAATAATACGGCAAAGATTAAACCTTCTCAATTATTTTTTATACCTGTGCAAAAATAACTGTAGTAAACAATCTCAAACTGGGTATTGCTGAATCAAAGGGGAAGAGCATTTTTAATGTTGAGAGCTAATAACAAATGTCCCTTTTTAGGAACTGCACCAATTCACAATCCTACCAGCACCGTATGCAAGTCCCAGTATCATCACAACGTTGCCCTTCGCAGAATAATCTTTGGTTACTTGTCAGTCTGATAAGTGAAACATACATTGTATTTACATTTCCTTTTATGAGGGAAGCTGAGCATCTATTCATTTTGATTCCCTTTTCTATGAATTACTTGTTCACATCCTTTACCCACTTTACTTATCTTTTTCTTAAGCTGTTTTTAAAAATATAAGCTGTTTTCTGGATGTTCTTCACAATGAGATGACTACATAATTCCTCAAATAAAATACTTTGAAAAGAATTGCAAGGAAAGGGGCGCCTCGGTGGCTCAGTCGGTTAGGCGGCCGACTTCGGCTTAGGTCATGAGCTCATGGTTCATGAGTTCGAGCCTCGCGTCAGGCTCTGTGCTGACAGCTCGGAGCCTAGAGCCTGCTTCAGAATCTGTGACTCCCCCTCTCTCTCCGTCCCCTCCCCAGCTCATGCTCTGTCTCTCAACTAATAAAGAAACATTAAAAAAAAATTTTTTTAAAGAATTGCAAGGAAGGACACAAGCAGGTAATTGTACGACCATGTTCACGGCGCTATTATTCACAAATAGCCAAAAGATGGAACTAACCCAAATATCCGTTGATGGATGAATGGATCAGCACAATGTGGTATACACATATAGTCAAATATTATTCAGCCTTAAAAAGAAAGGAAATTCTGTCACATGCTATATAACATGAAGGAACCCTGGGAACATCATGCTAAGTGAAATAAGCCAGTAACAAAAGGACAAATACTCTATGATTCCATTTAAATGAAATACCTAGAGTAGCCAAGTTCATAGAGAAAGTGGAATTGTGGTTGCCAATGGCTGTGGAAAGGGGGAAATAGTGTTAATGGCTACAGTGTTACAGTTTTGCAAGATGAAAAGAGTTCTGGAGACATAGGAGTTAAGATTGCACAACAGTGTGAATGTACTTAACACTACTCAATTGTACACCTAAAATTGTTAAGAGGGTCTGGGGCACCTGGCTCGCTCAGTCTGTGGAGCATGAGACTCGTGGTCTCAGGGTTGTGAGTTTGAGCCCCATGCTGGGTGTAGAGATTACTTAAAAAAAAAAAAAAATCCTCAAGGGATGCCTGGGTAGTTCAGTCAGTTAAGTGTCTGACTCTTGATTTCAGCTCAGGTCATGATCTAGAAGTTCTTGAGTTTGAGCTCCACGTTGGGCTCCTTGGTGGCAGTGTGGAGCCTGCTTGGAAGTTTCTCTCTCCCTCTCTCTGCCCCTCCTTGCACACTCTCTCTCTCAAAATAAATAAATAAACTTTAAAAAACTGTTTTAAATTATTTTTTAAAACTTGTCACAGCGCCTGGGTGGTTCAATCGGTTAAGCCTCTGACTTTGGCTCAGGTCATGATCTCATGGTACATGGGTTCGAGCCCTGCATCAGGCTCTGTGCTGACAGCTCAGAGCCTGGAGCCTGCTTTGGATTCTGTGTTTCCCTTTCTCTGCCCCTCCCCTGCTCATACTCTGTCTCTCTCTCTCTCTCTCTCTCTCTCTCTCTCTCTCTCTCAAAATAAAGACTAAAAAAAGGTGAACATAAGGGCAGGGAAGCAAAAATATAAAAACAGGGAGAGGGACAAAACATAAGAGACTCTTAAATATGGAGAACAAACAGAGGGTTACTGGAGGGGTTGTGGGAGTGGGGGATGGGCTAAATGGGTAAGGGGCATTAAAGAATCCACCCCTGAAATCATTGTTACACTATATATGCTAACCAACTTGGATGTAAATTTAAAAAATAAACAAATAAAAAAGAATTTTAAAAATTTTTAAATAAATAAATAAAAATAAATTTAAAAATTTTTTAGTATTTTTCAAAAATTGTCAGGGCGCCTGGTGGTTCAATCTTAAGGTTAAGCATCTGACTCTTGATTTCAGCTGGGGTCATAATCTCACCATTCCTGATATGGAGCCCCACATCAGGATCTGTGCTTACAGTGCAGGGCCTGCTTGGGAGTGTCCCCACTGCCCCCACTCTGTCCCTCCCCTGTTATCGCTCTCTCTCAAAATAAACTTTAAAAAAAAAACTGTTAAGATGGTCAATGTTATCTGTATTTCAGCACAATTAAAAAAAAACATGAGGGGCACCTGCCTGGCTGAGCCCAATATTTCAAGTTTTAGAGAGCTCTGATTTGCTTCCACTTTAATTGGGACACTGAATCATTAAAATATGGTATTTCATGGGAATAGCCATATGCTTACCTCTTTGAAACTACACTACATATAATGCATCCTTCAACTGAGCTCTTCATTAAGACAATTGTTTGGAGACTATAGATGCTGGCGAGGATGTGGAGAAACGGGAACCCTCTTGTACTCTTGGTGGGAATGCAAACTGGTGCAGCTGCTCTGGAAAACACTGTGGAGGTTCCTCAAAAAATTAAGAATAGACCTACCCTATGACCCAGCAGTAGCACTTGCTAGGAATTTACCCAAGGGATATGGGAGTGCTGATGCATAGGGGCACTTGTACCGCAATGTTTATAGCAGCACTTTCAACAATGGCCAAATTACGGAAAGAGACTAAATGTCCATCGACTGATGAATGGATAAAGAAATTGTAGTTTATATACACAATGGAATACTACTTGGCAATGAGAAAGAATGAAATCTGGCCTTTGGTAGCAATGTGGATGGAACTGGAGAGTGTTACGCTAAGTGAAATAAGTCATACAGAGAAAGACAGATACCGTATGTTTTCACTCTTATGTGGATCCAGAGAAACTTAACAGAAGACCATGGTGGAGGGGAAGGGGGAAAAAAAGGTTAGAGAGGAAGGGAGCCAAACCATAAGAGACTCTTAAAAACTGAGAATAAACTGAGGATTGATGGGGGGTGGGAGAGGGGAAAGTGGGTGATGGACATTGAGGAGGGCACCTGTTGGGATGAGCACTGGGTGTTGCATGGAAACCAATTTGACAATAAATTTCATATTTAAAAAAAAAAGACAATTGCTTGCAAGCGAAAAAAAAAGACAATTGTTTGCAAGCGTGTGTATAGAAGCTAACGGAAATAGCTGTATGCTTAACTCATTAAAAATACATTGTTTTTAAAAAAATGGAAAAAAAAAAGAATATGGTATTTCTTCTCCACTCTTCAAATTATACCTGCCCTAGGAAGCAGTTTGATTATATTCAACATTTTTTTCATTGAGAAGATTCAAAAATAGCTTCTTTTCCCACAATCTTTGAGGCTCTTTCACTTCACTTATTTCTTCCTCCTTGTTGATGAGAATTCAAAACAAAGGAATCTTTCCTCTCATTTTGTTTCTGCCAAGGAACTTAACAATGGACACCCCCCCCCCCCCACTCCACACACAAATCAGGTCTTTTCCAGAGAAAAGAAGCCTCTAGCAGAATTTAAGACAGCTGAAATCTTTCATGATTTATCTGATTTTTTGTGCCTCTTTTATAATCTGTCTGTATTAGGAGGATAACAACCTTATTCTCTTTACCAAATGATATACAGCATAATCTATAGATCTCTTCTATTCCTCAGTCCTAGCATTGTCCCTTGTGCTTTCTACCCTAATGTCACTACTCTTCGCGCCAAACAAGTATGTATATCTTCCTGATATATACTCTTCAGCTCTCAAATGTTACATTGGATTGTTTTTAACAAAGACAGGTATTTCCATTCCAATAATGAGCCCATCCCAGCAAATTTCAGTGATATTCACAGTATTGCAGGTATCCTCCTGGAACGGAAACTTGAGACCACACGTTCAGGTACTATGCTTTTGCTACAATTTCTCCCTAAAATCTTTTGGCTGTCTCCTCCATTACTTTGGTTATATATAACACTCTTTCTTCTCAACAGCATCCAATTTCCATAGTGTCAGGAGCAATGTTTCCCTCTTTATAGAATGTTAGTATCCATTCCTCTCAATCACATTTTCTTAATTCCTACTGGGAACTATTTTTCTCAATTCCTCTGAGAGGCAGACTACTTTAGAATGAGGCTGATCATTACCTGGGAAGACAAGAAAAGAAATGGCCTAGCATCTGAGTTATTATCTATGCTTATTAGGAATACAAGATGAGAGGGAATATATCTTCAGTGGTTAAGTCATGACCACCAGAAACTCAGACTAAAGGTAGGTCAAGGTTAGTACCTGGCCTTGATGGTATTCAAGAAAACATACATGACTATCCCAAAAAGTGGGGACTGCACCATAATGGGACAATGCAGGTGGATATTGCTCAGAAACCCAAAGGCTGCATCTAGGAAGCTTGGCCAAAGAAATATAGTATAGGTCATGTAACTGGGATCAGGAGTAATTAACAAGAATAGAGAAGGGGCGCCTGGGTGGCGCAGTCGGTTAAGCGTCCGACTTCAGCCAGGTCACGATCTCGCGGTCCGGGAGTTCGAGCCCCGCGTCGGGCTCTGGGCTGATGGCTCGGAGCCTGGAGCCTGTTTCCGATTCTGTGTCTCCCTCTCTCTCTGCCCCTCCCCCGTTCATGCTCTGTCTCTCTCTGTCCCAAAAATAAAATAAAAACGTTGAAAAAAAAATTAAAAAAAAAAAAAGAATAGAGAAGACCTCACTCAACTCCAGGTAGTTGGACCACTGGGCTGATTACCTGGACAGAGCCTAAGGGACGTGTTTTTTACTCTAAATCCATAGATTCAAGGTATCTTCTAACTGAAATTCGGCATTTTCCAAAACTGTGCACATAGGCAAAAAAAAAAAAGTTGATTAGCAGCACCTGTGATCCCACATCTATCACATTACAGCTATTATAGATATCCCAAGATATATTTTACATGCACCACTATTTCAAAATTACAGCATTTAGGGGCGCCTGGGTGGCTCAGTCGGTTAAGCGCCCGACTTCAGCTTAGGTCACGATCTCGCGCTCCATGGGTTCCTGCCCCACGTCGGTCTCTGGGCTAATGGCTCAGAGCCTGGAGCCTGTTTCCGACTCTGTGTCTCCCTCTCTCTGCCCCTCCCCCATTCATGCTCTGTCTGTCTCAAAAATAAATAAACGTTAATAAAAAAATTTTTTTTTAATTACAGCATTTATTAGACCTGCCACTAGATTCTGTCATTTAAAATATTAATGAACACACATTACATTACAATTTTTAAGTATTTTGATAACTTTATTTCACATAACTGGATTCTCATCTAAAAGCCTATGTTTTTTTCCAAGCTTTATTATTTTATTCCAATTTAACTAAATTCCAGTTAGTTAACATACAGCGTAAAATTAGTTTCAAGTGTAGAATTTAGGGATTCAGCACTTCCATACAACAGCCAGTGCGCATCATAACAAGTGCCCTCCTTAAATTTCCCTCACCTATTTTATCCATCCCCCACCCACCTCCCTTCGCATAACCATCAGTCTGTTCCCTGTAACTAACAGTCTGTTTTGGGTCACCTGGGTGGCTCAGTCAGTTAAGGGTCCAACTTCGGTTCAGGTCATTATCTCACGGTTCGTGAGTTAGAGCCCCATGTCAGGCTCTGGGCTGACAGCATGGAGCCTGGAGCCTGCTTCAGGAGTCTATGTCTCCCTCTCTCTGCCCCTCCCCTGTGCACTCTCTGTCTGTCTCTCTCTCTTTCAAAAATAAACATTAAAAAAATTTTTTTAAAGTCTGTTTCTTGGTTTTCCTCTTTTCTTCTCCCTGTGTTTGTTTTGTTTCTTAAATTCCACACTAGCAAAATCATATGGTATGTCTTTCTTGGATTTATTTCGCTCAGTGTAATACCCTCTAGCCCTGTCCACATGGTTGCAAATGGCAGGATTTCATTCTTTTTTGTGGCTGAATAATATTCCATTATATACATATACCACATCTTTCTTATCCATTCATCAGTTGATGAACATTTGGGATCTTTACATAATTTGGCTATTGATAATGCTGCTGTAAACATCAGGGTGCATGTATCCCTTCAAATCAGTGTTTTTGTACATTTTTGTATCCTTTGGGTAAATACCTCTTGGTGCAATTGCTGATCATAGAGTAGTTCTATTTTTAACTTTTTAAGGAACCTCCACACTATTTTCTACAGTGGCTGCACCAGTTTGTATTCCCACCAATAGTGAGAGTGTTCTCCTTTCTCTGCATCCTTGCCAACACTTGTTGTTTCTTATGTTGTTAATTTTAGCCATTCTGCCAGATGTTAGGTGGTATCTCATTATAGTTTTGATTTGTATTTCCCCAATGACGGTAATGCTGAGCCTTTTTTCATGTGTCTGTTAGCCATCTGTATGTCTTCTTCAGAAAAATGTCTATTCATATCTTCTGCCCATTTCTTAACTGGATTATTTGTTTTTTGGGTGTTGAGTTTTATAAGTTCTTTATATGAAATCCTGTGTATTTTCTGTATTTAAAAACATTTTGGGGCACCTGGGTGGCTCAGTCGGTTAAGTGTCCGACTCCTGCTTTCGGCTCTGGTTATGATCTCACGATTTGTGAGATCGAACCCCACATCGGGCTCCAGGCTGACAGTTCGGAGCCTGCTTGGGAGTCTCTCTCTCCTCTCTTTCTCTGCCCCTCCCCCCTCAAATAAAGAAACACTTAAAAAAAACATTCTAGGGGTGTCTGGCTGGCTCAGTCAGTAGCGTGTTGTCAGCAACTCTTGATCTTAGGGTTCCACGCTAGGTATAGAGATTACCTAAAAATAAAATCTTAAAAAAAAATTCTAAGGAGCTCACAGACTTTATCAGACTGCTAAAGGGGTCTTTATCCTAGATAAAGAATCAAAGAAAATTTGAGGACATGACAGGCATCAAAGTAAATTATTTAAACTAAATTACATAGCCCTTTACAAAACGCTTTCATTTTCCTTATTCACAATATTCACTCAAAATTGCTGACAATTTCTTTAATTCTTCTACAGATTCTTCTAAAAAAACACTGGTTTGTTTGTGTTTTTTTCTTAATATATGTAGGCGTCACGCCCAGCATAGAGCCCAACATGGGGCTTGAACTCACAACCCTGAGATCAAGAAATGAGCTGTTACAGTACACTTCATTCAACTTCTCCAGTGATAGATGAAGAAACGTCAAGGGACTTTTTCCTTATACTAAAAGGCATGTGGCATCCTGGCCCTGGTATCCTCTGGTGACAGGAACGCAGACTGAAAGAAACAGTTCCACTAGTTTGTTCTGCATTCCGTTTCACCTGTTTGTCTCTGGAATCCATGTTGCTAACATCGTGTGTTTGTTGTTAAAAAAAAAAAATTAATTAAAAAAAGAAATTAGGGGCGCCTGGGTGGCTCAGTCGGTTAAGCGGCTGACTTCAGCCCAGGTCATGATCTCACGGTCCGTGAGTTCGAGCCCCGCGTCGGGCTCTGTGCTGACCGCTCAGAGCCTGGAGCCTGTTTCAGATTCTGTGTCTCCCTCTCTCTGACCCTCCCCCGTTCATGCTTTGTCTCTCTCTGTCTCAAAAATAAATAAACGTTAAAAATAAAATAAAATAAAATAAAATAATAAAAAAGAAAAAAAGAAATTAGCTGAGATCAAGAGTTGGATGCTCAATTGACTGAGCCACCCAGGTGCCCCCAACTGTGTTATTTTCTAAGAGTGGAAGAATCTTAACCTGGGAAAGGCATCTGAAGAGTTCCATCTATATTATCAAAATGGTTCTCACTTATTTTCTGCCATTTTTAGCCCAGCATCTTCCCCTTGTGGGAAGTGTATTTTCTCTGCCTGGTGGGCTGTCACTCACCCACCACAGGAGTGGACACATGGCCCAGGATGGACAATATAGTGACTCCTCACCTCTATTTCCTTGCATATAGCAACTGGTCCATACGTGAAGACCCTAACCCAAGCAGAGCCAACCTTTTAGAAAATGACATGGGCTCTTGAAGAGAGGATCTATCCCTCTCTTTCCCAAGACCTAAAACAAAAGGACCACTTAAACCTGGAATAACTGAGGGCACCTGGGTGGCTCAGTCGGTTAAGCCTCTGATTTCAGCTCAGCGCATGATCCCACAGTTCATGAGCTCAGGTCCCACATCAGGTGAGCCCTGCTTCTCTCTCTCTCCCTCTCTCTCTCTCTCTCTGCCCCTCGCTCACTTGTGCCCTCTCTCTCAAAAACAAAACAAAACCAAAAAACACTAGAAGAGCTGAGAGGTACTTCTGCTACTGTATGGAAAAAATTTGTGTGAAAATAAGGCCACAAGGGAAAGTGGAGTTGCTCCAACTATGCGTGAAGCCTTTCATCAGCCCAAATGAAACAGTAAATTTTCTTTCGCTTACATCAGTTTGAGGTGAGTTTCTTTCTCCTGCAACTGTTAAGAATTCTGAAAAAATACACAAGAATTAAGATCATATGTGTTCCTATTTAATGTAATACGAACATTACATGCAGTCAGTCTGCTGGAAAGAAATTCGACCTCATCCACTACATGTTACCTATGGGACACTGGATAATTTAACCTCTGTGTGTCTCAGTTTTCTCATCTGTAAAATGTATACTAGGAGGACCTACTTCACAGGACTGTTGTGAGAATTAAATGAGTTTTTATGTGTAGAAGTGCTCACCATCAACAGTTGGGTGCCTCAGTCAGTTAGGCATCCAACTCTTAATCTCGGCTCAGGTCACAATCTGATAGTTCTTGAGTTCGAGCCTCACATTGGGCTCTGCACTGATGGCACAGAACCTGCTTAGGATTCCGTCCCTCCTTGTCTTTGCCCCTCCCCTGCTTGCCCTCTCCCTCTCAAAATAAATAAACTTTAAAAATAAATAATTTACTGGGGCACCTGGGTGGCACAGTCAGTTGAGCATCATCTGACTTCAGCTAGGGTCATGATCTCACAGTTCAAGGGTTCAAGCTCCATGTCGGGCTCTGTGCTGACAGCTCAGAGCCTGGTGCCTGCTTTGGATTCTGCGTCTCCTTTTCTCTCTGCCCTCATCCTCCCCACCCACTTGCACTTGGTCTCTCTCTCAAAAATAAATAAAGCAGTTAAAAAAATAATAATAAATAAATGTTAGCCATTAACATCTATTAATCACTAAGACCCTTAACATCATAAATTAGATTCTATATTTAAATTTTTTTAATGTTTATTTTTGAGAGAGACAGAGCATGAACAGGAGAGGGGCAGAGAGAGAGAGGGACACACAGAATCGAAAGCAGGTCCCAGGCTCTGAGCTGTCAGCACAGAGGCGGACACAGGGCTCAAACCCTCGAATCGCGAGATCATGACCTGAGCTGAAGTCGGACGCCCAACCAACTGAGCCATCAGGCACCCCTAGATTCTATGTTTAGATAAGGAGAAAACACTCCATAAATTCAAAGAAATGTATTACAAATTCAGAATAACAGTACCTGACATGGGGAAGTTTAATTGCAGTAGGCCCACACCGTTCACAGGTATGGATTCTATCTCATTTCCCACCTTCTTAAACCACCAAGAGATCCAAAAAGATATCTGATGCACAAAAGAAGAGGTAAAAAGTACTGGCACTTTGTGAATGAATATTAGAAAAAAGATTTTTCAGTATGACTTCCATTGCCATTCCAAATATATGTCCCTCAATCTTTCCCTGTGTTTATTCAAAATTGTACCAAAATAATCGGTGTGAGGTCTGAAGATCGTTCACACACTGACACCTATCGAGTAGAAAACTCAACATCAATGGCAGCCACACCTAACTGAGATTTTGGAGCTCCAAGTAGTGATCTTGGCTCAGACACCAACAAGGTGTGAGTCCTTACGCTTATTAACCTGTTACCAAGACCACAGGAGTTGAAAGACATGCTCTTAAAAGGAACTTATAGTCTAACTGGGAGAGATAACCAACAGCAAAAAACTAAGACCTAAAATTCAAAGTGCAAGGACCAAATTCAGTGATGGAAGAGAACCATGTGGGTTAAGAGGGAGGGAAGGCTCCCTGTGGGAACCATGCCCTGATGAAGCTGTCAGGAATGGACAGCAGAGAGTAAGGAAAATGAACTTTCTAGGTAGGGAAGTGTAAGAGGGTTTCTTTGATTGGAGGTTCATGTTGAGACTAGACACAGAACTTGGGAATCCTTTAAACATTTAAGGGCAAAAATATCTGCTTTTAACTTACTACCCAAAATGTAACAATTTCCAAGTACGTAGCCCAATTTTTTTAATAAGCCCTACCCCCAACAAGGGGCTCAAACTCACCACCCCAAGATCAGGAGTCATATGCTCTACCGACTGAGCCAGCCAGGCACCCTGCTATTTAGCACAATCTTAAACAAACCCACCTGCTGTCTTTTTCTCCCCCCACCCCCGTAGACCAGCGTTCCTTTATTGTGGCTAAACGCATGCCTTGTTGTCTGCTCCCATTCTGTCAGCAGCACCTGCTAGGCTGCAAACATCGAAAGGAAGGGGGCTGGAAACAAGAGCCGTAACGTCCGCTGCCCTCAAGGACTCTATTAGATTTAAGCCAGAGAACAAATGCAAGGAGCCTCTTAAATGTATGGTTTCAGAGGTCGAGGGACATAGAGGTAGGCCGTTTATTGGGGCAAGCGTGATGGCACACACGGGCTTGAGGCATGCTTGTAAATCAGCTGTTCCGGAAGGACAGCCTTGAGCCTGCCCTTGCTGATAAGGCAACCAAAATCTGCTTCAGGGACTTTTTTTCATTTTTTTTTTTTTTTTAATGTTAGGAAATCACGGGGCCCAACCAGTCATTCAGCTCTTCCTCAGTAACAGTTTTTGATGTACCTGGTTGCTCAGACTCCACGTTTTCTTCCATTGCAGGTGGTTCTGCAGGACCTTCTTCTTGGACCACCTCCCCATCTGTCTCAGATTTTTGGTCCCGAGGTGTCTGGTCTGCTAAGATGTTCTCTCTTTTACAGGCACGTCTAAACTAAACGGCAGGTCTACTTCTTCCTCCATGTGGTGTGCGGCTGACTGCAGTGGGGCAGCGGGTTCCTAAGAACCCTACAAGGATCCAGGCTTGGGCTACCCTTCCCCAGGTGCCTGGGGCAGCCAGCAGCAGATTTCAGCTCAGAGACGGATCCCTTTCCTCCAAGCCCCAAGGGCCCTCTTAAGTGCCTCCCCAGTCCCTTGGTTTCATCATTTCTCTTTGGTTTCACCTGAGGAAGCTCCAAAGGAAGGGTGGCCTGGACTGATTCAGCAGCAACATGGAGGTGGAGTGAGACAGGCAGTTCTCGAAGGGCTCGAACCAATGACTCACAGTCCACAGAAAATGAATTGTTTTAGACATAAAGCTTCACCACCCCACTCTTTCTCCTCAACAAACCGTTACTGTGAGAATGAGTCCCCTGCAGAGCTGAGAACACCAGAGTCTGGCCCTGTGATTCTCCACGATCATTATCGACCTCTTTTTCAATATCTTAATATCCATCCCAGTTGGAAACTATCTTTCTTTTAGATCTCCGCATCACTGTCACCTTCAACAGGCACTCGGGCGCTGGGGCACTGGACTGCTCACCTCCCCAGAGCCCCAAGGAAACAGGTTGCTCTGAGCTCTGAGGTGCCACCAGCATCGGAGGTGGGGGGGGGGGGTGAAGGTGGGGAGGGGAGCGCAGGATCCTTCCAATGTCCTTTTTAAAAAAAGGTTTTTTAGTTGTGGTAAAATACACGTAACATAAAATTTATCACCGTAACCATTGTGTTTTAAGTTTATTTTGAGAGTGAACCAGCAGGGGAAGGGCACAGAGAACGGGAGAGAGAATCCCAAGCGGGCACCGCACAGACAGCACAGAGCCCAAGGGGCTGGAACTCATCAACTGTGAGGTTGTGACCTGAGCCGCTTTAAAGTGTATGGTTCAGAGGCATTAGATATGCTAACACTGTTGTGCAACCAATCACCGAAACTTTTCTATCTAGCAAAACTGAAACTCTATACCCACTGAAGGACTCCCCATATCCCTCTCTCCCTAGCCCCTACCTTCCGTTTCCATGAACTTGCCTCCTCTAGGTATCTAAATGGAATCAAGCACTATTTGTCTTTTGGGACTGCCTTATTTCACTCAGCATGTCTTGCTGTCCTTTTATGCCTCATGTCAAAGCCTGTCTCCAAGTTGTACTCTGTCCTCACGGTAGTTCCTCTGTCTTCACATACTGAACTGTCTCATGTAATTTTAAGTACGTCCTCCAAAAAGTTTTAAGCATTTCCTAAGAGGCTATAGGAGGCACATATTCTCTCTGAAAGAGGCACATCTCCTCTCTAAAACATCAATGACTTACATCTACACCAAACCCACAATTTTTCTGACAAAACTATATAAAAGAGAATAAATTAATAACTTTGTGCCCTTTCTGGACACACTTGCAAAAATCAGCAAATCTTCCCAAATCATTCCTCCACAAATTCATCCCAGCCACTCCTAATAACTGGCAACCTATAACGTTTCTCCTTTCTGGTAGACCTTACTTACTTTCTGGGTCATATTCATTTCACACTGAATAACAGGTCTACCTTATTATTTTTTAACGTACTCTCCATTAGAGACAATGCATTGTTGCATATTTCCCAACATAGGGTAAGGTAGGGAAAGTACCATAAACTTTTTAAATAAACTTTGAAATGCTAAGCATACAACAAACATTCTACTAAAGTACATGATAAACTGACTTTAATAAATCAAAAAGAAAAAAACAAAACCACCAGAAAATGGTAACAACTCTAGTTTTATTGTTGAACATTCACATCTTACAAAAATAATTAAGAAATGAGATGATCCAAGAAGTCTGTTTAAATCCATAACTTAAAGGTAAAAACAATATTGTTCTGCAGGGTTGAGATTCAATTAAGACTGGGACGCCTGGGTGGCTCAGTCGGTTAAGCATCTGACTTCAGCTCAGGTCATGATCTCACAGCCTGTGAGTTCAAGCCCCGTGTGGGGCTCTGTGCTGACAGCTTGGGAGCCTGGAGCCTGCTACGGATTCTGTGTCTCCCTCTCTCTGCCCCTCCCCTGCTCACACTCTCTCAAAGATAAACATTAAAAAATTTCAGTTAAGATTGAATTAGATTCAATTAAGTATTCAAAGTGAAATTCAAAATTAAATTTAAAAGGTTAACCAGGGCACCTGGGTGGCTCAGTCAGTTAAGCATCCGACTTCGGCTCAGGTCATGATCTCAAGGTCTGTGAGTTCAAGCCCCGCACTGGGCTCTGTGCCTACAGCTCAGAGCCTGGGGCCTGCTTTGGATTCTGTGTCTCCCTCTCTCTCTGCCCCTCCCCTGTTCATGCTCTGTCTCTCTCAAAAGTAAATGAACATTAAAAAATAATAAATAAAATAAATAAAAAATAATTCTTCCTTTAAAAAAAAAAAAGGTTAACTGGTATAAGAACAGAGTAATATAGCTTCCAAAGAAGTAGAAAAGAAAATATGGAGAGAGAAAACAAAACAAAATCCAATCTCAATCCAAAAAAAGTCAAGAAAGGAAGAGAAAAAAAGCACAGAAAGTACAAAGTATAAAATGGTAGAAAAGGTCCAAATCCATTCATTCAACTGTTATATCATGGGAAGCCTATTGAAAGCCAGATACTGTTTTAGGCACTGGGAATACAGCAGTAAACAGAACAAAAATATCTGCCCTCATGAAGCTTCTATCCTAGTGGGGGGAACATAGTAAGCCAGATAAATGAATAAACCACATGGCATGTCATATAATGAATGGGAAGCACAACGACAAAGAGGGCAATGGAGATGTAAGGGAAGGATATGTCAGAGAAGACCTCCCTGACAAGGTAAAATTCCAGAAACTAGAAGGGAGGTAAGGGTCGGAACCATATAGACAGACGGAGGGACTGGAGAGACTTCCAGGCAAAAGAACCCCAAGTGCAAATATCCTGAGGTTGGGATGTGCTTGAGGAGGCTTGAGAAGTAGCGAGAGGGGCACCTGGGTGGCGCAGTCGGTTAAGCGTCCGACTTCAGCCAGGTCACGATCTCGCGGTCCAGGAGTTCGAGCCCCGCGTCGGGCTCTGGGCTGATGGCTCGGAGCCTGGAGCCTGTTTCCGATTCTGTGTCTCCCTCTCTCTCTGCCCCTCCCCCGTTCATGCTCTGTCTCTCTCTGTCCCAAAAAGAAATAAAAAACGTTGAAAAAAAATTTTTTATTAAAAAGAAGTAGCGAGAGAGATCAGAGGTAAAACAGGAGGGGATCATACAGGACCCTGGCGGGGGGGGGGGGGGGGGGTCACTCTATCAGCTTTGGCTTTTACTCTGGAATGAAATGGGCATTCTTTGGAGGATTTTTTTTTTTCTGTTTCTGTTTCTTTTTTAAGTAGCCCTCACACCCAGTGGGGAGCCTGAACCCACCACTCTGAAATCAACACCTGAGCTGAGATCAAGAGTCTTAACGAACTGAGCCACCCAGGCACCCCAGTAGTCCATGGAGGATTTCTTGAGAGGAGGGCAAAAATTTGATTTTTTTTTTTTTTTTTAAGGAGGATCACTCTAGATGCTGTAATGAAAAAAGACTGAAAGAAGAAAAAGCAGATTAGTTAGGTGGCTATGCAGTAGTCTGGGTGAGAAGGGACTGGGAGTCCCGGACAGATTCTGAAGGTGAAGTCCATACAATCTGCTGGCAGATCGTAGGTGTGGTGTGTGAAAGAGATGAGTCATGGATGGCTCCAAAAGTTTGGGCCTGAACAAAGGTCTCAGTAATGACAATGAATAAGTACAAAAACCTGCCTGTCAAAAGGCAGAGACTGTTGCCGTGGATTTTTAAAAATCCCCAGCGATAGCTGTTTATAAAAGCATACAGAAAGGTTAAAACTAAAACGATGCTGAGACAAATATCAAATGACAGCGGCCTTGGCTAGGTTAATGTCAAACAAGTCTGCTCCCTGAATCTTTACCTCCCCCGTCTCTACCTTAACAGTCTGGCATTTGTGAACCCTGTCTTCCAACGAGACTGTTTCTTTGGGGACAGGGATGTCGCACCCTCCTGTGCACCCACCCACAACTCGGAACAGTCCGCAGTTGGTGGTAAACACTATTTCAAAATGTTAAATGTTCTCCACCTACCACACGTTATTCCTCCTCCTCCACAAATGTTAAATGATTCAGAACTTCAAGGCTGTTTCTCTAACCTGACCTATTTCACCTCGTCCAAAGTGACCCGCCAGCAAGGCTTCCCGGTAAAGGGATGGACGGCGCTGCCAGGGCGGCTCCCTCGCCCGCTCGCCGGCCCGGACTCCCTACAGCCGGCGCGTCTGGGTCTGGTCGAGGCGGCAGGGAGCAGGCAACGCCCGACTCTTGACCACCTAAGAAGTTTCTAGGAAAGGACTAAAGGACCGAAGCATTGCAGGGTGACGCACCGGCCACTGGCCGGCCACGAACGCTTGGCTCCCGCAGCCCCTCAGCCCCTCCGAAGCTCACCTGCAGGCAGAGAGCCCGGGGGGTCCGGACACCGACCCTCGCACGCGCCAGGCAGCAGCGGAGCTTCCGGTCCTGGCCGGAAGTGCTTCCTTAGGGAGACAGGAAGTCCCACCTCCGCTGGGTGGGCGGTGGCTGCTGGAGCTTAGGCGTGGCTATAGCGAGCAAGGGGCTTCGGAGTCGGAGGTTTGGCCCACCCACCCAAACCTGGGCAAGCTCCCCGCCCCTCTGCTGCCCCGGTGATTCCTGTAAACTCAGGACGGAACAACCCAATGAACGTACATGTTCCAGCCTACTTGTGATTCACTTCCATGTTTATTGAGAGTCTAAGTCGGAGGCGTGTGGTCACAGATAAGAAAATAGTGTTGATGCCTCAAAAACTAAGAGGATAATAATAATAATCAACCAGGTAAAATAGGCAGAATGAAAGTAAGTACAATCATAGAAAAAGCAAATTCCATAGATTTGTTAATTTCTAAGCGTCAGGTTTCTATGTAATTAGCTCAGTGGTTTGTTATGAGGATCAAATGAGATGACACAAATAAACATTGAGCAATGGGGTCTGGTACATGATTAAAGCACACATAGCTGTGGTGTTGGTATCATTGGTTGAAAATAAGAAGCCTTTATCCCCCCCCCCCCCCCAGGGGAAATTGCATTCATTTTGGGAAGGTAGCATTCATGCTGACTGTTAAAGTTGAGAAGAATTTCAGTACATAGAGAGCTATCCATTGTGAATCTGTAAACAACTGCTTTTCTTGATTAATGAAAGGACATGGGATGAAAAACCTTGCTCCCTAAAACAGAACTCTCAGAAGTTTGTTGTTTGAAATCCTATCAGTGAGAATGGAACATCCCTCTCCTGCCTGGCAGAGCTGAGCCATGTGGATCATTTTGGCACTTTTCCAGTCCAGGTATAGAGCTTCAAATAAGGGGTTTTCAGATACAACATTCCACGTTTATTTCAACTTTGTAGTTTTCAAGAGTTCCAGACCTTAGAGTCTGCTTCGTAGCCCAGACCAGAGCCTGCTTAATTCTTACCTATACTGCACCCAATCCTATGCTATCACAGTCTCTTCCCCTGCCTCTGCCTTTTTTTTTTTTTTTTTTAAGTTAGACATCCTGCCCCTCTGGTGTGTGTGTGGTCTTACTTGTTTCAGCAACTAAATAAACCTTTGCTAGACTATAGGCTTGCTTTTGAATGAAACTTATCACTATTGTGAACAAGGTTCTTAGACTCATGCAAGTTGGAGGACACTTTTATTTTGTTTTTAAGGTTTATTTATCTTTGAGAGAGAGAGAGACAGAGAAAGAGAGCATGTAAGCAGGGGAGTGTGGGGGAGGGGGGGGAGATAGAGGATCTGAAGCAGGCTCTGTGATGTCAGTACAGAGCCCACAGTGGGGCTCAAACTCGAACCGTGAGATCATGACCTAAGCCCGACAGACACTTAACCCAGTCAGCCACCCAAGTGCCCAAAGAACTGCAAAGAATTCTTTTAGTCTCTTCTTCCTTCCGTAGAGTAAAGGAGTTCCTTACTGCTTTGATTGCTCCCTCCGTGATTACCTATCTTTGCCTATCGTTCTTCTTGTGCTACCTACTCTCTCTGTGTCTACATCTACTTTCTTGATTTGTGTTATTGGAAGGCTGACAACTATTTTAATACAGAAATCATTTGGAGTTATGGGGTAACTTGATAGAAGATCAAGGTCAGGTAAACCCACTAAATACCAGGAGATATATTTGATTTCATTAGTGTCCAAGTAGCAGCATGAAAGTTGAGTCTACACCCAGATATTTGGTCAAACACTCGTCTAGATATTGCTGTGAAGGAGTGTTTTAGATGAGATAAACAGTTGAATCAGTACACTTTGGGCAAACCAGATTGCCTTCCATCATGTGGGTGGGCCTCATCCCATCACTTGAAGGCCTTTAGAGAAAAAAGTCTGACCGCCTCAGAGGAAGAGAGAATTCTGCCTCCCTGGAAGCACATGGCCATGAAACAGGGAGAAAGTATCAAGGTTCTTACCACAAGAAGAAAGCAAGGAAATGATTTCTGGCTAGGTAAACAACATCAGGCATAGATTCAATTCGATATCTTCTCAAATCTCTCCAATGATACTATTTAAGGTTATGGTTTGTCTTATTTTAAGGTTTTCTGTGTTCCCTTAATTATTCCTGTCCCGTCTAAGTTAAATTTTTCTATATTTTCTTGTTTTGTTGTTGCTTCTTTTTTAACCTCGGTTTTCTCTGTTATACAGCAGGTACTCCATAAATGTGGGAGTTTCCGGCTGTCCATTTATATTACAGAACGAGGCAGTAGAAACGCTAAATGGGAGCAAGTGGGAGCTCAGCTCCTGTGAGCAGGGCTGCCTGATGGTAAGTCTCATTGTCATGTGAATGGGAAGGGAACAGCCATCAAACTTCCGGAAGGCTCTCAAATGCCCAGTAGAAGAGTGTGGCTCTTTGACACCAGCACCTCTGCCAGTTGCCCAAATTCATCCCGGAAACTGACTTCTAGTTCTCTAGAGAAGATGTCTTCCTCTTTTGCTTAAGGACATATACCTGGCAATGATGATTTAGTTTCCCTACTGGGCACAAGAAGGAGGTAGTGGTGGTGGTGGGGAGGTGTTCATCCTTTTGTTTACAGACCATCAATTAATTTCTGTTTTCATCCATATTTATCCCTTCAAACCTCTGTGTTGACAAGTATAGCACTGTTCCAGTTAGTTTCCTATTGCTGCTCTAACAGATTATCACAATCTTAGTGGCTTAAAACAACATATATTTATTATCTTACAGGTCTGAAGAAGTACAACACTTCTCACTGGGCTAAAAGCAAGGTGTCAGCAAGGCTGTGTTGCTATCTGGAGGCTCCAGGCAAGAATCTGTTTCCTTGCCTTTTCTGGTTTCTAGGGGCCACCTGTATTCCATGGCTCATGGTCCCCTGCCTCCATCTACACAGTCAGAAATGGTGGGTTGAGTCCATTCCGCATCACTCTGGCTTTGTAGTCTCACATTTTCTTTGACTCTCCCCTTCTGCCTCCTTCTTCCACTTAGAAAAATTCTTGAAATTACATTGTTCCACCTGGACAATTCAGGATAATCTCCCTGTTTTAGGGTCATCTGATTAGCAACTTAATTTCGTCTGCAGCCTTCGTGCCCTTTGCCGTATACCTACCATATTTACAGTTCTGGGGATGAGGACATGGACATCTTTGGTGGGGGCATTATTCTGCATATGGCTTTACTGAACCTGTTGGATCCTGTGTCAGCCACAACCACTTCTCTGCATATATTTAGCTATGGCTTTATCTGCATGGCTTTCATCAGTCAGTAATCTGTGTGTATTCTGGAATCTCTCATCCACTAACAGAGCCCTTCCTTTTAAAAAAATTTTTTTTAATGTTTATTTATTTTTGATAAAGAGAGAGGGAGAGAGAGAGAGAGAGAGAGAGAGAGAGAGAGAGAGAGAGAAAGTGCAAGCGGGGGAGGGGCAGAGAGAGGAGACACAGAATCCAAAGCAGGCTCCAGGCTCTGAGCTGTCAGCACAGAGCCCGACATAGGGCTCGAACTCACAAGCAGCCGTGAGATCATGACCTGAGCCGAAGTTGACTGAGGCACCTAACAGAGCAACTTCCATTCTCAATGTTATTTCGATATTTTTAGCCTTTTTATTTCTTTTACTTTCCTTGTAGTATTCTCCCAAATTGAAAAAAAGAATGAACACTAGCAGAAAAATTCATCTCAGGCAGACTTGGGGCCACTTTCCCAGCTTTTAGATTTAAGAAGCGCCTGAGGGAGTCTCATCTCCAAGCTTCATAGACACTGTTGACAGCTTTATTGTTAAAGCTGACAAAGATCCTTCAAAGTCTGACATGTTTCTGCTTCCTTGCCATGGGAATGTTGCTATGAACATTTGTGTACGAGGTTTTGCATGGATATTTTTTTTTGCATTTCCCTTGGGGTAGTGGATTGAATGTGTCCTCAAAAAATTCATGCAGAAGGGAGTGGGGATGTTACTGTCTGGTCCATCCTCTCTAGTGTCTTGCTCATCCCCAGGAACGTTACCCACAATCATGGGAACTTCTGGTTTTTGCTCCCTTCCCAGAATCTCTCCTCTCTTCTTTTCTCTTTGCCCTGAAAGTCACTGCTCCTTTTTTCTGTACCCTTCTTCCCGGATACCTAGACTGACCTCATCAACAGGCTCAGGTTTCAGGAAAATTAATTCAGAAAAGGAAGTATCTTGCAAGAAATTTCTTTTAGTCTTAGAATCATAATACTTCCCAGAGGTGAAAAAGCGCAAAATGGCATGGGTACCTTTTTGGAAGTAAGGATGGAAAAAATAGAGGTGGAAGAACACAAGTATCTCAAAAAAAGTATTTTGTTAATATCTGTATCTGTAAACATCTATATCTACATCTATATGTCCTTATAATAAATAGTTTTGCTCCACTCAATCACAGAATGTGATTGAATCAACTTTTTTCTATTATAAATGCTGCTGCAATAAATATACTTTTATAGGGGCGCCTAGGTGGCTCAGTTGGTTAAGTGACCGACTTTGGCTCAGGTCATGATATCACAGTTCATGGGTTCAAGCCCTGCATTGGGCTCTGTGGTGACAGCTTGGAGCCTGGAGCCTGCTTTGGATTGTGTGCCTCCCTTCTCTCTCTGCCCCTCCCCTGCTTGTACTCCGTCTCTCTCTCTCTCAAAACTAAAGAAAAACATTAAAAAAAAAAAAAAAATATATATATATATATATATATATATATATACTTTTGTATACATTTTGTACATCTGAGGGAGTATATCTTAAGTATATAGTCCCTTCTCGAAATGTAAAACAAGGTCACCATATGAGTTAGCAATGCCACTTCTAGGATTTACCTGTCACTGTTGGCTTGAGCTACTATAACAAAATACCACAAACTGAGTGGCTTAAACAACAGAAGTTGATTTTCTCACAGTTCTGAAGGCTCAAGTCCAAGGTTAAGGTGCCAGCCAGTTTGATTCCTGGTGAGAACCTGTCTCCTGGCTTGCAGATGGCTGTCTTCTCACTGTGTCCTCACATGACATAAAGAGAGAAAATAGTTCTCTCTGTCTCTTCTTATAAGGACACTAATCCTGTTGGATCAGGTCCCCACCCTTATGACCTCATTCAACTTAATTACTTCCATAAAGACCCTATCTCCAAATACAAAATAATGGAGGTTGGGGCTTCAAAATAGGAGTTTTGGGGGAACATTATCCAAAAGAAATGAAAAAATACACCCACACAAAAACTTATATGCAAATGTTCCTAGCAACATTACTCATAAGAGCCAAAAAGTAGGAACTACCCAAATGCCCATCAATTGACAAGCGGATAAACAACATGTGGTATATCTATATGATAGACTGTTATTCAGACTTACAAAGAAATGAAATTGTGATACAACACGGATGAACCTTGAAAACACCATGTTAAGTGAACAAAGCCAGTCACAAGAACTATGTAATATATTGTATGATTCCACTTATATGAAATGTCCAGGATAGGTGAATCTACAGACAGAAGACAGATTTGTGGCTGGCCAGGGTGGGGGCTAGGAAGTGAAGTGGACGGAAAATGAAGAGTGAATCGTAACACGGATGGGGTTTCTTTTAGGGAAGCAAAAATGTTCTAAAATTAGATTGTGGTGATGGTTACATAACTCCATGAATATAATAAGACCCACTGAATTGTATGGTGTGTGAGTCAAAAAAGCAGTTTCAAAAGATACATATATTCCTAAAAGTGGAGTGTCCAGGGATCAGTGCAGAACCCACTATGCCTAGGTGAGCTCATTCAGTCCCACGGCTCTATACATCATCTGCATGTCAGTGACACAATTCCAACTTCCTGCCTTGCTTGATCTCTCCTGTGAACTCTCTCTTGCCTTGTGCATGCAAATGCCTTCTTGACATCTCTTCTAGGATAGCTCATAGGCATCTCTAATTTTCCCCCCAAAATGCTGTTCCTCCTCTGTCTTCCTAAATCCAAGTTATGGTACCGCTATCTACTCAGTTTCTTTAAAAATCCAGTGATCATGGCACAAAAACAGACACATAGACCAATGGAATAGAATAGAAACCCCAGAACTAGACCCACAAACGTATGGCCAACTCATCTTTGACAAAGCAGGAAAGAACATCCAATGGAAAAAAGACAGCCTCTTTAACAAATGGTGCTGGGAAAACTGGACAGCAACATGCAGAAGGTTGAAACTAGACCACTTTCTCACACCATTCACAAAAATAAACTCAAAATGGATAAAGGACCTAAATGTGAGACAGGAAACCATCAAAACCTTAGAGGAGAAAGCAGGAAAAGACCTCTCTGACCTCAGCCGTAGCAATCTCTTACTCGACACATCCCCAAAGGCAAGGGAATTAAAAGCAAAAGTGAATTACTGGGACCTTATGAAGATAAAAAGCTTCTGCACAGCAAAGGAAACAACCAACAAAACTAAAAGGCAACCAATGGAATGGGAAAAGATATTCGCAAATGACATATCGGACAAAGGGCTAGTATCTAAAATCTATAAAGAGCTCACCAAACTCCACACCCGAAAAACAAATAACCCAGTGAAGAAATGGGCAGAAAACATGAATAGACACTTCTCTAAAGAAGACATCCGGATGGCCAACAGGCACATGAAAAGATGTTCAGCGTCGCTCCTTATCAGGGAAATACAAATCAAAACCACACTCAGGTATCACCTCACGCCAGTCAGAGTGGCCAAAATGAACAAATCAGGAGACTATAGATGCTGGAGAGGATGTGGAGAAACGGGAACCCTCTTGCACTGTTGGTGGGAATGCAAATTGGTGCAGCCGCTCTGGAAAGCAGTGTGGAGGTTCCTCAGAAAATTAAAAATAGACCTACCCTATGACCCAGCAATAGCACTGCTAGGAATTTATCCAAGGGATACAGGGGTACTGATGCATAGGGGCACTTGTACCCCAATGTTCATAGCAGCACTCTCAACAATAGCCAAATTATGGAAAGAGCCTAAATGTCCATCAACTGATGAATGGATAAAGAAATTGTGGTTTAGGGGCGCCTGGGTGGCGCAGTCGGTTAAGCGTCCGACTTCAGCCAGGTCACGATCTCGTGGTCCGTGAGTTCAAGCCCCGCGTCGGGCTCTGGGCTGATGGCTCAGAGCCTGGAGCCTGTTTCTGATTCTGTGTCTCCCTCTCTCTCTGCCCCTCCCCCGTTCATGCTCTGTCTCTCTCTGTCCCAAAAATAAATAAACGTTGAAAAAAAAAAAAGAAAAAAAAAGAAATTGTGGTTTATATACACAATGGAATATTACGTGGCAATGAGAAAAAATGAAATATGGCCTTTTGTAGCAACGTGGATGGAACTGGAGAGTGTGATGCTAAGTGAAATAAGCCATACAGAGAAAGACAGATACCATATGGTTTCACTCTTATGTGGATCCTGAGAAACTTAACAGGAATCCATGGGGGAGGGGAAGGAAAAAAAAAAAAAAAAGAGGTTAGAGTGGGAGAGAGCCAAAGCATAAGAGACTGTTAAAAACTGAGAACAAACTGAGGGTTGATGGGGGGTGGGAGGGAGGGGAGGGTGGGTGATGGGTATTGAGGAGGGCACCTTTTGGGATGAGCACTGGGTGTTGTATGGAAACCAATTGGTCAATAAATTTCATATATATAAAAAAAAAATCCAGTGATCATCCTTGATTCCTCTTTTCATTAACTCTACATGCTATCCACCAGTAATTCCTGTTAATTCCACTTAAACTAACCCCAGCTTGACCTCTTTGCACTGTGTGCCCTGCTCCCACCCTTGTTTTAGCTACCATTGTCTCTCATGGGATACTCTGACACTGTTCTCAGGGGTCTCCTTATGTCCTCTCATAGACATCTATAAATTCATCATCTACTCAGATGCCAGAATGGTCTTTTATAAATGTAAATTAAATATAGTTACTCCCTTTCTTGAAATCCTCTATTGGCTGCCCAGTTGCATTTAGATGAAAAGCTAACATCCTGAGGCACCTGGCTGCCTCAGTCGGTAGAGCATGCGTGCGACTCTTGATCCCGGGGTTGTAAGTTCAAGCTCCATGTTGGGTATAGAGATCACTTAAAAATAAAATCTTACCTCTCTCGACTCCACTTCATCATACTCAGTGTGTGGTTGGTGTATTTTCAGAGAGAGAGGCAGGACCTCCTAATGCACATCAGACCAGCCCGAGTGGCCTCTGTTCCTAGGATTACAACAGCTTCTATATGCATGAGGAGCGTTGTGTCAGATGAATCCACCACCCCCCTCCTGCTGTTTTCCCTTTTCCAGCCAAGGCCTCTTTTGATGGCATGTCCAATACCTACAGCTATCTCACCCCTGGCCTCTGGAAAGAAACTGTGTTCTTCAAGTCTCCCTATCAGGAATTCAATGAGCATCTTGTAAAGACCCATACCAGAGTCTGTGTGTGGAGGACCCAGGCTCCAGCTATGGCCACCACATAGTTCTATACTAGACAAATACAGTGAGGGGCACCTGGGTTGCTCAGTTGGTAGGCATCTGACTTTGGCTCAGGTCATGATCTCACAGTTTGTGGGTTTGAGCCCCGCGTCAGGCTCTGTGCTGACAGCTCAGAGCCTGGAGCCTGCTTCGGATTCTATGTCTCCCTCGCTGTCTGGCCCACCCCTGCTTGTACTCGTACATGCTCTCTCTCTCAAAAATAAATAAACATTAAAAAAAAAAGTGAATTAAAGCTCATTAAAAAAATAATAAAATAAAATAAAATCTTAAAGAAAAAGCTAAAACACTTACTCTGGTTTACAAAGTCCTTCGTGATCTGGCTCCTGCATTATCTTGTACATATTGGCAAAGCTCTTTCTCACCTTAAGACCTTTGTACTCCTTTTGCTTCGATTGCTCTGCACCAGGATTATAGTATGGCTAACTTCTTGTCATTCAGAACTCAGCTTAAACGCTACTTCCTCAGAGAGGTCTTCCCCAAACACCTAATGTAAGTAGCCAGCTTTTAAAAATTATTTTATTGCTAATATTTCTTGTTTATTGGTGCTTTCATGACTTGTAAGATTTTTAATATTTGAATAGATAATACATTCACATGCTTCAAAAGTCAAAAGTCATACATGGGTGTACAGTGAAAAGTCTCTCTTGTTACTCCTATTTCCCAGTTTCTGTTCCTCACTTCCACTCTTGGGATAATTTAGTAAATATTTTTCTTTTATGCCATGCTTTTTCACACAATGGCAATTTCTTGTACAATCTCTTAAGCTATGTGGTGTCTTGTTTTTCTCTTTCTATAGCTTGAATATCAGCTTACCTTAAGAACAAAGGGAGGGGTGCCTGAGTGGCTCCATCGGTTAAGCATGGGACTCTTGGTTTTGGCTCAGGTCACCATCTCACAGTTTGTGAGTTCGAGCCCCACGTGGGGTTCTGCATTGATGGCACAGAGCCTGCGTGGGATTCTGTCTCCCTGTCTCTCTGCCTCTCCCCTGCTCACTCTTTCTCAAAAATAAATAAATAAACATTAAAAAAAAAAAAAAGAACAAAGGGAATTGCTTGAAGGAAGCACTAGGTTGAGGCTTAGGTTCTGGACAGATAACCAAGATAGAAGAAGAACCAGAAAAGAACTGTAATGGCAAGTACTGTTTAGTCATTTGGTCAGAGTCTGCTGGCAGATGAGTGTATTCCAACAGTTTTTTCCACTCAAGAATCCCCCTGGAGACAGAATCCAATTGGCCAGGAGTAGGTCATGCATTACCCTTTGGCCGTAGCAGGACAGTAAGAGGAAGGACATAGCAGCCCCCTGGGACCCTTTGGCTTCTGTACTGGAAGGCAGGACGCTTTGGCTATATCCAACTGTGGAGCAGTAGTTTGCCAAAAGAAAACAAACATGATGAGGAAGAATTAGGGTGGGAGAGGGTTGCCGTGGCCATGTGCAACTGCCACAGTTTTATCCCTGTGTCTAACTCCCTCCTCAGAGGCACTGCTGGCAGGACCTCCACTGGCTTTGCCCAGCACTCAGGGAGACCAACAAACAGGTGTTTGTCAGCTATAACCATCAAAGCACAGACAGTGGCCAGTGGCTTCACGTTACCTGTAGAAAATACGATCAAAGAAGGAGGTGGCTTTCCCAGAAAAGTTCTGGCAGAGTGCCAGAAGTGAGGACTTGTAAGTTATGTACAATATACATTTAAATAAATGGATTGAGGGGTACCCAGGTCGCTCAGTCGGTTGGGCTCCTGACTCTTGATCTCAGCTCAGGTTTTTTGTTTTTTTATGTTTGTTTGTTTGTTTGTTTGTTTTTAATTTATTTTTGAGAGAGACAGCGTGAGTGGGATAGGGGTAGAGAGAGAGGGGAACAGGATCTGTGCTGACAGCGGTGAGCCTGATGTGGGGCTTGAACTCATGAACCCTGAGATCATGACCTGAGCTGAAGTTGGATGCTCAACCAACTGAGCCACCCAAACACCGCTCAGCTCAGGTCTTGATCTCAGGGTAGTGAGTTCAAGCCCTATGTTGGGCTCCCTGCTGGGGCTTGACACCTACTTAAAAATAAATCAATGGGACGCCTGGGTGGCTCAGTCAGTTAAGCCTCCAACGTTGGCTCAGGTCATGATCTCACAATTCATGAGTTCGAGCCCTGCTGTCAGTGCAGAGCCCCCTTTGGATCCTCTGTTACCCCCCCCCCGCCCCCCTCTGCCCCCTTCCCCACTCACTAGTGTGTGTGCTCTCTCTCAAAAAAACAAAACAAAAAACCCCCAAATAAATAAATGATTGAATTCCAAAACCAACAATAAAGGCCTCCCCTATAGCTAGTTTATGCTTTGTTTTACATATGTAACACTATAACAAAAGTAACCTAGGTCAACAGTAGAGGCCCAGGATAATTGTTTTTCTTTTATTTAGTTAGTTTTTTGTTTGCTTTTCATTGGTTTGCCTTTTGTTTTTGTTTTTCTTTTAAAGGAGATGGTACATTATTCAAGTTGGAGAAACACTGTCATAAATTCCTACTAAAGAAATGTTTTCCAGTTGGCTTACAATGCAGTCAGCCCCTTACTATCAGTGAGCAACAGGTAGGCTGAGAATAACAAAGAGACCCTTTATTGAGTTAGTCCTATGCCTTTTAATGGCTACTTATTACCTTAGTTACCCAAAGACCACATTTAAGCTTTACTTTGTAAGGTCTCTACTAAATACTTAGCCCATTTTCTTACTCGTTTTCTATCTGGGTAGAGGGAGTAGTTTATTTCTTCATGTTACATCATTACTATTATTATTTATCAGAAAGGCATTTTGACTTGAAAAAAAGTTTTTGGCAGGGGAATACAACTTTAAGTTGGAATTTGGACATAGAACAAATTTAATGGGTGGCAGAGTAACATTTCAGATACAAGCATATGAGTACAGGCTTCAGAGTGTGAATGTGGGGGCGCCTGGGTGGCTCAGTCCGTTAAGTGTGACTCTTGACTTGGCTCAGGTCATGATCTCACAGTTTGTGAGTTCTAGCCCCACATCGATCTCTCTGCTGTCAGTGTGGGGCTTGCCTCAGATCCTTGGCCTCCCTCTCTCTCTGCCCCTCTCCCGCTTGTGTGCTCTCTCTCAAAAATAAATAAACACTAAAAAAATTATAAAGTGGATGTGTATAATGTTTGTAGGTGGGGGAGGACGAAATTGATGGGCTCAGGTTAAGTAAAGGCATAGCGGGAGATAAGTCCAGAAACTGATTATAGAGAGCTTTGACTGTGAAGCTGAAATGTTTGACCTATATGGATATGAGTTTTGGGGCACCTGCGTGGCTCATTTGGTTAAGCGTCTAACTCTTGGATTTGGTTCAGGTCATGATCCCAGGGTTGAGGGATCAAGCCCCCCACCTTGGGCTCCACACTGAGCGTGGACCCCACTTAATATTCTCTCTCTCTCTGCCCTTTCCTCCCCTCCCCTGCTGGTGCACACACTCTCTTTCTCTCCCTCTCAAATAAAAAAAAAAAGGATATTATTTTTGAACAGAGACATAAAATGAAAGCAAATGATTAAGATTAATTTGGCAGTTGTGTGCAGCATGAGCTATAAGAGAGGGATTCCAAGAACACAAGTTAGGTGACATGAATTGTGCATATATATATTCCAAGCCAGGAGGAAATTATTGGTTTGATTTTTCATTTGTTGTAGCAGTCACGTAGCTCATTGTTACCCCTGTTGGAGCCATGATATAACACAGTAAATGGCAATAAATTCTTTCAACAACTTCCTCATTAAATTCATAGGCATATGTGACTTGTGGTCCCAATGAATTGAGAATTTCTTTTCTAAATTTTTTTTAATGTTTTATTCATTTTTGAGAGACAAAGAGAGATAGAGTGCAAGTGGGAGAGGGGCAGAGAGAGAGGGAGCCACAGAATCTGAAGCAGGCTTCAGGCTCTGAGCTGTCAGCACAGAGCCTGACACGGGGCTTGAACCCACAAACTGCGAGATCATGACCTGAGCCGAGATCATGACCTGAGCCGAAGTCGGCCACTTAACCGACTGAGCCACCCAGGCACACCTAAATTGAGAATTTCTTAGTATTAGTGACATTCTTTATGGTGCTGAATCCTCTCGGTTTCCTCTGAACTATTGACAATTATATTCCATTTTCTTCTAAGCCTTCTAAAACTGTCTAAATTGTATATATTTTATATATTTAGTGCTAAGTCACTTAGCAAATGCTATTCTTTAATTTTTGTTCATCTTCAGTCCAGAACTTTAAAAACTTCAATTGGCCAAGCTTAGGATTCAATAAATTAAAAAAAAATAAATTACACATTCAATTATTTTTTATTTTTTTAACTTTTTTTTTTTTAATGTTTATCTTTGAGAGAGAGACAGAACATGAGCAGGGGAGGGGCAGTGAGAGATCGAGACACAGAATCTGAAACAGGCTGCAGGCTCTGAGCTGTCAGCACAGAGCCTGATGAGGGGCTTGAACTCATGAACCATGAGATCGTGATCTGAGCCAAAGTCGGACACTTAACCAACTGAGCCACCCAGGTCCCCCTACACATTCAATTCTATTATCAAAGCACAAATACATTTTCATAAAACTTATTAGAAAATCTATGAGTTTATCTCTTGGAATTACTACTTTGTTTCAAAGAACATATGATTATTTCTTTAAATGACCTGCTTTATTTTCAGTTTCCTTTACCTAGTCTTATATGTTCAATTCTCTATGGTTGCCTTAATCTGTCAGGTTTTTAAAAAAATTTTAATTAAAAAAAATTTTTTTAATGGGTGCCTGCTCCTTCCCTGTTTGCATTCTCTCTCTCAAAAATACATAAACATTAAAAAAAAATTTTTTTTTAGGGGCACCTGAGTGGCTCAGTCAGTTGGGTATTGTACTTTGGTTCAGGTCATGATCTCATGGCTCATGGGTTCAAGCTCCACATTGGGCTCCATGCTAGCAGCACAGAGCCTGCTTTAGATCCTCTGTCCCACCCCCCCCCCCGCGACCCTCCCTGCTTGTTCTCTCTCTCAATAAAGAAGTAAACTTAAAAAAAAATAATTTTTAATGTTTATTTTTGAAAGAGCGAGACAGAGAGAGTCAGAGAGAGAGGGAGACACAGAATCTGAAGCAGGCTTCAGGCTCCATGCTGTCAGCACAGAGCCTGCTGCGTAGCTCAGACCCACAAATTGGCAAGATCATAACTTGAGCTGAAGTCAGATGCTTAACTGACTGATCCACCCAAGCATCCCTAATTTTTAATAAAAAAAAAATCTCTATGTCCAACATGGGGCTTGGACTCCTAACCCCAAGATCAAGAGTCACGTGTTCTACAAACTGAGCCAGCCAGGCACCCAAATCTGTCAGCTTTAATAAATCATTTCTTTCTTATACAGTGTTGACATCAGAGTATCATTTATTACAACTAAATCTCTTTAAAGTTTTTACTTTTCAAGTGTGTAACTATTCGCATTTTATAACTTCTAGGGGTCAGTGGGTTAAGCGTCTGACTTTGGCTTGGGTCATGATCTCATAGTTTGTAGGTTCGAGCCCCACATCAGGCTCTGTGATGACCATGCAGAGCCTGCGTGGGATTCTCTCTCTCTCTCCCACAGTCCCCACTTGCTCACTTGTGTGCCCCCCCCCCCTCAAAATAAATACCTAAACTTTAAATGCAATTTCTGGTAAGTGACCTTACAAGTTTCGGAAAGATTTACAAATTACTTTTGCAGCTCATCATTAGTACTACCTCGCCCACTGAGGTCCAGATATCTGCCATTATTCATTAAACCAATTCTCAGATAATCAGATGTGTTTTTCTTTCTCTATATATGGTAACAAGTGTAATTCAAGGATAATCAATTGGTCATTCTCCTAACGCATACAGTGTTTTATAAAGAATGCACATAATACAGCAGCTAGTGCTACAGATGTTTCCCAGACATCTCTAGGAAAAGATGCTCATTGATCAATGGTCACAAAACATTCTACAGAATTAACTTGAACTAATGGGTTAACATAGAAATTTTACTAATATTATTGCTTATTGTGCTGTTAATATTTTTTTTACCAGCCAGTACACAGTAAAAACATGCCATTACCACTTGTTAAGGTTCGGTATATTCAACCACATTAAATGTGAGGTTGCATTACTGTTAAGGTTAATGGAATAACCAGAGAAAGTCTGCAGTTAGCCAACTGGAGATGGTGGGGGTTTAAGGAGCCAAATGCCAATTGGGTTATATCTGAATTCACATTATTGTGGGGTCCATTGTGATGAGTCCTTTTGTGTATTCTTACCACCAAATATCAGCCCTATATGTATGGCAATAAAGCCTGTTCTAATGACAGGGAGAATGCAAAGTACGGGTCAGATAAGAGACCTCTTAAAGGACAAATCTGTAGGACTTGGGAGGACTGGAGAGACAGAGGAGACGTGGGCAAATCAATCAAAAACACACTCCTGGTTCACTTGAAGAATAAAGATTGTGACAGAAAAGGCAGGGAGAGAAGTGGTTCCATTCCATTGTTTGAATTGGTAGAGGGATAGGAAGGGATGTATAAGTTGGTTTTAATTACATTATTTCAAGGTGACAACACAAAACTCAAGTGAATAGGCAGTTACAGGACCTGAATTTGAGGTCAGGCTTTGGATGAAATGGTAATCATGGACAAAACAGTGAGCAGTCTAAGAATCCTCTCAGAAGTGAACAGAACATTGAATAAGAGTCACTAAAGAAAGAATTCGAGGTAGAACCGCATTAACATAAATGCTAACATTTGAGGCTTATCTTTTCAAATGAATACGTTATTTTTTTAAAAATTTTTTTTCAACGTTTATTTATTTTTTTTGGGACAGAGAGAGACAGAGCATGAACGGGGGAGGGGCAGAGAGGGAGACACAGAATCGGAAACAGGCTCCAGGCTCTGAGCCATCAGCCCAGAGCCCGACGCGGGGCTTGAACTCACGGACCACGAGATCGTGACCTGGCTGAAGTCGGACGCTTAACCGACTGCGCCACCCAGGCGCCCCAACGTTATTTTTTTTAAAGTTTATTTATTTTGAGCTGGGGAGGAGCAGAGAGAGAGAGAGAGAGAGAGAGAGAGAATCCCAAGCAGGCTCCATATCAGTGCAGAGTCTGATGCTGGCCTCGAACTCAGGAACTGTGAGATCATGACCTGGGCTGAAGTCAAGAGTCAGATGCTTCACTCAGCCACCTAGGCTCCCCACTCACATGTTATTTTAATGGAACCCTTGAGAGGTGGGGGGTTAGTTTCAAGTATATTTATTCATTCATAAATATTTATTAAGTGCAGGGCACCTGAGTGGCTCAGTCAGTTAAGTGTCCGACTCTTGATTTTGGCTCAGGTCATGATCTCACAGTTCATAAGTTTGAGCCCCACACTGGGTGCTGACAGTGCAGAGTCTGCTTGGAATTCTCCCTCCCTCTCTCTCTGCCCTTCCCCTACTCACTCGCACTTTCAATCAAAATAAATATTTAAAAAATATCAAGTGTTTCTGGGAATACAGGGGTGAATATGTCATAGTCCTTGCCCTTAATGAGTTTCCAATCCAATGGGAGAGGCAGATAAGTAAACAATTACCGCCCCCGTGCCACCCATTACAGCAGTAACAATGCTGTTTAATAGTTGGCTATTTACTTGCTAGCCTCCATCACAGAAAAATCACAGGGTTATGGAATGGTGTCTTTATCACTCTTATATCTCCAAAACCTAGCAAAGGATCTAGCACATAAGCATTCAGGAAATATTTCTAAATGAATTAAATGAAAATAGATGTCAGCAACAATGAGCACTATTTTATGGCAGAGTAAACTGTTAGGAAATATGGTTATGGTGGGTTGGAGATAACATTTTGGGAAGTCTTATGTATTATACCAAGGAATTTGTAGGTGATGGTACTAAGGATTCAAAGAGAATATAAGCATGGCGATGACCATCACATTTATGCTTTAGAAAGACAACTCCGGTTGGAGTGTATATTATTACAATACACGAGTGGTTTCCAAACCTTTAAACGCATATAAATGTGCATACAGAATGAGAGGCCAGTGGGGTGCCTGGGTGGCTCAGTCAGTTAAGCGACCGGCTTCAGCTCAGGTCATGATCTCGTGGTTCCTGTGTTTGAGCCCCGCGTTAGACTCTATGCTGACAGCTCAGAGCCTGGACCCTGTTTCAGATTCTGTTTCTCCCTCACTCTCTGCCCCTCCCCCACTCATGCTCTCTCTCTCCCTCAAAAATAAATAAACATTAAAAAAAATTAAAAAAGAAAAAAAAAGAATGAGAGGCCAGCTGCCCAGAACAATGTACTTTGACCTATACTCAAGGGTCTGGCTCTGCTCAGCAAGTGCTTGAAGAAAAAAACAAATCATCTGGTACCTGATAGGTACTTCATATATGTACATTTCCTTCCCCTTTTCCTTCTTCTCAACACACAGATTAACAAAGAGCCAATGGGTGGGGCACCTGGGTGTCTCAGTCGGTTGGGCATCCAACTTTGGCTCAGGGCATGATCTCGAGGTTCATGAGTGCAAGTCCCTGCATTGGGCTCAGTGGGACTCTGCTTGGAATTCTCTCCCTCCCTGTCTCTCTGCCCCTTCCCCCCCTTGCTCTCTCTCTCAAAATATGTGAATAAACATTAAAAGAAAAAAAGAGCTAATGGATAAACCTTGAGGCTGAATCTTAAGGCAGAGGATTGAATAAGGCCCTCAAGAGGCAGAAAGGGAGGGAATCAAGAACAGGACAGCTTGCTTGGCCTATGTCATGAGTACAAACAACTTTTCTTGAGATGAAAGGAAGACAATTTGAGACAGACTTAAAAAGTAGAGAGGAGGAAAGTTAGGAGAACTTACATTAATTGGGAAGAGTGGAGAAGAAGCAGGGGACATTAGATTGACCAATGTGAAATCTCCATCAGGAATAGATAAAAAAAATAAATAAAAGGGCTTATGGAGGCTGTTAACATGTTAATTTGCAATGGCTACAAGGGCAGTTCTGAAAACACTCCCCAGCAGTGCTCAGCAATATGGGGGGAGCAAAGTGTGCAGGTGTTGGATGCTTCTAGAATTGGGAACTGGCAGGATGAGAAGGGCCTAAGGAAAGGACCCTGATCTGAGAAATTCTTGAAAGGCTGCCTAAAGTAAATAAATACAGGGCATAGGTCAGGAAGGAAAGGAAGTCAAATTAGAAGTTGACACAGTGGGGGTGCCTGGGTGGCTCAGTCAGTTAAGCATCTGACTTTGCCTCAGGTTACCATCTTACAGTTCGTGAGCTCGAACCCTGTTCAAACTCTGATCAGCGAGGAGCCTGCTTCGAACTCTTCCTTTCTCTCTCTGCCCCTCCCGCTCATGCTTGCTTACTCTCTCAGAAATAAACATTTAATAAAAGGTAAAATAGGGGCGCTTGGGTGGCTCAGTCAGTTAAGCATCTGACTTTGGCTTAGGTCATGCTCACGGTTCCTGAGTTTGAGCCCTGTGTCGGGCTCTGTGCTGACAGGTCAGAGCCTGGAGCCTACTTACAATTCTGTGTCTCCCTCTCTCTCTCAAAAATAAACATTATAAAAAAATAATTTGAAATCTTCCATTTTAATTGATATAAGGAAACCTCAAAATCATGGGTATTTATGCTACATTATGGAAACCTGAACTGTTTATGAATTCATTACATAAAAGAAAATTTTAATGATTATTCAAAAAGATCCAATGCTAACTATATAGACAAAATAGGGGCACCTGGGTGGCTCAGTTAAGCATTGGACTTTGGCTCAGGTCATGATGTCCCAGTTTGTGAGTTCAAGCCCTGCGTCGGGCTCTGTGCTGACAGCTCAAAGCCTGGAGCCTGCTTCAGATTCTGTGTCTCCCTCTCTCTGTTCCTCCCCGCAACTCATGCTCTGCCTCTATCTCTCAAAGATAAATGAACACTAAAAAACAAAAAAGAAGTATTGTTGAAAAAAAACTATATAGACAAAATATTTACCTTTAAGATGAAGACTAAGTAGATTATTCCTTACTTAATCAAATTACTTTTGGCCTGGTGCTATTCATGATCCTTTTGTCATTTGTATCAGGCCTTTGTCAATGACAGAAATGCTTGACATGAAATTGGGATCTTACAAAAAGAAATCGTTTTATCTATTAAGTAACCAAAAATCTATTCTTTTCACTTGAACTATAATCACAGTTGTCAATACAGAAAACACTGTAAGAGTAGTTTAAATCTAATAAAATATATTATCTACTTAGGTTTAAACTACAATATTTTTTTTTCTGCAAAAGGAAAGTCTTAGAACCCAAGTAAACTGGATTTTGTCATTTAGAAGACATGTATTTTAAAACATTTTCACATTTTCTAGTCTATGAAGGTTCAAAAAATAAAATTTTTTGCTTGCCAAAACCCAAAGAATGAAGGCTAATTATGTTGCCATAAATCACTTTCAGCAAGATGTTAAATCCATCAGCTCTCTATTCCACTGTGTCAACCTTAAAAAAAATAATTTTAATGTTTATTTGAGAGAGAGAGAGAGAGAGAGAGAGAGACAGAGAGTGAGTAGGGGAGGAACAGAGAGAGTCACAGAATCTGAAGCAGGCTCCAGGCTCTCAGCTAGCTGTCAGCACAGAGCCTGACGCGGGACTCGAACCCATGAGCAGTGAGATCACAACCAGAGCTGAAGTTAGACACTTAACTGATTGAACCAGCCAAGTGCCCCTAATTTATTTGAGAGAGAGAGAGAGAGAGAGAGAGAGAGAGAGCGAGCGCAAGTGAGTGAGGGGCAGAGAAGGAGAGGGAGAGAGAATCCCATGCAGACTTCACACTGTCTGCATGGAGCCTGAAGCAGGGCTTGAACTCACAAAATGAGAGATCATAACCTGAGCCGAAGTTGGACACTTAATGGACTGAGGCACCCAGGGTGCCCCAGATCCAAATTATTTTAAAAGTTAGTAAAGATAGTACCCAGCTTTTCAAAGATTTAGATTGAGTGCTTCAGTGAGAAGTTCTCATACAAGTACATGGTGATTAGATCTGAGATGACACACCAGAATAGAACCAATCAAGCAAAATGCAGTGTTTCTGGAAAGCAGTTTTGTTTTGGGAGGTCAGCAACACTTCTAAGTGAAGGAATCAGGGTTTTTCCTTTGCTACTTCTTGTTGCCACAGATGGCTCCAGGGGCTTGGGGGTGGAAAGTACACAAAAGGGATAGGGGGTCAGTATGAAAGCACTGTAAAGCTAATTAGTGCCTGATAGCATAGGCTTTGACTACTTTTCAGCCAGCTAAGCACCAGCTCTCAGGTCAACACTTTACATTCCTTTAATCACAGAGATTAAAGATACTACTTCCCTTTCCACTCAAGCACCAATTGCCTTCAGTAGTGGCAAGGAAAAGGACACTTCCTTCTGCTTTTGTACTTCAGGTGAGCAAACAGCTTTTTTATGATTTTTACTACTGATAGGAAAATATAAAAAGGTTTTTTTTTTTCCCCAAATATTTGAGTGAGTGAGTGAGAGAGAGAGAGAGAGAGAGAGAGAGCAAGTGCACCTGAGCAGGGGAGGGGTAGAGAGAGAGGGGGACAGAGGATCTGGAGTGGGCTCCGAGCTGACAGCCCAGCACAGGGCTCAAACTCATGAACCGTGAGATCATGACCTAAGCCGAAGTTGGATGATTAACCAACTGAGCCATGCAGGCGCCCTGAAAAATATAAAAAGACTGAAATAAAGGCTACTTCATAAAATACATTTTCCACGTGCCCTTTTTTCTTTCCAAATGGAAAGACAATGCCATATCCAGATACTAATCAGCTTTGGGTCACAAATTACATTTAGAAGGAAAAAAGAATGAATGTGGGGTAGCATATAAATTCCAGTAAGTGGAGACTCCTTGGTTAAGGAGAATTTGCCGGGCAGAGAGGATGAAAAACAGGAAAAGGTAAGAAAAAGGGCCAGATCGTTTATTGCTTATCACAGTCAGCTTTTTCATGGCAGACTTTAGTAAGGGAGTTTCCAAGAGGAGATGAAGATATTTTAAGTAGCAACATTTAGGAAGAAAGAGGAGGTCCTGTGGTCTTTGGGTCAGCTAGCTACCGGAACTGGTTCCAAGTAGTCACTGGCTTGGAAATGGGGTAGACGAAGAATGGGGAATTGCCCATACAGCACAGTCAGAAGTATCTGGATAAGAATTCCCGGAAGCTGAAGTCTTCTTTATTGATAGAGTTAGCAGAACATTTGTGGCAGTTGTCCATAAGGTCCCAACACAGCACATTCTGACATTCATATTAGACCTATTTAAATGTGGCTCCTTTTGATTCCATCAACTTTGTACTATGATGATTATCTGTACAAAGGGGTTCTAAATTGAAACAATCTCACTCACATCACCCCAATTCACTCAGTTTGAGGAGACTAACAGCTTGGTCCTAATTTTTAAAAAAGTGATAGGCTAAAAGACAGACAAAAAAAAAAAAAAAAAAAAAAAGTCAACTAAAATAAGCTCCCAGGCCTAATCAAGAATGACTTAGTATTATTCATTCTCTTCTTTGAACATTTTGCTTAAGTGCTTTATTAGAGCTACAAGCTCAGGGTTCCCACCACGTGCATCAATTTGTTTATAGGCTTTAGATTCAAGCTCTTTAAGAGTACTCCGAGTGTATTCAAAAGAACCTACATTCTCAAGATAATGTACACAGTATTTTTTAATATCTATATTTTCGGTTCTCTGGCGCAAGATACTCTGCACCTGGGTGCTTTCAGGCCTTGACCAGATGGCATGAATAGTAGGGAACGAGAACTTTCCCTCTGTTAGATCTTCACAAAAGCTTTTGTTTTCACTATATTCTTTGGAGTGCAGATTAGCATAATCATCCCTAATTTGGAAAAAGAGCCCGAGTGTATTAAGTAGTGGCTTTAGATCTTCTTTGTAATCAGAGAACAACTGCATGAGACCCACTGCTAATCCAAACAGCCCACCTGTCTTTTGTAGCACCATAGCCTTATATTCTTCTTCGGTGGGACAAGTGTAATTATCCCTCCAATAGATATCTAGGCCTTGTCCCTGGTGGAGTTCCAGAAGCTGGTGGGTAAAAAGCTTTACCGCATCGGGGTGATCAAGGGTTAAGACTTTCTCTAGGCCAAGAAAATACACGTAATTGGCAGAATTGATGACGGACGGAATCCCATAGATACTGTGTGCCACAGGAAAGCCACGTCGGAGTTTTGAGTTGTCTTCGATATCGTCGATGAGCAAACTGGCATTATGCAACATCTCTGTCACTTCAATGATAATCTGACAAAAAAGACGATGGACAATTTCATTTTATTTGAATGTGCAAATATTCAAAAAGCTTATAAATAATTGAATTAACAGATTACAAGTCCTGGATTCCTTAGTTTTTACAACTGGTATTTACTTAGCAATGTCAATATAATACAATATATGCGGGGAACATTAAACTCAATTAAGAGCAGCGAGTATTTTGTGTGACAGCTATTAATTTCTTAAGGATTAAGAGGTTTTGAATTGCCTAAATACCTGCAGCTTATCTTCTGGAACTTTGAGCCAATGATTAAATGCCTGTGAAAGTTTGGTTCTCACTTGTTTACCTGGAATTAAAGAATAAAATTCGGCAATAAAATATTTCAGTTATAAAAAACACATTCAGACACTTCCTCTAAGACTGATCAGACTTGATGAACGCAGCCCCACTAATCCATTACTAGAGAGCTTGCCTTTCACTACTGGGCCCTAAACGCCCCACCCCCTCTGCTGAAATTCAGTCTAAAACGCCACAGCGTTTTAAAATTAGGGTGGGCAAAGACATTCTGAACTATTCCAGGGGCCCACTAGTAAGCCTTTCACTGGAATGAAATGGGCATTTTAGAAACTATGATCTAATGCATTCCTTTTTTGAAAAACAAGTTAGTCTAGTTAGTGGCAGTTAATTAGCACTGTACATTTCAGAGGAACTATGGGGATTTTTTTTTTTTTTTAAGTAGGCTTCACACTCAGCGTGGAGCCCAACGTGGGGCTTGAACTCACGACCCTGAGATCAAGAGTTGGATGCTTAACCGAGTGAGCCACCTAGGCACCTCACTATGGGTATTTTTAATGAAGCATACTTTGCTACTGATTTACCTCATATAATTACCTCTTACAAGTATCTACCATTCCTTTAAAGTTTTAGAGATTGTATGGTTCTGCTTCTTTCCTATCAAAAAATGAGATTCCCATTCCCTCAAGTATTCCCTTTTAGGATCCCAGTTTAGTAAAAAATGAGTCTTTTTATTTTGACTATGGCCATTAGTTTTTCAATATTATCATTTTCTTACATGGAAAGCTCAAGAGATTTTTGGCTAGTAGTTATCAATAGAAGTCATTTTAGCCCAAATATAAAGGAATGATAGATAAAAACCCCAACCAGTTCACTTAATAATGTTCTATGAGCTTCCTGCTAAAGTGAATGCACAGTCACATCCTAATTTCAGATGAGGTTTCAGAAAATAGTTACATAAAAAGTTCCAGTGAACAAAAACAGTATTTTCTAAGACTTATCTAGGTTTTTTTCTCTGTACCAATCACCCAAAGGAATGAATACATAAACTCTCATCACATATCCAAATGAAAGAAAGTTGCACTTTCTGTGAGAAGTCTGGAGGGGAAGGCTCTCTTAGGGTTCAAGAAGGAGTATCTTCTGTCTCCTAATCCTTAAGGTGAAGATGGGTCTGGGTAGCGATTATATACTTTATACTTTTGATCTACTTTCCAGTTTAGCTAAGGCCAATCTGGGCTTTACTTACAATGTACAAGTGTGTAAAGTAACCCATATCACTTTAGAAAATAAGCTCAGAGGTGCCTGGGGAGTTCAGTTGGTTAAGCAACCAACTCTTGAATTTGGTTCAGATCATCTCAGGGTCAGGGGATTGAGCCCCATGTTGGGCTCCATGCTGAGTGTGGCACATGCTTAAGATTCTCCCTCTCTGCCTCTCCCCCCTGCTTGCGTGGGTTTGCTCTCTAAAAAAAGAAAAAAAAGTTCAGAAGATGAAGAACACAAAGTGGAGAGACATTTTCCTTTTTGCTTTAGAATATATATAGAAAAACAGTCCAATAATGGCTTAATTTACAAGTTTTTTTCCCCAAACTTTATTTATTTTGAGAGAGAGAGAGAGAGAGCCGCACACAAGCAGGGGAGGGGCAGAGAGAAGCAGAGTGGGGAGGAAAAGGGAGGGAGAGGGAGAGAGGGAATCCCAAACAGGCTCCAGCTGTCAGCGTGGTGTCCAACTCAGGGCTCCATCTCATGAACTGGGAGATTATGACTGAGCTAAAATCAAGAGCCAGATGCTCAACCGAGTCACCCAGGTGCCCCTGCAGTTGTGTTTGAATATATTCTTTTCCTTTAACCAGGTTCTGGGGTCTGGATTGATACTTTTAAGTCCCCAAATAGTTTCTAACAGATGTTAGTCATAGAAATCCCTCAAAATGAAAAGAAACAATAATTACCTTTCCTCTTTAAAAGACCTTAACATTACGGACTCCCTGGCCTGGGGACCTACACTAGGGCAAATAAACAAACAAAAGTCATTCAACCCCACTAATTTCAAAACATCCTAATACTAATAATTTTTAATTATTATAATCTTTTATTAGCAAGAGTAATTTCCCAACAGAAAAAATGTTCTGGCCCATCTTGAAGTCACTTTAGTAACTATGAAGTTCTCTGTGAAAAACAGGTTTACTATGCATAGTGCAATTTCCTATTTCCCTTTTTTTTTTTTTAAGTAATCTCTGCACCCAACATGGGGCTCAAATTTACAACCCCGAGATCAAGAGTCCCGTGCTCCACTGATGAACCAGCCAGGTGCCACACAATTCCTTATTTCTTTAGGAAAATCTTTTGAGGTTACATTGTATTATGGATGCAAGAATACATTTGATTAAAACAAATTAGCTACCTAATGAGAGCTTTAAATGTTATCTAATGACTTAGATATTAATTCAAGATGAGGATTAAAAAATGTTACAAAAGTTCATTACACAGGTAAACATTATTGCTAACATGTAACTACAGGGGTGCCTGGGTGGCTCAATAGGTTAAGCTTCTGATTCTTGATTTTGGCTTGGGTTGTGATCCCAGGGTTGTAGGTTAGAGCCCCACAGTGGGCTGCATTGGGCTCCAAATGTGAAGTTGGTTTGGGATTCTCTCCCTTGCTCCTCTCATATCCACTCTCCCTACAATAAATAAATAAACACACAGAATAAAATTACAGACAGTCCTTGCTCTGCAAAGTGGCAGGAGACACTCTTTAGACCCTTTACGGCACTGATAACTGGCATATATTACCATAGCCCGGTTCCAACCAGTGTTTGCAAACTTGTTCCAAAATAAGTTCAACAACAGATGAAGAGAGTGCAGGAGAAACATCACCATGTTTCTCAGTGGGAGACCCTGAAATAAGTGTAGTTTACTAGCTGTTGAATAAACGTCACTCAAAAGCAGTCTCTTGGCTTTTCCTTAAATAGCAGGAAACTTTCCCTTTGCATTCTCCATTTCTGTCTTCCCTCCAACAACGTTAATTACAATGCCAACGACTATATTCCTTATGTTGTACTTTTTATCTTTGTGATTTATTCATTCTGTAACTGAAAGCCTGTACCTCTCACTCCCCTTCACCCCTTTTTACCCATTCCCTAACCCCTTTGATAACTTTTTTCAAGCTCTATGCCCAACGTGGCTTGAACTCATGACCCTGAGATTAAAGGTCACATGCTCTACTGACTGACCCAGTCAGGCACTGCCACCCCTCCATAACTTTCTGTAACGAATTTCAAAATATTAACAGACTAGAAGTTTCTTAAAAAGTACGTATCTTCTTTGTCCTTCGTATCTTGAGGATTTCATCTTTATTTACTATTTTTTGAGACAGTGTGTGCACGGGGGAGGGGCAGAGAGAGAGTGAGAATGGAGCCAGACTCAGGGCCTGATCCCATGAACTGTAAGATCATGACCTAGACTGAAATCAAGAGTCAGATGCTTAACTGACTGAGCTACCCAGGCACCCTGAGGATTTCATCTTTAATTTTTTTTTGTCACTGGAATCATCACAGTGGAAGGTAATTTATATCCAACAAATTCTGGATACTTTTAAATAGCTTCTGTTGTACTATGGAGTATCTTCATTCTGTCAATTAGATTTCATCTAATAACCTTTGGTGAGTTATATGAGATAATATGGCTGGGTATAACTTGAGTTAGGAAATAGATAGTTCCCTTCATTCTTTTGAAGCACTGACGTTAGCAGGTACGTCTTCATTAAGATTTGCCAGAATAGAAATGACACTAATCATGATGGCTTTGAGGATGTAGCTGGGGAGCCACCACTATTCTGCCTTTGATAACCATATTTATTCTCTCCAGGCTCATGAAGAACAGAAACATACCACTGACATGTGCCCATAAAGAAAAGATATGCACTTTAGAACAGAAATAAAAAAGTGTTTATCGTGATTGAGTTGAGAACGTTATTAGTCTAAAGGTTAGCTACCTTGCATGCTAAGTAGGTTTTTATGGTTGTCAACTAATTGATCACCTTTTATAATTTCTATAAGAAAGAGCAAATTTCAAGTACTTGGTTTGTGAATGAATTTTTATTACAAAAACCCACGCTTATTATATATATGAGTTTTTACTTGCTATTATTATTTTCCAAACCAAGCTTAAAAAAATAGCAAAATAAAACATGCACACACATGTGATTAGGCAGGTGTTACTCTAAGAAGCCATGTTCGGATGACCCATCTTTATATACGAATAATGTGGGCTGTTTCCAAGTAATGTGAGTTAGAGATGCATTACTATTTGGCTCTTAAAGGAACCAGTAGTGTAAGAAATGCAGTGTGTATGTGATAGAACAAATGAACATGGAAGACAGAGTGAAGCTTTTTGTTGTTATACAAATTGGCGTAACTTCCCCTAATATCTAAATGGTGGGGAATAGGAATGTATGGCATCCATAAAGAATGAAACTTCCAATGAGGTACTCAAATGTTTTAATTTTTTTTTTTTTAGTTATGTTGTATAATTGGACATTTTTAAAACAATGCTTCAAAAATGTCCCTTTTAGGGAGCCTGGGTGGCTCAGTCGGTTGAGCCTCCGACCTCAGCCCAGGTCACGATCTCTCGGTCTGTGGGTTCCAGCCCCGCGCTGGGCTCTATACTGACAGCTCAGAGCCTGGAGCCTGCTTCGGATTCTGTGTCTCCCCCCAACTTCTCTCTCTCTCTGCCCCTCCCCTGCTCACACTCTATCTCTCTCAAAATCAAATAAACATTAAAAAATTAAAAAAAAGCAAAACAAAAATGTCCTTTTAAGAACAAAAAACTAAAATGTTCTATTTGTCATTTTTCTCAAACGCATGCCTTTAAATAGGAAATCTTAAGAGATGGTAAATCTAATCTTTTCAGTAATTGAACATTTGAATGACTACTACTCTATAAAAAGACCCTATATTAACCATAACTAAAGTTACCTGGTAACTGAAGTAAATACTTATAGGGTTCTAGAAGAATTCTTTGCACTGTTTCTTGCGTCTTCTCCATTGTTTTTGAATTTCAAAGCTGATCTGTGAAAAAGGAGAAGGATAAAGATGATCTTATTCACTAAATTAATTTTGAGTGTTAAACTGCAAAGGAATTTGGGGCGCCTGGGTGGCACAGTCGGTTAAGCGTCCGACTTCAGCCAGGTCATGATCTCGCAGTCTGTGAGTTCGAGCCCCGCGTCGGGCTCTGGGCTGATGGCTCAGAGCCTGGAGCCTGTTTCAGATTCTGTGTCTCCCTCTCTCTCTCTGCCCCTCCCCCATTCATGCTCTGTCTCTCTCTGTCCCAAAAATAAATAAAAAACGTTGAAAAAAAAATTAAAAAAAAAAACTGCAAAGGAATTTGTATCTCAAGGTGTTTTTGTGCAAGTACACTTTCAGTTTTGTTTTAAAAGAAAATTCCACACAGGTGACATCTTGAAACATGCTGAAGTGAAAGAAGTCAGTCACAAAAAACCATATAATATATGAAATGTTCAGAATAGGCAAATCTATAAAGATAGAAAGTAGTTTGGTGATTGCCTAGAGTTGGGGTAGGAAGAATATGGAGATGAAGTTTCTTTTTGTAGGGTTCAAAATATTTTAAAATTAGGTTGTGATGGTTGCACATCCATGTGAATATCCTGAAACCTACCAAAATGTATACTTTAAATGGGTGAACTATGTGATATATAAATTATCTCTCTTAAGGAAAAAAAAAAAAAAAAAAAAAGGAAAGTCTTCAAGTGATTTCATTGGTCCCAGTATTCATCTGGATTTTAAGTGATTTCCTTAGTTACAAAACTTATATTAAGCTTTTCTTACTGTACGCAACCATAAAAAGCATAAAACCAAATCAATGTCAAAACAAATCAACAGATTTAGATACTTCATATTTGATTGATTACATAAATTTGTAAACATACTTTTTCCCCAAGAGCATTTGAGATATGTTTTATATATTTAAAATTTAAGGGGAAAACTCCTCTCTTGTAATTTCTTTACAATCAATCCTTTCAAAGATTCTAATTTAAGACGTGCATTAGTTTGAATGCAATTATCAAAAATATTTCCCTGTATCCACACACACACACACACACACACACTTCTCTGTAGTGATTTATTATTCTGAGTTTTACATTTACTTTGATATTTCCTAGAATAACACTCATGGTCTTCCTACAATCTTTCTTTTCTATTGAATCCAATCTCTACTTTGCTTCTTTGCTGTTTTTTATTTGTCCTTATCTTAGGAATCTTCTTTACTAATTGCTCTCACATCTTGGGTACATTTTAGGAGGTCTCTCACCTTTATCTGTTTTCTTTTGCTTCTATAACAATGATTTTGTCTCTAGGATCATGAACTAAAAAGACTGAAAAGTGCGTTTTTTATAATCTACCCTGGAGTGTTTAGGTGAAACAATTATAAGAACTGAGCACTCTAGGGGCGCCCGGGTGGCTCAGTTGGTTAAAGTCTCTGACTCTTGACAGCTCAGGTCATGATCTCATGGTTTGTGAGTGCAAGCTCTGCATCGGGGGCTTGGGATTCTCTCCCCTCTCTCTCTGCCCCTACCCCGCATGCTCTCTCTCTCAAAATGAATAAACTTAAATTAAAAACAAAAAGCAACAAAAAAAGAACTGAGCACTCCAGCAAAGGAAATCATCTTAGCAATACGACCTCAAGGAGAAACATTCCATGTAGGAAAGTTTTACACCTGCCTTAACTGACAATGAATACCAACGATGTCACAAGGGGGGAAAAAAAGTCCAGAAAATATTTTGAAATTATCCAAAAATCAGTTTAGTAATCTTTTATCTATACTGTTTAAACTTTGACATGTTATCTCATTCTTAAGAGATTAAAAAAAAAGGGTAACAAGAATAATCACTTAGGTGAAAGATTATTGAACAGAATTAAAGGTAAGATAAAAAATAAAAACAAGCATCTTTTACATATTTCTGCATTTAAAGCAGTTGGTGGCTATCTCTTCCCAACAAGGTTGAAAGCAATGTACTTAACTTAAAAATCAATGAGACCACCTTTCAAGAACTCTTTTGTCTCCCAGTGGATCAGTAACAAGTATACTCTTGCCCAGAAGTCAGAGCTAACTAACTTTTGTTTCAATTCTCAAGGCTTTGTCAATGCTATTAAAAAAAAAAACAAAAACAAAACCAGTTATGAATCTTTAAAAATTACCTTAAGAACACTCATTGAACAAGTCAATTAAGGTTCCTTTCCTAGAGGATGTTTATACACAAGTATTCTTTTTTTTAAATTTTTTTTTTTTCAACGTTTATTTATTTTTGGGACAGAGAGAGACAGAGCATGAACGGGGGAGGGGCAGAGAGAGAGGGAGACACAGAATCGGAAACTGGCTCCAGGCTCTGAGGCATCAGCCCAGAGCCTGACGCGGGGCTCGAACTCCCGGACCGCGAGATCGTGACCTGGCTGAAGTCGGACGCTTAACCGACTGCGCCACCCAGGCGCCCCCAAGTATTCTTGGTAGTAGGAAAATACAGGAACCTCAATTTTTCTAGGTATTGAAAAGTAATGTTTTGTGTCTTCTTAAAGAGTCTAAGGGGTTCTATACACTGTGGCATACATGCTTTTTTTTTTTTCTTTCTTTCTTTTTTTGACCTAAAGGAGTCCTATTTATCATGGCTGGAACTTTCAGCCATCATGTACTAGACTCAAATATAAAGGGGCATTAGTGTTACATGAATTCTACTCATTTATTTTTAGATTGAATAACTACAGAATGCCTCTATGAGAGAGTCTGAAACTACTCACTTCCAAAACTGGCAAACTGCCTTAAATGGGTTCAAATAGTTGATGGATGAGTATTAATATGAAAATAGATTGTCCCCTGTGTGGACTACTACTGCAATAATCTCCTGGTTGGGCTCCCTGCGCTCACTCCTAGATTAGGTTCTCTAATCTGGACCTCTACTCTTCAGCCAGTGATCCTTGCAAAATTCAGATCTGGTCCTGTTTCCCTACCCATTGAGAACCCTTTGAAAACATCCCTTTGCTCTTAGGTAAGAACAATTCCTTAATAAACTGCATAATAGTAGGTTACTCGCCCGCCTCCCCTCCCCTCGCCTCCCCCTTCAGGTCTTCACAATTAATTCTTCACACTTTAAGAGCCTCTAGACACAGGCTTTCCAACATGTTATTCTTTCTGTCTGGAATGTTCTTTTCTTAGTTAACTTATGATAACCTTTCCACTCTCAGCTGCATCCTCACTTTATTTCCCTTAAGCCAAACTCCCTATTTTAAATTCTCCTATCACCATGTAACTCTCCTTTGTAGCACTCACCACTGCTATTAACTTCACATTCAATTGTGTGTCCATTTTAATATCTGTCTGTCTCACTAGGCTTAGGTCCACGAAGGCAGGGGCTGTTCCGTTTTTCCACATGGTAGGCGCTCAATAAATACGTGAAGGATTGAATGAACTAACGGAAAGTGCCTTCTAACGCTCTAAAAAAAATGAAACCAAGGAACAGACTTGCAATATGAAAAGTTATAATACCATGCAAGTTTTTTTTTTTTTTTTAAGGGAACGATCTGGTTTCAAAATTGCTAAATAGTGACACTCAGCGTAGCTGTGAAACGCAGAGAGAATCCTCCACTTAAACTTTGGGAGATGACAGAGCTGAAGAAAACTGCCTGAGATAAAAGCAGTGGATTTAAATAACCTCAAGGCAGATTTTTAACAGAGACTTGGCAAAAGAACTTCAAGGGTCTACTATGCTGGTACAGAGCCCGCAGGAGAGGAGAGGTTTCTGCTTCCTCTCCGCTCAGTTGCCCCCTTCCGCCCCACTGGGTCACCTACCGCTCCACCCCTTCTCTAGCAAGTACGGAAAACTCATACACAATCCGGTTCAGCATCCGGGTCCTCACCCTCCTTTCTTTCTTTCCTCCGGACCCCGCCTTCCAGCCTCCCCCGCCCTCATTCCCATCCGGGTTCCCCCCGACCGCCACCACAGCCGCTCACGGTTCAACGGTGATATCACAACTTTCACGCTGCCGGTCCGGGAGTAGCAGTACCCAGCATCAACTTCCCACTTTATAGTTCAGGCCAAGGCTCCTCCGAACGCCTACATAGATCCCTCCCCCTACTTCACCACGGAACTCTCCACCCTTCTCAGCCGCCAGCGACTCCGCATTACTCGGTGCAAGAAAATACGCCATCCCGGTCACACTGCGCAGGCGTCGTTGCCGCCTCCCCACTGCTTTGTCGCCCCGCCCCCTCCCCTCCCCTCCCTTCCTCATCTCACGCAGACGCGGGGCATTGCGGGTCTTGCAGTTCTCAGGGGCAAGGGCTTCCGTATTGGCCTCAAAGGTTGGACTACATTTCCCGGGAAGCTTTGAGGCGTAACTTTCTGTTTCCATAGAAGTGGTGGGAAAATGGCGTCGTTGTTTGTATCCCGAGGACCAATGAGAATAGGGTATAGGCGGGTTCTAAAGAACTCTAACCAATCCGAGGTCATTTAAGAGGCCATCCGGGAAAGAGGTAGGGGAGGGGAAAATATCTAGGGGAGGGGAGAAAGAAGGGAGGGGGGCACTTGGGGTTGGGGGGGGGAAAGCGATGTTTGCCCGTCAGTCGAGTCCGGAGTGAGGAGCTCGGGCGCCGGAGCGGAGGGCGACTCTTGTGCTTAAGCTTGCCGCCGCCACGGCCACCGCCTGGACCTTTGCCCGGAAGGAGCCGCAGAGGGTCTGGCGCCGCCGTCCTCTGGAGGGCAGCGCGATTCGGGGCCCGGACCTCCAGTCCGGGAGGGATTTTTCGTCGTCCCCCCCTCCCCCCAGCGAGGGAGCCCGAGCGGCCGCCAAACAAAGGTACCAGTCGCCGCCGCGGGAGGAGGAGGAGCCGGAGCTTCAGCCTCAGCAACCGCTGGACCCGCCGCCCTTCTTCCCCCATCTCTCCCCCGGGCCTGCTGGTTTTGGGGGGGAGTAGGGGAGGGAACTCTGGACGTGCCAGGGTCAGAGCTCGCCTCCGAGGAAGGTAGGGACATTTTCTGAGGCTTTCGCGGTCTCGTAAGGGGGTCCTTTCGGGAGTCACTGGGCCTGGCTGAGGAGCGGGGGAAGATCGCTCGGTGGTCTCGCCGGGAGCCCGGATTGGGGGCCTCGGCCTCCCGGGAGCCCCCGCCCCCCGTGCTGTTGCCGAGTCCGAGTCGCCCCCCAGCCTGGCGGCCGCACACTCAGCGGTTTAGCTGCTCCGGGCCGCGGTGGGGGGCCCGGGCCGGCGCGGGGGGCTGTGCCGCCTCCCGGCCCCTCGGTCCTCTGGCGGTCCCCGCGGCCCGGCGGACGGGGATCCCGCTCGCACTTGTCGGGTGTCCGCCTCAGAACGGGACGTGGGCAGAGGCTGCGCGGTGGGTCGGTCCTGCCCGCGGCCCTCCTCCAGCCCGCCTGGCCTCTCCGCCGCCCCCCACCCCGGGCCCCTCGAGCCCGGGCCTGCTCCGGCTCGGACGCGGGGCTGCGCGACCCTTTGGGGCGCCGACCAGCTCGGCCGGGCCCGGAGGCCCTCGGGGAGGACAGCCGGCCCCGCGCCGGCCCCCGGGCTTGTTGTGAGTTTCTTCTCTGACAGAAATGGCGTCATTGTCGGAGACGGGAAACTCCGGCGGGTCCCGACAATGGGGACGGGAAGCCGCCGAGCTGTGTAGGTGGCCGGGTTTGCGGGGCTGGCGAGGCCAGAGGGAGCCCCTCGTCGGCGTTTCGTGGTTCGGCCACGCTCTTTCTTCGGGGTTCAGGCTTCGCTCGGTTCCCTCCGCCTCCGCCAGTGCAGAGGGGTGCCCGGTGGTGTTGACTGGGTGTCTTTTGTTTTCCCTCCAGGTGCAGGTGAATCTGGTGTTTTCGAGGGGATCGCGGTCCCTGAATCATCATGAAGGTAAGATTGCTTCCAGAAAACGACCTCTGGGGTTACAGAATTGGGGAAGTATGGGGGTTTGATCGAGGTCGTGTGTGGGGCCTCCGAGTTTTGCCGAGGAAGGTGTGTTGGGTGGCTTGGTGCCCGAGCCCTTTGCCGGGAGACGACGGGGGTCAGCTGGTGTGGCTCTCTACCGGCTTTGCTGTGGAGTTGGGGCCACTTGGAGGATATCGCACTGAGCAGAATTCTGCCCTGTAGGACGTCTCCTTTTTCAGGGTAAGGTAGGAGGAACTGCTTGAATTAAAGTGTTTTACGAGGTAAAACAGAAAAAGCAGGTCAAGTAATCCGACTCTAGAAACTGAACTGTATTGTGCTTCTATCGATTACACTGATGAAAGAAAATCTCATTTATTGCGTGAACAGTACTGTGAATTTTTAGCAGAGGACCTCTAGGGTTAGCCATGAAAGTGATCTTAATTGAGAAATCCTTAAAGAGAATCTTTATGATCTTTACACAACTCGGAGATAGCAGTTGCCCCTTGTATTTCCTGGGATTTAGCATTATATGGTTTATTTTTCTTTGTTGATCCGTAAATTGTCAGATGTTGTGGTAAAAACCAATGTGGATTGATGTGGAAAGCCCATGGCCGGGTTCCTCTTAAATGTAAACATGTTAACTGAATGGAGGATAGTGTCTAAAGGGTAGAATTTACTTAGTCGGTGGAAGAAATTATAGCAATGGAAGTACTGGTTGTTTTTTTAGAGAATATGTAATTGAATGCTGTCATTTTTTAATACACTGTAGGATAAAAAGCCTTAGGTGTCTGAAATGTCTAGATTCAACTGGTGGAACTTAGACACTAGACAGCTTGTTCACCCGTGACAAATTCGGAAGTGCTTAAAAGGGTAGAGTGTGTTTACGAGTGTAGAAATGTGAAATAGTATGTGATAGTATGTGAAAATATAAACGTTGTCTACTTTGGATAGTTCCTTTGAATTATTTAAAAAAAAGTTTTCTTCGCTTGTCTTCAGAATCAAGACTTTTTATAGTATTGCATCTAAATGGAAATTTGTAATGTTTGTGTTTATGGAAGAAGTAAATGCTGTGGCCACTTAAATATTTATCAGCTATACAAAGTAAATTTAGTCCAGTTTTGTTTTTTTTTTTTTAGTGTTTTTTTTTTTTTTTTTCCCGTCTTGAGTTTAGGGTGTTTATAACCTAAAACAGTTTATACCTGAAACAGTTTATATCTGCTGAATTCCTGTCTCACCTTCATGTAGATGAAAAAAATGATCAGTGATGTCTCTGAAATGAATCCCTTTTGTTAGTCACAGATGCTAGCGGTGACTCTTGTGACCTATGTAAAACAGAGACAAGTGAATTTGTTAGGAAAAACTGTGTATCTTCCTCGCTGTTGGATGAGAATTTAAGAAAAGTGTTGGGTTAAATAACATAATAAATTCAGAAGCTGAATAACACAGGATTTAGTTTGTAATAGATATTGTAATATGTCATAGTTCCCTGTATACTGCCTGGCACATCTTAGGTACTCTGTTAATGTTTGGTTAAAAGAAATGTAGTTAAGTTGAAGGTCCTTTAGATTTACATTTTCTTCCTTTCATTTCCCTTTTTTTTAACTTGTGTGTTTAAAAAATGAAAGTGCGTTGGAAACTTTAGCCTTAAAAGTTTCAAAATACTAGGCAAATGCAAATTTTTTGGTATCATTTTAGAACTACTAATTTTAAGTGCTTAGCATTTCCATTATTATTGCCTTTAAAAAAAGGTACTAGTAATGTTGAGTTATTAAAGTAAATTTCTAGTTTTGTGCAAAAAGAACTTCCTGTTATTGTACGTGTAGTAAGTCTTCTCTTTGGGAGTCTATTAATAATCAGTAGTACTACAAACTTAGCTTATTTCTTACAACTTAATTTCTTATATGCTGAAAAGTTGAGAGGCTGCCCATGATTGGTATTTTCCTTTAACAAAATTGCAATTCAAGAAGTATTTAGTAGTGATTATATTGGGCTTAAATCTTTTATGGGTGTGTGTGTGTGCTCCCAGTTTCTAAATTGTAATGACAGCTGAGCGATAGGATTTGTGCTATTTCTTAGATCTTACCAAACATATTCATACTTCGAGGTGAGCTTTTAAGTTTTTATTATCTGTTTTATTCAAGGAATTTTTTTATTTTATTAAGTGACAGTATACTGATGTCATTGGAAGAGTGCTTAGTAATACTTTTCTGGTTGTTGCATTAAAATGTATGTATCGTTTTAAATATTATATGTTTTAGCGACAATTTTCCTGTAGTACGTGACTTCAAGAGTGTATTTAAATAAAAGTCCTTTACTAATTAGAATACTCTGTCTTGTAATATTTTTGCCCAGTGTGGTTTTGAGAAATATGACTATGGCACAGAAGCAATAAAAAAAAAACAAACCTATTTATTGTGAGAGAGCACCAGTGCATGTAGGGGAGGGGCAGAGAGAGAATCCCAAGCTGACAGTGCGAAGCCTGATGCAGGGCTCAGTCCCACGAACTGTGAGAATCTGACCTGAGCCAAAACCAAGAGTCAGATGTTTAACCGACTGAGCCACCCAGGCATCCGAAAAGCAATTTTGTTCTTAACACAGGTCATGTTGTTGGTGTGATGTTGGATTTTTTTTTTTATCCTTTCTATAGATCTTTCAATGTCAGCAATAGCATGTTATCAGGAAATGATAGTTTATTGAAAGTTTATTACTGATTCCAAGACTTGATTATGTCAGATTCATTTCCTGCTTTTTTTTTAATGCTTATTTATTTATTTTGAGAGAGAGAGAGTACACACACATGCTCACCCGATCGGGGGCAGGGCAGTGAGAGGGAGAGAGAAAAATCCCAAGCAGGCTCCACGCTCACCACGGAGGCCTATGCGGGGCTCTATCTCACCATCACAAGACCAGGGCCTGAGCTGGTATCTAGCGTCAGATGCATAACCGACTGAGCCACACAGGCGCCCTTATTTCCTACTTTTTCCTAACTAAAACTTTGTTTCTACGTTGTGCATGTTATTAACATCTCTCATTACATTGCAGTAAATTTTCAAGTGAAGTGGCAGAGGCTGGACATTTCAGAATCTTTATGGGAGAAGTGATTTAGATGGTTATGCTTAGAATCTCCGGGAGATGGGCTTTTTCAGATGTTCCATTCTCTCAGTAATCACTGGCATAGAACACAGAAGTAATGGATTGTGTACAAATGCCCTTTGCTCGCATGCCTGTGCACATGCGTGTGCGTGTTCTCACCACCCTGCCCCTTCCCTCCTGCCTGCTTTCCCCCTTTCCTTTCCCTGGCGCCTCCTTTCCCTTTTTGTTTCTTTTACTTTTTTCCTCTTGTCCTTCTTTTTGTTCATTTCCTCTTTCCCTCTCCTCCTCCCTCTCCCCTCCCTCCCTCTGCCTTTCCCCTTCCCTTTTTTTTTTCTTTCTTCCTCTTCCCCCCCTACTCCCTTTCACAAATCATTCATTTAACAACAACCCCTTCCATGCGTGGGGCAGTGTGGAATGAAGGTGAATACTCTCAGAACTGCTCTCAGGGAGCTCCCAATTTAGTAGAAGACACAGAAAAATAAAGCAAAACAACATATACCCAATTGTAAGAGTATTGACGGCAATGTACGGTAATTGTGGTAAGTGCTGTGGGAGGGCAGAAGAGGACATCTAAATCAGAGTCATGGAAAGTTCTCTGGTGGAATTGACATCTAAGCTCAGTGTTAAAGCTTTCATTTGGCAAAGAAGGGTAGAAAAGAGTGTTTGAGTCAGAAAGGGGACTACATACTGGAAAATGAAAAAAACCCCGAGATGGTGTATTTGGAAAGTGTAAGTCGTTCACTGTGCCTTGCTTAACTTTGAAAGCATGATGTGTTCGGGGTGGGAATAGGAGGGCAGTGATAGGAAATGAGGCTGAGTGAGGGGGTTGAAAATTTTCTTGAAAGGTACATGGAAGCACGGAAGGTTGTTAGGAAAGAGTAAGGATGATGGATTTATATTCTGGAGTGGTCACTTTGGTAGTATCGTAGTGAATCCATCAAAAGGGAGATCTAAATGGAAGATCTGGAGATTCCAGATGAGAAGTCCAAGTGAGAGGTGAATAAGGGCTTGAACTAATGCAGTGGGGGTGGAGCAGAGGGGACAGATCTGAGATATCTCAGAAACTGAATTCAGGACCTAGTAACTCTGGGCCCCGGGGTAAGTGGAAGATGGAAGTTTGTGTTGGGTCATGGGATGGATGTTATTGTCATCTGAAGTATGTTGTCCTGAGAGGAAAGCTGTAGTACAGGGTTTCGAGTATTGAAGGGATCTATAGGATGTCCACATCTACTAGTCCGGATGCAGGATTAAGAGAGCAGGTAGGGTGAGGGGTGCGTGGGTGGCTCCATCGGTTAAGCGTCCGACTTCGGCTCAGGTCATGATCTCACAGTTTGTGAGTTCGAGCCCCGCATTGGGTTCTGTGCTGACAGCTCGGAGCCTGGAGCCCGTATCGGATTCCGTGTCTCCCTCCCCCCGACCCTCCCCCACTCACACACTGTCTCTGTCTGTCTGTCTCTCTCTCTCTACAGTTAATAACTTTTAACTGTACATCCATAATGTGGCATATGTGTTTTGTTCTATGAATTTGTGGTCTTTTTGATGAACAGGTAATTTTGGTAAAATACTGACTTGTTTTCTGTGCCCATTGCTAATTCTTTGTTTTTTTGTGATTTTTAAAAGTAGATTAGATGAGCACATATTTCACTGAAGAATGTGTTTTTGCTGATTCAGTGTGTATATTGTGTACCTTCCACGTACTAGATGTGCTTTGAGGTGTTGAGGATCCAGCAGCGAACAAGAGTTCTTACCCCCATGGAGTTTACTTTCTATTAGGATAGACAGGCACCAGGCAGGGGAAAAAAAAAAAAGTGTGCTAAGTGCTGTGCAGAGAAATAAAGCATAATCAGGATAAGAGGTTACAGTGACTGAAGGTGTTAGTTTTAGATTAGGTGTAATAAAGGGCCTGTTTGTGGAGGTGACATTTAAGCAGCACGTGCAACAAGTGACAGAGCGAGCCATTCACCTATCTGGGGGAAGAGCATTCCAGGCTGAAAATACAAATGCCAAGGTCCCGGGGAGAAATGTTTTTGGCCTGTTTGACCTTGGCATACCTTAAGGAACTGGAAGAAAGCCTTTAGAGCTGGCGTTGTAGGAGATGAGGCTAGAGAGATCACGAGGGCCGGTACAGTGTAGGGCCTTGTAGGCCGTGGGAAGTACGTAGAGTAAAATCTGAGTGTTTTAAGAAGTCATTGAAGGGTCTCGAGCAAGAGTGTGAAGTCATCTGATTGACGTTTTTAAACGGTAACTGCTGTTCAGAGAACAGACTGTGGAGGAACAGGAGTGGGAGTAGGGGCGGCAGTAGCATGGCTCCTGGATTAGTTCTGGTGAGATGGTGTGGACCAGGTGTGGGAGGCGGTGGTGTTGCGGGTGGAGATGATAGCATTTGAATGGATTGGAGGGGAAGGAAAAGTTCTGCTTGCTGCTACTAACAGGACTAGCCTCTCTCCCTCCCTTTTAAAATATTTCTGTGATTAGTTGGTGGATGGGATTCTTAGAATTGAATACAGCCAAGAAAGGCATTCCCAGCTCTTAGCCTTCCTTCATTTGTGAGCCGTGAACATTGAGCCTGAGCATTCCTTTATGTTTTTCTGTTTTGTTTGGTTTTTGAGTTTTAGGAAAGGAGGTAAAATTCACCCTTTTAAAATGTACAACTCAAAAAAAAAAATAAAGTGTACAATTCAGTACTTAGTATTTTCACAGGATTGTTCATCTATCACTGTTTAAATGCAGAACGTTTTGTTTTCCCAACAAGAAGCCTGTACCCATTAGCTCTCACTCCCTGTTCTCTCTCTCTTTCTCTCCCCTGGCAGTTGGTCATCTACTTTCTGTCTCTAAGGCTTTGCCTGTTCTGGACATTTCCTTTCAATGGAATCATACAACATGTGGCCTTTTGTGTCTGGCTTCTTTCACTTAGCATAATATGTTCAAGGTTCATTCGTATTGTAGCCTGTGTCAGTACTTTATTCTTTCCTGTTGGTGAATAATATTTCATTTAGTGGATATACCACATTTGGCCAATCCGTTCATTAGCTGTTGGACGTGTGGTGGATTGTATCCACTTTTTCCCTATTATGAATAGTGCTGCTGTGAACGTTTGTATACAAGCTTTTGTGTGAACGCATATTTTCAATTTTCCTGGGTCCTGGGAGTGGATCTTGCTGTTTTTAGGATAGTAATACTGTCTGTGGTAACCCTGTTGGGAAGTGAATGTTTAACTTCAGGTGTTTTTTGGCATTGTGTCTAGTGGCCACTAAGGATTTGGACATTTAAACAATTTATTCAACATTTATTGAACACTTAAAGTGCTGGTCTCTCTTTTCTAGCCATTCAGGACATAGCAGTGAACAAAAAGTCCTGGCCCTGTGGATCTTACGTTTTAAGGGAGCAAGGGTGGACAAAGAGAAATAAACATAATAAGTAATCTAGTTTATTAGATGTTAAATAGTATGAAAATAAGAGGAGAGTTGGGTAAGGAGGGTAGGGAATACATACAGGGTTGCGGCAGGCTGTAGTCTTATTTTAATACATTTTTTAATTTATTATTTTATTTTCATTAAAAACCTTTTTTGAATGTTTATTTTTGAGAGAGAGAGAGAGAGCTCATGCGCATACGTGGAGGAGGGACAGAGAAAGAGGGAGACACAGAATCTGAAACAGGCTCAGGCTCCGAAGCTGTCAGCAGAGAGCCCGATGCCGGGCTCGAACACACTAATTGTGAGATCATGACCTGAGCCGAAGTGGGCAGCTTAACTAACTAAGCCACCCAGGTGCCCTTAAATTTTTGTTTTTTAATATTTACTTATTTTTGAGAGAGAGAGAGAGAGAGAGAGACTGTGAGCGGGGAGAGGGGAAGAGAGAGAGGGAGGCACAGAATCTAAAGCAGGCTCCAGGCTCTGAGCTGTCAGCACAGAGCAGGACAGGCTGTGGTGTAAAGGTGGCCAAGTAGGTATATTGAGAAGACATTGGCACAAATATTTGTCTAAAAGATGTCATTAGTCATGTGGCTTTAAAGACAGGTCAACATGTTCATTGAACTGCACAGAGGCCAAGGTGGCTGCAGTGGAGTAAGGAAAGAAGATAATGGAAGGGGTGGATAAAGGGTATGCAGGTTGAGGGCGGAGCCCATCAGATCACCTAGGACCTTGAAGGCCATTGTTACGGATTGTGGTTTTCACTCCTAGAAATAGGGAACTGTGAGTTATGCAATCTCGTTACAGAGTGGCAGATTTTCATTATATTCTTAAGGGATCACTCTTTGTTGTGTTAAAAACAGGCTGAAGGCGAGTTGAAGATAGAAGCTGACCAGTTAGGAAGCTATTTTAATAGATGATGATGGTGGGATATTAGCCATCACAGTGAGGGAAGTGAGGAGTGGTCAGGGTCTATATCTCCTTTGAAGGTAGAGCCAGTAGTTCCGGTCAGATTCAATGGGAAGGAAGGAGAATTGAGGAGGACACCAAGATTTTTTGGTTGAAGAACTAAAAATCTGGGGTTTAGAATGAAGTTAGGGCTGTGTAATTTTTGGAAATAAGCATTATATTTTATATTTATGAAAAATGCTAACTGGCATATTGCTTCGTGTAATGTGGCTGTAAACAAGATATAGATACGCTTTATTAATTTTTTAGTGATAGATACATTTAAAAGAGTTGCAAACTTTTGTTCTTGATGAATTGCTTAAAAACCTGGGTGGCTCAGTCAGTTAAGCATTCTGACCTTGGTTTCAGGTCGGGTCTTGTTCTCATTGTGAGCTCTGCGCTGACACTGTGGAGCCTGCTTGGGATTCTCTAACCACCACTCCCCTCCCCCCACCCCCCGTCTCTGTCCCTCCCCCTCTCACGCTCTCTCTCAAAATAAACAAATGTTAAAATAAAAATAGGATTCTTGCCGCTTTCCTTTTGGTGTCACAGAACGAAGATGTTTCTGCATTCATGAGAATTAGAATCTAGTATTCAGTGTGACACTTGGTAAGCAGTGGAAACCATTGTCATATTAATCCTTTTGGTATTTAAATGTTGCGGATTGTAGAAGGTGTGGATTTTGATAAGGCATGTGAAGAAAGTGTGTCAGTATTTTTTCTTTTCAGTTGGGCCTCCTTTATACCTGGTGGACAGTGAACGAAATATAAGCCATAACTGGCTTTTCGTTCTCAAGGTAATTGAAATTTTTCATTTAATTACTTTACATCAAAATAAGACTGTGTGCATATTTGTTATGTCTTAAACTACTAATCAGTATGTGTATCTTAATTTTAAAAGAGAACTTTTGTGGGGCGCCTGGGTGGCTCAGTCGGTTGAGTGTCTGACTTTGGCTCGGGTCATGATCTCACGGTTCGTGAGTTCGAGCCCTGTGTCGGGCCCTTTGCTGACAGCTTGGAGCCTGGAACCTGCTTCAGATTCTGTGTCTCCCTCTCACCCCCCCCCCCCCCCCCCGCTCGTGTGCTATCTCTGTTTCTCAATAAGAAATAAATACTACAAAAAATAAAAATAAATAAGAGAACTTTTGTTATAAAAATGACTACATTTCTGCTTTTGAGAGGGCTGGAAATTCTGACATTCAAGTTTTCCATGGAAGATAATGTGTTTCTGGAAATCTGATAGTTTTCATACTAAGATTCAAGATAGCAGTCAGGTTTGGGGAGGAAAACCATGAGTTTATAAAAGTATATTAACAGTTTACTAGAAAATAAAAGGGTCAGTTTACAGAGACAGAGAAACCAAATTTGGTATTTAACTTTCGATGCTAAGGGTCATATTTTAGGCTGGTTAATAGAAGGAAGGGACAAAATAAAAGGCAAAAAAGAGGGAAAATTTTAAAACAGCACTTGTCTTACTTTGAGTATAATTCCCAGTATTCCTTAATTAATACTTGCTCGTGCTCCACTCAGAAGGTCCAGATACGGGCTTCACGGTTGCTGTAAATCTCTCCTCTCCCCAAAGTTTATGTGCCCAAATTCATGTGGCCATACGTTTTCTTGGGGAGATGAATTTCATCAAGTTCTCAGTGGAAACTTTGATACGAATATTAAGAAACACAGCTCTGTAATGTCACCTGTTACTGATCTGCTGCTAATCTTTTTAAAGTTTATGTATTTTTATTTATTTTGAGAGTGAGCGAGAGTGGGGCGGGGGGTGTGGGCAGCGAGAGAGGGAGAGAGAATCTGAAGCAGGTTCCTGAAGTCCCATGTCAAGGTTTTGACAAGAACAGACTGCTGTCTCCTGTATTTGATACTTCTGCTGGGTGTGGATCTCTTATGACAACATAATCATTGATACCTGTTTACGTTTCTTTGAAAATCACACTTTTTTGTAAGTTTATTCATTTATTTTGAGAGAGAGAAAGCATGAGTCAGGGAGGGACAGAGACAGAGGGAGAAAGAGAATTCCAAACGGGCTCCTCGCTGGCAGCACAGAGCTGATTCAGGGCTCGAACCCAGGAACCCCGAGATCATGACCTGAGCCAAAATTGGATGGTTAACTGATCGAGCCACCCAGGCACCCCCCAAAAAATTACACTTCTTTTTAATCATTTACTTTCATCGCAGAAATGAAGATTGTAAACTATCAAAACTTTGAGCAAATGGAATTTAAAGAAAAGATTCACTTTCTACTGACAGGAAAAACTATACTTGAATATGGCTGTAAAAACCATCTTTGTTTAGTTAAAGTGCCCAATAAACAGTGTGGCTTAATGATTAAGAGCATATGGCTTGGAAAGAGAGGTCTTGTTCCCAGTACCGTCTCTCTCTGTTCTTGACTTGGCTGTTGAAGTTTGGGCAGTTATTTATTTTTGCAATGAAAGGAAACGTCATTTTCATTTTTCGCAAAATGGGGATAATAATAGTTACCTTACAAGGTTTGTAAGTACTAAATGAAATCGCATTGAAAATGTTTTACACTACACTTGGCATAGTTCTCAGCAGTCAGTATGTGGTAGCTTTATTATTCCAGTAAAAGCCAGTCACTTCTTTCATAAACTGATAGAGTGAGGATTCTTTAATCTAGAGTGTCTGGGATTGAATTGGGATTCTCCTGTTTACCCAAGTTGTGGGCAGTTTTCTTAAACCTTCTAAGAAGGCTGGTGTCCTTGTCTAAAATGAGAAACATTTATAGTACTTACCTCATGGGATTATTGGGGATGACTAAATGTAATAACAGGATCTATTACATAGTAAATTTGCAATAAATTGTAACTATTATTCTTAGTTCTCTGGAAAGAATGTGCAAACTCTTAATTTAAATACACTTTCAGGGTGATACAGCTACCGTAATCTTTTGTAACTTAAGGATTGATTTGGAAGTTTTGGAGAAAAGTAATTTTGTGATTGAGGTTAAAACCTGTTATTTTTGTCTTTATGAATTCCTTAAAAACAGAGTATTTAATGGAAGGGGAAAACCAGATTTCTTGATTCTAAGAACTCTTTGCTCCCATTTCAGACTTACTTTATCCCAGCCCTTCCTGATGCAGAAGCTTCTCTTAGTAAATATAATACTTGTCCTTTCTTCTAATTTGCTGCTGGTTTGCCCAAATGGGATTCTTTCAAGGGAAAAGTAAATTTTACTTCCAAGCCTAGAGGGTTGTTATTGGATTAGGTGAACCACTGGAGATATTTATTTTCTGGATAAGCATCCACCTCTAGCCTTGCGTATGTAGGGCAAACATTTTTTTCTTCTCTTGATCCGATCACTGTTCTGATGTGGCAGTTAGTCACCTGAAGCTGGTCTGGCATCCTGAGCCTGTGGGGGTGGGGCAAATGCGCGATGGGGCCCTGCCAAGCCTGTCTCTACTCTAGAGAGGAGTAAAAGGAAAGGCGAACAGGCTTGAAGACAAAGGAGCTACTATTGCTGTCAAAGTTTAAATGAGGCAGCTTGGCTTATGCCTATTTGGGAATTAAAAACAAAAAATGTAGCTTTTCATTTTTTCAGTTTTATCTTGGTGAGGATATCTCACCAAAAGACCCATCTCTGTTTAGTTGTTCAGGGATTTTTTTTTTTTAAAGTTGTTCTGTGTATTGAGGGTTTTTGACACTTAGTCACCTAATTTTGCTTTCCCCCAACTTAGAGACATATTTTTTCCTAAACTAGTTCTATTCCTACCAGAATTCAGAAGTTTTTATTATAAAAGCAGTACAAGTTTGCTATAAATATCAAAAATTATAGAAATTAGGGGTGCCTGGGTGGCTCAGTCGGTTAAGTGTCCGACTTTGGCTCAGGTTATGATCTCGTGGTTTGTGGGTTCGAGCCCCACATCGGGCTCTGTGCTGACGGCTCAGAGCCTGGAGCCTGCCTCAGATTCTGTGTCTCCCTCTCTCTCTTCCCCTTTCCCACTCGCACTGTTTCTCTCTGTCTTTCTCTCTGACAAAAATAAATAAACATTTAAGAAGTTACAGAAATTATATGGTAAAGGCACCACTATGTTTCTTTAGCTTTTAGCTTTGGCAGATATGTACAAACCTCATGTATAGCAGTGTTTAGCATTCAATTAGGTAATCAGTAAGTATCGTTAATTTATTTGAATATTTAGTGCTTCTAGGTGGTGAACAGTCCCAGCAGCATTTATGATAGCCCCTCATAGGCCTATGGATTATTATTACAGCTACTAACAAATAATGAAATCTAACTGCATGAGATTGCTCTGAAAAGGTAAGCTGTGAGGTTAGTGAGGGAGCATCCCTGTGCTGTATGGCTGCTGCTAGAGTAGCTAATGCTGTTCTTGGATCCCTAGTAGCATTTATCAGGAAGGTTAATTTTAGGACACACTACCATAGGCATTGACCCCTGCAGATGCTTAGGGTCAGAATATGTGGTTTCTAAAGGGTTTTTTTAACACTAGCATTATAATGTTTTTAAGTGGCACATTATGTTTTTAAAGTTTCATGATCATTCGTTATTCCTTATAATATCCCTTTGAGGCAGGTCAGCAACATTTTTCCTTTTTTATGGTTGGAGAAGCAGATGCAAAGATGTTGAGTGATTTGCCCACAGGCACACATTAAACCGATGGCAGAATCTGCTCTCTTGTTAGTAAACCAAACCACGCTGCCTCTGTTAGTTATAAGTGAGTAATAAAGTTGTTTCCATTTTGATGCTTTATGGAATAGTGTGTAGTTTAGAAACCTTTTACCTACTTTCTTTATTGAAAGAAAATCCTTTTAAAGCTTAGAATTGCATTGCATCATGATACTAAATATTTGGTGTTAGTTAACTCTTTTCGTAAAAATAGAAAAAAAATCATATGAAAATATATTAAAATGGCCTACAGTGGACTTCATGCTTCTGGGAAAACCTTTACTGGTTTGAAAATTAGTATTGTAAATTAGAGGACAAGAGGACAAGGCTTTGAAGAGTTAATATTTTAAAGTAGGAGCAAAATGAATCCTCAGGTTATATTGCCAAAGTAATTTTGAATTGAAACACTGTGGCCTATAGAGCCAGAAGAGCTTCAGAGATCATGTGGCTCTGTGGATTTAGAGCCCAAGTGTTCTGCCAAGTGACAACTAGGTTACCTAGACTAAAAAACTGTCTACAGTCTGGTTGACATCCCTTAAGTTCTGAGTTTTCCTGTCCATTGGAAACATTCTCTATTTACTTGTTTGGACTTGATTCTATTTTTCCATTCCCTCTTCCCCGGTGTAATAATAATTATTATTCTTTCCTATATGCAACCTTTTTTCCTTCCAGTTAAAAAGAATTCTGACCGTAATCTTCTTGTGTCGATAGAGGGAGGTTGTGGGTGAATTTTCAAATAATAGGCAACTATTGTAAAAATGATTTAATTTAAGGGATCACAGAGAGCCAGAAAATTATATATGCAGTTGGAGTGTTAAGACAGATGTTTTGACATGAGTTGTAAGTCTGTGATAATAAGTAATGGTTAATCGTCATGTACTTTGGTAATTAACACAATCCTATATTGTGTACTAGTGTAAATCCTGTATTTAGTTTAGTAAACATGTAATTTCTGAATGCATCTTTTACTTTTATAATCATATCCCATTAATCCCAAAGTCAAGCTGTCATTAATTTTGTCTTGTTCTGAAATAGTATTAAAATTTTATCACACAGCCTCTGCCCTGGTCATGTTCTTTATGACATCATCAAATTCATCATTGTTATTATCATGTGATAATCTTGCTACTCCTTGTTTAGTCCTTATTAGTATGTGTCAGACATTTTATACATTTTAAAATTTAATTCTCAAAAAAATGCTGAGAGGTATGTATGAATATGCCTGTTTCACAGATGAAAAATGAAGACTGAGGAGACTGTGTACTTGACCTCAGTAAATTCATGCCTCTAGGAAGTGGCGGAGCTAGGTTTTAAGCCTGAGCTGCTCCAGATCCGAGCTCTTACTATTACTAATCCTGTTCTGCCTCTCAGTTAACATACATAGCTTTACTTAGATGTCTGGTTTGCTTAGTCCACAGATGGTTTAGAAATATCCAGTTCTTTGTGAGTTGGGAGTGTGTATGTGTGTGTGTTTATGTTTCCATGTACGTGTAAGGGTATTGGGAGAGGAGTTTTGAAATGGGGATAGTGAGAGCTGGAATTACAGCAGGAAAAGGAAAAAGACACTTTTGAAAACTAAGACACACAAGTGTATTCTCGTTTAGTGTTTCAGTTTTCAAATGTGGACCTTGAATTCATCAGGTTTTAATATGTTCCATCTCTCTTCTGCTTTTTTTTTTTTTTTTAAGGTAATCTCTACACCCGACGTGGGGCTTGAACCCACAACCCCTGAGATCAAGAGTTGCATGCTCCATCAACTGAGTTAGCCAGGCGCCCCTGTTCCATCTTTTTATGGAACAAGGGAAGCAGAAGAATTTAGAAAGATCATTAAATTTTCATAAAGAGTAGGGTTTTGTTCTGGAAAGTATAAACTCATTAGAAAAATTAACTTCTGTGGAATACTTCATTCTTTCTTCGTACTGGGCAGAAAAGTTGCTGTTATATTTTTAAATAATATTTTAAAATTCAGGATTAATCACTATTTAATTTTCTTTAGGAATCAAGAAACTTTTATGTGAGTATACAAGTTGAATTTTGAGGGATTAGATGGGGGAGATGTTTTTATATGCAAATCAGTGCTGAACGTTACCACTTGCTACTTAGGTTCTTTATAAAACTATTTGGTAAAATCTTGTTCCGTGGTGCCAGATTTAGGTTCCGTATTCGTTTCCTATCGCTGCTGTACCAGTTGCCACAAATTTGTGGCTTGGAACGACACAAGCTTATTATCTTGTAGTTCTGGAGGTCAGAAGTCAGAAATGGGTGTCTCTGGACTGCATTCCTTCGGCAGGCTCCATGGGAAATGTTTCCTTGCCTTCTCCAGCTCTGGAGGCTGTACACAAGCATTCCTTTGCTCCTGTCTTCCCGTCTCTGATTGACACTGCCTCTTCTGCCTCGCTCTTTCACTTGTATCATCACCCTTGTGATTTCATTGGGCCCATCCGAATAATCCAGGATAACCTTCCCATGTCAAGGTCAGTTGATTAGCAACCTTAATTCCATCTGCAGCCTTAATTCTCCCTTGCTGTTTAGCAACATTTTCACAGATTCTGGGGATTAGAAAACAAACATCTCTGGGGAGGCCATTATTTTGCCTACCACATAGGCTCTTTAGTTTAGAAAAATCATTTAGCCTTTTAGGCTTTTTATGTAAAGTGAAATTTATATTTATTGTTCACCACAAAGGAATTTTCATGAAAATGGAAATTCTGTGCCAGTGCAGACAGATCATGCGTAGTATTTACTTGCAATTATTAACAGATGTTTACTGGTTGATCTTACCTGTTGGGTAGACGCTTGGGGTTAGGTGGTCCCCAGCATAACCAGGGGGCTTGGTAAACTCTAGTCTGAATAGTGGAGTTAAGCTTGGCCTCTAGAAGCAGAACAGGATGTCAGTGACTCAGACCCTTCCCAGAGAAGTGAAGCTTCACAAAAAGTTGTTTACTTTTTCTTTGACTCTTTAATGTGGCTCTTTTTGTTTTAGAATTTAGCCTTTCCAGACCTTTGCTTGTTGAGGACATTGAAAATTTATAGCACAGTGTTGAAAAAACAGATGAATGCTTAACTGTCATTTTTTATGATTTGAGTCTGTTTTAGTCTAAAAGATACAATATTTTTTAAGCAGTAGGCTTTTCCCCTTACTATGCTTTTTCAAAGGACTGCTATGATAATAATTAAGGAGGGTTTCGAGCAACAGGCAGTTTTAAGTCACAATTGCTTATGATTGATTATTTTGTGTGTGCCTAGTTGATACAGTTTTTGATTCTCCCGAGTTGATCTTGGAGAATTGCTGTTTTTAATGTTTCTCATTTGTTAATTTTTCTTAGAGCCACCTTTTTACTTGGCTAGCTTAAAATGTCTCTTTTTTAAAAAAAATTTTTTTTAACATTTATTTTTTGAGAGACAGCGACTGGGTGTGGGTGGCGGACAGGCAGAGAGAGAGGGAGACACGGAATCTGAAGCAGGCTCCAGGCTCTGAGCTGTCAGACAGCACGACGCGGGGCTCGAACTCACAAACTGCGAGATCATGACCTGAGCTGAAGTTGGATGCTTAACCGACTGAGCCCCCCAGGTGCCCCTAAAAAAATTTTTTTAAACGTTTATTTGTTTTTGAGAGAGATAGAGAGAGAGAGAGAGAGAGAGAGAGAGCACCTGCTCACAAGTTGGGGTGGGGGGGCAGAGAGTGAGGGAGACACAATCCACACAGACTCCAGGCTCTGAGCTGTCAGCACAGAGCCTGACACAGGGCTTGAACTCACGAACCGTGAGATCATGACCTGAGCCAGAGTGGAACACTTAACTTACTGAGCCACCCAGGGACTCCATAGCAAAACACTTCTATGTGAACATTCCCTAGGTCATCTTGTAAATATTATAGATGGAAAGAGAAGTCACCTAGTTCTGTCTTGTTACAATACAAACCTGCTTTGAGTAAGTAATTGATAGAGAGTTTCTTAGTTTTGTGGTTGGAAAAAATTATTTCTGGATTGCATTATTGTATATTTCTTTGCACACATAACTGCTAGTTAAGTGTGGCCTAATTTAGAACGTGTCTAAAGATTGAGTTGCAGCTAGTGATTTGGTTCTTGCAGTTTGATAGTATTCTCTGTCTCCAGGATATCTTTTCCTGATTCTGAACCTTCTCTTCTCTGTGCTATCCCTGTATTCTTTACGTATTTCTGGTAGCGTACCTTTAATTCTCTAATGATAGGCAGTAAATACGGAACAACTGTTTTCATAAGTGCATCTGCACAATCAGTTTCTCAAAGTTGTGTGTGTCTTGAGTTGTAAATTTATGCTTTCAAAGTTTCTGTTTTACATTTATCAAGTGTTTTGTGCAGCATTTCTTAGAAAGTAGATAGGGGCATGATTGATAGTACAAATGATACTGTATTCAAATGGTTATCTGACATTTTAAAAATGAGATCTCAGTACCCCATTTTAATGGAGGTGATAAATTCAAGTACTACTCTTCATTGTCAAACCTCAGCAAAGTTGTATTAGAAGCAAAATGATGTGCTGTCACTCACCTCATCACCCTGATGATAGAGAGATGATATAGTAGAGTAGATTTGTTAGGTTGAAATCCTGCTCTGACCCTTAGCTAGTTGCATGGCCTTAGGCCGTTTATTTCTTTGAGCCTTATTTTCAGCATATGAAAAATGGGAAGAATAAAATTAACTTTCTCATTTTGTTATGAAATAAAACGATACATGCAACATTCTTATTGCTGTGTTTGGTTTATAAGTGCCAAAAAATAGTAACTGTAATACAGAGTATGGAGAGGCCACTTTTATTACAGGTCTTCAAATTACCAATTGCTAATAGTTTAGAGTATGTACTTAGTATGGTCAGAGTGTGCTGCATTATGATAAAACATATAGAGTGCTTATTACCTGTGCACTGATTTACTGGCAGCCAGATTCATGCAGTTTGGGTTAATCTTTGTTTTTGGAGCCTCACATTTTTTTTCTTTCCTGGTTCACTTTTTTTTGGTGCTGTTCATTAAAAAGGGGAATTGAGTGGGAGTTTTTCACTGGAAAATATCTGTTTCGGGGACATTGTCTTTTTGAGACCTATGTTACCTACTGTGCTAACGAGGCACCTGGTGGACAGTGTCTTTAATAAAGTAAAATTCAGGAATATAAATTCAGAGTTCACTATAGTAGAGCCTCAGTGGTTAAGAATATAAATTTTGAAACCAAACTGAATTCTAATCCTCGAGCCATAACTTACTTTGGGCATATTCTGGGTGAATTACTCAAACTTCTCTGATTATTTATTTTTTAAAATTTATTTGTTTTAATGTTTATTTATTTTTGACAGAGAGAGCATGAGCCGGGGAGGGGCAGAGAAAGAGGGAGACACAGAATCTGAAACAGGCTCCAGGCTCTGAGCTGTCAGACAGAGCCCAATGTGGGACTCAAACCCACAAACCGTGAGATCATGACCTGAGCTGAAGTTGGACGCTTAACTGACTGAGCCACCCAGGTGTCCTGAACTTCTTTGATTCTTAATTTAAAATTTCTGAAATGATGATAATGATAAAACTGACCCCCTGCTTTGGAGGAATTGAATGAGATAATCCATGTAAAGCATTTAGCAGAGTGCCTAATATTACTGAACAACAGCTGTTAGTTATTAATAAGGATAAATAAACAGGAGAAGGGGTAAATTAGTGGGGAGGTATTCGGATGCTAGAGTGTATTGCTTAGAACAGTGTTGTCAAGGGGCGCCTGGGTGGCGCAGTCGGTTAAGCGTCCGACTTCAGCCAGGTCACGATCTCGCGGTCTGTGAGTTCGAGCCCCGCGTCGGGCTCTGGGCTGATGGCTCAGAGCCTGGAGCCTGTTTCCGACTCTGTGTCTCCCTCTGTCTCTGCCCCTCCCCCGTTCATGCTCTGTCTCTCTCTGTCCCAAAAATAAATAAACGTTGGAAAAAAAAAAAAAAAAAAAAAGAACAGTGTTGTCAAAAAGGAATATAATGGGAGCCATGTAAAAGTTAAGTTTATAGTAGCAGCACTTAAAAAACCAAGTAAAATTTCATTTTAATATTGTGTTTAACCTGGCATATCCAAAATACTGTCATTTTAATGTGTAATCAATATAAAATTATTAATGAGATTGTTACTTTTTTTGTCACACTACGTCTTTGAAATCTGGTATGTATTTTACACCTACATCACATCTTGGTGTGGACAGTAAGTTGTCATTGGAGGGGCACCTGGGTGGCTCAGTCAGTTGAGTGCCTATCCACAGCTCACATCATGGTCTCGCGGTTCGTGAGTTCAAGTCCCACATTAGGCTCGCTGCTGTCAGCGCAGAGCACACTTTAGATCCTCTGTCCCCCTCTCTCTGACTACCCCTCCTCCCGGCTTGTGCTTTCTCAAAAATAAACATTTTTTGTTAATTGTCACTGGAGATCCCTGATCTGTATTTGCAGCTCATAAAATTTACAGTTGAAGAAGTAGATTCTCATGTCCAGATTGTTCTAAGCATACATAAAAGTTTTATAATACTGAATTGAATATTGGCTTTTAAGGGGCTCCTGGGTGGCTCCGTGGGTTAAGCATCTGACTTCTGCTTGGGTCATGATCTCACCTCCTTCTGTGCTGACAGCTCAGAGCCTGGAGCTGCTTCGAATTCTGTGTTACCTCTCTCTCTCTCTCTGCCCCTCCCCTGGTTGTGTTCTTTCTCTCTCTCTCGAAAATAAATAAATATTAAAAAAAACCCCAGAATATTAGCTTTTAAGTTAAAATTAAAATTAAATAAAGTTAGAAATACAGTTCCTCTGTAGCCACATTTCAAGTGCACCGGTGGCTTATGGCCCCTCATCTGACACTAGGATGTCCCTGTGTCCCTGTGTTCTCTATGGCTCTTCTTAGAGTTGTGGTGATTAGGTTAAAAGCTTTTTTTTTTTTATATGAAAGTACTCTTGTTAAAATATATGTAAATATTTGTCTATAGGTATTACCTGTCATGTGCCCCATACATTTTGGTTGCTGTTAAAATTTCACATATTTTGCTATTTACCTTTTTATCTCATTTGACTTAGATAATGCATTTTTTGATTTTTATTGTTGATACATGTTTTTATACTAGGATCTTTTTTGGGGGGGTACTTTTTAAAGGGAAACTTAACATTTTAGTGATTTAAAATGATGAAACCTCTGGTTTTATTTTAAATTTCAGGATTTGTTTCCTTGTTATTTATATTTAAGTTGAAACAAAAACTTGGAAACCACAGTATACTCTAGGTAGCCTGTACACATTTAAGAAAGTATAAATGAAACTTCGATGTAAAGGAAGCACGAGAGATTAGTTTGTCCTTAAAAATATCTAGAATACTGATGTGAAGGGGAGGAAGAAGTTCTGCCACTGAAGAAAAACACTCACTTAAAATGCAGGGTGCCTGGGTGGCTCAGCTGGCTGAGTGTCCAACTCTTGATTTTTGGCTCAGGTCATGTTCCCCGGGTTGTAGGATCAAGCCCATCAACGGGCTCCACGCTCAGTGGGAGCCTGCCTAAGATTCCCTCTTTATTCTCTCTCCCTCCCTCTGCCCTTCTCCCCAACTTGTGCGTGGTGCATGCATGCTGTCTCTCAAATTAAAAATAAACAAACACTTAAAAAATAAACTGTATTGTGGCTATTCTTTTTTTCTTCTCCGAGGCATCTTTAATGTAGAACAAACTATAGTAATAAAAGCAGCAATAAAAAATGACAGCCAGTGTTTATTGAGTACTTTATATGTGTTACGTCTTCTTCTAAACACAGATATCTCATTTAATCTTCACGACAACACTATGAGATAGATACTGTTATTATTCTTGTTTACAGATAAGGAATATGAGGCTCAGAGGAAATGGTAGAGATTGATTTTAACGTAGTCCAGCCCCAGAACTTGCCTTCTTTTTAAAAAAAAATTTTTTTTAATGTTTATTTATTTTTGAGATGGGAGAGGGCAGAGAAAGAGAGGGAGACCCAGAATATGAAGCAGGCTCCAGGCTCTGAGCTGTCAGCACAGAGCCTGACGCGGGGCTCGAACCCACAAACCGTGAGATCGTGACCTGAGCCAAAGTCGGAAGTTCAACCGACCCAGCCACCCCCACGCCCCCTGGTTTTATCTATCTATCTATCTATCTATCTATCTATCTATCTATCTATCTTATTTATTTTTAATATTTATTCCAGAGCTTGCCTTCTTAACAGCCACACCACCTCCTTATTGGTTTCTGGAGAGAGTGAAAAAGCAAAGGAAAATGGTTTTTTTTTTCCCCCTTAGTAGTTTTTCTGGCATTCTCTTATGGAGGAGCTGGAGTGGAGTGATGTGGGAGGAAGGGGAGCAGTGTTTTAGCTGTTAATTTGGATTTTTACAGGACTAAATATTTAAATTCCTTCTGGGACAATAAAAAGATACCTAATAAAGGCACATTTTCTTTTACTCCCAGATTCTTTATATCATACATTTAAAAACTGTCAGAGAATCTAAAGACTTTCTTCTGGTCCTAAATGAAACCTTAGATTTCTTTGCCAAGAGAGTGCTTTAGGCAGCCATCACTGATGGATAAGAATTAGGAATTGAAACTGTGGTGTAGACCTTGATCTCTTGACTCATAAACCAGTGTTCCTTTCTATTGTATTCCAGAGAACAGGTCCATCCACTTCTAAACCATTGCTAAACCAGTGCCCATAGTGATGAGCAGGAAGCATTTCAGTGAGTAATTATTTCCATTATGAATTAGTTTTAGTGTTAATTTTTGACTAGGCTGAACTCTTAGCAGTTGTTATTGGTTGTTAGGATATTAAACCCTTGGATAATTTTAAAAACTGTTTATCCCCTCGAAAAACACAAGTTTTTTTAATGTTTAGTTTTGAGAGAGAGGGAGAGAGAGAGAGAACAAGCGAGGGGGGGCGGGGCAGAGAGAGAGGGAGACACAGAATGTGAAGCGGGCTCCAGGCTTCAAGTTGTCAGCTCAGAGCCCAATGCGGGTTTGAAGCTACGGAACCGTGAGATCATGACCTGATTTTAACTGACTGAGTCACTCAGGTGCCCCAAAACACTAACAAAGTTTTTTAATGGATATGAACTTGGTTTGGGTTCACACTTTAAGGTGGTTTTAGAAAGTGCGGTGAGAGACTTAGAAGACTGCAATTTTTTTTTTTTTAAGTAAGGTTTATGCCCAATGTGGGGCTCAAAGTCATGACCCTGAGGTCAAGAGTCACCTGCTCCACTGTCTGAGCCAGCCAGGTACCCCTAAAACTGCAGGTTTTAATGAATGAAATGCCTCTGTGTATGGATCGAAGCCAGCTTTTATGGCAAACATTAACAGTGTGGTTTAGTTCCCCATCTCCACACCATTTAAGTTCTAACTTACACTGTCCTGATTACAGTAGTAGCTGTGATTAAGTCTGGATGAAACAAATACAGGGTCCTAGTTAAGCACAATGAAGATCTCACATTAAACTGAAGTAAAATGAAGCCACATCCTACTTAACCACCAGTCTACTAAACATGTATTTAACCAGTCTGGATGGGCACAGTGACTACTAATAATGCAAGCAGTAATTTTTATATGGATAATATGATACAGTAATTGGTTTTTAGATTAATGTTTTATTTGAAACATTGTAGTTTTTTTTTTTAATTTTTGGAAAATTCCATGATCCTTAAATTCTGGAGACTCCAAGTGATAAAAATAGGTGATATATATGATAATATAACAAATAACCTGGTGATAGAACTTTAAAAGTTTATTATGGAAACTTACAACGTACATTAAAGTTCAGTGAATTTTCACATACTTACCACCTAGCCTCAGCATCGTTCACATTTTGTCCTACTAGTTTTATGTTACACTCTCCTGCTCCTTATCTCCTCTCCCCCTCACCATGTAACATTTTATTTATTTATTTATTTTAAATGTTTTTTTAAATTTATTTTTGAGAGAGCGCCAGCAGAGGAGGGGCAGAGAGAGAGTGAGACACAGAATCTGAAGCAGGCTCCAGGCTCTGAGCTGTCAGCACAGAGCCTGATGCAGGGCTCGAACTCACAGACTTCTAGATCATGACCTGAACTGAAGTTGGACACTTTAACCTACTGAGCCATCCAAGCGCCCCACCATGTAGCATTTTAAAGCAAATTTCATCCGCCTCTTTTTCCAAAGCATAATCACAATGCCATTGTCACAACTAATAATGTTAACAGTAATTCTTAATGCCATCCTATAGTTAGAACACGTTCAGATTTCTCTGATTGTCTCAAAAATAGCTTTTAAAATAGGACTCCTTACGTTAGGATCCAAATAAAGTCCTCACATTGCAATCGAAAGATATGTCTCTTAAACCTAGTTTCTTATTCTGTAAAGTCTCCTCCGTTTTCATGCCATTTATTTGATAAAGGAACCATGTTATTTAAGCTGTAGAATTTCTTACATTCAGAGTATAGCTCATTGCGTCTGTGTGATTTTGTTTAACCCCTGTATTTCTTATAAACTGGTAATTCTAAGGGTTTTTTTGATGAGCATACTTCATAAGAGGTATTGTATTTCTATCATGTATCATCAGGAGGCACATAATGTTAGGTCGATTCACTTTTTTTTTAGTGTTGCTGAGATGGGTCAGTGGTTTTAGGTGGTGTAAGACTTACCTGTTTGTTATAAAGTTCATGTTAACTTTCATTCAGTGGTTTTAGTAGCCACTAATGATTGTTGCCTGTTTATTGTATGAGGATTGCAAAATGATTTTCTAATTCTATCACTCCTACTGCATTTATTACTTGAAATTCTATATGGTGACTGTAAAATACAGAAATACAGAATAAATGATTATTTTCCCCTCACTTTGCTGGTTTTTAGGATAATTAGTAGATGTCCTCCTAAAATGACCAGTGAAGTTGGTTTTGGTTTTTAGTGTTCTTAGTGTTACGGATTTTCAGGTTTTCTGTGTGTTTTTTCATTGTGGTTGCTCTTTGACATTTTAGTTGTCTCATGTTTGGCTACTTGGAGACCTTTCAAATGGATTCCTGTGTTCTTTTGAATATGATCCCATTAGTTTTTGATAACTTCCTTATTTTCTGGCACAAGGCATCTCAGGCTCATCTTACATATTTCCTGTTCTAGATCTGGAATCAGATTTTTCTTCAAGGAGCCCTGTTTTCCTCAAGTGGGAAATGGTTTTTAGAGATCACAATCAGAGTGCCAGGGGTGTTTGTTGCTACTGGTTTTCTTATGGCTTCTCGGTTTTTAGTGTTCAGACCAAGAAAATAGGGTGGAGTTTTGTTTTTTGTTTGTTTATGTTATGTTTTTAAATATTATTCTTTAAAATGTTTATTTAGTTTTGGGGGGGGGGGACAGCACGAGTTGGGGAGGAGCAGACAGGGAGACACAGAATCCGAAGCAACCTCCAGGCTCTGAGCTGTGAGACAGAGCCTGACGCGGGGCTCAAACTCATGAACCTTGAAATCATGACCTGAGCTGAAGTCGGACGCTTAGCTGACTGAGCCACCCAGTTGTCTCCCAATCTTATTATTAATAGTTAGACTAATTAATGCAATTTAAAATTATTTTCTGTGTTTTTTTTTGTCCTTAGGCTATATTCCACTCAGGAATATAAGATCAGAATACTTTATTTTATTTTACTTTTTAATTTTACTTTTTTTTTTAAAGTAAACTCTGCACCCAGCGTGCGGCTCGAACTCATGACCCCGAGGTAATGAGTTATGTGCACTACCACCTCAGCCAGCCAAGCACCCCAGAATACTTATTTTATTTTTAATGGTTTTTCAATGTTTATTTTCGAGAGAGATGGAATGTGAGTGGGGGAGGGGCAGAGAGAGAGGGAGGCACAGAATCTAAAGCAGGCTCCAGGCTCCAAGTGGAGCTGTTAGCAGAGAGCCCCATGTGGGGCTTGAACCCATGAACTGCAAGATCATGACCTGAGCCAAAGCCAGATGCTTAACCAATTGAGCCACCTGGCGCCCCCCCCCCCCCCCCCCCCCCCCCGAGAATATTTATTGTAAAGTGACTTGAGGGCCTCCTGGTGGTTCATTTGGTTGAGTATCTGACTCTTGATTTTGGCTCAGGTCATGATCCCAGGTTTTGGGACTGAGCTCTGGGTCAGGCTCTACACTGAGCATGAAGCCTGCTTGGGATTCTTTCTCTGCCCCTCCACCCCGCGCGCTCTCTCTCTCTCTCTCTCTCTCTCTCAAAAAAAAAAAAGGGGGTTGCACCTGGGTGGCTCAGTCGGTTGGGCGGCCAACTTCAGCTCAGGTCACGGTCTCATACCTCGTGAGTTCGAGCCCCGTGTCGGGCTCTGTGCTGACGGCTCAGAGCCTGGAGCCCGCTTGGGATTCTGTGTCTCCCTCTCTCTCTCTACCTTCTTCCGCTCATGCTCTGTCTCTCTATCTCAAAAATAAACATTAAAAAAATTTTTTTTTTAAAGTGACTTGAAATCCTTTTTTTTATACGCTTATCCTACCAAGTTGATGGACAGATCATTTACTTCAGTTTATTTTTGAGTTTTAGAGATTACTGTGTTGTTTTCTTCTTCTTTTTTTTTTTTTTTTTTCCAGTTTGAGAGAGAGAGTGTGAGTAGGGGAGGGGCAGAGAGAGAGAGGGGAAGAGAGAGACTCCCAAGTAGGCCCTGTGCCAGTACAAGCCCGATTTGGGGGCTGGGTCCCATGAACCATGAAATCATGACCGACCCGAAATCAGGAGTCAGAGGCTTAACCCACCGAGCCACCCAAGCACCCTGATTTTTTCCTTTTTAATTTTTTTTTTTTTAAGTAGGTTCTGTGCTTGACATGAGGCTTGAACTCATGACTTTGAGGTCAAGAGGTGCATGCTCTGCTGACTGAGCCAGCCCAGTGGCCCGCTTTAATTTTTTTGATGTAAAATATTTACATGTTTTCAAAACATTGGGGTTGTTTTGAAAAAGATGCTGGTGGTTGGCATATCATTCTCATATTCTGTCACTAAAGAAATGAAATACTGTTTTTTGTATGTTTATATTTAAAATTTAATTTATGCTTGCATGAGTTTTTTAAGGTTCAAAACAAATTTTTTTTAAGTTTATTTACTTATTTTAAGAGAGACAGGGAGTGTGAGCGGGAGAGAAGCAGAGAGAGGGAGAGAGAGAATCCCAAGCAGGCTCGGCACTGTCAGCATAGAGCCTGATGCAAGGCGCGAATTTAAGGTTCAAATTTAAAAATCGAGTGTAAATTTTCTAAGTCACCAGGTGGTTGCTAGATGGCAGTAAATGCTTCTTGTTTACATATTGCTTTTTATATTTATTTAAATATTTATAAATGTTTATTAATTTTGAGAGTGATGACAGAGAGAGAGAGAGCAAGGGCAGGGGGTGGGCAGAGAGAGAGGGGAGAGAGAGAATCCCAAGCAGGCTCCGCACTGTCAGCGTAGAGCCCAACATGTGGCTGAACCATGAGATTGTGACCTGAGCCGACATCAAGAGTCAGTCGCTTACCTGAGCCACCCAGGTGATCCTATATGTTGCTTTTTAGAATTTCAGATGTTTTACTGGGTTTTGAACATATTATGTATCATTAGAAGACAGATGGAACTGTCATTGTTTAAAAGTTGTGATTGTGACATTTCCAGATAATAAATATTCCCTGTAATTCCACCCCCCCTCAGTTAATAACTATATAAGGATGTTCTCTAGGCTGCTATATTGAAATTATGATGCTCAGACTTCAGAGATTATTTGCCTCAATTTTGCTGGACTAAGCCCTTCTTTTATTGGAGGAGATCTGTCATAGGTAAGTTTTGCTTGATGCCTGTCTACCCCGGAAATCGATGTTAAAATCAGCTCTGGAGTGGGTAGGTGGTGATAAACTGACTGTAGTGCTGTGTTCAGTTGCTAGACTTTATTTGGCTGTATTTTCCTTTCATCTTTTCTTGTTTTCTCTCTTTCAGTATCTGTGCTTTTTAGAATATGCTATGTGATAAAACCTGAACATGACTTACCTAGATTTGGGCAGTGGTTTGCTTTTGCTTACATTTGTACTGTCTAGATAAGTCTGATGTTTCACACTAGAGATTACTGAACTTTTTAAAACATCAATTCTTTCTGGTTGAATATAGTTAAGGGGTACGGATTGGTATATACATGGCGTTTTTAAAAAAAACATTTTTTACTTAAGTAAAAAATTAACTGTTGCATTAATTGTTAATGCTTCTTAGGAAAGGTCTGGAAGGACCTATAACAAGTTGTTAAAGGTGATTGTCTCTAGAGGGTGAGACTGGAAAATGTTTAGTGTCTACTTTGTGCAGTTATGATGTTTGATTTTTGTATTATCATGGGCTACTTTATTAATTATAAAAATTCTCCACTTTAAAAAATTTGTGTTAGTGATCAGTAATTCAAAGGTAGAAAAAACTCTTGTAGCATGTATGTTTTTGGTCCTGACTCAGACATTTAGTTGTGTGATGTTGATTCTTAGTTACTGTACTCAAGTACTGAGGGTAACACTACCTGTGTCCTAGTGTTGTTGTGAGATTAAATGGGAAATATTATGAAGGCATAATGCCTGGCACATGGTGGGCAATCAACAGAATAGAAACTCTGGTCTTTGTAGATCCTAGATTTGGGAGGTAGCTGTATAAATATGAGGAATTTATCGTGGGATCCTAGAAGAGCTTTGTAATTATCTGAGCCTGCCACCTTGCCTTGGAACTTTCTTCCTGACTATTTCCTTCTACTTCAGCTTTTCTCCTCTATAGATATATTCCCAGAGGGTTTATTTCCAGTTTTTCTGCCCAGCAGAGACTTTGGGGTCCACTTTGTACCTCCTATGTTACTGTTAGTTAGAAATAGATGTATAAATTTATCTTGCTCAGTAAAAAATGGAAAGGTCAACATTTCAAGTTTTACATATATTCTGGATGACTTTACTTTCCTGAACTCAAACTGGGTCACATGATTTTTAAAAAGGATTTTTTTGTGCTTCTTTCAGATGTCATTGTTTGTATAACCTGGAAAATTTGGCATTTCTAAGTGCCTTTATTGATACATAAGTTAATAACATTAGAACTGAATATTTGTTTTTATGTTTTATTTGGTTTCAATTGGGTGTGGCGCAGCGCCGGTTGGTGGCGGGCAGTGGTGGCTCAGTCCCTGTTTCCAGCTCTAAAATGTCTCAGTCTGGTGACTCGGGCATTCCTTCCCATTGGTGTGAAAACATGCAGCTCCCACTTCCGGGGCTCAGCGGAAGTGGGAATTGAATATTGGAAACTGGAACCGTTTCTAGAATATTCAGGATGCAAGGTTCTTGTAGGCATATGCAATTCTTCACAAAGGTAGACTCTTGCAGACAGGATGATTGCAAAATTGTATCAAATATAATATGTAATGAAATGTGAACACAGACAACTTACATTAGAGGTTATAGTCATATTGTTGAAGTCCAAATACCTATTTTTTTTTAATGTTTATTATTTTTGAGAGAGGGGGAGAACGCCTGTGAACAGGGGAGGGGCAGAGAAGAAAGGGAAACTGAGGATCTGAAGCAGTCTTGGAGGTGACCGCACAGAGCCCGATGCTGGGTGGAGGCGATGGGCGGGAGGCTCAAACTCCAACTGTGAGACCATGACCTGAGCCAAAGTCGGACTCTTAACCCACTGAGCCACCCAGGCACCCCCCCAAATATCTGTGTTTTAATTTAATGGTTAGAACCATTTGGTTAGAACACTTACATGGCTGAAAAGTTAAATAGGTAAAAGAATATTGTAAAAAACCTTTCATTCACTTTTTCTCTTCACTCTTTGAGTTTCCCTTCTTTCTGCACAGGTACCCTCTGTTGTTTCTTGTGTATCATTCCAGTGTTACTTGTGTGTAGAAAAGGAAACACAAATTTGCCTTCTTCCTCCTCATTTTTACGTTCAATTTTTAAAAATTTATTACTCATTTTTAAAATTATTATTATTTTTTTTAGTTAGTGATCTCTACACCCACCGTGGGGCTTGAACTCACAACCTGGAGATCAAGAGTCTTATTCTCTTCAGACTGAGCCAGCCAGGCACCCCATTTACTTTCAATTTTTATTTATTTTTACTTTTTCTTACTTTTTTTCAATTTTTAACTCCTACATATTGTTCTGTGCTTCTCAACTTTGTCACTTAGCACATCTGGGAAGATTTTTTTTTAATGTTTATTTTTGAGAGAGAGAGAGAGAGGGAGAGAGAGAACTTGCGGAGAGGGTGGGGGAGGGGCTAAGAGAGGGAGGGACAGAGGATCCAAAGTGGGCTCCTCATTGACAGCATAGAGCCTGATGTGGGCTTGAACTGGAAAAACCTCGAGATCTTGACCTGAGCTGAAATCAAGAGTCAGATGCATAAATGAGCCATCTAGGCACTCTGGGAGATGTTTTGATACAGGTGCATAGAGAATGCTCTCATTTGTGTTTTAACAACTTTGTTGAGGTATAATTTTTACACCAAAATGTTAAACCATTATAAATGTAAAAATCAATGATTTTTTAAAAAAATGTTTTATTGAGAGAAAGAGAGAGTGCGGGGGAGGGGCAGAGAGGGGGAGAGAGCATCCCAAGCAAGTTCCTTGTCGTCAGCACAGAGCCCCATGGGGGGGGGGGGGCGCTCCATCTCAGGAACTGTGAGGTCTTGACATGAGCTAAAATCAAGAATTGGATGCTTTACTGACTGACCTATGCAGGTGCCCCTGTAAAAATCAGTGATTTTTAGGCAAACGTATAGGGTGTGCATTCATAACCACAATTCAGTTTTAGAACATTTTTATCTTCCCTAGAAAGTTCCCTCCTTCCCTGCAGTCAGTCCTCCCTCCCATCTTCAGCCCCAGGCAACCTCAAATCTCATTTTGTTTTTGCAGCTCTATATTCGTTTTATGGATGTAATATTTGTTTAACCACGCTCACATTTGTGGAGTTTGGGTTGTTGTTGACCTTTTGCTTTTATAAATAGCTCTGAGATGAGGTCACTTTGTATATTTGTTATTTCATACATATGCAAGAGTATCTGTAGGATAAATCCCCAAAAGTAAGGTTACTGGCTACAAGCTTTATGTATTTTTTATTTTGGTATTTTTTCTGTATAGCTTATATAGATTTACATTCTCCCCAACAATAGGATTGCCTATTTTCCCAAACCTTACCAGCCAAGTATGTTACCATTCTTCTGAACTTCTGCTGATTTGAAAGTGAAAAATACTGTCTCGGAGTACTTTTTTTTTTTTTTTTTAATTTTTTTTTCAATTTTTTTGGGACAGAGAGAGACAGAGCATGAACGGGGGAGGGGCAGAGAGAGAGGGAGACACAGAATCGGAAACGGGCTCCAGGCTCTGAGCCATCAGCCCAGAGCCCGAGGCGGGGCTCGAACTCATGGACCGCGAGATCGTGACCTGGCTGAAGTCGGACGCTTAACCGACTGCGCCACCCAGGCGCCCCATCGGAGTACTTTTTATTTGCATTTCTCTTATGAATGAGCTGAACATTTTTTCATATGTTTAGGAGCCACTTGGATTTCTTTTTATGTCAACTACCTCTTCCTATAAAATGTCCACTTTTCTGTTGAATGGTTAGACTTTTTAAAAAATATTAATTTCTAGGTGATTTTATATTAGGGAGATAGATGAGCTTTTTGTTAGTGATGGGGATTACAAAAACTTACCAAAAAATTTTTTAATGTTTATTTTTGAGAGAGAGAGAGAGAGAGAGAGAACAGGGGAGGCTGGAACCCACAAACTGCAAGATTATGACCTGAGCCGAAGTCACATGCTTAACTGACCAGGTGACCCACAAAACTTTTTAAGAGCTTATTTTTTTGTTTTTTTGTGTGTTTTTTTGCTATACAGAGGTATTTTTTTTATCGTTAAATATATTAACTTATCAATATTTTCATTTATGGCATCTTGAACTTTGAGTTAATTTACTAAAAGTAAGGTATAAGTTGAATACCCTTCCAGGGTCATAATTCATTATCGTTTTGAATTAAACTCGATAGATTTACTGACTTACATCTGTGATAAATACTTTTGAGCACATATTGTCTCACATATGTACAAGTATATCTGTTGGATGAATTTTGGTGTATATTCTTGGAGCTAGGGATGTATGCATTTTTAATATTGATAATTATCAAATTGAATACATGTATCTTGTAAGACTTTTAAGATAATGTACTGCTAATTGGTGAAGAAATAAAAGGTGATTTGTGCTCAAGATCCCAGAACATTAAACTCTTCCAGTAGTAAAAAAGCTTTTGTTGAAAGTAGAACACTTGGTTGTAATTAAGATGTTTTTTTCATTGTGTATTGGTCTTCAAGACACCAGAATTACAGTTTAGAAATTCTTGGAGAATTTGCATTATCTCTTAAAAAATGTGCATATTCTGTGTTCTCCTTCTTGACATCTATCCTAGAGCAATACTGATACACATAGATGCACAAGAAAGTGTGTATGAATATGTTTATTGCAGCCTTGTTTGTATTAGTGAAAAACTGGAAGCCTTTTAATATCATTAAATACTACAAGGATAATTTGATAGTGTTTACTGATTGGAAAGATCTGCAAAACATTTTTTGAGTGAAAAAGAAAAAGGTTGAAAGACAGTATATTAAACTTAGTACCAAACAAAACAGATGAACATGTGGGAAGGGGGACAAAAAAGAAGAGAGAAGGAAATAAACCACACAAGACTCTTAATGATAGGAACAAGCTGAGGGTTGATGGAGGGAGGTGGGTGGGGGATGGGCTAGATCAGGTGATGGGTGCTAAGGATAACACTTTGTGATGAGCACTGAGTGTTTTATGTAAGTAATGAATTACACTGAAGTCTACTCCTGAAACCAATATTGCCATGGATGCTAACCAAAATTTAAAAAAAAAAAGAAAATAAATTTAGTACCAATTATGTAAAAATATATTCGCAGAAATACCGTACATGGGTACATACGCTAGTATATAAATGGAAAAGTCTGGAAGAAACCTGGAAGGACATAGCTAAAATGATAACAGTAATTACCAATAGGAACGGCATGATAATGTAGAATTTAATGTTTCATCATTTGTATAAGGACAGTATATTTGTTGACTGTGTAAACAAAATCTAATTTTAAACATTTTGTTAGCAGTAAAAGTGTGTTGTGTTGTACATAGATCCCTGTAAATGTGGAGAAAGGAGCCTGGAAGGCCACCCTAAAGAGGCGAAGGGAGTTAGGTTGATGAGGGATGTGAGAAGAGAAAATGAAGGGAGGCAATGTTTACCTTTTGTCTACATCCCTATCTTTATATTTTTATAAAGCAGATAAGTTCACATATTGTATAATGGGGAGAAAAAGGCTAAATTCTTTGGGACCAAGAATTCATATGAGAATATGATCTCATTTTTTGGGGCTCATTTAACCGTTCTTAATGAAAATAGTAGCTGCCAATTGAATCACTAGGTAGAGAATAAAGTTCACTAATTTGATGATAATTAGGGCATTAATTTGCTTGATGCGATGTATGCTCATTACTTTAGGGCAAATACAAGAATAAAAATAAGCAGACCCTTTCCCATATTCTATCATGAACACTTCTAGCTTCTAATACATTCAAGATAGTAGACGTAGAGCTGTTCTTCCTGTGCAGCCTCATCTGGAATTTTCTCTTGTCTTCCCCCTTGGCTGCTACATCCTCTCCTGCAGTCTGGATAGCTCTCTAGTTTACTGGTCCAGGATCAGATCTGTTCTTAGGAAAGGGGAATCAGCAGTGAGAGGAAAAAAAGATAAAATTCTTCATTATTCCTTTATTTAGTCAGTCACTGAATATGAAGATGTCTTTAGTCCATCCTCTCTCTATCCCTACCTTCTATCTCATTCTAGATTACAAACAATTCCTAACCTGTCTCTGATCCTGTCTTGTATTTTTGGAGTCCATTTTACACATGGCAGCCACTGTGATATAAAACATAGATCATGTCACTCTGCATAAAATTTTGTAATGGTTCTCCTGTTGCCCTTAGGCCATGCTTCTCTTCCGTGGCTATCAAAATATTTCTCAGTATTGTCACTTACAATTTATTTAAATGTTTTTTTTTATTTTTGAGAGAGAAAGAGAGCACACGTGGTGGGGAGGGGGGTGGTGGGGTGGGCAGAGAGAGAGGGAGACGCACAATCTGAAGCAGGCTCCAGGCTCTCAGCTGTCAAGCACAGAGCCCGTCGCGGCGCTCAAACCCACAATCCGTGATATCTTGACCTGAGCCCAAGTCGGATGCTTAACCGACTGAGCCACCCAGGCGCCCCAGTCATTTATAATTTATCGATTTATTTGTACCACCTATATTACCACCTTTCCCCCTTGCATTCCAGACTCTGTGTTTCTCATTTCAGGTCATTACACATCTTGATTCTTTTTCCTAGACTGCCAGTCATCCTGCAGGTATCCTTCCCTGATATCCGAAGACTGATTTACGTTGTGCTTTGTGCTCCCCTTGTACAGAACCAGATCACAGTGGTTATCTTTGTGTTGTAATTACTCGCTTGTTTAACTGACTCCACTAAACTCCTTGGAAACAAAGACTAGGTCTTAGATTGTATCCCTGGTTCCTAACTAGTGCCTGGTATTTTATAGGTTTTAGGTCAAATATGTGAGTCAGTGAATGGTTAATCTTATGCAACCTAACTCTCAGCCATTTTTCTGTCTTCTTTTCTCTTGTTCTTTCCCTACCTAGTGATAAAGGGAAAGAAAATATGGGGAAAGGTAAGAAAAAAGGAAACTGAAGAGGAATAGGAGGGAAGTTGGTACGGTTCTTAGTATTCTATGCTTAATTCTTTTCCCCCTACCCCCCCACTCCAAATATAAGAATTTATTATTTTTATTACAAAGAATAATTTGTAATAAAAATTTGCTATTTTAATTTCAGATTTCTGGGCAAAGGATATAGTGTTTAGTTTAAAAACTAAAAAGGCAGTATGTCTGCTGAAGTATTTAGGGGAAAGTTCTCTGATGTCTGCCATTTACTTTAAGTTCTTGTGCCTGGATGGCTCAGTTGATAGAGCATGTGACTTTTGGTTTTAGGGTCATGGGTTCAAGCCCCTCATTTGGCATAGAGTTTACTGTAAAAAAAAAAAAAATAGGGGCTCCTGGGCAGCTCAGTCGGTTGAGCGTCCGACTTTGTCTCAGGTCATGATCTCGCAGTCCGTGAGCTCGAGCCCCGTGTCGGGCCTTGTGCTGACAGCTCGGAGCCTGGAGCCTACTTCTGATTCTGTCTCCCTCCCTCTCTGCCCCTCCCCCACTCATGCTCTGTCTCTCTCACTCTCAAAAATGAATAAATGTTAAAAAAAAAAAATCCAAAAAAAACACCCCTGATCTGACTACATACAAATTTAAAATCGTACAAGAAATGACAGAATAAATAAAAATCAAGTGTTATTGAAAAGTTAATAAATGCAACTGGGATAAAATATATTTTAAAAAAGTAAATTCTCCAGGGGCGCCTGGGTGGCGCAGTCGGTTAAGCGTCCGACTTCAGCCAGGTCACGATCTCGCGGTCCGTGAGTTCGAGCCCCGCGTCAGGCTCTGGGCTGATGGCTCAGAGCCTGGAGCCTGTTTCCGATTCTGTGTCTCCCTCTCTCTGCCCCTCCCCCGTTCATGCTCTGTCTCTCTCTGTCCCAAAAATAAATAAATGTTGAAAAAAAAAAAATTTAAAAAAGTAAATTCTCTGATAATTCCATCATGTCTGCCATATCTGAGTCTGGCTCTGATCCATAGTCTCTTTCTTGAAAATGTGTTACTATGCCTTGTAATTTTTTTACTGTAAATTTTTACTGTAATTTTTACTTGTAATGGTGTACTAGATAAAAGGAACTTAGGTATACAGGCCTTTAAGGTAAAGTTTTATGTTTATTGGCTAGGTTTTAGGCTGTGTTTACAGTTTGCTGTAGCTGTGGGTGTCAGAGGCTAAAATTTTCCCTGGTGTCCTTGATTTTGACTTTAGGTTTGCTTCAAGTAAACTCTGTGCCCAGTTTAGGCTCAAATTCATGACCCAGAGAAAAAGAGTCCCATGCTCTACTAACTGAGACAGCCATGTGCCCCTTTTTAGAGACTTTCTTTCTTTCTTTCTTTCTTTCTTTCTTTCTTTCTTTCTTTCTTTCTTTCTTTCTTTTTCTTTCTTTTAAATAAGTGTTTATTTTTATTTATTTTAAAGAGACAGAGCAGTAGCGGGGGAGGGGCAGAGAGAGAGGAAGACACAGAATCCCAAGCAGGCTCCAGGCTCCGAGCTGTCAGCAAAGAGCCTGATGCAGGGCTCCAACTCACAAACTGAGAGATGATGACCTGAGCCGAAGTTGGATGCTCAACCGACTAAGCCACTCAGGTGCCCGAGACTTCCTTTCTTTCTTTCTTTTTTTTATTTTTTAATGTTTATTTATTTTGGGGACAGAGAGAGACAGAGCATGAACGAGGGAGGGGCAGAGAGAGAGGGAGACACAGAATCGGAAGCAGGCTCCAGGCTCTGAGCCATCAGCCCAGAGCCTGACGCGAGGCTCGAACTCACGGACCGCGAGATCATGACCTGAGCTGAAGTCGGACGCTCAACCGACTGAGCCACCCAGGCGCCCCCCGAGACTTTCTTAAATAGGGTCTTATACATGTAGTTGTTTCACGTGTAATCCTCTGTTACTATACAGGAATTCTGTTGATAGAATGGAAAGGTGTGGGGGAAGGGGAAGGAAGCATTCTATAGTCTTATGATCAGGTCTCATTCTTTTAGTGAGCTGGTGTCCCTGGGTTGTGATCTTCACACGTGCTTCTCAGGCCCTTGTCCTTAGATGAAACTGGAAGGCTTTAGGGGATTGGGCTTGGGTATTTTCCTTCCCCCAGGCTGGTTATGCTCTGATAAAATAGTTTCTTTTGAGGGCAGGCCTTGTAAAGAAAAACAGTGTTCTGGGTGTATTTCAAAATGGTGAATTTTTTTTCCTCTTCCCACACCAGAAGCACGAGGGGATTTTTCTCTGTGAGAGCCTGCTAGGTCATTCATGAAAGTATGGGACAGCTCAGGCTGTCCGTACTGAGTCTTTCTCAGTTCATCAGTTACATTTGAGGTTTTCCTGTGCCTTACTACCTCCAGTACAGGTTTCTACTCCTGCTCTTCTTCTCAGGTTAAGTTGTAATTCTCTGTATTTGCCTGTTCATCTTTTCAATTTTGGAAGCAGTGGTTTGTCCCGTGATGTCAGTTTTCTAATACATGAAGAAGAGTCACTGATTTTCAGTTCAGCTTTTTTCTTGTTGTGAGGATGGGAGTGGTAACTTCCGATCTCCTTACAGGCCAAGGCAGAAACTGGAAGTCTCCTGCCATTTACTTCATTTATTTTTTATGTTTATTTATTTATTTTGAGAGAGCATGCATGCGCGCACACGAGCAGTGAGGGGCAGAGAGAGAGAGGGGGGGAGGAAATCCCAAGCAGGATCCATGCTGTCAGCTCTCACGAACTGTGAGATATTGACATGACCTGAAGTCATTGAACCACCCAGGTGCCCCTCCCACCATTTACTTTAAATTTTTAATGTTTATTTACTTTTGAGAGAGGGAGAGACAGAACTGGAGAGCAGGTGGAAGGGCAGAGAGAGAGGGGGTGAGGGGGAGACACAGAATCTGAAGCAGGCTCCAGGCTCTGAGCTGTCAGGACAGAGCCCAATTCGGGGCTTGACCTGTGGACTGTGAGATCATGACCTGAGCCGAAGTTGGTTGCTTAACCAACTGAGCTACCCAGGTGCCCTGATTTACTTTAAATATAAATGATTCACAGATAGAAGGATCATAGATCTATCATAAAATATGTAGAGTAAAACTTGAATGGTAGAATCTTGTACTCTGACCTGAGGATACACAAAAGGTGGGAAGAACACAGAGACAGTGTCTAGAAAATTCAGAGAAGTCTTTACATTTAAGCAGAACTTTGAAGAATGGGATAGTGTTCTCGATGGGAAGTAGGGGGAAGGATGCTTCAAGAACAGATAGCATCACTGTGGCCAAAGATCCAATAGGCGGGAGAACTTGGAAGTGGTGAGAAGCCTGACATGGTTGGAGCACAAAACCTATGCCTGCCTAGCTCTTACCTCTGAAATTCTGTTGGAATAATAGTTTCTAGTACCTATACCTCCCTAATTTCTTGCAGCAGGGCTAATACTTGGAGTTGGAGCTCTCATTCTTTGCTTTGGCCTTTACCCTTAGCCCTACATCTTGGTGGGTTTTTCGTCCAGGAAAAAATAGCTCTTTTTAGAAGAATAGTCTCTTTCAAACATTTTTTAGGCATAAATACTGTATAACAACACAATGCATGTACACATAGACACAGGAATCAGAAATTTCACAAAATAAGGGGCCCCTGGTTGACTCAGTCGGTTGAGTATCTGACTTCGGCTCAGGTCATGATCTCACAGCTTGTGGCTTCTAGCCCTGTGTCAGGTGATATGCTGACAACTTGCAGCCTGGAGCTAGTTTTGGATTCTCTGTCTCCCTCTCTTTCTCTGCCGCTCTCTGGCTTGTGCTCTCATAAGTAGGTAGGTAGGTAGGTGGGTAGAAAGGAAGAAAGGAAGGAAGGAAGGAAGGAAGGAAGGAAGGAAGGAAGGAAGGAAGAAAGAAAGAAAGAAAGAAGAAAGAAAGAAAAAGGAAGAAAGAAAAAGAAATTTTATAAAATAATTCTTTCATGTTCATTTCACTCTGATATGTTCTATTCTTTTCTCCCTCATTTTTGAAATGCTGGTCAGCACCCATCAAATTATATTCACAGTCCATCAATTGGTCATGACTCAGTTTGAAAAACACTGAGGGAATCCTGATGTACCAGTGTGTGCACTCGGAATAATAACTCCTCTTTTGCCGGACTTCTCAAGTTTTCAGTAATTTTTTATTGTAAAATTTCAATCTGATAATTTTGTTTCATCTCTGATCATTTTATTTATAGAGATAAAATTAATTTACCTGTATTGATTGTGTATCTTGGATCTTGATAAAACCACTTGCTTGTTCCAGTAGCTTTTTTGTAGATTACTTTGGATTTTCTGTATAGCTTGATCATGTCACCTGCCACTAAAGTTTTTCTTCTTCTAGTCCAAATGCCTTTTGTTTTTCTTTCTTGATTGCATTGGCTAGAATCTCCAGGACAAAGTTGAATAGACTTGGTGAGGTGGACAACTCTGTCTTGTTCTTTTTTTTTTTTTTTTTTTAAGATTTTATTTTTAAGAAATCTCTGCACCTAATGTGGGGCTTGAATTTACAACCCTGAGATCAAGAGTCACATGCCCTACTGGCAGAGCTAGCCAGATACCCCTGTCTTGTTCTTTTTTTTTTTTTTTTTAATGTATGTTTATTTTTGAAAGAGAGAGATAGAGTTCCAGAGTGCAAGAAGAGGAGGGGCAGAGAGAGAGGGAGACACAAATCCAAAACAGCTCCAGTCTCTGAGCTGTCAGCACAGAGCCTGACACAGGGCTCAAATTCAGAACTCACTAACTGAGATCGTGACTTGAGCCGAAGTCAGACAGTTAACCAACTGAGCCACTCAGGTGCCCTTTCCCCTGTCTTGTTCTTAATCTTAGGGGAAAGCATTCAGTCTCTCATCATTTAAGTATGATGTTAGTTGTAGGTTTTTCATAGTTGCCTCTATACTGAGGAAATTTCCTCTTGTTCCTCATTTGCTGAGAAATTTTATGAGGAATAGATTTTGGATTTTGTCAAATGGATTTCTCTATTGAGGTGATCATATGGTTTTTCTTTTAAAGATTTGTTGATATGCTTAATTATGTTGAGTGATTTCTGAAGTTTAAACCATTTGCCATTTCTAGAATAAACCTCACTTGATCATGGTGTATTATCTTTTCAATGTATTGTTGGATTCTGTTTGCTAAAAATATGTTTGGAATTTTTACATTTCTGCTGATGAGAGATAATAGTCTAGTTTTCTTTTCTCACAATGTCATTGTACATCAGGAAAATGCTGGCCTTGTAGAATGAATTGGGAAGGATTCTATGCTCTTCAGTTTTTTGGAAGAGTTTTTGTTGAGTTGATATTATTTATTCTTTAAATGTTTCATAGAATTCACCAGTAAAGCTATTTGTGCCTCAAGGTTTCATTGTGGAAAGGTTTTTAACTACAGATTCAATTTTTAAAATAGGTAGAGGTCTATTCCAGTTATCATTTCTTGCTGAGTGTGTTTTTGTAATTTGTGTGTGTCAAGAGATTTGTCCATTTTATCTGAGTTATTGAACTTACTGGCATGGAATTGTTCATAGTGCTCCTTTATTATCCTTTTTTTTTTTTTTTTTTTAATGAAATTTATTGACAAATTGGTTTCCATATAACACCCAGTGCTCATCCCAAAAGGTGCCCTCCTCAATACCCATCACCCACCCTCTCCTCCCTCCCATTCCCCATCAACCCTCAGTTTGTTCTCAGTTTTTAAGTCTCTTATGCTTTGGCTCTCTCCCATTCTAACCTCTTTTTTTTTTTTTTTCCTTTCCCTCCCCCATGGGTTCCTGTGAAGTTTCTCAGGATCCACATAAGAGTGAAACCATATGGTATCTGTCTTTCTCTGTATGGCTTATTTCACTTAGCATCACACTCTCCAGTTCCATCCACGTTGCTACAAAAGGCCATATTTCATTTTTTCTCATTGCCACGTAATATTCCATTGTGTATATAAACCACAATTTCTTTATCCATTCATCAGTTGATGGACATTTAGGCTCTTTCCATCATTTGGCTATTGTTGAGAGTGCTGCTATTAACATTGGGGTACAAGTGGCCCTATGCATCAGTACTCCTGTATCCCTTGGATAAATTCCTAGCAGTGCTATTGCTGGGTCATAGGGTAGGTCTATTTTTAATTTTCTGAGGAACCTCCACACTGCTTTCCAGAGCGGCTGCACCAATTTGCATTCCCACCAACAGTGCAAGAGGGTTCCCGTTTCTCCACATCCTCTCCAGCATCTATAGTCTCCTGATTTGTTCATTTTGGCCACTCTGACTGGCGTGAGGTGATACCTGAGTGTGGTTTTGATTTGTATTTCCCTGATAAGGAGCGACGCTGAACATCTTTTCATGTGCCTGTTGGCCATCCGGATGTCTTCTTTAGAAAAGTGTCTATTCATGTTTTCTGCCCATTTCTTCACTGGGTTATTTGTTTTTTGGGTGTGGAATTTGGTGAGCTCTTTATAGATTTTGGATACTAGCCCTTTGTCCGATATGTCATTTGTGAATATCTTTTCCCATTCCGTTGGTTGCCTTTTAGTTTTGTTGGTTGTTTCCTTTGCTGTGCAGAAGCTTTTTATCTTCATAAGGTCCCAGTAATTCACTTTTGCTTTTAATTCCCTTGCCTTTGGGGATGTGTCGAGTAAGAGATTGCTACGGCTGAGGTCAGAGAGGTCTTTTCCTGCTTTCTCCTCTAAGGTTTTGATGGTTTCCTGTCTCACATTTAGGTCCTTTATCCATTTTGAGTTTATTTTTGTGAATGGTGTGAGAAAGTGGTCTAGTTTCAACCTTCTGCATGTTGCTGTCCAGTTCTCCCAGCACCATTTGTTAAAGAGGCTGTCTTTTTTCCATTGGATGTTCTTTCCTGCTTTGTCAAAGATGAGTTGGCCATACGTTTGTGGGTCTAGTTCTGGGGTTTCTATTCTATTCCATTGGTCTATGTGTCTGTTTTTGTGCCATATTATCCTTTTAATGTTTGTAGAATCTGTAGTGATGTCCCCTCCCTCATTTCTCATAATGGTAACTTGCATCTTCTCCCTTTTTATCCATGATCCATTTGGCTAGATTAGCAATTTTATTGATCTCAAGAAGTCAGATTTTATTTTCATTGATTTTCTTTATTTTTCTGTTTTCTATTTCACTGATGTTTATATTGATTTTTATTATTTCTTGTCTTCTACTTCAAGTTTAATTTGCCCTTCTTTTCCTACTTAAGGCAGAAGTTGAGGTCATTGATCTGAGATCTATCTTCATTTTGTTACAGGTGTTTAGTGCTATAAACTTATGCCTAAATACTGCTTTAGCAATATCACACACATTCTGATAATGTTCTATTTTTATTTTCATTCTGGTTGAAATACTTTCTAATTTCCTTTTGATTCCTTCTTTTACCCATGGGTTATTTTGACACGTGTTACTTAGTTCCCAAATATTTGTAGACTTTCCGGAGATCTTTCTGTCAATTGATCACTGAGTTAAATCCCTTGTAGTTACATTTTGTATACTTAAGTGCTCTCACATTTATTGAGACTTGATTTATGGCCCAGAGTATGTTCTGTCTTGATAAACGTTCTGTGTGCAGTTGAGAAGAAAGTTCTGTTCTTGTTGGGTAGAGTGCTGTAGATGTAAACTAGATGAAGTTGGTTGATAGCATTATTTGTGTTCAGTATTTGCTGAATTTCTGAGATCTCTAGGTTTATAATTTTCATCTAGTTTAGAAACAATTTGGCCATTATTTTTCAAAAAAATTTTTTTTATTTCCCCCCTTTTTGTAATTGAGGACTCAGTATTGTTAGGCTATTGGAAGTTGTGCCTCATCTCCTTGATGTTCTCATTTATTATAGGTGCGTTTTATTTTTCTTTCTGTTCTATTTTGAATTGTTTCTGTTACTTGGTCATCAAGTTCATGAATCCTTTCCTCATCTAGTGTATATTTCATCTCAGACATCATAGTTTTCATATCTAGAAGTTTGATTTGAGTCTTTAAAAAATATTTTCCGTGGGGACACCTGGGTGGTTCAGTCAGTTAAGTGTCCGACTTTGGCTCAGGTCATGATTTTGCGGTTCATGGATTTGAGCCCCGCATCAGGCTCTGTGCTGACAGGTCAGAGCCTGGAGCCTACTTCAGATTCTGTCTCCCTCGCTCTCTGCCCCTCCCCCACCATGCCCTGTCTGTCTCTCCCAAAAATAAATAAACATTAAAAAAATTTTTTTTAAGGTATTTTCATGTCTCTATTTGACTTTTTGAACATATGGAATACACTTATAAGTGTCTGACGTCTTTAGTTGCAAATTCTAATACCTGTTGCAGTTATGGATCAGTTTTGTAATTATTATTGTTACGGTTCATGTTTTCCTGCTGCTTTTGCATGCCCGATAATCTTTGAGTGAATGGCAGACATTATGAATTTTGCCATGTTGGTGCTGGATATTTCTGTAGTTCTGTAAATCTTCTTAAGGTTTTTCTTTGAATGTGGGTAAATATTTGGAAACAGGATGATCTTTTTGAGTTTTGCTTTTAAAATTTGTTAGGCAGGGCAGGAGCGGTACACAGACAATGGCTAATTATTCTCCACTATTAAGATAAGACCAGATTTTCCTGGGTTCACTATCCATAAATTATGAGTCTTTCTAATCTAGGTGGCAAGAACAAGCACGTTTTTGGTCCTGTGTGAACACCAGGCAGTGTTTTCTCTAATGGTTTCTGATGGTTCTTCCCTGGGTCTTGTTTGTGTAGTAGTTTCCTCACATGCGTGTATTGCTAGGTCTGTTGAAGACTTGAGGAAGACCTTTTACACATCTCCAGGGTTCTCTTTCTGGGTAGCCTTCTCCTCTCTGGTAGTCTGTTCTATGACTTCTAGCCACCTTGGGCTCCTTAGACTCTTCGGTGTTTCTTCAGTGCAGGGACTCTTAATGGCTGTTGCCTCACTCAGTTCCCTCTTCTTGTGCCATGGCCTGATAACTATCAAGGCAGTAAGCTGGAGCAGTGACAAGGTTCACCTCATTTGTTTTCTGTCCCTTAGGGATCTCTGGCCTTCTTTGCCTGATGTCCAGTGGCTTGAAAACCATTGTTTGAAGTATTTTGTTTGTTTTTGTTGTTGCAGGTTTGATAGTAAATCCAGTTGCTTGTTTATTTTGGCTAAAACAGGCTAATAACGATATTTAACAATATTTAAATAACATATTGCACATTAAAAAAAGTCAGCAAGTCAGGATTCCAGCAACGCAGAAATAGTGCGCCAAAATTCATGGCTAGTGCCTGCTGAAGAAATTATTAGTTTGCTATATTCATGGGATTAGGCTGAAAATATTTAAGTTTGTGAATTAGACAAAAGGTCAGATTGTCATTAAGGATATCATTCCTTTTATCAGTCTTGTGTATTCTTCTATTGTACCTTCTTTTACACTATCCTCATTGAGACCATGGGAACATTTTGGTGTCATAGATGTTACTTTAGGATTTCATGCCATATGCATAAGAATATTACCTACCTCATGGGTAGACTACATGAGTTAATGAACATAGAATGCTTCCTTACCACAAGACCTTGCATATAAGTAAGCACAAATGTCAGCCATTAATGTTAACACAAGCTTTTTTATTTTATTTATTTATTTAAAAAAAAATTTTTTTTTTCAACGTTTATTTATTTTTGGGACAGAGAGAGACAGGGCATGAACGGGGGAGGGGCAGAGAGAGAGGGACACACAGGATCGGAAACAGGCTCCAGGCTCTGAGCCATCAGTCCAGAGCCTGACGCGGGGCTCGAACTCCCAGACCGCGAGATCGTGACCCGGCTGAAGTCGGACGCTTAACCGACTGCGCCACCCAGGCGCCCCTAACACAAGCTTTTTTAAATTTTGTTTTATTTTTAAAATTTACATCCAAATTAGTTAGCATAGAGTGCAACAGTGATTTCAGGAGTAGATTCCTTAATGCTCCGTACCCATTTAGCCCATCCCCCCTCCCACAACCCCTCCAGTAACCCTGTGTTCTCCCTGTTTAAGAATCTCTTATGTTTTGTCCCCCTCCCTGTTTTTATATTATTTTTGCTTCCCTTCCCTTGTGTTCATTTGTTCTTTGTCTTAAAGTTCTCATGAGTGAAGTCATATGATATTTGTCTTTCTCTAATTTCGCTTAGCATAATACCCTCTAGTTCCATCCACGTAGTTGCAAATGGCAAGATTTCATTCTTTTGATTGCCGAGTAATACTTCCATTGTATATATATATATACCACATCTTCTTTATCCATTGATCCATCGATGGACATTTGGGCTCTTTCCATACTTGGGTTACTGTTGATAGTGCTGCTATAAACATTAGGGTGCATGTGTCCCTTTGAAACAGCACACCTGTATCCCTTGGGTAAATCTAGTAGTGCAATTGCTGGGTCGTAGGGGAGTTCTATTTTTAATTTTTTGAGGAACCTCCATACTGTTTTCCAGAGTGGCTACACCGGTTTGCATTCCCACCAACAGTGCAAAAGAGATCTTCTCTTTCCACATCCTCGCCAACATCCATTGGTTGCCTGAGCTGTTAATGTTAGCCATTCTGACAGGTGTGAGGTGGTATCTCATTGTGGTTTTGATTTTATTTCCCTGATGATGAGTGATGTTAAGCATTTTTCTCATGTGTCAGTTGGCCATCTGGATGTCATTTTTGGAGACGTGTCTATTCATGTCTTCTGCCCATTTCTTCCCTGGATTATTTGTTTTTTGGGTATTGAGTTGGTAAGTTCTTTATAGATTTTTGGATACTAACCCTTTAACTGATATGTCATTTGCAAATGTCGTCTCCCATTCCGTTGGTTGCCTTTAGTTTTGCTGATTGTTTCCTTCTCTGTGCAGAAACTTCTTATTTTGATGAGGTCCCCAGTAGTTCATTTTTGCTTTTGTTTCCCTTGCCTCCGGAGACGTGTTGAGTAAGAAGTTGCTGCAGCCAAGATCAAAGAGGTTTTTGCCTGCTTTCTCTTCTAGGATTTGATGGCTTCCTGTCTCACATTGAGGTCTTTCATCCATTTTGAGTTTATTTTTGTGTGTGGTGTAAGAAAGTCGTCCAGGTTCATTCTTCTGCATGTCGCTGTCCAGTTTTCCCAGTACCACTTGCTGAAGAGACTGTCTTTATTCCATTGGATATTCTTTCCTGCTTTGTCAAAGATTAGTTGGCCTTATGTTTGTGGGTCCATTTCTGGGTTCTCTATTCTGTTCCGTTGATCTGAGCATCTGTTTTTTTGCCAAACACAGGCTTTTTAAAATACGACAAAATTTTAAGTTTAGACTCTTCTGTGTTAAAATAGAACTCAAAATATTTTTAGCCACAAAGTGTGTATATGAAATTAGGATCTATAAATGATAATAGTCATTTAGTCACTATACAGCTGATTCGTTAATAGATGATGTGTATTTTTTGATAATATTTGACTAGTTATTTTACTTAATGATGCAGTATTACAACTTAGGTTTCCTGGAACTTTTGGGAAAAGTGAGTCACTTCTAGATACTAACTACAATTTTTACCTTTTTCTAATATCAAGACTTAAAATTTGTTAATGGAAGTTTTATCAAATGTCTTGGTATTTTATGTTTAAAAGATTGTTTTAAACTTAACCTTTTTCTTGATGATAGTGACTGTATTATTGATAAACTTTAGTGCCCACTTAAATATGAGGTGGAAGAGTATTATAGTAGGAGGATGATATGTTGTGTTCTCTGGTTAACCGAATACAGTATTTTAATCTGTGTGGAAGAAGCATAATTACTTCTTTTTGATAACCATGGAAATGAAAAAAGGGCCAATTATGCAGAAAATACTGACATTTTTGCAAAGCTAAAATAAAAACTAAGTTGTGGTGAAAACATATCATCTAGAATTCACTCACTTAATTTTTAGTTGAACTAATAGGTCATGGTCACATTATATTTTTATTATTTATTTCTTTAAAATTTTTTTTTAGCATTTATTTATATTTTGAGAGACAGAGAGTGAGTAGGGGAGGGGCAGAGAGAGATGGAGTCACAGAATCAAAGCAGGCTTCAGACTCTGAGCTGTCGGCACAGAGCCTGACACGGGGCGTGAACTCACGAACTGCGAGATCATGACCTGAGCCAAAGTCAGACGCTTAACCAGCTGAGCCACCCAGGTGCCCTACGTTCTATTTTTAAAGACACAGTTGTCATAAATAAGTACAAACAAATGAAAGCTTGTGAAGTGAAGTAAATGTAATTAGACTTCTCTATCTGATCAATTTATCACGTTTCATCTTATGATAATTTTACAGTAAACTTGGAGAACAGGTGGTGGTAGACCTTGGAGAATTAATGGAGATTCACTGGAAATACAGGATAAATTTCATTTCCTTTATAGAGGAGTCTAAGTTAACTTCTTCTAAAAAAAGTACAGGGGCACTTGGGAGGCTCAGTAGGTTGAATGTCTGACTCTTTTTTACTTTTTTAATGTTTATTTTCCACACACACATACACACACACACACACACAGACACACACACAGAATCTGTGGTAGGCTCCAGGCTCCCAGCTGTCAGCACAGAGCCCAATGCGGGGCCTGAACCCACAAACCGTTGAAATCGTGACTGGAGTCAAAGTCCGATGCTTAACTGACTGAGCCACCCAGACGCCCCAAGTGTCTGACTGCTGAGTTTGGCTCGGCTGATGATCTGACTGGTTCAGCCCCGTGTAGGGCTCTGTGCTGAGGGTGTGGAGCCTTCTTGGGATTTTGTCTCTCCCTCTCTCTCTGCCCCTCCCCTGTTCTCTCACTCTCTCTCTGTCTCAAAATAAATACACTTAAAAAAAAAAAAAAGAAAATTAGTATTGGTAAGAAATCTCATAGTGCTTTTAAGTAAATACTAAAATACTAGTGTTTAATATTAATACCTTTATAATGAAAATACAGATTTGATTTAAATAGTTTCTGATTATTATAAAAATTATTAAAAATTCATAGAAAATATGGAAAATCTAGAAGAGCAGACAGGATGAAAATCAGCCACAATTTAGACATTGCAGAGATTACTAATGTTAACATTAAAAGTTTTTTTTAATGTTTATTTTTGAGAGAGAGCAAGCAAGCTAGTAGGGGAGAAGCAGAGAGAAGGAGACACAGAATCTGAAGCAGGCTCCTCAGCACAGAGCCTGATGCAGAGCTCGAACTCACCAACCATGACATAATGACCTGAGCCGAAGTTGGCCGCTTAACTGACTGAGCCACCCAGGCGCCCCACCACTGTTAACATTTTAATATATCCTTCCAAGTCTTTATGTGTCTGTATATGTGTGTGTGTGTTTTAACAGAATTATTAATAATGCCTTTTCTTCTTTTTAATATTTGTTAACATTGGCTCCTGAATGTGTAGATCAGTTTAATTGGTATATGTTATAGATAGTTTTAAAGGATGATCGGTTGTTGTTACCTACTAGGCAGCATGCAGTAACACTAAAGAGATATTTGGGTGTATGCCCTTTTCCTACCTCTAATTAGTTGTGTCCGTAGAATCACTTAAAGTTCTGCCTCTGTTTGCTTTATTGTGCCAGTGAGTAATCATACTTTCCCTATTTACCTACAGAATTTGTTTTTATAGAAATGAATGTGCTTTGCAAGATGTTGTATCAGTTTTATTGTTTTATTATAATGTTAAATAATGTCTAAGGCAGTAAATATTTCCACTTCTGGTTAAATCTGATTAGCGTGCATCAAAGTATTCTTGTTCTTTTCTTGCATTTTAATTAGGTTACCTTTATGAAAAGCCTTTATGAAAACATGTATTTATTATATACATATATAAAATCTCTGAAGATTCTGTCTTTAATTGCAGGGTTGTCAGAGACCTACAGAAACATGTTTATTTATAGCTTCCAGGTTAATTATTCCTATGAATATAGTATGAATTATTCCTATGAATATAGTTTGCACTCATTGTCCACAGTACCTTGGCTTACCTACTGTGCTTCCAAAATCTGACACACCCATGAAACTAATTTTTGCATGAACTGCATTTATATACTGTTATCCCAAAGTGTACCAAACAGAGGGTTGCCTTTAGCTGATTGTATCCTATGAAGTAATCTGGAGCAGAATATTACCTTGTGTGAGTTAGAGGCAGCAGTGAGGGCTAAAAGTAACATCTTGGGTTTCGTGGACCAAGTGAAAACTGAGGCTCTTGAGGATATAAGTAAGCCAAGTCTGTCATAAACTGTTTTCACACGGTATCACAATGCTTTAAGCGCAGACCAAGTAAATATTGGGTTAACTAGGACCCACTGGAGACCATTGTTAGGCATCATCATGTTTACATAGTGATTGTGTTCTTGATGATTTTAGTAATTCCCTTCAGATAAACCACTAAATTCTAGTATTTAAATGTTTGTCTTTATTTCATACTAGGTCTCCCTTCTCCTAAATCATGGTATATGTCCCTAGGCCTGTATTTTACCCCAAATAGGAATGTTTAAGGACCATTTTGTGACAGAAAACGATTTCATTATTAATAATGTTGGTATCTAATATGATTAGTAATATATTTGTTTCTTTCATTACATATCTCTAATGTTTCTAGCATCTCTCCTTGGTCTTTTCAATGGTAGAAATGATAGATTTTTATTAAATATTACCCGACTGCCTTAGAATTGCTCACCACTGTTAACTGAATTAAATTAATAAAATAAGTAAATTAAATAAATTACTAACTCCCTCTCACCTTGGGGCATGCTATATAAAATTGCCCTGTTAAGAAGCAGTCTGATGGCAAGTCATTACTGTGCAGTCTGTCCAGTCTGTGACTTTATTTTGAGCTCACATTTGAAACCACTTTGTTTTATTTTGTTTTGTTTAATTTTTTAAAATTTATTTTGAGAGAGAGAGAGAGAGAGTCAGAGAGAGAGCAAGTGGGGTAGGGGCAGAGAGAGAGAGAATCCCAAGCAGGTTCTGCACTGTCAGTGTGGAGCTGGATGCATGGCATGAACTCACGGACCACAAGATCATGACCTGGGCTGAAGTCGGACGCTCAACCAACTGAGCCACCCAGGTGCCCCTGAAACCACTTTTTTTTTTTTTTTTTTAACATCTTAAAATGTAAACTATTGGAAGTGACTCAGAACTGTTTATAACTGAGTTTGAACTATGGGAGATCATGACTGTTGTCTTTTTTAGATGCTTTCTCAATATCTCTTTTTTTTTTTTTTAACATTTATTTATTTTTGAGAGACAGAGCACAAGTGGGGGAGAGGCAGAGAGAGAATGAGATGAAACACAGAATCTGAAGCAGGCTCCAGGCTCTGAGCTGTCAGCACAGAGCCTGACGCGGGGCTCAAACTCACAAACTGCGAGATCATGACCTGAGCCAAAGTCAGACGCTTAACCGACTGAGCCACCCAGGCGCCCCTCCCATTTTGCCAAATCCTATTTGCCAAATAGCCTGATTTTAGTGGTCCTCCCTTATTTGGGCCTGCCCAGCCTGTGTTTTCCCTTCATTTGGTAACAGCATGCCCTTGGTGGACTGTCAGTGTAGGTGCCCTGTTCTTGACTGGCTGAGGACTGAGCATGTGATTCAAATTAGGCTTATTGGGTATGTTTAAAAAAGTAAGAAAATGTCTGGGTGACCCAGTCGGTTAAGTGTCTGATTCTTGATTTTGGCTCAAGTCATGATCTTGTGGTTCATGGGATTGAGCCCCATGTCATGTTCTGTGCTGAAATCGTGGAGCCTGCTTGGGTTTCTCTCTCTCCCTCCCCTACTTGCTCTCTCGTTCTCTCTTTAAATAAATAAACGCTTAAAAAAATTTTTTTAAGGTAAGAAAATGGAGGGGCACCTGGGTGACTTGGTTGAGCGTCCAACTCTTTTTTTTTTAATTTTTTTAACGTTTTTATTATTTTTGAGAGAAAGCATATGTGCGAGGGGGGAGGGGCAGAGAGGGAGGGAGACACCACCTGAAATAGGCCCCAGGTTCTGAGCTGTCAGCACAGAGCCCGGTGTGGGGCTCGAAACCAGGACAGTGAGATCATGACCTGAGCTGAAGTCAGATGCTTAACAGACTGAGCCACCCAGGCACCCCAAGTCTCCAACTCTTGATTTCACTTCAGATCATGGTCTCATGGCTTGTGGGTTCATGCTGTCAGCACAGAGCCTGCTTAGGATTCTCTCTCTCTCTCTCTCTCTCTCTCTCTCTCTCTCTCTCTCTTCCTCCCTCTCTCTCTGCCCCTCCCCCACTTGCATGCTCTGTCTTTCTCTAAAAGTAAATAAATTTTAAACAAAGAAAATGAAAATAACAATATTAAAATGTTTTATTAATGCATCAAGTAATAACATAAACATGTCCGATTCTGTGGTATTGTCAGTGAGTGCTTTTAACTGTTATATGACTGTCAAAGAGCTCATAGTAGAAGGAAGAGCATGTGTTGAGAGTTCAGGTTTGGTAATTCATGGAGAGAACTCACAGTACTTAGTGGATAGTCATACTTAGGCTGTAATTTGTTACAAGAAAAGGATACATAATGAGCAGAAGGAAAAGATGCTTGGGGTGAAGTCTGGAGGAAATCAGATGCAAGCTTCCAGAATCTTCTTCCAGTTAGAGTCACACAGGAAGCACTTAATTCTCCTAGCAATGAATTGTGACAATATATCTGAAATGTTGCCAACAAGAAACCTTCTTAGAGAGTGAGCATCCAGGATTTTTATGGTGGCCAGAACCATAGGCACCCATGCTTGGCACATACCCAGATGCCCAGTTCTGAGAATGAAAACAGGTGTTTAGCATAAACTATATTGTTTGTACACACAGTTTAGGTACAGTGAGCCACTTATCAGTTAATTGTGGGAACCCTGCTGATGCCCATAAGTTCCCCGATGCCATCTAAGGGCCAGGCTTGCGAGCAGGCCAACAATAGCAGTTACGCCTGTTGTATTAACTCTTGTGCAGAGAAGTATTAGTTTTCATTTTTCTTAGTTTTTACTTTTTACATTAATGGTTTTATCTCAGGTTCTGATTTCTTTGCTAGAATCTTAAGCCCCATTTACATGCTATTTTAAATGAGTTTGCTTTTATTGCTTTATTTTATTCTGTGTATATGTTAAATATTATTTTCGTTATCACCACCCTGACATTTTCCAAGTCTTTGATGGTAGCCGTGATTCCCAAAGGCTTTTGCTTTGGCTGTTCCCATCATAATATCTCATATTACATGGGTCAGGAAATCAAATAGAAATGAGTTGTTGAGTATATCTGTTACAAGTTTTACAAATTCTGGTGAGGACCTAGAGAAATAACCTCAAGGTTTTCAAACTGTGGATGTGTCAGAGTTCCCTGGGAGGCTTGTTTTACACTGTTTGCTGATTCCCTTCCCCAGAGCTTCCAATTCTGTATGTCCAGAGTGGAGCCTGAGAATTTGCATTTCTAGCAAGTTCCCAGGTGATGCGGATAGAGTTGGTCCTGGCAGTGCACTTCAGAGAACTTCTTTTCTAATTTGTAATATACTTACATAACTCATAGAAACCAGATGATGTTATCTGCCAGATAGACATCTTACAGGCAAACCGAACACAATGAAGATGCTGAAAGTGAACGGGCAGTTGAAGGCACCACTTTCAATCCTCGTGTGTTCTGCAGCTGCCACTTGTTACTCAGGACGTATGTGTTCACGGGATCCCTGACTTGTAGATCAGCATAAATATGTATTTAAAAAGCCAACATTCTGATATGTTTTTAACATAAATAAATCAAAGATTCTGTATTTTTTGTGTGCTCACTGAATTGCCCTCATGCTACCTGCAATTTCTCGTCCCACCTGGGTAATCAGCCCAGTAGATTATCTCTTCAGCATTTTCTAGGGAAAATCTGTTAGCAAGGGAAATGATAGTATTTCAGGGCTTTATTGGCTTTTCTTCCCAGCTGGGCATGCTCATGAAAGGGGAGCTCACTGAAAAATTTTCATGACCTCAGTTGGGTCAGAGAATCCCAAGGAGGCAGAGTTTAATGGGTGGCAATATGGGCGTGGTCATCACAATAGATGGCAATATAGATTTGATGATGAAATTATGAAAATGTTCTGATCTACATGGGATCTTAGGTTGATAAGCAACCTACTCACCCGTTTTGGTTGGTATAAATTTTTAAAAGTCCAGGTCTGGTGATGAACAGTCTGATGTGAGCCATCCTATTAGAATGCCTTAAGGATTGTCTATTTAGTTCTCAGAGCCTATTGAAAGAAGGCAAGATCAAGTACCCTGGAAGGCCTGTTATAGATCCCTGTATATAATGTGGCCCTTTTTTCCTGCTTTCACTAATACTGTCTTGTGCTCATTTACTTAAATAACTGTGTAGTTGGCAACAGTAAATACTCAGTTCTTAAAATGTAACTATTTGATACAATGAAACTATTTGATACTGCCTCTCATGTAAGAGTAATTTCTGGTGATCCAGAGGACAACCGGTGTGACCAAGCAACACGACTAGGTGCATGTGCAGAGCCAGGAGATAGTTTTGACCTAAGTATGTTTCTCTACACCTATCCTGAAATTATTTCTCTTGGTCCTCAGTGAAGAGACATCCTCGGCAACTAACATAATCCCCCTTGAGTGTGATGTAGTATGGTGGGAATGGCCAAGTAAAAACCATTTGGTGCCACCATTAAAAACTTGAAAGATGCCAAGATGGTGATCAGGGGAAAAAACAAAACCCAAACCCCAAAACAAAACGACAAAAAGAAAAAAAAAAAACCTAAAATATTCACACAAGAAAATAAGGCGTTAAAAAGTCTCAAATTATTGTCTTTATTATCACCGTTTATCTTCTATTGTAGACTGATAGCCGTGGATGAGATGTATCAGAAAGTTCTTTCCGGTATTTTAGTGATAGTATTACTAAAAATTGAGACTCCATAGGAGGCGAGGACCATGTATTGTAAGTGATTTCATTCTTCAAAATTAATGTTTTTCTAGAGCCAGTTCCAAAGTATCTAACTTTGTATTATAATATATGTGCTATGGTTAACAGAATTCAGGTAAGTTTTTCAAGAAGTATTTCTTTTAGTGAGAAAAGAACAGTTAGATTAATAGACGAGGCATTTATTTTTGTAGAAGGTTGAAATCTTATTTTCAGTGTAAACTTTCAGAATTGTGAATCAGATTACTTTTGAGTTTCCTGCGATTTTAGTTTGAGGGTTTTGGCAATGCTCCCCTTCCAATCCAATCATACTAGCTGGAATATACAACATTGAATGTGTCCAATTAGTTTTCTCCATGTCATAGGACTATATTGTGACAATTTAGCTTAAAATTTTAAACTGGAATTGGTTTAATATTTGTATAGATGTGACCTAAGTCCTAAGTAACCCAGGACATTAATTATGGATGCTCAATAAATGTTTATAGAATTTTAGTTACATTTTACATTATTTCTAACTTTGGTAAGTTTCTGATGGGTTTTAATTAAGATTGTTTTGATTATAGGTAATAGAAACCATCTCAGATTCTCAAAATCAGAAAAGAGGATTTATTTTAAGGATACGTAGTACCCAAGAACAGAAAGTTCAGTGAGATTTTAGGAGGGATTTAACTTTGGGGCTGGAGAGCTAGCAGGAACTAGCTATATTCTTAGTCACTCAGAGGACACGTAGTCTCTTATGTGTCCCTTTTTTCTCTGTACATCTGTTTTGTTCTTCTCCTTTATTTCTTACCCTCTTTGCAGTTTGACCAGTTTTCTCTGCTTCTCTCTCTACACATGCTGGGAAATGGCTACAGGCTATATTATTTTGCTGTACCAACAAACGGATTAGCATTTCAGCTTTAAATTCCTATGAGAGAAAACCTGGTCTGCCCAGTTTAGATCAGGTGTCTGGCTACCAGTCTAATCAACTTGTTGACAAAGTAAGATGCCAGAACATCTCTTTGTTAGCAGAAATAATCTAATAGTTGATGCTTGTCATGTTACCAGCTTAGTCTTTATGAAACTGTATGGCCTTTTTTATCATAAAATTTTGGTTATCTGATGTTATAAACTTTTAGATTTATCAGCACGCAACGTAATTTTCTATGTCTCTACTTGACATATGACAAAATTTTCTAATTTTCTATGTCTCCACTTGTCAAATACGAAGTTCTAGGCTGAGAGAAGTCAAATAATCAGCGTCAAAGGTCACCTACCTAGCAAGTCACAGACCTGGAGTTTGGACCAGGTACTGCTGATTCCAGAGCTCATGCTTTTGACCTTTCGATATAAGGTGCTTCTCAGTATAAGGTGTTTTTGAAATATAAATGATTTTTACCTTAAGGGAAATCTCATTTAGCTGGCCTTAACTAATGTCTAACCTCTTTGGTTCAGTAAATGTTTCCTGAATTCCTCCTGTATGTAGGTGCAGTTTAGGACCATGGCATCTAGAGATGAGTAAGAGGCTATTTTCTGCCTTAAGTTGTGCAATCTAAGAGAGACGACAGATACACATCATTAAAATACAGTGTGACATGGGGGTGCCTGGCTGGCTCAGTTGGTAGAGCATGAAACTCTTGATCTTGGGGTCGTGAGTTTAAGCCCCATTGGGCTTGGGTGTGAAGCCTACTTAAAATAAAAATTAAGAAAAAAAGTAGTGTGAAATGTTCACCTTTATAGAATGTTTCTATCTGTTTGGGACAAGCAAAGCTAGTATATAGTATAATAATAAGTATCGCAGCATTGGTTACTAAAGGAGTTAATACAATTAAGTGCTCAGAAATTAGAATGAATTCTAGGGCTTAGAATGTGTATTACATATTCTGTGAGTCAATTTTTTTGGTCACTGGACAGGTAACGGGTAGGTTTTCAAGCGATCAGAATTAGTTTCCTTTTGATGGCTTTTTTCAAGGTTATGTTCTTGAGAATGTAAATCAAGATAAAACTTGGTTGGTGGACGAGACAGCCATCAAGTGAGAAAAAAATAGTTATACCCCTGTTAGTGGTATAAAGGTCAAATGCAGGTTGCCCAGGACCTAGAGCTCAGTGAGAGGCCCAGTTATCTGAAAGAAATCTACTTAGGTGGAGCTTGAGGGACCCAGAAAAGTTAGTAGCGCAAAGCTGGGCCTTGTTCATGGGCAGTGGGGTAGGAGCAGGGTCTGAGCAGATTGTAGAATAGGACTGCACCGTTAAGATGTCTGAGGTGTTGGTCTCTGGTTTCCCACCTGTTTAAAAGAAAAGGAGAGTGGGGCACCTGGGTGGCTCAGTCGGTTAAGCATCCAACTTTGGTTCAGGTCATGATCTCGTGGTTCGTGAGTTCTACCCTGTGTCGGGCTCTGTGCTGACAGCTCAGAGCCTGGAGCCTGCTTCGGATTCTTTGTCTCCCTCTTTCTCTGCCCCTCCCCTGCTCACGCTCTTTCTCCCTCTCAAAAATAAATAAATATATATATAAAAAAAATTTAAAAGGAAAGGAGAAAATCAGTGTTAGATTGAACCATAAAAAATTGCCAGTATTTGACCTTTTTTGATCTATAAAACAGCAGTTGCATATGGTTTAATGTTTGCTGAGTACTTATCCAGGACTTGTCAGTCTCCCAGAGACTCTAAATATACTACTTAATTTAAAACTTGCAAGCACCCTACAAGAGAAATCTCCACAATCTACAGAGAGGAAACCAAAGATTAAAATGGTGGAGGTGACATAGTCAAAGACAGAAAGTTACTTAGTAAGTGAATAGCAATCTCTCTGGCTCAAAAGCCCTAGAATTTTGAAATTTGCCAACGTCTTAATCCGTACATTGAGCGGTACAACCACTATGAAATCAGACAACAAAGTGGGGATGGCTTTCATCAGGAGAGCTAGTGAACTGAGTCCCAAACCCCAACTCCACAGGATTTGCTTCCTCCTTGTGCTCTCTGCTTCCGGTCTCTACCATTTATCTCCTTATCGTCCTTTATTTCATCCATCTCTTTCCATTCCTTCCCTACTTCTGTTTCCCTCTTTCTGCAGTCACGAAGAAATGTTACATAAAGGTTGGTTTAGCACAGGTAAGACTATGTAGTGATTATCAGCAGAATCACGTTTAAGACATGGAAGAACATTCAAGCTTTATTAAGTGAAAAATAAAAACACACAATGGGGTGCCTGGGTGGCTCAGTTGGTTAAGCATCAGACCCTTGATTTTGGCTCCAGTCATGATCTCACAGTTCAGGAGATTGATCCCCGTGTCAGGCTCTGCACTGACAGTGCAGAGTCTGCTTGGGATTCTCTCTCTCCCTCTCTCTCTGCCCCTCCCTCACTCTGTCTCTCTCTCTCAAAATAAGTAAACTTAAAAAAAAATTAGAGTAAAGTAAGAGTAGTTGATCAAACTATCTGTCATCTGTCTCTCTGGTTATTTTGCTAGGGGAAAATATCTGGAATGGTATTCTGATAGTCATCTCTGAGAAGACACACTCCTGCTAATCTGATTTTTCCCCTTAGTTTTCTACTACTATTATTTTTATTAGTAATAAAACAAAAATGTAATATTGTTGTTTTCAGGTCATCTACAAAAACGTGGTTAATGAGGACTTTCAAGGATTTTTATTATTTTTGGTAATCAAGCAAACTCTTAGAAAATATTCTGTAGATGCCTCCTAGTGACTTATCTGGTGACGTTTCAAAATATTCTACTTACTGCCTTTTAATTCATGCCAGAGTAGATATTAGTAACATGTCCAGATAGACATAAACTGTAACCATGCCAGTTACGGTTTCTTTTTGTAATTCTGATTTTTGAACTGGCTGCATCACTTGGCTCTTCTAGTTTCCAGATCACTAAAGTTTAAATATTATAAATAAGCATGGTATGTTCTGAAAGTGACATTAGTCTAAAGCACGTTCACTTATGTTTGAATATTTTGATCTCACTAGCAAGATAACAAATTAAGATTAAACCTCTTCTGATGGCAAAATAGTCTACCTTTGTATTATTTGAGGAAAGTGCCTGTGCTTTTTTGACTCCTAGAATAATGCCTTAAATATACAGTAGGCACTTAATAAATGTCCTTCCTACTTTCCTGTCTTACCTCTTTGTTGATGATGAATAGTCTAGTCAGAATGTCTATTTTGAGCTTTTAAAATTTCCAGGAATATGCAGATACCTTTCTGTCAATATTTGTGAATATTCACATATCTCTCTGGTTAGTATATGTGGGTCTAAAATTTACTTACAAGTAATTTGTGGTTCCATCCTCTAAAGTAACTTAATTTTTAAGAAGATATTAGGAAATATAGGTGGTATCCAGAGAAGATTTTTGTGTTTGGGGGTAAAGGTTGATTATTATTATTATCTAAAAAAAATTTTTTTAATGTTTATTTATTTTTGAGAGACAGAGAGACAGAGTGCAAGCGGGGGAGAGGGAAAGAGAGAGGGAGACACAGGATTTGAAGCAGGCTCCAGACCTAGAGCTGTCAGCGCAGAGCCCAACACAGGGTTCGAACCCACGAACTGTGAGATCATGACCTGAGCTGAAGTTGGATGCTCAACCAACTCAGCCACCCAGGCACCCCAGAGATTGATTATTTTTTTTTTTAATATCCAAGAACTTTTACAATCCAGTAAAAAAAAAAAAAAAAAACAAAAAAAAACTCAGATGGATAAAGAACACAACTGAGCAATTCATAGAAGAAATATACAAATGCCCGATGAATATATATATTACCTTAAAAATAATTTATTTTAAAAGAATTTTGAATTTATAGTACAAATAATTCTTATAATCTGTGTATATGTATACATATGTATGTACCTGTTATCATTATCTTCAAACTTTTTGAGAGCAAGCTGCAGATGCGACGTCCTGTCACCCCTAAATGCTCCAGTGTGTAATTCCCAACAAAAAGGCCACTCTTGTACCCATCCTGCATTCAGCCCTCGAGATCAGGAAGTCAGCATTGGTATAATACTGCCATCCTATCCACAGATCCCTTTTAAATTTTACCAACTCTCCTAAGAATATCTCTTTCCTTTCTGGACCAGGCTTTATCCAGAAATTCATGTTGCCTTTGACTGTCGTATCTCTTCAGACCACTTCAATCTACAACTGTTTCCTGGTTTTCCCTACATTTCATATTCTTTAACGTTTTAAGGAATACAGGAATAGGAATTCCGTAGGATAACTTCTTCAACCTGGGTCTAATTTTTCGCATTGTCAAATGAGAATGGCCCACAGAAAGTTGCACTTTTGTTTTCAGTGTATTTTGTCATTCCACCACTGATAATTGAGTAATAGTCCAAAATTATATCAATATGCCTTTCATCAGACCTCCACTCATCAGCTTAGCACCTGTAGACAACACTATGAATGCGTCGTCATCTTTATGATGGCTGCAAAAAGATGATTCTTTATTTCCACCATTCCTACTACATTTATTAACATTTTACTATGTAAGGAAGAGCTTTTTCTCTTTTCTGAGTTTACTTATTTATTCATCATTCATTCACTTGTCAGTGTGGACTCATCGATGCTAGTCTTAATGAGTGGGTTGTAATTTGTTATTAAGTTTTTCAACTGCAGTATGATTTACTTATAGTGGAATATGCACATCTTAAGTCGGTCAGTTTTGACATACACATATATGCCTAACAGGGATAACCAATATTTATTTTGATGCTCAGTTTCCCTCATTTGGCCAGCAGAATCTCCTTCAGCTGGCTCCTATGTCCCTCTGAAATGTCTCCCATCATTCATTGAACACTTCCTTACTTTCTGGCACAAGATGTTTCAGATTCTTCTTGTACTTTCTCTACCCAACTTTGAAGTGAGCCATTTCTCCAAAGATCCCTGGTGGTTTCTTTTTTTCTTTTTTTAAGTTTATTTATTTTGAGAGAGAGAGACACACAGAGAGACAGAGAGAAGGAACAAGTTGGGGAGGGGCAGAGAGAGAGAGAGGAAGAGAGAGAATCCCAAGGAAGCTCCTCACTGTCAGCACAGAGCTCGAAGTGGAGCTTGAACTCACGAACCATTAGATCAGGACCTGAACTGAAATCAAGAGTTGGACACTTAACCTACTGAGCCACCCAGGCACCCTCCCTGGTTTCTTTTAATGTAGGATGGGATTTGGAAGTCAAGAGACAGGCCATTTTCGTGTTTTTTGTTACTGGGCTGTCAGGTGCCCTTGTGCCTTCTTGGTGGACAGTTAGGAAAATATATGGACATATATATGCACACACACACAAATACATATATACAAATATATATGCATATACATCCGTAACTACACATGTATGCATATACATATATGTATATACATATACATCTGTAACTACTTCTTCGTTTTCCTATGTGTGTATATCATGCAACCATGAGTTCAGGTTTCTAATTCCAGGTCAGTGCCTTAGACGTATTTAGTTTATGTTATTTTAGACAGAGAGAGTGAGCGGGGGGGGGGGGGGGGGGGGGAGAGAGAGAGAGAGAAAGAAAGAGAGAATCTTATGCAGGCTCCATGCTCAGCCCGATGTGGGATCATGACATGAGCTGAAACGAAGAGTCAGATGCTCAACCTACTGAGCCACCCAGGTGCCCCTACCTTAGACTTCTTTATAGCTCCTTACTCCTTCCTTCCCTTAAAATTTCTTTAGCAGTGAGAAACATGGCCCCACTATCCTCAGTATATCCTCATTTCATCACTCAGCTTACTTATTTGGTGAGTGTAACAAATTTAATTCTGCTGCTCATTTCCTCAGTCTCTGCTCGGCTCCCACCATGTCCTTAGCCACTGGGTCAGCCTGTGCTTCCATGGGGCTTCCTCAGCTGCCTCTCCTCATTACCGCGAATACTCAGCATCTGTCCCCTCTCTCTCTGCCTCCCCACCCCTTACCCGTCACCAGCACATGTCCTTAGTACCACATGAAAAGGAAAAGAAGAAATGGTCCCAGAGAAGATTTTAGATTATACAGTTCTCTTTATTTCTTCAGTGTACTTTTTTGCTTGTATGTCTTAAAAAATTGTGCATTTTAATTTTTAAATGACATACCCTTTGGTATATAGGTAAATATTTTTCATTCATTCATCTGCTGGAATTATCTCCACTATTGTTCTAATGCCTCTTTGAGATTATCATATACAAAAGGTCGTTTTCCTAGATTTCTTGTTACACTGTGTAAGTACATTTATTTACTGAGGGTTTTAGCATCAAATTTAATACTCTTGTTCTGCTTCTCCTGGCTGCATCAGCACTGCCAAACCGGTTCGAATACTTAACCCTTCTAAAGAAACTACCTCAATAAAATGTCGTCAGGCATGTTTTGCTTTTTTAAAAATAGATCTTGAATAACTGAATATTATTAGCCGTTTGGAGAATTGATTCAACTATTGTCTTTCTAAAGCTTACTTCAAATATTTGGTGTACTGCAGCCCAAGGCACATTAGAAATTACTGTTGATTCCTTTGGGCACTTGTATGTTTCACTGGTGTTTTGGCTTCTTAAAGGATTATTAGCCACCAATAGCTAATTTAAAAATCGCTTACGCTTTTTAGTGTTCCCTTGGAATTCAATGGTTTTTAGGTGCCAGTTAGGACATTTGGTAGATTGACTAGAAAAATAATTGTTTAAGCAAGGCTGAATAACTGTGAGGTAGCTGTTGCCTTGACAACAAGAGAACTGTTCTGTTTGCTAAACAAAGGGATGGTAATTTAGTAGTTTAATTTCCTTTTGGGCATGGAGGTGCCACATAATAACATTTTAGTTTAGCCTCTGAGAAGGTCCATATTATTGACCAAAATCAGAGAAGCAGAGCAAAAAAAAAAAAAAGGTAAGAGTTTTTTTTCTGGTTTTACAACATGTATACCTAACAGCGGCAGTGTTGGTGCATGGAATCTTAGTTAACCTCCTGACATAATTCTTTGTATATTTCTGGACTAAAGTACGGTAGCCCTGGAGTAGGCATATAGTCTCGGTTGTCTTTCCACCATACTTAAGGGGTGAGATGTACTTCTTAGTGGAACATCCCCACAGACACTTTAACCTCTTGTTGCTACTGCAGGCAAGAGGATTACTTTATTTCTGAATTGAATAAGGGGGATAATATTTAAATCTATTTATTTATTTTTGAGAAAGAGAGACCGTGCTCGTGTGGAAGGGGGCAGAGGAAATCTTAAGCAGGCACCACTCCCAGTGCAGAACCCTACTCAGGGCTCGATCTCAGGACCGGGAGATCATGACCTGAGATGAAATCAAGAGTTGGCTGCTTACCCAACAGCTACCCAAGCGCCTCAGGGGGATGATATTTAAATTCTTTCTCCCCTCCCTCATCCATATATATACACAGTTAAACTGTCATCTGTTCTATTTGTGTGGGATCTCTTTTGTATAGGACTTAAAAAAACTTTTTTTTAAAGCCCGGTTTTCCCCCAAATTATTAATACTAACAGTCTGTTCTAAGCACTTTACATGTAGCATTTCAGTTCTTCTCCCTATGAGATAGTCACTCATATCCTGAGGTACAGAGGTTCTAGCCCAAGGTCACCTCCCTAAGTGATAGGTTTGAACGTAAGCATCTAACTCAAGAGTCTATGCTCTTGGGGCACTTGGATGGCTCATTTGGTTGAGCATCCAACTCTTAATCTCAGCTTAGGTCTTGATCTCATGGTTATGAGTTCAAGATCCTCGTTGGGCTCCATGCTGGGCGTGGAACCTACTTAAAAAAAACCAAACACCTATGCTCTTAATTACTATATTGTACTGAGTCTCATTAATATAGTCATTCTAAGTACATTAGAGGGTACAGAAAAGTATTAATAGAAAAGATAAAAGTAACCCATAATCACAACTGACTGTTGTTCTGATGAAATGATGTAATATCTGGGGTTTCTTTCAAAATAATCATTGTTTGGAAGGAATAGGTAGGAGTATAGATAGATGAGACAAAATTGCATTGATAATTGTGGAAGCCAGAGTATGAGCATATGGGGGATTTATTATAGTCCCATATTCTTTTGTGTATGTTTGAAATGTACCTTAATATATGTTTTACTTATTTTTTAATGTTTATTTATTTTGGGAGAGAGCAAGTGCAAGCAAGCAGGGGAGGAACAGAGAGAGAGGGAGAGAGAGAATCCCAAGCAGGATCCACACTGCCAGCACAGAGTCAGAGGTGGGGCTCGATCCCATGAACTGTGAGATCATGACCTGAGCCAAAATCAAGAGTCAGTGGCTCAACCGACTGAGCCACCCAGGCACCCCTCCTTTTGTTAGTATACATTTTAAAAAGCAAAGAATGGGGGCGCCTGGGTGGCTCAGTCAGTTGAGCCACCGACTCTTGATTTCAGCTCAGGTCATGATCCCAGGGTTGTGGGATTGAACCCCACCTGTGTCAGTGCGGAGCCTGCTGGGGATTCTCTCTCCCTCTGCCCCTTCCCTGCTTATGTACTCACTTTCTCTCTCTCAAAAGAAAAAAATTAAAAAGCAAAGAATACATGCGAATTGTAACAATTTTAAAAAGTAGGAACGCTTATTTTGAATGGCAGATTTTCATATGCATACTCCTCCATTCCATTCCCTTTTAAAAAAAAATTTTTTTTTAATGTATACTTATTTTTGAGAGAGAGAGAGAACACTAGCAGGGCGGGGGGTGGGGGAGGGCAGAGAGAAAGAGACAATCTGAAGCAGGCTCCAGGCTCTGAGCTGTTAGCACAGAGCCCAGCGCAGAGCTTGAACTCACGAGCGGTGAGATCATGACCTGAGCCAAAGGTGGACGCTTAACCGACTGAGCCACCCAGGCTCCCCTCTGTTCTCTTTAATTCCTTTTAACAGCTATTCCTGTCTTTATTATGTATGTTTTTTCTATATGTACAACATATAAATATCTTTGATTATTTTTGTATTTCTAGAAATAGAGTAATATTTTAAAGACATATACATATTGCCAGATATCCTGTGGTATTTTCTCATTAGATTTCATACTGAAAAATAATATATTCTGAGAGTATTGACCTTAGTTGGAAAGGTGAGGAAAATGGTGTAACTTTTCCATTTGCACGGACTTAGGATGAGCAATCATTAAAAATGAGGTTTTCTTCTTGCATTTTAAAAAGAAAAAAAGGAGGAGTGCCAAATCTGAACTTACATTGGTTTAATGACTTGGTTGTCCACCTTGAGTGTTTCATAATAGTAATAGTAATTGTTAATAGCTAAATACTTGAGGCATCATAATTGAGTGCTTTCTAATATTGACCGTGTTTTCCTGATGTAGAACCTGAAGCTTAGAGAGATATGGTAGTCTACAAAAATTCATCGTTAGTGTACGGAATTGACCTGGGGTTAGGACCATATCTTTCTGCTTTGAAAGCCTGTGCTATTAGTCTGCTTTATATGCACACAAAGCTGAACATGTAGGTAGATTATGGATTTCATTTGTTTTTCTCATGAGAAATTCTCATTCATATTTGGGTTAGCATAGTTTCAGTTCTAGATGATTGTGTGTCTTAAAAGTATCCCATTCTGATTATCTCTGTAACCCCAATGCTTTGAGATAGACTTGTTAGACAAAGGTATTCAAAATTCAAATTCTTATATTCATCTGATGATGAGAATTTAAGAACAGAAAAGTAACTTACCTAAGATGATGCAAAACAAAGTAATAGAGGCAGAGGTAAGCTCAGAACATAGATCTTTGCTTTTCATCTGCAGCCTTTAACACAATTAACACTGTTCTAACAATGTATTTCAATTTAGCAGTTGTTTATTATACTTTGGTTTCCCTTTTCAAGTATTTTTCCTCTCTTCTCTCTTTTTTAATGTTTTTGAGAGAGAGAGAAAGACAATGAGCAGAGGAGGGGCAGAGAGAGAGGGAGACACAGAATCCAAAGCAGGCTCCAGGCTCTGAGCTGTCAGCATAGAGCCCGACATGGCCTCGAACCCATAAGCAGGGAGATAATGACCTGAGCTGAAGTCAGATGCTTAACTGACTGAGCCACCCATGCACCCCTCAAGTATTTTTCTAATACACATTTTCTTTGTATGTTTTGCTAATTCATTTTCATGTATTCTAGCTTGAAGGAAGGGGAACTATTAGCCTTCAAAATAATAATTTGCTCCCCACAATATTTGAGGTAATTATTACTGTTTTCTGTCTGCATGGATTTTTATGTTGGTAAGAATGTGAGATGTGGGAATGCAAACTGGTGTAGCCACTCTGGAAAACAGTATGGAGGTTCCTCAAAAAACTAAAAATAGAACGACCCTATGGCCCAGCAATTGCACTACTAGGCATTCATCCATGGGATACAGGTGTGCTGTTTCTAAGGGGCACATGCACCCCCATGTTTCTAGCAGCACTATCAACAATAGCCAAAGTATGGAAAGAGCCCCAATGTCCATCGATGGATGAATGGATAAAGATGTGGTGTGTATGTATATATACAATGGAGTATTACTTGGCAATCCAAAAGAATGAAATCTTGCCATTTGCAACTACGTGGATGGAGCTGGAGGGTATTATGCTAAGTGAAATTAGTCAGAGAAAGACAAAAATCATATGACTTCACTCATATGAGGACTTTAAGAGACAAAACAGATGAACATAAGGGAAGGGAAACGAAAATAATATAAACACAGGGAGGGGGACAAAACAGAAGAGACTCATACATATGGAGAAAAAACTAAGGGTTCCTGGAGGGGTTGTGGGAGGGGGGATGGGCTAAATGGGTAAGGAGCATTAAGGGATCTACTCCTGAAATCACTGTTGCACTCTATGCTAACTAATTTGGATGTAAATTAAAAAAAAAAAAGAAAAGAAAAGAATGTGAGATGGTCTTGGTTTTGGGGGGGGGAATCTCAAATTTAAGTTGAATAAATCTGCTCAGTAAACATCTTTATAGCTTGCTATCATTGGGAGTGTTGCTAGGGTTTGATATGAATATTAACGAAAAGAAAGTGTAAATGGTTTGTATACTAGTAGTCTAAATATATTACTCTTCTATTCCCCTTTTTGTTCACAATCTCTATAATAAAAATATCTAAAAAGCTTATCACATATTAAATATTTGTTTCTGAGTAGGCACAAATGTGCAACTTTGAGTTGATTTGTTTTTTTTCTACATTTCCCAATTTCTCGTTCTTCATAAGTTTTCATTTATTTTTAACCATTCTGTTTGTCTGTGAAAATAAATGTCCTAACTAATAAGGCAGGATGTGTTAATGAGAGAGGTTTGTAAGTTGTAGAGAGTAATGAGCCTGTGGTAGTGAAGACAGGCTCACCATTTCCTTTTTTAGCAATTACATACAATATCAGTTGAACCACAAAGTGAATTGATGTCTTTCTGAAACTTAAAATTTCTGGGTGAAGTGCTGTGAGTCTGTTTCATATACTTGATATCTAAAAAAGCCACTAGCTTGTCTGGAATTTAACCAAGGTTTTGACAATGGAAAATGGTATTTTCAGAGGGCTAAGACAGATAAACTAGAAAAATGCATTTATTAACTTTAGGTTCAAGAGCAGTACAGAATTATCAAGTTGTAGGCAATGATAACAACAAATTTAAAATGTAGAATTTCAGGAATTATCATCTTTCTGTAAGAGTATATACTCATAACATAAATGAATTGAAATATGGGCATTTTCCTAGGTGGTTTTTTTTCTTTTTTCTTTTTTTATCTTTTTGCCTTTTTTAAACAGTTTTTATTTATTTATTTATTTTGTGAGAGACAGAGTGAGCAGGGAAGGGGCAGGGGGAAAGAATCGCAAGCAGGCTCCACAGTGTCCGTGCACAGCCCGAGGCAGGGCTGGAACTCACCAATCGTGAGATGATGCATGACCTGAGCTGAAACCAGGAGTCAGAAGTGTAACTGACTGAGCCACCCAGGGGCCCAATTTTACCTTTCTTTTGTTTTTGTTTTTTTTTTTTTTTTACCTTTTTTTTTTTTTTTTTTAAAGTAATCTCTATGCCCAACATGGGATTTGAACTCACTACCCCAGGACCAAGAGTTGCATGCTTTACCAACTGAGCCAGCCAGGTGCCCCTCATGTAGATTTTAAAAACAACATACTTAGGGGCTCCTGGGTGGCTCGATTGGTTGGGCGCCTGACTTTGTCTCAGGTCATGATCTTGTGGTTCCTGGGCTCAAGCCCCCACATCAGGCTTTCTGCTGTCAGTAGAGAGCCTGCTTTTGATCCTCTGTCCCCCTGTCTCTGCACCTTCCCCACTCGTGCTCTTTTTGTCTTAAAAATGCATAGACATAAAAAACCCCATATACTTGATATTGCTTTGTGTTCTTTTAAAAAATATTTTTGTGAAATAAATAGAATGTGAAACAAATGGCCATTGAGGAGGTCACCCTGATATTTTTTAGTTGTAGCACTTTTGTCTTGGTTTATGATACTTCTCACCTTTTAGGAAAAGTTACTACAGTTATTTGATTACATCACTTTTGGTATAGCATTACAATAAATATCTTTAAAAAATTTTTTTTATGTTTATTTATTTTTGAGAGAGAGAAACAGAATGTGAGTCAGGGAGGGACAGAGAGAGGAGGGAGACACAGTATCTGAAGCAGGCTCCAGGCTCTGAGCTGTTAGCACATGGGGCTCAAATCAGGAATGGCAAGATCATGACATGAGCTGAAGTCAGGCGCTTAACCGACTGAGCCACCCAGGCGCCCCTGGAATAAATATCTTTCTTTTTTTTTTTATCACTCTCATGTGTATTAGCCACAACTATTGGAATGAGTTTAAGAACCAAGTGAAATTTATATTTTCATCATTCACTGCTGTATTAATAGCATTTTCTATGTTATGTTCTATGGAATTTCTGCAGAATGTTAATAGATGTTAATAGGAAAAAAAAAAGGTTTCCTTGGACAAACAGATAAGGAAATGATGAGGCAGAGTAGGGATTTATTCATTAAACTGATTTTCCCAAATTCTCTCCTCCTTCTCTTGTTGGTGGAGTATCTCAGGATATTAGTACTTCTTGTAAAACACTTTGGGAAAAGTTACTCACATAATCTTTCTTTGATTGTGAAATTGATTAATATAAGCAAAACTTCTTAGATTTCTAGATTTTACACAGAAATGTACCTGATTGTAAAAAGTCAGAGCAGCTAGATTAGGACTATTAAAAACTAAATCACACACACAGAATAAAACTAAATCCTAAGTGAAGAAATTAAAAATTTTAATATAGATGGGTAAACAGTGAACCCATGCCAGAGTATTTAAGAATTCCCAGATTAGAAATCTTCATATAGTTTTTTCTCCAGTAGTTTGAATACATGTAATTCCTCCCACTCCCTTTGTGTTTTGTTATTCTGCCTTAGAATTGTCTAGATAGGGTTATGACAAAGCTATTCTGAATTTGGGTAGCTGCTAAGATACAGTCTAAATATTAAAAGAAATTTTCTTAGGCTTTAAACTTTTAAGGATCTGCCTTCTCTTTAGGTGGTCATATAGTATGTGAATATTTGAATGAATGAGTAGATGGAAGGGTGGATGGAATGATAAACTTGTGATTAAGCTGATTCATATCATGGACTATATGCATTTTATATAGAGCAAAAAATGCATTTTTATTTTATATGATAAATATGTTGATTAAAAAAATATCTTTAATGTTTATTCATTTTTGAGAGACAGGGAGAGACAGAGCGTGAGTCGGGGAGGGGCAGAAAGAGAGGGAGACACAGAATCCGAAGCAGACTCGAGGCTCCGAGCTGTCGGCACAGAGCCCGACATGGGGCTCAAACTCATGAACTGTGAGATCATGACCTGAGCTGAAGTTGGACGCTTAACCTACTGAGCCACCCAGGCACCCCATATGACATACATTTAAATGGGTTTTTAAAATTTTTTTAAATTACATTTATTTATTTTTGATAGAGACAGAGTACAAGTGGGGGAGGGGCAGAGAGAGAAGGAGACACAGAATCTGAAGCAGGCTCCAGGCTCTGAGCTGTCAGTACAGAGCCCGACGTGGGCCTCGAACTCACGAACCGCTAAATCATTACCTGAGCCGAAGTTGGACGCTCAACTAACTGAGCCACCCAGGCGCCCCTAAATGGGTTTTTGATACATAGATTTTACTTATTTTTAAGTTAAAGTATTTTACAAACGGTTCTTACTAACACATTATTGCATTCAATTATTACAACTCTTGTAGCTGTAACAAGATTAGATTTGCCATTCGGAAGTCTAATTGTACCAGAGAATTAGAGTTTAAATCTAATTATATTTGTTTGCATTTTTTAGGCCCTTGATGAGCCTCCCTATTTGACAGTGGGCACTGATGTGAGTGCTAAATACAGAGGAGCCTTTTGTGAAGCCAAGATCAAGACAGCAAAAAGACTTGTCAAAGTCAAGGTACAGTATATGTAGATTTTATAAATTATACAGATCAGTATTTGATATTTAAACTTTTATTTGGTGAGTGTACTTAAGACTTTATTTCCCTGCAAGATGACTTTAGTTTCTATGTAATGGTTGTCACATACCCGAAAACAAAGCATTGTTTGGTATTTTATTTTTATTCATTTTTATTTTTTATTTTTTTAAAGTTCTTTTTGACCAATTAGGACCTTTTTTTGGGATGCTAAGTTACTTGGAAAAGCACTGTCGTCCAGTGGTAAACCTTAGGTTGTATTGCACAGGTAAATGCTGTAACTGCCCAAATATATATGCAGTTCCTAAAGTTTTAATGTTTTGGTATAAGGTCATCACTTAACATTCTGATTGCTTATAGTGTTATATGTCACAGAAATAACCAAATTTCATTGTCAGTTGCATCATAATGAACTCTCATCAGATCTTTAACAATGTCTATTTCTGAGATTTTGTTAAAAACGTGGAAGCTTCATGAATTTGCGCATGTCATCCTTGAGCAGGGGGGCCATCCTAATCTCTGCATCGTTCCAGTTTTAGTATATGTGCTGCCGAAGCGAGCACACATTATTTGGCATTTTAAAGTATTCTAATTGGAATGAAGTTAGGTTATTACAAATTGGTATTTTGAATGCTATTTCGCTATAGACTTGGTACTGTTTGTGTTGTTAACCTTTTAGAGCTGGAAAGGACCTTAGAAGTCATGCAGTTTAATTCTTAATTTTAGACCTCCCCTTCCCATTTTAACCATCAAATTGAAATGTGATTTATAATTGATGAGATTTTAGATAACAGTAAAATAAGGTAGATCTAGTTGATTTCCTTATCCTCTGTCTTTCTTAAGTACTTGTGTTTTTCTCAGATAATGCAGAATGTAATTGTTTACATTTTGGTAAATTATCGGTGTTGAAAAATATAGCACAGGTAAAATATTTGAAGGTAGATGTTTATTCATTTGTCAGTTATTTACTGAGTGGTAACCTGTTAGATGGGAAGGAGGGTGAGGCTATGAGGGTGACCTGATCTTTGTCCTCAAGGGATTTATGTAGTCCAGATTAGCAGATACTCCGTAAAACACTGGTTTGACTATCACCAGTTATTAAACAGGCCATAGAGGTGTTGTATGTCTGGTGGAGAGTCAGATTCTCTTCCGGAGTTTTTCCCTTGCTTATATATACTTAGGTTTTTATGCATGGATGTGTGGAAAACAGCTTCCTGGGTCACTTACACCCCTAGTTAAGATCCATTGTGATAAGACCTTTAAATTAACTGTAAACCCATAGGAATCTAGTCTTGGCCCCGCCACTGCCTTCAGTTTTCACGTGCATGGTGCGTGTGAGCTCTTTTGTGATTTGATTTTTGTGGGTACTCTTACAGTGTTCATATAGTGGCATTTCCTGTTCTGGTTTCACACACCGGTGTTACCTGAGCACTCATTTTTTTTTTTTTTTTGCCACTGCTATCTCAGAAATGAAGAGGAAGCCTTTTATCTGGTTCCTCACTCTTCTAGACAGGGCTGCTACCAGCACAGGTAACACCTTAGTGTGAATTAGACAAAAGTCCTCCATCCTGGTGGATAGTCTCCTTAGCAGAGCATGGCCTACAGGTAAGACTTTTATATTAGTTAGAAAAAGGTGTCTCTTTTGGACAGGAGCAGTTATACTCTAGGACCCATGCTTTGGTCTGCAGGGCACAGGCTAGATTTTAGCCCTGACATAGAGTTCTCAGCTGGATGCTGCAGTTTAATGAATGAAGCAGCTAAATGGCATGTATCATTCCTGCCATTTCTTGCTATTAATAAAAGGAAGAAAACTGTTAGTCTCTACTGCCTCTGTTGATAGTACATCATACCAGTACCTTGTGTCTTGTGTGTCTTGTAAATAACGAATATCTAAAATCGTTAATTTTTTTGGCTGCTCTAAAAATCTGTGTATGATTCAAAGTTAATTATTTTCTCAGTAGATACAGTGGTAAATTTCTATACTGGTTTAGTTTGTATATGATTCAAAGTTAACACGCATTTAACAGTTTGTTGATAAACTTCTTCCTCATCAGTTTTCATTTATTGTGCATCTGTGTGCTAAGCCCTATGTTAGGTGTTGAAACTCTAGTGTTAAAATCTGATCCCTGTCATAAATTGACTTCAAGTCTAAGTGAATGACAGAGATACTTAAATACATAATTTAAATGAAATGTGGTAATGCTTTTGTGTAAGACAGAAACGCCTGAGATGCTGTGAGTACCGGGCATCTCTTTTCATAGCTCCTTTGTGAGCAAATTATGTAAATTGGTTATCCTACATATCCGATAAGACCATGTTGATGTTCCAATTCCTGTAAGAATTCTTGCTTTGTATAGGAAGAACAACTTTTTCTATACTGAATACTGGAAGCTATCTGAGTTTTCACCAGCTAATTAAATATTTAAACTTGAACTGTATTTTTAACTTAATCTCCTTACATCTGGTTTCCCATTCTCTGATTGCTATACTGATAGAGAGTAGAGTAAACTTCTGGAGGTAGACTGCCTGAGTTTGAATCTCAGTGCCACCATGTACCAGTTCTGTGATCTTGGACCAGTTACTTATTCTTTATGCTCCTCAGTTTTCTTATCAACAAAGTGGGAACAATCATACCTACCTAATAAGGTCATACATTTGATGCTTGAGCCTGATGCTTAGCTCTCAGTAAATGTTTGTTGTTACTGCTTATTATTAAACTAGGCCTTCACAGAATTATACAGGACCTAATTGCCTAAGGTCTCTACCTTTTTTCCCCTCATTTTTTAGGAAAAGAAATTAAACTACTAGTGTAATAAATAATAGTGTTGAGTAGAGTATGATATGTGAAACACCAACTAATTTAGTCTCGGAAGTTTTCTGTTTAAATAATATTTCAGTTTACTTAGTCAGGGATTGAGATCTTACATACACTAGGTAGCGGTTAGTTTAGATTACTCGTAATGAAAATTAAATCATGCATAAATCATGCATTAATGAGCCTGTATCACTTGATTTTGTGTGTATATGTGGCTAATTAAATTTATGATCTCTAGGTAACATTTAGACATGATTCTTCGACAGTGGAAGTTCAGGATGACCACATAAAGGGCCCGCTAAAGGTAATTCATTTATTTATTCATTATTAATTCTAATGCTTCGTTGGAAGCATTAGAATTCCTTCATTAATGCTACATTAATAATTACAGTTGGTCATTTTTTTTTTTTTAATTCATTGGCTGTTTTGTTATTGAGTTGGTCAACATAATTCTCTCTGAATAGACCGGTAGAAAACAATAGATTTAATGTTCAGTGAAATCTGATGTGATAGTAAAACCTGCATTTAGGAATGAAGTGAACATCCAGGAAGCATTGACTGCTTTTTGTGTACTCATCTGTCTGTTTTACCATATTTCACTTCCAGAATTAATATGTGATGAATTGGGGATTGAATGATGTTAAGTTCCATGATGATGCGAAAAGTGAGGGAAAAAACCCAACACGTTAAAGACGTGGCTTTTAGAGTGTTAATCCTTTGAAGCAGCTACAAGCAAATGAAAAATTTTTTAAGGGTTATCAGGCAGTTAAAGTGATGAACATGTTACATACAGATGTATTTGTTTGCGTTCATGTTTCCTCACCGGTAGCTGAAATAAGGGCTCTTATACTCTCGACTAGTGAGCAAGCTAAAGGGAGTGTGTGGGTAGCCACTGGGCTCTTTGGCCCTTCTGAATATCTGAAAATTGGGCAGTGGCCTGGCTGGGTGAATTTTAAGAAGTGCTAACAGAATTTACAGATGCAGGAAAAATCCTTTACCAATGCAGCTGTACTTTTTGGAGAATTAGATATGTGTATCTGTCAGTTGTTGTTTGTGATTGATTTAAAGGCTTTTAATTGGATCCCCAGAGTCTTAGGAGGCAATAGAGAGAACTAAAGCTTATAATTTCTAAAAACTCTTGCCGTATAAAAATTATTTTCCACCATTGCTGTTTCGTAGGTGCCATCTTTAATGTGACACGCACATATTCACCATTGCAGGGACAAAAGAGACGAAACACTATACTTTTGATGCTTGGCACCATTTATTTAGCATTTAATATGTGCTAGTACTGTGCTAAATCTTTTGCACACATTATCTTATATAATCCTCATAATAGCTCTTTACGGAAGAAGAAACTAAAGGGAGGTCCAGTAATCCGGCCTTTCCAGACAGTAACGGCAGAACCCAAATTCCAATAGGCTCACACCTTATAATTGTAGCACGTGCCCTCTGGGTGTTCAGAACACATACATACACTTTCATGCCTTGTTTACGTTTTTGCCTCATAAGCACACCAGCATATGGCTCTCACTGACTCTGCCCTGTTCACATGCACAGGCCAGCTCATACAACCTGCAAAATATGTTCAGTGTTGCGAAGAGATAGAGTAGGCAACTGCTTTGTAACCTCAAGCCCTCTTTTTCTCCTTCTGCTCCCACCTCCTTGTGGTGTAGCTGGTTTATTTTACTTGTTTGGTTTTTCTTACTTTATTACAATTTTCTTTGTGATTAGGGCTTAGTACCATTTTGATTTTGACACAGGCAACTATATTAAATTTTGAGGTCAAGATGTTAAAGTATTTTTCTTTATCTGTTGATTGGGGTGTGTGTGTGTGTGTGTGTGTGTGTGTGTGTGTGTGTGTGTAGATTTTGTATTGTTCCCTAAAATACTTCGTAGCTTTCTGTTACTTGATAGGAAGGGTCAGCATTTGGGTAAATGTTTCTCTTAGAGGAAATAAACCTACCAAAAGTGGTGGTCATTTGATCTTAATGTATTTTCAGATGAGTTCACATGAAATATAATACCTAGACCACTTATTAAATTAAAAAAATAGTACCACGTATTTTTGACTACAGTCATTTGATAAAAGCTTTGGTAATTCTCCAGTTTCCTTCTCCACTTTGAGCATTGTGTGGGGCTAACACTCTGTTCTCTGAACAAGTTTGTTTTTTGTTATTACCATAAAGATCATATATACTTTTAATTTCAGGGGTATGATTGACATATAACATTATATTAGTTTATGGTATACAATATAATGATTGGATGTTTGATCCATACAGTAAGTCTAATTACATCCATCACCATACACAGTTAAAATTTTTTCTTGTCATAGAGGCTTTTAAAATTTTCTCTCAGCAACTTTCAAATATGCAGTACACTATTATTGACTATAGTAACCATTGCTGTCTGTTCAATATATCCTCAGGACTATTTTTATAACTGAAAGTTTGTACCTTTTAACCACTTTTACCCATTTTATCCACTCACCACTTCTTTCCCACCCTCTGGTTGGGAAATGACCAGTCTGTTCTCTGTATCTGTGAGCTTCTGGTTTTTTATTAGTTTTGGTTTTTAGATTCCACATATAAGTGATACCATCTGATACTTGTCTTTCTCTGTCTGGTATTTCATTTAGCATAATGTCCTCAGAGTCCATCCGTGTTGTTGCAAATGGCAAGGTTTCCTTCCTTTTTATGGCTGAATAGTATTCCTGTGTGTGTGTGTGTGTGTGTGTGTGTGTGTGTGTGTGTGTATTTCTTTATCTGTGCATCCAGCAGTGGATACTCAGGTTGTTTCTATATCTTGGCTGTTGTCAACAATACTGCAATGAATATGGGGGTGCAGATATCTTTTTGAATTAGTGTTTTCGTTTTCTTTGGATAGATGTCTACTAGTGGAATTGCTGGGTCATAGTTTTCTTTTTAATTTAAAAACCTCCATACTGTTTGCTATAGTGGCTGTACCACTTTATTTTTATATTCCCACCAACAGTGCACGAGGCTTCCGTTTTCTTTCCATGTCCTTGACAACACTTGTTATTTGTTGTCTTTGATAACAGCCATTCTAACAGGTGTGAGATGATAACCTACAGTGGTTTTGATTTCATTTCCCTGATGATTACTGATGTTGAGCATCTTTTTATGGACCTGTTGGCTATTTGCGTGTCATCTTTGGAAAAATGTCTATTCACATCCTCTGCCCGATTTTTAATTGGACTGTTTGGTGTGTTTTTTTTTGTTTTGTTTTTTGTTTTTGCTATTGAGTTATGTGAGTTCTCTCTTTCTCTGTAAATTGGATATTAACCCCTTATCACATATATGATTTGCAAATATTTTGTCCCATTCAGTGGGTTGCCATTTCATTTTGTTGATGATTTCCTTTGCTGTGCAGAAGCTGTTTGATGTAGTGTTAAAGACCATAAAAATGTAATTCTCAGCATTTTCTTGATCAGAATGGAAAATATTTAAAATGATTGTCATTAGTGGTAAATTATAACTCTTAAGGAGATGCCAGAGCTTGCTCTTAACTGTTTCTCTCCTTCCCCAGCCTCTTTGAAAGAGGAGTGGTAATATGAGGCAAGGGCACTCAATTTCATAGATAGTGGTTCTCAAAGTGTGGTCTGAGGACCTCTGGGGTCTCCCAAGACCCTTTCAGGGAGGTTGTTGTAAGGGCAACACTATTTTCACAACAGTATTTAGATATTATTTACTTTTTTACGAATTTACTTTTTTGACATTTTCACTGATGGCACAAAAACAGTGGTAGGTAAAACTGCTGGCACTTTAACACAAATCAGTAGTTACTTTTATTCTTCACCACCACGCACTCAGTTAAAAAAAAAAAAAGCCAGTTTTTGATTTGTTCATTCATCTTCTAAACGTTTTTCTAACTTTTTAGGTTGGAGCTATTGTGGAAGTGAAGAATCTTGATGGTGCATATCAGGAAGCTGTTATCAATAAATTAACAGACGCAAGTTGGTACACTGTAGGTAAGGGAATAAATCTTTTAAAAATGTATTTTCAGAGGTAATACAAATAAAGCAAAATTTCCTTGATTTTGTTCCTCCCGTAATACTAAAGATATTATTACTGGTAATTTTTTAATCTTTCCAGGTCTTTAAAATGTTTATTTCATAAATATGTGTATAAAGTATAATTTGAAATTAGCGTATATATTATAAAGTTGAATTTGTAGCTTTTTTCACTTCAAAGTATATCATTATATCTCTTCAAGAGATATATCTCTTCAAGAGGTGTATCTTTTCTTTTCTTTTCTTTTCTTTTTTTTTTTAAATTTTTTTTTTTTCAACGTTTATTTATTCCTGGGACAGAGAGAGACAGAGCATGAACGGGGGAGGGGCAGAGAGAGAGGGAGACACAGAATCGGAAACAGGCTCCAGGCTCTGAGCCATCAGCCCAGAGCCCGACGCGGGGCTCGAACTCACGGACGGCGAGATCGTGACCTGGCTGAAGTCGGACGCTTAACCGACTGCGCCACCCAGGCGCCCCTCTATCTTAACCATTTTTAAATGTATATTTCAGTAGTAAGTATATTCATGTTGTGCAACAGAGAAATTTCTTTTAATTATAGTAGTATGTTTCATAATATTTGATGTGCCATAAGTTTTTTTTATTAAATTTTTTCTAACAATTATTTTTTTGAGAGACAGAGTGTGAGCAGGGGAGGGGCAGAGAGAGAGAGGGAGACACAGAATCCGAGGCAGGCTCCAGGCTCTGAGCTGTTAGCACAGAGCCCGATGTGGGGCTCGAGCCCACCAACCATGAGATCATAGATCATGCCTGAGCCGAAGTTGGACCCGATGAGCCACCCAGGCGTCCCTTCTTTTTTTTTTTTTTTAATTTTATTTACTTTCAACTCATGATGTTGCCAGTTTTCTTGCTATTAAAATAAATGGTGGATTGAATGTCTCCTGAATACACGTTATTCCTGTTTTTCCCTAGTATATGTATATATTGAGAAGTAGACACAGAGTGAAGTGAAATGAATGTACTTTTAAAATTTAGTAGGTAATGGAAACCACCTTCCTGGAAGACTGTTCATTTACCCTTCCATGGACAGTGTGTGAGTGCACTTCTTTTCCCAGCCCTTGTGTAATTTGATGTCGGTAATCTATAAAATTTTTGCCCATCTGGATACAAAGCAGTATCTCAGTTTTGTTTTAATATGCCCCTCCCATGATTACTAGTGAGACTGAACATTTTTTCATATATTTATTGAAAGGAACATCATTTCATTTGTATTTTCTCTCTTTTGAATTGCATGTTATAGTGCCTTTCCAGTTTCCCCCTTTTCCTGTTGGGATGGTTATCTTTTTCTTATTTATAGGATATGAGATCTTTATATATTCTGAATATTATTATCCCTTGGTTCCTTTAGTTGCAAGTATTTTTCTCCTATTGCTTTACTTGTTTTCTCTGCTATCAATTTTCATAGTGTTAGTTTTCCTCTGATCACCTTTTCCTTTGTAGTTTTACTTGTTGAATCTTGTTTAAAAGGGCTTCCTTCTGTCAGTGTTAATAAATTTATTTTCCAGTGTATTCTTCAATTTATAGTTTTATTTTTGGTTTGCAAATAGCTTTTTATTTCTCCTGCAGTTCAGTTTTTTGAACATTTTGAAATGTCAGACACTCCCTACCTGCCAAATCAATAGCCAAATATCCTGGCATTATTTATTGAATGGGAATAATTCATGTTCTTTAATGACCTCATAGATGAAAATAGACACCTAGTTAAAATGTCTTTGATGATGTCAGAATTTCATGGAGCTTTGAAATAGTATAGGTGAGTTTTGTTTATGTTTTTGTGGGGTGAGAAAAAAACTTAGGGGAGATTTTAATTTGAGATGAGAAAATTGACTTTATATAGGTTACAAGACTGTGAGCAATTCTGGGAAGTAAGTTTGGTGGTAATTACGTATGGTCGTCAGTCTCATAAATGTGCACCGTTTAAAAAACATACTAAAAGTTATTTATCCAGTCTCACAAAGTCTCATTTAATATATAAGAACCAGTTTTGTCACTTAGGCAAAAAGTGCTGTTTCTAATAAAATCAAAGCTTAGTAACTTTATTTGAAGTAGGGTTATTTTTTCCCCCATAATTGGTGAGGAATGTCAGCATATGCTAAAATGATAAAATATATGTATATTTTGTGTATCTGTGAACTTACAGTAAATTCTCTGGGACATTTTAGTACTTTAAGTAGTTTTCAGTGGGGAGCAGATTTGTCACCCAAGGAACCTTTGGCAGTGTCTTTAGCAGGAAACATTTTTGGTTGTCACAACTGGGAAGCCACTAGTGGCATCTAGTGGCTAGAGGCCAGGGATGCTGCTAAGTAGCCTGTAGTGCTCAGAATAGCCTCTCATGACAAAGAATTAATCTGCCCCAAAATATCAGTAGTACTCAGGTTTAGAAACCCTGCTTTAAATAATAAAAACAATAATTTTTTTAGGCGCAGTCTGAATATACAAATTTGTACTTGTTCTGGTTTTTGTTCTTGTTTTTTGGATGTCTGTATTTACCAGCTGGAAAACTTGCCTTTCCTTTACAATATTGAGATGGGTTAATTAGCATTTAAATAGTTTCTTCCTAAAATGCTAGCTTCTTATTTTCATGTGGTGTTTTCTGGGTCAGGAAATGTGTTCATTTCAGCTATATTGTTTCTTTATTACTAGAAATTGGAAAAGATACTTTAGAATTTAACGTTGTCATTTAGTAAACCTAAAATGTGAACTGCATTTTTAAGTGTAATCTTCTTAAACAATCGTTCCGTTTGCCCTCAGAAAATTAAACGATAGTTTATATCATCTTGTTAACCTTTGAAAAAATCCTTCAGTAGTTTCCAATTTTACCTCCTCATAGTTTTTGATGATGGAGATGAGAAGACACTGAGACGGTCTTCCCTGTGCCTGAAGGGAGAGAGGCATTTTGCTGAAAGTGAAGTAAGTAATAATTTAATGAGTGACTGTATCTTAATACTTTGTATTAGGGAGAGCATATTTTTCTTTCTCAAGCAACTGACTCGTTAATCAGGAAAATTCATTAATACATCTTACCATTATCATGTAATATGTGAATCCTGTTTGAGTACTAGGTGATACTTTTTTTTTTTTTTTTTTTGGTGTAAGAATATTTTAGCATTTGTCCACAAAGAAAATGCAATGAGCTTGCTTAACTATTATCTTTAGGTAACTTTTATGTAGACTCTAATTTGTAAATAATTGTAAAAAACAGATGTCTGATTTTTTTTTTTTAATGTTTATTTATTTTTGAGAGAGAGAGAGAGAAAGCAAGAGAGAGAAAATGAGCAGGGGAGGGGCAGAGAGAGGGAGAAAATCCCAAGCAGGCTTGTCAGTGCACAGCCCGACATGGGGCTTGATTTCATGAACTGTGAGATCATGTCTTGAGCTGAAATCAAGAGTTGGATGCTTAACCAACTGAGCCACCCGAGTGCCCCATAAATGTCTGATTAATAATCCGCTGGAACCCCATCATCATTAAAGGAGTAGAAACTATAAGCAATTCCTTACTACTACTAGCTGACATTCTTATAGCCTGTCCTCAAAGAGGCCTTGCCTGACTGACCTTTCTGAAATAGTGCCTTCCATTCCTCTTAATCTTTTTAGGTTGATTTAGTTTTCTTTATATAGCACGTGTCATTCTCTGACATCAGAATATGTATATGTGCTTAGTTAATTGTTCATTGTCTGCCTTCCTCACTAGAATGTGTCACAAGGGCACGTTTTTTAATGTGTCTTCTTCACCACTTGTTCCCAGTTCCTAGAACAGTGCTTGGCATAGTGTAGGAACTGAAATAAGTCGTAGTTGGATGAATAAATGAAGTGCTTATATTTGCCAGGGACTTGGCTCACTGCTTTTTCTTTTTCTTTTTTTTAATTTTTTTTAATGGTTATTTATTTTTGAGACAGAGAGAGACAGAGCATGAACAGGGGAGGGTCAGAGAGAGAGAGGGAAACACAGAAACCGAAGCAGGCTCCAGGCTCTGAGCTGTCAGCACAGAGCCCGACACAGGGCTCGAACTCAGGGACCGTGAGATCATGACCTGAGATGAAGTCGGATGCTCAACCAACCGAGCTACCCAGGCGCCCCTGCTCACTGCTTTATGTACATCATCACATTAACAACGTTATGAAGTAGATAGCATTATTATCTGCAATTTACAGATGGTGAAACTGATGGTCAGAGCTGGTTCTCAAACCAGTATTTTCTAGTACCAAAGCCATGCTCTAGAATTGAAGGGTGTTAAGTTATTGAGAATGGAGGGAGGGTTCACAAAGTTCTGTAAGTTACTAGCTTGTAATCCAGAATTTTAAAAAGGCATATGGTTGAAGTGTTTTATTTTCTAGTCTAGTCTATAAATATTAATTAATGCATAGTGTGATCAAACCATCATTTCCTTTTTTCTTGTCACTATTTAGAACAGTGTTTCTTTGGGATTATATTATTTTGTTTTGTTTGTTTGTTTTGAGAGAGAGAGGGAGGGAGGGGTAGAGAGAGAGAGAGGGAGGGAGGGGGGGAGAGAGAGAGAGAGAGAGAATATCCTAAACAGGCTCTGCACATCATCACAGAGCCTGACAGTTGGGCTCAATCTCATGAACCGTGAGATCATGGCCTGAGCCGAAATCAAGAGCCAGATGCTTAACCGACTGAGCCACCCAAGTTGCCCCTCTTTGGGAACTTATTAATATTATTTATTAAACTATTAGACTTTTTTTGTATTCTCTTGTGTTGAAAATATTTTCTTCTCTTTTTAATAATTGAATTCTTATTCCAATTCCGAATTTGGGACAGGTTCTGTATATTACGATTCCAGCCTGTTTTTCCTATTGTACCATTTCTCTGTCCTTCCTTTTTCTTTTTTCTTTTTGTTTTGTTTCGTTTCTCTTTCTGTTTCAGTTTTCATTTCGTTTCTCTTTTCTTTCTCTTTCAATTTTTCTTTTTCTTTTCACTTTTAAGTACTCTCTACACCCATAGTGGCTGGAATTCACAACTCCCAAGATTAATTAAGAGTTGTGTGTTCCACCAACTGAGCCACCCAGGTGCCTCATTTCTCCATTTCCCTGTCCTTCTGTCTTATAAGACTACTTGGTATTTTCAGAATTGGGTTCAAATTCATTTCTCGGTTTCTGCCGAGCACTGCTCCTCTTAACGTTCCTCCATGATGTCTTCCATGACAAATTTCTAACCAAATTTGATCCCTTTATCGTTTGATCCTACAGTGCTTCTCTTACTCTTATTTGGTTTCTTTTTAATTCCTTTTCTTATTTTCCCTGTGAGATTTTAAGCTGTTTGAGTTAATAGCCATGTTTTTGTCATTTTGATGGCTTTTCTTTTCCCAGGAGAGTTTTCTACACAAAAACCTTCGGGAAATATTTGTTGAGTTAATTGTGAAGGTTCAAATACAGGAAATAAACTTTCGAATTTGCAGTGAATTTGGCTTCTTAGACTGATGAAGTAACAGAATTCTTTATAAGTTTATATAGTTTTGTTTTGTTTTGTTTTTAAGTTTTATTTATGTAAGTAATCTCTGCACCCAACCTGGGGCTTGAACTTATGACCGCAAGATCAAGAGTCTCACACTCTTCCGACCAGGCCAGCCAGGAACCCGAAGTTCATGTAATTCTTAGAAATAATTTCATTTCCCTTAGAACGTGTGTACAGGTATAGTAGGTCGGTGAATATGGGGGCTTGAAGACTTGACTTTTCATCTTCTAAGTGAAGGCATGTGCCTTATTTTTTTTTAATTCAGAGAAATATCTAAAATATTTTGTTTTTGTCAGGAGAATTTTATAGTTCATAAGACAGTTATAGTGTAAAGGCTGAAGCAACATGAGCTAGTAGCTCAGTGTATCCTTCTTACCTTCTAGGAGGATCACTTTTACCATGTGTGTCCAAATGTGTTAGATTTCATATTTTGCTGGCGGGTACTTGGAATATTGGTGTACTGTCCCTTACCATTGTCCTAAGCCAGGTGCTATGTTCGGTACTAGAGACAAGCATAAGCCAAGTAGCCCTGGAATTTATCCTGAGAGTAATTTACCATCTGTTGGAGGAGAAAAAGCATTAATCAATCAGATATTTTAAAATTATGAATGTATTGAGTCCTGTGGTAACATGGCCAGGAATGTATTTAATATGCCATCTATATATTCTTTCCCTTAATTTGTTATTTTTGATATTCTCAAAAAAGCATCTTTAATTTTTTGAAAGACTCCTCAGGGCATTGTTATTGGTAATAACTTTGGCCTTTGAGCAAAAAGCCATATCATACTGGCAGTATGGGGGCTCAGTAGTTCCATTAATAAGCTGCATACTTAAATGAAGATTTAAATTCGAGATTTCCATGATAGGAGATCACAATAGCACTTCAGTCCTCTGAATTCCAACACTAAAATCGCTGGTTCTACCATAACCACCTTAGTGAGGATGTTGCCCATTGCCTGAGTGTTTGGGCATTTCTGGAGGACATTCCTAATTTGAGTCTGTCATTCAGAAGTAGTTTCATCAGCTGGTATTCTCTGTGCATTTACTACATGCAGGTGAAAACTAAAGAAAAGTGAGATAAAATCTCAGCTCCATATTTCCTGCAGCCCAGTTAGGTAACGGATATAGGAATGTTTCCCCCAGGCCTGTGAAATTTTCTTTTAGCTTTCAATATAGCCGGGGGTCTCTGCTCATTACTTTTTAGGCTTAGACAAGACAGATTGTACCCTCACCTCAGTCTTTTCTGTCACTTGAATTAGACGTGCTTCTATTTCCCTGAACATGATTGGAGGCCAAGGACAGAGATGCTGCTTCTTACTGTTCTAAGTATTACATAGGGAGGGAAGTCAGAAATCCTGGGTATTTTCTTTCCTGTAACTAGTGACTAGCAGATGCTTGAAATAGAAATCACAGTACTGAATAGAAATCTTTGCTTTCAGGAGAGCAACTTCAGTTGTAGGGGAGTAAGGTGAGAAAGTGAACCCAGATTAATTTATTTTCTGTTTACCAAATATAGTGCTTTGAAATTTTTGCCCATGGGAAGCATAGTTAGGAATTAATGACAAGTGGCTTCTAAAGAGTTTTTATTTGGCAGATTATTGTATTTGGACCAACTTTGCCTCCAAATATTTTTTAAGTGCCCAATTTAAACAAACTAAATTTGTAGGATTAGGTTTTATGCCCTATAAACCTATCTTTTGAAGGAATTATTTTTCATGTTTTATGGATAGTACCTCTTACTGTTGTTGGACACCTAGTTATATGTATCTCAAATACATTTACTTAAGTTAAAACACCATAGATTACTAATATGCTTGCCCCTTTCACATTTTAGTTCATCATCGTTTTGACAAAATTACCTGTTTTAAAAATAAAAATTAAAAATTTCCTTTTGAATATTAACGTTAGTTTGTATTTAGCTATCTGATCTTAAAAAAAAAAAATCTAAGTTGGTGTATACCCTTTCATGTAACACCCTGGTTTATAACTTTGAGAACTCTCTATCCTAAGTACTTACTCACCCTTCTGTCCATCCTGACAGTTTTTCTGGGATCTTTAGTTCCCCTGGCATTCATGACATTATCTGTAACAGCAGAGCGTCTACTGGAGTGATGAAAGGAATCGCACTTGTGTGAAAGATCTTAAAAATGCAGAGAAAGTAGGAATATTATCAAAACTGATACTCAGAATGAAGTTAGTTGGGATAGTGTCTTTAGATCAATACCTTAACTTTTTAGACACAGAAACCTTTTCAGGAAATGATGGCAAGAAAAATTTAAGAAATACTGGATACTGAGAAATGAAAGGAATCATTCCAAAATCCCTTTTTTCTTCATTCTGCTTTTAATCAATAACCAGTTCCTCACCTGGAAATCGTTGTTTTAGAATGGGATGAGGGACAAAGGTTTGACATGAACTGTCAGTTGACAAGAAGAAGAAATGTTTTCTTATTGATCACTGTCTTCGTACCAAGCACTGTATTGGATGTTGCAGATTAAAAAGGAAGGGGAAATTAAATGTAGAAAAGCTAAGTTTTACATTTCTTTTCTTTTCTTTTTTTTTTAAATGTTTATTTATTTTTGAGAGAGACAGACAATGGAAGTGGGTTAGGGGCAGAGAGAGAGGGAGACAGAATCCGAAGCAGGCTCCAGTCTCCGAGCTGTCAGCACAGAGCCTGATACGAGGCTCAAACTCAAAAGCTGTGAGATCATGACCTGAGCCAAAGTGGGTCGTTCAACTGACTGAGCCACCCAGGTGCCCCTACGTTTTCTTTTTTTTTTTTTTTAAAAAGGTTTATTGTAGAAAATGTTTGCAAAGTAGTAATACAGCCTATCTAAAGCCGTTTTCCAAGCAATTGATGCGTTTTTGGGGATGATTTTGTTACTTATAAGAATTCTATATTATGGATTATGATTCCCTTTGAACAAAGAGAAATTTGAGTAGCAGTTGGTCCCACTTTAGGTGTTAGGTACTTACATGTAGGTTTTTATCTCTGAAATCTATTTTCTAGTGTCTGTTTTGTATTTTAATCATTCTTAGAAGTCTGTCAGCCTTCAAATAGATAACGAAACCATGTGGAAAGAAGAATAAATTTCTTTTCACTTTTTCTTTTTTGTTTTTTTCTAGCAGTGGGCTCATTCATCTTGATTCTAATATCTTTGAAATGACAGTTTCAATCTTTAGGGAAGTTGTATTTTAGTCTTCCTTGGGGGCAGTTTTTAATCTTAAAATCTAAGCATATTAAACTGATTTGGTTTAAAAAGGAAAAAGAACTTGCAACGTAATAACTGTGCTGGGTTTATGTTCTTACCCACAGACATTAGACCAGCTCCCACTCACCAACCCTGAACATTTTGGCACTCCAGTCATAGGAAAGAAAACAAATAGAGGAAGAAGATCTAATCATATGTAAGTCCATTTTCATAACTGTTAGTTGAACCTGAATTCATTTCTCCTTCTAGTATTGTTTTAATAGTTATTAATTTTAAATTGTAATTTGCCAAATGCTAACTGGATCTAATAGTAATTTCAGACTCCTTAGCACGGGTGTTTGAGATTCTCCGTGCTCAGCCAGCCTTAACAGGTGTATATCTGCCTGCCATTTCTCCCTACATGTATCTTGATGCTATGGTCAGTATTCGCTGAATACAGCCTTTGTTTTCCTGATATCATGCTTTTATTCATGCTCTTTTTTTCTTTCTCAGATGCCACCCTTTCATGTCATTGACTCACACATTCAGTCCTCCAACAGAAATGCTCCCACCTTTATGTGAACTTTTTGTGTCTCCCTGCTCTTTCCTTGAAAACAGATGTGTTTTCTTTCCTCTGAACCCTCTAAATTCTGTGCATTTATCTCATGTCAAAGGTAGTATTTCACCTGTTGTTGTTATTGTAGTATTTGTTTTCTCTTCCTAGTAATCTCCTTGACAGAAACCATCACTTATTTTTATGTCTTGCAGTTGTGACATATATTCTACCTAACAAATTACTTTTAATGGGACGTGCTTAGGCTCCAAAGGCTCTACATTAAAAAGGATCACAGGATCAAAGGGGTCATCAGAGATAAAGAAACAATCTTCAAACAGTTGCCAAAAGAGAAATAATTTATTGCAAAGGACTGAGAAGCAGAATGGCATCAGACTTCTCCATATTAACACTAGATGCTGGTAGTCAGTAGAAGGCAGAATGGAGGAATTGAAGTCTCTCTTAAAAAGGAGGACTTGATTACCTGATATAATGAAACACTGGGAGGAAATTAAAGATATCATCTTAACAAATAGAGAACAAATAGTGAAGGCATTAAGTAACTCCCCCTGGAAATTATCTAAGAAAGGAAAACTTAATATAGGATGGAGGGTGAGGAGGTGTCTTAAACATAAAAGTTGAGTCCTAGTAACAATAGGAAGTCAGCAGAATAATGTCTAAAATGTATAATACCAGTATAAGAATATCCTTAGAGATAAAGCAGTAACTCTCAAAGAAATAACTAAAATAGTTAAAAACATAGTTGTCTCCACAGGAGCAGGAGAAGAAAATTGGAAGGGATGGGTTTTTAATTTACTCTATTGGAGGTTGTTTCAAAAACAATTTTGAACATTTTACTTGGATAAAATTAACAAATTTTTAATGAGTCTAAGCCCAAATATTTTCAGAGTAGCTGTTAAAAATAAATAGTGAGTTGGATTATGAAATCTTTAGTGTAAGTGAATGCTTTCATTCAGTATTTTGAGTTAGGTATTAAATCTAATTGTGGCCGAGCTTTGGAGACAGGGCTGGGGTAAGCGCTGTGTCTCATGTTACTTTCAGCCTTACAGCAAACTCCTGAAGATAGGTATTGCTTTTACCCATACTAAAAACTGGGGAAATTGTCCTCATACACAATAAGTAATCCAAAGAACATAGGAAGGAAAGGACCAGGACTTGAACTCACCCATGTTCCATGGACCTTTACCCATTCATTGATTGACTCTTACTTAGATAGAGTAGTACTTCGGTTACTTTCCAAGTTAGTTTTAACAGTAAATAAATAGTGTCTCATTGAGGGAGAAAATGGGAAGACTGATACTTGTGTTGAAAAAATATTTGATAATAGTATTTTCCTACTGTACTTGTGATTCAGGCCATGCTTTTTTTTTTTTTTTTTTTCCCTTAACTCTGATACTTTAAGAAAATGTTTTTCTTAATTACTAAGTGAATAATTTCTCTCACTTATGATTTAGCTTGCTGATGACTTGATTATTTTTAGGGTACTCAGGGCGTAACTATTATTTACTCTTGTGCATATGATGTTTAAAATTTGAAACATTCTATCCAGGAAGAAAAATAAATGAAAAATGTATGATGGCATTATTCACATGAAAGAGTCCTTTTGTGATTATTTGATGTTACTGTGATCTAATAATGTTATCACTTTTTTCGAGGGCTGTTAACATTGCCATAAAATATTCACTGAAGCGCTTATAAGATAAATCTTTTGATGTCTGTTTGAAAATTAATGACTTCAATTGTATATTAAAAGTTTTTATCTACCATTGCTTATTAGTCTTCCCATAGTTTAGTAGTCAACTTCTAATTATGTGTCATGATGTCAGAACAGTGAGGTGGGGTGTATTTAATGTAAAATTATTTCATTAGTGAAGATTTCTACTTCTCCTCTAGCTTTTGAGAGTGGTAGTGTTGCCCAGTTAAGAGTGTGAACTGTGGAGTCGGTGACCTGGGTGTGAATAACTGTTTCTGCCACTTCCTTGCTGTATAACCTTGGGCATTTTACTTAGTCTTTTCATGCCTCAATTTTCTTATCTGTAAAATTGAGATATTACCTATCTTTCAGAGTTGTTGCAAAGATTAAATGAATTCTTAAAGTGTTTATATAGGAAGCACTGTGTAAATACTAGATACATCATGAATTGAATGAAAAAATTTTCATGAACTATTGGTATGTAACATGAGTTCATTCATAAAATGTGTCTATATGTGAGTTTATAAAAATTCTGCTTATTGTTTATGTCTGATAGGTAGAACTGTTTTGGGGTATATTTGAATTATTTTTTTTATATTGCTTTTTAATTTTTTAATTTATTTTTGAGAGAGAAAGAGACAGAGCATGAGCAGGGGAGGGGCAGAGAAAGACAGAAACGTAGAATCTGAAGCAGGCTCTGGGCTCCACGCCTTCAGCACAGAGCCCGACGCAGGGCTCGAATTTGTGAACCACAAGTCCTTGACCTGAGCCGAAGTCAGCTGCTTAACTGACTGAGCCACCCAGTCACCCCTATATTTGAATTTTTTGAAACAACATTTCTTATATTATATTATATTATATTATATTATATTATATTATATTATTATATTATATTATATATATTGCAGGAAAAACTTTTTGTATCAATCAAAAATTCTTTTTAAACTTTGAAAAAGATGGCATCTAATGTTTAGACATGTTTTACCTTTCTTCAACTGTGATCTAGACGTATAAAAATAAATTTAAAGATCGTTTATAGAATATCACCTAGAGTGATCTACAAAAGTGACCAAAAATTATGATGTATTAAAAAATCTATTAGCTGAGGTCTCCCTTTCTTGAAGATGAGACTAAAGCATGCAGTTGTCACTGAGCAAGTTGATCTTTGCTTTTTAAAGACTCCAGCAAATATCTAAGTAAGTGATTTTCCTGTTGTGAATAATGAAAGATTTGCTGTTGGGATTATATTACGTATGTGCAATGTATGGCAGACCGAAGGTTGAGAATTAACTTGTAGGGAATGATGCCCTGCTCATCCGTCACCTTGTTTGGCTTGCTGTCCCTTCCCGCTCGCTATTGTGGTCATTCTCATGGCCAAGGCACGTAATGTTCTTGTTTATTAGCACTTTATGCCGTAGTATGTAGGCGCTACAGGCAAGTACCACAGTTGGAAATTCCCTTCTTCTTAATTATACTTCCTCAAAGTTCTTTCTCCCCTTTCTGAGTGATTTTCTACAACAGAGTCCTGGACTCGGACCTTAAGGTCATTTAACTGACCTTCATTTCTGCTTCCATTACTCAACTAAAAAAGTCTTCATTTTTGGTTCCCTGATTGTCATTTAAAATGTAATTTTGTACAGGGGCACCTGGGTGGCTCAGTCGGTTAAGCATCCAACTTCAGCTCAGGTCATGATCTCACGGTCTGTGAGTTTGAGCCCCACATCGGGCTCTGTGCTGACAGCTCGGAACCTGGAGCCTGTTTCAGATTCTGTGTCTCCCTCTTTCTCTCTCCTCCCCTGCTCATGCTCTGTCTCTCTCTTCTCAAAAATAATAAACGTTAAAAATTTTTTTTTTAATAAAAATAAAAAAAAATAAATAAAATGTAATTTTGCACAAAGATAAATGAAGTTATCTCTTCCCAGGATTCCCCAGACTCCATTGTTGTGTAGTATACCACTACCTTTATTTTCTTTTAACAACTGTTAATCCACATACCAGTAAATCAGCCTCCAGCTCTTCCAAAAATTGATGATTTTTGACACCTTCCTTCAGATGAATTTTATGTATCTTCTACCTTTAGTTAATTCTAATGTATTTAAGTATTTTCTTAAGATTATTATTCTCTAGTTTTTTAAAGCAAGTTGAAATTTTCCCTTAATTTAGCCATTGTATACAGGTATTTTGTTTGATTCTGCCTAAACAGTAGAATGCCTGAAATTATAGAAAAATCGGTGTATCCTCACCTCCTCAAAGTGTTTTCCAGTAATGAGGCAAAAGTATATATGCAGCTGCTACAGTAGGAAATCAGTCTGCTTGCCATTTTTTTCCTGTTCAGAACAAGAATAAAGCATAATGAGGCCCATAATGATTCTTGATAGCAATTATTTATGGGCACAGATTTTACTCACTGACAGTGCTAAAGTTTACCCAATAAACTAGTGATTTGTAACTGACATTTACAGGTCTGCAGATATTTAAAAAAAATTTTTATTGCGATGCATTTAACATATCACAATTCACCCTTTAAAAGTGTACAGTGTGCCTTGTTTTTTAGTGTATTCACAGACTGTGCAACCAGTACCACTGTCGAATTCTGGAAGACTTTTTAATTATTTGCTGTTTTATTTTGATATGACAATTTGATTCTGGTTTTCTTCTTGATAACACTTAGGGGAAAACAGCTTTTTAATTTAGTGTGCAAAATTTGAAACTGAGTTACTTGCCTGAAATAATAAGGAGCATTGAAGTCAGAATTACATTTCCAAATTGAGCCTCTGAAGTTCCTAGCTGAGTTTTCTGCTTGTGTTTCATCATGTGCTGTTCTTTGGCACATGTCTCGTCTTAAGCTCTTCTTACTTGATTCACAATTAATGGTAAAAATTAATTTATAATTGTAATTCTTACAGTTAATTGTGATCAGCTTTAAGTAATTAGCTGTTGGTCTGTGCTTGTAAACATTTCTGTGTAATTAGCTTTGTTTCCAGTGGCATCATCAGATGTTATTTCATAAAGACAGTACAGTATTTTGTTCTGGCTCAAGTAAACAAATACTTTCTTACTACCAAAGAAGCAACAACGTCAGAGGGGAATAAAAACCAAGCAGGTTCTCTGCTTGTTCTGTATTTGCTCCCTTAAAATACTTTTGATGCTCATTTATTTTTGTTCCATCAGTTCATTGAGTGCTTGTCTTATGTAAATTATTTCCTGACCAAACTCCTGTAAGAGGAGAAGTTAAAGGGGTCCTAGGTGCATATAATGGTGTGGTTTACACTGGTTGTGTACGTTATGCCACTTGTTTACATTTTGTGATTTCAGGAGAAATAAAATTAGATATACCATAGGAGAGAGAAAGAAATCTATTCAGTTCCATTTATTTAGTCAGCAAATATGTATTGAATATCTATGCTTGTGCCAAGCACTGTTCAGGTACTTGGAATATATCAGTGAATAAACAGGCATTGATAAGATGTCTGCCCTGAGGCTTATATTCTCTCATACGGGGGAGATGGGTCAGAAAGAGAAAACGTAAGAACGAATTAAGCAGATTATATAGCATGATAGATTTTTCAGTGCTGTGGGAAAACAATAAAAGGAGAGATTGGGACGGGCAGATTCTAAATTTGAATGGGACAGTCAGGGTAACCTCACTGAGATGACATTTGAACAGAGACTTAGAAGAGTTGAGTGTTTCCAAATGTCTGGGGAATAGAGCATTCCAGGCTCTGTTTGACTGCAAAGGGGGAGTAGGAAAATGAGGTGCTAGTAACTGGTGGAGAAAGTGAGGTCAGGGGATTTTTCTTTTTAAAATGTTTATTTTTGAGAGAGAGAGAGAGAGAGCAAGCACAAGTGAGGGAGGGACAAAGAGAGGGGGAGACAATCCCAAGCAGGCTCCAGACTCTGAGCTCCGAGATGTTAGTGCAGGGCCCAGCTGGGGACTCAGACCCACGAGCTGTGAGATCATGACCTGAGCCCAAGTCTGCTGCTTAACTGACTGAGCCACCAAGGTGCCGCAGGGGATTTTTTTTTTTTTTTTTAAGTGGGAGAAATAAAGCATGTTAGTGGAAATAAGGGTATGCTGATAGGACTCAATATAGCAGAGGCAGAAAAATTGACACAGGAGAGGGAAACAAGCATTGTGGGAACAAAGTCTTCATTTGGGAAGTCGAGGGGAAGAAATCTAGTCCATGAATGGGAAATGGTTTTAGAGTGGAACTTGGACATTTAGTGTGTAAAGCGGATAGGTATTTTATGTAGGCAGCTCTTTTATATATATATATATATATATATATATATATATATATATATATATGTATATATATATACATATATATGTATATATATATACATATATATGTATATATATATACATACATATTTACATATATATACGTATATATATGTAACTTTCTCATGTCTGAAGTCTTCACGCTTGTTAAGTCTTAAGAAACAAATGAGAATTTTCATAAAGATGCAGATGACTTTGTTAGGCAAATAAAGCCCAGTTTTCTCTCTCTGTTTTACAGATGTGATCTATGTTATCTGTGATACTGGGACTTTCTGTCTTGCTAATGATAATGACTTAAAGGGTGTCTATTAAATCCTAGCTGAATAAGTTTTTTATAACTGCTTTGAAAAAGCAGTGATTATGGTTTTAAGGTTGGTTGTGTTCTACAGCCACTAGAAAGTGGAGAGAGAAAAGTCATTGCCCTTGAGAAACACTTGTAATCAAGTAGAACTCAGACTTGGGAAGTCTGTCATGACTGCCGGAAGTGTCTATTTTTAAGGTTTTATGCTTTGCTAATACCAAGCTGTATTGGTTTTTCCTACCTTCCGTTACTTTCTGAGTAGCTGTTAAACTACTATAAGTGCCATTTGAAGTACCCTGGTTCTCAGCAGCAAACTTGGAAAATTTGCTTTGTTTCTGCCAGGAGAAAAGTTTTGAGTTACTTGATCATTGAAATCAAATAGTGATATTTCCCATATTGTTCTAAAATGTTTAATCTTATTACAATAGTTTTTTTGGTTTTTTAAAAATATTTACGTTGAAGTGTATAAATATAAAGGAGTGACATTTATATCTCCATCCCTTTGGAAAGGCATCGAGACAAATTTAGAATATATTAGATTTATGCCAATCAACCAAATAGATAAATCATGTTTAAGGTTTTAAAATGATTTTTCAACTTACATTTTTGTCTGTGAACTTGGTCATTGCTGAGTATCTCAAAAATGTTTTCATCCCCGTAGGTAATCAATATTCGCCATTATTCAATTTTATTTTATAAAAAGAACATACGTTGCAGTGGTTCATTTATTTCCTTTTTTTAAAACCTTTAAAAATTTCTTTTAAACTTTTTTTTTTTTATTTTAGAGAGTGAAAGAAAGCAGGGGAGAGGGGCAGAGAGAGACAGAGAGAATCTTAAGCATACACCACACTCAGCACTGAGACTGACATGGGGCTTGATCCCATGACCCTGGGATCATGACCTGAGCTGAAATCAAGAGTTGGACGCTCAACTGACTGAGCCACCCAGGAGTCCCTGTGTATTCATTTCTTAGTGTCTTTACTTACTCTGAGCATTTTGAGCCGTCATTGTTATAATCTTTATTTTCTTTAACACTGATTGTGGGCTTTCTTAGAACCAGATTCAAAGGTAGAATTTTTGTTTGTTTTGTGTGATTTTTTTTTTTTCTTTTTTAGTTTTCATTTCTACTATACTTTTGTATAACACCACGTGGGTAGTTTTAGATAGTCTCTTTTTCTGTGGACAGGTAACCTCTTTCTAATTTATAGTGTAAACTGAAAGGAATTTTTAATATAATACAAAATAACAATGTTATACAAAAAAACAACAAAATAACAGTATTATACATTTTGTCAGTGCCTAGTTTGTGTATATTTGATATTAAGGATAGCAATGCTGATCTCTTAGCAGATTGTCTTCTCCACCACCCTAACCTCCCCATAAATAAAAATCTTTTTCCCTTTTTAAAATTATCTTTGTACTAGGAGTATAAAATTTAATAACTTGGGAACTCCCAACTCTTTTGAGAGTAGCATCTACTGTATTTTTGTGTAGTACTGGGATGTTTCATATAGGGCCTTAAGCTTTTTGAGTATTGTGTTCTTTCCAAGAGATTTTTAGGAAAATGATGTGCTTTCTTTTCATGATAACCCTTTTTATTATTCTTTAGAAATTTAGAAAATTATATAAAAATTTAAATTTGCCATTCTGTAGGTTTTTGAAAATGGGATAAGATTTCTGGAATACCTGTATTTATCAGCTTGGTATGCTCATTCTCTGTGAAGATAAATGGAAATATCTTTTTTTTTTTTTCTTTTCCTAGACCAGAGGAAGAGTCTTCTTCATCCTCCAGTGATGAAGATGAGGATGATAGGAAACAGATTGATGAGCTACTAGGAAAAGTTGTATGTGTAGATTACGTTAGTTTGGATAAAAAGAAAGCACTGTGGTTTCCTGCATTGGTGAGTAACTTCAGTATTAAAGAGTTTAACTTTCTTTTTTTTTTTTAAAAATTTTTTTTTTTTTCAACGTTTATTTATTTTTGGGACAGAGAGAGACAGAGCATGAACGGGGGAGGGGCAGAGAGAGAGGGAGACACAGAGTCGGAAACAGGCTCCAGGCTCCGAGCCATCAGCCCAGAGCCCGACGCGGGGCTCGAACTCCCGGACCGCGAGATCGTGACCTGGCTGAAGTCGGACGCTTAACCGACTGCGCCACCCAGGCGCCCCAAAGAGTTTAACTTTCAACTATTTAAGTTCATGAAGAGGACAACTGATAATCTTACTAGTATTTTTCACAAGTACAAAGTGGGGAAATGGTTTTAGCATCATTTAGTTTACACAAATATTACTTTCAAAATTGTCTTTGAGTACCAAGAACTCTTGAAGTCATCTAAGAAAGGCCAAATTTTGGTAATTTTAGAGGCTAGGTATATGAGAGTTCATTATACTTCTCTTTCTATTTTGGGTAGAAAAGTCATAATGCAAATTTTTACAACTCCTAAATTCATCATGCAGAAGATTGCAGAAGAGGAGACTTTCTTTTTCTACTGTTAACTAAAATGATGTCTGTCTATCCTCTTTTTCAGTGAACATGTTTTATATTCTTTATCCTGAGCTCCGTTCAGTGTTTTGCACAAAATAATTGCCCAGTAGATGCCCGTTCTTTCAGTTAAAACTTAACATTGTATTTTATAATTAAAACTAAAGAGGGTAATTATTTGTTTTAATAAATATAAATGCTTTATGATACCTTTGTACCTTTGCATATATCCATCTGTCCATCCAGTATTTATTGGATGCCTGTTGTATGCAGGGACTGTGCTAAGACCTTTACAGGGACTATGAGGCAGGTATTATTATTTATCCTCACTTAGTGATAAGGAAACTGAGTATTGGAAAGTCGAAGTAAGTTGGGTAATAAACTGAAAACTTAAGTGTCAACGTATGAGATCATTTCTTTTTTCCTTAAGCACTAAGATTTCTTTGTAAGAATTTCTTTTGAAAACATTTTTTTTTTCAATGTTTAATTATTTATTTTGAGAGAGGGGTGGAGGAGTGGAGAGAGAGGGAGAAAGAATCCCAAGCAGGCTTCACCCTGTCAGTGGAGAGCCCAACACAGGGCTTTATCTTAGGAACAGTGAGATCATGACCTGAGCCAAAAATCAAGAATTGGATGCTTAACCAACTGAATCATACAGGTGCCCCTGAAAACATGTTTTGTTTTGTTTTTTAATGTTTGTTTGTTTCTGAGAGAGCATGTGCATGCACGAACTGGGGAGGGGCAAGGAGAGGAGAGAAAGAATCCCAAGCAGGCTCCATGCTGTCAGCACAGAGCCAGTAACGGGGCTTCGATCCCACAGACGGTGAGATCATGACCTGAGCTGAAAATCAAGAGTTGGACGCTTAACCAACTAAGCCACCCAGGCACCCACAGCCCAGGCTGTGCTAACAACTCAGAGCCTGGGGCCTGCTTTGGATTCTGTGTCTCCCTCTCTCTTTGCCCCTCCCCTGCTCATGCTCTGTCTCTCTCAAAAATAAATAAACTTAAAAAAAAAAAGTTCTTTGTGTCTTTTTCTAAAACAACAGGAATATTAATTTTTTCACTGTTAGTATATTCAGTATTATGATTCTCTCACCATAATTTCTGAATAGTTTTCTTGATGATGGGAAAAATATTTAAGGATTTATGATGTTGAATTGTCAGTAATCTGCTTAGGAACCATCTCATTATCATTTAAAGAATCTTAGAATTATTCATATATGTAATCCTTCCCCCCAAAGTGAGATCTTTTGGACAGTGATGAGTACTTTTTGTCAACTAGGGTGTAAACTTGTGTTCTAAATCAAGCAATCTTGACATAATAACATAAATAGTATTTGGGTTTCAATTTTTAAAATTAGTTTTTATAAATTGAGTAAATTTTACGAGTGTTTAGTAACATCATGCTAGGAAACAGTCACGTACTCCGAGGACCTGTGAGCAACCTCCATGGGTTTAGCATCTCCCCTGGCCAGGCACTGTGCTGAGCTTGTCAGTATAAACAGTCTCCTTTATTCCTGAGACTGAAGATAAGTGGTATTTACCCCCATTTTAAGAGAAGGAAATCTTAGCTTCCATGACTCATGCAGTTGTCTTTTTCAGTTTCCTTCATGGTTTCTCCTCTAACCAACCTTGAAATGTTGCTGTTCAAGGTTCAGAATATATCCTCTGTATTCTCTTTTGGGTGATCTCATCCCCTTTTATAGCATTGGTTGCAGAGTTAACAAACTGAAATGCCTTAGGGACCAAGAAAAGAACATACATGGGTGAACAGGATGAAATACGGATTATCATTCTTGTGGCAGAATGGAAAGTGATCCCACTTAACACACCACCAGCAGCATCGGCCAAAGCTATCATATATGTAATTTTTGAAACCCATGAGAAAGTGTGATTCCTTCAATAGCTCAGTTGGTCAAGTGGAGGACTGCAAAAACCATGAGGAAAAAAAGGTAGATTTTATTCATAGTTTTAGACCTAAGTTTGAGACCCTTAGTATTTAGGCTGTTGACTCCCAAGTTTATATCACAGTTCAGACCTCCATTGTGAGCTCTAGACTTGGGTATCTCTCTATTTAGTATCTCCATTTGGATGTCCTTCAGCCACCTCAAAACTTAATAAATTTACAACTAAATGTATTCTCTCCTCCCTTCTTCCGAAACTTGGCCCTTCTCCATTGTTTCCTCTCACAGTGAATGACATCATTTGCACAAGACAGAAACCTGAGCATCCCTCTGCTTGCTCATCTCTTCACTTCCCTAATTATCTCTCATAGTTCTCTTTTCTTTAATTTGCCATTGCCACCACTCTGCAGCCAAGTCACCACCTCTCACCTGGATGTTTTAATTCCATTTTAATAAATAAATAAAAATAATTGTAACTTAATTTTATTTTTATTCTTTTTTAATGTTTATTTTTGACAGAGAGAGAGAGAGACAGACAGACAGACAGACAGACAGACAGAGCGTGAGCGAGCATGAGTGGAGGAGGGGCAGAGAGACGGGGAGACACAGGATCTGAAACGGGCTCCAGGCTCCGAGCTGTCAGCACAGAGCCTGACACAGGGCTCGAACTCATGGACAGTTGAGATCATGACCTGAGCTGAAGTCAGACACTCAACCGACTGAGCCACCCAGGCGCCCCTATTCTTTTTTTTAAAGTTGGATTAATTTAAATAATCTGTGTCCCACATGGGGCTTGAACTCAGAACCCCGAGATCAAAACTCACTTGCTCCTCTGACTGAGCCAGCCAGGCACCGCCTAAGTAATTCTTTAAAAGGCGAAGCAGTTACAACATTATCCTTCCTCAGAGCCTTTCCTTAAAGATTTTAGATTTTATTCTAAGAATTAACCAGAAAATCTGAACCCTTTCCATCTCTCTTAATCACTCCAGGCAGAAAGTTAGCCACACTGCCCTTTTGCTCTCTGGAACAGGGTTCCACTGCTTCCTGTCTCTGACGCTTCCTGTGATTAGTTTCCTCTGCTTGCAGTGCACCCCTTTGCTGCATATACATGCGTACGCGTACATCCCGTGTCAAGCCACCTCCTACTCAGGCTTGAAAGCTGAGCTTAAATGTTGTGCCTTCAAGGAAGTGGTCCTGTGGGGTGCCTGGGTGGCTCAGTCGGTTAAGCGTCCGACTTCAGCTCAGGTCACGATCTTGGAGTTTGTAGGTTTGGGTCCCACATCAGGCTCTGTACTGACAGCTCAGAGCCTGGAGCCTGCTTTGGATTCTGTGTCTCCCTTTCTTTCTGCCCCTCCTCTGCTCGCTCGCTCTCTCTCAAAAACAGATAAACATTAAAAAAATTTTTTTAAAAAGTGGTCCCTGATTACCTAGATAAGGACTTAACGCAATAGCAGTTAAATCAGTGTGTACTCTCTTACTTAGTGCTTGTCTTCCCAACTAGAGTACAAGCTCCATGTAGGGAGGAGCGGTGACTGTCTGTGTTCTCTGGCATCTAGTACAGTACCCTGATGTGGTAGTTAGTATCTATAGCATGATTAGACCAAATATTAAGTGTTCACTTCAGAAATTTTTTACATTTATTTTGGGGGAGAGGGAGGGAGAGAGAATCCCAAGCTGGCTCTGCGCTGACAGCACAGAGCCCAACACAGGGTTCAAACTCACAAACTGCAGGATCATTGCTATGAGCTGAAACCAGGAGTCGGACGCTTAACCAACTGAGCGACCCATGGCAGGCGTCCCTACTGGAGGACTTTTTTGAAATGACAAGGAAGTTTCCTTGGATGCTAATACATAGAGCAGACTTTTTTCTTTTTTTTAAAATGTTTTAATGTTTATTTATGTTCAAGTGAGAGGCAGAGTGCAAATGGGGGAGGGGCAGAGAGAGAAGGAAACACAGAATCCGAAGCAGGCTCCAGGCTCCTAGCGGTCAGCACAGGGCCTGACGTGGGGCTCGAACTTGCGAACTGTGAGATCATGACCTGAGCCGAAGTCAGACGTTCAACCAACTGAGCCACCCAGCCGCCCCATGTAGCAGACTTTCATCAGTGAGTTTATTCACAGTGCCGTCAGTATTTAAGGAATGCCTGGTGCACTGCAGTTGCTGTTACGGAAAATGTGAACTAACTTTTTAAAGACGAAATTAGAACTCACCTGTTTCTAGCTCCTTTCTGACCTGTGGTGAGAATAAATGGCCTTTATGTGCCATTGTCATTTTTCAGAGCTAATGAGACTGTCCTTAAAACAAACCTGTCATACTTATTTAGCCCATTTTTCATTGTTCCTGGTATACATAGTGGGCTGTCTTGGAATTAAAATACTAAAAGTTTTTTTTTTTTTTTTAATTTTTTTTTTTAACGTTTATTTATTTTTGAGACAGAGAGAGACACAGCATGAACGGGGGAGGGATAGAAAGAGAGGGAGACACAGAGTCGGAAGCAAGCTCCAGGCTCTGAGCCATCAGCCCAGAGCCCGACGCGGGGCTTGAACTCGCGGACCACGAGATCGTGACCTGTGCTGAAGTCGGACGCTTAACCAACTGAGCCACCCAGGCGCCCCAAAATACTAAAAGTTTATAAGCGTCTTGCATTAGCCTTAAGGAAGGAATGCTTGAACCTCACTTTAAATAGCAGCTGAGGTGACTCCAACTAAAGTAAATCTTCTTCTGTTAGTAATAAATCTTATGTAGCCTCCAGAAAGGTATCTTCTTTATAACATTTACTTTTTAGAGTGGGTAGCATTGGGAAGAAATTTTAGTGCCTGTTATGTATATTTAAATGTAAGTAATAAGTTGAACTCATCTCTACCTTTTTTAAGTTAGAGACTGCTCTGATACTTGCTCCCATTTTGGTTTCTGTTCTCCTAGCCATGCTGCAGACTCTCTGGCTTTAGCTCTTTTTTCCACCCCAGCCTCCCCTTTCATTCCAGTGTTCTGTTTCTAACTAGAACTTGGTCCACAGCTTCAGTCGAGCCATGGCCACGCTTCTGGTTTCAACACCAAGCCAGTGCCAGAAACAATGTGGGGAATCAAGAAAGCTGGAAGGATATAGGATGTAAATTTAAAATCACTTGTGTGTATTTTCATGTGTGTTTACCTGTTTACCCTACAAACTAAAATTCATTTTTAAGCTTTAAGCTGAAACTATCTTTTATTTAAAAAAAAAATTTTTTTTAATGTTTATTTTTGAGAGAGAGAGAGAGAGCCCAAGAGAGGGAGACAGAATTTGAGGCAGGCTCTAGGCTCTGGGCTGTCAGCACAGAGCCTGAGGTGGGGCTTGAACTCACGAACCAGGAGATCATGACCTGAGCTGAAGTCAGACACTTAACCGACTGAGCCGCCCAGGCGCCCCTGAAAAACTGTCTTTTAAAAGGATTTTAATAATTGATACATAACTGTAAATGTGCTTTTAGTTTTAATAGTTTACACTTTTTTGTTTTTTAAAGGTGGTTTGTCCTGATTGTAGTGATGAAATTGCTGTGAAAAAAGACAATATTCTTGTTCGATCTTTCAAAGATGGCAAATTGTAAGTATAATTCACTGGAGGTTAAAAATATGCTGTTTTTCCAAGTTAGGATAGTAAATGATAATAAATTAATTATTTCCAATGACCTTATGCTTTTACTTTTCATCATACAGAATGTTTGGAAGTGTGATCGTTTTTCACATTATCATTTAAGTGGTCTTACAGTATGCCTTACTTGTTTATTTTGTTTTTTTTCTAAACTCCCAGAGTTTGTCAGTATTTCCCTGTATAGTATAATAGCTGGTGATTTGTTCAGGCACATTTAGATATATCTACTGTATCTAATATTTGATCGCTATATTTATTGATGTCTTTACTATTCTGGAATATTTAATTGGGCCCTAATATTTTTAGTTCTAATGGTTATACTGATACCTGTTGTGTAACATTCAACTTGTATAGTAGCCTGTGGATTAAAATGGGTTACTGCAAATGTATTAAGTGTTCAAGTGATTTTTCATATAGAGCCTTTCTGGAACTGAGTTATGAATTTCTGTGGTTTTTTTTCCCCCTTTAAGAATTATGTGACTAGAAAAGTCATGTATTTTATACTTGGCCTTATTCTGTGTTTATACCTTAAAAGGGTCATCACATTTTAAGATTGGTGTTTGGGTTTTCAGGTTCTAGAAAGTGATTTTTAAAAACAATTTATGAAATCCACTTTAACAAAATGGAGATAATCAGGAATTTGAATATTAAAATTGAATACTGGTTCAATGGTATTAGGAAATTATTGTTAACTTTTAATGTGTAGTAATGATATTGCTTATGATTTAGAAAACATTTTTTTTAATGTTTATTTATTTTTGAGAGAGACAGAGACAGAATGCGAGTGGGTTGGGGCAGAGAGAAAGGGAGACACAGAATCCGAAGCAGGCTCCGGGCTCTGAGCTGTCAGCACAGAGCCTGACACGGGGCTCGAACTCACAAGCTGTGAGATCATGACCTGAGCTGAAGTCGGATGCTCAATGGACTGAGCCACGCAGGCGCCCCTGTTAATGATTTTTAAAAAAGAATTTTCTTTTAAAACTCATGTGAAGTATATCACAAATCAAATTATATAATATCTCAAATTTCCTTCAAAGTAATCCACATGGGGTGGGAGGAAGTAGGTAGGGGTATAAGTGAAAGTGACTGACTTTATGATTATTGTAGTTGGATAATGGGTGTATGGTGTTTCATTGCACTGTTTTATTCTCTTTTGTATGTATTTGAAATTTTTTGAATAAAAATTAAAAATAGGCTGGCTGACAAATGTATTTGGAATAGTTTTCTGGCGTTTGTAGATTGATACAGACCAAATGCAGAAGAGCTGAATGATACTGAAGGATGATTTATTATTGTAAAATAGGAGATGAATGCGATACATATGATAGAAATTCTCCCAGTTGCTTACATCTGACTCCCTCCCTCCTTATGATTGGGGAGTTCCATAAAAGACTAAGTTATATATTAGAAGTTTGCTTGTGAGCCTAGAATCCAGCTTAAAAACAGTTCTTAGAAGAACATTTATAGTATAAACAAGTACATTTTCTTCCAGTCTTAAATTCAGTAATTTCTTGTGATTATTCCAAGACAATGGCAAATTCTTACTATTTGACTTCTTTTTTTATTGGATTGATCCTGCCATCAAAGTATTTTCATTTACTGTTATTTTCATTAGCCTCCCTGTTTTCAGTGTTACATTTAGCCAGGGACTCCTGATATTTGAGAATATCTTGTTTGAAAAACACCTCTCAAGGTGGGTCCTTCTGTAGATGATGACCTATTTCAACATTCTGCTTAGCATTTTATTGGGGAATTGCAGCACTGTGCAATCACTTTCATTGTAAATGTTAATGTTTTCATATTTTTAATATTTTTCTGTAGTGTGTAATTCAACTCTTAATTTCTCTTGTGTTTTTTGTGGCTTTTTTTTTCTTTAAAATTAAAAAAAAACTAATGTAGTACTTCAGTGCCAAGAAAGGATGTCCATGAAATTACTAGTGACTCTGCACCAAAGCCTGATGCGATATTAAAACAAGGTAAGGATAATCTTGGAATAGTTTATGGTTAACTTAACAACTGCTGAAGTGTTTTTGAAGATCAAACTTTCTTTTGCTCTTTAAAAAATGTATTTTGGGGGCATTTGGGTGGCTCAGTCAGTTAAGCATCTGACTTTGGCTTGGGTCATGATCTTGTGGTTCATGAGTTTGAGCCCCGCGTTGGGCTCTGTGCTGGCAGCTCAGAGCCTGGAGCCTGCTTTGGATTCTGTGCCTCCCCCTCACACACACACACACGCACACACACACACACATTCTCTCTCTCTCTCTCTCTCTCTCTCTCTCTCTTTCTCTCTCTCTCTCTTTCTCTTTCTCTTTCTCTATCTCTCTCTTTCTCTCTCTCTCTTTCTCTGTCTCTCCCCCTCTCTCTCTTTTTCTCTCAAAAATCAATGAACATTAAAATAAACAAATAAATAAAATAAAAAATAATATTTTTTATAATCCTGTCTTTGAAGTTATAGTTGGTTCTGTGTGAATTATACTTTTGTAAACCTAGGTGTCTTTTGTTACTATAGGGCTTCTTTTTCTTTCTTAGCTTATAATCAGGGGCAGTAATCTAAAAGTGGCAAAGAACTATATTACCAGCTAATTACTATAGCCTTGCTTTTGCCTAGTAAATAAAATACTAGTTCCTAAGGATGGTAGAAACAGAAGTCAAAAGTAGTTTTGATTTGGCATGTCTCATAGTGTAACAGTAGTCATATTTTATTGAGCAATATATCATAATTGCATTTTTTGCTTGGTTTTTAGCTTTGTAAATAACTTTATTTTCCTTTCACCCATATTCATCAAATCTAATAGTATGCTATGTAGACTGGTTAAAAATCACTAAGAATTTGTGGCTTAGAGTTTATTTCCATGTATTATAAACTGAAAATAACTGTGTCTAGCTAATTTTAGTTGAAGCTGATTATTACTTTAATTTTAATTCAGGTTTAACTAGAAATGAAGCTAATGCGTATTTATAGAATATCTTCAGCTATAACGTATGTTCATTACAGCGGCTTTGTGCTTGATATATGATGCTGATTCATAGTCATTTGTTGGACAAATGATCAGAAATGTACCAGTCTTAAAGTTGTTTTTACTAGGCATGTTTAGTTTTTGTGTAAAAGAAGAAAACCGTTCTTTGTTTGAACCTAAGTCCCCTTCAGTAGCAGCAGTTCGCCGTCTATAAAACGGGTGCCCGATGCTCCGGATGGTTGGGTTTGAAATGAGTTACTACAGTGCGCAGTGCCTGGCACGTAGCAGACACTTCACAGATGTCAGTGGTGTTAGCACAGTAGTTTTACTTTTTTTTTTTTTTAATCTTTTTTACTACTATTAGACAAATCAGTTGTCTTAATTTCTCCAGTTCACATAGTTTATGGTCCTCTTTCCAGCCTTTGATCAGGCACTTGAATTTCACAAAAGTAGAACGATTCCTGCTAACTGGAAGACTGAACTGAAAGAAGATAGTTCTAGCAGTGAGGCAGAGGAAGAAGAAGAGGAGGAAGATGATGAAAAGGAAAAGGAAGATAATAGCAGTGAAGAAGAGGTAATTAAAAATGGTTGATGTCTCCTAAAATTAGAAATAACACTTCAGTTTCCTTTGTGAGTTAGGATTTGGCATGAAGTCGTCAATCACTTAAGTATTTTTAGTATTAGAGATATTTCATAATAAAACTGTGTTGTGATGTCCGCCATAACCAGGTAGTTTGCTTGTTTACTTAAAATAGAAATATAGTCTTGTGAAATTGAAAATACTAAATACAGTTATTTCAGTAATCTCAAAAATGTTTCTTAATGATGATGTGCTTTTTTTGGTTTATCAGATAATAAGGGAAATACACACCTAACGTAGCAAATCTCTCCTTTCATGTGCTTTTTCATCATCCTGTGGACCACTGTCACCTGGTACAGTGTTTTCATCTGCATATTTTATTGAAATACCTAGAGAAGTATAAAATACATCTTCCATCTAGTATTAGAAGAATAGTCAGCAAAAAGGATTAATACCTTTAATACCTCTTTGATTCAGAAAAACATAAATAATTACGTCTAACACAGATGAGAGGCTAGTTCTAATTAGATCATAAATAAGTCATCTGTGAATTTGTATGGATCAAGTAGGTGAAGTTTTAGATTTTATTATAACTGGTACTTTATAAGTACCAACAAAAGCTGTCCATGGTATTACTAGTGACATTGTACCACTGTACTCTTCAGTGGTTTGTTGAACGATTTCATAAAAGTTACTGGTGAATGGTGTAGGTAGTGAAGGCTGTATATTTGACCTTGAAGTGAATTGGAGTGAATGTTTTCAGGAAACTAAGTAAGTTAATCTCAATATGTAATATTTTCGGTAAGTTCTGAAATTCTGCCATTTAATTGTAATAAACAACTATTCATGAAATAGGATTGTTTCAGAGTTTATGTTTTATGACCTAGTGGCTGTGATGACAATGTGTAGTGTAAAAGTTTCTCAGCTCCAGTCTTCTCCCGCTCCCGCTTTTTGTTTAAAATGCTAAAATGAACAAGCAGTCCTTTGCTTCAAACTTTCCCAGTAGCTTCTCAAGCTTCACTTACAGAACTTCTTTTACAATCCAGTCCTGCCTTTTTACCACTTCTCTTGGTGTACCTTGCCATTTTGAACTTGATGCTGTGGCGATATTAAATTACATACCTTGCCTCTTCCCAGCCTGTACACATACCAATACCTCTGCCTACAGTGCTCTTGCCTTTCCTCCCCCAGTTAGCCTGGCACACTCCCGTTCAGTTTCAAAACCCTACTAACACGATCCCTCTGTAAAGGGAAACCTGTGCAGCATCACCTCCCTCACCTCAGGAAAGTTAATCGCTCCATTTGCTTAATTACTCCCTTTCCTTGTGCATGTTTTTATCATTTACACACACGCACGAGCACTTATTGTCAGTTTTCTCCCCTGTAAGCTCCTCAGGGGTTTGGTGTTCCCTGTGCTCCTACTCAGAGTGTCTCATAATGTATAACTTGTAAATATATGATGATCAATAAATATTAGTTACTAAAATTTTTATTGCTTAGATTTGTGTTTTAGAAATGTTTTGGTGAAAGCAAATCTGGTTTCCAGTTAATCATTTTCTTTTACGTTAAATACAAACTTCACTAAGTTTTGGGAACAGGAATAAGTTTGGCAGTTTATGAAAGCCAAATATTGTATCAGGGGGCATTTAAGATCATATCTAGAAAATAGGTTTCCTTAGATTTGTATCTGACTGCCTTACTAAAACCCACCTTCTGTGGACCATGTTTAAACTGAGAAGTGTAGATTTTTACATAAAGAAATTAATAATTGTCATTTATTCTTCTCTGCTCAACTGGCAAACTTAATAGTTTATCAACATGGATTTTTGTTTCTTGTTTTTACCTTGCCTTCCTTTGCTCTGCTAGCTTTTAAAATAAAGGGGCAGATGTCAAAACAATGGCATTAGACACATTTTTAAAGTAAAATGATATATTTAGGTTTATTTAGACTATCAGTTGAAAAGTATGGTCTGGAGTGTTACTGTCAGAAATACATTGGTTTCAGCCAGAGTAACTGCAGGTCCTAAGTGTACGTTTGGAATCACTTTCTTCACAGTTACTCCCGATCATGTTCTCTAACGGCAGGCTCCATCGCTCACTTTTCTTTTATCTGAGTCAGCACCTAGCACAGTGCCTACGCTCGCTGGTGCTCGCTAAATGGTTTGTTGAATGGATGATAGTCACTGAATCGACGAGTTCCTCCATCTCACCTACTACCCTGCTCCTTGCAGGTCGCTTCAGGACCAGCTCCCTAGTGCCACAGCCCCTGGCCACAGCAGCAAGAAGCTAGTCCCTCCCTTGTAATTGATAAATCGGGGAACTATTTTATTACTTGAAGATTTCCCTAAGTCTGAATCTTCAGGTATTGTAGATCAAGTTTCTTCCCCACTTTACTGATTTTGTTAGCTTGAAGTGCTGCACAGTGGGGCTGTATATCATGAAGGGTACTTGGAGTTACAGCTAATGGGACCCACACGTGTATAGTTCTGGAGGAGCAACAAGATAGTCTGTTGTGATGTGAAACCCTGACCCAATTTAATATAAGTGAGAGTAGGTCTTCTTGAGCCTGTGGCCCTGACTTAAAGAGTAGATAGATCTCTGATATGGGAAAAAGCTCATGAACCATCTTGCTAGTCTTATTTCGTACTTCTTATGTGAGAATTTACATTTGGCATTATCGCTGTTGAGATACCTCTTAAGGCATATTCCTTTGGAAAGCATAAAATGTCTAGACTTGCCTGGTTTTGAACATCTTAGTGTTAAGAAATAATTTTTACTTGGTAAAATGTCTTTGAAATATTTTAGTAAATGTTAGTCTTTGCTTTTAGTAGGAAATCTTGTGTTATTATGATGTTTAATTGAGGAAAATAACATTCTATTCTTCTGTGACTAAAATTAGGAAGAAATAGAACCATTTCCAGAAGAAAGGGAAAACTTTCTTCAGCAGTTGTACAAATTTATGGAGGATAGAGGTGAGTTTTATTTTTAAATGTGCTACCTGTACAACAATACCCATGAATAAAAAAACCATGAAGAATTCTGTTCACTAAGCTTCATGTCACTAATAATCATGGCTGCCTTACTGCCTGCCAGCGTCACCAGCACCTGGCATAGTACCTGGCATATAGTACATGGGAGGAGGAATTTGACAGTATTTTGATGGATATTATGGCCATGGACCCATATGGCCTGCATTCTGTTCTGCCTATCTGCCCTCCATCCATGAGTTCCCAAAGAACTCTTACGAGTAGGGAGCAGTAGCTGAATGGTAATCATAGTACCATTTTATTTGTACCTACATAGATTCCTCTAGTAAAAAGACTTCCTCTCTAGAATCACTGTTGGATATACCTTGGATGTGTATGTTTGTGTGTGTTTGTGTATGTGTGCATGTGAGTGAGAGCGCCAGAGAGACACCATACTCCCTAGTCTTCTTGTGACCCAACCACACAGAACGAAGCAGAGAATTAAACCATCCAGAGAGAGTCAGACATAGAGAAAGGTGGCAGAGTCTCAGGGTGAGCCTTGGCTTAGTCTTTTGAATCTACCTGGCATTGTTAAAGAAATACAGGAATCGAGGGAAAGAGGTATGGAAGTTGACCTTTCGTTTTCTGTAGTGACCTCGTCCTCTGGTAACTGTGGCTTTGTCACTCTCTTGGTAATCTGCTGTTCAGAGTATAGTGTCTCCTTTCCTGGGAAGATGCCAGAAAGGGAGTAGGGAGAGGCAGAAAGCTTTCTAGCTTGAGGAGAAGGACAAAATGAATGAATAATATTTGGAAGTGCCACTGTACTTTGGGAGTTATTTGGGGGGGATTAATATTTTTTTAAATCCTCATTTGTACTGTTGATATGTAGAAGTTGGCTGTCTTTTGCTCTCGTAAGTGATAGTGGCTGCCATAATGTAGGTATCTTTATTGTTTGATATAAAATGTCCTTGCTTTCTGTATTATTTTTTTGTACGAATGAGGGTTGGCCTAAGAAGGTAGGTGATTTCTTAGGCTTTTGTATAAGGCAAATAAAAAAGTGAAGGGGTGCCTGGGTGGCTCCATTGGTTGAGTGTCCGATTCTTGATTTTGGCTCAGGTCGTGATCTCACAGTTGGTGAGATCTGGCCCCATGTTGGGCTTTGTGCCGACAGTGTGGAACCTGCTTGGGATTCTCTTGCTCCCTCCCTCTCTGCCCCTCCCCTGCTCGTGAGCCTGCTTTTTCAAAATAAATTTTACAAACTTTAAAAATTTTTTGTTTTGTTGATATTTTATTTTGCTTTATTTGTTATTCTTTGTTCATCAAGGAAATGAAAATGGAGTGAAATCATACAAGGTTTCAAAAATCTGGTATGAGAAATTTTTAAAAAGGAAATGGGCTTAAGTGGTAGACATGTTTTTGATTAACAAGGGATTTTTTTTTCTCTTATACATATACTTTGCACTGTATATATTCAGTGGTAATATCTGAATCTTTTGTAGTTTTAAATAACAAATGCAGCATGGTTATAGTAAATTTTGTGTTTTCTTTAATAGGCACACCTATTAACAAACGGCCCGTACTTGGCTATCGAAATTTGAACCTCTTTAAGTTATTCAGACTTGTACACAAGCTTGGAGGATTTGATAATGTAAGTATTACAGTCAAAAGTGAAACGTGTTTTTCATGCAACATGTTTTCTTTTTTAAAAATTACCTAAAATTGTCTAATAAAAACCTAATAGTAGAAGGAGAAGAAGATGTAAGGCACAAGTTAGAAACAGAAACAGCCAGCTTCCTCAACCAAATTTAAATTTAATTAAAGAGCTTTTCAAACGAGCTTCCCGATTTACTGTTAAGTTTGTCAAACTTTCATAAACCACCTGTGTATGTGTGAGTCACAGCACAACTATATTGGTAGAAGTTCTTCCTGTGTCTCTTTTCCACTACACTGTAAGGTCCTTGAGAGTAGGGATCTCTTTTAATATTCTTTATTCTTAATCTCTTCCATGGTGTGTGATGCACACACATACACACACACATTTATGTATAGAAACATGCAGAAAAATCTTTGTTGAACTGAAGAAATTATCTTAAGGTTGCCATGATGTGTGGTGTCCATCCAATTAAGATTATTCGGGCGGGGGGAGTATTCTGTAGAAGAAAATGCTTTACTAAGATCCTTAGAACTACTTTGATTTATTAAATTTACAGGTTTTATGGGAACTAATACATTACTTAAAAATTTTGATGTGTCTCTTCATTACAAATTTTCATTTAGAAACCTGAATATTCTCTTATTTACTATGCCAGGTTTAATTTAAAAATCAAAAGGCCTAATAGCTCAACATTTGTACTTTTCTGAGATTTGTTAGAATACTAAAACTTACTGTAAAAGATTGTTGTAAGCTAAATTTTTTATTTAGAATTTATTAAGCTATTTTTCATTCCTTTGAGACTAGAACCAGTACATATAAACATATATTTCCATATGCTACATTAGTCAAAATTTTATTATATTCCCACCTTTTAATTGGGGAGTTTTCATTTTACTTTGTCTGCTAGATTGAAAGCGGAGCTGTTTGGAAACAAGTCTACCAGGATCTTGGAATCCCTGTCTTAAATTCAGCTGCAGGATACAACGTTAAATGTGCTTATAAAAAGTAAGTCATTGTACTTGATATACTGACATTCAATATTTTACCTAGAAAACAGGAGGCTAATTATTTCTTCTAAGAAATCAGAAATTTTTACTAATCACTTTATAATAGCATGTTCTGCAGTATTTTCTGTGAATACTAGATCTATGAGATATTCTGTAAAGAAAGTTTTTGTGGCCAAGAAAATTTGGAAAGTACTGTGTAGAGACTAAAAACCTCTTTTTAAAGTGTTAAAGGGGCACCTGGGTGGCTCAGTCGGTTTAGCGTCTGATCTCAGCTCAGGTCATGATCTCGAGGTTCATGAGTTTGAGCCCCGTGTTGGGCTCTGTGCTGACAGCTCAGAGCCTGGAGCCTGCTTCAGATTCTGTGTCTCCCTCTCTCTGCCCCTGTCTGTCTCTCTCCCTCTCTCTCACTCAAAATAAGTAAATAAATAAACAAACATTAAAAAAATAAAGTGTTAAAAAGTCCAGGATTGAATCCTGGTCCTGCCAATTATTAGCTTTTGTGCCCCTTGGACCATTTATTTGTTCTCTTAAGCTTCAGTTTCCTCATTTGTAAAATGGGATACTAGTGCTTGCCTCGTAAGATTATTCTGATGATTAAATGAGACTTCACATGAACTAAGAGGACTAGTGCTTGGCATATTAGAAGTGCTCATGGGGTGTCTGGGTGGCTCAGTCAGCTGAGCATCTGACTCTTGACTGACTCAGGTCAGGATCTCATGATTCATGAGGTCGAGCCCCACGTTGGGCTCTGTGCTGGACAGCGCAGAGCCTGCCTGGGATTCATCTCTCTCTCTCTCTCTCTCTCTCTCTCTCTCTCTCTCTCTCTCTCTCTCTCTCTGTCTCTGTCTGTCTCCAAAATAAAAAAAAAAAAAGTGCTCAAAAAGTTGATGCTTTACTAATACTTTTAATAGCTATTGTTGTTACAGTTACTTTATTTAAGATACTGGTTTTTTTTTTACTTTTGGCATAGTTTTTTTGTGACTTTGGTTTTTTTTGAAAAATGTTTCTATTTGGGTTAAAGAGAATGGGAAGAACTGAACTAGAATAAATTAGAATATTAATATGACTCAATATTTGAGAACTTAAAAGAAATAAACACCTTTTAAAAACCACCACTCTGTAGTAATAATTTGAAATGTTTTCCCAAATGTAATTTCTCTTCACGTTTCCAGATATTTATATGGTTTTGAGGAGTACTGTAGGTCGGCCAATATTGAATTTCAAATGGCATTGCCAGAGAAGGTTGTTAACAAGCCATGTAAGGAGTGTGAAAATGTAAAAGAAATCAAAGTTAAGGAAGAAAATGAACCAGAAATCAAAGAAATAAAGATTGAAGAGGAGGAGAATATAATACCGAAAGAAGAAAAGCCTACTGATGATGATACTGAAAGAAAAGAAAATATTAAACCCTCTCTGGTAAATCAGATACTGTTCATAGTGCTGTGCCTTCTTTGGTACATTGTCTACACTGTCTGTAACATTTTCATGGTTAACTTACTATAAAATGTTATACTTAATTTTTTGAGCATTTTCCTCGTTAAGTGCTATTTTTGTATTTAAAATAGTTGTTCGCTGTTTTTGCTTAGTGTGTTAGGAATGGCAGGAGTATCTTAAAATAGCTAACGCGTTTCTCAATATTAGTATTGGTTGGTACCGCCTTTTGCTAACAATTAGATCATGGAATTAGGTTGACAGTTTTTACTTTTGTTGGTTTAGTTCCTCTGATTTTTTTCTAGGGAAGTAAAAAGAATTTATTAGAATCTATACCTACACAGTCCGATCAGGAAAAAGAAGTTAACATGAAAAAAACAGAAGAAAATGAAAATCTGGAGGACAAAGATGAGGAGACAACTGGGGTAGATGAGTCCCTCAGCATAAAGGTAGAAGCTGAAGAAGAAAAAGCAAAATCTGGGTAAGAAATTTGTTTTTGGTTAAGATGCATTTTTTGGCTGAATGAATTCTTGTAATTTGCCCTTTGTGTGTGTGCGTGTTTGAACCTAAATTTGACAAAATATAGTGTAATTGAGAGGTTTGCATTTAGTATGTAAGTGCCATTTGCCTCCTTCAGAGACCCTACTAATGCAAATTTGTAGCAAAAGATCATGTTTTTGATCCATTCTTCTTGCTCTCATCATGGAAATTTATGAAATTTTGAGCTAGAAAAATACTTCTTACTACATTAAGCTCTGCTGAATAACCAGATAATAGAAATTTGGGAAGATGGCTTTCTGTATGTAATGTTTTCTAGATGGTATGTTGGCTCTAGATTTTAAGAATTGTGTTAATTTCTTAAGCAAAAAATAAGAATGGAAAAGTGCTAATAATTAGCTTTCACAAGGCCTGGATTGTTATATTGTGTTTTCTGTGACAGTAGTAATTCCTTATTTTGGTCAGTTTGGAATGATGAACTGTTTATTCAGCAATGTAATTTATGCACTGCCAGTGGACCCCTGGATTTTGTAGATGATCTTTGGCATCTAGTCATCGCTGAGGTTTAAAAAAACCCTACACATCCCCATCGTCAATGGTCCGTTTAAATAAGTACAACCAAATGTTTTTGATCATTTTAGTGGTTTCTGAAATTTGGCCACAGCATGCACATAGGCAGGGAAGGGAAGCAAAATATGCTTTGCAAATTTAGGGAAAGGTACTTGTTTAGTATACCTTGTTATATATCTTTGTGTACAAATGTCTATATCAAGTACTCCTTACTGCTGTTGGTGATTATTTCAGCTATTAAGAAACTTAGTAAGTATGTAGCTTTTTGCCTAAAATGTCTTGATTATTTTAGTGTCCTCTGAAATTTTGGCTGCAGCATACAGATAAACATGGGAGGAGAAACCTGGGTTTAGATGAATATAGTCTAAGTGTTTTTTCATTATACTTGGTTATAGTCCTGTGTGCACGTGTATATTTCAAGGTACTCCTTGCTGTTGCTGGAGACTATTTCAACTCCTAAGAAACTTAGTAAGGATTCAGCTTTTTGTCTAAAAATCTGATCTTTAAATTTGCATGTATTTCTGGAATATCTGCTGTGTGGGAGGCATTGTGATAAGCCTGTGTTTTCTCTTTGTCACTAATAATTATCTTATTTTTTCAAGTTGGTGTTTCAATTTATTTTCTGGTGTAAACTATATATTGTAGGTTTTAAAAAATTCTTCAACTCTATGGCTTTTTAATTTACTACATATATTTATTAATGTATCATACTACAAACTGAAATTTTCCTAGCCCGACAGCACTAATTTGGTAGTGTTATGTGTTGGGAATGTCCAAGATTGATTTCTGAGTTTTATTAGATAAGTGCAATAGAAAATTTGATAGTTATAAAGAATCATATGTGAGTATTTCTCTAGCATATAAAGTTTCTCTAAGTAATTACTAGTTACTGCCAGGAATTTGCCATGTCCTTTTTTCATAGTCTAGGTAAAGGAGATTAAATAAGTTAATTTAGGTGAAATGACCTGTTCAATGCCTGGCCCATAGAAAGTATTAATAAGTTAAAGTTTTTGTTTTTTTAATTTGTTCCATTGTATGGAGTGTGACATCAAACTGGGAAAATTTGATATTTGTGAATTCAGATGAAAAATATTGATACATTTGGTTTCCCAAAATAATAGTTCTTTAAAAGATGTGCGTGTGTGTGTGTGTGTGTGTGTGTGTGTGTGTGTGAGAGAGAGAGAGAGAGAGAGAGAGAGAGAGAGAGAGAGAGAGAGATCCACATCAACTTAATTTTTACAAATCTATATGCTGATTACATTTTATACTTCCAGAAGGTATCATTGTTGGCATTCTCTGTCTGATTTGGTGCGTTTTACCTTTGATTTTGCCAGTGAATTATTAGAGAAAGGAGTAGAATATTTTATTTGACTGATAGCAATTGTGTTGTTTGCTTCTTTAAACTTTAGTACACTAAGTGTTTTTCATTTGGTTGGTGTCTGAGGTTGACACTCAGTGTGAAACTTTTGTTTTCAATTTTTGATTGCTTTATTAATACAGAGTATTAGAGTATTACTCCAGATAAAATTAAAGACTGCCAGGCTGCACTAAAGTAGGATTGTGCTTCTTACTGGCATGAACCAGTTGTGCTCAGAGCATTGTGTAATGTAAGACCCAATTTAGAAGTTGTTTTCATTTAAAAACTCTCAGACTTTTTATTCTGTGTCTCTCCTTTCTCTGATATGATCATTCTGAGGTACATAACAAATATCTTTGGCGCATAATAAACAACTTCTTTTGTTGTGGCCACTAGAATACACTTCCTTTTCTCCCTGATACACAGAGATACAAGCTTATGATTTAAACAAGGAATATTCTTTCCAAAAAAATGTCTTAACTGTTTTAATTTTTTAAATACATATGAACATTTATTTAAAGTTGTTAATAATAGTTTATCATCCAAAATACCCTCTCTGGTAATTTCTTAGATATTTTAGCCATACTAATAATTATTTCTTCAGTACAGACATGTTCATGTATTTTTAATAATAGAGTTCTAGTTTTTTATCTCCAATTATAGCTGGTTTATTTAGGTCTTAATTTTGAAGTACCTATTCATTTGAATATAAATGAGTCTTTAAAAATAGAAATAATTCTTGAGATTCTGTAGACTTTGTGATGTATTTCAGAGAAAACTGATGCATTTGTTACTTTTGTAAACTTACACTTAATTTCACAGACTATTAGGCTTCCCTTCGCCCCTCCTGCCTCACAGTGTAGAAGGAAAGAGGTAGGAGAATAAAAACATTTTAGTGTTGCTCGTATTACTATAGATTGTTTCTGTTGCTTACGTAATATTAGGAGTGATAAAGTATGTTATTGCTAAAAAGGTTGCGTATAAGATTATGAAACAAATGATCAGTGGAAAAGGCTTTTTATATAAATATTACATTCATGAACTTTTAAAGCTTAATTATGTAACTGTCATGTAGTTTCTGTTTTATAATCTTTATTTGTCAGCTCTAAAGTGATGGAGTCTTTTTGAGAGAAAACTATTGTACTAGATATAGACATAGTTTTTATCTGCTGTGCAGGGTAAATACATAGTATTTATCTTGGGACTAAATATAGTTGAATTTCGTATTGAAGTCTTTTAAAAACTAAATCTAGTGTTTGGAAGATTTTCTCCAACTTGTTTAATATGGATTTGTGGCTAATATAAAATGAATGCGAATGCTCAGTTTTAAAAAGTGCACAATACTGAGAAGACTGAAATGGGCAACAGTGCTGCTTCTAGAATGATTTCCCTTTTAGTTTTGTGTTACTTGGACTTGGCCTGTCTTATACTTATTTCATTGGAACTTCGAAGTTGAGAGAGTCGGTAAAAGACTTTATACGCGGTAAAGAAACAGAAATTGTAGCAAAGTTTAGAAGAATAGAAAGAAAAAAATGATGTGATATTGATGTGAAGTTAGTCAAATAGTCCTGTGAAAGGTAAAATCATATTTCAGTTAGCATAACATTTGAAATTCTGGTTGGAGCACCTTTTGAACTCAATAAGACTAGCTGTTGGCTAGTAAAAGTTTTTGTTTTCAACACCCCGGGGCTGGAAATACTTGAATAAAAAATACTTTTTAGTCTGGAAATGGCTATGAGGTGTAAATGATTTGTGTTTTTGTCAACACGTTTGTGTAAATCACTCTCATAATAAACCATGAAAAAGTTGTTAAAGTTGACCTTAATAGTTTCTTATACAACTTCTCTTCTTCCGGCTGTTGGAAATTTTCTTTTAATGCATTTTTCAATCTTCATTTCCTCTAAATGTATTTCTCTATGACCACAGTCATCTTATACAGTTTTGGTTTTTAATGTTACATTGCAACCCAGAATTTCATGCACATGGAACCTGCCGTTCCCGGAGCAATCACAGCCACGATTTTTATCAGTTTATGTGGTTTGGAACTGAAAAGCTTATGAAGTGTCTTTTATTAACTGCAATTTTTTAAACCTTTCAAGAGATGAAACGAATAAAGAGGAAGATGAAGATGATGAAGAAGCAGAAGAGGAGGAGGAGGAGGAGGAAGAGGATGAAGAGGATGATGACAACGATGAGGACGAGGAGTTTGAATGCTATCCACCAGGCATGAAAGTCCAAGTGCGGTATGGACGAGGGAAAAATCAAAAAATGTATGAAGCTAGTATTAAAGATTCTGATGTCGAAGGTGGAGAGGTCCTTTACTTGGTGCATTACTGCGGATGGAATGTGAGGTAACTTGAGTTTCAGCTAGTGATTACTACCTAAAAACACTTCTAAAATAATTTTCTATTTTAAAAGTTAATTGACGAATTACAGACTTATTAGTTACTCTGATCGAGGTCATAGTACCATATAAAAAATCTGTAGATTTCAGCATGTAAATGCCTCGCTTAGTGACTTCCTACTTACTGTTTTGAATACTTAGAAGATACCCTTAGGGTCTAGAAAACTGGTATCTATACAGTTGACTCTTATGTTATACATGAAGATTAACAGGGACAGCAACATTATTGGTGAAATGATAGAAAAATCTTTTTTTTTTTTTAATTTATTTAAGTAGAAAAATCTCTTTTAAAGTTAAAAGAGTTTTGAGCTTCTTCATGTCTGTGAGTTAATTACCGGGCTTCTTTCTCTCTCGCGTTTTCAACTACATTGCCACAGTAACCTCTTCTTTGTAATCTGAAGTTGTCATGTGTCTTTCTTACAGGAGGCAGGGATTTCAAAGTCGTGATTTCTTAAGATGCATGAGTCATTTTAAGAGGGCTTTTATCTCTTCATTAACATCTCTTAGATTATAGTCTTGTTCAGAAGCCTCAGAAAGTTATTTGTATATTTGAGACGATATGGTGGAAATGCAATAAGCAAGTGTGCTTAACTAAAATAGGGTGCACTTTCTGACTGTTGATAACCCTAGGGATGAAAGGCAAGACTAAGGTTTGGTTTTAGGTGGTGTTCAGTGACTTCACTTCTTATCTTATACAAGTTTTCTTTGGTTCATCCAGAGAAATTTTGTATTGAATTTTATCCAAAATTGGCAAGTCTGTTTTAGGATCTGGTCACTTAAATTATCTTTTAAGAAAAACTATAAATTCGTTTTGAAATCTTTGATACTTTATTTGAAATACAGCTTGTGATAGCGTTGTTGCCCTTGAAAAATTCACCACAGAAGTTAGAAATGGTGGTTTTGTGGTGTGCCTAGTATCTTCAAGGAGGAATACAGTTCCCGTGCTTTTTATTTTAGTTGTATTCTGTGATTTAGAAAGGTGTTCAGAAAACATCATCTCAATTTCTGTTTCTTAAAAAAACTATATAGCCTCTGTTTCTTAAAAGTCCATTTTGTGTTGTCCTGCTGTGGCAATAGGAAGCTCTAGAAGCATGTCTAATCTGATTACCTTTCTTACTTAGAGAAAACTGCAATTCTGATCCATTCTGACGCTTGGAAGAAAATAACAATTTAAGTCATAAGGAAATGTTTAGAAGTTTTGTTTGGGGACTCGTTCTTTGTTATTTCTAACCAGCAAGTTTGGGATTTTAAGAATACTTTTAATCAGTGTTGTCCCGTAACATAAGCTTTTCCAAAGAGTCAGTTTTAACACCATGTGTAATTTATCCTTTTGTCTGTTGGCTCTTGGGCTGCTTTTGTGGTGCGTGATTTTCCTTACCTGAAGGGCTGGCTATTAATGATCATGTTCAAAGGAAGATACTGGAGATCTCAGATATAGCTGCTATAAGAATATTTTGCCCAGTTTTGACATTTAATCATTTTGATCTTACTAAATGATCATCATAATATAAATGTCAAGGGAGTTCCATTTATGCCTGGAGTGTACATGTTGAATACGTTAGTTTAAAATTAGGAAGGAAAAAATTGAATCAGGAAAAATTAATAATTACTGAGTAATGCCCACAAGAGATGTAAGAGCCACATCATCTTTTACCTCTCCTTTCAGTTCTTCTGCCCTTAGTTTATATAATGAGGTAGGTTTTCTAGTGGCCTTATTAAATGCTTTGTATTTCGTGACAGAACTTGCACCATTATCAGGGCTTGATTATTTTCTATTGTTCCATTAAATAAAGAGGCTTAGTAAGTGTAAGAATTGAGACATTCATAAAATTATTCTGCAAGTAGGACACAACTTTCTGTTTGTTTAAGAAAAGACTGAGTGAAGGAAAGAGTCCTCTTTCCGTCGGAACACTTGGATTTTAGGGGCCAGAAAGAGAATGTCAGTATTTTAGCTTTGAAATTGGTGAGGGGTTGGGGATGGTAAGGGAAGACTTTAAATTGAGACCTTCAAGTTTTTAATAATACAGAAAAGAAAACGAGACCTAGTTCAACAAGACAAGCTGATGTCACTGAGAAGGATGCCATCTACTCCTCACACCTCAAGCGTTTGTGTGGTCTGAACTTTCAAAAGAAGAAAACTAACCAACTTGACGAAGACCTGTAGAGTGAATCTCTTCATACTCCAGCAGCATAGAGAAAGCTGTACTTCTGTAGATTAGCAGTGAATTTTCATAGTCAGCATAACAATAGTCCTATTTCTCTCTGCAGTAATAACCAGAATCTCTTATTGATGAATAAGCAATAATTATGATTTTTGCTGCTCCTTCATGTCTGAAGCTAATCTAATGAGGACTGCAACAAATCCTCATCAGTTCTGCAACTGTGTTCCTGTTGTTTCAGTGATCTGCAGCTTGATCTTTGAATTTACACTTAAGAGATGTGAAATTAGACATGAAGATTTATGTATGAAGGTTCATGAAAATAGTTTTATCTTCAGTGGCAGTCATTCATTACTATAGCAATTTAGGAAACTTCTTATGGAGCTATTTGTGTGAGTTTTGTTTGATCTGAAAGGTCACTTTCCAGTAAACAAATTTTTCATAAAGAAAATAAGAGACTATCTTTCTTAGTTTAAAAAATGCTATTTTTCTGGTAATTTCTACATTTTACCTTTTTTCTAAAATGCTGTGTAAACCTTTCCAATAATACAATTTTCATTTGCACGCCTATTTCACATTTGAAAAATGTTAATTTTTGTTACACAAAAGAATAGTATTTGCGCCAATTTATTTTTACTACCACAAGAAGAAGACACATTTTTACAGGCTTACATCAGATTTACTGGAAATAGCCAGAACTCTGGATCTTAAACCACATAATGGCTTATAAATGGCATAATAGTGCTACAGAATTTGTCGGGTGCAGTGACCATATATAAAACTATTGTCCAACACAGTAGACTTCACTAGGTTGCCATGTGCTTGGAGGAAGTCAGTGCTTCTTTATGAATTGTATTTGATTCTTCTAAAAATAGCATCCAATCTAGAAAACTGGCAAAATACATAAAAGTAGAAAGACAACTAGTAATATTATAGTATCTTCTCTTGTAGACTTTTAAAAGACATTATACGTTTTTAAAAATTATAATCACACTTCAGTAATTTTTCATAGTAGGCTTTCTGCTTGTTTTCTCTGCGTGATGTTCATGCTTTATGGAAGTTCTTAGTTCATTAGCTAATTGATCCCCTTTGTTCTCGCTTCTAAGTTCATGCCGTAAACGTGGGATTGAGTTTTGAAAATCAAGTTACACTCTGAAATTCAGCTGCTACAATCTCTGTTGTGTGTGTGTTGGGTTTATCCTCGTTCCCAAACACAGCCAAGTGTGTTACAGCTTTCTGGGCAACTTGGCTTGCAATTTAAAATGCATCAGTGTTTTATCATGTATTGAAGCTGATTTGTTTTTCTCCATTTCCAGTTTGGCTTTCCGTAATCAAGGGGTTGGGAATTTGATTAGAGAATTTTTTTTTATATTAAGGCTCATCAACTACATGAAAAGGATACCCTCAAGTAAAAGAGAAAGGGAAAAGCAACACTAAAGTTTCAGCTGTAAAATTTCTAATTAGCAAATTAGTAGTTCTACTCCATTTTATAAGTTCTAGAAAACTAAAAATAAGATAAGTTATATTTGAAGATATTACTTGGCAATAAAAATGTATTTCATTTAAAAAATATTTTGTCTCTCAGGGTGCCTGGGTGGCTCAGTCAGTTCAGTGTCCCACTTCGGCTCAGCTCATGATCTCACAATTTGTGGGTTTGAGCCCCGCTTCAGGCTCTGTGCTGACAGCTCAGAGCCTGGAGTCAGCTTCGGATTCTGTGTCTCCCTCTCTCTCCACCCCTCCCCTGCTCACGCTCTTGTCTCTCTCTCAAAAATAAAACCAAAACATAAAAAAAAAATTCTGTCTCGAAGCAAATTGGCTCCTCCTTTGAAGAGATGGGGGGCGGGGGACAACTAGTAAAAAGCTTTCACAAATGGGTTCAAACCTACTTTGTGCTAACATTCAACTGCTTTTTAACAAATGTTTATTCTTTTATTTGGCATATATAAGTTCAGTATCCTGTGCAAAATACTATGCTTGAACAGAGATACAAAGAAATGGTTCCCGTTAAGGCATTGATTGTCCAGATGAAGGAACTACCCCCCCCCCCCCCCCCAGGATTTACAACCCATCCATCCCACCACCCCTCCTTCCTAATACCCTCAGCCCTCCCCTTGGCTTACTTACCTTCAGTCACCCCTTAGACTCATTTCTTTTGACCCCCACGCTCTTCTGTTGCTCTTGTGTTGCTTTGTAATCCTTGCTCGACAGAACCACTAGAACACCGATTAAATCTCACACTCGTGCTCCTGGCCTGCACCTGTGGCTCACCCTGGCTGGAGAAAGCAAAATGACTTACTTTAAATTCGTGACTGTGAACCTTAAGTGGCCAAGATGTGTCCCCCTTCCATCCCCTCTCTCACTTTCTCTGAAGACGATTTCATACTGTTTCTTATCTCCTCAGATACCCAGGATCTCTTCCCCATCCCTGCTTCGTAACCTCACTGAAAAACTGGAATGAGAGAATTTCTGCAGACTTCCACCTTCTTACCCGCCTCCCTTGCCACGTTCTGCGCCCGGTCGTTAGTCATCGGTGATCGGGCGCGCCGCTGTCTAAAGCCGGTCTTCTGAGTGCCGTGCCTTGTTGCCTAAGTCAGAGCCGGGGCCCCAGAAATTCTCCCTTTCTTCCCCCTCTCTGTCATCAGCTTCTCGCTCTGTTCTAACTCATTGTTGTCTGGACCTGCAGAGATTTCTCCCGTCTCAAAGCTCACTTGACCTTCCCCCTGCTTTTCCTGCTGTGCCATTTCTCTGCTGTATTTCTATCCAGCAAGACTATTTGAGCAGCCGACTTCTCTCGGGTTGTTTTGTGTAAGCCCACTCCAGTAAGGCTTTTGCCCCGTCACACCTCCAAAACTGTCACCAGTGACCCCCATCTGACTGAATTCCATCCTTATTTCTTGACCTCTTGCTGCTTGCCTCAACAGTGGCATCTGACCCTGCTGATCGCTCCTTCCGTGACAGTGTTAACTTGTGTTCCAGCTGCTACATCGGCAACTGTTTTTCTTGTTTATTTTCCTTTTCTGCCATTCCTCAGTCATCCTCTTTTGTCTCTTCTTGTCTTTGTGTGTTTTCTTCCTTATAATTGTGCCCTTTTATCCTTTGATACCCATTTTAACTTGTTTACATTCTATCTCTATTTTTCCAGCCCTAATTTGAATCACTTTTCTGATAACTGCATTTTTCTAAATTACTTCTCGGAGCCAAATAATTTTGACCTTCTGGAATATAGCTTCCACTTAGGACTGTGGGGACCTCAGGACCACATTACTTCCCACTACAAAAGAGCATTTAATTTTTAAAACGTGAAAAGTAATCCCAATTCCATATTCATTCCATTAATATCCCTTACCACTTCTAGAAAAGTACATGCCTGTAAGTAGCAAATAAATCTTGAACTAAATTGGACCTCCTGGCAACAAAATAGAAGTACAGCAGGAGTTAAAATCCAGATCAAAGGAACTAGTCTACAAAAATGATACTTACAGAATACAGACACAAATGGGGGATTGGGACAGATGTGGCCTGGCTCCCTCACTGGAGCCTCTCAATGCTTTTATGTGTGGGAACTCTTTGTTTAACGTCCTGAGGCACTGTCAAGCTGTTTTCCACAGAGGCTACACCATGTTACGTTCTTAGCAGAATTGTATTAGGGTTCTGGTTTCTCCAAATCATCACCAACATTTGTTATTTTCTGTTGCTAAAAAAAAAATGGTTATTATTAGCTAACTTAGTATCTCATTTTTTTTTCAATTTTTTTTTTGAAAGGTTTATTCATTTTTCAGAAACAGAGACAGAGGGCATGAGCGGGGAAGGGGCAGGGAGAGGGGGAGACACAGAATCTCAAACAGGCTCCAGGTTCTGAGCTGTCAGCACAGAGTCCGACTCGGGGCCCAAACTCACAAACTGTGAGATTCTGACCTGAGCCGAAGTCGGACGCTTAACCGCTTAACCGACTGAGCCACCCAGGCACCCCTCATTTGGTTTTGATTTGCATATTTAGAATGACTAGTGATGCATACTTATTGGCTATTTGTATGTCTTTGGGGAAATGTCTGTGTAAGCCCTTTGCTCATTTTTGAATTGTTGTTATTGTTGAGTTGTAGGAATTCTTCATATGTTCTGTATATTAATCCTTTCTCAGATACATGGCTTGCAGTTATTTTCTCCCATTCTGTGAACCCACAGAATTCGCTTTTCACTCTCTGGATACTGTCTTTTGATATACAAAAGTTTTAAATTTTGGTAAAGTCCTTATTCACCCGTTTTTTCTTTGTTGCCCATGCTTTCGGTGGTGTATCCTAGAAAACATCACCAAATCTGGTGTTGTGAAAATTGCCCTGTTTTTTTTTTAAGAATTTTATACTTTTAGTTCTTTTTTTTTTTTTTTAACGTTTATTGATTTGAGAGAGAGCGCGTGCGCGCGCGGTGGGGGAGGGGGTGGGGGGAGGGGGAGGCAGGGAGAGAGGGGGACAGGATCCGAAGCAGGCTGTGCTGACAGCACGGGGCCCCGTGTGGGGCTGGAACCCACGACCTGAGCTGAAGTCAGATGCTTAACCAAATGAGCTACTCAGGTGCCCCTATACTTTTAGTTCTAATACTTTAGTTTTTAATCCATTTTAATTTTTATAAAAGTATGTATGATAGTTCTTTTTTTATTTTTATTTTTATTTTTTATTTTTTTAATTTTTTTTTCAACGTTTATTTATTTTGGGGACATAAGAGACAGAGCATGAACGGGGGAGGGGCAGAGAGAGAGGGAGACACAGCATCGGAAACAGGCTCCAGGCTCTGAGCCATCAGCCCAGAGCCCGACGCGGGGCTCGAACTCACGGACCGCGAGATCGTGACCTGGCTGAAGTCGGACGTTTAACCGACTGCGCCACCCAGGCGCCCCTGATAGTTCTTTTTTTATGATTTTTGTCATATGAAGAGCCCATCTCCTAATTAGCAGCCGAAATGGGGTTGAGAGTGAGACTAAAGTCAGTCTGATGGGAAATCCTCCTGATGTGACTTTCCTTCTACTCTGTCTTCTTTTGTCCCTTTAAGAATTTTTATGTCACTTCAGATTAATTTCTTCCATATTCATATTCCTTCCACCTTCAGAGTATTTTATGTCCTTACTTCTTTTTCTTCTTTTACTTTCATGTCATCTGATCCCTACCATACTTTCATTGTGTATGCCAATGGACTTAGGAATGTTGATAAAAGAGTACAGAGTTGTTCTATTCCTGTGCTTTAAAGTAATTATTCTGGTAATGATAGAAAGGAAAGCAAAACCGTCTTGGAAATTGTCTGCTTTATTGCTATAGTGTGAAAGTTAATGAAGGCTGGGAGGGGACATTGCTCCATTTTTGTTTTTGTTTTGTTTTGTTTTTGAGTTTATTTATTTTGGGAGAGTGTGTGTGTGTGCATGGGGGAAGGGCAGGGAGAGAGAGGGAGGGAGGGAGAGAGAGAGAGAGACAGACAGACAGACTCCCAAGCAGGCGCCATGCTGTCAGCGCAGAGCCTGCTGAGGGGCTCAGACTCTGGAACCATGAGATAATGACCTGAGCCGAGGTCAGGAGTCAGACACCCTACCCCTGTCTTTTTAACCAGGCCTTCCAATTCCCTTCGCATGTTCTTCCTCCTGTGTCCCATTCTTTATTTCTTGATCCCTCATTGTCATCTTTTCCAAACTCTCACTTCCCTAACCCCCTGTCACAGTCCCCCAGCTTATTCAACTTACGTTTATGATGTAAAGCACATTCAAATTAAAAAGTACCATGGCAGTCAAAGGGCTGTGTTACCACTCATGTGAAAAATTCTTATGCAGTATGCAAATGATTTGTATCAGACAGTCATACATGCAGAGAAAATTAAAAGTTTAAAAGCAGGGAATGAAATGAACATAAAAATAGTTTATACTTTAAAAATAAGACTTTTGAGTTGACTCTCGTTTCTCAGTGCAAGTGAAAATAAATAGTTCCTTCATGAAAAAAGATTAGTAACTTGGATATTTTGCACTCAGGTGGGCTTTCTTTCTTTGTATGTTGAACTTAGAATGTTTACTAAGTTGGACTTGTTCCATTCATTATTTTTTTGTAGATTGCCAGTTATGTTTAAGGTAAAAGGTAAATGTGGACCTGTTCATTTGGTGGTTTTGTAGATTGGTAGGTACATTGGTATATTTTTCTAACTGTACATAAATCCTAATCCTCTAAATTGATCAAATGTTAATAAAGTAAATTTTTAAGGTACTTTTAAAAGTCAGTATCTGCGCCACAAAATACAGTAAGTGCCACAGTTGTTAACCATTTGTAGTGATCTCTATAAGCCTGATAGAGTATTCTGTGATGTGTTCTTAACGTTACATATTCCCTCTGCCTAAAGACCTACACCTTTTTTCATTTTACAGACTTAAACTCTTTAGGAAAACCAATTGATATAATTTCTATGCCATGCACTTAGGCTGTTTGTGTCAAATATTAAATATGATTATGCTATAATATTCAAGTTATTGTCATTCTGTTCTTTATTACGATGAACACCATTCCTGTGTCTTTGATGTGGATTTAACATGAAGTGTTACATGATGTGGAAATATGAAATGTTAATAGCATGCTTAGAATTTTATTTTTTCAATAAGATAATGCTTTTATTTTTGTTTTGTCATATCTTAAAGTACATGACAGAAAGCATTAAATTGTGTTCAGTGAGTCTTTCATAAATTTTGATTTATATATTCTCTCAGATTAAAAATATATGTGTAAATTCAGATTATTATAGAAAATTCATAAAGTAGGTAAATATCGATACAGTGGCTTATAAAGTTCATGATCAATAACTATTGCTGTTTTTCATATGATTTGGTCTTTTTTCCTATTACAGTGTCATACTTACTTTTTTCTGTAATTTTTTTTACTCTAACCATTAAGAGGGAAAATTTTCTTTCCTTGCTAAGATTGCCTAAATTTTCACTTTAGATGTAAGGTTTTTGAGACCTGAGTTTGTTGTATGACATGGATTACCTTTTTGTATAAAGATAGGCAAGATATAAAATGCATATTATTCAGCAGTTATTAAATGAATCTATTCATTACAGAAAACAAAATACAGATGACTTTAATATTTTACATAAATTAATGGTCGGGTTTTAGGTTTTCTCTTTTTTATAATCTGTACACATCTTTCATATAGTGAGCTTTTAAATATTATGGCAGTTTGGTTTTGCTTGTGAAATTATTTTTAAAATACCTTTATTATGCATGTAATTATTTTTTTTAATCTCTAAGGTTATGTCTTTTGGGGTACATGTTAATACACACTGATAATATTTCTTTGAAAGTGGTTTGGTTGGGGTTAAGAAGAACCCAAATCTAAATTGCTGTGGGCAACAGTAACCATTTTGGTTTTCTTACATCTGGTTGATTAATGTTCTTTTCCATTTTTATTATTGCTAAGTGATTTCTTAGATGATTTGCCAACACATCCAAACAAAAATCAGAAAGCTGTGTTTCTCTGGTGAGAGCAAGTATGTTATGGTCTCTGAATGGTTCCTTCTAGCTTTGTGTGAATATTTTAATTCAACACATTTTAAAAATTCAAATACCTGTGTGGCTTCTTTCCGAAGGTTTGTATTGGTACTTTGTCATTACCGCTTAGGGTTGTGTTCTCTGTTTCGCTGTCAGCTCCTTGTGGGAAGAAGCTGTACTACACCATTCCCGAATGCCCAGTGCGTAGCTCCCCAGGAAGTCTTTATCAAACGAATAAGTCCCCGAGCGTACTTTCAGTCTTGGCGGTTCATCTTACTTTCTGCTTCCGGGGTCATCTGGTCCAGCTCCATCATTTTGTACAGAGCAGGGAGCAGACCTTTAGAAGTTAAAGGAGTTGCTCGTGCATCTCTCCTTTCATGTTCGTTCCATTAGTTGAATATTCGATGGTCTCAATAGAAATATCCTCAGGTACGCCATGCGTGTGTTTTGAAAATATTTTCCTTAATACTCTAGTTAAATACGAGATGAGATACCTGTGTAGGTTCCATACAGTAATTACAGTGATTTATTGATAATTGAAAGAGTATGGTCTAATTACTGACAGACTTTATTTTCTAATTCAGTATTTTTTTAATTCAACATTTTAATATTTGTTTCAGTATTTGTTTTTCTTAGTTTCTCAGTATTTGCTTTTAAAGGGAAGAATTCAGTAATCCTCTTTTCTTTGTGCCATGCCAAACTCTATTTCCTTCTGTCACAGAGAGCTCCATTACTATCTTGTGATCCTAATTTCTAAAGGTAACGTCTAATTAAAGGCAGCACAGTTTATATCAATAATGCAGACCATTGGTTTTCTTGACATTCTCTTAGGACTCTGTTGTTTGGATCAAAGGTGCAAGTCATTTTGTTCGTAGGCCCAGCGCTTCGCCTTCTTTCTCTCCTGGTTCTCAAACTACATTGTTACTAAATGTGGCAGCTGACGGCTACAGTCCTACCAGCCTTGAAGAGAAGTCTAGGTATTTAATGATAGAAAGTGGTTCTCTGAAGACCTGTTACCCTAGATATCTGTTAAGTAGTGTTCTTCCTACTACTGGAGAGACCCCATCAAAATATGTGCTCTTGATTCCTTCTGTGCTACTTAGAGCACACGTGGAGTCTCTTTTTAATATACTGTATTAAAAGTCAAAGTTTACATAGAATAAACAGCATCAACTTCTTGTAGTTCTGAACTAAATGCTCTTCATTCAAGTCTTTATTCTTGGTATTTGATAGGGAATCAGAATCTTGACCCACTAATATTACCTCTTTATTTAAATTAACTGGCACACGGGGCACCTGGGTAGCTTTGTTGGTTAAGCATCTGACTTGGGCTCAAGTCATGGTCTTGCCATTAGTGACCTTGAGCCCCGCATCAGGCTCTGTGCTGACGCCCAGACCCTGGAGCCTGCTTCAGATTCTGTGTCTCCCTCCCTCTCTGCTTCTCCTCTGCTCATGCTCTGTCTCTCTCAAGAATAAATAAACATTAAAAAAAAAAAAAAGAAAAACTAAGAAAAAAATAAATAAAAATAAATTAACTGGCACTAGTTAAAATAAAAGTTGAGTTGGCCTCTTCCTTACATAAGTTAGTGTCTATAGGAAGTGTTGTGGGGTTTTTTTTTGTTGTTTTTGGTTTTTTTTTTTTCCGGCACCAGTTTTTGTTTTTTCTCCCACGTGACTTTATGTGTCTCTCCTTCCTGTTCTTTGAAAGTCCTCTGTATAGGAAATGGAACACTTGGATGATATTCTGAGTGATTATGTAAAGGGAAGGAACATTTCTTACTTTTAAAATACAATGATCAGTTTATTCGCTGATATTTTTTCCCCTTGTACGATTAATCAAGCAACTAAAGTGCTATTTAGAGCGTCATGAAGTTTTGAAGGATTGGTCTAGGTTAATGTTTATGTCTGCAGTCTCAGCTTTCATTTGGTATGGGCTTTGGAATTTGAAAGCACTCCCTTAACCAAAATCCCCTAATGCGGCTTTTCCTAATGCTGGTCTGTTACTCTTCTCTGTGCTTTCTCTGAATGGGACCTGGTGTGCCCTCAATCATTCTGGTATTGACCAGAATGTTTTAAGAGGCTGTCCCTTTCCCATTTTTCTCTAACTCCCTACCGAGTGCTTTTCTTGCAAGCCTATTGTTTGCAAAGTCCCAGTTTCTTCCATGGTCAGAGTTTTCTGAATCTGTGAAATAAATTCATTGGTTTTTAAGGCACGATCTAGTTCCAGAGGCTATTAATTATAATAGCAATAATAATATTGTGTCACTACATTTTATAAAAATGGAGAATAAATCTGGTGCAGGAAAGAAAAAAAGTCTACAAGAATAGTATCAGAATGGGGGGAATGCCTGAGCAGACAAAAAACACTGAGAAAGTAGAACAGAAAGAGGCAAATAATGGAGAAATGATATTAGCTAATACTTATAGGACTATAAGTTACCATGGAATTACTTCAATAGGAAGTGTATCTAAAGAATTTTCCAAGGCATCTCCCAAAGCCATACAGAATAGTCATTATCTTAAAACGAAATTGTCATCCAAAATAGTGAGACCATAGTGTTTAATTACTGCGGTTCAGATATTTTAGAAGTGTGTGTAGATTGTTTCATCTAATTCCAGAATTTTCTTTTTTTGTTTTCTGCTTGGTCCAACAGTCTTTCCCCATCCAAACTCGCTACTTTAAGTTCTTCTGATAGCCAGTCTTCTTATAGCATCCTTACTTTGTAATTGGGTGGAGGAGAAAATGATTTACCAGATAGCATCTGTAAACTGAGCTTACACAGTGGGCATCAGCCTGTACCAAGGGGGTAGCCATTGTTTTATTTATGTATATGTTTCTCCTACCCTGTTCCTAAGAGAATTTAAGTAACATCCATTGTCTCTGAGTCATAAAGAAGTCTTCCTCTATCACAGTGAACATTTCAACTATGGAGACAATAACTTTTTTTTTTTTTTTTTTTTTTTTTTTGCTTATTTGATGTATTTGGTGCTCCATGTAACGTATGCAAATATACAATATCTCATGGTGGTGATCCTAAGTTGAAAGCTACTGTTTTGCTCTAATTTGAAATATAATTCATGTCAAAAACCCAAGTTGAATAGAGTAGTGTTTTTACTGGTAGTAAAAAAATGTCTGATACTGTACAACTAACTACATAACAGATGTCTTCAATTAAGAAAGCTAAAAACTGCAATATCTTTGTTTAGCTCATGTGGTGTTATGTAGAACCATCATGAACTACCTTTAGTTATAAGAAGACAGGAAGCTTGTTTTGTTTTCTTTTAAACAAAGTCCACAGCAATGACTTCCATAACTGTATCCAAATCAGAGCAACTTCTGGGAATTTATATTCAACTTTGCTGAGGGCAGAGATATTTTCTGTTCATTTTCCACCTTCAGTCCAATTTTGGTAGGAACTAAATTGCTTTCATCTCAAGCATAATGCAGTTTTCAGTATTCCTGGGCAAGTTAAAAGTACTGTAAATATTTAGGTAGGTGCTACTGTGCCAGTATAAATACCAAAAGGAGTGTGTTAAGTAGAATAATAATATTTGTTTAAAAATTTTTCAAAGTACTTATCATATATTTGATTCTCAAAAACTATATGATATGCAGTCTTAATTTTTTTAATACAGTCTTATTTGGTACAGATTACACGAGGTCTGATGTTGAGAGTGGCTTGGCAAGGGCCACATAACTAGCCAGCAGGGATTATGTAAAGACTTTTCTAGAACTCATTGTGTTCTTCCTTATTCTCTGTAATTATTACGGCCCTCAACAGCTTCCAGCAGATACAGACATAATCCCTTGCGTGGGATTGTACCCTCAGCTGCACCAGCCAGTGTCACTTTGCCTGGGAGTGGCTGTAGGCATACTTTCCAGGCCTACTTTAGAGCAAGAATATAATTTATTCGTCATATAATGACCCAAGTCATATACTTCCTGACTTAGGGCCTTTATTACTTCATTTAGTGCCTCTAATAATGAGGACATTTTAATTTAAAAGCTCATTTTCAGTTCATGTTCTGGAGTTAAAAAAGTCAGTGAGTTTTCCATTTTCCATTTCTTCTTTTTAAACATAAAAAGAAGTTAATTTGTTTTTAATATTTCTTCTTTCTAGCGGAGTTTTTACAAAAATAAACTGCCGTTCTTTTTTGTCTTAAAGAAATAGCTTTATTGCAGTCAGTAGTAAGTTGCACCCTGTGAAACTAACACAGGCTGTCAACATTGAGTGGACAGGCCATTGGCGCTGTTGACTCTTAGCTGCCTGTCCATGTAGGAAGCATCTCAGAATACTGAAAAACTTGGCCAAGTAATACTTTCCTAGTGTTTCATGAGAAGGTTTTTTTTGTTTTTTTTTTTTGTTTTTTTGTAGGTGATTTTGCATTGTCCGGAAGTTATAATATTATGCTCTTCTATCACATGATGCCATTTAAAACTAGAGCATATTACTTAGCTTCCTGATGTGTCTAGAAAAAAAACCCCAAAACAAACCTGTCTACTGGCTGCTTAAAAACAAAACAAAAAGACAGAAAATATTGTGGTTTCTTTACAGACAAGTTTGGTTTCTCTTTGGTGTAGCAGACTCAGGAGTGCCAGTTTAGACCTCAGGAGGTCTTTCTGGTCTTGGCTCAGCCAGAAGCTGACATTCTGTCCTTGGGCAAATCACTTGATGTCTCTTTTGGGGCCTTGGTAGCCTTTATTCATTGAACCAGGAAGTTGAGCTAAATGGTCTCCAAGGTCCTTCCCTGTTCTAAAATGTTACGATTCTATTTATGAATTTTTCTTTAATATGGCATAGTTCTGTGATGTTTTGCATATTTATATTAATTTCCTTTCATTTTAGATATGATGAGTGGATTAAAGCAGATAAAATAGTAAGACCTGCTGATAAAAATGTGCCAAAGATAAAACATCGGAAGAAAATAAAGGTAAGTGCTTACTTTGCTAAAAGAACTTTTTTTCCTACATGATAGGTGTTAGTTGCAGAAATTTTCCTCCAAAATGATGCCATCAGTGTTAGTAGAAATGAAAATACTCTCTTAAAACATCGAATTTATCAAGTGCTAGATTTGGGTACAATCGATATTGTCACCTTATGGGAAGGTATTTTGGAAAAGGCATTTGGAAGAATGATCTCTGAGGCTTTTGTAGTTCCGACATCATGTAAGGCCACCCAGCCAGATTTCACTTATTTCAATCCCTTTTTGCCCCTCTCATCTCCAGCTAGGAGCCATAAAATAGTATGGCTGGGAGCCTGGCTTAGTGTGAGGGCTGTAAACTATTCAGAGGAAGAAAAGAAGGTATCTGAAAGCAGACGAGAGCCTATCTCTTTTTCTCTTCATCTTTAGCTGACTGTATTAGCAGTAGCTTAGGGTGTGTTCATAGGACTCTGTGAGCCATACTGTAGATGAACCATGGGGACTCTATTAATGAACTTGTATGGAAATTACTGTTACTCTTATGTATGATAGATTTACTCTTATATATTCTAAGACTAAATCTTTTAAGTGTTTTATTAGAAAGTTGACCGTTCATTAGGTAACATATAGTTGAGGTGCTTAGTAGTTCTTCTGAAATTCAGTCTTCATATTCACAGTGAAGAACTGTTACTTTCCTGCTACTGACCCCAAATAGTGCAAGCTTTCCCCCAACATAGTTACTCTTTTCTCACTGTAAAATTGGGTCTGGTTCTCAAGTTTTGATATGGCAACCCAGTAGCTGCAACTCAGGGTGCTGGTCCAGGGACCACCCTTGGAGAACCATTACCCCAAAGCATCTATAATATGCAATGAATTATCTTCTGTGCATCCAGAATGGTGATAGTCATGTACTGTATTTGGGAGAAGTGTGAAAATAGCCACAGATTCTATAGTCAGACCTGTATAACAGGATTTCAGAGTTGTCTGCTACACCATCATGCTCTACATCGTCATTCAGGAAGCTTGTCTAAATGTGATTTTTTTTCTATAAATTATTTTAAGCCCAGATTTAAAAAATAGTTTCCAGGAAATATTTTAGTTAGCCTCTGCTCTTCTTATTTGTAAACAGTCAATTGGAGAAAATTTCTCATTTTTTCCAGAAATGTTACTTTATCAATGAACAGGTAGGTTTCTTCCAAGTTAACTTCACAACAGATCATTTGTAGAGTTATTATTCCCAGTTGTCAACTAAATGAAGATGTTAGGAATTTTGTCGCTCCCAGCCCACATTTTATATTGAAAATGTTACGAGTTTTAAAACTACCGGTTGAAAAATTTTTTATGAATATTTAAGCCTGTTGTGATTTAATTTTGAAGAATTTGTAACACCAGTTATTAGCAGTATGAGGTTTTAGTCTGAATTGTTCATAGGATCTCTGGTTTACTTCCACAATTAAAATGTAAATATTAGACAAAAACTTTTTGCTCATCCTGCAGTACCTTTGGGAAAAAAAAAAAAAAAAACACCTCTGGCTGTTTAGAGGAGCTTCTTATATTCTTTCTTTTCATATTAGTTAATATGTGATACAACTTTGAGTTTAAAATGAGTATTAGCATTGTTACAGTAAATACTTCATGATAAACTATGGCTAACATGGCATACTGTTTTTCTTAACCTAGAATAAATTAGACAAAGAAAAAGACAGAGATGAAAAATACTCTCCTAAAAACTGTAAACTTCGGCGCTTGTCAAAACCACCTTTTCAGACAAATCCATCTCCTGAAATGGTATCTAAACTGGATCTTACTGATGCCAAAAACTCTGATACAGCTCACATTAAATCCATAGAAATTACTTCTATCCTCAATGGACTTCAAGGTAAACCTAACAAATACCCTGTTGCTTGCAACTCTGTGTTTTGTTACGAATCAAATTCTGTAAAGGCAATGTACCGTTTTTTAATTGGACCAGAATTTTGTTGCCTGTTATTACTTGAAATAAAATCAGCCATTGATTGAGGCTTGGAAGTACTTCTGTTATTAGTAGATCTAAAGGCATCCTTAAATTTTAGTTACAATTTATTATTTACCCTATAGTACTGTGTTTTTTTTCTCAGGTACTGTCCTTTCTGTTGCCACATAAAACATGGTTTGTGTTAGGTAATTTTAGACTATAAAATTACACTGAATTTTTTGTTAAGAATACCAAATTTTGTTTATCTTGATTGCATCTATTATGATCCTCTTTTATGATAGCATTATTGCCTATTAATATTTGAGGCAGAATGACCTATAACTAAATAATACAATATGAATGTTGGTGTGTCTACCATAGTGGTGAACAAATAACATTTATTTAAAAGAATTCTGTATTTCTGCCCTAGAAGTAATTAATATCCTGATTTTAGTGTGATCATTCCTTAACTTTTCTTTTGAATAAACATATATGTCTATATTAAACATAAATACATATTTCCAAACAGCAGATGAATTTTTAAAACACGGAGTAGCCAGCACAAGCCTTGCTGTGAAGGCTCCCTGAGAATGTTACGTGAATGGAGTCTGTAGGTCATATTCTGGTTTCATATTCAGCTGCTCTGAGAATTCACAGAAGCACCTCTCAGGGAATTCGGTGGGGCAGGGTCAGAAAGGAGTTCTGGGAAACATCGGGGCTCACCACAGCCAGGACGAACAGGAGCGTGGAGGTAATGAGCCGCTCTGTGTTTTCTGATTCTAGGCTTTACCAAACGAACTTCTAGCTTTCAGGTGCAGGTCAGAGCAAAGCATTTCTCCTGGGTACAATGATGTAGTCCACTGATCCCAGTAACACCTTGCAAGACATAGAGGGGAGAGCTGGAGTTTTGTCAACACATTGTTCAAACAAGCTAAATCTATTTAAACGCGTTCGGACAGTGTGGTGGCAGCAGGCATCTTAGTGATGGTGGTCCTTGCTATTTCTTTGGAAAGGACACTGTGTAGGACTGGTTTCCTTCTGCATCTGGTACACAGCTTCCTGGGGAGATCCTATTCTAGGGATCACTCTTCAGAGGAGCCCTTGGAATTCCTTTGTTCTGGCATCTCATGTCTGTTTTACCCTCGACATACTCTCATTGTGGTGGAGCATATTCTCTAGTAACTTTTTAAGAACAAGTGAGTGAGAAGAAAAGCAAATTTTTAGAGACTGTGTGCATCTGAGAATATCTTTATTCTGTGCATGGTTTAGCTGAGTTGAATGGTTTTCCTTCAGTATTATTAGCATTGTTCAATTGTCTTTTTTTTTTTTTTTTAGTTTATTTATTTATTTTTAGAAAGAGAGAGAGAGAGTGTGAGCGGGGGGGGGGGGTGGTGGGCCGAGAGAAGGGGAGAGAGAATCCCAAGCAGGCTCTGCACTGTCAGCGCACAGCCCGATGTGCGGCTTGAACTCACAAACTGTGAGATTATGATCTGAGCCAAATCAGGAGTCAGATGCTAAACTGACTGAACCACCCAGGTGCCCCTCACCTGTCTTTTCTGATGTTGTTTCTGGTCGAAGTTCAGAGCTCTTACAATTCCTGATTCTTTCTGTGTGACTTGTTTTTTATCACTTAGTTTTTTTGTGGGGTTTTTTGTTCTTTTTTTTTTTTTTTTTCTTTTTGGCTTTTGCTTCTCTTTGGAATCTGGAATTTTTGTTTCTAATGTCCTAAAATTTCACGGTGATTATGCCTTGTGTGGATATATTTTCATCCACTGTCTTGAGTACTTGCTAGGCTCTTTTCATTCTAGAAACGTGAGCCTTTTTGTTCCAGGTGCTTTTCTTGAATTATTTTGTTGATTATTTCTTCCTCTGCATTTTACTGTTCTCTCTTGTTTTTTGTTTTGGATTTTTTTGACTTACCATTATATCAGTATTGCATTTTCTGTAGTATATTTTAATATGTTTATCGTTTTGGGGATGAGGTTATTCATTCTTTGGTCTTTTTTTCTCTGATTTCTTGGAAATTTTCTCAACTTTGTCTTCTGATCCTTTATTATTTATCTTCTGATCTGTTTATTATTTAAAAAATATTAGGGGCGCCTGGGTGGCGCAGTCGGTTAAGCGTCCGACTTCAGCCAGGTCACGATCTTGCGGTCCGTGAGTTCGAGCCCCACGTCAGGCTCTGGGCTGATGGCTCAGAGCCTGGAGCCTGTTTCCGATTCTGTGTCTCCCTCTCTCTCTGCCCCTCCCCCGTTCATGCTCTGTCTCTCTCTGTCCCAAAAATAAATAAACGTTGAAAAAAAAAATTTAAGAAAAATATTTATTTTGGGAAGAGCACAAGTGGCAAAGGGGCAGAGAGAGGGAGACAGAGGATCCAAAGCAGGCTGTATGCTAACAGGCTGGCAGAAGCGAGCCCGACGTGGGGCTCAAACTCACGAACCGTGCGATCATGACCTGAGCCAAAGTTGGACACTCAACCTACTAATAAGCCACCCTTGTGCCCCATCCTCTTATCCTTTTAAAAACTATTAAATTTACTGCCGTAATGTTTGGTGACAGCTGGTATATTTTTAATTTTCATGAGCTCTTCATTTTCTACATGTTCTCATACCATCTCTTCTTTCAAGATGGGTACAAGATCTTAACCTTTCTGGTTTTGCTCTTTCCAAAGGATATTGTAAATTTTTTGTTCTTCTTTTGCATGGTTAGCTACTTTCAGTTTGCTTTTTCCTGCTTTATTGTTTTGATCTCTTCCCTATGAAGGACTTTTTCCTTGGCTGTCTTCTCCTGATTAGGAATCTTGAGCACATGGTTGGGACTTGTCAACTTTGAGTTAATTTCACTCTAAGGTAATCTGGGTGGGCCATTTTTTGGAGAGGACTACTGTCACGTCTTTAGGTCTTTTTCTTAGTCCAGTTGCATCCCAGAGAAAAGAGTCTTCCAGCCCTGACTGGAAGGTAAGAGAATGTCTTCTAGTGTTTAGGATCCAGTTGAGGATTAGGGAAGGAAGGAGGGGAAATTCTTAGCGGTTGTAGTTCACTGATCCCACTGAGTTCAGCATCACATCTGTACCTGCGCCTTCAATAGTTCTTAGCATTGCCTAGGCCAGAAATCCTGTCTTCACCATCTTCATTCAGAAAATAAACCTCCAGAAGAGTGGTCACCTGGCAACCCATGGCAGGGGTGAGGACCTAGGGATCTAGATGCTTTTCGAATAATGTTCACCCGATGCTCCTTATGTTAAGCTGCCTCCTCCACTTTTCATTTTCACAGTCACCTGATACAGCCAATTTTTATTGAAGAGCCCATGGAGAATTGGGTTTTTTCTCAGCTCTATTCACTGCTGGCTTGGGTCTGTTTACTCTCATCCATCTGCTTTTTGGCTTACGCATTCTATTGTTCTCTCCTATTGTCCCTATTTTTGTTAGCGTATTATTTCAGAAATTATGTTAACATGCCACGTGTATGATATATGTGTGTTGTAATGTGTAATTATTAATATATATTAATATGTTCCATATTAACACATTAATACATATCCCAAACAAATATATATACATATGCACAGATATGATATTTTTATAAATGGGATCATTAACACTATAAAACCCCACCTTTTCGGGGGGGCTTGCCATAGTAGAACTGATAAATCTTTTCACATCAGCACATTCATACAACTGAATGGCTGTATCACCATTTATTTAATTCTTGATGATAAAAGGTATTTAGATTATTTTCATTATTTTTCCTATTGTACATAATTCAACAATGACCATCACAAGTGCCATATTTGTAACATTTCACATATTCTCTTCTTCATATTTTCTCTTTTCTGTGGTAAATTTTATTTTTGATTTGGCCATAGATCAAATTTAAGACATTCAGGTTATTTCCAGCTTAAAAATGATTGCTGCTATGAATGCATAGGTATATGTACATGCATAGATAAAGAAAAATTGAGGCCACCCATGAGTGTAGAACACAGATAGCTAGGAGTCTCTTCCCTGGCATGAGATGAGCTGGGAACAGAACAAGAGGGTGGGTGATTGTTGGAATTCTGTGGAGTGATTGAATATCTCTAGAGAATAATATTTCACATTTAGGCACCAGAGATCCCCTCAAGTAAACTAGATCCCTGCTGAATCACCTAATGGAAAGCTTATCCATTAATAAGCCCTACCAATACAGTCAGGTTTTAGTAGGTCATCCTTCAGTGTGAACAGTCAAGGAGAGCTCCCACATAAAATGTGGAAACTAAGACGGAAGGAGTGACCCTTGAGGAGAGAGGTAATGAAGGTAAGAAGCATATTAGTTCTCTCCGGTTATTATTAATCTCAGAAAACCCGTAAGCATCTGTAAAACAAGAACAGGATACAGTGATAAAGTAACAGAGAACAAGAAACACCTAGAATTAGACATTGAAATTAAAATTCAGTCAAACACAGTTTGGAGTCGAGGAAAACTTTGAGAAAATGTAAGAAAGCAGTGATGAAATGTAAGAAGATGAGTGGTACTGAACAGTAAATAGTGAAATCAGAGGGGAAGAAATGAACAGGTAACCGCACACACCACTGTGGTTTGAGTATACTCACGTGTGTATATCTTTGTTTTTCACGCTGGGGAGAGTGACACCAGCATTACTGCTAGAATCCGCCTGAGGAATCAAGAAGCCATGGGAACAGCATGCCTGGTTATAAGTAACTAAAAAGCAGTTGGATTTTGAAAAAGCGAAACCCTAGTTTTCTTATGAACTGTCTCACGACTATGTTATTTATTTTTTGATTTGTACCTCATCACTCCGTGCTGTATTATATAGAGTGTGGCAGTTCTATCTGTCTTAGAGAATGCTGTATATGTGGTGGTGGGTTCTCCTCCCCAGTCTGCCATATACATATCAATCACTAAGATCATCCTAGAATAGTCCTCAGGTGGACAGAGGAATGAACAGGTAACTAAAAGAAGAAAAATCTCCAGAACTGACAGACACGAATCTTTAAATTGAACGAGCCTACCCGGTACCTGATAAATTCGTGAATAAAGAACCATGCCACGGTACGTTATTATGAAATTAAAAATACCAGGAATAAAAAACCACCACTATGGTTGAGGAGATAAATGAAAGTAGTGTTTTTAAACTATAAGGCAAGGGGCAGTACCTTCAAATTTTTGAAGGAAAATAATTTTCAACTTAGAATTCTGTACCTGGTTAAACTATCGATAAAACGATGAAATTTGAGAGTAAAGATGTATTTGGACACGTAAGGACAAAGAATATTTACCTCCTTGTGCCTTTTTAAGGAAAGTACTAGATGATGTGCTCCAAGACAATCTGGGAATAAACCAAGAAGGAGGAAGATGGGCAATTCACATACCTGTGGGTCTCAGTCAAGAGAAAGCAGTGAAGGTTGGGGGGCCTGGGTGGTTCAGTCAGTTAAGTGTCTGTCTCTTGGATTTCGGCTCAGGTCATGATCTCAGGGTTTGTGGGACAGAGCACAGCATCAGGATCTGTGTCCGGCTTCGGCTCAGGTCATGATCTCACAGTCCGTGAGTTTGAGCCCCGCGTCGGGCTCTGTGCTCACAGCTCAGAGCCTGGAGCCTGCTTTGGATTCTGTGTCTCCCTCTCTCTCTGCCCCTCCCCTGCTCATGCTCTGCCTCTCTCTGTCTCAAAAATAAAAACATTAAAAAAAATTTTTTTTTAATAATTAACTGAAGATAACTATATATGGAAAGTATGGCAGGAGATAGTATTAATACAATACCCATGGCTCATTGCAGGCTAAACTTCCTAAGCGAGCACATCTCTTAATTATATACTATCAGAAAACATGGTTTGGAGACTTTGGAGGCTTGGGAAGGAAGAAAAAGAGCTGTTGGTTTCCTATTGAGTTTCCATTTGTTTTTAGTCATATATGCAGTGCTTTGATAATTAAAACAGTTCAGTTTTACAAAAACACATTGAAACGTTTAAATGTTTTTAGCTACCTTAATTGTGTCTGTTCTTTTTTACTTGTAGTAAACTTAGCTAAAGAACATAGGTAGTGTTGTAGTCACAATTATAAATTCAGGAGCCAAATGACTTAGGTTTCTGTTTCTTCTCTACTTTTACTAGCTCTTTGGAGTGGTTTAACCTCTCTAAATCCTAGTCTCCTAAACTATAAAATGGGGTTAATAATAATATACCCCTCATAGGGTTTTTGTGAGACTGAGTCAGACAGTCTATGCAAAGTGTACCAAAGTATCTGGCATGTAGCAGTTTCTCAGTAAATGTTTTATTAAAATCACGATAAAGGCAATTACTTTTTATACTTAGTTGAATCCATTTACTAAAATGTACTTTCAAGAAATAAATTCTGTAAATATTTTTATGTAATGTATCAGTTACTTAAGTTAATTGGGTCTACTCTTCAAAACATTGTAGAAAACAGGGCACCTGGGTGGCTCAAACATTCAACTCTTGATTTCGGCTTAGGTCCCAATCTCAGGGTCATAGGATCGAGCCCCGCCTTGGGCTCTGTGCTGGGCGTGGAGCCTGCTTGAGATTCTCTTTCCCTCTGCCCCTCTCCCCTGCTCATGCTCCCTCTCTCTTTTATTAAAAAAAAAAAAAAAAAAAAAAGACAAAAAACAATTTGGAAATTCGTTGTTCACAAATCTTTGCCTCATCATTGCTACATTGAAAATGAAGCTTACAATTTCATATACAGACTTTGAAGTTAGAATAACCCGGGATTACATCCTGACTGCAGTTATTTTCTACTCATAAATTTGGAGGAGTTTCTTTTTCATAATCCGCTTTATTGAGGTATAACCTACAAACAATAAAATTCACAACTTTTACGCTTACCATTTGATGTGTTTTGGCAAAAATATATGGTGGTGTAACTACAAGCACAGTCACAGTGTACAACATTACCATCATGGGACACCTGGGTGCCTCAGTTAAGCATCAGACTCTTGATCTCAGCTAATGTCTCAATCTCAGGGTCATGAGTTCCAACTCATGCTGGGCATGAAGCCTACCTTAAAAAAAATTACCATCGTTGTGTGAGTGTCTTAAATCTCCAAAGCTTAGTTTCATCACCTGCAAAATAACGATGAAACCTAGCAGTCCAAGAGGACTGTAAACATAGGGGCTAATATATAGAGAGAGGGCCATGCACAGGGAAGACACTGCTGGTGTCCTTATCATACTCACCGGTGTTTCTTCTTTTCTAGCTTCTGAAAGTTCTGCTGAAGACAGTGAGCAGGAGGATGAGACAGGTGCTCAAGACAGAGACCACAGTGGCAAAGAGGAATCGAAGATCGATCATTTGACCCATACCAGAAACGATCTTATTGCAAAAGAGGAACAGAACAGTTCATCTTTGCTAGAAGACAACAAAGTCCATGCAGATTCGGTGATCTCCAAAGCGGTGTCAAAATCTCCAGAAAGATTAAGAAAAGATATGGAAGGATTATCTGAAGATACGGATTATGAAGAAGACGATGAAATCACAAAAAAGAGAAAAGACGGTAAGAAGGACAGTGCAGAGAAGTCTTCAAAGCCTCAAGTCAAACGTGGTAAAAGAAGGTATTGCACTACAGAGGAGTGTTTGAAAACTGGATCGCCTGGCAAAAAGGAAGAGAAGGCCAAGAGCAAAGAATCACTTTGCATAGAGAACAGCAGCAACAGCTCTTCGGATGAAGAGGAGGACGAAAAATCAAAAACAAAGATGACGCCAACGAAGAAATACAACGGTTTGGAGGAAAAGCGAAAATCTCTACGGACAACCGGTTTCTATTCAGGATTTTCAGAAGTGGCAGAAAAAAGGATAAAACTTTTAAATAACTCTGATGAGAGACTTCAGAACAGCAGAGCTAAAGATCGGAAAGACGTGTGGTCGAGCATTCAGGGACAGTGGCCGAAGAAGACTCTGAAGGAGCTCTTTTCAGACTCGGACACTGAGGCGGCAGCCTCCCCGCCCCATCCCGCCCCCGAGGAGGCGTCCGCAGAGGGCTCGTTGCAGCCGGTGGCCGAGGAGGAGGGCTGCCCCCCCAGCGCCGAGCTGGAAACACCGCCGCCGGCCGGCGCCGACAGTAAGCCCGCCGAGGAGAAGCCGGCGGAGGTCACTGACAAAAAAGCGGAATTTCCCAGCAGCGGCAGCAACTCCGTGCTCAACACCCCCCCTACCACCCCCGAGTCGCCTTCCTCGGTCACTGTAACGGAAGCCGGTCGGCAGCAGTCTTCGGTGACCGTGTCGGAGCCGCTGGCCCCGAACCAAGAAGAGGTTCGCAGTATCAAGAGTGAGACCGATAGCACAATTGAGGTGGACAGTGTCGCGGGGGAGCTGCAGGACCTCCAGTCGGAAGGGACCAGCTCGCCGGCAGGCTTTGACGCCAGCGTGAGCTCCAGCGGCAGCAATCAGCCGGAACCAGAGCACCCCGACAGAGGTGAGGGCCGAGCCGTGTCCGTTGGCGTAGTGTAGAACCTTCTGACGTTTCCAAGGGCTTCACGGTAGCGCTCCTTAGAGCACGAGGCGCAGAAGTGAAGTCCTTGCGTGAACGCGGTAAAAATGGAAATTGGAAGGGTGCTTTGAGTAATGGATAGCGAATGTGCTGAAAAGCTTGGGGGGGACTTACCGTCCCGTGCGTGAGCTGTCTGTGACATCCCCAGGGGACCAGAGCACGCGCTGGGCACGCACCCAGGCCCAAAGCCACACCTTTTTGAAGATTCCTTATACGCTGGTTGACTATGTGGCATGAGCAGCTTCAATATATATCTGTAACGTTGTTTTCGCAGTTGTAACCGATGTGCGTTTTCTCACAAACATTTTGATTTGTTGACAGACCCCTCCACCCTTAACCAAATACTGTATGTAGGGGTTTGGAGCAACCAACTCTCCAGGCACTGCTTTCCTCAGACAACCGTGTCAAACTGATTTTCAAGCCTGACTAACTTGTGTGAGTTTGTAAAGGAATTTGATGCTTTCTTAGATGCATAGCTTCCAGATCGAAGGAGCAATGTGTATGTCACCCTCCAGTAATACTTTCTTGATTTTCCGTGAAGTTGTTAAAAATGGAAACCCAAATTAGTACTTTGAAAAGTATTGGTGCCCTTTGATTTTGCCATAGCTATTCTTGTGTCTTCATTCTTCTTACAGACCACTTCATTCAGGTGTCTTTAGATGAATAGAATATATGCCGACAGTTGGCTTTGAAACCTACTTTTTTGCTGTAAAGATAGGATGTGTACTTTATGTAACATACCGGTTTTTATTATGCTAGTTTGAGATTTTTAGCTAAGCTTAAAGAGATGTGATACAGATCAGGTGAGTTAATTCCTAATTTTCTCACACAATTTGTTTTTTCCTTTTTTCTTTTTCCAGCTTTAGTGAGATACAATTGATGGAACATTGTCACACAAATCTTGACTTAAAACATTTCTTTTTAAAAAATAAATATTGGGGTACCTGGGTGGCTCAGTCGGTTAAGCGTCCGACTTCAGCTCAGGTCACGATCTCGCGGTCCATGAGTTCGAGCCCCACGTCGGGCTCTGGGCTGATGGCTCGGAGCCTGGAGCCTGCTTCTGATTCTGTGTCTCCCTCTCTCTCTGACCCTCCCCCGTTCATGCTCTGTCTCTCTCTGTCTCAAAAAAAATAAATAAACTTAAAAAAAAAATAAAAATAAAAAATAAATATTAAGTAAAAGATATAATTGCAGTTCAATTGGGATCTTCTTTGGTTTTTCACATTCACACATACAGCTACAGTATGTGTGCCATAAAAAAGAGATACAGTAGCTTCTGATAGAAGCAGGTTAGCATTGCCCTTTTGAATCTTAATCTTGACTAGGTTGAAAAGAATGCAACTTAAGAAATACTCCTGGGGCGCCTGGGTGGCTCAGTCGGTTAAGCGTCCAACTCTTAGTCTTGGCTCAGGTCATGATCTCATGGTTCGTGAGCCATGGGATATTCTCTCTCTCTCTCAAAATAAATTAAAAACAAAAAGAAACTTTAGAAGAAGTACTCCCAAACTTAGGGTAACAGAGACCATCTGCTATACCAGAGCAAAGAGAGAATTGATCTCTCTTTAGAAATAAATTCTTGGGGCGCCTGGGTGGCTCAGCCGGTTGAGCATCCGACTTCGGCTCAGGTCATGATCTCACAGTTCATGGGTTTGAGCCCCATGTCAGGCTCTGTGCTGACAGCTCAGAGCCTGGAGACTGCTTCAGATTCTGTGTCTCCCTCTCTCTGTGCTCCTCTCCCGCTCATGCTTGCTCTGTCTCTGTCTCTATGTCTCTCAAAAACGAATAAACGTTAAAAAAATTTTTTTTTTAAAAAGAAAGAAATTCTTAAGCATTTACTTCATATGGCCTTATTTTAAGAAATTTGTCTACTGATACCAGAGAATTCACATTGTGTCAGAAGTAAAAATGTAAATTTTACAATTTAGATTTAGGATTTCCCTCCAGTTGGCTTACACATTTACTTACTTATATCCAGTGGCTTCCATTACTCTTTATTTCTTGCAGCTGAAAGCTTCAGAATTAAAACTCTTTTAGGGAGAAATCTGACAATTATTTTAAGATTCTGTGCTTCAATATAGTCATTATCTTCATCACCTTCTTTGTGTTTTATTTAAGTTGTTATATTAAAATAGCTTTAGAAGAAGTTATTGCTAAGATGTAATTAAAAAACAGTCTAGAAGTTGCAAACAAAACAGTTAATGGCCTATTCCGTTTTTGACCAAGGAAGCCATATCTTATATACTCGACTGATATTATCGTTGGTAACAGGACTAAGAAATATTTTTTGTAGCATGACATAATTTTTATCACATCTGTATCATGTCATTATAGTATTTTAATACTCTAGTAGTATACAGTATAGTATTTCATTGTACTGAATAGAAACAGGACTTTATTAATCTCCGGAAAAGATAGTCTGGTAGACGATATATATATAATTAGAAATACATAGAAACACAGTAGATGCTGTGGACCAAGTTAATAGTATAGAGAAAAATGTACTGAAACTATAGTTTGGAGTAGTTGTCAAGCCATGAAGCCTGGCCGGTCATGGAAAGTCTTAGTGAAGATGTAGGATGTGGGCTAGTCAAAAGGAAGACGTTTATGAAGTTTCAGGATAATTTCCTACCAAGAAGGTGAAACGTTACATAGGATTATTATGCTGGATTTATAAATGGTATATGTGTTAACCAGTGCCCTGCCAGTGAAGTTACTGTTAAAATAAATAAATTGGTAAAACAGCTAAGTGTGAATTACTACTAAAATTTATCCCATTAATATGATGATATTTTAAAGTTGTTAATATCATTGTAAGCTATATCATTAATGTTTTCATCTGTAATTAAATCTTAATATTTTGGTTCTATTGAATTTTCGCAAATTTCAGTTTTTATTTTCATCATTTACCTGTTTTTGGAGTTACTAGACTCATAAACTCCCAGTTCTATATTGAGAACTATTTTTAGTTTGTATCTGATTTTTCTAAGAAGGATGTGCATACTTTATTTGCTTTTTTAAAACTCTTGTATTATGTGTAATAATTCAATTAATGAAAATTTGTTCTAAAAATTATAGTAATTCTATAATTTGTAAAGCTCATAAAGAACATGCATAGTTTGAGAATTGTTCTATGCTTCTAAAATGTGAGATTAATTTATACCTAGGAAAGCTTGATTTTATTTTGTGTTACTTAATCATTTCTTTTCCATCGTAGCCTGTACAGGTCAGAAAAGAGGGAAAGAATCTCAGGGAGGAGGAAGTTCATCAAAAAAGCAGAAGCGAAGCCATAAAGCAGCAGTGGTAAACAACAAAAAAAAGGGAAAAGGCAGTAAGTGTGAAACCTCTAATTATTTATGTATAAAAATAATGGCGGATATATTTCCCCTCCCCCCACCCCCCCCATTAAGAAAGGGGTATTCAGGATATGGGATAGTTAAGTATTTTGATTTTTGTCTCTACCGTCAAAAAAATCACACAGAAGTCTTCTGATCCTAGGTAAATTCTAGGATTAAGCAGTCTGGTGTTATTCAGCAGTGGTATTGATTGCTGATGAATGACCAGGTAATCCTTTTGAAAATAATAGCCAATGTAATGTAAACTCAACATCTTTGTTAGTTTTATGTCCCACAGTTTTTCCAATTGCCATTGTATGTATCACATATAATTGAAAATGCTTCAATTATATATTATTTTTATTACAGTGAAATTGATTGCTTTGTAATTCTTCAAGGCAAAATCAGACTGGAAGAGAACAATCAAGGTAGCTTTAGAGCTGTACCTCCAACAAGTCCAGTCTATTACTTTTGTCGTTCGTACCCCAAACTCTGTGTCCCAAGAGCAGCTAGAAGCAGTACTAAAGATTTAACTTTAGTAATGGCTCTGTTTGTTGACCAGCAGGAATTTATATACTGTATTTCTCCTGAGAGCTGCACATTTAATCTCTCTTTTGTAGACAAAGTGAGAAGCAGAAAATATGTAAAGAATTTTTTTTCAGGTGCCCCACACTGACCTCCTGCTGCTCTTCCAGGAGACTCCTGCCACCTCCACTGCCTGACCTTTGCTATCGGCCGGCTTGGCTGCACTTCAGTGCAGAAAAGGGTTATGCGGCCAGCTCCCCGAGGTTCTGCTGAGCCCATATGACTTCCAGGCGGTGAATATGGCGTCCCTCGGGGCCCCGGGCGGCTGTGCTCAGCAAGGCCGTGAAAGCCGGGCTGAGGCAGACCACTGCATCAGAGCGGGGCCAAGCCTTGGGTGGCTTAGCTAGCAGTTGCCAGGGCTTCCAGAGCAGCAGTGGGGGGTTTGGGGGGGATCCTTTCGAGATGTGTGTAAAGGAGTGGTGGAGTTTCTTCATTCTCAAAACACCACAGTGGGAGGAGTTGCTATCTACCTTTCCTATCTAGAATACTTGTTGGGCTTTGAAAGCCCGACTATGCCTTTTTTGGGGTAGCTGTTAGTAGATAAAGAATCAATAAATACATGCCAAATTGATCACCAATTATTTGGAATAACCAACAGGATATTTAAAGTGTTACTACACAGTGATGTTTTTGTCTTCAAGACTTTACCATTTAATGACAGGTCCTAGGAGGGCTCCTCTTCAACGAGTCAGTTAATGTATTCCTATAATTTAGCGGTATAGTGGGTATATTTAATTGTATTCAAACACTGTTCTGTAGCAGTAACAGTTAATTATATTCTCCCATTTTAATTATTGGGCTTAAGGCTTGATAAATCAGAATGAGGAAGCCATTCTCTGAGAAAAATTTAGTAAAGTTGAACTAACTCATGGAATCTAAGATAATACTTTGTATCCAGAAAGGTAATCCATGGAAATATCAATCCCATCATCTACTCATTCACATGGTTAAACAGTCAAGGTTAAGCCTTTCTGTTCCAGTACTGAGGCTTTAATCAGCAAAGGCAGTTGTAACATAATTATTTTGCAGATTTGTGAAATCTTCATAGTGAATATATTTACCAGAGTATAACTGATGGTTTATTTTAGTCCACAAGCTACGACGTAGGAGTTACTTAAGGAAAAAAAATCATTGTACACATCAAAGTTTAGAGTTCATTCCCAAAGAAGTTTTTTTAAGGAATTTCATGATTATCTTTCATTGTTTGCTTGTGGCCAGAGGAGTAGAAAAAGTGTTACATGTACCTGTTCTGTATACAACCCAAAATGTGAAAATTAAGTTGCTACAATGAGTCACTTAAAAAGATGCTGTATTCTATTTTATATATAGTAATCTAATAGAATAAAAAGCCATTCAAATCTATAATTATGATACATTTGATAGTCTACCAGGTATAACGGAAGATTAGTTTGAATGTTTTTTTTTAAAAATTATTATTGGCAATTCAGGTAAGAAGCATTTTTTGGTTTTGGTTTTGTTTTCCTAAACTGAGATGCTACTGTATTTATACATGACAATTTTCCAGGTTTCTAGGCAGGGTCTATAAAGCAAGGTATTTATTTGAGTAATAAATTCATGCAGTTAATTTTTAAATTAATTTTTCACTAAAGTCTGTGACAAATTTTTTGTTACTTTTCTGTTTACTCACGCTTTTCTTTCTACTTTTATTTCAGCAAACAGTAGTGATAGTGAAGAACTTTCTGCTGGGGAAAGTGTAACGAAGACTCAGTCAGTCAAATCGGTTTCTACTGGAATGAAGTCTCACAGTACCAAATCTCCAGCCAGGACACAGTCCCCGGGAAAATGTGGAAAGAATGGTGACAAGGATCCTGATCTCAAGGAACCCAGTAATCGACTACCCAAAGTTTACAAATGGAGTTTTCAGATGTGTAAGTGACAGCTAGTAAGAGGAAGAAGCTTCAGCCTAGTAATTTTGAGGCTAATCCCTCTGAAAAAGAGGCTGTAACCAAACTTGAGACATCATGACCAGTTGTAGTGTCGAGAGCATATTTGGATCTTGATTTGAATAAACAAATTGCTAACAGAAAAATTTTAAGGCAATTCAGGCAGATACCAACATTGAGTAGATATTTATGATATGATATTAGAAGTTTGCTTTAAAACAATCTAGTCTTGGGGGTGGGAGTAGATGGGGTATAAATAAGACAAGATTTGCCATAATTGCTAATCACTGAAGCTGGGTGGTGGTATATGGGACTCCATTATTCTATATTCTCTATACTTTTGTTTATATGAGAAATCTCCGTAATAAACACTTTTCGAAAAAGATTATCCCAGCGTTTCTCACACACGGAGATAGTCTTAGGAAATTGAAAACTGCTCTTTAGAGCTTTTAAAAATTTTCCTACAACTTAAAAATTATATATACTCAAAAAAAAAACAACCAACCACACATTACACATACTCATAAAAATCTAAAGAGAGAACAAAAAAAGAGGCCAAAAGAGAAAAATGTATCCACAGTCCTGACATTCAAAAATATATTCAATTTTAACGTTTTGGTGTCTTTCCAAGTATAAGTTTTAGTGATACATTGTGGTGATACTGTATATGAATGAGGAATTTTTAGCATGCATGTTTAGGTTATAAGGTTTTTAATTCTACACACGCATACATTCAACACATACCATGCATGTATTCTGTACCAGGCATATGTAGGCATACCTTTTTAAAAAAGATTATTTTGTGTATGTATGTATGTACGTATGTGTATATTTATTTATTTAATGTTTATTTATTTTTGAGAGAGAGACAGAGTACAAGCGGGGGAGGGGCAGAGAGAGAGGAAGACACAGACTCCTAAGTGGGCTCCAGACTCTGAGCTGTTAGCACAGAGCCTAACGTGGGGCTTGAACCCACAAACTGATATCATGACCTGAGCCAAAGTTGGACACTTAACCGACTGAGCCACTCAGGCGCCCCTATTTTATTTATTTACATTTTTGAGAGAGGGAGAGAGACAGCATGCATGTAGGGGAGAGGGAGGGAGGGAGGGAAGAGAAAGGGAGAGAGAATGAAAGAGAATGAATGAATATCTTAAGCAGGTTCCACACTCAGCATGGACCCTGACTCGGGGCTGATCCATGACTCTGGGATCATAACCTGAGCTGAAATCAAGAGTCAGAGGCTTAACCCACTGAACCGCCCTGACACCCCTGAAGATTTTATTTTTAAGTAATCTCTAAACCCAGTGTGGGGCTAGAGCCTACAACCATGAGATCAAGACTCACGTGCTCCACTAACTGAGCCAGCCAGGCACCCTTATGTAGGTATAGTTTCTCATGTTCTAGCTAGAAAAAAAAAAATCTCAGGGAAACAAATGTTCACAAGCCTTGGTTTTAGTTTATCTGGCTTGACATTTTTCTACAACCATACTACATGCTTTCTTTTATATGGTAAAATTTTGTTTAAAAATACATACTGATGAAAGTTTTAAATTCGCAGCGGACTTGGAAAATATGACAAGTGCTGAACGCATCACAATTCTTCAAGAGAAACTTCAGGAAATCAGAAAACATTATCTGTCATTAAAATCTGAAGTAGCTTCCATTGATCGGAGGAGAAAGCGTTTAAAGAAGAAAGAGAGAGAAAGTAAGTGTTAACCTTCCTTTACTTAAACCAGCAGTTTATGACCCTACAGTTAGATTCATGTGAGTTTATGTCTGGGTCTTCGGGCAAGTTCTTTAATCGCTCTGCCTTATTTTCCTCATCTATAAAATGGGGAAGAATTTAAAGAAAAAATGATCTCAAGTCACAGGTCACAATGTTCACTTTCATGGAGTTTATAGATAGTCTGCTTTAAAAAACAAAACAAATAAGATTTCAGATAGTGAACAGCACTGTGAAGAGAGTAATGTTAAGGCAGAGATTGGATGGGTTGTGTTAGGTTACAAATGATCAGGACATGTTCATTGAGACCTGAATGACCAGAGGAAGCGAGAGAAGTTAAATCTGGGGGAAAAGAGTTCTCTTAGTCTGCCAGGGCTGCCATAATGAAGTACCACGACTGGGGTCTTAAACAACAGGAAACGTATTGCTTATCTCCAAATACTGTCATGTTGGAAGTTAGGGCTTCAGCATAGAAATTTGGGGAGACACGGTGCTCAGTCCATACAAGAGTCCTGGGCAGAGAAAACAGTATTGGAACTTTTGACATTTTGGAGCCGGGTACGTCTTTGCTGACGGGGTTGGGGGGGCGGGGCAGGGGGGGCGGGGAGAGGTCTGTGCACCGCAGGATGCTTAGCAGCATCGCTGGCCTCTACCCACTGGATGCCAGCAGCAACCTACAGTTGTGACAACCAAAAATGTCTCGAGACATTTTTCAGGTATCCTCTAGGGGGCAAAATCACCCCAGGATGAGAACATCTGCTATGAGGGAATACATTTGGTGCCTTTCGGAAGCAGGAAGAAAATCATTGTGGTGAAAGCAGTGCAAACATCAGCTAGGTAGGCAGAGGCCGACTCCTGTGGGGCCTTATAGGCAAGGATGAGGGGTGGAGATTTTATTCTAAGTGAGACAGAGAGCTGTTTCAAAGTTTTAAACAGGGAAATGACATGGTCTATTCATAGTACTTAAAGATCACCTGCTGTGTAGAAAGCAGACTCTAGAGGGGCAGGGATAGAAGGAAGCAGTGTCTGTCGATTAGGCAGCCCATCGCAGTGGCTTTGGGGAGCGGGCGACAGTGCCTTGACTGGGGTACTTGCAGGGAAGATGGAGAGCAGTCCGTGTTCATAGCACTTGCTGATGGATATGGTGTGGGTGGAGCAAAGAGGAATTGAGATGATTTGTAGGTTTCCAGCAGGAACAAATGGCTACTTGGTGCTGACTTTGGAAACCGAGGAGGACCTAGAAAAGGTAACATTGTGGGTTGAGGAACACAGGATCAGACGTTTTGTTTTCACCATGTTACTTTTTGAAATGCCTAGTAGGCATCCAAGTGGGATGCCAGGTAGTCAGTGGGGTACATAAGCGTGTAGCTCAGCGGGAAGGCAGGACTAGAGAGCAAATTTTTAAGTCATTGCCTGGCCATAATACAGTAGTTAACTGTAAGCGGTTTGTTAAGCCCCAATACTTGAGTAGATCACCTAGAAGACAAATGTGGGTACAAAAGAAGGAGAGCTGGGGCCAGCCAGCTTTTACAAGTAGGGCTGAGAGGGAGAAGACTAGCAAGACGTGAGGAGTAGCCTTGAATGAAGAAAACCGATGAAGGTGGCCAAGAGTTGAGGAGGCCAGTGGCATCTGTGCCAAATGCTGCTGAAAGGCCAGCAAAGCGGTCAGTGGCTGGGCCGTGCTGGAATCATCGGTGGCCTTTTTGAGAGCATGTACTGTGAGCTGTGGAGGTGCAGAAGCTGGTCTAAAGCTGATTCAGAAGAGAGGGGGAGGCAAGGAAGTAGAGATGGTGACTCTAGGAAAAATCTCACGTTTGCTATGAAGGGAACAGAGAAAGGGGACCCTAGGGGCGGGGGTGGGGGGACAAAGTCATTGCAAGCTTATGATTATGCCTCCCCAACCGTCCTCTGTTTCCACTGCTCCCATTCTCTGATGAAAATCAAAGCACTTTGATTTTCATTTTCTTTTTCTTCAGAACAATGTTCTTCGTTCCCTTTTCTGCTGTTGTGATAAGTCCTATACCTCTCCACCTTTGTCTAGGCTTTTTAATTTGTGGAGAGACTGAAAGTCTGGGTCATGGAGTGATTCGAAAAGAAATTAAATGTTAATATATAGAAAGTATATACAGAAGCATTCTGTCAAAGGAAGGGGATCAGGGTTTTATTTGATAGGTAACCATTTTTTTTAAGTTTATCTTGAGAGAGAATGCACACACAAGCAGGGGAGGGGCAGAGAGAGAGAGGGAAAGCGATTCCCATGTAGGCTCCACACTATCAGCACAGAGCCCAGTGCGGGGCTCGATCCTGCGAACCATGAGATCATAACCTGAGCTGAAATCAAGAGTCCGATGCTTAATCGACTGAGCAGCCGCCTAGGCGCCCCTCCCCTGATACATAACCATTTAAAAATAATTAAAAATCAACTATAAGCATACTATTTAAATTCTTGTGCCAGCGCTCCTTATTCTTTCATCGCCTAAGCCTTGTTAGAGTGTTTTCATGTAGTAAGATGTCTACCCAGAAACAGCTCCTCTGAAACAGTGTTTGTATGTGTGGTCACCATAGATTCTCTGTAGCAAGTGATTCTTATAAATGGATGCCTTCCCTGGGGAGTTAGCAGTAAAAGTCAGTTCCTAAATACTATTTAAAATACCAGTGGAGGGGCGCCTGGGTGGCGCAGTCGGTTAAGCGTCCGACTTCAGCCAGGTCATGATCTCGCCGTCCGTGAGTTTGAGCCCCACGTCGGGCTCTGGGCTGATGGCTCAGAGCCTGGAGCCTGTTTCCGATTCTGTGTCTCCCTCTCTCTCTGCCCCTCCCCCGTTCATGCTCTGTCTCTCTCTGTCTCAAAAATAAATAAACATTAAAAAAAATTTTTTTTAATAAAAAAAATTAAAAAAAAATATCAGTGGAAAATGACTATCTCAGCTGTTCAAAGAAATGCAAATCAAATAGGGTACTATTCCTAGCCAAAAAAAAAAAAAAAAAAGTATAATTGAAACCACTGCTAGGAAAATATGGTGAAATTTATATTTTATGTATTGCTGGAAGCATTGGCACAATTATTATGGCAAACAGTTTGACTATGTATTTGGAGAACTAGCTAATTCCGGTTCTAAGAATAGGTCCCAAGGAGAAATATGTGATGATAAAGAAGTTTGTCATGGTAATATTTATAATAACAGATAGAAATTATTTAAATTGTATTATCAAGTGATACATTGCATGGAATAAAAAGAAGTAGACATTTAAATTTTTATTTGTAACACTCAAAATATTTATTATATTGTTGTTAGCAACAGGAAGACACTAGAATTAAATAAGTTAAAGTTCATAAATATAATGGAATACTATTCAACTTTGAAAAGAAAAAGAGGTAGATCTATATATGTACCAATATGGAACAGTCTCCTAAGGTAAGTTGTTAAGTGTTAAAAAAAATAATCAAGAGGGGTGGCTGGGTGGCTCAGTCACTTAAGTGTCTGACTTTGGCTCAGGTCATGATCTCATGGTTTTCGAGTTCAAGCCCTGCATCAGGCTCTGTGCTGACAGCTCAGAGCCTTGGCCTGCTTTGGATTCTGTGTCTCCCTCTCTCTCTGCACCTCCCCTGCCTGCATGCTCTCTTTGACAGTAAATTTCATATTAAAAATAAAAAATTAATTAATTAATTAATTAATTAAAAAGATAAATAATCAAAAGTCAAACACTATACTATGGTGCTTCTACTTATATTTTCAAAGTAAAGTTATAGCTACACATGTTAAATTTGCATATCCTATCTCTAGAGGCTGGAGAGGACATTCCTCTAGAACAGGGATTGGAACATTTTCTGTAGAGACAGTTAATAAATATTTTGGCCTTTGTGGGCCAAGGGGCCTCCTTGGAACATTTGACCCTGCCATTGTAGGTGTAAAATCTGCCATAGGCAGGAGGTAAACAAATGGGCGTGGCTGTGTTTCAATAAATTATATATATATATATATATATATATATATATATATATATATATATATAGTTTATTTAAGTAATCTCTGCACCCAATGTGGGACTTGAAGTCACAACCCCGAGATCAAGAGCCACACACTCTGACAACTGAGCCAGCCAGGCACCCTTCCAATAATTTTTTCTTATCAGAAACAGGTGAGGGAGCTCTTTCTGCCCATGCGCCTGTCCCAGTGCTTTTAATAAAATCACCTTTTTTATGCCAAACAAACAACAGGTGGGCCAGATTTGGCCTTGGGACAGTAATTTGCCAGCACCTCTATTAGAGTTTTGAAGACTGAAACAACTGGTAACAACAGGGAAGTGAAATTTGGAGGACTTAGGAGGGTTTTCATGAGGCAGAGATTTGCTTTTCCACCTTATATTCCTATACTGAAGGAATTTCTTTTACCTTTTGCATGTATTCCTTAAAACATTTTGTTTTTCAAATATTGATTTTATAGGGGCACCCGGGTAGTTCAGTTGGCTGAGCATCTGACTTCAGCTTAGGTCATGATCTCACACGGTTTGTGAGATTGAGTCCCACATCGGGCTCTGTGCTGACAGCTTGGAGCCTGGAGCCTGCTTCTGATTCTGTCTCACTCTCCCTCTCTCTGCCCCTCCCCACTGTGCTTCCATGGGCTGGCTCGCTCTCTCTTTCTCTCTCTCTCAAAAATAAATAAACTTTAAAAAATATTGATTTATAACAATGAGAGAATTTCCCTGAAGAAACTAACGGATGTGTCATTTGCTTTGTATGCGAAGTGCAGGAAAAAGCAGTAGTCAAGCTGTGGACCCTTTTGTGCCAACACTAAGAATCACTCTCATCACCCTTTAAATTTGTAAGAAACTCTAAACACAGAAAGATGCAGGAACTAGGAGGCAGGAAAAGAATTTTGGGTGGATTACCACTTTTTCTTATTGGATTCAAAGTTCTTTTTGATGTTTGTCTCACTGTTGCAAAGTCGATTCTTGGTTTTATTTCCGCGTCTTAATAGACTGGGTGCACAATTGTTTTTTTTCCTAATATGATCTGTGTGGGAGTGGCATTCCCTGATCTGTCCCTTTTCCTTAACTCTGTATTTCAGGACTGTCTAGAGCTACTTGAGATACACTGGTTTTTCCTTTCTTTACATCATGGCATTGTGACCTTCGGACTGCTCTTGCAGGCTTGAGTGATTTCAGAGAATACGATAGGCTTTTAGCTTACGGGGCTGGTGTTTTCTTTCTCTCTGTTGTCGTATGTACGTTTATTAAGCCTTTGGTTTGGTTTCCCCTTTCTTCAGGTGCTGCTACGTCCTCATCCTCCTCTTCCCCTTCATCCAGTTCCATAACAGCTGCTGTTATGTTAACGTTAGCTGAACCGTCAATGTCCAGCGCATCACAAAATGGAATGTCAGTTGAGTGCAGGTGACAGCAGGACTTGCTAAAGCACTTTGCACTTAATGGCTGTTGAGGGCCACGTCTTTTTTTATACTGCACAGTGGCACAAAAAAAAAATCAGACAAGCACTATTTTATATTTAAAAATTGTTTCTTGACAAGCTGACTTGGCACTTAAGTGCACTTTTTTTATGAAGAAAAAGTACAATGAACTGCTTTTCCTCAAGCAATAATTGTTTCCAACTTGTCTGGGAATTGTGTGTCTGGTAACTTGAAGGCCTTCCACTGTGGCAAATGGAGGCTTTTCACTGCCTGTAGAGACAATACAGTAAGCATAATTGTTAGGTGGGCCGGAACATGTCAAGATAACTTACTGTATATGTATTCCCTTGTATTTTGTTAAAGCTGGAACATTTGATATTTTTCCATTTATTTATGAAAAAATACGAACCTATTTTCATTTGTACGAGCTAATTGTTTTTTAAAGCAAGTCACCTTAGGGTGGCTTTAATTGTATAAGTCAAGCACATGTAATAAATTCCAAACCTGCAGTTAACAGGATATTAGACATCAATCCTGGTAACCAAATATTAAAGTTTCTCTTTAAAAAAAGACTGAACATGTTTACAGGTTTGAATTAGGCTAAAAGGTCTTGCAGTGGCTTTTCATGCCCCTTCAAATTGGAATGGAACTACTGTACTTTGCCATTTTTCTATAAATCAGTATTTTTTTTTAATTTTGATATAATACATTGTGTGAAAAAAGAAAATGGCTAATAAACTGTATTAAATCTTAAACAATGTATAAAGATTGTACTTAGCCAGTTCAAAGTGTATATTTATTCATAATGAATTATAACAGTTATATTTTTGTGTTTTCTTGTAAATGTTTCTTTTTCCTTAAATACAGATAATTCATTTGTATTGCTTATTTTATTATGAGCTACAACAAGAGGACTTCAGGAACAAGTAAACTGTATTAGTATGGTTCCAGGTTGTTGATATGAACTGTCTCAGAAGGATGGTTGTTATTTTAAGTATAAATAGCTAATCGGGGTGGTAGGCCTATAAAATTAAATGCCTTGTATAAAATCCAAAATGAACGCAAACTTGTTTTCACTTGTATTGACTTTATGTTGTATGATTCCAATCTCTGTTCTGTTTGGCACTTGTATTTAATTCTACACCTTTGTAAGACATTTGTATATTGCGGATGTGTTCATTCAAGCTATTTAATACCTGGCACTGTTAATACACAGTACTTTACTGTACAGACTGTTTTACCGTTTTAATTGTAGTTCTGTGTACTTTTTTTGGATGGGGCTGGCATGTTTTATTTGTTTTCTGGCAATACGACATGTGAGAATTTCGAAGCGTTTTGTTGTAGATGCTAACGTGTCAGAATCCTTTACATTCAACTTTTCTAAGAAAAGCATTTTCAGTCTTGTAGTGTGTGCTTACAGTAACTAATTTTGTTGAAAATGGTTTCAAGTTATTCAAATTTGTACAGGACTGTAAAGATTTGTTGACAGCAAAACGTTGAAGAAAAAGCTTATAGAATAAAAGCTATAAAGTATATATTAGGATCTGCAAACAATGAAGAATTATGTAATATATTGTACAAATGTAAGCAAAGGCTCTGAAATAAAATGCCATAGTTTGTGAATCCTTGATTTTGTTTCTAAAAGATTAAGTAATTTTAGTTCATTTCTGTATGTGATGATTGACTGGAACATACATCTCCAGCCTGTATTATCCAGAAGGGGTTAATTGACATACCAAAAAAAGGGAATATTATACCTATAAGAATTAAAAGTCCATTAACGAGATTCAGGATTTATTAGGCATTTTTATATCTTTGTATATACACTATAGACTATTTTGCTTGAGTCTGAACATGAATATTCATTCCTCACTTGGAGGTTTGTCTAAAGAAAAAATTTTTATTTTCTTTAACCTGTGGAACCATTACCAGCAGCTTTTTTTTCTTTTTTCTGTGTTACAATTTCATTGGACTTTTACCTTTAGCGCACTCTGCCCCACTGCATATTGGAATCATCTGGACATTGTTAAAACAGTGATCAGTACTCCTGTGCCCTGTTGGTGTCGGGCGGTGGGGGGGGGGGGGGCAGTGGAGGCCATCCTCCCATCCCCCCACCTCTAGGCCCCCAGAGTTGTATTCAGTTGGTCTAGGATGGTACTTGGATTTAGATCTTTTTTAAAAGGGCTCTGGTGATTTAATATGCATCTGCTTTTTTCCACATTAAAAAAGATCAGTATTTAGATTTTTATGCCCCATTTAAATGAACTTTCCACCTAGAGGCAATCCTTTCTTAAGAATAATTTTTAAGGCCTAAAAAGCTCAAATGTATAGTTTTAAAGCACCTTTGGGATGACCCTGTATTTACTGTTACAGAAATTTGTTTAATGGATGATTTTTAAACTGTTGTAGGACGGTGCTTCCCAAAATGAAGTCTTAGAATACCGGTTCTGGGAAATGCTTTGGGAATTCATTGCCAAATATATATGCTATAGATAGCATTTTTTCTTCGCAGAGATTCGGTGTTGGCATCTTAAAAACCGAGAAGGCCTATGAAGAGACCCCTGGCTAACTTCCTTTACCTACTGTTTTCACTCTTACCTGGTCATGAAACCCTGTTTTTCAAGGAACTAATATCATGTACTTTGTGTGTTATAGAAACAGTGATTCCAAATTTTGTTGGAATTGAGGTTTATACTCTTGGGCCTCTCTGCCTTCCTGCCTGTTGTGAGAATTCATGGTATTACCAGAATTTGACTTAAATTCTCTGGTTACCTAAACTATAGTTTATCAACCTAGTTACAATGGATGGAAAAATTAAGATAGATGTTTCTTATAGTGTTCTCCAAAACCATTTTTTTTTCTCCTGAAATAACCTGAGGGTCAGGTCTTGTTAATTTTCTTAAGTGTAGGGAGATTGGGGAAGCCGAAGCAGAATATGGAAGACCACTAATGTATTTTCCAAAGTATTTTTGTCTGTATCTTTCTATGAAAAGAGTCCTTATATTTTAAACTCTTCAGAGGCATTAAGTGATCTCTAAACAGTTAAAAACCAGTTCTGACCAGCAGTGGGGATCATTTTTTAACTGTCCAACCACAGCCTCTTTCATCCTAATTATTTTCCTCTAGGAGTGTGTGCTCCCTTTTGTTCTTTGTGAGCCCATTTCTCCACCTTTCTTTTAATTTTAACCTATTTAGGGATTTTTGACTACCATCATGATGGGTTTTGTGTCTACTAGATGTGATCCCCAAGCAGCAATAGTTTCATGGTTTTATTGTGGAAGTAATCTATGTAAGGCTTAACAAAATATGTGCTAAATTGTACAGTCCGGGAAAGCCAGTGGTTAGGAGTCTAGAGGGGGCGGTGAATGAGCATACAGGGATTATGACAGATGTGATGGTGACACACAGGAGCTGCAATCCTTAAAGTAACATTTGAGGGAGTTTCATCTAGAAATGGAATGTGTAGGTAAGAGTGGAGAGGAAGAGTCAGGAAAGGCCAGATGTGATGAGGTTGCAAGTGCTACGGATAGGAAATGATTCTTGGAATAATGCTAGAGAGAGTGGGGATGAGAATGGGATTGGGAGACCTTCTGAAAGAAAAATTGAGTAGAATTTCTTCATTGGACTACATAGGATAGATGGAGCGAGGTGCTTGAATTGCAAATACAGACAGTTGGATTTGTCTCATCTTTTGTGAAATACAAGGTCACAATTACGGGAAGCCTAAACGAGAGACTCGGAAATCGAGACCAGAGCCAAGCAGTTGAATATTGGGTGTTTTCCATCAAGTTTTCTGATACAGTCTATGAAAGGGTCACATATATTCTCAGTTACTTCTTTTAAGCAGCTTTCAGAAAGCACGTCTATTCTGGAGTCAAAATTAAATCCGATTTTACTACCAAAGTTCTGAATTCAATTACTTAATAACAATTTGATACTTTTATTACTTAAAAATCAATTTATCGAACATTCACTAGGTACGGCAAGTAGAAATACAGAAATAAGGTAAATAAGAAAAAGGGTAAATACATTAACACTAGTGCAGTTAGATGAAGGCTTGGAAAAAAATCTATTGTAAGTAACTGGGAGATTTTTCTAAGGGGTATCTGAGCTGGGATTCCTTTCGGGTAAAGGAATAAATAACAAGGAATAAAAAAGGCTAGAATGTGCGGGTTTGGAGGGAGAGGAGTCTGGGAGGTTAGGCTGAGAAAATAGCAGGAGTTTCCAGTGCCCAGGATCTGGTAGAATAGCTAGGCAGAGCAGGTTAGAGCTGGAGTTTACTTTAAACGTTATTTTGAAATAGTGTGAAATACCAGAAAAGTTGCCAGAGCAGTGCAGAAAATGCCCATGTACGCTTCGCACCGATTCACCAATTACTGTGTAGCCTACATCCCTGTAACCTCATTTCTTGATAAACCTCCCTCCCTCCTCTTCAGTGATTCAGGGGTTTTCGACCGTGTTTCTCTCCGCTTGGAGTGGCACCCCACACCCAGCCTGGCTGATTCTTCTTTATACTTCAGGCCTCAACTACTCTCGAAGACTTCCTGCACTCCCAAGAAAGGTTTCTTTCCAGCCTGAAGAGGTCCAACCCGGCACCGGAAGCCCCGCGCCCGCTCGCCGGTTGTCTCTGGCTCCCGCTCAGCCCAGGCCGGAAGGGGCGTGGTTCCTGGGGCGGAAGTAGCCGGGACCCGGAAGTGCCGGGCTCGTGCGCCGCCGCTGTCTAGAAAGCCTCAGGATGGGGACGCCGGTGGAAGGAAAGAGCAAGAGGAAGAAAAAGAAAGGTGCCCAGGAGAGGTGAGTGGCGGGTGGCACGTCCGCCTGGGTAGGGGTGTGCGTTCGGGAGCTCTGGAGGGCGAAACGGTGGGGCCTGGCGTGGCTGAGTTTCTGGCGTCGGTGTCTATAGAGACAACCCGGAGGACGGCGTTCGCGGGAGTCTGGCCGGAGACTATGTGGTTGGACAAGTCGCCAGCAGCTTGCTCCAGGGCAGGCGCCCCTCCAGAAATAGTACAGCTCGGTTGGCGTCCCTCTTCAGCTCTTCTGAGCCTCAGCTCCAACCCGTGTATGTGCCTGTGCCTAAAGTAAGTCACTGAATTCTATTCCGAACGTCCCGTCAGAACGGCTTTTAGAACAGTCTGCCTCGCAGGGCATGATTTCTAAAGCGGGGCAGATGGGGTTAATTTTAAGTAAGCTTTCATTACCGGAATCCAGTGAGAGAGAACACTTGCTAATTTAGGAAGACTACTAAATTATTTAAAAAGATGGGGTCTCAAACATAGCTTCCAACTTTTAAAAGGAAACCACCAAAAAAAGGAAACGGGATGAGGAGGAAGAAGGTACATCCCAAATTCAAGGACCACTCTTGCAAGAACCTTCACAAGAAATGAAAGTGAAGAAGAAACTTTCTGCTGCAGACAAAAGGTTGGCAAACAGGTCGGTAGACTTGTCTTAAGCTGATGTTAAAGAAATTAGATGGTAAAGAATTTGAGATTTTTATACCTGCACTCTTCATCTTAGTGTTTTGCTCATCTCGTAGTTCTAGGTTTTACAGAAAAAAAATTTTTGTTGTGTAAAATGTCATACATATTCAAAAGTTGAAAAGGATGAGAACCTCATATACCCAGCACATATACCCATAATCCTTGGCCAGTCTTGTTCCATCTTTACCCTTCATATCTCCCTCGTTAAGTGGAAGCAGATTTAAGGTCTGGAATCTAAATGTGTAAATATCCCAGCATGAAAAAGATGAGTTTTGTTTTCCCAAACTCAGAGATCAGTCCATTAGCTTAAAAAATGTTTTCATGGGGCGCCTGTGTGGCTCAGTTAAGCGGCCGACTTCGGCTCAGGTCATGATCTCGCGGTTCCTGAGTTCAAGCCCCGCGTCAGGCTCTGTGCTGATGGCTCAGAGCCTGGAGCCTGTTTCCGATTCTGTGTCTCCCTCTCTCTCTGCCCCTCCCCCGTTCATGCTCTGTCTCTCTCTGTCTCAAAAATAAATAAACGTTAAAAAAAAAAAATGTTTTCATTACAGTTTATTTGATCAAGATCCGAATAGCGGTCACATCACAGGCTCCCTGGTAACTTTCCTTGGTCTGTGAAGCCACTCTCTTCAAGCCCCTTAATTTTTTTTACTATCTCTCAGAGAAAGGTGTCTCGCTCCTTGTCCAAGGTTAATTCGGTCACCTGTGCCTCTTTTGTCTCCCTCTGGATTATTCCCTCAGCTATATCCATTTTCTTCTCCTTCCCGTGGCTTTCATCTGTCTCCTGTACAAATGTGCTCAAGTGTCTCATCCTAAAAAGAGAAATTTAACAAAACCAAACCCTATCTTTGCTACGATGCCCTCAGTCCTTCCCTTCATAGTCAAGCTTTCAGAAAAACTTTATACATGTGTTCTTCCTTTTCCTGATCTATTTTCTCTTCCAGAAACTTGTTGTTCTGACGTGTTGAATCCGATTGTTCACTTGTGTTTTTATGTGATCTCCCCAAACTTCCGAAGCAGCGTGCAGTGAAGATATCCTGACCCACTTGCCATATTTTTTTTTTAATTTTTTTTTTTAACATTTATTCATTTTTTGAGAGACAGACCACAAGCAGGGGAGGGGCAGAGAGGGGGGGAGACACAGAATCCCAAGCAAGCTCCACGCTCTGCGCTGTCAGCACAGAGCCCGATGCGGGGCTTGAACTCATGAACCGCGAGATCGTGACCTGAGCAGAAGTTGGACGCTTAACCGACTGAGTCACCCAGGCGCCCCACACTTGCCATCTTTAATAGGCAGTACAGCCTCTTCCCTGTTCCATTCCACATGGTGGCTTTTCTTCCTGAAGCTATTAGATTGTTTTATCACAGTCTCTTCTGATTCCCCTCTTGTTTGTCTGTTCCTTCTCAGTGTTCTTGTGGGTACCTCTTCTGCCTACTCTGTAAATGTTGATTTCCCCCAGGATTCTGTGGTCATCTTCTCAGGACTTTTTTCTACCCTTCATTCTGAGCAGTCTCCTTTATGCCCGTGGCTGCACCATTCTGATTTCTCTCCTGATCTCCTAATCTGTGTATCTGTTTGCCTGCTGGCATCTGCACCTGTATATTCTAGATACAGTTTGACCTTTGAACAATGGAAAGGTTAGGAGCACTGACCCCCACACAGTCAAAAATCCACATATAACTTTTGACTCCCCCAAAACTTAACTACTAATAGCCTACGGTTGACCAGAAGCCTTACCATAAATAGTAGGTAAACACGTATTTTGTATGTTATATATGTCATGTACTGTATTCTTACAATAAAGTGAGCTAGAGAAAAAAAAATGTTATTAAAAATCATAAGGAAGGGACGCCTGGGTGGCTCGGTTGGGCATCCGACTTCCGCTCAGGTCATGATCTCACGGTCTGTGAGTTCCAGTCCCGCGTCGAGCTCTGGGCTGACAGCTCGGAGCCTGGAGCTTGCTTCAGATTCTGTGTCTCCCTCTCTCTCTCTCTGCCCCTCCCCTGTTTGTGCTCTGTCTCTCTCTGTCTCAAAAATAAATAAACATTAAAAATTAAAAAAAAAAAAATCGTAAGAGAAAATACATTTGTAGTACTGTACCACATTTATCAAAAAAAAAAAAAAAAATCCACGTTTAAGTGGAGTTTAGACCCATGTTGTTTGAGAGTCACCTGCACCTCAAGTTCAGAATGCTTCAGACTGAGCTGCGTAGGCTCCTGAGACCTGTTTGTCCGCAGGAATGGTACCACCAATCTTCCATCCAGTTGCCTGAGCCAGTGACTCGGGAGTCATCTTATACCCCCTCTTTTCCCTGCGTTCTACTCAGCTGCCGGGTCCTGATGGTGCTGTCTTTTAATATCTCTTGAATCTGTTGTTCCCTTTCCACCCCTCCCTTGCTCAAGTTGGTCTGTTGTCTTCTCAGATACATGCAGTTATAACTCTCTCCGTACTGGTCTCCCTTTTCCAGCCTTGCCCCTTCCCTAAGCATCTTCTGCTCTGCTGCCCAAATGATCTTTGTAAGGTGCCCCAAAATTTTCAATAGCTCTTTAAGCTCTGTGGGATACAATCTAAGCACTTGCACATAACAGCCATGGTCCTTGACCTGGTTCCTGCCATACCGTCCCGGTTCCTTTCACTCCTGCTTGGTACTTTATATGCCATAGTGGACAAAAAACTAGACATGAACCCTCTCCTTAGTGGAACTTACGGTCTAGTGGAAGAAGAATGTCAAAATTTACTGAGGACAATGTGCCAGACACGGCCTTTCCCCTCCCCTGAGAAGCCTTTCATGTGTCTTTTATTTTTCTATACCATGTCACCATTGTATTGTGAACTTTGCTTATCTCTTCAGAGGCTGGAGTATTGCAAGGTTTTTAATAGTCTCTTTATCTTTCTATCCCCAGACGCTAGAACAGAATAGGAACCCAGTAAATATTTACTGAGTGAATGAATCATTTACTACCCACGACTCGACTCGTGTTACCGTTGCCTCCTTAAGATCCCAGTCCCGGGGCACCTACTGGCTCAGTTGGAAGAGCATGCGACTCTTGATCTTGGGGTTGTGAGTGTGAGCCCCACTTTGGGTGTAGAGGTTACTAAAAAAATAAGTAGATAAACTTAAAATATGTGTGTGTGTGTATATATGTATATATGTATATATGCATACATACGGTCCCTGTCAGTTCTCTGTTAGAATTGATGCTCAGATCTCGCTTACCCATGTGCACCAAGGTTTTTATTGTATTTGCCATTTCAGAATGTACTTTTGACAAGCAGTCCTTTAAATATTACAGTTAAAAGTAGGAAATCTGGTTTTCCCTATTGGCCACATTGCTTTTACAAAGTATTTTGCAGCCATTTTAACCTTTATAGACCCCCTATAAGTGCTGCAGATCCCCCGGAGTTCTAGAGCAGAGAATGAAACTTGGCATTCATAGAGCATAAACTAGACCTCCAAGAGCTTTACAACTTTTGTTTAAATGAGCAACTTTTGTTGCTCTGCAATAACCTGACAGTTTTAACATATCTTCAAAAATTGAGCTTAGTTTTTTCTAATCTTTTTTTTTAATACATCATTCTTTTTTTAAAAAAATTATGTATATTTGGAGAGAGAGCGTGAGTGGGGGAGGGACAGAGAGAGAGAATCCAAAGCGGGGTCTGCACTGCCGGTGTGGAGCCTGATGTGGGGCTTGAACTCAGGAACCGTGAGATCACGACTTGAACTGAAACCAAGAGTCAGACACTTAACCAACTGAGCCACCCGGGTGCTCCAATTTTTTCTAATCTTGAGTATTCTAGAGATACTGGTCACTTTTTGATAATGCTGTTTCTTAAATTTAGATATATTTGTGAATCATAGGTTTATATTTAGGAAAGCTAGAAGTAGGTGAGAAATATTTCAAATCTTTGTGCTTTGTCAAATACTACATCGGACTTCCAGGACTCTTATTCTTTTCTTTTTACCTTTTTTTTTTCCTTGGCCTCGTAAAGGGAAAACGCCCTAGCAAGTGCTGATTTAGAAGAAGAAATTCACCAAAAACAAGGACAGAAAAGGAGTGCTTCTCAATCTGGTATTAAAGCAGCAGATAAAAAAGTACTTGATGATGTAGATCACACAGTTGTAAATCAGAGAAAGAAAATTGAAATCAACCAAGAAGAAGAAAGATTAAAGAATGAGAGAACGGTGTTTGTTGGGAATTTGCCTGTCACGTGTAATAAGAAGGTAAGTGTGTATAATCTACATGTTGTAAGGATTCAGAGAACTTAATAACTCATAACTTTGTTTACTCTTCCTTTATTGAATAAATGCATAATTAATAAGTCATTAACATATAGCTTCATTGTAAATGATTACACGAATCATTCTGTAGATTGATTCTGGTATACACCTTCTCCTCTCCATTCCCATAGTCACTGCCCTTATTCATCCTTTTGCAAATCTGCAAACAGTATTGCAGTGGCGTCCTGGTTTGGTTTTGTTTTTTTTATTCCTTCCAGCCCTCTTTTCTGTTACATGTCACTAGAACATAAACCTGAAATCATGCCTAGGGTAGAGTAAGGGGCTCAATAAATATTTGTTATATAAATGAATGAATACATCCTGAGGTTCTTCCATTATGTGGGATTTACTAAACCCAAAATATGCCCTTTACTTTTACAGTTTACATGTGGCAAAGATTATAAAAGATTCAAAGACAAAAATGCGTACCTTATGGATACTAACAAAAACTTGAGATGCGTTTTATGTGTATATATGTGTGTGTGGAAACTATTTGTCTTCCAACCAAGTAGTCCCTTGTTCCTGAAATGTTCTTAAAAGAAAACCTGGCAGTAAAAGATGATCAGATGGTTTTACTTAATTCTTTTTTTGTAGCACTTACTTGATGTTCTGAAAGTAGACTAAAGTATGTATGTTTTTTTTATTTTAGAAGCTGAAGTCATTTTTTAAAGAGTATGGACAGATAGAATCTGTACGATTTCGTTCTCTGGTATGTTTTCTCCCTGTCTTGAAATTGCAAATCTCGAAACATATTCGTTTAAGTCAGGCTTATTAACATGTTGGTATTAGTGAGATGGAGAAGCACAGCCTTTTGAATCAACAGGTTCAAATCTAGCCCCAGAGAAGAAGTGCGCTTAAGATCTACTTCTGACTCCTGGACTCTGTTAAATTAATGCGTTCACACAGTAAAACGATATCATTGTAGGAGGGTGGATGTGTGACTTTTGTTTGCGGAACATTAATACGTGTGGAATAGCATTTCTGAGCTCCAAGGCATTCAGTCCAGGAGGTTGGTGTACTGCAGACAGTACCTACCACTGTCAACTTAATTTCCCTAAAGTACTTCTTCCCAGGGGCGCCTGGGTGGCTCAGTCGGTTAAGCGTCTGACTTCAGCTCAGGTCATGGTCTCACACTCGGTGAGTTCGAGCCCCGTGTTGGGCTCTGTGCCGTCAGTTCAGAGCCTGGAGCTTGCTTCGGATTCTGTGTCTCCTTCTCTCTCTGCCCCTCCCTAACTCGCGCTCTGTGTCTCAAAAAATGAATAAGTGTTAAAAATTTTAAAGTACTTCTTCCTGGAACTCATGATCATTACACACACACGCACTTTGCCCTGGTATTACTTTTGGGGATCTTGCTCTATCCCTGGATTACTGGTCTGTTTGATGACTCTGTTGTGCATTCTCCGGCACCCCATACTTCATTATGGTGCTTATGACACTGTTCTGTAGTCGGTCCATTATTCGTCTGCCCCACCAGACTGAAAGCTGATAGCAGACAGCCGGTTTGCCTTGCTCATTCGTGGGTCACCAGTACCTGCACATTGTGCACATGAAGCATATATGGAATTGCCTAAAGCCCTTACATTTGCCTTGCTGTGAGTGAATTCTGTCCTGGTTCTTAGCCTGACAGTCAACACAGGGTGGCCCTGAGGCCACGTGTGACTCTCCTGCAGCCTGGGAGCTGCCCTCGTTGCTGATCAGACGCTTGCGCTTTCTCACTCTTCTTTTTGCTCAGTTCATTGGTTTTGTTGCGACTCCTCCTCAAAGTCTCATTTTGCCTAGTGAGATACAGTCTGTGTTTTGGTAGGCGATTAAAATGTTAATTACTCAAGTTTTTCTTTTTGATACTTTATACCATCAAGTTTTTTTTCCCCTCTATTTCTGTACCTTACTGCTTTGTGTCTTACCTACTCATTTGTATCTTCAGTAACAAGATACGGATGCTTGAGGGCTCCTAGAAGACACCTAGTAAATGTGTTTTGATGACCATCATTCACCTGTTGATTGTTCACTTGGGCATTTCTCATGTCTTGCACGGTTACACTGTCTGTATTTTCAGAGTTTGTGAGTAAGGCAAACTGAGAATTTATATCAGATGACTAAGATTTCCAGGGGACATTTATAGTAACTGCCCTAAATTAAACTGACATTCATAGATGGTGCTGCTCTGTGAACTTGCAGGGTCTATATCTTTTCACCTTTGTCTTGTCAGTACCTGGCTGAGGCATTTCAGTGCCTCTGCCAGTATCTCAGGACTGGCGCCTTGCAGACGGTCAGAGTTGTTGACCTGAATTTCCATCTCCTCCATAAAGTTTTCCCTCCCTAACCCCTCACTCTTAAGTAGTACAAAAGTAATACTGTATAGGGCTGAAAAGAAAGTGAATTTGAATGTAAAGGGGTTTCCCTTATTTGCCCAATTAAAGATACAATGATTTTTTTTTTTTTTTTTTGCCAGCTGGCATATACTGACCCTTAGACATATGGATGAAATAATGTCTTTACATTATTTCCCAATTTATTTAGACATATTTAAAATCATACAGAATGTACAAAATAAAATCATATAGCACGTACAATAAAATGTTAATATAGAAGTGTTGCTTTTTTCCAAGCTTATTTTATAAAACAATTTTCCTTGCGTTTTTCTTACGCGTCTTTAACCTCCGTATCCCCTTATGTCCAGAGACCCCTTTGAGTCATCTGACCCAAGTTGAGAGCACAGTATGTTTACTTCCATTTAGATTAAAAGTCATTGCCTGTAAAATTTTGGCCTAAGCCACCAGATCCCATTCATATAACATTAGGATGGTTGTTTCTGATTCCCTAGAATGTTTTAATTACATCACATCAGAATAAGACATTTAGAATTCGATTAATTAAAATATAATTAATTTGAAGTAATATTTTGGATAATGAATTTTCTCTAATACCTGTCCCCCCTTTTTTTTCCTCTCTTAAAAGATTCCAGCAGAGGGAACTCTGTCCAAAAAGTTGGCAGCAATAAAGTAAGTTTATAATGAGAGAAAGGGAGTAGTCTTAAACTGTCTTCCATTTTGGTTAAAACTTAAGACCGTGTTTTCGTGGATTTTTATTTTTCGATAATATATCATACTACTTGACTATTTTTTTATGACTGCAATAGTGGGTAAATTTATCAGATGTTTGTCTTTAAGCTTTAACATAAATTGTAGAATCACATTAAATATTATAAATAAGTTGCTGGAAAATGTGCCATGAGAATTTTCAAGGACATTTAATCAAGCATTATGTTTGGAAGAGAATAAGGAAATTTTATGCCCAAATATTGTAGTATAAATCATAAATACTGTATTTTATCAGTTCTAAGGCACACATTTTCCCATATCTTAACATTTTGAAGTCAGGATGCATCTGAAAATCAGGGGTGCCTCATAGTTGCGGTTAGCCGGTCAGGTTTTTCCAGAGAATTCATGTTTGCTTCTGTTAGGTTACCTGGGGGTACTACCAGCTCAAGACCACTTTAAGCTCTCTGTTTGAAGGTTTGGGGACTGTGCTGGTAGTGTGGCTCACAAGTTCATATTCTCAGGGGATTTTCCCCTACCCTCCTTATCCACCTAGTGCCATGGATGAGACACAAAAGTTTTCTTTACTCTCCCTTCATTTCTCATTAATTTTTAAAATTGAAGTATAATTGACATATAAATTTAAAACATACAAGCTGTATTTCTCATTCACCTTCAGTTCTAGGCAGAGTCTCCTATTAATCTCTAATCTTGGTTTTTTTTTTTCTAACTAGGACATGAAATCTTAGATTATACAAGCATAGATTATTCAGAAATTTATTATACAATAAATTTCTGAAGTGGCCTCACCGTGTTACATTCCACCTGCTGTGGGAGAATTCCCATTTCCTTCACATCCTCGCCAGCACTGGGTATTGCCAGTCATTTAATTTCAGCCCTTCTAAGGGTTTGTTGTAATGGTCTCAGTTTCTGTTTAGTCTGATGACTAAAGATATTGAGGGCCTTTTCATGTGCTTTTTGGCTGCTTGTATCTATTCTTTGGAGAAGTGTTGGTTCAAAAATTTCACCCACTTTCTGGTGGCTTGTCTGTCTTATTGTATACAGTTTTTCATTGTGGGTGCAAGACTTTTTTCTGATATATATGTTTTGGATATTTTGCCCCTATCTGTGGCTAACCTTGTTTTGTTGTTAATGTTTATTTTTGAGAGAGAGAGAGAGACAGCATGCAAACAGGGGAGGGGCAGAGAGGGAGACAGAATAGAAGCAGGCTCCAGGCTCCCATGTCAGCACAGAGCCCAACGCAGGGCTTGAACCCACGAACCGTGAGATCATGTCTTGAGATGAAGTCAGACACTTAACTAACTGAGCCACCCAGGTGCCCCTGTGGCTAACCTTTTTAAGGGTGTCTTTTAAAGAGCCCAAGTTTTAAATTTTGTTGAAGATCCATCTTTGCGAGTGCTGGTTTTTGGTGGTCTGGTTGGGGGCGGTGGGGTTGTCTGTTGTCCCGGTTCAGCCTCTGATGCAGGCCGGCCCTGTCTGTCTGTGTATCAGTGCACCGGCCGGTCCTCCCTCCCGTGGCAGCCAACCTCTGCCTTGTGTCTTTGGTGGATCTTGGGCTGGAAAACATTTCCCACTCCTTGCCCTGTGGTAGGAGGCCTCCCTTCTCTGGCCCCAGGACTATTCCCTGTGCTCTGGGAATGACGGGGTTTGCTGTCTCTGCCCCAGCAGCTCAGCCCTCTCCGTTGGGAGAAGAATCCAGGTGGGCTTTGTGTCCTTCCCATACTTCTCTTCTCCAGCCCACACCCCCCAGGGATGTCTCTGGGCTCCCACCTGCCCTCAGTCATTCCTGGGGACACTGGCAGAGGTCGGGGGAGCAGAGCCTGCAAGCGGGTGTGCCTATCTGTGTTGCTGGCCTCCAGAGATTCCATTTCGGGCCCAGCCCACACGCGGCTCTGGCAATGTATTAAATCCTAGCTGAAATCGGCCCGGCTCCCTTGTCTGGCACCCGCTTCTGAGCCAGTGCTGTCTCCTGTCTCCTCGGATGGCCCAGCCCTTGCTTAGCCCCCCAGTTTCCTTTGGACCTCAGCTCGGTTTCCTTTGGACTTTAGCTCTGGTAGCTTCTACAAAAGTTAGAATGTTGTGGGTTATTCGGCTTCTTGTGTCGGGGTGGGGATGATGCTATTCCTGGTTTTCTCCCTTCTGGGTGCAGGTGGAACTCGAGATGTCATTAATACCTAGATCTCTAGATGTCATTAGTTTTTTTAAATCACCCATCCAGCTTGATACAAAACAGGTTCTTGCCACATAGAAAGGGGCAGAACTGTGTGCTTACCCTCTGTATTCCCTGTGCCAAGGGATCTTTTCTCGTAGAGTGCAGTTAAGAGTTTTTATTTATTTATTTATTTATTGTTTATTTATTTAATGTTTATTTATTCTTGAGACAGCATGAACAGGGGAGGGGCGAGGGAGAGGGAGACACAGAATCTGAAACAGGCTCCAGGCTCTGAGCTGTCAGCACAGAGCCCCACGCGGGGCTTGAACCCGCAAACTGTGAGATCATGACCTGAGCCAAAGTTGGACGCTCAACCAACTGGGCCACCCAGGCGCCCCAAGACTTTTTATTTTTTATTTTAATTTTTTTAGAGAGCGTGTGCCTGCCCAAGTGCAAGTCGGGGAGGGGCAGAGGGAGAGAACCCCAAGCAGGCTCCATGCGCCGTGCAGAACCTGACTCAGGGCTCGATCTCATAACCCTGGGATCGTGACCTGAGCAAAAAATCAAGAGTTGGATGCTTGAATTGACTGAGCCACCCAGGTGCCCCCAGTTAAGAGTTGTTAAAGTCCTTTTCCATTTAGGTTTTCTTGGGGTTTGTCTTAGTCTGTTCGGGTTGCTACAACAAAATGGCGCAGACCAGATGGCTTATAAACAATGGAAATTACTTTCTCATACTTTCAGAGGCTGGAAGTCAGAATGAACTGCCAGTGTAGTTGCATTCTGGTGAGGGTCAGCTTACTGATTTGTAACCAGTGCCTTCTCACCGGTCCTCACAGTTTATAGTCAAACGGTAAGATAAAGAAGGGGCTAGGAGTTCTGTGGGGTCTCTTGAAGAACACTAGTCTTGTTCAAGAGGATTCCACCCTCATGACCTCAGCCACGCCCACAGGCCCCACCTTCTATTACCATCACATTGGGCGTTACATGGATTTCCACATGAATTTGGGGAGGATGCAAACATTTCAACACTAAGACAAGTTGAGTAGGATGTTGTCAGGAGCTGTGTGTTGCAGGGAAAGCGTGGGGGTTCTGGAGTCACCTAGGCCTGTTTGAAGTCCTGGGCTGGCCACTCCTTGCCTTGTGATCATGGCACTTCTCGGAGTCTCAGCTTCCCTATCCATAAAATCAGAAAAGTAACACCCATGTCGGAGATGGGAGACTAAATGAATACATAAAATGGCTAATACAGTGCCCAGTATTATATTAGGCATTCAATAAATCGCAGTTAGTTTTATCAATAGAAAACTATCAGATAGTGTAGTATATTATTACAGAATGCCATGAGAAATGCCCTGACATTTCCTAGGGCCTTTCTTGATGGTACTCATTTGTTTATTAGCCTTTTTGCTACTTCAAAAACAATAGGTTCATGTCTTCAGGGAAGAATCTGTGGTCATTACTAGGTCCTTTTTGCTGATCGGTCACATCTAAATTATATGACCATTTTGCAAGCCTGCGAATTAGTGGGTGGAAGCATTGAGCAGCAGCAGCTGTAGTCGTTAAAAAGAGTGAAAACCAGTCATAACCTGCTTCCCGTTGAGCGAACACAGCACTACATCCAGTCCCGACAGAGATGTGCAGTCCAGGTCTGAGCAAACCTCTGGATCCAGCTGCCAATTTGTAAGAAATAGGGAGGCCAGAGGAACACGTTGACCTGTATTGTGAGCTTGCAATCAAAACCATCCAGGCTTTGGAAAATTCCGTAGGTCGAACAGTAAGGTAAAGAGAGAGATAAAGGCAGAATCCTGCAGATTAAATAAGACTCAAAAGACTTCAAGTCCCCAAGTGGACATCACCAAAGTATGACCAAGGAATAGATGCTTGATTGTGATAAAACTACATAGACACGCAAGCAGATGGTTTCTGGAAAAGTAGGGGTGGTAGGCACAGAGAGTGTCTCTGGGATGGGCAGTGGCTGCAAGGTTATTGATCTTTAATATTTCTCTAAGCTGTACACATTTATATAGTTTTTATCTTCTCGTATCTGCTTATGTGTTGTTAGGTACAGGGCTCCAGTTAAGATTGTTGTTTCTAGCTTTGTGACATTGCTTGGGCGGGGCGGGGGGGGGGGGCTACTTGCTTGCTGCCTCATAGTGATGACCAATAGGAAGGCAAAAGTTACATGTTTTGTTCAATATCTGTGTAAGTTGTATGTTATTTTTTGCGTTATTACTAAATTTATAAAGAGATGAAACTTCTCCTGGGAATTCTTGTCATATGTGCTGATTGAGAGTAGAAAACAAATTATATTTTTTAATGACTTTGAGATTAACGGATTTTACACTGTCTTTTTCTTTTTCTTTTTTTTTTTGTATAGACGTAAAATTCATCCTGATCAGAAAAACATTAATGCTTATGTTGTGTTTAAGGATGAGAGCGCTGCTACAAAAGCATTGAAAAGGTAATGTTATCTCTTTGAGATTTGAATGGAATTATTACATTTAAGTATGTACGAGTATTTTTTTTTATTCTTTGGTTTGACTTTAGAGCAAATATTACAGTTAACTCGGCGTTCATTTTTAACAGCCATTTTCCCCCTTCGTGTTTATAATGCAGAAATGGGGCCCAGTTTGCAGATGGATTTCGTGTTAGAGTTGATCTGGCATCCGAGACTTCATCTGTAAGTGGTACTTGAGTTGTTTAAAGAACTTAACTGGAGTCTTCTAGAGAGAAACGTTCTCTTCCGAGCTTTCGCCAAGGAGAGGAGTGGAATCATCAGTGAGCACAAGGGAAGCCAAGAAGGAAACACTTTGGCCCTTGAGGTCACAACGTTGGGGCACAGACTGGCACAAGGACCTTAGTCAACAGCTTCCAAGAACGGGGTACCCCCACACCCGGATCAAGTATTCAATAGATAGTTAGCCTGGGAGGGATGTTGGAGATCGTCCGGGCCAACACCTTATTTCACATACCGAAATAGAGAAAGTTAACTCCATTTTTGAGTCCCTACTCTGTGTCAGGTACTCAGTGCTGAGCTATAGTCCGGGTTCTGTAGGGGTTCAGGGGTCCACAGTACAAAGGTGAAGACAAACAGATGGGCTGATTGTGGCAATTTTTTTTTTTAAGGTATTTATTTTTGAGAGAGAGAGAGAGAGAGCTTGAGTGTGAACAGGGGAGGGGCAGAATCCGAAGCAGGCTCCAGGTGCTGAGCTGTCAGCACAGTCGGATAATTAACCGAGTGAGCCACCCAGGCCCCCCAGCACTATGTTCTGATAAATACACAGGATGCTCTGTCAGCTCAGGAATGGGACACTTGACTTGGGGAGGTACCAGCAAGAAGGGACAAAAGAGGGTGTCCAGGAGAAGAATAGGTGCTCTTGGAGACTTGAAAGATGAGTCAGTGTTATCTGGGCTCAAGAAATTTTAAACAGTGTATGTGGCGGGGACCAAAACTTAATTTGCTTAGGGAATGGCCAGAGCTTGATGCAGTTAATAGCAGGTAGAGTGTGAAGAGGGACAGCAGTTGCTGTTGGAGAAACAGGAGAGGCCAAATCATGAAGACTGTGGTCTGCCGTGTTGAGGCGTCTGGATCTTGTCCAGGAGCAGTCCCACAGGTTTAAATGCAGGAGTGATGGGTAAGTTTGCAGTTGACAAAGGTCTCTCAAAGTGAGTGAAGGCTGCTTGTAAGAGCTCACCACCCAAACCTAGAGTGCATTTTCGTGGGGGTCAGAGTGCGCTGGCTGAGAAATGACAAAGGCCTGGAAGACCTCTCTGGCTCTGATGTAGACCTACCCTGAGGGCCAAGTGTGCTTGTGTTATTTAAATTAAGCTGACTGTGTTATTTAAATTCAGTTTTATTAGCATACGACCACCATTTACTTGTAAATGTTCTGTTAAGGGTAGTTACATCAGAGACCACATGGCTGTAATGCCCAACAGACTGCCATCTGGCCCGGTACCGAGTTTGCCGTGCCAATGTAGCATGCCTGTCCTGGGCACTGCCATGTGTTAGTGCTAGCTGTGAACAAAAGAAACCCTGTTGCCTCTGGTGCTTACTCACTTTCAAGAGGGAAGATGGAAGAAACAGAATCAAATAAGGGACAGGTGCGTAGTTAAATCAGCGCAGTGGAGACCTGTCAGATACATGGGGTGAGGGAAAGGGGATTTTCGGATCACTTCCATTTTCAGCTCCGGTGATTTTTATTAACCTTCTTTGTGTTTCAGAGGGACAAGAGATCAGTATTTGTGGGGAATCTCCCGTACAGTAAGTGTTAAATAAAGTACCCACTTATCATGAAAATAACAGGAAAATAACAACTGAGTAGTAACTTAATGTTTTGCTTTAAGACCAACTTGGAAAAGTGTAGAGTGTAACTTGACTAATTTTCGTGGGGCTTGCTATATTAACTATATTACATTAACTTGCTGTATCAGTAAACAGCTCCAGCTTTCTAAGGCCATTCTGTTTTTACTTGTGCTCTGGTTGAATTTGTTTTTAGAAGTGGAAGAATCTGCAATTGAGGAACACTTTTTGGACTGTGGGAGTATTGTGGCGGTTAGGATTGTGAGAGACCCAGCCACTGGAGTCGGCAGAGGCTTCGGCTACGTGCTCTTTGAGGTATGGGAGACTCGTGCGTTGTCACTGTCCATTGAAATGTGCTGGAGGGGTTGTCCCTGCTGTTTCATCTCTCAGACATAACTGTCACCGTCACCTTCAAATCCGTCTTCAGGAAACTAAACTCATAATCTGCCATATTAGAGTACTCTTCCTGTAACCGCACCTCATCAAAAGACGTTCTGCTTCCCTCTTTCTCCACACTGATGTTATGAAATAATGTTTCAGATATTGGACATGAAAAGTATTAAGTCTCTGAATTTCCACTTTCCATAAAATGGAGAAAAGAATTGACCCGTTGGCACAGGTAGAAGAAAATCTTGGTCTTTGTACAAAATTAGTTATATTTAGTTTACAAAATATTAACCAGCGTATCATGCCTAATAATACTAGAACATACATACTATGAGAATATTCATAATGCCTGATGGCACTTAAGTTTTTCTCCCTTCCGCAAGCACCCGTTAATACATTTCCTTTCAGTTTTTTCTGTGCCTTCTTTTTAAAGTTGAACTTCCATCTGTGAACATAAAATTTTGCAACCTGCTTTGTGTTTTCTGTTGTATAAGTATGTTCCTTTGAGTGATGTAACGTAATTTATACTATCTTTTCCCTAATGTTTCTCAAATGTTGGAAATTTGCAGTGTTCTCTATTTTTCCCTGTAATGATGAAATTGCGGTGTTTTTTTTTTTCCTTCAAATGTTTGTGTGCAGTTTGTGATTGCTTTTTTTTAGATAGATCCCCAGGCCTGTTACTGACTAGGTCAAGATAAATGACCATGTTTAATACTCTTGATATGTATTATTACCAGACAGCTTTTGAGAAAGGTTGTCACAGCCTTTTGTTGCCATCGTTAATGCATTGTAGTGTTTCTCTGTTGTCTACTATTTTTTTAAGGTTTATTTATTTATTTATTTTGAGAGAGGGCTCGAGTGGGGGAGAGGCAGAGAGGGAGAGAGAGAATACCAAGCAGGCTCCTGCTGTCAGCACAGAGCCTAATGCCAGGCTCTATCCCACGAACTGTGAAATCACGTCCTGAGCTGAAACCACGAGTTGGCTGCTTAACCAACTGAGCCATCCAGGTGCCCCTCTGCTGCTGTAATTACTTGATAAGTTCGTAAAGTCCTTTAGCAAACATCTCATGAATATTCAGGGTTGTTAGCATCTAGTGGTTTTATATTAGGACAAAAGAGTAATAGAATTGGGGATCTAAATGGGATCCTGCAGGAGCACCTAGGGGGCTCAGTCAGTTAAATGTCCCAACTGCTCTGACAGCATGGAGCCTGCTTGGGATCCTCTCTCTCTCTCTCTCTCTCTCTCTCTCTCTCTCTCTGCCCTTCCCCTGCTTGCTCTCATGCTTTCTCTCAATAAATATTAAAACAAAAACAAAAAATAATTCTGCAAGGCATCTAGTTCAGCATTTCAGAAACTGAAAGGGAGTTCCCTTCTCTCAAGTCAGCTAATACAGTGCAGCTTTTGCAGAAAGAGCCTATGACAAGAGAGGCTGATTGGTTTAAAAGACTGCATGTGACTGATTTAGTTGGTTGGAACTCCATTTTACAATGAGAAAAATGAAGCCTGTTGGATTGTGACTTACCTAATTATGTGACAAGGCAGCTGAGTGCTTCCTGGGAAGAAACCTGTGAGGAGCATGATTAAAACGAGACTACCGGCCCAGCCACTGAAACCCGTGGGGTTGCACTTCTTGGATGTCAAAGTGGGAGGGGCGTTTATCTGTGCAAGCTTGAAAATTCTCCTAATCCACTAAAGTCACAGTTGTACTAGTGTCTTTGCAGGGGGCTTTCTGGTGGAAATTAATATATTGATTTTTATTCCAGAATACGGATGCTGTTCATCTTGCTCTGAAGTTAAATAATTCTGAACTGATGGGAAGGAAACTCAGAGTCATGCGTTCTGTCAATAAAGAAAAATTAAAGCCAAATTCAAATCCCAGTTCGAAGAATGTCGGTAAACCTAAGCAGGGACTTCATTTCGATTCAAAAAATGTAGGACATTCTAAAAGTTTGTTTATTGGAGAAAAAGCTGTTCTCCTTAAGAAGAAAAAGAAAGGGCAGAAGAAAAATGGACGGAGTAAGAAACAGAAAAAACAGAAGTAACAATCTGAAGGTTATTTAGCTCCCACTGAGTACTCGTAATAAAAGTGTGGTAAACTCATGTATCAAGTTGCAGAATTTTATATGGATGGTGCGCGTGAAACGTGGGAACATTTTTAGTTTATTCACATTGTGACGGCACCTTTGAAGCGTTTGTTTTAAGATGTAAGCAGATTAGTCACCAGTGATTATGAGATGGTATGAGATGATTTTAGACTTAAGGTAAACATTTAGAATTTTAGTGGCTATGTATTAGCGTATGATAGAAATATGTAATTAACACTTCAGATGGTTGTTTCAAGAATTACTTGGGATGAGACTAAAAGTGAGTAAAATTAAAATGTATATATGTATGCACACGTTGATACCAATTGGATCTAGATAGGTAGGAATACTGATCTAATACAAATAACAGTCCCAAAGAAGAAGGGTTTGAAGGGCTCTTGTATAACAGCCACTACATTTTTTTCCCCTTTCTCTTGAACTTGTGAAAAGTAGAGTTCTGGGTTTTTATTTTAATTCATCAACGTAGTAATAAACTAACCAAAGAATATTATATGAAATATTGCTTTGATTTCTTATTCTTAACCGGTAATTAAACTCGCTATTGAAGTCCTTGGTAAATTGTCTACAAAGCAGATCTCTACTTTTATTTCTGTTTCTCAATTTGAAAAATACTCTCCCAGGAAAACTTGTGATTCTTCAATTAGTGTCATGCAGTAGAATGAAATGAAACAATCTTTCCAAAAAATCCTGTTTAAAGGATATTTTCTGATAAAATACAGTAATTAGGCCACAAAGTGTAAAGTTCAACAAGAGGAGAGAATACCATTGTATTGCCTTGGGGCTGAAGCTTGTGCTATAGCTGTTGCCCATCTCACAGATCTTACTTACCCAGCTGCGTCTGCATCCAGGAGGGAGGGGGGTGGGAGAAATCCAGGGATGCTGATCTGAGGCAGGCGGAATCAGTGATGCAGGTGTCATGGCACTTAGGTGGAGAAGGGGATTGAGGGACAGCGAGTTATTACTGATTATTTTGAAAATCCCTTCTTGTGGTCATAGCACCGGGGAAACCTAATGATCTTTAAAATATAATTTGTAGAAATCAGAGCTCTATTTTACTGTATCCACAGATTGGGTATTTTATGCTTAGTATCCCTTATGGTGCTTAGAATCTGGTTTTTTGTAAGTATGGTTCAGTAAATACTTCATACTTGATCATCTTGAGCATTTTTGCATATTTTACCAGTTAAAGTTGTATAAAGATGCATCTCCTATACTGGGGCACCTGGGTGGCTCAGTCGGTTGAGCATCTGACTTTAGCTCAGGTCATAATCTCACAGTGTGTGGGTTCGAGCCCTGCGTTGGGCTCTGTGCTGGCAGCCTGGAGCCTACTTTGGATTCTGTGTCTCCCTCTCTCTCTCTGCTCCTCCCCTGCTTGCACTCTGTCTCTCTCTCTCTCTCTCTCTCAAAAATAAACAAACATTAAAAAAAAATTAAAAAGAAAAAAAGATGCATCACCTATAGACCAGATAGAACTATAACTGTAGATGTAGACTATATGTAGCATATATTTTTATGGTGTATATCTTATAGTGTATATTGGTGTTTATTATGTAAAATTCAGTGTATACATAAATATATAATTTTAGTCTTTAACACGGGGTGCTCCTTTTGGTCTTTCGGTTTTTGTGTAAAGAGCCATGCACTGCAGTGTAAGGGCATCTGGTTCTTGACCCACCTCTCTGTATGACCTTGGACAAGCCTCTCAGCCTCTTTATCTAAATATCTTGATGGATGAAATAAGGGGCTTTAACTTTACTCTGTGACCAGTACATAGATGGATATATTTAACTGACATGAAAGTTTCACATGACATTACTGGTCCTTACTATACATGTCATTTTCTGATATTTCAAATTCTATTTTTTTTAAAAACATCAGTTGTGGGATGCCCGGGTGGCTCAGTCAGTTAAGCATCATCCGACTTTGGCCCAGGTCACAATCTCCCAGTTTCCTGAGTTCCAGCCCCCTGTCGGGCCCTGTGCTGACAGCTCAGAGCCTGGAGCCTGCTTCGTATTCTGTGTCTTCCTCTCTCTCTGCCCCTGTCCTACTCATGCTCTCTCTCTCTGTCTCTCCAAAATAAATAAACATTAAAAAAAAAATTAAAAACACCAGTTATGATCCACTAAGGGTATTCCACAACCCGCTAATGATCTCACTCACAAACAAGTGCATAGGGGATTCCAGGCTGTTTCTATTTTAGGATTCTATGCTTGCATTTTACAACAGGTGTTTTAGAATGTAGAATGGTTAAGGAATAAAGCACAGATGTTGCTCTAACTGTACTTTGTATAAACATGTTGCCTGTATATTGAACCTCATAGTAGTGACCTGAACATTTACACCATGTTTACTATGCACAACACAGGAATAACTCTTTGTTCATTCCGGAGTCATAATCTAATGGCCGTGTAGTCTGTTCAAGTTTTCAAGAGAGGAAAGTTCTAGGCCTCATGTCATCTGTGTGGCCTTGGACGAGTCTTTTCTGTTCCAACACATCTGAGACTCAGGATATACCTCTTAACAGCTGAGGGTCACTGGCAAATTTTGGAACAGGAAAAATCAGAACGTATGTGTGCAGCACATAAGGAAAAGCTTTTTGTGTTATTCTCTTGTGTGTAAATCTCAATTACTATCTTTGGTACATAATGCATCTCCATACCCTTCCCTCTCTACCCAAGTCCAGGTAATGCATACATAACTTTGGTCCTATTTCCGGTCTTGCATTGGGGCATCAAATTCATCATCACTTACGCAAAAGGGCTTTCCTGATTTCCTAAGTTAGGTTAGGGGCTCTAGCCCTAACCTTGCATAAGTACCCTTACAATAACTTCTGACACCAACGACCCAGAGTTAGGCCAAACTTCGTAGGTTGAGCACAGTCTCCCACAAGACTGCCTTCAGACAGCAGACAAAAGTTGGGGGGCGGGGGTTGTGTCTCCAGATCACTCTCTTATGACCAGCTTGCTGCTAGTTTGGGGGTTCCCACTACCACCTCACATTCAATAATTGGCTATAAGGACTGAACTCAGGAACATGGTAGACTTAATTTTTAAAAATTTTGGGGCGCCTGGGTGGCGCAGTCGGTTAAACGTCCGACTTCAGCCAGGTCACGATCTCGCGGTCTGCGAGTTCGAGCCCCGCGTCGGGCTCTGGGCTGATGGCTCAGAGCCTGGAGCCTGTTTCCGATTCTGTGTCTCCCTCTCTCTCTGCCCCTCCCCCGTTCATGCTCTGTCTCTCTCTGTCCCAAAAATAAATAAACGTTGAAAAAAACAATTTAAAAAAATAAAAAAAAAATTTTATTTAATCTCTACACCCAACATGGGGCTGGAACTCACAAGCGGAAGATCAAGAGTCCTATGCACCTCTGAGCCAGTAAGGCACCCCATTATGATTACAGTTTTATTATAGCAGAAAGAAAGAAAAGAAAAGAAAAGAAAGAAAGAAAGAAAGAAAGAAAGAAAGAAAGAAAGAAAGAAAGAAAGAAAAGAATGAAAGAAAGAAAGAAAAATACAGGAAAAGAAAGAAAAAGAGAAAGAAAGGAAAGAAAGAAGAAAGAAAAGAAAGAAAAAGAAAGAAAAAGAGAAAGAAAGAAAGAAAAAATACAAACAAACCGGCCAAAGGGAAAGACGCACAGGGAGAGGTCTGGGAGAGTCCCACAGATGAAGCTTCTGTTGTCCCCTCCCTATGGAGTCAGAACACCTTACCCTCCCAGCACATGGCACATTGGTGTAGAATTACACAGTGTATTGTCAACATGGGAGGCTCACCTGCTTCTGGGTCCTGGGTATTTATTTGGGTTTCATTATGTAGGCCATTTCAATCTCCAGCTCACCTCTGCTCCAACCCCCTGACCTTCCCAGAGGTAGGGGTGGTATTACCTGGATCAAAGTCTCAACTCTCTAACCACATGGTTGGTCCTTCTGGCCTGGCTAGCCCCCATCAGAGTGGACTCCTTAGCATAAACTGCCAGGGCTCACCTTGAGTAAGAGACATCGCTGTCACTCCCAGGGTTCAAGAGGCTCCCTTTCTATGACTGGGGACAGAGGCAGCCACATTCTTATGACACAACTCTGAAGGTCCCTTCTCTCTTCTACCCCTCTCAATTTATAGTTATTTAATGTCTTCCTAACCAAGGTTTTTTCTCTTTAAACTACTATATATAATATTTCCAGTGATTATAAGACAACTCATGTTTTCAATTTTCTTTCACCTTTTTTTAGATCAATTCCTTTTTCTTTGAAAATTTTTATCACACAAAATAATGTTCTGAATATACACTATTTAGTTTTGTAAGTTTCTTCCAGTATGTTTACATAGTATATAAACATTAGGCAAATAATACTGGACCATTTCACTATGCTCAAAGTTTAAATTTTCATTCATCCCTAAAATTTTATGAACATCCATGTATTACACTTTATTTCTAATCCTGAGTGTGTGGCTATTTAGCATCCCATGTTATTTCATTGTTTTAACTTGTTTTATTTTTTTAAATTTACATCCAAATTAGCATACAGTGCGACAATGATTTCAGGAGTAGTTTCCTTAGTGCCCCTTACCCATTTAGCCCATCCCCCCTCCCACAACCCCTCCCATAACCCTCAGTTTTCTCCCCCTCCCTGTTTTTATATTATTTTTGTTTCCCTTATGTTCATCTGTTTTGTCTCTTAAAGTCCTCATATGAGTGACGTCATATGATTTGTCTTTCTCTAATTTCACTTAGCATAATACCCTCCAGTTCCATCCATGTAGTTGCAAATGGCAAGATTTCATTCTTTTTCGACTCCATGGTCTATACCACATCTTTATCCATTCATCCATCAGTGGACCTTTGGGCTCTTTCCATACTTTGGCTATTGCTGATAGTGCTGCTATAAACATCGGGGTGCCTGTGTCCCTTCGAAACAGCACACCTGTATCCCTTGGATAAATCCCTAGCAGTGCAATTGCTGGGGTCATAGGGTAGTTCTATTTTTAGTTTTTTGAGGAACCTCCATAATGCCTTCCAGAGTGGCTGCACCAGCTTGCATTCCCATCTTTCATGTTTTTTATTCATTATGTTTCCCCAGGAACCAGCGACATTTTCTTCCATATTTTCTTACAAGGTTATATTGTAATATTCTTTCAACCCTGAATCACTAGATTATGTTGCTCGCTGTACAGCATATTGTGACAACTTGAAAAGCAAGTTCAGTTCAATTCAAACGAGTCACAGGTTGTCTATATTACACAACAGTAACACGAAGCATTTGTCACCACTCCCTTCCATCTTTGGCACAAGCAAAGAAGTCAGCTACAATCTTTTGAGTATGTGACTGACGGCCACGCGCCGCCCTCGCGACGTCACGCTCAGCGGCTCTACCGGAAGTGCGAGGTCACTCGCAAAACGCTGACACCACCGCACACCCCGCCCGGAGGCGCCTAGGCGACTGCGTTTAGGCCCCCTGCGCAGGCGCAGAAGCGGTTCCGGCGCTGCTCTTCAGGCACTGCCGCGGACACGCCCGAGGGCCTCGCACGGCTGGGGCCGGAAGTGCGTGCTCTCGGCCTTTCCGCGTCCCTCGCGGCGAGCGACAGGTCGCAGCGGCGCGGTCCGCTGTGAGGGTTCTCGGCCAACTGCTTCTACGGGGGGCCCGACGCCGCGGCGCTCGCTCCTGCTCCTCGGTCGAGAGAAGATGGTGGGCCGGAACAGCGCCATCGCCGCCGGTGTCTGCGGGGCTCTTTTTATCGGGTACTGCATTTACTTCGACCGCAAGAGACGAAGTGACCCCAACTTCAAGAACAGGCTTCGAGAACGTGAGTGGGTTCTCTCGGCACGGGGCCTGCAGCCTCTCCCCGCCTCCGCCTTCTTGCTCCTCGCTGCCGCGCGCGGGGGTGTGGGGGGCGTCGGGGGTGCTGGGGGCGTCGGGGGTGCAGGGCGGCCGCGGGCCTCCCAGGCGGAAAAAGGCGGCGGCGCCGGCTGCGCGCTCCCGGTGCCGCTTCTGCCTCTGGGGCCCCGCATGATTGCCTCCATTTTGGAGGGACGATTTTTCCCATTTTATCTTCCCCAAACATTTGCCGTATGAATGCACTCTGGTTTGTGTTATGATTGGGGGGGGGGGCTCCTTTTGCAGTTCACCTGTTTAAACCTCTATTCGTAACTGGAGAGTCGTGTGATTTGTATTTTGCGAAATTGTGCTTGAAACTTGGCCCCGCAAATGCACCCGTATCGCTGCTGCATTCTTAAACCCTCTTGGTAGCTTTCCTGAAAATGCTTCCGAGATATGAGTGAATGCTATAGAAATTGCAGGGGAGTCCAAAGGGCTGCGCTTCTCCTGTGGCTCAGTCTTATTTCATACCTGCGACATCTTTTACGAGACATTTACAACGAGGGAGGTCGTGCCACCAAAACCTTTGTGGTCTTTGAATTCCGGAGGCCTCCAAGAGCAAATGTGTAGCAATAAGAAATATTTTTGTAACTTTTCTGGGTTCAGTCAAAACGCTTTCTAAAAATTAAAGCCCAGAATGTGGGAAGAAATGATTAGTCTATTTCACACTTACTGTTTGATTAAGCTGTAGCAGGTTGTCTCAGGTGTTCAGTGCCCCACGTGGCTAGTGACCTGCCCTCTTGGGGCTCGAAGATGATCTCGTACCATCTACAATATGACACCTCATTCCAGCTGTCTTCTGTTTTAGGAGGGAAGGGATACAGAGAATTTATTTTATTTACAGTTAGATAGATGGGGAGGGTGCCATTTTGGATTGAGAAACTCAGTTTTCCAGGCCCAGGTTAGTCACGCATCAGCTGCATAATTTGGGCTTTCCGAATCTTAATTTTCTTAGTTGGTAAAAGCAGGTGATGCCACCTGCCCCTGGTTGTTCTTGTGAAGATTGAGATGTTTGAAGTGCCCGCCATCATTCCTGACCCAGAGAAAGCCCCTCTGCAAAGGCTGGCTGTAAACATTAACTAGAAATTCAGATTATTTTCTTGTAGTTTCCATTTCAGTAATAGTTGGAGGCATGGTGGTGGTGGTATGGCTACAGAGCTCTATAAAGAGTAGATTAATCCTTTCTTACTTTGGAAACACTGCAATCCTATTAGAAACCTTGAGAAAACTAATTTTTGGCGGAAGAAATCACAAAAGCCGTCCTTTTAGACAAATTGAGAGATTATTTTCATAATCCCTTTTCCATCATCTTCAGTCCACAATTTTTTTTCTAGCATCAGCAATGGTCTACACTGATCTCAGTGGTCAGTTGAATTATTAGCTCAGTAACCTTGGGCAACCGACTTAAAGCTTTAGTGTCCCTCTTCTGTCAAATGTTATAATACATACAGAGTTTAGTACAGTCCCTGGCACATGGTAACTGATAGATGCTAGAGATTGTTTATGAATGTAATTATTATTTGACATTTTCTTTAGGAAGTAAAACTTATATTCAGAGTAATTCTGCAATCTGTAAGTTCCTGTTTTACGTGTATTTTTTAAAGTAGATATGGGGCGCCTGGGTGGCTCAGTCGGTTAAGCGGCCGACTTCGGCTCAGGTCATGATCTCGTGGTCCGTGAGTTCAAGCCCCGCGTCGGGCTCTGTGCTGACAGCTCAGAGCCTGGAGCCTGTTTCGGATTCTGGGTCTCCCTCTCTCTGACCCTCCCCTGTTCATGCTCTGTCTCTCTGTCTCAAAAATAAATAAACATTAAAAAAAAATTAAAAAAAAAAAGTAGATAAAGTCTCTTAACTTGTTAGGTTTACACAGTAGCACTTGGGACTAATTTCTAGTAAATACTGAGTCAAGGGCTGAATTTGCTTGCTGAATGTGTAACTCCCATGATTTTTCAGGCCCTTACCATCTTTCCCTTTATCATAGAGATAGTATTATGTACTGATAAGGTGACAATTAAATGGTCTCAAGAAACTAAAGCTAGAATCTTACCGGTAGAAATTTAAAGGAACTAAACCATCTTAAAATTGCTAATTCTATCAGTCAGACATTCAACGACAATCACTCCTCTCCATCCTATTAAAAAAAAGCAACTATAAGATTGGATAGTAATGGAAAACAAGTTCCTCTCTACTGGGTTTCGTTATTTTTGTCATTTTTCATAAATTCTAGCTTAGCAAACTGGACGTACCTGTTTATTCCACAAACTTGCCTTGTTCATTTCTGAGGTACCTTTTATTTTTTTATGGGAATGTTTTCACGTCTGTTAGAAGGTAGAGGAGGGACAGTAGAGTTGTTCTGCAAACTGAGAAGGCACTTTGAACCTGGAAAATCAAGCAGGTGACCCCATGGGTTTACAGTTTTATTCAGCATAACTTAACGGGGGTGGGGGGAGTCAGATGGTGATCCGGCTGCAGATTTTCCCCCGCAAAGTCCAGACCTTCGTCTGCAGATTTTATAGAGTGAAGAGACTAGCAGAAGAGCATTGTTGCAAGATCGAAGGGTTCGCACGCATCTCAAAGCGTTTGCATTGACCTAAATGACAGCTAACCTTTAATTATATATCGTGGCACTACGTGTGCGTCAGGAAGGAGAAAGACTATGTTCTCTCTCTCAGATTCGTGGGGGGCCAAGAGAAAGCCTTCCCCAATCCTCACCTTGGGCCTTTCTGAGGCACGTGCATTAATCTCCAAGGGTCCAGGAACACACAGTCCCAGGAGAGGTCATCCAGTGGGCTTGAACAAGACGGAAGGCCAAAGATGGAGTCAGTATTGTCGCCACTCTTAACGACTTCTCGCCAGCATATAGAGGCAATACAGAGTAGTGTTTGAGTACACACGTTCTGAAATTCAGCTGCTTGCTTTTGAATTGCCCCTCCGCCAGTTATTAGTTGTGACCTTGGTAAATTTTCTCAAGTGGAAATGCTAATCATACCTGTCTTAGTGTTCCTGAGGAGTAAGTAAGCCAGTTGATACTTAGAATAGTGTCTGGCGTGTGGCATCTAAAACTTACTGAGTGCTTACCCTTCACATCTGAGTGTTCCTTTGTCTTCATGTCTGGCTCTTCTGTGCAGTCTTCCACTCCTCTTCTGGTCGTGGCAGTCTCCTTCCAGCACTGGTGATGTTTAGTAATTACTTGATATAGTATGGTATTCATTATTTTCTGCCTAAAGACAGACAGACGGGGGACGGCTGGGTGGCTCAGCAGGGGTGGCTCGGTTGGTTAAGGGTCCCACTCTTGATTTTGGCTTAGGTCGTGATCTCACACTTCCTTGAGATCTGAGCCCTGCCTGACAAGGTGGAGCCTGCTTGGGATTCTCCCTTCTTCCCTCTTCCCCCTCCCCCGTTTGTGTGTGCGCATGTGTGTACTCTCTCTCCCTCAAAATGAATAAACATTTAAAAAAAAGAAAAATGGGCTGTCTTCACTTGATCCTAGCCAAAAGGCCAGGAAGCGATGGGACTGTCTTCAAGTTTACATACAAGATCAGCTTATTTAACCTATATTGTTTTGTTGAAACTGCTAGAATTGTATTGAAGTCTTAAGAGTTGTAGCACTTTAGGTATACTGGGGGCTAGAGTTGGCAAGAGCTACTGGTGTGGTTAAACCCAGTTTGTAAGGGGAGATAAGAAATTTCCTGGACCACAGTCAATCAACCCATCTCCCCGCAGTTAGGCAAACAGGTCACTACCTCTTCAGTCATGCACTGATTAGACTTGGATTTATAGAACACTAAGGTTTTCAGAGGACGTTTGCTTGTCTTTTATGGCTTTTGTTCCTCGTAGTAGTAAGAGTAAACATGCCTTATCTTTGCAGAGTTAAGAGATTTATTTGCCAAAGATCAGCCACATAATAAGCATTTGAGTCTTACCTTTCTTAGCTCTGCCACAGTCTCCATGTTACCGGTAGTTTTAATGATGAGTAATGCAGCATGGCACAACTCCTAAGCTGAGGAGCTGGTGTCGAACTATCTCGGTACCACATGCATACTGAGGTCGTTCATTACCAACTCCTCGTGTGGCACGTGATAAACCGGACACAGTTAAGAAATATTTTACATGCATTAACTCATTTAATCTTCACAAGAACGCTGTGAAGCAAGTACTGTTCTAGACCAGTTTTACATCCGGAGAAAGTGGGATACGGGTTCCTGTAACTTGTCCTGGGTCACACTAGTAGCGAGAAGAGCTGGGGTAGAAGCAAACTAGTGCTTCCTCTGTGCTAACACTCCTTCATGTGGAGTATATAATTAAATAGCAATTTAAAATACCGTTGGTGTCCTTTATTGATTTGGCTTAAGGGTTGACTAATTGATGATTAAGATTTTAAACATCACTTGCTTCTGAGATAGGTAGTATTGCCTTTTCATATCAAAAACAAGACAAAGAAACAAAACAACTTCAGAGTGTAGGCAGAAGTTTTTTTCTCTTTTAATTTTTTTCCAATGTTTAATTTTGAGAAAGAGACCCCAGAGTGTGAGCGTGGGAGGGGAGGGCGGGGGGAGACACAGAATCTGAAGCAGGTCCCGGGCTCTGAGCTGTAGGCACAGAGCCCCACAGGGGGCTTGAACTCATGAACTGTGAGATCATGACCTGAGCTAAAGTCAGACGCTTCACCGACTGAGCCACCCAGGCTCCCCAGCAGTGGTTTTTTTCCTTAACCAGCCAGCAGTAGTTAAGAATTTTGCAGTGCATTTCTGAACACTGTCTTCTTACCCCCTCTTTTTTCCCATTTAGGAATGTCAGATAGCTTTCAGCATGCAGTAAAGATTAAATCTGTTATATTTCAGTTATAATACTTTCTAACAGCAGTGGCTTAATTCTTGCTTGTGTTTCATGTCCTGTATAGACTGGGGGGGGGGAGGGGGGGCTTGCTCTGCTTGTGGTATTTAATTAATCAGCTCTTAGAACTGTCTGTCTTGAAAATTGCTGATCTTGGTGCCCCAGAGGGAAGGAAAAAGCTCTTGCTCAGAAATGTCACATTGTGCATAGCTCATTGACCAGAACTATTTATAAGACCTTGACAAATCACAAGGAGACAGGAGAATAGGAGAGCCCTACTCAGGGATGTTTCGCAAATAGCATATATGACTGTCACAGCAGTTTGACTTCTTTTGATTCCCATTTTAATGATGATAAAGTGAAAATATTCCATGTCTTGCAGGAAGAAAGAAACAAAAGCTTGCCAAGGAGAGAGCTGGACTTTCCAAGGTAATACTTAATCTGTTTTTTTGTTTAGGTTGTATAATATACTTCATACCTCACTTGAAATGTGTATTTTGAGAAAGCTAGTTGATAACAGGCGTTGATTTTTTTATTTTAAAATACAATTTGTTGTTTCTCGGAATAGTTAAGTCAGTTCAACTGCAGATTATCCGGTCCATCATTATTTCCTCCCTGTTGGCCCTAACCGCAGACAGTTTATTACATGAGCAATATTTAAGGGGCAATAAGATGGTACTCTCCAGAAAACAGTTCTACCAAAACGTTCAAACTTTCTCACTCAGCGGCTTCAGAATAATACAATACAACATTAATTATTAATTTTCCTTTGTTCAGCTTCCTTTAAAAGAACCACATGCTATTTGTTTTCAGAAGTTATATAGGATTATTCATAGCCTCTGATCCAGAATCCCACCGTGTGGCACATTTTTACCTTGATGTAATATGTACATATAGATATAAATCTTTCTACTTTTTTCTTTTCATAGATCCTGTGTTCATGATTATTTTTAATGACTACATAGGTTTCTCTGCTTGATAAAAAAATGTTCTGTGACATGTGTAAGTCAAGTAAGTAAATGTTAGTCATTGCACATATACCTCATATACCTTTTCTTTTTTATTAGAATTAGTTCCATTGCTTGGATTCCCAGGACTTGGGACTACTGGATCAGTAGTGGTTCTTTTTAAAGCAAGTTGGAAAAAAAAGAAAAAAATACCAAGTTGGAGCAAGGAAAAATGAAATCCATAAATGTTATATTTTGTTGTTGTGATACAATTGAGTAATCCCAACATAGCTAAAAGACTGGACATGATGATAGGGAAGTGGAACTGAGAGGTGGCCCCTTTGTTCCATTATGTCCAGACTCCCTTTCTGAAATATGTAGTATGTTCAGAATATTCCAGTAACTGTTTTTGTCTCGACATGAGAAAGTAGGTATAGACACATGCACCCTGTGTATTTTCAGATTCAGGTGTAATCACATTCTTGCCTGTGTTGGGCTGGTTGATGAAAGATGCCTCTACTTTCAGAAATTTAAATTTTTTGTGTGTTTGTTGGTAATGAGAATGTATAGAAGTCAGGAATCAAAAACTCCCAGTAATAGAAGTCTAGGTTTTTAAATAAAACAGGCCTTTTTATTTATTTTTTTTAGGTTTATTTATTTTGAGAAAGAGCATGAGCAGGGGAGGGTCAGAGAGGGAGAGAATCCTAAGCAGGCTCTGTGCTGTCAGTTCGAGGCCTGATGTGGGGCTTGAACTCATGAATCGTGAAATAATGACCTGAGCCAAAGTTGAGTCAGATGCTTAACTGAGACCCAGGTGCCCCAAAACAGGACTTTTTATTTTTATTTTTATTTTTTATTTCATTAAAAAAAAATTTTTTTTTAACATTTATTTATTTTTGATACAGAGACAGAGCATGAACAGGGGAGGGGCAGAGAGAGAGGGAGCCACAGAATCTGAAACAGGCTCCAGGCTCTGAGTGGTCAGCACAGAGCCTGACGCGGGGCTCGAACTCACAGACTGTGAAGATCATGACCTGAGCCGAAGTCAGATGCTTAACCGACCAAGCCACTCAGGCACCCCAAAACAGGACTTTTTAATAATAGGTTTACATTTTTTGAAAAGACAAGTCCTGGGGCACCTGGGTGGCTCATTCAGTTAAGCAGTCAACTCTCGGTTTTGGCTCAGGTCAGGGTTTGTTGGTTTGAGCCCCGCGTGGGGCTCTGTGCTGACAGTGCGGAGCCTACTCGAAATTCTCTCTCTGCTCCTCTGTCCCTCAAAATAAACAAACTTAAAAAAAATAATAAAGAGGTAAGTCCTATAGCTAGTGGCATTATGTATTACCGTAGTCTGATAATATGTAACAAACTACAAAACCAAAAACTTAAGTAAAGCTACTTATTAACAGTTTGTGTTAGCAGAGAAATTAGGAGTAGCTCAGATGTCCAACAAACAGATTGTGATTATGCAATCCTGTATTTCTCCATGGAATAGTCTCCTACCGTTTACATGTAATCTTTTAGATGCATGTAAAATCTATTCAAAATAATGGATCAGAGAAACAGTTGGTTATAGTTATATAAAAATGTATAATAATGGGGATCAAAATAGTGTAAATAGTAAATTGCATATTTTATGGTATAGATAATTGTAGTCTTCATTTTTTAAGTTTGATGCACAGCTTTCTAAGAACTGTTCTAATTTCAGTTTAATCAGTAAGGTTTTTTTTTGCATTCATTTAAATGTAGATACTAAACTGTAATGCTTGTGAGTATTGAAGAGTAAATTTATTTTTTATAATGAGCTCTTCAGTTTTTTGTTCTTTTGTTTTTAGTGCAGTGATTTTCTGTGTATTGGTTATATTCCCAGCATAATTTTGGTATCATGTATTAAATATTCTGTTTCCAAACAGTTACCTGACCTTAAAGATGCAGAAGCTGTTCAGAAATTCTTCCTTGAAGAAATACAGCTTGGTGAAGAGTTGCTAGCCCAAGGTAATAATCATTAAAAGACTAGGAAATTAGAATTCCTCACACTAATACAAATTTGTGGTGGTAAGGGACTTTTTTGCGTGTAGTACAGCAGCTGTTAAGGAAGGTATTCTAATATTTCAAGACAAGTCACTTAATAATGGGAGGATTATTTTATTTAAGAGTGACTCTTGGGGCACCTGGGTGGCTCAGTTTAAGTGTCTGACTCTTGATTTCAGCTCAGGTCACGAGCCCTATGTCCGTCTGCACACTGTGCATGGAGCCTGCTTAAGATTCTCTCTGCCCTTCTCCCCACCTAGTGCGTGTGCACTCGCTCTCTTTAAAAAAAAAAAAAAAAAAAGAAAAAAGAAAATTGGCTCTAGACGTGAATACTTGCTGTGGGTTATCCTTGTCCATAATATGTTTTGAGTGAATTTTAGGTTTACTTGATACATGATACAGAGAATATAGTCAGTAATCTTTACAAGTGAGGTATTTTTTAGCAGTTTAGAGAATATAGTCCTAATGCAATATATAAATAGTAACTGGAAGAATATGCTTCCTCAGCTTCTTCACCTAATCTTTAGTAGGTCTTTTCCAGTATTTATAGGAAGGAATGGGTCATATAATTCCTGGAGAAGGTTAATTTACCTGTCAGGGTCACACAGTGAGTTCACGGTGCTTAATTTCAGGACCAGTGAACTGAATCTGATCTAGAGTTTAGGCTTTGTGCATTATGTATTCAACTAAGGATTAAGAGTTCTGTTTTCAGGGGCTCCTTGGTAGTTCAGTCAGTTGAGCGCGTCTGTCTCATTTCGGATCAGGTCATGATCTCATGGTGTGTGAGATCAAGCCCTGCATCGAGCTCTGTGCTGACAGTGCAGGGCCTGCTTGGGATTCTCTCTCTCCCTCTCTCTCTGTCCCTACCCTGCTCATGCACGTTCTCTCTCTCTCTTTCTCAAATAAGTAAACTAGAAACAAAAGTTCTTTTTCTAAAACATTACTATTACGAAGTTAAAATGCTCACACTGACAAATTGAAAACTATAATTCAGTAATTTAGAGTCTTAAATGTATTTGTAAATTTTTAGTGCCAAATTACATTTTATTTCAAAAGTAGCTTTGCAGTAGTAGTTGCTGTCGTTGGTAAAAATGGTATCAAGTGTCAAGTTTTTTTTATGCTCATTGCTGTATCTTAGACTTGGATAGTATTGAACTACACAGTGTAGGTCATTTGTGGTTATTTTACCTGTTTTTATGGAAAGAGATTAAAGGTTTGAGGTGGTAGTGATGTGTTACTTTTGATCACGTTTCCCCCTTCCCAATAATTTCTTTGCTTTGATTTTTTCTTTAAGAAATAATTGTCTTATTTGGATGGCATAATAGGCTGATAATATTTATAAATGAAAATGGGAATGGCTTACTAGAAAATAATCTTGTTTTTTTTTTACCCCAGTTCATTAAGAAACGTGAGGTTTAATCATAGGGTAATAGTAAAGCACTTAAATCCTCATAGGGCTCATTTAAGAGGCTGTATTAAATATCCGAACAGGAAAATCTGCATGGATAGGGATATCTGTGTCTAAGGGTATAGGTTGTATATCGATTCATGCAAACAAATTCTCAAAATTTTTTGTTGATGTTCATAAATATGTCTATCAAAGTTTTCTTCTTTCTCCCAAGATATAAACATTATTTTAAATTACTTTACTTATAGTCCAAACTACTAGAGTATAGTGCATTAATTACTTCTATTTGGATTATCTCGAAGACCCATGTGTTGTGGCCATCTGTCTGACTTGAACTGTTAGATCCAGATTGAGAAGGACAGTAACTCATAGTGGTTGAGGGGGAAGGTCAAGGAGGGACAGGGAAGAGTTATTTTTCTTCCCAAGTTCATGTTCCACACTTTAACTCAATAGCATACAGAGGGTTACTTAACAACTCTGCCAAGCTGCTTTTTTTCCCAGTGGAAACTACCAGCCCAGCTCAAGGTTGAAGAGTCAGGTGGTTAGAATTAGGGGAAAAGTCAACATCAAAGTAAGCCAAGTGAAGGCATAATTGACTTAGGCAGTAAACTTCATTTCACATGGTCTCCTCCATCTAGGGGTCTTCCATAAGCATATTCTGTTAACTGAGCCAGATCTCATTTTAGGATACCTTGAATGGGCTCAGGTCTACAAACTAGAGAGGAAATGGTTTCATCTGCATTGAATTGCTTTGGTTGGTCATTAACTGTTTGCATTGTTTTTAGAAATATTAGGAGGTGTCTCAGAATCCCCTGTGTTCTACACTAACACTCCAGTAGTAGCTTTATTTCAATTTAATAATCAGAATTAATATCCCCAGGCAACAGTGTAAATCCCCTACATTGCCTGTAAATTCAACGGCATGAGGATTCAGTGGCCAAGTGGCGTTTTAATTTCCAAGTTAATGGAGTCATTTGTCCCCTAATGAAAGTCAAAGCCCAGGCTGAAGACCTAAGTCTTAATTTTCTTTTATATATATATATATATATATATATATATATATATATATATATATATATTTTAAATTTTAGGGAGAACATGAGCAGAGGACAGGGGCAGGGAGGTTAGGGCAGAGGTGGGGTGGTGGGGGGCGGGGAGAGAGAGAGAGAGAGAGAGAGAGAGAGAGAGAGAGAGAGAGAATGAGAATGAATTATAAGCAGGCTCCACGCTTACTGCAGAGCCCGACGTGGGGCATGATCCCACGACCCCTGGGATCATGACCTGAGCCACAATTAAGAGTCAGATGCTCCGGGGCGCCTGGGTGGCTCAGTCGGTTAAGCGGCCGACTTCGGCTCAGGTCATGATCTCACGGTCCGTGAGTTCGAGCCCCGCGTCGGGCTCTGTGCTAACAGCTCAGAGCCTGGAGCCTGTTTCAGATTCTGTGCCTCCCTCTCTCTGACCCTCCCCCGTTCATGCTCTGTCTCTGTCTCAAAAATAAATAAACGTTAAAAAAAAAAAAAAAAAAAAAGAGTCAGATGCTCCACTGACTGATCTACTCAGGCACCTCAGTCTTTTGTGTTTCCTATTTTAAATACCTCTTTGTAGAGTTGTACTTTCTTCAGTTTGAATACCTCAGTCTTCAGATTTTCTCAAGTGAAAATGTTAAAGCAGGCAGTTCCTCTTCATACACCATTCTTCAGTCACTTACTCGGTCATTTTCTTCTTCAGGGTCAGAAAACTTCGCTTACTGGTTTCTTACAGAGGCTGTGACTCCGGAGCAGGCAGATGAAAGAGATGCGCAGGGTGGTGGGTGGACAGGATGGGAGTCTTTCGCCGTCCGGATGCACCACTCTCCTAGGGTTTTTTCTGTATCTGCTTGTGATGCCTTTCAGATAGTGTAAGCGATTAGTGTAAAGTGAACTTGGACTTCTTTTCCACCTCAGTCCCCAGTCTTCAGTTCTTTCTTCTCATAGAAAAGTACTGTTCCATTGTTAGCAATTTTCAGTATGTTGCAGAAATATTCTAAGTCTGTAAACGGTAATATACTTGCATATTTCTGCACTTAATCTCTCCCCTTCTGTGTGTGTTTTGAAGACCCTTTCATATCTGTGCATGTGATATGATTCGTTCTTATTAATGGTTTCATAATACTCAGTTATATGAAGGTACCGCGGATTATTTCCAGGTTTTTACTTCTTTGATGTTTTTGGTCATGATCACTTGGAAATGTAGTGAAGGCTGTACAGATGAGTTTTTGACAGAGGCAAATAAAGGCTTTCCGGGTCATGTTACTTTTATGTAAATCTTCCAGGTGAATATGAGAAGGGTGTAGACCATCTGACAAATGCGATTGCAGTGTGTGGACAGCCACAGCAGTTGCTGCAAGTGTTACAGCAAACTCTTCCACCGCCAGTGTTCCAGATGCTTCTGACCAAGCTTCCGACAATTAGTCAGGTGAGGATTTGAAATGTTAACAAAAGTGAGTAGAATATAAAAAAAGAAATGTTTTAGGGACATGGACTTTTAAAAATTAGTGAAACCATAAAGGCCATTCTTACTGTTACAAAGAAAAATTAGTCTAGTGAACATGGTGAAATTCTGAAACTCATTCTTGGGATGAAATCAGAATTGGAGATACCCGTGCTTGAAAATGGTCTTCCCTGATAACATTTGAGTGAGTGGTCATAAGATCTAGTCATTGTGCCCTCTGTGCGGATCAGAAAGTGTGTCTCAGGGGCACATGGGTGGCTCAGTCAGTTAAGCATCTGACTCTAGATCTCAGCTCAGGTCTTGATCTCAGGGTCCTGAGTTCAAGCCCCACTTTGGGCTCTGTCGTGAGTGTGAAGCCTACTTCAAACAAAAAAAGAAAGAAGTGTGTCTCATAGTATTAAATCTCAGACCTTGGTATTCACATACCAAAATTCAGGCCCCTCTCAGCTACTTTCTAAAAGTAGCTTTCCACCTTCTCCTGTGAGCCCATGCATTCAGTGAAGTGGCCTGGCAGAGGACAGAGGAGCTAAGATGGCACAGCCCGAAACTAGATCATAAAGGGTTGTAGATTGCCTCTGACCTCACTTGTCTAAAGGCCCCAGTGCCTCCGCTTTTGCCAAGGTGGGCTTTGAGCTTGGAGCTCTTTAACTACATCCTCAAATCTGTATTGAACACAGTACCATTTGTATAAAAGATGACCTATAACTTAAGAGTTGATTAAAATTGCATTCTGTTCATTTTTAATCGTCTCCAGGAACTGAAATGAATCTATTTTTTGGAACAGTTTGTGTATTCATGTGTTAATTCCCATAGTTGATGTGATTAAAAATTAATAAAATGGTTAGTTCTTCAAACTGATCTTTATTCAACTAGTTGGAGAAGGGACTAGAAAGAAAACAAAGTCCCCAGAGATTTAAGGGAGAGGGTTGAAAAACCAAAGATTTGGTCTTAAACCTTTTTATTTAGACTAATGTGGCTCCTAGCGTGTCTGTATCAGAATTCTCTTAGAGTGTCTACTCTTGGAAAGGCGGCATAGCGCGGTGCTTTTGGAAGATTGACCTGAGGGTGAGGTCTTTTGAAATATGGATGAGTTTGGGATGAAGCCTGAATTCCTCTTTATAAAAATGGCCTCCTTTACTTAGTTAACTTATCTCATATTATTTTGACATATTTTCAAATGCTAATTTTGGAAGTACTTTCGGAGCATTTTCAGGCCAAAAAGGGAAATGTTTGGAGGCTAAGATGACCAGTAAAAAATCAGTATTCTTAGTTTATGTGGGAGTGAAAGAGATCTTAAATTCTTTTTGGTTTTAGTTATATAATTGACCAACCTCTAAAACAGTGCATGTTATTCTTCCTTTATTAACTTGGATTTTGAAATGGGACTGACCGCATGATCATTATTTTCTTTGATAACAGTGTTTAAGAGTGTTAAATGTTGAAATTGTAGAATGGATAAACTTTAGCAAGATTTGATTTCTTTGACTGCAGAGGACATCTCCCCTCCCCCCCCCTTAAAATTTTTTTTGGGAGGTGCCTGGTTGGCTCAGTCGTTTAAACATGACTCTTGATTTCAGCTTGAGTCATGATCTCATGGTTTGTGGGTTCGAGCCCCACATCAGGCTCTGTGTGCTGGTGCGGAGCCCACTTGGGATTCTCTCTCTTTGCTCCTCCTCTGCATATGTGTGCACATTCTCTCTCTCTCTCTCTCTCTCTCTCTCTCTCTCTCTCTCTCTCACAAAATAAACTTGAAAAAAAATTCTGGTTTTAATTGAAGTGTTGTTGACACAAAATGTTGCATTAGTTTCACATGTACTGCTTACTGATTTAACAGGTATACTTTATGGTCTGCTTTTCTCACTTTTGTCTCACCACACAACATTGTTAAACGATCGTGGGCTATATTCCCTATGCTGTACTTGTTATTCCCGTGACTCATTCATTCCATAACTGGGAGCCTGTACCTCCCACTCCCCTTCACTCGCTTTGCCTATGCCCCCTCCCCCACTTCCCTTCTAGCAGTTGCCAGTTTGTGTTTATGGGTCTCTGTCTGTTTTTTTGTTCGTTTTGTTTTTTAGATTCCACATATAAGTGAATTCAGATAGTGTTCATCCGTGTCTGACTTAATTCACATAGCCTAATACCCTCTAGGTCCATCCGTACTGCCGTTAGCAAGATCTCGTTCTTATGGCTGAGTGATAGTCCATTAAATTATATATATGCCACTTCTTTATCCATTCATCTGTTGATAGACACATAGTTTGCTTCCATATCTTGGCTATTGTAAATAATGCTGCAATAAACATAGGGTTGTGTACATCTTTTCGAGTTAGTATTTTCATTTTCTTTGGATAAATAACCGGCAATGGAATTGCTGGATCGTATGGTATTCCTATTTAAATTTTTTAAGGAACCTCTTTACTGTTTGCCACAGTGGCTGCACCGATTTACGTTCACACCAGCAGTGCACGAGTGTTCCCTTTTCTCCCCATCCTTGCCAACACTTATTATTTGTCTTCTTGAGTCTAGCCATTCTGACAGGTGTAAGGTGATGCTCCTTGTGGTTTTGATTTGCATTTCCCTGACGATGAATGATGGTGAACCTCTTTGCATGTGTCTGTTGGAAAAATGTCTCTTCAGGTGCTCTGCTCATTTTTAATCAGATTATTAGGTTTTTTTCTTGGTGTTGAGTTGTATGAGTTTTTTATATTTTTTTGATATTAATTCCTTGTTGCATATATCATTTATGAATATCTTCCAGTTCAGTACATTGCCTTTTCATTTTGTTGGTTTCCTTTGCTGTGTAAAAGCTTTTTGTTTTGGTATAGTTGCAATAGTTTATTTTTGCTTTTGTTTCCTTTGCATGAGGACACATGCTTAGAAATATGTTGCTAAGGTCAATGCCCAAGGGATTACGATCTATGTTTTCTTCTAGGAGTTTTATGGTGTCGGGTCTCATACTTAGGTCTTTAATTCTTTTTTGAGTTTACTTTTGTGTATCGTGTAAGAGTGTTCCAGTTTCATTTCTTTGCATGTAGCTGTCCAGTTTTCCCAGCACCATTTGTTGAAGAGACTGTCTTTTCCCGTTGTATATTCTTGCCTCCTGTAAAGGACATTTAAAAATTAAATTTTTTTTTTCTCTTTCAGAGAATTGTAAGTGCTCAGAGCTTGGCTGAAGATGATGTGGAATGAAAAACCAATATCAACATAATCTCAATTAAAAATATTTTTAAAATCTTAACTCGGAAGATGAGCAGCTCTGGGGGAATAAGGGCAAATAGGCTGGTTATGGACTGTCCTACACTGAAATCTACCAAAGTTAATTTTTACTTTGTGTAGATCCATTTGTCTGTTTTATTTATTTTTCCCAGTGAAAAGTGTATTTTGATAGAAGTCTTTTCATTTTATAAATACACTACGAGTTACCGAAATATCATGGATTTATTTTATTCCTAAAATGTGCAATTAAAATGTACATATAGCGTCACATTTCTTACGTTAAAAATACTCTGCTTAGTTTTGAAAGATAGGCCAAGAAAATGTAGGAGAAAGTTGAAGAATGCACGTTTTTTTTTTTTTTTTTAAAGCTAGTTTATTTTGTTCTACATAAAAGAATTGGATGGAAACCTGCTTTATCAAAACTAAGCATTAAAATCTTTGAGAGGTCATTTCTTTCCTTTTAATCTCTTAATACGTGAGATGTGCTGCTGTGCTGTATTAACTCACCTCCCTGTGTATTTGTCTTGAAATGTTTTGTTTAAACCAGTGGGCTTAATGTGTTCTGGATATTTATCTCCATGCATTTTAGCTGTATGTAGTTGCAGATAGCACTGGGAATTAGATCTGTGTCATTCTTAATCTAGCCATGTGAGCTTCACCAATTACTGTCTGCCCTCTTTCCTCTTTATAAATGAGGCAGTTGGTCTGCTAATTCAGAGAAGTGTCCCTTTCAGCTTTTAATTCATTTGTTTCTGTTTAGCATCTATTTTCAAGTCCACCTTTTCCTGAGGTATATGTTTGTTTGGACAACCAGGCCTTGCATTTTTTTATACTCTGAATTTTGCATGCTTGCCTGACTTTGTATTTTTGAGTTGATCCCCCCCCACCCCCCACCTTTTTTTAAAGATCTAACTTGTGTTGGTTTTCACCGAAATCCTATGGTTCTGTCACTGTTGTAAATCTGAAACTTAACTTTTAGGTAGCTGGGATGATACGCTTGTAAAATGCTTATTCCCTTTGCTTTTATCTTCAGTGTATCTCCTTAATCCTCTTTCATTTATCTTGTTACGATGAGAATAAGGTGTAACCTTGTAGCTGAAGACTTGGAAAGAATGGAGGTGTTCTCAAAATAGTGACGTGTTTTCTGCAGTCACAGATTCAACATCGGGCCTGAGAATAAAGATCCTTGGTACTTGCTGTCATCTGTTGAACTGAGTAACAATTCCTCCCTGTATAGGTTGCCTTTACTCTGTCTAAAAATCTGGAGAGATCCCAAAGACTTTGCCTAGGTACCAGACTTTTTATTTTGTTTTACTTACAAATTTTCCTTAACCTTGGGTTTTTGTTGTGGTTGAGATCTAAAGGAGAGCGTTTGCAGTATGGTTCTAAGTTTTTGCCTCTGGACATCCCCACGCCCTTTGGCAGGTCACATTACATCTCTGAACTTACCTCCTAGTATTCTCGTCTGTAAAAGAACATCAGACCACGCGACTCAGACATTTAAGGACTCTTCCTTGTGTATCTTCCACATGTGTAATCCTGAACCCTTAAACAGTGTGCTTTTCTTTTTGATAACACCCAGCCTGCTCTTTTGTGGGGATAGGGAGGTGACCAGTGCAAACATGCTAGTCAGTTTTACCAATAGGTCCCAAATCCAAAGGAGGGCAATGGCGATTGGTCAGCAATTGACCACATCGGTAGGAAACAAGCTTTTGTCCTGTGCCCACCCCAGCCAGAGGGAGTGTTGAGACCAGGGGCATCCAGAATATAGGTTAGAGTTAGTATATAGAGGCAAGAACAAGGGGCAGGCAGCTTGGCAAGGGAGGAATGGACCCAGAGAAACTAAGGACTAGCTGGAGGAGTGAGGGGTTAACTTAGCTGTGTGGGAGGATGTGAAGGCTATATGCTCTGGAGAATTCTGTACTCTGAGCTGGGTATCACTTAGTTTTCTGAAAAATAACCAGCTTTGATGTAATACTTGTTGAAAAGGCTGTGGTATCTTCCCATTAGAGCCGATTATGCTGTCATTTTCTTACTTAAATGATGGTTTTCAGAACAGGTGCCACTTCTGAAAGTCGTTTTGTTAAAAAACAAAACAAACCCAAGCAAGGTTTTCCCCAGATACTTAATGTGCTGAACACCATTTCCTATCTAAAGTTTTAAATGGTGATGGAACCACGCAGTCAGTAGGGGCGATGCTGGCCCAGTGGTCCTCAGCCCAAGATTTAGGTAGAGTGGTGACAACCTGAGTGCGCCCATGTCCTAATGTTGCATGCCTGGGTACTGTCTTTGGAAATGGAAATATGTATTTGTGTATGTTGATGTGCTTCCTTGGGAAAGATCAATTTTTCGATTCCACAGTTGTACTTCAGGTGAAAGCACACTTAAGATGGGCTTACCTGACTGTGTCCTGCTAGCCTGTTAACAGATGACTAGGACTTAACATTCACATTGAACTTCTGTAAAGTACATAAAACCTAGTACGGTGGCCATAGTAGGCACTCAGTAAATTTTTGAGTCCTCTTACCCTTCGGTAATTGATTTTTTTTTTTTTTTTAACTAAATTTCTGCTTTTCTGACCTTGTTGAACCAACTTCTGGACCAGAGTATTAATGAAATATTGCCGAAGAGAGTTTGAGAAAATTGGTATATGATGCAGATATTACACAAAATTCTTTCTTGTAACAAAAAATGCAGTTTTATTATTGCTTGTGCCTCAGCTGTTTTAAGTGAATATTAAAGGGCTTGGAGAACATGTTGGCTTGGTGTGTATTTGCAGAAGTGAAATCTGAATTTGATGACTGGCAGTGGTGGTACCTGCCTCTAGGTTGACATCCTTTAGAGAAGGTTGACAGTTGGGCAGCTCCTCCCAGGAAAAGTTTGCAGTATGGTTCTATGCAGTTTGCCTTTGACTTCATATCCCAGGTTAAGAACCCCTGCTTTAATGTCAGCTGGTGAGGATTCTGGGTCATCGTGATTACCCAAGTTTAACAGGTACCTGGAAGGATTGCTAAAGCACATTGCTGGGCAGCAGGTCAGACCCAGGAGCACATTTTCAATATTCCTTTTTTTAATTAAAAAAAAAAAAAGTGATTTTCTTTTAAGTAAACTCTGTGCCCAACTTGGGGCTCGAACTCATGACCCCAAGGTCAAGAATCACATGGTGTATGCACTGAGCCAGCCAGGTGCCCCCTGTTAGCATTTCTAATGAGTTCCCAGGGTTTGGTGATGCTGCTGGACTGGGGCCATGCTGTGAATGTGACCCAGCAGCAGTCAGGGGTGACCTAGAAAACATGAATAGGAAATTATTGTAGGATAGCGAGTGTTCATGTCCCAGATGATGTGCTTCAGCGGTGCACTCTAAAAATGAGGTGTGTAATTAAAAAGCCAGCCAACTGGTGGTAGTATGTGATTATTTAAGAACACCCAGTACTCATTCGATAATCCAAAGCATAAAGACAGTCAATTACAGACTTTATGTTCGAGATAGGCCAGTCCATTTAAATGTTATTTTAGGATTTTTTCCCCCATAAATAGCCCATTAACTAGACACATAAATTAAGCAGAAATTCCATTCCCTGGGGCGTGCTCAGGTCACGATCTTGACCGTTTGTGTGCTTGAGCCCCATGTCTGGCTGTGAGCTGACAGGGCAGAGCCTGCTTGAGATTTTCCCTCTCTCGAAATAACAGAAAAAATTTACATTCACTAAGCATTTTGATTGTGAGTTCTAAAATTCTTACTTGATATTTGTGTCTGGGCAAATCAAATGGATTTTTTCCTTTTAGAGGGTCTCCAGGACATTTTATATATGGAACCTTTTCCTTCACTTTTAAAGGCTTACAGCTGTGTTATGGAAACAGTCCAGGAGGCATTGCAGAGGTACTGAATTCTTGTTTAATATCCATTGTTATTGATAGAGGAGTCAAACACTTCCCGATAATATGGATATAGAAGCTAGGAGTCAGGGGTGGGGGGAGAAAATGAGTAAGAGAGGCTGTGGTTAAGCTAGAGCTTGATCTGAAAAATCTGTGCCTGGTTCGGGGAGAAAACGGGATCCCACTGGAGCTTCACTGAGATCTTAAGATCCATGTAGCCTTGCCTTTTCTTGGTAGCCTAAGGAAGTAGCTAGACTGAAGTGAGCTGGCCTTTCAGCTTGTACCTGGGCAGAGTGGGTATGTTTGAAGTTGTAAAGCAGAACGAGTTGCCTGTTACCCAGAGGAGCGCACGAGACAAGTCCCTGGAGAGGTGGAACGTGCTCGCTCAGTGACCTCTGGACAGTGACATCGTACATGCAGCTGCTCACTCTATTCGGCATTTGAAGAGGACAACTTGGTGGTCTTAGCAGAGACTGATTCTTATAAAAAATTATATCAATGTGCCATTTTTTTTTTAGAGCCCTGCACTAGTTTTCAAAAGCTTCCCTTGCAGTTAGGACTCCAGTAGCAAGTATAGAAGCCCAACTTGAATTAGCAGAAGTGGCATTTGTTGCCTCAGGAAAAGTACGTCTAGCCTTTCAGATTAGAGTGAGCTCCCTAAACCTGACTGTCCCCTCCACCTCTGCATCTCACTGTGCTAGTTTGACTTTTACTAACAGTCTGAAAGAGGCTGGATCTCCAGGCCTCACATAGGGGATGACAAACATTTCCTCACTCCAGAATGTATTCACTCAGACTCCCTACTATCTCAGACAGTAGCTGTTCCCCTCTCATAGCTTAAGAAACCTGCCCAGGGACGCCTGGGTGGCTCAGTTGGTTGAGCGACCGACTTCGGCTCAGGTCATGATCTCACAGTTTGTGAGTTCAAGCCCCACGTAGGGCTCGGTGCTGACAGCTCAGAGCCTGGAGCCTGCTTCTGATTCTGTGTCTCCCTCTCTCTCTGCCCCTCCCCCACTCATGCTCTTTGTCTCAGAAATAAATAAACATAAAAAAAAAAAGAAACCTGCCCAGTGTTGCATGATAAATGGAAGATTCAGGATCCTCCCCACCACCATCTTTATTGAAGTAAGATAAATAAATTAGGATTTTATATATTTAAGATGTGTGATGTGATGTTGGGGTATAGTGGACATGAAATGATTCCCGTAGTCAGGCTAACTAACATCTGTCACCTCAGATATGTTACATTTTTAGGTGTGTGATGTGAGAATACTTAACATCTACTCTCTGCAGGGGCGCCTGGGTAGCTCAGTTGGATAAGCGTCCGACTTCGGCTCATCACGGTCTCACAGTTAGTGAACCCCATGTCGGACTCTGTGACAGCTCAGAGCCTGGATCCTGCTTTGGATTCTGTGTCTCCCTCTCTCTGCCCTTTCCTTGCCTGCTCTCTGTCTCTGTCTCTCAAAAATAAACATAAAAAAAAAAAAAAAAAACTACTCTGCAAATTTCAAGTATACAACGCATTTAACCGTATAGTCCCCATGCTTCAGAACTTATAACTGAAAGTTTGTACTGTGTGTTCAACATCTTCCAATTTCTCTTACTCCCTTGTCCCTGGCAACCACCATTCTACTCTTTCTATGAGTTTGATTTGGTTTTCCAAAAAAAATTAAAAAAAAATTTTTTTTAACCTTTATTCATTTTTGAGAGGCAGAGAGAGCATGAACGAGGGAGGGGCAGAGAGAGAGGGAGACACAGAATCTGAAGCAGGCTCCAGGCTCCGAGCCTCAGCACAGAGCTGGACACGGAGCTCGAACCCACAAACTGTGAGATCATGACCTGAGCCGAAGTCGGACGCTCAACCAACTGAGCCACCCAGGGACGGACCCCCACCCGCCCCTTCCCGGCCAAATTGTGTTTTAAAGTAGTCTGTACACCTACCTGGGGCTTGAACAACCAACCCCAAGATCAGGAGTTGCATGTTCTCTGACTGAAGCAGCCAGGCACCACAGCAGAAGAGTGATTTGTTTAGATGCCACCCATAATTGAGATCATGGTCTTTTTGTTTGGGGCTTATTTCACTTGGCATAATATCCTCCAGGTTTATCCGTGTCAGAAATGGTAGGATTTCCTTTTTTTTCCCCTTTATTTTGAGAGAGTGAGTCGGGGAGAGGCAGGCAGAGAGGGAGAGAGAATCCCAAGCAGGCTCTGCAATGACAGACATGAAGCTGGATCTCACGAACCAGGAGATCACCACCAGGACTGAAGTCAAGAGTTGGTTGCTTAACTGACTGAGCCACCCCGGTGCTCCAGAATTTGCTTTTTTAAGGCTGAATATCCACCTCCACCCCACCCCCCACCACGCACACACACACACACCTGTAACATTTCATTTATCCACCAACAGACATTCAGTGTCTTCTCCTGCCTTGCCTCTGGCGAAGAACACTGTGACGACCGTGGGGGTGCAGCTGTCTCTCTGAGATGATGATTTCATTTCTTTCAGACATATCCCCCGAAGTGGGATTGCTGGGTCACGTGGTAGTTCTGTTTTTAAGTTTTTGAGCCATCCCCACACTCTTCCACAGTGACTACACCAACAGTTCCAAAGGGAGCGGGCTCCCTTTCTCCACAGCCTTGCCAACACTTGCCGTTTTGACTTTGATAATGGCCGTCCTGTCAAGTGTGAGGTTATATTGTGCTCTTATCAATTTCCCAGATGGTTAGTGAGGAGCACTTTTTGGCCATTTGTATGTCTTTGGAAAAAAATGTCTACCGGGGCCTTTGCCTATTTTTAAAATTGGGTGGTGGTTGTTTTGTTTTTGTTCTGTTTTTGTTTTGTTTTTTTTTTTTTTTTTTTGCTTTAGGTTGTAGGAGTTCATATTTTTTTGGATATTAACCTCTTTGATGAGAGGTGGTTTGCAAGTATTTTCTTTCATTCCATTGGTTGCTTTCTCACTTGTTGGTTTCTGTTGCTGTGCAGAAATTGTTTACTTTGATATAGTCCCATTTATGTTTCCACTGTAAATGTTATGAAACTACTTAATAACTTTGCTTTTAAACTTCTGAATTTCACCTTTACGGTTTTTCTTATAACATTTCCAGAACTCTATTTCAAATGTCAATCATTTGTAAATTTATTTTTGGTGTTTTACTTTTTTTTTCTTTTAAGTTTATTTATTTTGAGAGGGGGGTGTTGGGGCAGAGAGAGGGAGAGAGAGAATCCCAAGCAGGCTCCACACTATCCACGCAGAGCTCCAACATGGGGCTCAGTCTCATGAAACGTGAGATCATGACCTGAGCTGAAATCAAGAGGCTGACGCTCAACCCACTGAGCTACCCTGGCACCCTAGTGTTTTACTTTTTTAATTGAAGCATAATTGACACCAAGTTATATTGGTTTCAGTTGTACAACATAGTGATTCAATAATTCTGTGCATTGTGCAGTGCTCGCCATGATAAGTATAGTTACTGTACAACATTATCACAGTATTAGCGACCGTAATCCCTTTGCTGTGCTTTTTATCTCGGTGATTAATTATAACTGGAAGTTTGTACCTCTTCGTCCCTTTCACCTATTTCGCTCCTCCCTTCACCCCCCTCCCCTCTGGCAATCACTAGTTTGTCCTCTGTATTTATGACTCTGCTTCTAGTTTTCGTTTGTCTGTTCATTTGGTTTTTTAGATTACACATGTAAGTGAAATCATGGTGTTTATCTTTTTCTGACTTACTTCACTCAGCACTATACCCTCTAGGTCCATCCATGTTGTCACAAATGGCAAGATCTCGTTCTTTTTATCACTGAGTAATATTCCACTGTGTATATATGCACCACTTCTGTATCCATTCATCCGTCCATGGACACTTAGTCTACTTCCATATCTCGGCTACTGTAAATAATGCTGTGATGAACCTGGAGGTGCGTAGATCTTTCTGAATTAGTATTTGTGGGGGGGGAGGGTTTAATACTCAACAGTAGAATTACTGGGTTATATGGTATTTCTATTTTTAACTTTTTCAGGAATCTCCATACTGTCCTAGTGGCTGCACCAGTTTGCATTCCCACCAATAGTGCACGAAGGTTCCCTTTTCTCAGCATCCTTGCCAACACCTCTTATTTCTTGTCTTCTTGATTCTAGCCCTTCTGACAGGTGTGAGGTTTTGATTTGTGGTTTCATTGTGGTTTTGATTTTCATTTCCCTGACGATGAGTGATGTTGAATATCTTTGCATATATCTGTTGGAAGAAGGTCTTCGGAAAAATGTCTTCTTTGGAAAGATGTCTGTTCAGGTCCTCTGCCCATTTGTAATCAGATTGTTCGTTTTTTAAGTGTTGGGTTGTAAAAATTCTTTATATATGTTTTGGATATTAACCCTTTGGCAGATATTTTATGTGCACATATCTTCCATTGAGTAGGTTGCATTTTCATTTTGTTGGTGGTTTCCTTTGTCTTGCAAAAGCTTTTTAGTTTAATGTAGTCCCACTTGTTTTTCCTTTTTGTTACCTGGCTTTTGGTGTCAAATTGAAAAAATCATCACCGAGGCTAATGTCAAGGACCTTTTCCCTTATGTTTTCTTCTAGGGGTTTTATGGTTTCAGATCTTACAGTTAAGTCTTTAATCCATTTTGAGTTGATTTTTATATATGTTGTAAGATAAGAGTTCACTTTCATCCTTTCACATGCAGCTAGCCAGTTATCCCAGCACCAGTTTTTGAAGACTTTTTTTCCTCCTTGTATATTCTTGGCACCTTTGTTGAGGGTTAGTCGGCTGTAATAAGACTGAGGGTTTAAAATAAGGGTAACTTGCACTTTACTTGACTGCCTGTTTGAGAGATAGGGTAAAAGGAATTGGGCGACTTTTTTCTTTTTTTAAAGAATGTAGGTACTGGGCCACCTGGGTGGCTCAGTTGGTTAAGCGTTCGACTTGGGCGCAGGTCATGACCTCATGGTTCCTGATTGTTCAAGCCTTGCATCGGGCTATGTGCTGTTAGTGCAGAGCCTGCTTTGGATCCTCTATCTCTCTCAAAAACAAATAAGCATTAAAAATAAAAAAACGTAGGTACTTTTCACCAAAGATGGAAGACACAATGCGCAAACAAAACAAAATGGCCACTATGTATAATTCATGTCACGCGTAGAATGGTTGCTTCTTTCTTGAGAGGGTACAAAGCCTGAGGAATTGAAAGCACAAAACGTTATTGAAATTATGTCTTCTCTCTTCTAAAAATGAGAGTTTTGTTTTTGTTTTTGTTTTCTGCTCTGTAACTTTGCATTGTCTCACATAAAAATCTCTTTGCTCCCTCCCAAGTCACTAATATACAGTTAACGCTTCAGGAAGGAATGCCATGACCCCTAAGCTGTGGTCACAGTCGGGACCCGGTAACAGGGCCAGAGTGTTGGAAAGGCAGACTGAAGAGCACATGGACCTGGAGGGCTCGCGCGGTGTGGCGGCTGGGGCTGGGGGCTGGGCTGTGGGTGGGGACGGTACCTTTGCCAGAACTTGCTCCTCTCCTAGATTCTGTTTCATTTAGGATTGCTCCCATCTCTCTGTTCTTCCTGGGTGATTTCATGCTCTCTGGCTTCATTGGCACCTATGTCCCCTCACTGAGCTCGGGTGGGTGTGGGTTCCTGCTTGCTCAGCATCACATGGCTGTGTGCAGGCACCTCACGTGGCTTGTACAGAGTTGAATTAATTCCCTTGCACAGGCTCCTTCTGAGCTGTCTTCCACTTGGCTGTTACCTACTCACCACACTACACCAATGACCAAACCTCGCCCCTCCTATTCTTTCTGTGTGTCTGATCCATTCCACTCTTCCCTGGCCTCACTGCTACTCTAGGATATTTGTTTATAGTTACTGTGCAGCCTCATCGACTCTGATCCACTCTGCTGCCCCAGGAATTGCTCTGAAACGTCCCTCTCGTGTGGCATCCAAGGCCCTTATAATCAGACAGTTGACTAATTCTCCAACCTCATTCACTGAGATCTACTGTAATTTTTTTAGTAACGTCCCGTTCACCCACCAGACCACTCCTAAATACGTGTGTCTTAGTGATGATTGGGTTTCTCAGCATAAAGCGTAGTTAAATGCTTAGTAAATACTTAATGAATGGAAATCCATATGATCAGAAGTTGGCTGGGAATTGTTCACAATGAAACGAATATAAAAGATTTTTTGACATGACACATGAAGGTACATGGAAGGACAAACAATATCGTTGTGAAGAGTGATAATATCTCTTTTAAAAGCTACTTATTAAGTCATTGGGTTTATTATTTTTTTCTAAGTTTATTTTGGTGGCACCTGGGTGGCTCAGTTGGTTAAGCGTCCCGACTCTTGATCTCAGGTCGGATCACGATCTCACAGTTCAGGAGTTCGAGCCCCACATTGGACTCTGTGCTGACAGAGCCTGCTTGGGATGCTTGGGATTCTCTCTCCACCCACTCCCATCAAGGCAGAACAAAGGACATAGAAGTTTATTCAATACACCACAAGATGGGCAGTACAGCAGAGACTGTCTGCAGCAAGGTGGCAGTGAGGGGCCACAGTCACAGGGTGGAGTGAGGGAGATATGGGAATGGATGGAATTTTCCCTTTTTTGGTAACTGTGCCTGGTGGTAAGTAGCCCATTGGTTAATTAGAGCCTATGGTTATTACGAGGTGGGTCACTTAGTGAGCCTGCTTGCCCGAAGCTTGTGGTGGTCGGTGAGCCCTGTGGGCTCTTTGACCTTACTCAGGTTTACCCTTGGTCAAGCCTGTTGCTTAGAAGCCGCCTCCACAAAAAGGTTTTTACTCCTTTATTTTTTTACCAAAGACAATACCAAGCAGCATTCTAGATATTTCTCTTAATGCTTTCAGCTGTCTGCTGAACTTGAGATTTCTTCCCAAATGCTCCGGGACCCAAAGTCCTTGATTTTGAGAGTAGACACAGGTACACCAAACGTCCATGGGGAGGGGGAAGTGAGTGGACAGGGGGGTGTTCTGACTTGTAATTTCCATGTGGCGAAATTGTCGACCCGTTGTCCGTTGATTTGGGCCTGTGAGTTGAGTATATTTCTGTTGATTCTCTAATAGAAACAAAATGGCCGGCCAGCCTGCTTTCTGAATAAAGGGGGACATTCAACAGGAAATGTGCAGAATTTCCATGTTCTTCCTTTTGTAATGTGTAACTTCCCTTCTGCAAAAGGGCCTACAGATCTGACTGTGATGGCATCATCAGGATGCTGGGGGAAGCAGGGAGACTGGAAAACACAAAGTCATCTCAACACCAGGGGAAGCCATTCACTCAGTTCCACAGACTCGTCTGGAATGCGTTGTACACCTCTGGCCGCCTAGACAGCACATCTTCCTTCAGGACACGTCTAGTGTCCTGTTAGCTCTGTGTCTCACGTTCATCATACCTCCTGAAAGACGTTCTGAAATGTCTCTGTGTTTGGACAGAGTCCCACACTGAGACACCTCAGGCCAGTTGACTTTCTGTGTCACCTCCCCCGCCCCGCCCCGCCCCGCCCCGCCCCGCCCCGCCCCGCGGCCTTCAGCTTGGTCAGATCCGTGCGGCTCCAGCTCCCAGTGTTGGTTTTCATCCAACAGGTCGGGCATGCCGGTCCTTGCATGCAAAAAGATGTGCCTGAAGCTTTTCTCCAAGGGAGGCTGGCTGCCAGGGGGTCAGGGACCTTTTCAGGGCTAACCACATTCCTCACCTCTGATCCTTTAACAGATATTTAGAATATTCTGGATTTCTCAGATTGTGCTTCAGAGCAGTAAGAGCTGAGAGTTAATGATATCCTCTGTTAGAATTTTAGCCTAATCTTTCAAGTCCTCTGTTTTAAGAATCATTTGTAATCATGTTCCTTTATCTTATGCTCCCTTTAGGTACTGTTATAACATAAAAAACAGTGTATTTTGTAAAAACAAACTGCATCTGTGTAATGTTTTGACAGGTCAGGTGTTATATCATTGAATTCACAAAGCTGAGGAAGGTAAGGATATTAACAAAGGACACAGTGACGGGGAGGCATGGAAGGATCCAGTGATTTGTTCAGCATCACTGAGTTAGTGATTAAGATGCATCCAGATTTGGGATGCTTGGGTGGCTCACTTGGTTGAGCATCCCACTTTGGCTTGGGTCATAATCTCACAGTTCGTCGGTTGGAGCCCCACGTCAGGCTCTGTGCTGACAGCTCAGAACCTGGAGCCTGCTTCAGATTCTGTCTCTCTCTCTCTCTCTCTCTCTCTCTCTCTGCCCCTCCCACTCATGCTCTGTATCTCTCTCAAAAATGAATAAACATTAAAAAAAATGCATTCAGGCTCATCTTCCTGGTTTGTATCTGAGCCACACTACATCACAATGCTTTGAGGACAGCAAACTGATATAAATGTCCTCATCTCAACAGGATGTGTGTTTAAAAACTTCCTTTGGAAGGAGGTAAGCTCTAGTACGGCCGTGCTGTTTTGCTACTTCTGTTCATTGCAACACCTCTGGTGCCTAGCTTGGGTTCTAGCACGAGACGGGCACTTCAGTAAAAGCTAACTGAATTAATTAAAAAGACGTTAGTTAAAACAATTTTGTGGAGCCTGACAGAAAATGCTGTTAGTCAAACCTATGAGACTATGAGACCCCCCCCCCCATCTCAAAAAAGAGAAAACAAAAAAAGAAAGGACATAGGTCCCTGTGTCCTGAGCAACACAAAATACTTGGCACCATAAAGGTTCATCTCTTCAATTATACTCTTCCTTTACCACAGCTGTCCTCTCCCAAAACAAAGATACACAAACTTCCTTCTCAGAGGGACTTAAGATCTTCGATAAGGAGGGGCTGGCTGGGTCAGTCAGTAGAGCACGTGACTCTTGATCTCAGGTTTATGAGTTCAAACCCCACACTCGGGGTAGAGATTACTTATAACTGAGATCTTTAAAAAAAAAAAAAAAAGGTACGTGATAAAGATGTTTTCAGGAAACAGCTAAGCCAGCCCTAGAGTCAGAGTATGCTTGGAAGACACCCATCGTAACCAATTCTTACAAACCCCGACCTGTTTAAAATAATTTGTGATTTAAAGCGATTAAAATAGTTTGTGATTTAAAAACTTTTCAGTGGTTCATTCCATGCTGAAAAGCACTTGACAGATATCCTACAGTTAGAGGAATAAGCTCTCGTCAAGTCAAGAAAAAACATCTCCCCTAACCAGTTTTCAAAGGGTTCTGGGTTAGTCTAATTACAGACCATATTATTCATTTGTGGAGATAGGACACCTGACTTGCTGTCCTGGAGGCACACAGGAGTTTTTCAGGGATGGATTTGTCAGCCACAAACTTCTCTTTCAAGCACCTGCAAGCGGGTCATATTTTGTGCCCTTGTGATGTGACCCCATGAGACAAAAGTAACAGGTGAGCTGTGTGTATACATATGCCTCATCTGAAAATGCTTTAAAAGCTGCCAGCTGGGCCACATGGAAATTCAATCTCCATTGCATAGGGCTCGGGGCAGCCGAGTTATTGGACACTGGACCAGGCTTTCTGATAGGCAAGTATCAGCAAAGTATGTATCAGGTAATATGTTTACAAAACCACATTCCTCCCTCCTCCCAGCATTCCATCCAAATTTTGCACAGCCATCGCTGTTCTGACCCTGTTTGCTCGGAGATCGTCTGCCAGGTAGCGGACGACCCGTGTCTGCTTTAAGTCCAGAAGTGGACGGAGAAGACAGCGGGCGTCGAGCTGACCCCTTCTGCAGTTCCAAGTTGGGGAAGGGGCCGCCAGGCCCGACCAGGCCGGCGGGTGGTGAGCGGCGCCTGTCCCGACCGCGGTCCCCCAGAGAACTCGCAGCCGGCAGGAGTCAGAGCGAAGGAGGGCTCTGGCGCCATCTAGTGGCGGTGCTCCGGGCGGCGGCCCTGTCCCCGCGCCGGGCGCTCAGGAGCGGAACTGAGACCCCCCGCCTCCCCCAGCCCGGAGCTGAGATTCTGTACAAAGTGCACACAGATCGTCAAGGGCAAAGCGAAAATACTTGAACGTGGATATTTTTAGGGGGAAATAAAAGTGCATCCGGGAAATTGTACCAGGATAACATTTTGCCAAGTCTCTTGTTGCAGAGCCCCATAAATTTGAATGTTACATGGGAGCGGAGGCCAAATGAGAATGCGAAATACAGGACACTAGTTGGAAGGATCCCTGACTTGTCAAAGAGGCCTCATTCCAACGTGAGCTTCAAAGTGCCTCAAAGCAACCTATGTTTTGTGTAAAAGGCAAAGAGTAAAAAACATGGCAGAGGGTTTCTTTAACTCCTTAACTTCCCAGTTCTGCGCAAAAATAGAGGGGCAGCCGTGGTGGGACAGATTTTGGAACCAGAGACTTGGGTCTTGGGTTCCAGATTTGCAACTTACTAAGGACTTCACTTCTTGGAGCTTCCTCGGATTCATTTCCAAAGAGGATGGTAGTAATAGACACTTCTCTAAAGAAGACATCCGGATGGCCAACAGGCACATGAAAAGATGTTCAGCGTCGCTCCTTATCAGGGAAATACAAATCAAAACCACACTCAGGTATCACCTCACGCCAGTCAGAGTGGCCAAAATGAACAAATCAGGAGACTATAGATGCTGGCGAGGATGTGGAGAAACGGGAACCCTCTTGCACTGTTGGTGGGAATGCAAATTGGTGCAGCCGCTCTGGAAAGCAGTGTGGAGGTTCCTCAGAAAATTAAAAATAGACCTACCCTATGACCCAGCAATAGCACTGCTAGGAATTTATCCAAGGGATACAGGAGCACTGATGCATAGGGCCACTTGTACCCCAATGTTCATAGCAGCACTCTCAACAATAGCCAAATTATGGAAAGAGCCTAAATGTCCATCAACTGATGAATGGATAAAGAAATTGTGGTTTATATACACAATGGAATATTACATGGCAATGAGAAAAAATGAAATATGGCCTTTTGTAGCAACGTGGATGGAACTGGAGAGTGTGATGCTAAGTGAAATAAGCCATACAGAGAAAGACAGATACCATATGGTCTCACTCTTATGTGGATCCTGAGAAACTTAACAGGAACCCATGGGGGAGGGGAAGGAAAAAAAAAAAAAAAAGAGGTTAGAATGGGAGAGAGCCAAAGCATAAGAGACTGTTAAAAACTGAGAACAAACTGAGGGTTGATGGGGGGTGGGAGGGAGGAGAGGGTGGGTGATGGGTATTGAGGAGGGCACCTTTTGGGATGAGCACTGGGTGTTGTATGGAAACCAATTTGTCAATAAATTTCAGAAAAAAAAACAAAAACAAAGAGGATGGTAGTGTCTCCTCACAGAATGAAAACCCCGACTGCACCCACCATCTACGTATCCACGCCCATCCCCCCAACACTGTGGGCGCACCTCTCAGAGCGGGGGGTGGGGGGCTGGCGGGGCATTGGCTTTGGACCATTGGTCGGCCTTGCTGCAGTCGTGCATCCTGCCTTCTGCATCATCTCCCCCTCGCTGCTAGAGATTTCCAGTAGCAGAGACATGCTGTAATTTATCCCGTCTTAACAAAACCTCTTGACCCTTTGTCCCCTGCAGCTGGCATCCCATTTCTGCTCACTTTTACGTTACAGCAAAATGTCTCTAAAGGGCTGTTCATAGCCGCTGTCTCCACTTCTCCCATGACCCACCTATCAGACTTTTGTCCTGGCCCTTTCACCCAGGCAGCTTTTGCCAAGGAAACCGGTGACCTCCTCGGTGCTGAATTCTGGGGTCAGTTCTCAGTCTTTATCTGCGACGGCCTATCAGCACTACTGGACAGGATCGCTCCCTTCTGGAAAACTTTTGTTCTCTTGGCTTCAGGACACTACATGCTGGAGTCTTTCTCCCCACGCTGGCTGCTATTTCCCAGTGTCCAGGGCTCAGTCCTTGGATGTCTTTGCCAGTTACTCGCTCCTTAGTGCTCTTACGCAGTCCCGGGGCTGAAGATAGGATCTGTAGATGCTGACCAGTCCAGAGTCGCGTCTCCAGCCTCCGCGTCGCCACTAAACTCCAGACAACGAGAGCCAGCTTCCAGCTTGACCTCTCAGACTTGGCATTCCAAACTGAACTTGCGATCTTCCCCTCCAGATCTGCTGTTAGGATAGGAAAAGATAGGCTAAAAGAGGCAGAGAGGGAAAGATTAGGACCGGAGGTCCCTGGGTGGGGAAAAACACAGCGTTTGGAACAATGCTGGGAGAGCCTGACCACAGCAGACCCCCTCGGGCAAGAGAATGTCACAGACCCCACCTACTCCCCCTCGGGTTTCCCTCGGGAATTTGACAAGAGACCTGACTAAAAATAAGTAGACCAGAAAACGATGACCCACGGGGACCGGCATGGCCACAGACCCCTCCTTGTATGATGAAAATGAGCCAATCAGGAAAGGACAACCCAACACCTAGCGTTTTCCAGCCAGTCAAGGTCGACCCTGAGAAGGAACGAAGGGGAACCGTGGGAAACCAGGACCCTTGCCTCTACTCGCGGGCGTTCACTTTTGAATGTCGCCTCTCTGTCAAGAGAGCTCTCCTACTATTCTTCCTTTCTGATCTTACGGTCTCAGGAACTTTTGTCTGCCGCCGCTCATGTTGCGTTCACCACTTTATTCTTCGAAGGGGCAAGACGACGCGTCCCGATACTGAGGTAGAAAATCCTGCAGCGCTGTCTCTGGGGTCATCTCCATCCTAACGAATGGTTCCTTCAGGCTTCCAGACACTCAGGCCAAAAATGTCCGTCATCCTTGACCCCTCTTTTTCTCTCACACCTCACATCCGGTCTGTCCAAAAACCCTGTGGACTGCATACACTACATGGCCCTGAATCCAGTCCGTCCTCACCACCTCCCCCATCACTCTGGTTCCACGCTACTTTGTTGATCTCTTTAATGCCCATCTCCACCACAGAAGAAGCCCTCCATCCGTGAGAGCTGGGGTCCTGCCCACCCCCGGTTTTGTGTGTCACTGTATCCCCGGGGCTTCGAACTGTGGCCTAATAGGTGCTCAATAAATACTGGCCAATGAAAGAATGAATGAATGGAGCAATTCGTGAAGTGCGGGTATTTTATAAATGGTGGCAATCATTTTACATTGTCCTCCTTAGATATTTAATGTGAATCGGAAGTTAAAAGAGGAAATTGCACTGCGAAGGAGCAGTCAGACACACCCGTGTGTAATATGTCTGTAGTTTACCTTAAAACACTTCAGGGACGCCTGGGTGGCTCAGTCGGTTGAGCGTCCGACTTTGGCTCAGGTCACGGTCTCACGGTTTGTGAGTTCGAGCCCCACGTCGCCCTCTCTGCTGTCAGCACAGAGCTTGCTTCGGATCCTCTGTGCCTCTCTCTGACTCCCTCAAAAATAAATTTAAAAAACCCCCTCAAAACTGCACACTTCAGCAAGAAAAGAAATAAATGAAGCAAAGCTGGCAAAACGTAAACGATTGTAAAATGGAAGCGATGCGTGTGTGTTTGTTATACTGTATTCTTTCTGTATGTTTGAAAAATTCTAGTAATGGAAGAGTAACAGAAAGCATGATTGGCAGCATTTGTGGGATACCAGCTGCAGTAGCGTCGATTCAGAGCCACCTGCCCGATCGTGGCTGCCCGCCGAGCCAGAGGACCCCAGACGGCCAGCGAGGGCCCTGCGGTCCTGGGGGTGGGGGGTGGGGCCCGGCTTACCTGCCAGGCCCGTGCAGAGAACCACAGCGGCAGCAGCGTGGGCGCGCTGCTCCCATCGTGGCTCCTGAGAGATGACAGGTCGGCCTGAAATGCAGCCCTTCGGAGGTGCTCTCAAACAGCTCAGCTGTTTCTGGCCAAAAGGCTTTTGGTGCGGGGCCAGATTAACGCCTTTTGAACTTGGAGGTTGATAAAAAAGTTTAAGTTGAACTCAGAAGCCTGACAGAGCTATGTGCCAAAGCTAAACAGAAATGAAATAATGACTCTCCCTCCATGTGGCTTAAATGGGATAGCTCGAGATGCTGTCGGGTTCAGTGTGACAGCGTGTTTGAAGGTGTTCACGAATGGTTGTTTTCTTCCCCCTGGCTTCAAAGTAAATTCTGGGAAGTCCATTTTGCTGTTTTCTCTAGGTTGTGGGATCTGGGGTGATTTTTTTTTTTTCTTATGGTTTCCTGTGGTTTTCAAAATTCCTGCCCCCACCGCATAGTATTCTCACAGTAAGAGAAAACGGAGCGTGGGCTTTTTGCCTCTACCTCCTGTGTCAGTTGGGATGCTTTCCACTGTGACAGCAAATCCAGATCATGCTGTAGCGGAACGGGGCTCTGCTGTCTCCTAGACAGGGCCGGTGAGCATCAGGTACCGGGATGGGCCTGGACCTTCTTTCCCGTCTCCCTTTGTCCTGCAGGGACGAATCCTCGAGCTTTAGCTCCATTTTCAGGCAGATGCTTCCCTTGTGGTCGTGGTACAGCAGTAAGGGCTTTAGACTGGCGTCTTTCCAACCTCAAGTCCAGTGGGAACGACGTCAGTCCCCTGATTCCTGGCAAAATGTCCTTGGTATCTCACCGGCTCATCTGCCCACCTGTAACCCAATGCCGTGTGGAGAGGGAGATAGAGGATAGAGCAACGGACTGGCTTGTGTCTAGGTTATGTGCCTCTCCCCTGAGATGGAGGCGGGACCCTCTCCCCGAAGCGCATGGGCTAGGGCTAGGGAAACATAGTTTCCTGGAGGGAATTTGGTATCTAGTTAACAAAAGGAGGGGAATAGATGGCGGATAGCCAGAATATCACAAATGCTGTCTTCCTACCTACATCCAGAAATTATTTGCAATAACGCCATGCAGAGAAAGCTTAGGCCAAGGAAAGCTACTATCATTGAACCCAGAATGTAGCTCTGAGCTTCCTGGTGGCCAAGGCAAAAGGGAAAGTCTTGTTTACAGACTTCTAGCTCATCAGGATTAAACGGTAAGGAAGGATCAACAGCAGACAAAACGATTCCGAGGCTCATTTTAAGCTGTCCACTTCCTCCGTTTTCTCTGTCCATCTCCAACAAGAGCTCTTATCCCCTGTCTGCCTAGAGACACCATATGGCCTGCTGCCCTTTCTTTGCAGTTAAATACGAAACTATCAGAATATCCGGGAGGCTGGGAGCAGCGCCGCCATCACATTTCACTGTGTACTCCTGGAGGGAGGCAGCGAAGCTGAACTCGGAAAGGCAAAAAATCCACTGCCATCACATCATCAATTAGTCAGAACAAAGGGTCGAGACACTTGGAATTTAGTTCTGTTTCTCTTTTAGAGTCATCTGCGAGCCCTCCCCGCCCCAGCCTGACTCTGTGGAAGAGGAGCGAGCCGGATCGGATGGTGACGCCAGCGTTCCTGCCCGACTGCAAGAGAGCGCCTTGCACAGCGGGGAAAGTGGAATCCTGCTCTCGCCGAAACCCATTTCACAATGGTTTTTGCATCAAAAAGGTTTTCCGAGGTTTTCCTCCCAGACCACGTAGTTTCTCACAGATCCTGAGGGTTTCACACTCCATTCTTTTTCCCGTGTTGACAAGCGGAGGAAGCACATCTGTTTAGGCCGGGCGGGTGTGGCGCTGGCCGGGCCCCTGCCCTGCTCTCCTGGGCTTGCCGGTTGACGAAGCGGGAGCCCAGCCAGACCGGCCAGCAGCTGCAGGTGTTGAGCGGAGGGCTGGCCAGAGAGCCGCTCCCTTGGCCCCTGCAGGGAGCCTTCCTGACAAATGTCACCGCTGCTTCGGGAAGAGAAAATGTTGACCTGGTGACCCCTTCCTCCCCACTCCTAAACTTCAAGTTTACAGAGTACCTGCAGGGAACTGTTGATCCCCCAAAGTGAGGGGGAGGAGGGCACCTGTTGGTCTTACTCCTGCTTGGGGTATTTTCCTCTCTAGAGGGTCCTATTTGCACCTTAGTAATGGCCAGCATTATTATTATTATTATTTTATTTTATTTTTTTCTGGAAAAGCCGTATAGGAGACTAATTTGACTGTAGGAAGGAAATGATTTGTAACCTTTCCTGTATGATCTGTTCAGTCTCTCTCTTGTGTTATTCTTATGGTCTGGACTTCAGTATTTTATTTTATTAAAAAAACCCCTGTTCTTAACGTTTATTTATTTTTGAGAGAGACCGAGATCGGGTATGAGCAAGGGTGGGGCAGACAGAGAGGGAGACACAGAATCCGAAGCAGGCTCCAGGCTCTGAGCTGTCAGCCCCAATGTAGGGCTCAAACTCACAGACCGTGAGATCATGACCTGAGCTGAAGTCGGACGCTTAACCCACTGAGCCACCCAGGCGCCCGTGGACTTCAGTATTTTGGACTTGGAGTCGTGTGGTCTGTTGAGCATCCTTTTGGCTTCCCAGAACATATGTGAGTGGACAGCAGTTGCCTCTCCAAGGTGAGGACTGTTGCTTAGAATTGGTCTTAGTTATTTCAGCCTTCTGTTGGGGACTAGGATGTGACCTGGTAAGAATATGCCTTAGGTCGCCTGCCATGGTAGAAGGACATCACCACAATAAAGAACATTTTCGGCTGCTTTGTCTCTCCAGGCCGCGATGGCTTTCTTCCAGCACAGACACCCCACTAGGCCATTATTCATCTTATATAGTCAGAAGCCTTGTTTCAAACATTGGGTTGCAAAGTACAGTGGATCTCCTGATGACACATGGTTTTTCTTACTTCGGTAGTTTTTGTGAGTCTGTCACAAATGGACTGATTTCGCTTTAAGCAAAAGGTCTTTTATTTTGCTAACTTTTATTATGCTAAAGGTCTTTTATTATGCTATGATAATGCATAGACACAGATTAAAGGGTTTTTTTTTTTTTTCCCCCTGAGAAGAGTTGTCTACTCTCAACGGGAAAGAATACCACAACTCGACTGATGGCAGTGCCATGGACTGTTTCATGGTGGAAGAAAATAATGTAGCAGCTAAAATAAATGTGTGCTTTGCTTGAGCAAGGATCATTTATGAAATTGCCCAGTCAGGGGCTACACCCAGGACTTGCCTTCTGTAGAGGTTGTAACAATTACACAAAACCCGGGGAGACTTCCTTGAAACAAGCAAATGTTGCCAGTTGACAACAGGATTGTAAACATGACTCCAATTAGCGAATATACTAATGGCTCTTTCCTATCTGGGATTTTAGCTGTGTTAGCTACGAGAGGAAAAGTTCTCTCTCTGTCTTCCCACTTGCTCATCTCCCATTAAATTACTTACAGTCAATTCACAGGCCTTCGGGGATGATCAGCTAATTTTGAAACATCGCCTAAAAATCTGCAAACAGTGTAGTTAAGCCAGGCAGGTTAGAAGAATGCCCTCAGAAGCTTAGTTTATAACTAGGCTCATGCGTCACGTTTCCTGCGTTGCTTTCTGGGAGGTGCACGTGGGAAGAACTGACTGATCGATGTGGCCTTTGGATTTCTTCGGGGTGAAACAGATCTTTGTTCTAGCACTTTGCCCTCATTACAGTTGTTAGGAGAGGACGAGAGAGAGAGAAGGAGAAAGATTGATTTTATGTGTCGACTGGAGGGTGTTTTGGGATGAAATTAGCATTTATTTTTTTATTTAAAAAAACATTTTAATGTTTATTTATTTATTTTGAGAGTGAGAACAGGGGAGGAGCAGAGAGAAAGGGAGAGAGAGAATCTCAAGCAGGTTCCACACTGTCAGTGTAGAGCCTGCACAGGGCTTGAACCCACAAACCATGAGATCATGACCTGAGCCGGAATCAAGAATTGAACGCTTAACCGACTGAGCCACCCAGGCACTCCTGTTTTATCTTTTATTTTTAAATGTTTATTTATTTATTTTGAGAGAGAGAGAGAGAGAGAGAGAGAGAGAGAGAGAGAGAAAACATGCGTAGGGGAAGGGCAGAGAGAGGAGAGAGAGAATCCCAAGCAGGCTCTGTGCTGTCTTTGCAGAGCCTGATGTGGGGCTTGATCTCATGAACCTGAGCCAAAATCAAGAGTCAGACCCTTAACCAACTGAGCCACCCAGGCATCCTAGATGAGATTAGCATTTAAATTGGTGAACTTTGAGTAAAACCGATTGCTCTCCCTAATGTGGGTGGGCCTCATCCAATCAGTTGAAGGCCTGAATAGAACAAAAAAACCTGCCTCTTTCAGTAAGAGGGATTGCCACAAGATGGCCTTTGGACTTCATCTGCACCATCGGCTCTCCTGGATCTTTAGCCTGCCAGCCCACACTGCAGATTTTGGACTTGTCAGCCTCCATGTTTCTAGGAGTAAATTCCCTGTAAGAAATCTCTTTGTATACATATCCTGTTGATTCTATTTCTCTGGAGAACCTTGATTAGTACAGTGTGTCCTGCTGAGGCTGGCTCATCTGTGCAAGACAGATTTTCACTCAGGGAGTCCTTATAGGCCAACATGTACGACGTTCCTTAAAAACCCTCTACAAAAAACACACATCTGGTCTTTCTCAGAAGCACTTTCTTGGTGTGCTTGAGTGCCATCTAGTGTCAGTTGTAGGTAGTGCAACGTCCTAGCCTTCCGGCTTCACTGTTTCCCTTGCCATCACTACCCATATAATTCCCTAAGTTCGTAGTAGGAGACGTGCCTATTCATGTGCATTATTCACTCAACAAACATTTAGTGAGGGCCTGCTTGTGCACAACGCATTGCAGCAGATGCAAAGACCGCCCAGCAAGTGGTCTCTCCCCGATCACTGAGCTCATCATCTAGCTGGAGACAAGGAACACAAGCAGATGATTATGGTCACGTGTGCTCAGGGCCACGAGAGAAACGTGAACCAGGAGCTAAGGCCTGAGCAATGGAGACTTGAGGGTGGGCCACCGTTTGAGGGCGTGTTTGCTCCCTTCCGGGGGGTGGCGTTGGCTTTGGACTCAGAGGGGTCATGGCCATTCCCTGCAGCCGCTTCAGGGCCGGTGGGCCCATTCTCCTTCCCGGCACGCCGCCTTCGCAATGGCTGCATCCTAGAGTGAGCACAGATGTGTCAGCAGTAGCAGAAACTTAGATGTGGGCGACATCACCTTCAATTTCCTTTCTTTATGTTTGAGGGGAGGTAACCTCAGAGAGGCATACGACACTGTAGTGAAGACAGTGGGTTTCCAAGGTTGAATGTCCAGGAGCAGATCGAAGCTCTGGAAAGCTTGCCTTCGTTTTCTTGTGTCTTCAAGGCAAATAACAGTTTTGCCCTGTAGGGTTATGTTACGGGAATTCGCTGTGATGACACGCATGGCCAGTCTGGGTTTTTGTTGGCTGCTGTTGTTGTTGCTGCAAACACCAAACATCAAACATCGTTAAGTTAAAAAAAAAAAAAAAAAAAAAAAAAGCGTTTCTTAGAAAAACATCAGGTAGCTCACAAAGTCGGTGGGGAGGCTGGGAGTGTCTCTATTAGTTTCTGTTCTCTGTCTCTTGCAAAGCTCTTACGTTTGTTGTCCTGAGCCCTCTCTGCAGACTTTCTGCTTCCTAATCCACACGGAGGAAGGCGGGACTGCTTCCCCAGTGTGCACTTCTCATGCTGGTTCTCTAGGAAGAGACCGAGTCTCTCAGCGAATCAGATTCCTGGGCAGGCGTCCTGAGCAGCCAGGCCCGGGCTGAGTCTGGGGCACGGTGGGTCCAGCTGGCTGCCCGAAGCTGGGCAGGCGTCCTGAGCAGCCAGGCCCGGGCTGAGTCTGGGGCACGGTGGGTCCAGCTGGCTGCCCGAAGCTCCCCACTGTGGCCCCAGAGGGGAGCTCCGCTAGGTGCTGTCCCCGGTCCATCGGGTGGGCTCTGTGAGCCCCTTCCCAGGGTACAGGGTAGACTTGAGTCTTCCTGAAAGTCCCTCCGGCTGTCAGCATCTGCATCCTCCATTTGCTCATCGGGACGTTCCGCGGGGCCACACCGCTCACCCCGTGTGTCCTCTTCCTCAGCCCTGGGCCTGCAGGTGCTCTGGTCGCACAAGGAGCCACTCTTAGCTCACTGCCGGTGACCCTTCTGCTGATGCATGCCTGGGACTTACAGAGGGCTGGCCTGGCCTCGGCCCTGTTTGGATTTGGGCTTTCATAAGCACAGGACACTCAATGGCTGTCCTACAGGCCCAGAGCACCAGAGAGGATTTGCGTGCATTTACCAGAGTGTGGCAGTGGTTCTTTAAAGATCGGGGCCCTGCACTCCTAAGCGCCCAGCAGTACCTGTGAGGGAGCCACTGAGGGCTGCCTTGTGGGGACGGGGTGGGAATGTCCCCTAAGGAATCCAGGGCGGGGGAGGAGGTCAGGGGGGCTGGGGCAGGAGTGATCTGCTTGCTTCTCTCAGCATCTGCTCTGAGCAGATCGACAGGAGGGAGCAGGAGGAGGCTTTTGGGCCCTGTGCCCCCCCTGCCCTACTCAGACCATCAGCATTTCATCCTTTGTCCCGCAAGGCTCATCACTCTGTCGTGGACTCAGACGCCCCTGAGACTCAGGGGTGCTCCTTCGAGCCAGAGACGTCAGCACTGCTTTGCTGGAGAAGTCACCTTACGCTGATGGTGCTTACTGCTTATGAATACCCGCCGCATGCCAGGCACCGAGCTGGGTGCTTTGCATGCGTTATTTCCAAGTGTCCTAGGCATTTGGTAGAAGCTATTACCCCATTTGATGGATGTGGCAGCCGGCACAGAGGGTGGGGGTGTTAAGGCCTGACAAGGGTGTGCAGCAGGCCGAGGTCCACCTGGCCCTGGCTCTCCCCATTCTCTAGCTGCTGCTGGAAGCATCAGGGCCAAATTCAGGCCCGTTGGACGGTTCCCTCAGCAGGGGGTGGGGGAGCAGGGGCTTCTGAGCCTGTGCTCCCCTCCTATGAGGTGGCTCACTCGGTTGAGCGTCCGACTTTGGCTCAGGTTGTGATCTCACGGTTCATGGGTTCGAGCCCCACATCGGGCTCTGTCTGCACCCCCCGCCCCAGAGGCAGGCTGGCTTGGCTGGTCTCCTTCATTGTCTCAGGCTAACGAGGGGACTGTGGCCACCTCCTCTGCCCGGTTCTTTCCAGGTCTGGCTCCGTGCTAGACGGCTGACGCTGCCTCCGGGAAGACGCTGTTGCATCCCACCCTGTGGCAGCGGGAGGCCCATTTGGAGCCTCGCTTTCAGCCTCATGGTGGGGACAGGCCCTCCTCTGGCAGGCGGCTCGTGGCTGGGGCTGACTGCCAGCCTCACGGTCACCCATGACTGCTAGAAGCAAGGTTCTTTAGAGCAGATTGTGTCTGTGTTTCACCCAGTTTATCCCACGGTAAGATGACTTTTTGGTGAACGTGTTGGGAAAACTGACTCTGGGACAGCGGGAGGCCTAGAGACTGTTGGGCACAGGCTGGCGCCTCGGTGGCTTGCCCCGGTAGCCTTGGGCCTTGGAGAGGCGGGCACTGTCCCTTATCCAGGGCAGGCAGTGCCACTGAGTTTTGTCTGCACTCAGCTAAAGGAGTGTTTGGCCTCCCTCCTCTTTCCTTTTCTTTTTTTTTTTTCTCTTCTCTTCTCTTCTCTTCTCTTCTCTTCTCTTCTCTTCTCTTCTCTTCTTTCAAGATTTACTTATTTTGGGGAGAGCGCAAGTGTGGGGAGGGGCAGAGAGAGTGGGACAGAGATCCAAAGTGGGATTCTGTGTTGACAGGCTGATGGCAGAGAGCCTGACGTGGGGCTCGAACTCATGAACCTCGAGATCATGACCTGAGCCGAAGTCGGACGTTCAACTGACTGAACCACCCAGGTGCCCCTTGGCCTCCTCCCTCTTAACCTGATGTCCGGGGCACATGCACTGGAAGGAATCAGCTGCCGCGGTCACTTTTCCCGGACGGGGACCCGTGGTGTCCCGAGAGCCAGGCGGTGGTGGTCCTCGCCTGCTGCAGCTTTGCTCCGGAGCGGCTGCTTTGCTGCGGTCCCTTCTCTGAAGGAGGATTGGGCCGTGTCGACCTCACGTACACACGTGCCTTGGGAAGGCCAGGGCGCCTCAGGTGGTCAATGCTGCTGCTCAGCGGGAAGTTGCACAAACGGTGGTCATGGCCGTGACCGGTGCACCTAGTGATCGGGAGCTGGGCGGAGGTGATGCACCGATTGCCCAGGTTACTGCCGATTGGGGTGCTTTTGAGGTTTGGACCAGTGGGCGCATTAGCTGTGGAGGTCACCTGGCACTGTGTGGGGGGAGCCGGGTGCGGGTGTGGGTGCAGGCAGGTGATCGCGCAGTTGGGAGGCCTTGGATACGACTCTCGGGCAGGATGTCGGGTGACGCAGAGCCTGCCCCACACTCCCCTTCCTGCCCACAGGCAGAGGTGCTGCGGGGTGAGACAGGATGAGACAGCCTGTCCCGCTGTCCACTTGCAGTGATCACAGTCTCCGTGTTCTCGAGGAGGGGGTTGGTTATGAGGGAGATGAGGGTCTTCTTAAAGTGTGTTTATTGTCTTAATGGCCGATGACCGAGCTAGGACACTCTCCCCCTGGGAGGCTGTGTAGATGGGGGTGCAGGGTGCCTGGGGGAGGAGGCCTGGGGGTGAGTTCTCAGAGGTCAGCCACTGTTCCTGGTTGTCTGAGCAGTGAGTGTGAGTGTGAGTGTGAGTGTGCGTGGGAGAAACACATACACAGCAGAGAGACAGTGTGGCAGCATCGGGGGCCTGGGCCCTGGTTTTGATTCCCGTTCTGGACCTGGTGGCTGGCTATATTTTCTTTTCTTTTCTTTTCTTTTCTTTTCTTTTCTTTTCTTTTCTTTTCTTTTCTTTTCTTTTCTTTTATTTCTTTTATTTTATTTATTTTTTTATTTTATTTTATTTTGTTTATTTTATTCTATTCTATTCTATTATTTTACTTATTTTTAGAAGTTTATTTATTTACTTAGAGAGACAGAGCATGCACGCGCATGTGGTGGGGAGGGACAGAGAGAGAGAGGGAGAGAATCCCAAGCAGGTTCTGCACTGTGAGCACAGAGCCCAACGTGGGGCTCGAACTTACAAGCTGTGAGATCATGAGCTGAGCCAAAGTCAAGAGTCGGATGCTAAACCAGGGTGCCCCTGGCTGTAGTTTAGTGACAGGACAGAAGGTAAGGGCCCTGAGGCTCTGTTCCTTGTCCTCCCCGCTGCCATCATCAAGGTCAGGGCATCCAGGCTCTGGGCCAAGGAAGTGCTCAGTGAGGGTGGGGGGTGACATCCTAGTCCCAGCAGGGGTGAAGCTGACCATCAGCTCTGGGGCCAGGGTGGGGATGGACTGGGGCTGGGACGGGGTCCGTGGGAACTGTCAGAATTAAGAAAGGGATCTGAAGGGAAGGGTCAGGACTGGAGCATCCGGATGAATGGGTGGGGTCAGTCCCAGATCTCTGTTTAACACAAGTCAGGCACTGGGGAGACCTCACTCCCCAGTGAGAAGAGACAATTCCTTTCCTCTTGGGGCTTAGGGACTAAGAAAGCTGGGGGATGTCCCCAGAGGGCATGGGCCAAGAGGAGCTTTTGCAGGAGAGCATAGCTGAGCCTTTATTAGCGGGAGAGAACAGTGAGAAGGCCCACCGCTTGAGGTCCACGGCCCTGGCCATGACCACCTTCTTGCCTGACATTTCCTGCAGCTAGCTGAGGTTTTAGAGGGAGCGCTGACTGGTTGTGACGACCTTGGTTCTGAGTTCCTCTGTCTCTCTGGGCCTCGATTTCTCCTTGTATAAAATGGAACTTTTTAACTTGAGGGACTGTTACGAGGTTTAGACAATGTATGTGAGGCCTTCTCTGGAGGTTGGAACACGCTGGAATTATGAGTTCCTGTTCAGCAGGTTCAACATCAGCATTCTTATTTCTGCAGCTCCTATAATCTCGCAAATGGGACGTCACCATTAACTCGGCCTAGGCCTGTCGTTCACAGATGAGAAGGCTGAGGTCAGGGGGCGGCCGGCCTCCCTGTGCCCTGTCTCATGGTGCACGACGCATCATCACCCAAACGATAAAGGGCTCGGAGAGGCCAGAGTGTCCCATCCCCTCTCAAGGGGCTAACGTGGATGGTGGAGATCGAATGACAAATCTGGCCTCCAGTGTGAGAAACTTCCGGGTCACGGGGCCTCCCGTTCTTAGCAAGACAGAACTGCATGTGTCTTCAGATACCGATCCAGGGGCCAGGTCAGATGGGGTGACAGCGCTCCTTGCTCTGTGACATCCTTGTGTAAATCAGATGCTCTCCCCTTCAGACAGCAGACCCTCAATAAAATCAATAACGTGCGCCCCAGCTTTCCCCGCCGGGACCACATTAATCTTCACATTTTTGCCACATCACTGGCTCTCGTGACAGCTCAAGATGTTTTTCTGCTTCTGAGTATCCCTTTTATTAAAAGACTTCTGAGCCGCACAGACGTGTTAACCAGCGGCCCCTGTGGCACCCCCGAGCCTTTCCATTCTCCCAGCTCAGCCTCTGCCTCTTTGCTTCTCCCACAAGTCTTTCCACATCATTCATTCTGACATTTAAAAGTTTCCAAGCTTGTTCTGAAATGCCACAAAACTGCCTTTGTTGTTTGCGGGCTTCGGAATGCAGAGAATCCCAGGACACTGGGAAGGAGGGCCTGCCCGCTCCGGTCAAGACGGTCAGGACCAGAGGGCCAGATGCCTGTGCAGGGAGCTGGGCTTCCCAGTGTCCTGGGATTCTCCGCATCTCTCCCTCTGAAGGGCCACGCAGCTCAGGTGCTGTCTGCTTCCTGGCGTTTCTGTCCTCCTCGCTAGGCCAGACCCTTGTCTGGTCCTCCTGAGGATCACAGAGTCGCTCCAAGTACTCCATCAACTCAGGAAGAACGGTCTTCTTCACCCCATTGCATGATTTCTCCACCTTCTGCTTGGTTCCTGCTCGTGACAGGCCCTCCAGTTCTCAGGAGGAATGTTGGAGAAAACAGACCCGGACGTGTTTGGGTCTCCAGCTATGGAGGCTGTCTTCTTACGGAGGCCCAGGTGCTGGGCCTGTTTTGACCAGATTTTGCGTCCGGCTTGCTCTGGCTGGAGGTGCCATTTTGTAAGCCCACGACGCTCTTGTGGCGATCTTCCAGTTTGTGGATGTGCCAGGGGCACGGGTGCAGCGGGGATGGGCAAGCCTGGGCTGGGGCTGGATCCCTGGCGGCTGGAATGCCGTGTTCGAGCCGGCCTGCTCCCTTCCTGGGCCTGTGTCTGAGCAACCCCTCTTGGAGTTTCCGGAGCTATGCACAATTACGCAGACATTGCTGGCCCCCCACCCCGGTCTTAACGTGGAGCTCGCTCTCCAGTTCTGCTTTCGATGGCAGGCACGTCAGTGAGACACTCTTGGCTTCCTTTTCGCTAGTTGTTCCCAGGCTTTTGGGATCGCGGGTTAGAAAAATTCACCGATAAGGCCGGTGTAGGCAAGCACGTTTTATTTTGCCTCCCAAAGATGTGGGTAAGAACCGAACACAACTACACTCAGAATCACTCTTCCTAAAGCAAAGCACGTTTCATTGCCAAAAGGAGGGGAATACAATCGGTGGAAGACAGGGCTTACGGTGGAAGAGGGGACCGATGGCTCACCGATGTCTTGGCCGCAGCAGCCGGTGCCAAGTTAGTTAGGGGACCGGCGGTTTTGAATCGGGGCTCCTCAAACTCGAAGTGCTTGCACGAGTCTCTGGGGGTCTTGTCAAAATGCAGATTCTTATTCATTAGGTCCTGGGTGGGGGCTGAGATTCTCCTTTTAACAAGGTCCCGGGTGAGCCCACCTCCTCCTTTCGTCTCTGAGTGGCAGAGTACGACGCCGTGAACCATCCTGGGGTTCACTGATGCCAGTGAAAAACAGGATTGGGTAAAATGGTTGTTTTTGTATTGATTTTTTTCAGCTAGATTCTCTGCTATTGCACGGACACGGCCAAGGCTGTGAGAGGCTGCTGCTGTACTGGCAGGGGTGAAACTCAATGATGCGCCAGGACCCTGTGTAGCCCGGCCTGCCTGTGAGAAGGGTGGCTGCTGGACAGGTCCCCTCATCCCGGCCCACCACCAGCATGACAAGAGCGCTCAGGGGTTCCGAGCCTGCTTCCTGGGCTCCGCTAATCCCAACAGCCACCTGCCCCTCGTCCCCCGCCCCCTCCCCAAAACCAAGACCCGAGCTGAAAGTGCAACAGAGATTCGTTGGGCACCAAATGAGGCAGGCCTGGCCAGCAGCAGAGGTAGTAGCATTCTGAGGAGAGGAGGTCACAGTCGGGTGGGAATTCCTGCGGTCCGGCTGGAACTGTAGGCGGGTGGGACGACGTGGGGGTGTCGCTGGGTGCACGTGTCGCCGTGCACGTGTGTTGTGGGGGGGCCCGGGGGGCGAGGGGTGAGGAAGAGGAGGGGTGGTCCCGACAGACCACTCACGCGTCCCCAGCGAGATGTGCATTTGACATCTTTACCGCCCCCACGCGCCCACACACACCTATATACCTGAAATCGGATGTGTTTGACATAACAATACGCAGCCTTACTGCATGTGACAGCCTCTCAGTTTTAAAAAACAATTCTAGGGGCGCCTGGGTGGCTCAGTCAGTTAAGCGTCCAACTTCAGCTCAGGTCACGATCTCGCGGTCCGTGAGTTCGAGCCCCGCCTCGGGCTCTGGGCTGATGGCTCAGAGCCTGGCGCCTGCTTCTGATTCTGTGTCTCCCTCTCTCTCTGCCCCTCCCCCGTTCATGCTCTGTCTCTCTCTGTCTCAAAAATAAACGTTTAAAAAAAAAAAAAACACAATTCTAAAGTGCTGGCTCTGGTGCACTAAATTTTAAAGTTTATTTACTTATTTTGAGAGAGACAGAGACGGTGCAAGACGGGGAGGGGCAGAAAGAGAGGGAGAGAGGATCCCAAGCTGCACTGTCTGCACTGTCAGCTGTGGAGCCCGATGTGGAGTGCAAACCCATGAACCGTGAGATCATGACCTGAGTCAAAACCAAGAGTCGGATGCTTTACCGACTGGGTCAGCCAGATGCCCCTCTGGTACACTGACTTGATTTCAGGGCTCCCTTTTGAGTCATGACCCAGAGTTTGACAAATACTCAAGTACCTTGAGAGCCTTTTCCTAAGTTTAGAATGTGTGATTCTTTAATCTGTTGTGGAGTGAGGCATGGGTCTTCTATAATATAAGAAGACCTAATTTAGGAAATATGCACTTAAAATTATGGTTTCTTCAAGTTCTACCCTGTAAGATCTTAGTGAAGGGATCTATTTCTTTGGTAAACTCAGAGCATCTAAGAAAATGGATGAATGAATGCACTAGCATATTTATAGATACTTAAGTCCTCGGATGGAAGATTTCAGGACAAAATAAAATTTTAAAATATTATTGGGGTGCCTGGGTGGCTCAGTCAGTTAAGCGTCCAACTTCAGCTCAGGTCATGATCTCATAGCTCGTGAGTTCGAGCCCCGCGTCAGGCTCTGTGCTGACAGCTCAGAGCCTGGAGACTGCTTCGGATTCTGTGTCTCCCTCTTTGCTCCTCCCCTGCTAGCACTCTGTTTCTTAAAAATAAATAAACATTAAAAAAAAAAAGTATTATTGATAAATGAGGTCCAAGTAGATACGAACAAGAAAATGTTTTTGAAGTTAAAATTTATAGCAACAAGAAAGTATGATTGATTTGTAAATAAGTTTTGAACACACCAGTAATAGAAATGAAAATAATGTGAATATTTACTGATCCATTATATGCCTAGTCTATTAAACATTTTAATTCATAAGGTAACATGGTCTGTTTAGAAACTTCCCTTTATTTTCAAAAACAGAATGTGGCTCTGGGAGATGAGGTTTGTTGCACTGGGTTGGGTGATCTTATTGTTTCTTAGATCTGGGAAGAAGTGTTTAGATGGTCTTGTCCGCAGGGGCTGGGGCGCCTGGGTGGTTTGGTCGGATAAGCATTCAACTTCGTCTCCAGTCATGATCTCACGGTTCGTGAGTTCGAGCCCCGCGTCAGGCTCTGTGCTGACAGCTCAGAGCCTGGACACTGCTTCGGATTCTGTGTCTCCCTCTTTGCTCCTCCCCTGCTAGCACTCTGTTTCTTAAAAAATAAATAAACATAAAAAAAAAAAAAACCTTTTTTAATAGCGGCAATATATCGTAGGGGAACACAGTGAAGGCTCAGAGGGGATCCGAGGGAGGGGCTGGCGCTCTGAGCCCCTCTGTCCTCTGACCCAATATAGCTGCCTCAGCTCTAACAGAGACCAACTTTGACCCAACCTGACCCAGTTTCAAATTCTGGGGAGGGAGAACCAGATTGGCTCACCTGGGCAGCTGTCCGTCTCTTGTGTACTCAACTGTAGTCTGGGTCTGGGGTCATGAAGTATAAACACCATGTTGGGGCCTTAACTCTGCCGGCACGGCCACCAGTTCTGAGAGTCATGGTCTGGACCGGTATCTGAAAAGTCGCCACGATACTGTGGATAAAGACAGAGTTGTTCCGGTAAAAGGCATGGGGACCAAAGTTCTACCAAACTGCCAACCCTCCCCTGGGGCCTGGGAGTGTAGTTCTGGAAACTATGGATCTATTTCTGCCCCCGGTTTTTGTAGGAAAATGAAGTTAGAGGGGCGTCTGGGTGATTCAGTCAGTTGAGCGTCCGACTTCGGCTCAGGTCATGATCTCGTGGTTCGTGGGTTTGAGCCCCGCGTCGGGCTCTGTGCTGACAGCTCAGAGCCTGGAGCCTGCTTCGGATTCTGTGTCTCCTCTCTCTGCCCCTACCCCTGCTTGCTCTCTGTCTCGCTCTCAAAAATAAATAAAAACATCAAAAAAAATTTTTTAATGAGATTAGTGAGTGAGGTCACCTCCTCAGACATACACGCAGCAGCTGAGTGTGTGGGCTAGGAATGGCACGGGGGCCCTGAATCCTTGTGGAACGTTCGCTCCCCCCCCGGCTCTGTCTCCCCCTCATTCCCAGTAACCCAAACACAAAACTGCTGGGAAAGCCTTCTGTTTCTTTTAAATTCCTCTTTTTAGAAAGAAAATCACTTTTGTATTTCTAAGGTGAGTTGGTTTTGACTTGCAGAGTTAAAAAGAAAAAGAAAAAAGGAATACAGCGAAAGTCAGTGTTAACACCAGAAGGCGGCTTGTGTCCCCGGCCAGAAGCTTCCTCTGGCGTGCTCACCAGACCACGTCTTGCCCAGCACCCTTCAGTCCTCATTTCTCCTTCACCGAGGATCTCCAGACAAGGGCCGGGTGGCACAGGCAGGCTTGCTGTGGTCACTGACCATGTGTCAGGTTGAAAATGTGCTTTGGTGCCTCCCATGGTACAGTGACTCTCGTCCCCGTGCCTCCCAGCAATGCCCCTGTGTGCGGGCCGAGAGGCTAAATGAAGCATCTTGCAGGAGCACAGTGAACGTGATGGCTCGTTTCCCTTAGGGGACAGACACTTGGGGGGAACCTTCCTCCCCTCCCCGCAGACCGTTCCAGGGGAAGGCGCTTGGCTCTGTGGCTGAGGTGAGACGCTGGCCACTGTCCTTTACAAAGCCCCGTTGCTCCTCCGTCCACGGGGTCAGCTCGGGCTGTCTGGAGGCTCTGTCCTGTGTCTTGCACGCAGAGCCACTTGATGGCACTGTTAGAACTGCGGAAGAGAGGCCGCCTCCCTTGAAACAGTACCTACCCCCCCCCCCCCATCTTCTCCAAACTGTCATTTCCAAGCACCTCCTTCCAAACAGAGGCAGAACAAAATCATTTCCTAGCCCATTCCTGCTGGCCTGCCCCCCCCCACCCCGCCCCTCTACAATCCACTCCCTGCTGGGTGTTAAGATTTAGTGACCGCTCTGGTCCCCCACCCCCCCATCCTTCCATCCTACTTTTCCAGATCTTTATCATTCTGTGTGTGTGTGGGGGGGGGGTTTGCTCTGGGGTTCCAGGCAATCTGCCGGAGGAGAAAGGGCCATGAAAAGCTCCTAAGGACCTAGGGATCTTAAAGAGAAACAGAAGTGCGTGGAATCCTTCTGGCCGCAGGCCTTGTTTTCTGGAAGAAAGGAGCAGTTGGCCGTGGGGGGAGAGCAGAGGCTGCATGGAGAGGGGTCACTGGGAGAAGGTGCTTGGGAGGAGCGGGAGGAATGTGCAGACAGTGCAGGAAGTGAGCTCTCTCAGGCGGAATCTTGGCATTAGGTTGCACGGATTAAAGGCTTTCTGTTCTTGGCTTCCCAGCTGCCACTGTGTCAAAATCCCCCTCGACCCACCGGGTCAAGGGTGGGTGGGGGCGTGGTCATAAGCGACCCTTGCCTTCATCCCTTGTTTTGGCTTCTGGTTCCCTGTTCTTGCTGCCACTTCCTCTTTCTCAGAGATGTGTGTGGTGGGGACCACGAGCCAGAGAAGATGGGAAAGCACCGGTGCCCCACCCTGGCACCGCGGACCTCAGGTCTGCCCACCACAGAGCCACCCACCGCTGCCCCAGCTCGCCTTCCGCAGGAGGAAGGAGAAAACGCTGTTGCTTGGGAGGAGTTAGCTGTGAGGAAGGCATTTTCCCTGAACAATGACCAGGAAATACTGTCTTGCCTGATATTCTCGGACATGTGCTGCCCTCTTGGCAGAGTCCTTTGAAGGCTTGTTAAACCATGTAAATGCCAGTGAAGCAGTCCCCTGACTCAGAGCGGCCCACACAGCACAGGCCACCGAGGCCTCCTGGTTTCCCCTTGGCCGGTGCTCGCCACGCCCCTCCTGCCAGCCAGCGCTGACCTTGAGTGGGGGATCCAGGCCGACCGCAGGTGGGAGGTCATTCTCTGCTGACTCAGGCCCCGACTGGGGCAGGTGCATGCCTCCAACCCTATGAGTAATACCCAGCTTTTCATCTTCAAAGGGCCTTCCCAAGATTAACCAATTAGTCACCCCCAGAGAGCTACAAAGCAGGCGACTATTGTCTTCATTAAGCCTGTAATGGAGGAGGGAAGCGAGTGGAGTCCCCACCCCAGGCCAGTGAGAGTCTGGGTTTGGGTGCCCGTGAGCAGTCGCTCGGGATGCCCCAGGGGGTTGCAGGGTGTGTGGTGAGGAAACACGAACACGCTAAAGTGGAGGCTGGAGCTTCTCACCGAGCAGAAGTCGGGGGAGGCCACGGAGGGGTGAAGGGGAGGGTTGGAGGGTCTTAGGCCATAGGAAGGGTGTCCTGCTGAACCCAGAGCGAGCAGCTGCAAAGGCAGGTTGACACAGCTTATGCACGGAGGGCTCCCCCAGATGTTCTAAACCCTCAGAAACCGGTGCTGACGATGGCTCTCCGAGCCTCCAGATATCTGTGAAATGAGTCTTGGAACACTTCCCTTTTTGTATCTGTGTGAGGATTTTGAATGACTAAAAACGATCAAGCACCTTGTGGACCAGACGCGTGATGCGGAAGGTCAGAAGAGCCAGGGGTGAGCGCTCGTCCAGGTCACTCTGTGCCGCGGGTTTGTCCTCTTCCAGACGCGTAGCGCGGGTCAGAGAGTTTTGGGAGGTAAGGCTGCCCTGGTGACAGAGTAAGAACCGAAGCACCTTCTGGAAGCCAGACAGCAGAGCAATCCTTTCAGTCAACCCTGTCTGCAGCTGCTTTTTATAAACTTGGCATAAATATGTGCTTGGGAACGCCAGGACAGTGTATCTGGAAAATATTTGCTACCCTTCGAAAACACACACACAGACACACACATGGGCATGCGCGCGCGCGCGCACACACACACACACACACACACACACACATGCTTGGGAAGGGAAAAAAAAGCACAACAGAAATTGTGCATAATACAGAGTGGCTTCACTTGTGGTTTTTTTCCATTACTTCCTCAGTTCATTTTTCTGCTGCCAATTTTAGAAGGCCATAAGTCATAGTTGTTGTTAAACTTTGTCAGTTAAAATGTAACTCTAAGAACAAGTCATATGATACGTTGTAGCCAAATGGCCTTTTGGAGGGAAGTTGTCGTGGAAGGCATGGTCCAGGAGTGAGTGCCGGTGTCCGCAGGTCTCCTCTGCTGTGCATTACGCACTGTGCCCGCAGGCGGTCCTGGCCCTCTGGGCCCCAGAGTGGTCATTTTTGCCACAGCTCCAAAGGGCCACCTATCAGAAGAAAGTAGATGTGCCGAGTCTGGTTTCTAATGTTTACTCTGTGTGACCCGGAACAGAATGTGGTCTCATTACGGGTGATTTGTTACGAGTCCCCCATTTGCTGTCGTAGAGATGACGGGATCTACTTCCTCATAAACCGTGACCCAGCAGAACCAGAAACTAAGAGTCCAAAAGGGAGGTTTTGGCCCTTTGAGGCTGGGAGCGCCTAGCTTCTTCACATCTGCCCAGAGGAGCAGCGGACCCTGAGTGGCAGGCAGCCTGGATCGTGCCTCTGGGCTCTGGGGGCGGGGGGTGGGGTGAGGGGCTTGGTTTGCTGCCTGGCGTCGTTTGGGACTGGGCACCTTCTGAGGGCAGGGCCCTGGGTGTCCCCAGCAGTTGTGGTGTTGAAGGCAAGGCCAGGCACAGTCAGCACTTACGCATGCTTGTGCTGACAACCAAGATCAAAGACAAACACCCACAAGGCTGTCAGAGCAAAATCAGCCTGCAGGGAGGCACGACCGCCGGGGGTGGGGGAGCCTCCTCTTTCCAGGCCTGTCTTCTGTGCGGCCTTCCGTCTGCTGCACTTTGTCTGACCGTCCACTGAAGCCACCTTGGGGTCTCAGAGGAGAGCAGGGGGAAGACACAGTGAGGATTAGGGAGACTTACTCAGGGGCCAGGCTCCCAAACTGTGAGGCCAGGCATCATCTCTGTGAGGCAAAACCAGAACGGGGACCGTTGTTCCAAAAGCTGGTCCTCGCTTTAATCCATGGGCCGCTCGGAATTTCTGGGAAGGACTGACAGGTCTGATGCCAGACCCTGCCCTTGACTTGCCAGGCCACTTCCAGGGAAAAGCAGGGCTCTCTCGGTTCCTGAGGGTGCATCTGTCTAAAGGGTGCTCTGGCCGCATGTGCTGTGCATGGGCCCGCGGTGCCCGGATGCCAGGTGCGAAGGCCACTCCACTGCCTGACAGCTGGGCCCTCCAGGTCATGGTTTGCTCAGCTTGGGGCATCCTGTGCCACTGGCTTCAGAATGACCCTTGTAGCATCTCAGCTGGCCCGCCAGAGATCGCCATGCTTCTCGTTTGGACCCCCTTTCCTCCTTCGGGGGCGGGACTCTTTCGTTCATTCAGTCCTTCCTTCGTAGGACAGATACATACTACAGAGCTCCTGTGCTCAAGGTCGTGACGGGCCACCACACACATCGGTGAGCAAGGAAAGTCCCCATCTTCATGGTGTCTTCATCCTGGCTGGGGAGACGGGCAGATGGATGTGGGACAGCCCATCCCACGAAGAACTTTGGCGTAAGATGCTGACTGCAGCCACGAAGGGGAGGGACAGATCGGCGAGGTAGCTCACGACAGGAAAGATGATTTGTCTGCAGGGGAGGTGAGGTGCCCTTGGATTTGCCGCTTCACCCCCAGAGCCTCGCCTGTGGAACGGGCACACCGCCATGTGCTTCACGGGGTTGCTCTGAGAAGTGGGTAAAATTATGTGTGTGGAAAGGCACTCTGACAAGCATTGGCTCCTTCCAGACTCTCCCGTGTCCCCGGTAATCCGGCATCGGATCCATTTTCTGCCCTCTCTTTCGGATGAACTGATTTCACAGTCCAGCCTTGCCTGGGCAAACGGGAAAAACCCATTGTGAAAGCAACCGGCCTTCAAACCATTTTCTTGGGAGGGAGGTGGAGAGCCCACGTGCATCCGGATCCTTCAGTGCGGTCTCATCGCTAAATCCGGCGTCCTGCAATGGCCTGGAAAGAGCACGCGGCGGGGACAAGTTCCGAACCTGCTTCCGTGTGTGCTGCGTGCCTGAGGCCGCTCTGCCCTCCGGCCACGGCTCCTCGGTGCTCCGTCTACGGAGAAAGATTTAAAAGACTCAGGAAATGAACTCACATTTTTCTTGCCTCCCCCTCCTTTTCCAGAACAGTGCAGCCTTCCTGGAAGAAAGCAAACAAAACAAGTGTGGCTATTTAAAAAATTATTGGAAACCCCGTTGTGAACACTGTGTCTTTGGGTGGCTCCCTGGGGCGCATGCGTCCCCTGAAGCTCCCTGTGGCCGTCACCCCATGGGTGTATCTGTGCGGAGGGTGCAGGGCAGCCGTGTGGTCTCAAAGGAAGAGGGGGCCGACAGGCCTGACGAACGGGCCCCCCGAAAGCAACCATGTGCACCTGACACGCACAGACGGCGGACACAGACCCAGACGCGAGTCCCCCGTGTGTGCGGCCGCGACTCCCCCTGAAACCAGAGATTCATCCCCCAAGTGCCGGCGACTTCTGCCCTGCATGCGGGTGACTATTTTGGGTTTCTAGGTGCTCTCGTTTGGTTTGTGGCATTCTTGGTGCTGTTATTAATAACACCGTTGGCTGCATGGAGGCTGAAGACGAAGCCTTTTCATTTCAGCCATCTGGTCAGGATGCTTTTCCTTTGATGAGGGAGAAACCTTTGCTGTGTTTCAACTGGAACGCTGCCTCCCAATTAAGGTGACAGCAGATGCCGCACGGCCCCGTCTTTGCAGGAATAGGATGCTCAGCCAGGCTCTAAGCGGCGGCTCCGTCCGGGAGGGAGAAGGCCGTTCATATTGATCGTGCTTGGGCATGTGGCGCAGGTACCGGCTCGCAGGGCCCTGGCCAGGAAAGCCGCCACGAGGTGTTTACCGGCTGGCTTGGCTCTGCGCTCAGCTTTTCCATTGTCAGGCCGTGACAGCGATGCGTTACAGACACCCTCAGGAGACGTTCCTCCGCTTTCATAACAATGAAGGGCTTTTTTTTTTTTTTTTTCTGACTCATCTTCAGAAGATTCCCCCCCCCCCTTCTTCGTTTGAAAATAAATATAATTAGTAACAGGCAGACGCACTGTATATAGCCAGCCCTTCCTATCCGGGAGAGTTATAATTAAATGTACATGCTGTCTGTTGTTCTCTGTCTGCTGAGCGCCTTGCCACCCGCTCTAGGGGAGCAGCAGCCCGTGGGAGGGGGCTGCAGGGAGCGAGGCCTGTCGGGGCTCCGAGCCCTGCGTCCGGCCAGAAGCGGAGACTCGCTGTTGACCGAATGGCAGACGGGACCGTTGTCCCCTCGCACCGCCCAGGCCGGGGTTTTGCCCCCTGCTCAGCCTCGAGCTGCCCTGGGAGGCCCCCGGATGTGCCTGGTCACTGCTGGGGCGGTCCCCCCCCCTTCCCCGGCCCCTCCCAGGAGCAGAGGGAGGGTAGCCAGGTACGGTTGTCATGGCAACGTGGTGGCCACTGCCGGCTGCCGCCGGTGAGGGGCACCTGAGCGCCTGCAGGTTAAGATCGGCTCTGGCCAGGCGAGGAGTCAAGACAGCGTTCCTTTGTTCCCGGCTCCCTGCCTGCGAGGCTGGCACCGGGGCGGCCGTCCCCGCCCCTGCGGCCTGAGCTCAGACAGGTTATCCCCAGGTAACCCTCGGCTCGCCTTCCTGACAAGCGGGCGGGCTGGGCGTCCGGTGGCCTCCGTCCAGGCCCATGGAGAGCTCATATTCTGCTGAAATCAGTGGGTCAGGCAGGCTGAGGAATGTGCACGCATGCACACACACACACACACACACACACACACACACACACCCCTCGTGGGCATATTCTGGGACCACAGCACGGCCAACAGGCTCGGTGACACAGGAGAGGCTGCCACGCCTCCTGCCTCCCGTCCCTCCCGTCCCTCGGGCAGCCAAGGTGGTGACCGGATGCCTGGTTGGCACAGCCCGCCCCTCCCTGCCCCCCTCCTGGATCGAATGCAGCAGGAGTCATCTGAGCCACAGGCACCTTTACCCAAGTTGCTCAAAGTGTTTTCCGAGCAAACAGTTGTTTCATAACCCCCGTGAGAAGTAGGTGGGGTGACAAAGCATTCTCTGTCCCTGTCTTACGGATGGGGAGATTGAAAAGCTTGCCCAGCCAGGTGGCGAGGCCAGGAAAGGAAAGAGGGTGCTCTCTCGCCCGGGGCTCTGGGGCACGGAGGGCCGGTGGGTGCCGTGTCCCTGACTCCTGGGGCGGGGGGTCCTGGGCAGCGTGGGGAGGCCCTTTGGAGAAGGAGGCTGGAAGTGGGGGAGGGTCAGGCTTCTCCCACGGCACTGAGGGGCCTCCAGGAGCTCAGTTATTGTCCTTGGTCTGAGGTGTTGACACCGGTGACCCGGGAGGCGTCCTTTGGCTTAAAGTTGCGGGTCTCTCGGAGGTGGTCCGCAGATCCCTGTGCCGCATCCTGTGCCGGCCCAGGGATTGTTCCAGGCACCAGGGGTACGTGGCGAGTGAGGACACGTGGCCTTTGGCCCGAGGAGCTTGTAGGAGACAGATCACCGACACATAACATTAAGAAGAAGTAATTTCGGAGGGTGCCGGGTGCTATGAGGAAAGTGCAGATACTGTGACGGACAGAGATTGGCTGGAGGGGAGGGTGGGGGAGAGGAATCAGAGAAGGAGTCTCCATGGGCTAATCCCAAATGAGGAGAAGGAGTCAGATCCGGACCGGCATTCCAGAGGGAGGGACAGCTGTGCAGGGGCCCCGAGAGGACGGTGAGGGTGGCCTGTCCCAAGGTGAAGGAGAAGGACGCTGCTCCTGGATGATGGGACGAGGGGGTGTGCAGGGACCTGGTCACGGGCCAGGGGACCAGGTGTGATTCTGGATGCAAGGGGGTGGTGCAGGAGTCAGGACCTCCTGGGGAGGTAGCACGGACACCCTTTTGTGAGGGACTCAATGTGGGGCGTGAAGGATGATTTCTAGGCGTTCGCTTGAGCTGGAGGACAGGGCCGTGGACTAAGGCGGGGAGACTGAGGAAGACGCATGGACGGGAGACACAAAGGATGGTCTTGGACATGGGGAGTTGGAGATGCCTGCTTCCAGGTGGCTACTTCTGGGGCTTGGGCATCTGTGTTTCTTGAGCTCTTCCTCTCAGACCACGGAGAAGGAGGGTGGGTCGTACCGCAGGAGTTCTGAATTCACCTGACCCTTCCAGTGCTCAAACCCAGTCTTTTTCAAGGAGGATCAGACTCCTGATCTCTAAGCTGCAGCGGGGCTCTGTCACTGTGGGTTTATGACGTGGGGAGCAGACCAGCCTGGGGTTGCTCTACAGTCAGACCCCCTTCTTTGTGGGTGCCTGAAACTGCAGACAGTACCGAACCCTATTTGTGTGCCACGTTTTTCCTATACATACGTATGATATGTTTAATTTACAAATGAGGCGCATTAAGAGAGTGACAACAATAGCTAATAATCAAAGAGAACAGTTATGACAATATACTGTAGTAAAAGTTATGTGAAAGTGGTCTCTCTCTCAAAACAGCTTACTGTCCCGTGCTCCTCCCTCCTCTTGTGATGACGGGGGATGATCACATGTCCACGTGATAAGATGAAGCGGGGTGAATGATGTGGGCATTGTGACCTGGCTATACCCCGGGAGGATCACCTTCCCGACCGCAGTTGACCGCAGGGAGCGAAACCACAGTTAAGTTGGGAAACTTCTGTATGTGATGTGGCGAACAGCCTTCCGTGGACTCAACTTGCTTGTCCCTTCCCATCCAGCCCCTTCCTTCCATGGCCAAATCCTTGGACATTTACTCTTCGGCGCCCCACTTTGGCCTATCTGTTACCTGTGGGTAAGGAAGGACCTAAGTCTTGCCTGTCTTTTGACTGGTAAAATAGAATGGCAAAGTGATGAGCAATTTCTTCCGAGAAGGGGCATTTGAGGAGGATGGGCCCATGTGTTCACTGACCAGAGAGGAGTCCACTAAGCAGGAGGGCTAGGATTCTTTGTGGCCACTGACTTGGCATGGAGCTTTGAAGAACATGTTAGTTCTTACCCCATAGCATACATTGAAAGCTACAAAAAATTGCATCAGAGAAAACAGCTCAAGCCCCCTACTGGACCCACCTACTGCCGGGTCAACTCAGAGCCATTAATGCAATGGAAGTTCCGATTCTGGGTCTCCAAGGAATTATTATTATTATCATTATCATTATTATTTTTAAGTAAGCCCTACACCCAACGTGGGGCCCGAACTCACAACCGGAGATCCAGAGTCACAGGCTCCACCGACTGAGCCAGCCACGCGTCCCTCCGAGGAATTATTTTGGAGCTAAGGATGTATTATAATATTTACGTCTGTGGGAATTTCCTGGCGTCTCATCGTAAAGCTTTTTGCTGTGGCAGGGGGTTCTCATCATGGATTTCACACAGGAAGTTTCTGATGTACCAAGAACATCGTATTATGAGGTTGTCTTCCCGTGTCCCAGGAATAGATTCAGAGATACCCGTTCTCATACCCCAAGAACTCCTTGGGTAAGGACTCAGAAGCTCACTCATTATGATCGACTTTTCAGTGGATAGACCACTGTCACTGACGTGGTGCTTTGAAGCACACCAAGTGCCCTCATGGCCATTTTCTCATTTGATTCTGGCCACAACCCACAACAGTACTGGCATTTCATCAGTGCAGACGCAGCAGCTCAGAGAAGTCAAGTCCTTCGTCCGAAGTCACTCAGCAAAGGGAGAGCTGGGGATTAGTCCTGGTCCTCAGACCTCTCCCACTTTCCCAAGTCCCCGTCATCCCACCTTTTGGTGGCAGTGGGCCAGGGTGGTTCTGGGCCTGTGTGTGCCGATGTCACTGTGAGTTCTGCGAGCCCGGCCCGGGAGGTGCTTGGAACTCCCCGAGCTCGCTCTCGGGAACTGGTTCTGCTCACCGAGGGCTGTGTCGCAATGTGACCAATGGATGAGAAGGCTGACAGCCATTCCTTCACCAATGTGATTCAAGGTCATTTGTCACCTCGGGAAGCGCACGGAGCAGCGACATTCAGCAGGGAGGCGCGCTGCTCCGGAGCCAAGCCTGCGGTGTGGCCTGGCACCTTTCCCGTGTGGCAGGGACAAGGGGAGCTTCTGGAAGTGAGCAAGTGCCTAGCCAGGCCCGGGAGTCCAGAGCCCTGGAGACTTTGGTCAGAGCTGACTCAGCCCCTCTTTTGAGAAAGGAACCTGATGCAATGTGGAGGTTGCATCCCCAAGCTGGGGTTAGGATGCCAGGACACAGGAGGCATCAGCAAGAGCTGGTGACTGCCGCCGCTGGCTGAGCTTTGAGACATGACAGGCGTCACCGGAGGGTCAGCAGCTGCCGTCCCTCTGGTGTCGCCTGAGGAAATCATGCTCACTGAGCTACCAGAGTGTCCTCATAGAGACGATCTCTCTTCCTAATTTAGCAGGCGGTGCTTGCTTGCTTTTTCTGAAGGAGCCCAGAACTGTCCACCTACACTGCTGTCCATCAAAGCGCCGTGTCCCAGAGGAGGAAGCCCTCATGGGTGGGGGGCCAGGCCCTGGGGTGGAGGCCTGGACGTTGTCGCCCGTTCTCTGAACAGTGCACGCCCCGGGTTTGATGGCTAAGACGGTGCCTTGTCTCACTGGGCCTTCCTTCTCACATTGGTAACATGGGCCTCCATCACAGCTTCCTTTTGGGCTTTCTTGCTCAGGGGAACAGCACTGAGATGTCCTTGTGGTTCATGACCCAGGCCTCAGCTCAGGTGTCCCTCCCTGAGAGAAGTCTTCCTGATATGCGTTAGCAGACCCCTGCCACGCTTTTTTTTTTTTTTTTAATGCTTATTTATTTCTGAGAAAGAGAGAGAGACAGAGTGTGAGTGGGGAGGGGCAGAGAGAGAGGAAGACACAGAATCTGAAGCAGGCTCCAGGCTCTGAGCTGTCAGCACGGAGCCCGATGCAGGGCTCGAACTCACAGACCTCAAGATCATGACCTGAGCCAAAGTCAAGAGTCACGCGCTTAACCAACTGAGCTACCCAGGCGCCCCTGGCCCCTGCCAATCTTGATGTTCCCCTGGGCACCTACCACCACCAGAAACTACGTATTTGTTTGTTTGTTGCTTCTGATTCTCCCTGTCACTAAAACGTAAGCTCCTTGAGGGATGGGAGCATGCCTAGTTTAGCTCACCATCATACCCTCAATACCTGTCAGGGAGCTGGGTGCTAGGGACACACAGTATCTGTCCTTGGAAGGAAGGAATGAATGAATGAACGAATGAATGCAACCAAGTAGCTGACATGGATGTGGGCACCAGGAGGGGCAGGCTTAGTGTTTATTTATTTTTGAGAGAGAGAGAGAGAGAGAGATAGAACATGAGTGTGGGAGGAGCAGAGAGAGAGGGAGACACAGAGTCTGAAACAGGCTCCAGGCTCTGAGCTGTCCGCACAGAGCCCAACGCGGGGCTTGAACTCGGGAACGGTGAAATCATGACCTCGGCCAAAGTTGGACGCTTTACCGACTGAGCCACCCAGATGCCCCCAGGAGGGGCAGGTTTATACAGGCGGATGCTCTACAAGGACCCTCCCAGATGCTCCCAGGTGCCACTGCCAGCTTGGCACCACTTGCGAGCTCCCGGACCCCCGTGGGCTCCTCCTGGGCTGAGCGGGAGGGGCGTCCCAAGTCGCTCAGTCATCATCCGATGGATGAGTGGGTTGTGCAGATGAGTAAACAGCGATGGACCGGGAGGTCAGGCATCATTCAGCCTCAGAAACTGCACGTGTCAATGGGATCGAGGAGCCCAGGAATGTGTTTTTCGTTGATGTAAACCTGCTGCAATAGACCACACCTGCTTCTTGACCCAGGAACGTGGGAAAGAGAAAGGCACGGCCTGTTTTGGTGCTGGCAGGGTTGCTGGTAATAGAAGAATGCCCTTCTTCTGATTCAGAGCGGGGAGGCGCTCTGGTGCCCTGCCATTGCCTGAGGACCGCAGGGTGAGTCGTTCTGTGGCTCCTTGCCCTTCCCCATCAACGTTCTGGCAAGTGACTTGTTCCGACAAGTACTCGCTTTTGGGATGGAACAGCCTCTCTTTTGTCCAAAACCTTCCCCTGGATTAAAGACGTACAAAGAACCCTTCGAAGAGGAAAATAATTGGGCTGGGAAGAGGGGACTGTGTCTCGTTTGGACACTCAAGTCCTTAAGCTCCTGCCCCGAGAGCTTCTGTCATCTGCTCCTCCGGTGCCCACAACGCACCAAGCCTTTTGGCTCCCAGCCTGGTGTGGTCTCCATGGCTTCCTCCTTCGCAGGAGTCAGCCACATGCCCTTGAACCTTCTTCCTTTCCTCTCCCCTGCTCCCAGTGATCCTGCTAAGAGGACGCGGCAGTTGAGCAGCAGACTTCTGGAGCCCAGAGTCGAACCCTGCCCGGAGACCCTGACTCCATCATGAAAACTGTTTGGGCATAGGAAGAAAGCAAGATTCTCGGGAAGCACCGCTTCTGGGGCCATGGTGGTGGGACTTCTGGGAGGCCAGGGTCAGCTCTGGGGGATTCGAGTGGTGCCAGGTGACAAGCTTCCCCCCCCCCCCCACCCCAGTCTTGTCTCTTGTCCCAGTGGCTGCTGGTGGGAGGCGTGGCCTACCCTTTTCAGGAGTGGGAGGGCCTGCCTTGCGACACTGCGGACCAAATACTGGTATTACTTGAGCCAGGTAATCAACCCCCACAGCGCTCCCGTGTGGCTGGTGCTGTCGTTACCTTGTCATTTGTCCTGGAAGTTGAGGCTGGGCAGTGGAGCCCGTGTCCATAGAGTGCCTGCACCGTGCTCTGCAGAGGCGGTGGGGGGGGGGTGGGGTGGCGTTCGATGGATGGGGCCCACAATGTGGACCCAACACCCCCTCACACACCCTGCACCTCCTGTAGGACTCCTCAGCTAGTGGCTGTGGGCTGGCCACTTGGGACTCAACCCACATACCCAGGCTTTTGTAAATCTCCACTTGATCAAATGAGCAGTTTTATTTATGCCTTGATTCTTTAAAATACTTGAAATGTTGATTTCTTCTCGCCTCTTGTTCTTTCAAGCTTGACATTTCTCGGCACATCAAAGTCTTCAGAATGCCCTCAAACTTCTGTCTCCAAAGGCATTTCACTTGGCTCCGCGTGGTGGGAAACGCTTTTCCTTAGGGAGGTTAAAGTTTGTGTTTGGTTGTCGAGTCTGGCGGTGTTTATAGGAACAGATACCAAGGTGGGAAGCCTTTTTCTCAGCTGTGCGGTAATTTATGTTACGTGTTCATAGATTTCAACGATTCCAAGTAGGGTTGGCCAGAGTCTACGTGGTGTTTGATGTTCAGTGGTTTTATCTTGCTGAAACCTGTTGTTTTTATGGTTTTGATAAATCTTAGTGAAATAATTCAGTGTTGCCAAGACCCGAGGACTTTTTCCTCAGGTAGTGAGTGGGTATACAATCAATGCATGTACATATCATACGGAGGGAGTTGACCATGTTGCATTCAGAAGGAGTTTATCTTTCTAAAGATCCTCTTACCTGGTCATTCAAAAATATCACCCTAGGGGCCCCTGGGTGGCTCGGTCAGTCAAGCGCCCGACTCTTGATTTTGGCTCAGGTCACGCTCTCACGGTTTAGTGAGTTTGAGCCCCACGTCGGGCTCTGCGCGGACAGTGTGGAGCCTGCTAGGGATTCTCTCTCTCTCTCTCTCTCTCTCTCTCTCTCTCTCTTTCTCTCCCTCCCTCTCTCTCTCTCTCTGCCCCTCCCCACTCGCTCTATTTCTGTCTCTCTCAAAATAAATAAATAAAACATAAAAAAATAAATAAAAATATCACTTAGTTACCTAGGTAACCATTTTCCATAAAGGAGAACAAAACCTAGTTCTCCACTTCTTGTCCCCCTTTGTCCCAACTTAGCGCATTACCGCTGCCCACGAGCATCTGCGTCCGGTTCTCTCCAGGACTGAGAACGAGTTGCCTTTTCCTCTGCAGGGCCAGCCGGTCCTCAAGGCTGGCCTCCCCACACCTGAGGAGCACCCGCCCCTCACTCCCCAGGCTGTCTCACATCCTGAGGGAATGTACTCGGTGACCCTGCAGGACCCTGTTCTTCCGTCCCTGCGCAGCTAACTGTGCTAACATGGGACTGATCTGCACTCCTGCTCGTCTGGCCCTCTTCTTACTGGACGCACGTTTCCAGGTGCACGATGGACACCTCCACAGGATTGTCCCACAGATACCTCAGATGCAAGAAGGCGAGGAACGAACTCACCATCTTCCTCTCTTAAGTGCGCGCATCTTCCAGAATTTCCCATGTCAGGCGGGGGTGCTACAGCCCGTCCAGAGGCCCGCGACAGGAAACCTGGTCTCTTTCTGGACTCTGCCTCACCTCCAGGTTCTAGGCCGACTAGGCCAAAGTTCACCTGTCTCTTGAGTCAGCAGTGCCCCTCACCAGCTCTGCTGCCCCCGTGCGGGCCCACAGCTCTCCTGCCTGGACCACGGAGTGGCTGATCCATTAGTCTCCTTGCTTGTGTCTCTTCTCCCTTGACACTTTCTCCAGATCAACGGAAGTGGGACTCTGACCACACGCTCCTCCGTAGAAATGCCTCTGTGACTCCTGATTCGGTGGGAATCACGCCCAAACTCCTGTCGGGGCATGCAAAGTTGGTTCCGTCGCCTGGGCCCCATTTCTTGCCACTTGAGATCTAGAAGTACTGAGCAACTTCTGTCCCCTGGCATTTGCATGCTGGTCATGCCTGCGGCCTTGATAGGTAAGGGTCCCTTTGCCAGGGACACCTGCTGACTTCTCATCTGACAAGCTCCTATTCATCCTGCAAAACCCTCAATGTCACCACAGCTTTCTCCCAAGACAGATTCTTCCTTGAGACACAATCAGTGGGGCTCCGCTAAAGTGCATGCAGACCTCTGTCACTTCCCCCATTACTCTGTTGTCATGACTGCTCTTTGGCTGCTCTCCGCTTCCTCCGGCAGGAACTGCTTTTGTACCACCCACTTTCTAGCACGCTGTATAGCAAATAGTAGCCTCTCGATAAATGTGTTGAGTTGAGACCTCAAATTATCCTAGGGAGGTTCAAAGAAGCATAAGTCCTTGGTTGTGGTCCACAGGCCTCTTCACAGCTAATAATGGTCAAAGAGAAAAACCTGACAGGGACCCAAGAGACATACAGATCTCTTCTCCCCTTTCCCAGGGTGGTTGACCGCTCTTGAATGTCCTTTTTCGAAAAGAAGAGCTGAGCTCGATTTGGCTCAGTCATTTACTGACCCTGAGCCTCCCTGAGCTTTGGGAAGGAAGCAAGGATCCGATAGGATGATGCAGCCAAGAGCCCTAAGTGAACATTGGGGGCGCTGGGGGTCTCCACGCCGGTGAGCGCCTGTCCTCTCTGTGGGTGATGTGTGAGAGTGCGCGTGCGCAGAGCTGTTTGTAGGGGCAAAAGGGCCGCCCTGGAGTCCTGGATGCGGTTTCAGTCTGCAGGGGGTAAGGGCGGTGGCAGCTGTGTTTGTTTACCGGGGCGATAGCCGAAGAAGGTGACAGCACTCCTTTGGGGATGTCTAAGATTGGGTATGTGATGGAGCCACAAAGTTGAGGCCACAAAGGGGACTCCATTTTGGCTCAGGGCATTTGTCAGCAACTCCTGGGTGGGAGTGGTGGTACTGGGAGCTGGGGGATGGGTGGGGCCACCGTAGAGCAGGCGGGTCTCCGTCCTGTGCTTCTCCAAGTGCGGGCGGCCGTCACACACCCCGTGAAGCCTGGGCACTGGTCACACTGTGAGCCGCGGCACAAGCCAGCAGGTTTTGTATCAGCAACCTGAGAATGTGTGTGGCCCCGATCGGAACCAGGGCAGCATTGGAAGGAAGTGCACATCGGTGAGGGGCTCGGGCCCAGCAGCGGGCCTCTGCGGTGGCTGTGGGGGTGCTGAACAACACCTGAGTGGACTTTATCCTGAAGCCAGTGTGTGTAACTCCTGCGATTAGCTAACCAGGTGACTCATTGCTTACACTTCCTGAGTCCTCAACCTTTTTTTTTTTTTCCAGGAAGATCCCTATAAACTGGTCATAAAATATGCCGCGTGCGGTGCCAAATGCCTCTGCAGATACTTGACTCCATTCTGCATGTTCAGATGGCTCACCAGGCCGCAGTCACCTTCCGCTGACTCTGCTCACCCCGTGGGGTTCACCCGTGGCCGCAGCCTTTCTCCCTGACCCAGCTCTATCTACAGGCTAGACTTTGTTCTTTTGCCCATCCACAAACACCTTTACTCACTCACGCCTGCCCCAGCCGTTACTGAGCACCTACCGAGCCAGACCCCCTGCCCACCCCCAGGTACATAAACCTAACTGAGGCACAGACCCCACCTTCGAGGGCTTGTGACAGCCAACCACAGGGAGGGAGCTAAGTGCCCTGAAAGAACAAATCCCTGGGCCCTCAGCACGGTCATCCATACAGACTTGCTCAGCAACTTTCATAGAGAAAATGCAGTAGCATCTGGCCTGTCATCAGTGAGTAATAAAATACTTATTATACTTATAAATATACTCAGCCCCACTGAGGATTTTCCAGGACAAGTGCTATCTAGATGTGCCCTTATTCTGATCTAAAACACCTAATGACCGCACAGGCTGATGCAAACATAATGATATTAGTTGTTTGGTGAAAACGTGGCCCTGTGCAAGATTTTTGTAGACCAGCCGTGCGGTGCAAAACAGAACTTTCTTTTGAAGCCATGTTTTGGGTAGCCCAGTGAATTAGGAATACTGGAATCAAGATCAAGTGAAGAATGGGAACCTATCCCAGGTGCGTCTCCCACAATGCACCTCACCTGGGTAAACACACATTTGCATATCAATGTATGGATTACAGACTTCCTTTTCTGAGACCTAGGAGGTGCCCCGTTCCGCACGCAGGGGGTCCAACAGCCAACCGGCGCTCTCAAACCCGGTGCAATATGAGAACCAAGGACTCAGGTCTTCAGAGCCCCAGGGGCCAGTCCTATGGAGCAGTCCTTCGCTCTGCTTTCCCTAAAAGGAGGGGGCTCTGCTTTGTAACTCACCCTGCCTGGCCTCCGGTCTCACAGGCTGCGCTGGCTTCTGCACGAGCCGGCCGGATTTTGAAATTACCTTTGGAGCCAGCCGTTATAAAAAGCCCGGTACTCAGAGGGGAAGAAAGGTAGTTTTGATGGTAGCTGATGAGCTCACCGGGTACGGACGGAACTTTTCAAACAAGCCAAATTAAAGAGCAGGCCTTGAGCCTGGGGCCTCACAGTGCTGCTGCGAGGAGCAGGTGGGAAGAGTATCAGATGTGTGAAGTACAGGTGACAGGTAACCCGATCGCCGTGGCTGAGTCGCAGCGTGTGAGGCATGGCGGGAGGCGGTGCCGGTGGGGGCAAAGCCGCGCCCCTCTCATCTGTCTGCAGAAGGGCCAACAGGTTAACCCAAGCCTGTTCCTGCAGGGCTGACAGTGGCTGGTTGCAGCCGATGAAAGTGGATGTAAATCAGTGCGGTTTCCCCCGGCGGCAGTAATGAACCCACGGAACCTCGCTGGAAGCAGGTAGTTTTTAGGAGAATGGCGCTGGAGATGCTGGAGGGAGATTAGTGTTTCTCAGCTCTGTAGCAATTTGCACATTTCAGTGTGAATTCAGCTCCACCTCATTCCCATTAAAAAAAAAAAAAAACAACTCATAAATTAAATCGCTAGGCAGGGAAAATCGACTTTGTTTCGATAGAGGGCCTGGGATGCTGGTCTGCTCCGAGGGAGAGTGGGGAGGCCTGGCTCCCAGCTGGTGTCCTCAGTTTTCTGGCCTCACCGACTTCTAGAACACGTCCACCTCAAGGACCTGTGGTTCTACTCACTTTAACGAATCAGAGGACTTCCCGAGTTCTGGGAAGGCATCTCGTCCGTCTGCCTGAGCGGCAGCTGGTGGATGACATGTGATCCTCCTTTCCAGTTGCTTGGGGGTACCGGACTGGCTCCTCGAGGCCCTCTGCATGCGGGCAGCTGGCCCAGGATTACAGGCGGTGGGATTATTTGGGGGGACTATGTGGCCCAGTGAACGAGTGCTCTGAGAGTGGCCCCTTCGTTTTGGTCATTTTGGTCCCAGCATCTAGGATGAGGTGCTCAAGACCCAAGAACTGTCTGTGGAAAGAGGGAGGAAATAACAGGAGGAAGGAACCGAAACCTACCAGCCCTCAGCCTAAGTCCAGTTCTCTGTAGCTTGCTCATTTCCATCAAGCACCGGGATGTGTCTTTAATGGGTCCGTAACACCCCCTCAAGAATATCAATGAGGGAAATCAAGTCCGTTACCTGCACTCTGTTCATCAGGCCATCCAGTACAGAGCAGGGAAGGCTTATCTCCTGGGCGATGATGTCCTTGCAGAGAGAGCTTGATTTCCATCATGCCCCTTTGAGCGCCTGTGCCCTTCCCCCTCCTGGCGGGTATGCTTGGCAGGGGTCAGTACGGCTGATCCTGGGGGTCTCAGAGACACCCCTTCCCTCCAGTCAGGCTTCTAGAAATCTAGACTTGACCCTAGTTTTCAGAGTTCTGGCATTTCCTTTCTTTGGACAAGGAGGCTGGTGGGGGGGGTGGGGGTCCTCCTGGTATAAGTGTGGTGAACTTGACTACATCAAGGTGTCCCAAAACACAGAGACAGATACCAAGTGTAATTATTCTTATCTTAGAGCTACCATGAAGTTGAGTTCCACAGGAAAAGAGTATTAAAGTATTTAAGCCTTATGTTTAACCATGAAATGAAAAGACTACTTCCCTTTACAGGAATTTGAAGTCTTAGAGGTCAGCTGGTGCTGTGGACTGCCTGCATGTTTGTGTTCCCCCCCCCCCCACCCGCCCTGGGCCCCCCAAATTCATATGTTAAAAACCTAACCCTCAGGGCGCCTGGGTGGCTCAGTCGGTTAAGCGTCCGACTTCTGCTCAGGTCATGATCTCACGGTCCGTGAGTTCGAGCCCCGCATCGGGCTCTGTGCTGACAGTTCAGAGCCTGGAGCCTGCTTCAGATTCTGTGTCTCCCTCTGTCTCTGACCCTCCCCCGTTCATGCTCTGTCTCTCTCTGTCTCAAAAATAAATAAAACATTAAAAAAAAAAACAAAAAAAACAAACCTAACCCCCAATGGGATGGTGGTAGAAAGTGGGGCTTTGGGGAGGTGATCTGGTTAAGAGAGTGGAGCCCTCATGAATAGGTTTAGTGCCTTACAGAAGAGACCCCCACAGAGCTCTCTCACTTTTTTTTTTTTTTTTTACCCTGTAAAGACCGAGTAAGAAGGCACCATCTGTGAACTGGGAGGCAGACTTTCACCAGACGCTGAGTCTACTGGTGCCTTGATCTTGGATTTCCCAGCTTCCAGAACTGTGGGAAATAAATGTTTGTGGTTAATAAGCCTCCTAGTCTATGGTACTTTTGTTATAACAGCCCGAATGGACTAAGCCACAGCCCTGCCAGACTAATACCATAACTTTAGTTCCAAAGCAGATTAAAATGAAATCCCTCAGAGATCGTTAAGTGTGTGTGCGTGTGTGCGTGTGTGTGTGTGTGTAGTATAAACATGTGGCAGCAACACCTCTGTGTCATATGCACAGACATCCTTTGTCACCCACTAAGCACTCTGGGGAAGGACTCAGATAAAATGAAGAGCTTTGAGTTCCAAGTTCTGTCTCTGGCCTTGGAATGCTCAAAGGCCTTCCCAGCTGTTCTGTGTTCAAGGGTGGCTTTCAAGAGCTGGGAGGGTGGTTGGAGCTACTCCTGGGTTTCTCTGAGCCCCTCAAAGAACACTCTGAGTGCATAAGAAACCGTCTCCACACTACCTGCAGCGGATGCCATGGTGCTGAGGAACAGTGGCAAAAGCACGAGTTGAAAAGAAGGATTCTGAGCTCAGAAGTAAACCCTCACGTATGTGGTCAACTAATATTTGATGAGGGAGCCAAGAACACCCAATGAGGAAAGGATCGTCTTCAACAGATGGTGTTGGGAATACTGGATAAACACATGCAGAAAGATGAAATTGGACTTCCGTCTTCCACTACGCACAGAAATTCACTTGAAATGGATCAGAAGACCCAAAACTATAAAATTCCTGGAAGAAAACATAGGGGAGAAACTCCTTGACATTGATCTTGCCAATACTTTTTTGGATATGCACAAATGCAAAAAAAAAAAAAAAAAAAAAGCAAAAATCAACAAGTAGGACTGCCTCAAACTTAAAAGCTCCTGCACAGCAAAAGAAACAATCAACAACATGGAAAGACAACTTGTCAACTTGTACAATGGCAGACGATGTTTGCAACCCATGTCTCTGATATATCCAAAATTTATAAAGAATTCATACAACTCAGTGGCAAAAAAAAAAATCCCCTAAACGATATGATTTAAAAAATAGGCAGAAGAACTAAAGAGATGTTTTACCAAAGAAGACATCCAAATGGCCGACGGGTACGTGAAAAGATGCTCAACATCATTCTTCATCAGGGAAGCAAATCCAAACCACAATGAGATACCACCTCACCCCTATTAGGACGGCTAGCGTCAAGAAGACAAGAAGGGACAAGTACTGGTGAGGATGTGGAGAAAAGGGAACCCTTGGGCACTGTGGGTGGGAATGTAAATTGGTGCAATCACTGTGGAGATTCCTCAAAAATAAATTACAAAAACAGAATGATTCAGCAGTTCCATCTCTGGGTATATACCCCAAAGAAATGAAAACAGCATATTGAACAGGTGTATACACTCCCCATGTTGATTGTAATATTATTAACAATAGTCAAGGTATGGAAACAAGCTATGTGCCTGTCAACAGATGAGTGGATAAAGAGCACACACACACACACACACACACACAAATATTATTCATCCAGGAGAGAGGAGGAAATCTTACCATTTGAGACAACATGGATGGATCTCGAGGACACTATGTGGAGTGAGATAAGTCAGAGAAAGACCCCTACTGTATAATATCACTTATATGTGGAATCTAAGAACGCCAAACTCCTGCAAATAGAGTGAAATTTGGTTCCCAGGGGTTGGGGTGAGGCGGGGGAATAGGAGCGAGGTTACTACTAGCAGATAAATAAGTCCTGGGTATCTAATAGACAGTACAGTGGCTATAGGCAGCAATATTGTATTTATCAGACTTTCTAAGAGATTATATCTTAATTGTCCTTACCACAAAAAAACAAAACATAATTATGTGACATGATAGAGGTGCTAAATACAATGGCGATCACATTACAATATGTAGGAATATCAAATCAGCGTGTTGTACAACTTAACCGTACACAATATTGTATGTCGAATATATTTCAATAAAAAAAGAAGCATTCTGTACACTTGGTCTCCAGTCCCTAAAGTGTAGAAAGTCAGGGCTCTCATTGTTCCCCTGAACTGTGATCCTGACAGGTCGCCAGGAGCCCGGCACCCCGGCCGACACCCAGTTCCCAGAGACATTGTGCACGATGGTGGAATCACATGTTGCCCCTGTCCCAGCTTCTTGGGACCCTCCATAGATGGGTCTTGGTGTGGTGACAGGAACGGTGGGAATGCAGTCATTCTGGGGTTGAAGAATTTCATTTAACACACAATAAACGTTTGTTGTGCGTCTGCCTTGTGTCAGACGCTGTGTGATAACAATTTTATGTTTCTTCCATTTAATCCATGTGATAATCCTGTGAGATAGGAATTCCCTTCTCCACGTAAGAGACGAGGAAACCACAAAGGGCCAAGAACATAACTGGAGAGGGGCCGAGATAGTTCTAGAATATCCATCCTTTGACATCAAAGTAGTATGTATGTGAGTATGTATAGATCACCTCATATGTGACCGTGGCGTTCAGATGTTCAAACATTTGCCTTGGTTCCCTTTTCCTCTAAAATCTGCACTGCGGACTGTGTCCCTATGTGCTTGAGAGTAGAGCTCGCCCCTGGGAGGAGCTGGGAGACTGTGACCCCATTGGGGCCTAGTGTAGGGCTCCAGGGAGAGTGGCTAGGTTTACCAAACAAAAATGCAAGATGCCTGGTTAAATTTGAACTGAGTTTCAGATAAACTACGAATATTTTCTTTTTAGTATGAGTATGTCCCACGCAATGTTTAAGATATACTTATGCTAAAAAAAAGTATTCCCTTGTTTATTTAAAATTCGAATTTACCTCTAGTTCCAGATGAAGCTTGCAGTTTGGTCTAATGCTGAAGGGGGCTCTGTTTGCAGAGGCTGGGACTGGATTTAGCTTTGCTCATGAACTCTGCAGGCTCTCCACAGCTCTTTCTGAAATCAGTCTCACCACCTACACTCAAGGTCACAAACCGGCAACTTGGGCAGAATCTAACCAGCTATGTTTTGTTTAGCTGGCATGATGCTGATTTTTTAAAAAATCAGTCAGTTTTTGAAACCAGGAGCTCCTACATACAAATCTAAATGTCTGACCTCCTTTTTAAATTTTAATTCCAGGGTAGTTAACATAGTGTTACATTAGTTTCAGGTGTGCAATATGGTGATTCTGCAATTCCTCACATCAGCCTGTGCTCACAAGTGCCCTCCTCAATCCCCGTCACCTATTTGCCCCATCCACCCCCCTCTCCTCTGGTAACCATCAGTTTGTTTTCTATAGTTAAGAGTCTGTTTCTTGATTTGTTTCTCTTTTCTCCTTTACTCACTGGTTTTGTTTCTTAAATTCCACATATGAGCGAGATCACGTGGTATTTGTGTTTCTCTGACTTATTTCACTTAGCGTGATGTTCTCTAGGTCCATTCATGTTGTTGCAAATGGCAAGATTTCGTTCTTCTTTATGGCTGAAAAATACTCCGTTGTATATATATATGCCACTTCTTCTTTATCCACTCATCTATTGAAGGACACTTTGGGCTCCTTCCATAACTTGGCTATTGTAAATAATGCTGCTATACGCTTAGGGGTGCCTGTGTCCCTTTGAATTAGTGTTTATTAGTTCATAGGGTAATTCCATTTTTAACTTTTTGAGGAAGCTCCATACTGTTTCCCATAGTGGCTCTCCACATCTTCACCAACACTTGTTTTGTGTGTGTGTGTGTGTGTGTGTGTGTGCGTGCGTTTAATTTTAGCCATTCTGATAGGTGTGAGCTGATATCTCATTGTAGTTTTGATATGCATTTCCCTGATGATGAGTGATGTGGAGCATCTTTTCACATGTCTGTTGGCCATCTTGATGTCTTGTTTGAACAAATATCCATTCATTTCTTGCCCATATTTAACTGGATTATTTGTTTTCTGAGTGTTGAATTGTATGCGTTCTTTATATATTTTGGATACTAACCCTTTATCGGTTATGTCATTTGAAAATCTCTCATTCAGCAGGTTGCTTTTTAGTTTTGTTGATGGCTTCCTTTGCTGTGCAGAAGCTTTTCATTTTGATGTAGTCCCAATAGTTTATTTGTGCTTTTATTTCCCTTGCCTCAGGAGGCACGCCTAGAAAAATGTTGCTCTGGCTGATGTCAGAGACATTACTGCTTTTATTTTTGTGTGTATGATGTCAGCAAGTGGTCCAGCTTCATTCTGTTGCACGCAGCTGTCCAGTGTTCCCCGACACCATTTGTTGGAGAGGCTCCTTCCCATTGGATATTCTTTCCTGTTTTGTCAGAAATTAACTGGCCACATAACTGCGGGTTTATTTCTGGGTTCTCTATTCTGTACCATTGATCTATGTGTCTTGTGTCGGTACCATACCGTTTCGATTACAACAGCTTTGTAATATAGCTTGAAGTCTGGAATTGTGATGCCTCTAGCTTTGCTTTCCTTTTTCAAAATTGCTCTGGCTACTCGGGGTCTTTAAAAACCTGGAACACTTCGTGAATTTGCAGATCATCACTGCGCAGGGCCAGGCTAATCTTCTCTAGATCGTTCCAGTTTTAGTGTATGCGTTGCCAAAGCGAGTACTAAATTTCTGACATTCTTTAAAAAACCAGATCTGCCATGCTGGGCCCTTAAGACCAGGTGGAAGCAGTCGTCTGCAGCCCAGCTCTACCACCCCTCTAAGACAGGGCATGCCCTCACCAGTGTGCCCCATTCCCATCCCCATCCCCATGGCTCCCTCTGGTTACATCCTACCCACTTGATTCACTTCTACGTCTCCAGCCCCTGCAGGCATTGAGTGTTTGACTCCTGATCTACACTATGTGCCAGAAAGTCTACTTCTAATACAGCAAAAATACCCAGAGTCTTCACTGGACCGGCCCCACCCATTTCTGCCATTTTATTGCATCTCCCTCCCGGACCCCTCCCTCCAGGCACTGATGTTCATGCACTGGTCGCTGGTTGTCCCCTCCTGCCAGGTTTCATGTCGTCCCACCCCCCAAGGAATGCCAGCCTGACCCCAGAAGGCCAGCCCGTGGGCATGGCTTCCCTCAAGATGGTTCCAGGAAGCCCTCCCCAACTCGCAGAATGCCTCTGTGGTGCACACAGAATCACACTGCCGCTTAGTTGAATTTCTTCGTTGTACAGATTAAGAAATGGAAAACGTGACTTTCAAGAAATTGCACGCAACTAAAACTGTGTAAAACTGTGACTGGAACTCAGGCAACAGGGACGTGGGAATTTCTCACCAGACGGCGTTCTATTCGTGAGGATCTGGCCTCGGTGCCCCTCACGTCTCTACTGCAGGGCAAAGCACCGCGTGCATAATGAGAGCTTTCAGACTGACTGCCTGATTGACTACTCACTCAGTGCTCCTGGCGAAGCCGTTCTCACTCTGTTGAGCAAATATCTTTATGCATCGCAGTCTCTAGAGCTGAGATCAGGGGAAACTCACTATAATCTTCAAATCGTTGAGCAATGCCTTGAAACCACTGGACGTGATATAAGGATCTAGGAAGAATGTCCCCTGTTGGCATCTGGAAAGGAGGAAGGGGGTAGAAAGCAGGAACTCCAAGGCGCTGTGCTAGGGATTTTAGTTTTGTTTTCTACTGCTTGCAGCCGAATGTTCCTCAGTGCCTGGTTTATAAATAAAGTTTTATCGGAATACTATCATACTCACTGCTGTATGGATTGTGAATGGCTGCGTTCATGCAACAATGGCAGGGTTGAGTAGTTGCAGCAGAAACTGTGTGGTCTGCCGATCCTAAAATATTTACTGTCTGCCTCTTTACAGAAAAAGTTTTCTGAACCTTGATGTAAACCATTCAGCAGCCCTCGGGGGTGGATGTTACTGTCCTCATATAACCGAAGAGGAACCCGTGCCTGCCCCGAAGTGTGGTGGGATAGAATTCACTTCTTTGATTCCAAAACCCGTCATCATTTGACCAGTCACCCACGGGATAAAGTCCAAATTTCCTGGCAGGGATCAAACCCACTTATTTGGCCTCTCCCTCCCGTGCGCCCCTCAGGCCAGCGACTTTGAACTCCTTGCTGGTTTCCAAACATGCTGTGCAACTTTATGTGTCTGTATCTTTGTAAACGATGCTTCCTTTTCACCAAATCCCCAACCTCTTTTTTTTATAAGTGAAATCCCTTCAGGATGCATCGCGAATCTTACCTCCTCGGTGGAACCTGCTCTTTGTCAGACGGTTAATGAGAACAAGAGCCAACCGGATTAGTATTTTCTTTGAGCCCTGGACGAGGCTGGCCGCTCTGCTGTATGTTCTATTTAATCTTTTTCTAACAGCCCTATGAGGCAAGCCCTGATAGTCTCATTTTCAAGGGGCGCACACAGGTTGAGAGAGGTTAAGTAACTTGGCCAAAGTCCCAGAGCTAGTAAGGTTTGGACCCAGGATTTGGCCCGGGTCTGTCTGATGTTGGAGTTCAGCTGTTATCACCATGCTATACGCAGTATCCGTTTTCGGCTCTCATGGTTTCTCCCGAGGACCTGGCTTTATAGCATTTGTTCAGCCTTGTGTGACAGTGTCTCTCTCCTGGAGGCTGGGAGGTCCTGGGGGACAGCGACCACATCCATTTACAACTCTGGAAGCTGGCACATGGCGGTGACTCAGTAACTGTTTGTTGGGAGAATGATGGTGCCTTGTCTTTACCGTGCCAACCCTGAACCTCATCTTCCTGTTCTGTTTATGTTATTTCAACAGCATTTAGCCATTCGGGGAGACAAGCTCTCCCCCAGTCCCTTTCTGTTGGTGTCCCCATCCCTCTGCTTCTGTGTGGGCCGTGTGCAGTTGACAACCCAGGCCCATTCTGGCTCCGCGCTCAGACTTCCCTTTGGTCACCAGGTATGCATTTATCAGCCTTTGAAAAAAGTTCTTGCTTCATCCATGGTTAAGTAAAAGTTCACAACTGTGAATAAGAGATTGGCTACAAGTAGCAGAGGCAAGATGACTCCTTTTCCCCCCCACCGTCTGCCTTCCTCCAGAAACATCCCCCCAGTTCTGAGCAGTCAGTGATGTGAGTCCACACACCCTTACAGGCTTACTCGGACTCCAGAAAGGGAAGCGTGTTGAACTATCATTACTCACTGATAAATAATAACAGCGGCCGGAGCAACAACAACATCCCGACCGTAAGCAGTCGGCACATTTCGTGTTGCATTTTCCGCGATGGGAGCCGGGGTGTAGGCGGAGCGCCGTCCCCGCCCTCTCGTGGCTGCCGGCCCACTGCAGCATGCCGTGGTCAGGGATCTCAGCGGAGGGGCCCCAGCCAGCCTTGGGGTGGGAGGCGCAGGGAAGGCCCACCCCCGGGAGAGGCAGGATGGAAGGTGGCAGCGGGAGATTCGCAGCATTAGCCGGAGCTTGGCGCAGACAGCTGTCGCTATGTCTGGGACAAGTGACAGGGAGGAGCATTCACATGCAGGTCCCCTGGTGCCCAGCCTGCTCCCTGAAGGCTCTGAATTCAGAGGAGTGGTGGAGTGGGGGTTACCTCCGAGGCACAGCCACCGACGCCCAGGCCCCTACTGAGGGGATCTGGAGACCACCGAGGGGTGGGACGGTGCACACCAGCCCTCCCCGGCCCCCGTTTCCACCCCCCTCACATCCAAACGACTGGCCGAGTCGGGGAAGATCATTCTGTCCTGGGACTGAACGAATGAACAGTGTAAAGAATCCACTGGCTTCTGTTGCCTTGCATTTTGAGGGAGGTTCCAAACAACGGTTACCTAAGGGATGTATCTGAGCAGCCCTGTGGTAGGGGATGGAATTATCTACCAGCTTGACAAGTGATCAGGATTTCTGGAAGAGAACCAGCTGTTCTGAAGGAGCCATCTCAGTTGGGCTTTGCCTGCCGGAGGCTCGCCCAGGATGCCTGGAGGAACTGGAAGGTCCCAGGTAGCATCAGGGTTTGGCCGCAGGTCCAGGGAGGGCCGCACGATGGCCAGCATTGCTGCCGTCAGCAGCAGCCCTGAGACAACCCTGGGAGGAGGCAGGGAGCTGGTCATCTTGTTTCCTCATCTTGGTTCGCTGCTGCTTTGCCGTGAGACCGACCGGAGGCAAGGGGCGTTCAGCCTGGGCTGTGCGACCTGTGGCCCGACTCCCTCACAGGATGTCGGAGGACACACGGCTTCACACACGTGGCCATGTTTTGACTGGTTCATAAGAGCCCCGGACGTGTGCTATAGATCCATTCTCTCGTGTTCCAGGACCATGGGAAGGGATGCAGTGACCAGGGTCTGGGCTGGGTCCCGGCCGATGCATAATCCTGTCTCTGGCATCTCTCCACGGGTTTCCCACCCTCCCTGCTTTTGAAGGGCGGGGCGGGGGTGCTGGGTGTTTCTTGTCCAGCATTCCTGGTCCTGGTGATAGCAGGGGTCGTGAATTATGGACGCAGCAGCAAATGTTTTTAATCTCCCGTGAAACAAAAGCAGTGTGTTTTCTGCACCAGGGGCCGAGGGTGAGGGAACAAGCAAACAGCTGCTCCGATATGGCGACCTCGGGCTGACGTCAATGAGAGTCACTCCAGGCCAAGGGCTCCGCTCAGGAAGCTTAAAAGTGATACCGAAAACAAATTTGCATTTTTTCCTTTCACGGGAACTCAGCTATTCTCAGTTCCACTGAGATGTTTTCACCAGCCTTTGCCACTACCTCGTCTGCTGAACAAACAGGGCCTGCGGGGTCACTGGAATGCAGCTTTGCTCTTTGCTTTCTCCTTCCCCTTTAAAGTGTGTTCAGCGGGATGAATGTTCCCTGGCCCTGGATGAAAACGCTGGCAGGCGCTGACTTCTCTGCTCCTCTTAGGAAATAGTCTGTCCTAAGGTCGCTTGAAATGGAAAACAGTCTCGATTTGGAATTTGAATGTCCAGGCCAAGATATTAGTCAAAACTGTAAACTTTGACATCTCATTCTCTGTGTTCCAGCTTTGCTTGTTTAGGGCTGGAAGGCTGCGTGGGAAAGGGGGCTTCGCTGCTGGACTCGTGCCCCCCTCGCCTCCTGTCCCCCTCCCCGTGCCCACCCAAGGTGGGAGCTGGGAGGGGGGGGAAGGAGTGGACAGGAGAAGGCAGCTCTTGAGTGGCAGAGTGGTGGGGGGGTGCGGGGGGGGGGGGCTCTGAGCTGACTTTTCTCCCGTTGAGGCTGTTCTAAGGGCCCGGCCTTCTCAGCCAGGTGGAGGTCTCCCTCTTCTGGGTGGTCACTTGTGACTTTCTCCTCCATCCCTGGGGTTTACCGCCAGCTCCTTGCTGCTGGGGTCTCTGGCAGTCCCGTTGGTCAGGCCCCGCGTGGCTCCCTCCCCGAGTGCCCCCCCCCCAATCTGGCTCTCACCTGCTTCGCACAGCGCCTGTCCTGACAATCTCTGGAATGGAGGGTGACCCCAACCCAAGGGCTCGCTCCTGGTCCCTCCACCCAAGCGGGAGCCACCTGCATGTTGGTTCCCTGTGGTTGCTGAAATGAGTCACCACAAACTTGATGGCTTAAAAGAAGAGAAATGGACTCTCTCCCAGTCCTGCAGTCAGTTTTATGGGGGCTGAAATCCACTGTCAGGAAGGCCGAGCTCCCCCTGGAGGCTCGCAGGGACGACGTGCTCTTTGCCTCTTCCCGCTTGGTGGGGGCTGCTGGCATTCCTCGGCCCACGGGCCCCATGGGTCGTCTCTGCCTCGCTGCTCACATTGCCTTCTCTCCGTGTGTACTTAAAGCTCCCTGGGCCTCCTTCTTTTAAAGATACATGTACTTGAATTCATGGCTCATCTGGATGCTCTCGGGTCACTTCTCCATCTCAGGGGCCTTCATCTAATCATATCTGCAAAGACTCTTTGTCCAAATAAGATCACATCTATGGGTTCCAGTTACAAGGCCTGACATCTGTGGGGCCTTTATTTGGCCCCCTGCATTCTGACCTTCTTCCTCTGGATTTCCGGGCTGGGAAAGGGCTCCAGCCTTTTCTGCCCTCAGCTGGAGGCAGTCACGTGGTAAGCTCTCTATGTAGCTTCCTGGAAACCCCCCACATATTTGGGGTGAGTGGGTAGGCCCCCTCCTGACCTTCAAGGAGCACAGCTTTCTTCAAAGATAACTTCTGTCAGAAACTCTTTTCTTAAAAGTCCTGTCCCTCAACAAGCTGATTTTTTTAATGCTTTTTGGCAGTGGGAGGATTCAAGACTGTGGATCTTGACCGTGTCCTGTGAACACCTCTTCTTGCTTTGGAATTTCACCACGGAAGCAGCGTGGTACCCGGAGTGTCACTTTTCAACATTCCGTTACCCTTGCAATGGAATTAATAGCGGTTGATGCTGCCCCAGGGCTGTGCCCTTCAAGGTCGTTCATGCACACTGTGGCCTGCGTAGGTTTCCCGTGGAAAGGCCCAGGGGGCCAGAATCTGGCCCACACGTGGCACCCTGGCCTCAGATGCCTCCATCTGTGGAGAGCATGGGGCTCCCTCTGTGAGTTCACATCACGGTGCACCGTGCTGCCTGTGATTCTCATCTGCACCCTTCCCCCAAGTGCTGACCGTGTCCCAGCCCTTATCCAGTCAAAGGTCTGCCAGCGAGAGGCTCGGAGAAGCAGATGCCTGCAGCGTGACAGTGGAGCTCTAGTGACAAATGCTGCAGACTCACTTCAGTCTTTGGGTTTCCAACTTGCAGCTGGTGTGCTGATCTAGAAATTTCCTATTCTGTCGGTTAGCAGATTGTATTTGATAAGGGTTCACTGTGTGACCTAAGCCAAGATGGACAAGCTGGTCTGGGAGGAAAATACACTCCTCAGCTCTCAGAATGTGGGTCCAGCTTTTAGGGGGAAAGATGGAACAGATTTGTTTGGAAGGTTCTGGAATGTTCAGGTAATAAATCCTTTTATCTTCTTCTTCCACCTTAGCAGGGAAGACAAGTGGCCTGTCTTGTGGCTGCTAGACTAGGGGATGAAAAATCAGACCTGGGCTAAATTCCTAGAGACTCGGGTATGCTGGTTAGCACGAAACCCATTTGTTCACAGAGTTACCTGTGAAAACTGCCGTTTATAGAAGAAGAAACTGACAAATATCAGTGAAGCTATTGTTCAGAATGTTCAATTTTTATTGTTCAATCACGAAGGCCGAGATTGCTCAGAGATCTGTCAGCATGCCTTGATTTTTTTTTTTTTTTTTAAAGATTTTATTTTCTTTTGTGAAAGTAATCTCTACACCCAACACGGGGCTCGAACCCACAGCACTGGGATCAAGAGTCACGTGCTCTATGGACTGAGCCAGCTAGGCACCCTGTGGTTTTTTTCTTTCCTGAAACATCCCATGCCCTTTTCTCCTTTTACCACCACAACCGCCCTCATCAACGACTTGATAGAAAATTCGAGTCTTCTCATGATCTTTCCCAACTCACCTGATTCCTGATTCTCAGAGGCCAAAATGTTGTTGGCTGAGGTGGCTCAGGGGGTCTGTTCTGAGTGGGCACATCTCTTTTCTCCGTATAATTTTGGGGGAAACTGGGGGAGATTTGGGAACAGACTCGCGGCCAGGTTTCCTCTAGCGTGATGAGCCCGAAATATGTTACCTGGTGCCCTTGTTTGCCAGGACAGCCATGGAACACCACAGATGGGGCAGCTCAAGCCACAGAAATTAATTTTCTCGTGGTTCTGGAGGTCAGGGTGGCGGCAGACTCAGCTCCTCCTGGGCCTCTCTCCTCGCCTTGCAGATGGCCGTCTTCTCTATGTGTCTTCCCGTGGTCGTGCCCCTGTGCGTCTGTGTCCTAATCTCTTCTCATAAGGACCCCACTCATATTGGGTTAGGGTCCACCCACAAGCCCTTGTTTTACCTCACTCACCTCTTTAAAGATTCTGTCTCCTGGGGTGCCTGGGTGGCTCTGACTCTTGATTTAGGCTCAGGTCATGATCGCATGCTTCGTGGGTTCGAGCCCTGCATCGGGCTCTATGCCAACAGTTTGGAGTCTGCTTGGGATTCTCTCCCTCTCTCTCTGCCCCTCCCCTGCTCCAGCTGTCTCTCTCTCAAAAATAAACATTAAAAAAATAAAGACTATCTCCAGGTATAGTCACATACTGAGGTCCTGGGGATTGGGACTGAACACATGAATTTGGGGGGGGGGGACACGATTCAGCTCATAACTCTCGGGAACCCTTGATCTAAGCTCAGCCATTCTGGACCGGACTGGGATGGAACTCCATGGGAAGAAGTGGGCGGGGCCATACTTCCCTACGCACAGCCCCATTCCTACTCATGGCGCAATTCCACTGGCTTCTTTTCTTCCCTCTGATTGTCCTGCTCAAGCCTCCGAGCTGTTTCCCACACCAGCCCTGCGTCAGGGACAGGACTGTCCATGGCTCTGAGTGAGCATCCTTCTTTGCTCCTTGTAGACACCCCTTCTCCTTCATAGGAAGAGGGAATCTCTCCAATTCCTCCAATTCTCCAATTCTCCAATTCCTGCCGATGGTCGCAGTCGAGTTAAAAATGAATACAAAGTCTGACCTGGGGGGAGAAGGAGCCACCATAGGACTTTGGGCAGACCAGAGAGACGACAAGTTTGGGCATCATCCTTAGCGCCGCTGTTCGATGTGCCACCTTCTTCCCTCTGCTCCCCAGCCCTCACGCTTGTCGTCTCAGGTCCCAGCAGGTGGTGCAGTGGAAAGAGCACAGGCTCCGGGGCAGCAGGCCTGGTTTGACTCATGTCTCTGCCATTTGTTACTTGTGTGTCCTTGGCCAGGTTACCGAATCTTCATGGGACTCGATTTCATTATAAATAAATGGGGATAGAAATATTTGCCTTGCAGTGTGCTTGCGGGGCGGGGGGCGGGGGGGCAGAATTGCTTGAAATCATGCATGTAAAGTCCCCAATACCTTCTGTTAGGGGCTCAACTGTGCCCCCCAAATGCCTATGCTGAGGCTCTAACCCCCAGTTCCTCAGAATGAGGCTGTTTTGAAGACAGAATCTTTAAAGCAGTAATGAAGTTAAAACAAGGTCATTAGAGCGGGCCCTAATCCATCATGGCTGGTGTCCTGATAAGAAGAGGCGATCACGGGGCTCCTGGGTGGCTCAGTCGGTTAAGCATCTGACTTCGGCTCAGGTCATGATCTCACAGTTTGTGAGTTCGAGCCCCGCGTCAGGCTCTGTGCTGACAACTCAGAGCCCGGAGCCTGCTTCGGATTCTGTGTCTCCCTCTCTCTCTGCTCCTCCCCCAGTCACACTCTGTTTCTCTCTGTCTCTCTCTCTCAAAAGTAAATAATCATTAAAAAAAATAAGAAGTGATCAGAGAGGGAAGAGAGAAGACACACAGAGAGAAGACCATGTGAGGTCACGGGTGGTGGTGGTGGAGGGGAAGATGGTTATCTACAAGCCAAGGAGAGAGGGGCTTCAGAAGGAGCCGACCCTGCTAACGTCTTGATCTCAGACCTCCAGCCTCCAGAGCTGTGAGAAAACAAATTTCTGTGGTTTCAGCCTCCTGATCTTCGGTGCTTTTGTACTTTGCCCTGGTTAGCTAAGATACCAGGTTTCAAGCTGATCACATTGGAGAAAACCTGGCCGTGAAGCTGTCCCCAGATCTTCCTCAGTTTCCCGCCAGGGTTATCAGAATAAGAGGGATGTACTTACTCAGAGCAGATCCCCATCCAAGCCAACAGCATTATGGCCCCTGAGAATCAGAAGTAAGGTGAGTCGTGACCCCTTGATCTCAGACTTCCAGCCTCCAGAACAGTGAGAAAGTACATTTCTGTTGTCTCAGTCCCCCAGTGTGTGGTACTTTGTTATTGCTGCCCTAGCAAACGAATACACCTGGTATATGGGCGATTTTCTTCCTTTACTTCTGCCCTCTTGCCCCTCACCACCCCTGATTTTAGAGCAGTCTTGGACTAGCCCTGCACAATTTGCAAACTTGAGACAGGATACGCATGCAAAAGGCTAAACGTAGAAAGGGACTCAGAGAAAAGAGAAAACAAAAGACTAGAAAAACATCTGGCACCTAAAACAAAAAGTACCTTAAAAATCACCTAAAAGTTGGCACCTTAAAAAAAGGTGAAAGCTGACTCTTGGCTCACGGTCGCTTCTCTTGGGTTTTTCGGAGGTTCCCTGCGGAGCCCCTCTCCCCACAGTTGTTGTGACCTGGGGAATCATCTGGAGCCTTTGCGGTCACTTGGAACCCCCGCTCAGTCTCTGTGCCCCAACTCGGGGAAAATCGACAGCTTTGCAGTTTGGTCGTCCAGTCCAAGAACACGGGATCTCTCTTCGTTTGCTGGTTCTTTAAGATCTTTCAAGAAAGGCTTATCATTTTCTTCTATAAAGGAATGTACATCTTTTGTGATTTTGTACTTCTGAGCATTTTGTTTTTCTGTGCTTTCAGTAGTTTTCAAACCTACAGTTTGTTTTTGTTGCTGGTGTACTAAAAGGCGACTGATTTTTTTTTTTTAATTTTTTTTTTCAACGTTTATTTATTTTGGGGACAGAGAGAGACAGAGCTTGAACGGGGGAGGGGCAGAGAGAGAGGGAGACACAGAATCGGAAACAGGCTCCAGGCTCCGAGCCATCAGCCCAGAGCCTGACGCGGGGCTCGAACTCACGGACCGCGAGATCGTGACCTGGCTGAAGTCGGACGCTTAACTGACTGCGCCACCCAGGCGCCCCAAAGGCGACTGATTTTTTAAAAAAATGTTTATTTATCTTGAGAGAAAGAGAGAGAGTGTGTGTGTATACACACAGTGAGCTGGGGAGGGGCAGAGAGAGAGGGAGAGAGAGAGTCCCAAGCAGGCTCCGTGCTGTCAGTGAAGAGCCTGACGTGGGACTCAGTCCCACAAACCTCGAGATCATGATCTGAGCCAAAACCGAGTCAGAAAACTTAACTTGTTTTCCAAAGTTAAATCAAACTTGTATTTATAATTGAAATCCATCTTGGATTCTGTGTTAGCATTTTCATACATTGTTAGATTTTTTTTTAAGTTTATTTACTTATTTTTTGAGAGACAAAGATAATGCAAGTTGGGGAGGGGCAGAGAGAGAGGGAGAGAGAAAGAATCCCAAGCAGGCTCTGTGCTCCCAATGCGGGATTCAAAACCCACGAAACCCTGATATCATGACCTGAGCCAACACCAAGAGCTGGATGCTTAACTGACTGAGCCACCCAGGCACCCCCATACATTGTTAGGTTTAATTTGCCAGTTTTTTTGGGGGGGGTGCCTAAGTGGCTCAGTCGGTTGAGCATCCACCTTTGGCTTAGATCATGATCTCAAGGTTCGTGATTTCGAGCCCTCAGTCAGGCTCTGTGCTGACAGCTCAGAGCCTGGAGCCTGCTTCAGATTCTGTCTCCCTCTCTCTCTGTCCCTCCCCTGTTCATGCTCTGTCTCTTTCTCAAAAGTTAATTTACTTTGAGAGGGAGAGAAAGAGAGAGAGAGAGAGAGGGAGAGAGAGAATGCCAAGCAGACTCCACACTGCAGCATGGAGTCCTATTTTGGGGCTTGAACTCATGAACCTCGAGATCATGACCTGAGCCAAAGTCTAAGGTTAGACACTTAACCAACTGAGCCATCCAGGTGCCCCTAATTTGCTAATTTTTTAAAAAGGATTTTAAATGTATATTCACGATCCATCTGGGGCTGTGATTTGGAGATTTCCCATTTGCCCTTCCAGATGTGGTCTCCCCTTGCCCCACCTGGTATGACAGTTATGAATTTCTTCAATGAGTTACCTGGTTCAGAGTTGGGCTGGGCCAGTGGGAACCCTGGCAGGAGATTGGAGGGAGGGAGGAGAGTGAGGTCATCCCAGGCTGGTTGTATCCTTTAATGGAAGGTCACCGGTCTTCCCAAAGTGCCTGCTGTATCCTTTTGGGTTCTGGTAGCTTCTCCCTTCCCTAGTTCCTATCCCAGGTGTAAGATCCTTTGTTATTCCCCTTCATCCACAAGTTGTAAACAAATCCTCCCCAAATTATCTTATTTCCTGCAGGGACTTTGACTGATGCAGCCCATAACTCTCTTTTCTCGTAATATTCTTGCTGAGTTTTACAATCAAGGGTATAATAGCTTCATAAAAGGAAGTGGGAATGTTTCTTCTTTATGTTCTGGAATAGTGTTGGTTGTTTGGTAGCACAAGTTAAAGCTCTGGTAGAACTTGCTGGTAAAACCGCCTGGACCTAGTGTTTTCATTGTGAGAAGAATTTTGCCTGCTGAATTCAGTTTCATTTGTGGTTGTTAGACTATTAGTGCTTCCCTTCTCTTCCCTTCCCTCCCCTTCCCTTCTTCTCTTCTCTTTCTCTTTTCTTTCTTTCCTCTTTTTTCTTTAGTTTTGGTAAATGTGGAATGCATTCATTTACAAAGTTGCCGGCATTTATTTTTTTTACATTATCTTTGTACTAACCTTTTTTTCTCTATGTTATGCTTAAGTCCCTTAAAAATCAATACACCTTATTCTTTAGGGCAGCAAAATTGAGCAGAGCATTCCTGTACACGTGCTGTCCCCACACATGCACAGCCTCTGCCATTATCAGCGTTCCCTACCACAGTGGTACATTGGTTACAATCGGTGAACCTACACTGATACAGTGTTCACCCCAAGTCTGTAGTTTACATCAGGGTTCACTCTTGGTGCTATCCGTTCTATGGGTTTTGACAAATGTGTAATGACATGTATCCACCATTAGAGTACCATACAGAGCATTTGCACTGCCCTAAAAATCCTCTGAGCTCTGCCTGTCCATCCTTCTGCCTCCAAATACTGGTAATGTAATTACTTTTCATTCTTAATAATTTTTATTTGTAGTCTTCTTTTTTCTTTATTAAACTTGTCCTAAGTTTGGCAATTTTTACTAGTCTTTATAAGACCCAACTATCAGCTTTTAAAATGTCATTGATTTCTCCTCTTTATTATTTTTTCTTTTGATTTCTTAGGTTATTTTTTTTTCTTAATCTTTTCTCCTGAGTTAAAAATTTAACTCATTAGATTCCTGCCTTTCTTCCTTTTCTTTTCTTTTAATGTTTATTTTTGAGAGGGAGAGAGAGAGACAGACAGAGCATGAGTGGGGGAGGGGCAGAGAGAGGGAGACACAGAATCCGAAGCAGGCTCCGGGCTCTGAGCTGTCAGCGCAGAGCCCGACGCAGGGCTCAGGCTCACGGACCGCGAGATCGTGACCTGAGCTGAAGTTGGACGCTTAACCAACTGAGCCACCCAGGCGCCCCTTTACCATTTTTAACTGTACAGTTGACATTGTTGTGCAACCAATCTCCAGAACTCTTGTCATCTTGCAACACTAAAACTATACCTATTAAAAAACAAATCCTCATTCTCCCCTCCCCTGGGCTCCTAGCAACCACCACTTGACTTTCTCTGTATGAATTCGACTCCTCAAGGTACCTCGTATAAGTAGAATACAGCATCTGCCTTTTGGTGATTGGCTTATTTCACTTAGCAACATATTTTCAAGATTCATTCATGTTGTAGCGTGTTTCTGGATTTCCTTCCTTTTTTAGAGCTGTATATTCCAGTGTATGTATCTACTACGTTTTGCTTATCCATTCATCTGCTGACGGCCACTTGGGTTGTTTCCACCTTTGGGCTATTGCGAACAATGCTGCTGTGAACATGGGTATGTAAATATCACCTGGAGTCCTTGCTTTCAATGTTTTTGAGTTTGTACCCAGAAGTGGAATTGCTGGGTCATATGGTAATTCTATAATTACCATATATGGTAACCTATACATTTTTGAGGAGGTATTATATTATTTTCCCTAGTGACCGCACCATGTTGCACACGGGGTTCCATTTCTCCATATCCTTACCAACACTTGCTTTTTTCTGTTTTTTGATAGTAGCCATCCTAATGGGGGTGAGATGGTATCTCATTGTAGTTTTGATTTGCGTTTCCCTAATGATGAGTGATGTTGTGCATCTTTTCATGTGCTTATTGGCCATTTATATAGCTTATTTAAAGAAGTGTCTGTTAGAATCCTTGGCCCATTTTTAATTGGTTTTTAAATTTTTTAAATTGTTGCGTTGTAGGAGTTCTTTATATAGTCTGGATATTAACCCCTTATCAGATATATGATTTACAAATATTTTCTCCCCATTCTGTAGGGTGGTTTTTCTCTCTGTTGCTTTTACATTGGGGAGGTTGAATACATTTCTTTTATCTGGTTAAGGTTCATTTTTTTTTTTTTTTTAAAGAGAGAGAGAGTGTGTGAGTGGGGGAAGTGGGGCAGAGGGAGAGAGAGACAGAGAATCTTGAGCAGGCCCCATGCTTAGCGTCGAGCCCGACATGGGACATGGTCCCACAACACCGGGATCATCATCTGAGCTGAAATCTCCACTAACCTTTAATGCAGTAAACAATATCAGTGGCTTTAAAAATATTAAACTATTTTTGAATTCCTGGAATTCAATTCAATTTGTCGTGGTATATTATGTTTTTTTTTTTTTTTATGTGCTGCTGGATTTGGTTTGCTAATATTTGTTTAGGATTTTTTGCATCTTTATTCATTAATTAAATGGGCTTAATAGTTTTAATTTCCCATATTGTCCTTGTTTAGATGTTGGCGTCAAAATTCTACTAGCCTGATCATTGTGGAGTTGTGGAGTTGTCTCTTTTGTTCTATTTCTTGGAAGAATTTTCTTAGTTTCTTTTCCTTACGTTTAGTGGTAGAACTCTTTTGTAAACTGTTGGCATGCCATACCGTAGGTCCCACTGAATGCATGAGCAGAATACGGATATATTGAGGATTCTGAAAAGTAAACAGTAGCAGGCAAATTGGGTTCTTTTCGTTAGAATATCTTCATTGCTGCTCCAATTTTATTCACATTTTTATCTCTTTGGTAATGATTTTCATAATTATTTTTTTTTCTAGGTATGTATCAATTTTATCTAAATTTTAAACTTAGTGGCATAAAGTTGTGGCAGTATTCCCATAGCCTTTGAATCTCTTCAGTATTGGTAGTTCTCTCTCCCTTCTCATTTGTAATATTTAAAAAAAAATTTTTTTAACATTTATTCATTCTTAAGAGACAGAGAGAGAGCACGAGTTGGGGAGGGCAGACAGAGAGGGAGACACAGAATCTGAAGCAGACTCCAGGCTCTGAGCTGTCAGCGCAGAGCCCCGCCTGAGCTGGAAGGCCCCCATATGAGATCATGACCTGAGCTGAAGTCGGACGCTTAACCGACTGAGCCACCCAGGCGCCCTCATTTGTAATAGTTTACATTTGGACTTCTCCGTTTTGATCATTCTCCTTAGAGATGTCTCTTGATTATTCTCTTCAGACTTATTAAAAACATAACTTTAAACATTCCTTTCTTGTTTCTTTTTGCTTGTTTTCTGTTTCATCAGTTTAGTTTTTTTTTTTTTTTTTTTTAATTTATTTTTGGGACAGAGAGAGACAGAGCATGAACGGGGGAGGGGCAGAGAGAGAGGGAGACACAGAATCGGAAGCAGGCTCCAGGCTCCGAGCCATCAGCCCACAGCCTGACGCGGGGCTCGAACTCACGGACTGCGAGATCGTGACCTGGCTGAAGTCGGACGCTTAACCGACTGCGCCACCCAGGCGCCCCCATCAGTTTAGTTTTCTATCTTTACTATATCTTCCCTTCACCGTGTAGGTCCCCTTACCTCCCTCTTTATGTTATTCTTGTCTGATATGCTCTATCTATGTATATTGAAAAGCTCATCAGAAAATATTATAATTTTTTTTACAGCCATCATCATGTTTTAAAGACCTCCAGAAGAGAAAACCAGTTTAGTATATTTACCCAGATATTTATCATTTCTGTTGCCCTTCCTTCATTTTTTTAAAGATTTTTTTGATGTTTATGTATTTATTTTGAGAGAAAGAGAGAGAGTGCATGCATGTGTGCCCAAGTAGGGAAAGGGCAGAGAGAGAGGGAGAGACAGAGAATCCCAAGCAGGCTCTGTACTGTCAGCACAGAGACTGATGTGGAGCTTGGTCTCATGAACTCTGAGATCATGAATTTAGCCAAAATCAAAGAGTCAGACGCTCAACTGGCTGAGATACCCAGGTGCCCTGTCCTTCCTTCATTAAAAAAAATGTTTTTTTTTTTAATTTTTTATTTTTAAGTAGTATCTACATCCAATGTGGGGCTCAAACTCACAACCCCAAGATCAAGATTACATGCTCTCTAGACTGAGCCAGCCAGACACTTCATTCTTTCCTTCATTTTGGATGCTCTGAGTTTCCCTTAGGTACCATTTCTTTTATGTCTGAAGAACTTTCTTTAGCAATCCTTTTCGAGTAGGTCTGCTATTGATGAATCTTTGTTTTCCTTCAATTGGGAATGCCACTTGATTCATCTTCCTTTCTGAAGGATATTTTTGCTGGGTATAGAATTCTAGATTGACAGTTCTCTTTTCTTCTACATCAGAAACTATTGTGCCACTTCCTTCTGGCTACCATGCTTTATGATGAAAAATCTATGGAATTTCAGTGGTTGTTCCTCTTTTGGCAATGTGTCACTTTTCTCTGGCTGTTTTATTTGTTTTATTTTTTTTTTTTTTTTACAACAAATCTGTTTATTTAATTTTTAAATTCAATTTTTAAATCCTGTAGACTAGTTATATGTTTAAAAATTTTTTTAAACATTTATTTACTTTTGAGAGACAGAGAGACAGAAAATCAGCAGGGGAGGGGCAGAGGGAGAGGGAGACCCAGAACCCGAAGCAGGCTTCAGGCTCTGAGCTGTCAGCACAGAGCTGGATGCGGGGCGCGAACCCATGAACCTTGAGATCATGACCTGAGCCAAAGTCAGATGCTTAACCAACTGAGCCACCCAGGTGCCCCCTGTGGATGCTTCTTATTAGACTTTCTACCTTGTTTCCTGTTTTATGTACTTCTCTAGACCTAGATGACAAAAGCTCAAGTTACTGAGGCAGCTCAAGGTGGGAGCTGGCTTTGGTGCTCTCTAGGTGGGTAATTTTACTTAGAACTCTTTAGTTCTTGACTTTAGCCTCTAAGTGTTGCCTCTAGGTGTTCTTTACTTTCTTGATTCTTTTCAAAAATTATTAGTTGGGGCACCTGGCTGGCTCAGCCAGTAGAGCATGTGAGCCTTGATCTCAGTGTTTTGAGTTTGAGCCCCATGTTGGGTAGAAAGATTACTTAAAAATAATAAAAATAAAATCTTAAAAAAAATATTATTAGTTAAAAAATATTTTATTCAATATTTTGTGTTGCTTTCAGCAATTGGGTTGGCCAGCTTATCAGTCCACCATCTTGCTGGTAATGAAAGTCCAAACGGAAACATGTTTTGGGTTCCCAATCATGCTCACTTCTTTGCTGATCTTGTAAAAGGTAACTTCATGTATATGTGCTGTTTTCCTTGTGGGACTTTCCATTTATATATGTTTATTCAATTTGTCTTCTTTAAAACTTTGGAAGTGATAAAGAAATACAAAGTGTTTCAAGAAGTCAGTATATTTTCTGTAAAAATTTAACCCATATTTAATACCTGATATACAAGTGAACTAAGCTATGTGGAATGCTTCAAAATATGATATAAATGTAAGATGTGATTAGATAAATAATTTAAAGTCTCTTTATGTTTAATCAGGCCATGAAGAGTAAATTAAAAAGACAATTCACAACAAATGCCTGAGTGAAATCCTCAGGGGTTGATGAGGACCAGCTGCCCACCTATCTTTTACAGATTTCAAGTAGCTTCTACATATGAACTTGAACCAGATTTTCTTATAAAACTGGCAGAGGCAGTCACTTAAGCAATGCATCCCTCGGGAAGTTCATTGCTGAATTCGATTTCTGTATAGCCATAACTCTGGTATGTTTATAAGGCATTTTATAGTTTGTTTACAGTGATGGAAGGACACACTTATATGAGTTATTTGTGATATTTGCAGGGCCTGACATAAAAACAAAACAAAACATGTGTTCCTATACTTCAGGTTCTTTTTCTCATTGGCTCCTTCGTGGTGGCACATCTGTACTTTATATCTGAGATGGCTGTCAAGTGTGGCATTCCCTATGCATCTAACCAAAACCCTGGGAGGGCTAAAATGGTTTAGAATAATTTGGAACGTGGGCTTTCTGGCAGGGGCTGTTCTGGCTCTGCCCCCGTGGGCTGTGTGTCTCTGGAAGAGCTCTTTCCCCTTTTTGAGGATGATTCTCCTCGCCTGCTAAATGGAGATAATTATCCTCATCTTTTAGAGTCTTGGTGGGACTTCAATGAAACAGGCCATATAGTGCTTAATTCAGTACACAGGAAAACTTAGTAAGAAGTATCTATCAAACAGCTCACTCTCAATCCTCAGACTGTGTTTAGGGCAGTGATTCTCAACCTGGACAGATCATAAGACTCACTTGGGAAGCTTTGAAAAGCCCATGGCCCAGGCCACACCCAAGAACAATTCTAGGAGCATCTCTGGGTATGGGGCAATTCCGATGTGCAACGAGGTTGAGACTCATTGTGGGGCCTTGTCAGGAGGTTAGCAGCACCAGCTCCTATGGGAAGATGCTTAAGTTTCTGCAGGAGCACCCTCTACATGCATGCCAGCTCACACTACACATGTTGATTTCATGAGGGTATTCACCTAGCTAAGAGGACAGGGAAGCCCAGTATATGCAAAGGCCCTGAGGTTGCAGGGGTTAAAGATGACAGGAGGAAGCTGATAAAGGTCATGGAGGCTGCAGGGCAGAGAGAGAGGGAGGTGGCCAAGGGAGGGGCAGATGCGGACCTTGGTACAAGGGCAGAGGATTCAGGCTGGAGTGGGCCTGTGTCCCACAGAGATGCCCAGTGGTGCCCAATAAGTTTGTCATCCCTGCTGAAGCTGGTTTTCAGTGTGCCCTTGGGCATCTTGCTTCCCCTTGGGGACCTCAGTTTCCCCATCCATGAAAGGGTGGGGTTGGAGCAGTGTTCTCATGAGCCTTGTGCCCACATTCCATACTTCCAGAAGCCTCATGGCTGTCATCCTCTGGACCTCAAGCCTAGTAGACTGGCCACTGACTTGGCTTTCACATGGCCATGGTACATCCCTCTGCTTCTTTCTGAGAAAGGCCCGCTGAGCCCCACAAGGGTGAGAATTTCCTTCTGCGTTTACCAGTGTTTTCCTGAACAATACCAGGGGCGTGTGGTGTCAGTGACTGCCACCCCCGTCATGCTCAGGGAAGCTCTGGGGTCTCCAGAGCTTCTGAAGCTGTTTTCGTGCTTCTTGGTTAGCATGGAGGCGCCCTTCTCACTGTTTCTGCTCCCGTGATGACAGCAAGTCGCCCCCAAGAAGCCGAGAACCTCAGATGGGTTCTGCTCTCCACACTCAGGGGCTGGCCCGGAGCAGACAGTTCTTGTGCCTGGGGCAAGAAGGAGCTGTGTCTCTCCTGATTCCTTGTCACCGGGTCCTCTTTGGGATAGTGGGCTGGAGGCACACTGTCCTGTCCTTCGGAGCTCCCCGTGGTGCTGCCCTCCAACCAGGCCTCATGCCTTTCTTCCTTCCGCAGGCTTCTCTTCACAGGTGAGCTCCCCCCAGGGCATTTGGTTTTGCTCCTTGATGTTCAGAGACCATCACTACCTGCATTCGCATTTGGGCCTTATGTTTAAGCATGGAATGAACAGCTGGTTTCCTTTAAAGGAACTTCAAACCTTAGAGGTCAGTGTGTGCTTTGAACTGCATTTGTGTCTCCCCCAAATTCATATATTGAAATCTTAACCCCTGACGTGATGGTATTCGAAGGTGGGGCTTTTGAGAGGTAATTAGGAGCCCCCACGATGGGATTAGTGTCCTAACAAGAAACGACATGAGGGTGATGATCTCCCCCTCTCTGCCGTGTAAAGACGCAGAGAGAAGGTCCTGTCTGCCAGCGAGGAAGAGGCCTCACCGGAACCTGACTATGCTGACACCTTGACCTTGGACTTCTAACCTCCAGAACTGGGAGATATAAATGTCTGTTATTGAAGCCACACCGTCTGTGGTATTTTTGTTAAGGTAGCCCATGCTAAGACAGCTGGCTGGGCATTTGGAGCCAGAGGAGAACTTTTCTGTTGCCACTGATCCCAGGTATCATAACCTTATCCTTGTCTCAGTGAGCACATGCATGTTAGTCTGCTTGGGAGGCCACAGCAAAGCACCACAGATGGGGGGGGGGGGGGGTGGGTAGTGGTGCTTAAACAACAGACATTGATTTTCTCACAGTTTTGGAGGCTGGAAGTCCAAAATCAAGGTGTCAGTAGGATAGGTTTTTCCTGAGGCCTCTGTCCCTGCCTTGCAGATGGCCTCACATCTGGTCATCTCTCTGTGTGTCTGTGTCCTAACCTCCTCTTTGTAGGAGGACACCAGTCCTGTTGGATTAGGCCCGAGCCTCATGACCTCATTTGCATTTAGCCACATCATCGAAGGCCCCATTTCCAAATACAGTCACATTCTGAGGTACTGGGGGTGAAGACTTCAATATGTAAAATTTGGGGAAGGGGACACCGTTCAGCCCCAAACAGTTTCCTTAAATGACGAGCGGAGCGATTGAGGCACAGGGCTAGATGTCAACTATTGTAAACGATATTTGTCGGGTTGAAAGCATGAGCACGAAGGGATGGTGGCGATGGTGATGTTTTTGGTGGCTGTTGTTGGTGGCGGTGGCGGTGGGTGGGGGTGTGGTTCCTCCCCTAACTCATACGGTAGGAACGAGGTGGCACCCAGCTTACGGGAGACACCCCCACACCCACCCCCGAGATCTGTTGTGTGGAGACACATTTTTAAACAGATCTTCATTTGTTACTTTTTCCTTTTAAAATAATCGCTGGAAATAGTCAGCACCAAAATAGGGAACACTTGACGTGATCAATTTAATCTCTAGTACACAGTACTTTTTACTGTTATCTTCTCAGAGCGCCAGTTGAATGAGGAGTTAGGGAAACAGTAGTATAGCATAGGTGGAACTCAAATAGTCTTTGGAATAGGCTTTCTTTTGTGTTGATGATTATAAGGAGATCTCTACTGAAGAACCCTATTTTTTAAAACTTTATTTATTTATTATTTATTTCTGTTTATTTATTTATTTTGAGAGACCAAGAGTGAGAGAGAGAGCGAGAGCGAGCATGGTGCAGGGGCAGAGAGGGAGGGAGAGAGAGAGACTCCCCAGCAGGCTCCGCACCGTCAGTGCAGAGCCCCATGCTGGGCTCGAACTCACGAACCGGGAGATTATGGCCTGAGCCGAAGTCAGACACTTAACTGACTGAGCCACCCTTCAGGTGGCCCTGAAGAACCCTATTTTAAAAATTCAAGTTCGTATTCATTTTTCTATAATTCATCATAGAATAAGCAATGGACTTCGCCATATTGATTTCTTCCATCTTTCCAAAGGCCTCTTTTCTCTTACACTCGTGTATTGAGCACCTAGTATGTGCCAGGAACTTTGCTGGACTCTGGGACATGGTCTCACCTTCAAGAAACTCATTCTCATGGGGAAGACAGACAGGAAAGCTGGTGATGGCTCACCGGGAGAAGGGCTGGGGTCATGGCTAGCTCAGGACACAGTGGGAATGCAAAGGAGGGTCCCTTCTCTCCAATCGGGGAGGCGGGAGGCAGCTTGTCGGAGAAGGGCAGGTAGGAGCTGGGGGAGATGGGGCAGTGAGGGAGGGTGTGGTACCAGGGGTGGGGGAGGAGTGAGGAAGAGGCCGGGGAGCTGGCAGGGCTGGCCACCTGTCCTAGGTTCCACCTGGCAGTTTTCTTCAGGGCCGTTGGTTCGTCCTCAGCTGTTTGTCTTGCTCTGTGTCTGTGCCCCATTTTTCTATCAACAATGTGACCTCTTCCAGGTTCAAGGGTGGTTTTAGTGTCCAGACTTGACCACTCAGCATATTCTAACCTCCAAACTCAGTGAGTGATTAAGGGATGAGTACATTGACCAAACTGGCTCCACGTGACCCAACCCAAGACTTTTCCTGGAGCTTCTCTCCTCTGGGCGACTCAGTGAGAATGTGAAGTCAGTGCAGCTGTTTTCCAGCCTGCGGGGAAGCCTGCCTAAAAATGACACCAAATAATAAAAGCAGAGCAGGGCCTAGAAATAAGTAGGCCCTTCAAAGCATTGCCTGAGCCCTGGGCCCAGCCGTGATTCCATTCCATTTCGGCTTCTCGGTAGTGGGGCAGTTTGTTCATTTACTGAGTAGTTTTTGCTTAGCCTATGTGCCACCAAGAGCTGTGACAAACACAGCTATCCTCAGATGATTACTGGGTCACAGAGAGCTCTGCCCACAGAAACGAGCATTTTGTTGGGCTAACTGTAGATTGCAGGACAGAACTGAAAAATCAGGGGCTTTGGAGTACGACAGGATTGATGGGTTTGAAACTTGGCCTTGATACTTAACACAATATGATTCCCGTTTGGCATATTTCTTTAGTACCCTGAGCCGTCGGGTTTTATCATCTGTGCAATACCATGCTCCAGCTAGGCAGGAAACAATTGTCTATTGAATAAATCTTCGCTGAATTTAGGAGCGTTGGAGATATGTGCACATTCTCTTTGTGCAAAATTATCCGCGTCTTCCGCCTGCGCACAGAATTGTGGTAGGTGTGATATACTGCGAGGAGGATGACCTCTGGAGCGGTTAAGCGGCTTCCCTAAGACGGAACAAGTTTCTCAAGAGCCAGGTTGAGGCGTCTGAGTGAGGGGGGAGTCCTATAGCTTTGGGCACTATCATCCCCGCCTAAGAACGTCTCCCCAGGTGAACGGTGAACCTCTCCGTCGGGGTCAACTCCCGGCTTTCTGATAGGAGTCTCCGGAAGGCTTTTCTGGATTGAGGAACACGGTCAAGTATGGAAGTCTGGTGTAGGTTGAAAGAGAAATCCCTTCCTTGTGGTGCCCACCGACGTTCAGAAGCCAGCCCCTCAAGGGAGAGGGAGTGTGATGGGAAATGAGACAGCGGGGGCTCGGGGCCCGGGCAGGGCAGCCGCTTCCGAGGCTGGTTGTGACAAAAGGCAGCAGGTGGAAGCAGTGGCCGTGGAGGAGAATGTGTCCGAGGGGGAGGGCAGGGGTCTGGGGTCAGAGGCTGCCGCAGAAATAACCTGGGTAGGGACCCAGGTGATGGCTGCACGTCGGTCTCCTGGGTTTCCCAGCGGCCTCCGTCCCCCTCCCGTCCACTGTACCTCCAGGCCCCGCAGGGGAGCGGAGATTGTGTGTGCGAGAACAATAGGAACAAAGGCTGCTTTCAGGCGCGTGTTTGCATATATGCTTCATAGTCTAAGGGAATTAAAAACAAACACCCTCAGTTGTTTAAGAGCTATGTTGCATGACTAAGGCAGTGATTTACGGACAGGGCTGAGCCTTCACTAATGGGTTCCAGTGACTTCAGTGGACCAAGAAAGGAAGACTTGTTCCCAAGGTCCCGGGTCGATGTCGGGGAGGGCTGTTATCCCGTAAATCACGGTGACCGCACGAGGGGCGTGGGCTCGCTGGGGCCTGGAGCGATGCTGGCTCAGGAGAGGTTGAGGTGCCTGGTGGCTTGTCGGCTGCTGCCAGCCACCCCGGCCCAAAGATGTGACCTCTGCACGGGGCTGTGGACAGCCAGCTGTTGCTCTTCGGGCCCCCTGGGGGCTCTCCCAGCCGTGCCTGAGACTCTGGTGGCCGGAGCAATGCTCTTTCCCGCCCCGTTCTGGTGGTGGGGGGTGCCCGGCATGACGAATTTGTTCCTGGTGTTCAGCTGACATCTTCCTTGTCTCTCCCCCTTCGTTCCCACTCTTGCTCTGGTGCTAATACTCCCCGGGGCCCAGCTGAATGGTCCCGGACTCTCTCTCTGTGGCCAGCTCCCCCGCTATGTGCATGCCACCCCGTCCAGCCCTGCCAGTGTGTTCCCCCAAGGCCGTCACTTGCTTTTCTAGCTCATTCATCATCTTTGTTGCCTTTCTCTGAATTTTCGGAGTCATTTGCTGGTTTCCTGGATCGGGGCACATAGAACAGCTGCCGGTTTCACAGGCATAGCGGGAATGAAGACAGAAGAGGGCTCTCCTGTCTGGTCCCAGAATAGTCCCTCTCCCCCTGACCCGTCCTGGCGTGACTACACCTGCACAGAAACGCTCCCGGGGACTCTGTGTGAGCCGTGTCTGGCCGAGACTCTTTCCACGCAAAGCCTGTATGTTCTGTCAGTAGTGAAAGGGCTTCATTATGAGAACGAGGTCTCTCACCTTACAAAGCAGGCCCATGACAGGGACACAGGGATTTCGGAGGGGTGGCGCCAGGGACACAGGGACTTCGGAGGGGTGGCGCTCGCTCGTTCTGCAGAGAAATGCAGTGAACGCGCTGATCTCTTCCAAATCAGGGCCCCAGGGCTGGGACGGTGGGGCCAGGGGAGTGGGGGATAGAGTACAGGGTATAGGGCTTCCCTCACCTCACAAACGAACAGACCGGTTGGCTTATGTATCCTTGGAGCAGGACGATGATATAATAAAATAATCAGGGCCTTCGAGTCGGGGAACTGGCATGGCCATTCACCAGCTATGGGATCTTGGCAAATTCTTTGGGCCTTAACAGCTTATTGGTGACGGCGATGATGTTGACGGCGGTGGCGGGGATGATGAAGAGACATCCAGTGGGAAGGTGGTGTCCCCTGCCATGTGTCCCTGGCTTGGGGTGGTCTCAAGTGCGCCCATCTGGCCCCAGAAAACAGGAGTGGGAGCTCTTTCTCCCATCCTCGTGGGGGCTCCGAGGCCTGGCTGGGGCTTATGAGATGTCGTGGGGTGGCTGAGCACGCAGCCTGGAGCTGGGGGCGCCGGAAGCTTCTCTGGGATATTGATCCTGCCCGGAGGAAGGCAGTGAGATCTCACAGTCAGGCGTGGCTGCTCTGGTCCCATCCGACCACTAGGACACTCCCTGGCTCTGCTCCTTGGCCCCTGGTGCTGCCTTCAGAACTTCCAGGACTCTCAACCAGCTCTGGCCTCCCAGGCCTGGCCCCGGGTCCCCTTCCCCCATCCTAGCTCCCTCCCTCTTCTGATGCCCTCCACAAAAGCCCTGCTGTGTGGTCCCACCTGCCCACCAAAGTGGCACCTAGATCCTTAGGGCCGCAGAACCTTGTTTAGGGGGATGAAGAGGTGCTGGTCCTCAGCAAAGCCAGGGAGGGAGAGTGTTTTCATTCCTTCCAGATGCCTCCCCTTCTCCAAGGAGAGGGCTTCTGGCTAAAGGACATGTAATGCATCAGACCAAATGATGCTGTGCCCACTTCACACGGTTTGTTTGTTTGTTTTTTAATCTTTCTTTATTTTTGAGAGAGAGAGAGAGACAGAGCGTGGGCAGGGGAGGAGCAGAGAGAGAAGGAGACACAGAATCCGAAGCAGGCCCCAGGCTCTGAGCCGTCAGCACAGAGCCTGACGCGGGGCTCGAACCCACAAACTGCGAGATCGTGACCTGAGCCGAAGTCGGACGCCCGACCGACCGAGCCACCCAGGCACCCCCACACACGGTTTTTTGTGTGTGTGAGAATCTACGGAGATAATGTACATAAAAATGCCTCTTAAGCACAAAAATGTCACATCCTCATTATGAAAATACTTGAAGGTGGCCTGGAGCACTAGTCCCTGCAGCCAAAAGCAGCCTGGCCTGTGTCAAGGCCTTTGTAGGGCTGGTCACAAAAGAAGGATTGACGTGTGCCTTTGAGGGGTGGGTGGGTAGTAAGAAGAAAAGTGTATGAGGTAGGCCACTGCAGGCCACATGATGGCATTCTCTCTTCGTGAGTGGGCACGGGAGGTATATCATCAGCCCAAAGATCCTTGTTACTGACGACGGTCCTGAATAACCCAAAATTGCTAAAACATTGCTTTCGTGTTCAGTGTAATTGTGTCGCCTCATGTCAGGGAGCCTTTTTCTAATACTCAGAAACCTTTGCTCTTTAGAGGTGAAGACATGTTTTATGGCGCTGCCTACCATGGAGTTTGATTTACAGGATAGAAAAGACTCGCGCGTCTATTAACATTTGTCGTAAAATCTGCCTCTGTTTCCTCCTCTCTGAGATTTTTAAAGACCTGTCTGTAGTCTGGGACTCTGCTATCACAACCCGCCATTTCAGGGCCCGGCCTTGACTGGCTTCTCCCAAACACGCCCTTTCGTGCAGTCCCTCACTTCTCCCCGGGCATTATGGGCTCAGTGTCTAGACTGGGAATGCGTGGTGGTTTTTCCCCACCACATACCCCACATGCTCCCCCCTCCCCCGCCCCAACCACCACCTCTGCCTATGCTCACTTCTTACAGCCATTCCTTGAATAAATACCCTCTGCCAGACTCTTTATCCCCTCAGTGTCCAAGGAAACTGATTCATCACACTGAGGTTTCTGTGTGGGAACTGCTCCCAGACAGCTCAAGCCATGTCCTGGCCCATGTGTGGGGTCTGGGTTTGAGTCTGGTCCTTCTCTTCCTTTGTTGTGCTTTATTTGGTCTCCCTGTGGGATGCGGTCCCTGCCTGTTTCTGTGCCATTATTTCACACGAGCCTGTGCCCAGCCTTAGGTCTGCTCAGAGAGACATTCTTGCTGGCCAGGGCAGTGTGGAGCCCTGAAAGTCTGGTGCTAGGGGCCCAGGCCCACGTAACTCTTGAGTGGTGAATCTGTGGGTGTAAGTATGGATGTACCAGGGGCAGCTGGATTTCCAGTCACTTAGTTTCCTGTCTCAAGTCCGTGTTCTCCACCAATCTTCGTGGCATTTTTAGGGCCTTTGATGGTGGAGGGAGGAGCATTTCTTTCCGTTTAGGAAAATCACTACTCAGTTCGGTCTGGAATTAATTTTCCTCGTCCAATTATTTTCAATCAAATGCATTGTGAAGAAGCCACTGTGAACTTGTTCAAAAACTCTTCTGTTGTGTTTCTGTGGCTGTTTCAGTGTTCAGAAAAATATTTTATCCCTTTAAGGAGTCCTGACAAGAAGTTACAGAGGATTAACAGGGACCAGGTTGTAAATTGGAGTTGGACCATCCATCATGGAGGAGGGGCTGTTGACAGTTTTAGAAGCCTTGCCGTAAAGAGGGAGACACTGTGTTCTCCATTTTGTGGATTCGGGATCCTGTATCAAGTGAGACCTCTTGATAAATAGTGGAGCAGCTGAGAATTCAGATACTTGGGGTGGGGGGGGGTGCGGATAGAGCAAGACCTTCGCAGGTCAACAAAAGAACATCAAGAAGACCATTCTTTCAACAGGCATCTGGCTTGGGAAGAATAGCTCGACACCGAGAATACATCTCAGGCAATGTGGCAGGACACAGGCTCAGCATTTTTTAAAAATTCCTTTTCCATTAAGAGATGGAGTCTATGTCCCTCTTTTTGACAGACTTCAGACACCTTTGACCAGTAACACATGGGGGAAACGATACCATGCAACTTCTGAAGCTGGATCACAAAAAACAATGCAGCTCTGTCTTGTTTGCTGAGACAATGCTCTTGGATCTCTGTAACCAAGTCAGAAGTCTTACTGCCCTGTGGCCGCCGTGCTGCAAGGCAGCCACGCCACATGGAGAGGCCACCTGTAGACCTCTGGTCTGCAATCCAAGCCTTTTCGTTAGGTGAGCCAGATGCCAGATGCATGAGTGAACAAGCATTCTAAACCCTAGCTGTCAAGCCACCCCCAGACTCTGAGTCTCTCCTGTTGATGCTCCAGATGTGGTGGAGCAGAGACAAGCCATCCTCTCTGTGCCCTGTCCACATTCCTGACCCACGCAATCCATGTGCATAATGAGATGGTTGTGTTAAGCCACTAAGTTTGGGGTCATGTGTTCATGCAGCAGTAGAAACTGGAATGGGCGACCTGTAAAATGGTGGAAAAATAAAGCAGATTGAGGTGTTAGATAGTGAGGCAGATGTAGGTGGGTGCAGACCTTTGGGATAGGGTGTTAGAAGACTTCTCTGAGGAGCTGACATTTAAGCAGAGACTTGAATGATGTGAGCATGCGGGTTTCACTTCTGGGGATGGGGGGCGGGGAACCACAGATCCTGGTCATAGGTAGAAGCCAGTGCAAAGGCCAAGAGATGGAATGAGATTATTCAAGGGATAGCAGGACGGCCTATGTGCCTAGAGCTCAGAGAGTGAGGTGGGGAGTGATAAGAAATCAGAGGGAGCCACACGTAGGGCTTTGCTGATCTTAATAAAGGATTTGAGTTTTATTGTAAGCCAACAAGAGGTTTTGAACAGGGGAATATTCTCTACACTCACTCCCTCATTGATTTTATCCAGTCTCACGACTTCACATAGCTTCTATATGCTAATAATTTCTAAATAGATATTTCTCATCCAGACCTCAGCTCTGAATTCCAGATTCTTTATATGGCTGCCTCCTCAACTCTTCACATAGTTTGATAGGTATTTAACATGTAATGTGTACAAACTATTAGCTTCTTCCCTGTCTTAAACATCCTCCTCACATTGTCTACTCAATATTGTCAAATGGCGACTCTGTACTTACAGTTGCTCCTGTCACCTTTGACCCCTTTCTTTCTTTCACATCCCTGTCGGATCCATCAGTAAATACTACTGGTTCTGCTTCCTATCGCTTGCCTCTGCTTTCACCCTCACCTTCCTTCCATATATTGTCCTGGCACAAATATGTGTCTGTTGGAAAGTCTGATGACAATCTGATTGTCTTTTCCTTACTAGTAGCTTGATCTTTTTGCCTAGATGTCCAAGGGATTTTATATTTCTCTTTAAAGTCTAGACAGTTACCAGAATATATTTTGGCATTGCTTCTTCTGAGTTGGTTTTGACTTTATATATGTCGTGTCAAAATTTTTAAATTAATTTCAGAAAAGTTTTCTTGGATTGTAGTTTTTAGTTTGGGTTCCATCCCTTGCTTTGGTTTTCTGTTTTAGGGACTCCTTTTATACAAATGTTGGATCTTCTTTGCCTGTCTTCTATTTCCGTTACTTTCTCTCAAATCCCTGTTCATTCTTTCTTCATTTCTTGTGATGTAACTTTTTTCCTTTGCATTTTCTATTTCTCTTAAGGCATAATCTGCTGGATTTATGCATGCTTAGTACTACTGTGATCTGTTTTTGACAACACTTCTACATCAAATGTCTGCATTTTTCATACCAAATTCAATAACCTGGTATAATAGCTCATGCGACCAAGGGAAACACTTAATAGCAGACGAAAAGGTAGATACAGCAAGGCCTGGAAGGGTCCTGACCACAGGAATTTCTGTCCTTGAGGACTTTGGGGTGTATCACCCCCCTGGAACATGAATGTGTTCACCAACGTGGAAACTCTTTGGACCCCTTCATTTAGGTTTTTCTGGAGATTCCATTACATAGGCTAGACCTGATTAAATCATTGGCCATTGGTGATTAAAGCCCTAATCCCTCTTCCCTTCCCAGAGGTCAGGGAATGGGGCTGAAAGTTTCAACCTTCTAATCACATGGTTGGCATTTAGCTGGTTTCTCTGGCAACCAGTCCTGACATCCTGAAGCTGTCCAGGGGCCCAACGAGAGTCATCTCCTTAGCATAAACACAGGTATGGTTGAAAGAAGCTTATTATGAATAATAAAAGATTCTCCTCTCACCCTGTGACTCAGGAAATTACAAAGATTTTAGGAGCTCTGTGCCAGAGACTGGGGATGAAGACCAAATATATATTTCTTATTATATCACAACATCACAAGTCTTGTCTTCTTTTTAATTTAATCTAATTTCTGATATGGATAAGACATTTCTAATACTTTCTCGAGTTCTATCATTTTAATACTGAGTTTTTCTAGCTCTGATTTATGTTGTTCTTTTAGGTCTTTGGGAGAAATAAGTTGTAGATTTCATTTGTTTTGTGAACATGTCTTTCTGGCATGTTTTATAGTCTCTAGGGATGTAATTCTGTCATTTTTATATTTTTTCCTGAATGACTTTCTATGTTACTTTTTGTGTGTTGAAAATTTTTGTATGAAATTCATTCTTCTGAATTTGTAGAAGATGTAGTTCCACTTGGCATCTCTAACTTCACTACTCTAGAATTCCCCCTTCTGTTGTCTCCATGCAGTATTCAAGACCGTGGTAGCTGACTTTCTGAGGTCTCTAGGCTCTGTTCCCCTTATTCTTTTTAGGTGGCCCTTTCATCTGTTTTTTTGGCTCAGCCAGTTCCACCCCTTCCAGACCTTTACTGCAAACCCCTTGAACTCACCCATGACCTTAGTGGGTAAAACCCTTCCAGTTACAGCTGCTATTCTCAAATTGTCTCTGTCAGCTTTCCACTGAGTACCCGTTCAGTACTCTGGGATTTTCAGGTTTGTCTGATCCCTGATTCTCTGCTTCTTCTTGTACATATATTAATATTACTCAGGTCTTGTATCTGTTGGTTTGTCCTCACCCATTTATATTCTAGGGACTTTGTCCCCAGATACTTTTGTCAGTTGGTTTTGTGCTACGTATGATCCATGAATTTTGGTTTTGCTGTCTGTACTCCTGGTACTGTCTATTTCTCATGAAGGGATTTGGGAGGATTCAAAAATTATGATATCGTATTCAATGTATTATCCAGAATGGTGTTATTAAAATGTGTATCAGATCACGTCACATCATGGTAAGAAATGCTTTAGTGACTCTCCATGTCACTAGAGCAAAAGCCTACATCCTTACATTGACTTATAAGGTGCTATGTAATCTGACTTTCTCTACCTCTCTTCCCTGTTACCTCCCTGAACTCATCTCATACGATTCTCCACTATGCTTATTACACTACAGGCACACTCTTTATTGTCCTCTTTATTGTTTCCGAAGCATGCCAGGAATGGTTCTGCTTCAAGGTCTTTACACTTGGATGTTCCCACTGGTCTTTATTCAGATGTCACTGTCTCATCGAAACCTGTGCTGGATGCCCTATCTAAAATTGCAAACCCTCCCAACATTACCTATTCCCCCACTCAGACCTTTCCTGCTTCATTAAAAAAAAAAAGTTTACTTATTTAGTTTGGGGGCTGGGTGAGGAGCAGAGAGAGAGGGAGAGAATCCCAAGCAGGCTCCACACTGTCAGCGCAGAGCCCCAATGTAGGGCTTGAACTCATGAAACTGTGAGATCATGACCTGAGCTGAAACCAAGAGTCCAACGCTTAACTGACTGAGCCACCCAAGCGCCTCTCCTGCTTCATTGTTTTAATTAGCATTTATTACCACATATTTTATTTATTAATTTACTTATCGATTTTTAAATTGTCAGCCAGAATGGTAATTCCACGGAGGTAGATATTTCTGGTCAAAACTAAATTTTTGTTGAATGAGTGAATACATTTCAAAATTCCCTCTGTGGAGAACAGCACTGCGTGGGGTGAGAGAATTCAGAGGGAGAGACCAATGAGAAAGACTACTGCCACTCTTCAGGCAAGAGAATGTGCTGGAAGCAGTGGTAAATAGTTGAATTTGTGGTCTGCTTTAAAGGGAGAAAAGGCAGACTTGCTAATTATCAGTGTAGGTTGGTAGATGCCTCTTAATTGTTTGATTGGTGAACTATTGTAACATGTGGGCATGAAGATGATTTTATGACAGGCCGATCACAGCTCTTGGTCCCCATAAATTCTCAGTTTTTCATTGAATAATCTGCCAGGTATAAAAGGGAAATTCAGGAGTACTCAAGGCAGAGGATATCTTGGAGGTGGGGATAGGAAAGGCTTTTCAGTGAGAATTTGCCACATGTTAAATCGGCCTAGCGCTTAGGGACTTAACACAAGATTTATTATTTTTCATGATTTTATGGGTTGGCTAGGCAGTCTGCCGATTTTCCCTGGGCTCACTCACGTGGCTTCATCCAGCCAGAGGCTCAACTGGGCTAGACATTCGTCTCAGGATGGCCTCTCTCACATTGTGGCAGCTGGTGCTGGCAGTCAAGTTGGGGGGGGCGGCGCTCACTTCTCCTTCATATGGTCTCTCCCCTTCTAGTAGGCTATGCCACCTTCCCAACATGGCGGTCCAAGGGTACATTTCAAGAGGGCAAAAGTGGAAGCTGCAAGGGCTAGTCTTGGAAGTCACACACTGTTACGTCTGCTAAATTCGATTTGTTAAGGCAAGTCACAGCTTAGGCCAGATTCAAGGATAAAGGAAACAGACTGTAACTCTCGATAGGAGTAGCAGCTCAGTCATTGCCAATCGGCATGTTTACCAAGATTTGGGGCCACATTTTGCAATCTCCCACAGAAAGGAGCCAACATTAAAAAAAATTTTTTTTAAATGTTTATTTATTTTTGACAAGAGAGAGAGAGACAGAGCATGAGCAGGGGAGGGGCAGAGAGAGAGGGAGACACAGAATCCGAAGCAGGCTCCGGGCTCCAAGCCGTCAGCACAGAGCCCGACATGGGGCTCGAACTCACAGACTGCAAGATCATGACCTGAGCCGAAGTCAGACGTTCAGCTGACTGAGCCACCCAGGTGCCCCAGAAAGGAGCCAACATTTATGGAGTGTTAATTACGTTCCTCCACACACTGTGCAGGTACAACACATAGCTGAGTCTGCTCGAGCCTCACAGAAATCTTGGGAGGAAGGCCACTGAAGAAATGGAGGCCCCAGGACAACACATAGCCTCTCGTAGGACCCAGAACCAGCAAGGGGGAGGCTGACGTTCAAGTCCAGAGTTATCTGACTTTGAAAGCCTGCTTTTTCCCCCCTCTTCTTCTTTCATACCGATACTGGTCATGCATCTTTGTTGTACAGAGAGGGATTCAGTTGGCTTTGTTAAGCATTTTTTCTTTTCTTTTCTTCTGCCTTCTTTCTCTTTTGCTGATTTAATGAGTTCCTTACCTTGTGTGGGGATTTTTTTTTTTTTTTTTTTGGTTCCACACTTCATAGCTAACATTTACTGAGTAGTTAACTGTATGTGAGTCACAGTTTTGCTCACGGTAGGCTCTGTTGTGTAGACGGCAGCGTTCACAGTCGACCAGGCTGTTCTGGGTTGCCGGATTGGTCAGTGGTCTGCTGTCCTACCAGACTGACCTTCCTGTCCCTGGTGTTGTCATGGGATTTTTCTTCTCTGTGGCAGATTTCTGCCCCATTGGAGGCAGCTGTGAGCAGGCCACCAGGACATAGGAGCCGGGCTGCATCCCGCACAATGGCCTGAAGGGTCCTTTGTCTTTAGGATGCGGCCACCAGGTAGTATTCTGGAGAGCCTGGGCCGTCTCCCTTCTGGCTGGGGCCATGGGATCTACTTGTGTGTGGATTTACCCCCTGGCCTCCGTGTGTCCTGTTGTTCTAAGAGGAAAGATGAGCGATCGTGTCTCCTAACTGGGCAGGAGGGGAGGAGCCTCTCGCCACGCCCCGCCCCGCCAGTTCCCCTGGTCTGGGTGCCCGTTTCTGCCCCAGGCAGGGGTTGCTGGTTTGTGAAAGCACGCTCAGACAGCAAGGTTTTCGTCGTCGGCTGACCACTCACCTTGGGACAGCCAGCGATAGAGTTCAAACCACGTTCATGTGCGTGTTCCCACAAGAACCCTGCAACATTCCTGTGGGGGCCGCAGGGCAGGTGATAACGTCCCCATTTCGGAGAGGAGGACAGCGAGGCAGCTGCCTGACTCTCCTTTAGACCCAGGACTCAAGCCCAGGTCTGTCCAGCCGTAAGTCCTGCTCTTCTGCCCTCGTGCTGGGCTTCCCCTTGAAGACCAGGTGCCAGGGTGTGGGCATTTAGGAGGAGTCTGGGAACACGGGAGGAACAGATGGCCTGGAACTCTCTCCAGTATCTGCTAGTCACCACCTAGAAGCCAGCGGCTGTGATGCAGCCACAAGCTTCATTCAGTGATGGCTGCCTTCATTCTGTGGGTGGGACCGCAGTGCCGGCTGCCTGGGGAATCCCATTGGTGACAGCACAGCATCCTTTTGCGCTGACGCGGCAGCAGATGCCCCAGACCAACTCCAAGCCTGACAGCATCTCTGCCAAGCATGTGAAGGGACAGCAGACGTCAGAGCCCTCCTGTAAATCACCTTCACAAAGGCTCTTTGTGGTTGATTCACTGATGACTCATTTATAATCTGGTTTCAACATTGTGAGTCAAAATGTACCACTTTCATTAAAAATAACATTCACTGGGGTCTAACGGCTTTCTTTTTTCTGTTTTTTACTGTACTGTGTGGTTTCTGGATGGGAAGCTGTCGGCAGGCGAGGTGTTCCGAGGCACTTGAACATCATCATCATGCGGTGCCTTCACAGGCTCCCGCTGCGCCAGGGATGATCGAGCAAAGGAGACCGAACACCTCCCGTGTGTCCTGCAGCCTCCAGCCCCGCGAGTGTGCGCGTCGTCGGCGTGGGTGTGCATAGGAGGGTGCGTAGGAGTGTGCGTGGGAGTGTGCGTGCCCAGTGCACGAGGTCCAGGCGAGAGACCAGGTTGTCTGGCCTGCAGGAGATTCCAGCCCACACACAGATCCAGAAGCATCGGGAGGACCTGGGATGCTTGTTCATGCAGATTCCTGGGCTCTACCCACACCTCCCGTGGGCGGGGCCTAGATAAACCCCCTCAGGAGATTTCGGGGCACAGTAAAGTTGAGAGCCTTGACTTTCGGTGAGACAGATGGGAAGTCCCTGTAGGCAAACCCTCTCTGTGAGTGGAGGAGTGAGGGGAAGGCAGGTGGGCTGCGAGACAGAGGGGATGGGGGTTGCAGTGGCACCAAGGGTGAAGTGGGACCCCCCGGGGTCCCCGTGGGGACTGCACTAAAACTCCCAGCTCTATTTGAGGCACCCACGGCCTTTCTGGTTTGGGGACCAAAACTTGGGCATCCCCTACGCCCCTGGTAGGGGAAAAAAAACACCATACAGAAACCATTTAGTGGGTATTCTGCAGGGTCAAAAGCCCTCGCTCTGGTGATATCTTTATATTTCGTGTTCTTCAGCGATGCTGGAAACTCTAGTGGGAAAGCCGCTGATGAGGTACAGTTGAGGCTGACCTGGAACAATGTCAGGACTGGCACCGAAGGTCTCAGCTGATCTTGGGAAACCACTGTTCCGTTGCAGCCATTTGTAACTTTCTTTGCCAATTTTTGCCGTTACTGCCCTAAAGTTTCGTTTCATGAAGACTTTTCCCTGCACGCCCAGGGGGAAGTGTGACCTGACTCCCCATCACTCCCTCCTCTGATGGGTCTTCTCTCCAAGGCCTTCTGGGACCCAAGCTCTCTTGATGGAAATATGGCGTGAGGTCCGGGAGTGAGGCTGAGATTAAGAAGGTGAAAGGTTCATCCCAGATGGCCTTGCCATCCTGGCGGTGGGCATTGTCATTCGGCAACCGTGGCCTGGCCCGCTGGGGCTCCCTGACCCTCTCACTGTTCCCAGCTTCAGCTGGCACAAACACCCAGGACCTTGTGGGGACATCACCATGGTCCTTACCTCTTTGCTGCAACACCACTCATTCCTGTCTCTCCCGGCTATTCCTGACCATCTGTGGCTTGCTTCCCATGCCTTCCCTGGGCTCACTCCTCCCAGCTTACTTCCTCTTCCGTGGTTCAACCCAATTCTAGTTGGTTCCTTCTGCTTCCATACCAGTGTACTTCCCAGGATGCTTCCCGTCACCAACCCACGTGGCCGCCCTTCCTGCTGGTTTCCCCTCACCCTGGAAGGTAATTGGGTAGCTGCCATGAAACTCTGGTGGTTCAGGAAGGGATCTTATAAATTATCTGCCATTGCCTGGTCCCCATGCACCTCTCCTCATCAGTCAGCTATATCGTGAGGCAAACGACCACAAGGACGAAGAGGGTCTTGATCCCTGGGCTCTGTATCCTCGTGCTTAACAGAAGCGTCGTCTGGCCCATTACCTGTCACCTGCCCATTTTTGGTAAGAAACTTACTTCAGCTCATTTAGCTATTGGGGTCTTCGCCGTTAGCTTTGGAGTTGGTTTCAGGGGACAGCTTGGCTAAGGAAAGAGAAGCGACAGAGTAGTGTCCGAGAGAGCGAAACCTGGAGCGCGGGTTCGAATCCAGGCATGGTTGCGTCTCCTTGCAAGAGTGACTTAACCTCTCTGCGCCTTGGTTTTCTCATCCACAAAATGGGCACGGCAATAGTAGTTCCCATCTCTGAGATTTTTCTGGGGATTAACGCGTTGACTTGTCAATGCCACGTGGGCTTGTTCAGTTTATTTCCTTCACTTTTACAGAGCAGCAAAGAGACCCAGGGAGGATGAACAAGAGAGCGGCAGAGCCAGAAACCAGGGGTTGGGCGGCGGGGGGGGGGGGGGTGCAGGCTGACTCTCCCCTCACCCTTGCTCCCAGCGCCACCGGCCGCGCCTCTCAGCGGCTCCAGCATCGAGCCGCTGTCCTGTCTGCTCCGCACAACTGCGCGGGTTTCCTAACCGAGTGGAGTGGTCTGAACGGCGGCCCCCAAATATCAGGCCCCAATTCCTGGAACCTCAGATGGCCCCTTGTGTGGGAAAGTTTTTGCAGGTGTGATTAAGATTTTTTTTTTTTTTAATTTAAATTGCGGTGAAACATACAACATGAAAGTGACCGTCGTAATCATGTTTAAGTGTAACGTGCCCTTAAGTACATTCTCGCCGTTGTGCGACTGTCACTGCCTTCCGTCTCCAGAACTCCTTTCATCTTGCAAAACCGAAACCCTGCACTCATTAAACTCTGCCTTTCCCTCGGATCCCCACTCTAGTCCTACCATTCTGCTTTCTGTTTCTATGAACTTGACCCCTCTGGGGACCTCAGATAAGCGAACCCAACAGTATTTGTCCTTCTGTGACTGGCTTATTCCGCTGAGCATCATGTCTTGGGGGTTCATCCATGTCGGAGTGTGTCAGAGTTTCTTTTATTTTTTTAAGTTTATTTATTGTGAGAGAGAGAGAGAGAGAGAGAGAGAGAATCCCAAGCAGACGCTGAGCACTGAGTCGTATTCCATTGTATGGGTGTACTGAACTTTACTAATCCATTAGTTTCCACGAGCAACTAATACGCTGGTCTCCACACATTCAACCTCGTTTTCCCTCCACTCAGCTCAGTTCCAGTGTTCTTTCAAAAATGCAAATGGGGGCGCCCGGGTGGCTCAGTCATTAAGCGTCCAACTCCTGATTTCGGCTCAGGTCATCATCTCATGGCTCGGGAATTTGAGCCCCGCATTGGGTTCTGTGCTGACGGTGCAGAGTCGGCTTGGGGTTCTCTCTTTGCCTCTCTCCCTCCTTCTCCCCTACTCTATGCTGTCTCTGCCTCTATCCAAATAAATAAATAAAAACTGAAAAAAAATGCCTTTAAAAGTGTGAATGGGATCACGTCACTCTTTCGCGTGGGTGCTTTCCGTTGTGTCTCGTGGTCCTTGGCGTGGTGATCAACTGCTCCTCGACAGGCTGATGCAGCCCTCAATGCCAGGTCACAGCCTACCTCTGTGGGGGCCTCACGGGAGCTTCTCGTGTCCTTTGCTGTTCATACCCATTTCTCCTTGGTCCTCAGACACACCGTGCTGTCTCTTGCTTCTAGACCTTCACAGTGCTGCTCTCTGTTTAAATAGCCCCATCCATGCTTTCTCCTCCCACGTTTGCCCTAAGTAGTTTTATAGGGATAACTGCTAAGCGTCTGTTGGGTTGGCGATCTCAGTGGTAACTGTCACCGCCTCTAGAGATGCTCCACGTGACCGCCGGGTGAGGTTGGCCGCTCAAGACGAGTGGTCTCGCGGCTACTGGTGCCGGCTCATCACCACGTGCCTCACCCTTGACTGCAGGTGCTTGTCTGCTTGTCTGTCTTCCCTGCTGGGGGGGGTGCGGGGCAGCCTCCTACAGGCCGTGACCCTGGCACGCTCGCCCCCCTCGGTCGTCACCGTCTCACACAGAGCTTGGCCCGCGGGGTATGTAGCAGCGAATGTTTGCTGGCCAAATGGCTGAGCGGATTTGGTAAGGGAAGCGAGGCAGACTTCACTCCAAGACAACAAGGCCGATGTCCGAAGTCACACTGTATGTCCAAGGCACGCGGTTCCTGGTGTCTACCAGGAAGCACGTGATACCGTGCTGGGTGCCAGGATTGGCACCACTGTTGGAGGAGGATCAGGATACTTCGGGAGCCAGATAAACCACCCGAGCGTCGCTCGTCACCGGCCAAGGGGGTTGTCCCGGAGATGTCACACGGATGTTACTGGCTCATCTTGCCTTTGCTCTGAATCTTGGCTTGGCATGTCGTCACCCACACCTGTCTCCCCCATCCCTCATGCGACCCGACACGCAAACACACAACCCTGACGTACAAAGTATTTCTGAAGAAACTCTTAGAAATTTAGAATAGTGATTAAATAACACGTAATGTAAAACTTCCCGCAGCCATTTCTAAGCGTACATCCCAGTAGGGTTCGGTTCCTTCACGGTGTTATACCGCCATCAGCACCACCCGTCTCCAGAACCCTCTTCATCTTGCAAAACTGAAACTCTGTCCCCACTAAGCAGTTAGTCTCCGTTCTCCCCCGGCCCCTGCTCTAGCCCCTGGCAGCCATTGTTTTACTTTCCGCCTCTACGGATTTGACTCTTCTAGGTACCTCGTGTAAGTGGAATCATACAGCATTTGTCTTGTTTCGACTAGCTCATTTCACTTGGCATAATGTCCTCGAGGTTCAGCCATGTTGGACCGTGTGTCAGAATTTCCTTCCTTTTTAAGACTGAGTAGTATTCCATCGTATGTATGTACCATATTTTGTTTATCCATTCGTCCATCAATGGGCACTTGAATCGCTTGTGCATTTTGCTGTTGTAAAGAATGCGCTATCAACATGGGCGTATAAATATCTCTTTTAGACTGCTTCCAATTCTTTTGGGTATCCACCAGTGGAATTGATGGATCATGTGGTAATTCTATGTTAGATTTTTTTGAGGGATTGTCTTACTGTTTTCCATAACAGCCATACCACCATTTTACATTCCCACCAAAAGTGATCAGGGTTCCAGTTTCCCCACATCACTGACTCCTAAAGTTTGGATGGGTTTTGTAGACTCTTACTGAATATTTCTTGGTAGAGGTTGGAAGGAGGTGGTTATATTCATATCGTACCACAAATTGTTTCTAAAAATGTTCTTTAAAAAAATGGTTATGTGTTTATTTTTGAGAGAGAGAGAGGCAGAGAGAGAAAGAGAGAGAATCTCAAGCAGGCTCCACACTGTCAGCCCAGAGCCTGATGCGGGGCTCAAGCTCGTGAACCGCGAGATCGTGACCTGAGCCAAAAATCAAGAGTTGGATGCTTAACTGACTGAGCCACCCAGGCGCCCCTGTAAAAATGTTCTTTAAACATCTGTCTCTTTCCTTGTGATTCTACTTCTGATGGAGATGGCTCCTCTCCCCTCACTCTCGTTCTCACCAACGTGGACTCTCTGTTAGTCGTGTCGTCCTTTTCATTATTTATTGTTTCAAACTATTTCCCCCCCCCAGCTTTTAATTTTTTTAGAGCAGTTTAAGGTTCATAGCAAAATCGTGAAGAAGGTACAGAGATTCCCTATATACCTCCTGTCCCCCTGACATGTGTAGCCTCCCCCATTATCAACAACTACCCACCAGAGGGGTGTATTCGTTACAACTGATGAACCCGCGTGGACATACCACATCCCCAAAGTCTGTGGTTTACACTATGGCTTACTCTTGGTTCTGTATATTCCATGGGTTTGGACAAATGTGTAACGACATGTACCCATCATTATAATATCATACAGAGTATTTTCAACGCCCTAAGTTTTTCTGTGCAAAAGTGCTTTTTCATTAGGTAGTCGCTCATGGAGTTCAACATTGAAAATGCTCACAAGTCTCCCTCCCAGACAGCTACCTACTTCCACCCACCAGACATTCCCCCATGTGATACTTTCTCGGGTGCATAGTTGGAGATATTTTGTATACATAATACAGGAGAGCAAGTTGATGAGGGGTAAGGTGAAGCATGAAATATACAAGCGATAGCAAGGTGTCACCAAAAACAGAACTGAAAGTACACGTACAGGGAAAAGTCAGGTAGGTCTGTTTAGTGCCAGCTGAGCTGATGAGATATAATGTAAAGTAACCACCTGGTTCTTTGCATGATTTGGATCACAGAAGCACAATGTAGGTTGCACACATCTGGAAGCACAGCAGTTTGCACTACAGCAGTCCCCAAGGCAGGACCATAGGACTATCTGGAGTTGGGGCTGTGGTCCAGGACCCCCAGAGGAGAGATTTCTGGGCAGACTCAACAGAGGGGGGCAAAGACAATGTAGGGTTTGGTGTTTGGACAAATACATAAATCCAAGTGTGCATATCTGAGACATCTGGAGTACTGAAGACGCGCTCGGTTTTTCAGTGATCCGATCAGTTGTCAATGTGAACACAGCTTTAGAGATGTCCCTGCTTCCCGCCCCCCCCCCACTCCACCCCCTTTCACTTCCCCTGCCTGTAGGTTTCATTTGGAGGACAGGTCCTGGCCAGGTCAGGAGTGGTTGTGCTTGTGAAAAATCTGTTCTCTTCTTCTGTGGTGCATGGGTAGTGTTAGTCCCTCCAACGAGTGGGGCCATGGACTGTTTTTCACCAGTGCAGCACGATAGGAGGTGACATTGCCTTCCACAGATAGAACAAAGATGTCTATGCATGCCATGGAAGGCAACCACTACTCAGAAAGAACCCTGTTCATGACCTCCATACCCTACTGTCTTCCTTTGGTTGTCTCTACAAATCATATCCATCGTTAGAGAATAAATATTTATTCCGTTATTGAGTATATCCAACCAAATGCCCCTGTGGACCGTCTTCCAACCTCTGGGAAGTAGCTCCACTGACTCTACCTTGAGCCTGTGTCTTGGGCCCTCTTGGATCTATTTAGAAATCTCGGTCTCCTCCTCGTGGGACCCCTCAGATATTCATAGTTCCTATGAGCAGATGGAATGCCAGTTCCTGGTAGGTCTTGAGAAGTACAGGTAGCATATTGTAATTCAGGATTAAACAAATGCGCACAACCCCGAATTTACATGTTATCACATGACCCTTCACTGACTATTGACTCAACCTGCCTGCATCCCGCTCCTACCCTCTGCCCCCGTTCCTGCCACCTTTCTGCATCCCTCACCCATTGGTCAGGTGAGGTCATCATCATTATTTGAACAATAATCAAAATCCCAATCGAATGTCTCAGATCTTCCCTCTGGTTAAAAAGAATATTCTAATAATATTTTAACGTCAGGACTAACAGTACAAGAGTATTGTGTTTATTAATGTATGTATGTATATTGAACGCACATGTTTTGTTCTGACTTTCAAGTTTAACAAAATGGGTAGAAGTGTGAATAGATATATATGCTTTTCATGAATTTAGGCTTCTGGCCAAAGTACTGAATGGGGAGAAACATTGAGGATTGTTCCTTGGGCACATGAAGGACAGAATAAGTAATCGTACTGGGGGCAGGGCATTGGGGGGCATGTATGTTTTCAGCACTGGACAGTCATTGAATGTTTCTGAAGCAGAACTCAGTTGACAGCATCTTCCCCAATATCTTCAGAGGTCGATGAGTCAAGGTGGCTTTGCAACGCCCTTTCATGAGGGTCTGTTCTAAGCCCTTGGTGACCTCCTTCTGAGCTCTACGCAGATTGACATTGCTCTCAATTTTCTCTTTAAGCTCCAAACAGAAGTTGTCAGTAAAGTTAGGATGCTGATACATGTAGGATTCCAGAAGGAAAACCCATGTAGATCAAGCAAGGATTCTTTAATTCTTTCAGTGACATCTGGCCAGACTGGCTACTTTGTCAAAGTATGATTGGGTCCTCTTTTAGTTTTCCCATGAAAATCTGTGTACTTTGGAATTCAAAGTCACATGAATCTTTGCCTGGCAGAAATGTAAATGTTTTGATAAGGCTGTGTCTTTGTGAGTTTGAGCCACTGCAGATACCGAGGGACCCATGGATGAAGGATGGATGAGGCATGCTGATGTTCTGGGCAAGTTCTAACGCTGACAAGACACAGATACTTCCTTCCCTCCTCGACCTCCACGTCTCCTGTCACTTTCAGAAAACACCACGGTTATGGGGGCCATGGAGAGAACGTTCCCTTCTCTCTCATCCTGGCCCACCATGACATGGGACTGATGGGCTAATTTAAACCCAAACAATGGTTTACACCTTTTCTTCATTCTTTTTTGTGTGGGGTTGGGGCTGTGTGAGGTGATCTCAGGCTCCTTTGTGAATTATGAGCTGCGTATCTGACCCAAATGGACAGCACATAAGTATCCTCGGAACAGGGCCCTCATCTGTCAGATCCCAGTGATGGAGAAGAAGGAAAAGAACAGAGAGAACTGAGCTTAATTTGGGGGTTGTCCGATGGTTGGATATTAATGAAATATGGCTGACCCACCATTAGTTAGAGTGGAGGAAGAAACAGGCATTCCTGATTTTTTCTTCCTTGTTCTCCAGTTTAGCAGGTCCACTTGAATGCCCATGGACTACAGCAGGTTGAGGTTACACCCTTGGCCGGTGTTATTCACAGCTTGTAGACACACACAGAGGAGGTGTGGAGCTGCTGGGTGGGGTCCTGGACTTAGTGGCAGGAGGCTGGGTCTGACTGTGCTACCTGTTAGCTCTGTGGTCTTTGGCAAATTGTTTCTCCTCTCCAAGGGGTGATTGTATCACGGTGCTGTCCACGTCATCAAGGTATGGTGAGGTTCAAGCGACAATGATGATTGAGAATGGAAGACCACTTCGAAGGCTAGAGTTGCTTCTGAGGGCTTTAGCATGATGGTCATATACGAAAGCCGAATAGGATCAGGTCTTGTCTAGAAATGTGAAAGCCCAGATAACCACAGACTTTTGCTGTGTTAGAACTCGATGGAAGCGTAGTAGGTATTTTCTCCAACTCGTCCATTGGCAGATGAGGAAATTGAATCTCAGAGAAGGGAAGTCCCTTGAAGGGTTGTCTTGAGCCATTTGAACAGCCTGGGAGAGGCCTGGAGAGACTCTGGACTCTATTGTGGGGTCACATCCCTTGCAGTGAGATGCCTCCAGGGGTCCAGGGACTCCTAATTTCCAGGCAAAGAGCGTGAAGAGCCCTTTGCCATGCCAAGAGGATGGAGAAGCCCCAGGATTCAAATAGTAGAACTACCTGAAAGATAGGTGACAGATATGGAAGATCTGACCCCTGCATGAGAAACAAAGGCCAAGAGAGTTGCCCAAGGGTGAGATCCAGAGGGTTCTACTGTTTTTCCTGAGAAGTCCCTTGACCTTATGAGCATAGGTAGGCCTTGGCCAACTTTTCCATGTCCCAGAGTGGCCCGAGACTCAAATGTGCCTGTTAATGATGGCCCCTCTGGGGTGGGTGGGGGGACATTGAGAAGCCGTGACTCAGGGCCACTGCCTGCTGGAAGGTTCTTTCTCCACGACAGATCGCTCTGGTGGAGAATTACAGGTGTGGGCAAGACTAACCTTAAAGGCTACAGCTTTATAGGGCATGAATAAAAGCTGATGCATGATGTCTACTAACAAAGTAAGGGGCAGGTCAGGCTCTTGACCTCACCCAGAGAGGACTTGACTTGTTCGACGGGGTCAGGGATGCTCATGCGGCTCAGGGTGGAGAAGGCAGAATGTGGGAGACAGCAGCAAATGAGAAACCCAGGTGCCAGCCCAGAGGTACGGAAGCCTCTTCTTTCCAAAGATTCGAATACATGCAGGCCCTCTTTGGTCTGAGACAACTGACACCTGCAGCTCCAATCACCCAGGGACAACCGGGGAGGGACAGCTGTGTCCTGCTACCTCTGGAATGTTGGAAGCACCGGCCTCAGGAGGGACAACAATCTCCCCCTTTCTCATTCTCCACCCCACCCCCTGCAAACCCACTAGGTCTGTGATCCTCTCTAGCAAGACAGCCGTGTGTGGCACTGCTGTCCTTGACATTGATGGCACTTCTTTCTGTCAAACCTGTGCAGTGAATTACAGTGGAACATGAGTTCTAGTGTCTTCCTGGGGGGAAAGCTATTCCTCCCTTCACTGGGCGTACTGCGGGGCCCGATGGAAGCAGCGGAGAAATGCCTGAGAAACAGACCCGTGTGGAGGACCAGGAGTGCAGGACTGGGACTCTTGGCCTGTGTGGGAGGAGGAGGGAGGAGGCAGCCGTCCAGTTCCCTTGAACCTGCAATCTGATGGAGCCGGCCGGGCTGAGCAACCACAGGGGGAGGTCGATTGTCACTTGCGAATTACCTGGGAAAACGGGGATCTGGGAGAGGTGGCACAGAAGGCCTGCACTCTGTGGCAAAGCACAGGCTGCGAAGGGAATGGCCGTGCTCTCTCCAGAAGCAGCCCTCACACAGGCCCAGAAGGACCTGGAGATGCCTTGAGCTGCTTTTCCTGAAGGCCTGGGCTGTCCTTGGCTCACATCAGTGAGGGGAAGCTACCCCGGCCCTCTGAAATGGGGTCAGTCTGGGGAGCTGAGTCACAGGGAATGCCATCTCTCACCCTGGAGTGGGGCCAGGTCACAAGGGTGGACTTTTCTAAAAATAAGCCATTCATGTCTGGACACCATGCATCTGTCTCCTCAGAGACCCGGCACTCAGTGCCAGGCCAACTCCTGTGGCGCCCCGCGCGTCGAGGCTAGGGACTGGCTCGGGAGAGAGAAGGCTCTCCAGGCTCTTTTTCTGCCAGGTTGGGCGCGAGGGAGGTGGTTCTTGGTGAGATGAGCCTTCGCCATCACAGCCTGGGCCTCAGCCAAGTGCCGGGCTTATAGGGGGGAAGGAACCCGGAAGCAGAAGGTAGCTGCTTAGGCCGGAGGCCCCTGTGAGGGAGTCAGCAAGGTCTTCTCCCTGGGGCTGCCTCTCCAGGCCCTTTTCTGGCTCCCCACTCATGAAGCCACGCCTTCTCCCCCCCCCTCAGTCTGGGCCCCCTCCGTCTGGGTACGAGGGGCTACGAGGGCGCGGAAGTGGGGCATGAAAAGAACATTGCTATTATTTTTTAAGTGAAAAGGTGACGTGTACTCATTATTTAAAAAGATCAGACATAAAAGGAAAAGTATAGGGAAGAAATTAAGAAATGACCTCCTTCCTTCCACAAGTTTCTAGGGAAAATAGATGTATTTTTCTACACGCATATGCACACTTAGTTGAGTATATTTTCCTTTTATAAGAATTGGGTTAAGTCAACATTTTCCACCCAGTTTTCTTACTTAGTAATACATCATGACAACTTTCTACAGCCACGATTATAGATTTGCATAGTAATTTTAAGAGCCTCATATAGAGGAATCGTAATTTAACCGAGGGGTCGACCCACTTTCTATCACGGACTAGATGGTAAATATTTTCAGTTTTGTGGGCCAGATGGTCTGTATTGCAGCCATTCAGGTCTGCAAGTTACAGCTCCAAATGGTCAAAGGTAATATGTAAAATATGTAAACGAACAGGTGTGTGTGTGTGTGTGTGTGTATATGAATGTTGTGTACATTCACATACATACATAGTCACATAAATACATGCACACAGGATTCTCATACCCCGCCCCCCCGCACACACACACATACACAGGCACAGAATCCAGACACACACACACACACACACACACACACATCCTTTATCTGATGGCATCTGTAGGATAAATTGTAAGATGTATTTTCCTGTGATTTCAGAGGGAGGCTTGCAAACCAACTGTGGATTCCGTTCGCTCTCATGAGCCTGCATCTCCTACTTGTCTAATAAGTGCATTTTGACCAGGCTTCGATTGACAAAGCGTGTATTGAAGAGGAATCTGTTTCAGGTCTCCTGGGCAGGTATTATGTTACCATTAGAGGCCTCCCCCTCCAGGAAGGGCCTGCCGGGGAACTCTGTTTCTGATAGCTGTTGGCTGTCTGGGTGGCTTCCTGAGAAGAGAAGAGAAATGGGAGAAGTTGACACCCACCAGGACAGTGCTGTCATTGGGATTCAGGCGCCTGCTGGAGCCCGTCCGGGAGCCCTGCAGCCCCGTGCCCGACCTGTTCTCTGAGAGACAAGTGTGGGTCCACGCTTTTTATAGAACACTGTTAGAGGGATGGCCCGGGGCGCCTGGGTGGCTCAGCCGCTTAAGCGTCTGACTCTCGGTTTCGGCTCAGGTCATGATCTCAGTTTGTGGGTTTGAGCTCCACACTGGGCTCCATGCTGACGGCACGGAGCGTGCTTGGGATTCTCTCTCTCCCTCTCTCTCTCTGCCCCTCCCCTGCTCACCCTCTCTGTCTCTTTCTCAAAAATAAATAAACTTAAAAAAAAATTAAAAAAGAAGGGGGGACCAGATGAAAGAGGTCGAGGACAATGCCTCCCAAGGTTCTTTCTTCCATAGGAGAGGCACAGGCTGGCCTGAGAAGCAGCATTACAGGACACCTGCTGAGGTTGTGTCCTGCCCGCAGGGCACGTTGCTCCTTTCACTTCTATGAGCTTGGGGTCGTCCCTGGCTGACACTCGTTCTCAGGAGTAGCATGACAAGGGCTAGGGGCGGCTGGTCACAAAGGGGTCCTGCTGGTAGAAGAAAGCTGAGTTCTGCAGGGAGAGAAGGGCGTGTGTTGGCAAGAAGGGAGAGGGAGCAGTTCCAAAGGGCACTGAGCAGGGACAGAGGGAGGGGCTCAGGGGCGGTGTTGGCTCGTTTTCACTGTGGCGGGCCTGCGAGTTTCTCCGGGCCTCGGAGTCATCATCTGTTACGAGAGGGCTCACCTTCTACCCGATTCTGTGAGGAACATAAGAAAAACATGCGGGGAGAACAGGGTGCATGCATTCGCGGACGTGTGTGCGTACATGTAGCAAAAGCGTCATCCTTTAAATTGATGATGGACCAGCGTGAATCCTTGCCAGTCCTCGGGCATCTTCTGCGCCCGATCCACCTGTGATGACCGGTGACATGGGGACGGGTGCCTGGTGGCTGGGCGCTGAGGCCAGAGAAGTGAGGTGTGGGGCTGACGGGGTCTGTGCGCACAGTTCAGAGCTTCCTGGGAACCATGGGGCCCGGCTTCGAAGGCCTCCGGGGACCATTCCAAATAGGATTCCTGGATTGTTCGGTCTGAAAGTCGCAGAAGCCCTTGAAGGTTCAGATCAGCTTGTGTGATATTTGCCCTTGAGAAGCGGGGAAACAGTGTCTGAGGATCTGGTGATTTACAGTAAATCCTTCGCAGATGGAAGGGGGCCGGACCACGTTGGGATGCAGGGTTCTGTGCTCCGGACGGCCTTGGTAGGCTTCCTCCCGCACCTCTGTGGTCTTCTGTCTCCGTGCTTTGCTGGAAGTGAGTGAATTCTGTTCCCCCTTGCCGGGGCTGGTCAGTGGTTTCGGCCCTGAAGAAGAAAAAGAGCTTCCTTCGCCCTTCCCCCTTGTCCTTGGGAGGTGGGGACCAAAATCGGCGTTGCCGCTTGACTAGGTAGCAAGCAGGAAGTGTTTTGGCAAACGATATTGGTTCTTAAATGTCATCGAGGGTGATTTATTAACGTTGTCCGTGTTGTCCCATCCTGCAGGATTTCCTTCTTTTTTAAGGCTGAGTAGCCCCACGCTGCATTGCGTATACAATTCATCTTCTTCCGTTCACCTCTTGAAGAACATTTTGGTTGTTCGCCTCTCTTGGCTATGGTGAATAATGCTGCAGTGGACATAGGAGTGCGGCTGTCTCTTCCAGACCTTGATTTGGGTTCTTTTGTACGTATACCCGGAAGTGGGATTCCCAGCTCATATGGTAGCTCTAGTTTTCATTTTCTGAGGAGCCTCCGTACTGTTCTCCGTAATGGCTGCACCAGTTAATGTTTCTAGCAACAGCACAGAAGGCTTCTCTTTTCTCTACATTCTTGCTAAGACTTGTCTTTAATTTTTATTGTTTTTTAAACAGCCATCCGGACACGTGTGAGGAGGTTTTGGTTTGCGTTTCCCTGATGATAAGTGATGTGGAGCATTTTTTCTTGCACCGGTGATTAGCTCCATTTTAGATAGGGGGAAATGGAAGCTCCCAGGGGTAAAGGGGGACCCTTCCCAGGGTCACACTGTCAATTAATGATGGCCCTGGAATTCAAATGTGACCCTGGAAGTGTCACCATTATACTCCCCCCTGTGCCCTATCTCAACGCCCACCCCCGCTATAGGCTGAATGTTTGTGTCCCCCCAGATCCGTATGTTGACATCCTAATGCCCGGTATGATGTCACTGGGAGGTGGGGCCTTTGGGAGGTGCTTAGGTCATGAGGGTGGCACCCTCATGAGTGGCATTAGTGTTCTAATCCTGCGCGCATCCCATCCCTTGAGGATGTAGCGAGCAGGTGGAAGTCTGCAAGCCCAGAGAGGGTTCTCACCAGAGCCTGATCACACGGGCACCCCTGATCTTGGACTCCCATCCTCCAGAACTGTGAGAAAATACATGTCTGTTGTTTGTAAGCCTCCCAGCCGGTTATTTTGTTATAGCAGCCGAAATGGATTAAGACACCCCTCCGAGTTAATTAGGACAGTCAGTGGGCCAGTTAGCTGGCCCAGGCAGGGGAGAAGGCAACACTTTAATTCAAGCTGAGTCCTAAAGCGGGGGAAGGGGTGGGTGGGAGCGACAAGGGGGGAAGGTGGAGGGAGAAAGGCCGATCAGGATGGCAAGAGGGGTGGGAGGCGGCGGTAAGGGGGTGGGGGATGTGGCAGGAGGGAAGCAGGGCCAACGTTTGGGGGAACGACACGGAGGGCTGCTGTCCTGGGAAGGCGTGAAGCTTGACCGAGGGCACGCCTGGGTCCTGGACTTATGAAGGGTAATGGTGTTGCAGAGACAGGCACAGTTCTAAAGGAGCCCTCAGAGTGAGGCAGGAAGATCGAGAGGCTGTGGCTCCACGTGGAACTAATCTGAGTCTCCGCAGGGCTGCGCGGGGGTGGGGGGTGGGGTGGGGGGGATCCAGAGGAAGCTGATACAGGGCCACGTTCTGAAGGGAGGCCGGACGCCACGGCTACCCTCTTGCTCACGTCACGGTAGCCATTCCCATGATCCCGCGCTGCCGTGTGGGGAAGGAACACATGAGTTTAGTGGAGCCATTAGGAGGTTCCTTCACTGCTCCAGGGGAGGGGTGATGGCGAGGAGGCGGCCCAGCATTTGTAACAGATGCTGAAGATAAAGCCGTCCTTGCTGATGTCAAGCGTGAGGGGAAAAGGGGATAGTCAAGGATGACCGGGTGCTTTGCTCTGAATAGGGGTGTCATTTACTGAAGTGAGGAATGGAGGCACGGGAGTCGGTAGCTCCTTGACGATGCAGAGGCTAGAGATACACGTCTGAGGATCATCAGGAAGAAGTGACGTTTCGGATGACAGAGGGAGAGCCCTTGGCCCCAGGATTGGTTTCCCGGGTCTAGATGACTCTTGAGGACTTTTTGCTACAAAGGAAAGCAGAGAGATGCAGAGGGTTGAATTGTGTATCCCCCACCCCCCAAAAGAGGTTGAAGGGTTTCAAATTTTTTTTAAGGCTTATTCATTTTTGAGAGACAGAGACAGAGTGCAAGCAGGAGAGGAACAGAGAGAGAGGGAGACACAGAATCTGAAGCAGGCTCCAGGCTCTGAGCTGTCTGTGGGGCTCGAACCCACGAACCCACGAACCATGAGATCATGACCTGAGCTGAAGTCGGACGCTTAACTGACTGAGCCACCCAGGCGCCCCCAAAAATGGTGAAGTCTTAAGGTCCAGAACCCATGGCTGTGACCTCTTTTGGAAATAAGGTCTTTGGAGATGAGGTCATTAGGATAGCCCCCAACCCAACCTGATTGGTGTTGTTCTAAAAAAGAGGGTTTGGACCCAGAGACACAGAGGCAGACACCTACAGAGAGAAGATGAAGTGAAGGGACACAGAGGGGTGACAGACATCGACAAGGCAACGAGAAAGGCCTGGAACGGATTCTCCCTCCCAGCCCTTAGAGGGAACCCAACACTGACGCCTTGATCTTGGACTTCTGGCCTCCAGAGCTGTGAGACAATACGTTTCTGTGGTTCAGGTGGTCCAGTCTGTGGTCCTCTGTTACAGCAACTTTAGCAGCTGACGGTGGGAGGTATAGTTGAGGTGGACGTGGACTTTACTGCGGGTCTGTAACCGGGGGTGGGGGGATGGAACGACATGCCTGTAGGAGGAGGGGAACGACCCGGGCTCGAGGCAAAAATGGGGCATGTGGGAGAGCGAAGGGGTGGCTCTCTGAGAAGACCAGGTTCTCTGCATCTTGGGCCTTTGCTCACGTGGCCCCCGGGCCTCACTGGATGGGCCGCCCCTCCGAGGGACCCGGAACCGCCCCCCTGTGCTCCGGGCACCCTCACTGCTGCCCCATCTCTGCACTTTCCACCCACTGCCCAGTGCTCTGGGAGGGACCAGGACTCGGGACGCTGAGCCTAACAGAGTCCGGCCACAGGAGGGGCTCTGCGAACACACTTTCAGCAAATGAATGTGAATCCTTCGGGAATGTGTTTGTCCACAGGGCGCTGGTTTTAGAACTCATTTTGGAAATTGGTCCTGGCACGTCCCCGTCTCTCCAGACCAACGTTGATTTTGTCCTGTGTTTACTCAATGCTTTGGGGGGTTATAAATCTGGAGACAGCTCCACCAGGAACTTTTCACTGGGGCAGACCCTGTGAACTGTGTAACCTTGAGCAAGCTGCTTAACCTCCATGACCCTTGGTTTTTCCATTAGTCAAATGGGGCAAAGCACTGCCCTTTTTCTGCCTCACGGATGTGGATGTGGTGGCTCCAGCTAAGTTCTGAAGCAGAAGCTTGGGTGTGTGGATGCATCAGTCTTTGTGGGCCCTAAATGAAAGGCACAATCAGTGGGTTTCTCGGAGAAGAGCTGGTATGTGTGCATGTAAAGAGGGGGAAGGTTTAGTCACTCGGTCCTCTTTATCCAGAGCTCTGAAGTTTTAAAAGTTCTCAATAAAGAAAGTTGAATGGTGGCAAAGTGCACATAACGTTTACCCTCTTAACCGTTTCTGAGCGTGCGGTTCTGTGGGTTGAACTTCCTCACATGATTGTGCCATTATCAGCCCCATCCAGAATTTTTTCATCACCCGCAGCTGAAAGTCGGCACCCATTGAATAGTAAGTCTGCATTCCTCCCCTTCCCCCTCAGCCCCTGGCAACCACATTCATACTTTCTGTGTTTATGCATTTGCTTCCTCTAGGGGCCTTGCCTGAGTGGACTCACATGGCATTTATCCTTCTGAAACCGGCCTATTTCACTTAGCGTAATGTCCCCAAGGTTCATCTAGGTAACCTGGGTCAGAATTTTCCTCCTTTTTAAGACTGAATACTATTCCACTGTATGGATGTACCATGGTTGGCTCGTCCATTCATCCATCGATGGCCATTTGGGTGCTTTCACCCCTTGGCTGATATGAATTAGCCTTCAGAAATCTGAGCTGTACGTCACGGCTTGACTTCTACGTACGTCTCATTGTCCGTCCGTGGCTTCTTTAGTCTTCTTGTGTGATTCATCTCAGTGTGTCAGAAACCCGGACTCATCTGGGCTCTTCTGCACGATGCTTTTAACTTTTTTTTTTTTTTTCACATTTCCATGAGGCCTTTTTGAGAGAATTAAACATTAGATAATTTAAGGTATTATGGTTTTGGAGTTAAGGCCACTTTGGTGCATTTTTCCCCCCGGAGGATCATCTGTTTTATCTCCACTTGACTTTTTCAAAATGCTGGAACTGTCTTTTGATTGAACTTGAAGCTTTTTTTTTTTTTTTCCTTGACATTTATACTACCGAAGGCGGAGAAGTAAGACCTTTGCTTATTAACAAAATGAATGCGTCTCTTTCCCCCATGGGAAATTGAAAACAATTTAGAGAATAGAGTAAACTTCAGATTTTCCTGTGATGTGAATTTGGGTGACCTTTCCTTGAGGTAAGATTTAAGGGAGATCTAGCTGGGCTTGACAGTGATGGAGCCAGGTGCCTCCGGATTTCACCTTTGCTCGCCGTTGTTCTTTCCAACTGGAAGCACCCTCCCCCCCCACCCCCCCACCCCTCCCCACCCCCCGCCCACTCGTCTGGGCTCTTCCGGCATCAGCAGAGAGAGCACAGCTGAGGCCCAGAGAGGTTCAGTGTATTCGCAAAGGTCACCCAAGCGACCCTTGGCGACCAAGGGAAAGCAGGGCTCAACCCAGGGGCCCTCATGATGCAGCAGTGGACCCCTGCTCCAGACAGTAAATTCTCAGAGGCAGTGGTGGTTTATTGTTTGGTATCTTCTTTCTTCCTTTTCACTCGTATATGCCAGATGTGCTTGGGGAAATTCCCCGTTAGACTAGCGCATAGTTAACACCTCCTTTGTCTGACCGTGTCACATGTTCCCCCTCTGGAGACGGTGGGGGCCCGGAGTTTCCAGCCAGCTTGATCTAGAGCCATGGCCTGTGGCACGGTGTTGGTGGGCGGTGCTGGCGAGGCCTGCCTGCCATGTGCCCGTCCTTGCCCGGGAGTGGGAAGTAGAGGATAAACAAAGCAAAGACACCGTGTTGGAAATAGGACTGCAGAGCTGAGAAGACGCCTAGAAGAGTGGCCTTGGGCCAGCTCCTACTCTCTCTAGGTAGGCCAGGAATGCTGGGCCCAGAGCAAGGGGACAAAGCAGTGGAAAGAAGGAAAAAGAACCGTCCAGGACCAGGGCGCCCTCCTACCTGGTCTAGTTAGCGAAGCAAAAGGATACTCCCTAGCCCCAGATAAAAGTGGATCAGAACTCAGAAACACTTGTGACTAAAATTTGTGCTTCTTTGGGCAAGCATCTCCAAAACCAAATCTCCTATCCTCCTCAGCATCCCTTTTCTTGGGTGCGAAAGCAACTCAGAGGACCCTTAAGAGAATGGGCTTGTTTAAGCACATCACAGGGCGTGAGCAGGGCTGAGGTAGAGCGCCCCCTTTCCCCAGCTGGGTGCCGAATGTACTGTTTGGCACCAGGGATTAGTTTCCCAGTTTGAGCAGAAGATCAGATCCTGACAGAGGACAGAAGGTCAAAGGTCACACCAGTCAGGGAGGGAGGAAAACAAAACAAAAACAGGAAGTGGCCCGCTCAGGGATTTTCCATGGGAAGGCTGGAAAACATATCCGGACTTAAAGAAAAAAAGGAAGACAACGGGGCACCTCCGAATCTTCTGGAAGCCTCTTGAGATGTTGTTGGAACCGTTGTCAGTAGGAGCCAGCTTGATGGAAGCGTGGAAGGGGACCAGGACACCCGGTGGGAGCCCCAGTCCTGGACTCACATTGGCTCATCACCAGATCTTTCATTGCCTCCGTCCTCCTTTTGGAAGGAGAGTTTTCACCTCTTGTATCCCTTGGAGAGGTGTGTTCATGTGTGTCCTAATGTTGAGGCATGAAAAGGGGTCTATAACCCAGAAAACATCCCCACCTCTAAGCAAGCATCCACAAGGGGTGTTTCTGATGTATATGGGCATGTAGTCTTTACAGCGAATGTCACATTAATGGAAAAACACCTGCCTCTCACTTTTAGGACTAACTGACTCAGTCCTTTTGCTACCAAAATTTGCAAAGGTCAAGGCCAGAGAGGGGGCTGGGCAAGGCTGAGGGAGGCTGTCCTGCCATCTTCTCTCAGTTTCAGTTCTGCCCCTCCTTCTCTGTCCTAATCAGGACAGGGACAGACTCCCCGAGAGAACCACTCTGTCCTCTCCCTCCTCGGCTCTGCCTTCTCAGCATGGGTCAGGGGCTGTCGGGCAGGAGGGTGACAGGTCCTGCATGGAGGTCCAACAGAGGAAAGATCCCCTGTTGTTTATAAATCTCACCTTTTGAGAGCAGGGGACAAATATCCTGGATCCCGATCCTATGCTCTGTGCGGTGGCCACCTCCTCCCTCACAGGGCCTGACTCAGTGGGTGCTGTGCTCAGCCCTGCTTCCCGATTTGAATCGAGGAGTCTCCTTGCCAACAACTGAAAGGGGGGAAAACAATCTCCAGTCCTTCGTGGCCGTGCTCTGTCTTGAGATCTTGTTTTAGTTCCTAGTTAATCAAGGAATCAGAATTTGATGTAAAAAGAGAAGAATATGCCAGTGTGTTTCTAACGCCCCACATGCAAATGAGCCCGTAAAGTATATCGCAGGCAGCCACCGGAGGTCAAAGGTCACCCTCCACGTCTGACAATTATTTTGCTCAAAATAAACGGTGAGCAGGACTGCAGGAAATGAGTTGCGGCAACCTCAATTCGTGTGTGAAAGTTTCCAATTAAGAATTCAAAGAACTTGTTGTTTAATGAAAAAGTGAAACAAATTCTCTTTATGTGTTTCCCCGCTTCCTTGGTGGTCCCTGGCAAAGAGCCGGGTCCGCAGGAATATGGCCGTCTTTCAGTTCACCTGAAAAAAGAGGGAGCTTGGCAAGTGATTACATGACCAGAAGCAAAACGTGAAGTAAGGGGAAGGTAGTTGATCAGATCCTCTGGCTTGGGGTTGGCAAAGCACCGCCTAGGCCAAATACGGCCCACAGCTTATTTTTGTCAATAAAGTTTTATTGGAACACAGCCATGCCCATTTGTTCCTGTATTATCGGTGACTGCTTTTGCAGTACAGGGGACATGGGAGCTGTATGAGGGAGCTGAATAATTGGGACAGAGAGACCATATGGCCTGCAAAGCCAAAGTATTTGCTTTCTGTAAAATTTCTGTACAGAAAGTTTGCCAACCCACCGTCTAGTTCATTGGTTCTTAATTTTTGTTGTGCAGTGAGAGCCCTTTGAAACTGTGACGAAAGCTTTGTACACACCCCCTTATAGAAAAATGTATGACCTCTTTGTTAAGAATGCCTACATGTAACTCTAACTAGACCCTTCTCCAGAGCCTGGGATCAAGGTAGTCCATTCTGGACCCCTCACAGGAGGAGTTTCTGAAGGTACGAAGGACACCTTCTGCTGTTATCCACCTCCACCCACGTGCTGGTCCCAGTTGTGATAAAGCATGAAGAACTTCAGATTGCAGGTCAGGGGACACAAGTTCTCTTCTGGGCTCCGTCACCCTTACACTGTGTGACCTCGGGCAAGTCACTTCACATTCTCTGTGCCTTGGTTCCCTCATGTGTCAAATGCGAGGTCCAGAAGAGATACTTAAAAAAAAAAATTTGTTTTAATTGAGGTATAATTGACATGTAACATTGTATTGGTTTCAGGCCTACAACATAACGATTTGATATTTGTGTATCTTGTAAAATGGTCAACACGGTAAGTCTAGTTAACATCTGTTACCACCCAGCGTTAATTTTTAGATTTACGCCCTTGGTAACTTACAGGCCATGTTGTCTCTTGTACCCCATGACTTGCCTATTTCATAACTGGGCGTTTGTACCTCTTGACCCCCTTCATCTTTCCACCCGCCCCTCTGGCAGCCCCTTCCTCCTCTGGCAATCACAGTTCTGTTCTCGGTATTTATGACTTTCATTTTGTTTTGTTGGTTCCCTTGTTTTACTTTTTAGATTTTGTGTCCAAGTGATATCATACAGTATGTGTCTTTCTCTATCTGACTTATTTCACTTAACGTAATGCCCTCAAGATCCATCTGTGTTGTCACAAATGGTAAGATCTTATTTTTTATGGCCGAGTAATATTCTGTCGTGTGTGTATCTATCTATCTATCTATCTGTCATCTTCTTTATCCCTTTATCCATCAATGGACACTTAGATTGTTTCTAGAATAGATGATCTGCTTAAAGCTCTTTCTGGTTTTAGATTTCTATGCTCTTCACGGGTCTCCTGGAATTTATTTCTGGAGCTGAGTAGATAAGGTGTTGTGATTCATACACTTTCAAAACATCTGAAATCCCTTGGCAACATAGACCTGTCTGGGTGGCACTGAAATCTGGGATTTGATGACCACACTGGGTAGTTGGCACCTGCGGGAGAAGATGCTCACATGCCCCGGCCTCCACCCGACCCTGGCCAGCCATCCCGATAAATCGAGTACACACAGGGGCTGCTCAAAAAAGCACAGGTGGACCCAGTTCAGCCCATCAGAACTCAGGGGAAACAAGGTAGAACCCAAGGCCTCTTTTTTTTGTTTTTAAAGTTTATTTATTTATTTTGAAAGAGAGAGAGTGAAGGAGCACGAGCGGGGTAGGGGCAGAGAGAGAGAGAATCCCAAGCAGGCTCCACACTGTTAGCACAGAGCTCCCGGTGCGGGGCTGGAACTCACAAACCAGGAGATCACGACGAGCTGAAATCCAGAGTCGGACGCTTAACCGACGGAGCCACCCAGGCTCCTGGAACCCAAGGCCTCCTGGTAGAATGATCCGCAATAACACCTTCTACCGGAATGAACACATGCAGCTTCTCTGGGACAGATACTGCCCGCCAGGAAGACAGGTTTTGCATTTGGGTCGCTTTGGGTTTGAAAAGGAAAATAAATACATATTTTCACTGATCCTAAAAATACTTCACATTGCTTGTAGCTAATTTTAAGAAATAGAGAACATGTGAAAAAAAGGTAAAACGTTACGCTGAAATCCACCTCTGCAGAGACGAACATTGCTAACAACTTGATAAACCTCCCAGGTGTCTTTTATGCATGCATACCATCAACACACGGTCACGTAAGTGGGCTGTACGTGTTTTGTCTTCTACGTGTCATTTGCCAAAGCGATCTGTGCTGATATTGTTCTGTGGCGTTGGAGGTAGAGTCCCAACATTATTTGTAACGGCCGCATGGTATTTCATTGGACGTACCATAATGCACGGGCTCATTCACGTCTAGGTTTTTCCGGTTTGTGTGCGTGCGTGCTCTCTTCGTACTTAGATCTTGTGCGTTTTGCTGCTTGTTCAGCTGAGGAGAAATTCCTCGTCTTGAAATTCGGGAGTCAAAGGCCGCTCCTTAATAACTGGAACGCACAGGGTGAAACTGCCTCCAGGAGATGTGTAGCACTCTGTGTCCACCAGCACGGAGGAGAGCCGTCCGTTTCCACTCTCTGGCCAACACTGACTGTTGCCGTTGTGGATATTTAGGGTCTTGGCCAACGTGATAGGTTAAAAGTGATCTTGTCGCGTGGCTTCGCATTTCCGACATCGTTTTGGTTTTGAATGGCACTGTCTGTGATGAAGCAGAGGTGAAGGTAATGACTTCATATCGGGTTCTGAGCCTGGCGTGAGAGCAGACGTATATCATTCAGAGGAGCCCGGAGCCCGCACCGAAGAGCTGGATGCTCTTCGAGGCCCATAATCCTTCACTGACTTACTTAATCACAGGCTCACTTGCGGCTACTTTTGGGCACCTGCCTAGAAGGCCACAGGGTTCTGGTCATGAAGGGGCCTGGATGACAGGGAGGACATCCGTGCCATAATTTTGAGGCTCTTTGCAGGCAGAGAGCTGGCCCCCTGTGTCCCGCTCGTGGCTCCGCTCGATGCCACGTCCGCTGACGGCATCTCCCTTGGTCTGAACGGATCTTCCCACCTCTCTCCCGAGCTTGGCTTTAGCTAATACAACCAAGAAATCCTCTGGAAGAGTCAGAAATGCCTGGGGCTGCCTGTGACATAGTGCAAAGGGTGCATCGGAGAGTGGAGGGCAGCCACCAGGGACGATGGTGGAGAAGCCGAGTGCGTGGAGCGGCAGGTCTGTCCCGCAGCCTCCGCTGTGGCCTCAGGCCAAGATGGGCGGCTGGGGCAGAAGGGGGCTGCGGCAGGGAGCCCTTCCTTCTAGGTCTGGTGCTCAGTGGTTTCCTGCTCTGCTGAAGGGCCGTTGCTCGGTGGTGATGATTCATGGCATTTGGACACTGCGGCCGTGTTCTGAACAGGGAAGTGAAAAATAACACAGCCGAGGGCAGTGCAGGGCAGGGCAGGGGCTGTCACAAGATGGGAAGCTTTCCTTTGGAAAATGCAGGGGGCGGGGGCGTCACAGCCAAGTTGGTGGCGGCGGTTCCCGCCGCGTGAGTGTGGCCCCGTTTGCTCTTCTTCTGGGCATCAACTTTTCCAAGCGTCGGCCACTAAGTTGTCCCTCGGAAGTGGCTGCTGGTCTTGGCCGAGCCGCCGTGAGGAGGAGGAAGTGGACGGGTGATTCAGTGAGTGTCAGCTTCCTCTGTGACTCGGGATTGGATCCGTTTCTTAGGGTGGTGCCAGAGGGCCTGTGTGGCTTTGAAATTCTCTGCCACTGGCGGTGGCCCTCCCTTGACCCCTTTTGAACGAGTAAGGGGATTCAGCTGGATTCTGCAGCCTCCCCCCAAGTTGGGCCGGCCCTTCTGACTTGAGGCCTTCCTGTGGCTCCGGCCGACAAAGATCAGTGACGGGCCGAGCCGAGGCCTCTGCTGGGTCTGTGTGCGTGTCAGGAGCTGCCTCGTGTTTGGGAACTGGATTGCGAGAGCAGCTGGGATCTGAGGGGCCCAGTCCCGGCAGGCGTTAGACTGAGGGAGGAGGCAGTTCGACTGCCCGGAGCCACCAGCTCCCCTGGAGGCCATTTGTCCACGTAGCCAGTGGACGACAGGAGACGGCCAGATGCACAGCTGCTTCCTTCCCACGAGGAGAGTCACGACTGGCTTTTTCTTCCGGAGCACCGAGTTTTCCATGGATCTGTCGTTAGCGTGCAGCCTACGTGGCCATTGCTGCCCTCGCCTGAAACCTGTTCTAAGAAGCACTTCAATCATCCAGATCCTCGCCTCTGCCTAAGAGTCCATAGTCCTAAAAGCACTGACTTGGCAAAGACTGAAAAAGCCTCTCAAAAAATGCTGCAGGGGCTTCTGTATTCGAATGCCTTCCATCACCTTGGAGAACAGCCTCCTCCGCTTCCGGGTCAGTTCTGTCCCACCTCTTCCCCCCCTCCGTCCCCTCCTGTTTCTGTGGCCAGAACAGAGGTCAGCTGGTCTTACTCAGGCAGGATGGCCAGCATCCAGTCACTGGTGTATTTAATGAGGACTCTAGTATTAGTCACACGCACAGAAGTGCAGCTCAAACCAGTCGGGGCTTCCAGAAAGGAGCTCTGTGTGACAACCGTACAAGGGGGGAGGGGCCCCGAGGCACTTGCAGCTGGGACCTGACCCTGCTGGGTGCTCTGTCCTTTCTCTCACATCATCTTCCAGCAAAACAGTGATTTTGATCTCTTTGATAAGCTTTCTCCACACGGAATGTGCACGATTGCAGTTTGCTTATCACACCTCGCAGCATCACTGCCAGAGAGGGGCTGAGAGTTCCAAAGTTCCAGAGAGAGGCCTCGATGGCCTTGCCTGGGGTCAGATGACCATCACTGACTCAATCACTGTGGCCAGGGAAGGATCTCTGAGCACATGGCTGTTCGCATTTGGACCCTATGATTAGCGCTGCGCTAAGCAGGGGAGGCAGTATTTTCCAGAAGGAGGGGCTCCTGTCCCGGGCAGACAAACAATGGGCCCACTGCCCCCGTGTGCTGAGCTCTTCCTCACCCCCAGGCTGGGGACTCAGGCCCCTCACTGCCTCCCCTCTGCCTCTCCCGGGCCAGGGGGTCCCCTCAGAACCCACTGTTTTATTGCTTAAAAATCCATAAGAGGGGCGCCTGGGTGGCGCAGTCGGTTAAGCGTCCGACTTCAGCCAGGTCACGATCTCGCGGTCCGGGAGTTCGAGCCCCACGTCGGGCTCTGGGCTGATGGCTCAGAGCCTGGAGCCTGTTTCCGATTCTGTGTCTCCCTCTCTTTCTGCCCCTCCCCCGTTCATGCTCTGTCTCTCTCTGTCCCAAAAATAAATAAACGTTGAAAAAAAAATAAAAAAAAAATCCATAAGAGATGGGGGTTTTCTCAGCTAAGTTTTTTGCGGGGGGCGGAATACATGTCTGGGGCGGGAGCTGTACGATTTTCTGAGGAGACGGCCTCGGAGGATCTAAACAACGAGTGAAGGAACAACAAAGGGACCCTTCTCAGAAGCATGGCAAAAATGAAACCAAATAAAAACCCCATAAAAATCCCTACTGGGGCAGAGGAAATACCAGCGTGATGCTTTTGAGCCACATCTTCAGTAATAAAGGAAAGATTCAAGGATCGGCCGTTCTGACGGGATTATGTTTGGGCTTGAGGGAGAATGTGCTGGAAAACAATGAAAGGGAGTCATCCAAGCAAGGGAGGTCTGTTGGTGCGTGCATTTGTATGTGTGTTGTTGCAATTCAGGAACTGACCGATGACCAGGGTCATGGGGAGTCTGAGAGAGACACCCGACAGGAACCGGTTCAAAGTTTGTGCCCAGCCTGGGGAGATCAGATGACCGGCAGCTGGCCTGCCCCCTGCCGGCTCCCATTGATGTCGGAGGGGCTCTGACCCCCGTTTGGTCACAGAAATACCCGTTTGGAAATCTCTTTGAAGGCTGATTAAGTAAACGCTCTCGCGGCACCGACAGTAACAACCGAGTGACGTAGTCGAAGTGCTCGTGGTAAGTGGAGGAATCTCTGGCTGCCAAGCTGACAGGCAACTCGCCTTTCTGTTCCTCTAACTTGGCCTCCCTGCTTCTGGTCGCAGTTTCGGGCACAGTGTTTCGAGGGGACGGGGCTGAGGACGTGGAGACTCTCACTGTCATCGCGCGGGTGGGACAGGGCCCCAGGGACAGAGCGTGGTCCTGCCGCACAGCAGCTGGCCGCGGCCAGTGACCGGTAGTCCTCCCGGCACGGCTAACCTTTGATGTTGCTCGTGGGGTCCTTCCATCTGGTTTGTGGCCTCAGGCTGCTGTGACCCCCAGCGGGGGTGTCTCCCCGGGCCTCCCGGGGCCCGGCAGGGTGAGCGTGAAGGAAAAGTCTGGTTTTCATCCGGGAGCGCGGAGCCCCTCTCTGCGTGACGACTCTGCTCGCGGCCTGGCTAACTGGACGAGGGCTGCCGGACGGGGGAGGGGGGGCCCCTTCGTCACTTTACTGCCCTCGTTATCTCGGAGACCCCGTTGTCGTTGGGGGGGGTGGGGAGCGGGCTGCCAGCCCTGGACCCAGCTATGCCTCCGTACCCGGCAGTGTTGACGTTTGTTCATTCACTTCATCCGTCATGGATCCATCCACTTACCCATTCATCCGGGGCTGTTGTTCAGTCATTCGGTGACTATGTGACCAGGTCTCCTTATCTTTTATCTTTGCTGCCTGGCACAGGGCCAAGCTTGTAGGAGGGACTCCACACACGTTCGCTGACTTCTCTTCCTGCTTCACCTCTGTTATGGTTCATGTTCTACGTTCACGTCCATGATGTTGAAGTGCTAATCCCCAGGACCCCGGAATGTGACTGTGTTTGGAGATAGGGTCTTTAAAGGGGTAGTTACGTTAAAATGAGTTCATTTTAAGTGAAAATGAGGCTCTGAAGCAATCCTTTTAAAAAAAAATTCTTTTAATGTTTATTTTTGAGAAACAGAGAGACAGAGCATGAGCAGGGGAGGGGCAGAGAGAGGGGGAGACACAGAATCCGAAGCAGGCTCCAGGCTCCGAGCTGTCAGCACAGAGCCCGAGGCGGGGCTCAAACTCGTGAACCGAGAGATCATGACCTGAGCCGAAGTCGGACGCTCAACCGACTGAGCCACCCAGGCGCCCCCAAACCAATCCTTATAGGAAGAGGAGTTCGCAACCCAGGCACATACAAGGGGAAGATGATGTGAAGACACAGTGGGGAAGACAGCCATCGACAAGCCAAGGAGAGAAGCCTGGGACCGATCCTTCGTCCAAGAAGGAGCCAACCCTGTCGACACCTTGGTCTTGCACGTCCAGCCTCCAGAGCTGTGGGGAAATAAATTTCTGTTGTTTAAGCTGTCCCAGTTTATGGTGCTTTTTTGTGGCCACCCTAGCCGACTAACACAGCCTCTCCACAGGTCCGTAGAGCATGTAACCAAGTGCAAGGTGCTGTGGGACGTCCAGAGACAAAGTTGAGAAGTCTGGGAAAGAGGAACAGCGAGGGGGGGCCATCCTCTGTTCACATTTTCTTCCCCCAAATCCCGCTCTCCTCCACCTCTCCTTACCTCTATCTATCCCCAACAGAAGGGGAAACAGGAGGAAATGAAATAAAGGGCTCCGCATGAGATGCCATCCTGCAGAAGGTCTGGCAACGCGTGAAAGCCCTTTAATGTAGAGTCAGAAACGCCATTTATTTATTTATTTCTGCCCGCCTCTCTTCCCCCACAAGTTCTTATTTAGCACACGTATGCGTATGCACATGACCAGAAGGTACGCATGACAGCCGTGTGTGCCCGGGGGAAGACCGCGAAGATGATCCACAGCTTTTGGGGACACACACGATCGTACAGCTGGCAGCACGCTCCCCAGTCCCAGCTTTATGGTGCCTGGTAGCCGGGAAGGGCCATAGCCAGCTCTCTCGGGACCATGCATTCCCTCACTCGTTGCCCTTTGTGATTAAAGATGATGCTTATGTGATGTTTCCCTACAACTGTTACCGAGAGGTTGTCCTTTGAATGAAGGCCCTGGACAGTGGCTCTGGGCTGTGATCTCTTTGCAGGAATCATGAGGTCATTTCACTGTGGAGTAATCTTGGGATCTCTGGGAACATTTCTGAGCCTTCTGATCTGCTGGGCCTATTGAGAAGCCAGATCCATTTGAAAATTTGCACAGTATGGAAGTCTCGATGTTTTTAAAATTTATTTTAACTTTTTATATTATTTGAGAGATGGGGAGGGTAGAGAGAGAAAATCTTCAGCATGACCCTAGGATCATGACTTGAGTCAAAATCAAAACCAAGAGTCGGACAGTCAACCAATTGAGCCACTCAGGTGTCCCACCATTTTTCAATCAGACATTTTTTTTAATGTTTTTCTTTTTTATTTTTGAGAGCGAGAGAGAGAGAGAGCAAGTGGGGAAGGGGCAGAGAGACAGAGACACAGAATCTGAAGCAGGTTCCAGGCTCTGAGCTGTCGGCACAGAGCCTGACACGGGGCTTTAACTCACAGACCGTGAGATCATGACCTGGGCTGAAGTCGGACGCTTAACCGACTGAGCCACCCAGGCGCCCCAATCGAAGACATTTTCTACTACACAAACTCAGTAATAATCCTGTTCCCCTCTGGGGTCCTTGTGCAATCCTAGTTTAGCTCGTTGATTTTAAAGGGAACGGGGATTCCAGGAGCTCCTATTGGCCAACCGGTCCCATGTTGCAGAGTACTGGGTCCCTAAAGGACTTTGGCAAAGATATCACCGCCAGTGTGGTTGCGATCAGCTCCCGTGTGCATGTCCAGGAGTGAGATTTCCACATCATGGTCACTCATACTGATTGGCGTTTCTGAAGTGTGGTGGCATTTCTTCATTTAACGTTGATGTTGACACAAGCATCCTATCTTTTCTACATACACGCAAATGAACATGCTCCCTGGATGGTTTGAGGGCTTGTCCGGCAAAGCCACCACGTGCAGGGCCACTCCCTGTCTCACTTCCTCCTGAGTGCCTTCCTTGCTTGGACATTCGTTCCTCCCCTCTTCTCCACCCCATAAGACCTGAGGTGTGCCCATCTCTGGAGATTATCTGCATTTTAAAATGAATGACCCCCTCCCTTCCCCCCGGGGTGCCTGGGTGACTCAGTCGGTTGGGCATCTGACTTCAGCTGAGGTCATGATCTCACAGTTTGTGAGTTCCAGCCCCATGTTAGGCTGTGTGCTGAAAGCTCGGAGCCTGGAGCCTGCTTCAGATTCGGTGTCTCCCTCTCTCTCTGCCCCTCCCCTGCTTGCACTCTGTCTCTCTCTCTCTCTCTCTCTGAAAAATAAACATTAAAAAAAAAAATTAAAATGAATGACCCCTGAACACATAAGCTTTCCAAACTCCAAGGAATTTTCTTCCAATGCTTAAATGGAGCCAAGAGTTGCTACCTGGATTGGTTGGGCAGATGGGTCTACTTTGCTTTACTTAAGTAACCAAGCCAGTGGTTGGCCTGGCTCTAAGTCCAGCGGGTACCCCTTTCCTTGGTATGTGTTTTGTGTGATGCAGATGACCCTCCAGCCAAGGCCAGAGTGTGACTTAAGGGTGTGTGATTATGGGTCTACTGCAAGGTGGAGGCTGAGTCGGGCCCTCGGTGCTATCTCTCCGCCACTTCCTCCTAGCCCCAGAACTATATTTACTATCTAGCAGATAAAAAAAGACAGCTCCGTGTGCTCTCAGACCCCACGCCCTCTCCTCCCCAGCTTCGATTTCGTAAATGTTGGTTTCTCCAGAGAAGCGACTGGAGCCCGTAACCGTGCGTGTGCTTTTCAATAACCTTATGACTCCCAGCGTGGTCCAGCCAATGAGGACGGAGCAGTGACCCTTAGATAAAAGGCTTCATTTGGCATGACTCATCCTTGGAGACATCCCGCTTGCTTGGCCTGTGTTGTTAAGTGCCTGGTTTTGTAAATATTGACAGTTAGAAACCATCCCAGGAACTACCGAGCGGTGATCTGGAAGGTAATGTATATGAATATGACCAGTGATTAGGCAATGCTTGTCATTTGCTAAGATTCAGCCACTGATAAATATCACCCCATTATCTTCCTTCCTAACAGCGGCTCGTTTGCTTGCGTGTGACTCATCGTTGATGTATTATGAGGTCTGATTCAGCAAGGAAAGTTTGGTCTGCTGCGACAGAGGACAACATCCAAGGCCACCTCGGTTTTTAGGATACTAGTTTCTTAACAAGGGTGGCTTGTTAGGAAGCAAAAGTTCAAAAGTCCCCATCACTAAGAAACTAAAGGGGGTTTGGGAGGGATAAAGAGCAGAACAGTGCTTTTCACCATTCAAAGCTGATGTGCTAAAACCTACTTCTCCAGGTAGACGTACGTTCGTTGCATTCACCTGTGGACGCCTGTGGCCCCACAAGGCCGTCTCTCTCTGTTCCAGGCTACACTTTGGGGCTCGTCGGGCCTGCTCTCAGACGAATAATCTCTGCTCACACAGAAACTGGTTTTTATCTCTTGCCCTCCCTTTGTCACTACCTAAAATAAATATCGTCACCTGAATGTCTGTCGATGCTTTCTGATGGGTTTGGCTGTTTGGTTTATTGAACTTTATCATCTGCAGGAACTTCCCTCTTTGACTCACAGCCCTTTGGAATGGCCCTTGTTTATTTCCTTCATTTGCTCTGGGCTGAGGGTCTGTCCTGCCAAACCAGGGATGAACTTTTCAGTAGTTGGGCTTTGAACATGGGCCTTTGGCAGACTGGTATGCTAGATAAAAGCACTACCCTTGGCTGAAGGCAGGTGTGTATGCACATGTGTATACACACACACACACACACACACACACACACAGAGCTGTGTCCCTCTGTATAACCACTTAACACTTGCTATGCTGTCCTGTAATGAGAGCTGAGCTCCGCCTGGGCTGACCACATCAACACTGCGAAGGAAGCTTGCATCACCTTGATGTAAGCCACCTCTTGACCACTCGCTGGCTGTGTGACTTTGTGCGAGTTACTTAACTGCTCTGAGCCTCAGATTCCTTACTTGTAAATTGAGGATAATAATACCTACCCTTCAGGGCTAGCGAGAGATAACGTATTTAACCCACACGGATCATAAAAACCGTTCAGTCGACGGTCGCTGTTATCGTCTTTAGTACCAAGCCACGGTGAAAACTTGCGACAATTTTGGGGTGTTATGGGTTCGACTGTTAAGGGTCGACTGTAGCTCTGAGGTTTTATACGCATCGTATCAGCCCTTCAGGAGCTGGAGGCTTGGGAGTCCTGCCAGCCAGCGTTAGAAACAGGCATCTCCGGCCATCACTTGCGTCAGCTTTCAGGGACACTGGAGGTCACGACTGTGTGTGTGGTTAGCAGAGGCTGGCAACTTGCTGTGTCAGGAGGACACTAGGGCACCCGCCTCACCTTTGCCCCCATCACACAAGCACAGGCTGGTCTGTGTGCCGTTGGCCAAACAGCTTCACAAAGTCCTTGCTTAACCACTTGGCACTGGCTGAATGTTCTGTCCTTTTGTTCAGGTAGCTGACGCACCTGCCGAGTTGCAGGGCAGTGTTCCGGAACCTGTCGATAGTCCATATTTTTAACGGAATGTCGATGGATGAGCGATAGGAGTCCAGTCTGTGGGGACGTGTGGGGGCGGGGATGGGAGCGGAGGGGGAACTAGGGTGCTTGAATAGTGGGAAGGAAGTTCAGGTTGACAGTCATTCCGCTCGGTCCTGGTGATCAGAAGGAAACAGACTGCTCGAGCAGGAGTTCCTCCTCCAAGGGCCCTCCCTGTGGCCCCAAGCCCCCTCTCCCAGGGAGACGCTTTACACGGGGCAACGAGACGGAAAATTCTGCCCTCACGGGACTGCATTATTAACTGCGTATCTGTGGCATCAGGGCCATATGGCATGTTTGAAGGAATGGAGAGGAATTCAGTAGCGCAACATGCAGACCACGAAGGAGAGAGAATTCTCCTGCAGTGGCCACAAAGGAGGAAGGTGTGCTTCGTGGAGAAAAGGTCCTTGCCGTGACTGTGAAAGGCCAGCACACTTACACTTAATAAATGAGAGCTTCCTGGCACAAACACTTCCCGACGGTGAGAGAGGCCCTCGGCGGCCCACCCAGGAAAGGCCCCCGTGGCATGAATCCCTGAATGTCCCAGGAGGTTGGACTGTGCTTCCCTGAGAGCCCAGAGATCACCCAGCAGGGCTGGGGTCAGGGGTGTCCCCAGAGGGAGCACATGTGAGCCTCCGAGGCAGGTAGGCCAGCTTTGGCTGCCCGGAGATGAGAGCTCATCCCTCCCTTAGGGGTCTCTGCACGGTAAGCCAGCAGGGGAGCAAGTGTCCCCTCTCAGTGGCGACCAGTGGAGGCAGAGGCTAGAGGGAGGCAAGGCTGTAAAGGGACCCACTGTGACCAACTTGGAGGATATGCATGGGTTGCCCTCTATTGGATGCATCTGCTTTCAAGATACCCTAAATCCTTCAGGTCTAGGATTCTCTTCCATGGTGCCCCAAAGAGTCAACATAGCCTCAAGCTCGTTTCCACCTCCGTGAGTACTGAACGAGATGATGCTGTATAAGACACGTGCGGTATCCGGCACATGGGATGTGTTTAATACATGTCCCCTCGTGTCGTTACCGCCACATCATTACGTCAGACTCCTGGTGCGCGTTTGCACTTTAGAGGTTGGCCTTCAAACCAAATGGTTCCCTCCAGCAACCATGCCCCCACCCCAATCTTCCTCCCCCCTAAGAGAGTTTGGGCTCCTTTTTGCTTTCTTTGTGTTCTGAACAAATGAATTCCTCTTATTCATTCACTTGCTTATTCATCAGTCCTCTGAACACTTCTGCCAAAGATTTACTGTGTGCTGGGCCAGCTGTCTTGCTGAAGTGCTGCTACCTGCTTATGACACTCCCCTACACAGCACCCCCATATATACAAATGCAATGCTCTTTTTTCGGGTTCCAGGTCTAATTACTGACTAGAGAGGTGTGATCTCACTCGCTTTTTGGGTATGTGTATTTTTCCATCACCAACGTGTTTCTCGTGGGAACTTCATGCCTGCAGAGAGCATTTGGAGGCTCTGGTTTAGAGAATGTGAACCGTTCTAAGGTCCTCTGAGGCCCTTGCTGTCCAGATTAGAGGAGAGGAGGAGGGAGCCACCACCATGGTCGGGTGGGAGAGAATCAGGCCCGTTACGTACCTCGGGCCTGCTCCCCACCGGACTCGACTTGGAACCACTTTCCATTCTGTGAGGTCTGGGACAGATTTCTCCTTTATAAGAGGTGGTGGGGCAGAGACAGACAGAGTCAGGTCATTCTGGAAACCAAGTCTTCTTGCTGAGGCCACATGGCAATGAAGAGCCACATAGAGATCTGTCCACTCCACCAGCACTTCCTGTGTGGCCACCCACAGGACCCTGCCTGGAGCGTTGGTGCTGCCTGTGTTGAAAACATGTGCACAGAAACAGTTTAAAGGGGAAACAAAGATATTGCAGGCTCCGGCTACCGATGCTTACTTATCTTTGGAACCCTTGTTCTAGAGAGTTCTGTCATAACATGAGGGCAGCTGTTGCTCTCTGGAATGAGTAAAGGAAGAACAGCTCCCGATTGCGGGGGGGTGGGCTGCGGGGAGAGGTCTGGGGGAGCCGGGAGAAAGCGCACAGCAGCCCAGGCTGGGTGCCCGGATATAGTGGCCGGGGAGCAGGACGCACGCTCTCCTCTCCGGGAGTCTATTTCAGGCTGGCTGGAGACAAAAATGCGTTCTTTGCCACAGGAAGAATGCTCCCTCAGACAGAACTGCTAATCGGGCAAGATGAAGGGCTGCGGAATGTACGGCCAGGGGCGGTTACTGTTCGCTTTCCAGCAGGCTTTTTTTTTTTTCTCTCTTCCTTCACTGAGTCACATGTATTTTTGGCTTGCTAATTTGGACGGTGGCTGGGTAGCCCCCTCCCCCATAGCCTTCATTTTTGAAAAGGTGGGAACTATCTGAGCCTGCGAGCTATCTTGCAAAGCTATGAGCAGTTTTCCAGAGCTACCCTATGTCATCTGTCTCCCTGACATAAAGAGGGGAGGCGGGAGGAGTAAGAGGAGGGTGTGGACAAGGAAAGGAGGGAGGAGGGAAAGCGGAGTAAAAAGGGGGAGAGAAACATCTTGCTGACGTCAAAGAAGACCACACTCTACAGGATAACATTACTCGGGACCTCAACCGCCCACTCCCTCTAATTTACTAGAAACCAAACAGCCTGTTTTGAAACCTGTAGCCTGCAGTCTGTTATTTCGTTTGTTTGTTTTTTATTTTGGGGTTTTTTTTTTTGCTTGTTTTTTTTTTTTGTTTGTTTTTTTTGTTTTTTTGCTATTCTCTCCGGACCCAAAGGACTATTAATTGTTGGGAGTTTGAAGGCTACCTGATTCCCTGAAACAGAGGGGATTTCCACGAGTAATAATTCAGCCCGTGCTTGTGTTAGGGCGCTGGAGCTAGAGTAAATTGATCCAGCTGCTTGCAAGCTGATGGAAAAGTGCCCGGGGGAGAGGACGGCATCTGCAGCTGGGGCCGCGGCTGGCTCTGTCACGTGGCCTGGCCTGCGACCGACCGCAGGGCTGGCTCCGGCTCGCCCTCCGCCCCACCCCCTGCGCGCCCCCAGCCCGGCCCCCCACCCCCAGCGCGCCCCCTGCGCGCCCCCCTGCTCTGCCCCCCCCCCCCCCCCCCCCCCGCGCCGACTTCCCTTACACAGCAGGTGTGGCAACCTCTTTCTTGGGAAATGCAGGACACAGAGGATGATGGGGGGGGCGGCCTTATTGCCTAAGCTCCCTTAAGAGAGTCACCCTTTCGGTGCGTTGGCCGGTTGAATTATGCTTCCCAGAAGCCTCCCCTAGTTCTGTCGTCCGGACACTCAGGGCCCGTTTACAAATAAAATCGGAGCTGGCAGAGGTTACCTGTATGTAACCAGAGGCTAGAGAAATACTGATTCCACCACCCAGATGGTGGAGTTCAATCTGTTTTCTGGCCAAGGCCGCACAGTTAATTTTTATCCTAGTAAAGAATAATAAACACGGCATTAGCAACTAAATGTTTATCAATTTACAGTTCATTTCCAGCCAGATCATTTCACTCCAGCATGTTTTTACTGCTAGCTGATGCACTGGAGTGCTTTTCGTGAAACCATATGTGACTATTTAAGTCCTAGCCTCGGTAGCATTGATGTGGTGCTTTTCGCCGTAATGGGACGATATTATTTGGCTATTTCAGGCACGGTCTTCCAATATTACATTCGAATGATGAAGAAACTGCAGCGAAGAAAGTTTACATGACCGGCTGGGGATCACCCCACGGTTGGGAGATGATGCTAAACAAGGATCCCCAAGTTTTTGTTTTGCTTTTAGTCCAGTGCAAACCTGTGTGCACTGGACCATGTGCCTGAGCAGGGCTGCCTTGCTGGGGTTTCTTTTCCTCTTACAGTGAGTTCATACCAGAAGGGGCGGCAGAGCAGGGGTGAGGAACCCCGAATAGGAGGAATGCCTTATCAAGGGAGATAAACAATGAGAGTACGATTGAAGCTGAAGTCCGTGGGGCTGCCCAGACAGCCAGCCCGTCTTGCAAGTGCTTTGGCTGGTTTTGTTGGGTCAGTGGACTCACACCATTCGATGGTGTCATCTCTCGTTTATCACCAGACTGCGATAGCCAGAAACGATGCAGTGATGACAAAATGAAGGCATGGCTACACTGTGAATCATGCAGGCATTCAACCCTCCTCCCAGCTTCCTGGTTCTTCTTCCTTTGAGCGTGAAATAGAAACCTCGATGTGGCCACATGCTTCGGGGTGGATCCGAAGGGACTACTTGGGGAAAGGGAGAGAAAGGAGAGCTTACAGAGGCAGCAGTGTAGATCGGAGTGAGCCGGCCGTACATTCCGTTTCTATCCCCTCAGGAAAATAACTCACCGTTTTGAAGCCTTAGTTTTTAACCTTGTAAATTTGAGGGGATAGTAAGTCTTCTTTCAGAGGGCTAGCATACGCATCAGGCGCATGTGTACTCAGGGCTTGGCAAAGTGCTTGGGCTCTAGCAGATGCTCAAGAAATGCTCTTGATGAGCAGGGTAGGCTTGACAGGGGCTGGTAGGCAATGGGTTGAAGATACCATATTTGCAACTCCACAAATGAGGCAATGCCCCATTTCCCAATGAGCAGGTTACAAAAGTCTTGTGTGTGTGTGGTTTTTTCCCTTGGTCAGCCTGAATCTATATACTTTAATGATGCAAGAGAAAGAGTCAAATTTCTAGTTATAAGATTTATTGATTTAATTATGTGCATATATAAAATCATACACACATATATATATTTTTTAGAAACGTTGTCTTTTTTTTCAGTCATTATTCAGACTCTTCGTCATCACCTGTCTTTGTCATCACTCGAGCCCCTTTTTCAGTGATCTCACCCAGTCTTTTAAAAAAATTTTTTTTCAACGTTTATTTATTTTTTTGGGGGACAGAGAGAGACAGAGCATGAACGGGGGAGGGGCAGAGAGAGAGGGAGACAGAATCGGAAACAGGCTCCAGGCTCCGAGCCATCAGCCCAGAGCCTGACGCAGGGCTGGAACTCCCGGACCGCAAGATCGTGACCTGGCTGAAGTCGGACGCTTAACCGACTGCACCACCCAGGCGCCCCTCACCCAGTCTTTGAGAACATACCACCCTGCTTCTGCCCAAGTATCTTTGGGGTTTAGTACTTTTTGAGTCTGTGTGTTGTGGTCCCTGGAAATGTTTGCTCAAGCTCAATACCCATGCACTATTTGTGATCTCCATAAAGCTAACTTCTTGTTGTACTGCTTGTAAAGGTGATTTTAATGAGGTTGGGGCTACACAAGGGAATGTTCGTGCGTTTTAACGATGCATGCCAATGTATGAAGGGGTGAAATGACACCAGGTTTGGGATTTTCTTTAAGCTAGTTCAGCAAAGAGGGGTGTCTGACTGGCTCAATCTGTGGAGCACATGACTCTTGATCTTGGGGTTGTAGCTTCGAGCCCCACATTGGGTGTGGAGATTACTTAAAAGTAAAATTGGAAAAAAAGAGAGTTCAGCAAAGAGACAAAGACAAAAGACAAAAAAGGAACAAGTGTAGCAAATTTGGAAAAATCTAGGTTATTATTAATCTGGGTGATGGGCATATGGAACTTCATTTTACTATATGCTTTTTTGATATGTGTAAAAATTTTCATAATAAAAACATTTTTTTTTAATGAGCTTTAAAAGACTTGCTTACAATATCTAATTCTTATGGTTGGAGGCCAAACCTCCCAGAATAACTACAAAAACTGTTAAATGTGTTTTTTTTATTAAAATGGTTTAAAAAATTTTTTTTAAGTTTATTTATTTTTGAGAGACACAGAGGGAGAGAGAGAGAGAGAGAGAGCGAGAGAGAGACAGAGCGTGAGCAGGGGAGGGTCAGAGAGCGATGGAGACACAGAATCTGAGCAGGCTCCAGGCTCTGAACTGTCAGCACAGAGCCCGATGAGGGGCTCAAATCCATGAACTGCGAGATCATGACCTGAGCTGAAGTCGGTCGTGAACTGAGTCACCCAGGCGCCCCTAAATGTTTTTTATTAAAAAAAAAACAACAACAACCCAAATCATACCTCCAGGAAATCTCCATAATCATCCCAGACAACCACTGATTGAATTCCTTTCAGGGTATTTTGTTATTTAAAATAAAGAAATCAAGGGGCACCTGGATGGCTCAGTTGGTTAAGCATCAGCTCTTGATTTCGGCTCTGGTCATGATCCCAGGGTTGTGGGATCAAGCCCCACATCAGGCTCTGCGCTGACAGCACGGAGCCTGCTTGGGATTCTTTCTCTCCCTCTCTCTCTCTCTGCCCCTCCCCCACTCATATGCGCAGGTGAGCTCTCTCTCACAATAAATAAGCATTTAAAGTAAAATAAAATAAAGAAATTGAGTGAGCACTCGATAACATGAGGAACTTTTAAGAGACACAAATACAAGATGACATCTCAGATTTGCCCACGTGTGTTATTTTCCTTTGTCTTTGTTGGGGTGAGCGGATGGGGTTGGTATGGGCCCCAAACAGATAACTTTTGTAAGTGATGGGGAGCTGGCCAGGGTACCTTGTCAAAAGTACCTATTACCTAGTGCCCTTGTTGGCATCTGAGCTGGAAGGCACAGGATAGCAGGGAACATGCTGTCCTGGGAGCCGGCCTGGTGTCACAGGCCTGGGATGGGGCATCAGTCATGGTGTTAAAGGGGAGAGGCCGCATTTTCTTCGTTGGGCAACGCTTATCCCCTGGACAGAGGGCACAGAGCTATGATGTACACAGCCAAAATGAGAGGGGTTGGGGCAACTGTCCAGCGAGCTCAGTCTAAGTCAAGAGTGTTGGGGCCTCAGAGTCCTAAATAGGCACGGTCGGGAGGAATCAGAAAACTCTTCAAAATTTACATTAGTTTCATAGTGATGGCTTTTCCAAAGTGGGGGGGGGGGGGGAGAAAATACATTATTTTTAAACATTTTGGAAGGATAAGATTCCTTCCATGCAAACAGAGTGGATTATTTGCCAGAGAGTATTGAAATTAAAAAGATCTACCCAGCCTGTGTGGGAAGTCTGGAATTCTCTGGAATTCTTTTACTTTATTGTCTTCTCCCCCCACGAACGCACTGTGCCGTGCCACAGGCCAGTCACAACCTTTCAGAGAGTTACTCCTGACACTTTGTGGTATCACCTCCGTCACACTGACCATGTCATAAGAGAGAGAACCTTCCGTGTTTTGAAAGAACCTTCACTCAGACATAAAAATCACAGTGTAATGGCTGTAGAGTGACCATCTCAACATTACGGTGCGAGCAGACCGGAATGCAGACAAACAAAGTAAGAGAAACAAACGGAGAGCAGGTTCTTTGTGGCAGATGCGTGGTTTTGTGATGAGCTAAGTGTCGATTCTAACCCCCAAGGAGCGAAAAGTGTGAGGTTAGGTAAGCGTCTGCCAGATTCATTATTGCCATGTGGATTCTGTGAAGTCAGCTTATAGGTCACTGGCAGTAGCTGCCGAGTAAAGTTCACTGACTGTGCATCCGTGCCCCGATTGGGCAGTTCCTGAAAACACCGCCTGCACCACCTTCTGGAAGCCCTTTGCTACCTTCAGGTCCGCACCGTGAGGGCGGATGCTTCTAGCACGGGAGCCCTGGATGAATTCTGCAGGCGTTGCTTGAGAAACGCCAAGTGGCCACTGGCCAGGGTCTAAGTTAAACCAGGAGATGGCTATCAACTCAAGTTGTTGGGTTTGGCACGTCTTTCTCGAGCTGCTGTGCGGAGCAGGAAAGAGAGACGTTTGTTTGTGGCCTTCGTTCATCAGTTCTATAGTGCACGCTTTAATCTGAACCTTTTATTTGCTCAAGGGAAAAACAAGTCGGACTTGCCCACCGCGGAGGATTTCAATTGGACGGGCCCATGGAGTCCTCCACCCACACGTTTTTACATCTATTTTCCAGCAACCTCATCAAGTGGTTTGGGATGCCTTCTGGTTGTGTTAAAAACTTTCCAATAGATTTGCTGCGCGTCCTGTGATAAATATAATCGTTTCCCCATGAATCATGATGAGTTTGTACGGTACGCTTACGCGCACGCGCACGCGTGTTTGCATGAAAAATAGTGTGGCTGTGTTAGGGAACGCTGATCTGGCTGCAAAGCCGTTACCGTTGGGTTTTCTTCAGTGTGGTTACCCTTCCTTCTGGTCGGTGAATAAATATCGTTTGGACAAGGTCTGGCTCGGACGCTCTAACCGTAAAGCTTAATGTGTAACTAGTATGTTTTTCTTCTGTGTCAGCAGTTGGCAACACGATACGGTAAATAAGGATTCTGGTGAGTAAATGGATGTCTGTAGCGAGAGGAGGGGAAGGCTGGAGCAGGCAGTTTTGAAATTCATGCCAGGGGTTGCTACAAGTGATAAGGTAATTTGAGTAACCTGTAAGACCTGTGGATTCACAGGTTTCAAAAACAGGAAAGTCTCTTGTTTAAAAACCCTCTAAAGCAACATGTGGGCTTAGAAAAGAAGCTGGCTTGTGGTTAGGTGATTGTACTTCCTTATTGATATAATGGCTGGCGACGCAAGGCCTCCTGGGATTGCAGTGCTGTGACCACAGGCCCGACAGTTACCCTGACCGGGTTCTGAAACAGGCCCGGGGCTTTCTGGACGGATGAGAAGTCTAAAAATTTCCCTTTTCATTTCCTCTCTTGTGTGACTTTGTCTTTTTTTTTTTTTTTTTTTTTTTAAACCTGGTAATTGAAAAGGGAATTTTGCCTGTGCTCTGAAGGAGTTTATCTTGACTGAGTTGCTTCTCCCCTACTCCTCAAAAATCCCACCCTGAAAACCCCAAGCTAAAAAAAAAAAAAAATTCATCCATTCTCGCGGATTTTTCAGTGAGTCTATGTTTGATTAATCTGCTTTGAGGCTGGGTTCAGAACAAGCAGATCTTTGAAAAGGGTATGAATTTTGAAAAACACTCCGGAACTTGTCTGTATCCTCAACCTTCTGGGTGTTTCAAGCCCAGCGAATGCTGCGTCCTTCCGGAAACCTAACCCTCGCACAGCCAGCCGGGAGGCTCGATTGGGTAAATGCTCCCAGGACTCATGCTCGCGTTCTGAAACACGAAAACAGATGCCATTCCTGGGTGACACAGCTAACCGACCACGGCATGGAGAGTTCCACCGGCTAGATGTGCGGGGCTGTGCTAGGCCTTGAAACACGCTGCATGCGAACCGAACTTGAGAAAGTGTTCTCCTGTCTGCTCTGGAGAGGGTTCGGGTGGGACAGCTTGGTGGGCTGAACGTGCTTTGAGGTGGTTGCTACTCTTGCTGTCTGTCCTGGGGAGACCTAGAGGGCAAAGAGGTGGAACCCACTTCTCCACCCAAACTCCTCCCAGAATCCTTATGGCTGCATTCTCCTTTACACATCTTACATATGTTTGTAAGCAAACACATATGCGCGTGTCTGTGTACCTATGTATATGTTTGTGTATACGTATATGTACGTGCATACATATATACGCACACACATCGGCGTGTTTTCTATGCTATTTAGGCCAGCCCACGAGTCCCTTTTATTTTTACGCAAATTCAAAGAAGATAACGTAAGGAAGAAGTGTATATTTTCACGTTCCAGGAAATTACCAGTCTAACGTGCTGATTCTCACCAAACGATCCCCTCATAGTGATTCCCTCGTCTTGGCTCTGACGATCTGCCTGGGATGAATGCGTGTCAGACTTTACTGCTCTCTTTTTGGTAAGCCCGAAGAATCTGCCCAATCGTGTCACTGAGGCCACAAGGAAATGTCATCCTGCTAAGCGTGGGAGCTAACACCTGCCCAATGTTAAGGTTGTAGTGAGAGCAAGAACCGTTTTCTGCGTTATGCATATCTATGGTGTGTGTGTGTGTGTGTGTGTGTGCGCATGGGTACTGAATGTGAGTGTGTCTGCTTTGTATTGCACGTACCGTGTGTGTGGATGGGTACCGTGTGTGTGCGTGAGTACCATGTGTATGTAACCGTGCGTGCACGTGCTGTGTGTGTACACGAGCACTGGGCACGTGTGCGAGTGTGCACGTGTACCGTCCGTGTGCATGCAAGTGCACACGTGCATGTATACTGTGTGCGTGACACACGGGCTGTCACAGAGCCATGGGGGCGGTGATGCGGAGGAGGCCGGTGTGGGGCAGGTCGATCACTTCAGAGCTTTTCTTTTGCTTTGTTGCCCTGTTACAGAAGCCTGAAGACAGGTAAAGCGTGTATCCCATTTCTCCTTCCCACCTGCCCCTCAAGCGAGTTCTGTGTGACTCTCTTTTAACTTCAGCCTCAGGAGAAAGGCGAGCATTTTGGAATTGAGAACACGGAGCAAGGATTCGACACCGCACCGTTCTCTTTTGCTCTGCGTGTGTGTGTCTGTGTGTTTCTCGTGTGTCCAAAAGACAGAGAGGAGAAGCCAAAAAAAGGCAAAACAGGGGCTCGGATTGGAAAGACAGTATAAGTTTGTATTCATAAAATAAGACTTTTATTCCTCTACCCAGGACTCTGCCCCAATTTCCTGTCACTAACCTCGGTGTCAGTGCTGACCCACTTCTGGCTATTTTTATTTGTTCCTTGAAAATCCTTGCTGCGTGATTAAAGTTTACTCTCGTCAACTTTGTTCTGACCCTCCCTGCCATCTGGGTCCAAAAGTGCAGCCCTTCCCACCTCGCTCCCTGTAATGACGGGTGAGTTCAGAGCCAAGGAACAGCAGGGTTTTACTGGCGATGTGCCAAATCAGCGACCCCTTTCCCTGCTTCCAGAGCTGGCAGCGAGGAGCTCCTGCCTGCTCGTGGAGCGTCGCTGCCTGTGTCTTCGCCTTTTGTCTGGTTTTCCTCTCGGGAGCACGCACAGTCCCCCCCCTCCACCCGGCGACAGCATCTCCGTGTCCCAGCACTGCGGGGGGCTCTCACCCCCCCGGGGACAGCGAGTGTGCGGGCACTTATCTAGGATTACAACCTGAGTCAACAGTGGGACCAGGAAGTGGACTCAGGGTCCAGCATCGTATGGAAAGCTGGGTGTATTTACTTTTCTCTCAAAGCAAACTTTGATTTACTCTTTAATAAGTCACCGCTGAGGATATAATTCTAGAAAACCCAAGTTCCCATGTTGATAACAGAGGAGAGGAAACAGTGAGTCTTTGCATTTTTCCAGCTTTATCATTAACCCCAGGTGTGGAAACTCATTTGCTTTAGAAGGATTCGTTTCCAAGTTTTCAAGAAGGTGATCATTCTCCATCGATGAGGTATTTTGGGCATCCTTAGCTGAAAGGCATTATAAACGCGGTAGCCCATGGCACCCTGGAGGAGCTGTGTGACTGACTAACCGGTGACCTTGACTTCGGACAGGTTAACGTCTTGGCTCTGTCACTCCCCGTGTCACCTGGGGAATCTCTTCACTTCGTTGGCCTCAGTTTCCTCATCGGTAAAATGGAGATAAAAAGTGGTCCCCCTCAGAAGGTGGGATTCAGGAAGGATTCAGGAAGGAGACGTACGTGAAGGGTCAGAAGGGAGAGTGGAATAAAGGAGATGCTTAGTATTCAAGCTGTTGGGATTACGTATGACTTAAGTCATTTTGATTGTGTGGAGTAAAGCTTCTCATTTTGCTTTCCAGAAGTTTCTCGAGGAAGTCACCTGTCCAAGGTACAACATGTGATTTCATCCTCCGTGCTTTCCCTGTTTGCTTCCACATGAGTGGATGGAGCAGAAGGGCTAGAATAAAAGAATGTTCTTACCTCACCGCTGATGGGGACGCGGGTCCTGGGAGTGGTTGGGGTGAAAGTTTCCTCTCCTTATGGTCAGTACTTCCTCATTAAATGTGGTGAGCTGCAAACAAAGGAAAAAAAAAAACCAAGAAGAAACAGGAGGCCCCCAGGACCCTTCTCATATGTCTGTGATGATCTCTGCAGAGGAGTCATTTCTTTGCTTGCCCAATGGGCCCAAAAATAACTTGCAGGGAGAAGGAGAGCACCCTTTTCTTGAGTTCTCACGAGCTTCTCTCCCGACAGCTCCTGTAGCAGAGATGTGAGCAGGAGTGCATATCGCTCTTTGTGATAAGAGCATCAGGAGCAGAAAGGGGGGGCACCCGGGAGATGAGGGGTGCGGGGGTGGGTGTGCCATGAGGGGTGCACTCTCTCGAGAGCTTACCGCTTTTGAAATCTCTAATTGCCATGCACCGGTGGTTCTGAACTCTGTCAGTGATAGAATCCTCCTTCCGCAGGGCGGCCATTCCTCCTGTGCACTGGGTGAGCCGGGGTAGAAGGGAGACAGCGTGGCCCAAAGTTAAAGGAGCCTCAGACATTTCTTTCCTCCAAAAGAGGCTGGAGAAGCCAAGTGTTCAGGCATTCTTTGGGGGTCGAAAGAGTGATGACAGACGGGGAGAGACGTGTCCGTAGACAGTGTAGTGAGATGTCCCCTGCCTCTGCTTGTGACCCCCAGCAGCCCACGAGGCGGGCCTGGGAGTGGAGCCACCACGGGGCTGCTCTGGACTGGGCTGGGCTTGGGTTGGAGACAAGCTGGTAATCGGACCTTCGAGCAAAGCTGGAGGTTGAGGGTGTGACAGAGACCGGTAGCATTCCTGTATGTAAAGACTCCTTCCCCTTGGGCCCTGACCTGGAGATGGGTGCTTCCTTCTGCCCTGCTCCGCTGCCATTTCTGGTGGAAACAGCTGGAAAGACTCCTGCTTACCAACAGCGGGGCTCCTTTAGCTCCCACTGCTACCTGGTGACACGCACAGAATGGTGCTCGTTCAACAGATGAGGAGACGGAACCTCCCCAGTATCACCCCGCTGGGAAGTGATGGGTCTGGAATTGTCTGCCACACCCTGGCCTCTCTGCCTCCAAGGCTGAGGAGACCCTGAGGAAGCCATCGTTTCTTTCCAGTGTTTTGCAAGGCTGGGTGCAACATCGTCTTGGGGAGAGTACACGGGGCTCCCCTTAAGCTCACCAGGCCAGCTTATCATGATGCAGCACAACTGAAGACATCACCTTTGTGTTCTTGAAGGACACAGAGCCAAATAAATAGACCCTCAACAAGCTGGGGCTGTTTCCAGAGGGGCTGGGTTCCCATGAATGGCAAGACTCGTACAGGGCGGTGGAACAGATTTTGAGAGAGCAGTTTGCTTCGAAGGTGACCTTGGAGGCACATGGCCTTTATCGGTTTTCCGGAATCCTTGCGCAGAGGCAGGCCTGACCGTGGGCCCCTGCTGGCAGAAGTGCCTCCTTGTCGTGAGGGCTTTTGGGCTGTGGAAGAACTTGAGAGAGACTCTCACCACCCTCTCTGTGCTCAGGATTTGCTCATCCCTCCCCACCTACTTCCCAAGCACAGAGGAAGCCTCAGAAAACGAGGGAAGTGTCTTACACGGAGTCCACTTGAGTTGGTAGAATCCAGTGTGATGCAAGACCCCATGTTTGAACTCATCGAGGCCTGTCTGCCAGGTTCGTTGAGCCCCAGGCGCCTGGAGGGCCCCTGAGCACTGGGCCAACCGATGGATAGGCTAGCGTGAGGCTACGGCCGGGGCCAGGTCCCCACCGAGGGGAGGAAGCCAGGAGCCCCGGTGCTAGGCCTCGTGTGATCTCCGGGCAACATTCGGCGGTTCTGCTTTGGGCCCGGCCTCCCTGAGTCGGAGAGAGGAATCTTCCTTAGCGAAGGAAGACCTGGCCTGTCGGGTTATTTGTGGCTCTCTTCTTGCCTGCCTTTGTTCCGCGGATCGGTGTGCATAAAAGGCTGGCTGGGCCGGCGAGAAGTGCCCATCAGTGACTCGAACAGGAAATTGGAAATCGGACACCGAGGGTCTACCCCCACCCTGCCTCTGACTCACGCTTAAACAAACCCAACACCCGCCCTGACCTCTGCCCCCTCCATCTGTGGCCGGCCAGGCCTGACAGCAGCCCCATCTCCCCACCAGGGGAACGCTTCCAGAAGTCCAGCACTGGGCCAGCTTGCTGTGGGAGAGAATCCCTCAGGTGTCCACATGAAGGCCGTGGATGCAGTCTCTCTCTCTCTCTCTCTCTCTCTCTGTCTCTCGCCCGCTCTCTTTTTGTCTTCAACAAAGTGAATTCTTAAATTTTCATCCATTATATTCATCAACACAGCGAGATGGAACATTTGGCAAAATTATTTTAAGTAGCACTCCAACCTGTGATCGTAATTTCAAATCGAGGAATTTGCTGAGCAGCCGTGGGAAGAACAAAGGGCCAGAGGGGGAGGGGAGGCAGGTTGTGCGCACGCGGACGGGGAACTGGCCTGCTCCGGCCTGCAGTGTGTCTACACTGGGCGGGGTAGGACTGCAGTTTCCATCTGCTGAACACACGGCACGAACCACTTAAAACTAGGTACGCGGAGCAGAGGATTGCGATTCAGTTTAATACGATGGGCCGAAAGCTTCACCCAGGAGTGAGACCGGCCTGGCCTCGAATCTTCAAGCCCCGCCACTCACCAGCCTCCGCTGGGTCACCTGTAAAATGGGAACAATCACTGTAACCACATCTTCGGGACCATTATGACATATATTCCTTTAGCTGGCCAGTTACTAGCACGTAGTAAGTGTTCAAAATGCTATTACTGTCGCCGACATGCAGAAACGGACAATTTCCGAGCTTCGTCTTTGCAACTGACTCGTTCAGCAAACATCTGTTGAGCACCTATTATGCTCCAGCAGTGGGGCTGGGTGTTGTAGGAGTACAAACATGTAAAGCATAGGCATTAATATGCTACTAGATAAATAATGATATTTCTGTTGAGTTGAAAATGACTCCCAAGAATATTTAATTCGTTTACAAAGAATCTTTCCTTTTTTTTTTTTTTTTAAACATTTCTTTATTTCTGAGAGACCGAGAGAGACGGAGCACAAGCAGAGGAGGGACAGAGAGAGAGGGAGACAGAGGATCCGAAGCAGGCTCTGCACTGACAGCAGCGAGGCTGATGCGGGGTTCGAATCCACGAACCGTGAGATCATGACCTGGGCCGAAGTCACACGCTTAACAGACTGAGCCACCCAGGTGCCCCTACAAAGAATCTTTCTTAAGAGATGGTCTAGCAGAAACAATTCAGAAAAAAATGTATGGAGTTAAAAAAAAAAAAAAGCTGTCTTATTTCGAATTGTTTTTGAACTCCTTGCTTTTCAATAAAACTATGATCTAAATGAACGCAATTTCTTAAAATAAGCCCTGCTTCATACCTGAGAACTTCAAGCAGCTAATTCGCAGATAATCAGACCTATTTGCAAACAATCTGAATTGTCTAAGTGCCTTCCCAAGAGTGCCCCGCGTGTGCTCAGAAAGACTGTCATTTGTCAGGATTACCCAGTTCTGCTAAATTATGGTTTTGAGAATCTGAAGTAATCTAGTCCAACCTCTTGTCCTTTGAATAGTATTTCTGAGAGATACTAGATAAGCTTGTGCGCAAATTCTGTGAGGAAAGGAGAAGGTGGGTACCTTGCAGGGTTGAATAGCTCGAGAGGGAGATTAATTTAAATTTGCGTAGCCATGGAAAGGATAAAAAGGCTTTTTGTTGTTTTTTGCTTTCATCTTGCTCCCCATTTCTGTTGGCTGGTCTTGCTTTGACTCCTGTCTGTCTCTTCCCTTTTACCCTGAGCTGCCGCATGCCCTCTGCCCCAGGGGGAACAGCCATAGAGCCCTGGTCACCGTTGGGTGGCCAAGCGTACCCTGCTTTGGAAGTTGAGAGCCAACATTCAGTTTATTGTTCCTTGCCCTGTTCTCTGGGGTGGTTCAACCAGACTCTGCTTTCTTGGAAAACAACAGTGAACTTTGTTCAGCCAGAGCCTTATTTCCCAAATTCTGATATTTGCTCACTGGCCCTCCTCCCTCCAGCTGTTCCCAACTGCTGACCACTTCTTACGCGCGCGGCTAGCTGCTTCCGCTGTTCTGGCTCTTCTTGGAAGGCAGCCATCAGGGGCCAAGGCAGATGTTGCTTGTGGCCTTGGCTTGTGGTCCGAATCCATGACTGCATCATTTGGAAAGTGTGTGTGTGTGCGTGTGACTTTGAAACCAAAGGGCTAAAAGCAGAGCTTTTAATGAGCAGAGCAGCTCCATGAAAAACGTGCAGTTGCTTTATGGCTTCTGGTTGCCTGTGGAATTGTTAGAATAAAAAAAAAGCAAGTCAAGAGCAGCTAAAGTAAAAAGAGAAAAGGGAAAGGTTTATTTTTGGAGCTCTTGAATTCAGAAGCTCCTTCTGACTTCCCCACTTCCCCTGACTTGGCTTTGGTCTCATGGGCGCTTCGAGTGTCTGGCCTTTGTCTCAGCCCTCCGTCCCAGGGACCCTCTGGCTCTCTGGGTCTTGGAGTGGGATGTCACCCAGCCTCCTTCCACGCTGTCCGATGGCTGCTCACTGGCTGGGTCCTGCGAGGTGCTGCAGAAAGGCATGCCCTAGCTTGGACTGAATTCTGAGTGGCTCATGCTCTTGTCTCAAAGCACCTAGACCTCATCTGGAGTGTAAAACGGCCTTTGTTTGGCCTGAGTGATATGTGGTATAATTTGGTTTAGTTATCAACATTTAAGAAACAGGAGGTCACAGGAAATACAGATTTTTTAGTTCAGCCTGAAGTTGGGGAGGGGCAAGACTGGATCTTCGCTCTCTCTCGAACCGAGTGGTAGCTGCCCTTCCTGACATGTGCAACGCGTTCTCCACTTGGCCACACTCTCTCCAGCAACAAGGAGTATCTTTCAGGACATAGACTGGTATTAGATGCCATTGACCCATGGGCTTCTTCCCTTCCACACCCCTCCCCAACCTGAATCATTCATGAAGGGTCTGCCTGATTCTCCTGGACTTTGAGTTTGCTGTCCGTGTTCAGTGGAGTGTGATTCACATGCTCCCCCTTGTCTCTAATAGACTCCAGGCCCCCCACATTCTTCTTGCTTCCCTTCTGCCCCCCTTCCCTCTCTCCTTCCTTCCTCCTCTTCCCTCCCTACTCTCTCTCTCTCTCAGTCTCTCTCTCACTTCTTAAACTATAAAACACACCTACAGAAAAGCGTTCACAGCAAAGACCTGTAACTCGATTTATCACTGAGTCAACACTGGTGTCGTTACCAGGTCAACAGATAGGACTGTAGGGTACTCTAGAAGCTCTCTCTGCTCCCTCCCTGCCATGCCCTCCCCACCATAGGTAACCAATATTCTGACCTCCATGGTAAAACACCCTTAGTTTTCTGTAGAATTTTACCAGCAAAATATACGTTCAATGCTAGAGTTTAGTTTTGCCTGTTTTTACAACTTCATGTAAACGTAACTCTACAGCATGTATTCTTTCATGCATGGCTCCTTCCACTCAACATTAGACTTGTGTAATTCACCCCAGTTGTTGTTGATAGCTGTAGTCTATAAATTTTCATCGCAAGATTGTGTTACCTTTTATAAGTGTGATGCAGTTTTGTCTTTTTGTTCTACTCTTGATGGACATTTGGGTTGTTCCCAGTTTAGAGCTAGTACAGACGGTGTTGCTATGAGCATTCTTATGCGTGTAGACTGGTGCATGTATGCATTTCTGACAATATTACCTCCAAGCCTGGGGTTTTTCCTGTGGACAGGTTTTAAATTATGGATTTAATTAGTTGAAGAATTATTTGACTAGATAAGATTCATATCTCTTGTGCTCATTTTGATAAATTGAGTTTTTTAGGATTTTAGTATTTATCTAAATTTTCAAGTGTAATGGCATGACATTGTTTACAATATTTTCTTACAATTTTTAACAACGGTGGGCTCTGTTGTGATGTCTCCTTTTCATACCTGATAGTGATTATGTTTATCTTTTCTTTCTTTTCCCCCCTTGCTCGATTCTGCTGAGGTTTTGGGTTTTAAAATCAATTTAATACTTTTTCCACAGAATCAAACTTTTGATTTTGTTGGTATTTCCTATTGTATATTTGTTTTCTAGTTCATGAAATTCTGCATTTATCTTTCTTTTCTTTTTTTCCTTTGGGTTCAATTTTCAGTGCTTTTTCTAATTTCTTGAGATGATGGGTTAGTTCTTTGATTTTAAACTTTTATTATAATCTCATATATGCAAGTAAGATTATAAATAATCATCTAAACATAGCTTTAACCTTATCCTATGAGTTTCAACATGTAATATTTTCATTATCATTCAGTTAAGATATGTTTAAATTTTCTTTGATTTCCTATGGGTACTTTAGGAACATTCCTGAATTTTCCCATACATGAGAGTTTTCTCATCATATTTCTATTATTAATTTCAAGCCTAATCATAATGTAGTTAGAGAGTATATTTTGTATAATTTCAGTCACTTGATATTTGTTAAGACTTGCTTTGTGGCTCAGCATACAGTTGACGTTTGAAACTTCCTTGTGTTCTTGAAGAGAAGGTATACAGTTAGTAGTTGTGAGCTCAGTATTCTACTGCATCCATTAGGTTATAGTTGCTGATTGTATTGTTGGAATCTTCTATATCCTTCGTGACTCGTTGTCTATTTGTTCTATTAGATATTCAGAGAGGTGTGTTAAATTCTCCCATTAAGACTGTGGATTTGCTGTGTGTGTATATGTGGTGGTTTTTGCTTTATGTGTTTTGAGTTATTAGGTATATATAATTTTTGAATGCTATAACTTCAATTCACTTTTTGAACTGAAACTTTTATCACCATGAAATGTCTTCTTTATTTCTAGTGATAATTTTTACTTTACATTCTATTTTGATAAATAATATAGGTACTCCTATTTTACATTGGATGTATTTTTCCATCTCTTTACCTATGTCTATTCTGTATCCTTAAGTGTCATAAGCTTCTCTCATAAACGTTATACAATTAAAAAAATTAATCCAGTCCGACAATTTTTTCTTTTAATTGGTGCATTTAGTCTGTTTATATTTACTAATGAAATTTAATTTACATTTAATTTAATGTAATTTCTGGTATATTTGGATTTATTTATTATTATTAAAAAAAATTTTTTTTTCAACATTTATTTATTTTTGGGACAGAGAGAGACAGAGCATGAACGGGGGAGGGGCAGAGAGAGAGGGAGACACAGAATCGGAAACAGGCTCCAGGCTCTGAGCCATCAGCCCAGAGCCCGACGCGGGGCTCGAACTCCCGGACCGCGAGATTGTGACCTGGCTGAAGTCGGACGCTTAACCGATTGCACCACCCGGGCACCCCTGGTATATTTGGATTTAAATCGACCATGCTATTAAGTATGGTATTAATATGATATTCCATTTGTTCCACCTATATCCCATATTTATGTTTCTCTCACTTTATTGCTTCTTTTGGATTGGTTATTTTTTAATATTCCATTTCCTTTCTCTATGACTTTGGAAATTGCATATTCTTTTACTATTCTTCTGGAGGTTGGCCCCAGGATTGCAGCATCACCTCTTGTGTTATTAAGGTCTAATCTTAATTGGTTTTATGCTCTTCTCAGGCATTTCAAGGACTCTGGAACACTCTAACTCCATTTGCCCCCTCCCAAATTATTTTATTATTTTTAATAATTTTTGTTTTTACAATTATTCATTTTTGAGAAACAGAGTGAGACAAAGTATGAGCAGAGGAGGGGCAGAGAGCGAAGGAGACACAGAATCCCAAGCAGGCTCCAGGCTCCAAGCAAGTGGTCAGCATAGAGCCCGACGCGGGGCTCGAACCCACGAACTGCGAGATCATGACCTGAGCCGAAGTCGGACTCTCAACCGACTGAGCCACCCGGGCGCCCCCGAATTATTTTATATTATTGTTGCCATGCATTTTAAGTGATACGTATTTCAAATCCAACAATTTTTAAGATCATTTTATATAGCCACTATCTGTTTATATTTACCTATATACTTGCTATTTTCTATGCATTTCTTTCTTTCTTGCATCTCTGACTTCCTACTTGGGACTATTTTCCTTTGACCCAAAGAACAGTCTTTAATATTTCCTTTGGGGTGAGTGACAAGTATTCTTAGTTTTGATTTCTAATTATCTTTAGCTGACCCTCTTGAAGGATATTTTTGTTGAGCATAAAGTTCTAGGTTGACCGTTTTTTTACTTTTAGCCTGTTAAAACTATTCCATTATCTTCTAGCTTTCATTGTTTCAATTGAGAAGTCTGCTGTAAGTCTCATTGTTGCACCTTTGACCATAACCTGTTCCTTATTCTTTGACTTCTTGTAATATGTTTCTCTTTGCTTTAGTTTTCAGCAATTTTATTATGATTCGCCAAGGTGTAGATTTCTTTATATTTCTCCTGGTTGGGTTTTTTAAAGGTCTCCTTTAATCTAGCTTTATGTATTTAGTTAGTTTTGGAAAAGTCTCAGTCATTACCTCTTCAAATATTACTTTTTTCCCATTCTCTCGCGACTCTTTTTTTAGGATTCCAATTATATGTGTATTAGACTTTCTCATTCATATTATTTCTCTCTTACCCTCTCTCTTGTATTTTCCCTCCTTCAATCCTCTATACTTCATATTTTGTGCACTTCAGCTTTGTCTGGTGTACTCTGAAATCCATCCATGACCTCTTAACTTTGTTGCTTATATGTTTTTAATTCTAGAGGTTTTATTAATTTCTTTTTCATGGCTTCTAATTCTTTTCTGAAATTCTCAATTTTGTCTTGTATCTCCTCAAACATAATAAGCACACTTATTTTAAAGCCTGTGTCTGATAACATCGATATCTGGCAACCCTATGAGTTTGTTTCTGTTGTCCACTATTCTGCTGGTTTTTATTCATGTTACCTTCTTAAGAAGCCATTTTTGCTTTTTATAGTGTATGTACTTGCAAAACTAATTGTAGAAATAATTTGAGGCCTCGGATGATACCTTCCTCTAGGGAGGATTTCCTTTCCTTTTTCAGGAGCCTGAGAGCACTAGCACCCTGGGATTAATGTAACCCAATTTTGTGAATTGAAAATGATTTGAAGGTCTGCACTGTCTTCAAAGGCCTGATTATTTCTGGTTAGTATTTCCTCCTATGGTGCCATCCTTCAGTGTCCCATCCTAAAGATAAGGATTTTCCTGGGACATCCAACTTGGCAGGCTCTGGACTCCAATTTCTGATTCCTTAGCCGTATGATCCTGTCAAAAGTTCTACTCAGCCTCTTAGGCCCCCTGCTGCCTGGTCTGGAGTTGGCTAACAGTCCAGAGGAAGGGCATCTTGAAGCTTTGGGTTTACCTTCTGGACCTCCATCTCCCCTAGCTCTTGGCTTGCTAATTCTTCACTCTTGTGTTAGCCATCTGTTGCCTCCAGACAGATGATTTGATTTTTAGGTTTTGTGTACCTTGCGTGTTTGTCTTCACGGAGAAGACTGGGTGTGAATTACCTAGTCTCCCATGGTCCTCTTCCAATTTCTCCTCATCGTCAGACTTTTTCTTTCTCTTTTCTTCCCCTTCACATCTCAGGGAAAGAAATGTTCCTTCTTTTTTTCTAAACCAAGCCCTTATTTGTGTTACGTGGTCTTCTTTCTCTCAATACTTGTGTAGAATCATAAAGCGTCTTCCACCTCTCCCTTGATGCTGGGCGTTCCCCTACGGGCATGCGCAACTATCCTCTATACAAAAAAATAAAGGCCGTGCTACATCTGAACCTAAACTCTGCAGTTCTGGCCAATCACCAGACCCTGTGGAGCTATTTTTGATGATAACTCTTGCTAGAACAGTGTCTCAGTTCCTTTTTTCCAGAATAACGTTGACAAGTCTGCTCAAATTAGTGTTCCCATCTTGATTGATTCACTTGGCCAGAATACGTTTACAAATCAGTGGAGAATAGTGGAGGAGGGTTGGAGAAAAGAAGATGTAATGTTTTAAGTTATGCGGTCCAGCATGTAATTTTTTTCCATAAAAGTTTTCTCTCCCTTGCTCCTGCTATTTCCCTCTGCTCCCTTTTAGCATCAGAGTTTTTAATTTTTTTTTTCAACGTTTTAATTTATTTTTGGGACAGAGAGAGACAGAGCATGAACAGGGGAGGGGCAGAGAGAGAGGGAGACACAGAATTGGAAACAGGCTCCAGGCTCCGAGCCATCAGCCCAGAGCCCGACGCGGGGCTCGAACTCGCGGACCGCGAGATCGTGACCGGGCTGAAGTCGGACGCTCAACCGACTGCGCCACCCAGGCGCCCCATTAGCATCAGAGTTTTAAAAAGAGTGATCCATTCCTGCAGTTCCCCAAACATATATTTTTATTTAAAGGTCACCAAAACATCCCAGCTGCCCACCCAGTGACCTTTTCTTGGTCCAAAGTCTCCTTGATCTTTTTGCAGGATTTGTCATGGTTTCTGCCTCTTTCTCTTAAATTCTCTCCTCCTTCAGGTTCTGGGATGTTTGACTTTTTTTAGCTCCCCCGACTGCTCATTCTTTTTTCATGTTTCATTCCTTTGTTCTATTTCCTAAAGGTAGAATTTCTTAAAGATTCCTGGCCCTCTTCTCTTCTTTCCTCTTCTCACTTCTTTGCATCACAGACTTTGCCTTTGTAAACTTATGGCACCCCTCTTGTACAGGACACCCCTGATCTAAATATCTGGCCCAAGCTTCTCTACAGGTTTCCAGTTTTGCATTTCTGAATGACTGTCAGTGTCTTCTCTCTGCATGTCCTAGAGGTCCCACAAAAATATTTTTAAAACTGAGCTCATAATTTCTACCCATAAACTTCCTCTTCCTTCGAGCTCCCCATTCACCATTCGTGTACTATGACTGCAGCCCAACACCCACTGCTCCTTTTACAATCAGTGCCCTTCCCTTCATTTCAACCTGTGCAAATCCCACGTAGCTTCGGAGGACCAGTTCAATGCTCCCTCTTTCAAGCAACCGTCGAGTAATGTGGAAAAGAGTATGGAATTCGGCAGCGGGAGATAATGGTGCAAATCCAGGCTCTGTTACCAACGTTTTTGCCACATATTTTTCTCATCCGTAAAAATGGGAATAGGAACGACTAATCCACAGGTTATGGAAAAGATGAGATGAGCTGTTTGTGAATATATTCTGTTTCTTCTACTTGCCCCTTAAGAGCAAGATTCATTTCTCATTATGTAGCTCAGGTACTTATTAAATAGCTAAAAAGGAATGGGTTAATATCGCAGAGTTTGCCAAACAACATGGTGCCGATGTCAGCATTTTATTCGTTAGTTAAAAAGGTCAAACCCACTTCATTTTGTTCATTGGAACGTTACGTGATTCTATACCGTCACTACTTGGATACTTTTATTTCTATCCAATTGAGCTGCTTGATTTAATGTCAAGTGTCCGCGAAGATAGGTGAAATCATCGTGGGCCCTTAGAGCCACCGGAGCCTCCATCTGTTGTCGCCTTCACAAGTGCGAGGAAGTTTGGATAATTGTCTAGAGGGTTGAATGGTGTAGATCACTGGCCCTGGCTGGAAGTGTTCCCACATCCCATCACCTCTTTTTATTCTTGCTTAATTTATCCAGATAATTGCTTCAGCTCTTCGCTTCTCCTGATCTTTGTCAGATAGCCGATTGGGTCCGGGCTGCCATCTGTTCACACTCCCCTACTCTCATTTCTCTTTTTGACCTTCTTTCCTCCTCCTTAAAGGTGGGTGAAGCTGGCTTTGGAAAGCCAGCCCTTCGCTAGGAAGTGGCCCTTCTCCAAGAGTTCCTCGGGCCCAGTACACCTGTCTGCCGGGGTGGGTGCGCCAAGCGCTCGTCTCCCGCCTGGCCTAGCGGATACAGCTGAACACGTTTGGCAGAAGCTCCAGCAATTTGGTTATTCATTTTCTGCTCTCAGCTGAGTGTAGACCACCTGGTCGGATCTTGGCTCACCCAGTTCCTGGTTCCCTTGGCTGGCAGCGTCTGGCAGGCATTCCAGCTTAGCTCCTTTCTGCTTTGCCCACTCTCCACTCTTAGGTAAGGCCTTTAAGGGACTTTGACGGAGGTGAGGTGAGGTATGAGCATGCATGGTGGAATTGTCATATGATAACCGGGAGGTTTCACAGAACAAAGTTTCCTGGTCACGGCCAGTCTAGCAGGCTGAATAATGGCCCTAAATATATCAGGCCCTGGTCCTTGTAATGGGTAAATGTCAACCTTATTTTGAAAAAAAAGTACTCTGCAGATATGACTAAGTTAAGGATCTTCAGATGGAGAGATTATGGATTGTCTGGGTGATCCCTGATGCCTCGGCAGGTGTCCTTATAAAAGAAGTGCAAAGGGAGGTTACCCACACACGCGCGCACACACACGTGCACACGCGTGCGTGCACGCGTGCATACACAAGAGAAAAGGCAATGGAAAACTGGAGGCAAAAACTGGAGTGACGTGGCTGTAAGCCAGTGTCAGTGGCCACCAGAAGCTGGAAGAGGCGAGGAACGGATTCTCCCCTAGAGCCTCCCCAGGGGCCATGATCCTGTTTATGCCTTGACTTTGGCCCAATGGTACTCATTTGGACTTTGGACCTCAGAAGAGCGAGAGAATTAAACGAATAATTTTAAGCTGGAAAGCGTGTGGCGGTTTGTGACAGCAGCCTCTTAGGAACAGAGCATAGCCAGTGACGATGATGCAGAGGGGAGCCCTGTAGCATCACTTCTAGGTTGGAGGCCCCCTTCCTGCAAACCCATATCTGGGGTGCTCCAGATGCCATGTCATAGTAAGTCAGCAGATATTTATCGAGCAATGCTTTGATCGGTGCTCACCTGCAGAGCCACAGAAACCACCCCAGTGAGTGTAAGCAGGAGGTTGATTGCAAGGCATTAGAACACTAGCAAAAGACTCAGGATGGAGGTCGCGGGCTGAGCTGTTGGGGACGAATCCACTAGGAGATGCTGATGCCTTGAGCCACACTTCTCTCCCCACTGAACCCGGTTTCAGATTCAAGTCTTGTGTGACTTCCTGTCACTTGAGGAATTTAAATTACAGCTGGACTTGAGCTGCAGGGGAGTCTGGGGAATGTGATTTTTAGCTTTCCAACTTGTGTCTTGCAGGCAGGCAACTTCCTGTTGTGATGGGTTTTGCAATACTGATGCCGTGGGTCCTGAGTGAGCCAATCCGCGATTTCTAACGCCAGCGCTTACTCTGTGCTGAGCGCTGTTCCAAGCAAATAAGACAGAGTCTCTGTGCTCAAGGGGCTGATTTTCTCATGGGTGTAGTAGGTGGTCAGCTCATCAACAGACCCGATAATGTCACAGACGGGCAAACCTTCGGGACCAGACCCCTGCGACAAAGCGAGCATCACAATAAAGAGAATCAGATGAAGTTTTGGGTTTCCCAGCACACAGTAAAGTTATGTGTATACTATACCGCAGTCTATTAAGCATGCAAGCCCATGATGTCTAAAAAAGCACATACCTTAATTGAAAAACACTTTATTGCTGAGAAACGCTAACCATCGCCCGAGCTTTCAGTGAGTTGTAGTCACTGATCACAGCTCACTCTCACAAACAAAACCATAACGAGAGAGTTTGAAACATTGCTAGAATTGCCAACACGTGACACAGGAGACCCGAAGTGAGAAAATACCGTTGAAAAAACGATGCCCATAGACTTGTCAGACGCAGGGTTGCCCCACACCTTCAATTAATGGGGAAAAAAGAGCAGTATCTGCAAAATGCAATAAAGCAAAGAGCAGGAGAATGAGGTATGTCCGTACTGGTGAGAGGGCTCAAGAAGACGAAGCGGGGTAATGATGTGATGGCTGGGGGTGGAGTGTCGGTTACTTTAGGTAGAAAGGGTCTCTCTCTCTCTCTCTGTCTCTCTCTCTTTTATTTTTTTAATGTTTATTTCTGAGAGAGAGAGAGAGCGAGCGAGCAGGGGAGGGGCAGAGAGAGGGGGAGACACAGAATCCGAGGCAGGCTCCAGGCTCCGAGCTGTCAGCACAGAGCCCGACGTGGGGCTCGAACTCACAAACCGTGAGATCATGACCCGAGCTGGAGTCGGACGTTCAACTGACTGAGCCACCCGTGCACCCTGAAAGGGTTTCTTGGTGTGACATTTTTGTGAAGTTCTGAACGATGAAGAGGCCGCCGTGTGGAGGTCTGGGGGCGGTATTGTTTCAAGAGGAAGGGCAGTAAGAACAAAGGGCTGGAGGGAGGAATTCGCTGGCAGGTTTGAGGGAGGGAAAGAGGGGTTGGAATGTGGTAAATGGACGGACAGAGAAGGGATGTGAGGTCACGGGGCTGCACAGGCCCTAGATCTTGAGGACCTTACAGGAGTTTGGATTTCGTTCTGGTTAGAATGGGAAGTCCCCGGAAGGCATTAAGCAGGGAGGTTGCCTTAAGTTGAGTGGTGCCCTCCAACATTCACCTCCACCTAAGGACCTCGGAATGTGACCTTATTTGAAAATAGGGTCTCTGAAGGTGGAGAAGGGGAGGTTTGGGGAGCTGAGTTGGGATTCACATTTACTCTTTGGTCATGCAGAGTTTGAGATGCCTCAGCCCAGATGCTGAGCTAAGTAACCGGACCTTACCAGTCTGGGCTTTTGGAAGAAACCAGCGCAGGGATAGAATTTAACAGTCGCCGGCATATCGGTGATGTTTAAAGTCTTGGGACCAGCCAAGGCTGTGGATATGGAAGAGAGAAGAGACCATGTCAGCACATTGAGGCCTTCAAATACTTTTTCAAGGTCTGGCAGAGACAGGGGGGTCTGAGGAAGCACGGGGCGCGGGGCAGGGGAAATACCAGACGTAGGTGGGGTTGTAGAAGTCACCCAGGAAAGGGTTTCTAGAAGGGAGTGAGCATTACCATGGGCTTCACGTAGTCTTTGGTGGCCTATTTCGGGAAGGTGGTGGAGGCAAGAACTTGGCTGGAGGAGGTGGAAGAGAGGATGCAAAGAGGTAGTGGTGGTGAGTCTGTGCAACCCTTTGGAGAAGTTTCTCTGTGAAAGGAAGCATGGACGTGAGTCAGTTGCTGGAGCAGGGTGTGGGATCAAGGGGGAAAAGGGGTGATGGCAGAAGTGTCCTCGACGGGAGGGGAGTCAGAGCCAGGGAATGAGCAGCGGTGTTGGCCTGGGACAGCTCAGGGGCAACTGTCCTGTTTTATTTCTTTTTTGTGTGTTTTAAAATTTTTGTTTGAGCTTCTTTATTTATTTTGAGAGAGAGGGCTAGAGAACGCACCTGGGGGAGGGGCAGAGAGAGACGGGGCGGGAGAGAGAGAATCCCAAGCAGGCTCTGCACTGTCAGTGCAGAGCTCCATGTGGAGCTTGAACTCGTGAACCATGAGATTGTGCCCTGAGCCCAACTCGGAGGCTTAACGGACTGAGCCACCCAGGCGCCCCTGTTTTATTTCTTAAGGTAAGGTGGAGTGTGTGCCTGGGCTCGTGGAGAGAACTGGTGGCTGGTGGGGATCCAGGATCGGGATCAGGATCGGGATGGGGGGCAGGGGAACCAGTGGTGAGGGCTACAGCCCCCCTTCCAGGACTCTTGAGGGAAACCACCCCAGTCTCAGAGGGGGCTTGTTCAACTCACATCAGCAACGTCCAGGTGGTGGGAGCCCAGGGTTCTGTGTCAAAAAGTTTTAAAAAAGATACACCCTCCCCCCACTGCTTTCCTTTCTTCCCTGTACCCCCAGTCTCCTCCCCTGCCCCCCTTCAGAAGCTCTGTAGGAGTCAGAGAGCTTTTCTGTTAAATCCTTTAAATACCAAGGGTCTGATTATATTCTCTGTCCCTAGAATAATCTTGTTCCTGCTTTTCAAAATAAAGCTAATAAACTAATTCCTCTTTGTGCCCTCTTTGAGAGCATGGAAATTTCTCTCCACATGTCTGCTTCTCAGTAGGGCTGCCTTAGGGCTCCTAGCTCATTCCCTTTCGTCTTGCCCCAGCCCTCTTACAGGGCTTGTCTCCTGGGCTTCTGACACTTTAATTTTTCCCTAAGAAAGGAGAAAAGCTTCCATAAATTTAATCTTAGCTAATTAATAATATGGTTTGGCTTACCGTCTTTTTATCTTGTAGAGCAGTTTTTTGAAAATTCTCTTCAGGGCACCTGGGGGACTCAGCTGGTTAAGCGTCCAACTTCGGCTCAGGTCATGATCTCGCGGTTCGTGAGTTCAAGCCCCATGTTGGGCTCTGTGCTGACAGCTTGGAACCTGCTTCAGATTCTGTGTCTCCCTCTCTCTCTGCCCCTCCCTCTGCTCACACTCTGTCTCTCTCTCTCTCTCTCTCAAAAATAAATAAACCTTAAAAAAATTCTTTAAAAAATTATCTTTCATAGACTACTAGTCCCATGAAAATATTCTGAACACCTCCCCGCCCCTCCCCACCCGAAGAATTTTGTGGTCGAGCCAGTTTCGGACATCTTACATGTTAAAGTCCAGAGAAGGTGCAGTTAAAAATCTCACTAAACTCTGTTTCATCTGCCATTTCTCAAATATATCTGGCCACGAAGCAGTGTTCTGTGGAATACATTTTGGGAAATGTCTACCTGTATAGCCCTCGGTGTCCCAGGAAAAATAGTTGTCCCTGGTTACCTTCTGGGTCCAACAAAACCTCTAAAACATTTTTCTAGTCACGGTACACATAATTTGCAGAAGAGCGAAGGGAGAGCGAAAAATGACCCTGCTCGAAATGTAGACATGAGAATCGAACCTAAAACATCCACATTTTTCCCCCGTATTTTCCTGATTTGGGACATGTCAACACCGGAAGGGAGGAACCCCCTTCGCATTTAGCCAGCTGCCCGTCTGGCTAAATGCACGATTCTGGGACATCCGTCTCGTAAGTACTGGACTCGGGCTTCACCCTTCTCTCTAACATGTTCTAATTTATCATTGCTTCCGCTTCTCCTTCGTGCACTTTCATTGTCAACACACGAGAAAAAAAAAGGGAAGCCTCTGCCAGCACATCATTGTGATGAGGAGATGGCCATCTTCTTTGCTTCATGATTGCCAAGAATTTTTATCTTTTGATTTAAGAAGATCAATCCCACAAATTTCTCTGATTCCTTTCAGCCACCTCTGTACGTACCTGCCTTCAACATTTATCCACTCAAGTATATTCCCAATGGCATAGACGTCGTAAATGATGAAAGAATACGGCCAAATGCCCTGTGAGCGGATGCAAGGGTCTGAGATCGTGGGATAAAACATTGCAGGATGAAGTCTTCCAGATGGAATGGTTGGTGGGACGAGAGCACCGTAATGCCTCTTGGTCCATGGCAATAAATCATTCGCCCACCAGACTTCGAGTTTGGGAGACTTTGTTGAACATACGGATCTCTGAAGACTTGGGCCTGAGACTTCACTTACATGATCAATTTCATCATCGTCATTCAGGTCTAGGGTCCTCCTGTCTCTGTCCTCGTCTCCTGATTCATCTAGGAATTGTTGGAATAGCTTCCTTTCTTTTTCTTCTCTTTGCCGTTATCGCCAGAAAGCAAACGATTCTGAATTGCCAACTGTGTTCAATGCAAACTTCAAAGGTGGTGTCTCCGGTGTTCCCCTATACCCTCTTGAAGACGATGCCATACTTTTGCGAGTTGCACGGGAAAACTCCGAAGGATGCCGTTGTGATGGCTTATCTCACTGTTACATCTTCCTGTTAACCCGGATCGCTGCATCCTTCTTTGTATTATTCAGAATAATTCATAAGTATCAATGAAATAGCAAATGTGTTTCAGCGTATAAGAAAATCAGGCACCCTAAGATCCTCAAATGTAACTTAGAAGCAGTAAAGGGTCCAATGAATGTGTGGACTAATTATGCTACAGAATGCCTTTAAGAAAGTAAGTAATCACTCCCCCCCCCCTTTGGAAAGCCTCTAATAAAGAACAAAAAAAAAGTCAAGCAATATCAATCCTAACAGATGGATAGAACTGCTCAAAAAAGAAACTCAAAAGTTAAAATTGAATCTAACAGGTCCCGATGAGAGTTTTCTCCCATATTTTGACCCCTAATACAATCTCTTAAAACTTCCTGTGAGTGGAAAAATGTTTTTTCCTTATTAAGTGGTATTTGATAAAGAAATTATTTTGAGTAAAACATCTTTTACAGGGGCACCTGGGAGGCTCAGTTGGCTGAGTGTCTGACTCTTGATTTTGGATCAGGTCATGATCTCAAGGTTGTGAGATCGAGTCCCGTGTCGGGCTCCGTGCTGAGTGTGGAGCCTGGTTAAGATTCTCTCTCCCTCCCTCTGCCCTTCTCCCCTACTCGTGCTCTCTCTCACTCTAAAATAAAAACCAAACCAGGGGCGCCTGGGTGGCGCAGTCGGTTAAGCGTCCGACTTCAGCCAGGTCACGATCTCGCGGTCCGTGGGTTCGAGCCCCGCGTCGGGCTCTGGGCTGATGGCTCGGAGCCTGGAGCCTGTTTCCGATGCTGTGTCTCCCTCTCTCTCTGCCCCTCCCCCGTTCATGCTCTGTCTCTCTCTGTCCCAAAAATAAATAAACGTTGAAAAAAAATAAATAAAAAATAAAAAAAAATAAAAAATAAAAACCAAACCAAAAAACCATCTTTTATAGGTTAGTGTATTCTTAGTTTTTGCATTGAAAGTTTTTTTTAATATAATTTTTAAAATGATACTCATGATATGTGTCCTTTGTTCACTTAGTGATGCATTCCACTTAGTTTATTTGAGATGAATTATGTGAGAAAAAATGTGAATCATAGTGAATAAAGAAAAAAAGCATATTATTATTCAATTTTAGTTCCTCAATGCATATATATTCTATAATATTATAACATAAAAATAGACAAAAACTTTTATTTTCCTGATGTTGGGAATGCTTATATTTTGCACTTAAACTCATCTATATTTACAATTTTTGAAATTTTATTTCTTTTTTTTAATTAAAAAAATTTTTTTAATGTTTACTTTTGAGAGAGACAGAGTGCAAGTAGGGGAGGGGCAGAGAGAGAGAGAGGGAGAGAGAGAGAGGGAGAGAGAGAGAGAGAGAAGGAGACACAGAATCCGAAGCAGGCTCCAGGCTCCGAGCTGTCAGCATAGAGCCTGACGCGGGGCTCGAACTCACAGACGCAAGATCATGATCTAGGCCGAGGTTGGACACTTAACTGAGAGAACCACCCAGAGGCCCCTTTCTTGGCTTTAAAAAAAAAAACAAAAAACGGGTTCAAGCCCCTGGGCCACTTTTGAGAGAGCTTTGCAAACGTGCGTGCGTAGGCCGTGTGGGTCCGGCTCAGCCTGTGCTCACTGGGTGTTCGGGAGACGCCCTGGCTCATTGCGGTCTAGACGCCCCTGCGCGGTTCCTTTTTGCAGACTCCTTGTACAGCATCACGTCTTCGTTTGCCGTTGTCCAAAACAGATTTCCGTTTCTAAGACTGTAATTCAACCTACGCGAGTGTATATGTAGTGCGGGATATTCTCGTGTGGTCAGCAGCGCATTTCCAGAATATTTCTTAGAATGGCTGCCTCTGCAGAGGCCGGTGTTCCGATGTTAATGGTGACCCTCATCGGCTCTGGGTCCAGAGGCTGACATCTGCAGTGTTCATCCATCCGCAGGATCTAGGAGGTGCGTCCTCTGTGGGCGCGGCATCCCCCTGGGTCCTGCGTTCCTGGCAGTGGGGTGAGAGGCGGAGTGAGTCTGGGGGCCAGCCTCCGTCACAGCCTCTGGGCTGCGTTGGAGAAAGCGTGGTGGAAGGTGCTCGTGCTTCGGCGTCCGCTCTCGTTAGGGTTTCTCTGGGCTTCGGATGGGTCAGCCAGGCCTGGGGGGCCCGTCCCCGGCCCCTTACCTTCGGGGTCACGGGATCTGCCCACGAACAGTGCACATACAGGGTCAGCAGGGCCTTCCTGGGGCACCCGGCTGCAGCATGCAACGGAAGGGCGTCTCCAACTCCCCTGCTCTCGGAAAGCGTCTCAGATACGGATGTGCTGGGCCGGGGTCGGCAGCCTCTTCACCGAGCATCCAGGGGCCCCAAGAGCGAGCAGGGGAGGTGAGAGGACGGGAGAGGGGAAGCGAGGAAATGGTACAGGACAGAGAAAGAAGATCCAGAGGGCTGAGAGATGGAGGAAGATAAAAGAAGAGAGACCGCCGGTGGGGGGGGGGGTGTTACTGTTGGCAATGGCAGTGGCCTCTCACCAGGGGTCCGCACCTCCCAGGCTGGACTCAACCCCGTGCGTTTTGGATGGTAAATGTTAGGCAGAATGTGAATGGAGAACTGGGAGGGAGCCTGCTGATCTGGGGCGCGCTGGGGACCAGTGCCCAGCAAGGACCGAGGTCACTTCGAACGTAAGCTGTGCGCAGGCGGACACGGGGGACTGGCGGTTCGCTCCCGTGTCCCGTGCGCAGGGGAACAGCATGCCACGTGTCACAGGCGTGCGATCAACACGTGTGGAACGTGTTCTCTTCTGCGCAGAGCTAGGTGAGTGTGCGGTGTGCTACTGTGCAGGGGTCCCTGTGCTCTGGTGGCTCCAGAGGAGAGGCGTCCCCACAGTTGGGGGTTGCCTTTGGCTGCCAGACAGTCCTCCCCAGCGCCAGTACCCACCCGGGGCGGCCGGGAGGAGCGGCCAGGGGGACAGAGCAGCCCCGGGGCTCTCTGCTGACGGCCTTCCTGGCCAGCACCCCATCCTGCACTTCCTGCACCTCGTGGAGAGGAATGGCGGACGAGAGCGCAAAGTGACCTCCGCAGACAGTCACGTGACCGGGTGTCTGCCGGAGCCACCGGTGTGCAAGGACACAGACGAACGGAGGCCTCCGCCTCGGGAATCGTGAGAAAGACCCCGAGTGCGTCTGGAGGCCACACGGCCTCGCTGCGGTGTCACGGGGGAGCGTGCGTCGGGTGCGCGGGGACCTGGCATCGCGTGGGACGGATGGAGGCGGGGCGTGGATTTCTGAAATGATGGCACCAATCCCCGCGCCATCCTGTGAGGTAGGTGGGAGCAAGCCCTTCTGGGGGGCCCGTCTCCCCTCGGAGAAGCAGAGCCCTGCCCTGTGCTGGCTGTGACGGGTCACCGCTCCTCTGCTGCACGGGGTGGGAGCCCTGGGGGATGCGGCCAGGTCCGGGGGCTGGGGGCTCCCCCCAGAGCAACCCTGAGCTGTGTTTCTGCTCTTTCTTGCCACTTAGGGCTGCGGTAGGAGCTTCTGGCTAGAGCTGGGCAGGAGTCTCGGGGTGTCTCAGACGCAGGGTAGGTTCCTACCCCTGGGGTTCCCTCCGTGTCTCCAGAGCAGGCCAAGAAACTTTCAAATGATGTGGTCGGGCTATTTGGTCTGGGTTTGGGATTTCCAAAAGGCTTGATTTGCCATATAAAGTCCAATCAATGAAAAGTCATATTGAAACAGGCAGCTCACTTGGCATTAACAAGTCAAATGGTTTGGAACGCCACGGTACATCTCCCTACTGCGTGCATTCAACTTAATGACATGTTTTGAACACTTTCTACGTTCAGGGATGGCTGTGTACAGATGTGCGGTTTGTGCACTGCACAAAGGTTCTTGGCTTGGCCAAGGGTGCGAGGTGTGGGAGATGGAATGTGAATGGGCACTGAAATCCAGATTGTGATTTCTCACAGGATATGCTAGGGGGCTTCGTTCAGCTGAAAAGAGGGGCATCTTTTTCTTTGCACAAGGGCATTGTACTACAGAGCTGTCATATAGGCTAGTAGGCCCCCTAAAGGCTTGGGGGGCCCTGGCTCTTTTTCCAGGCTGTGCTAAGGTGTTGGGGATACAACGATGAGGAAGATGGAGCCCCTTCCCTCCAACTAGCATACAGACTTCTAGAAAGATCTAGGCACTTTAAATCAGCAACTGCGATCCTGCCACTTTTCTTTCCCATCATATTCCTTTCTGGTTTTTTGGAATGGTAGCCTCCAGTCCCAGACCAAATAGCCTGACCACGCCATTTGAAAGTTTCTTGGCCTGCTCTGGAGACATGGACAGAACCCCAGGGGTAGGAACCTACCCTGCATCTGAGACACCCTGAGACTCCTGCCCAGCTCTAGCCAGAATGTTAGTAGCCTCAGAAAGGCAAAAGTGCTTGGAGGAAGCCCCATAATCTGTATGGGGAAACTTGGCCCTCATTTACTGTTGATAGGAATGTTCCATGCAAGCCCAGCTGAGAGACTGAGGCAGGGGCCCTTTTTTTTTTTAATAAAAATTTTTTTTGATGTTTATTTATTTTTATTTTTGAGAGACAGAGATAGAGCACCAGCAGGGGAGGGGCAGAGAGAGAGAGAGAGAGAGGGAGACACAGAATCCGAAGCAGGCTCTAGGCTCTGAGCTGTCAGCACAGAGCCCGACGCGGGGCTCGAACCCACGAACCGCGAGATCATGACCTGAGCTAAAGTCGGATGCTCAACCGACTGAGCCACCCAGGCGCCCGCAGGGGCGCTTTCTAAAACACATTGGTCCTCTGACAGTTGAAGAGCAGACCCCATATTTCCCAGGGCTTGGGGGCCTGACTCCCCGAGGCACCTTCCAGGGACACTGGAGTTGCTGGGTTGGCGAGACCCTGAGGCAAAATCCGCAGCTAAGCTGATGAGCCAGGCTAGGCCTCCCCAAGTCAACTCCATCCCAGTGAGACCTGCTTAGTGTATGCTGTGTAGACGTTCTCGAGAGAACAGAAATCCAAACCTGACACCTGATGGTTAGGGCATCCAGAGAAGCCAAACACAGCAAATGCCATCATCCCAGAGACTTGTCCCCCCGTGATGTGAGAGTCATCCCTAACAGGAGCTGGGGAGGCGGATGCCACAGCCCCGGAGCTTGTCATGGGAAACGTCTTCACAGTGAGGGCGCGTGTCCCTGGCGGCTCCCGGCCTGGGATGGAGCCCCGACAGCAGAACTTGGCCAAACAAGGGCGTGTCGTGGGCGTGTGTGTTTGGGGGGGGGGGGGTGAGCCGGCTGCTGAGGGCCCAGGGTCGCTCCTCTGTGGGCCTCCACCCCACAGATGTGGCGGCCAGAGCCAGACGTCTCTGGGTTGGCATCCCCAGTCCTGGCACCTGCTTGCCCAGGCAGCTGCAGAAGGTCAGGGTGGGCACCAGCCAGGCCGGGAACGGCCTCGGGGAGGAGTCGCAGCGCCGTCCCAAGACCTCAGGGCAGAGTGGCTGGGTCAAGCCATGTGCGGCATAGCCTGGGGACAAGCCACTGGTGAGGAGTCACCTCCTGAGGCCCTGAGGGGCTGTAGGGGACCCCCCCCCCGACCCACCTCCTGGGGATGCAGGGCCTGGGTCGCAGGCCCATGGGTCTCCTCAGCTTTCGCCTTCCATAGCCCCTCTCAAAGAGAGCGGGAAAGGAAGCCCACCCTTCATTTAATCTGCACGACCTTGGTGAGGGGGAGACTCCATCATCGTCCCATTTTGTGGATGAAGAAGCTGGCCCAGAGGAGAAGTAACCCATCCTGGGTCCAACGGCCAACCCGGGCAGACTCCGTGCTCCCCTCCTACCCCCACCCCCCACCCCCCGGGGGAGCAGGCGGTGAACTCAGAGGGCCAGGACCGAAATTGTTTGTTTGTTTTTTTAAAAATTTTTTTCCTGTTTATTTTTCAGAGAGAGAGAGAGAGAGAGAGAGAGGGAGAGCGTGAGTTGGGGGGGGGGGCAGAGAGTGAGCGGGGACAGAGGATCCTAAGCAGATGACGTGCTGACAACAGAGAGCCCTGCGTGGGGCTCAAACCCACGAGCCGTGAGATCATGACCTGAGCTGAAGCCCGATGCCCAGACGACTGGGCACCCTCGAAATCTTTTAATGAGGAGTGAGGCAGAGCTGGGTCCCCGCCTGGTGTGGGTGCTGTAGGGGCCGGGCGCAGGGGCGGGGGTCGTGATACGAGGCTTTGGCTACTCCTGTTGGGACTCTTTCTCGCCCTGTTCCCTGGGCCACAGGAAGGTGGAGAACGAACTAACACCACTCCCTCCTCACTCCTCCACGAAGCCACCTGACCCTCTGGCTACTGCTCGCCCCCCACGAGCTCCTGTAAATTGTGGTGGCCCCTCTCTTCTGCCTCCCACGCCAGAGACTGAGTGACCCCGGTGCCCCTTCTTTGGACAGGGTCAGCGATCTCTGGACCCGCCAGGCCCTGGGACGGCCCCCGGGCCTGTTAGGAGCCAACCTGCATGTGTTGGGAGGTGTGGCGCGGGGGACCGGGCACTGAGGGCGCAGGGCAGTGAGGTCTATGCCCAGGAGAGCCCCCGTCTTGCCCCAAGGAACTGACTCATTCAGTCGTCAGCGAGATGCAGTCCCATGAGAGTAAAACGCAGACTACGGTGAATGATATCTGGAGCTCTTAACTCTTTTTGTTCTTTCCAGACCCATCTGGGGGTGTCTGACATTTTCCATCGCCTCACCCTGCTGGCATCACGGGGTGGGCGGTGCGAGTGTGGAGGGGTTACCCGGAAAAGCGTAACATTTCCAGCTACTTCCCAAGTGTCCGTGCTGTGTTTTTGTGGATACCTTTCTTCCCGCCTACTGTGAATCCGTAATTTCCTTTTGGGTAATTCTCCGTCGCCACCCTACGTGCTCCATTCCCTCCCCACCCCCACGTTCTGGCATAACCCCACACCCTGAGGAGCGCAGCTCTCCATGTGAGAAGGCCATCCTTGGGAATGCTGAGAGAGATCTGGTTCTTTTTTTTTTCTTCTTTTTTTTTAATTCTTTTAAATTGAAGAGAGAGTCAGTGCAGGTGGAGAAGGGGCAGAGACAGAGGGTCCCAAGTAGGTTCCACGCTCAGCACAGAGCCGGATGCGGTTCGATCTCGTGAACCGTGACATCATGCCCTGAGCCCAAATCAAGAGTCGGAAGCTTAACTGACTGAGCCACCCAGACGCCCCTCGGAGGGATCAAGTTCTTAAAACAGCCCGGTGTTTGCGAATCAGAAGTGCTGTCCGACTATCGGTGCAGCCAGAGGTAGACGAAGCCTACCCGAGAGCCAGAAGGCTGAGAACTTGGATCTGGAAGGCACGGGGTCGGGGTCGGGGAGGGATCCTGCCACTGGTACCCGTAAGGGAGGGAGGCACCGGCAGCCCCGGGGGCCACCGTTCATCACCGTCTTCATAAATGGCTCGCGTCCACGCGGATGGCCACAGCCCTGTCGCGGGGACAGCCGCGAGGTCTTCTCCGATGGCGGCAAGGCCTCGGTTGCAGAAGGGATGCCTGGCACGGCGGTGTGGACTGTTTGGGGGCGTCCTCAAGGCCTGGCTGGAGACCAGGGTCAGTGGGTGTCGAAGGAGGCTCACTGGGGAGGAGGCCAGTCTACAGGGGGAGGCGCTCCTGGGATTAGGCCCAAGTCCACACTGTGCCCGGCAGGGGGGCTGGCAGTGTGTGTCACAGGGAGGAGGTCTCAGCCAGGAGACATCCTGGAGGGGAGGCTCCAGGCCTTCTGGCTGTGGGAGGCGGTGGGCTGGAAGCTGATCAGACAGCAAGAGGAATGAGGCCGGAGGGGAGCCACCTGAAGGGCTTCAGGGTGGTGGTGTCCAGTAGGAGGCAGGTGCCGGGTGCCTGGAGGACAACAGAACGGTCAGGGACGTCGGTGGTTATTCAGAGGCCACTGGGCAGAGGTGACCCTGCCCGAGGTGAGCACCTGCGAGGTGGCCTCTCTGGGAGAGGAAGGCACCCTGCAAACAAAGCAGGAGCAGCCTGGGGAAGCCCGTGGTGGGAGGTCACTTCAGTCGCCCAAAAAACTGCTTGAGAGTTGCAGCGGTCCCATGCACGGCTCTGACCGTGCCACGGGCTGGTGATTTCTCATTGTTCTGTGACTTTGGTTTCGGTTTTGTGATGAGTGCTCATGAACCCCAGCACAGCGAAACCCCAAAGCCCTCTGGAAGCAGTGGAAGGGAAAATAGAAATCCGAAGAACCAGCTTTCTTTATATCCGGAGGGCCAAATACTGAGGGTCGTAGACTGACCTTGACCTTGGGTTGTCTCCCCCACCCAGCCTCCCCGACGCCTGCACCTGGGCCTCCCCGGCATCTGGGAGGGAGCCACATCTGGGTGAAGATTTTCCGCGCAGCTCTGGTAATTCACATTTCTGTGATCACAGACTTTTTAACGAGCGCTCTGGAATGGTGAATTTTCGGGGTGCACCCCCTGGCCACGGTTGCGTTTCTGGGCTGGTGATTCAAGATGACTGGGCGGGTGGGGGAGGATGATATGATGTCATCTTTTTTTTTTTTTTTTTTTTTTTTGGTGTGAGCTCTCTTCCAACTAAATGAACGGGCTACTTTCAAAAACGCTGCTGTGGGAGAAACGCAGGCACGTGTTTTTTGCTCCGAGCACCACGGGTTCTCCGGCGTCCCCACCACCACGTTCATGCACTCCGTGGTCCCCCCTGCAGCCCCCACCCCCTAATTGTGAGAACAGTGAGAAGCGTTAGCTGCTGTGGACTCACCACCCTTCTTTCTCTGAGGGCTTCCAACCGCCAGCAGAGATCAATAAATTAAGATAAAGAAAATGACGTTTGGCTTTGTGTGGGCTCTGTTGTCAGAGAGCTGCTGGGGTTGAATGGAGATTCTGTTTCTTTCTCCGAGTCTTAAACGCTCAGGCTGCTTCTGGCTTTCCTGTCGGTGCCTCCTCTCACCCAGACCGTTCTGACACTTTGACTTACCGATCAACTTACTATTTTTTTTAACCCACGGTTTTTAAAAAGTTGAGCGCATGTGCGCACACACTTGCAGGGAAAGAAAAACATGCTACCCAGCAAGCCATGTGTCAGAACCGACTAAGCTCTGAGGCTTGCCCTCCAAGAGTGAGGGCTGGGATGACAATTCTCCGTGTGGCCGATTAACACAGATCGAACTTTTTTTTCTAAGTATATTTGTTTATTTTGAGAGAGAGAGAGAGAGAGAGAGAGAGAAAGCAAGTGAGGGGGGCGCAGAGAGAGGGAGAGAGAGAGAATCCCAAGCAGGCTCTGCACTGACAGTGGGGTTTGAACTCCCGAACCATAAGATCGTGACCTGAGCCAAAACCAAGAGTCAGACACTGAGCTGACTGAGCCATCCAGGTGCCCTCGCAGATTGAATTTTTAATAGTTTGCAGCCCTGCCTGCTGTGAATACTTTTTTGTCTCAGAGGATGAATACCTCCTATCGTTCTGTCAAGACAGTATGTCCATTTCAGAGAAGGTGTGGCTTTGGAAAGGCATTTGTGTGTCTCCAGTACTGGAGGGATCAGTGGGACTTTGCTGTCCCCAGCCTTTGTCCTTGCTTTTTTATCCACCTGGATGGTCACTAAATGCCCAGCGCAGGAGAACAGAACGTCTCTGAGGTTGTCCTGGGCATAAGTTCTGAGACTATTGTTAATACAATCCTGGCTGAAGGAAGGAGTTTCTTCTGGTGGAATTTTTGATTTAAGATAAGGTCGTGGAGGGGCACTTGGGTGGCTCAGTCGGTTAAGCATCCGACTTCAGCTCAGGTCATGATCTCGCGGTTTGTGGGTTCGAGCCCCGCGTCGGGCTCTGTGCCGACAGCTCAGAGCCCGGAGCCTGCTTCAGATTCTGTGTCTCCCTCTCTCTCTGCCTCTCCCTCACTCACACTCTGCCCCCCCCCACCCTCTCTCTCAAAGATAAATAACATTAAAAAAAAAGAAAAGATAAGGCCGTGGAGACTGAAGTTAGCAGTGTGGTGTGGATACTACAAGGCCACCCTTACTTCTCTATAGGAACCTTGGTTTTTGCTTCTGGGTCTCAAGATTTGCTCAACTCAGGCCACATGCCATGAGGGGCCTGGAGGAGATCTCTGGAGGAGGTCCTGCCTGGGATAAGCTGATGAGTTTACAGAGAGGTCACTGATACCTGCTGGGTATTGTGCCACATTTGCTTGGAGGACAAGGTACACACTTACCAGATAATGAATGATTCATACCCACCATTCAGCCCAACTCCAGAAAGTTCCTGGGACCTTGAGAACACATTTGCTGAGCATTCATTGCTCCGTCCGTGGTGGACAAGGCCATGGCTTGGCTTTCGGGGTCTATTATCTCGGGCAAGTGGGCAGATACGTTTTGCAAAGGTCCAGATGGTAAATACTTCTTGCTTTGAGGGCCCTGTGTCTTTGTCACAGCTACTCAACTTGGTTGTAGCGTGGAAGTAGCCACAGTTGAATGGCATGGATGTGTTCCAATAAAACTTTATTTACAAAACAGGCGCTGGCCAGATTGAGTCCACTTGTTTACCGTCCAGATTTTTCTTCTGAGCTTTTGAAGGGCAGAAGCCAGTCCTTATTTATGTTTGCCTGTCTAGTGTCAAGCATGGGACCTGATTCCTGGTATGTGCTGAGTAACACTCCGTGAGACCTTCCAAGGAGAAGGTATCTTTATGATTCACACCATGAGCTGCATTGGAGTCATGACAGCAGAATGTTTAAATTAAAGGGCCCTAGTAAATCACACACCCACCCACCCACATACATAGAAATATGCAGGTGTCTTACAACTAAACCAACAGACATATGGGCAGTTTATATTCCCGTTCTATTGCCCTTTCAACTCTCTCCCTTCCTTCTTCTTTTTTTCTCCTTTCCTTTTCTCGTCTCTTTCCCTAAAAGTTTACTGTACATTTTCTATGTGGCAGACACTATGCTAGGCTGATAATGTAACATCTAAATGTAACAGCCAAGACATAACATTTGCCTTCAAGGAGTTTACAGTCCAGTAGCTGAACCCAAAAGAAAGGAAAAAGAAGAAAAGAAGGAGACAAATGAATAATTTAATGAAGTGGAAAACACACATAAAATAGGAAACATCGACAAAACTGAAAGATTATTTGGAAAGAATAATAAAACTGATTGAAAAAATAAAGCCCTAGCAAGACTGAACAAGGGGGTGGGGGAGAAAGAACAGGTAAACATCATTAATGTTAGGCATGTTAAGGAGACATCACAACAGAGCCCACCTTCAGTAAAATGCCATTACATTTGAAAATTCAGATACATGGTAAATTCCTATAAAACACAGTTTACGAAATGGACATAAGGAAAATATGAATCTTAACCAGTCTAATAACTGTTAAACAGATCGAATCCATAATTTAAAACTTTTCCACAAGGAAAGGAAAGGCTTGGAGGTAATACACGCACCAGTATACAAGCACAAGGATGCTCATAGCAGCACTGTGTACTAGCCCTAAACTGGGAACAGCCCAAATGTCCATCGAGATGGAACAGATGAGGAGAAAACAAAGCCATGAGATGTGGGCCCCTTCGCCCTGAAGCAGTGAGCACTACTGATGTGTTCTGTTGTGTCAGGAAGTGTTTTCATGGAAGAGGGCCTTCTTGACTGGAGGCTTGAGAAAGAAAGAGAGAAAGATCTCTGCTGTGGATCTCTTGGGAGGGGTGAGGAGGGAACAGGGTAGGCAGAGACACTTGAGTGGGAGATAAGGCCTTGTTTGGGAAAGGACAGGCCTTCAGTGTAGCTGGAGATTAGGAACAAGAGGGGCCCAGGGCAGGATGAGGCTGGATATGATTCCCAATGGGCCAGAGAGAGCCATTGAAGGTACAAGCTGGGGGATAATGTGGCCAAAACTTGCTGTTTTAGAGGGATACTCCGGTGGCTTTGCTGAGGTTGGATGAAGAAATTAAGCCCAGAGGAAGGCTGGAGGGATGTGTGAGTTCAGATGAGAGAGGTGCTGAAGCCTGGGGAGACAGTGCCATTGTGGTGGGGGTGGAGAGGAGAGGGTCGAAACAAAATCACAAAAGGTGGAATCTACAGGACCTGGATGGTGAGTAAATTCAGGTTGCTGGTTTGGGTGGCCAGGTGGATGGGGGTCCTATTCTCTGGGGAGGGAATGGGGGGAAAGGTGAACAGTTGGTTGTGGGGCATGTTGAGATGAGAATCCATTGTCCAGTAGAAAGCTGGGCATCTGGTTTGGGGCTCAGAGGAGAAATTCATGCTAGAGGCATGAGCCATGGAAAGCGGCAGGTGATTGGAATCATGGAGCAGAAGAGGAGCTCTCTTGCAGAAAGAGGTTGGGTGGAGGGAGAAACCCCTGGAAAGCACCAGCATTTGTGACAGTCGTGGGCCATGGTGGGAAGGTTCCTAATGGAGAGCAAGCAGAGACCCTACCGTTGAGGCCGTCTGCATATGCTGGCATAGTAACAAGTCACCCTGGCCAAGGAGGGGCCCCAGGGGGAGGAGAGCCCTGGATTAGGGAGCCCATTAACAGAAGGAAACAGAAGCCCTTAGATGAGATTCAGAGTGTTTCTCCCTTCCAGCTGTGACTCCTGGTCTGGGTCAACACTGGGCCTCTCCAGGCCTCTTGTTCCCTTGAGCATGAAAGAAACAGGGCCACAGTGTCTCTGAATCGGGTACAACCTCTGACACACAGCAGTTAATCTGCACGCTGCTCCCAGCTGACTCTTCGTCACAGAGGGGCCGCCGGCTCTTTTGTTTCTAAGAAATATCTCAGCCAGTGTCGTTTCTGGCCCGGGGCTCGGTCCCAAGGCCTCTGGCTTGCGCTGACCTGACATCCTGTGTCTGAAGGGGACAGCTGGCCTCGTGTGGGTGCTGGCCGCGGCCTGGCTGGGTCCCGTGGGGGCTCTAGCCTCTACCTCCACACCCTTCCTTGGGGAGAAGGGGAAGAGGTGGATTTGGGGGTGGGGTCCAAACAGGCCGTGCCCTGGGGACCCCGAGCAGGGGAGCTCCCACCTGCTCTAGTAGGTACGCTTTGTGTCCAGGGATGGAAACGTGACTGATTTTCCTTTGAGCTTGGCTGAAGTGTGGGCTTACGAGGACATTTCATAACGGCAGGAAAATGAAATTACAAAAGCTGTGAAGCACATCTCTCTCTCTCTCTCTCTCCCGGTGAGGATGACGAAGAGGAGATTGGCAGAGGACAGGAAGCGCACCGTTCAAGAAGCTGTGTGCAAAGATCTTCCTCCTGCCCTCGCTCGCGCCGTGGCCCCCAAGCAGGAGACAAGCTGGACACGCACAGGGGTCAGAGCACGTTCTCAGGGCCACCTTCCAGGTTCGGTGTTTTCCGTGAAAGATCCTTGGGTTCCACGCCTATATCCCCGTGTAGGGAAGTGATCACATTCGACTTTTTGAGGGTTCAGAAGGAACCGAACTTACAGATGGTGAAGAGAAAATGTAGCTGCAGAAATAGGAGTAATGTTCTGGATTCCAGCTCCCGAGCCAGCCACCCCTGTCCCGGGCCTTGGGACTTGGGGGTGGAGCAGGACGCAGGCCTGGTGTCCTTGGGTCCCTGGGTGGTAATCAGCCCGCAGAAATGGCTCCCCGGGACTAGGGGCTGGCGAGCAAGCAGGGGACTTTGTGAGTCTGTGAGACATGACGCCGACTAGGCCTCCTTTTGCCCTGAAAGACATGGGAGACAGTCACCTCCATCCCTGGTGAGTCAGCAAGCCCTCTGTGGTCTGCATCCCAGATGGTGCCACCAAGAAGCACCCAGGACCCTGGTTGGGGACCTGCCTGGCTGTGGGTCTTTTCACATGAGGTCCTGGACAAGCGTGTCCCATGATGCACAGAGCATGAAGATGGGGAAGCAGAAGGCGGAGCCGCCCAGGTAGGTGCCTCCCCACCCCCACCCCTGGAGGATGCTTCCCCACAAGGAGTCTGGTGGCCCTGAAGAGGGGAGAGGAGAAAGGCCAGAGCCAGCTGGCTGGGGGAGAAGGAGAGCTCAAGTGGGGGGGGGGGGGTTGCAAATCCCAGGGCAGGCGGGCTCCCAGGTGGGCAGAAAGCCTAGGCGGCCCCACCGTGGGACTCAGAATCCAGGAACAGGATGTGAGAAAGGACAGCGGTCATGAAGGCCTCTTCCCTGAGAAGGAACAATGGTCATTCTTCCATTGAAGGCTGACATTCCGTGAGAGAGGAAAGGCCTCCGGGTGGAGGGGGGCGGGGGAGAGCTGAAGGAAAGGAGCGGAAAGGGAAGGGAGGGGGCCCCAGACGCTTGTGCTGACCCGGGGCCAGCACGAGGCCTTTGGAGCCCACTCGGAATTTGATATGTCCCCGTCTCCAGTACCGAGCAGACAGGCCAGCTCACGTGGATGGCTTCACCTAAGTGTGACGTTACAGCTTCCCAAGGCGCCACTGACTCAGCCCCTGCCCCTGCCCCGTGGCCTCCCAGGACCCCGAGCGGGCAGGCTGGGATGAAACTGCCCCAGGAGGGGGGGGCAAGGGTCTCATGTGCTCTGTTGTGCGGTTCTGTGAGACTTACCATCTCTACACACGGGAAGAAGGATTTCCCAGAAAAAATAAAGGAAGCCGGCCAATATAATCAAGGCACACAAACCCCTCCTCTTTCCAAATATGTGCCTATCTCCAAAACAATCAAAACTGCCCCATTAAATAACACTTGTTCGGTACAAAGGAAGTAGAGCATGATGGGATTGCACGCCGGTTCCAAGTAAAACATTCCCGATTGTTAGGCATGCAACAATGAGCAAAAAAGCTGAATGGCAATCACACGTGAGGACTGCTGTGCTCGGAGCCCTTCAGAGCCCTTGAGTGCCCAGCGCCGGGGTCACTCGGTGGCTCTCTCACGGTCAGTTCCTGGGCAGAGGCTGCCCTGGGTTGAGGGGGGTCGGAGCCCGGACGGGGCTTCACGTACAGGGCCCAACCTGACTGGCAGCCTGCGCCCCTGCCTGCTTTCCCACATGCAGCTCCTTGGGCCTGTCCGGCCACCTTGCCTCTGGTCTGGCCCTCGGTCCCCTCAGTGTGAGGTAGGCCGAGGCCACGATCTGGCAAAGAGGGGGGAGATGGTAGGCAAGGCCCGAAGGCAGCTGAAAGGAGGGGGCAGCCTTGGTTCTCACCAAAAGAAGGGTTTGGGGGCCTCAGCGACAGCTCGTCTGTTCGGGGCTGAATGGTGTCCCCACTCAATTCATATGTGGAAGCCCCAACCCCCAATGGGACTGTATTTGGAGACGGGCCCTTTATGGAGGCAGTTAGGGTGAAATAGGGTCATTAGGGTGGGGCCCTGACCTGATAGGATTAGTGTCCCTGTAAGAAGAGAACCCCCTCTCACTTGCCCCCTCCCACAGTCCAGATGTGAGGACGCAGAGAAAAGGCGGCCATCTGCAAGCCAGGAGGAGAGCTCTTACCAGGAACCTCACGGGCCAGCCTCTTGATCTTGGGCCTCCAACCTCCAGAAAGAAATGTCTCTCGTTTAAGCCACACAGTCTGTGGTAATCTGCTTGAGCAAATTAAGACATCATCCAACGATAAATTGGAAAGATGAAGGGACCCGGAAGTCTTGGGGGCAAGCAGACCCTACAGGCCATCTGAGGATCTGTCTGCCAGCCAATGGGGGCTGCCCTGCCCGGATCCCACCAAGCCGTCCCCGGGGACATGGCCAGCAATGTCACTCATGTACATGTGTGCGAGCGCATCAGCTTTTAGGTTCAGTGTGCTGAGGCCCCAGAACACGGCATCCCTCTCGGAGTCTTCACTGGGCTGGCCGGGCGCCCCTCACCTTTGGGCTTAAGGCCGGTGTGACTCCATCGTGGGCGACGTCCCAGGCGGCCCCGTGAACCTTCAGACAGGTGGTAAACAGCAGGGAGAGATAAATTCTTAATAAATGGAGTCCCGTTTTGATGCAAACGCGCCTGCTAATAAAGTAGGAAGGGGCAAGAACCACAGAATATTTATGACAGAAGCAGGACTGTTTGGAAACAGACGTTTTATTAGGTTCCCGTGAGGCACCAGCCGCTCTTTTAACATTTCTATTTCGGGGCCTTATGTAGAAAGCAGTCTCTCTATAAATAGCAGGGCAAACAAAGTTAAGGAGGGCTGTTATCATGCGGGGAGGCTGGGGTCTGGAGCCCGGGAAACCATGAGGCTCTGTCCCCGGTCTCGAGGGCTTCTCAGACTAGACCACGTCTCCCGTGGTCATCTCCCTTCTGGGTGACCTTTTAGCTCTTTCAAACTCTTCTTAATATTTTGTTTATTATTCTTATATTATTTTAAATGTGTATTTATTTTTGAGAGTCAGAGCATGAGCAGGGGAGGAGCAGAGAGAGAGGGAGACACAGAATCCGAAGCAGGCTCCAGGCTCCGAGCTGTCAGCACAGAGCCCGATGCGGGGCTCAAACTCACGAACCATGAGATTATGAGTTGAAGTCAGACGCTCAACTGACTGAGCCACCCAGGCGACTCTCAGACTCTTCTTTTGGTAATACCTCCACGCCTGCCTCTGGGTTCCTTCTTTGCTTCTTCTTTCTCTCTAATCTTTAAGATGTTTCTCTTTACTTTGTAGTTACTTAAAATTTATTTTGAGAGAGAGAGAGAGAGAGAAAGAAAGCATGAGCAGGGAAGGGGCAGAGAGAGAGAGAGAATCCCAAGCAGGCTCCGTACTGTCAGCGCAGAGCCCGACGTGGGGCTTGAACCCATGAGCCACTAGAACTTGAACTGAGCCAAAGTTGGATGCTTAACCAACAGAGCCATCCAGGCGCCCCCACTTTGTATTTTGAAAGAAATTCTTAGAAAAGAATTTTTCTTTTCCTCAGAAAAGTTGCAAGAATAGTACAAGGAACATCTATATACCTTTCATGCAGATTTTTCTGCCTCTCTCTCTTTGAGTACATATTATTCGCATTTTATTTTGCTGAACTGTTTGGGATTATGTTGCAGACAATATGGCTGTTCACCCTGAAATACTCCAGCAAATATCTCCCAAGAGGGCCTCGCTCTTATATAACCATGACACGATGATCTCATCCAATGCTATGATCTAACATGAAGTCGATATTCACATGTCACCAAGGAAGGTCCCGATAATGTTTTTATAACACTCCCCACCCTCCTTCCACAATCCAGTTCCGACTTGTTCACTGCATTTACTTGTCCCGATTCTTACGTCTCCTTGAACCGACAAAGATTCTGTCGCTTTTCTTTGGATGTCTCAGCATCAATATCTGGAAAGGGAAGCAGAATGATTAGAAAAGGAATTGGAAATTGATTAGAAGGATGAGCCCTGGGGCTCCTGGATGGCCTGGTCAGTTAACGCTCTGGCTCTTGATTTTGGCTCAGGTCGTGATCTCAAGGTTCGTGAGATCAAGCCCTGCACTGGGATCTGCATTGCCAATGTAGACACTGCTTGGGATTCTCTCTCTCTCTCTCTCTCTCTCTCTCTCTGCCTCTCCCCAGCTCTCGATTTTTTTCTCTCTCTGTCTCAAAAATAAATAAACATTTAAAAAAAATAGAGGGATGCGCCCTTACACCATGATGGGAGAAGCCTGGGGAGTGAGGTTCTGGAGGGGACATTGGTGGGGATCAGAGGACAGTGCTGAGTGAGAACCAGACAGCCGAGTGGGGAGATGTCTAGAGAGGGCTGTTCCCTGATGGAGCGTTGGTTCTGAGGTCTCTGTAGGCAAGCGGGGCAGGTGCTGGGGGAGGAAGCATTACAAAGCAGGAGAGAACAAAGGCCAAGTCGCTCCCAAGGGGACACAGTGGCCTATGTCTGTCCCCACTGCACCTAGAGGAGAAGCCAGTGGCCTGTACCCACACCTGGCCCGGGACGTGGAGGTGGCCCAGCACAGTGGTGGCGACTTCCCCTTTGCCCTGATCTCGTGCACGTTTCTCCCTTGGCCTGCCCACGCATTTTTCCTCCCTGCAGACTGCCCTCTCCTCCCATGAAAGTGAGTCTGACCAGCGAGGGATACGTGGTCGTGCTTGTCAGCGGATGGGCTTCCTCCCAGGGCTGAATCTCCACACCACGCTGTCCTTTTCACGCTTTCCTCCCCTCATCTCATGGCTTGTTCTCTGGCTTCTCTTCCCTGTGAGAGTGGGAGCACTTCCCGGGAAGACAGGGCCCAGTCCATCCTGTTTATGTTTGTACCTCCGGGATCCGGCCTAGCACCCGGCACCGAGTGCACGCGTGGGACAGTGGATAAACGAACGGGTGAACTTGTGGCTCTGCTGTTCTAGAAACCATCTCAGGTAGCTTTGGTGACAACGTGTACTTTTCGGCGCTCGCTGAGAGGAATAGCTTTGCTGATGGACCATAGTGGATTAGACCTGCCAGCCATTTTCAGTGGTGACTTTGTCCTGAGATGGAACTGTTGGAATGAGGAGGGCGGGATTCAATTCCAAGATTCAGAAAATTCAGTATCACCGTGGCTTAAACCAGATAGGAGTTTATTTCTGTCTCACATAAACTGAGCCCAGGGGGAAGCGATCCGCGGACTCCTTAGGGCCCAGCCTTCCCCGACCCTCCACTTGGCCCTCGCTTGGCCCTTGACTCTCTTTCTCCTGGCCCAAGATGGCAGCACCCGCGTTTCAGGCGGCAGGCAGAAAGAGGGGGAAAAGCAGAGAACAAAACAAAAATGCAGCCACAGGACACTTCTGCTTACATTCCGTTATCTAGAACTTCTATGGCTGCAGAAGAGGCTGGGATGTAACCTCTATTCTGGGCGGCCATGTGCCCACCCAGGTAGAGAGTCTCCAAAGATGGTTTTGTCAGGCCACCAGCAATCTTTGCCACAGTTGCGTTTGGGGAGAGGTCGCGTGTCTTCCTTCTCACTCCCTCTTTCACGTGCAGGCTGGGAACCAAGTGGAAGGTCTCAGGCCCCGTGCTCCTGTGCGGGGTCATCGTTAGCTTTTCCTAGGAGCCGGGCAAGCTGGCCGCAGCATGCTGTGATTGGGTTGTCTGTGTTGAATGGCACGAGGTTGTCCACAAGGCAAATATCAAATTGCAGGGAGTAGGCTGCACTTAAATGCACTGGGCCAAAAAACCTAAGAAACACACAAACAAAAAAGCCACCCTAAACCCAAGGGAAATCTGTCAGGGCTTAGAGGCAGCGGTGAGCAGGGAGGAAGGCAGTATGAGTTCATGGTGGGGCCACGGTTTTGCTGCGTCGTGATTGAAAGAGCATTTACTATAGGGTGGGAATTTTAAATCTCTTTTTAAAAGCATGAGTCTCCGGGGAGTGTGTCGGAGGCGGGAACCGCTCCCCGGAGAGCAGTTTTGTAACTACTTGTAGCTGAGTTTATTTTGTTTTACTGAAGTATGCCAGGCTGGACATTTCCTCCTGTTCTCATGCTTCTGGACTCAAGAATGCAGAGAGCACGCTGGCCTCCGGAAAGCATCATCAGCAGGATGTGAACCAGGGACTCCCCCTTCGTGTCCAAAGGGCGAATCACCTTGCTCCTGAGCCGTCAGCGTGGGTGCGGACTGGGGGCGTCGGGGAGAAGCAGGCGCTACCGGTAATGGAAGTGTGATGGGCTGGCGTCTCAGCCAAAGTACACTTGAACGTGAACTGCTGGTGTTTATTCAAGTTGACTTCCTCACGTCCTATGTCCCGGGGGCCTGGGCCGTCCCCGTCACTGCCATTGCTGCGATGGTGCGGGATCCAGCGTGCTCAAGGTGTGTGCCTCTGGGCGGGGCTGATGCCCAGGGCCGGGCTTCCTTTCTGGAGCTGCGTCAGTTTCTCTCTCAGCCCCCACACTCCTTGGCGGGCCAGAGCGACAAAGGCAGGAGTGCGTGCAGTGTAAGTCAATCAACGAAGCGAACAAAACCCAGAGAAACAGCACCTGCCCTCGACTGAGCGCATGCTGTGTTCTAGGTCCTGAATGCCCGAGATCTCAGCACCTCCTCAAGGCGGGGATTGTCTTCTCACTTCGGGGGTCAGGAGAACAGGGTCGTACCAGTTGGGGTGATGTGCCTCCGGGTCTGTGTGTGATGGGGCTTGGGGGTCAGGTGGGATCCTCAAGCTGGGGAGCAGCCTAGCCCCATGAATGCTGCCAAGGGGCATCTCTGTGGGAGAGAGGAGGCACTCTCCCTCTCTCTCGGGGAGCTCTGTGGGCTGTGGGGCGGAGCGACCTCCCACGTGGCAGCACCTGTTCCCTCCACAAACCGGCCAGCACCGCCTTCCTGCCCTTGGGAGCAGACACTGTGGTTGACAAAGGTCGTCCGGCTTATCCAGCCTCTGTTTTCCTGTGATATTGATGTTTATGCCAAGGTAACACCCGCACCTTAGCTTTGGGGCGGAAGGAAGAATTTCCCTCTGTGGGGTATAAGATCTCCTTTCCTGAACTTTCCCCTTAGTGTCCGTACCCGCAGCTGAACCCTTAGCCATTTCGGTCTGTTGGTTTCCACACGTTTACTGGTTTATCAAGCTCTGGAGGGATGGCTTCATGTATTTAAAATCCTCTGCCCGGGGGCGCCTGGGTGGCGCAGTCGGTTAAGCGTCCGACTTCAGCCAGGTCACGATCTCGCGGTCCGTGGGTTCGAGCCCCGCGTCGGGCTCTGGACTGATGGCTCAGAGCCTGGAGCCTGTTTCCGATTCTGTGTCTCCCTCTCTCTCTGCCCCTCCCCCGTTCATGCTCTATCTCTCTCTGTCCCAAAAATAAATAAACGTTGAAAAAAAAAAATTTAAAATCCTCTGCCCGGATGGGCGCCTGGGTGGCTCAGTCGGTTGAGCGTCTGACTTCGGCTCAGGTCATGATCTCGTGGCTCATGAGTTTGAGCCCCATATAGGGCTTTGTGCTGACAGCTCAGAGCCTGGAGTCTGTTTGGGATTCTGTGTCTCCTGCTCTCTGCCCTTCCCCCACTTGTTCTCTGTCTCTCTCTCTCTCTCCCCAAAATAAATAAACGTTAAAAAAATAAAAATAAAATAAAATCCTCTGCCTGGTATAGCAGAGAATGACAAATTCTCAAAGACTGATCGATAGATTTAATAATAAAAAAAAAAGTTACTTCCTCACCTCTGTGTCTTCCGCAAAGCCGCGTTTTAATTCCATTAATAATTTAGTTTTTTTCTCCTACGTCTAGTGGGAGAGAGACCTCAAAGTGTTTAGGCTTTATTGTTCTGCTGAGCTATTCATGGGCCCATGTATTTCCTACTGCATAAACCCAGACTGGACTTCGTGGACGGTGATTACACTAAACCAACACCACTACGACCCCACCTTACTCCCAGGTACGGCCCAGGGAATTCTTTTCCATTAAATCATGATTTTTACATCCCCATACATAAAATAGTTGGCAGTTTCTATACCGAGGAAACCTTTGTTTCAGGGCCTCCCCACATTCCCTCCAGGGGATTTCCTGCATTTCTAAGGCACTTACTCTGTGCTATGGGCAATATTGAAAATGTGTATATCATGATCCCTGCCCTCAAGGAGTTTACAGTCCAGTTGGGAGTCAAGACAAAAAATAATAGAGAACCACAAAGACGATATAGTACCAAGACCTAAATTTCAACTTTTTTTTTTTTTTTTGGGACAGAGAGAGACAGAGCATGAACGGGGGAGGGGCAGAGAGAGAGGGAGACACAGAATCGGAAACAGGCTCCAGGCTCCGAGCCATCAGCCCAGAGCCCGACGCGGGGCTCGAACCCACGGACCGCGAGATCGTGATCTGGCTGAAGTCGGACGCTTAACCGACTGCACCACCCAGGCGCCCCCAAGACCTAAATTTTAAACTGCAGGTTGGATCCATTGGCGGGAGGGTTGTAAAATGAGTTTAAGCGGTCACAGTCAGTATTAAAAAATGGAAATAGCAAAAATAGGAAGGATTAACATGCGTAGGATATAGTAAGCTTAAGAACTTTTCGGTAAAGGTTTGGTTCTGTTTTATATATAAATAAAACCTGTTTCTTACCCTAGGTTATGGTCAAATATGTGTGGATGTTTCTGACAAGCTATGTGTGAGACGAGTGGAGGTAAGCCTGTGAAGGAATGCCACGTGAGAAGGCATTCGTGACTTCTGTTCAAGTTATGGACTCTTGGGAACCCTTAGAACACGATTGGAAATCGCTCTAGAAACCATGCATATGCCGGGCGTTTTGCACATCTCAGTGGCTCATGGACTTTGCAGCCCTTGGTTGCAAGACCTTGGTTGGAGCCCTTTGATCTGGAGATTAAAGCCAGGAGGGAGAGAGAGGAGAAAGGCTGGAGAGCTGGGCTACATTTCCCAGGAGAGAAGATCATTCATCACTCACTTGGGAAGTCAACGAAGGCTTCCAAGGAGGAGAAGCTCGTAATCCAATTCATGTTTTAGGAAGACTGTTGTAGGCATTAGGGGCTAGAGGTCCAACTCAGAGGGTATCGTAATAATTATTTGAGAGCTAACAGAGGCAGATAGGTAGGAGGGCACAACTGTGAGAAGGTTTTTAGGATAAAAAAAAGTCATTGGACTTGGTATTTCTTTGGATATGGAGGCAATGAGGCAGAAGAAGGAGTCTGGGGTGGCCTCTTGGTTTCTATCTTTGAGCAGACAGCGTTGCTAATCACTGAGTCAGGACTAAATATAGAAAGGAAAGTAAGTTTGGGGAGGAGCATGAGTTTAATTCTGCAGTGAAGGGACATACGCAAGTATATCCAGGGACCTGATATGATCTCCCAACATTCTCTCTATGAAACTAAAGAGCAAAAGCCAAGGAGGGCCAGGTTGGGGTGGGATTGGGGTCCGGCAGAGCCGGAAGAGGAGGGGATTCAGATTTTGTTTGGGTACGTGTGTTCTTTGGTGGAACAGTTTGGTAATCCTGGGGCAGCAGGAGTGTCCCAAAGACTCTGAAAGCCGCGATGACAATGGAAATAGCAGGCAAGGTGCATTGGCTGAACTGGAGTAACCCAGAGTAGCCGCCTGGGTTTGGAAGTACAGGGGAAGGGGCTGGTCCGGCCCAGTAGGGAAGAAGGCCCAGCAGGAGCTGGCCAGGGTGTGTGTGTGTGTGTGTGTGTGGCAATGTCTAGCTCCATCTGGAACTAAAGCTGGTGAGTCTGCCCAGCCCATTCCATAGCATCTATGGGGAAGAGGGGCTCTGCCAGGTCCCACTGATCCTGCCGGTGGGAAACATACCAGGATCCCCCTGTCTCTTCCAGGCCCAGGAGTCGGATCCAACTGTGTTTGTGGCTGGTACAGAGGAAGGTGAGACGTATGCAGGAATTTTACGCCCGTTCACTCTTGATAGGTGCTGCTAGGAATCTGGGTTAGAGTCAAATTTGTGTTGGATGCTCTGGGTGAACTCCTTAACTATTTGTTTGTGGTACTGCTAAATATTTCCAGATGTCAGCACCACACATATGCCACGATGCTGTGATTAAAGCGCTCAGTGCTGAAACTCTTTTTTTTTTTTAATAAGAAAAATGCATAAGGAGAAATTAAATCTCCCTTTCTGTCTGGAACCCACCATACAGATCCTGCGTTATTTACCAACCACAAGAGTTTTTCCTTGGCTGGTGCATGCGTCTCTCCTAGTGTTTTTTCCAGCTGCTCATACAGACTTTGGCAAAGTTACTCACTAGCTCCGAATACCAGGATTACCCCATTCTCGTTTAGCAGTTCAGGGATTTGGCACCTGGAGGAAAAGCAAAGGCGATTTCAGAATCTTACTAATTCCCCAAACGGAGCTAAGTGATAGTCCCAGCCTCATGGGGTTGTGTGAAGACGGAAGAGGGCATTGCGTGGAAAGTATCTACTACAGTGCCTGGTACCCCCCGTGGTCTCAGGCAAGGCCAGTTCTTTTCCTGAGGAGGGTCACGTGATACCCGACCAACAGATTTTCACATCGGCTGGGCGGGGACATTGGAGCCTCTGGTGTGGGTTTATCTGTAGTGGAGACATTGACCGAAAATCTTGGGAGTGTTATGCAAGAAAAGAAACAGGCAGAAAGAACAGTAGTTCTGGAGCTGAAAGTTTGAATCTCAGACTTCTCTCTTCCTCCCTCAGTGACCTTAGGCAAGGCACTCACAGTTGACCCTTGAACAGCGCAAGGGTTAGGGGCACTGACCCTCTCGCAGTTGAATATCTGAGTATAATTTTTGACTGCCCCCCAGACTTACTACTAATAGCCTACTGTTGACCGGAAGTCTTACCGATGACACAGACAGTCGATTAGCATATATTTTGTATATGATATGTATTATATACTGTATTCGTTTTTAAAAAAAATTTTTATTATTTACTTTGACAGAGAGAGACAGACAGAACGAGCCGGGTAGGGGCAGAGAGAGAGGGAGAGAGAGAGAATCCCAAGCTGGCTCTGCACCATTAATGTGGAGCCCGATGCGGAGCTCGAACCCACGTACTGTAAGATCATGACCGGAGCTGAGATCAAGAGTTGGACACATAACTGACTGAGCCACCCAGGCACCCCTGCATACTGTTACAATAAAGTAAGCTAGAGAAAAGAAAATGCTATTAAGAAAATCATAAGGAAGAGAAAATACATTTCTAGTTCGGCAGTATAGGAAATCCACGCGTAGGTGGACCCCACATTTCAAACCCTTGTTGTTCAGGGTCAACTGCAGGTTTACTGAGGTTCAGTGTCTTCACTTGAGATGGGAAGAATGCCCTTCTCAGAGCGCTGTGGGGAAAACAAATAAGAAGTCTGGCTAATGGGAAATTATGGAGCAACAAATATGACCTCTCTTATTTCTTGCAGCAAAGTTGTCACAAGAGCGTCACATTCTCAAATGTCTTCTTTGGTGTTACACAGGGGTTTTACCGTGGGTGCTGATGATTTATTCATTCATTCATCTAACAAATATTTACTGAGTCCCTGCTATGTTCTACATGCTGGGGATCCCGCAGGCAACAAACAAAAGCTCTTGCCCTTATTCATGGCATATTCTAGCGACAGGAGACAGACTGCAAACATATGGTAGGCACAAGCTACCTGTACAGGTGATTAATGACAGATTCATTGGGGAGATTCCAAACCTGACTTAACCAAACTTAGGGATCCGGTGACATGGGAAATCCATGGTCTCTATGCCTACTGAGGCTTTTCCTGGTTAGGATGACTTTGTTGTGCCCGCACTTGGGGATCCTCTAGTCCTGTGTGTCTTGTTTGGTCCTTGTCTGCACAGGCTCAGCGGCTCTGTGGGTCCCCACCCTTAGCTTGCTTCCTTTCCAGGTGACGGATATCCCTGGAGCTTTAAAGGAACACCCAGCTTCGCTTGAGAAAGAACCCAGGAGACCGAATAGTGCTTCTGGCTGTACAGAGGACGTTCCAAAGAGTTCCGATTCTTTATCTCAGACCGAGGCATCTCCTTCATGTGTCACTCAGTCATCCCTCAAACTTGTCAGATGCTCTCACACTGTGGTGTTTTTGCTAATGAGGTTCCTGCAGGCTGGCATCTCTTAAATCCCCACCCACTAAATCCTATCCATTCATCCTGGTTCGGCCCAGATAATCCCTCTGTGGCAGAGAGTGTGAGCTACTCTGCAAGATCCATTCCCTTCTGATTCTGGTGGTCATCGACACCCTGAGCTTGAGCTGGACTCATGGCAAAAAGTGAAACATTCCGAGCCATCCCTAAAGCTGAGCGCAGCTGTGTGACTCAGAACTGGCTCCTTCCGCCCTTCTTGCTGGCAGGAACATGAACTCGGTGTCAGGATTTGGTATCTTGGCAGAGCAACAAGATGGAAGGTGTCTGGGTTCTCAACATGGTGCAACTGTCCCATCAGTCCTGGATAATTGGCGTCCAAGCAATAATCTGAGGGAAAACGAAAGTTTCCTCCCTCCCTCCCTCTCTCTCACTGTCTTTCTCAAGCTATTGTTATTTTGGTTTTCATTGGAGAATCCAAAAACTGATATCGTAAAAACTCCTCCTGTGCTGTGAAGTCCCCCCACCTGCCTCTACCTATATATCCCCAAAGTGTGCAATTTTACCTCAGTTAGTGTTGTCCTATGGCCATTTGGGAACCCAGCAATTTGTATGAGCTTCTAGTCCTTGACGACGCAAGCCCTTGTAGAGCAGGAACCTGTCTTATTAAATGTGTACCCCCCGTAATAACGAGCATAGTGCTTTGCTTTTATTCTTCATGTATTTAATGAATGTCTGCTCCTTGAATTTTTTGGTGAATGAAGAATGATTCCCTGCCTCTCCTGGACTAAAAATACTCTGTTTCTAAAGCATCTTTGCCCGGTAGAAATACAAGGCAAGCCACATATGTAATTTTGAATTTTTTAGTTGCCACATTTACAAAAAATCCAAAAGGAAACTGGTGAAATTAATTTTAGGTGTTTGTTTCATTGAGCCCTACATACTCAAATGTTGTCATTTTTGTAAGTAATCGATGCAAAAATTATTACTGAGAATGTTTTACATTCTTTTTCTCATACTAAGTCTTTGCAATCTGGTATGTGTATTTTATACTTTTAGCTCATCTCAATTCAAACCAGCCACCATTCAAGTGCTCAGTGGCCACCAGTGGTGAGTGGCTATTGTACCAGGCAGCAGAGCTCTAGGGGACCCCGAGCCAGCCCTGAAAGTGTGGGGAGGATTTGGATGGGCTGGAAGGGCATGGAGGAAATGCTGTGAGGCCGAAACAAGGAGTCTTTTTCTAGACGTTTCATGGAACTTGTTTGGCACAGGGATCTGCAATATACGGGGTACTCCAGTGACTCTTAGGAACTGTTGAGTGACTTTGATGTAGAAAGATTCATGTGGGAAGAGACAGAACCACTGACAAAACTAAAGAAGAAATGGAATCAGGAGAGAAGGGTGTCTGAGCGGAGCTCTGGAGGTCATTGAAGCCAAACTCAGGGCATATCTAACGATATAATGAATGAGGACACAGCCTTGGCTGAGAGACATGGTGTGGGGCTGGGTTTTTCACCGTTGCTGCCTAAGTGACCCTAGATGAGCCATTTCAACTCTCTGAGCCTCAGTTTCCTCAGGAAGCCCATCTGGAAGCAGCACTTTGGTGGGCACAGAGCAGTCTCTTCAAAGGAGCCCAATTCCCAATGGCATGATAAGGAGAAGCTCACTGGACCAGCTCTGACAACTCTAGAGTCACTGGACAAGGCAGACTCCACGGATGCCCCAAAGGAAGGAGTTTTTCCTTGGGCTATTGAAGCAACGGGTGGTTTCCATCCAAGGAAGGACTGACTTTGCAAAAAGTGAAAACTCAGAGGTTGAACAAGGGAGGGGGCAGCCACCACAGAGTGGGGTGGGCACAGGCAGTTGTGGTACACGGAAGGCAGGAGAGAGACAATGCCTTTCTCTTTTCTCACGGAAGTCTGTTCATGGAGCTCTGGGGTCTACCAGGGATTCTGAGTAGATGGGGCACTAAATGCCTCTGCAACCCAGACTGGGCTATACAAGGGAGAAGTGGGGAATCATGACTGTCATATGGATCACTTGAGGGGGAATCAGGAAAAGTCCCCAAGAACCCCTTTAAAGTCTCAGCTTTCCGGTATCTCAGACTCAAGTGCTATTTTGACCAAAATGTATCCAGGTAATGGCTACAGTTTTCTACATAACTTTCCATACTGGTCATAAAGGACTTAGACCATTCCCACCAAGGGCATTGTGGGAGACGGCTGTGTTAAGGGCTGATTTGGAGTTGCTTTCAGGAGGTGGAAACAGGTCCAATGTCCCAAAGCTCAAGGTTCCAATCACCGGAACATATGGATGTCCAGGGAACAATGGGACTTGCGGTCAAGGTGGTGGTCTGGGAAATTTGAGTGCTGGATACACCAGAGAATCTTAGAAACTTATGACTTCGTACTTGGGAAGCTGCCAGTGTTTCTGGAAATGGCTGTGCTTTGGGGTGAGAGCAGCTGAGGAAATAAAAGCGTTAGGTCCAGGACCAACAGCCTGACACAAAATCACCAAGCCAATGCTGTGAGTAAGGGGTTGGCCAACCCCAAGGCCAAGTGTACCTTTGATGGAAAATGAATTCTCAAGGAGGAAGCCTATAATTGGATGAGGTCCCTTGTCTCCCTAGCTTGTGGAAACAGCCAGACTTTCCCCCCTTGTTTTCCACATGGAATGTGAGTTCTCTAAGATCTGGCCTGGGCCACATTGGCTTCAACATTTCCTCATGGTGATGCCTTCCTCGGACAGCCCCATCTCGGGTGGAGGGGAAAATGTTTCTGCTGTGGCATCTGGGGAAGCACTTGTTACAATCAAGGTGCTCAACCAAGGTTTGTGAGAAGGATGCATTCATGATGTTCGCCTCTGAACCATTAGGGTTAAGTGACACTTGTCACCTCCTATGTGTTCTTTCTGACTTCGTTCCTCACGCCTGGTGGCCCAGGGGGAGCTGGGAGCCTGCCTTTCATGCCAGAGTCTTAGCTCTGGCTCCTCCTTAGCTTTGCTCCTCTTATCTTCCAATAAACCTGATGAACACGTTCATTCTAGAACGTTAGAGGTTTAACGTTTCGCATGCACACTGAGTGGCCCGCACTGACAGTTGAGAGCTAAACCAGCCGGGTACGGATCGGGATTGAAACCAGCCGGGTACGGATCGGGATTGAGGCCACGGCCAATTCACTTCACCTCTCCGAGCTTTCGCTCTCTTATCTGAAAAACAGGGATGCTGATCATTTTTATAGCTACTTCCCAGCGTCCACAGAGTTCAACGAGATGAAGAAAATGCTCTTGGCAGTAGGCACGCGGCAGCCGCACCCGTGCTGGATTCGCCGACAAGAGTCGGAAACGTACAGGCATGGTTTTCTCTTTCACCTTTCAAGTACATAACCTTTATGTCAACTGCCTGGCGCTGGAGAAGAGGCAGCACAGGGGAGATTGGGATTTGTCATGGGAAAGCCCTCCACCATCCGTTTTAGTGACGTCGCTTCAAAACGGAGCTGATTGGACAGTTTCATAAATACAGGGGTAGAGCTTTGATTTTAAGCTGCGACCAGAACGAACACCAACGACACAGCCAAGTGCAGCAGGGAACTGGAGGGGAGCAGTGGTAGGGCCATCTTCCACTGGTTGCAAGCAAGACGGGGTGCATTATCTGAAGGGACTTTAAGACTGAGAATAAAATAAAGCCAAAAGTGAGTCCACTTTTTATGGTCGCCATATAGGAGCAATTGTATTTTATTTTGAAAGTTTATTTATTTTGAGAAAGAGAGTGTGTGAGAGAGCACGAGTGGGGGAGGGGAGAGAGAGAGAGAGAGGGAAAAAGAGAGAGAGAGAATCCCAAGCAGGCTCCACGCTGTCAGCACAGAGCCCAACACAAGGCTTGATCTCACGAACTGTGAGATCATGACCTGAGCCGAAATCAAGAGTCAGACACATAATTGACCGGGCCACCCAGGCACCGTGTGGGCAATTTCAAACAGTATCTGATAAAATATCCCTCCCCGCAAAAATAGTGTTGTTATTCTAAGTTCTCAACAGTTGGCACAATGGCTGTTGAGTTTTAATAAAACATATATAGACTTTTTGGCATATTTTTATTACCTATTTTTTCCTAAACATTGTCTTCTGTGAAAGGTCACTTGGAGAACTCCCAGTAGGCAGTTGGGCCCCCCACCCCGCCCACTGAACACATGCTTACCCAGCCACACAGTTTATTTCGGGAGTACATTCATCATAATGGTCTGGAAGTATCCAAGCTCACTTAGGGTGCTGTCCCTGTCTCCAACACCCCCCACCGAGGTGTGACATATTCCTCTTTTTAAAAATAGTATATCAATTTAATGGAATATGATCAACAAGAATAAGGCAGATCTATATATAACGATACAAAAATAACCTCCAATATACAGAGTTCTAGCGAAATAAACACTATACAGAACACTGAAAAATATTTGAAAAAGTGACATGTATGTACGTATGTATGTTTTATACATGAATAGAATCTCTCAAAGGACAAATAAGAAATGCTAGATTCAGAAAGAACGGTAGGGGCCTCTGGGTGGCTCGATCGGTTAAGCTCCTGACTCTTGATCTCAGCTCAGGTCTTGATCTCAGTGCCCTGCGTTCAAGCCCCATGTTGGGCTCCATGCTGGGCATGGAATCTACTCCCAGTGTGGAGCGTACCTAAAACAAAACAAAGCAACACAAAACAACAACAACAAAACAAGATGAGTGGTAGCACAGTGATCTTAAAGACAAAGACACGTACTTGAGCTACCTCGATTCTGTCATCCGCGTGACTGCTTGGCGATTTCGTGTACGTTAAGAATTTAGCCCAGCCGAGGCCGAGGGTGAATGGGAAGGTGTAACATTTTTAGTTGGTAGTGCAAATATTAGTTCATACATGAAATGTTTCACGGAGTCCAAGCGCTGTTTTTCACACTGGCATTCATTTCTCTTTCTCAATTGTTAATGGTTCATTTTAAAGCTAACGAACTCATCAAGAGGGTCATGGCTATTACCGATTATTATGTGATTCTTAGATGAATAACTTGGCCGCATAGAGAGGGGAGTTTTAAAAACTGATTTGCTCTGGGTGTCTGATCCACTGCATGCCTGACTTTTAATCAGGACATAAAAATGCTTTTCAGGCATTATTTATGTCTTATCCTCTCAAGATTTGCTCAGAAGCGCAATTTAATCAACACTTGTAATCGGTCACCTTTGGGGCCACTCCGGAGGCTTGCTATGAATTTAGGAGCACCTACTTTCTTAATCCTATCGATCTGCAAACCATTTTCCTTCCTTACAACACGCTTCCTACTTACTGTGATTGCTCTAAAAATTCCTTTCACTCTAGAGATGAAAGGCTAAACATACAGGGGCTCTCCAGGCAGTGTCTCAGGATGGCACAGCCACCAACAAGGGCGCCCCCGTTCTTTCGGTCGAGGGAGAATTGGCAGAGCTCAGCAGAGAATCTGAGAATGTGCAGGAGCTCATTTGGGCTGGGCAAAGGGGAGGCCCGGAATAAAGCCTCTCACGGCCTCTCTTATGCTTTTCTACCATGGATCCTGTTTTCCTACAAAGGACAGGGCTGTGCTTGGCCATGCACTTGCCCAAGAAGGCAGTGCCTCCTCACATAATTCCTGGTGGGTCCTTCCTAATCCCCTCCCCCGGTGAGCCTTGCATCCTAGAATTACAAAGGACCTCTCTCCGTTGGCTTTTTGGGACTTCATGATGGACTGAGGCATGAGCCAAATGGGTTTCGGCTGTGCCAATACAGTGCAACCCCTCCCCCCTCCCCCCGCCGCGCTGGCCTTCTTCGGGGGTCAGGAAGGAGCATGTGCAACCAAAGATCCCCAGCTGATCACTTTCTGCTTTGAGCGACAGCCTCCCATCTACCCCGGGGTGGGGGGGCCCACACAAATACGATTTCGTATGTGTGCCCTTTTGTGCAAAATCTTGGGAAGCACGGCTTTGGGGGCAAAGACAGTGCCATTCTTGGCCGTTTGGGAGAAATGGATCTGTTTTGTGCAGATAAGAAAACGGGGGTTTGGCGTGTTTCGTTGCCTGGTGAAATTACCCGGTGGTTCTGTCGCTTCCAGATCAATCTGAGTGTGAGCCATCGGCAACCCGTGCACAGCGTGTGGCCGGCTGAAAATGCATCGTCTCTCGACGCGAAGCTCAGCTATTTTTCTCCAGCTTGGGTTGTTGTGTTGTTTTCCGCTTCCGCCTACAGCCTCTTCACGTCCTCTCGGGGACGTGCTCGGTGACATAGCACAGCTGCACACGCGGCCGTTCTTTTTCTTCCCGAAATGAGGGGAAGGTTCTGTGGCTCCAGTGCCCTGTGCTGCAGGCCGTCCAAGAGATGTCACAGTACGACGGTCGGGACCCCCGTTTCTGCGGAGATGGCACCACCCGTGCCTGAGGGTGATGGTGACAGCTTACAGTAGGTGTCCGATTGTGACACATGAGTGAAATGGAAGTCACCATTCCTTTCGGGGGGGTTTACAAGCTGTCGATTGAACCATCCGGGATTCATTCACATTCTGCTGAGGTTTCGTGTTCTCTTCCTACAGGTAATGAATGAGGTGCGGGCAGCATAGAGGGGTCGAAGCCAGAGCACAATCTGTGGTCGGTAAAGTGCGTTCGGTCAACAAATATTTACGGGAGATCTCTGTGTCGGGCGCTGAGCCGTGTGCTGGGGTGCTTTACTCGGCAAGATAGTGAGAAAAGTTATTGTAAAGGCCCAAAGAAATTCCTATGAACAAAAGCTGGAGGTGTTTTGAAGTTACTTAAAGGTGGTTATTTGAAGGAGAACGTATAAGGCGTACCTGGGTGGCTCAGTCGGTTAAGCGTCTGACTTCAGCTCAGGTCATGATCTCATGGTTTGTGGGTTTAAGCCTCGAGTCAGGCTCTGTGCTGACAGCTCGGAGCCTGGAGCCTGCTTCTGATTCTGTGTCTCCCTCTCTGTCTGCCCCTCCCCTGATCACGCTCTCTCTCTCTCTCTCTCAAAAATGAATAAACATTAAAATTTGTTTTTAGGGGCCCCTGGGTGGCTTGGTCGGTTAAGCGTCCGACTTCGGCTCAGGTCGTGATCTCACAGTCCGTGAGTTTGAGCCCCACGTCGGGCTCTGTGCTGACAGCTCAGAGCCTGGAGCCTGTTTTGGATTCTGTGTCTCCCTCTCTCTCTGCCCCTCCCCTGTTCATGCTCTGTCTCTCTCTGTCTCAAAAATAAATAGAAACGTAAAAAAAATAAAATAAAATAAAATAAAATTTGTTTTTAAAAATAAAGGAAAATGTATAATGGCGTCTGTCTTCCGTGTTTGTAAATGCGTGTGGCCAAATCCTCTCCAGACTTGTGGGCTTGACTCTGGGCGTTAGCAGAGCTCCGGACAGGTACAATTGGGGACCATCGTGTGTCCCAGTATTTAGGAATATAAATCAGCCTACCAACGGTTAAATAAAGTATGCTCTGTCTTCTTACCTTTTTTTTTTTTTTAATGTTTATTTATTTTTGAGAGAGAGAGAGTGCACACTCGTGTGAGCAGGGGAGGGGCAGGGGGAGGGTATAGAGGATTCAAAGTAGGCTCTGTGCTGACAACGTGCAACCGGCTTGGGATTCTCTCTCTCCCCCTCTCTGCCCCTTACCTGCGCTCTCTCTCTCTCTCTCTCAAAATAAATATAAATAAACTTAAAAAAAAACCCTACACATTCATAAGGACAACTGAAAAACGTGTAAAGCTGTGATTTGTACATGACCAAAGTTTGGCAGCTGTCCCAAAGCGGCTGCATTAACTATTACTGCACGTGCTTAAACGTTCCTTTGTTCTGTTTGAATGACTAACAAAATGAAGGCGCATAATTTGTAATTATTTCATGTTTATTTCCTTAAATTTTTGTCTTCGGCTCAGCGTGGTCACGAATTCTGTCATTGTGGCAAATGTGCTCACATAAGTTTGTTCTGTCGACGGCAGTGAGCTCAAGGACTTAAAAAATGTAAGTGTATTTAAAATATGCAACACGTGGGTGTGTTTCATAAAAAGTGTGAAGTACATGTAAAAATATCAAAATTAATTTTTCATATGTATTTTCAAAGAAAGTTACTTTTTCCTACAAAATATAAAAATTAAAACGGGAAAGGGAAAAATACAGATTATAATTAATAAATGTGGAAAATGGTACGACAAAATTATTTAAAGAAAACTGAATTTTAAGTTTAATTTTCTAAAAACTGAAATCTGATTAAATATTCATGCCGATCATGCTTCGTATTGCTGGCTTCCGACTCTCACCCAGTGGCTAACAGAAGGGATCCATATCATGCATCACACACGGACTGTTTAGACCCACACAGACACGGGGTTGAGGGTGACGGGAATTGTGAGGCGCATCATCACGTTTCTCAGCCGCCACGTTGGTGCAAATATCGTGGTAATTCCCCAGTAGCTACAGGACCAGGAGTTGAAGCCAGGAAATGGATGAGTAGTTCTCTTGGGAAGTGGAGGGTCGGAGGGGAAAGAGCTGACCGGTTAATTTGCTTGTGTTTTCTCTCCCCTGCATGTGTCTCCCGGTCAAATCCTCCCTGCGCTCTGGAATACCATCTTGCCTTGTATCTGCAGCCACAGTACGACCCACAGACCTTCATGTCTTGCAGGCGGTGAGTTTTTCTTTTTTCCCAAGGACATAGGACACAAGATACGGAGAAGCCATGGAGAAGCTGTTGCCTGGGGCCCGAGCTGTGTTGGGCACAGGAGTGGACATTAGGGTGATGAGTGAGGCTTTGCCAGCCCTGAGCACTGGATCCCCAGTGGCTGGGGGGGCCGTGTGAACATTAGCAACATTTTTGTTCTTGTGAGTGTGGGGCTGTCTAAGCCTCGGGTCTCAGGACAGGATCTTAACCCCCTCAGTCTACCGGGAGTGTTGATAGCACTCAAACACAGCAAGATCCCAGAAAGGGTTTCCAACTTGGCTGGTGGCTCTTCTTACCCTCTGGTGGCTCTGCCCTGCTCACTTCTGGGGGGTGGGAGGTTCTGGACAGGGCACTTTCTGGAGGCCTGGCCTGCTTCATGGCTCGTTTCTATCCTGGTTGCTTCCTGGAGCAGTGCAGCATTAGAGTTGAAGTCAAGGTTGTACAGTCGGCCGGGAATAAAAGTATCCTTTGTGGTTTGCATGAAGTTGCATGATGGGTAGGCCTTGGACAGAGGCACGCTTTCTTTCTGGGATGCTTCTACCCTGCTATCGCAGGGCTGGGCTGCACCCCGCGGGCTTCCTGACTGCAGCAGGGCATCTGCTCTCACCCCACGTTAGACCCTCATCCCCAGGTTAGCCTAGCTCCAGCCAATAGTGGGAAGGGGGGTGCTCTGTGCCGATTCCCGATGGTGCTTCTGTGGTGGAATTCACAGGTATGGTTACGGTTCTGTGTTGTCATCTCTCTAGCTGTCGGTTGCAAAGCTGAACCGGAATATTCTGTGTGCAAGCAAAAAATAAATATTGTATTTCAATATTACGTTCCACTGAAATACAGGGAGATAATTGCGGGACTCCAGTCAGGGCTGTTGGTATTTATCAGGTGCTTTACTGTAGCCGTAGGTCTGGCAGGGCAGACAGGCTGGACATGAAGGGTTAACCAGCCAGCTGGGCACTACAGTGAGAAGGTGACAGGCCAGGCATTTTTAAACCATTAGGGCCTCTTTTCACACTCAGAAACCCGCTCCGTGGGTCTTCATCCAGACTGTGTCTGAGGCACGGCTGACCTGGCTTTCACCTTCTGTGCCCTTAACCTGGCTTCCCATTTACTGTCACTTCATTCCCCCCAGATCCTGAGCTCTATCCACCCGATAACTTCACCTGGACTCCGGATTCCTTCTCCTGGCTGATGATGGTTGTCCTGGGAGCTTCCCTGCCTCCCTCAATCCCCGAGAATACAAAGCAAAAGATATGGAGAAGGGGTTTGAAATTCTCGTTCCTGAGGGTCTGACAGGTTGAGACAGACATTCCCACCTAGAGAGAGAGCATATGGGCAAAGTTAAAAAAAAAAAAAAGGTGAATGCAGGGGCACCTGGGAGACTCAGTCAGTTGAGCGTCCAACTCTTGGTCTCAGTTCAGGTCATGATCCCAGGGTTGTGGGTTCGAGCCCTGTGTCAGCCTCTGCACCGACAGCATGGAGTCTGTTTGAGATTCTTTCTCTCTCTGCTCCTTTCCCGCTCTTTCTCTTCCCCTCTCTCTCTCTCTCTGTCTCTAAAGTAAAAAAAAGAAAAGAAAAGAAAGAAATAACGAAGGCGGGAGTAGATGGCAAGGCCCACACAACATTTCTGGTGGGTGTCCGTGTAACAGAGGCTTACCAGGGAGAGCCATGATGCTCTCAGGTCAGGATGCCATGACCAGCCTTGCCGGGCCCTGCTGGCCCCAGTCCCTCCGATCACCTGGCAGCCTCACGCTTTGAGAAGGTCCCAAGGCTCTCACGATGAAAACGCGTGACCGTAACAACTCCTGCGATTCATGTGTCTCCTCCGTAGACTGAGCTCTGTGCCTGGTGACATTAGGTGCGTCTAACGCCACACTGAGAATAGATTAAGTCGAACAGTCGTGCGGTCCTTTGCAAGGATACCCCGTTTCTGTGGTGTCGCAGATGTTTTGGTTGGGTATCATTTTTAAGCGGCCTTAGCCAAAAACATCTTCTTGCAGAACAGCCGACTCACTTCAGTATTTCACTTTGGACAGTTGCTTGACTTCGTTTAGCACCCCGTGCCGGAGCCCGGTCTCCCCAGGCCCCGCACGCTTCCCTTCCGTTAGCGTCAGCGGGAGCCTCGTCAGACAGATTGAGGCCAAGGGAAGGTGGGCCCCGACGGCTGCACTGTGGGGGCAGCGAGCCTCGCAGAGCAGAAAGCTGGCGCACGGGGAGAGCCGTCAATGATGCCTTGCGAGCCATATGCCGCCTTAGATTGTATTTACATTGAGACATACAACAGCTTGTTATCAAACAAGGCAAGACACAATACTCAGCGGTAGGAGACCGCAGCCACAGTGAGCCTCAGAGTCTGCTCCCCCCACCTGCTGTTGCCTGGGCGTTTAAGCTGGCAGAAATCCTGATCAGGTCAGTGTAGGGAAATGTGACAATGTCTGTGTTGGGCGCCGATGGACGGACGTAGGGAGGCTCTCCCTACACTCCGAAGCACGGAGGTATTTGCATTTCTGCTGCCTGGCTCGATGATTCCTCCAGGAGCTGGTTGATGTCCTCAGGCCTACCCCGGTGTACCCTCAAGGGCTTTTCTGGTTAAGGGCCTTCCAAAGACGCAGTCCTGGAGGGGGGCCGCCTCGAGACCCATCTGTGAAAATATGCGGCTGAGACAGTGCAGCGGAAGCTGACTTGGAGCCCAGCGGGTGTCTGTGCAGGGCCTGGCCGGCTCCTTTCGGGGGGTCGGGTGGGGGGTGGGCCGCCACCCAGTGGGAACCTGACAACACAATGCACAGTTGTGTTGGCGGTTGGGGCGCAGGCGTGGTTCTGCATTGTTGCTCCGCCTGGATCAGTGTTTTGTGACTGTGGGGGGCTCTCTCCTGTTACAAGTTGTGCAGAGCTGATTCCACCGAGGTCAGCTCAGATTCCACCGAGGCCCAGGGGAGAGAGAGGAAAGCCCCCTCTCTCGGCTGGAAGGCAGACAGGGAGAGGACATAAAGAGGGAGTCCCTTTGCCCGTGGCCTGGCCTCACCGACCTACAATCCACACGGATTCGGTGAGAGCTCCCATCTCACTAAACTCCCACTGACAGGAAGGTGTCGGGATGTTCTCGCATGTTAGGGGAGAACCTTTTGGGGGAGAAGGTGACGTTGGAAATTCAGGCTAGAGACTCCATAGAGAGCTTTTCTGGAATTCCTTAATGGGCGGAGCCTCACGTTTAGGCTGGTTATCCCTGGGAACCAAAGAACTTGGCCGAAGTCTGATGAGTTTAGTGCAGTTATCTAATGAAGGAGCCAGACTCCAGGGATTTTTAGGACCCACTTTGCACCTGAGATCCTGCGTGTCAGTCAGGGGGTGAGTGCAAGCTCTGTCTCCTTGGACACCTGAGTTTAAGCCCCATCTGCCAGTTTTTTCGCTTGCTGTGTGGCCTGGGGCAAGTCACTTAACCTCTCTGCACCTCCGTCTCCTTAGCCCTAAAACGGACAGTTGGTACGAGAAGTCGTCTGGTTCACAGTAGATGCTCAGTAAATGGTGGTTGTGCTCCCTCCCTCTCCTTCTCTGAGTTGGCAAAGGCACATGGGCAACACGGTCCCTTCTCTCAAGTGCACTCAACCACGGACCCAAGCGTCCTTCCCATCCCAGCAGGAGAGGATCTTCAGAGATAGTGTAATTCAGATGGAAGGCACCGTGTCTCTCCAAGGATAGGTGTTCTCTCTCTACTGGGCCAGCTGAGAGTCCACGTCCTCTGTTGGTGCCCGTGACCCTCACACCCTCCTCGGGGGGCTGACTCGTTTGCAGGTGGCCGAGCAGGGTGGTCTCTAGGCTTGCCTGGCACACGGCTTTGTCAGGTGCCCATCATCACGCCCGATGCCCCTGCTTGGCATGTACCTTCCTCCCGCCCCCGCCCCCCTCCAGTGCCAGCCCCCGGTTCACCAGACAGGCAGTGGAAGAAGGTGGAGAGAAAGAGAGTTTCCAGTCTCCCTGACCTCGGTTAAAATCTCCACTCTGCTGGTGGTTAGCTGTGCAACGTTAGGCATGTCCCTGAACTCCCGAGTCCCAGAATCCTAGTCTGCAAAGCAGGATATTAATTCCTTCTTGGCAGGAGTGTTGTAAATATCAAAGGCAGCGAAGTATCTGGCACACGGGAGGCATTTGATAATAATATCCTTGTTATTCAGAGCAACGTTCTCATGCCCTTAAATCATTCTCTTTAAATAAAGAGAACAGCGGTTCCCAAAGTGTGGCTCCTGGGACAGCGGCCTCAGCAGCTCCTCTGGGGCTTAGGAGATGTGGATCCCGGGCCCCACCCAGGACTACTGATTCAGAAGCCCTGGGGGCAGCCTCCACAATCTGTTTTCACACAGCCTCCAGGGGATTCCGAATGCATCACGGAGCTGGAGAACCTCTGAATTGGAAATATTTTTCAAAACCTCACCGCTCAAGGTCAATTCTTTTGCTTGTTCCCGGATGTGATTTGGGAGGGTTTCCAAACTCAAGGGCCACGGAGGCTGGTGCAGATACCTGTGGCCTGGGGCTGCGTAAACGGCCTGCCTGAATGCAAGAGAAGGCTCCAGAACCCTTGAGCTGGGCCTCCTCCTGCTCCGACAAGGGCCTTTGATCAGTGTTCCCGACCTGGCTTACTACCACCCCCTCCCGCGACCAGGAGGGCCGTTCTTTCTTCCCTGGGAGCAGAAGGGTGTAATGCAGACCCCGTGCTGAGCTGTGCTCCAGCCCACGCGAAGGTACTTCCTCCTTGCAGGGCAAGGGCTGGCCAGGGCCTTGCGGACATCTACGCCCGTGATTACGCAGGTATGCGGTGGCAAGGTACTTCTTGAAGGGACGCTGCCAACGCGGCCAGACCAGCGCTTTGCCTGAGCCCAGACGGTGTTATTAGTACCGTATGGCGGCTCTAATTTTAGGGGAAGCCTGATGCCTTGGTGTTGTCGTATTCTGTCAAGCAGTCTTCCAAAGGATGTGCTCATTTCTTTCATGTGGTTTCTTCGCCCGCTCACCGAATTATTGAATGGGGCCACATCCAAGCAACTAACGCAAATAGCCCTTGACTCCGTTCCATGACCCGCCATGGTTCCTGGGGGCCTCCGAGGTGCCGGGGACTGCGCAAGGGGCCACGAAGCGTTTGGCGTCTGGGACGGCTTCAGTTCTGAGAACAGAGCGTTTCCAATTGCTGCGCAGTTTTTCAAGGCCCCGGATCTTCGGTGTCATAAATGGACGCGACCCCAGTGTGAGCTCTCCGCGTTTCACTTCTCTTTGCTGACGTGGTGTGGCCTTGCGGTGAGGCGGATCCGGGTTCGATTCTGGCCCTGCCACTCACTAGCTGTGTGACCTGGGGAAAGTTACTTAGCATCTCTGAGCCTCAGTGCCCTTATCTCTCCAGTCGGTCAGAACCCTTGCAGGGCTGTTGGGGATAGGCAAGAGATCTCTAGGGAAGGTGCCTTGGAAAAGGCGATCCATCTCATCCTACGGCAACGTGACTTGGAAGGCACTGTTTCAAAATCTGAGCGGAAGGAAGAAAGAAGGCTTGCGGAAGTAGAAACCAGAGGTCCTTCCAGGAATGTCTGGGCTTCCTGTTTCATTGTCCTTCACTATGTGCCCCTCTGGTGAGTCCCCTAGGGTGCTCCTTCTGGACACCGGCTGAGGGACGTGTGCCCAGAACCGGGCCCTTGAGCCGTGGTCCAGCCTGTCAGCCGACCCATGGGGCTGACTCAGGACGCTGTCGCGCTTGGCTGCCTGTTTTCCTCTTCGAGACATTTGTCTGGAACCACTTGACTGGCTAGCGGAGCAGAGGGTTCGAAGAACTGGTTCTTGACTTTTTACCGCGACCTCATAGTCAGGTCGCCTGAGCCCTGTGGGGAGGACAGAACTCTCCAGAGGAAAGGACAGGTGAGACAATGTCTAGAGAGTTCTACGCAGGAGGAAGGTGCTGGAACACAGCTGCGCTGCGGGGGGCTGGGGGCTCCCACACAGGACTGGCCTGGGGCGGGGGGGGGGGGGCGCTGGGTTATCCCCTGGGGTGCTCAGCGAATCAGGTGTTTTGAATGCAGAGTTAGTAATCAGTAAACTCATCCAGACAGGCTGGTTTTAACTAGGAAGCAGAACAGGAGCAAACACGTGTAAAACCTTTTGGATTCTTTTCAGCATGCGGACAGTTTTTAAAACTTTCGTGGACGCTTTCTGTGCATGATTTTTATTGTGGTAAAATACACTTAACATCAGATGTACCATTTGAACCATTTTTTAAAAAGCTTTTTTTTTTAACATTTATTTTTGAGAGACAGAGAGCAAGCGGGGGAGGGGCAGACAGGGAGGGAGGCACAGAATCCGCAGCAGGCTCCAGGCTCCGAGCTGTCAGCACAGAGCCCGACATGGGGCTCGAACCCACACACCGTGAGATCGTGACTTGAGCCGAAGTCAGACGCTTAACCAACTAGGCTTCCCGGGAGCCCCTTATCTGAGCCATTTTGAAGCGTGCAGTTCAGTGGCCTCAGGGGCATTCATATTGCTGTGCTGCTATTACCCACTCCATCTCCAGAACTTTCTCATCTTCCCAAACTGAAAACTCTGCCCCCATGAACTACTAACCCCCCCCCTGCCTCCTCCCAACCCCTGGTAAGCACCACTTACTCCACTGAAACTTTTGTAGAAACCAAAGGAGGCTTCTAGAAGATAATAGAAGGTGCTTCAAATATCCACTTCCTTCAATAGTATATTTAAGAACTCTGTCTTCTTGGGGCTTCTGGGTGGCTCAGCTGGTTAAGCGTCCAACTTCGGCTCTGGTCATTATCTGTGGATCTTTTCAAGCCCCGAGGAGCCTGGAGCCTGCTTTGGATTCTGTGTCTCCCTCTCTCTCTGCCCCTGCCCCACTCATGCTCTGTCTCTCTCACTCTCAAAAATAAATAAACATTAAAAAATAATAATAATAAGAGTCCTTTTTTAAAAAAATTTTTAAATGTTTATTTTTAAAGGAGAGAGAGACAGAGCATGAGTGGGGGAGGGGCAGAGAGCGAGGGAGACACGGAATCCGAAGCAGGCTCCAGGCTCCGAGCTGTCAGCCCAGAGCCCGACGCGGGGCTCGAATTCACGGATCGCGAGATCACGACCGGAGCCGAAGTCGGTGGCGTAACCGACTGAGCCACCCAGGTGCCCCGAACTCTGTCTTCTTAACATAGGAACTCTGATCCCTCAGACGCAGGCACAAAACAAAGGCTTGAACATTCGTGGAAGTGTTTTGCCCCCCTCGGAACAACCGTGGATGTCTTTTGCTTTGCTCTTGCTGAAAAGAGCAGTGGGCTGTTTATAAAAGAACACTTGCGAAGAAGAAAGACTTGGAACGGACCACCATCTTCCTGAGTTGTCGACAGCTGTTATTCAGTGGAAATCTCAGTGGAAACCAAAGAAATATCGAAGCATTGTTTCAGCGTGAACATTTGAAGTGGCTGCCTTCCAAAGCTTGGCTGGTTTAGGTACCTGGGATCTGCGGCCAAAGCCTCCCGCACCGTCTTGATTTCTCCCCTATAGCTATTGTTGACGCAGCTGTGGAAAAGTCTGGTGTGCATCCTGAATCTGCGATCGCCTCCACTGGCGGGGAGTCACAGCTTTCTAGGCTATGTCACCGTCTCTTCCACGATCGTTGGCCTCTCTGTGTGCAGGCGTTCGGGGTCTTGAGGAAAAGCCAGCTTTTCCATTGTTGGGAAGGTTGGCAAGGCTTTCTCAGAATCCCAGGGGGTGTGGTGGCCAACGTGGATTTCGGTGGAAAACCCCCACAGTAGGAAGGTAGGAGGAATCTGGGGCATCTAAGAGAAGCTGACGGACCCCTCCCCGTCCCCCCACCCAGCCCTGCATATCATTGGTTTTCTTTTCTTTTTAAATATGTGACGGGGGCACCTGGGTGGCTCAGTCGGTTGAGCGTCTGACTTCGGCTCAGGTCACGATCTCATAGTTCATGAGTTCAAGCCCCGCGTCGGCCTCTGTGCTGACAGCTCAGAGCCTGGAGCCCGCTTCGGATTCTGTGTCCCCCTCTCTCTGTGCCCCTCCCCTGCTCATGCTCTCCCTGCCTCTCAAGAATAAATAAATAAAAATAAAAGTTGTGGCATGCGACTTGGCCTCTTGGAGCCCTGGGCACCATGTCACGGACCTGCTCACCTAGCCTGGATGCTGACTGACCGTGTGCCCTGCTGAGTCATTTCATGTTTGGTTTTGTATTGTTTTTCCCACCAATAAAATGGGGATCATAACACCCATCCCGGTTTTAAGACTCAGAGGAGAAAACATATGTGAAAGTGATTAGAAAGTCATAAAGCGCTTTCCAGGCGAGGTGTGGCGGGCCTTTCGGGGAGTGGGGTGTGGGTTGGGGGTGCCGAGCCCCTCGGCCCTCTGGCTGTACCTGCCTCCCGCAGGTGTTCTCATTGCCCAAGCCGGCCAGGACGAATGACACCACGAGCGGGGAAGCGCCGTGAGGGAGGCGGGCGGCGAGGGCCCCACGGCATTATTGAGAGGACTCAACACGCGTCCTGGGTGAAGGGCTCCGGTAATATTCTCACTGCAGTCATCCGCTTCAAATGCCGCTTCCTCCAGGATGTCCTCCCTCTTCAGTCCATGGAGGCAGCCTCCCAGGGGCAAGGACATCATCGTGTTAGATGTTACCTCTCGGCTTCCTGATTTGTTGCCGTCGTCGGGTGTGTAATCTTTGCAAGCCCTTTTCACCTGGGCTTTATCACGAAACTCCTTGATCACAGTCACGTGCTCAAACCCAGCAACCTTGGGGCTGAGTTCTTTGAGCCCATGTTTACTTACGTCACCACACTGAGCCATGGGTGTATAGCATTGGGACAAGGACATTTGACCAAGTGGTTTGGATGTGGAATCTGGGGTGGGTGAGCGGCATGTAATTCTGTGTTTAAGTAAGCATGTTTACACAGAGACTTTTGTCCTGTAGATACTGGTTTCATGACATACCTGAGGGCCGCTGTGCAGAAGCGTCGGGCCAGCCTGGAGTGATCTCGTCTCAGAAGGCACGAGGCTGGGGCCTAGGAGTCCTGGGTACCCAGGGGAGAGGGGCCGCCGTCTGGGTAAGGGTGGGCCGGCCTAGGCTGTGGGTCCCTCTCCTGGGCAAGGGAAGGCCATGGCGCAAGGAAAATTCTGAAACACCAAGAGGAGGCTTGGGGCTGACTGTGGACCTAAGGAAGATATGGGAAAGAGCTTGGCAACTGGCTGAGAGGGTTCTGGAGGCATTAGCTGGGGCCACTGTGTGTGTGTGTGTGTGTGTGTGTGTGTGTGATTGGGGTGGGTAGGGGCAGGGAGGGAGGAAGGGAGCCTTGTAGTCAGGACAGTAGCAGGACCCACGGTCCCCAGGAGACGGTTGGGAGAGAACCAGTTTGGGCAGATGTCAGCCAGAGTGTGAGGATGTGGTTATAGGGTCCTTGAAACCTGTGGAGCTCACTCCCCCTTCTGATGCTCAGGGCCCCCCTTTAAAATGGCCCAAATGAATAGTCAGAGACCCCATGTCTGGTACTCCTAGGGACAGGATAGCCCTATTGGATCCATTCTTTGTTTTTTCCACTGGATTCTGTTCGAGGCACAACTTACGCACAATAAAACGTGCACATACGCACAGCTCCGTAAATGCACAGCTCAGTACACAGTCCTGTTCGCATCCACCCACAGAACCACCTCCCAGATCAAGATGGAGAGTATTTTCACCAAGCCAGCCAGTTTCTTCATACTCCTTTCCCGGAAGCAACCCCACTACCCACCCGAGGGCCATTACTTCTCTGCCTCTGATCACCTTAGATTAGTTTTGCCTGTTTTTGAAATCTGCGTAACCGGGATCATTTGTCACCTCGTTTGTGCCCAGCTGGTGTATCCGCTCAGACGGCCCAGCCCCTCACTTCGTTGAGCCTCCTCTGGGGTGCACGCCTCTGCTCCACCCCCGTCTCAACTCCCTTCCCAGGGAGTCTGTTTCCTGGCACCCCCCCCCCCCCCCCCCCGCCTCCCAGCCCTGCCCTTCATCCCCCGCCGCGCCCAGTCCTTGCTCACCTCCATGGTGGAAGGTGTGCCATGACCCCTGGGAGAGCTCAGCGTTGATGCGCTGCTGATGGCGACCCCCTGCCGAGCGGGGCTGCAAGGGCAGAGGGAGTCGGCTCTTCTTAGCTCCGTAAAGGGGAAGGCTGTGGCCTGCGGTTTGGAGAGGCAGGCTGGCGATGAACTTGAACATGAGCTCTTTGACCTTGAGCAAGTCGTTCGACCTTTCTGGGCCTTAGTTTCCTCTTTCCCAAAATGAAGGAGGCGTTAGAGGCTCTTTGAAGCTCCTTGCGGGGGGTGCCTGGGGGGCTCAGTCGGTTGAGCCTCTGACTCTTGGTTTCGGCTCAGGCCGTGATCTCATAGTTCGTGGGATCGAGCCCCGGGTTGGGCTCTGTGCTGACAGTGCAGAGCCTGCTTGGGATTCTCTCTCTCTATCTCGTGCTCTCTCTCTCTCTCTATCTCGTGCTCTCTCTCTCTCTCCCTCTCTCTCTCTCTCTCAAAAATAAATAAGTAAACCTAAAAAACAATAAAGTTCCTTAGTCCATGATCCAAGAATCCAGAGTGCATGATTCTGAATCTTCCCTACGTGGGTTCGTCCATACATCTTCTGTGGGTATGTGGTTCCCAAGTGAAGCTTCAACGGAACACGCATGCATGTGTGTGTGTGTGTGTGTGCGCGCCCCATCTTGCAGTTCAATATTCCTGCAGACCTAATTCGTTTTATACCCTGGGTTTGAAAAAAGCCATCCCAACAGCAGGGATTCTAGCCCGGTGGACGGCTGGCCTCCTTGTACTGATTGATGAGGGGCTTTTTTTTCTCCCAGCTGACCTCGGGGGCTTGCCCCTACCCTCAGGCAAAGGGCTATGTGGTGGTCCTATCTATAGAAGTTTCCAGAAATGGATGAAAGGACAGTTCTGTTCGGAGAGTATTTTGATGTCTTGGTTCAGCAGTCTTAGAAGGTCTTTAGGCTCCAAAAAAAAATCTGTATTTTGGGATTCAGTTCAAAATGGGGCTCTCGGGTTCCCCGGTGAGGCTGTCTAAGGGGGGATTCAACCATCAGCGGCGGGCCAGCTCCTGGGCTGCCGGGCTCAGCTTCCCATCTGTGAAATGGGCGAACACTCCTTGTTTTATCTGGCAGGATTGTTGTCAGCATCTGACACAATAGCCCGGAGACAATAGATACACAGCCCGGAGAAAAGGCATCGTTCCAGTGAGTCTTAGGTGTAGGCCAGTACACCTTGGGTTTGGTCAAGTGTTCAGCTGGATAGCAAACTGACTCTGGTTTTCGTGTCCTTGTTCGATCAGAGCCCAGGGCCTTCAGAGGGTTCCTTCAGTTCTTCTCCCGACCTTTCTGCCTTTTCTTATCTCTGCTCTTCTTCCCCTGTACACGTGAGCTTTTATTGCTACCAGCTGGCTTGGGATATTTAGAAGCGTGGTGTATTATAGCTAGGTAAGGACTTAGATTGCTTCCGTGAGAGCAGCCCAGAGGGGCTGAATCGCCTGCCCCAGGCCCCTGGACCGCGGGCCTCTGATTCGCCTTTGCATTAGCTCTTTCAGTCTGCTGCCTCTGACCGCTCTAACTCGTTTAAGTGGGTTGGCTTTGTCTTCGGCTCTTTGAGGACCCGGGCTAAGCCTCACACAGGTACTCAATGTTTATCTTTGATCAGATTGGACAGTTAATAAATATTTGTTTCAGTTAATGGAAGTCTGAAGGAATAGATACATCGTGCAGCGTGTTCTTGCCTGAGAATTATTTGTGACTACGCCTAGCCTTGGTCCCAAGGTATGGAAACCTCTTAACACCCACCCCCTCTTTCCTGGCGGTGCCTTCTGCCCTTATTTGTAGCTGAGATGGTCACGGCCAATGTGCAGTGGAGGCGAAGGGGTTAATCTCTGTCCCTCAGTCTTCTTCCTTTGCCTCTTGCGCTCCGAACATCCTTGAAACGTTACCTGCAAGTTACTGGAGCTTTAAATCGAAATGTCAACCCTCTCTCCGTTCCCACTTACTGCACCGGCCCTCGCAGGACACAATGTGCTGCTTTAACAGGGGGTGACATCCTTCCTAATACGTCTTCTGTGGGTGACTTCTCCCGTGTGGCATCTGCTGCACGGACAACGGGCTCGCAGATAATAAGCGCTCGGATCTCACCCTTCCATTATGTCATTTGCTTCTCAGCTTCTGAAACTCAGACCCGAGACATAAGCCCAACGTGAGGGGAGTTTTTCTGAGTTCAGCATGACCTCCAGGTTCTTGGTGAGCACACGGAGGCCCAGGGGCCTCATGGCGCTGGGTCATTGGCTGAAGCCGAAGCCAACAGCATTTCTGTGGAGGAGGTAGGGCTGTGGGTGACATCCTCTTTCCGGAAGACTGAATTCTGGGGGACCCCTTTCTGTTTCCAGCGTGGGGTTGTGTCTGCACTGCTCAGCTGCTTCTGTGCGAGCTGATCAGCTTAGCCCGACAGCTCTTGGCGTTGGACAGGAAGGTGGTGTTTTGGGTGCCCAGCTCAGCCTGCAGCTGCAAGGCACCAAATGGCCAGGTTCGTTCATAATTTGAGCCCAGTTAACTCTGTCTTCATAGATCCGGGTTCGACATGGTAGTGTTCGTTTGCTTAAAATAGAGACACAATCCCGAACCCGGAGGAAACTGACAAGGGCTATTTCACGGCCTCCTTTAAACGATCTGGGGTTGCCCTTCAGATAGCGAGGTAATTTATAAGCGTTCCCCCTAAACTTGTTTCCAGAAACAGTGGAGCATTTTCATGGTCACGGTTCAGATGTGGCACTTTCCCCCACAGAGGAACGGTCTAACAACTTCTCTGGATCTCTGAGGTCCCCTCCCTGGACTGGAAGGGGCCTCATCTCCAGGAACAGTAATAACATTGAACATTCCAGGTGAAGCTGGGGCTGTCCATCTCCTCTGTGCTCCTGGACATCCAAGAGGTCACAGGCAGCAGGAAAGAGAAAGGAGCCCTAAGTTGAGTCGGGGTCCACCTACCCTGCCCCCGTCTAGGCTGCTGACCCTCAGCAGAGGGCACCATGCATTCACTGGGGTGTGGCCTTGGGTCCCCATGCCATGGAGCTGGTGAGGGTGGTTGGTCATAGCAGGGTCCACCGTCCTTCCTATACCCCACTCAGCCTGTCCCTTTCAGGGGCCCCACATCCCACATCCTTGGGACATGGCCCCATATCCAGAGATGTCACTCTGGGAGAGCTCAGGATGTTTAACCAGCCACCCCAGCCTCCCTCTGCTTCTCAGTAGGGCCTCACTTGGTCTCCTTCCATCTCCTTCCGTTTACGACCAATGGGATCCTCTCGGGATGCTTGCTGTTCCATGTGTCTCATTCGGTTTGGGCTTCTAAAACAAACTATGGTAGACTGGGGAGGTTAAACGGCAGAGATTTATTTCTTACGGTTGGGGAGTCCAAGGTCAAGGCACCAGCAGGTTCAGTGTCTGGTGAGGACGGGCTTCCTGGTTCATAGTTGGCCAACTTCTTGCTGTGTCCTCATATGGCAGAGAGAGAGGGAGCAAACTCTTGTGTCTCAGGGCACTAATCCTATGTGTGGGGGCCCCACCCTCATGATGTAATCACCTTCCAAAGGCTGCATCTCCTAACACCACCACACTGGGGATTAGGGTTTCAATATATGAACTTTGTTGGGAGCACAAACGTTCAGTATATAGGAATATACTCTCTACTTCAGAGAGGGTGATGTGGGGCACAGAATGGCCAGTAATCATTAGGGATTGCCTCTAACAGAGGCTGTTTGCTCTGAGCCATGGGAAGGTAGCCAAGGATACCAATTCGGTCAAGGGACAGCTAAATGGCCCGTTGACTGTTTTTGAGGGCTGGCATAATGCTGGCCCAACCCTGGGTGGATGGGCATGCCCTTGGGGGTACCTAGTAGGTATTCTTTATTTAGACTTTTCTGTGACCATCCTCAGGTCAGAGGTTTTCTGGAATAGTCTAGGTGGGCATCTGTACATTCCTTCATATGTTCAAAAAACACTTACTAAATAATTGCAGTGTGCTAGGCTCTTGGGAAACAAGATGGAAAATAAATGGGGTCCCAGCCTTCATATAACTCAGTCTTAAAGAGACTGTAGGTGAGGAAACAGATGTATTAGCTAGCTATCACTGTGTAACAAAAAACCCTGCAAAACTATCAGGAGCGTATAAGAATAAACATCTATTTTCATAGATTTGTGGGTTAACGGGGATGGTTCAGTTTCAGGCTGTAGGTCTGTGAGCATTGGTTGAGCTGATTTTATTCCAAGGTGGCCCATCCCAGGTCCCAGGCTAAGGGGCCACAATGACCTGGCACTAGACTCTTCTATCGATAATGACAGGGCTACGAAAGAGCAAGTGGAAACATGCAAAACTCTCAAGACCCAGGCCTGGAGTTGGCACAATGGCTCCTCTGTCCATATGCCCGTGGCCAACACAAAGCCACACCGCTAAGCCTGAAGCCAAGGGGCGGGGAAGAGCATTCCCGAATGGCGAGGCTACATGTATGGAAGGGAAGAATGGGGCTGATAATGCAATCCACCACACCATGGGCAGCTCCCTTAGGCACTGACCGCTGGGGGAGCATGAAGGGGCCTGGGGGGGCTGGCAGTGGTTGGGGTACTAAAACAGGGCGGCGGGGGGGGGGGTGCGGGGTGGGTGGGCACAGGTCAGTACAGCCGTGAACTGCATTAGTTTTCTGGGCTGGAGAAAGCAGGTGTTCCAAGCAGGGCCTGTGAAGGTGCTGGTTCCTGGCTTTGTGGCCTCTGTGTGCCCATGGCTATGCCAACTCCAGCATCTGGAGAGTGCGTGGGCACGAGTTTGGCCACATTCTCCGGGGCCTTGGTATGCTGCACGGAGGGGAGCACTGAGGCTCTGCTTGTCCTGTTCTTGCTCCCGGAAGGGCAGGCCCCTCTCTCTGGCCTAGGCCAGCCCACCGTCTGATGTCTAAGCTCTGAGCATAGCCCAGGACATGGCAGGTGCAGACAGCCATGCATCCAGGGAGGCACTTCCCCCAAGTCCTTTGGCACTGTTGGGCCCCTCTCAGTGTGGCGCTAGAGGCTTCCTTCCCTTCCCGCACGTCTCCCCTTTGGGCCCATGGAGCCACGCATTCAGCATTCTCTGGAACCCAGCCATGTCTCTGCCAGCCTCCTGGCTCGGGCCCCCCTCCTCTTTGCCCTGACTATTCTGAGAGCCTCCCAATCGGTCCCTCTGCTCCCACCCTTGTCCCCCCTCTGTTTCTTCTTGACACAGCACCCATCCCAACCCGTAGCTCGGGGCACGTCACTCCCTACTTCACCCCTTCTGCGGCTTCCCATTGCGCCGAGGGGAGAAACCTCCACCTTTTAGGGTGGCCTCTGGGAAGTCGAGGCTCTTGGAAAACGACACTCGAGCATTATTTGCCTCTTTCCCCGGTGCTGTCTCACGGGTGTGTGGTGGATTCCCACGGGCTTCACCAGAGAGCTGCACCACGATTTGAGAAGCAGAAATGAGAACTCGGTCCCGAAGCCAGGCACTGAAGGGACGCACAAACCCGTGAAACAGGACCACTTTCGCCACCGCTGTGTCCTCTCTCTGAAAACGTGGTATTTATGTCAGCGTGCAGGAAGTTTATTATTGCTATTTTTAAGTGAACGAACAGGTTTTAAAACTGCTTCGGTTTCCTTTCTAAGACAGGGCATTTGAAAGACGGAACCCACGTGAGCGGAAGCCCTCCGGAGGTTTCCATGATAGACATTTTCAAGGGTGGTAAAGGGTTCCCGAGACCAAACAGTTTGAGGACCGTGGCTACAGAGTATTGCTGAAACTTAACTTGTCTAGGTCTGTTGAGAAGATTATATGCAAACATGGGTGCAGGGCACTGGGTACGTAGCAAGCGCTCAGCGAGTGCTCGCGAATATCACGGCTATGTAACAATGGTACTGTACGGCTGTATTTTAATTCAAAACAACAACAGTAATGAAAGAAACATTGATTTGAAGTCTACGAGGAAGGGAGGAAGAATTTGCTCTGTATGTGCGTTACGAGGGAGACGGGGAGTTAGAAGAGGTGGCTTCTCTGGGGTAGGGTTGAAGCCCCCGCTGAAAAGGCTGAAGGTGGGTTTTCTCAGCTGGGCTCGTGGCTGGCCATGAAGGGGCCCGGCCTCCGCCCGTCTGTGGTAGGTGGGATCTGAAGTGCTTGCCCAGCCCACGCCTTTGGGGGACCAAGAGTGGGTGATGGGACTTGGCCTCACTGGACAGCGCTCTCGCGGCGGCATCCGAAAGGCCAAACACAAAGAAAATGCTGGCTTTGTCCAGGACGGAGCAAATCTGTTGCCTCTCCCTTTGCTGGCGGCTCCCTGCTGTCTCATTTCGGAGTAACTGCTCATTTGGCTGGTAGAGTGAAACTAAGAGACAGGTTTGACCTTGGTATATTTATAGCCAGGAAGTAGGAAAGTATCATGAGTAAAACCAGACCAGGGAAACCATACGAAGTCCCCTGGGGAACAGCAGCGTTTGTGTGAATGTGTGAGTATGTGTGTCTGAGACAGAGAGAGAGAGAATATGTTTGCGCGTGAACCATTTGGTCAAAGGCTTGATTATTTCTAGAAGGAAGCCGGGTTGGCTCGGTCAACTTGACGACCGGAACTTCTTTCCTTATCTGAACTTAGTTTCCCCAGCTATAAAATGGGAGCAGTGCCTGTGTCCTTGCTGTCCCTCTAAGGCACACGGCGGCAGAAGTCACATAACTGTAAACCGTGGCAGACATGAGGTGATCTAGAAGGCGTTTGTCCCCTCTCCAATCCGGTAAGAAAAAAGTCACAGCGTCGCTGGCTGAGGAGGGGAAAAAAACGTCCAAACACGAGCAGTTCAACTATCCGTGGCATCCTCAAACTTCGTGCAAGTTGCCCTTGACGCGGTGTGGCGACGGCAGAGAACGGTCAGCCCGAGGGATAAGGAGCTTCCGTCTGTCTGGCCCACGACGTCCTTGGCAACCGTGGGCCTCTCCTCAGACGGAAGCCACTTCAAGGCCTTGGGAGCCACGACCAGGGACAGCCCCGGCTGAGGGGGGCTGATATTGGTGGAGGTACGCCTTCACATAAAGAGTTGGGCAAGAGGAGAATTGCGGAGAAGAGGAAAAGTGCTCCCCCGCCGGGGGTGCAGAACAGAGCTGTGTCCCTCACGGACACACGGGGGCCTGGCGCCCTCTCATCTTCCTTGTATATAACGACAACTGTGTCCCCTCTGGCAGCAGTGAAATAGGGGATAACATCTGTGTTAGATGACATCTGAAGGGGGTGAGCCACCGTGAAGTGACCTCAGTGCTGAGGATGACAGTTTGGCAAGATGGCAGGCCGGTAGAGGTGACCCTTGGCCTAGAGGTAGGGTGACCATACACTTTCTTACACAAGGGGGGACGCTTGTTTGGAAATGAAAGGAGGCTCTATTGGTAATGAAACTAGGCATCAGGAGAAGACTAGGACAGTCTGGGTACAGGAGACATATGGTCACCCTCTTGGAGGCCACGGGAGGCTGATGGAAGAGCTTACCCCGTGGGGTTTCCCAGGGAGGGTTGGCTAGGCCGCTTCACAAGGGTTTAGTGCACAGGGAGAAAGAGCCCCAGCATTTATGCCCGAAGAGGGGTTGGCCAGCAGGCGTGGTCTTGAGAAAGGGACAAAGGAATGTTCCTCTACAGGTGAAGGGGCCCTTTCTGGAGGTCTGGTATGGAGACCCAAATTGCATTCTTCCAGGGTTTTATACTTTCCAGAACACGCTCATAGGATCCACGATATAACCAGAAAAGCCCACCCAACCGTCCAGGAGTGGATAGGGCAGATTATCACTTGAGAGGTGAGGAACTTTGAGGAACAGATGGGCCCAAAGCCTTCAGCCTGCGGGGAGTGAATTCATTTCCCAGCATCTGGCGGAGGGAATGTTCCATCCACGACGCTACCTACCAGGAAGATGGCTAAGGTCTGAGTTTCTTCCAATGCGTTTCTACCCAACTGGTGACCTTCAAGGCAGGGCAGGAATCAGGAAGGAGAAACCCACGGGGCCACAGAACAGAGAAGCCTCTTCACGTGGAGAAGTGGAGCTTGGTAGCCTGGGTGCCTGTGGGGCTAAGCTTCCACCCAGGTCTGTGTCTTTGTGGTTTTATAGGACCAGCTGCGCCCAGGGCGTGGGGACAGGCTGGATGAGGGATGCACCAAATTACCGAGCCCACCAAGGAGAGTGACCCACTGCCCCTGGAGTTTTGTGGAATGGCAGGAAGTCGGAGCTGAAAGTGGCCTGACGTTCACGTCCTCCGATGGCCTTATCTGCGACATGGAGAACCTGACGTCTATAGCAGGAGAAGGAGGCGACGCGTGTTTGCATCTCGCCTGCGGGAGCCTCGGTTAATCCGTAAACCCCTCTGAGACAGGAAATGTGATCCGAGGTCAGCTCTGTTGTCCAAACGAGTAGGTGGGGAGGCAGGCTTCAAACCCGGTTCTCAGGCTGACTCTGAAACCCACACTCTTGGTAGCACATGGCACCCCCTCCCCCCGGGGCTTTGTCTGGAAGAGGTCAAGCCGCGCTGAAAGTATGCTGACCCCCATCTAAGTCTTTTTTAGGTCAACTCTCACTGTAAATGTTTTCTCTTTGATTTTGCAACCCTCGGCAATTAGTTACCCGGGCTGCAAAGGGAAGATAAGGTCGCAAGAGAGGAACCTCCCATCTGGCCCTAGTGAACCACGGGCAATTTCCGAGTGGCTCTCGGGCTGTCAAATGCAGTGACCCCACGAGGCGAACACTGAGGCCACACCGTAGATACGACTGGGCTTCGTTTTTCCATGATCTCAGCAGAACTGTATAAACCAGAAGCAGATCAGGTTCAGAGATGAGGGGAGGACATGGTCGCAGGTCCTAAAAGCCCACCCTCCCCAGCAGAGGGATCCACATCGGGGGTGGGGAGAGCTGGGTGGGGGGGAGAGGCAGGCGGATGCAGGTGTATTCTTGCATGGCCACCTCTGATCTGCTGTCTCCAGAGATGCTGGAATGAGGGCTGTGTTGCCAAGAAGACAGTCTTGCAAAGAGGGACGCCCCTCACGTGGGGCTGGTGGTCTCTGTAGAGAGTCTGGATGCAGCAGGAGGGGAAATTGTGCAAGCACTGAAGGGTGCAGGGGGCTGTCCTTGAGGCAAGGGTCAGCCCAGTAAGAACAAACAGGTTGTTTTGGAAACTTGTCTGGCACCCTTCCCCTCGGCCCTCGTTCAGGGCCCAGTATTTTCCGAGTCTTTCGCCTTATTTGTTGATCAGCGCTTACCACATCCTTGAGAAACAGGTCAATGCAGGTGGCTGGCCATGTTCACCCCTGGGGCCGAGGTTGGGAGCTCTGATCCACACAGAGGCAAACAGAGCCACCCCCAGCCCTCCCGCCCCAGGGACCTCTGCTGGGCTGGTCTCTCCACCAATGACGGTTCTGTCTGTTTCCATCCGTGAGATGCTGCTTGCCTTTCAAGGCTCAGCCGAAAGTCTCTCTTCACTGCCTGCCGCCTTATCTTCTGTTTCAACCTTTCTGCGTTATGAGCATTTCAAACATTCCGCAAGCTAGGGAGCAGAGGACGACGCGCGTCACCCATGTGTCATCCAGAATCAAGATTCTACCGCACCCGCTTCATCTCTCTCTCTCTCTCTGAATTTTTTTATAGCATCATGTCATTTCACTTCTGCATACTAGACTTTGCATCTCTAAAAAGTACCGGCATTTTCAGACATAGTGATATTCTGGTTCGGGGCCTAAAAAGGGCCAGTGATTCCTTGCTGTCATCCAATACCCAATCCACACGGAGATTCCAATTGTCCCAATTTTTCCCCCCTCTCACAGGTGATTCTTTTGAATCACGCCTACCATGTGATTTGGTTGAGTTTCTGAAGGAACGGGGCTAGCCGTTCTGCAGAACTCCCACACATGGCTTCTACCCCCAACTTTCCATTTCTGTTTGTCTTACAGCCCTTATTATAGGTGCCCTCGATTGGGCCACTGCTGTCCTGGCCCCGAGTCCCCTCCACAGCGCGAGCTTTTTGAGGGCAGGCGTGATGTATTCTCTTCACCTCCGGGCCCCTCATGCCTCCCAACGTGAGGCTTTGTGCATAATAAGTGTTCCGTTGACTCTCAAAAATGTCACCGTATCTGAGCGACTTTTCTCTTTGCCACTTACAACTTAGAGTCTTGAGATTTTTGACACCCCCCACCGCGCCATGACCGGGAGTGACCGCCGGGTCCAGTGAGGTTCATATGCACAGCAGAGGACAGACCAGATTACCTTTACGACTCAGCACGACTCTGCGACTTTGGGTTCCAGAATCTGGCTGATGCCAGACATCGACTTCGTCCTCCGGCTTTGTCCTGGGATTTATCCGTCTTCTCGTGGTTAAATTCCACAAGCTGGCGTGATCTGAGGAGGAAAATTAGGGCATGATTTCTTGCCATCCCTTTTTACAGCTTGGCAAGGGACAGAAAGGTTATCCTTCCCTCCCCGTGTCGCTGTGTCTTCAGTGAGCTTGCATGGAGCTGAGGCCCTGGAACGTTCGGGGGGGTGGGGCTTCCTGCTCCTCACCTTGCTTTCTGACCCAATTCTCTGATCTCACAACCTCGGACTTGGTTGTTTCTAGAGGTATAATCTGTATGCCGTATTGAGAGTGGATGAGAAAATATGGCTTGGATTATGGAATTCAGCTTCGTGATTCATTTGTTCGACAAGCTTCTTTTGCGAACCTACCCTGGGCCAGGCCTTGCCTGCCTGGGTTCTGGGAGTCCAAAGGTAGCCAAGGCCCACTTTACCAGCTAGGAGTTCGCTGGTTAATGAAATAGATCATTAGTCCCAAGATAGAAGGAAGCCTGGACATTATAGAAGACAGAGAAGGACAGCCAAGTTAGACTGCTGGAGTATGGGAGGGCTTCCTGGAGGAGGCAGTTTGTCCAATGAGTCTCAAAGGACACATCGGAATTTACTGGAAAAAGGGGAAGGGGAAGAGGGAAGAACATTCCAGATATATTTCAAGGGTGTAGAATAACATGTGGAAAGGGAAATTATATTTACCCTGTATTTTCGTTTTCTTTCTCTCTCTCTTTTTTACCCTATATTTTCAGAGATGCTTATAACATCATTCACACTTCTGAAGTGATTTAAAGAAAATATGCCTTGGGGTACCCGGGTGGCTCAGTCGGTTAAGCATCCAACTCTTGGTTTCGACTCAGGTCGCGATCTCGTGGTTCGTGGGTTCAAGCCCCACATGGGGCTCTGTGCTGACAGCACAGAGTCTGCTTGGGATTCTCTGTCTCTCCTTCTCTCTCTGCCCCTCCCCCATTTGTGCACTCTCTCTCTCTCAAAATAAATAAACATTAAAAAAATTTTATTTTTTATTTTATGTTTATTTATTTTTGACAGAAAGAGAGAGACAGAATGCGAGCAAATGAGGGGCAGACACACACACACACACACACACACACACACACAGAATCTGAAGCAGGCTCCAGGCTCTGAGCTGTCAGCATGAGGCTTGAACTCACAAGCCATGCGATCATGACCTGAGCCAAAGTCAAATGTTTAACCGACTGAGCCACCCAGGCGCCCCAATAAATATTTTTAAAGATTAAAAAATTAGGCCTTGAGGATGTCAAATGATTTGTCCAAGGGGAGGAAGAGGAATTAGAATTAGGCCCACAGATTCTCTGAGAAGCAGGGCAGCATCCTGACTCTATTCGGTGCCCACGTTAACACCCATCCCTCCGTGAAGTCCCTCTGAAATTTTCACTCGTGCCAGTCACAGAAGGGCCGGGCCCCGGTGAGGGGGCACGCAGTGGTTGCGTTCCGGAACAGAATTGCAGAGCAGAATTGCCTACGGCCTCTTCACAACATGCCCACGGTGCTCCCGGGGACCAGGAACCAAGGGCAACAAGCCTTATCTCAGAGAGTGGAAAAGTTTCTCTTCTTGAAGCAGACGCAGACGGTGTTATGCTGGCTTTCTGACAAGCTGGAAATACCAGACTACTGACCAAATAGGATTATTTGATGGTTTATGTATTCCGTGAAAACCATCGTGTTTTATTATGTATACATGAAGTGTTAGTGAATGCTGTTAATCCAGCCACGATCTTCAGGAAGACCAAGACTTTTCTTCTCTTCACGTCAGATGATTTTTAAAAAACCTCTAGAAACTTAGAAGTGTTCCTCTAGAATAGTTCAAGGAGCTTTTGCAAATCCCCTTGACCCCTAAGTACTCGGCCCTGAAGTGATCACCATGGCAACGGGCGCTTTGAAGACCTCCTCAGGGGAAACAACAATGACCCAGCACCCACCACGTATTAGACAGTGTTCTAGACACTTCCACACGCAGTGCTGTTTAATTTGGGATCACGCGCCCTACCAGATGCAGTCATTGTTTGCCCAGTTTTTACAGGGGAGGGGACCAATATTCTGACAGGTTCAATAACTCGCCGGTTTCACAGAGTAAGGAGCGAATCGACAATTCTGACCCCGAAGTCTCCTCTTCCCTCAGCGCCATGATTACATTTCACACATGAGAGGAGGCGCCCAAGACGCAGCTCTCGGGTCTGACTCTCTGGGTTTGAACCCAGACTCCAGTAATGACTCACTCTGGACAAGTTACTTGGCCCCTTTTCCTCAACCTCCCTGGTTGTAAATGGGGAAGTAATGGTGGCTTCCTCATAGGAAGGATGCGAGGGGTCAATCCAGGTAAAATCCTCCAGATGGTGCTTGGTGCCGATAAGCACCTCATGAATGTTAACGACTCGTGTGGGGACCTTTGCTTGAAATCAAGGTTACCTTTCGCCTGGGCTCGTCTTGCTTGGGAAGAGGACAGGGTGTTGGTGCATCTTTGAGGGCTGAACAGTTAGGGAAGCGGTGGGCCATTCGGGACTGGGCTTCCTCCCGGCAGAGCCCTGGAGAGCTGGCTGGTATGCGGGGGTCCGGGAGGCCCCGAGGTTGCGGGCTGTTTCCGCCACCCTGGATCCATCCGAGGGATGAGGCACGGAAAAGCACGTGGCTTTGGAGACAAAGGCTCCTGAAAATAACTAAAAGCTGGAAGCCTCTGTGAATTCAGCGATGCGCGATGTCCCTGCAGGTGATTTCAGGGGAATCAGAACAGGGGCAAACGTCCGCCTGCCGAGGCCGGTCAAAACCAACCCCAGAGGGTGCAGAACAAGGCTCGGGTCAGAAGCTGAGTTCCCCAGGAATCAGTGGCCAGAGTGTCATTGCCTGCCGGGGAGTGGAGGAGGCCGTGCTGACCAGGGAAGACAGAGCAAGACGCCGGGTCTGGCTCGTCCACAGGGCAGGCAGACAGGACCGGGGTGGTGGCCTGTCACTAAGGTGGGAGTGGGTCTGGGCAGGGAAGTGAGGGCCACTGTTCACGTAGGAGGATCTGCTGGGCCACCTTGCAGGGGGTCAGAGAGGACCCACCAGGGAGAAGGCCTTTCAAAGGCCAAGCCAAGGGGCAGCAGACAAGGGCAGGGCTGGACAACAGGAGGGGACTTCTGGCCTACCGCAGAGGAGGCTGGCTCGGGAGTGGTGGGTCTTTCCAGCTCTGGTGGGTGAGGAAGGGGGTCCAGGTGGGAGAGAGGCCCTACCCCGGCCCTCTCGCTGCACTCCAATTATTTCTGCCGAGTTACCCCACCTCCCTGAATCTTGTTGGTCTCATCTGCAAAATGGAGTAAAAACAACTTCCTCTCCTTGTGCCTGTGAATGAAGGCTCTTGGTGCCACAAATGTTCGAGACATGGGAGTGCTCCTCGAGGGCCCGGGGACCTCGGGGGGAGCTAGAACCTCCAGGATGCTGTGGCGGTGTAGCTGTGTGTGCCCAGGGACCAGGCAAGGCCACCCCTTCCTGGAGCTTGACTTCAGCTGAAAGGCAGCGCGAGCCCTGCGTGTGGGGTCAAGCCTGCGTTTCCCGGGAGACCTTCCAGTCTCCACCACCTGGAAACCAGGCTTCCCCGTCACGGGGCCGAGCAGTGGACTCCTCTGCAGGGCGCTCTCAGTGCCACGGAGTGTCTCCCCCGGTCTCCCCTGTCCTCGGACAAGGTAATGGTGATATACGTAGACCCCCGTGAGTGCCTCAGGCGGGTGGCTTTAATGGCTATCTTGGAGGTGACATTCCATTAGGGGTGATTGAACTTAATTTTAATGGCAGGATGACTTACGTTTTCATCATCCCCTCCCAGGCCTGAAGGTCGATGGGAAAACTTTCTCTCCTCCAGGAATGAACCCTTTGAAATCGCCGTAAGGCCACGCCAGGCTTGATTAATGCTGAGATCCTGAATTGTAAGGGAACCCCCCCCTGCACCAGCGGGTTTGTTTGGCAGTGTGGGGTTCTTGGTTCGGGGACCCTGGAGCCAGGGATGGCAGAGGGTTGAAGGTTGACCCTACCACCCGCTGGCTGTGTGGCCTCGGGCAACTTACTTAACCTCTCTGTGCTTCCTCGTGTCCGTGTAAGGATTCCAGGATTGGCTAGGTGGAAAACGGCTAGCGCAGTGCCTGAAACGGGAAATTCCCGTGCAAGTATGGGCTCCCGTGATCAGCTTTTTCGAGAAAGGGACAGAAGCAGCAGCCATTTACAGAACGCGCGTCCGAAGCCACAATGGAACACAACGGGTGGTCGGGCTAAGGCGAGGGCTTCGGGCAGGAGCAGGTAGGTGTGGAACCGCAGATTGGGGCCGGCTGGCGAGGCATCGGAATTAAACCCCATCCTGAATGATACACCGGCGAGTGGAGGGCTTCCCGGGAGGGAAGGCGATAGGGAAGGGGTGTTGCTGGAAGATCTGTGCTGACAGTGGTGATGGAAAGAAAAATATATATGAGAGCCATTAGGAAGGAAGCCTCCCCAGGAGCTTGCCGTAACTGGATGCGGGGTGGAGGAGAAGGACTTTGAGGTGCCGGGGGAGGTGACTAACAGGAGAGTGTGCTCACCAGCGCGGGGGGGAGCTGGTCTGCAGGGCAGAGGGCGTTTGGCGTTCCGATACCAGAACCGTGTGGCCGCCCGGAGCGATGTCAGGGCTGGGGATGTGGTTCCGGGAGCCGTCTGCAGAGACGGGGGTGAGGAGAGAGAGAGGGAAGCAGAGAGGACGCAGTCCTGGTGTAGGGCAGCTTTCACAGGGTCTGAAGCTGATAAGGGAAGAGGAAATCACGAGGAAGGCCAAGAGCAGGGAGGAGGGCGGGATCATCCCCTGGGCAGGTGCAGGGGCAGCCCCGGGGAGCTGCGCGGGAAAACAGGGCACCGGCAGGAAGGGAGGCCTCAAGGTGTCGGGCGACTCAGCAGTCTTACGAATTTCTGCAAAGTGCCAGAAATGAGAAGATCTTGTCTTCCTCAAAGGAAAGTATCGACAACACAGCTGGTAGTCACGGAGGCCTGTGCTTCGGCTCCCTGGGCTGCCTTCCGGAGCCCAGACCAGGTCTATGTAATTTTGAGCAGACTGGCTCTGGATTGCCCACCTGTGATGGGGGGGGGGGGACGGAGCGAGGGGCCTTTGTAGTGATAGTGCCTGGGGTCCCTCTCTGCCCCCTCGGCCCATGAGCCATCACTAAGTCATTCTGAGGACAGCGGTGGCCCTGCGCCGTGTGTGTGGGCCGTGTCACTCCCGCCCTCCCGCGAGCCCGGGGGGGCGAGAAGAACTAACGGGTGACATGAAAGCATATAGACTGCAGGCTACTTATGCAAATGTTACCACGTGAGCTTGCCGTTACCATCCTGTTTGTGCAGTCAAGAAATTCGAGGTTCAGAAACTTGACCGAGTTCATGGCAGAGCTGGATCCAGACCCAGACACTGGTACCCTCAGCTCAAAGCTCTTTCCATCACCACATGCTATTTTAACATTTAAGCGGAGTAAAGTAAAAAAATGCTTTTAAGGTTTATTTATTTTTGAGAGAGAGAGACAGAGACAGAGACAGAGAGCAAGTGGGGGAAGGACAGAGAGAGAGGGAGACACGGAATCCGAAGCAGGCTCCAGGCGCTGAGCTGTCAGCACCGAGCCCGACGTGGGGTTTGAACCCACGAACCATGAGATCGTGACCCGAGTTGAGGTTGCATGCTTAACCGACTGAGCCACCCAAATGCCCCAGAGTAAAGTAAAAGTTTTAATTTCAGTGGCATGGACAGTGTTGTGTCCTCCTTGAGGTATTTAACAAATTTGGTGTGGCCACATTTGAGCTGGGATACCCTGCTGGTCATGGGGGCATTGGCTTCGCCAGCGTGGGAACAGCTGTTTTTTACCTTTTTCCCCCCCATTTGCAGATGGAGAAACCAAGGTGGCTCCAAATCAGCTTTCTGCTGCTGCTTCGGGATCTGATACCAGCTTGGACGGTGGCCATGGTAACCTGTGTTTCCCCAGCTCTCCAGGGGTTTATGTTCAGCGAGTGATGATGTGTCCTACTAACATCAGGCTCTGGCTTAAAGTCCTACCTGCATAACTTCTGGAACCCAAGCCCTCCCTTTCCCTGGAAGGTAAAGGTCCCAGGAGGGTTCAAAGGGTCCCCTTGGTGGGAGATAGTTTTGCACACAGCTGCCGCTCTGGAGTCCTTTGCTCCTGTCCTGCTGGTGAAGGGACCTCGAGATTCACCACTGCCACGCTGATGTCTCTCTTGCTGTCTTCCTCCACGGTCCCATGCCACCTGATGGGAAGAGGAGGCAGCCCCCTCCCCCAAGAGTAACGGCTTATACTCAGTGACCAAACGTAGGTAATTCTTACTCTTTCCTCAGGATTACAAGCCCACGTTTCACTTACTCCCTTTCTTTCAATGTCCCCTGTGCCTCAAGACATTAGAACAAAGTCCAGGGGATATGTGGAAAGACAACATGTATGGAAGCACCCAGCATTGCCCCCTAAATTGTCCCTCTCCCCTGACAATTGGCCCCCGTCTCTACATTAAGCTCAAGCACTCCACCAGGGCCTCGGTGGAGAATGGAGGTGAGGGCTGGTTGGATGTGGCCTCTGCTGTCTCTTAGCGGTGGTGGTTTCTCTATGGCAGAATTGAACATGTGCCCCATTATTCCTGGATGAGCATGCGTCCCATTATTCCTGGACGAGCGTGCGTCCCATTATTCCTGGACGAGCGTGCGTCCCATTATTCCTGGACGAGTGTGCGTCCCATTATTCCTGGATGAGCGTGTGTCCCATTATTTCTGGATGAGCATGTGTCCCATTATTTCTGGATGAGCATGCGTCCCATTATTCCTGGATGAACATGTGTCCCATTATTTCTAGATGAGTTGGAGTTTTCCCATCCTCTGCTGAACAGGCTTGGGTGTCCTTTGACACATATTTGATACTGGGAGTGCCATTACAGAAACAAACCCCAAGGGACATGGGAGTAGAGGTGTAGAGAGGCATCTGGTGAAACAAATGTCGGCTGTCAGTCAGACTCACCCGATGTGGCAGGCAGCCCCTGAACGGCCCCCAGAGAGTCCCACCTCCTGGTAGTCATGCCTCTGTGTAGTTTCCTCCCACGATGAATGGGGCTGACCTGTGTGACCGAAAGAATATTATGGGAGTGACCGAGCGTGACCTCTGAAGCTGGGTCTTGGAAGACATTGAGGCTTCTTCCGAATTGTTCTCTTGGATAAGTCCCTCTGGGAAGCTAGCTGTCAACTGCTGAGGCCATTGGTGGACAGATCTACGGACGAGTGTGAGGAACAAGTTCTACTGTTGGCAACGACCCACCAGTGTGTGACAGCAGAGCCGTCTTAGAAGGAGACCCTCCCACCCCAGTGAAGCATTCAGAGGACTATAGCCTCTGCTGACATTTTAACGACAATCTCAGGAGAGACACTAAACCGGAACCATCTAGCTAATTCACTCTTGGATTCCTGACCCACAGAAACTGCAACATAAGAAATGCCATTGCTGTTTTAAGCGGCTAAGCGTAGGCTAATTTGTTACACAGCAGCAGATGCCTAATACATCCGCCGTAGGTCACAGGGACTTGGGAGTCAGTCCGGACTCAGGTACAGGTCACACTTCCTGGAGTTTTCATCCAACACTGCTGCCTATCTGCCTGTTTCTCCCTGTGCTGCCTCTGTTGACGTGCAGGCTCTAACGGGGGCACTTGGTCCCTTACGTGCCTGCGACTTGCTTCATGGCGGGAGTCCAGGCTCGGAGCTTCACTTCACACTGGCGCAGTGTGGAAGCTGGAATACTCCCTCACGACGGCCCTCAGACTGTGAATAGACACAAAGGGCGATGCTGAGTCAGGCAGCAGGCTGGCAGGAGGGCACACGTCAGCGGGCCGGCTTCCAGAGCCCCGGCTTGCCGCGCTCCCAGCCGCCTCCTCCTGAAGCTTCACCTCCCATGGTGATTCCGCATGGCGGTCACCTCCGATGCACACAGAACCTGGTCCCACAGGCACATATGAGAGACCGAGAACGCTGAATTTCAAACCAGAGAAGTCCAGGGCTGCCACGTTTTGCCCCGACTCAGCAGAGCCACCCTATGCTAGAAACCCTACTCGAAGAGCTTGGAGCACACAGTGCTTGGCACATATCCAGCCAACGAGTAACTGAGGGGCCGCACTCTGACACCCTCTGCCCTGTTCAGAGAACCTCGGGGAGGGGATGGCCCCGTGGGGCTCACACTTCCAGAGGGACATGGGAACGTTGGAGCAGGCGTGGGCGTGAATGGTGAGGCTGGTGACACGTGAGGGCTCTCACTCTGCAGGGGAGGCCCGCAGGCACATCGTAGTCTGGAAATCGTCCACGGGCCCTCTTGTGCCCACTCAGGATCTAAGGTCTGCAAAGGGCGGGGGGGTCTTTGTGAGACACCTGTCATGAAGAAAGATGTGTCATCGATGCTGAGGCACAACCACGGCCGTCGGGAGGAGATGAGCTGCCTGGTCCAGGAGTCGCCCGGTCCCGGCCAGATGGGAGGGATGAGGGTAGGAAGACCAGTCGGTGGACTAGTCCGGTCGGTGGACCACACTCCATGAAGTCTTTTGGAGGCTGCAGTCTTGAGTGTCCCCCATGAGGAACATCGATGGGCTGGGTGCAGGGAAGTCCTGCCCTCGGATGTCCTGCCCAGGGCCTCCTGGTGTGTGGCCTGCCTATGCCTGATACCAATGGCGTGTTGGCCCTGACCGACGGTCCCTGGTTCTTCAGTGCTTTTGCGGACAGCAGGGAAAACACATGTCCGCTCGGAAGAGTGGGTGAGTCACCAGCCCCAGGGAACGTGGCATATTCTCTCTGTCACTGAGTCTGTGAACCAGGCCCAGGGTCTCCCTTCCTCTGCTGTTTTTAATTAGGGAAACAGAGCAGCCCTTGATGGTGGGGACCCACGGAGGGGATGCCTCGGGCAGCGGGGTTGCAGAGGGGCCGGAGGGCCGTGGCTTCTGCTCGATGCCCAGCCTCCAGCCCTCTGTCTCCAGGACCCCTCCTGGGTGGCCAGTGTCCACGTCTCCTGCCCCCTTTGAGCCAGGATCCTAGTGATAAACCTGTTCCCCCCTGTCAGCAACAGAACAAATGCGTTCTCTCCAGCCTGCTGCTCACTCTCAGGGACCGGAGCCTCCCCAAACCCAACCAGCTCATTCATGTGGACAACGTCCAGGCTGGTGGGAACCGGAGAAGCTGGCATCTCCCCCTCTCCCTGTGCTCCCAGGCCACTCCGTGCTTTCCCTTGAAGTCCCAAATGGGGGCACAAGCACATTCTTTCCTGGGGCAGCCGCTCTGCTAACTTCTAGCACGTGCTCTGAGCTCATAAAATCTGAGCAAAGTGAGGAAAATGCAGGCATCAGGCCTGCGGGGACCCGAAGCTCTGGGGACCCCTGGTTTGCTTTTTTCCTTTCCGTGTGCGTCGGATGAGCCGGCTCATCTTGCAGAGCCTTGGCCAGCCCTGGCTCTTCCGTAAAGGAAGGTAGAACCTTAAAGCGGTGGCCGGGGGTCCCCTCAGGCTGGGAAAATATTTAAAGCTGAGGGCGGCAGGGACAGGCTGCTGTCCTGGGCACTCCAAGAGAGATGCAGATTACTGAGCCAAACGTGAGAGCAGGTGCACATTCGTCATCCAGGCAAAGCTCTGAACACAACGGTGAAATCAGGTCGGGGCTGGGTCCCGCCGCCGCACTGAAGGCTGGAGAGGAACTATTCTGGAATTGGGAGCCTGCTCTTTCCCCGGCTGGTGGCAGGAACCTGCGGTCCGTGGCTGAAGTTGCTCTGTCTAGATGCCCCCCCACTCAGTGGCCAGTTTCTTTCCACAGTGGGCACTGGTTCCCCTTGTTGTGAAAATAGCCCCTCTTCTGACTTCACTGGGCAGGAGTCCATTCACATGAGGCGATCTTTCTGTCTTGTGGGCACCCCCCTGCGGCTGCCCGTTCACCCTTGACCTTGCCCCTTCCTCCAAAGTCACAATTAGAGGTGGGAAAAATACTCGACAGACGTGAAAACGATAGGCTTAGCAGGAGCCTGAGGAATCGGTGGGGAAAGACCGAATTTAGTTTGCTTTTACGTTGGAATGGATCGTTCATTTTCTTGGTTCAAAAATCAACACTCGAAAAAGCTAGACTTCTACCCTTGCTCCCTTCAACCCAACCCAAGTAGTTTCTTGGGCATTTTTATCATGCCTCTGTGTGTTTGTGTGTGTGTGTGTGTGTGCATGCACACGAGCATTTTCTTTTTCTTTCCTCCTTTCACAGATAGGGAAGTACAGGGGTGCCAGGGTGGCTCAGTCGGTTAAGCGTCCTACCTCGGCTCAGGTCATGATCTCACGGCTCGTGAGTTCGAGCCCCACTTTGGGCTCTGTGCCGACAGCTCGGAGCCTGGAGGCTGCTTCGGATTCTGTGTCTCCCTCTCTCTCTGCCCCTCCCCCTCTCACACTGTCTCTCTCTCTCTCTCTCTCTCTCTCTCTCTCAAAAATAAATAAACATTAAAAAAATTTTTTTTAAAGAAAAGGAAATACAAATGGTCATAAAAGAACAGGAAGGACCCACCATCTCACTTAGGTTAGGAAAAGTGCAAATTGAAGCGACAGCAGAATACCCTTGTGACAAGGCTGACAAAAGCACTCTACGCAAATGGGTTTGGACTTTGTTCTCCTCACTTAATTGTATATCTTGGAGATCTTTCAAATCAGTGCCTAAAGAGTGTCTCCATTCATTTTTACAGCTTTTATAGTGTCCTATTTATGGACACACCATAAATTTGTTTAACTAGTTTCCCACTGATGGACCCTTGGGTTGCTTCCAAGGTTTGGCTACTACAAACAGTGCCACCCAGGACATTTCCTGTATGTGCAGGTACGTCTGTGGGACGAATTCCGGCAAGGAGGACTGTTGGGTCACAAGTGAGTGTGTTTATGATATTTACAAGGCTTTCCGGATACTCTGAATGGGGTTGTGCGATATACGCAGCCCCTGGGAATCGAGGAGAGACCTCTTTCCCCGCAGCCTCGTTGCAGAGACATCTCAATGCAGTTTTAATTTGCATTTTCTCTCATTAAAGTGGGCCTGAGCCTCATTCCGTTCTCTGAGGAGCCGTTGCCTTTCCTTTTCTATGAGCTGCCTCTGCACCCGTAGCCTTTGCCCATCTAAACAAAAATTGCATTGTTGGCTTGATCCTTTTCCTTAACTATTTTCTAGGAGCTCCTTTTATGTTAAGGAAAGATTAGCTCTCTGTGACAAGGCTTGCAAATATTTACCCCGTGTTCTTGTCTTTTGATTTTGCTTATGTTGTGTGTGTAGGTATACGTTTTTTAAAAATTAGGTGGTAGAATACTGCAATGTCTTTTTCTTTTTTAACGGATTCTGATAAAAGAGAACCGTACTCCAAGGTTCTAGAGGAATTTGACGTGTTTTCTTCTAAGAACTTTTATATCTTTGTACTTTTATATCTAAGTCCTTTATATCTTTGATCCCTTTTTAAAGTTTTTTAAATGTTTGTTATTTATTATTGAGAGAGAGAGAGAGAGAGAGAGCACAAGCAGGGGAGGGTTAGGGAGAGGGAGACACAGAATCTGAAGCAGGCTCCAGGCTCCAAGCTGTCAGCACAAAGCCCGATGTGGGCCTGGAACTCACGAACCACATGATCATGACCTGAGCCGATATCGGACACTTAATTGACTGAGCCGCCCAGGCAGCCCTCTTTGATCCCTTTAGAGTTGATGCTGCGGCAAAATATGAGGTATGATATGGTATCCTTAACTCTTTTTCAATCATCTTGACGTCATCTATTGGCCTATTCCCCAATGATTAGACGTGTCGACTTTGTAATTTACCGAATTTCGGACCAGAACCGGGTCTATGTATAGTTTACTCCATTGACTGGGCTGTCCATTGGCAGGTACGGTGCTGTTGTCATTATTGAGCCTCTATGATGCACTTTGATACATGGGATGGTTGTTTCTTCTCATTCCTTCCCTTTTCCCCCTTTGCTCTGTTTCCTTTTCCTTTTTCTTTTCCTGGCCCTTCTTGTTTGCTTCATTTGCCATATGAATTTTAGAATCTGCTTATTTAGTTTAAAAAAAGTTGATCTTTATATCGAAATCACATTGTTTATTAATTAACATAATTGATATGATAGTGTTAATTGTCATGGGGATATTGACATGATTGTGAATTTCCCTCTGTTAGAACATGGCATGTGTTGCATTGGTTCTACTCTTCTTTTGCATTTCTTTATCTTTCTTTCTTTTCTTTTTTATTTGAGAGAGCGAGCGAGAGAGAGAGAGAGACAGAGCGAGCTCGTGAGTTGAAGAGGGGCAGAGAGAGAGGGAGATTGAGAATCTCCAGCAGGTTCCGTGCCCAGGGAGGAGACTGATGTGAGGCTTGATCTCGTGACCTCGGGATCGTGACTTGAGCCAAAATCGAGAGTCGGACGCTTAACCGACTGAGTCAGCCATGTGCCCCTTCTTTTAATTTCTGAAAGGTTTTTCTCTGAGACATTTTGCCTGAATCTTAAGTTTTTTGCAGATATTTTGTTGTGTTGCTATTGAAAAAAAAATCTCTTGAAGGATATGCTGTTTTCCTCTCCACCTGATTGCTATTTGTGTATCTAAGTATTGCTGTCATCCAGTATGTTAGTTGTGTACCGGGCTATGTTAATGAACTCGTTGTTTGTAGTTGTTTTTGCCAGAAAGCAATTAATTAAATGCTTATTTATTTATTTTGAGGGAGAAAGCCCACACGAGCAGGGAAGGCAGAGAGAGAATCCCAGACAGGTTCCATGCTGTCAGTGCGGAGCCTGACCCGGGGCTCAATCCCATAAACTGTGAGATCATGACCGGAGCTGAAATCAAGGGTCGGACGCTTAACCGACTGAGCCACCCAGGTGCTCCAGGAAGACTTTAATTTAAAGAATAACAATGTGGTTTGGGAAATTATCCCAAATGGATATTTCAGCAATGACAAGAAGGCAGCCACCAGGGGGTTTGGGGAAGTTCATGGTTGGGGTGGGAGGGCTGAAGAGTGTACCTCCTGAGATTTACTGAACTGCCTTCAGTAAAGTGGAACTGGGGGGCGGAATCCAATTTCGGAAGCTTCATTTTGGACCGAGATTTAGAAGGTGTAACAGCTGAGCCAGTTCCGTGGAGAAAAATCTGGGCTGAACTTACATGTGGTTGTGTTCCTTTGAGCCCCAGAGCACAGAAGGAAAATGCCCAAGACCAACGGCAGTGAGGATCAAGGTTCTTGCTGGCTCCCAAACCCAGAGAACTGCGGGGACACTGGCCACCTAGGGTCGTGGATCCTTAGCTCTCGGGGACACCCACCAGAACCCATCGGTGGAGGGATCTCAGAACACAGAGGAGGGAATAGAGATCCAGCACTCCTCTGCTCCCTTGGAGACGGAAGGCAGATGGAATTAACAGGTGACCTATGACCCCGTGAGGGACATTACCACTCTCTGTTCTGTCTCGGTTGGGGTCTAAGGCAGACCCAGCCCCGACACCCTGATGCCTTTGGGGTCTCCCATATAGTTTATCCAGACAAGGACTTGGAGCTCGGGAGCCTTTTAGGGAACAAAGTTTAGCTTCCTCTTCACCTCACTCACCCCAGGTAAGAGGAGGGGTAGGAGCTGTTAGTAAGCCCTGTGCATTATGCTTGGTGCTGTCTGTATGCCATTTTATTCACTCTCCTACATAGTCCTCTGAAGCATTCTCTCTGCTTCAAGGGCGAAAGAATGAAGGGCCAGAGGGGCAGTTAGCTTGCCTAAGGCCATTCAGCAGGCAAGTGGTCGATGCAGGGTCCAGGGAGCAGAACAGAAGCAGAGCCCTACCTCCTGCCCCCACCCCCTCCACCTTTGCTTAAATAAAAACAGCTCGGCCTTCACCTACTTGGCTCCCATTAGATTTTGGTTTGAAGGATGAATTCGACCGTGAAAGAGCCTGTGTTCTCCAGACAGGTCCATTCTGTTGTTTCTCATCTCCCGCCATTTTGAATTAGTGGCACCTCCCCACCCCTAGCCCTGCCCCCACCCCACCCCTGCTACGGCTGCCGCCTCTGCTAGTGGATCTGAGGGGTCCCAGCCCACTCTCTCTCTCTCTCTCAAAAATAAGTACAGATTAAAAAAAAAATTTAGAAAAAAAAATAAAATTGAGTTGAATGCAATGTTGATGGGTGGAGCCAGTACCATCATTCTGATCACCGTTACTAATAAAAATTATACGGAATTAAATGATCAGCCTAGGTCCAACACCAGCCTTGAGCAAACTCAAAGTTGTGAGACAGGGAAAATGGCCATCTAGAGAGAAGAGGTCATTCATTCTACATTCCTTGCAAAGATAAAGGCAAATCTTTGTTCTGCTGTGTTCTACTCTTCCCGGTGGTTGCGAGTGGTTACAGCTTGTGAGGACCGTGTGTCCTGGGCAGAATTCCCTGGCAGGATGGCTGTAGTTCGTGATCAGCACCTGGGCTGTGTGTGGGCAGGCAGGTGCGCTCAGAACCAGGGGTCCTCGCCTGGCACCCTGTACTCTTGTCGTGGACCAGGGGATGCAAGGACCTTCCATCAGGCTTGATGAGAACAAGCTCAAACTTCTGGGGGCAGTGGTGCCACTAAATGGCCAATGCAATATCATCTGTGGCTCAGAGCTGGGGAAGAGGTGTATTGTATTAACAAACACCTAGATATCGGTGTAAGCATTTTACAAACACTCGTTTACCTAATCTTCATATGGATTAGGGTTCTCACTTTATTATTCCTGTTTCCATACAAGAAAACGAGGCACGGAGTTCAGTAATCAGAACGAGGCCACACAGCCAATCTGCCGCAGGGCTGGAATGGGGGTCCGGGCTCATTCAGATCCCGAGGCTAACATGCACTCACTGTTCGTGAAGCATCTCTCACGTGCCCTGGGCCTGGAGGTGGAGATCAGAATCCAATCTGACATGCCCCTTCCTTCTGGTAGTTTAGAGTCAGTGAGGAGCTTACATTTTGAAAGAAGCTTTGCCCTGTAAGTTTCTCTGCCCCATCTCTGACGCTTCATTCCTCTGTACGTCAACCTGGCTCGGCGACAAGGATTACAAATACTAAAGGGACGTGATGGTTAATTTTACGTATGAACCAGGATAGGCTATGGTACCCCAATACTAGTTTAGATGTCACTGTGATGGTATTTTTTAGGTACAAATAACATTTAAATCAGTAGAGTTTGAAGAAGGCAGATGGCCCTTCGTAACGTGGGTGGGCCTCATCTAATCAGTTGAAGGCCTTAAGCGAGAAAGACCTGAGGTTCCCAAGGAAGAAGGATTTCTACCTCAAGACTTGAGACTGCAAAAGTAACTCTTCACTGGGTCTTCAGTTTGCCAGTCTGCCCTGCGGATTTCAGACCTGCCAGCAATCATGTGAGCCAGTTCCTTAAAATAAATCCTTCTCTCTCTGTCTCTCCACACAGCCTGTTGGTCTGTTCCTCTGGAGAACCCTGACTTATACAAGGGAAAAATTGTATTTATGAGCTTCAGTAATGAACTTCTTCGGCGGCAAATGGCTTCTGTTAAATAGGGGGCCAGAATGCAAGTGAAGGTGTCCGAGAACTATAGAATCCTCTGCAGAATTTTTTTTTTAAGGTTTTAATTTATTTTTGAGAGAGAGAGAGACAGTACAAGTGGGGGAGGGGCAGAGAGATTGGGAGACAGAATCCGAAACAGACTCCAGGCCCTGAGCTGTCAGCACAGAGCCCGACACGGGGCTTGGAGCTCGTGAACCGTGAGATCACGACCTGAGCCAAAGTCATACGCTTAACCGACCGAGCCACCCAAGAGCCCCCTCTGCAGAATTTCTGCAATGCAGATACCTCTTCTATGATCCTTATGGCGTGCGAGTAATGACTTGAATCTGAGAATTCCGAAATTCTGATCCTGGTCCTGAGCTCGGATCTCTACATACCGGCGGTTGGTAGGTCGGAAAGGGAAATCACATCTCCAAGCACGAGGCACCTCCTTCCAGCAGGAGGCTTGTCCATCCTACCGTGTGCCACTGCTTCGAAGGTACGACAGAAAACATCTACCTCATGCCAGGATCTGGGCTGGATGCGCGTGACGGTTCTGGCGACGGCTCTGGATGGTGGGTATAGTGCTTCCAATTCGCTATTTACAGGGAACCGTTTTCTGACGTGTCACGGCCAGGAGTTGGCAGTTACCCACTTTCAGGTGCAGCGACGGTGTCCCCACCTGCAGGGATGGTGAGGCGCATCCAATCCCGGGGCTCTGATCAGGTGAGCAAGACACAGAAAGCGCTGCTTGCGGCGGGGGGGGGGGGGGGGGGGGGCTGCTGGTGTGGGGACCGGTTGACAAGCAGGGATACAAGGGAATGGCCGAGAGTACTCCCAGGGGCAAGAGTGCCTCTGAGGGACTCTGCTGGTGTCTGAGAGAGTCCCGGGAGGGAGGACTGGCCATGATTTACCCACCCCAATTAGCTGCAACAACAGCCCGTGCTGTGAAGCAAATCAAAGGGGGAGAAAATAGCCTTTCCAGAATGGTGACAGATGTCTCATAGTGCCGCATTACAGTGAGAAGCACTTGGACCTTATTCTAGGTGAGAAGTCCAATGAAACCCAAACTTGTCCTCTGGACCAGGCTGCTCCGTGAAATAGAGCTGCCCCTCAGTGAGTCGGGCTGTCTCTCCGGGCCCCTCGCCAAGCCTCAGAAGCACCTTAACTCGAAGCCCTGCTGATTCAAAGCACCGCCTTCTGTTCTGGGCAAGCCTTGGCCAGGAAAAGTCAGGTAGGGACCCGTTCGTGAAGCAAGCCTACCACGTGAGACTGCAGCTGGGCTCCCGGAGTTCGTGGAGAGGAGTATGTTGAGTAGAGTTGAAATGGACCAGTTGTTCCCAGCTGCATCTCAGCTGTGTTGGTGCTAGAGTCAGGGTGTGGGGTTGCCTTGGGGCCGCTCGCCACCCACAGTGTTGTTTCTTTGGGAAAATGCACTCCCAAGTATCTTTGTTGGTTAGTGGGTTGACTGGCCGATTAATTGATGGATTCATTCATTCATTCGGTCAGTCACTGCCTGCCCTACGCCAGGAAGTAACCAGGGATGCCATGGCTGTTCTTTTGATATGAACAGCAACAGTGTGGAATGCCTGGGTGCGGGGTAGGGGAGGAGCCTGCTCCAGCCATCCATTTCCGTATGTCATATCAGGAATCAAGAAGCAAAAGGCTAAGGGCAGGGGCGATTCCTCATCTGCGTGCCATGTGATGTGGGCTGGTCATCCAAAAACCACGTCTTCCCACGTCAGAGAAAAGTTGGGTTTCCCTGACCCAGTTGGATGAACCTGTGAGCCACTTTGAGGGCAGGGCTGTGTCTCAGGTATTTTGGTATCCTCAGTTGCCTCCCACAGAGGGAGGGCCGACCAGGTCACTCAGTATGCACCTGATACAGTGAAACCAACTTCGGCTGTCCCAAAGGCCTTTCTTTTGTTGGGTTCTAAGTGGTTAAGAAAGTCTTGGCTTGGATAGAGTCTTGGCTGTCACTGGGGTTTTGTGATTGTGTGTTTGAGGGATATGCGTTCCAATGGATGGAGAGCTTTCCAAAGCACAAGTGATTCCTATGGGAGGGGCTCGATCCCTGTACCCCACCTTGGCCTAGACAAGTCTGAGAGGCTGGAGAGGGAGGCCAATTATGGTCTTTGGGAAATTCTTAAGGTCAGCACCAACCCCCTGTGTGAGAAAAGGTAGGATTTCCAACAAGATGTCTGCTTAGGCTGTGGTGTTGACAGTTCAGGCATGCGGGTGACAATAAAGAGAAGGCTACTCACTCTTGTCCCCTTCCAACAACTTCTGCTATCCATGGTGGCCTCGCATTCATCTCTCTTGTCTCAGAAGAACTTCCGGGGCTGATGACACCTAGCACTTCTAGAAGGATCTTGTCCAGTAATCTCATCATACATGTAATTCATTTTGGCCAAGCTAGCTAGGGCGATCAGCACCCTTACGTCAGAGTCACTCTGTTCTAATTATCTTGTCAAAGGGGCTTCTTTGCTTCCCCTCTCATATGGCTCTATCTTTGTTAAACCTTAGTGACAAAACTTGGGCCACAGGCTCAGGTGTGGTCTTCCAAACACAGGGGACAGAGGGAACAGGCGGGATTCTACTTACCCAGAGTCCCTTTGTGAAGGCAAGGGCACTCAATTTTGTTGGTCATTATAACAAAAATGATGTTAGCTAGCATTCATGGCCCGACATGGTGCTGAACACTTTCCATGCATTATCTCACGGGATTCTCCCAGCACCTCAACAAGAGACTCTGTTTTCCTCCCATCTTTACCGATGAAGGAAACTGAGGTTTCAAGAAGTTCAGGGAGCACACCTGAGGTCCTGTCTCAGGTCAGGCTCCCAGAAGCAGACCCCGAGATGAGGACTCACAGGCAGGGGATGTGTTAGGGAAGTGATTCCTGGAGAAATCTGCTGAGAGAGCAGCTGGACCGGAAAGCGAGCCAAGCAGGGGCCATCTCCGAGAAGTCCCTGGGCTGATGGGTTCCACCTAATCCCACGGGCTGGGCTGGGTTCGTGGGTGTGCACCCTGTGCCCGTGCGGGGCCCCGTGCTCAGGAGGGCCCTGTGCTTGGGCTGATGTGCTGCTCTTGCTGTCTTGAAATTCTTAACAACTTTGGAACAAGGGACTTGCATTTTCATCTTGCACTGCGCCCTGCAGACTCTGCCCATGGGATTTCCGAAGTGCGGGCCCCTCGGGGCTGCTCCCACTGGAGGCCTGGGGATGCGGGCTTTAATCCTGTCATCAGCCATCGGTCATTGGGTAAGGGCTGCTCCTTAACCGTTCCCACGTTTTCCTGGTTCCTTCTGTAGGCAGGCAAAGCTGTCTAATGGCCTGTGGGCAATGCTCTGAAAAACAGCCGCAGGTGGTGGCTGTTGGAACTGGAAGGGTCCCGAAGGGATGGCAGGATTCAAACTCAGGGCCACGGTTCTTAATCACTCTTCCTTTGAGAGGTCACGGGGTGGCTTCGGTTCTGCCGTGAGCCCCCGTGTCCTCCAGCCCCACCTTTCCTTCTCTGTTCCTCCTGCTTCAGGTCATGGGTAGGAGGGAGAGCGAAAGAATGGGAAGTGGAGGTTGGCAGTGTGCCAGCTGCTGGGAACGCCGTGATTTACCTTTCCTGCAGACAACTATTCTGGTCTGGCTGGGCCACCCGGGAACCCGCAGGGGCCAGGCTGGAACAGCGTCGATGTGCTAATTCAGCCTTCCCTTCGCTGGCGCAGTCCTCAAAGTTGTCTACCAAAATATCAAATCTATGTAGTTGTCTGCTTTGCCATCTGTGCATTTTTATTTTTATTTATGTTTATTTCTTTATTTTTTTGAGAGAGAGCGAGCAGGGGAGGGGCAGAAGGAGAGAGCAAGAGAATCTCAGGCAGGCTCCACGCCCAGCACGGACCCCGATTTGGGGCTCGATCCCGCGAGCCGTGAGATCATGACCTGAGCTGAAATCAAAAACTGGACACTTAACTGATTGAGCCCCCCAGGCACCCCTCCTGTGCATTTTTCAAGATGCAGCTCCTATGGCTTTGGATCTTTGTACTAAGCTCCTCACAATGTGCATTTTAAAGAGATTTTCTTTAGCTTAAAAATGATATTTAACAACCCACTTGTCCCTTGGCAGGCTGTGTTTGTGACTGTGTAGACACATCTCCTCTATCTCTATAAGTCTCTGCCTAAATAGGATTAGTTTAGCCGGTCTGCCCAGAATTTTCCCTCCTATGTTAGGTTGTGGAAGCCTTGACTGCAGAAGCCCTCTTTCAAATCACATTCATGCAGCCATTCCCAGAAACTTTGGTAGGAAACAAGGCACGCAGGCATACAAAATGATCCCCGGAATTGGCTTGTGTTGGCATGCATTTGCAGATGATGGGCCCTAAGTCCTAAGAGCAGGGACTGCCCTTTCCAAAAAAAAAAAAAAAAAAATTATCATTCCTCCTACATGCCCAGGGACTGTAGTGCAAGAGGCACATTCAGTAAATATACTAAATATAAATAAGCAGTAAGCAGGAGGGTGAGCTTGCTTTCTGATCGGTGCTACCTGCAATGTTCTGGAAGTGTTTAGACGTCTCCTGTGTACCTGTACCGCGTTTTGAAAAAAACGTCCTGTTTGGCCCACTGTGCCCCAGCTCTTTAAAAGATCTTGACTTGGAAACGTTGGCTGTTAGTCCCTGGGTTGCCATCCTCACAAGGGGACCCTGCATGGGAGAAGGGTGTTAGCCAGGGACTCTTCTAGAATGCACCACCAGTGAAGTCACCATCCTTTCTTCCCTTTGTCTCCATTGTCCTAATGACTTGTTACCTTGTCCTCTTCTCTTCTCCTTAGTATATTTGCAGTGTGCTTATCCCGTATTTCAATTAGGTCAGATTCATTGGCCTGGGAGAGGTGGGGTGCTCCTTCTGATGGAGGCACACATCTTAGGCCAACCGGCTAGAGACCAATAAGCAAACCACTGCCAAACCTTAGTCTTCTTTGCATGGGAAACCAGCAGAAACAGGTTCTTTTTGTTATTTCCACAAAACGTACATCCCCAAAGCACGCAGAGAAGCCCACGCTGGATCGTAGCATCATCGTTTACTCAAGATGCCGTACAAAAGCCGAAAGAGGAAGGAGTGGACGTTGGGCCATCAAAGCCAAGAGGGAGGAATCTTCGAAGGAGGAAGAGGCTAAGCATGGAGGCGGAGGCCGCGATGAGAAGGCCATTATTGGTGTCTTTAGCAAGTCCTGAGCTCAGACATCCTTGTTTATGCCTCCGATGTGCCAGTGACCCCACCTCCTACCATAGCTTGTCTCGGGAGGGAAAGAAACCGGCCAAGAGAGCCAATTTCAGAGAGTTCTCTGGGGGAAGGAGGGAATGAGTGAGAATCAGGCGTGTGTGGGCGCTGGGGATGCTTAGGTGCAGCCAATTTGGAGCCCCCTTTCTGAACTCATCCCGCCCACTCCCCAATTTCTACTCCTTGTGCCATGCTGTGCAGGATAGAGGTCCCATCTGGGAGGGAGTGTCTGGGACTACCGAAGATTTACATTATGGTGCAAGGCTTCCAAAGGACCCTCCACACTCCCCCCTTCCAGCATGAGGATGGCTCACTGAAAGGAGCTCAGCATTTATACCCAGTTGGGTAATTTACTAATGCTTGTTAGTTTCATATCCTGGGAAACTTTCACTTGCTACCTCAATGAGGACAGTCACAGGCCATTCCCCGAAAAACTATCCCCAGTGAAAAACTACAGACATGGCCCCCAGGACCCCAGAACCCAGTATAGACTTGCATCCATCATTCTCTCTTTCTGTCTCTGTGTCTCTGTCTGTGTCTCTGTCTCTCTCTCTCGTCTGCCACTTCACTGTGGCTCACCGTCTTACTCTCTCCCACCCACATAACCTCAGAAACTGCAGTTGAAAAGTTTCCATTTTAATTCTGATATTACGAGCCTATGTATTTTGCAACTCTGAATTTTTAGACTGAGACATGGTACTTTCTATTAGACGTCTGATACTTTTTTTTTTTCTTTCGCCTAATGGACCAAGATGGCTGCAAATATGATAACACAGAGTTTAATTAACTCTGCATTTCTTCAAAAGTCAGGGTAACAGTGAAAAGCTATTTTAATGGGTAGAGCCCACTATCATTTAAGGTCATAAACTTGAGCCTTTGAAAAAATAATGAATCAGATAGGTTCATACCAGTACTGCCTTTAAAGGCACCTTCTTATATTACCAGAATCTTCTGATAATGAGAGAACTAAACGGGATGCACCGTGACGCTTTTTACAGCAGCCTCTCCTCGTCGTTACCTGTTATAAGGTCCTTGTCTAATTTGAAGGAGCAGAGGAGGGACTTCCTCTAGGTTGTATTGATTGGCGTTAGTGTGTTTCCAGCTGTCTGATTTGGACCACTATCTAGACTTCACCAGTGATGCCGTGGAGTGTTCCTATTGAAGACTTAAGAGAAATAGTTTTCTTTCCACCAACATCAGCTCTCTCTAGCCACTGGATTTTGCACGGCTCCTTGGTGCATGCATACAAGTCACCTGGCTTAACAGGTGTTTGCTTTTTGGTGACTTTCTCACTCCTTTCTGGTAATTTCCCTGACAGAGCTTGGTTTCCCCTTCTCTCCCCATGTACAAGGGACACGAGCGCTTGTAGTTGAAAAACTCCGTCAGATATATTTGCATGAGTCCTTTTTTGTCTTTCAAGCTACAAGACTTCGATTTTTCTGCAGAATGCTTGCTTTGTTTTTAAAGAACTTGACCACGCATTGTGTAGGATGTTGCTTGCTTGCTCCTGAGTGGTACGAGGCCCTCGGGGCCTGCCAACAAGACCAGCTGCATAATTCGTAGGGTCCAGTGAAAAACGGGAGGGCAGGCCTCCTTGTTCAGTATGATCAAGAACTCCAGGTTGGTGACCGCCGAGCGTTGGGCCAAGAGCAGTGACCCTGTGCAGATCACATCCCCGTGAAGTCTGTCATTCCTACAGAAGTAACTTTTTACGACTAACCCTGAGCAGGATCTGTGACCGCCTGAGTTTGTTCCTTTGCTATGTTTAGCTTGTAAACCGAGTAAGCTCATCCTGTATCTCTCAGTGCTTTGAAAAGGTTCCACTGACTTCTGGCTTCCATCGTCGCTATAGAAAAGTCTATGTCAAGCTACCCCCCCCCCAACTCTCTGCTCTTGGATTTTCCCTTTGGCAATTTTTCCTTAAACTGTGTCTAGTTTTTGTCTATCTTGCTTTGAACCAGTGTTGCTTCCTGAAATCTGATTTCCATCCTGCCCTAGAAAACTCTCAGCCCCTGTCTTTAAAATATCGCCTCTTGCTCCCGTCTTCCTGGAACTCCAGTGTGATACCTGCTAGAGCTTCTTGTTCATCTTCCATGTCTTCAACTTCTCTTTCATTTTGAAAATCTCTTTGTCTCTGTGCGCTGTGCTCCAGGTGATCCCCTTCCAAACCATTTCCTGGGTCACAATGCTCTCTTTAGCTGTCTAAGCTGATCTTTAAAACCCATTCGTTACGTTTTTGTTTTTAATGATGCACATTTCATTTCTAGAAGTTATATTTGGTCATTTTTCAAATTTGGGTTTTAAAATGTTTTCATGTTTATTCGTTTTTTGAGAGAGAGAGAGAGAGAGAGAGAGAGCGTGCACATGAGCAGGGGAGGGACAGAGAGAGGGAGACACAGAATCCGAAGCAGGCTCCAGGCTCTGAGCTGTCAGTGCAGAGCCTGATTTGGGGCTCGAACCCGTGAACCGTGAGACCATGACCTGAGCCAAAGTCAGACATTTAACCGACTGAGCTGCCCAGGTGCCCCTGGGTCTTTTTTTTTTTTTTTTTTTAATTTTAAATAGAGTCTGATTATTTGCTTATAATTTTGATCCTCCCTTTTATATTTTTAAATTCATTTAGGCATAATTTATAGCCTCTTCTGAGAGCTTCATTATCTGATGTTCTTGGGGGTTCCTGAGGTTCATCACTGCCTGCCGTGTTTGTTGGCTCTGGTTCTTCGTGCTCATGTCCCTTGAAGCATTTTGTAGTTTTTGATTGTGAACTTCCGTTTCAAAGAACGTGCACTATGGGAATCTTGTGTGGCCAAGGCTGGGGATCTGTTTCCATAGAGAAGTTTCTCATTTGCTTCAGCAAGTGCCCCTGTGATATTACTAGATTGGGACTCTTTTGATGCTATCTAATCAGCATGGACTTTCTAGAACATACAGGTGTGTCAGTTTAAACCCCAAGGCTGCGTGAAGCATGGCCTGTGGTTCTGAAGCTCAAGGTGACTTTGTTCCCTGCCAGGGCTCCCTCTGCACAGGCAGCCAAAGTGTCCGCACCTGCTCCGGTGTTCAGCCCGCTTTGGCCTCAGGGATTTCCTTTACTGATCTCAGCTGTGCTTTTAAAACCGTGTGTGTTATTTTTGTACAGCATATCTAGGTATTTTGTGGCCGGAGGTTTTTCAGATTCTCCTCCATGATAATGCCACAAATGATAGTTTCTGTCATTCCGAATTTCTGAGCCCAGAAAAAGCTTTCTCACCATGATTACATGTTTTGAGATCTCCCCAAACGTTAGAGACGGATGGCGGTGATGGTTGCACAGCATCGTGAATGTACCTAATGCCACAAAACAAAACAAAACAACAAAAAAAAATGGTGAAGCAGGCCAGGAACCCTGACCGAATTCATGGCAATTCTACTGCACTGATCAGAAGACATCCCTTATTTTTATGTGCAGCTTTTCATTTGGATGGGGTTTTGGTTTTGTTCTGCAGAGAAAACAGCTAACGCACTCTTTGCTAAAAAGGACTAGAGTGCACAAATGGTTGGATTTATTTAGTACCAAAATGTGAGATTAAAAAAAAAAAAAACCCTTAGGAATTTGAGGACACTGGGAGGGTTGCTCAGCACTGAAAAGAAAGCTGAGGGAGAAAGGCGTCTCAGTTCTCTCTGCCATCCATGCTCTCTGGCTTTGAGTAAGGCAAGCATTGCTTTCTGTTGTTCCTTTCTCTCGCTGTTGGGTTTCTCGCGCCTCAGAGATCTGCTTTACCAGAAAACGAGAAAGTCTTCGCCCAAGGAAGCATCAGTGTAGTGAAGTCGAATTACTGTAAAGGTTTCACGGCTGAGTCAGTGGGAGGGCGGCCAGTGATCACTTCCTGTCTCACCCAGAGGAGGGAGCTGCCCCGGAAAGGGACGTTGATGCTGGACCAACTTTAGGTGCCTCCTTTACTTCCTCAGGGACCAGCAGGACACTCTCTTTCTCTGCATGGAATGCTCTGATATCCAGATGGGGAAAATCTAACTCCGTGGACCAGGAAGGATAAGCCATTCATTCGTTCATCACTCCTACCTCTTATTAGAGTGAAGTAAGAGCTTTATGGGAAATGTAGGCAGGAAACTTTCACTATGACTACATATGTGTATTTAACAATTTTTTTTTTTGGATTGAGAATCTTAATTACTCTGAATGCAAAACACTCAATAATGTCCTTTGTCTTTGTTGTCGTTACTGTTCTGTGAACATGTTTTTAGAAAAAACACGGTGCCGTGACATGACCTTTGCTGATGAGGCAATGCTGGGTCCATTTGTTCATTCTTTTTTTTTTCTTTCAAATAACATTTGTCCCACATTATATATTAGGGATTTGTACTGGTGCTGAGGGGCTCAAAGGATAAATAATAGTCTCTGTCCTCAAGAGTCTCTGTCTGATGCCTTGTGGAAAGGCCAGCCCACATACAGAAAGAAAATGCTAAACAGAACACAATTCATCTTCAAAGGATCTAATTAAAGAATCAGAGCGAATATTTCCATAACTTTTTTTATTGTGACAAAATATACAGAACGCAAATTTACCACTTTAACCATTTTTTAAGTGGCATTAAGGACGTTCCCACCGTGGGCAACCATCAGCTACCGTCCATCTCCAGAACTTTCTTATCTTCCCAACTGAAAGTCTGTCCCCCTGAAACGCTAACTCCCCATTTCCACCCCTCACTCACCAGCCTCTGGCGGCCACCGGTCTCCTTTCTGTCTCTATGAATTTGACTCCTCTCAGGAGCTCGTAGAAGTGGAATCTTACAGCGTTTGTCGTTTGGGGTCTGGCTTCTCCATTACTTTTTTTAATGGAAGGAAATATGACTTGCTGAAAAGAAAATGTCAGCCTTGTCCCTGACTGACTCACCACTTGGCTTGGCCCAGAGTAAGACGGTCAACTTTAGCGTGCTCAGCTCTCTGATAATGCGACCATTTTAGTATCTTTTCTTGAAGACCCCATCACAGTGTTGTGATATTAGTCCATTCGAGTTGATCGACATTATTATAGCCTTAAGAGGCTGCCCTCCCTGGAAACATGTTCCAGACTCCCCCCCTCAGGGGGTGGTGGAGTGAGGTAAGCAGCTTGCAGGTGGGACCAGCCCTGCTGGCTTCCACGGGCTGCGTGTCTCACAGCGCTTCACGGGTGAGCACGTAGCGAGCCCTGCTAGTCCCTGAGCCCGGAGGCCTGCCAGAAACCCAGGCCCCGAGGACTCCCCTCCAGACGTGTGCTCTGAGCCGGGCTGTCTAAACTCTTTCCTCTGGAACCAATCAGACCCTCGCCGAAGGGGCCATATCTCACCGACTGCTTTTGAGTCACGTGTCATATTTGAGATCTGCCCTGGGTTGGGAGCTGAAACATTTTGGCTTGTCTCCACTGGAGTCGGGGCAAGGCCTGAAGTCACGAGGAAGGCTGGCTCAGGTTTCCCACTGTGTTTCTGGGGCACGTGGATATGCAGCTGAAATGCTGTACCTTAGGCAGCAAGGGTGGTCTGCCGAGTACGAGTCGATATGGCAGCTCAGCTTCTTGGGGTTCATCTCTTCATTCCAGCAGAGCATAAGGTCCACGAGGGCTGAGCTGATCACCGCCCGATCCTCAGTGCCTTCCAGGGAGTCTGGAACAAAGTGTGACTGTGTCCTACAAACTGGAGGAGGTATCTGTTGTCAGGCTAGGGAGTGCGCCAACGTACGGAAAGTTACGTTGTCAGAAACAAGAAAAGGGATGCCGCTGATAAATACAGTGTTTTATCCTAAAATAACATTATTTTTTTTTAAAGTTTTTTTTAAATGTTTATTTATTTTTGAGAGAAGGGGAGAGAGACAGAGTGTGAAGGAGGGGCAGAGAGAGAGAGGGAGACACAGAATCCGAAGCGGGCTCCAGGCTCTGAGCTGTGAGCCCGGAGCCCGAAGCGGGGCTCAAACTCATGAACCGTTGAGATCGTGCCCTGAGCCGAAGCCGGATGCCCAACCAACTGAGCCACCCAGGTGCCCCCTAAAATAACATCATCGATCACCTTTCTTCTTGCCAGATTTCACAGAAGCTTCTGGAGGTACCAGTGAAACACTTAGAACTGAAAGAGGAAATTAATGACTTGCGTTTTCAGGATACAAATATCCTGGTTTTCTCGGATGGTTAAACGCTAATCCTGCCAGTGAGAATGTGATGCAACGTTGGTGAAGCAACTGGCCTGTAACATTGTCTTGCGTAGGATTTTATTGGAAAAAAAGAAAAGAAAGCTGAGGTCTTGGAAAATATTAGAAAAGTATCTCTCTGCAGGGCTTACCACGTAAGCACGTTGTTCTCATTCCCCAGTGGCTATGGTTGGTTTGGACCGGAAAGTTCCGCCTTTGTCTCCAGGGTTTGGGCCTCGCTTCTGGTTTTTGACCACCCGCCAGCCATGCTGTCCTCATGGAAGTCATGCAGGGAGAGCTGACGTGGTCTGAGCTGACTCCTCCGGGGCCTTGCACAGATGTGAGGTCTATCACCAGCACGCCGCTCTCTCACGGAGGGTGCCGGGAAGCTGTGCGGGCGGGCAGAGCAGTGGCGAACGGATAGCCCAAGAACTGAGCCTTCCTCTAAGGTAACCCCACCCCCCGGAAGGTCAGCAAAGACCCCTCGAATGTTTTTTCTCCTTGCTTCTCTCCCCTTATTTGTGTGGTATACATCTCTTTTTAGCTTGCAGGGACCACGCCTAACCAAAGAGCCAAAGATACACCCAAAATCGAAGCCGCATCCCGTGTTCCCCAAAGACGATGGCTTTTCTGTTCCCCGCAGCTCATTACGAGGGCCCCTCACCGGACAATGGATCTCTCTGGGCCACCCAGCCACGCAGGGGATAAGACAGCTTCTGAAATACAGAATATTTTTGGAGCTCTGATCCCGGCTCCCACATCCGCAGCCCCTTTTGGACTAGACAGCCTCCTCCTCGGATTCTCGGTGGCTCATCACATCCCTCCGTCTCTGACCAGAAACGGGCCGGGGGAACGCGTAGACAAGAAGGCCGTCGCCGACCAGGCCCACGGCTTCCCAGAGGGAAAGCGGTTGGAAGCACAGCGGTTTGAGTATCAGCCGTCGCAGAGCAGGGGCTGAGGCAGGCGATGGAGGAAGACGGGAGATGAAGCTGGCATCAGAGCCTTCCCTGGCGGAGCGATCCCCGAAGACACTGCTGATGAACTGCAGCCTGTCTGGGAGCCCCCCGCCCCGGGCCCCCCGCCCCCTCCTCTTCTGTGCGGAGAAACGTAGCCGGGGAGCTGTTGCATGGCTGGGGTGCCGTCTGCCCTGGCCCCTATCGTTTCGCCTCTTGGCTTGGGTCCCAGGCCCCACGGTGGGCCGGCGGCTGGCTAAGGCCACAGATGAGCTGAGGAGCTACACGGTGTGGCTTGGGAGCATTTCAGCATGGGGGGAAGGGAGCGTGCTTTGCAGGCGAATGGCCCCAGCGTCCTGGCCCAGCCCTCTCTCCTTTGAAATCCAACTGCATTCTGGCACTTTGCATTACTTAGGGTAACACGGGCAGCAGTAACAAAAGACCCCTCCGATGTCACAGCCTTAGCACTGATATTTACGTCCAGTTCAGGACAGTGGGTGATGGTCCTCAGGTGGCGATTCAGGAGCCCAGGCTCGCCGACCCCTAGGGCCTCGGAGATCTCCGCGCGGAGGGTGAGAGAAAGCGCAGGTTACATGAGCCTCAAACGACACACCTCACTTCTACTCACATTTCATTGTCGGGAGGATGGGGAAACGTAATCCGAGGGAGAACTTCGTGCTGTGGCCGGGAGGGGGCCAGTGTCGCTGTCACAATAATGGGGTAAACTTTCAAAGCTTCGATTTCCTCGTCTGTAAACAGAGACGTGGAACCAACAGCCGAGAGTTACCAGGAAGATGAGAGCTGATGTCTGCGATGCGACTCAGCCAGTGCCTGACGTGGATCGGGGGTTGTGATTACAGCCAGAGGGACAGGGGCTGTCTCATCAGCTGGAGCCGGGGCGATCCGAGCTCATGCCCACGTGTCCATCCTGTGCTTCTGCAGAAAGAGGTTTCTTACGTGAGACTGTTATGCAACGTGCGTGCTGGATCATGGTTAATATGGGAACGCTGGTCTCCGTCATGATGATTATTAGGTAACGTGCATTACGTACTGTGATTATGTTGTAAATGCAAGTGAACCACTCACTCTACCGAACGTCCCATGGACTAAAATTCTGGGGGCATCGACGCCAGCTTTGGACTATTTTCCCATTGTTTGCTATCTTTGAAAAGGCCTTTGTTATCAAAGCGGTAGAGATCATTGCAAAAATTGCCAACACACAGATGGCTCTAAAGTGGAACTTAAAAGCCTTCTCCCCACACTCGGTGCCCCCTCTCTTACCGTTGTTGGATAAGCAACTATCGTTAACGCTTTCGGCAAATCCTTCCAGAAACACTCTACGTTTATACACAAGCGTATTTAAGTCCTCTCCTTTTGCACAAAAGCAAATCATGCTCACGTGTTATTCTGCAGCTCCTTTCTCTTTTTCTCTGCTTCCGCATCTGCTCTAACGCAATCGTATTCCATCGTGGAATGAGCCAGTTTCTTTAACCAGAGATGAGAGGTTTAGTGCGAAGCAAAAAGGCATCAAACCCCTCTTTTCTCCGTGTGAGTTGAGGGCTCACTCCCCACGCTGACCTCCCCACCAGATTTCAGGTGTCCTCTGAAATCGCAGTCCCATCCGGGTGCACCCAGGGTCCACGTGCCTCCTACCGGGGCATCCCCTCAACATCCCAGGATGTGAATGGCTGTGGTTCAAAAAACGAGGATAAGGGCCTGGGGGTGGAGTAAGCTGTCAAAAGTCTCCAGGAACTCCTTTCTTGCGCCCGTAGCCTCTAGCTGGCTCAAAAAGGTAAAACGCTCTTTCTTGTCCCCTCCGGGGCACGGGGTACGCCTGGTTCAACTTCAGAGATCTGGGCCCAGAGATTGGTGATCCGGAAAGGAATCCTATACTGTCGCTCGGGTCATTTGGATGAAGACTTCTTAATGTAGGGAGAAAACCAAGTGGTCCTTGCAACTTTGCGGGTTTTCACTGGGCATTTGGAGATCTCGCTGGTTCTGTGTTCCGCGAGGCTGTGAAAATGATTCTGTGCACACATCACTTGTCCAAGCCATGGGAACCCAACCGGCTTCGGCCCTAGAAGACTATTTTCCAGTTTTCAAACGTTCGTGTGCCACCTTCTGATTTCCTTTTTTCCATCTCTGCAGACGGCAAAGTCTTGGCTTGGAGTCACAGGTTGGGTGTGTTTATATTCTTTGGAATAAACACATCACAATAAATAAACTCCTTTAAAAAAAAAGGCATGATCGTTGCCCCACCGCACCTTGGCAATTGCTGCCCAAGTGACTCGTAAATCTTTTCGAGGGAGATGTATTCCTTCGGACAATTTAGAAGGAGATTTGTGCTATAAGAAAACAACCTCTGTTGATTCTCCTGCATCAGCACAGGATGATATTTTTGGCCACAGTGATCCTCATGGAATGTTTTTTGCTTTTTCTGGAAAGCAGATAAATGCCTCCCTTCCCAATTACCACTGAGGATAAGTAGTAAAGAGTCAGGGAGCGTCCAGGGACTCCTGCTCTAGCAGATGTAGAGATCTTTTTATTGCCTTCAGTGCACTGGGCCAGGCTCACATTAGTCCTATTTTTAGCCTTTCGGACTGACTTGGTGAATCTGGCCTCCTTTTCCAACGGATCGTATTAACGAACTGCAGATGGGGCCCTAATTGATTCTTTTCTATCACAATTATTTGCAGGCAAATGTCCTCAATGTCTCCTTGGTGAATAGTCACCTAGTTTCTGAAAGCCCTGCTCGGTCTGGGAACAGGTTTTCTCTTTGGCTTGGACACCAGAGGAGAGACTATCCTAGACGGATTCACTGAAGCGCTTGGATGCATACACGGCATCTCTGGCGGGCGTGTTGAGGGTCTGGAATCTCGGCGGCTCCGCGTTCAGTTACACGGAGATGTTGGCACCTAGCGTCTCGGTGGACCAGGCAAGGGCCGCATTACTGGATGACGTTTAGAAGCATTTCCCCCACCGATTAACACGCTCACGAGCCCCATTAGTCCAGCAGTCTGCCCCAAGTGAGTCCTCTCCTCCCCGCCACACCTGGAGGTATCGCTGTAGGTCGATCCCCGAAGGCATTTTTATTTTATATCCCACAGACTTTTCCTTAAAAGGCTCTCAATTTACTCTTTGGAATTCTGGGACCGGTCTCCTCCGTGTGACCAAATGCTGGCAGCGGGTCGGGGGGTTAGCACTGTGTTCTTTTTCTTTTAAAGTTTATTTATTTATTTATTTATTGAAAGTGAGCGAGCAGGGGAGGGGCAGAGGTGGCGGGGGGGAGGGGAGAGAGAGAGAATCCCAAGCAGGCTCCACACTGTCAGCGCAGAGCCCGATGCGGGGCTCGAACCCACGAACCATGAGATCATGACCTGAGCCGAAACCAAGAGTCGGATGCTTAACTGACTGAGCCACCCAGGCGCCCCTAGCATTGTGTTCTAATATAAACGGGGGTGTGAGTTTGCACGCACAACAGTTCAAGGTGCTGTCCGTCCACACCGAGGGAAGCCACAGATGGCACTGACACAGAATTGCTGCTGAGTCAGGCAGGGCACTTACTCAACCGACTGGTGCAGAGAACCATAGGGAGTGATGAAGGACAAAACATCACCCCTGTTCGTACTCCAAACAAACATCTGTCTGTTTTCCGGTGAGTTACAATCGATCAGTCAGTCAACAAACCAAGAAATGATGTCATGGATGTTTTCTAAGACGCCAGACGCCGTGTTAAGTGCGTTCCATCCTGCCTCCATAGCAGCCCCTGTGCAAGAACGTGGTGACTTACACGTTCCCATAGCAGCCCTAGAAGCTCTGTGCTGTTTTCGTCCCCACCTCACAGATGAGGAGACAGCCTCACAGAAAGCACCGATCGGGGCTCATCAATCAGACAGCCGGATTTATCCAGCTCGGTGCTTCATCCAGGGCACCAGTGTTTCCTCCGTCACACGGAGGGTCTTGCTGTCACCCAGGATGCACGTGGTCACATCCGTTCCGTGTCGGATGCTTTCAACCAGGAGACAATTTATGTGTTGATCTAGTTAAACGTATAATTTGAAAGCCAAAGCTTCTATATAAAACATCATAGCCTCATTTTCAGGTCTGACAACTTTTACTATATTATTATCTGCCCTTTGGGTTATTCGAGCGCCTGTCCATCATGGCAATCACAGAGTTACCTTATTTTATGTTCAGGCACTGACATACGACATGATTTTAGCTTCAGGTACGCATAATGATTCGATATTTGTATGTATTGCGAAACGATCACCACAATAAACCTAACTCACATCTTTCACCACACATAATTACAGAGGTTTCTTTTTTTTTCTTTTTTCTTGTGATGATGGGAACTTTTAAGACTTATTCCCTTAACAACTTTCAAATAGGCAGTACAGTGTTATTAACTGTAGTCACCATGCTGTACCTGACATCCCCGGGACTTAGAATAATTTTAACTTTCGGAATTAAGGACTCACGTTGCCCAAATACGTTCTGGGCCGTCCCTCAAAAGGGCCAACCCGCAGCCGTCTTACAGTTCACTTGATCTTTTAGGACGTCTCCAAGCTGACCGATTTGACAAAGCACATCAGTAGTGAGTCTCGCTGGCGTTGGGATTGGAAGCTGCCGTCCGAGAGTGTTGTGGTCTGTGGACAGTCCAGTCTGCTCTCTTCAGGGAGAGTGTAGACAAGGCAGGTGGGCTCCACCGTTCTCCGCATTTCTTCCTTGTGGCTTCCAAGCCCACTTCTATGGCCTTGATTATTGCATTGCTACCTAAGGAAATGCGGGCTCCCCACCAAGAAGTGAAGTCATTTTCACTCGTACTGAATTAAATTATTGGGGTGCCCGACAGTTACGTATTCTGTGACCTTGATTCCCCCTAGACACCGACATCCCTGAAGTCCCTGCAAAAAAGACTCTGGGAAGGCACTCGACTCCCTGGCCTCTTTTTCATCATCTCTAAATGATGACACTTAATGAGCTAATATTTTGTGGTTCGGCGGAGTTAGGAAATTTCCAATCTCTGCTGATAAAGGGGTTTATTATTTTTCTAGCACATGCTGGCTTGAGAATTATAGTTGACCTCAGTAGATCCCAGTTAGGAGGGAGGGGGCGGTGATGGCAGAGTTCAACCGTGGATCTATAAATACTGAGTGATAGGCTTGATTCCTATCACCTAGCCTTAAACGATTTTTTAAAGCTCACAATTGGTTTTCATTTATTTGAGACAAATCACCACCATACATCCTTATTTTTTTAATTCTATTAAAAAATTTTTTTTTCAACGTTTATTTATTTTTGGGGCAGAGAGACAGAGCATGAACGGGGGAGGGACAGAGAGAGAGGGAGACACAGAATCGGAAACAGGCTCCAGGCTCCGAGCCATCAGCCCAGAGCCCGACGCGGGGCTCGAACTCACGGACCGCGAGATCGTGACCTGGCTGAAGTCGGACGCTTAACCGACTGCGCCACCCAGGCGCCCCTTTAATTCTATTTTAGAGAGAGAGAGAGAGTGAGCAAGAAGAGAGGGGGCAGAGTGGGGGAGAGAGACAGAATCTTAAGCAGCTCCCTGCTGAGCAGAATTCGATCCCAGAACCCTGAGATCGTGACCTGAGCTGAAATCAAGAGTCGGATGCTCAACTGACCGAGCCACCCAGGCGCCCTACATCCCTCTTTTTGGAAAGGATTTTCTTTGGCACACATGCTTCCTTCAATTTGCTATTGGAATTGAGTCCCTTGACCAATGAGATGAGTCAGTGGTGCTTCTCATGCACATTAAATTTTGATCAAAGAATGTCTCATACCGACCAAGGGTCTCTCTGCCCCCAGATGAACCTTCCTGTTTGGGCAGGTCATTTGTCTTTGCCAGTCGGGGGTGGGGGTAAAGATGCTGAAGAAGGAAGGAGAAAAGTGCCCAATGCCTCAGGTTTTGTGGACTCTCCCCTTTGAAGACAGGAAAGGGCTTTGCAGATTAGGATCAGCGTTCAGAGTGACCTCTCCAAGTCTGTGCGATTAAGACAGCGGCGTGTAGGATTCTGAATTAACTGGACCAAAGTTAAAATTCCAGCCTGGCCTCTTACAAGCCCTTTGACTCTGGGCACATTTCTTATATTTGCTGACCGTCAGGTTCTTCATCTGAAAAATAGGACATGACCATGTCTGTCTCATAGAGTTGCTGTCACCTGAAATGAAATAAAGTAGGAAAAAGCACCTTGCACAGTCTGGCGTATTGCCAGAGTACTGGAATATTCTCAGTCAACATCGGTTCATTTCCCCTCCACTTGCAAAGGCAAGGAGACCTGCCTTAAAAGCCAAGTCCCCTTGCGCAGGCCCACGGGGCAAGCTGGGTTCGGGTGGAGACTGCCAGCGCTAAAACAGCACCTGTCCCTAAAGAGGATTATCCAGACCTAAAGGTGCCGCCCCGGATGGTGCTGGCTGCTTTTCAGCTTCTGAGCAGCCAGCATCCTGACCGTGTTGGGGTTGGGGTCCTGACCTGTGATTTCGTTTTCTTGTTGGCGGGGGGACCGACCGGACTGTCCCCAATGCGCCCGCGGGGAGCTGTCCAAACAAAGTTGAGAGACTGGGCTGTGATCCCCAGGGCAGGGCAGTCTCTCTGTGATTCTCCTGCCTCGATAGCGGGAACAATCCGTCAGTCAGTCAACAAACCAAGAAATGAAGTCATGGATGTTTTCTAGATGCCAGACGCCGTGTTGAGTGCTTTCCATCCTGACTGCATAGCAGTCCCTCTGCAAGAACGTGATGACTTGTACGTTCCCACAGCAGCCCTAGAAGCTCTGTGCCGTTTTCGTCCCCACCCCACAGATGAGGAGACAGCCTCACAGAAAGCGCTTACAGTTTACAAAGCATTTAAATAAAGCGTATATATATTTTTAGGATAAGAGCAGCAATATAGTAGTTGGAAATGGGGAAAGTAACAAAATTAAAGGAGAAACCAAAATGACCCTTAATCCCATGATTTGGTGAAGCCACTACACCCATACTTTTTTTTTTTTTTAATGTTTATTTTTGAGAGAGAGAGAATGAGAGTGGGGGAGGGGCAGAGAAGGAGGGAGACACAGAATCCGAAGCAGGTCCCAGGCTCCGAGCGGTCAGCACAGAGCCCGACGCGGGGCTCGAACTCGTGAACCGCGAGATCATGACCTGAATGGGAGTCGGAACGCTTAACCGACTGAGCCGCCCAGGCGCCCCGGCATACCTAAATTCTTTACGGGCTTTTGTCATGCTGTATTTTCTTGATCAAGAAGTGGTAAACATACAACCATTATCACATGTGAGTCTGCCATATTTTGGGGGGTCTGAAAAGGGGTCCCTTATTTGAGACTATGGGAGCTGCTAATACAGAGGAGAGCCAAGGCCCATACAGTGACAAACCCTTGAAACGCCAGGCCCAGCGGGGCAGAGGCCTGCATCCCGGGTGGGGTCACCAGCAAGAGGATCGTAGGAATGAGGACGGGGTTCTCTGTAACGAGGGCTGGGGACAGCTCACTCATCTACGAGCTTTGTGGTTTGGCATCATGTTTATGAAATACCTGCTTCATTTGTTGATTTTTTATTTTTTTTTTAATTTTTTTTTCAACGTTTATTTATTTTTGGGACAGAGAGAGACAGAGCATGAACGGGGGAGGGGCAGAGAGAGAGGGAGACACAGAATCGGAAACAGGCTCCAGGCTCTGAGCCATCAGCCCAGAGCCTGACGCGGGGCTCGAACTCCCGGACCGCGAGATCGTGACCTGGCTGAAGTCGGACGCTCAACCGACTGCGCCACCCAGGCGCCCCCATTTGTTGATTTTTTAAAAAAATGTTTATTTAGGGGCGCCTGGGTGGCTCAGTTGGTTGAGCGTCTGACCTCAGCTCAGGTCACGATCTCGCGGTTTGTGAGTTTGAGCCCCGCGTCGGGCTCTGGGCTGATGGCTCAGAGCCTGGAGCCTGCTTCAGATTGTGTCTCCCTCTCTCTCTGCCCCTTCCCTGCTCATGCTCTGTCTCTGTCTTTCAATAATAAATAAACATTAAAAAAATTTTAAAAATGTTTATTTTAAGAGAGAGAAAGAGAGAGAGAGAGATCAGGAAAGGGACAAAGAAAGAATCACAAGCAGGCTCTGTGCTCAGCCTGGGCTCGAACCCAAGAACATGGATCATGACCTGAGCCAAAATCCATTCCAGAAGCTTAACCCGATGAACCGCCCACAGGCCTGTAGTTTGTTGATTTTTAAAATGAGCTTTTAGTAGGGCGCCTGGGTGGTTCAGTCAGCTAAGTGTCTGACTCTCAATTTCAGCTCAGGACACGATCTCGAGGTTCAGGAATTCAAGCCCCGCGTCAGGCTCTGTGCTGATAGCGTGGAGTGTGCTTGGGATTCTCTCTCTCTCCCCCTCTCTCTTTCTGTCCCTCAAAATAAATAAACTTAAAAAAAAATAAAATGAGCTTTTATCTAAATTCATTTTCACGCTGCCTAGACCCAGTCTGTTTGGACAGCCAGCCCAGTAGAAATGGAGGCACTGATGGGTTTTGTCCCTCTGACCCTTCAGAGGGGAAAAAAATGATATTACCTATCGTGATGGTAGGAAGCAGTTCCCCATGCCCTTTCTTAGGACAAGGAAAGAGGCCACCAAATGGAGTATCCAGGCACCACTGTGTGTCTCCTGGGGAGGTGGGTCCCCCCCAAGCACCCTTTCACCTGTCACCTGGGACCCTTCCCTTGTGTCAGATAGTTTCGTGTTCCACGCCTATTTGCTCTGCCAGATTTTAGGCTTTGTGCATGCAGGCTGTATCTGCCTGGCCTTATTTCCTGGGTCCAACATAGGACATGTTCAAAAATATTTGTTGAGGGGCGCCTGGGTGGCGCAGTCGGTTAAGCATCTGACTTCAGCCAGGTCACGATCTCACGGTCCGTGAGTTCGAGCCCCTTGTCGGGGTCTGGGCTGATGGCTCAGAGCCTGGAGCCTGTTTCCGAATCTGTGTCTCCCTCTCTCTCTGCCCCTCCCCCGTTCATGCTCTGTCTCTCTCTGTCTCAAAAATAAATAAAAACGTTGAAAAAAAAATAAAATAAAATTACCTTTTTTAGAGAAACAGAGAGCGAGCATGAGCAAGGGGGAGGGGCAGAGAGAGAGACAGAGAGAGAGAGAGACTCCTAAGCAGGCTCCACGCTCAGCTCAGAGCCCAACGCAGGGCCCGATCCCACGACCCTGGGATCATGACCTGAGCTGAAATCAAGAGCCAGATGCTCAACCGACTGAGCCACCCAGGTGCCCCTGGTTACCTGCTTTTAAAGTCAACAATACTCTGTAATAGGAATCTTTTAATGGCAGATACAATTAAGTTTCCGCATTATTCTACTTGTTAGGATTTTCAGTGGGATCTAATTAAATTCCATAAGTATGTATTGAGTTTCTACCCTGGGTAAGATATAGTCCCTGCCCTTAAGTGGGGCGGGGGGGGGGGGGGACAATGCTATGTGGGCCTTAAGACAAGCTAACTGTGTGGAAAATAGGAGGTGTCATAAAGGAGATACTAGCTAAGAGCCATAAGAGTTCAAAGGAGAGAGTGTGGGTCATGCTGAAAGGCTTGTTGGAGGAGGCAGTGGCCAGGATAAGCCGGGGGTGGGGAGCACCTTAAACCAAAGGGAGCGGGAGCCTGGAAGACACCCCAGGCAGAGAGGGTGGCCGGGCCCAAGGCTTGGAGCTGAGAACTTACAGGAATTTTTTTGAGCCATGAAGAGTCTGGTTCAGCTGAGAAGAATGGAATGTTCTTCCAAAGGTACTTTGTTCATCTCTTCTTTAAATTAATTTTTCTTGAATGGATATCATTTTTCCTTTTCCCTTCTGGATGATAGCCTCCTTGAGGCCAAGGACCAATCCTTCACACCCTGCTGTAGACCTTATGCTTAGAATAGGGCAGGGATTCCCAGTAAAAGTTTGTCGAGTGAATCTGAATAGATAACCCTACGATGGGAACGGAAATTTGTTGTCAGATCGTGGTGGGTCTTGGGGGCCGCGCTGAGTGGTTTGTGGGAAATGCTCTGGACCTGTCTCCTTCTGGTCATTTCCCGCCCCCAACTCCTTTCAGAGACTTCTCGCTCCTTTAGACCTAAATGGAATCACCGATATGAAAATGCTTTTTGGACAGGGACGCTATCTCCCAAGAAGATGGGTCCCATTTTCCCATGTCTTCCTTCTTCCATGTGGGTCAGGGGTAGGAGGCCCTGACTCATGCTGCCCAGGGAAAGAGGTTGCAAATTGTTTGGCCAAGAATCGGGCTGGCCTTTGAACACGGAGGGCAAAACAAGAACTCAGGTTGGCTTTTCTACCAATATTCAAAGTCCTGAGCCCCTTCTCCTCTGGCCAACCCAAGAAAAGCCAGGAAGTGCCAACGTTCGCCCTATCTATCCCTCCACATCCTGCCTATGTGACTTGGTAGCTGGAAGGCATCGATTGTTGGGCAAGGGAACGTGACCAGGTCTGGGACATCTGTGCAGCGCGTGCGTATGTAGTGAGGGGGCGTCGATGATGGTGGTGCGCAACAACCACAATAACGAAACGGCAGAAGAGACGATTTATGTGGGCGTGAACGTGAGCTCCGCCGCGCACTGACCGTGTGTGTGACTTTGCCATGAGGCAGCTTACCTTTCTTAGCTTTCTCTTCCATCAGTAAAGTGGAGGCGGTGATATCTACACTCACAAAGTTGTGCAAACACAGGGGAGAATGGGCAGACGGAAACACATAGCTTGGTGCAGGGACTCGCCGTATTTTATTCGTTTCCTCCCTACACGTCAGTACTCTATCTTCTCTTTTTTTCTTTTTTGATGTTTATTTATTTTGACAGAGAGAAAAAGAGGGAGAGAGCATGCACAAGTGGGGGAGGGGCAGAGAGAGAGAGAGGGAGAGAGAGAATCCCAAACAGGCTCTGCGCTGTCAGCAAGGGATCAATTCCATGAACCATGAGATCGTGACCCGAGCAGAGATCAGGGGTTGGATGCTTGGGGCGCCTGGGTGGCTCAGTCGGTTGAGCGTCCGACTTCAGCTCAGGCCGTGATCTCACGGTTTGTGGGTTCGAGCCCCGCGTCGGGCTCTGTGCTGAGGCTCGGAGCCTGGAGCCCGCTTCAGATTCTGTGTCTCGTTCTCTCTCTGCCCCTCTCCCACTCATGCTCCGTCTCACTCTGTCTCTCAAAAATAAATGGAAAAAAAATTTGGAAAGAAAAGAGTCGGATGCTTAACCGACTGAGCTACCCAGGCGCCCCTGGGCTCTATCTTTTCTATTCCAAACTTTGTTGGGACAGACTTTTATATTTCTCTGTGAAGGATTATCTATTGATATCATGTGCGGTACAAATTTTCTTGGAAGTGTATGGCACTTTGGATGTAGTTGGGGAGAACTCTCCATTGCCTGATCCCTGAGAAACAAAACAAAACAAAACAAAAAACGACCAAAAAGCAAAACTTGGGCGTCTGGCTTCCATTCTGAAGCCAGCTGTTCTGTTAGCTGGTGTGGAGTGAAAGGCACGCGATGCAGATGAATGGCCCTCCCGAAGCATGTCATATGCTTCTCGGGGAGGAGAGATACTTTGAATGAAACCAGTTTGCACCACGGGACCTCAGAGTGTCCTATTATGACAGCCTCGTAGACATCCAGGAAAACCTGTTGACTGTTAAAAAGCCAGATTTTAAATACTGTTTACTCCCGAATAATTTGTAATTCCTTTCCCAGCTCAAATAACCATAAACTCCTACAAAGTGGTTTATAAACACTCATTAGAGTATTACAAAAGTCCTTTGAGCTCCACATGATTATCTCCATTTGGCAGTTGAGTAAACTGAGTCACAGAAGTTGAAAGATCTGCTCGAAGCTCTGCCAGGAGCAAAGACGGGGCAGGGCCAGAGCTCAGACATCCCGGCTCCTCACCTGGTGAGTGGTTCCACAGAACGTGCTGGAGGTGGGGGCACGTCCAGGCTCTTGACCTTTCAGGGTCCCTCGGTGCCCCGGCCTTCTGTTAACCCATTGTCTGGGACTGACAGAGGTCCCCTGGCTCCTGAGCTGCCACTGTCCAGGAGCAAAGGCTTTGCTTTGAAAAGGCCATCAAAACATGTGTCCAAAACCCACCGTAGGTTCTGGCCTCACCTTTCCCAATGCCTGCTTGTAAATCGGGCCACAGAGCAGCAGAGAGAGTACTAAGAGAGAGTCAGTAGTAAGACGTCGGTTTTCTGCTTTTCCTGAAAAGCTGAAAATAGCCAGGGTTAGCGGGGTGTAGTAAACATTTCCTGCTTTCGGGCTGCCCTGAATTTAAACCCACTTTTTATATGTAGGTTCCACCGTCCCCCAGGGTGAACAGAAAGTGCCAGCTACTTGCTCTCCAAGATCCCTGGCCCTGGGGTGTGGGCACAGGACCCAGGCTCGGCCAGCTGGCAGCGCTGTGGGGGACTCAAGTGAATGGTAGGAAGAGTGGACTTGGCCCAGTGGTGGGTGGTGATCCCCCCCCCCACCTGTTAGTGTTAGGGCCGTGGGGCCAGCAGGTCGGTCGGGGTCCCGGGGAGGCAGCTTTACCACCAGATTGCTGCTGTGTTGACCTTGGCTGTGGTTAAAACTGTTGCCCCGGGGTGCTCTTTGCTTCCCACTCATTTCTGGAAACTTCTGGATTGTTTGTGAGTTAGCAGTTCTCCTTCCAATAAGATACCTTCCTGAGGTACACCCGAGTCAGGAGTTTTGTTTGTTTGCATCTGGCTGGGAACAAGTTGCAGAATGAGAGAGTTTTCCCTTTTCCTTTCCCCCTCGCGTTATGGAGAGATGGGTTCTCCCATTAGTATTGCAGAGACAGTCAACACGCCATGATACGGAAAGGCTCGAAAGGTCCGGAGTTGATGTTTGAGGGTGATCTAGCTCATCAGCGACATTGGTTGAACCCACATCGGAAACATTGCTTGGCACATGGCCATCACATCACGTGGTGACGACTCTTACGTCATCACCATGACCAGCATCTCACCAGCATTGCTGTCCCTGACGCTCTCACCGTAACGGTTGTGACTTAGATCCGCACCGTGTACCCATTCGCCTCTCCCCCAGGCGTGCCATCCAGGGTCCTTAGGCAGCTCGGATGTGGAGTTGAGGAAGGGCTGCACATGGGGAGTGAATGCTTTCGTCTTTCCTGCTACTTGGGGGGGGGGGGGTGGCGACGGTGCTGTCTGGGGCACCTGGAAATCTTAGAAAACAGCGTTTTTCCCTACCTCGGTGGCAGTGGGCAAAATGCCTCTTACAGACTCACAGAAGAAGAGAACAGAATAAAAGGTAATGTTTGTTGAGTGCTTTTTATGTAAAACCTCATTTAGTCTTCCTAATATCCCTAAGAGGGAGGTGCTATTATTATCCCTAAATTACATGTGGGGCACCTGAGGCACAGAGAGGTGAAGTGACTTGCCCGGGGCTCTTTACTACCAGGCATTGGGTAGATGTCCACATGCTACAGGGTGGCTTCCAAAGCTAACTCTTTATCACAACTCCAAGGAAAGATGACAAAAACATAGACTTCCAGGGCCCACAGCCAGAGATTTTAATTCCTCAAATCTGGGGAGGGTGAGGGTTGGGGCTTAGAGAGGGAACTGCTACCACGCCTCCCAAGGGATTCTGACGGGATCTGTCCATGGGCGGGTATTGGACAACCACTGGTTGACCCGGGGCTTATGTGGCCACATCCCTTTCCGTGTGCTTGACGGAGAATGCCTATTGATCGCTGTACTCTTTCCTGACTTGGCCTCAGAATCCTTCCCGATGCAGGTAGTGACTATCAGTCACTAGCAGGTGGCTTCAAGACAAAATCAATTTGTCATCTTCAGCCTACGGTATCCAGGAGGGGAAGTGAAGGGGCTGAGTTTTATCACCGGCCGCTAACTCACCAAAGAAGGAAAATAAGGAGATATTTCTGTGCCCCGGGTTTCTTTCTGCTCTGTCGTGGGGAGATGTTATAGAACGTCTCATTTTTGGCCTGGAGAGGGTGGATTCTTATCTCTAAATTGCTCTATTAGTTTAAGATTATGCTGGCTATTTTAACATTTTATGACATTTTGTGAACTATTACAACTGTCACTGAAACGGTTCCGAATTTGAGCTTTTTTTCTTTCTTTTTTTGAGTCATCCAAATGACCAGCTTCTACCCCGTGGATGGGATTAGTTTACGTACACAGGATCTATTTGTTAGGATGGCTGTAAACACTGACTCAGTTACGCTTGATCAGCAGCAGGACAATGGGGAAGGGGCTCTCTTCCATCCATTCCTTAAGGTTCCAGGCTGATGACGTCTCTGCCATCCTCGATATGTGGGTTCCAAGATCAGGCACCTTGGGTGTTCAGTCCAGGAGGTTGATCGTACTGAAAGACAGTGGAGACTTGCCCAGGAAAGTTTAGCGATCATTGGTTGGAAGTCACATTCCATTGGCCAGAACCAGCCACATGGCCTTAATTAACAGCAAAGGAGGAAATGGGGCCTGGCTTGCCTGGGAGCAAAGGGAGATGGGTTTGGTGAACAGCTACCAGAGTCCCCTTGCGAGCCACGAGGGGCTGTAGGTGTGCTCAGAAGGAGCGAGTGAGGCCCACACAATCCAGAGTGGGCGGTGCTTGGACCAGTGGTACCTGGTTTTGTAACTGCCAAATAATTCCCGTATTGGACAACTAAAATGCGTTCAGTGTGACAATTTTCAAATTTCAAATAGTAAAAAACCTGAAACCAACCAAACAAACCAAGAACAATGAATAGAATTTTTTCCATCATTTTAAGAATCTCTTGTGACATTTTTTGGAGTTCTTTATATGTATATTCTATATACATATATATATATTATATAGAATATATGTATACATATATATGTATATATACACACATATATATGTATGTGTATATATATATATATATATATATATAAAATTTTAGAAATGCTTGTCCAGCTCACCTCGTGGTTTTGTTCATTAGCTGTCTGTCTCCCAAACTGTTTCCTTGGACTCTAAGGGAAACCTACCCAAATCTGTCCTAGCCTTCCCCATATTCTGAAATAAAGACGAAGAATGCATTAAAATTTCTGGTTCTGGACAAAAACGTTGGCTTGAACCCCCTTTTTGAAAGTCAGTGTCCCCGGTCCCTAAAGTGGAGGCTCTGGGCTTAGACCCCCCCCCCCCCGGCACTCCCCCCCTCCAGTCGTGGGTCCTTGGCAAGTGTATTAATGGGCTCATGTCTCATCATTCTAATTTACACATGAGGATAGCAGTAACCACCCCTCAGCACCGTGAGGGATGCAGGGGAGAGATAGGAGAGCATCGGGTGTGTCTGATGTACAATAAGCATGAAAACTACTATTGTTAACTCCAGGGTCCATGAGCCACCCACTGGAGTTCAGCTGTGTTGGGCTGTGTGGGTAAGAATCTATACATTTAAGCTCAGGGCAAAGGTGTGGTCGGGGGGGCGCCCTCCCGACGGCCCGACACAGAGGCGTCTCCCAGACCCCTCCCTTGAAACAAATCCCGCAAGCTCTCAAACGCTCACTGCGCCGTGACTCGGTTTCCCCCCCGATAACAGGGGGACACGACGGCAGTTCTAAACTTGTTTGCAAAACCCGTTGAGAGGCTTGGAATAAAGGTGGTATTTAGCGTGAGTTCAAAGCGTTATGCGATTATTTTATTGCCCCTTTTATTCCCGAGATTTTTGTTTGCTTGGCTTACAAACCCAAGCCAGAGCCATAAAAGCACTTTTATGCCAGCGCCTTTCACACACATCATGGACCCACTGCACATGTGAATCAGTGCCTAAAGAGCTCAGGAGGGGGAGGGTGGAGACAAGCAGAACACGAACGCCAGCAGTTTCTGCCACGTGGAGGCCTTTACTGCACGCTGTCCCTGAAACTGTCCCGCGGTCAAGTTTTCTAGCCGTGCAGGCGGACCGCGAATTGGGTCAGCTGGCACGCGTTGGATCTGTTAGTGAGGATGGCCCCAAACACCAGCTCAATTTGCGTTTCTCAGCCCACCCTTCTTTCTCGTGGGGTCAGTCTATGGCTCACCACATTCTTTGCAAAGCCCCGTGACCCCAAACCATAGGGCGAAAAGAAGTTTCAAGCTGCTGTAGCCGACCCGGGGTGGGAGTCCCTTTCACAGTGCTCCAGGCACGGCCTTCACGGGCAAACACGGGGCCCACCCTCCCTGCTTTGGGAGGCGTCCCGTTCTATTGTTGGGTGGACCTGGCTGTAAAGTGTTCTTCCTGAAGGTGAACAGACGTGTCGGCCGTGCTCAGGGGAGCTCCGGGGAGCACTGTTTTCCCAGGCTGGCCACGGAAGCGGGCAGCTGGAAAGGCTGAGAAGGCTCTCGTGGTCCTGGGCCTCGTTAAGCCCCCGAGAAGAAAGAGGAAAGACGTAGGAGCTAAGGGTTATTTCTGTTCGGGTCCTTCCTCTACTCGGCTCTACAAACGTGGCCGCAAGTGGCGGTCCATTTAGATGAGTCAAAGCTTAGGGTGAATTTATAGGGACTGACTCTTCAGGGACAGTGTTTTTGTCGCTCTTTTCCTGTGCCTTCCACTTGGGGTCCAGGTAGTGAACTGCAGGCCTACCACATTGTGCAAGAACAGAGAAGTCTCTTCAGTGTCTGTCTACGTCAGCAGGAGTTTAAGTGAATGATCTTTTCCTCAAATTCATCGAGTGAATCATTTATTCAGCTACCATTCAGTAACCCTCTACTGGGTAAACAGCCCTTCCCAGGACCAAGGGATTCAGATCCTTGTGCTTGAGAAACTTATATACTCCTTAAGGATATGGGACATTTTACCTGGACAGGTTAACTGCACACCTCACCCCCAGGAAATCCCACTGTAGGATAGTGGAGAACAGTGGTCTTTGGGACTGCTAGTCTACCTCCTTCTATTGGCCTCTCTCTCTCTCTCTCTCACGCGCACACGCACACACACACGCACACCAGAAAACAACTTCCTTTTACCTGGCAGCCACCTTACCCCACGGACCATGGAGAAGAGCAAAATGTGAGCAGGTAGGGGGTGCGAGGCAAACAATCTGATTCTGAGGGAGATCCAAGCCAGGGCCAGCCGGTTCTGGAGTCAGACAGTGGCGACCAAACCCTGGGCTTGGTGGTTGGATGCCTCGTAGGGAGCCCACGATAAACGCTCTGTACATTTTAGCGGAAAAAATGAATAAGTGAATGACAGCATGAACCTGGAATCCAAACCATGTCTGTACATGGTCTCAAAGTATTACTCATATTCCTTCTCATTCCTCCGTGCTGAATGCTTTAGTCTAGAATGTTCAGGGAAAGGGGTTTGGAAAACCAAACAATTCTAGAGATAGCTCTCGCCATCCGTCAGCCCTGGGTACGCCCTTAGACGTTTTTCTTCAAAGAGATTTTACAGAGCAGAGAATTCTAGAGCTATGGTCTTGTGGGATTCTCTCTTTTAATCTCTCAATAAAGACAGGCAGAGGAATGATGATCCATTTTAGCCGGTAGCTGTTCAAGAAAATGCAGCAGTGAGTGCACTCATGTGTACATAGTTCCTTTTAATGTGAACCCAAAACACTCGGGGGAAATATCTATAGCCAGAGCGTCCAAGTAAGGCAAGCAGACATCAAGAATTACTATCCCATTTGACAGATGGAAAATCTAAGGCTCTCGCTCATGGAGCACGTCAGGAACAGAGCTCAGGAGAGAAGCCGTCTCTCTATGCCCGCGTAAGTAGGTGAGTTACCATATGCGTGTCTGCAGTCCCACGCTCTTGGGATATAGTCAGCTTTCCCTGGTCAGCGCCCCTGCAGGAGCCGCATGGAGGGAGTGGGTCCAAAGGCATTCATATCTTTGCCCATGTCTTTCTAAGCGTCTGGGAGGGAAGGAGGGTGACTCTCCCTCCAGTGCGGGCTCCGCAGCATTGTGCCACCACTGTCCAGAGCCTCTTGGCCATCCGTGAGTATCACAAATCTTTGTCCATGCTGTCACCTTTTAGGGCCACCAAGTCACACCCCCAGTGAGGGTTGCATCTAGGTCACCCGTCCCCTCCACATCACCTGGGCAGTCTCATTGCCAGTTCAATAGTTCAGCCATTCACTTTCCTTTTTACCTTTTCTTGGTCATACAGATGGCTGTGCCTCCACCTGAAGGGTCCCTCAGAAGTATGTCACCTCAAAAATTCTGGACTCAGGGGGCACCTGGGTGGCTCAGTCGGTTGAGCGTCCGACTTCAGCTCAGGTCACGATCTCGCGGTTTGTGAGTTCGAGCCCCGCGTCGGGCTCTGTGCTGACGGCTCAGAGCCCGGAGCCTGCTTCGGATTCTGTGTCTCCCTCTCTCTCTGCTCCTTCCCTGTTCGCACTCTGTTTCTCTCTCTCTCTCTCTCTCTCTCTCAAAAATAAATAAACATGAAAAAAAAATTCTGGACTCAGAGGACTCCCTCTCTGACTGCGCACTTTCACTGCTGCTGCCACTTGCCGGGAACTCTTTTGGACCTTGTCCACCTCCCTCTCCACTCTAGACCATGTTTATTTACTCCGTTTTAATACTGCTCCTCGAGCAAATGGAACCCCTTCCCATATCCCCTTGACTCTTCGCCGAACAGCTTCCCAGCCTTGGTTCTAATCGCTCAAAACCTACCTGCAACCATTCACATTTCCAGAGCTTCAAGCCCTGATTCCCAACTGCCCATTGGACACACGGCCCCACCGGGACATCTCAGAAGCACCGGAAACGCCACACATTGAAACCGATTCATCGTTCTCTCCCCAAACTTGAGCTTCTTCACGGTCCCTTTCTCACCGAGGTGGTGCCACCACCCACCCGGGAGGTCGTTCAAACCCAAGAGTGGGAGTCGTCCTTGGAAAGCTCATCTCCCTCGGCCCCACCTTCGACTGGCCACCCAGGGGCATCTCACTTTGCCCATTTCTGTCTCCCCACCGCCTTCTGTGGTTGTTCAGTGGTTCGGGCCACGGGTCTCCCCCGGTGGGATCATGTCAACCTTCCCACAGCTCGCCCTGCCCTCTAGGCTCGTCCCCCTCCAACTTCACGTCCAAACTGCAGCGAGAGAGATGCTTCTAAAACACAGGTCTGATCATTCTCCCCCTAAAACCGTGCAGGGGCTCCCTGGTGGCCTCGGGATAAAATTCACATGTTGCCAGGTCCCTGTCTTCCTGCTCTCTCTCTCTCTCTGCACTCCAGCCTCAGAAAAACCACTTCCTGTCCCTTCTGTGCTCTTGGCCCGGTGGCCTGGGAACTTTGTACACGTTGTTCCCTCCGCCTGAAATGTGACCCCCTTCCCCATCTCACCCCCATCCACTCTGGCTTGGCTAACCCCACGCTCTCTGCGTGTCTCGGCCCAGAAGTCACCTTCCCCAGGAAGCCCTTCCTGACCCTCAGACCTGGCACAGATTCCCCACGCGGGTTCGCACAGCACCGCGTTACCATGCCGTCAGCGCCCCGGCCGTGCCTTTCAGCTGACAGCCAGCGAGTGTTAAGCGATTGTTGCGTGTTAGGCTGTGTCTCAAGGCTTTGCAGGACGGATCGTGTCCGGCTGTCACTATAGCCCGATGAAGAAGATGCCGTTATGATCTCCTTTTATGGATGAGGAAGCAAGGGCGAGAGGCAGTGTCCCGCTTGCTCTGTGTTAGACTCGGTCTTTAGAAAACACACTTGCTCGTGCCCTGTGTTAAGAGATTTTTTTTTTTTTTTTTTTTTTTTTTTTGGTGGTAGTGATAATGGCGGGACTCTGGGATCCTAAAGATCTCCAAAGGCGAATGTGATGTGCAGGACCAAGACCCATTATGCTGCATCGTAGCCTCCCGTTTTGACGTCTTCGGTCTGCCGCGAGCTTGGTGAGGGCGGGGAAGGTATCTCTGACTCGCCGTTTCCCCGCAGTGCCTAGAACGGCGCCCGGCCCACAGTCAACCTTCAAGATGTGTTGAAGGGGTAAATACACTGCTTTTACTCTGGGCTTTCTGGACTCCTGGGATGCTAGAAAGAACCAGATAACCTGGCCCACTGGGCCCATGAGTTCACGGTTGCTGTCCTTGGTCCCCCTCATGGCTCGACTCCTTCCCCGGACTCGTGGAAGTCTCTCCACGGTCTGTGAGCCCTCCCCCTTCCCTGCCATGCTCTCAGCAGATGCCCTGGCCCCCACGCCCCAGGCTCATGAGAACAGGACCACCGAAGCAAGGTCTCTTGTCTGGCCTCCCTCCCGGGGCCCCCAAAGGAGCTGTATCTTCACTCTTTGATCCTTTTCCTTTCAGGGCACAGAGGAGGCAGGGCCTTCCTTCTGCCTCGGGCTGCCCTCCCCAGCCTGAGCTCCAGGGATGACAGAGCCCCAATCCCCAGCTGGCATCCCCCGCCCCCCTCACTTGCTGTCTTTGGAACCTTCTCTGGCTCTCCCTTCTGACTTCCTAACCATTGCCCCACACGAATCCATCTGTCTTCTGTGCCCCACGCTCACTGCCCGGGCCACCCTGGTGGCCCAACAGCTGATCGGCTTGTTCTCGTCTTTCACGCCTGCCCCCCCTCCCCCCCCCCCCCCCGCCACCGCCGCCTCGCCCCACCAAGTGCACTCTGGTAATTCCCCTGCCCCCTCCAAAGTCCCAGGGAATACAGTCAACGCACTGGAGCGTGCTGACTTCCTCTCGGATGAGGCCCGAGGCTCTCTTTAAAACACCATCTCCTTTTCCCTCCTCTCTGCTCCAGCTAGATTTCTTCCTTGAACATTTCCTGCCATTCCTGTCTCGCGCCCGTTTCTCCCCCCTCCCATCAAAGCCTCGCCCAGCCTCAGAGTCCGGCTCAGGGCGGTTCTGTGCGCTCCGTGACCGGCCCAGCACTGAAGGGGGGGGGGGCGCCTCCTTCCTTCGAGTCTGCTCTGCAGTTTGGCGGTTTGTTTGCACCGCTCTTCTGGCACTTGCCACAGATCGTCTTACCTCCTGAATGGACTGTAAGCCCTTTGAGGGCAGGATCTGGCCTTAATAGCCCGCCAGCACTCCACACGAGCCTTGCACAGAGAGAAGGCTCCCGTCTGCATGACGGTCGTGGGATGACACTGTCTAAGCCTCCTCGTGGCCCTGCACCACCGTTAGGGGGCCTGGAAGCTGTTCGTGCGAAGCAGTTTTGCGCCCTATGTCCTCCCGATCCCTGGGCCAGCCTGCTGTGAGATGCTGGAACCTGGTGGGGAAACTGAGGCTAATGCTGTTTGTCTTCCGGACGGGGAATGGGCAGCCTCCCCTCCAGGCGAGTGGGGGTGATTTGGGTCAGGGACCAGGGCGCCGGCCAGGGCGGGCCTCCTGGACACCCTCGCTTTGTTCCAGCACGAGGGCCTGGGTTCCTCTTCTTCCCGAAGGGGCTGGAAGAAGGAATCACACGGTGGGCAGACTCAGCTGTGGGAGTCTGGAGCAAAAAAGCCAATAAAACCGGCTTTGTCATGTTCCCTCGCTTGTTATTTTGTTATCCCCGGTTCTGTTTCCTCAGAACAACGAAACAAGGAAAAGAATTTAAAAAAAACACACAAAAAAACCCAAAACCCGGCTGTAAGTGTGCATGAACTTTATGGCCTCGTTCTGCGCCCTGTCCTCCTCCCCACGAGGTTGCCCGTGAATTCCTCTCCCAGGCTTCGCGTTTTCCACCCTAACTTTTATGGCATTTCCCTTCGATTAATGGTTAACACATTCATTTTCTCTCCTCCGCCCCCGTTATCAAAGAGTGCTTTGAATAACTATTAACTCTCCAGTTAACAGAAACATGTTAATCATCTACAAACCCTTGGGCAGGAAAAATTATTCTTTGTAACCTTGTTCCAATGGCAGGAGAGCCCCCGTCCCCTGGCGGCTGACCTTCAACCGCATCTGGGTCGAGAAGCTGGCGAGACCCCGACAGCAATGGTGTTACAAGGGCTTACTAGTCAGCCAAGGTCATAAACCGTCAGCGGGCGCGGGGCTGGTGCTCTGCGGCCCAGGCAGTGAGGGCGACTTTCAATCCAGCCACCCTTGCTCCAGAACCCTATAAAGAGACCAGCCTGCACCTCTGTTTTTTTAAAAAAATTGTTTTGCAAGCCAGGGCTAATCTGTTGCACATTCTTTGTTGCTGGGAGACTCAGAGTGGCTGTACAGGCTGTTCTTTCTTGGAGCCATAGTTCAAAAGTGCTCCTGACCCAAACACACACGTGTTGTAACCCTGCCCTCCCTGGAGTGGGGCTGGGACAGCCGCTAGGAAGCGTCTCCCTGCTGCAGCTCCGGGGCCCAGGATCCCAGCCAGACCCAGTGGCGGGGAGGGTGACCTCCTTCTGGAGTTAGGTGGGTGGCGCCCTTCCAGGGAGGGGGGAGGAGGAGAGGAGGAGGAAAGAAAGGGCGCAGGGGAGATCGGGGCGCCCCCTCCCCACGCCAGGACAAGGCTTGAAGCAGCGGACACGAGCTCAACGTCTGGAGCTCGACCCGGGCGCCCAAAGGGTTAGAGAGCCACCTTGGAGAAAACGCCCCCTCCATTCACAAAGCGGATCTGTGGCCGAGAGGGGAGGCCAGGGGACAGCAGGGCAGCAGGCCAAGTTCTCGCTGGGCTGGCTCGCTCTCCCTCTCCTGCAGCACCCCACCCCCTTTTCTTAAATAAGACCGGGCGGAGGGGAGAGGCCGATCTGCAGCGAGAGGACTCAGGCACCGCCAGACTTATTAGGAAAGATGTGGTGGGGTCTTGGCAAGCGCGGGCGCAGCGGCTCCCAGCGTCCCCGCGCGTCTGGTTACCGTCAGGCGCTGCGCTCACGGCCCTGCTGGCCGGGCCAGGTCCCGGCCGGCGGCTGCCCGCTGCGCCTGCGCCGCTCGGCGTCCAAACATTTCCACATTAGGCGGCCTCCCAGTGCTCCGCGCCCCTGGCAGTGACCTCGGGTGACCTCCGCGGCCGGGCTGACAGCCAAGCCTCCCCCACAGGTGCACTGGCTGTTTTCTGGGTCACCCTCGTGATCTGGTGTCCAGGCACTTGGCAAAATTTAGCAAACGTTCCTCAGCGCTCGGTTTCCCTTTCCGCTGTTCACCCAGCCGCTCTCGGGACCACGCGGGAGGAGCTGGGTGTCGCCTGCCCGGCACCGAGGATGACGCGCAGCGAGGGGCGCCGGCTCCTGGGACGTGTCGGAGGACCCCACCTCCCTCTTCCTCCCTAGCCGCCTCCCTTGACGCTGGTCTGCCTTCCCACTCGGACTCAAAATTCCGAGCAGGAGCTGTTAGTCCTTATACGGGCGCTCGCGTCCGGATTTGCGCAGCCATCAATGGTAGCCACCAGGCCCCGGTGGCTCCGGGGCACTGGGAACGGGGCTGGTCCACGTGGGGACGTGTGGTGAATGTAAAGGACGCCACGGAGTTCAAGGCTAACCTAAAAAAAGAGGGTAGACTATCACACACGTTGAAATGACCATAGTTGGGAGAAAGGGGCCGAACTAAAAAAAAGTTATCGAAATCAACGTCGCCTGTTTCTTTTTGCTTTTTGACGCGGCTACGAACACTGGTCACAGGTGTGGCTGCATCGCGGGCTGTGGCTCCGGACGGTCCCTGCTACGAACAGTCCTGTCCGTGCTTACCGACGGTCCTGCACGTTCTGTGTCTACGGCTACCTTCTGTCCTTCTCCGTCCTCCTTCCTCCTTGCAGAGCGTCTAGCCATTTTCCAGAATCCAGGCCGAGAGTCTCCCATCGGGCAGACTCCCAGGGGAAGCACCTGCTGGCCATCACCGCTCGGGCGCATGCACCCTTAGGCATTCTCCCACTGCTTGGATGTCACTCGAGCGGTGCCTTCCTTGAGAGCAGTCTTTGTGCCCAACGTCCCCAGGCAGACAGCACCTATGTGCTCGGCTGAACGTGGGTGAATGGCCCTAAGGGGTAGAGCGGTGGGAATTTGGTTTTCTTTCTTTCTCTATTGCCAGACGCCCCAAACGATGAGTCTAAGTCATGTGCACTCGCTTGCAGTTATCGATATTTGAAAGACAAGTGCCGGCCAAGTCTGGGCTTCAGACCTACTTAGTGCTAGTCAAAAGAAACTTTTAGAAATTCTCATGTTATTAAGAGCGCTAGGACTCTAAGTCAAATAAAATGTCGTGTGTCACAGTTTCTTTTGTTCTATATGAAGTGTTTATGGGAAGTCGAAATGCGAGGTAGAAACGTCACCTTCTGAGACTACTGTCTAACGCAGTACCTGTGTCCCTTGTGGCTATTGGGACTTGAAATGTGGCTAGTCCAAACTCGGATGTGACATAAATATAACATGTTCTCGGATTTCCAAGCCTGGAACGTGGGACAAAAGAATGTGAAATATCTCACTGATGATTTTTATATATTTTTTAAAGTTGATTTATTTATTTTTGAGAGAGAGAGAGAGAGAGAGAGAGAGCATAAGCAGGGGAGGGGCAGAGAGAGGGAAAGAGAATCCCAAGCAGGCTCCACACTCTCAGCGTGGAGCCTGATACGGGGCTCAAACTCACCAACTGCAAGATCATGACCTGAGCCAAAACCAAGAGTCGGACGCTTAACCGACTGAGCCACCCAGGCGCCCCAGTTTTGATATTTATAGCAAATAGTTTTTTATATTTATTGATGAGAACGATAAGATTTTTTGTCAATTGAGCTACATCATTTAAAATTAGGGGCGCCTGGGTGGCGCAGTCGGTTAAGCGTCCGACTTCAGCCAGGTCACGATCTCGCGCTCCGTGGGTTCGAGCCCCGCGTCGGGCTCTGGGCTGATGGCTCGGAGCCTGGAGCCTGTTTCCGATTCTGTGTCTCCCTCTCTCTCTCTGCCCCTCCCCCGTTCATGCTCTGTCTCTCTCTGTCCCAAAAATAAATAAAAAACGTTGAAAAAAAAAGAAAAAAGAAATAAATAAAAAAAATAAAATTAATCTTACTTGTTCCTTTTTTTTTTTTTTTAACGTCCATTCTGGAAAATTTAAATGACTTAACGTGGCTTACGTTACATTTCTGTGGGACGGTGCTGCTTTAAGGGAATTATGCATTATTTATTTTGAGACGTTTACAGGTATAGGTGACCATCTCGGCTGGGCTTATCACGGCTTAGGAGCCTGGGGACTTTGAGTCTGAGTCTCTCGGCCATGCAATAAAACATAAGTTCTGTAAGGACCTGTAAAGAACTGTAAAAACCCAGTTCTGTAAGCTTGAATTCTGGTTCCTCTCGCCAGATGTTGCCTGGAGGACCCACCTTGACTTACCCCCTCCAGAAGTGGCCCCTCTGGCCCTCTGGGAAACTCCCAGGTTCCGCAGAGACTTGTCAGGTAGTAATTACAGGTGTGCAAAGAGCCTCCCGTTTCATACACGTAGTCAGAATGATTTACTTTACCAGGCACCAAGGGGGTGCCGGGAGATTAGCTGAACAGAGAGAAGACGTGGCAGGCAGATCACCTTGAAGTTGACCCGTCAGCCAGATTTCACAGCACCTGCCTGTTCCAGCCTGAGGGGCTGCGATTTATTCTTTGGGAAACAGACCTGCAAATTCTGCCCGTAGGCCACAATCCAAATCCTTGCTACTCTCTCCCAGGTTCTGGAGGTCAGGACGCAGGCATCTGGAGAGCAGGGGAGTTTTTTTTCCGGGGAGTTTTCCACCTGAATTATCTTTTATGACACCTTCAAGCGGCCTCTAAGAATTTGGTCTGCTAACACACCCATGCGCACACGTACCCGTAAACCTTCAAATCCACATCGGAATGTACTGGTTCTTTGGCCCTCTGGAGATTGGGGGCGGAGTTATCTGCTCCCCTTCCCAAGCCCTCTGGAGCAGGGTCCCCTGGATTAGAGGCAGTGGGAAGAATCCTGGTGAATCCGGTGTGCCTGCCCATTTGCACGAACTGGGCATTCTGCCTGCCCGCCCCACATGCTGAATATTGCTGGGAAGAAGCAAAGAAACATTTATTAAAGGGGAGGAAAAATTAGGCCCTTTTCATTAAGGTCGGAAGATTTTTTGAGGCTGGATCAGCTGGCCAGGTGCATGACCAATTTTCTCGGCTCCTTGGAAGCAGCAAAGTATTTGAAAGATAATGGAGCCCTTGGTCTTCTTATAAGTAAAACCCCATTTATCTTGGAAATTAAAAAAAAAAAATGCTGGCGATGGAAATTTTCCGATGGGATGCATTTCTTCTCGCCTGAGTGTCTTGAATGCCTGCTGGGTTTGTTTCCCTGCGAAGACAGACACACTCTGGCAGATCTGTGCTTTTCAAGGTGAGGAGATGAAAATAAAACGCCTGTGAGCTGTATTTTTGGGAGGGCCGAAAACAGGAAGCAAATGGGAACCACGGCATGTGGGGCACGGATATGGGTTCAGGGAGGATGTTTGCTTATTTGGACAGGCAGCAAGCGTCCCATCCCACCCACGGCTAGAAGTCCTACACCTCCTGAACATCCCGTGGAAACCTAGGTTCTCTTTGGGACTTGGTGGGAAACCGTGTTATTTTTTTCAGCTGAAATTGTTTTTATATGGTCACTCTCACTATTCCTTTCTGTGTGGGGATATTTTCATATATTTTTTTATTAAGAACCGCCCCCCCCCCCCCCAGCACATCTTGATTTTGAAAAGGCACATTCACCCAAGTAGAGGGCCAAGAGCATCAACAAGGTTGCCTCAGTATTTCGTGTGTCAACAGCCAGTGTTCCCAGGATGCGCAGGAGGGCTTGAGAACAAGAAGGGAAGGAAAGGACTCAGTCCTTGCTCTCTGGGTGTTTAAACACCTCCAGTCCCCTCTTCTGACCTCCCTCAACGACTCTCCCTTCTGCGGTTTTGAAGGGAGAGAACACAGCTAGCAGAAGAGGCGATGTTGGGCGTGCCCAGAGGCTCACACGGTCTGCCACGTGGCGTGGGAACCAGTAGCATCGGCTCAACCTTGGGGGCCATCTTGGAGTCCTAGCTTGTCTACACTTCCAAGACCCGCCCGGCCATCAAACCTCATCACGCCTCCCTGACTCGTCTCCATCTTCTCTCCCTTTCCGTCCCCCTGACTCTTCCCGGGGTCCCGGAGGACAGGGTGGAGGGGGACGGGACGGCCCATTGGAGCCGGCTCTTAGCTCAACACGCGTGGCGGCTGGCCCAGGAGTCCGAGCCCAGCGATCTCGTCCGGCCTCTCAGCCCACAGGTGCCCGGGTCAGAAGCAGATTCTCCAGGAAACCTGGCGATGTGTCCGTCATTTTGCAGACACGGGAGGCCGAGGCTCATCGAGGTTAAGTGACTTGTCTAGGGTCATTTGGCCAGTTGGCAGTGGAGTCAAAGCCCAGCCCAGGTTTTCTGACTCTGTATGCTTCCCCACACTTACCCATGGGGAATGTTCCGCCGGGCCGTTCTCTTCACCCCCAGTGGAGAGAAGCCGCCTGAGTAATAGCTGTGGTTTTGCAGCTAACTTATACAGACTGAGCACACGGCGAGTCACCGAGTATGTCCCCTGGTCTATGGACTCTGCCTGTCCCCATGTTTCCTGAGGACTGTGCTCCCGGCCTGGGCAAGCATGCTTGCTGAGAAGCAGAGGGTCACCTGGTGGAGAGTTCCAGACTAGGAGTCGTGCAGCCCCGTTCCACGGCCGGCTGCTGCAGGCTGGAACCAGAGGTCAGATCCGTCAGGCCAGAACCAAATGTCAACTATTCAGGAATCCCGTGAGTCACTTAACTGTTGACAGCGTGAAAGTGGCCCTGGGGAGAGTATTTACGGCGCAGACACTGGTAAAGGCTGTGCATCAGGGTTTCCTTTGCTCTCGCCCGGTTGACCAGGTCACCACTGGTTTGGGGGTAGGACCCTGCTTGGGGCAGGGGGCTACTCCCAGGCACGATATTTCCTGCCAATTAAAAAATGAGGGGCGCCTGGGTGGCGCAGTCGGTTAAGCGTCCGACTTCAGCCAGGTCACGATCTCGCGGTCCGTGAGTTCGAGCCCCGCGTCAGGCTCTGGGCTGATGGCTCGGAGCCTGGAGCCTGTTTCCGATTCTGTGTCTCCCTCTCTCTCTGCCCCTCCCACGTTCATGCTCTGTCTCTCTCTGTCCCAAAAATAAATTAAAAAGTTGAAAAAAAAAAATGAAACGTGGCCCTACTGTGTGCAGAGGAGACCATCAAAATTTGGAAAAACTACTCCCTGTCCTGCGGGAGGAAAGTGTCACTGACGAATCTCGCACCAGACGGAGAGGAGCCATCCAACTTGATTAATGACAGTGAGGCCTGGGTGGGACTCTGGTCACCTTGGGACAGCTTCCCCAGGGTCACCTATGAGCTGGTGGGCCGGGGGTGCCACTCTGTGTCGGGGCAGAGACCCAGTGAAGGGCAGGCAGTCCGTCACCGCCGCCCCCCGCCCCCAGCACGTCAGCAAATGCTATCATTCTGCCTCCGGTACACTCCTGATTATGCCCTCTGCCCCTCGCCGCGGTCACTACCCGAGTGTGGAGCCCTGGGCCATCTTTCCTGAGATGCCCGCTTCCTGCATTCTTGCTCACGTCTAGTCTATTCTCAACACGGAGCAGAAGTGACGGGGGAAGGAGGAGGAGAAGAGGAAGAGGAAGAAGGAGAAGGAGAAGGGAGAGAAGACGAGCAGGAGGAGAGGGAAAAGAGGAAGAAGAGAATGAGGAAGAAAAGAAGGACGGGAATTTATTATGTCAGCCCTCCCTGGACTTCATCAAAACCCTTCGGTAATTTCCCACTGTACTTAAAATAGAGCAACACTCCGCATGACCTGGCCCCTGCCCCCCTCTCCAGCCCCTCTTGCTCCATGCTCCTACACACGCACATCGCTCCTGCCCCATCGGCCTTCTCGCAGTTTCTTGAACGCTGGCCAACTGTTTGCTGCCTCAGGACCTTTGCACGTCCCCTGAGTCATCCCATGGCTCCTTCATTCCCTTTAGGTCTTAGCTTGAGTGCACCCTTCTTAGAAGGAGGGTTCCCGCTCACCTCATGGAGCCCCGGAGGGCTAGCGAGAGGCTTCGCACGCAGCGTTGGTGGGGAACCAAACGGCGTGGGATTTCTGGGTGAAAGGAACCGTCTGAGTTCAAAATGTTCCTGTTGAGTTTGCCAACGTGGTAAGCCTTACAACAATACGCCTTGAAAGTCCTTGTCTGCTGACTGTGCAGTTCTGCGTCCATCTGGGCAGAGGCCTGGGGGGGGGGGGCCAGCGAACGAGGGGGTGTGTGGGGCGACGGGAGTGCAGGAGCCCTGCTCAAGCCACGTACCCTCGCAGACGCCCCAGTCTTGTCCTAAAGCTCTGACGGGCCTCCGGTCTGCTGTTGGAGCGAGCGCTGATGATTCACACGAAGTAGATCCGAAGCAAACCTCACAGTTTGTTTTTCTTGAAATGGTCCTGAGAGGTGCTTTCCAAGAAACAAGTTAAAAACTGAACTCGCAGCAGGGACTTTGAGTCCCGGCAGAGCCTTTCGCTGTGGCCCAGAACGTGGGCCGGGAGGGCAGGCGCCAGAGCTTGGGAGATAGACATGCGATGCAGTTCCTCTAGCAGGGTCTTCAGGGCGTATTTATGGGATCCCAGGGGGAGGCGGGAGGGAAGGGGTGCGTCAGTTTCCGTGGCCGCCATTACAAATGACCGCAAACCAACGGGCTTGACACAATGGAATCATATTCTCTGACGGTTCTGGAGCCTAGCAATCTGAAATCAAGGTGCTACAGAGCTGTGCTCCCTGCATAAGCTTTGGGGGGGGGGGTCCTTCCTTGCCTCTTTCAGCTTCTGGGGGTGGCTGGAAATCCTCGGCATTCCTTGCCTTGTGGCTCCATCAGCTCAATCTCCCCCTTCATCCTCACGCGGCATTCGTCCCCCTGTCCTTGTCTCTGTGTCCAAATCTGGCTCTCCTCATAAGGACCCCAGTCGCTGGGGTTAGGGCCCACCTTACGTCAGCAGGACCTCATCTTAACTCGATTACATCTGCAAAGACCCCATATCCCAATAAGGTCACATTCACAGGTCGCGGGGCCAGGGCATATTTTTCTGGGGGACACAATTCAACCCACGCAGGAGGGGGTCCCCTTGCTTCTACGCAGGGCGTCGCATCACTTGCATGCTTCACAAACACGCAGAGCTGACGAGAAAACATCACCTCCAAGTTGAGTAAGGTGTGGCTTCCACGTATGGGACGCACAGATTTACAAAAACATCTTGAGGTCTGGAGGGCGAGCCTGCTGGAATTTAGGAAGCCTCCTTTCTTCTAAGATTTCCAAATACACGTCACACAGGTCACTGTGGCAGGCTGACTAATGGCCCCTCAAAGATGTCTACGTCTTAATCCCTGGGACCTATGAATGTGTCACTTTACGCGGTAAAGGGGACTTTGCAGATGCGATGAAGTTAAGGGTTTTGAAATGAGGAGATGATCCTGGATTATCTGAGGGGGTCCAATGTCAACATGAGGGTCTTTATAAGAGGGAGAGAGCCGGGGTGGGGGGTGGGGTCAGGGTCCAAGAAGGAGACATGGCCACAGGGGCAGAGGTCAGAGACGGAGGGATTTCAAGATGGAGGGATTTGGAAGACGGAGGGAGGGACCAGGAGTCAGGAATGTGGGCAGCCTTCCAAAAGTGGAAAATGCAAGAAGTGGGCTCTTTCCTCGGAGCCTCCAGAAGGAAGCAGCCCTTGCTGACATCTTGATCCTACCCCCAGTGAGACTGAGTTTTCACTTCCGATGAGTGCATTTCATTTTGTTTGAAGCCACCAAGTTTGTGGACATTCGTCGCAGCGGCAACCGGGAGCTAATTCTGTCACGCAGCCCTAGCCTCTTTGGATGCATACCTGGATTATGCGGTGAGTTCTGTGTGGCAGAAAACTCCAGGGAGGGATGACAGATGAGAGCCAGGGGACCCAGCTCAGACTCCGGGGTCAGGCAGAGCCGCCAGGAGACCCACAGCTGAAATGAGGATGGGCCGCACCTTCTCTTGGCTTCGGTTTCAAAGAGAGGAATGTTCTGTGCACGAGGCGGTCACCTGATCTGAGCTCTCAAGGTGCCCACGTTTTGGGGAATGGTCTGAGGGTGTCATTTGGTCATGGAAAAAAATGGGGTGTAGGTTCAGCCTGGCCCTGAGCCGGATCTTCGTCTTTGATGTGCCACTAATGTAGTCATAAATGCCCTTCCGTGACTCTCCTGCCCTCTCTGCACGCCAGGTGCCCTCCAGCTGATGAACGATGATCTCACCGGCACCGTACGGGAATGGAGTGCAGGTGGGAGGAAGGATCACCGCCGCCCTATCTACAGGGCCCGCCTCATCCTTGCTCCTGGGGCTGCTGGCATTTTCTGAAGCGGAGCTGGGGCCCCGAGGAGAGTCACCTTTATGGGCACCTCTGCGCCAGGGAAGGGGCAGGACTGAATGAGGCTGAACCCCCCCACCCAAGTGGTGGGGGCATGGGGGAGGGGCAAATGCAGACACTCAGCATCCAGCCACCGTTTCTTGAGTGCTTTCTTGAGTGCTTTCCCAACGAGCGCCCAGGACCGTGTTAGCAGCGGGACACGGCCCGTCTCCATTCCCACCGTCACGTCACTGTCCGCACCTTGTCCTTTCAGATGAGCGTCCGGGAAGTGCAGTCACCCATCCAATCTCCACCAGCCACTTAGCTCTGGGTGCCGCCGACTTACGGCCCACACCTGGACTCTTTCGCCACGTGGACGGTGGGTCTGGGGGACAAGCCGTCGGCATGGTTCCGTCCCCCGGTCCCCGGCCAGCGTATGCACACCTGACACGTGCAGTTCCTGGCGCGGGAGGGGGCTGAGCCCTGGTGAGCTCAGAACAGGCCCCGGGTGCGATCTGGTGGTCACAGAGGCTGCGCGTCCCAGGATGGCCAGCCGCCTCGGGGGGGGGGGGGGGCACCGGGGACTCTTCTGCGGTTCCGTGGGGCCCCGCTGACCACGCGGAGCTTTCCCCCTTCCACTACTGAGGAGGACAGTTTGTCATGGGCCCAGACGCACGCTCTCCGGATGTGCTCGTTGAAGCTCTGCTCCGGGAGGACAGTCACTGGCTCACGGCAGCGGGAGGGCCTGGGGCGCCAAAATCTTCTGCAGGCTTCCACTTGCCAGCTGCCAAGCCGAATCCCCGGGCGCCCCTTCCCGCCCCCACTCCTAGCCCTGCCTTATCAAGTGGAATCTTGTAGGAACTGCTGGCACCTTGGCAACCGTGGGGGAAACACCCTCGTCAAACAAAGACTGTCCTGGAGAGAGAAGGGTTAGCCCCCGGCTATGGCCTCCTGACAGCACCTCATGCTCAAGCATTTACAGGGGAGCCAAATGCCCTCCTACTGAAGGCCCTTCCGCATCCTTCGGGTGAATCATCTCCACCCCCCACCCCCCACCCTGGGTGCCCATTTGAGGAAAGACCTTGGCCCCACAGGCAAAATGGCAGCTGCGAAGCGAAGCGAAGTGAAATGAAGTGAAGTGAAGTAACGGGCGGAGGCACGCTTTGGAGCAGAGCCAAGGAACGTGGGGGTGGATACCCACCCCCAGCCTTTACCCTCTCCATCGTCCCAACAACCTGCTCTGGAGCTAGGTGGGAAGTTCCGTGAGGAGGCCGAGGGGAAGGAGGTTGTGTCCAGGAAGGAGGCCAGAACGCATGGCGTTCTTCCCATTCGACCAGGGAGCAAGGCCAGCCAGGACCTTCCCCGGCCTTTGTTTAGGCTCCCTTAGGGTTTTGGGTTGGCCCAGAAGGGCACATACGACCTCTCTCCTCGCGGACCGTCATTCTGTTCTAGACTAGCCTCCCTCAGTGCAAGACTGTGGCCATGGAGATGAAGCCCTGAGGTGGAGGAGACGCTCAGCTCTCGGCACCGAGAGGAACCTTCAAGAGTTCATGCTGCTGCTGCTGCAGGGTTAACATACCTGCCATCGGGACAGGCCAGTGTGTGTTCGTCTTTTGTTTGGCCTTATTTAGGACGGTCTGGAACCTTGGGCATATTCGGTGCGTGTGAGGGAGTGAGATGGGGATGGGGTGGAGACGTTGGGCCGGCAACAGACTGGCCCCAGCGCCGCCTGGACCTTACCGCACTCTCTTACAACAGTTGCCTGTTGGCCATCCCTGTGAAGGATGATGAGCTCCATGAGGAGAGGGGCAAAATCTTGTTTCTCTTTGGATTCACAGCTTCTGAGATACTGTAAATTTCAGCACATACTGTTGGTGGCCTGATGGATGCACCGCACGTGGCCACGGGGGCGCCATACTAGCTGGGGCCCCTCTCCCTAACCGATCTGGGGGTCAACCAGGTCAAGGAGGCTTTGGGCTCCACTAGAAAATGTTCATCTGCTGGGGTATGTAGGGTTATGGGTTTCAAGCAGCTCCACGTTCCTCTAAAACAGTTAACGGCAATAGCGGTGAATTACGGCGTGCCGGGCACGGTGCGGGTTTCTTGCACGCACTGTATCTAATCTTTATAAGGACACTGTAGGGTTGGCGTTATCATCTTCATTTCACAGATGCGGAAATTACCACCCAGCCAGATCAGGGATCCTGCTTAAGGCTAAGAAGGCGGCACAGCCGTTCATTCCATTCACTTATGCGGCCAACATCTATTGGGCGCCTACTCCCTGAGTAGGTCAGCCCCAAGCACCACTCTGGGTGCTGGGAGAATTGCAGCGAAGACAGACAGAAATTCTTGCTCTCCCAGATCTTCAGTCCTGGTGGAGGGAAACAAAATGGTAATCCAGATCATTAACAAAATATATGGTATGTTGGGGGTTGGTGAGTGTAAGGGGAAAAATAAGAGAACGGGGAGGGGAGGGCTGGGGGGACTGGGAGGGGCTGCTGTAACTTGGGGGGAGGGGCAAGGAAGCCCTCACCCAGAAGGTCGCATGTGACCACGAACCTGAAGGAGGTGGGAGAAGCAGCAGAGAGATCTGGGCGGAGGGTCCCAGGCAGAGGGAGCAGTGAATTCCGAGGGCCAGAGGCACAAGTGCGTCCAGCATGTTCTAGAAACAGCAATGCCAGATGAAGTGCAGTCAGAGTGAGGGTGTGTGAAGGGACAGGCAGACCACAGAGGGCTCCACAGCCTGTCCCGAGGATCTTACTGTACTCCCACGGAGATCGGAGCCATGGAAGGTTTGGAGCAAAGCAGTGACATGATCCAGTTGGGGTTTCAACATCATCCTTCTGGCTGCCGGGCTGAGAACAGATTGAGGGGACATGGATAGAGCAGGGAGGTTCTATCCATGGTGGCTCAGATCAGGGTTGTAGCAGGGCCAGGATCTGGGTACCGGGTGAAAATAGAGCCATTTGGGAGAGAAATGCGAGAGCTCTGTTTTGGACATGTGACATCGGAGCCGCCGGTCAGACATTCAAGTGGAGACGCCGAGCAGATGGTCGGATCTCTGAGTCCGGAGCCGTGGAGAGGGACGGAGACTGGAGATGAGACACTGGCATCATCGTGTAGGTAAAAGGCATTTGAAATCCTCACACGGGAGCTCGTTGATGGAGACAGGGAGCGCACATAGAGAAAAGAAGAGACCTGAACACCGAGCTCCGAGAGGCACTTGCGGGGAAGGGGAGGAACCGGCAAAGGAGGCGGAAAAGAGCAAACAGGAAGGCAGGAGTAAAACAAAAAGGCAGGAAGGCAGGTGTGAGTGCGGGAGGGGAAGGAGGTGGAGGGGAAAGAGGATGAGGGGAACGAGGGGGAGGAGGATGGAGAAATCAGCTGCATCAAATGCTGCCTGCAGGTCACATAAAATGAGAACTGAGATTCAGCCCGGCCCCATGTAGCCCCAAACTGCTGTGCTCTGTTCACTCCCTTAGTATTTGACTGATGACAGATGCCGAAAACTGTTAACAGAAAAAATCCTAAGCCCCAAACCACAGTGTACTGAACATTTGACTTCGCTAAACCACTCGATGCAACCCAAGCACCATAGGGCCGCCTTCAAGTTCTCCAACTGGTGTGCTCCCTCCCCGCAGCAGGTGCATTCCTGACAGCAGAATGGAAAAGGAAGCATCCTAGAGTATGTGATAGTATAATTGTTGTATTGCAAACCACCCTCTTTTTAAGAGAAGTGTCACCCTCTACTTTCTGTTTAATAAATTAGGGCTTATAGATAATGAGTGGCATATACCTGTCTGGGATTTGACCTAGATGGGAAAATCACTGCATAGCGTACCAAACGGTACTGGAGAAGAAATCCGAAACTAAACTGGTCCGAACAAGAGGCTGGTTCGGTGGAGGTGGCAGAGGGAGAGGAGGGGATTTGGCCAGGCTTGGCTGTGGATTGGCTACATGATCTCAGGTAAATCACAATTGTGAACTTCCCCCGTGCCTACCAGCGCCGCTCCAGATAAGGTTTCTACCTCACTGAACCTTCCCGCCAAGGATGCTAAGGGAATTGGCCGCTATTCCAGAGAGACAAAGAGTCCATCTGGTGTCAACACTGCCATCATCATTGACATCGTGGTGACCATTAGGACTGCTGGCGAGGCATCAGGTTGGCACTGCTAATGGTCGGCACCGTTAGTTTTCTGAGTGATTTCTCATAATGGGCAGTTGTGGAACTAGAAGTGTCCGTCCTTGAGGAGCTCATTTCATCAGACCTGCCTCTGGCCACCACCCCTTCATCCCTTTCCCTCCTGTTCTAGTGCGTGGGTGATGCCTCACTCAGAAGGCAATACAGATCAAGTTCTTAGCTGTTGACTAAGAGTCAGTGCTCCCTTTGTCTTTTGCTATCACCCCTCCTTTCTCCCTGCCCTTTGGGTCCTATGCATTTGTAGGTTTTTCCTTTTCTGCTCAGGTTTGGACCACTCATTTGCTTTGTTCTTGGAGAGGTGTTTCCTCTTACCACGTACCTCCTCTGCTTAATTAGAGATGACTGCTTGTCCCTATATCCACTCTTGCCTTCCTTCACGATAATGCAAAGTGTGACGAGGCATGTGGCCGTCAGAGACTGTTTCCCAGCGTCCCTTGCAGCATGGCAGGATCATGTGACTGATTTCTTAACTAGAGTTTGTGCTAAAGAGGTGTGTGCAATTTCTGAGCCTTTAAGGAGAGAGGTTTGTGCCTATCATGCTTTTACTTTTCTCCTGCTTCCTACTGTTGGAATGTGGGTCCAGTGGTGAACCATCTTGGACTAAATGGATGAGGCCGACATATGCAAGATGGCCGAGTAACAAGATGGAAGGCATCTGGGTCTTGACATGAGAGCTCTGGAGTCTTTACACTTAAACTGATATATGAGAGAGAAAGAAAGCTTTATCTTACTTAAATCCCACTATTTTGAGGTCTATTAGAACTGATGAACCTATATTCTAGCAAATAGATTCTTAGGCTTTTTGACTTAGTGGATTGGAGGTTATATGAGATGGAGAACATGGCTCGCTCACCACCGGGCGAGCTCTCTCTACAGAGAGCCAGACGCATAGTATATACTCAATAAATATTTGTTGAAAGTATGAATAAGCTACTGCGTCACTCTGGCATCTTGACCTCTGCTTTCGAAGAGCAGGTGGCTCTTGATCTATTGTTCACTTGGACTACTATGGTCTCTGTCATGGGCCAAGTATGGAATGTCCTAAGGAAATGAAAAGTCAGAAAGAGAGAGTCCCTGTCCAGCTGAAGGACCCTTTGGGAGTGTGAGCCTCAAATCAGGTTCAACAATGTAATCTTCCTACCTGTTGAATAAACAGAAAGTTATCTAAAGGAGTCACATGACTTCCCAGCTCTACGGAGATGATGCTTCATCCACGCGTGAAGCCCCTTTGATAGTCAGAGTGCCAGCAGAGGCAGGAGGTTCTTCAGATAGACCTGGAGCTTTGAGGATAAAAGACCAGACTAGGGCCTTATAGATTTTTCAGAGCCATGAGTCTCCAGGGCAACAATGATCCAGAGTTCTGGCCTATTTTGGCTTGTTGTTCTTTTTGATCCACTGAATGAGAGTGCTCACCAGTTGTCTGCTCTGTGTCTTCCTGCCTTGAGACTTTCCTCCAGACTAGGGTAGCCCATAAACACCAAATACCCTGATTCCTGAATGAACGGGACCATGAGTTAACTTTCCAGCGTCTACAGACTAACCCAGTCTATGGTGATAGTCCTGTAACCTCTCATCTCAGGGCTACGCGGTCCTCTCTCCTCTACATAAATCCTGCTTCCTCTCCATGCCCCACTTATCCATTGGGTCTCAGCTTCCATGTCGCTTCCTCACATTATCTGACTCTTCAAGACTGGAATGGCTGTTCCTCCAGTGTGTTCCCAAGTACTTTCGCTATTCTTTTTTTTCCACTAGACCATGAACTCCAAGGACACAGATCTGGGCCACTTAACTCCAAGGACACAGATCTGGCCACTTAACTTGATGTCTGGTACCTGGGAGTTTCTCATTAAATATGTGTCCAATGAAGGAGATGAATGACTGAATGGCTTTTCTTGCCCAGCATGGCCTAACTCTATCCTCGTTGCTTGGTCAAGCCATGGCCTGGAGCCTCCAGTGAGGTTCCCAGCTCTCATTCTTGGTGAAAAATACCTTTCACCAATACTTTTATATTCCTGGCTATTTCCTTGTTTGTGAATTTGTCTCCTTACCCAGTCCTCTGATCTCCCTGCCTATCCTTAGCACCATATTGTAGCTACTCAGAGTCGCTGTGGTAGCAAATCCCACCATGGGGCATATTGCCATTTTGGTGCAATTCCTGCCACAGCCTCCCTACTCCTAGGTATGCGCTATTTCTATCTGAAGAGTCCAACAGGGAGCATGTTATGAGGATTAGTGTAAGCCCAGATCATGGTGCTCCAAATAGATCAGAATCTCCGTGTGTGTAACATCTTCAGCATCCCTGCAGATGAGGGGTGATTATTTTTTATTGAATTTTTCATTCTGAGACAATTGCAGATTCACATGCCATCCTAGGAAACAATTCAGAGATATATGTGTACTTTTCACTCAGTTTCCCCCAATGATAATATCTCTCAAGCTATCGTATATCACAACCAGAATATTGACATTGCTACGGCCAAAATATGGAACATTTCCATTGCTACAAAGGTCTCTCATGTTGGTATTTTATAGCCACACACACCAACCCCCCATCCTGAACTCCTGATGACTGCTAACCTGCTCTCCATTTCTATAATTTTGTCACTTCAACAATTTGATCTAAATGGAATTGAACAGCATGTTACCTTGGCTTTATTTTTCACTTAATGTAACTATCTGGAGATTCACCTGGATTGTTGCATGTATCAGTAGTTTGTTTCCTTTTGTTGTGTGGTATTCCACGATATGGATATACCATGATTTGTTTAAGCACCCACCTGTTGAAGGGCATCTGGGTTGTTTCCACTTTGGGGTTATTACAAATAAAGCTGCTACGAACATTCGTGTACAGATTTTTGTGTGAACATAAATTTTTATTTCTCTGGGATAAGTGCCCGAGAGTACATTGTTGGGTTGTATGGTAGTTACATGTTTCGTTTTATAAAAAACCATGCAACTGTTTCCCAGAGTGACTGTACCATTTTAAATTCCCATTAGCAAAGTATGAGTGATTCTGTTTCTCTACATCCTCACTAGCTTTGATGTTGTCACCATTTGCTCTCTTAGCCTTTCTGATAGATTTGTAGTGGTATCTCGTTGTGATTTTAATTTGTATTTTCCTAATGGCTAATGATTTTGAAAATCTTTTCGTGAGCTTATTTGCCATCTGTACATTCTCTCCAGTTAAATGTTTTTCGTGCTTTTGAAAAACATGAGCTAATTGGATTGGTTTTTTACTGTTCAGTTTTTAGAGTTCTTTATAAATTCTAGATATTAGTCCTTTATCAGAGAGATGGATTGCAAAGATTTTTTCCAAGTCTGTAGTTTATCTTTTCATCCTCTTAACAGGTTATTTCCCAGAGCAAAAGTTTTTAATTTAATGAAGTCCAATTTATTGGTTTTTCCTTTTGTAGATTGTACTTTTGGTATCAAGTCTAAGAACTCTTTGCCTAGCCCTAAATCTCAAAGATGCTATCCTTTTTTCCCCTGTAAGTTTTATTGTTTTGCACACAAATCTATGACCCATTTTGAGTTAATTTTTGTATAAGGTGTCAGAGTTCACACTAAGGTTGTTTTGTTTTGTTTTGTTTTGGCCCACGGATGTCAATGGCTCTGTACTCTCTGTTAGAAAAAGCTGTCTTTCCTCCACTGAATTGTTTTTTGCAACTTTAACTAAAATCAGCTGGACATATTTGTGTGAACATAGTCCTGAATTCTCTGTTCTCTTCTACTGGTCTATGTACCTCTTCCTTCACTAACGCCATCCACACAGCCTTGATTACTATAGCTATATAATCAATTTTGAAATTGAGTAGAGGGGTTCCTTCCACTTCATTCTTTTTCAAAATTGCTTTAGTTATTCTAGTTTATTTGCCATTTCATAGAAATTTTATAACAATCTTGTCTATATCTAAAAAACATGTTGCTGAGATTTTGATAGGAACTGTGTTAACCTATATACCAGTTTGGGGAGAATTGGTAGTTTTACTATGCAGAATCTTCCAGTCCATGAATATGGTATGTCCCTTCGTTTATGCAGATCTTCTTAGGTTTCTTTCATCACATTTTAAGCATATAAGTACTGTACACATTTTGTTAGATTTACACCTGCGTATTTAATTTTTTTTCAAGTGATTTTTTAAAGTGTAAATAGTATTCCATTTAAAATGTTGTGTCCCCATGTTCATTTCTGGCACGTTAAATACAATTTAGTTTGTGTATCTATCTTTTTCCTTGCAACCTCACTGGGTTCAGTTATTAATTCTAGGTGATTTTTTTTTTTTAATTCTTTGGGATTGACTGTCATCGTGTCATCTGCAAATACGGGAAGTTTTCTTTCTTTCTTTCCAAATTGTGTGCTTTTATTTTTTTTGCTGGCTGGAACTTCCAATATAAAGTTGAATTGGAGTGGTGAGAATGGACATTCTTAACTTTTGTTGTACTTAGGGGGAAAGTAGTCTTTTACTGTTAAAATAATGTTAGCTGTAGGGTTTTATGGATACTTTTTAGCGAGCTGAAGTTCTCCCTCTATTTCTATTTTTCTGAGAGTTTTTCTAATGAATGGGAAAATTTGGGAGAGGGTAGTAATTCCTTCATTATTAAAAATTCCTTAGTGAAATCAGTCCGTCAATGGGCATGTTATTGATTGGGCACCTACTGTATGTTATGCTAGGCCCTGTGAGACATGTAGGAGCTTGAAATTTGACACCTGCCCTCAAGCATTAAGGAAACATGATTTCCATTTTATTATTGAGCAGATCCTGTAAGTCTGCAGAAGACCCAAGATAGGAAATGCTAGTAATGGCCTGGCCAGAGGTGGTACTTCGACTGACCTCTGGGAATGAGCAGATCCTGAGAGAGAAAGTAAAACAGAGAATTAAGGAAATCTCAATGACCCGAAATTCTGTTTTCCAACAAGGATGATGGTAAGTCAATAATTTGCAGGCTACAGCTAGCTTTTGATTTATGGAGATGGATTATCTCTGTTTTGTGGATTATCCTTGACAAGTGCTTAATCCTGGACTTCCTCCCTTTCTTCATACAGTTGAGCCTTTGGGCTCTCTTTTCTGCCATCAGTCCGCATGCTCAGGGAATGCAAACTAATATTACTATTAGCTAAAGAAAAACATAATTAAGAAGGGCAATGTGTGGTCCCTAAGTTATATCATTTATTCCAAACGAAATGGGAATGATATTTATATTTTGTTTGTAGATATCCACACCACTTCTCTCCCTCTTAAGGATAAACAAAAATCGGCTGTGTGACTGTGTACACATCATATTTATTAAGTTGGCTTGGGAGCCAAGAGTAATACTGGAGAGATCATGGACCACACGACATCTGATTCATTGGACCCATCCATATTTTTATGTGTTTACTCTAACATAAAGTAATAATGAATAGTGCTCTCATCTGCAAAATTAAAAATCCTGGCACATTACCCACAGGTCATGCTTTGGGTTGTCTTTCTACAGCATTGATGGATTTGCATGGATATGGCCCTCTATCTCACTTTGTCCTGCTGGTGACCAGTGGCTCATCTTTGAGGCAGATGGCCAGGGTTAAGGGTAGAAGCTGAGGCCATGAGGCAGGGTGAAATTAACTGCTCCCTTCACATGGGGATTGAACCCCTGACCTTCACCTCATTAGCACAGCACTCCAACACAGCACTTCCCAGCCTCAATTTTATATCACCCCAGGGTGTTTCCATTTATCTCAAGAGGGAGCTGTGGAATTCCCCAAACAAAATTAATTTTAACTCACTTTAATTTAAACATTAAATATGGGCTATGCAGGCAGTGCTTTTCAGGAACGGAGGAGAGTGGCTGATGTTAAAAGATGCAGGGGCGCCTGGGTGGCGCAGTCGGTTAAGCGTCCGACTTCAGCCAGGTCACGATCTCGCAGTCCGTGAGTTCGAGCCCCGCGTCGGGCTCTGGGCTGATGGCTCGGAGCCTGGAGCCTGTTTCCGATTCTGTGTCTCCCTCTCTCTCTGCCCCTCCCCCGTTCATGCTCTGTCTCTCTCTGTCCCAAAAATAAAAATAAACGCTGAAAAAAAAATTAAAAAAAAAGATGCAGCCACCATGATGCACGCACTGTTCCCCAAGCACCCTGAAACAGCCTCTCTAACCCACTGAGCCAGTCTGGTGAGGAAGGAGTCTGCATGTAAGTGGCAGGCATGGAAGGCTTTTCGTTATGGGGGACAACAAGTTCAGTCCTACCAAACACCTGCATTTCACAGGACCGTTTCATGTAGTCTGCTGGGCGCACGCTTAAGTGTGTCTGGGCCTGATGGGCACAGTTCCGCTTTGGTCCAGCGAGGCCCTCCCTTCTTCGTTCTAGGGACGATGATGCTTTGCACGGTCTTAGGAGTTTGCTGCAGGAACCATGTGTGATTTATTAAGATAATAAATTGGGCTCTGTTGTCGGGCTTTTTCCTGGGTCAATACGCAAGATTTATCACTACCGTGCTGGCCCGGGAAGTGTGTGGCTCAAAGGTTTCCAGGGCATTCTGGCCCCTGGGTTACTTTGGAGACACGTAGGGTCTCAGCAGGCCTTTGGCAGGGCAGGCCAGCGGCTTAAGCGCAATGTAGTGGAGGGGGCAGGGAAGCAGCTAACGGACGTCTTCAAAACTCTTCATTGTAGTGTACAAATAATAGCCGTACGCATTTATTAAGGGATAATACGTACACTTCCTTCTACTGGCATAATTCGTATAGGACTTTCACAAACATTATCTCATTGGTTCTTCACACACCTGTCAAGAATTACTATCTTCATTTTCTTGATGAGCAAACAGACTCAGAAAAATTAAGTGACTTGCCCAAGGTTGCACAGCCAGTAACTCACGGATGCAATACCAGCTCCAAAGTCTTTTCATTATACTTCTCTTATCTCAGTTTATCATCTTCATCCATTTGCTTTTGGCAGGGAAGGGTCTAGTATCTCCATTTCACAGAAGAACAAATTGACACAAAGATGTAATTAAACTTTTTGGCTCCTGCCTTTTGGAAACGCTCCTCTTTTTGAGGGTATTACGTCCATTCCTTGCTGAAGGGCAAGGCGTTCTTTTGCAGGATAATTTCTGCTCTCCGAGTCCAGAATCTCCACTGTCATTGTCACTGCCACGATGGTGGTTTGGCTCCAACATGCCCTCTGCCTCCGATGGGGGTTCACATCAGCCACTTCTGGGTGGGGAGGGGTTTGCACGTAAATGGTTTCTTCACATCTACTTAAAACTGCTCTGTGAACTCCACGACCTCAAGCGGCTGTTGCCGAAACACTCAGTCCTTCAGGGATAGGCACTTTGTTCTAGATCTTTTTTGCAGTGACGTTCTGTGAAATTCTCCCAATACGGGGAGGTTGGAGTACACTTTCCCATTTGGGCCCTTCAACCCACTCCCTCCCCCCCCCCCCCAAATGACTAAGTCTCCCAAGGCCCATTCTAGATGCATGGCCACAGTGTGCCATCCCACTTGGAGGAGAGCTTGACCTCTTCTGAATGCCTCTATTATTCATTATCGAGACGATTCATGTCTAGACTTGGACTGGAGTTTATGGTATAGTAGAAAACGGTTGTTTTTAGCTGCCCAGGATCTACGCCCTCTTCCTAGGTTGAAGGGATTCACTGTGGAGTACAGAGCAGCCGGGGCAACAGTGTACGACAGACCTTGGCCAAACCTGAGTAAGAGATGATTCTACCAGGATGCAAGCTCCATGTGGGCAGAGTTTTGTCACTTTTGGTTCACGCTTGAATCCCCGGGTCTAGAACACTGCCAGCCTGCTACTAAATTAATTTACTCAGTGAATGCACGGATGATGCAGAGATGATGAGACTAAAATGGATAGTGGCCAGTCATGGGCACGCAACCCAGCCGTCGACGCTGTGTCCGTCGGTGGCATAAGGTTGCTCCTACCTCCTGGCTCCCTTTGCTTACGCTCCGTTTACTAAGCCCGGTGCGGTAGCCTTCCCCAATGATTCCGTCTCTTGCTCAAATTATCAGTTGGTTTCTAAGGCATGCAACTGAGAGGCCTGACTGATGTAAATGGAATAGGGTTGATTAGTCAAGTATGTATGTTTTATCTTCCTCACTTAGACGGTGAGGAAGGCATTCATATCTTGTTGCATTCCTTGTAACACCTGGAATGGTGCTTTGCAAATAATCCGTGCTCAAGGCGTGTTCGCGGATGGTGACGAGGATGATTGGCTTTAAAGGCCAGGCATCTAAGAGGTTGGGTGTTCTGGGGACCATCTTTCCTACGTGTGCCTAGAGGCACACACATTTTCTCATTCGCGAGGCATCACTTGCAAGAGGCCTTTTGGGTAATGCAGTGGGCCCACGGAAACCGGAAGAAATTCAAGGCCATGGGCCAGCTACACCACGGGAGCCCCACACCCAGCCAAACGTCCTCATTGGCAAATCAAACCCGAAAGCTGTCACAAATTCTGCTCCCTGACAGTCCCAATTCAACAATGTACTGAGAGACAAAAAGAGAAACCCAAGTGAAGATCGCCAACGTGTCTTTTTGGGCAACCAGCAGATTGCGCAGAGGGTCAGCACAGACACAGGCAGAGAACATTCTCCTGGCAGGACTCCATCTCTAAATCAGGCACCACTTCAGAGGATCTCAGCCTCATGCCTTATGGAACTTGTTTTTTTTTTTTTTTTTTTTTTTTTACCAACATTTGTTCTTATTGTTCTTTTATTATTCCTAATAAAACTTTCTTAAAGTAGCACCATTCAATCACTCATTCATTCACACACTCATTTATTCAATGAAATCTTTGTTGTCTATGGGCTGAGACCTTTGGCCCCATTTGATGATAAAAAACTCTTGAAACAGGTAACCCATTCCCACTTGCGTATGTTCAAGATGAAGAAACCCAGTGAGGTAAAGCCATCTCCCACAGCTCACTGATATCCAGACTTAGATTAAGACTCCAAATTTTAGGGGCGCCTGGGTGGCACAGTCGGTTAAGTGTCCGACTTCAGCCAGGTCACGATCTCACGGTCCGTGAGTTCGAGCCCCGCGTCGGGCTCTGGGCTGATGGCTCAGAGCCTGGAGCCTGTTTCCGATTCTGTGTCTCCCTCTCTCTTTCTGCCCCTCGCCCGTTCATGCTCTGTCTCTCTCTGTCCCAAAAATAAATAAACGTTGAAAAAAAAATTTTTTTTAAATAAAAAAAAGACTCCGATATTTTAACTCTTAAATCTGAGCAGTCACCCCTGGACTGATGCTTCCTGAGAAATACCGACTAGGAAAAGTGCCCTTACCTGGCATATTGTGATGTGTTAGGGCGAGATTAGTAGCAATCTTTGTAACTCCCAAAATACCATTTCGGGAGTTTAGGATGACTGCAGGATGGCTTTGAGTTACCTCACGGTTTTGCCAACCATCCTAAAACCCTCAACAGAAATCAACTGTAGTTTGGGTCACAATATGTCATTGAGCCGGATTTCCCCGTGGTAGGAGTGTGGGACTGAGGTGGAGGGCACTATCTCAGCATCGTGGGAAAGCAAGTGGGGGCCACAGTTCCGACTTTTGAGGCTCTGGGCCTACAAGGAAGGGAAGAGCTATGTAACTCGGTGGACAGAGCTTGGAAGTACCATTAGGAGAGGTTATTCTGTACAGAAAGAGAGACTTGGTTTAAAGAAGAAGAAGAAGAAGAAGAAGAAGAAGAAAGAAGGAGGAGGAGGAGGAGGAGGAGGAAGGGATCCCAAATGAGAGGAGTTGCCCGAGAACGTTCCTGGCAATTTAAAGGAAACACCAGTTCCTTCTGGAGGGTGATTCTCCTAATTTGAATTAGTATCAGAATCACCTGGAGTTCTTTATAAAACTCTATCTTCCTAGGCACCCCCTTCTTAGAGAATCTATTGGGCGGGTCTGGGTTGAGGCCCAGGAATCTGTATTTACATTGGCCTCCCCCCACCCCCCCACCCCCGCCCCTGCCCCACCCTACGCTGATTTTTATAATGAGGAAACATTATATCAGGAAAAGTGGGCAAGTTCTGGGTTTGAGGATGCTGCCTTTCAGAGTGAAGAAATAGCTTGACAAGCCACGTCCAAGAGAGGGGCTCTGGGTCAAAAAGGCAGGAAGAAAAACAACACGAACTTCAAAAAAAAAAAAAAAAAGCAGCTGTAGCCCGCATTGAATGATTTCCCACGGCTTCCAGAAAACAGCTGAGTCTGCAGACCCCTGTTCACATGCAGGATGAATGGAGTCTGTGTGCTCTTCGAAATGTCATCACGACGCGCACATTATGACCGCGGGGCTCCAGTGAGCCATTCCTTCTGAACTCCCCTGTCACCCAAAGTCCCAGGTGGGTTTTCCTTGGATCATCTCCCTTCTCCCTTCTCGGAGGCTGTTCCTCTGGATCAAATGACCACGTTTCCCTGTCCTGGGGCCTCCTGAAGTCCTGGCACTGTCGCCTGGCCTGCCAGCAGCTTAATTTCCTCTGCCATCCCCATCACACCTCCAAGCAGCTGATCCCACAGTGGGTGTGAGGACCTGAGGTCTGCGAATACTTTGGGGCTGATATCCTAAGAGGCCTCGAAAATCCTGGGTTTGCTGCTGACTGGCGTGCCCGTGCAGGGAGCTGGCTGCTGTTCCAGGCAACCCAGGCCAGAGAATCCCGGAAGCAGACAGTGAAATGGCTGAAATCCTTGAGAGTGATAACAGAGCAGCTACCGTTTATTCAGTCGTGCCTGTGCTGTCCATTTCACACACTGTGTCTTAGAGCAACCTCTTGGGGGTAGTTACTATTACGCTGATTCTACAGATGAGGACGAAACCTCAAGGTAGTTAAGTGAGTCGCCACTGGCACAGTTAGCTAGTAAACAAACTTTTTAACCTTGAAACATAACATGCATAAAGAAACGCGTAGTGTGCTGCTTTGTGGGTGAACACGAGTGTGAACACATCGGCCAAATCAAGAGCTAGACTATTACCAGCGTGAGAGAAATCTCCCCACGTCCTCTCCAATAATCACCTCTTCCCCGCAAGAAGTGTTTTTGTCACCAAAGAGTAGATCGATGGCGAAGTTTATAGAAATGGAATCGTATACTGTGCATTCTTCTTATCCGGCTTTTTCTCCACTCGGTATTATGTCTGTAAAGTGGATCTAATATTGTTACGTGCACAGATAGTTTTCTCATTTTTAATGCTGTAAAAATGTCCATAGTTTGAATTTACCACAATTTATGTATGTATTCAAGGACTGCTGGTCATTTGGGTAGCTTTTCATTTGAGCCTCTTGCAAATAATGCTGCTTGGAACATTCTCGTAAATGTCTTGTGATGTATACACTTCTGTGGGTTATATACTGAGGAAGAGAACGGCTGGATCACAGGGGCGTGCATACTTTGGTGTTAGTAGATACCGTTACGTGGTTTTGCAAAGTGGCTGCACCAGTTCGTACTCCTAACAAATAGTTACAAGGGTCTGGGGAATCCATATCCTCCTCAGCACTTGGTATTGTTGGGCTCTTTTAATTTTTACCACGCTGGTGAATGTATCTTAGTTTGCATTTCCCCGGTGACTAATGAAATTGAACACTTTTTCAAATGTTATTGGTCATTTGGGTATGTATTGGCCTGTTTCGGGTTTTTGCCCATTTTTCACTTGGGTTGTCTGTTTTTCTTGGTGACATATAGGAGTTCTTAACATTTTCTGGGTAGGAATCCTTTGTCATTTACATGGATCACAAATATCTTCTTCTCTGTGGCTTTCCCTTCTCACTCTTAATGATTTCTTTTGATGGAAAAAAGATTCAAATTTTAATGTAGTCCAATTTATCGATGTTTTCTTTTGGGATTCTGCTTTTTCTTCCTGTTATGTGTAATTGACTCTTGTGCACTGACATTTTTTATCCGACGAACTTGTCTGATTCACTTCTTAATTCTGATAGTTTTCTGTAAAATATTTTGTACTTTCTATATATGCAATCATGCTTTCATTCCAATTCTTAACATTTTATTTCTTTTTTTAACTTTATTGCAAAGTCTAGGACCTTAAGTATAACGATAAACAGAAGTAGAGACAGGGAGCATCTTTCGTTCTCAATATTGGGTGGAAAGTATCACTATTTGAACATTAAGTATGATATTTACTGGAGGTATTTTTATAGATATTCCCTCATGTTAAAGTATTTCCCATCTAGTCATAGTTTCCTAAAAGAGTTCTTTTTATTATCACTAGGGGGTTAGTTTTATGAAATTATTTTTCTGAATCCCTTGAGTTGATCAATGATTTTCATCTTTATTCCGCTACTATGGTAAATTACTCTGACTGATTTTGGAACATCGAGTCTTCCAACAAGACCCATTTTGTTTGTTGGATCCAGTATGATAATGCTTGGTTCAGAATTCGACCTCCATGTTTAGGAGAAAGAAATAGCCCATAATTTTCTCTCTCAGTCAGGTTTCGATAATGAGGTAATACAGCTCTCAAAACTGAGTCGACAGGTCACTTATGTTCTATTCTTTGAAATAGTTTGTGTATGATTAGTTACATCTCATCCTTAAGTATTTGGAAGAATTTACTGATGAAGCCATCTGGTTCTGGAGTTTTCCGTGTGGAGAGATCTCTCATTATGGATTTAATTTATTTAATAGAAAAAAGACCATAAATTGGTTCAGAACAGCCTCTTATCTTATTTAATGGCTATAGGGCTATATTGATAAATCTTTTCTTTTTCTTCCTGATATCAATTATTTGTGCCTCACCCTTTTTAAAAGAAATCAGTCTTGTCAGGAGCTTCTCAATTTTATCAGTCTTTTTGAAGAGATAGTTTTTGGCTTTGTTGGTTTTTTTTGTTGTATCACTATTTCCCCCCTTCATTAATTCCTGCTGTTTATTATTTCCTTCCTTGTAGCATCTCAAAGTTTAATTTGCAATTCTTTTACTAAAATCTTAAGATGGAAACTCGGCGCATTGTTTCTTGATCCCTTCTTCTTTACTAATGATGCATTTAAGGCTCTAAATTTCTCTTAAGCGTGCTTTGGCTGCATCCCATATGTTTCGATATGTTTCAGTTTTATTATCTTTCATTAAAATATTTTCTAATTTCCAGTGTGATTTCTACATTGACTCGTGGGTTGTTTAGGAATGTACTGCTTCATTTGACATCACATTAATCCAGTCAAGCCCTGAGCTCTTTAAAAATGATTCAGGATTTCTGCAGCCAGCTCTCTTTCTGGATCACCCCTGCCGGGGGAGTCTCACCTGAAGGCCTGAGGTGTCTAACCTGGCCCTTCCTCCTGAGTTCCCTTTTTGTCACCCAGCCCCATAAGACTCCTGGAAGCTCAAAGGGAATGTTAAGTCATCCTGCTGCTCGGCTCCCGGCTTAACCTTCCTCGTAATTCTTGATCTAGTCCTTCGGATAAAGCATGGCCATTTATAGAGCCTCAGTTGTAAAATGTGCGAAACACAAATTTTCTCATTAATTTCTTAGTAAAATTAATCTTCTTGGGGTCCCTTTCTGATAGTTCTTCACAGGGCCTCTGGGACCCCTGCTGCCTCTTTCCCAAGTTCATCCTTTCCAGGTCTGAAACCAAAAGCAAAGTGTAGGGGATACAGAAGCCAAAGCCGATTGTCCTATAATTCTTTATCTCCCCCGGTAGACGTGGCTGGCGCTTGAAGGGAACCCTCTGCAGGGGTTTACAAGGAGCAATTCCTAAGGCTCTCCCACAGGGGCTTCCTTGCTGTCAGTGTGAATGCCCTGACTGGTCATATCACCCTTTTCCCTTTGGCTGCCGGGAAGCCCAGAGTGTGGAGCTAAATTTACAGGTCACCTCTAGCGACGAGGTCCGCGTATAGAGACTGGATGTGACTTTTCCCCCCTGGCTAGACTTCTTCCGCTTGTTTCTCTTCTCCTTAGCTCAGAATTTTTGTTAATTTCATATATTTTACCAAGTTATATATTTTACCATGAAAGTCTCTGTGACCTTCCGTGAAGCTGGAGTTACTTCAATTTTGTCAATCTGTGTAGCCACTTGGAGTTTATTTATGTAAAAATTTTCAGCTCTGGAGACATTTGAAAGACAGCAGAACGGGCCCCGGAGAAACAAGGATTCCGAGGAGTACTGTAATTTCTAGAATTTATTGTGAAATTAGATTTTTATGACTCTTTGCCATACATATTCTCTTGCTTAAGATTATTCATCATTCTATATTGCTTTGCATGAAAAACACATTTCAAAATCAAAATTACTAAGCCGTGTTCTCCGATTAACCAGGAGCAAAGGTAGGTAGACAAATCTGGCCACGCTGGCCACTGAGCAGGAAAATATGAAGATCAATTTTACAAAGTCACGGACACAGGAAAGAAATTAATTATCAAAATCGGAAACTATAGTATTAGTCATTATTGCTGTACACTAATATATAAGTATCAGTATTTCTCCAAAACATACACTAATGTAAGTAAAATGTAATTAATGTCATTCAAAAGTTGAAATCTATCAAATATGTTATAGTACTGTACTATTTATTGTATTTTTTCTTTTTTCGTTTGACATGCAAAACCATGTACAAAAGGGTTAGAAAAAGAAAAAAATTCACTATCTGCTTTTCTTTTTGACCCATTATTAATATTGCTGCATTTATCATTATGGCTAAAAATAACGTCCTACATGGGGGCGCCTGGATGGCTCAGTCGGTTGAGCGTCAACTTCGGCTCAGGTCATGATCTCGCGGTCCGTGGGTTCGAGCCCCGCGTCGGGCTCTGTGCTGACAGCTTGGAGCCTGGAGCCTGCTTCGGATTCTGGGTCTCCCTCTCTCTCTCTGCCCCTCCCCTGTTCACGCTCTGTCTCTGTCTCTCTGTCTCTCTGTCTCAAAAATAAACAAAAAAAAAATTAAAAAAAAAATAACGTCCTACAGAAGCAGGGGTAGTAAGTCTCCTCCCTGGAGGTCACTCCACGAGGCAGGCTATGGGCACCTGCCAGGTGCTGGAGAAATCTCTGCTAACCCAGACTTCCGGCCGCCTTGATGTTCTCTCCCTGCGTCTTGATGTCCCTCCCATCCTGCATTCCGCTTCCTCAAGGATAAAGGTGTTCTTTGCACACCTTTCCTCAGGCCAAGGCTTTTCAGTTTCCTCTGCACTGGCCTTTGTTACCAAGTCCGGTCTCCTCCCTGGAGAGCAGCTTCCTGTTTGTGCTCTTCCTGCCAAGGAGCTCCATCAGTCAGCTGCCTGGGCCCCCTTCCTGGCCCAGCCCCTTCTTACTGTGTGGTCTTAAAGCAGGTCACTTCACCTCTCCCTATCTTTCTCTGTAAAACCCAGATAATACTACTTCCAGAAGAAAGAAAGGGTTTTCTTTAAGCCCTTTGAGCTTCAGATGGAGGCACCACAGCCCTGCCCGGGGCCCGCGCCGGCCACCATGTGATTAGGTAATGTGAGACGCGGCTCATTATGCTTTGTCTGCAATGAATGCGGCCCGGCCACAAAGCGCTGGAACTTTCGGTTACATTGAAACCCCCGCGGTAAGCGGGGATTGCCTTACACTCCAATAAAGCACACCAGAAAAGAGCAGTCATTTGGACTAACCCGGTCCTCAATGAACACTCGCATTTGATTTCTTCTGCTGAGTAGAAGACAGGTAAGTAAGACACGACCTATTTACAGGTGGAGGGACCTGTATCCCCAGACCAGCATCCCCAGAAGCTTCCTCTGCAAGACACAGAAGACTCCCGGGCAGTCCGGCCTTGCTGGGCAGGGCGGGAGCTATGCCTGTGCAGAGGTGAGGAGAAGTCAATGGCTACCATACATTGACCTCCTACTATGTGCCAAGAATTATGCTAGGTATGTTTTTCCATCCCAAACCCTCAAGATAACTGTATTAAACCCTAGCTACGTTCTGAGAACAAAAGGAAACAAAAACACCCGCTAATCTTTATACATTTTTCACCGTAATGAAAGCCTATCCATTTGGGCCCCGTAGATCTGAGCCCAGAATTTTGGCCTGAGGCCTCCTCCCTGATCCTCAGGCTTTAAGACCACACAGCATGGGTCAGCAAACCACAAAGGGAAGGCTTACTTTTCTCACCCTGACCCAGACCTCTGAAGCCTTCCTGATGACGCCTTGGGCAGGGCTCACTCAGCTTGACAAACTTTGACCCGGAACCCTCTGATCCCATTTTGATGAATGAAGTCAAAACCCCAGTGGGTTCACTCATCTGGCTGCTATAGCACAGCCAGTCAAAGGTTGGTCTTGGCTGCGTTTTCCTGCGAGCTGCTTAGGAACTGGGGGTGTGCTGGGGAGGGGCCGGAAGGGACCCTGGAATCAGGGAAGATACGGGCACGTATCCTTCTGGCTGGGGCTTCTCCGATTAGGCCAAGGATCAGGTGCATGGAAAGAACAGGCTGGGGATGAGATTGGTGAAGAATTTCCCTTGGTGAGAGAGTAGGGAGGGGTCCACAGGACTGGCGGCTTGGATCAGATCCTCCAGTGATGCCTAGAGGCTGGAGCTTCTGGAGGTCCCAGGTAAGGAGACAGCTCTGCTCCCTGGGGAGGAGTCTATTATGTCAATTGCTGGGAAACATGGTTAGTTGAACTGACTCTCTATTGCCCTGGCATGTGGGGGGAGGGGGGGGAGCGGGGGTCCTGTTGTTAGGGAAACCATGGAGAGGAAGGAAACAAAATGCTTTGGATGGGTGCTGCACTCCCCTGGGTCCGCCTGCTGGGTGCTGATTGGACAGCCTGCCCAGAAGAGGTTTCATGTTATGCAGGCAACTGTTGTTGCCCAGAGAGCCCAGGGCTGCCTCGCTCCCTCGGGAGCTGATGTTTCGGGAACCGTGGAAGCAGCTGGTTTATGGAAGCGTCAAACAACGTGAGCTGCGGAATCTGCCAAATCCCAAACAGCTCTTGCCAAGCACCCTTTCTTCTAGATTTCGAACTCATCTGTGTTTCAAAAGCAATTTTGTTTAAATGGCTTATCCCCCTACTCCCAATCTGTGGGAAGCTGCCACGTGCAGGCAGGAAAGGGACTCTCCAGGATCCGTTCGCGACGGCTGCCGTGAGCCAGAACCCGGGGCTGAGGCCGCACGGGAGTCAAGGGCCTGCATTCCTAGGAGGGGGTGGGGGGGGGGCGCCTGCAAGGGAACACAGAGGGCAGGTGTGTGGCTCCTCAGTCCCCTGGCTTAGGTCTCCAGGCGGATAATTTTGCAATTTTCAATTCCTAACCCAGCCAGCATTGTTTGTACTTGGGACAAGTCATTCGAGCGTGGGGACTAGGAACACGTCATGTATTATCTTCACTTCTCTAAGAAAGGTGTGGGGCTTCCCTTGAATGAATGAATGAATGGGCTTATGGTGTCGGCCATTGGCAAATTCTGTAGCTCCCTGCCCACCCAAGGACTTCTCCAAGGAGCCTCTGGGGGCTCCTTACAGGGAACCTGGTCCTGAGGACACACGTACCATGTAGCCCTCCATCACGCCGTCTTGTCCAGACCCTAGGGGTTCTGGGAGAGAGGGGGAAGAGCAACGATGCCTCCAGACATTGGGCAAACCGCTGGCCTAATTCATTCACTATGGCGACTTTTTCATCCGTAGGCCCGGCACTGCTTGTGTAGTTGGGTCTGTGAAGGTTCCCTTTCAAGTAGGACAGCTGCTTGGCGTTCTGGGCTCACCATGTGGAGGGCAGATGTGACATCCTCTCGGAACACACTTGTTGGTGGGCAGCAAAGTCGAAAGGCAAACCCCCACGAAACCTGGCTCACTTCTTTTTCTTTTTGACTTTCCAGATCTCAGTACCCATCTGGATACTTCATTAGGGTCCTAAGACATCTGGGGACCAGCGATGGAAGAAACGTGCTTGTGTCGGGCGCCTATCGCACGCCCGCACTGTGCTGAGCCCTTTCCAGTATGGTATCTCGGATAGTCCCCCACCAAAAAAAAAAGAAAAGAAAAGAAAAGAAAAGAAAACCTGCCAGAGTGGAATTATCATTTCCATTTTATGAGTGAGGAAACAGGCACAGAGAGGCTGAGTGACCTACCCAAGGTCACACAGGTGGGAAATAGCAGTTCCTGAATTTGAACCAAGATGATGACATTGTCAAGGGGCAGTTTGGGAGGTTTTCATTGCGGCCCCAACTCCGGCAGCAATGTCCTTCCTCATGACATCCCCCTCCCCCAAATAAATACACAGTCTGAGTAAGAAGAATATGCAGGGGACACGATGACACTTTCGGGGTTCCCCTGCCTCCTCCCTTTCACGGAGATGGCTGCCCCAAGCCCCTCTGCACAGACACCCTGGAGTCCCCACTAAATCAAGATCCGTCTGACTCTGAAGGACAGGTCCTCCCAATACAACCGGATGTCAGTTCTCTTCGATTCCTACCAAGAAGACCTTTGCTTTCTTAAAACCTTTACGTAGAAGAGCCAGTCAGTCAGTGTAGGATTCCCCTAACGGAGACCCGAACCACAGATTCCAGAATTTCACCAGCCTACCCAAGGTCACCAGCCCATGAAATGCCCCACACTTCTCAGGGAACAGTGATGCATCGCATTCTGGCGGGGAGCACGGGCGTGAAGAAGCACAGCATTAGTGATGTAGATTAGAGTTTCAACTTATGTTGAAGCATCTGCTGGCCAAGGTCCAGTTCATTTTGGGTTCCAGCTAAATTTATTCGGCCTCAGGCGCCTGGGTGGCTCAGTCGGCTGAGCATCTGACTTCAGCTCTGGTCGTGATCTCCACGGTCCGTGGGTTCCAGCCCCGCATCGGGCTCTGTGCTGACAGCTCGGAACATGGAGCCTGCTTCGGATTCTGTGTCTCCCTCTCTCTCTCTGCCCCTCCTGTGCTCATGCTCTGTCTCTCTCTCTCAAAAATAAATAAACATTAAAAAAAATTAAAAAAAAATCTATTTGGTCTCTAGATATAGAGACCAGGGGTGTTTAATGTGGCCGCCCTGACACGGCTCTTCCCTCCGTGCCATGCAGCCTCCACCCTGGAAGTGTGTCAGGGACCCAGGGTCAAGGTCAGCCATGGCCTTGTATTTCAGACAGGAATTAGTTTTCAGGTTATATGTTCACAAGTGAAGGGCTTGTCATGGGCTGGCTGGAGAATGCAAAAACAAGCCAAGATCCTGGGAACTCAGAAACATAAATAAGCGTGAGTACCTTTCACCTGCTCCCTCCTTCCTCGGGAGGGCTATGCCTGATGCTGTTACTATTTCATGCTCCTAGGTCTCCGTACAGTCGTGAAGCACTTTTACAGACAGGACTTAGTTTTGACCCGCAAGCACTACTGTGCCCATTTTAAAGATGAGGCATTGGAGACATCAGGAGGTGAATGGCTTTGCCCAAGGTCACGGGCTCAGTAAGTCCAGGAGAGGAGAGGCTCACGTCCGCTGATTTCATGCCCGGCACTCTGTGCATCAGATCTGGAATGTTCTCCCTAAAAGGGCAAAGGGCTAATGCGACCTTTGAGGAGCCTGGTTAGTTGGCCTTGGCCTAAGACCTGGTGCTTCAGAGTTGAGTTTGATGCTCTTTTGCATCCACGTGGCCATTCTAGGCAGGCACTGCGTCTACGTCAGGCGTGGGCACAACCTCTAGAGAAGAGGTGGCTTCTAGTGAGCCACAGGCCAGGTCACCTGAAGGGGCTCTGTTGGCCTCCCCCCGATGGGAGCTGACGGAGGTGGGGAAGGGGGACACGGCTCCTGGGGTAAGCGACGGTCTCCATCAGCTTCTGAACGACCAGTGTGCTCCATCCCCCCTCCCAGTGGCAGCCCGAGAAGCTGGCGGTCTCTGAGTGGTGTTTGGGTGACAGGGGGCTGCCCGGGTCTGATTGTTTTCTGCTGAGGCCATCTTGGGACTACCGCCGTGGGCTACCCGGAGCGCCATCCGAGGACCATAAGGCACATCGATGTGGCTGTGGTTCCTGGCACAGGAGCTGAATTAGGCTTCGAGCTGGATGGGGCCGGATTTGTCTCCTTCTGGCACGCTGGCCCTGCCCTGGTTCAGGGGCTGGTGTGAGGGACAGGGTGCGGTCCGCCACCTCAGGGGCTGACCAGAGGAACGTACCTGAAGGCCAGGGAAGCAGTGGCCCCACTGGCAGAAGCCACCCGGCACCCCAAAGATGTGGGACACCCCCCGATTCCTGCACCGCGTACTGTGTGGGCAGATGCCCCTGAGGACAGCAGCCCCTCCAGGCCTCCCCCCTGCCTACCCTTCACCCCACGAGCTCTGCTCCTTGAAACGAGCCCTCCTCCTCTTTCTAGCCAATGATGTCAAAATCCTGCCATTTCCAGGCCTCCACATACAGTGGGTGCTCGAATATTCGACGAATCGACGAGCAAGTATCTCATCTTAGACCCTGCAGGCTAGGGATTAGCACCCTCAAACCCTGAGGATGAGTCACGAGAACCCCCCCTCACGGCCAGACTCCTGGGGTCAGCTCCCCTCGGCTTGCCCCGCCTGCCCAGGTAGGTGTCAGCTTGGAGAGTCGTGGGGCCACAAGGACCCAGGTGCATCATTGCCAGTCCCGCCCCTGAGGTGTCCTTGCCGTGGTCAGGATGCAGAGCAGATTGGAGTGGCTGTGAACCGGCCTGGGGGTGGCAGGAATCACAGGGGGTGCTCCCGGAATGTCCCGTGTGGGTAAACACCGGCCCACATGGTCAGGGCTGGGACAGAATGTCACTTGCTGAGGCTGAAGCCCTGGTATGTGCTAAAGGAAACCCGCCAAGAGGGCCTGGAATACGCCCCTCGGTGTTTCCTCAGAACTGCCCCGGGGGTCAGGGGTCAGGGGTCAGAGGCCGGCTCCCAGGAAGCGCCCCGCTCTTCAGAGTGAGGTTCAACTTCCAGATCCAGGCACCGAGCACTGGCTCCCCCTCCTTGTTCCTGGCCAGGCCATCCCCGGCTGTCCCCTGCCCACGGTAAGTCCTTCTGAGACTCATCGGCAGCGGGGTCTCCCGCACCCCTGACCTTGGGGTTGGTAAAACGTGCTTCTTCCTGAAGCGGTTTCCTCTTTTGTTTGCAGTTGAAAACCATGACCACGAAAGTGACTTCCACGGGCCGCTGTAATCGGCCCTTGCATAATGGCGTTGGGGACAGTGTTTGGGGGAACAGGAGGGGGTGGCTGTGCTTCTCCGTCATTTGTGAGATGCATTTTGGTGAAGTGATACGGTCTCCCCAGGCCCTTCCGGGCTCGGAGAGAAGAAGGTGTCCCCTGGGAGGGAAGCTCCTTTACCAACCTGCCCGTCCTCCCTCACCCTGTGCTGCTGACCCCGCGTCCCTTTCTCTCTGCCAAAGGGGGACTTCGGGCATCTTCAGATTCCCCTGCGTTTGCCTCGCGAGATGCCCCGTATTTGTCCAACTCAAGGTGACGCACGCGGACGCTGGAGTCAGAAGCCAGACCGAGGGCTCAAATCACAGTGGCGGCACTTACGAGCTTTGTAACTTTGCAACTTTGTTCTTTGACCTGCCTCGGTTTCCCCATTGTGAAACAGGCTTGCTGTGAGAGGATGGGATGAGTTGACCCCCGGAAAGCCGTTGAAACCCTGCCCGGCCCCATTTTGCTATTGCCGGCCGTCTCTTGGCTTCTTTCCGTAGGGACTACTTTGACAACCGCTGGCTGACCTTTGAGCTCGTCCAGGTCCTGATTGTCCTGCGATACCGTGCCCTGTGCCTTTTCCCCCCACTCTGGCGCCGGGCAACATCCCCCAAGTTTGCCCACCTCCGGGGCGAACATAGTATCGAAACTGCTCCCGGTAGAGAGGCGTGTAGCCGACAGAAACCACGCAGTCACGTGTGGTTTGCAGTTGGCTCACGGGAGCGGGTGCCGTGTTGTCGCTTGTGAGTGATTGCAGGCCCAGATCACGCTTCCCTTTAGCCATCCCGCCCGCTGCCAGGGTGAGAGGTCAGGGGGCCAAGCGCCCCCAAGTAGGAAGTGACTTGGTTCCCCGTGGGAGACCCGGAGCTCACTGGCTTCCCCACCTGCAGCCCCCGAGTGCCGGCCAGCGCTGCTGAATCCGTGCGCACAGCCGGCGGCTCGGGACCCCGCGGCTCTGGGGGGCCCCCGGGGGGGGGGCGGTCCTTTTGAAACCAGCCAGAGCTGCATGTGTGTTTGGCTGGTGCCGGAGAACACGGGGGTGCGCCCGTGACTGCAATGACGTTAGGCAGCCAAAGCAATGGAAATATGTCGAGGGCAACTTGGTCAACCCAGCTAGCTGGTGCGAAATCGTAAAATGTGGGGCCAGGTTCTGTGCCAGAAGCGTTTCATTCAAGTGAAGTAGCCGGAGAGGAATGTTCCTGGCACATGTCCCCCGGGTCACACTTGCAAACGCCCACCTTCCTAGCGCAGAGTGGGCGCCTCTTCCCTGGGCACCCGGGGACACCTGCTGTAGACGCGGTCTGCCTACCCCTGCGCGCCTGGGGACGGAGTCCCAGGGCCCGGGCCACCTTGGGCTCCCCTCCTAGGCCGCACAGAGCTTCCTGCATAGTGCCTCACGCAGCCAGTCTCTGTGACCCCTGGACTCGTCACAATTGTACGGGCAGCATGCACGGTCACAAACGGCCCGTCGATGGCCTCTACGGTAGGAAGGCCATCCTGATGGTGATGTGCAAAGCAGGTAGCGGTGACCGCTGTCCAGGCCCCACAGACAACCAGCTCCTGTGCTGTCCCCCCTCGGCACCCCGACGGGGTGGCACCGTTGGTACCGTTCCCCTTCACTCGGCAGCTCAGGTACCCGAGGCTCCGCTAAATAACCTGTCAGGGCTACAAAGGGAGGAAGCGACCGGGCTGTGATTCAGCCCCAGGCCTGTCTGATGTCCCAGCTCATCCCTTTCTCCACTGGGACAAGAGGCCTCCTCTTCTCTCACGGTGCACAAAGTTCGGACGAGAATCAGCTCCCTAGGAGATCCTCGAGAAGGTAACCTAATGGGAGGGTTGGCTCCGCCGTGGGAACAGGCATCTTAACGCCCCAGAAGTCAGACCCCAGGGCTTCCCACTGCTCTGGCACTGGGGTGCTTCTCCACCCCTGCTTGCTCCCCTCCTTGGAAGAAAACCATCTTTTATCCCCCATAGCCACTCTTTTTTGACACCAGTTGTAATTTGAGGCACCCTCTCTCTGGGAGATTGCAAAAATTAAATCGTTTTTAAGCAATCAAACAACGCTTCTGGGGTTTGTAACAAACTTGTGAAATTTGCGGAACTTGGCGGTTGAGGCTCCCTGAGTCTTGCTTCCCGGGGCCCCGAGGAGCTTCGAGCTGGCTCTCTGTTCTCTCTGGTTGACAGCTGATCGTGCCAACTGGGGCCCAGCCATTGCGTCTTGGATCAAGAAGGCAGTGGGTTCTGAAACAATCAAGGGGCTCCGGGAGACGACCTCCGGTCCGGGTTGTTGGCCCCGCCTTCCCTCTGTCACTGTGGGAAAGTCATGCAGGCTGTGGGTGGCTGGGTGGTCCCCTCCACAGAGGACGTCTCTGTTGTTCCCACAGGGCTCCACCACCCAGGGACACACAGATGAGCATTCAACTTCCCCTTGTGACACTTCACTCTCTCCCTTTCAACCAAACGGACTCCGGGGTCTCCTGAAGGTGGCCCACACTTCATTTTACGACATTCTGCTTCCTCTCCCAGGCGGAGGCCGTCTCCACCCATGGAACATAGCAGTGAAGGCACTTCCATGCCTCAGCAGCTCCTGGGCCCCTATTGTCACGGTGTAAGCAGAGTGCACAAGGCTGAGCGTGTCTCTGTGTCTCTGGTTCCTCCACATACTTAGCTAGAAACTCAGATCCATGTGGCCTGTCCTGGACAGGACAGGGTCAAGGCCAGCACGATGATCGTAACTTTATAACTCACCTTCCCTTGCCTTTGACGTAACAGAGGGAGCCCTCTTCTGTGCAGGAGGACTTACAGGGAACAGGGAGCCAGGAAGCCTTCTTGTCCTTGGTATTTGGAAGGCAAAGCCCCTCTATTTATCTCCTCGTAGTAATGAACCTGGAGTCTGGGCCAGAAGGCTGGGTGCTGGACCCTTTACCAGCCATGGACTTGCACTTTCTTGTCATTTATATGGTAGGGAGAATACCAGCACCTGCCTCACGGGACTGTCGTGAAGATTAAATGCATGCGAAGTGCTTACAACGATGCCAGGCAGATAGTAAATGTATATTATTTGTATTACATGATTCCAAACGAGAAATGATCTTGCGCTCAGTGAGAATCCCCGATAAAGGAGACCATGGCTCCTCACAGAATAATGTGAATGTCCTTCCCCAGGACCTGGGAATGTGTTAGGTTACATGGCAAAGGGGAATGAAGGTCACGGGAGGAATTAAGGCTGCGGATCAACGGACTTTCTTATTCTTCTATTATTATTTTTAGGTTTACCTTGGAGAGAGAGACGGAAAGACAGAGACTGAGACCGTGAGCAGGGGGAGGAGCAGAGAGACAGGGAGACACAGAATCCGAAGCAGGCTCCAGGCTTCGAGCTGTCGGCACAGAGCCCGACGTGGGGCTCGAACCCACGAACCGCGAGATCGTGACCTGAGCCAAAGTGGGGCCCTTAACCGACGGAGCCACCCAGGCACCCCCAGCTGACTTTAAGCTAGGGAGATGGTCCAGGATTCTCCAAGTGGACCCAATGTAATCACAAGGGTCCTTACAGATGGAAGAGGGGGCAGAAGACGAAGGTCAGAGGAGACACGGTCATAGAAGAAAGATACAGAGGGAGGCACCCTGGTGGAGTGGAGTAAGGAGGCCACCAGGCAAAGAGTGCAGGTGGCCTCTCAGAGCTGGGGGGCAAGGACAGAGAGTGTCCTTAGAGCTTTCGGGAGGAGCCTAGGCCTGTCGTCCTCCAGCGTTAGCCCAATGAGACCCGAGGCCGACTTCTATCCAGAACCATGGAGGCATGTTGTTTAAGCAGCCAGATCTGTGGTGATTTGTTTCAGTCCCAGTAGGGAGAGGATCACCCAGGGCTATCCCTGTGTGTCCCGCGTGCTGCCTCGGTGACTGATCCCTGTGCTTGGACGACCCCCCCCCCCCACCACCACAGCTTAGTAAGACTCCAGGACTGGGGGCGCCTGGGTGGCTCGGTCGGTTGAGCAACTGACATCGGCTCAGGTCATGATCTCGCGGCTCGTGAGTTCGAGCCCCGCTTCGGGCTCTGTGCCGGCAGCTCAGAGCCCGGAGCCTGCTTCGGGTTCTGTATCTCCCTCTCTCTCTGCCCCTCCCCTACTTGCACTCTGTTTCAAAAATAAATGAAATGTTAAAAAAAATTAAAATTAAAAAAAAAAAAGACTCCAGGACTTTTTTCCATCAGGAAGGCTTTAGATTCTCTTAAGATGGGGAGGCAGCTGGTATTCGTAGCCTGTAATATTTGGGAGGCTCCTGTGGCTTATAAGGGCGACCAACTGACCAACCAGTTGAGGGTTCTTCCCTACATGAAAGGGACTATAGATGTTCCAGCCTGGGCTTCAGCCCCTCACACGAGTCCTTCTCTTTCAGGAAACCGTCAAATCCAGTAAAAACATCAGCACGGAGTGGATTCTCCCATGAATCCACTGTCCTCCGCGTCACCCACTGGTGATGTTCTGGAAAGACTTCCCTCCATATATAGGGGACGCTGATGCCTCCCTTCGCGGGCTCGCCATCCCTCCCCGGGCCTCCTTCCTTTCCCAAACAAGGTTAGGATTTATAACTTCTTTCAGGGCAACATCTGGCTCATTTCCATCAAGTTCTTGTTTTCTTTTTCTTTTTTTAATCCTTCGTCTAAGGTCATTTGATTTCAGTTCAGTTGCATCTCGCGCCCGCTCCCTCCACCCCCCACCCCTTCTTGTTCGTTTGGCCTTTGGAGATAGTGAAGCCGAGGCTTGAGGACTCACTACCCACAGCTGACAACTCGGGTTTAGAAGTGAAAGTGCTGGCTGGGACCCTCTTTCTTTCTTTTTTGGCCGCAGAGCCACAAGGCTGGGTCCCCAGCGAGCCGCCTGAGGACATCTTGTGGCACCGTATCTCCTCCCCCCCCCCTCCCTTACCAACCGCCGCGCTCTGTTGTCATTGCTGATTTTTTTTTTTTTTTTTTTGTAAGTTTTTGTTGCTTTTAGAAATTCGCTAGCTCTGTACTTTCTAGACTGGGCTTGCCAGCATGAAAGCAAAACCAGGGCAAGAAGAACAAAGCGGGAGAGGCTGGCAGAAAGCGAGGCCACACTTCGCGAGGCCACGGCAAGCTCCCTGGGCGGGAGGGGCGCCGGCCAAGCCTGAAGACGCCTCCGAGAACTTCTCATGGCCCAAGGGTTTAAAATACCCACACTTCCTGCGCTTCGGAGAGGGTATGCGCAGAATGTGAGTGAGTCACCAGTGGTGGTTTTCAAATGTGTCTGTCATGAGGAGGTGTCATCAAAAGCTCATCCTGTTCCAGATCTAATTTTTTCCACTCTCGGCTCTGCAGCCTATAAAGGCCGAATGCTGCAAGCCAGCGTTTGTGTTGGGCGCCGAAAGTGAAGGGCGAATTAATTGCACTGCAGCAAGTAAAAACCCGACTCTTAAGGAAGAAAGAAAGAAAGAAAGAAAGAAAAAAAAAAGACGTGTAAACAGTGTGGAGATTGAGTTTCAAAGCCCTTGTTTTCGAAAAGTTGAATTATATTTCAACTCAAGCCAAACTGTCAAAACATGGGGGGGGGGGGGTGATCTGCCTGCTTTGAAAGCGCATTAGCCTTCTTATGTAAAAGCCTATAATTGATATCCAAGCCGAAACTAGAGACGTGCAGAGAGAGGGGATGGCCTCTCCCCGCCGCCCAAACGGCACTTCCCTATCGACCACGTGCAGCTCTTCAGAGCTCGGGCGGCAAAGTGGGAAACTGGAGGGGAGAACAAAGGAAGCGCAAAATGCTCCGTGAACGGAGAGGGTTTAAAATATCAGGCCTGGTTTATGCAACGCGTGGGCCCAGTGCATTGTTGATGATCATTTACATAAGAGGAAACCCCGGGAGAGCTGCTCACCGTCCGAGCCGCAATGTTCTAGGAAGCAGCAGGCGTCACCTTCTTGCTCCTGAGAAGCGGGGATGTGCCTGCCCTGTCCCCCTGGGGCTCGGGCCCAGCCTGGGGCCTCTGGGAGAAGGCCACCGGTCCCAGCCAGGGGCCGGTTTTCAGGCTCCTCCTCTTCTTCCAGACTCCACTCGGTCACTTCCCCCAGAAAGGGACCCCTGGGTGGTGGAGGCTTTGCCCTCCTCATCTGAGCTCCTATTCCCGTCTCTCCTTTGGTGATCTTCTAGAACTTTCTGGTTGCCATGGCCGCGATTCTTGACCCTGTTCCTTTGACGTCTGAGAGTTCTCTATGTTCAGAAACCATTCTCGAGCAGAATCAGGTTTGAGCTGAGGGAAAATTCACGATGTCAGCCACATGACACATATTTGGCATGGGGCTAGAGTAGGCATCAAAGCAGACCATGACTGGGACAGCAATAGCAAAAGGGCTGGGAATTACTGGGCTAAAGTGCGAGTTCTTAGAGGTGGCCACTGTCCTTCCTCCTTTTATGGTCAGGCCTCTGGCCTCTGAGCAGACCAGGTTCACCCAGCAGGCCCTGCCCGGGACCGTCTCTGTCATTTCATTCTCCTTTTGGATGCTGATAGTTTAAAACAAGCCTAGGGGCTCCTGGGCGGCTCAGTTGGTTGAGCGTCCGGCTTCGGCTCACGTCACGATCTCCCGGTTTGTGGGTTTGAGCCCCGCGTCGGGCTCTGTGCTGACAGCTCGGAGCCTGCAGCCTGTTTCAGATTCTGTGTCTCCCTCTCTCTCGGCTCCTCCCCTGCTTGTGCTCTGTCTCTGTCTCTCTCTCTCTCTCCCAAAAATAGCTACATAAACATTAAAAAATTTTAAAAAAACAACAGCACAAGCTTAGGTATGTATGACGTGGATGCTTCTGTGATTAGAGCCCTGTCTTCTTCCATCCTGGTGACACACAGCCACTTTCTTCCTCCTGGTTTTCCTTCCTGATCTCCCCCAACTGTGAAGCATCCCCACGTAACCCACTGTTGGGTAGAGTGGACTTTTTGGTTTATGGTCTGGGACTCTCCGATGACCTCAGAAGAGAGTTGCCAGATAAAATACAGGACGCCCAGTTCAATGTGAATTTCAGATCACCAGTGAATCATTTTTAGTGCAAATATGCCCTAAATACCAGGTTAAGAAAAGTATGTCCCATGAAATATTTAGGCCATGCTTGCACTCAAAAATTATGTGTTGTTTGTCCGAAGTTCACGTTTAACGGGGCACCCCGTATTTTTGTTTGCCGAATCTGGCAGCTGGTCCAGAGCTCCGTGTGTCCTAAATGAACGTGGGCTCCGTCAGCTATGTGAGGGAGCAGATTCTAATCCGGATCAGAGCCTGACGGCAGAGTAGGGGGAGGGCTGCGTTTTCCACGTGAACCCCTAGTGAATAAAACCAACCGGGCCAGGGGCGCCTGGGTGGCGCAGTCGGTTAAGCGTCCGGCTTCAGCCAGGTCACGATCTCGCGGTCCGTGAGTTCGAGCCCCGCGTCGGGCTCTGGGCTGATGGCTCGGAGCCTGGAGCCTGTTTCCGATTCTGTGTCTCCCTCTCTCTCTGCCCCTCCCCCGTTCATGCTCTGTCTCTCTCTGTCCCAAAAATAAATAAACATTGAAAAAAAAAATTAAAAAAAAAAAAAAAAAACCAACCGGGCCAGATTTTCCATCGTTACTTCCTCCTTGGCCTTGTTCTATGTCTAGGGGTACACGGTCTACATCTCTGTCATAGCACAAGTCAAGCTTCCGTCCCTAAGAGCTGCTTCTGGCTGAGACCATGTCTGATAATCTGTGGGCCTGGCAGGTGCTCGATATGGGTAAGCAGAGCTGGTGGCTTGGGAAGGAGAAGGTCGTACCAGGCTCCCTAGGCCACGCCTGGATGGCAGAAGTCGTGTCTCTGACCACCTCCAAATGACTGGGAAGCCAGCAGAAGCCATCATGCAGCTCGCAGAATGACAGCTTTCTCCTTTCTTACTCCAGACGGTTTGGAGTCTTTAAAACATTGCTCTTGGGAGGCAGGAGGGGTGTGGGAAACTCGGAAACCAGTCGCCCGTGGAACACAGGGAAGGAGGGCCTCTAATTAAAAGCAGCTCCCAGAGCTATCTCAGCACCGGGGACCCAGCTGAGCAGGGATGGCCGCTCCTCTCACCGGCCGTTGCTGGGGGCAGGTGGCCTGGACAGACCCCGAGAAGGAGCACCTGGGGCTCCTCGAAGAAGAGAGTCTCCACACGACATCCTTACCCCTAGACTTCTAGTTCCTTCCTCCCCCCGCCCCTACCCAAAGCCGATGCTGGGCTCCGGGCTGGGTGCTCAGACAGAGCACACACAGCTTAGAGCTGCTCAGAGCCACCCTGTGTCTTTCATCGCAGAGAGAAAAGTCCTCTTTCAAGTTCTCCAAGAAATGCTCTCAGCAGAAGGCATTTACCGTTGAGCGCTGTTGTTGGACTATGTATTTCCAAGGCATTTACGCGATGGCGTACGTATTCGGACACAGCCGTGCTGTGTGACAGGTTGGCAGCATCGTATTTATTTCACAGATCCCAGAGGGGGCCCAGAGATGGTGATCGATTGGCCCCTGGTCACACAGCAAGTCGTCCTTTCATATCATATATGAGTGGTAGGTAGCATTGCAATGTTAGAGAGAGGAAAACGGAAAAGATATCACTCTTGGCAAAATGGGCCAGAAGGCAGGGACCTCTTGAGCCAACAGGAATACAGCGGGGAGAGGGGCAGGGTGGCAGCATGCCAGGGGGGAATAACACCAAGAGGAGAGAGTGACTTTGCTGGGCAGGGGGCCGCTGGCGTGTGTGGTCAGTCACAGCACTATGGTCACAGGCCAGAGCGAGGGTGTCTGGTGCTGAAGTTGAGCCTCTGGGTCATGGCTCTAAGACATCAGGCCAGCGGTTGTGGTCAGAGGGCCGGCTGACCTGCGGCCACGTGGTATGGACAGAGGGGAGGTCGGGAGGCCTGAGCCCAGCGTTGCCTCTGACGTTCGCAAAACTGGACAGGTCACCTCACCTCTCGGGGCCCTCCGCTGGGTGTCTTAATCTGAAACCGATGAGGGGGACTGGGTTTGACCACTTCTACGATCTCTTCCTGAGAGCTCTCTCTAAGAGTTCCGGAATTTGCTATGAAGCCCCAGGCCCCCTGCCTTGACTCAACAGTGGAGCTGATCGTGCAATCGCTCTGCTGATATTTACCGAACAGCGACTACGTGCTGAGCTCAGTCCATTGACAGAGGCTGTAGAAAACGAGCTCCAGAAAGTGTTCTTTGGGGCTGAGTTCTCGCTGCCCCCTGCACACTTGTTCGCCATCTCTTCTGCTCCCCGGGGGAGCCCAGAGGGATTTCTAGGTAGTTGCAGACACGAAGCCTCGGCAAGTTCTGACTTTGATCTTAGCAAAGTTGCATTCAGTAGTTCTGGTGTGCTTAGCTCCTCCCGAGGGCGTGGGAACCAGCTTTCAAACAGATGAGAGTAAGCAGCACCCTGTTGAAGAGATTTTTCCAAAGCCTGGGGCCAGCGACTTGGGGCAACCCCGGAAGGACAGGCTCCCCCACCAGACCATCAGGGTGCTGCTGAGGGCTAAAGAGTGCACGTAGTGCCCAGAAGAGCCCCTGACAAAGGGGATTGCCCGGGAAAGCTGGTGGTGATCAGGAAAGTGCAGGTGAAATACGCTTTCCCGTGACGGTATCTGATGCAAGAGAGCCAGAGGAGGACGTAGCCCTTTAGGGAAAAGGCACAGATTAGACCCGGGGGCAGGGGACAGGAGCAGGGGAGGAAGGGAGGCCAGTGATGATGGTGAGGCTGGGGACTCTTGCTTCCTTATTTGGTGCATTAAAATACTAGATCATGACTCAATTCCTCATGGTTAGAAGAAGAGATAGATGCTTAGGGGACTTGGCCTCCCATTAGCCTGGAGAGTCCCAGCCCTACTCTTGTGCTGGTGTCACTGGACGTACCACCACCCCCCCCCCCTTCCATTCTCAAGAGCACACTTGTTTGAACAATGCGTTATACGATCACCCTTGGCGAGCTGAACCAGATGATCACTTGGAAAGCTCAAGTGACTCAAATAGGGCAGATGTGGTTCTGGAAGAATGACACCCAAATTTCACTTCATGACCAAGCACTGGCCCCTTTCAATGCAACTATCTCTTTCCAAGATGATCCAGGTGTTTCTCAGTAAGGACTATTTGTCCTCAGAGTTTTACCCCTTCCCAATGCCAGGTTTACATTAAAGTTCTGGCCCTCAGGACAAAGATTTTTTCGCACCCCAAACAACCAGGTAGCACTTTGGAGGCTGTGTTTGATTCTATCACAGGGGTCTAGACGCCGACCCCTCGCCCCTGCCTAAGCATTCATTCTCTCCATTCCGTATCTTGAAAACTTAACGCTGTAAATGTGAAGAATGCCTTTTATTAAGAGAGTTCTGTACAGAGCTGTCCCAGGATAATCACACTCAAGAGGCCAGGGGGGCCCTTGGGAGGTGGTCCGACCTGGTGGAGAAGCCATGGTCCCCAGAGTTCCAGCCCCCGCTCCACCTGCTCATGGATGGGTTTCTCATGAGTCAAATGGGTATAAAGTTAGTGAGAGGACGAAACAAAGAAAAGAATTACTAAGGGTAAAACTTAAGATACGACAATAGGTTAGTTAGTGGTGAAGCTGTCTGTGGTCCTGAGGCCTTCCTAAAGCACTTAGTCACCTAAGGGTGCCCTCCCCACTCTGCTGACAGGGCTGGCTGGCTCTGACCCCACAAGTTAAGGGCTACAAGGCACAGACCCCTGGAATCCCAAAGCACTGACTGAATCCGCCCTCGTGTCTCAGCAGTGGATTTTGATACTTTCTCCTTTCCTTGTGTCCACAGACCTGAACTGGCCTGGAGACAAATATGTGCCAATGTACGTCCCAATGGGAAGGGCTTTTGTCGCTCTGGGTTGTAAGTTCAGTGACCTGCACTCTTCCATGCCCTAGGGATACAGCAACCATCCAAGCCCTCCCTGCCCTCATGGAGCTTATGCTCTAGAAGGAGGGGTAGACAACCAGCAGGTAAACAATCAGATCCTGTAAGGCCAGGTAGAACTGAGTGTGTGAGCAGAAGTGAAGCAGAATCAACAAATGGGGATGAGCTTCTGTCTTAGGGTCATTGGATGAGCCCTCTAGATGGGGTGGCATCTGGAATTTGCTGGCATTTAATGTGATGAATTGTGAGAAGCACCTTGCAGGGTAATGGACTCAAGGCAGGACCCAATGGCTGTTTGAGGAAGAGCCAAGGCCAGTGGGGCCAGATGTGCAAAAGGATTAGGATGGGAGGCCATGGGATGGGTTGTCTCCTCATGGTAATGACTTAGGGTTTTTGTGGTCTCTAATTATGACCAGAAGCCATTGGAAGTTTTGATTGGAGGAGTGAAGTCCTATGATTGACGTTTTGAATGACTGCCTTTAGCCGCCGTATGAGAACTAGGTGGTAGGGATGCCTGGGTGGCTCAGCCAGTTAAGTGTCCAACTCTTGATTTCAGCTCAGGTCATGATCTCCAGGTTCACAAGAACAAGCCCTATGTCGGGCTCCGTGCTAACAATGCGGAGCCTGCTTGGGATTCTCTCTCTCTTTCTGCCCCTCCCTCACTGGTACACGCTCTCTCTCTCTCTATCTCTCTCTCAAAATAAATAAATAAACTTAAAAAAAACTAGGTGATAGAAGGACAAAAATGGAGACATTTTAGAAGATTCTTGCAACGGTCAGAGTAAAAGGTAATGGTGCGTGGGGTGCAGTGATGGCAGGGGGGGTGGCGAGAAGGGATTTGGTTTTGGTTGTATTTCAAGGGTTGAGCTTATAGGATTTGCTGATGGGTTAGATGTGGAGAGTGAGAGAAAGAGGGAACCACCGGTGATGTCAAGGGTTTTAGCTTTGGCTGTGTGGTGAGTCCATCTGTGGAAGTAGGGAACATCGGGGAAAATCAAGACTTTGGTTTTGGGTATCTTGACTTTGAGATGCTAACTAGACACCCAAGTGGGGATGTTGAGTAGCAGTTGTATATATTTTTGAGTATCGGCTGTGTGATATTAAAAATATTCGATGGGGCGCCTGGGTGGCTCAGTCGGTTAAGCGTCCGACTTCAGCCAGGTCACGATCTCGCGGTCCGTGAGTTCGAGCCCCGCGTCAGGCTCTGGGCTGATGGCTCGGAGCCTGGAGCCTGCTTCCAATTCTGTGTCTCCCTCTCTCTGCCCCTCCCCCGTTCATGCTCTGTCTCTCTCTGTCTCAAAAATAAATAAACGTTAAAAAAAATAAATAAATAAAAAATAAAAATATTCGACAGTTCCTCAAAAAGTTAAACATAGGGGCGCCTGGGTGGCGCAGTCGGTTAAGCGTCCGACTTCAGCCAGGTCACGATCTCTCATTCCGTGAGTTCGAGCCCCGCGTCGGGCTCTGGGCTGATGGCTCAGAGCCTGGAGCCTGTTTCCGATTCTGAGTCTCCCTCTCTCTCTGCCCCTCCCCCGTTCATGCTCTGTCTCTCTCTGTCCCAAAAATAAATAAAAACGTTGAAAAAAAAAAAAATTAAAAAAAAAAAAAAGTTAAACATAGAATTACCATATGATCCAACCATTCTGCTTCTGGGCATATACCCTCAAAAAATTGAAAACAGGGACTCAAACAGATGTTTGTACAGCCATATTCATAGCAGCACGACTCACAAATGCCACGGGGTGGAAAAAACCCAAGTGCCCATCGACATGAACGGATCAACAAAATGTGGTAAATATACGTAATGGGATATTATTCAGTCTTAAGAAGGAAGGAGATTCCAATACGGATTACAACATGGCAGAATCTTGAAGACATTATGCTAAGTGAAATAAGCCAATCTCAAGAGGACAAATATTGTGTGAGTCCACTTATATGAGGGACCTAGAAGAGGCAAATACACAGAGACAGAGAGTACAATGGTGGCCACCAGGGCCTGGGGAAGGGAGGAATGGGGAGTTAGTGTTTCATGGATAGAGTCTCAGTTTGGGAAGGTGGAAAAGTTCCAGAGAAACATGGTATTGGGGGTGTGCCCACGAGTGTGAATGTACATAATGGCACCCAATGTACAGTTAACCATGGCTAAAATGGTAAATTTTATGTTCTGTACATTTTACACAATAAAAAAGAATTCTCTGTGGACAGGAGTCCCAGCCAGTCAGAATGGGTGTAGAAGAGGCCCATCTGTAGCGGTGTCCCGCCAACACGAGCCCTGGTTCAGGCGTATATTGTTGAATGAGGAAGTCCAGGCCCCTGGGCCAACGTGGTATTAAAACCAGGGCCCTGGTCAGATCCCACCTGGGAACGGGGGGGGGGGGGGGGGGAGGTGGGCAAAAGGTAAGGGAGACCCTCCAACCTGTCCATGACCAACGCTCAAGAACAGGAAGCTCTAAAGCTCTGGATGCCAAATTGGACTTGCCACTCTCCTCCAAAGGAACGCACCCACGACGAAGTGCATGGATTTCCACACCGTGTGCTGCTCCTTCTGCTAAATGCACGAACATTCTTCCTTCCCCCTGCGTCCATCCATGCCCTCTTTGAACCATCCTTCCGCCTTGCGCTCTGCACATTTAATTGCCAACACACGTAGCTGCTGCACACACTTAGTTTCTCTCCACTGGGTTTCCTCCATGCTGTTCCCAAGTCTTCTGTCCTCCAGAGGCTTTTTACTTCTTGCCCAAAAGAAGTCACAGCCTCCTCTCGCCTCCTAGACTAAGAAGGCTGGCAGAAATGGCACTCAGAGGAAGTGAGGGCAGGGCAGGATCGAGCTTCCCGAGAGTCAGCACCCCAGGAGGACCGGGAGGGGGTATGGAACGCAGTTCCAGAGATCAACACAGATCTTTTGGGATTTGGTTCTTTCCACACAGGTAAAGCTGGGGTGAGGACAGATTCGCGCGGCGAGAAGGGCTCATGTCACATCTAATGGCGAACAAGGTCAGGGCTGGAAGAGGAGTCAGCATCACCTCAGGGCTGGCCAGTCAGTGTGTGTCTCTGTTGAATGTCCCGCTGTTCCTGTCCCAAAGAATTCTAAAATGCAGCACATAGCAGTTGATGCTTCCAAGCCGGCCTCTCTGCCTCCCGTCCACCCATCCCAGACCCAGGCTCGAGAGGGACAGTCCCTGGCTTGGGTGTGCAAGTCTGCGAAACCTCTTGCTGAACAGTTGACGTGAAGATGTCTTACCCCCACATTTGCCACCTCTGTGATTTGCACTTGGCCTGCCTTTGAGATCTGCCTCCTCTGCCTCATTTCTTGCCCACAGCTGTTCTGCCAAACGAGCTTTTCCCTGCTCGACACACAGTCCTGAGCTTTCCAGGTCTTCGCCCGAGCTCCGCCTTGCAGCGGGAATACTTGATTTCCCTCATCCCCTGTATCAACTGTTACCAAGTCCTATTTGCAGAGATGGGTTTACCATAAGGTTAACAAGGTTGAAGCGTCAGGATCCCTAACGTGCATCAGCCCCTACCGTGGACCTGGAGGCGCCATGGCAATCAGTGTGTTTTATACAGTTTGCAAAAGCAAGGTGGGTAGGTTAAGATGTTTGTATTTTTCCACCCTACCTTTGCCTCCATGTGTTTCGCCAGTTTGTTATGGTGTTGAAGTGGTTTTGAGCATTTTGGGGATCTGGCTAAGGGGAAATTGAGTTGGGGAGACACGCAATTTGGATTTAGTAGGATATTTATGCCATTTGCAGTCTCCTCAGCATACGTTAAGGTATTACTCACTGTTCTGGTGTAGAAGTGGCTCCCACGGATACCCCTCCATCCCCCATGCTGGCTCGTGTGGCACTGCCTGGGTGTGTATCACAGAATACATAGATCCTGAGACACCAGCAGCCAGAACCAGATCAACAGGAACGCAGAAGCAGAATTTGCAACGTGTGGGGCCAGCATCTGGGCTGTGGAGAGTTCCTTCAGCTGACAGATGTATACAATCATGCAGAGAAAATTCTGTTTTCACTGACACCTAGTCAAAAGGAAAGTTCTCTCCTGTCAGGAATACACCTAGCATTGCAGCAAATACCAATTAGAAATGCACAGAGTTGGGGCGCCTGGGTGGCTCAGTCGGTTAAGAGGCCGACTCCGGCTCAGGTCACGATCTCGCGGTCCGTGAGTTCGAGCCCCGCGTCGGGCTCTGTGCTGACGGCTCAGAGCCTGGAGCCTGTTTCCGATTCTGTGTCTTCCTCTCTCTCTGACCCTCCCGTGTTCATGCTCTGTCTCTCTCTGCCTCAAAAATAAAGAAACGTTGAAATAAAAAAATTAAAAAAAAAATGCACAGAGCTGACTTATGGACACAAAGGGGCCACCAGAGAGCCTGTGGCTGATTGGCACATGGGCGGCTATGGAGCCCTTCACAGGATGTTAGTTGTGGGGTGGGGGTGTGGGAGTGGGGGTCTCTGTTAGTTTAATACTTACATAACACATATGCTCTATGTTTTGTATACATGTATTGTATATATATGTATGTGTGTGAGCTACATAACATATACACATATATTTTCCATGGGTCTAGATTAGGAGATCTGTATGATGTCTGTATTACAGATTTTATCCCACGACCGTGAAGAAGTCAAGGGAAACCCGATGGCTTGGTGGTGACAGGAGTCGATGAACGTGGGATTCTCCGTTCAATCCATTGACAAGCAGGGCTTCCCATGTCCTTATCCCCGTACGGTTTCCAGGGACAGTCTGATCTGTCCCCGGTGTCAGGAAGGGGCTGACGAATGAGGGTGACACGGACTCGTTCTCACCGACCGCCCCAGGCAACAGCCCTTTGCCTGCTCTGGGGAGGTCAGGTGAGCAGGGAGAGTTGGAATAACAGAACGGACTAGGGCTCTAGTCGCATGGGGTCAGAGGACCGGGGACACGCCGAAGGGAGCAAGCAGCACCCCAGTGCGCATTGACCCGAAGGCGGATCCGTTGACGCGTCAGGAGCATCTCGTCCACCTGGCAGGCCAACGGTGAGTCAGGAAGCCACAGGAAATGGGGAGGGGCGCACAGGCAGGGACACAATCAAGCCTGAGTTCCAGAATCCCCAGCCTCTTCAAGCAGGTAGAAGCCTAGAATGATTTGAGCTTTTGAAAACTGTAAATCTGCCTGAGTGTTGGCTTGGCTGAAAGGTTGGAAAATTCGGCTAAAATTCAAATAAGAAGCATGGCATTGGAGTCATGAGTATAGTTTTTATTTAAATTACGCTCCCAGGTCTCTGTGAAGTCAATCCAAAACATAATTAATGCTGGTTTTTTATTTTATTTGCTTTTGCTCCAGAGGATAGGTTTTGGCTGTAAGGGGACACAGACCCTCCCCGACGTGCACCTGGGAGCACACACGTGTACAATAAATACACACCCATTTGCCACCAGAAGTAAGGGGGGAAGATGAGAAATGTCCCCAAGTTGGCGGTAACTGTCAGGTGAGGTAGTGGGCGACTGAGGTCCACGTGTCAGAAGCCGCTGAGCCCCAGGGAGGAAGAGGGAGTTTGCTCGCGGGGGTGGTTGTGCTTTTTATAAACTTCTTAAGGGCAGCGGCCTGTCTACACTGCTCTGTCTAGCCCTGGGCAAAGAGCTGGGCCGTGACTGCGCTTCTGTTTATACTAAACGCGTCCGGGCCTCCACTGGACTCAGGGTGGAACCTCAGGAAGGGGGGACCCAGAGACCTCATGACCCTGGAATACCATCTCCGGTCATAGCATCCTGGACCGTCCCTCCCTGGGTCTGGGATCCCTAATCTGAGCCTCGACAGCCTTCTTCTCTTAGCTCTGGCTTTGTCCTAGGTGAACTTCTATACCTCACCCTCGGTAAATCAGAACCAGAGGTGGGTCACCCAGCGCCCCCATCCCACAGCCTGCCTCCTAAGCCATCCGCCATCCAGGCAAAAGCGGAAGGGGCACAGGGGACACTCTAGAACCCAGACCCGTGGTTAGACGTGCGAGGGTTTTCTCACCTCCCCCCCCCCCCCCCCCGCCGGATCCGTTTTCAGGGCTCAAGAGAAGACAGTAGGCAGTTGACATAGGGGGTCCTTCTCAGACGTTGCCGTATATTTGGCCCTTGCGCATTTTTCCCTAAGCTTTTAAAAATGAAAATCGTAGCTTTCAGCTCTGATGGGCTGGGGAGCGGCCATCCCGCCTCTCCATGCTGGGAAGTCGGCTTCTCTGGGCGCTTCCCCGGGGCTGACTGTGTTCCCAGGGAGAGCAAGGGTGCCCCGGGTCCCCTTCTGACTGGGACCAGAGGCTTTCAGGCTTTTCCTGGCTACGGAGCTCTTTCTACCATGAAAGCCCATGAGGAACCCCAATACCTAAAGCAGATGGGCTCCATGGGCTCCCTAAGTAGCCCCGTGGAACCCCAGGGCTCCGTGGAATATGGTTTGCAAAACAACACTCAGAGCCTGCTGTTGGGAGCTCCCCCACGCCGGGGGAACAGGCCTGCAAACTCTGTCTATCCCCAGCAAGAATCAACCTGCAATTCCAGAAATTCCTAGCATTCTGAAAAACCAAACAAAACCCGCACCCCACATTCAGAGCCCTTCTCCCCGGGCCACCTTCCCACCAGCCAGAATCCCCCCAACTTGGGCACCCAAAAGTCCCCCGCTGAGCTCCTTCTGCTCCTGGTGGTTGACGTGACAAGTCCCCTTCTCCGGGGTCCCCTTGTCTTCCAGAAGACAGCCAAGCACCGCGTGGCCCGTCTTTGGGACGCAGAACTGCCCGCCACCCCGCGAGGAGGCTGCGAGGTGCCAGGGGGAGAGGCGCCGGGGGCCCGCTCGCCTCCCAGGGATGCGGCTGGGATGAGGGAGAAGCCGTACCATGCAGCCTGGACAAAAGTTTTCCAGAAATGGAGACTCTGGTACCTTTGAGGCAGCTCGTTGCATCGCCGATGTGCTTCATCGTCTTTCCCAGCAGCGCCTGAGGAACGCGGGGCCTCGGAGGTTACCTTCCGATGCAGAGTCTGAAATTATTTCAGAATAGTTGAAAATTCTTAACCTGTCTGCAGCATGGGCTGCTCCGTCAGCAGCTAGACCCAGAGTTTAACGGCCGGGTAGCAAGATTCAAAACTGACACGAGGAAGGGGCATGGTTAATCCGCACCCCCCCCACCCCCCGACCATGACTCACAACATGGCAGAAGTGATTGGAGGGTCCAGGGGGTCGAAAATTGCCATCGTGGTCCGCTGCCCAGAGAAGGAAAGGAAAATAGTGAAGTGGAGAGAGGAGGTAAGAGCAAGAGAAGTGTGCTCACATTTTCTGATCACCTGCTCCGTGCCAGGCACATTGCACTTAATTTTTTTGTGCTATATTTATTTTTTATTTTTATTAAAAAAAATTTTTTTTAATGTTGTTTATCTGTTTTTGAGATAGTGCGAGAGCACGAGCAGAGGAGGGGCAGAGAGAGAGGGGGACACGGAATCCGAAGCAGGCTCCAGGCTCCCACCCGTCAGCAAAGAGCCCGACGCAGGACCCGAACCCATGAACCGCGAGATCGTGACCTGAGCCGAAGTTGGACGCTTAACTGACTGAGCCACCCAGGCGCCCCTGTACTATATTTAATTCGTACAACCACTCGGCAGTGTAGGAATCGTTCTGCTCATTTGACGAACTGAATGAAGAAACAAATGCAGCCTGGTACGGTTTGTCAAGGTCACACAGCTGAGCTGGCTGCGTCCTTCAGTAGTGGCGAAGGGGAGGGGCGTGAAGAGGCCGACAGGAACAGCGGCAGGGAGAGAAGGTGGCCGGAAGCTTCCGCTGGAAACATTTCAGAGGGGCAGTTGTGCTCGAGTCTGAGGGCAGTCCTCAAATCCACAGCCCTTCTAGAAAGGAAGGTTGCGTGGGGACGCCTGCTCGCGGCCGGGCTACGTGTGAGCGGCCGAGTGTGAGGGGTTTTGGGGTTTTTTGAGCCTTCACTGATGTGCTCCAGGCTTTTCTGCTACTGGCGTCTGGGACTGAATGCAAGAAAGATTTGGAACCTTCCAGAAAATGAGGTTGTGTGCAATGGAGAGGGTACCGGCAGAAGCTGTCCGATCAGACAGACTCAGTGAGGTCCTGGCTCTGCTGCTGACTGTGTGTGACTTTGGGCAAGTTACTGAACCCCTAGCTTCAGTTTCCTCAACCGTGACGTGGGGATAATAACAGTATCTCCCTCACAGGGCTGTTTTAAGGACAAAATGAGGTAATGTATGTAAAACACTTAGCACCAAATCTGGCATATATTAGATGCTCAGTGTCCATTGGCTTTTATTATTTTTAGTATGTCCCAGTTAAACAGCCATGATCTAAGATGCGTCACATCGATAGAAGTTTCTAGAAAAGCAGCTCCGGTTTGTGGGCTTTTTTTTTTTTTTTTGTCAGATGTGTGCCCTGTCCTTGGCCAGTCTCCATGTAAAATTTATGGGGGTGGTGGTAGGGGAAGAACTCGTCTGGGGGAACCAGGAAGGCGGGATCCAAGAGGAAACAGTTACTTAAGTGGCACCATGTGAAAATACCGGGGGCGCGGTTAGATTGTAGACGACCGCTCTCAGAACTCTGCTTTTCATATGAGAGGGTTTTACCTTCGGGCCCAAGATGGTGCCTCAGATTCGATCGAGATACATTTGTTCGGAGTCTCAAAGTCTTTGGGGGCTTCCAAAGGGTCTGGGAGGAGTAATCCCTTAAGCCATTGTCCCTTGCATCAGATAACTGACATATTGGGGGGGGGTGCCGGTCCTACGAAACATTTCACCGGTCCTGGGGCGGGGGGAGGGGGTGCGGGCGGGAAGAGGTTGAGAGAGTGTGGTGAGCGGCACAAGCTGATTCATAGGAGCAACTGCCCTTTTGGCAGCTTTCCCTGGAGTTGGTCAGTGATGGGTCTCCAGCGCCTCTGCGGCCCTCAGTCCGTGCACAGCAGACTCCTCGGTGGCTCCTCGCTCTGGTTCAGATGCAGAGAAATCAGTCCCTACCCCGTGGCTTTCAGGTAGAGGGAGAAAGTGTGCATGGTCGGAAGGATGGGAAATGGAGGGCCCGCCATGTTTACCCCTAACCCCCCTCCCAGGCTGTAAGCAGCGAGCCCAGGCTTCTAAATGGGAGCTCTTGGTTTCGGTGATGGAAGCCCCTGCCCCTTGCACACGTGCGTGCTCGCACACCCTGTTCTCTCTCTCTCTCTCTCTCTCTCTCACACACACACACACACATACACACAACTGCATGGAGCATCGACCAGGGACAGGTGTAGAGAACCGATGCCCAGACTCCCCTGCGGGTCCCCACCCAGCTGTCCCTCGTGAAGCCCCATCTACCCGGATCACATGCTTGAGAAGGAAGCTGACGGGTCAGCCATAGTTTAGGCAGCAAGTGTCACGGGAAGCACTGGGAAAGGAGGGCGTCCAGCAGAAACTGAGGCATGGATGGCGAGGTGAGGCTCCAGGGAGCCCCCCTCCTGGGCGTGGTGGCCCTTCTCCATCCCTGGAGTTTAGTCCCCTGGGTGGGTAGCGGGGTCTGGGCTGCTCTCACAACATGGCAGCGGGGGAAGCAAAGTGGGTTCCAAGGTGGACCTGAGGGCTTTTTGTCTCTCCTCCGCTCAGATGGAAGCTGCTACTGCACCTCTTTCTTGCCTTCTTCTCCCTTCGCTTGTGTCATTTTCCTTGGTCTTGGCGGGAAGATTAGGAGGGGACTTGCCGGGGACATCCAAGCTCACCCTCTTCCTAACCAAGCTCTGCCCCATTCTGTAGCTCACTCACGTGTTGCAGTGGCGTTTTCTTACGTAAGCGCCCCGATCTGCAAACGCTCTGGGTACCCTGGACACACACGGGGCTATATTAAGGCTCCGTGACTCCTGGAGTGTTTGAGACGTCAGCTTTTCCGGAGCGTCTTTAGACCCACCCTTCCTTTTTTGACCCTCGTCCTCAAATGTCCTACCTCCAGCAACTGGGGTGCCTATCCTTTTTGCCAAGAGGCATCTCAAAGCCCAAAGAACGCGTAGATTTGTGAAGTGACTGTGAGCAGTGTCCGTGACTGTCCTGCCATCAGATTTGCAGAAGTTAAGCAGATAAAGGGAGACGACTCCTCCCTTCTATTAAAAATAAATAAGATTTTAAACTTCTATTTAAGAGAGCTTCCCTCTCTTCTCTGAAAATAAATGTACAATTGTCTTGAAAACCCTCCAAGCCGAAAATACACAGTGCTGATGTTCCCACGCCATTAGGCTCCTTCCCAGAAGCAGGATCCCTAACCTGGAATCAGCATCCCTTTGAAATGACGTCAGCGTCTGTGAGCTGGCCGTGTGCATTTTGCAGGGAGGGGTCCACTGCTTTCATGTGAATGTCAGAGGGGTTCTTGACGCGACGGAGAATAAGCGCCACTGCCCTGGGGCATCTGTGATCCCTGTCTTTTAGCCACATGGACAGTTCACCCCCAAAGTTCTTTCTCTGCAGCCCCCCCCCCCAGACCCAGCCTCCCTCCCTGCTTGTCTAAGCGATGCTGGCTCCCCCCATCTCTTACCGGGAGGCATCATGCTACTCCCTTGCTCCCAGCCTCTCTCTCTCTCTCTCACCCGCAGTCTGTTCTTCGTGAGGCTGCCAGAACATTGGTCCTCGGGCGCCCAGGGCTGTGGCAATTTCTCAGCCTCTGACGCTGACTGTGATGTTTGCGGCAGGACCCGCCCTCACCAGCAACCCCAGCTTACCATCCGCTCCCCCGCCCCCCCCGCCAGACTTCTGAATGGACTGCCCTGGATGTTCATCCTGGTTCTGCCCCTCCACAGCTGTGTGACCTTTGCCAGGTTACTGAACCTCTCTGGGCCTCGATTGCCTCATCTAAAAATGGGGATGACGTGTCTCTAGCACCCTGTGTTTGATGCGGATCAGATGGGGTATTACATGTAACAGACCGCGCTGACTAGATTACTGCATCGAGGCTTTCCCCCTCTGCTACGCTTTGCAGAGTGGCCTCTCCGTAAGTGCCTTTGCCTGACGATTTCTCACAACTCAAAGTCACCTCTGAGGTCTGCAGCTGGTGGTGCAAGCTTGAGGATCTGGGGTGAACGCTGTCAGGATTGTGTCCTCAGAAGGCATAGGAAGTGACAAGGGCAGAGGAGGGGTAGCATTTCAAAGGCAGGGTGGGGCCTAGGGGTCGTTTAGGAGACACTGTCTGGGGTGGGCGTCCAGCCTGGCCAGCGTCATCCCAACGGGCTTGATCTGGACCCCAGAGGGAAGCCCTGAGAAGGGTCTAGAAAGCAGGCAGCTGTTCTTTCATATTAATGTCCGGACCCCTGAGCAGCCTTTTGTCACGGGGTCGCTGGGGGTAAGAATCGTCCCAGACTGTGTCCAGACTGTGCTCAGGTAAATGACCCGAGACCCCCTGATCTCCTCGCTCTCCCCAAGTCCCTCTGCCTCCCTCTGCTTGGCATTTTTATTCCCGGTTCAGACCAGAAATAGAGATTGTGTTTGCCAGTTGATTTGTGAAAATCACAGAACCATTATCTCCCACAGAGGAACTTCTTAAGACACGAGTCATTTTTTTTTTTCCCTATAAATTGTCGGTTGACAACTCTTTGTGTGTCTGTAAAATGCTGTGAGCTCCTGAGAAGAAAGGTGTTATCGAAACACAAGGTATTATTATTTTTGCCATTATCATTATTTATTAACACAGGGCTCCTAAAACGGCAATAAGTGTGGAAAGCAATTATTTTGTTTGCTTTGGCTCTATCTGGGTCTTGTGACAGCAAGGTGTGATGTCTAAAAAACCAAGTCACGGAGTAAAAAATACTCCGTGTTAGTATGCCTCCTGCCATCTGTAGCCTTCACATGCATTAATTCATTAATTCCCCAGGGTCAGAAAGACATGAACACTGCTGTTCCCAGTTTCAAAGACAGGGGGACATTGGCCAACCTTGGAGTTACCAGAAGCAAGATCCCTACCCTGCAGGACTATCTGAAACCTTTGGGATGTGCTGGAAATATCCTTTCTGGAGGCACAAGAGGACCCCGGAAAGCCGACACCCTTTGCCGACCAGCAGCTGTAGGAACAGCAGGAAGGACCGTGTCCCTTCCGACCCCTTCCGACCCCTTCCGTGAGAAGGACCTCCTTCTTCACCCCCCTCCACACAGTGGCAACACGTGGTGTCCCTGGTCGCTCAGATGGTCCCACGTGGCCAGGCTGATTATATCACATGGAAACATGCCAGAACTAAACAAGATAACAACGGTCCCAATGAACTCAACAGATGCCCGTCTTGTACGTTGTGAGAAAGCGCATGCCTCTCGTGGTTGGGTTTGGAGTTCTTGGGCAATCTTGGATCTTCGTGTGGACACCATTCCCCCTCCCCAGTCCTGGCAGAATGTGTGATGAGCAGGCCCCCACATCCATCCATTCATACGCAGCGGTATGATAAGGAAACGTGATGTGCTGCCCAGGCTCTGGGTTGGGAGTCGTGTAAACCTTGGTTCCAAACCCTGAACTCACTTCTGGGGCGCCCGGGGGGGGCTCAGTCAGTTAAGCATCAGACTCTTGGTTTCGGCTCAGGTCACGATCTCACAGTTTCGTGGGTTCGGGACCCACGCTGGGCAGAGCCTGCTTGGGATTCTCTGTCTCCCTCTCTCTGACCCTTCCTCACTTGTGCGGTCTCTCTCTCTCTCTCTCTCTCTCTTTCAAAAATAGATAAAAATAAACTTAAAAATTAAACCCTAACTCACCTCTTGCTAGCTATGTGATTTGGGGCAAAGTATTTTCCAAGCCCATTGGCAGGATGGGACCAGTAATATCTTCCCTGTGAAGTTGTTTGTGAAAATTATTGTTAATGTGTACGTAGCACCAGCCACAGGAGAGCAGGTGGCCGGAGAGGAGCCTCCTACTGACGGACAAGAGCTGACCGTGTGTTCAGCGATGCCATGTTGGAGGCTTGAAATTGGCCACGGCAAGAGTATTTCCTCCGTGGGAATTAGCAAATGCTGCAAAATAGGGCTTTTGTTTTGTTTTGTTTTCTCTCCCCAAGACCTTATTTGTCCGCACACTACTGCATAGTAGACACTCAATAAATGTAGCTATTATTAGCAAACTCAGGGAAAACCTATGTTGATTCAAAACGTAGAAATAGAATACATCCATTATATGGAACACAAAATCACTGCTTGTTGTACAAGAAAAGTGATATCACATCTGCCCCCAAATTGATCACCCAGAAAGATGAATGCATAGCCTCTTTGGGTCCATGGAGCTTGTCGGCGAGATCTATTGCTTTTGCTTATTGAACTTGGGAGCATATTTTGTGTTGCTTCTAGTAACTCTGGTAATCATTTGGCTTATAAGAATGTGCTGGCTAAAACCCAAGCTGACGGAAAAAAAGAGAGAGAGAGAGAGAGAGAGAGTTTTGGCAGCAGTTTTCTCTATTTCCATGAAGAAGCAGCTTGTCAACCAACAAACATCCAACACTGTGCTTGATTCTACCGCTGATGCAGGAAATTGGCAGAATGATTCTCGACTTCATGAAGTTCATAGCCTACAAGGGATAGCGCGGCAGAAGGCATGATCTCACGGTTCATGGGTTCGAGCCCCGCGTCAAACTTGCTGCTGTCAGCGTGGAGCTCGCTTCGGGTTGATTCTCTGTCTCCATCTCTCTGCCCTTCCCCTGTTTGCTCTCTCTCTCTCTCTCTCTCTCTCTCTCTCTCTCCAGCGCTCTCTCTCTCTCTCAAAAATAAAAATAAATCCTGAAAAACTAAATAAATGTCATTTGCAAATATACTATATGCTACAATTTCCTTCCACACATAGGAAACTCAGGCACAGAGAACTGAATCAAGTTTTTTCAGGCTACATGTCTAGTAAGAAGCCAAGCTGAGATCGGAACTCAGATTGTAGATCCCAGTAGGTCTGGGAACTCAGATTGTAGATCCCAGTAGGTCTGGGAACTCAGATTGTAGATCCCTTCTCAGTAATAATTAGGGAAGAAGAGATGATGGTATTATATGCTGAAATGAAAACGGACTAAATTCTGTATAGAGATAATTAGACAATGGACGAATTAGAGGCTAATGACGTGATCCCGGACAATAAATCCAGGAAGCATGGAATGATTAAAAGGAGGCAGGACTCTCCCTGGGAATAACTACTGTTGGGGGGGCCCCACAGAAAAATGGCATTTTCTTCCTGCATCTTGACAAATAGTTACACGTTTTTGTGATATTTCGCTCAACCACGAATACAACCGGGTCTCCATATCTTTGTCCCAAATGCGGCAAGCCGTTGGATCTCACCAATATGACCAGCAGGAGGTGGGAATGCAGAATGGTGGTGGAGAAGACGTCTCCCTCTGTCCCTGGACAAATCCCAAAACATCAGGGCAAAGTCAGTTCAACCCAATTTTTTGATATTACAACCCAATTTTTTGGGTATCATTTTTTTTATTGATATGTTTCTTATCCCACAAATCTCTCTTGGCTTTTTCTCCTTCTTCCTCACCTTCCTTCTTGGTCTACTTAAAACAACAACAACAATAACAACAACACGTCGATGGGCTTTTTTGGCTATTGCCGACCCAAACGCGACTCCAAATAATAAATATTGGAGCAAAGATGGGGCCACCATTGCGTAGCTGGGGGGAAGCAATACTTCATTTCATACACCATTTACCACCGCGCGAGGCAGCAATCCCACAAAGCCAAGGAAGATTTAGAAAGTTAAGAAAGGAGGGGGAAACACTCCAACCACATCACTACTCTATCTCCATTATCTTGTAAAGTTTATTGATGCACAACAAGAGACAATTTATAACGGCACTCGTGACTGTTCTGATTTATACAAGGAAGGGCAAAATGGTGCTAAACAGCGTTTCTACAGCATTCTGTATTTGTCACAGGCTTTATTGGAAATGTAGTCATTTCTCTTTGTGACCCAAATCTGGGTTTCCTACAGCCCACTTCTGAATGCAAAGCACATATCATAGCCGTGGCCCGTGGAGGTCCAAGGGGCCCCCAGAGGTGACTGGGAGGGGGGAGCAGCGGAAAAGTACTAGAAACTTGCCGGTTCCCTTCGGCGGCCACTCTCCATCCTCGGGTTGTGACGAGGCCAGAAAAGGAGGAGATCGGGGACTGTGTTTCCAGCAGGAGGAAGGAGATGAAGGAGACAGAGGCGGGTGAGGCAGCTCCTCGTCTTTACCTGGTCAGCAACGTTGCAGAATCCCTGCCTGTCCCCTCCAGCCTCCCCGCCCCCCCCCCCGCCCCAGAACACACAGGCTCTTCTCTCTCTTTTTTAAACAGTTTATTTGTTTGTTTATTTTTGAGAGAGAGAGAGAGAGAGATTGTGTGAGCGTGGGCAAGGGAAAGGCAGGGAGCGAGGGAGAGAGAATCCCAAGCAGGCTCTGCACCATCAGCACAGAGCCTGACACAGGGCTTGAACTCGCAAACCATGGGATCGCGACCTGAGCTGAAATCAAAAGTCAGACGCTTAACCGACTGAGCCACCCGGGTCCCCCCCCCCCCCCAGACTCTTTTAACGTCGCTCGTTTTCCCCAATGGCACTCCCTATTCCCCGGACAAATGTGACAAGCCCACATGGGCGACCCGGAAGTCACAGGAGACTCTTGACCATCTGCGGCACACTTTCCCGACCACCTGCCTGTCCCCAGCCCTGCCCGGGGCCAATCACAAAGGTCCGAGGGTTATGAACCAGAGCGGTGGGCGTTCCTAACATACCACGCGTTAACCTCCTCACTTCTGAGCGGTCGGTGACCTGAGGAATGGCCAGGGCACCTCGAATGTTCTTGGAATGGAGTATCCATTTCTTGTCCCAAAGAGGAAACGAAAAAAGCCAGAAGGTGAGGAAGGCGGGTCCTGGGGCAGTGTAGTGAGGGCTGTCTGCGGGAGCCAGGCCACTGTCACTTCTCCAGGGGAAGGGGGTGGGGGAGCCCTGGGCACAGCCTCCCAGGGGGGCGCTTCAGAACAAACTCCACGGGTCTGCTCGCCAGGAACCCCCTGAGCTTCCTGCCCTGCCCCCCTCTCTCCCTCCTCTCAGGAAGGTCTCATTTGTCTGGTTCCCCCAGCTCCTGAGCCCTCCAGGAAGTCTCTGAGCAAAATCCCATTGTTTAAGTCCTGCATGGCAGGGGCAGGTGATCTACCCAACAAAATCACTTCCCCTCGCTCTTCCTAAGAACTTCGCTGCAAACATTCCTCTTCCTACCCCCTCCTCTCCGGCCTTCTCAGCCCCTTCGAATTGTGCTCCTAGGAACCAAGTACACGCTGCGGGAGTCCCCCGCAGACAGCGGGCTCGTCAGATGACTTGGATTTGAAACCGGTGTGATCCCTCTGGTAAGTCACTTAAGACCTCAGTGTCTCGTCGGCAAAGCGGGGATATTCTTGTATCTCCCCGGGGTGTGCTTGCAAATGTGGGTCCCCTAGCTCTCCAAACAAACAAATAAAAAGAAACTTCTGGCTGTATAGCATTTGCCAGTGCCCATGGTGTACAAACTTCCCTCCTGGCCAGTGGCAAGCTAGCGCCCTGATGCCACTGAAGGTGCGGTTGGGGAGAGGAGAGCTTTGTGAGCCGGCTCCAGTCCACCCCGGAAGTTACGGGGTGCTTTGACTAGGTAACGCACGGACAGTGTTTAGCCACGTTCAGCCTAGTGCCCGACACACAGCAGGTGTATTTATTGTGGTTGTGGCTCACGCCAGCCAGGGTTCTCAGCTTGCCTGCCCTCTAAGCCCTTCCGAATGCGGCTAATGGATCGCCTTCTGGGGGAAGCAAATTGCAAATGATTTTTGAATACCACGAGGCTCTACCCTGGGCCAGTGCGTATGCCTCAGGCTGCTATGGGAAAGGGAATCATCCGAGGCCTCTCCCTCCCTGCCACGGGTGGGGGGCGGGGGGTTGGGGGGGCTGGTGAATCTGTCATGATAGCCACTCTAAGCTGCCTTGGCCAGCACCCCAGCACTGGTGCCAATCTACCGCCTATAAAACATTGTCTTACTTTTAGCAAGTTCCTAATGTGTTTGTTTCTTTCCTAAGCAACCGCTATGCTGCTGCTCACATCCGACAAAGGAGCAAAGTCACATTGTTCAAAGCAAACAACTTCCAGTATCAGTTGGAACAAATATACAATCACACTCGCAGACCTCAATCTTCAAACCCAGTTGGACAAAGCAGAGCAGAAAGGCTCAAGGCCACAAGGCAGCAAAATGCACCTTTATCTGCTTTCAAAGGGCCTCTATCAAGTGCAGTTCTCCTGTGGGCTCCCCCCACCCCCTGACTGTTACTAATATCCTTTTAGAAACCTGAAAATAGCATGTCTTTCCTTACTGATGGGTCCTGTTTCAGGTGACTATGATTGATTTCGTTTTTTTTCCTCGCCACCCTCTGTGTTTAGAGGAGGACAAAAAGCTTTCTTTAGTTTCTCTGTTCGTTCTTTAAGGTCCCCGTAGTAAGACTTTTTTTTTTTTTAACTCAGTCTCCCCATCTGTGGGCCTACACGATCCTTTTAGACTCTTCTACCATTTTAAACATCCAATGATTCTGTGAGCCGTAACCCCTTTTCTGGTCTCCTGCCCTGAGGCTACTGGGGCTGATAGGCAGGAGGAAGTGCCCTGTGGAAATTCACCTCGTGCAATTGACCACTTGCAAATTTGCATGCCAACTGGTGGTTCACAGCCCTCTGAATTCGTGATGCTGGGCGCTCAAGGACCCTTCCAGAGAACTGCTCCGGCAGGTCATTGGGCCAGCTGAGGGTCAGGAATACATAGGACGCAGCCACCACCCTGCAAAGGTGGATGGGGGAGGGGCTGACTATCTCACCAAGTAACAGAGGTTGGAATGAAAAAGGAAACCAGACTGGCCGTTAGCCAGCCCTCAATACGTGGTGTTGCCTCTCGCACACATTTGAAAAACCTGACTCTGGTTACTTGTCAGGCACTGAGGTGGGAACCGCTTCAGACCCACCATGGTGCCAAGGGAGAGGACAGAGAAAGCCAGTGAAGCAGTTGCTGGGGCAGCAGAGCCTGGGGAGAGAGAACCCCGTCCGGAGGGGCAGTGGTGGGGGGGGGGCTCCTTAAATCCTCCAAGGGAGAGGAGGGGAGTCTCGAGAAAGGAACAGAATTTCTCCAGAAACGGGAGTGGGAGGGAGGGAATCCCAGGCAGAGGAACCGCCCGGGCAAAGGGGCAGAGACGCGAAGTGCCCACCAAACTCCGTGCGCACGCGGCCTTTGCGTGGCTCATGTCTACTTCCTGAACAGAGGGTGAAAGAAGTCATTCTTTGGAGCTCATCTATTTATTTAAAAAAATATCTTTTCAGCGCTCTCTGGGGCTCTAGGTCTGTGAGGGGTGCTGTGGTCAGTACTAAGACGCCCCCACTGGCACCCACACCTCCTTCCCTCCATGTTTTCAACATTCTTCTCCAGCGAGCGGACCACTGTGGCCTGAGGGACAGTGCTGTCCTCACGACCCTCAACACAATGATTGTCTATGTAATCAAACTTGAGCATCGCTCGGGGGCTCGGGACTCACTACCTCCCTTCCACTGTCATCTGGAACTGTTATTTACATTTTAAAGTACTGTTTAGTTCTCTAGCCATTTTTAAATCAACCAGAGTGTAATTTACATACAATAAAATGCACAGAATTGGAATATATGCAGTCTGATGCCACAGAAACAGAATCACCATCCCGACCTAGCAAAACCTCCCTTTCACGCCACAAAGTTCCTGTGTCCCCTTTTCCTTCACCACCGACCACTCTGCCACCCACCCAGACAACCCAGGCCACCGCTGCTCCGACTTGTATCATCATAGCTCGGTTTTTCCTCCTCCAGAAAGTCATGTGAGCGAAATCAGATGGTTAGATAGTCTTTTGTGCCTGGAGTCTTTTGCTCAACGTAGTTTTGGTTGTTTTTTTGTTTGGAGATTTATCAACGCTGAGTGTATCAGTAGGTTGTTAATTTTTATTGTGAGGAGGGGCCCTTGGGCGGCTCAGTCGGTTAAGCGTCCGAGTTTGGCTCAGGTCGTGATCTCGCCGTTTGTGAGTTCGAGCCCAGCGTTGGCTTTGTGCTGACAGCTCAGAGCCTGGAGCCTGCTTCAGATTTTATGTCTCCCTCTCTCTCTGCCCTCCCCTGCTTGCGCTTGCTCTCTGTCTCTCAAAAAATAAATAAACGTTAAAAAAATTTTTTTTTAAATTTTTATTGCTGAAGAGTGGGTATGTTGCATAAATACAGTATTTTTTTTTTCCAACTCTTCCCCTACTAAGGGATGTCCGGATTGTTTTCTCCATGCATATTTTTGGTCTTGCCTTTCCAACCAGATTGTGAGCTTAAGGGAAGGGATGTGTCTCCCATACTCTGTCCCCACCCTGAAGCACCTTATCCAGAGGCCATGCTGGTTTGGATTCTCAAATGGGTTGGTTAATTGAATTATATTTGTTGCTAAGATGTGGTCCCTGCCTGTTAAAACCTTATAATCTAATTATAGAGGCAGCTACAAACATAAATCAATTATTCCAAGGCAACACATTTATCTATTCATTCAGCAAGTAAGTATTTATTTTAGGGAAGAGAGAAGACATGTCAATGAATATCTAAAACATAGGGCAGAAAGTAAAGGATGATGTGAAAGAAATTCAGAAGAGGATCCACAGAAACCCTGAGAGCAAAGTGGTGCCTTTTGTGGAGATGCTCAGGAAAATCTTCAAGGAGGAGGGGCAAATGCACAAGCCTCAGAAGGCGGGCAGACTATGGACCAGCAGTCTCGGGTTCAACAGAGACAGAGCTGGAAAGACAGGGACAGAGGGGAAGGCATTCCCAGCGGCAGAAGGAAGGGAAGTCACAGAATAGCACTGGACGTGAGTAGAAGCAGCTGGTTGGTAGGTGTGAGCACAGCATGAGAAATGGAGGCAGTGACCAGGGGCTGGGAGGACAGGACAGCCTCAGACCACAGAGGGCCTTGAATGCCAAGCCAGGAAACGCACGAGCAAGTCAAATACACATTACAACCCTATCGCACGCCTATGTGATGACACCTTCTGTAAGGGCAAAACCCCACCATCTCTGAATTATTACATCAACGATACGGGCAAAGAACCAAAGCTGAGAGGGGTAAGTTATTTAGCTAAGTCACACCAAAGGTGAATGTCAGAGTCAGGACTCAGCCCAAATTTCTGATAACTGTGGTCTTTATGCACAACAGGTGATAAAGGTATGTGAGTGCAAACATCCCAGAGTGTAAAGGTCAGAGGAAGCCTTTTTACATGCAAGTCATAGAAACAGAGTTTGGTTGTTTGTTTCTAAGAGTTTGCAATGCAGCGACATTCATATTGTCAATGACACTACATGACCCTTTGAGGACTTTCTATTTTTCAAGCCTTTTCATACTCCTTATGTCCCTAGACCCTCACTATAATCCTGACAGCTCAGCAAGTCAGGTGTTTTCCTATTATTGGTGGTATTATTACCACTATTATTCCAGAATTTTCAGGGGGGGGAAAAAAAAAAACTCCAAGACTCCAGAGAGTTAAGAACCTTTCCAAAGGAACTCCAGATGACTAGCCAGGACTCAAATCTGCTTCCCTTGAATGCACTTCTATAACCAGTTATTGGAGAATAAGGAGGAAGGATTCTACTGGATAGAAATGCCTAGAAGACTGCGGTCGCCAAACCAAAGCAGTTGGCCTCAAGCCCTCCTCATCCGGTCCCAGGCACACTATTGACCTGCAGGCGATCTCAGAGGGGTTCAGAACAAGGCCGATGCAGAGGTCTTCCTATGAACACGAGTAAATCAAATGTTTCATCTGTAGCGATGGAGGGTTGAAGATGGGGGTCACCAGGCTTTCTGCCCATGTAGCCATATGTCCTCTGATCCTCAGGGCCACAGTCAGAACCGGAAGGGACCCCTAAGACGTTTTGCAAAGGTGCAGGATCTGCAGCCCTGGGACTCCACGGGACCGTGGACCGTCCCTCCACATGGCCTCCCCTCTGCCTACTCGCTCCCCATAGCTGGAAGCTTCTTCCTGCTCCTGTGGTGGTAAGCTGTCAGCCTGAGCCGGGTTCTGGACAGGCAGACAGGGCAGGCTGTGCATTGTGCTGGGAACAAAGAGAGCTTCCATAGGGGATGGCCCCGAGGGGGTTCCCTATGTTGTCCTTTTGCCTCAGGTGAATCTCGAATAACCAGGAACCAAAGAGAAAGAGCTGACCGGCCATGAGAAGCCATTGTTGGCATCTAAAGAACCATCTGGAGGGGGCCAAGCCTCCCACACGGGGGATCCCTTTCCCAGTCCCCACTGTCTAGTTTGGCATCTCCCCAAAAGTTTGCTTTTGTGTGCACACGATCTCTGAAGCAGCTTGCTGAATTCATTCCCTGAATGAATCATCTACTGCTACCTGCATTTATTCACCACCTGCTTCCTCCTTAATCCAGGACCACCTGACTTCCATCAGACCGATCAAGCCAACCTCCCCCCCCCCCCCCCCCCGCAGCCCCCAACACTCAAGGCTCCAAATAGAAATACTGGTCTTCCTCACTTGGCATTGTCTCTCTCCCCTTGAAACGTACACACGCTGTGAAGGGCCTCTAGAAATAAATCTTTGCTCAAAGAAATTCTCTACACATGTATTAATTTCGATACTTCAAAACAGCAGCCAGGCAGTCAGCAAATAGCAACCGCCCTTGGTCATTGCTGGGAAGAGAAAGGATTATCAAAACAGAGGCCAGCTGCTTGCCAGTGGAAGCTGGTCTGTCATTGCCCTGAGCCTCGTAGGAAGACGTTAACAGCAATCTTCGGCCATAAAAACTGTCTGGTCCATTTGCTCCCGGACCAAGTTTGCATGCATTCTAAGCCTGAAAATCAAAGCGAAATGAAACCTTACATATAAACATGACGTTTCAATCACTTGAGAAAGACACACATTCTCTCTCTCTCTCTCTCTCATAAACACAGTAGCTTGCTTAGAGCAATCTTGAGCCAGGAGCTGTGAAGAATTGCTACAGGTAGGAAGACACGTTAGCTCTGGAATTCAATGAACTGTCAGCATTACTCTTGGCATCAGGATGAGTCACTCCCCTGTAGCAAATGGCACCGGGGGACTGTGAGCCTCCACCATGAATGGTGATTGAGAAGCTCTGCAGGGCCAGGACTCAGGGCTCCGGGGGTCCTTCCCTCACCCACATACATTTTACGAGAACGCACAATAAAAAGATCGTGGGAGAGGCTGGGTGCCGACATGTAGCCTCTTCGTTCATTTGTAAGTTTCACAGGCTTTGAAGCTACTGAAGAACAGGGACTGTGTTTGTTTTCTTCTCTCTCAGCTCATGTCCAAAATCCTGCTGAAGGGGAGAAGCACAAGTGCTTTCTGGTTTCCCAGGGGGCAGGCACTATTATTAGCCTCATGGGATAGATGAGGGAAGAAACTTGCTGGGCAGAGCTAGGGGCTCAGTCCCAGAAAGAATGCCAGGCGCACCTGCTCTAACCACAGCCCGTCCTGCCCCTCGAAGGGTGGTCACCCCATTTCTCTAATGAACGGGGCGGGGGGGTAACATGTGGGCCTGAGGAAGGCGAAGGCATGTTTTTCCGTTCTATAGGAGAGCACGCACACAACCTACGTACATCCGACAGCCAAGAGGGAAAACATGGCTTCGCTCTTTTCCTCGGTCATTGAATGATTCAGGCTACGGCCGATTGGTTTTGGTTTTGGCGTGATTTGTTAGTTTCCCCCAGCTCTGCCATTCATCTTCCAGAATCTTCTGTCCCTGGTTTCACTTTTGTATGTGCAGATACGGTCTTTGATGCAATCGAAAGGGCAAAGACATATTTTAGTGAAAAGCTCCCCCCCCCCAATAGTTGAACATAAAATTCCTCAAGAACTGAAGGAGAATGTTAAAACATGAGAATAAAAACTCAGCGTGAATTTGTCCGTAACGCTTAAGAGGAGCGTGTTGAGGGTGCCAGGGTGGCTCGGTCGGTTAAGTGTCTGGCTTTTGGTTTCGGCTCAGGTCTTGATCTCACGGTTCGTGAGTTCGAGCTCCGTGTCGGGCTCCGCAATGACTATGCAGAGCCTGCTTGGAATTCTCTCTCTCTTGCTCGCTCTCTCTCCCGCTCTGCCCCTTCCCTGCTCAAGTCCTCTCCTCCTCTCAAAAGGAAGAGAGAAGGAAAGAAAGAAAGAGAAAGAAAGAAAGAAAGAAAGAAAGAATATGTTGGAAATGCCACGTGTGTGAGTACTAAGCCAACGTGGCCAACATTCAAGGGACAGAAAGGATAGATACTCTGAACACATGGGAAATACCAGCTATGAAGGCTTTGGCCCTTTTATTCACACATTTTATAAACTTCAGGTAGACGGGAAACAACAGTAAGAAGAATGACCTCAGCGTGGCACGCCAAAGCAAAGCAGAATTCGGATATCCCTGTTCCGAGCTGCAGAAGCTGTAGGTCGGGTCCATATTATATTGGAGCTTCTCAGCCCAGCACAGCATCGCCTGTTTTTGCCGTCTTTGCCTTTGTCTTTGCTCTCTGTCCCCGTTCCCCTACACAACCAAACATACTGGCTCTCCCAGCTTCACAAAGAGAAAACGATTCCAAGAGGAAATCACTTCACAGCAAGCGAGCCCTGGGAAGAATTTGAGACCGAGGAGCCCTTGTAATGAGATTAAGGGAAAAAAATGCTTTTGTGCAACCAACTCAGACCCGTCCTCAGTACGTGACAGGAGCCAAAACAAACACAGGCATTGTTTTGGGAAGGAAAAGGTTAACAAGCTATGAAAACAAAATTAGAGATATTTTCAAAGCATGACCCTCAGCAGAATGAATAGAATGTGGTCTGCCAATGCGGCTGTGTTTCCCTCCCTCTGACATTTATCCTGCAGCTTGGTGGGGAACAGCCTCGACTGTGATGTTCCCAGCAGATGACGCGGGAGCAGCCCTCTAGAGCTGCCTCCACTGGGCAGACGCACAAAAGCCTGGGTCGGGGGGGGGAGAAAGATGGCTAGCTCCTTGGCCCCCTTCTTAGAAGGGAGCTCAGGAAATATTCTTTGTGGATCATGTCGAGCTCGGAGCACACGCTCTCATCTGCCCTCTGGTCTGCAAAGGGAAATTCGGAACTTTTTTCCAGACTTGGGTCTCACAGTGACGCCGGGACAAGACCCGTGCCTCAGTTTCCCCATCCAGCCAGTTAATGTTTATTGGGCACCCCCTGTGCACCAGGCTGAGGAGCTTCCCACTGTGGAGATAAAGTTGAAGGGCCCCATCCTTGTCTTTCCAGGGCTCACAGACTGGTGAGGAAACAGATGTGTAATAGACAGCTACCATTGTTTATAGAAAGCCTGTATCCGTAACGTTTATCAAATGGAAGAGTTTTCATCAGTTTCCAAACCTAGCAGTAGTGAGGGTATATCAGTGCATATTTGATATTCAGGTTGAATGGGGTGTGTGTGTGTGTGTGTGTGTGTGTGCGCGTGTGACACCATCACCCTCTGTCAGTAGTGTCCCCTGGTTCTTTGGAGCCTGTAAACATCCTCCCATGTTCTAAGCTGGCTCGTAGTGACAGAGGCTGTCACCCTTAAGTACAGAGGTGCAAAGACGTGTACGGAAGGGCCAAGATGAAATACTCAAGGTGTTTCCTTATCTCTCTTCATCCAAAAAACGTTGCCAGTGCCCACAGAGGCCTGGGCCGTCTTTGTTTCACTCAATGCACACAGACCCTCTTCAGCATAAACCCTGCTGGTGATAATGATGAGAGATTTTCTAAACAGAATCAAGAGCCTGAGAGAAAAACAGAGAACATCAGCAGGTGTGCTGTGGGCTCCAGGACAAGATGCCCCATTTTCTCCAAGAAGGCTTCAAATCTTACTTGTCCACCGTTGAAGTCCCCACCCTGCCTTGCCAAGAAGTGTTTTATCCGAACTTTCTGAACTTTGTGCAGACTGAGCTCGTTCTGTGGATTCTCAACATCTCCATGATTATTTTATACTCGAAACTTCACAGTCTTGCCTGGTGATTTCCCAAGATCTGAATTGATGAGGTTCATTTCTACACATCAAAAAGTAGGGATATCAAAAGGTACACGGAACAGCGAGGGCTCAGGAAGGAAAGACACCGCGGGCGGTGACTTACCCAAAGCAGGAGCTCCAACCATTGGGTGGCAAGGCTGTCGTTTTTCTGAGACTTGTAGCAACTAGGCAAGAAACTTGGAAACGCTTTAAAGTAAGTTTGGTGCGGAGAAGGTAGAGCAATGGTGCTTCTCACTGCTTCTCAAATTATTGGTATGTTTTTATTTTATTTTTGAGAGAGAGACAGAGGGGGAGCGGGGGGGGGGGTGGTCAGAGAGTGAGGGAGACACAGAATCCGAAGCAGTCTCCAGGCTCTGAGCTGTCAGCACAGAGCCCAACACAGGGCTCGAACTCACCAACCACTAGATCATGACCTGAGCTGAAGTTGGACGCTTAACTGACTGAGCCACCCAGGTGCCCCTTCCCCACTCCTTCTTAATTCAGAGAAAGAGCTATCTATAATTACCTGTTGGCCCTCTGGTTAACTTTTGGTTAACGACTAGGTCCCAAAAGAGTTTTGTTAACCTAATGTGAAATTAATCAGGCTTTTTATTTCCAGATCTATATGTGAAATGTGAATTCTCCGTTCGGATAAAGTACTTATTTCAAATTCATTTTATTCCTCAGACATAAGGTTTCTTTGAATGTATTCAGCCAGCTCTTGATTATCTGGAACAAAAATTAGTAATCCTAGACTAGCTTCCTCTTCTGCTTCTGGGTGATTTTTCCTCCTTTTTCCCTGCCCACCCGGGTCAGGAATTTCTATTGTACTGAATACTATGGCACTGAATCCATGAGGCGTTTTATGTCAAATAAGAAGTTTGATATCGTTTTCACTCCCCTGGTGAATGAAGCTTACACCTGAAATCTTGAAAGTCATACTTATTTATAGAAGTTCTAAAATATTTCCCCCATTCAAAATATTACCCAGAGGCCTTCTTGACGTCGCCGCAAAGGGAACAGACGTCTTAAACGCCACGTGTCTAAAACTGAGTTCCTCACCACCCCTGGGGCCCCCTCCCGCCGACACCTGCTCCGCTCACAGCCTTCCCATCCCAGCTGGTGGGAACATCTTTCCTCAAGCCGTTCAAGCCCCAAACCTTGAAGTCATACAGATTCCTCTCTTTCTCTTATGCCCTACGTCTGAACCATCAGGAAATCCCCCTTCCTTAAAATATATCCAGCTCCGCTAACGGTCACCCTGGGCCACCACCACGTCCCCCTGGATTGTGTCAGTGACCTCCAATAGGCGTTCTTCTTTCTCTCCTCCACACCTGCGCTCTACCCTCAACAGGCCAGCCAGTGATCCTTTGAAAATACAGTAAGCCAGGTGGCACTGTATCTGCTCAGAACCCCACCGGGGTTCACCCCGGGGGTGGCCACGGTAGGGTCTTTGTCCTATCTGTTCTCTGTGTCTGCAGCTCTCTTCCCCCGACAGTGCCGTGGCTAAGTCCCTCGCCGGGTGCCGGCTCTGATCTCACCCGCTCGCCGGGCCCACCCGACCTCTATTGAACTTGCCCACATCACCGGTTTCACCTGCCTCCCAGGCCCTCTTCTCCCACGCTGGTTTTTGTTTTTGTTTTGTTTGTTTGTTTGTTTGTTTCTCTCTTTCTTTCCATCGCACTCCTCCTCCCCTCTCACGGGGTCCGGAATCTGTATTCACTGATGTATCCCCAGCGTCCAGAGCAGTACCTCCCGTAGCAGGTGTGCAATAAATACTTGGCGGGTGAATTGATGACTCAGGGAGCTGGTTTTCGGTGTTGAAAAGAGCACAGGTTTGCAAGTAAACCGGGTTGAAGTCCTGCTGCTTACTAGCTGTGGGACCTTGGGCAAGTCACGAACTCTCTGAGCCAGTTATATAAAGTCATGTAACTATAAAGCATCTGAGACAGTGCCTGGGTCTATAAACACTCAATAAATGGGACGTGGCGGTATTGTGATTACTGCTGGGTACGCCAATACCCGTTATGACACAGCAATAGCCTCGAAGGATATTCTACTCAAGCCCACCTTCTCAAGCGGGACCATAAACCCTGGCACCTGCCACGCGTCCCTCCTGCCCACCCCCGTTGCTCCTCTGTTTGGTAAGAGGGAGGTGGTGACAAGGTATGTAATTGCCCTGACAATAATTTGCTCAGCAACATGGAGCTCCAGTCCCCACGACTGACACTGGAGCTCCGAGAGCAGGTCGGTGGCCAGCAGACAGAGTCAGTCAGCCTCCTTCTTCCTCTCCGACCCCCTCCAGCTGGTGCACACTGGCTTCTTCATCCTCAATATGCTCTACGAGGCAGCAAAGGGCAGCAGCACGGTGTGGTTTTTGGAGTCAGGCACAACGGGGGTCCAATCTCAGCTCTGCTCCTCGCTCACTGAGTGGCTTAAGGGAGTCTCCTGCCCTGAACCTCAGTTTTCCCATCTGTAAAGTGGGGATGATACGATTAAATGAAATGCCAGGCACCTCATACCCACTGGGCGCTCAATAGATCGTAGAAAGGCCCGGTGGCAGGAGAAGACAATCCCACCCAGGGGACAACCGGCACTTTTTTTTTTTTTTTTTGCATTTTTGAGGAGGAAATCGCTAAGTCGTTGAATGGTCTTCTCCTGAAGAAGGTAGCCGTGTCCAAGGAGAAACCGAACAAGCCCTGAACCGGATGACCAGCTCTCACGTAGGCCTCCTCATGTCTGAGATCTGTGACCTCAAATGAGGCTGCCCTCCGCTCCTTGCCACCTGCCAAACCCCAACTCCTCTATTAGCTTGATCGGGCTCTTGGCTCTGCCTTCTCATGACGTGTCACACTCCGGAGTAGTCACTGTTGGATGAAGGCACAGAAACAAAGAAGTGCTCAAAGAGCACATACCAAGGATCAATGTGACAGACCCAGGACATTTAGTAAATCCATATTGTAGACACGAGGTTGAACACAGCCATGGTGAATATGCGAGTATAATAAAGCGTGTGTGGAGGAAACATCCAACAGCCTCCTGCTTTATTTAAGGAAGACAGGCTTGGAGAGGCACTCTGAATTGATGGGAAGGTGCAAGCGAGGAAAAGAAGATGGAAAGTCTGGAAGCTCTGGGCAGGCAGGAGGGAGAGCCAGGGGCAGGGGCAAAAAAAAAAAAAAAAAATGCATCTGTCCAAAAAATGCTTCCAGAAATACAGACAAGACAGCCTAGGCCCAACTCACGCTGCTGTTTTTCGTGATGTTTCCCTGCAATCCTTTGCACCCCCTCCCAAAGTGGTCCATAACCGGAGTGTATTGCCATGGCAACAGGCTCAGTAGGGGAGCCGCTCAGCATTACCCAGTAATTCACATCTGTGCTGGCTTCTCTCCCTCCCTCTCCTCTCGCCCCTCTCTTTTTATCTGTAAGTGGAAAGCAGCTCAGCTCGTGAGTGACGCCACCCTGAAGCTGATGGTTGTGGAGGAAGGGAAGAGGAGACTTTCTTTCGGGGGGATATGCTTCCCCCCCTACTGCAACGTCCCTTTTCCCTCTCCACAGGTTGTACTCTCTCACCTGGGGGTGGACAGCTGGGGGTACGTGGAGCCCCCAGGGAAGGCTTGGAACCAGCCACAGCATCTGACCTTTGCTGCAGGAGAGGTTCTACTTTAAAGGCTACGGAATGAGCCTGCGGGTTTTTACAAGCTCCCTTGACTTCATTCAGGTGGGGGGTCGGGCAGGTGGATGGGGGTCGGGTGAGCTGAGATGTAGCACTCCCAGCCCCCACTGCGGAGTGTCCAAAACCTTCCCTTTTCACCCTTTCTTCTCTCTCATCTGGTTTTCTCTTTCTTTCTTTCTTTCTTTCTTTCTTTCTTTCTTTCTTTCCTTCCTTTTCTTTCCTTGTTTCTAAATGCTCTTCCTGCCTTCCATACCAGGGCTCAAAGCAATGGATGACTAACCAGGCAGGGTCAAGGCTGGGGCTTGGTCAAGGTTGAATTGGGAGGCCAATTGGAGACGCCATCCTTCCACCCCCTTGCTCCCACCTCCTGTGCTGTTTTTGCTGAGTTCTGTGAAGTTACAAACAACAGTCCAGGGCCAACCTACTCACCTCTTCTCCACCACTTTTCCTTCCCATAAGATTACCCACGCCCTCTGGTCTGTGCCTAATGGAGCATGAGGAAGGAACCCAGCAGCTCTGGAAGAGTGGATCCCTACAGAAAAAGTTATTTATACATGCCACCAAAATCTGAATATGATGAAGTTATTACAGTGATGGTGTGGTGGGTTTTTTAATGTTTTTTAATTTATTTTTGAGAGAGAGCGAGTGAGGAGGGGAGGGGCAGAGAGAGAGGGAGAGAGAATCCAAAGCAGGCTCTGCACTGTCAGTATAGAGCCTGATGTGGGGCTCGAACTCACGAACCGTGAGATCATGCCCTGAGCCGAAATCAAGAGTCCCCGACACTTAACTGGCTGAGCCACCCAGGCGCCCCCATGTGAGGGTGTGTTTTTTTAGGAAGATCATTTGTTGGTGTAGCCTAGAGCTTGGATGATTTTATGTCTGTGTAGTTTTGCTTTCCGTGGTCTTGCTTTAAAAAAAAAAAAAAAGGTATCTCCTTATTTCTTAAATAAGCCATCTATTCAAATTATCACGATTTAAAATACTTCAAAGAATTAATGTGCAAAGTCTCCCTCTCACACCTCTCCCCCAGACACCAGTTCCCCTTCTGGGATCCAACCAGTATCATCAGTTTATATGGGAGATATTTACAGTGTTCACAAGCAAACACATGTGTGTATTTTATTTTGCGTTTCCTTTTAATATGGAGTCCCAAAAATGTAGGGTTTCAGGATTTAGAAAGTCCTATCCAGGGAACGGACCATGACTCGTTTTGTATCCGATTTACTTTATTATTTTTTTTAATTTTTTTTTTCAACATTTATTTATTTTTGGGACAGAGAGAGACAGAGCATGAACGGGGGAGGGGCAGAGAGAGAGGGAGACACAGAACCGGAAGCAGGCTCCAGGCTCTGAGCCATCAGCCCAGAGCCCGACGCGGGGCTCGAACTCACAGACCTCGAGATGGTGACCTGAGCTGAAGTCGGACGCTTAACCGACTGAGCCACCCAGGCGCCCCCCGATTTACTTTATTAACGAAGGCTACACTGTATTCAAGTATCTGTGTATGGACTAAAGAAGTAAGTTCTTGGGTAATCACAGGTGTCTTTTTTTTTTTTTTTTCAATTTTAAGAATCGCCTTCCTCCCCTGTCATTTCGCAGAACGACAGAGAAGGGACAGAGAGAGCCAGGTCGTGTTTGTTCTTTTCTGCCTGGCAAGGAGCAGGTGTCTGATAACATTTGCCAGGTGAGGCTGACACTTTGGAGAATCAGGATCCGTCTGACACACTCCAATGGTGGAGAGAGCGTGGGCTGCCTTTCTCGGGGAAGCGGGGTGCTTCGCCGGCTCTTGTCCTCCTCCGTGAAGGAGGGAACCCACAGTCTCCCGGCGGCACTGGGGACGGGGGTGGGGAGGAAGAAGAAAATCGACCAGACTGCTTATTTGACTTTAACTGACTCCATCCGTATTTCAGTCGAAGCTGCTCAAAATGGCTCTTGTGGGCAGACGGGGCCTGAGTCAGCCGGTCAATAACACTCATCGAGTGTTCCCTGGGTACAGAGCCTGGAGCACAGAGCCTGGAGCTGTGGAACCAGAAACAAGAAACGTACAGTTCAGTCCTTCCCCGAGTTGCTGAGAATCTGAGGAAAACGGAAGGCACAGGTAACGCTTGAGAGAGACTCAGGAGCCCGTTGACGCGAACACAGACCCAGGGACAAATGAACACGCCGGGTTTATACTGACTGAGGCCCAGGCTAGGCCTGAGACAAGCTGTCTTCTCCTGATTGACTCTCAGAGAAGGGAGCAAAGACCATCTGGCATATTCCCGCGTGTCCGGGCTGCAGGGGCCACCTACTCCTGGAGCAGGGCTGCGGGAACAGGTCCAGGCCTGGGATGGAATGTCCTTTTACACTGCCAGACGAGCTTTCTGTTTTGTAAATTTTTTGATTAAAAGAATTTTTTGTAAATGTTTATTTATTTTTGAGGGAGAGAGAGAGACAGAACACAATCAGGGGAGGGGCAGAGAGAGGGAGAGACAAAGAATCCGAAGCAGCCTCCAGGCTCCGAGCTGTCAGCCCAGAGCCCGACGCGGGGCTCGAACATACGAGCTGTGAGATCACGACCTGAGCCGAAGTCGGATGCCCAGCCGACTGAGCCACCCAGGCGCCCCTAGATGAGATTTCTTGACATGCTTCTAAGGCTGTCTGAACCTCAGTTTCCTCATTTGTGATGCGGGGACAACCCCTACGCCTGACACTTGTGGGGAGATCAGAAAATGGCAGCTGTCTGCCGGGAGCTGGCACAGGGTGGGCAGGCACCCGAAGGGTGGCATCATTCCGACGATCATTCTAGAAATCCGTATGGAAGGTTTCACTCTTCTGTTGCCTCCCTCGTCAGCAGGTGAGACTCTTCTCTTTTTCCCGTCTCACCTCTGAACCTAGTCTGCTCAATGGTCTTCAGTCAGCAGGGCCGCCCCCAAGCGAGGCCGGGCCTGGGCGACGTCCGCCCGGAGGGACGCCCGGTGTGGGTGCCATTGGGCCAAGTCGAACAGGAGGGTCCTGGCTGCGTCTTCTGTCCCTGAAGCCGCTGGGTTGAGAGAAGGAGCCAGGATGAGAGGCCAGGAGATGGAGTCAAAGGTCAGAAGCGGCCAGGTTCCGCATGTGGAGTCGGACAGGCGGGTGGCGGGTAGGACCGGGAAGTCAAGGAATAACCACGCGGTGCATCCTGGGTTAGGTGAGAGGAGCTTCTGACAAGGTGTATCTTTTCTGCGAGGCCGTTTACAGCCAGAAATGACCTAGAGGCCTTCCTCAGTTGGATTGAATCCAGCTCCGGGGTGGGAGGGCTCGGGATGATGGCACGCGGAGGGAGGCACCGCCTGGATCCCAGAGCACCCCTCACCGAACCAGGTGGGGCATTGCCGAAGGTCATGCTAGCGACCCCCATGCTAGGTCAGAGCCCTCTCCCTCTCTGGGACCCAGAACGCGCCTCCTAACCAGGCTTCCTGCCTCCTCTTGGGCTCCCCCGGACACACCTTCTTCACACAGCCACCAAAGTGAAGGTGCACGTTGTAGACCCAAAACCCGTCACGGCCCTTGAGGCTCTCTAACCGACCGGCTGGTCTCCAGCCTTTCCAGAACGTACACTGGGAGTTCTGCAGGCTCCCTACCTTCTTCCTGAGTCGCCCTTGCTCTGTTTTACATACACCAGACTCATCCCTGCCCCCCTGGACCCAGCAGGCTCCTCCCCCAGGAAGGCTGTTCCCAGGCCTTGTGGACCTGGCTCCCTCCTCCATCCAGAACCGAAGACCAGCTCTCCAGCGAGGCCTTCGCTCACCGCCCAGGTGTTTTCCCACCCTGTTTTGGTTCTCTGCGGAGCACTTACCCCTGTGTGCCGCTTCCCCGTTCATGTGTGTGGTTCTTTATTTATTCCTGGTCTCTGGCCACTGTGAGACTGGCAACTCCCTGGGAGCAGGTGCTCTGTGCTCTCTGCTGCCTCTCCAAGTCAGGGGAAGGCCCTAGCCGAGGCCGCGTGCTAATAAGTACCTGTGCCGTGAAGGAGGGCTCCCTACTCAGGGAGCCATGGCCCCAGGCCCTCTGGGCGCAGGGGGACAGTTGGGTTCCCAGGGAGGTCATCCTTGGTGGCCCGGAGTCGGGACAGCATCGTGTCCACCACATCTAACGAATTTTCGTTATTTGTCACCGGCGACGGCTGCAGGCCTGGGTCACTGTAAAAGCATGACTGGGTGCAGGAAACTAGTTTTTCCCCAGTCACTCTCCTTCTTTCCCTTTTTTCCCCTGCCCCTGCTGGTCTTACCACATTCCTTTTTGATGGTGAAAGAATCCGATCAATGAAGGCATCAGAGGATTTGCCTGACAGGGTCTTTTTGTCTTTATCATGATCAGTCGTCAGAGGACGCCTTAATTGCTCCTGGTGACTCCTTTTGTTTTCTCTTCGTGTTTCTGGCGGTGTGGTTTTGAAATCAGGAACAGCGTGCGGCGAGAATGTGTCCTGCCTTCCACTGAGGCCCTTGCTTTGACAGTGTTTTGGAAATTGTCAAGTGCACGCGTCATAAGGAATTTGGTTGGTGATGGTTCCTTCCTCCTCCGGGAAATGGCCCGGTCCTGCGCTATTCTGTTCCTTCTCTGCATCCTAAAGACCCCGGGATTTCCTGACCCTCCACTCCAGGGACTGTGTGTCTCCAGGAGAAGCAAGTGCGGGGCCTCCCCTGTCCTCGCTGGGAAGGAAACCGTGGCAAAGAAGGCCGCCCTAGAGGGAGCTTACGTGTATCTCTGAGCACTGAGTCCTCAGCTCAGAACCCCCCTTTCTCTGGTGTGCAGATGGCCACAGTGCAGGCTGGGCTTCCCTACCTGGATCCAGTTCCCAGATTTCATTCAGCCAATCCCCAGATTTCCACAAAGAGCCCCTAGCGTGGCCTACAATGTAGCTAAGGCCTCTTCCCTGGGAGTGAGGCCGAATACCTCTGGGTTTGGGTGTGCCGTGGAGAGTCTCTCCTCTACCCTGCTTGCCGCCTCAGAGAAGCTGGGCTTCAGGAAGGCGGAGTCTGTCCTGGGACCAAGCAGAGCAGGGTTACTGTGGACTGTTGTGCAAGGCGGGCATGCAGTCGATGTGTCTGGGGCACTTGACAAAGGACCTTGTTCCCGCTCACCTGTGCCTGGCGAGCCTGGGCAGAAATGCCCACCTGGAGACAGGGCATCGTCCTCCTTAATCATGGGTCATTAGAAATCAGAATTCTCCCAAAGAATCAAGGCACGCTGTCCCCACGCCTGACTGTGCCCTCCCTAAGGTCACACTTCCCTCCAGGTGGCTTTGCACACGGGCGGTGTTCAGTCGACGTGCACAAAGGGGGCCACACCCCTGCACCCGAAGCCAGCCTGTGACTTTGGCTGGAAGCACGTCACGGGCCTACCCTAAACTCCAGCAGATACAACGCAGATGTTAAGGCGATTTGTGACTCAGGAACTAGGAGCCCAGCCCAGCCTTGACAAGGGGCAGGGGCAGGGGCAGGGTGTGTTTCACAGCAGCCCCGTCCTAATCTGCGGAAGGGTGATCTTCGAGCAGGCGGGGGAGGGCAGGCATGCCAGGGGTTGAATAGACGGCTTTTATTCTTTTTGCCTGGTACTTCCTGCGTTTTATGTTATCACACGCAGTTACGAGGAGATGTAGATAATACACACGTTTGCCTTTTCCTGATTATGTGTCCTATCCCTTGGCTACCAACCTGTGCAGGTCACAAGGACACATTCTGGCTGACTATCAGAGACTTTTATTATCTTTGACAACGACGACGACAACAACAACAACGGCCCCTCTGCTGTTATTGCACACGAAGTGGTAGAAATGTGCAGGTCCCTGCACTGGAGTCCACAGTGAACAGAATCAAACGCTCCACGTGTGGGCCATGACTAAACAGCATGACGGAATGGGTCATTTTCCGGTCTGCTAGCCAGGCCTCCCCTCTGTGGGACGGTGGACAGCAGGCCGGGGGAGCCCCTGGATTGCATGTGCCCGGGGGCGGGGGGCTGGGGGGGAGGGGCGTGGCGTGTGGTCCACGCAGCCCTGAGACTCCCCCGGCATTTGTAACTGTCTTTAAGGCGGAGCCTGGTTGCCTGAGGAGCCGCCTTGCAGTTCCGAACAGCGTCCGGACGGCGCTCAGGCTAAGCCCACATGCCTCTCGGGGTCTCATCCCTTTCTCTCAGCGGTCAGTCCCTCCAGAAGAGATCTGGGGGCTGCCAACGAGGCACGGCGTCCTGCCAGTTTCTACAAGGACACGGGGGAAGAACTGACACGCAGCCTCCACGCTCGCAGGGCTCACGTACTGGCTGAAAAGATGCACAGAGGCTGCCCGTCACAGAACTGGCACCTAAGTAACTCAACACAGGTGCTTTGCAGGTGGATCGGACCTCCGGACGCGTGTAGGACATACGGAGACCGAGCCCCCGGTCCAGTCGTGCTCAGAGCCCGGCTCGTTCACTGGCCGAGTTAATAAGTGCTTTCCTTCCTCAGAATGCTGATGTGGTAGCTCTCCCTCGATGGTGGAGTCATCAAATGCTTTACAGAAGTCATCCACCAACGTGGGGAGATGGACGCAATCGGAGAAGTATAAGATTTGCCAAAGGTCACCAGGTTCCCTGTTCACCTTGGGCCTTGGGAAGCTGATCCCAGGCCAGAGGGAAATGCAGACACTTGAGGGAGGGTCACTTTTAGTGAGCCCTTCATCTGGGCCTCTAGAGCCCCGCGACCCCTCTCTGCAGACGAGGGAGGGAAACATCACTTTCCCCTTCCCTTCCTGCCCCGCATTATGCACCACGGCTCAGTCCGCGGCCAGAAAGAACATTCCTCGTTTTCACCGATGCCTTCTTGTGTAAATCTAAAAGGACCAGGAGGCAAGCTAGGTCTCAGTGCCCAGCCTGCGGCCACATGAGAGATTTCTCCTGGCATTCTGGGTTGGGCCTCCTTGGAGAAGGAGCCAGGTCCTGGAGCCGTTTTGGGTGTCCCCTGTAGGGGCCCAATCCCGCTACTCAGTCCTCATCGGAGAGGAGAGAATCACAGCAGCTGTCCCCGCGGCCTTCCGGGATGTGGGGACGGCCATACGCACACGCAGGGTGAATGCACAGATGGCCTCACACACAAAGGTCCTGGGGACCTTCTTTCCACCTTGCAGGGGGAGGTCTTGCTGCACTAGTAAAACGAGCTATGGAGACAAGAAAGATGAACTTGTTGACTAACCCTACGGGTGCCTACGTGGCACAATTTTAAACACGACGACCCCGAGACTCATTTGCGTGTGCATCCGCTGATCCACCTTTGTGACCGCCTGTACCAGGAAGATGCGTGATTTAGTAGGGCGTATGGTGAACATGTGAATGTTAGCGCACACCCTCGAGTCTCTTTGCAAAATCCTGAAAACCCATTTGGTAAAGGGTAGTTTTCCGAATCCCTCCTGCTAGGAAAAGGCAGAGCAGTCTCCTTAGGGCCCAGCTAATTCTGTACGCTCCAAAACATTGATCTGGGGACAGATATTTCAAGTACCTCCCCGGACCTGGATAAGTCTTCCAATCCATCGGGTGGAGCCCTGAAGAGGTTTATGCAAATGACCAGTCTCTCCCTTCCCAGGCAAACACCCACCCTAACCACCCCCCCCCCCCACCCTAGTGCTCAGATTCCAGGGAGAGCTGTTAGCAGGAGAGGGTGCTGAGACAGGGGTGTGGGGTGCCGGAGCCCAAAATGCCTTCCCAGGGGTCTCTTGATGCCCCGCTCTGGTTCGGGCTTGAGCTCCAGGTAATGAGGAAGAGTCCTGTGCCCATTAAAGCAGCAGTATTGGGGCGCCTGGGTGGCTCGGTTGGTTAAGTGTCCAGCTGTTGATTTTGGTTCAGGTCATGAGCTCATGGTTCATGGGATCGAGCCCGGAGTCGGGCTTTGCGCTGACAGCATGGAGCCTGCTTAGGATTCTCTTTCTCTCTCTCTCCGCCTCTCTCTCCCTCCCTCTCTTTCTGTCTCTCCCTCACTCATGCCCTCTCTCCGTCTCTCAAAATAAAAAAATTTAAAAAACAAACAAAAAGCAGCAGTAATCTTTGGAGCCCCGCATGGGAAGTTAGAGTGTCTTTACCACGTGATCATCCTAGACTCCTTAGTAAACAAACAGGCCCTTGACTCCATGAAATCCACGTTAGAGCCTTATCTGAATTTCCGATCCTTGACTTTCACTAATGCACAAAGCCTTCTCTCGGCTACAGGGCTGCTGATGAGTCTCTCTTGTCCGTCCGCAAAGAGAAGTATTTTCAATGCGTTCTCTTTATGGCTGTAATGACCAAGGGCAAAAAGGTGGAATCTCTCTGTACATTGATTTTTAGCACAGGCTCCACGTCTGTATGTAATTATGTTTACCATGCAGGTGAAGCAAGAAATTAAATTGGGCTCCTTAATGAAGGAGAATAACCAGCACCAGAAAGAAAAGATCACAGGAGAATCTGAGCAGCTAACCTGTTTGCAAACGCTGTTCTTGCTTTAGGTCTCTGTTGCTGCGTTCCGCCCCACCCCCCTCCCCGACACACACACACACACACACATGCACTCACACACTCACACATACAGATAGATCTGTTTTTGCTTTCCCCTTGGTTTCTCAGGAAAGAAAAATCCCCCAGGATCTTCCTTTTCTGTCTGCCTGACAAACCTAATAGGAAACTTACATTAATCTGTAAGTGAGGGTAATGGTTTTTCTGCTGTTTCATAAAGTGCCACGTCCAATTCATGGATCCTGAGGAAGGAAGGGCCCCTGGGGAACCAGATTCACCTCCGTGGGGCCAGGTGACCTGCCACGCAGAGGTGCTGGGTGAGGTGCACGGGGGCTACCCGCTCCCCCTGGGGGAAAGTCTCTCCCCCACCCCCACGCACCCTTCTCTCACACTGAGAACACTGCCCCTCTGAAAAGAAGGCCCAGGGAATCGGATTTCCACCCTCGTCCGAGGTGGGAAGGGCAGGCTGGTTTTCCAGGCCGCACCCAGGGAGGGAGACACACGCTGAGCGGATCGGGTCAGGAAGCCACCGCGTTTCACGCGCTCAGACATCCGGTGACGCTACGTCCCGATGTGCCGTGTGGTCTCGAAACCGTCCTGACCCAGTGTTGCTTCTAGAATGTTCCCGGTGAGCGTCTCCTTCGCTGCAGTTAGCTCTGAGCGCCCTGTTCACTTGGGGGGAGGGGGTGCCCGCTCTGCGAACTCCAGGAGCCTGTCCCTGCTTGGAGGCCAGAGAGCCCCTTGCCCCTGCTCTGGAGTCACCTCCGGAGGACGGGGGACAACGGCTTCTGAGTTCTGCCCTGAAAGCCAGGCCACCCCTTCCTCTCCTAATTCTGAAGAAACTGAAGATCGTCTTGGCATCAGTTTTGCTTTGCAACAAGGTTTTATTTGCCCTGTCTTATAGGCAGGCCACAGAAGGGTGCCCCCTGCTAGCCTCCACCTCCTCTTGGAACCACAGGCTGCGGATGCTGTTCAGAGGAACCACCTCCTCACTCCACCTCTCAGTGGCCATGTCCTTGGCTCTGGTGACAGCCAGGGGGGCCTGGGGGGCCTGGGGGCTGGGGCGGGCAGTCCAGGGAGGTCCGGGACTCTGCCCTACCAGGATGGGTGACAGGAACTGCCCTCTCAGGGACACTTCTCTGCCTGGGGAACATCCCCCAAGGAGGTCATCCCCACCCCGCCCCAGCACTGCCACAGTCAGCCCCATGCATCCTGAGAAGGCAGTCAGGCCCGTAATGGAAGCAGAGAGGAGCAGGAGCAGGGACTTCTGGGATCTGGCTCCTATTTGCCAACTTCTTCCTCTATGACCTTGAGCTGTTTCCTGCCAGGCACCTCTGCTGCCAGCCATGGACGCGAGAGTCGGGCACACAGGCTCTTGCAGGGCAGAGGGGGTCCCTCTCAGAGGGCCGACCGTGGTCCATCTGAAGGGAGCCATGGGCCCATCTGTCTGACGGGGAGGCGCTGGAGGCCTGGTTACGGTGGCCCCCGCCTCGGCCTTTCCGGCGTCCGTGTGAAGCCGCCAGGAAACGGCCAAGTCAGCCCCTGCCGCAACACCTTCTAGAACAGAAGAGGCCTTTCCGAGAATCTTGCTGCACCCCGAGGGCGAGGAGTGTCAGATTTTGCAGTGGGGAAAGCTGGCAACCCAAGAGCCTCTTCTAAGTAACCTTTGCCTCGGCCGCCTGCCAGCTATGTGCCTGGAGACCTGCCTTTGATCACGACTTGTCACCTCCCAGGAGATGTGCCACTTTCCAAGCAGGTGAAAACCGAACCCGATTAAAAATAGTCAACTGGACTCTTTACAGAGTCCCCTCGTAAAGCGAAACAACCTGTGCTCCTCCAAGTGGCAAAAAGGCCCGCCCCCGCCCCTGGGTCCCCAGGCTCCCCGTGGCCTGCCGGGCCCCCAGTGCTGCGCCCCGCGACCCCGCGCAGCCCCGAGCCCTGGGGGCACGGCTTGGCTCTGCTCCAGCAGGCCGCACCCTTGGCCGCCGGCCCCTGGGTTCACCTTGGTGACCGAGGGGCCACCGTGACCGTCCACGGCCCTCCCCCTCCTTCCTGTTCTCGCCAGCGCTTTACGGACCCGACGTTTCTGGAGCTTTCTCAAAAACTGTGGACGCATTCCCAGTGGAAATCATGACATTTTCCGTTTCACATTACGTACTCCACAATGCCTCAGGAAAGGAGAGAGAGAGAGAGAGAAGGCAAACAAGGCCTGGGAGCCAGCCCCCTCTCTCTCTGTAAACAGCCGGGCCAGGCCTCGTCTGCGCTGCGGTCCTCTGTTTATCCTGGAGTCACCTCCCCGAGCCTGACAGCTAGGGCTCCGGCCTTTTCCCCTCCAGTCAAAGGCCTGATGAATAGGTACACTGCCTTTTCTATCCGCTCCCGTGGCACATCTGGATCAGGGCGTGCCTGTCCGCTTCGTCGTGTGTGTGTACGTGTGTGTGTGTGTGTGTGTGTGTGTTTTAACTTTACTTTCGACTGCCATGGTAACTGCTCCATGTTTGGCAAAGGGAAAGAGGAAAAAAAAAAAAAAAAGGCTCGGAGAGAAGAAAAGGAGCTCTCAGCGCGGGCCTGGCGGCCAGCCAGGGTAATCATGCCGCAGAGCTGAAATGAGGCCTCTGGCGGGCAGCCAAGTTACAAAGAACAAAGCTGTCAGTTCCCAATGTTGGCGGCAAAGCTTGTTTGGCACCCTTATATGGTTTCCCAGAACTCCCTGCCTTGGCCGGCTTCCATTCCCTTCAGGGCAGCAAACAGGATTAGCACAGCTCCGAGTTGTTTTTCTCTTCTCTCCTCCAACTGTTCCAGTGACATCATCCCTGCTGCATTCATTTGCCAGCAGGGTGGTTTTTTTCTCTCTCTCCACCACCCTCCCTGCCTCCCTCCCTCCCTCCTTCCATCTCTCTCTCTCTCTCTCTCTCTCACACACACACACACACACACACTCCACTTCCTTCCTGTAACGGCCCCCTCTCTCCTCTGACTTTCTTTAAACGCAGTGTTTTAGGTCATTCTTCTTGTCCAGCTTCCCTGTTAAATTAAAAACGCCCTGGTGCTTGTACATTTAGCTGAATCAAGCCAGACGTTGTATTTTATTTTTATAACTGAATTCCTGTGAGATAAAAATCTCATTTTCCTTAGCAGGCTGTAATCAGCACTCACAGGGCTGTGGTTTCCAACTGTCCCATCTCCTGCTTCCTTATGAAGCTCGGCTCAGAAATGAACTTGGCTCCTGTTCAGGTTTAAAGGGCCCGCGGCCGGTCCCACGTTGCTTGTTCTCTCTCTCTCTCTCTCTCTCTGTGTGTCACACATACACACACACACACACACACAGGATGTGTGTCCAAAGGCCATTATACACACACACACACACACACACGCACACACATGCACACACATCCTTAGCTACACAAAGGGTGTGAAGCTACCCACCAAGACAAACGAATACACAATCAGTACCCAGTATCATTTCTCTCCCTTTGCGGAAAGAAAATAGGTAAATAAATAGAAGCCAAAAGCTGCTTCCAAAAAGACTGGTTTAAACTAGCAGGCAGGCAGGCGTTATGCAACTAATGGCTGGGTTCATGGAAGAAACTGAGGTTCCCGACTGCACAAATGTTCCCCCGCCCCCGTCCCAGTCCCCCCCCCCCACCTCACTCTGATTCATGAACTAGTTTTCAGATTCATGAATCACTCGGGAGCCAGCAAGAGAAAAATGAGTAGTATTGATCTCATTTCAATTGAAATTGGCTCATTATGGCCATTCTGGCCGTGGACAGCTTTCCACGACCAGACGCTGGCCGGCATCCGAGGTCCGCAGGCAGGCGCCCCCACCTGCGGGCGGAGGCAGGAGTCCTGGGGTGAGGCCTTCTGCGAGGGTTCCCCTTCTTGTTATCATCAAATGGGCATAATAAGATCTTATTATTAAACGGCGAAGGGACTGTGGCTGGACTCTGCCGTCTTCCTCTGGCAGATCTGTTGCCTGCTTCTAGTGTTCTCCATCCTTTACTTTTAATAGATCTTCTAAGAGGCATCTCAGGGCAAATTCTTTTCTGGATTTCTGGGGACTTCTCAAGGACTACCTAAAATGGAAATTCACCTTCTACAAGGTGACTTCAAATTCAAATCTAACTAGGAGGTCCTGGGATTTCTTTCTTTGTTTTAAGGCCAACAGTTGCTCTTCGCTTTTGCTGCCCACCCCGCCCCCACTCGCTTTAGCCGAGAAGGACTGGGCAGATATGGATCTTCTAGATTTGGGGTGATCTGATTTCTATCGGGAACGGTTGCCTACCCGTGGATGACTGTCTTCACATGGACACGGGGCTCTGGAGTTTTATGAAATGGGTGTTTTCCTTCCCAAATGACGTAACCAATGTTCTTATCACCAATTGTCCAGGATCATGTAATCGTGCCGGGCACTGAGTGTTGGTCCAGGGGCAGCGCACAGAGAGACTTTGGGTCCCCCAGCAGGTTTATCAAGGACTGCCCATCTGCTTCCCTCTAATAGCCTTTCTTCTCTCCACTTGAGTTCCAACTCAACCATCTTCCCTCTTGACAGGTGCCCCCCACTGCAACCCAGCCCAACACCTTTGACTATCCGCACAGCCGAGAAACCCTCTCTTCCTCTCTCGAACACTGCTCTTGTGCGAGCAGATCCGGATAGGCCGTCGGCCTTGATTTGCAGTTCACATTGTATTCTGTGTGGTTTCTGCCCCCACGTCCTTCCACCCCTAGCCTCCCACCCCAGGCAGATTGAAAACAAGGGACTGGACGTATGCTTTTCAGAAACCCCACAGAAGCTGGCGACCAGCACCAGAAAAGAATTCGAGCCCAATCTGCATAATTTTGGATCCAGGCGTTTAGAGATGAGATTCTTATCCATTTACTTCAGACACACAGTCATGCCATTAAACGCATTTAACTTGGCTGGGATTCGATGATGTGACCTTACTCCCTTTTTATCCCTGCAAGGGCCCAGAGAAGCTGAGAGCGGTCCAAGAAGGGGAAAGAAGATGGGGCTGTGTGAATTTCAAGAGGCAATTGGTTCGGAGGCAGAAAGAGCTGCTTGGCGTTCCCGTGAATACCGAGTGAAGGTGCCTTTCGGTTCCGAGCCGCCCCAGCCTTTGGGGGGCTGAGCCTTCAGCCAACCAGAGTCCCGGGCCTGCGGGGCCCCAAGGGTTGAAATCACTCCCACAAATTTGCTGGCTGGCCTCAGAGCAAATGGGGATAGTGGGTTGGTTCATGTTTTGCATTAACTCGTTTGCTTTTTTTTTTTTTTTTCCTATTTCTAATAACATTCCAAGGACTGGACTTATCGTGCAGAGGTCTGGACTTTTATGAATTGTTAATGGTTAACTAAACAGAGACCCTCAGGACGCCCACCCTGCTGTCTTTGGGGTCGGGGAGGGGAGGGACGTCGGAAGAATGTGGTTTCTCCATCCGCGATCCGCTGGCTAGTGACCCGAGGCCCCTTTCAGAGAATTTGCTAAATAATCTCAAACATATTGAGGATCTTACTCATGTTTGAAAAAAAAGAAAAGGGAGGGAAAAAAAAAACACAAAACAACTACCTTCTTCCTTCATTCATGGAGAGTGTGGTTTCCTTCTATTTTGTTGCCAGATGCACTGACGGTTGCAGATTTAACCCCGAGTTTTCTTTCGGGAGAGGGCAGCTGTCTCAGATGGCCACACCTAGCTCTGGGGGACCCGAGTGTCCTGGTGCGACAGAGAAACCACACATTCAGAAGTCAACCGCATGAATCATGGGCTGATAGAACAGTTGCAGAGAGAGAGAGAGAGAGAGAGAGAGAGAGACAGGAGGTGAGGTGGCCATCCCCCCTCACAACCGTGCACTCCCCCTGCTCCCCCCGCCCCCCCCCCCCCCCCCCCCCCCCCCCCCCCCCCCCCCCCCCCCCCCCCGCCAGCAGTCCACCCTGCTTGGTCCAGTCCTGGTTTAGATTATGACAGGGAGTTCCCTGCAAAAGGCCGTTTGCAGCCTATTTAGATGTCACTAGGGAAACTTCTTCCCGGGGTTCCAACCGCATATCTCTTTGTTCCATTTCATCAGCTGTGCCTTCCTTCCGGTTCTGCCTGGAACATCATTACCCTGCCTTCCTCGTGCACGTGGGCAGCCCTTCAAAACAAAAGAAAGCCCAGGTACAGCGCGGCCGTTGAGGGAAGGGCTCAGCACCAGCCAGGCTCACCTTTGGGCAGAACCCAATGTGACTCCAGCGACACAAGGTGTTAAGGAGATGCCCTCGTCCCCTCCTGCGTCCCGGGCACCCCCCTGCGATTCCTCCCTGGGTCAGCTCTCAGGACTCGCCCCAGCAATGGTAGGGGAGAGCTCATCACCCTGACTGGGATCTCAGCTTCAGCCCTACCCGAGCCTGGAGCCCTCCCCTCTGGGCTTCTGTGTGCTCTACCTGTTTTAAGCTTCACTGTTGCCTCTCTCCCTCACCCCCCCACCCCGATTTCCTCAATTCCTGCGCCGTGAGTCTCTTACGCCTTCTCGTTTTGGAAATCTTGGTCTCCAGATGTGCCAGCTCAGGACTTTGCCAGGACAATTCTCACTCGATTGTTTCTTCCGCGGCCATGGCCATCAGATGTCCGGTCACTCTGGTGTTTGTAACACTTCCCCATTTCGTGCCACGTGAATTTCATTTACCTGCTGTTTCTTCTTCTGGGTCACGAGTAAAAATGACAAAGAAGGGTCCCTTTCCTTGTTGCTCGGTCCCCACGGCCTGCTGGGCCTCGCGGAAGCCGCCCACACGCCCCCTGAGCCCACCCAGCGGCCCCCGGCGAGAAATGGGTGGGCTTCCGGCACCAGGCCGGGGTTTAATATCCTTGAGATCCATTTAGTGTCTGCACACCTGGTTGCTATGGAGACGGTTGTCATAAAAACACACCGATCTGTGGAGAGATATAAAACCATCCCCGTGGCACGCAGTTGGACACGTTAGCTTAGAGAAATGGCTTGCAGCCTGTCGCTTCCCTTTGTTGACACAGTGCCTCTGCCTTTCAAGCCCGACCTGGACGACCTTCTTAGAACCAGGCCAGGGCAAATCCATTCTCAGTTAATATTTCGTAAGGGACAATCAAGGGCTTCGCCGAACGCCAGATGCCCCAGCCTTCCTGTCCCAAGCTGAGTCAGCCCAGAAGAGGACATTCTTCTTTGGCACGCTTTGTTCTCTGCTGACTGTCATTGATCCGTCAGCACGACTGACCAGGCAGAATAAAAACACTGACCGTGCGGACGCTTCGGATCAGGCGGCTGGGGTTGAGTAACAGGTGTGGAGGGGCGGCCTGGGACGCCCAGTCCTGCCCGGAGGGGCCGAAGCTGGAGGGGCCCCCGGAGACCAATCCAGGATGTCGTGCGGGCCCGTGACTGTCGTCTGCCAGCCCGGCACTGGGTGGTTCAGCAAGAGCCCTTATAAGGTGCTCAGGGGCTCCCACTAACCACCGTCGCCCCCTCACCGTCTAAATCCTCAAAGCCTGAATTTGGTTACCGCTGGCTGAGGTTACTGTCTCCCTCGGTCTGGTCTAAGTGCAGAAACCAGTGAAACACCTCGCTCCCCTCTCTCATCTGGGGAGCTCTGGCGGTGCGAAGGGGCAGGCACAGATGTGTTCTGCGGTCCACAAAGTATACGGAGAGTCCTTCTGAAATGTGTTTGGGGAAGGGGGTGAGCGAATGATGCGCTCTTTGTATTTTTAGCTCTGCCACTGGCTGAGTGTTCCCTGGAGCAGGAAAATGGCTGGAGAGAACGAGTTAAGGCGGGGGTCACGTTGTGAATGCAGGCAAGGTTGGCTTCCCTAATGGCTCCCAGGGCTCGAGGCTGCAGCCAGAACGTGAGCTCCCCTGCCCCCCCCCCCCATAGGCGTGTGTGCATGACACCCGAGACCCAGGTCGCCTTCTGTGCTCTTCCTCTGTTTGGAAGATGTCTGACTTCTAGAAGACAGGCCATGCTGTCGTCCTTGACTTGACCTTTCCTCCTCAGCAATTCCTTTCGTTCCCCAGTGCCTCATTTCCCTTCTTTTTTATTGGGAGATGTGTTTCTGTTTCTATGGAAAACCAAAAAGCAGTTTAAAAATAAAAGGTGGAGGTGGGGGGGGGGGAGCGCCCGGGTGGCTCAGTCGGTTGAGCGTCCGACTCGATTTCGGGTCAGGTCATGATCCCGGGGTCATGGGATCGAGCCCCGTGTAGAGCTCTGCAATAGGCATGCAGCCTGCTTGGGATTCTCTCTCTTTCTCTCTGTCTTTCTCCCTCTGCCCCTCCCTGCTTGCTTGCTCTCTCTCTCTCTCTCTAAAATAAAAAAAAAAAAGAAAAACAAAAAGAAGAAAGAAAACCAAAAAGCATTTTAAATGTCTTCTGCTTTAGTCGATCCTATCACATTGGTACTGAGAGAGGAGGGAGAGATGAGACCCAGGCTATCAGGTCTGATTCTGAGAACAAGTAGTGCGCTTATCATGCATGATATTAACATGAAATGTGATATAATATTAAGACACCTGTTCTTAGTGCCCCTGCTGACTGGATGGTATTCCAAAATCCCTGCCTCTCTGCTCTCGTAAATGCTTTAGCAACTGCCATTAAAGACCCCGGGATGCGTGTTATTTCAGCCTCTCGTTTACATATCTTCAATTTCTCCAAATGCCCTCTTAACACCTCTTATCAATAGTTCATGGACAACATCATCGTTAGTTCCCAATTGCCCTTCCCCCTCATCTTTGTTTTTCTTGGTTAAGATAATTTTTTAGGGGTGCCTGGCTGGCTCAGTCGGTGGAGCATACGATTCTAGATCTCGGGGTATTGAGTTCGAGCCCCCCAGTTGTGGGTAGAGAGTTCTTGAATCCAAAATTAAAACGAAAAAGTAATTTTTAAAAAAGCAGTCTAAAAGCTCAGCCAATATGGAGTCAATTACCTTTCAACTTCCTCTTCATTCATGAAACGGGCCTACTTTTTCTGTTTCCGCACGCCTTCCCCGAACAAAAAAAAAAAAAAAAAAAAAAAAAAAGAAGAAGAAGAAAGAAGAAAAAAAGGGAAAAAAGAAAACATGTTTAAAAACACACACCACATTCCCCTCAGTTCCTTTGGCTGGCATTAAATTATCCCGCTTTTTTTTTTTTTTTTCCTGCCCTCATGTTTTTCCTGAAAACCTTAACTTAGACCTGATGTTCTCATTGTCCTTCCGCCGTGTCTCCATTTCTCAAACAAGTTGAGGAGGGAGTTGCTCTCTGGATGTTTTCTGCCCTGGCCCAGCTGAGAGGCCCGTGGAGCTCGCCTCTCTTGGTATCTTTTGTCTTGTTTTCACGGGACCCGTGGTCTTGGCCTCGCAGTTATGGCGTCGTGTTATCTTTCTCCCAAGGCAACAGCTCACATCCTGGCAAGCCAGACAATGGCGGTGTGTGTCTTTACTTAGTTTTTATACCTTTTGTTTCAAAATGCAGGATTTCCTTATGGTTTGTTTGGGCTTTTCAAAAAGCTTATTTACTGACCCAGGGAGGTGCCAGACTCACACCCTGAAGAATACAGGCCAAGTTTATATGTGCCTGAAAATACACCATCATGTCCAGGCCTATTTGATGTTTGGGGCCAATTTAGAGGCTGATTTGATTGCTGTGTCGTTTGCCAAAAAAGTGGCTGCTCAAACAGGCCAAAACCTCAGCTCGCGGAGCCTCTCGTATAGCCAGAGCAGGGCTAGAAATTCAGACGAGGATAATGTCTGAAATGGAAAGAATGAAGATTACATTTTTAAATTAGGGTCTTGTGTCCGCATTGGTAGTCAACTCGAATCATTTATTTGTTTAAATTAAGCCCCTTGCCTTAATTAAAAGTTGCTCTCTGATATTTAAAAATTAATCCAGGGGCGCCTGGGTGGCTCAGTTGGTTGAGCGACCGACTTCGGCTCAGGTCATGATCTCATGGTTTGTGACTTCAAGCCCCGCGTTGGGCTCTGTGCTGACAGCTCAGAGTCTGGAGTCTGCTTGCAATCCTGTGTCTCCCTCTCTCTCTGTCCCTCCCCTGCTCATGCTCTGTCTCTGTCTCAGAAATAAATAAATATTAAAAAAATTAAAAAAAAAATTAATCCAACCTTGTTTAAGCCCCACATTCCTAGATCTTGTACCAAGATCTTCATACAATATTTTCTTTTTTTTTTTTCCAATGCTTATTTATTTTTGAGCGAGAACACCAGGGGGGGTAAGGGGAGAGAGAGAGGAAGACAGAGAATCCCGTGTAGGTTCTCCGCTGTCAGGGCAGAGCCCGACATGGGGCATGAACCGTGAAATCGTGACCTGAGCCCCAATCAAGAGTCTGATGCTTAACTGACTGAGCCACCCAGGCGTCCCTACAGTATTTTCAACACGATGTTTTCAACGTTTATTTATTTTTGGGACAGAGAGAGACAGAGCATGAACGGGGGAAGGGCAGAGAGAGAGGGAGACACAGAATCGGAAACAGGCTCCAGGCTCCGAGCCATCAGCCCAGAGCCCGACGCGGGGCTCGAACTCACGAACCGCGAGATCATGACCTGGCTGAAGTCGGACGCTTAACCGACTGCGCCACCCAGGCGCCCCCCAACACGATGTTTTAAAAAACGAACACTTACATCAAGACATGAGGTCTTTTCAAGAGAGAGAATATGTGATCTTCATGATAGAACCACAAACAAGACGCTAATGCGTGAGTTTATGGCAGGTTTACTCAGTTATCTCTAACCGTTGTGGACCAATGTGTTTGTTTTATTTTCCTTGATGTCAGTGTGATATCAAACGCCCAAGGAGTGCTGGGGAGAGTCACAAGAATACAGACTCGTCGAGAATGCACGCACAAATGTGCACGGATGGACACAAAAGGCAGGCTCGTGCCACTGCCCTCATTGAAGAACCACAGGGACGTGGCCGAGCGAGGTGAAATGTTCACACTGTGTCTGCCATGCAGAGCCGGCCCTCTGTCCAAGAGCAGTTCTAGAGCTCAGATCCGGGTGATTCGACAGGATGCGATGGGGCCTGGATCCAAGTAGCTTTTCCAAGGAGTCTGACTCTGTGCTCTAGGTGCTTAATGCATGCTTACTCCTTTACGGCAAGACGGTGTCTCCAGAGGTTTCTACGTCCTCTGCCTGAAGGGATCATCTCTGCCATCACGTTAGCCTTTACAGCCCATTGTCCAAGGTTGGAATCCAATGACACCTTCCCTTGGAGACCTACCTCAGTCCCCACTTAAAATGGATTTCACTTTTTTTCTGGGTGCCCAAAATACAGTACCCCTCTATCGAAGCCTTATCCCTCCTTCTCTGTTACAGCTGTCTGTTGGGCAAACCAAATGGTGAGCTCCTTGAGGGGAAAGAGTATGTCTTTTCCCTCCAGATCATGACTCTGCTCTGTCCAGAGTTTATTATTTTGCATTTTGATGCCTCTGTCCAGGTGTCTCTCTGGAACCGTAGATTGAAAGCTCTCTGGGCACATGGACTTCGTTTTGTGTTTGTATCCGCAGTGCTGAACAGATCATCTGTCACACTGAAGGTGCTCTGATGCCTGTTGCATGACTGGAGTTGTACAACCTATAGACAGAAGACCTAAGTGTCTGTACAGCTTTCTCAATGCTCCCTAGTGCAGACGATTCCCAACCTATGAGGGCTCAGCTTGTGATTTCTTGGCTTTCCAATGGTGTGGAATTGATACGTATTCAGTAGAAACCATACTTTGAATTTTGAATTTGGATCTTTTCCTGGCCTAGCGGTACAGTCCTCTCTCCTGAGCCGGGCAGTAGCCTCGGCTCCCAGGGCTGCTGTGCGATCACGAGGGTCAACAGTGGATCCGGTCCCATCATTTGGCGCTCGCACGGCCCTTCTGTTTTTCACTTTTCGGCACAGTAGTCAATAAATTGCATAGATATTGAACGCTTCGTTATCGAATAGGCTTTGTGTTAGATGCTCTCACCAAACTGTGGGCTCATGGGAGTGTCCTGAGCACCTTTAAGGTCGTCTGGCCTGAGCTGTGATGTTTGGTTGGTTAGACGTGTTCAATGCGTTTTCCACTTAGGATATTTCCACCTTACGATGGGTGTGTCAGGAAGTAACCCCATTGTAAGTCAAGGAAGATCTGGATACACAACTTTCTTGTGGTTTGCACTTAGTCCCTTCCCATTCTTTTTTAGTCCGATGAAAACTGGTTCCTTCCCTTACCTGTAACTGTTTCATTGTAACTGTTCTTGTTTGTTTTGCGAACTTCCTAAGCGCCTGTATTCCAAAGGGCATTTTTCAGGATGTACCTTATTCAGTCCTCCCCAAACATCTGGCACCGGCGATGGTTCCCTTGCACTGGAATTCTCTCCGCGACCTTGGCGTCCACGGTGCGACACTCTTCTGTTTTCCTTCCTTTCACAGAACCTTGCGTGTCCAGCTAATATTGGTGCCCCCGGCCTCCTGGGCCCCCTCCTCTCCCTCAGCAGCCCTATCCTAACCATGGCTCCCATATCCCTCTACGTTGGAATGAGCCCCAGATTTTCATCTCTAGCAAAAACCAGTTCACCAAGCTTTGGATCGTCATTCCCCCAGACATACCAGACATCTCCAAGGGGATGCACTGTAGTCCCTTTAAGTCAGTAGTGCCATCATCTTCCCACCAAAATTGGTACCCGCTCACCACTCCTCATCATCCTCATTATATTCCGGGAGCATCTGTGGCTATTTTGCTCATTGCTCTACCTCCTGTTCACCTCCACATCACCACTGGTCGTAGCTTTCTGAAATATTTGCTCTGTAAACTGCCATCCTGTCAGTCTCATCCAAGACCCCCACGCACACAGTCTGAACCGGGCACAGACACGTAAGACCTCTGACCTCGGGCTCCGGGCTCCAGCCTTACCAAACTGCTTGTGCTTCCGGAAGACCTTCGAACCTGCCGCCCCTGCTGACCACCTGGTAGTTCTCCTGATCTTCTGAGACTCACCTCAGCTGCCTCATTCCGTGAAGGCTTTCCTGCCCCTCACCTGCAGACCTGACAATGCCTTCCTTTCTGCTTCCCATTCTGTTTGGACATCACTCCCATGTCGTGGTCCTTACATTGTTTGGCACCCCCCTGGGTTTCCCGTCTTTCTTGTCAACTGGGCTGCGAACCCCTCAATGGCACAGTCATCTGCAGATCCCATTTTAGGAGGCCACCTACTGTCACTCGTCTTTCCTTAGCAATCAGGTGCATTTTGAGGCAAGGGGACAAAGGAAAGATGGGAGTGTAGAGCCCTGCTATTCCGTACCCGCCCCCCCCCATACACTGTGCTGTTATCTGGCCGATCCATTGGAGTAAGAAATGCAATTCAGCTGAATTCATCACGGGGCCCCTTGCTGTTGGCTTTAGGGTTGCCGTGAAAAGAGAGATGTAGTTTTCTACGTCGATCTGTTTTTTAAGTCTTTGCAGTTATTAGGCTAGAAGCTCTTTCAGCCTTCCTTCACGCTGAGTTAGAGGCAAGAGACGAGACACCCAGAGAATCAGCTCCTCCTAAGGCCTTCACCATATTTATTCACACCCACAGAGCCCTAAGTCCAAACCTTTAAAGGCCCAGCCATAAACTCACACAGACGCACCCTTTCTCCTCTGTGCTCTTGTTATGTCGCCACTTAGGCGGCTATCGCTGTGAATTTGCCCATGTTCCTTGTCTGAGGGTTTCCAGTATTCCATCCGTATTTCCTTTTTTATTCTTCTTGCCAGGTGGGAGCAAGTGCAGCTATCTCCGTTCCGCACAAAATCACCAGCCTGAAGCAGGACAAAGACCGCACTCCAGGAGAACGCAGATGGAAATCTAACAGGTCCCAAGTCAGCCACAAAACCCGAGTTTGGTGTCATGAGGTGGGACGGTACCAGGAGATGATGCTAAGTACGGACCCGATACAACAAAGAGGTACGCAGTGTGTGCTCGGCATCTCCCATACCTTGGCAGTGACCCCACGTGGCTTGACTTTCCAGGAATGCCGCTGCTGTGCCAATTACTGGTGAGCTTTCAGGCCAGGCCCAGGGTTGACTGCAGCTCTGGGAAACATGGCTCTGCCGTCCAGCACGCCCACGGCCTCACGCTCAGGCATGGCCTGGCCTTGTTTGGTAAGATAAAAGAAATGTATAACACGTTCTCCCTGACTTTCAGGGATGCCCAGGGCATTTTTCTAATAACAGCAGCAACTTCTATTACGCTTTTATTCTTGATTAATCATTTCTCGATGTAGCCTTGTGGGCTTAAGGGCCAGTGAGGGAGAAATTGGGCTGGGGGGGGGGGGGCAGGGGTGAGGGAGATTACTCCAGACAAGAGGCATTGCTGTAAACCTTGCAGCAAAATTATCTTTGCGAACCGAAAGGCGCCTGAATTTTATCCAAGTGAAAAGCTGGCCAGTGACTATGATTTCAAATGATCGCTGTCTATACGTCCAATGCACGGACACAAGGGTCTTTGGTTTTTGTTTGTTTGTTTGTGTGTTGCAATAACCTAGGGAACATACGCAAACTGAAGCGATTCTGTGTAGTCTGAAGTGCAAGCTCACTGAATAATTGGTCTAGAAGTACACAATGTGGTTATAAGACCGTTATTTACCAGTAAACAGTACACAACATTGAGACAGACTTCAGGGGTGCAGGAAATATGTAGGTTAAATAATAAAAGAGCAAAAACCCTAGAAACAGCTAACGCTTGCTAGAAATCAAGGATTTTTTTTTTTTTTTTTTTTGAGATAGGGAGAAGATATTAGGAAAAGTGGATTAACACTTTCCTTGTGGTTGTACACGGATAGCGTAGGGTCTACACTACAGAGCAGAGTTTCTCAGAGTGTGGTCTTGGGAAACGTTCTGTTCTTTGCTTCCTTTAAGATGTCGCGCTGCCCTGTCCCTGGCTGTGGAGTCTGACATACGTCCCTGATCTGCTCAAAAGGCTCGATATCTAGTTTCCACGTCCGCACCTTGCAGAAGCCAGTGGAAATTGGGCAGTGATGGATTATCCCACCCAAATCACGTCTCGCCTAGGGGAGATGTATCGGGAACACACGCTTTTCTTCTTTTAACACCTTTTCTTCAGAGGGCCTGACTCCCTCCCTGTAAGGGGGGGAGGGGGGGGAATCACAATGGAGACATGCCCCGTAGTCAAACTGTAGCTGTGGGGGGTGCTGGGGTGGGGAGAGAAGCAGGACAGCTGCAGTGGTAGGGTTTACTGGGTCACCCCTCAGGAGTCGTCCTCTGCCTGCACACACTTCACTGAGGGGATTCTGGAAGCGACGTTCTTGGGTCACTCTACTATGAGATGCAACAACTGTCTGCAGCACACCTTGGAAGGTTCTAGAAGTACCTGCTGAGATGGCAAATGTGGGGGACCACCTCATTGGACCTCCTCTCAATAGACCAACATGAACTCATTCCCCACTGACAACCGCCAATCCCTACCCCCTTGGAACGGAGAAGCCTCTCTACTTCCAAACCCTTGGTGCCATTGTCCTTGCTTCAGTCCCTACTAACCTAGACACAGGCAAAAGACGGGCCCCAGAGTGACGCTGCAAGATGGCGATCCATCGCGAGGCACCGATGAAAATCCGTGTTGTCCTGATGACCTCGTTCGTGCCTTCGATATGCCCCTGCAAGTGGTAGGAACTTTCTGAAGGACCACATTTTGGCCTTTATTTTTGTACCTCTGTATAAGCTGTTCTCCTTTCTGACAACCTAGTGGAGTCACTCAGAGAGTTTTAAAGAATACTTATGGCTGGGCCACCCCCCCACCCCCACCCTCCTACCCCAACCGATAAAATCAGATTCTCTGTTGGGAGCAAGGCGGGGCGGGGGGGGGGTGGGGAAGCTGGCAACGGTGAGCTCCCCAGATGAGTTTAACGTGCAGCTCGGGGATGAGAACTGCCAGGTCAATGGCCATGGCTCTGGGAGAAGAGATAGGAACGTGCCAACGTTTAGGCAAGTTTTCACTACTTTAAGGAGCCCTACTCTGTGCAGGTTGTATGCCTGGGTTCTGGAAATACATCAATACATAGAGCACAGGTGGCCTTGTGCTTTAAAGAGGGATTCAGACAGATAAAGGGTCGTGTCTGTGTTAGCTGGTTGTGCTATGAGGCGTGCTCAGGGGGCACAGTCCAGGGACCCCGCTCTCCAGGGGAGCTGTGAAAGTTTCCTGCAAGGGTTGGAGCCTGAGTGGCTTATAGTATGAGGGGGACCTTGGCAAATGGAGAGGGGGACGCAGGCTATTTCAGCAGGAGAGAAGGACAGTGCACAGGGGTGAAGCAGCATGATTTGTTAGGAGACTAGAATGTCGTCTCCAGGACAGCAGGGTGTTCGGGTCTTCTCTGCTCGTTCTTGAGCGCCATCAGGAGCATAACAAATATTAGTGGAATGAATGAATGAAAGAATGAACGAATGAAATGAACAAATGAGTGAACGCACGAATGAATGAACGAATGAACACAGGAGCATTGCCTTCTCAAGGGCACAGGGGATGCCAGGAGAGAAGGCTGGGGAGCAAACAGGATCCCTGATATGGATGGAATTCTGGGGCATGTGAATCACCCATAAGCCAGTTCTCAGCTGGACGGAGAATAAGGATCCAGGGGCACCTGGGTGGCTCAGGTGGTTAAGAGTCGGACTTTTGGTTTCGGCTCAGGTCATGATCTCACGGTTCTTGAGTTCGAGCCTGCACTGAGCCTGCTTGGGTCTCTCTCTCTCTCTCTCTCTCTCCCTCTCTCTCTGGCCCTCCCCACCCTCTCTTGCTCTTAACAAAATAAAAATAAAAAAGAGTAAGAATCCATATTTTACGAGAAAAAAATTCTCTCAGACCCTCACACAGTGGCAATAGGTACATTGAGAAAATGCACCTAGACTAAAAAGTTCCTACAAATTTCATGATTTTTAAAATGAATTTTGATTTTGATCACAACAGTTACGTGCAAGTAATATATTTCTCCCCAACATTGAAGTTTAAGAAATTTTGCCTTTATTTATTTTTTTTTAATTTTTTTTCAACGTTTTTTAATTTATTTTTGGGACAGAGAGAGACAGAGCATGAACGGGGGAGGGGCAGAGAGAGAGGGAGACACAGAATCGGAAACAGGCTCCAGGCCCTGAGCCATCAGCCCAGAGCCCGACGCGGGGCTCGAACCCACGGACCGCGAGATCGTGACCTGAGCTGAAGTCGGACGCTTAACCGACTGTGCCACCCAGGCGCCCCATTTTATTTTTTGAAAACAAATCATGACTGAGCTCCTTCTAATAAAGGTAGATTAGAAAGTCTATCTCAGTCAATCATTTGGCATAAAATTTAGGAAGAACTCCGGGTCTACTGTGGCCCGGCCGGTGCAGGTACCCCCATCCGGGGAGTGAGATCAGCAGAGATGTGCCTCATGGTCATTGTCTCCCTTCTTTGCAAACCTTGCCACAGAACCCCAAGACCAGGGTTTGGGGGACCCAGCATCCCCCAAATCCCCATAGCTATCACCCATCCATCCTAGGTCCTGAATGTTCTAAGACTGGGGTCTCTGTTACCCTTTTTTAAGTAAACTCAACACCCAATGTGAGCCAACCTGGCACCACCCTCTTGCCTTTTGAGTTGCAAATCTCCAGCCCTTTTCTCAGTCTGTTTGCTCCCTCTCTGTCCCATGTCCCCTCCCCACAACCCCATCAAAAACCAACAAACAGCACAGACCAGTTTCTCTGCATTTTTCTTTCTCAAGGAACACTCAGTGGCTCCTTCGGAAGCTTGGGCAGTTCAGAGTCTAGAAATTTGTCTGCCTTTTCTGGGGCTGGAAGGATTCGGTCTTTCAGTGCCCGGAAGGGGATACCGGGCCTTTCATGAAAATATTTGCTAACATTCACCCAGCATGCTGTCCACATTCTGAAGGCATTTCATTCTTACCTCCACCCAGTGGAGGCACTGTGATGTCCCCAGTCTTCCGGAGAGGGGTAGAGAGGTTCAGGGAAACTGTGGCAAAATCAGTAGAATTTGCTGGAAAACTGGATTAAGGGATGAAGGAAAATGAAGATAATCCAGGGTGACTCACAGATGCTGCTTCAGTCAAAGGAGATGCCATTAATGAGCTGGGGATCCAGGGGAAGACTCTTGATTAAACCAGACCCAGCCAAAGGAGCCCTGGTGTCGCAGCACGTCATCCCCACCCCGCTGCCCTGCCCCTGTGGCCCTGGGGGGCTCTGGCAGGAACTGCTAGTGTGTTCACACGAGGCCTTCCCCTGCAGCCCCCTGGTCTGGTGCTCTCTGGTAGGACCCTCCCCGGGCTCCTCAGACCCCCTCTTGTGGAGGGACCCCAGTGGCTGGAGCCTTGCTATGTTCTTGGTCAGACAATGGAGGCTGTTCCTCTTGCCAGCCCTGCAGGCCACACTTGTCCCAGGAGCACCGGCCTCGTAGGAAAGCTGCAGCTTCCTCCTGCCCCCTGACCCCTGGGCACAGGCCTGCTCTGGAGTAGGCCCCACCGGCCCCTCGCTTCCCCAGGCCCCGGGAAGACCTCTTGGGGCAGACTTTTACCAAAGCTCGAATCATCTGGTGCGAATAGGTGACTGGGAGGAGGGGTGGGGAGACAGGCCGAGGCCTTGGGGAGGCAGGGGCGGACCCCACAGCTGGGGGGAGGGAGGCCAGGGGTGGGTGGTGGTAACATCCGACAACAAGCACTCGCTGCCACTCCCACTGGGTTGATCTTTCGGAGGAGAGGCAGAGGCCCCAGGCGGGAGGAGGCTTTGATGGAAGGAAACTGGAGGAAGGAGCCCAGGCACCCCTTAACCCCTGCTTGGACGGGAGGCCTCCCAGCAGCGGTGCAGGGAGCCCGGGACCTTCGCAGCTCGCTCGCAAAAGGCGCTGGCTTCAACCTCTCTCATTTAGTTTCTGCTGCTGCCCGGGTGCCCTGGGCCTAGTGACACCGCCCGCAGCCACGTCGGCCCCCGCGGTGAGCTCAGAGGCCACGCAGGAACAGCTGGACGCGAGGTGACACCCCCGGACCCGGCCCTGGTCCTCAGCTCGGTGGGGGGCCCAGCGCCCCCCCCCCCGGCCTCCGCCTACCGTGCCCCCCTCTTCCCGCTAACCCTGTGCCCTTGCCATCTTCTTGGCTTGCCTCTCAGCAACCTTCTGGGCATCCGTGAGACCAAGAGGGGCCATCCTCTGGGGGTGGGGGGGGAGGGGAGGCGCTGACCGCCCATCCCCCCACCCCCCAACTTGGCTGCTGCTTCTCTGTTCCCTGCCGTTTACTCCGCACACAGGATCCGAGCGATCATCTGAAGCCCATTTCAGGGTCTGCCACTACTTCCCTCCCCAGCGAGTTTAGACTGAAGGCCACACACCTTGGGGCCCCCAGCCTGCGCCAGCTGGCGCACCGCTGACTCACCCTCCTCTTCCTTCCAGCACCATCGGCCCGCTGGCGTTCCCGGAACCACTTCAGGTCTGCCCTCTTGCCTCAGGTCCTTTGCACCGGCCATCCCCTCCCTTTCCCCGGAATCCTCACCATCCGTATTCCAGGTTTCGGCTTAAATGTCACCTCCTCAGAAAGGCCTTCCGTGTCTGTCTGTCTGTCTGTCTAAAAGAGGTTCCCAGAATTGTGCCATCATAGCACTCGGCATGAGTAGTCATGGCTCTCTGTCCTTCTTCATCTACCTAAGCTCTGCCCACCTCCTTGCTGGGTTGTGGGCATGGTGAGGACAGGACAGCACAGACAGATTCACTCTGGGTCTTTGTGACTTCCATATATATGTTTTTTGGTGTGGGCCCAAATCCAAATATTTTCCGAATTGAAGGAAACTGGGCTTCCTGGTGGAATTAGCTGCAAGGAGGGAGGTTTAATACTTGAGTACTTCTGAGGGAGCCTCTGGAGTAAGCCCAAAGCAAGCCCTAGGCCAAGACTCAAGGGCACCTCCTTGATGTTGCGAGTGACGTAAGGCCTGACCAGGGCCAGGCTGGAGAGAACAGACTGGGCCCAAGGGACGGCTCCTGCCTCTGTATTTCCTTCTGTCTCTGATTCTCCTCCTTCCTGGCAGCCTGGGCCACCTCCTGAGGCTGGCACAGGGCTTCCGGCCTTCTCCAGACCTGCGGCCTGGGCGCTGGTAAGGGCCTCCTGACCTCGTGGATTTCACTGCCCCTTCCTGCACTGTTTGTGGTGAATCTTTACCAGCAAAGGCAGGGTTGCTGGGAGTGAGAAGGGCACTCCACACAGGTTATGACAACAAACAAAGAACCACACAAGATAGGAATGCTCCCTCCAAACCTCGAGACTGTGGCCTGGGGTTGGCGGGGGGGGGGGGGGGGGGGGGGGGGGCAGGGCTCGCAGGCTTAGCTTAGCGCTCTCAAGAGACCTCAGGATTCTGGCAGCTTGGGCCCCAGGCCCCCCTTCACGTCGCCAGGCATAACAAGCCTTGGGTTTAAACTCTGCAAACCCTGGAGAACGGCCTTCGTGCATTTTCCACACGATCTCCCCAGTTTGGAGAAAGTAACATCAGCACCTTGATCGTGAACAGCCAAAGCCCCAAAGCGAAGATCGCCCTGATCTCCCTGCTAACCGAAAAGCCTCCTCATGCCTCCTCACGCAGTCTCACGGGGCTTCCTCGTGGGGTTTGGAGCAGTTCAGTCTCGCTCTTCGGCCCAGGAGGACTGGGCAGGGGGCAGGCCGTGGAAACGTGCTGCCAGACGCCCATGGAAAAGAGTATTTGCTCAGTGACCCTGGGACTCAGGGGCCAGGGGGGTCAGTGATCACACCACACCGTCTCAAAACGATTTCCCTGGGGTTTACTCAAGTCCATTGTTGGGAGGTACACAAGGGAAGGAGGAGAAAGAGGGGCTCCAGTTCTGCTGGGAGAGGGAGATGGACCCCGCCCCCTCCACACACACACATCCATCCATCCCATTGGCCAGTGGCACCGGAAGCTCTTACACATCAGATGCTCAGGGACCGGAGTCCCCTTCCCGGCTCCACCTCAGAAGGTCAGTGCTTCCCGTCCTGTTCCAGCCCCGCTGGTGACCCTTCTCCTCAGCCGAGTCCGTCAACCCTAGACACAGGGGGGTAGGGGACAGCGCTGGGCCTCGGTCTATCCCTCACGCGCCTTTTCTCTCCCTCACCACCCTGCGAGTGCCGCCTCCCTCTGGCCCCCGTACTCTGGCTCTTCCTGGCCTCCCTGCCACCCAGCTTCGTATCCAGATCCTCACCGGGCCAGCCCTTTTGCATTCTCTCACCAAAGCACAATGGCTCTCCCCTCTGCTTCCGCTTGCTGCTAGGAAAGAAGCTTGATCGTCAGTTCCACCCCCTTCTTTCTCTTCAGGGCTTAGGGCAGACACGACCTAAAGCACTTTCTGCCAGGGTGTTTTGAGTGATGACAGAGAATTCCTAAAGGGACACTGCCCACACCTGTACCCGGGTGTTGATTTTGTTTGTCCTCTAGGGCCTGTCACGCAATTCAGATTTCAGTTTAAGTAGCTTGCCATGTTTGGGGACATTTTCCTAGGGTTATTACTGTCTCTCTGTCTAGATTTAAAAAACATTTTTTAAATGTTTATTTACTTATTTGGGGAGAGAGAGAGAGAGAGAGCACAAGCACATGAGCTAGGGAGGGGCAGAGAGCGGGAGAGAGAGAATCCCAAGCAGGCTCCACGCTGTCAGCACAGAGCCTGATGCGAGGCTCAGACTCATGAACTGTGAGATCATGACCTGAGCTGAAATCAAGAGTCAGACACTTAACTTGGGGCGCCTGGGTGGCTCAGTCGGTTGGGCGTCTGACTTCGGCTCAGGTCATGATCTCGCAGTCCGTGAGTTCGAGCCCCGCGTCGGGCTCTGTGCTGACGGCTCAGAGCCTGGAGCCTGTTTCCGATTCTGTGTCTCCCTCTCTCTCTGCCTCTCCCCTGTTCATGCTCTGTCTCTCTCTGTCTCAAAAATAAATAAACATTAAAAAAAATTAAAAAAAAAAAGAGTCAGACACTTAACCGAATGAGCCACCCAGGCACACCTCTCTGTCTAGATTTTATTCTAAACCCACCTTGCCCTTAGCTAACGCATTGGTTAACTGTCAGGAATGACTCTCTAATGTGCGTGAAGTCAGTAATAGAACACCCATGAACAAAGTCAGTAAGGGAAGACCCATAAAATACTTGGTGGTCTGGGTTGGGAAGACTGTAAAGAATCTAGTTCGGCTCCCACATCATATAGGGAAGAAAGCTGAGCTCAGAGGAGCGTGAACATATAAAACAGTGATCCATTTATTCCTTCAGGAACACATATTTATTCAATGTCTAATCCGGTAGCTGTGAAAGAAGTATAAACGATGAACCAGCTGTGGGTCTTGCTCTCCAGCAACTTAGGGTTTGATGTCTGAGGGAGAGAAGATTCTAATGAACGTCGATAAGTAGACTGTGTGGTAGGAAGCTGCGAGCGCCATGAAGATGCCAACAGGACTATAATCAAGTCTAAAAATGAGTAGGGAGAACTTCAAATGCTGTGAGTGGCCAAGAAGGGAAGAGCCGAGGGCAGATGGCGGTAGAAAGGGAATTTGTAGGTCTGCGTCAAACATCTACCCACAGCTAGAGGATGAAGCCAGTCCCACGCCCTGCCCTGTGCTTGGTTAGCGAAGGCTCACGAACTTGATTTAGCCCGTGTTTAGAAGGAGTGTACTGTGTGCCCTGTCATGACTAAGAGAGAGACCTGGAGGAGAGCTAAAAGGGTAAATGCACCGAATTGCCACCATGGGACTTTCCAGTTCAGCCTGACTCTAAAGAAGATAGCAACCTAAAAGACAGAAAAGGAAACTATCTTTGTTTCTTTTAATATCCTCTTGTTGTCCTTACGTCTTTATTACTATTTTCCAATTGTAAGTTGGGTTTTTCTACCAGCTTAATCGTATTAATGCTTACAAAATGTGCCAGGTCAGTACACATCTTTTTTTAAAAAATGTTTATTTGTTTTTGAGAGAGAGGGAGAGAGAAAGAGGCAGAAAGAGAAAGAGACAGAGGATCCGAAGGGGGCTCTGTCCTGACAGCAGGGAGCCCCAGAGTGGGGCTCGAACTCCCGAACCATGAGATCATGACCTGAACCGAAGTCAGATGCTTAACCAACGGAGCCACCCAGGCGCCCCAGTACACGTCACTTTTAAAGGCACAGCCCAGCTCTCAAAAGATGAAAATTGCATGGTACTTGGTGCTTCTCGGAGACTTGCCTGGATAATCTGGCAGAAAAAGGCCATCAGCAAGGACCATTCACGACCCATTCCATTCTCATCCCTGGCACTGCTGAGATGACAAAAGAAGTGGAAGCCACTTCTCTAAAGGACAGAAAATGTCCATGCTTGCAGCATGCAGAGGAAACTGACCCCTACGTGCAAGAGGGCATGGTCTGCATCGTGCATGCGCACACATGCACGCACACACGCGCGAATCCTGAGAGCAGGGTTGTGTTCTGTTGCCTGACAGTTCTACACTTCACCCAGCTTCTCAGCCATCCTGGAAGCTTTTCTTCTGCCTCAGGCTGCCCAGCCACCTGACCCCACCTCCCATCCCTCCTCTGAGTCCTCCAGCTTTCTTTGATGACCTCTCTCTTCTGAACTTTCAATCTTCCTCATTGGCTCCTTTTCCACATCCTTTAAACATGCCAAAGACCCCCTACTCTGAGAAACCTTCTTCTCAAGTTACTGATCCATCTCATGCCCCCTCTTTACGGCCAATGTCATTTTTGAGAAGGCTACGTTCAATGTGCCCGCTAGCCCCTCTGCTGCCTTGCCTCCACCCCTGCGTTTCACTTCTGCCGCGACCGCCTCATTGAATGGCTCTCTCATACTCATGTTGCTCTTGGGATGTAGATGGCCTCCAAGTGTTGGTCTGGACATCCACTATTCGCTTTCTGTGGATAATCCTCTGCACCTCTGGCTGATGACTCCCAGATGCAAGTTTCCAATCTTGACCCAAACCCTGGGGTACAGAGACTGTATTTCCAACGACTTCCCCTGCCACAAGTCCCCCTGGCCATCCCTTGATAACCTTAAACTCAACATGCCCCAGATGGACTCATCCTCGTCCTCCTCAAGCCTCCCTCTTTCCCACTCTGTGTGACAATTTATGTCATCACCGTGCATCCATCTACCAGGCAGCCTTCGAGCTAGAAGCTCAGGATTCTTTCAGATGCCTTCTTCTCTGTCATGTTTCACATCTAACTGCTTCCCGATCGTCTCTAAAATCGGTTCCCTCTTGTCATTCCATCCCAGATCCTCTAAGTCCAGCTTGCCCACCCACATACTTTGTCCTGGCTGGCCCCCAAATCTGTGATCGACAGAGATTTTAGGCAAGAGCCCAGCCCCCTCCTCATTGTTCTCAGTTCTCTGCTTCCTGATTCCTGCCCTGTGACCTCACTTGCTTTTCCCTTTCTGGCCCCTTAGGCTTCATTGGTTTTAGATTTCCATGTAATTTCCCATTATGATCCTCCACCTGGCTCCACCTCAACTCTGGTTTGAGTTTAAGGTCATACCCCTGTCTCTTGGAGGAACATCCTAGTCCATTCCTACTCTTGTGAACCCAACTGGCCAGGCCAGCCCAAGGCTCCTACCTCTGCCTCCACAGTAATGTGAGTATATATGTACCTGTTTCCCACACTGGACTTTAAGTTCCTTGAGGACAAGGACTTAATTTACCTGCCTTTGAATTCCATTTCAGGCACAGTGTAGGATTATTAAAATGGAAAGAGCGTGGCACACACAGGAAATGTTTAGAAAGGATTCAAGGCAATACATGTCCTGTAGGAATACGGAGGGAGGGAGGGACTGTTGTGGACTGAATCAGTACAGGAAGCTGAACCCTAAACTGAACACAGATGTTGTAATTACATGCCCTAAAAACAGGAAAGTGTTGGTTACTCCGATGAAGCCTATCTTTTCATTTCTTCCAGTGCCCTGAATTCTTCACTTACTCTGTTACCTTTTCTTAACACAGCTGGGATGGCTACTGCCTAAAACACCAAGAAGAGCTGTCCAGGATGTCCTGAGAAGCATGGTGCAGCCAACATGAAGTCATGGGCCAACAGCCTCTCTGTGTGTTAGGGCCAGGAGTTTGGGAGGCCCTCTTCTGTTTACTTGGACCAAGGGAAGCTTGGAGCTCTCCTTGGCCCCAGAGTAGCTCCGGAATCAGAAGTGTTCATCATTCCTATGAGCACATATCCAGGGGGTGTTTGATCATGAGTTCTCCCTAGAGCCAACTCTCCAGCCAAGTGTGAACAGTCCTTGTATAATCCTGGCTGCTGCTCAAGGGCCCTGTTAGGTTTTTCCAAAGAAGTATCCTAGGGCTTCTCATTGGTTTCTCCATTTATTGCTTCCTGTCATGCTATCATGTGATTGGAATACCGCTGTCCTTAAGGCTGTGTCCCTTTGGTACCATGAGCTCAATTCTGTTCCCTGTCTTCCTGGCCTCAGCCCCAGCCAACCCTCTTGGCTGAGAGATCAGTGGAACTGTATTGCAGCATCTGCCTGAATTGTGGTGTCTCCTAAGATCTTCCTCTAGGCTGTTCATCACAAACACAAGATTTGTGTGTGCAGTTCACACTCCATTATTAGTTCTCTGGAGGGCACTGTTTGGATCCACCTGATACTGAAGGAAAACCCAGCTCCTAAGAAGGATTTGGGCTGTGCTAGCAATATTTTCAGGATTAGCGTTGAGAGCCTGTCCCCTTTAATCTTTCCTCTCCTTTGGCCACTCACTCTTACCTCCTCGCCCTCCCAGATGTTCCAGAGTTACTGCCAGAGATGACTTACTATTCACTGTGAAGCTGTGCAAGCATGGAGAAACTTGGCCAATCTAATAAGGTGGTGCCCAAGAGAAAGCGTGTCTTAACCCCTGACCCCCTCCAGCATAGGTGTCTCCCTTAGAAGATGCTTGTGTCCTCAGGATTTCACTGACTTCTTAAGTTTGCCACAGATATATTTTTAGCCCAGGCAACCCTATAGTTGCTCAATGGTCTTATTCATGGTCGGCTTGTAAGCTATCACAAAGACCTTCTTCTGGTTTCCTTGCTTCCTGGAAAGTTTTGGTGAACTCTGTGCAAAAGTAATTTGCTCATATCATAGCATATTAATATGCACGTTCAGACATACAGAACCAAAAATCCAAGTCATAATATGGTCACACATCCTTTGGGATTTCCAAACCCAAATGAAGGCCCTGAGCCTCAGGGATACACAGAAAGAAACAATGGAATGAACAAATATACAAACAAATAAATAAAGGAAAATATTCTAAGATTCTAGAAAGCTGCTGTTTCTTTTACCTATTGAGGCACATCCATGTAAATGCCTTCTCTTCTTGCCTGAGCCAACCTTGTCTCCAGCAACAGATAGATGGTAGGTGGACAGACAGATCCAAGGGAAATAACTATCACTCTCCATAAAGTAGTTCATCACATTGTGAAGAAGAGCCTTGTTTTACCCCGCATGTAGAATGGCCTGGAGTTTCTACCATCTCTGTTGATAAAGTCACCAACTATCACCTCGTATAAATCATGGGATCCATCAGTCCCTTGGCAAATGTTTCCAAGCGTGGTTTACATACAGTGTCATCGATGTGGCCTCAGGACTGCTGATATTTTTAAACCAATCCAGCCTTGGTCACCCTGAAGAATGCTTTTAATTTTTTTCCAGCTGTTGGGCTGTAGGGTCCATCCTGACCCTTCCCCTCCAGTTCCTGGGCTCTGAGCTGCCTGCTCGGTCTGGTCGGGACTGAGAACCACTGGGACAGGGTACCATTCATCATTCTGGTGTGGCGCAGGTCAGCTGACCCTTCACTCCCTCTTGCTTCCACGTTGCTTCTAGTTTCAGAGAGGGGCTCCCCTGAGAATCAGCCTTATGCCGTCCGCACAGGGTGGGGCCTAGAAATCTTGACCAAGCACTTTCTATCAACCACCGCGAGGGAGGGCAAAAATACCAATAATAAATAGCACCTCTGAGTCAGCCATTAACCTCTGCTGGTGCCACCTCCGTGTCCGCTGTCACATGTTAACGGTGTCACCTGGAATCCCTGATGCCGTGCATTGCGTTGCTTGGCGTGCCTTCGGGGCAGACCTCGGTGCTCTGGAGTTTTTGAACCTCTGGGCTGAGTTTGTCTTGGGAAACCTCCCCACCTCCCTGAGGCCCCAGGATGCAGCCCTGCAAGGGACCGTCTGCAAAGGTGAATGGGCTACTTCTCCAACCTGAGCCCCTCTCTTCCACCAGCCCTCGCGCTCGCTCTGCTAGACTCTCAAGGCTTATCGTGACGTTCTTCCCTGTCCGTGGCCTTGCCCTGGCCATGGCCATGAGTGCGTGCCAGAGACTTGCCTGCAAGTGGTGGCGGCAAAGTCTTCCTCCCCACGTGGCCCGTCACTTTGGTGAGCTGAGGAGCACCGGCCAAACCAAACCGAGACCTCCTCTGCAGCTTCCGGTCAAAACCGCCACTCCATTCCAGAGTATAATTTCATGATTTAGCTTCTGGGCTTTCTCTGGCTCTAGAATCTATCCTGAAACATAAATGGAGAAAGGAACAGCCCCACGCCTCTCTGGAATGCCACGTACTTGTCAGCCTCCGGGTTGAGAGGTCCTCGAAACATTTCTCCACTCATTTTATTAATTATGTGTCATGCAGTATTTGGGCACCTAGTGTGAGCCTGGCCCCCGGGCACCCCCACTGGGGACGTACTACGCTGGAAGACGCAGACACAGCAGAGGGGGAGTGTCACTGTGGGAGCAGAGCATGGCGGTCCCCTGAGGAGGAGGGGGAGAACTTCTTCACAAAGGTGGTGACGTTCCATGGGGCTCTTCAAGCGGGACTCGGCGTTTAACAATGAGAGGTCAGTGGCTGTCCTGCCAGACGGAGGGTGGGCGGGCACAGGGCCCCGAGGGCTCTGACACACATCGGCAGGGTGTGGAGGTCAGTGCGACCAACTCGCATCTGATGGGTTTGACCAGCAGTGAGGGAATCTGAGGCCACCGTTAGGTCCTCATGTGCACACCAAGGAATTTAGACGTTGTCCCAGGGATGACCGAGAGCCACTGAAGGTGTTGAAACAGAGCAGGGTATGAAGTATGGTTCAGAGAGCCCAAGACAACGGCAGGGAGACAAGTCCTGATGGTCCTGGCCAGAGAGAGTGGGGAGGCTGGCTTTGTGGGGACACAGAAGAAGGGGACATTTCTGTGACAGGGTCAACCAAGCCTAGACCCTTGCTGGGTATAGTGAGAGAAAATGACGAAAGTATTGGGAGTCACATGGAGGTTTTGAAGCTGAGGGACGGGAATCAGGAGGCAAGGCGGGATGAGGACGGGGGTGGGGCAAGGATGGGACGGAAGTCAGACCGGCGGCTTCTGGAACATGAGGAAGGAGAGGCAGCGAGTATGGATAAGTCCTTCGTGAAGTTTAGCGGTGAGGAAAAGGGAGACTCTGAGCGCTAAAGGGTTTTTCTAAAATAAGGGATAGAGCATTTTTGTGAGGAGAGGGGAAGACACGGTGGGGAAGGGGAGATTTTAGCGAGCAGCAGAGCTGCCATTTATTGAGTGGGTCCTGGGAGTCGTCCTCGCAGCGTCATACGCTGAACACGCATATGGCATGCCAGCGTCACATCAACCTGGTGAGATCGTGCCCGCTTTTCCAAACGAGGAAACCACCCAGCGGGGGATTCCGGGGACTGGCTGAGCAGTGGAACAAGAGAGAATGGTGTGGTGGGGGGAGGTGCTTGAGGGCCGAGGAAGGTCTACCTTTTAGCTTTGGGACCTGGAGTTGTCCACCTGTTCTGGCTGGTGCCAAAGACCAGACGCAAGGGATGGGGCTCGATGGTTCGTTCCCATGAGCCTTGTGGCTATCTAGAACGAGCCAGCTGCAGACGCCCTCCGTGGGGGTGGCTGCAGGTGACGATAATGCAGAGCCTTCTCTCTCTGCTTTTCCTCTTCTCAGACCTCTCCGAACATCATAGTCAGAAGTCTGTGTTTCCCACAGAGCCTGGTGTGTGCCAGGAATACCCCGTGTGCCCGTTGCCTTTGCTTTTCACCACCGTAGCTGGAAGCGTCCATTTTGCCTTCTGCCCGCCCGTCTTCGTGAAGCATTTATGAACTTCACAGGAGAGCTACAGCCCACATTTTGCCTCAAAGATTTCTTTGTTTTCTCCCAGTTACCAGGTTGAACCCTAGGCTGATGTTTAATTTATCTGTGGTAAGGAGGGATGGGGAACAGCCTTGCGTAATTAAAGTCCGAAGATAAGCCAAGGCCCGTCTCACCCAGAATTCGTACATCCTTCCCCACCAAGTTTCTATGCCGGTGTTGCTAGCAAATAGCAACCTGACTAATCTGAGTTTCGTCAGTTCTTTATGTGGTGTGTCTTCCCTTGTGTCACTGGTTGTGACGAAGCCTTTCAGTCAGTCCCAGGCACCCGAGCTCACTTCCTGGGTCTTTCAAGATAAGGGTGTCTTGGGCTTGGGCGGCCATCTTACCAGAGGGCAGTAAATCGAAGCTCCTACCTCCTGCTCACATAGCTTTCTGCTGACGCCGGACAAACACACCTTCAGTCTACAAACAACTTCTAGTGGACTTACTGAATGAATAAATAAGTTTCTAAGCCATCTATAAATGAAATTTCTGGACGACTCATCCACTGTGAAAGACAATTACTATAAAGATTTCTGTGAAGATATGGGAGCCCGCTACTCTCTCTCTCCCTTCTATTTACGATTTGATAATCGAAGACCCGATAGTCCGATAGGTGAGATTTTTAGGGAAGATTAACCAAAACAAAGATGGTTTATCTGGGATTACATATAAAATTGTGTGCTTAGGTTTTTTCTTTTTAACACCTTCCCAAGTACAGAAGTACTATGATGTAGACTCACAGTGAATTTAAACTATCATATAGTCAATTCACATTATCCATAAGGAACATTAAGCCCAATCAGGATCAAAGACTTGCCTAAAGTCTTAGTTAAAGATTGTTCAGAACCAAGATCCATTCAGAGGATCTTAAATTTAAAGGAGGGCAAATTACAGGTGTACCTGGATGGCTCAGTAGGTAGGTTAAGTGTCTGACTCTTGGTTTGGCTCAGGTCATGATTTCAGGGTCGTGAAATAGAGCCCCATGTCAGGCTCTGTGCTGAGTGTGGGATTTTCTCTCTCCCTCTCTCCCTCCCCTCACTCTCACATAAACTTAAAAAAAAATTTTTAAGAGGGTGTATTACCGAGAAACCTAAAGGCAATTACTTGAAAGAGGTTTAGTGAGAACTTGTGGAAACTGACAAATCCTTGATTAATTTCTCTGACTCTACCTCCATGGGGCCTTCTGGACTCCTCTCTCTGCTTCCAGGAGCCTCCTTTATGTCCTCTGAAGATTGGCTTTTCTGCTCTCCCCTGATCATCCCAAAAGACAGTTTCTTCCATGTCACCATGACCTTCCAGCTTGGATCCTCCAGCTGGGCAGGGATCTCCTTGACCCAGCTTGGATAGGATGCCCATCGCTGGCCCATGACCCTGGTAAGGAGTGAGGTATCCCTCAAGGACCTGACAAAGGCTGATTCCCTAAGAGTGAGGTAGAGTTGGGAGAACACGAGTGGCCTCACTGGTGCCCCCAGGAAGGCTCATACAGGTCAGAGCCTGACTGTCTGACCCCAGACCAACATTCAGTGGATGACCAGAAGGGTTGGGTGAACTCAGACACAACTGCTATTGAATGTAAGGGGTGTTCCAAAGGTGAGTGCGATCACAAGCAAGGAAGGGGGTGATAACCTTGTTCGATCCCTCCCTGGCCGGGTGCCATCCAAAGGTGTACAGTTGACAGATTTTAAGAATAATCCAGGGACGCCTGGGTGGCTCAGTCGGTTAAGCATCCGACTTTGGCTCAGGTCATGATCTCACGGTTCCTGAGTTCAAGCCCCACATCGGGGTCTGAGCTGACAGCTCAGAGCCTGGAGCCCGTTTCGGATTCTGTGTCTCCCTCTCTCTCTGCCCCTCCCCTCTTGTGCGCTCTCTCTCTCTCTCCCTCTCTTAAAAATAAATAAACATTAAAAAATAAAAAAGAATAATCCTGAGTCAACTCAGAGCACAGCCAGGAAATGTGACAGTGTTGGTAAGTGGCTCTAAAATTCTGTCACAGAAGAAATGACCGGAGGGACTTGGTACGTGTAGCCTGGAAGAAGGAAGATTTAAGAGAGATGCATTTCTTTTGTCCAAATATTTGAAGGGCTGGCTTCAGATTTGAAAGTATTCTGTCTGTGTATGTTTGCAGAGGTTCAGAACTAGTACCGATGGGTAAAAATTAAAAGGAGGTGGACTTTGGCTTAAAATGAGGGTCAACATTCTTTCCAATAGAGTTTTCTAGAAATAGGCTGTCCTGTCATGCTCTAGAAGAGATGGGATGATCGCCTGTAAGAAAAACTGTAGAAGAGCTCCTAATGGGAATTAAGAGACGTGTAAAATTTATTCCAGTTCTGGAATTCTCTGACCCTGCTGCAGCCACATCCGGTTGGCTGGAATCATCGCTGTCACAGGAGCGAAGGCCACCGTGTGTGGTCAACTGGATGGGAGGTATCAGCCGATGCCAAGTGGCCGCAACCCTGGGGAACGGCAGGTTGCCCTGCTCTCCCTTTGGATCCTTTCTATTCTGGGCCTTCTCAGATCTGTTTGCGACAAGCCTCCTCCTGCTGAGATGCTCTGAGGCATTCATGCCTCCCGACCACCCGCGGGGTCACCATCTGCAGGAGTGGCCGGGGGGGGGGGTGGGGGGGGGGTGGGGTGGGGGGGTGGGGGGGTGTGCCATTTGCCCATGGAGTGCCCAAGATACGAAATCGACATCGAGGGGAGTGCTTCCAACGTGGCTCGTTTGCTTGTAGAGATCGGAAGCCCGTCCGGAGCAGCAGGTTTTAGAAAGAATAAGGGAAAAGTGTAAAGGGATGCATTTCAAGGATACAAAGCGGTATGGCAGCCAACCAAGAAAAGCTGAGCACCAGGACTCAGGGAAGGCAGAGCTTCAAGACAGTGGGACCACCACAGCAAGAGGTGCCCCCGTCTACACTAGCACACGGCCGATGGTCCGACCGTGCCGCGGCTCTGCTCCTAGGGGCTTGAGGAAATGGACCCAGTCATCCAACACAGAGATAACCGGGGCCCCGAGCAACCCAGCACACGGTGCGCTCAACCCGTCCCTCCTAAGGTGGAGTTCATACTTCTTTGGTTTAATCTCTCTCCTCTTCCTATGCGGTGCCTTTCTCTGCATATCTACGAAGTAATATTACTCCCCGTGGATTCCACCATCCCCAAATACTAGGTCAATGTGCCTGCTAGGCCAGGTGCCCTTCCGTATACAATCCCAGAGAGTTGGGGGCAAGGAGATTGACTATCTGGCCTCGATCACTCCTTCTAATTAACTCATTCGTTAGTGCATTTAACAAATAATTATCAAGGGCTTAATTATCAGAATAGCTCTCACACAAACAGGTATAATCTATGGTTTATATCCTCAGGCGGCTTGTACTCTATCTGGGAAAGCAAGACATCCGCCCTTAAGCAAATAAATACAATTTCAGGTCATTCCTGTGATCTCAGAACTGGGTGGGTTGAACCAGCCTTGTGCTAAAAGAAATGCTGTCCAACTAATTCAGCAGGGCATGCCAGCTAAGTGAAACCCTGTGTCTTCATTCAGCACCGACAGAATCACTGTCTTTCTGCAGCACTTACCTGTAGAAACTCTGAAGTCTTCTGCAACTTATTGCACTGAGTCCAAACCATCAGCTTGCAGAATAAAGATCGAGCTCCAGAAGAGATAGTGTGCAATCTGGGTAACAGGTGCTGAGCAAGGACAGCCTCTTCTCAAGTTCTCCATGCTGCCTGCTGTTTCTAGGGAACGATCTTACCATCCTCGTCGCCTAGAACAGGACTCAATGTTAGATTGTCGAAGATCGTCATCGGCCACAGGACACGGAAGCTTCAAGACTGAACTTCGCAAAAGGCACTTGTCTTGGCCCCTTGGAACAGAACTCTTGTGTCCCCACTCTTGCTTCCCATCTCCCTTTCCCCTGGTCTTGCTTGGCTGGCCAGCCAGCTCAACCACCATGCTTGGCCTCTGCCTTCTGCAAAGTGGCCCCTTGCTAAGTGGCATCCTCCTCCCCCTACCCTCAGCTCATAGTCGGCAAGCACTGGTTGAGGCTTGCTCTGAGCAGGGCTGAGGCTGAATGTCATGGGGTATCCAAAAATAATAGCAACTCTCCCCTCCAGGAGCTTGAGGGGGAGAAATATGACATACAGAACAGCTTTAACACAAGGCAAACTCATGCTGGAATGTGGATTGAAATTACACGAAACATATTGACTTGAGAATTGATATCTTTCAACGGAGAAAAAACGTAGGAGATCTAGATAAAAATGTGGCTGTTAGATATGAAGATACAATTCATACTAAAGGAAACCCAAATCCAAGGTAACAGTCACACGAGAAATAAAAGAAATAGCAATGAAGACAATAACGAGATCCCACGTTTCATCCATCAGATTGGGAGAAAATACGAAATTGAAGAATGCCAATTATTGTCGAAAGTTGAATAAATCGGAACTTTCTCTCTCTCTCTCTTTTTAAGATTTTATTTTTAAGCAATCTCTACACCCAACGTGGGGCTCGAACTCACAGCCCTGAGATCAAGCGTTGCATGCTTCACTGAATTAGCCAGCCAGACGTCGCGAGATAGAGAAACTTTCATGAAATGGGTGCAGACAATCCCGGGAAGAGTCTGACAGCATTTATTGAGTCCCATAACTGGGCAAATAACCCAGATAAATTCTGATTATAATAGAATGTGTTCAAGGATATTTGTCCCAGTGTTATTTGTGGTAGTGATGGGTGGAGGCTATACAAGTTTCTAGCACAAGGAGGGTTGATATGGGCGTTTGATGTGGCAATCAGAATAATAAAATGGGTGCACACTCAGCCTAGTTGGAGCTTAATAAGGTAGTACTGATTAACGACAGTAAGAAGCAAATTGGGATATATAGTGTAGTGTCATTTACATACATTCAAAACATGTTTACAAAATGACCACATCCCCAGCAGCCACGAAAGTGCCCAACACAAGATAGGTTTTCCATAAGTTGTTATTTTGTTGTCATTATTAAATATACCTACTAGGTAGCACTATACATTTTTCAATGGTACAAACAAAATGAGATCTATAATGACATTTATGTAAATTAAGGATACATGAGCATAAACACAAAAAATCGCGTATTTTTAAGGGCATACACAAATCTAAAAACATATTTCAGGGCATGATTCTTGTGGATGTAGTCATTCAATATTAGAATGAAAGTCCCTGGAGTGAAACAAAATTAATTCATAAATCTCTGTTGTACCCAAGGTCAAATACCCTCAACAACACCCACTATGTTCTAGCTTTATATTCACCAAGCAGCATTCTGAAGTCTGAGAGTTTCTCGGATACCTGGTTGACAGAAAAGGCAGAAGGAGGGCTTTCCCAAAAGCAACTATGTGAATAGTCCGTTTATTAGAAAGCGTCTGAGCAGCTCTGAGCGACATAAATTCATATATTGGCATCAGTCTCTTGTGACCTGAGTTATGCAGATCAGTATCCCAAAGCTTAGATGTTTCCTGGTTCCTCTGTCTCCCTAAAGCAATGGTCAAATATAGATTTCGGTTCGATTTTGTGTGTTTATTTGGAAAGAATGCTTCATAGGTAGTTCTGTGTACTCCTCAGTGCTCCACATCGGGGACACATCATGTCTGCTGGAGGCAGGGGGAGTGAAATGACACGATGTTTGGGATTCGGGGTAAAATATTTCAGCAAAGGAAATATAAATGTAGTGCTACAGAATCTTGATTGAATCTGTTGAGGCTTGTTGGTAGGTATGCGGGGGACTCATAGTATCCTATGTGTGTATGTGAAATTTTTAGAGACAGAGAGAGAGAGAGAGGAGTCCTCTTGCCTAATAAAATTGGCAATCTCCCACCTTCTGACTCCTCTTTTCTTATCCAGGCAGTTGCAATATTAGCTTACACTTACCATTTTGGTGTTCACATTCCCTTCAATTCTTAACCCCAGAGACGGCTCTTACTTTCTTGGAAGTCAGATGATGACTTTAAAAGGATGTTCTAGGTTTTCAGCACTGCTAGGTATTTTGTAGCAGGAGACAGTTCAGATAATGTAATATGCCCCCCCCCCCACTCTTTTTTGAAATGGAAGTTTTTATTTGTGCTTTCAAAATAGCTTTAATGGTTTTTCTAATATACAGGGAGACATTTTATACAGTGGCTTTCTTCTTATCAAATATCTTACAGATACATACTATAAATGAATGATAGTAACCCCTGTCCTAGAAAAAAAAAATCCAAGTACATTTCCTCCCTTAATAATCTTTATATAAACAGGCTAACACAGTGATTTTTTTGGGGGGGGGGGCATTACCTAGTATTTTGTTTTAATTTTACCTCAAGAGCAGTGAGTGTAAAACACTTAGCTGAGTACGGTCCTAAGACTGCATAATCTTCACCTGCATTGAGTCTAAAAGGTTACAAAGTATGATATCATTTAACCCTCAGCACAGCCATATGGCACAGCAGGTATTGCCGTCATATATTTATAGATGGAAAGACCGAAGCCCACAGAGACAAGGGAAAGCAGCGAGACTCACCCACTAAATGCCAGGGCCAGGATTGGGGTCCTCAGTCTTCCACCACCCTACAGCATTTGTCCTCCAAAAAGCCAAGCTGTCTTCTCACAGTGATTATTAGTGTATTTATGTGCAGAGTCTAAAGCGGCTAAAAGAAAAAAAATAAAAGGATACCAATAACTTCAAAACCCAAAAAGTGGAGTGGACCCTCCTGTTGTAGACCAAAACAATGAAAATAAAAGTCAGAGTGGGTGGTGAGAAGAATAAATCTGAAGGGAAAACATCATCTTCTCCAGGTTTAGGGTGACTGTGAGCTATCTATACCCTCTCCTATGTGTTTAGGAAAATATACTATAAATAACACACATCTTCTTCAGACAAGGGCGCTCCTCTGCAGCTGACTGGCTGGTCTTTGCGTGCTCTGTCATTTTCATCCAAACACATAAATCTGGGGTTGGGTAGATATTCATGGCTGGGTCAAAAAGACAGTTTTGGTATGAACTATTTATACTTAATTGGCCTCTGTGCTTGTCTGTGTAGTTTTGCCAAGCATTTTAATAGTTTCATTGAGTAATCTTTATTCCTTTCTGGGAAAAAAGCGATACAGGGTGGTGATGGGAGGAGCACAGGGCATGAAATGCCTCTGTCTTCCCTAAGACTTTGGACCCCCTTCCCATACCAGATGCAGAAAGAAGCCTTGACCTCTGACTTGCAAATAGTTGGGGCTATTTTCCTGGTAGTTCACCACTGTTATCCTTCACCTTTGGACTGTGATTTAAATTCCAGTTTGGTCCCTGCTTGGTAGATAATGAAAGCATTAGATTGGAGGGAAATTGTCAATTCCTGCTAGACAACAGGGTGAACATAGAGGCAATGTAGCTTCATTTGCAAACTGAGTTTTAAGTCGCTCATTTATTTGAATAATTCTTAGCCAGTACCTTCAAAGATCTTTATGTTTGTCATTAGAAAGTAAAATATAAGCTGTTCTCAAAGAAGTAAGTACAGGGGCACCTGGGTGGCTCAGTCGGATAAGCAGCTGACTCTTGATTTGGGCTCAGGTCATGATCTCACAGTTGGTGACTTTGAGGCCCGCGTCGGGCTCTGTGCTGTCGGCCTTGGGATTCTCTCTCTCTCCCTCCCTCTCTGCCCCTCCCACATCTCTCTCTCTCTCTCTCTCTCTCAAAATAAATAAGTAAATAAAACTTAAAAAAAAGAAAGTGCAGGAAAATATGGAGAAAAAAATTAAAAACCACCCACATGTCTACCGTTATTAAATATATTCCCTTGCTGCTTTTTCTATGGGTTTTTATTTCTCCTCAAAACTTGGGTTTTATTATATATAAATATAATAAAATTTATTATAGCAGGCATTTCCCCATTATTGCCATTCTCAGGGAACAGAAATCTTAAAAATCTTCACGCCATTCCAAAGTAAAGATGTGTCATAATTTACTGGACAAGACCCTTACTGTTCAACTTCTCTCATTTATTTTTGTATGTTAATAAAGTCACCATGTACATTTTACACTTGTGTCTTTGTCGACGGGTTGGATTACGTCTTTACTACAATTTCCTAGAAGAGAAATCTAGAGCAGGAGAGGCGCAGTTTTGAGGTTCTCGGTATGTATTTGATTTTTTTTTTTTCCAGAAACAGGTTACTGAGTTCCACTTCCACAGGTGGTGGACCAGAGGGCTTGGTTTGCTGGACCCTCCCGTTCAATGGTTCAATCCCCGCCTCTGCAGGGAGAGAAGAGGGGCCCCGAGCTCCATAGGCTCTAGGTCACGTGCCCGCCCACTCATAGCAGGGTAGAGGTGGGTCAGCGCTCTGCCTGTTTCCACAGGAGCATTGGGGGTGGGCGGGATGGGGGGGCGCCTGGAGAACTCTAAGTGTTCTGGAAAGATCCTCCCCAGTCCCTTCCTCACCAGCCAGCCCTGCTGACCACAGGACCCACCACTCTTTTTTTTTTTTTTTAAGTTTATTCATTTTTGAGAGTGTGCGTGCGAGCAGGGGCGGGGCAGAGAGGGAGAGAAAGAGAGAATCCCAAGCAGGCTCCATGCTGCCAGCGCAGATCCTGACTCAGGGCTCGAACTCACACACCGTGAGATCATGACCTGAGCTGAAGTCAGACACTCAACCTACGGAGCTCCCCAGGCGCCCCCCAGGACCACTCTCATCCTGAACTCAGTTTCAGGAGGTGAAAGAGGGTATGTTCTTCTTATTTCATCCAGCTCTCCCTCTCCTTCTAGGTGGAAATTCCTCTCCATTTCTGCCTGATCGTTTTGTGTGTCAAGATGAAGACAGCTACCAAAGCCCCCCAGATGAGTCCCCCTCCAGCAAAGCTCGGAAAGAGCAGAGGAAGGACAAGGAATCGCTGTCCCGGCGTCCCTCTTGCTTCTGTCCAGCATGTTTATCCACCCCCTTCACCAGGCTCTGGAAACTTCTCCAGGTAGGAGGTCCCGGTAAGAGGCCTCTCATTCTGCTGAGGAGGAGGAGGCTGAAAGAGAGAAAACAAAACAAAACCCCACAAAGCTTCATCTCCTTCCACGACAGGAAGTTCAAGGCGAAGAAGGGAGAACAGACAGGGAGAGAACATGTAACGACATAATGAACGTGGGACAGAGTCGCCCTTACACGTAACTCTTCCAAGGCTGCCGTCCAAACGGCAGGAAGTCAAGGGCAGCACTTCTGATCCCTACATCTTTCTCTGGCACTCTCGTTCACAGCAAGTCGGTGTGTTATTCAAGGGCCTCGCTCCATACCAACCGCTTTAGGAATCAGATTTCTGGGATCCTTTAATTAAAGTATCGAGACACGGGATTAAGATGCAAGACTTAGCAGAAATGTGGACTGCGCCCAGCACAGCCGGTGGTCTGTTTGGAACTAGTGAAGGCACAGGAGGGTCCTGTCCTGGCTTGCGGGCGTGGGGCTCCGGCTCTAACGTCTGGTTGGGGGCTTGGGGGACGGTGTCCGCTGAGCTGGAGAGCCTGAGTGGGAGCTCCTGGAGACTGAGCCCCACTGCCCTTGAGAAGTGTCTGTATGTGGATGCTTGTGGAAATACCCCAGGCGCCCAGGGAGCAGGAGGGGGGCTGCCCGGCCTCAATCACGCAGTCCACCTGCCGGTTTCTCGGCCCGTGTGTTCTCAGCCTCTGGATGGATGAGCTTTCCCAGGGCCCCCGCGGCTCCCAGGATTTACCCTGCGCACTTTTATTTCTCTGAATCCGCTAGGCCATCCTCAGGGCTCCTATGACTTGGATCGTATCGGTGACCCTGGAACTAAAAGCCCTAAGGTATCTTTTTAAAAGAGAACTGTAGATTTGTATTTATATATTTTTATAACATGCCGATATCTAAGCATGAATGTGAACCTACCTCCTTTGAAAGGCTGCCTGGCGGTGGAGAACCCACCACACCCATATTCGGGGACCACCCTGCTCACATGCATGTTAAACCCAGGCTCCTGTGGTCTGTGGACACTAATGAGTCGCCTCAATAGCAGTGATCCAGACTTCACAGGCTCTGACCACCCCCCCTCCCGACACACACACCAACACACAGAAGACAGGATTTTCATCCCCTGTGCCACCCTCCAAGAATATCTGTGGGTCCCGAGAGGCGTCTCACGGGTGCTCGCCACAGCCCTGCCATTGTTCTGCTGACGCCCCACCAACTCCACTGATGGTCCGGGTCTGTGCCCCCCACCCCCAAGAGAACATCCAGTCGTCCCTGAGTGCCCTGACCCCCACATTAGCGGAGGAAACAGCCCTCTCCTGCTGTGTGATTCCTCCTCCCTCAAAGCAGAACCCCTTCCCCCACCCCCCCCGGAGCCCATGCATCAACTCTTACAGCCCAGCCTGAAGACCTTCTCGCCTGGAGACTGAACACAGATTTTCAATGCGGAGCCACGGACAGTTCCGGAGACAAATACCGCTGTGGCTTTCCCTTTCAGCTTCTCCCCCAGCTACCTGCCTTCCTCCCCCTTCGGCTGAACCCCCCCCCCCCCCCAATGCATGCCGCCCAAAGCCATGAGTCTGCCTGTCAGGTGTGGATCCTAGCTCATGTCCAGGTTAGGACCCAGGTGACATTCTTCCCTTCGGGCTAGTCAACAGAAAGGAGATCCAAAATTGAGTTGAGGAGCAGGAATACTCTCGGCCGCATCTCCCTTCCTTGAATTTTGGGACAGCTCCTTCTTCAGAGCTAAGTATTCAGGGACTATCACTGGGCTGTCTCTTTAGTTCTGTTAAGTATGTGCGTGTCAACGAATCCAGAATATTGCATGGATACTCTGTGACAACAAGCAGCGAAGAGGAGTCCATTCTGTTCTTCCAGTGATCAAGAGTCGGATGAGATCTTATTAAATTTAATCAGCCAGATGTGCCATGGAAAATGTTTTTAAATTATGAAAGAGTTCCGTGGGCTCTCGGATTGGCCCATGCCCTTGGCAAGGGGAGGGGCCCCTCTCTAGACATGGCCCCAGGTTTCCTGGAGAGAGCCTGACCTCTGGCCTCTGGTCTTGGCCCTCCCCTCGTACTACCTGAGTGTTCCTGGGCAATTCATGTCGCTTTTCTGAGCTTCTGTTTTCTCCCCCAGGAACCGAAAACCCTTGCTGGAGTAGTGTAAGAATTGGAGATTTAATAGGCACTCAGTAAACGGGAGCCCTTGGAGCTATTACTTAGTCTGGGCATATTTTGGGAAGAAGAACGAGACGAGCCATATGCTTATCAACAGCTCCACATCTGTCTTTGAAGTATGACTCTCTCTGCTTCTCACACACATACGTCTGCACACACGTGCGTGGACACGGACACACACACGTGTGGGAAAGAGCATGGATTCTGGACCCGGCGGGGCTTCCAGGATTTGAGTCCTGGGACCGTATACCTTTTTCTCCTGTGACTTTGGTCACTTAATTGATGAGTTCGTCTCCCTCGTCTGTTACATGAAGGCTGTTGTAGTGGGCACGAGGATGAAATGAGCTAATATATTTAAACCATTAGAGCAATCGCCAGCACAGAACACTGCCCAGCACATAAAAGAGCACACAGGCTATTATTATTATTATTATTACTGTTATTGTTCATTATTCCCCTGGCAGGGGAAGGGGTCGAGGGGGGACTCTGACAGTGAGAAACCTGAATTTCAATTCTCATTTTCACCACTGACCTCTGTTCTGTAACCTCCTATACACTTCTTTTTTTTTTCATTTACACATCTGCTTTTCTTTCCAGAAGAGCTGGTTCAAGTGAGTCTGTTGGGCTCACCTCTTCTAGCCACAAAACAAACCATTTCCCAGAGAGATGATATGCAAACGGCACAGAAAGAGTCTCCTGGCTTCAGGTGGGCCCATGTGGAAAGAGAGGACCCCCTCGGTCCCGGAGACCTGTCTATCAGCACAGTTAGCAAAGGAAGGGGGTCACTGCCTGGAGGGTGAACATCACCTCGGTCGACTCTGACGCCTTGGCAGAGTGTCCCCCATGAGGAGACCAAGGAAGGCTGCTTGACCAACGAAGACCAGCTGTCACCGCAGCAAGGGTGGCTCTGACTGACCTTCTGTCCACCCAGTCTGTCAGCAATCCATTAGCAGTCCCGTAAGTGACCCTGGTCCTATTGAATCTCCACTTAACGGGGCTCTTGGGAGGATACGTGGATCAAGAATGACGGCTGCCCAGGCCAACTGGAAGGGCGAGAACTGTCATGGCAGCCAAGGAGCATGGCCGCTGAGTCACAAAATGGTGTGGAGGATGAGCCCTATGGGCACACAGGAGAAGATGCTGGGGCAAAGGAAGGGGCCATGTGGGGGCGAGAGGAAGAAAGACTGGTGGGCTAGGCCTCCCCTTACCTTTGGCTCGTCCTCGGAAGACCAGTCAAAGAAAGCAGGAAGAGAAGTCAGTTTCCTTTGACTTCCCTAAAGCAAGCGTTCCTCAGAAAAGAGAACAGTGAGCCTAGTTGGGGTGCATAAACTATCTGATGTCCGTCCAGAGAGGTGTCTGTTAATGGGTGTAAAATGGAAAGATGAATCAATGGGACTGATTAATATTTATGAAGAGCCGGACGCGACGGAGTGAAAAAGACCCGTATATTGGACAAGAAGGGAAAGGGGGGATGTGTTGGGGTAAGGTTTCTGTTTTGATCACCGAGTAAGCTTATAGAGCAGGAATGTAGGATAGAAAAACAAAATCTGTATCTAGAAGTTATTAGCATTGTGCACAAAAGTTCTGTTGGTTCCTACTTTAAAAAAAAATTTTAAAAAAAAATTTTTTTTTTCAACGTTTTTATTTATTTTGGGGACAGAGAGACAGAGCATGAACAGGGGAGGGTCAGAGAGAGAGGGAGAGAATCGGAAACAGGCTCCAGGCTCCGAGCCATCAGCCCAGAGCCCGACGCGGGGCTCGAACTCACGGACCGCGAGATCGTGACCTGGCTGAAGTCGGACGCTTAACCGACTGCGCCACCCAGGCGCCCCCCAAAAAAATTTTTTTTTACATGTATTTATTTTTGAGAGACAGAGAGACAGAGCACAAGTGGGGAGGGGCAGAGAGAGAAGGAGACAGAATCCGAAGCAGGCTCCAGGCTCCGAGCTGTCAGTACAGAGCCCAACGCGGGGCTCGAACCCACAAACGGCGAGATCATAACCTTAGTCGAAGTTGGACGCTCAACCAACTGAGCCACCCAGGCGCCCCTGTTGGTTCCTACTTTTTGTGTGCCATTCCATCTGAAAAATCACTGTGATTTTGTAGAGGAAGTTGTGATGGAAAAGGCACTCTGAAGGGTAAGCGAGTTTCTTGTGAAAAGAAGCCAAGCTACTAAAACTACAGTTAAGAAATGTAAAAAGTTACCGATTTTACTGCTTCAGATGAAAAGAAATTTATAAGCAGGAGAGAAATTACGGAGAGAGGCAAGTTCTGACTACAGTAGTTCAGAGACAGGAACTCTAATTACCCAGAGCAAGAGGCGACTGCTTCGGGAAATTTCTGAAAGGTTAAATAGGAAAGCTGAGGGTCAAAAGCATACCGTGATGAGAATAAATGCAGAAGACTGTTTGCAAGGAGCTACATTGCATAATCATCAAAGGAAGGACAAAGACAGAGAAGGAAACCTGAAGCCCCAAATAAATAACAGAACACAGACCATAAAAGACGCTGAATATAGGGGCGCCTGGGTGGCTCCGTCCGTTAAGCGCCCAACTCTTGATTTCGGCTCAGGTCATGATCTCAGGGTTTGTGAGTTTGAGCCCCACATCGGGTTCTGCCTGCTTGGGATTCTGTCTCCCTCTCTCTCTGCCCCTACCCTGCTTGTGCTCGCATTCTCTCTCTCTCTCTCTCTCTCAAAATAAATATTAAACAAACTTAAAAAAAAAAAGACGCTGAATATAGCACACAGATACTCAGAAGGTACGGAAAGATAAGTCAGAAGCCAAAACTCAGTTACCATTATCATGCAAAGGAACAACATCATTCTTGGTAAAAACAAATGACTTAGCATGTGACCAATACTGCTTTTCTTAAGTACTGCAGAGAAAAGGCTGATAATCACCCTCTATCAAGCCCTACAAGTAGGAGACCTAGAAATGGTTCCTGACCATTGTTATCTCTCAAGGAGTTGAAGCAAACTGACCTTACACATTGGAGTTCGTTAGCACTCGCCAACACAGATTACAAAATATAGGGAGGAATTCTCCTCGGGACATTAAGCAATATTTGCAAATGTGTGCAGGTAAGTGTTGACTACCTGATCACTCTGACCAGGAAATGGTTCTCAGCAACGGTGTGATCTCTTTTTCAAAGTGGAAAACATGAATATTATTGTCACCAGCTCATCGCGGGGAGGCACGGCGGAAGGGACCAGCGAAGACTGCAGCTCTTACGAGAAGAAATGGAAATCCAACTGACAACAAATATTCGTTGAGCACTACACTGTGCTAGGCACATGAGAACTAATACCTCCATGGCTGATAAAGCCTTTCAGAAGTAAGTCTTCAGTTAATTTGCCCGTTTTTGGTGACGATGGTGTTGGTAACTCTCTGCGTCAATGAGAAACAATGAGATTTGAAGAGGTTGATTGAACTGGGGATCTCCCGATTTCTAGTTTTATGTCCTTCCTGTGTACTTTCTACATTGAGATGTTGGCATCATTACTCCTTGGCTGAGTTACTCCGAGAACCTCTGCATTCTCAATCATTAAAATGGAAATACGAATGCCTACCACATACGGCTGTTGTAAGGATTCAGTGTGTAAAAAAAAGCGAGACATGGTGCCGGGCACATGGCAGGTCCTCAGCCAAGGTTGGTGTCTCTCCCCTTCCTCCACTGACGTCCAACTGTCCACCACGGATAGCACCGCCATCCGTGAATAACACGCTCTGAGAATAACACGGAGCGATGTCCCAATGTGAAACCAGGGGACTGGCCAGGGCTCTGGGGTCAGGCATGGGAGTCCTCTTGGGCTGGAGGGGTGTTGTGTGAGGCCTGGGAGACATAGGGACTTGGACAGAGCTTAGCGGAGGAATGAGATTTGCATGGGTGGAGAGATGGGCAAAAGTTGAGCCAGTAGAGAGAAGAAAGGCACCAAAGCAGGTGAACACAGCAGCTGTGTGCGAAGGACCCCAGTTGCTAACCAGTTTGCTAGGCAGCAGGCTAATAGTGAGGAGTGGAAGAAGGGCCAGGGGGTAGCTGAGGCTCTCCTGTGAGGAATTTCCATGCTCGAGGGTTTCAACTCGATCCTACAAGCGAAGGGGAGCCAGTGACGTTTTGTCAATTTGGAGCTCATCTATTAAGATAAATCTGGGGCCAGTGTGTAGAATGGACTGTCACGGAAGAGGTCGAAAAACAGAAATTTTATATTTTATACACACACGTACATGCAGTCTTTTTCATTATATACATATATATATATATATATGTATATATATACACACACATATATATATATATATATAATCTACTAATCCCATTTTGAATGGCTTGGACATTAATTTTGCTCTTGTAATCGATTATAGAGGCTTAAAATGGCTGTGTTTTTTGCTTTTGTGACGTATTATGGTCATATCTGGAATTCATTTGCTGTTAAATCAAGAATAAAACTCTCAATTACATTGTTGTTCCTACGGTAAAGCATAACCTACTTTTAGGCTTTCCCTTTGCCATAAACTCTCCAGGAACGAAACTCGATAAAAAGCAGAGACTCATTGCGTACGATGGTAATTAAATCTCTGCTTGACAAGTAAAAGAGCGGGACTGTAGGGACAGGTCATTTGAGAGAAAGAGAAACAGACTTTAATATGTCAGCAAAGCATACAGAAGTGGGACACCCGTCATCTGTTTTGGGGATACGGGATTATGATACATATTTGAGACAAACCAAAATCCCATCAGTAGTACCCAAATGATGGGATGAATTGTACTTTCAGAATGCAGGCTGGAAGGGCAAGATCAAGGCGTCAGCAACTTGATTTCTCCCAGGGCCTCACTCCTTAGCTTGTAGGGGACCGTTCTCTCTCCATGTCCTCACGTGGCCTTTCTTCCTTCAGGTCTCTTCCTCCTTCAATAGAGACACCAGTCCTATAGGATTAAGGTCCACCTTTATGACCTTTTTGAACTATAATTACCTCCTTAAGGACCCCCAGCTCCAAGTCACGTGCTGGTTATGGTGGGGGGTGCGGGTCAGGACCGCAACATATGAATGGGGGGGGGTGTGGAGGAGGGGACACAATTCGGCCCATAACAGGCCTTCCAAGGAGTTAGGGCTGTGGCTAGGCTATCCACCCAGATGGAGATACAAAGGAGGCACAGCAGGGATCTGTTAGCTGTGGGGCCCAGTGCAGGTTGGGGGGGGGGGGGACCCAGGAGCCCGACACCCAGCACTGGGCTCCCGCAGGTGTGACCGGCTTTCCTCCGAATCCCGGCTGCCGGCCTGGAGATGTTTTTGTGTCCCCAGTTTCCGGAAAGGGAACTGAGCGTTCCCTGCGCCCCGGCTCCCTGTTGCCGAATGAGCACAGGATGGAAAAACCCGCCTGGGCTGAGGACCGAGCGAGGGCGAGCGGGCTCTTGGGGCTCCGAGCCGATTTAGGTTGCGGTGGGTGGCTGTGGTGATTGGGCCTCTCCTTGGTGATCGGTATGACCTGGAGGTTGGCGTCGTTAAGGAGAGGTTTTTGTGATGACTTCAGAAAATTACTGTAAATAAGACGGTATTTCGCTGTTTGTAATTTTATGCAGCTCATTAGATCACGGTCAGATGAAAACCTTGACATTTGGGGCAGGAAGCATGTGGCAAGTGGGGGCGGGTGGACTGCAGGCGGGGCTGCTGCCCCCGAGAAAGTCATGCAAGGGTCTTACGGAAGGGAGACGCGCAGAAGGGATCTTTCGAAATCGATGCCGGTGACTTCCTCTTCCCGACAAAGTTCTCTACTCCTTAAACTCTGTCCTGCTGGACGATGGAGGCAGGAACAGAGACATTGGGGGATGGGAGGGTGGACTCTTTAGGACACGTGGGAGACAGGCGTGCGGTGGCGGCAGTGTTCTGATTAGATCAGGCCAGCGGAACACGCTGTCCTTGCTCGGCTGTCCTTGCTCTGCGGCCCTTGGCCCTGGATGTCAGACGAACACAAAGCCTTGACACGTCTACAGCCAGGCTGCGCTGTTTGGGCAAAACTCTAAGTGTTTTTCTGGATGGCTCAGGAAAAGGCAGAGAGTTTTTTCTGGGTTGCTCTTACACTTGGCCCAAAAAAGCAGTCACCCAACACTGACTTGCAAAAAATGCAGACCTCTTGGTACCTCTTCTAAAAAAGAGCTTTGAAATGCGTGCATATCTGTGCAACAAAATCCCACTGAAGATCTGTCTTGCATTGAAAAAGGGAGCATTGGAGCAGCAGCTAAGGGAATGGGCTTTCGGGTCAGGAGACCTAGGTTTAAATCCAGGCTCCGACACATTCTCGCTGAGTGACCTTGAACAATGAGATACCCTCCCCGGGCATTAGGATAGCACCTACCTCCTGGTAGTGTCGTGAGAAACACTCAAGCCACGGCTGGGGACAGTGACAGGCACATGGGACAAAGAGAGCTCGTGGTCGTAATGACTGAACAAAGGCTCCTTTGGACATTTCACCAGGGGTTAAGGGAGAGAGGAGACAGGGAGGGGGAGGGAGAGAGAGCGCGGCTCCGTATACCTACCTACTCGGCTGCATATACCTACCTAATCATGGTACCCAGCAGGGGAAGGGCTAAGTCGCTCTTAGGAAACATCACTGTAAACTCTATATGATATCAAACCTCTCTTCCGAGGGCTTAGTTGACAGACCACACATTTATTTCCTCTCCGAGTAGAATATGTTACATTTCCCTTTCTCTGACACTCTAGGGTCTTGAAAAATCCAGGAAACACCTTTACATGCCTTGGCCCAGATTTGCCTTCCTGTCCTCTTTATCTTGACAACTGTCCCCGGCCAGGAGTAACTGACCTGCCGGCCCCAGCCCCTCCGGGTGAGAACTGCCATCGCCCGAAATCTTCCCTCTGCCCAGCAGGTGCCTCAAAGCTTCTGGGAGTTTAGACCTTAGAGCAAGGCAGTGAGCGGAAGCCTCTTTCTCCCGAGAGAAAACCAGTGAAGGGAGCCTTTGCATGTAAACATATATATAAATACAAACGTTCGCAGCAACCAGGATAAATTTAACGTGCAGAAAAATACACACACCAGGATGTTAAGTGCAGCGGGATGCAGGATTGTAAACATGGTTATGATTACAGTAATGTGAAAACCAAATAAAAACCGACAATGCATCGGCAGAAAAATTTCCAGAGTGTTAGCCGTGGTGGTGGTCTTTGGGAGGTCGGGGGGCGAGGTGGGGGGCAGGGGTAGTTTTCTCCTCCTCCTCCTCCTCCTCCTCCTCCTTCTATAACAAAAAGAATAAATACGTCTATTCTAATGCTCCTTTCACCTGAGGCTCCATGCGTCACCCATGGCCAGGAGACCCACGTCTCTCCCCTGCCCTCAGGATAAAGTTCCAGCTCCTTCTGGTGCCAAGAGCTCCCTTGCTTGCCCTTCCCCACCTTCCACCGGACCAGGCTTCAAGCCTCGTCCTTAGGCTCCGGAGCAACCTGTGAATACGTCTGCCACGGCACTCAGCACATTTTACTGAAATTATCTGTTTCTTATCCATCATATCCCCCAAACGGGAAAGGTCTCTAAGGGAAAAGACCATGTCTTAGTCATGGTTGAGCCACCAATTCCAACCACAGTCCATGGCACATGATAGGTTCTCAATAAATACTGACTCTCCTCCCAAAGCTTTTCCATGGCTGACCTCTGAACGCAGTCCAAACCCTTAGCCTGAGGAACATCCATAGGCTGATTGGAACCTACTTTGCTGTTTTATTTCCCACAGCCCCCCACCCCCACCCCCGCTCCTGCCCAGCCCCAAGACCAGCACTGCCATGCTGAATATCCACTCCCTCCCAAGCCTACCTTGGCCATAGTCTATCCACTCTTTTTCTCATATATGTGCCTCTCACTTCCCTAATTAGACTTACGTAAACCCCAAGCCATGGTCTGCAGGAAATTGGATCCCCCATGGTGTCATGTACACAGGAACCTCTTGATGAGAGCTGTTGACTGGCTGCTGTTGGTCACTGGCTGGTGGGGAGGTCACTGGGCTGGCTGTGTCTGTTTTGGTGCCTGAGCTGTGGGTCCCTTTCTCACACGGTGTGCGCCTTGAGGGGGGGCCCTCGGACGTAAAAGGGAAAGGTTAGGTCACTCCAACCCTCCCCCTACTGCCCTGCCTCTGCTTCCTTATGTCCTGCCACAGGACAGCAGAGAGGCCCTGTCAACGACTGGCTGAACCACCAGGACCGGTAGGCGAAGGACCCCACACCCCGAAGCCAGCATCCTGGCTGGTCCCCAGAACCACCCAGCACTCCAGAGTTTGCTGAATCTGTAGGTAAACTCTTATTGTGCAGGGGGGAAGCATTAAGGAAAAGAAAAGCAGGTTTGTTTTCTTTTTACTTATCGACTTCCTATAGCTCCCCTCTGAATGCCGTCCAGGGCAGTAGACTGGCATTCGAGAACTTACAGGTTTTGTATCCAGATCTGTCTTTCATCAACCAGACACCATCCAAAGCCACCCGGCCTGCACCTTTCACTCACTTAGCAAGAACCGGGAGGATTTTCACACACTGAATACGTAGGTGAATTAATTAACCCAGTTGGGATTGTTGTGTATGTGACCTCACGTGTTCTTTAACAAAAGATGTCGGCATCCAGGAGTGGCTCTACCTCGTCCTGGTTTGCATCACAGGGGCTCTGGCTTGAGCCAACGCGGAAGAATGTAGAGCACAGACCTCCTCAGCCCTGCGAGAACACAGGGCGACGTCACCGCCTCACCCCTTCTTGGTGTTTCTTCTCCCTCCATGGGTGTGACGTCAACAGGGGACCTCTGGCCTTGAAGAAGGGACTTGCCCTGTGGAAGAGGGGTTGGCTGAGGACCCCCTTTCCCCCCACCCCCAGGGAATTGAGGGGAGCCAGGCTTGCATGGGTCAGGGGACCAGGAAGCACTGAAGCGAATAAGGGGATAAGACCTCTAGGGGCAGCACGGAGGGCAGTGGGTTCTCAGTTCTGGTTCTCCAACCTGGACCTTCAATTGTCCCCCATTGTATGCAGATCAGGGCGGGCTCCTCACCCACCACCGCAGGGCCTTCAGGTGTTCAAAACTGGGGCATGGCCTCTGCTTAACTAGAAAGAGGCCTGGGCTGGTGACTCACGCGAACTCACCTGAGAATGTGCAGCTCTTTGGTCCCGGCCCAGATGGCCTGTCTCCCACGTACTGAGCCTTCTCCTCGTGTCTGTCGAGACAGCCTCAAAGCCAAGGGACCGAAGAGAGCAAACTTGATTTTTTTTTTTTAAAGTTTATTTATTTATTTTGAGAGAGACAGAGACCGCTCGAGCGGGGGAGGAGCAGAGAGAGAGGGAGACAGAGAATCCCAAGCAGGCTCCGCCCTGTCAAGGCTGTGGGCACAGAGCCCCATGCGGGGCTCGAACCACGAAACTGTGAGATCACGACCTGAGCTGAAACCAAGAGTCCGACGTGTAACCGACTGAGCCCCCCAGGCGCCCCAGGGCAAACTAGAGTTTTAAAACCTGGACAGTGGTGAGCATGAGCCTCCTTGGGACGCGGTCTTCCTCCCTCGCTGGCTCCTCTCACCTCCAACCACCAATTTTTACCTTCTTGAACTGTTGAGGCTGTTTGTGACCTCCTGGGAGCAGCTTGTCCTCTGAACTTCTGCATTTGGAGCTGAGTAACAGCAAATCAATGGACGAGAAGGATCAGGTGCCTAGTCTCACCGCCCTGGCCAGAGACAGATATAAGAGCAGAAATGCACTCCCTGGGATTTCATTCATCAGAGACACCTCGTCTGAGGACAGCACCGACTGTCAGCTAACCCTCCTCTCCCTATTCCTCAAGATCTCCAGTGTGGTATTTGGGCTCCTGGAGAAAGGAGAAATGTTTTCAACTTAGAGTTAATCTGCCTGGTCTCCTTCCAGACTGCTGCAGCCTGTCCGTTTTTAATGGGAAAGAAGTCCTGGTGAGTGTCAGAAGCCCTCTGTGCCGTCCAGATGCTCACGTAAAGACGGCCGCCATGATGGGGGCGTTTCACCCATTGGTCAAGTGCCAACAGTATACAGTGCAGGACAGAGATTACATGGATTGCCCAGCGAACAGGCTGACCATCGACGTGCCCTACGTGTCCCTGTGGGCACCCCCCACTCAAGTTGATATTTTAAAAGAAAATAAACACACCCAGACAACCATCTCCCATGCCTCTCCCCCTTCCCTTCCCTCTGATAATGGAAGCAACCCTTGACCAAGTTGTTGGCTGTTGGCCAAAGGCCATAGATCCTAGCCCTACACCCAGGGGCTGGGCTCACCCTTGAGACTGGGTCAACTGGAGATCCCAGTTGTCGCCGGACCTCTCTTCACTTCTCAGCGACGCCTGTCACTGGATCCAGCTACATCCTGGCTCCCAAGTGGTTCTAGCTAGATTAGACGCAGTCTGAAGACAATTTGAGACTCTTGCCCAACAGCCTTTGGGAATCCTGAGTTTTTCCACTGGGAAAAGGGAGCTGCAGAAACCTGCCTCCCCCTGGGGCTCTGCCCAGCACCCGGCATCCTGCAGGGTTGCCTGGGCCCCTCCCAGCCCCGGTCTAACCCCAAGTGAGCTGGCATTGGCTGGTCGGTCTGGTCTCACCCGGAATCCTTGTTTGCCTTGGCCTCTGTCAAGGAGGCAGGGAGCCCGAGGAACCGGAGGGTTAAGCAACAGCTTCCCAAGGGCGAATTCCTGCCTGGCGTATCTGGTTCCCGAGCCAAGCCCGGGTAGTTCTGTTTCTGCTGATTCCCCATCCTGCTGCACACTGCGTGCTGGTTCTCTCCTCTTGCCCGGATGCCCCCTCCCAGGAGAAGGAGCTCGGTCTGACTGCCACGGCCCAGATGCAGATCTTGCATGGGTACGCTCCTGCCAACTGAATTCTCAGAATATAGTAGGGGCTATCCTTGGGGCCGTTCTGGAGTTCTGTTAGCCCTTCCTCCAAGCCCAGCTTAATCGACATGGCCACGTGTTATTTACGATACCCCAAATAGGCAAGTGCTTGATATCAGGGTAGTTTAAATGTCAGAGGGGCAGGGCCTGGCCTAACTCGTGAGGCTGGGACCTCCAAGGAGCAGATAAGAGCCTTCGTTGTCACTATGATGGCTTTGCCCAGTGTCACCCATCATTCTTCAGACCCTACCCCCCTCATGCGTGTTACAGGGTTGTATCTGATTATTCTTGCACATGCTTAGAAGTGTATGAAAGACAGAGTTTCTCGGCCCTTCTCTAGAGCAAAGCTAATAGCACAGGCTGCAGCAAGCAGTCATTCTACCCCCATGAGCTGGGAGGTGGTAAGCTAAGGAAAGCCTGCTCCTATCCCCATTTTCACATGAGATTCTAGAACCTTCCGGGGACCACCCCTCTTAATAAACCTGTCTCAGCATAATTGTTAACACCCCCTCTTGCTCTCAAAAGCGCCAGCTGGACGATGGGTTCTATAGTCATCCCACGTACCGAGGACGTCACGTTCCTTCTAGCCCTGGTAAGGCTGGCGGAGCCGAGGGTGAGAAAGGGAAGTGACTCGTCCAGGCTCACGCGGTGAGTCAGCAGCTGAACAATTTCAGAGAATCCAGGAGCTTTGACTAAGGTGCCACTCACCGCTGACCCCGCCCGGCGAAGGGAGTTGAAGGGACAGAAATTGGTTGAAACCGCACACCAGGGCCAAGAGGTGAGTAAAAACGTCGAGGAGACCAGCAGCAGAAAACATCCAGAAGACAAAAGGAATCCCTCAAGATATGTTGGTTGCGAAGAGAAAGCCCACATGCCCACGCAGCTAACCAGCTTTAGAAGACACCCAGGCGGTGGGTGCAAAATAATACCGTGCAATGAGCCGACCCAGCATAGTGGGGGCCCAGTAGCTGCCGGATGATGGGTGAACGCATGAGTTACAAGCCGCCCCAGGGAGAAGGGAAGCACAAAGGAGTCATTGCAGACAATCTGGGGAGACGGCAGGGAGGGAGCAGGACGCTCCCTGCTGCTGGCAGGTGGCACACGGCCGTCCTGGCCAGTGTGTGCTCCGAAGGACCCCGGGGTTCCCTGCAACCCTACCGCGGGGGGCTGCTTAGCGAGGTGAGCGTTAAGCCGGCTTCTGGAAGAGGAAGCGTGTGACCAGGAGAAAGAGGCAGGACAGTGCTTGGCTGGAACCCAGCGTGAATGAGGGATGTGTGGGGACAGTGGGCAGCCGGGCCTGCCTGGGGCAGAAGCGCTGGTGGGGAGTGGGGGGGGGGATTGCGCGGGGGGGGGGCGGGGGAGGGAATTCAACAGAGATGGAAGAAAAGAAACAAAGAATGTCTGCCCAGCATCCTCATTTTTTTGGTTTTCTGGGAAAATGGTGAAACTCTTTCTTGCAAGCAGCGATTATAGAGGGTAGAGTAGGAGCGAAACCACAGGGATTTTTTTTTTTTTTTTCAGGACCGAAAAAATGTTTTCCCCAAACTAAACAAAGTTAGATTGAGAAATTCAACATGGTACCTTAGGGACCGGGTAGCTCATTGCTACCCCGAGGCCCGCCTTCCCACAGGCGCCTGCTTCAGGCTCTAATGGCCGTCTGGGGAGGAGAACGGGACCCTTAAACTTTTCAAGATCCAGACACTTAGGGTTGTCTTTCGGCAGGGTCGTTTTTGTCCCCTCCTGGCATGGCACTTGAGCCCTCCGTGGTAGCACCTTTTGCAGGCCCTCAGGGGCACAGGTGAGTGTGCGCCCCGCCCCCCCCTTACCTGCCCTGTGACCAGCCTTTTCCTCCAAGACACCCGGGAGCCTGGGACTTCAGTGTGGTCCTCCCCATTCAGTGCCCTCAGGGCTGGTGGCTGCCGGGTTACCTAAAAGGTGATTTCCCTCTAGATGGGGATTAGCGTCATTAAAGAAACAAAGGCATCCCCTAATTACAAGACTAAACTCTGCCTTCAAAGGGGGCTGGGGGGGGGAGAGTGGTGCTGGGCCCTGGGTGGCCTTGCCCAAACCAGTGTTTCCGTGATTTGATTCACTGAAACCATTCATTTGTAGAATTGCCTATTTTTTATTTTTTTAAGCGCTGATTTCTTGCGCAGTTTTCTTTTCTTTGCTTTTCTTTTTAACGTTTATTTATTTTTGAGGCAGAGAGAGACAGAGCATGAGCAGGGGAGGGGCAGAGAGAGAGGGAGACACAGAATCGGAAGGAGGCTCCGGGCTCCGAGCTGTCAGCACAGAGCCCGACGTGGGGCTCGAACTCATGAACCGCGAGATCATGACCTGAGCCGAAGGGGGACGCTCAACCGACTGAGCCACCCAGGCGCCCCTGTTTATTTATTTTTAATAAAAACGTAGGACCATTCAACCTTCTTTAGCAAATTGCAGTGGTTTTTTTTTTTAAAGTTTATTTATTGTGAAAGAGAGAGCAGCATGGACAGGAGAGGGGCAGAGAGAGAGAGAGAATCCCGAGCAGGCTCAGCGCTGTCAGCACATGGACCCCCCACCCCACGCAGGGCTCGATCTCATGAACCAAGAGAGTATGACCTGACCTGAAATCAAGAGTCGGACGCGGAGCCAACGGAGCCACCCAGGCGCCCCCAGGTTATAGTGAGTTTCGAGTGAATAAAAAAGTCAGTGGCCCCCCATCTCCCCCCCGCCCCCCCATCAGAAACAATGTATCTGGTGATGGGAAACAGCACCCCTCCCTCCGACTTAGGGGGGGAAAAAAACCCTGCAACAGCTCCGTAAATTCTTGCTCTCAGCCATCTGATTTTTGTTAACTGCTAGATCTAAATCTAGTCAGGTCTTGTGCCTGCAAACCCCTTTAATTAGCATGATATCTTAAATTGTTTTTCAATTGAGGTAGCAGCCCTTCTGGTTCTTATCTGGGAAGCTGGAGGCCCTGAGGCCACCTGCGGGGACCCACAGGGGTGAGATTTTCTCTGCGGGCTCTCCCCTCTCCCTTCTCGCCCAGGCCCCTGCTGTGGCCTGAGCAGGGAAGCCTCGGATGGAAATCTGGGCCTTGTGCTGGGGAGGCCTCAGTGGGCCCAGTCTCCACTGGAGAGAGGAGAGGGACAGGGATGTTTTGAGGGGCTTCCGCTCCTGCTCTGGGGCCTCTGAGTTGCCTTAGGGTGTGGGAAAACCCAGATCCTGCTTCTTCTGAAGTGCGGAGTGGGGACTGTCCCATCCTCAATGGGGGGGCGGGGGAGGCGGGGCTTCTCTGTCTCACACAAGGACCAGGGGCCGACCTGCAGTGTGGGAAGGAGGTGCCTGTCCCGAGCTCCCCAGGCAGCTGGCTTGGATCCCGGACCTTGGCAGTCACTGGTGCCAATGTCCATGTCAGTGACCCAGCAGCTGTCTCTGTCTAGGTAGGTGAGGGCCCCATCCCAGCGCCAACCTCACTTTTTTCCAAGTCGCCCGAGATCAGCCAATTGGAAAGACATCTTCAGCTCAATCCCAGGCTCTGAAATATCAATGGAGGGCCAAAGTGAAGATCTCACCAGAGGCCTCCCCCTACCCTGCCCCACCAAGTCAAATGGGTTAATGCCACAGGGGCGGAGGGCCTTGCACCTTCTTAAAGTCGGGGCCGTGGCCACATAAAGTCCTACAGTTGTTCACCTGCACGGAGACAAATGATTTATTTCACATTCCATTTTGCGCGTTGCTAGCTTTTCCCGAACAGGGTCCATCCAGAACGCTCCGTGAAAGCAACTCACCGTGGCTCGGCCTAGCGCGCTGACCCAAAACAGGGTCAACGATGTTCTCCGCATGGCCCGGGGTGGGGGGCCGGGGGAACAGGGTAGGGTGGCTCAGCTCAGTCCCCAAGGTGGGGCACGCATCTCCCTCCTGTGAGAAGGCCGACAGGAGGACCACTGCCGGGCTTCTCAATTTTCTCTCCTCTCCCAACGCTACAAGTCACATCTGCTTCAATTCTAGGTCACTGTCACCATCTGCGCAGAGGGGTCGGTGGGGGTGGGTGGGTTAGGTAAAAGGTAGCAAGAGCCCCTGGAAAGGGGTGTGAGGAGAAATTCTTCCGCAAATGGTGTAGGAACCGTTCGGAAATGGTTGGCCATTTGGAAAAAGAAGTTAAGCTTACCTTACTCTTTGGTCCCAATACATTTCTTGTAAGTAAAACTCAAAGATAACATTTGAAATCCTAAGATTTCCCAATCACGGGAGCATTTGTTGATCATGTCTGCACCGCAAGTCCCTTCTGGCGAGGAAGTCACAGATGTAAAAACCATAAATTCCATACCACCAGAGCATATCTATTTTTGTATGACAAAGGCACCTTTAAAAACAGGGAAAAGATTTGCAACATATACTAGAAACACGGGGCTAATTTCCTTAAATCACAAAGATCTAGTACAGGGGCTCCTGGGTGACTCAGTCAGTTGAGTGTCAGACTTTGGCTCAGGTCATGATCCCACGGTTCGCGGGTTGGAGCCCCGCGTCAGGCTCTGTGCTGACAGCTCAGATTCCCATTCTGTGTCTTCCTCTCTCTCTGCCCTTCTCCCACCCGTGCTCTCTCTCTCTCTCTCCGAAATAAATAAACGTTAAAAATTAAAACCAAAACCAAAAACAAAACAAAGCACTAGTACAAATCAATAAACAAAACGCAGAATGACCCAATGCAAAAATTGGGCAAAGAATATAAATTGAGCAGTTTATAAGAAAAGTAATACGAATGTCCAGCAAGCACTTTCACTTGAAATTGAAGACACACATCCAGGCGGTAACTGGATGTCACTTTTCGTCCGACTGGCAAAGAAGGTAAAGTCTGTAATAATTACTGCCTGTGAAGATATGTGGAGAAACAGGTATTTGCAAACATTGCAAGAGGACCGTCAACCTGAGGTCATTTGCCAATGTTAACAGTCTTCTAAGAGGAATTTAGCAACATCAATCATAATTTTCAATGTACGTAACTTTTGATCCAGGAATTCCGTTGCCTGAAATTAGGCCACAACTACAGTGGCAAAATCGTACCATGACACGTCGTGTTGTTCGGAATGTCAAAAACGCTGGGATCCACTGAGACTGGTTAGCAAATAGAACTCTCTAGGGCACCTGAGTGGTTCAGTTGGTTGAGCGTTCAATTCTTGATTTCAGCTCGGGTCATGATCTCCTGTTCGTGGGATCGTGAAAGCTGCTTGGGATTCTCTCTCCTTCTGCCCCTCCCCTGCTCCTGCTCTCACAAATAAAATAAAATAAAATAGAATAGAATAAGAAAAGAGAACCCTGTGAAGCAGTTTCTAGAAAAAGGTTCAAAGTTTATTGGTGGATCTCGATTCAGGGGATCATTGATTTGTTGTTGTTGTTGTTTTTAATAAGCAGAGAATGAAAGCCAGGCTCTGGACAAGATATTAACAATATCTGGCAAAGTTCCCCCCCCTTTTATTTACTGTTTATTTATTTATTTATTTATTTTTGTATTTTATTTTTGAGAGAGAGAGAGATAGAAGACGAGTGGGGGAGGGGGAGAGAGAGGGAAACAGAATTCCAAACAAGCTCCGTACTCAATTATCTGACAGTTTTTAAATGGTGTGCCTCATTAGCAAAACCTTTGGAGCACATTCCCCAACGTATTTGTTGATTTATTTATAAATATTTATGAGTACACAGAAACAGTTTCAAAAGTAGCATAAAATGAGTAGATTAAAACCCAGAAATCTAAGCTCTAATATTTTTTCTGCCTTCCCCTCTCCCGCATTGTTTTTGAGATGCTGTTAGCTGTGTGTCCGTGTTCCACAGTAGAGAGAAGAGGAATGTATCCCTGTGGCGATTTAAAAACGTGTATACAGGGGCGCCTGGGTGGCTCAGTTGGTTAATCGTCCAACTTCGGTTCAGGTCATGATCTCGTGGTTCATGGGTTCGAGGCCCGCATTGGGCTGTGTGCTGACCGCTCGGAGCCTGGAGCCTCCTTCCGATTCTGTGTCTCCCTCTCTCTCTGCCCCTCCCCTGCTCACGCTCTGTCCTTCTCTCTCTCTCTCTCTCAAAAAGAAATAAGCAATAACAATTTTTTTTTTACAAATGTGTGTACACATTCTTTGACACACCTTCCGCCCAAAGGTGAGGTCTATATGCCTCGTCCCCTTGGAACCAGGCAGAGGTTTGTGATTGTTCTGACCAACATGCTTTGGCAGAAATGACATGTGATTCCAACTCCACGTTATGAAATGTGACACTTGTTCCTGAAGCCTTCGGCCGCTAAGTGAGCAGTCAGGCTGCCCTGAGATCACCGTGCTATGAGGACGCTCAAGCTAGCATGGGAGGGAGGGAGTTGCCGTCCCGTCCCCGGTGGCCCTGGCCTTTGTCCGGCTGCCACTGCAAAGCCTTACGAAGCCGACCACACAGCCGAGCCCTTCCCACCTTCCTGACCCTCAGAAACCATGCGAGGGAGATAAGAAAACGCTGGTGCTGCTTTAAACCTCTGCATTTTGGAGTAATTGCCACACAGCCATAAGTAACCGGAAGAATCGTGACCCTAACTTTTCACACGTGGCCGTACGTATGTGCGTGCTGTGCGTGCACGCACTCTCTACAAAATTGTGGAAATTCCATCATGCATGCACACTTGCTGTATTCTGCATAATTGTGAAGGGGTAGAGAAGAAACCGCTGGGAGTGATCATTTTGGGGGTGGTGGGCTGGGAGGCAGGGAGGTCATCTCTGCCAAAGGGTCACCGGCCATGTTCTACAATCGTTTGCATGCTGTATCATTTTTTCCCCCTGGAATCTTTTAAAAACGTTACCTGGCTTTGGAGGAGACATATTCGCCTGTCCAAAGTCGGTGCACGTGAGGATTCTGCACGGTACCAACTCTGACTGGACAGCAGCAGCTACATGCTTCACACGGTCCGAGGCTGACCCTAGTCATTGATTGTGAAGCCTCTGAGGTCGGTCCACATCCTGGCTCCACCGTTTCCTGTCCTCTCTGAACCTCGGTTTCCTCTTCTGTAAAGTGCAAATAATCCCAGCACCTGCCCATATTCACCACCCGCTGCTGCGTAACAAATTACCCCGGAATGTGGCCGCTTACGACGATAATCATTTGTTATTTTATAATTCCCGGGGGGTTATGAATCCAGGCACGACTTAGCTGGGGACTTCTGGCTCCAGGTAACTCATGAGGTCCCATCTGAAGGTCTGACGTGGGGAGGCCCCTCTTCCATGTCAGTGCATGTGGTTGTTGGCCCCATACTATTTCTCGCAGGCTGTTGGGTCTCAGCTCCTCCCTGGCTACGGGCTGGGGGGCGAGGCAGGGGTCTCCCTCAGTTCTCGGCCACATAGGCCTCCCTGCAGGGCAGCTCCCGGCATGGCAGCCGAAGAGCCTGAGATAGAAGCCAATCTTTTTATAGCCTAATCTTGCAAGTGACATCCCATTACTGCTACCGCGCTGTCCTTTAGAATGGAGTCTATAAATCCAGCCCACCCTCAAGGGGAGGGGGTTACATAAGGAAGCGAATGTCAGGCGGTGGGGATCATCAGGGGACATCACAGCACCCATGGGGTGGTCGGGAGGATTAGACGAATTTAGGTCTGAAACACATAGCCCGGTGTTTGAGACAGCATTTGCTCAGCAAATGGGAGTTCTAACTCCTGTTAGAGATTCCCGTCTCGGTCTAACATTAAATGCCCGAGCGCCCTTTCTGCCACAAATTTATGGTGAGAGTTCGGCGAAGCCCTTTCGCCAACAACATATGAGCTCATCCCTGCTGACGTTTTCCTGGAACTCCAAGAGCAGGAGTCCCTTAGAAGCTGGATCTGACCCTTTCATGACTCTGGGCCCCTCACTGAAGCTCATCAGGTAGTCAACCTTTGCATAGGTATTTAGCACCTACAAGGAGACAGAGACTCAGGGAGGAACCAGGCCAAGCCGGCAGACATAGTTACTGCCTTCACACAGCATACAGGTTACGGAGGGGGTCTGGACAGAGAAACGGCAGCTTCGGCCATTCTTGGGGACTCTTAGCCCCGCTAATGGGGGAGGTGTGCACCTAAATGATTGCTGAGGGTAAATGGGAGGGCTTTGAATTCATTTTTATGTTTGATTTCTGGAGCTTTTAATTTGTTTTTTATTAGAACACATTTACTCTTTTTATAGTTATGAAATTCACTGATGCTGGGCGTGCCCTCACTCGGGGCCGAGACAGGGTGGTAAACTTCTTGCCAACCTCATGGGATTGGCTTCACCATGTAGAGGACACCGTGGTTCCCTGGGAAACTCAGCCCCGGTTGAGGGGGGACAGAGCTAGGATTTCCACGAGTATGGTCATCCTACAGGGCATTTAACTATTCTTTGTAAGAGTATCTATATCATCTCAAAAGTACGTATTCATGTAGTCAGCCGCTACTTCATGAAAAAGTAAGCAATTGCTACCCTTTTTTTTAAGGCGTATTTGTTTATTTTGAGAGGGTGGGGGAGGGGCACAGAGAGGAAGAGAGGGAATCCCAAGCAGGGCTCGAACTCACGAACCGCGAGATCATGACCTGAGCCGAAATCAATGGAGCCACCCGGGTGCCCCAGCAATCACTACGCTTGAGGACTCACTGTGGCCTATGAGTTACAGACAAAGCAAAGGAACAGGAACCCACGAGCAATTTATTATGTCTTCATAGAGACCAGAGGCGCCCGCAGAGGAGAGCCCAACATGAGCCGGGGCTGGTCTTTGGCCAAAATCCAGATGTGTCTGGGCACAACAGTCAATCTGAAAAGAGTGAAAGGCCAAGGTGTCATTCTGGATGACTCCGGCTGTAATTAACAGAACACCTGACAGAGTGGCCAAAACCAAACGATGCCTCTCATCCTGCATAACAAGCAGTTTGGGGGCCAAGTGGCTCAAGGATTAGTTAACGTAGAGGTTGGTATCGAGGACCCGGGTTCTCCCCGTCTTCCTGCTTCTCCATCCTCAGCATTGTCGGCTTTTGTCTTCAGCCTTGCCTCCTCATGCTTGGAAGACGGCTGCCCCAGCTACTGACTTCATGAGCCTTTCGCAACTGTGTGGGGAGGCGAACAAACTAGCCACTGGCACCTGTTAGAAGCCATGTGGTGGCTCTCGGGAGCTGCGTGACAGGCTACATTGGATACGCCCGATCTTCGTAGAGGAGAGAATCCGTAGGTGAAAGAATGGGAATGAAGCAATGAATTATCTTATCTACCTTGCATTATATAAATTAAGTTTATGTGCTCACTTTAAGTAAAAATGGGTCTTTGGGTACTTTGGGGATCCTCCTATTGCTAAATTTCAAAGAGTGTGTTCTCTCAGTTCATGGTTCTCCACCAAATGTCCTGTCAAGAACATGCATCGGGCTCCAAGAAGACCATCATCGTGGGCTTGAATCAATCACGGGGGTAATAGCAAGAATCCAAAAACATTCAACAAGCAGAGAAAAGGGACAAAAGAATGTATCTACAAAGTGCAAAAGGTCTCAAAACATTTTAGACCTTTGCTTCGGACTGAGGAATCCCCTTTCTGTGTGGGCCAACAAGAAAGAAAAGAAAAGAAAGAAAAGAAAAGAAAATTACTTACATGAGGCATGTCTTCTAGAGTGAGCTGATGCAGCGTCTTTATGAGACGAGATGAGAGCTAATTCATAATGACATATACAGGGAACAAACCTTGCTATGAAGGCAACGTGTTATCTTACCTAAACGGTATGGTATTAAAATTTATTCATCCGATCAGCAAGCATTTTTTTAGCACCTACTCTATGACAAGCATTGTTTTAGGCTCAGGTTTTGTCTTGGTGGCCCAAGTTTGCCCTTCTGATATTCACACTCAATAAACACTTATCAAAAACACTACTGGACCGCAGAGCTATAACCTGAAATCAGCCATACCTTCCTGGAAAATATTGACAAAACTTCAGTTGGCAAGATCAAGAACTCAGAAAATGGGGGGTTTAGAGCACAAAAAACGAAAATGGTATTGTGGGTGAGTATTCGCACACCCATAAATGTGCACCCATAAAACAAAAATTCCGGAAGACAGCAATTTTGAAAGAGGCTCTGTCTATATTAAAGATCTTCTCGCCTTTATCTGCATCAGGCGTTCGGTACCGATCTGTGGTGTCACGATTTCCGGAGGCATATTCTTCAGCAAATGTTATGTTGCATAAACTCTGTGTTCTTTTTTGTTTGTAAAGCAGTCCTTACCGGCTTAAAAGGCAGTATCTTCTTGCGCTCACATCCTCCCTTGTTTTATTTGTGACAATCTCAGCAAAATCTTGTGTAACTGTAGTAGTCAGCTCAACTATGTAACAAGCAATCCCCAAACCACAGGAGTTTATAGCCGTAATATATTTCCCCTTCCTGACACATGTAGATTATGGGTCGGCTGTGGCTCTGCCCGTGTTTTTTCTGATTCCAGGATGCAGGGGGCAGGAGCAGGGCTTCTCTGGAGCATGCTATTCTCCTAGAAGGGGGCATAAGAGTGAGAGACCAAGCCGAACCACAGAATCACATTTAAAGTTTCTGCTCCTACTGGTATGTATCGTGGCTACTCACATGTCATTCAAAGTAACTCACGTGATCGAGCCGGACAACTAGGTGGGGAAGCATTCTCGATCTATAAGGTCGAGACGTGGGTAGGGATGTATAATCCTTTTAAAGGAGAAGGAATAGGGGTACCTGGCTGGCTCAGTTGGTGGAGCACGTGCCTCGTGATTTGGGGGTTGTGAGTTCGAGCCCCACACTGGGTGTAGAGCTTCCTTAAAAATATAAAAAATCTTGGGGCGCCTGGGTGGCGCAGTTGGTTAAGCGTCCGACTTCAGCCAGGTCACGATCTCGCGGTCCGTGAGTTCGAGCCCCGCGTCAGGCTCTGGGCTGATGGCTCGGAGCCTGGAGCCTGTTTCCGATTCTGTGTCTCCCTCTCTCTCTGCCCCTCCCCCGTTCATGCTCTGTCTCTCTCTGTCCCAAAAATAAATAAACGTTAAAAAAAAAAAATTAAAAAAAAAATAAATAAAAAAAAATATATAAAAAATCTTTGAGAAAAAAAAAATGAAAGGAGCAGGAGCAAATAATTGTGAATAATGCTCTAATCCACCACAGTAATCACCTGGCTATGCCCCAAAATACTGAGGAACTCAAAAGCGCATTTTTTTCTTGGCCTTCCTTTCCGTCCATTCACGGAAGGAGACAACGGAGACACCTCTCCAAACCTGGCACGCCTAACCCAGGAGAAAGGAAAGTCATCCTATTAAGGGGACTGTACTAAGCCCAACATTTGATAAAGGGTCATGTACTTTTGGGTTTCAATTAACTAATACGAAACCACATTGTCACAACACCAGGTTTGCCAAAGGATTGCTGCGGTTTATGCAGCATTACGCTGGCAACGTCAGCGTTGCTCTCAGTCTCTTGGGATTCAAAACCAAAAGAAAGGGAAAGAAATGGCTGGTGCTCACGCTAACGCTTGCGTAACGCTTCCGAATTTGCTTAGGCTGCGCCTTCCACTGCTGTGATGGTAGCTGCAGAAATGATGAACTCGGCTAAGACAGACATGCTCCACTTGGAGACTCTGAATTAGAATCAGGAGGGGCAGGATAATATTTGCCCTTATGTGCAGAGTAAAATTATAGGGCTACACGTGATTAATCACTGCAGGGACCTAAGTCATGGCTGGTGTCAATTTATGCCATTTGGACAACAGGAGAAGCTGGGACCTCATGCCTGCCAGCCTGCCTTTTAATATTTTTCACCACCTGCTCCATGCCTGACACCATGAGATATTTCACATTTACATATATACACACCTATTATGTCTACGTATCACTGATGTTTTCACCGTAACCAGGACTTACTTGTAGTCATAAAAGATGGCTTACCTTAGATTTCTTGCCGTAAAGCTCTTTTCCTTTATATGACTTCATACTTTCTACACTTGGCTTAAAGGACACATTTTATGATGAGAAAGCTAAAACGAAGTCTTTCTAAACACCTGCCAAAAATGCAATTAACTAACAAGATGACTACTTCACTCCTCAATCTGTGACCTATTGAGATGATGGATGAATGGATGGGTGATAGATAGATTGGTCAATCAATAGAGAGAGGATAGACAGATGAATAGTTTGCCACACCCTCGCTCTTGGTGTAAGAAGAGGAAGGGAGGAAACCAAGGTAAAATAGTCGTTTCTCATTGTCTTACTACCCACTTCAAATTGGAGAGACTTGTCAGACAGTCTAGAAAAAACAAGAGCTTCTCAACGTTGCCATTCCAATGACCACTTTGAATATTATCTCTTCTTAAAGAGCTTGTTTTGACATTTTGTGACAATGGCTAGCATATTATGAAGACGACCAGTCTTTAGTACTTTGTTATGGCGGCCCTTGCAAGCCAATACAGTAGATATTTTTAAAACTCAACTTTGGTTCAGTTTGTCGGGAAACAACAACAACAACAACAACAACATTACCGATACTTATCATCATAGGGGGAGGGAGCCTAGTGTAGTGGTTCTCTGCTTGCCCTGGTGTGGGCCTGGGTTCAACTTCTCACTCCATCACTTAACTAGAGATGTGGCCTTGGACAAATCACTTAATCTCTTTGGGCCTCGGATTACATAAATATACACAGGGGTAATGGTACATTACCCTTCTCTCACAAAGGCATTATGGGTATTAAGTGAATTAGTGCTTTAAAGCCCTTCGCAGAGTGCTTCACACATTGTGACCGATACGTAAATATTAAATAACGAGATGGGAAAGTATGATGAAATCCAGTTTACGGAATCTTTCTCAATGCTAACACATTAACAAAATTCTAACTCTGGAGTACTCTTGTTTCACAGAGGGAATACCTGTTCGCGGCATTCAGAGTTTTAACCTGTGTGTCGAGTCTGGGTTTATGTTAGGACAAGTGTCTACGACCAATGAACGTGGGTCCGACAATGACAATGGTAACCTCCATGCACCTCGACAGCAGTGACTGTGAGCCACGTCTGATGAGGGTTTTAACATTTGCCAGAGATTCGACGATGGCTGGCTTTCCCCCCAACATTTGGGGTGATGATAACATGAAGGAGAAAGTCCAACACATGTGCTGAAAATGTTCGCAGGTGCTGTTTGCACATGACTTGCAGCAGAACTGGGGTAAACACTCCTTGATTTCTACTGGTAAAACTTTAACCCAAGATAAACTTGCTGACTGCAAAGTGTCCCACATGACTGTTCGGTGCATGATAACTAATATAAACAGTGCGTGGGGAGCAGAGGCCTCCCAGGGTCCAGGGACCACTGTGTGGACCTTTCTGGAAGGCCAGCCCCGCCCACAGTCTGCTCCGCATTCCTCGGCCTCCTGAGCTGCTTCTGGAAGACCACGTGTGGGAGACTAGAAGACATGGCACAGAGTTGTAAATCAGGAACATCACACAGTGAATGTTGACCGTGTGTGGTGACTCACTACCCCCAACCCACTGACTTCCAATACCCAGGGTGGTTTCTGCCAGGAAATCCCGAGGGCCTGCTGATTGCCTGTGGTACATTTTCTTTCTTTTTTTACTTTTTAAATTTTTTGTAATGTTTTTATTTATTTTTGAAAGAGCGCGAGACAGAGCATGAGCAGGGGAGGAGCAGAGAGAGAGGGAGACATAGAATTTGAAGCAGGCTCCAGGCTCTGAGCTGTCAGCACAGAGCCCGATGCAGGGCTTGAACTCGCACACTGTGAGATCATGACCCGAGCCGAAGTCGGACGCTTAACTGGCTGAGCCACCCGGGCGCCCCTACATTTTCGACTAATAGAATCTTAAACAGAAATGGCCAGTCATAGAAAAGGCGTCTTATAAAGCATTTGGGGAAAGAGGGAAATGGCTTCAAAAGGAGATAGCCCCTGAGATAGATTTCTGAGGATATTATTTCTCTGCGATCAAACAGTGCCTCTGATACATTGAGAGTATTTTTACAAGTGTAAAAATCACCAAAGGAGACTTGAACTAGTTTCCTCTCGTGTCAATTCAATCCACAGAGCCATTAAAATTTTCAAAACTTCAAGGCACTGAATAAATAGATTATCTGAACGGAAGCTTCTGAATAACCCATAACCAATCTCATATAACTGGGAGTGGGTAGGCCCACAATACTTTATATATTTTTTATTTACACAGAACTGAACATTGTATAACCTTACTTATCCAGAAAATAGCTTAGGATCAAGGGATTTTTTTTAATGTTTATTTATTTGGGGGGGGAGGGGCACAGACAGAGGGAGACACAGAATCTGAAACAGGCTCCAGGCTTTGAGCTGTTAGCACAGAGCGGGACACAGAGCCCAAACCCACGAACCATGAAATCATGACCAGAGCTGAAGTCGGATGCTCAACCAACAGAGCCACCCAGGTGCCCCTAGGATCAAGGAAGTTTTAAAAATTAAAACAAAATGGGGCACCTGGGTGGCTCTGTTTATTTAGCATCTGACTTCGGCTCAGGTCATGATCTCACGGTTTGTGAGTTCGAGCCCCACGTCGGGCTCTGTGCTGATGGTTCAGAGCCTGGAGCCTGCTTCCGATTCTGTGCCTCCCTCTCTCTCTGTGCCCCTCCCCCACTCGCACTTTGTCTCCCTCTCAAAAATAAATAAACATTAAAAAAAAATTTTTTTTTATTAAAACAAAACTTGAAAAATACTTTTCTTATACACTTACTTCTCTCATAGAGAAATAGCCCTTAGGCCCCGACTCAGGAAACGGTTAATGTTTAGTGTACTGCCTTCACCAGTGTGATTTTCTCACTTTCATCCCTACGGCACTTAAAAATACGAAATTAGGAGTAGAGAGACATTGCTATAGACATACACGCTAACGAGAAGTAACTACTGACATCCCGCAGAAGGGGAAAATAGAAGAACATGGAAAGCAGACATGACAATTCTAAAAGGCACAGTGATCTCGGTCCTCTTGGTGCACAGGCCAATGTCCTATCTATCCCGATTGCCTCAACACATCCTTTTGTCATACAATAGCATTAGAATAGGTTCTCACTGGGATGACGTTGAGACCAAGAAAAGAAAAAAAGGTGTTAAATGTAAGCTTCCCACATTCTCGGAAAGCAGTAGAGATTGAATTACATTTTTAGAAAGATTTCCACCCAAAAACATCTTGTTTCCTCTCTCTTTCCTTTTAAAATTATTTTATTTTAGGGGCGCCTGGGTGGCGCAGTCGGTTAAGTGTCCGACTTCAGCCAGGTCACGATCTCGCGGTCCGTGAGTTCGAGCCCCGCGTCGGGCTCTGGGCTGATGGCTCAGAGCCTGGAGCCTGTTTCCGATTCTGTGTCTCCCTCTCTCTCTGCCCTTCCCCCGTTCATGCTCTGTCTCTCTCTGTCCCCAAAATAAATAAACGTTGAAAAAAAATTTTTTTAATTATTTTATTTTATTTTATTTTATTTTATTTTATTTTATGTATCTTATCTTATTTATCTTATTTTAGTTCGTTACTTTCTGGTTCTTTGAAACACAAGCCCTCGATTGCCTAGAACGGCTACTCCCCCAAAGACAGCTGGGATTTTACGGTGGTTGTGTACCATGTGCCGTATACCCAGCTGTGATTATTACAGATCATGTGATCGGTGTTAGTTCATATCCTTTATGGGTCATCTCGCAGTTTTCCCGTGTTTTACTGAAGCACCGTGAAAGGTCTTGTTTCTTGCGAGAAGAAATGAGGGGTAGTGGGGAGAGGGGAACGCACGGAGGGGCTTGTAAGGAGAGGGTGTGTCAGAAAAGCACATCACACTGTCAGGGCAGGTGGGAGGCCAAAAGAGGTTTCCTTTTTGGGAAGGAGCAGAATTCCACTGTCCCGTATATTTTTACTTTAGCCCAGCTCACAGTCAGAAACAGCTCACGGTCACCAGAGGCCCTTTCAAATGATGAAGAGCTGAAAGAAAAATCCAGGTGACCCCCCTCCCACCCCATGATAGGCGTATCTTCCCAAGGAAAGAAAGTGCAAGCGCAGCCGTTTGGAAGGCAAGCCTTGTCAGTTACAGCCTTCCTTTCCTCCCACGCACCATGCCTGCGCGCGTGCGCATCTTGTGTCGGGAACACTGCCACGTGGGGAAGGTGTAATAACTCTAATAGCTACCTGTACCGAGGACTTCCTATCAGCCAGGCACTGGGTCAAAGGGCAACACTAATTATCACTTGACCCTGTTTGGAAAACTTAAGCAAGTTTCCTGAAAGACACAGAGCTTGCGCACAAATGACGTGGGATTTGAAACGAGGGTGCTTATTAACCCCTAGGCTATGGTGTCTCCTATTGAGGTCTAAAAGTGCAACCCTGTAAAGAACCCTCATTTTCCCCAAGGGACAGGGAAGGGTTGAGGAAAAACAGCCCCTTGGACTATAAAGACCTGGAACAGCGGTAGACCCTTCTCTACACAGAATGATATTGCGGGGTGCGCTGGTGCTGACACACGGCCTCTCTGGGTGACTCACATGGATCCCCAACGACAGGGGTTGGGAAAGGCCGTGGCCCCTGTGAGAGGAAGGCATATCTGGGGGTCGGGCAGAGGGGTTTTTGCAGCAGAAAACTGCCTGCTTACATGCTTCCGTGTTCACCGGGAGGCTCTCTGGGAACTGTCATTTTAAGGGAATGTACATGAATATCCCGTAACTTTAAAAATTAATAGTTCTGGTATTAAAAGCCATACGGGCTCGTTGTAGAAAAATCTTAAAATACTTTTTAAAGTTACTTAAAATACTTTAAAGAGCCGTAATTAGTTAAAATGTTGGTGTTTTTCCCAATACTTTTCTTTTTACATGGACACATATACATATTTAAAATTATGATTATATGGAATTTATGATTGCATATCTGCCTGTTTTGAGTGCTACAGATTGGGCATTTTCCTTTATGAACAAGTATCTTTGAAAATAGGATTTTAATGTACACAGCATCCCATCACATGGATGGGCTATAATGTATTTAACTATTTTTGTACATCGAGCTTGTCTTTAACTTTTCCTATGTTACAAATAATGCTCCAATAAATATACGTATTCAAAATCATTCTACACACTTCTGATATTTTCTTAGGACAAATATATAGAGGCAGAATCAACAGGGCAAGGGATATAAACGCATTTAACAGCTCTTGTTAAATATTTCTTAAAATATTTTTCAAGATTTTTCTTAAAACACATAAGGACTAAGATCTAAAGAAAGTTATGGAGAGAAATCACAGGTTTGGGTGGTTTTTTTTCCTCTTCATTTCATTTTTTTTTTTTTTTTTCCTATTGCCTTGTTTCCTTTGGCCCAGGCCAGGCTAAGTATTTGTCATCTCTAGAGTTCAGAATTCATACCGCTTTTCATGTTTTGCCCTTGTGTCTTGGGAGCGCCCATCCTAGAGATTCCTCTATTATCGATGGTCTGTGTTGCCTTGCCCACATCTGGGGGCCCCTGACCTATGGTTCAAGGGCACTCTGATGGACCCTGTATAGAACCAGGATTTCTCCGTAGGGAGTTGATTTCAAGGTTAGAACACACACTAAAATCAAAGGCTTGTTGTCTCTCAAAAGGCAAATAAAATATACAAGAAATGTTTATTCCGTTGAAGTCAAAATCCTCTGTTAATAGCTTCTTGACTCTGTATTTCTACATGCTATTTCCAGCATTTTAGCCGATTTCAGGAATATCAAGGAACATTGTTGGCTGCTGAAGACGTTGCTGACTCCTCAAAACTCAACAATGGTCATTTTTGAATATGGTGTGCGGTTCATGCAATGAAGTTAGGGGTAGTGCAACTTTTTCTTTTACATAATAAAAAAATTAACTTTGCTGTTTATGTTTATTTTTTTATTTTTATGTTTATTTTTTTTAATGTTTTATTTATTTTTGAGGCAGAGAGAGACAGAGCATGAACGGGGGAGGGCAGAGAGAGAGGGAGACACAGAATCGGAAGCAGGCTCCAGGCTCTGAGCCATCAGCCCAGAGCCCGACGCGGGGCTCGAACTCACGGACCATGAGAGCGTGACCTGAGCTGAAGTCGGACGCTTAACTGACTGAGCCACCCAGGCGCCCCTGTTTATTTTTTTAAAGTAGTGGTTTTTCATTGTTGTTTTCTAACCTGTATTTATTTTTGAGAGAGAGACAGACAGAGTACAAGTAGGAAAGGAACAGAGAGAGAGGGAGACACAGAATCTGAAGCAGACTCCACTCTCCGAGCTGTCAGCACAGAGCCTGATGTGGGGCTCAAACTCAGAAACTGCAAGTTCATGACCATAATTTTTCTTTTTTAAAAATGTTTTATTTATTTTTGAGTGAGCACAAGCAGGAGAGGGGCAGAGAGAGATGGACGGAGGATCCACTGACAGCAGAGAGCCCGATGTGGGGCTTGAACTCACAAACCATGAGATCATGACCCGAGCTAAGGTCGGATGCTCAACCAACTGGGCCACCCAGGCACCCCAATAAATATATTTTCTTAAGAGCTCCTCATGATACTTCTCATGCCCCACTTCTCCCCACTTTACTCTTCTTAAACTTTGTCTTCTATATCATACCAAATATGTCTTGAAAAACTTAAGCCAAATAATTGAATATTATGTACCAATAGAGTCACCAAATATATTCTCATATTTCAGGAACTTAGGATATATACACACCCCTGCTGATAGAATCATAGATTCCAAGAAAAAAAAAATGGACTTAGCTGGGATCTCAGGATATTAGCCATAACTTACTCATTTGAGTAAAGAAATCACAGCCTGGGAAACTGAAAAGGCTGGATACTGAATCTTTGGGTCTGTCATTTAATCAAGGATATGGAATGGGAAAAATAATAGAGTAGCTGACTTCTTTATAGCCTTTTACAGTTTATGAAATACATTCAACCTTAAAAGGTACCTCAATTCCGGGCTTTCAGCAAATGAAACCCCCACATTCCCCTCCATTCCCCTCCAGGAGACCCATGTGGCTGATTTTTTGTCTGGTATTTATTTCATTTATTGGTTGTTGCTGGTGATAGTATCCTCCACCTAGAGCCTCAAAAGGCATTTGAGATGAATTCATGCACAAAACACGGGCTATCATTTTAGGTAGAGTGATCTCAAATGGAGAGTAACCTACCTTGCCCTAAAAGTTGAGGAACTGTGGCCACATCTGGGAGGCAGAATCACAGGATCAGTGGGATTTTTCAGATTTTTTAACAAAGGGGTTACTGGTAACATCCGCCACTTAGAGCACCGGGGACCAAATTGGATCTCCAAGAAACCCAAGGTTGTGTCTTTCAAGGACTGAGAGAGTGGGCTCTGCCAATGAAGGCATCAGATCTGATTTAAAGTACAAATCAGATTATATATATTATATATCAAATTATGTATAAAAATATAAAATATGAATTTAAAATAAAATATAAAAAACCGATTTCTCTGCCAGTTATATTTTACAGAAGACGATGACAAATACTTCTGTGATGTCATAAAGGAATGCTAATCACTCATCTGGAAAACACCGTCTCATGAATTCATTCAGATTTTCTACATGCACAGAGGAGGGTTTTCAGGCACAGAGGAGGGATGCAGAGGAGAACAAGGCGTGCCTCCTGCCCTCACAGTGCTCCCATTCTGATGGCGGGGACATCTGCACGGCCACATCTAGAGAAGCGATCTCAAGCCCCGGGAAAGCTGTGCCTCTCCTGTAAGAAGGTGGCATAGTTCATGGTGACCATCAGGGACAGCTGGGACACCTTTTCCTCCACGAAGTGGGTTTTCCAGTATCATGCGTTTACTCTTCCGCAGGGTGTATGCGTGTCCTACAGCTGCTGTAACAAATTACCACACCCCGGGGGGCTTAGCACAACAGACATTTTTTTCTCATGGTCCTGGAGGCCAGAAGTTCAAAATCAAAGTGTCAGCAAAGCTATGCTCTCTCTGAAGGCTCTGGGGCGTATCTGTCCCGTGACCTTCTCATCTCCAGGTGTTGCGGGCGCTCCTGGGCATTTCCTTGGCTCGTAGACACATTCTCCAATCTCCATCTCTGCTGTCACCTGGTGTCCTTTCCCGCGTCTCTTCTCCTCTTCTGGTCGGGCCCACAGTCACGTTGAATTAGACCCACCCTAACCCTGCATCATCTTATCGTCACTTGATTACATCTGCCGAGACCCGATTTCCAAATAAGGCCACATTCCCAGTGACCCTGACCCTAGTGACCCTCAAGGTCACCTCCCAGGGTTTTAGGACTTTAACAAATCTCTTGGAGGGACGAAATGCAGCCCATCACACAGGGATCTGAGACGTCTGTGCCCCTTTCTCAGCAGAGACAGTAAAACGCACCAGCTCTCCCCCTTTGGATGGCAGGCTGCAGCCCCACGTGGCTGTGCTCAATGACAAACCTGAAAAGCCCGGGTTCCTCGAGCTCCAGAGTGGGTCACAGATGGTTAAAATAATGCGGGATGTGTTTTCGGGGGCAAGAGGACGGAACAGCCTAAATAAAGTAGACCTTCAAATAAGTGACATTTCGTGGGTCCCTGTCTCTTTCATCTTTCTGTGTCGATAGCACATTATCCTTCATCCTTGCGTCTTTTCCTCCTCATTCCAGTGAAGCAGCAGCGAGAGTCAAAGTGCAGAGCTCCCGCGGTAAATTAGGTGCCCTTCAGCACCCCCGTTCATCCTCTGCCCTGATAGATCCTGTTTGGCTCTTTTTGATGGCGTCTGAACGCGCTACCTGTGGAAACTTTTATTTAGGCAGCAGACGGCACATCTCTTTCAACCCCTTGCGTTGGTAGTGTTTTCCCCCAGGGAATACACAGTTGTAAAGCACCCAGTTCGGCCTGGAGCACTGTTCCCACTGGCATCAGTTGGAGGGCTGGCAAATAATCATCCCGACTGGCGGAACCCAAGAGGGGAGATCTTCTGTTGACCTGGATGATGCCCTGCTTGGCCGGAGATCATAAATGGAAAATTGTGATGGACCCAGCCCCTTCACAGAGGACGTGATAAGAAAAACACCGCATTCTGGGGCACCTGGGTGACTCAGTCGTTTAAGGGTCCCACTTTGGCTCAGGTCCTGATCTTGCCATTTGTGGGTCCGAGCGCTGCGTGGGGCTCTGCGCCGACAGCATAGAGCCTGCTGTGGATCCTGTCTCCCTCTTTCTCTCTGCCCCCCCCCCTCGTGCTTTCTCTCTCTCTCTCTCTCTCTCTCAAAAATAAACATTAAAAGCAGTAACAACAACAAAACAACACTGCATTCTGCAGCGGGGGGGGGGGGGGGGGGGGGGTGCGGGGAGGGGGGCAAAAGGCAGTGGTCTGCAGAAGAGGTTTTCCTGTGGCTGGTCACCCGCTGTGGAGAGACAGGAAGATTCCTGCTGCGGAGTATAGGAAAAATGATTGTCTTTTCTTGCCATCAGAAATTGTCACTAAGCTTCCACAGCAAGTGGCACTTTGTTGGGTGTCATGAGAACACATTCGTCTTAGTCCCCACTACCTAATATGAATTGCAAGGAAAGACAAGTGTATTAAGAGCATTCAGGCAAACCAACAAGTGTATTTGAAAATCTTCAGGTGGTGTGCAAGCAAAAGGAAAATGCATATAAAAGGAGTGTATGCATTCTCTGGTAAATGAATACAAGTTCTAAGAGGTCCCTCTGCAGAGGAAGGACTCCATCTTGTAACTGGAGACAGTTTCATGAAGGAATTTTCTTTTATTTTTTTAAACTTTTTTTTTTAATGTTTATTTTTGAGAGAAAGAGAGAGACAGAGTGCAAGCAGGGGAGGGGCAGAGAGCGGGAGAGACACGGGATCCGAAGCAGGCTCCAGGCTCTGAGCTGTCAGCACAGAGCCCGACGTGGGGCTCGAACCCACAGACTGTGAGATCATGACCTGAGCCGAAGTCCGACGCCCAACCAACCGAGCCACCCAGGCGCCCCTCGTGAAGGAATTTTTAAAAATCTTTATATATCCTAATTAATTAGTAACAAATCAAGGGTCGAGACTCGCAGTTGCAAGTGACAGAAATACAACTCAAATAAAAGGCGATGCAGTTGCTCAGGCACACAGAAAAAATCAGGAGTAGACTTTCAGGGAGAGCCGGTTCCAGCCCGTCAAACATGATCTTCAGGAACATGTTCCCAGGCTTCAGCTTTGCCTTCTCTCTCTTGACTTCGTCCTCAAGCAGGTATTCCCTACTTGTTGACAGGATGTTCCACAGAAGCTCTGGGCGAACTTTCCATCAGTTTAACCCCTCAAGAAGAAGGTTCTTTCCCAGGACTTCCGGGATACCTCCTGGGGCTGACATCCTTGGCTCTGATAGGCTCAGCTTATAGCACGTGCTCATTCCTAAACCAATCAGCATGGTTCAAATTCTCATTGGCCGGACTTGGACCGCACACCCACTCGTGGGGCTCAGGGTGACTGTGAGCCCTGCCACGTCTACGGAGACTGGGGGTCAGGGAGAAGTAATACCTCCCTAAAGAAAACTGGGGTCCTAGTATGGCAGGAAGTTGAGCAGGAAAAAGCAGCAGGTACCCATGACGCTACAGAAAAAAATGTCAATTGTTGTGAGATTCTGACCAAGAACTCCAAAATCAACCCCAGCTTTTTCAAGTGAGTCTAAAAGAGGTCAAACTTCCAGCTTCCTTCAACAGAATTTCTGATTACTCTGCCGCCAGTAACCAAGTCAGCAATAAATTCGTTGTTTCTCTTACAAATCAAGCTCGTCTAGGAACATTTCCTGTTAATCCCTATTTTAGAGTATTGCAGAAATTCCCGAATTCTTTTGTCAGGAATAAAGGTGACAGACAGACGTAGATAAAAACAAAATAAAGCCAAAGGTTATAGTGACTTTTTCTGTTTTCACATGATAGCTTCAGCAAGAAAGTCTATTTGGCCGAGTTAGTTTTGAACAGAGAGCCAATAGGCAACTTAAAAAAAAAAAAAAGAAGAAGAAGAAGGCTTTAAAAAAAATGAAGAAGAAAAAAGCCATCACTATTTATAATAAGGATGATGTTACCAAGAAAAAGAAGAAGATGAACGCTAGGAGACAGGGAACAGTTTCTGTTGGGGTGTTATAGGAGGCAAGTGACAGTTTCTGTCACATAGAAACCAGTTGCACTGGAGGTCTAGGAAGCACATATATATCATCTTCCAGTAATGAGACGGCATGATCTAGAGCCCAGAGATGACACAGTTGTACCACAGATTTTGTTTTGCAATAACGCTTCGCCAAGAGTCTCTCCGGGAGTGTTCAGCCCCCCAAAACGTTCTTGCAACAAACTTACTGCATTATAATTAGGCAATTTAACTTTATTATTTTATTTTCTTAATGTTGCAGAGGGCTTTTGAATGGTCTAGATGTACTCCATAATCTGATGCTAAGGCTTGACAGAAACTCAACCAGATTAGGGTACACAGAGAACAACAGAGAAACGGGAATAATGACTTAACATTATTGCAGGAATCCTTGCCCGGGGGATTACCCAAGTCTAGAATTTCTGGTTGTGAACTTTTATGTGCAATGTGTTCATTTGGAGATGCCACTTTTGTGTTCCCAATTTCTGTTTCCATTGTACGTCTATTAATTTGTTGTTGTTGTTTTTCATCTTGAGTTTTGTTTAATTGACCAAATATACTACTTTGCAAGAGAGCAAGGTACTGGTTGGGTGGGTCCACACGTGAGCTTGATGCTTACAATTATTTATATAACTATCCCCCCAAATAACCAGTATGTGGTAGATGTTTACAATAAGATTCTAGAAAGATTCAGTGGGTCTTCTATGAGTGCAGAGCCCTTGAAAGATAGAATAGCAGGCCACAAAAAATACGAAGGGAGAGGGGCGCCTGGTTGGCTCAGTTTGTAAAGCATGCAACTCTTGATTTCAGGGCTATGAGTTCGAGCCCTATGTTGGGTCTGGAGATTACTTAAAAAAAAAAAAAGAATATATATATATATATATTGCATATATATATATCTATATATATATTGCATATATATATACCTATATATATTGTATATATATATACCTATATATATATTGCATATATATACCTATATATATATATATATATATATTGCATATATATATACCTATATATATATATAGTAAACATTTGAAATACAGGGGTTATTGCCAAGAATCAATGGGCCAGCACCACTAGCTCCGCCCTGGGCTTGATGTCAGGTGTAGCTGGGTGATAGAAGGTAGATTGTCTATCAAGATTATTGCTTTCACAAAGCTCAGACAAAGAGCACACATGACATCGTCAAGGAATTCCACACCACACGCATAACTAAGCGCTAAGTTCTGGGACACTACACAAGTACCCTGGGGGTTCAGAGGAAAGAGACCAATGATCATGGGTGGACCCAGGACCACACAAATGGGGAGCTGACCTGATCTTTGAAAGCTGTATAGGATTGGAATAGGTAGTAGGGGAACATTTAAGGACAGAGTAGTCCCCCAAAACTACCGAATGAATGAATGAATGAATGGTGGAACATGAACAAAAAACAAAGACCGCAAATCCGGTTCATGGAAGAGTGAAGGGAGTCCTTCACTGTCACCTTTGGTGGGTGTTAATGTGCAGAGGTATGTTGGTCAGCACAGAGAGGGGTCCGTACGAGCAAGGCCTTAAAAACTGGTAATGAGTTTGGGTTGAAGTAGTGGAATTAAGGAGCAGAGGGGAAAGATGATAAAAACAGTGCTAAGGTCAAGTCAGGGATGGTCAGGAATCGTGTTGTAGGAGGAAGCAGGAGCCCACAGAAGTCTGCCAGAGTCTGATGCTTGGCAAGTCAGGCAGGGCTGGGGGATGGGTAGCGAGACTCAGGTAGGGACAGCAGGGAGCACGGGACCTACCCTATGGCCCAGCCAGATCTTCAGATAAGGAAGTGAGAGAGGAGTTGAGCTGAAGGTTGACTCATAATGACTACAAAATTAGTAGTAATTCAAAGAGAGCAAAGAGAGAGCCGAAGAGCAGGGGAAGGTGAGCTGAGTTATGTGTTTGTTGGTTTTGAGCCAGCGATGAGATACACAAGTGGAAATACCCCATGGGCAGTTAGAAGTTCAAAGTTAGAATCCGACACAAGGGTAGAGGGGGACAGAGATTTGGAAGTCATTATTAGGGAGACAATGAACAAAACAATACGATAGATGAGGCCTCTGAGGGATCAAAACAAATAGAAAGAAACTAGAATACCGACGACCGAGTCTAAGGCAACGTATAAATTAAAAATATGAAAATATTCCAGGAATGCTTAGTATGAACACGTGAACCTAAAAAAGGTCAGTTGTCCTTACTAGGGCTGCATTAGGACTTTTGAGGTCCCTGGAAATGCTGCGGGCCCCTTCCTCCATTAGAAACGATGTCCTACAACTGCACTGGTATAAAGACAAATATAATGTAGACTGAATTAATGTATATTCGCTATTGTTATCCTATTTTCTCCCTTCTGATTTTAAAAGAAATTTAAATGAAAACATTTTCATGGGTCCCTAAAAGTATCATGGGTCCTGCTATGCCTAATGGTGTGAATAATCCAAAATCATGGGTAATTAAAAAAAACAACAACAACTCATCTACAGTTGACTTCAGAGAGAGAGAGAGAGAGAGAGACCGAGTGTGTGTGTGTAAGGGGACGTCTGCTTCTTTTTTTTTTTTTAAATATTATAAGTTAATATTTTAAGTAACTTTGATCCTCACAGGTATAACCTTCGTTCAGTTGAAGTGGCCCTGAATTGAGATGTGTGGCAGAAGGGATTCGGGGTGAGACTGAACCAACAGTTATTATTCTTTAATGTGTAGAAGACAGGAAGTTTACTTTTATTTATTTATTTTTATTTCTAAGATTTTATTGTTACATAATCACTACACCTAACACAGGGTTTGAACCCACAACCCTGAGATCAAGAACCACATATTCCCCCGGCTGAGCCAGCCAGGTGCCTCAGGAATTTGATTTTTAAAATGCATGTTCTTGGGGCGCCTGGATGGCTCAGTCAGTTAAGCCTGACTTCAGCTCAGGTCACGATCTCGCGGTTTATGGGTTTGAGCCCCACGTCGGACTCTGTAGTGACAGCTCAGAGCCCGGAGCCTGCTTCAGATTCTGTGTCTCCCTCTCTCTCTGCCCCTCCCCTGCTCTCACTCTGTCTCTATCTCTCGGAAAGTAAAAAAAAAAAAAAAAAAAAAAAAAAAAGTTTTAAATTTAAAAAAGTTTTTTTTTTTAAATGCATATTCTTGGGTTCTACCTCTCAGAGAATAGCATTCCCTTGTTAAAATGCATCTTATACAGCCCAAGAAGGGGTTGTTTTCAGAATAACTGTGCGTGGTTTTGATGTTTTAGGGGCTTAATTCCTACATCTGTTTCCTGAATAAAGGGGAATTAACAATGGACCCCCACAAAAATTGGAAACCTGAAACAGATGATATTTAGCCAGGAAGAATTTCGGGTCTCAAATGAAGAACCGGATGGACGTTGAGTCAGACGACCGTACAGGGTTTAGGTTCACTTCATTGAGCAGAGATTCTAGGAAGGGCAGGAAGGGCCCAAATACCCAGAAAACAACAATAGGGGACGGAGACTGAAGACGGACCTTCAACACTGAAGTTCAGGGCAGCGCCACAGACATTCACTGAGCACCTACTGTGTGCCGAGTCCCAAAACCTTTTAGCCTGGAGTAAAGCAGGGGGAGGTAGAACACATACCCAGGAACTTCTGGAGTTCTTACCTTCTTTGCGTTCAGGAGGCACGGGATATTACTTTAAGAGCCACAGTGAGGAAAAGAATGCAAGAAGTGATCGCAGAGGTGGCAGATGACTCGGAAGGGATTAGAGAGATAAGAGTCTCTTGGAGATGGTCAAAATGAGGTCATTGGCAGCTTTGGTGATAATCCTTCTTTCAACCTCTGCGGTAAGTACGTCTTTTATCCCCATTTCACAGATAAGGAGATTGAGGTACAGAAAGTTTAAGGGCCTCGCCTAGGCTCACACAGCTGGTCAAAGTGGAAGAACTGGAATAGAAACCCTGGCTCTCTGCCTCCAGGCCCCGCGTTCTTAACCGCTGGGTCACTTATCCATACTGACCCACTCTGGACGTAGTAAATCTCACATTTACAGCTGACCTTTGAACAATGTGGGTTTGAACTACGAGTGTCCGCTTACATGCGGATTGTTTTTCAGTAAACACAGGGCAGTGCTGTAAGTGTATTTTCTCTTATGATTTTCTTGGTAACGTTTTCTTTTCTCTGGTTTGCTCTATCGTAAGAAGATAGTATAGAACACCCAAAACATACAAAATGCATGTGAATGGACACGTGCATGTCAACGGTAAGACTTCTGGCCAACAGCGGGCTATCAGTAGTTACGTTTTCAGGGAGTCAAAAGTTGTGTGTGGATTTTAGACTTCGAGGAGCGGGGGGGGGGTCGGCGCCCCTCACCCCTGCATTGTTTAAGGGTCAGCTGTATCTCAACCTGCAGAGGAAGTGAAGCACAGAAAAAGGGATTTGCCTGTGTTTACACAGCAATGTGACAGCAGAGACAGGAGTGGTGCCCTGTCCTGGAGCCTGAGTTACCCTCCCAGGATGGAAACCTCAGAGTGTATGCCGACAGGGATTTGGAGCTTCAAGGGGAAGCTGGGCCTCTGTTAAAAAGAACAAACATTTAGCTAGCCCCCAGTCCATAATCTATCTCTGCATTTCTGGTGCCCTCCAGAGAGAAAAGCTTTACTTGAGAAGAAGGGACTTTGTTTTCTCTCTCTGAACATCTAGAACACTCTAGGGCTTCGACACCATTTCCCCATTAGGCGCACATAGTCTTAGGTACACATTCTCCATCCCCCTTGACCAGATGGATGGAAAGCTTACCCTGAACCTGACATTATTAAAGTATTTTAGTAGTATATGATAATTACATAACAATATAGTAACATATATGCGCCTACGTGTGCCCAGACACACATCTTGGTTTTTGCTCTGAGTTCTTAAGATGGTAAATACAATCTAAGCATAAAGGGCTAGAATTTGCTTCTTCTTCTATCAAAAGTTAATGACATTGCTTTATCAGTAGAGAGCGTGTGTAACGGACCCACTGGCCTTTCTCTTTCCAGTGATGGAAGAACATGCCTTGGAAATGTGTCTACACGGACAGTGGGGAAACTGGAAGGACAATTGTCATAATGATTGGGTCATGAAGTTAGGCCCCGATTTTTGTGACTACGGTAATTGCTGCCTCTACTGTTGCCACGCTTAAGGAAAATGGCGGCAGAATGGCCATTAGAGAAGTTGAAAGGGAGACAGTATCATCTGTTGAGGAAAAGTAGGGTCAGCCATGACTATATTACGGATGCCATAGCTGAGGATAGAAAGAAGTGTGCCTGCCTGCCTGTTCCAGTACATCCTGCGTGTATCTTTAAAAAGTATATGGTGGTTATGTTTTTAAAAACCTAATACTACTCAAGCATTCTAGAGGAACTTACTATTTTTTTTATAGCCCTGTGGTAAATTATGAACTCTAGGAAGTGTTTTTTTCTATAATTCTGAATAATCAACTCCATTTTATGTGTTTTCTAAGGGATACGGCATCCCATGTAGAGTGTTGTTAAAGCTCAGTAACAGATACAAATGGGCATTAGTACTAAGAGAGGATTAGTATGGAGAATTAACGTGGAAACGTGAAAAATTCCTTTCCAGTATCTTGGAAATGACATCGGGCAGGGAGGGACTGATATAAAACCTCAAGGCCGTGCCGTTGTCTGGAGAAGCCATCTTGGCATGGCGTCCTGTCCTGAGACTCCGACTGCCCAGTTTTGCTCCTTGAGCAGTCTATGCTCTGAGTTCATGTGGGGTTAAGAAGGCAATTTACCATAGTCATTTTCCCTCCCGACCTATTATAAAACCAATGGACTGCAGTGATTTGCAACCTTTGTTTTCTTTCAGGACAACACAGCGAGTGGCCATCTCAAGTGCTCCATTGGGGCGGGGGCTGGGGGAGCAGGCCCAGGGTCCTGGCCTTGGAGGTAGGAGGGGGTGCGACGCTGCTCTTGTGCGGGCACCATCCCAAGGGGCGCCTGAGGATGCAGCCCTGGCTGTGAGCCAGGTAAACTGGAGGCAGTCCTAGAAGTAAGAACATCCATCATGCTTAGTAAGATCTTAGGTTGTAACGGCTGCCTTGAGCCTCCAGACATTTTTTATAAAGCTCTCGGTCATGAAGCACTCTTTCCGTCTCTGCTGCCATATGTTTTTCCAGCTGGACCTCCACCAGTCTTCCGCTCTCCAGAAAGTTCTCATTCATTCAGCCCAAGGGTATCTCATCGGCTTTTCTGAGGACCTGCTGGAAATTTCAGCAGGAGTCTTGGCCACATGGAAAATCCAGCTCCCTGAGCCTGGAGATGAAGGTCTCAGACTGGGATGCTGCACTTTTCTTACTCAGTTTAAAAGTGGAGAAATGTAAATATACATGTTTAAATACGTGAAACTGCATAAGGAAAAAAAACCAAACTTATTAGCATGCATTTGCTGTGATTCAGACTTCCTCACCAAATCCAGCAGCAGGGAAATTCAAGAACGGGTTTCTGTCCACAGACTGGGATCCGCCCACTTACTTAACTCTGAGGAGCCAGTGGCCTCGAACCTTGTTTCCCATCGTTCATCTTCTATTCACCTGGGGCACCCGGGATGTTTTAGCTTTTCCAGATGCTGTTTTTCAGATTAGTTGACACAGTGGTTGGAGTCAACTCTGTGACACGCTTTGGAGTCCTTGCTTAGGGGCCAAGACTTACGCTTTCAAATTCTAGCCAACTCTTTGTGATTCAGACGTGGTTCCTGCCCCTGTTGGTCATTTTTCCTTTGGGTGAATTTAGAAAGCAGTTCTTCATCCTCAAAAGCCTAGCTGAGAAGGAAGTTGTTCACACCTTCTCTGTGGCAAATTCTCCTTGGAAAATCCTCATGAGGAATTGGGCTGTCCCTGTAGAGCTTCGGCTTGATTGACATATTTGTGTTTGATTTGCAATCAAAGCTGAGTCCACCGCCAGATTTTAATCGTGCCCCTATTACTTACCTGGTAAGTCATTGACTACATCCTTCCCCCTTCCTCCCAACTCCTGACTCATTGCCCCTCTCCACACTGCTGGTTTTCCCATGGTCCTCCCACCCCCACCCCGTTTGCTGCTGTGTGTGGCCAAATCTGTTCTCATCACCTTCGCACTATGAAATCTGAGGGGGCAAAAATAATGCCTGTGATGATCTGAACTATCCTTGGAGCAATTCAAATTAGCAGTATAAAATCCAAAATTTTGACAGGTATTCGTTTGGGTGGACCAATTAGATGCAAGGATAGCTGTATTTTTAAAAGTGGGCAACGGAAAGCAAGATTATGGGCAAATCACACCAATTTTCACTTTCTTTCTAGTTTGTTGGCTTCACTAAACGCTTAAGCGAGAACGTAATTCCAATATTTCTAAACTGATGGTGTAACTGCTCTGAACGTTGGCGGTATACCTCCCAACAGTCACGATAATACAAGCGGCATATAGGTGGTAGGTTACCCATTAAACGAGTGTGGCAGATCGTATTTCTGGTTAATTGTTAGTTCCTTATGACCTTGGACTTTGCCTGTGTGTTTAATAACACCATCTGCTGTATAGGGTAGCAATACAGCCTTTTTTACACGAGGATTACTGTTCTTGCTTCGTAAACAGAGCTCAATCGGAGGTGATGACACTCTACCATAGAATTATTTAAATTATACTACCTATGGAAAGCCTGAAGAAAGAAAGTGATTTTCTTCCCTATGCTGGCTTTATTGGTTCCACCTAAAATATCATAATTTATATACCATAATAAAAGCATAAAAATGATTTACAGGTTGTATTCTTGGTCTGTAAGACGAAGTGTTTTAAGAGACCTCTGACTGTTGGGCCTGTCCTGTTTGGCTTTTCCAGACTAGTTTCTCATCGTGTATAAATCTCTGGGAAATTTCCCAATAAAGCAGACAATTAAAAAATAATTCCCACAAAGTGAAATGAGATGAGACTTTTTTTTTTTTTTTTTTTTTAATCACCACTCAAGATTGCACCTCTACGTCTGTCTTTTGGAGCATGTTGAGAATCCTGCTGGTGTTCGAGAAATATGAAAACATCTACTGACATGTCTCGTATAATAAGGCGAACGTTGACGGGGTTTTAAGTGGGCTACGTTTGTTTGAGACCCACAGATAGATGCACCTGTGAAATGAATCCGTGGGGGCTGGTGAGGCAGGGAGGAGGATTTCCTTTTAATTTCACCAGGTTCGTGCTGTATAGGGTGCTAAGGCAGTGCAATTCTCCGACCGGCGAATCATAACTTCCTAAAAACAGGGGCTCTATGGAGTGGGAGAACCGGTTTGCCCCTAACTGATACCTCCTGCATGGGGGAAAGCGGCACCTTTCTGAGCCAGGAGAAAGAAACTCCATTCACCAGCTCATTCATTTATTTGTCCCCCTAACCCATTCCCAGCCTTGATGCCAAAAGGAGCGAGGTGAATGGAAATTGCTACTTAATCTTACTAGCGAAATGACAGCTCCTTAAAGGTGGAAACTTTTTGGCCGCAACTGTGATTTTTCATTCTGTAACATGGTGACACTATTAAGTAGAAAGGAGCACTGGAAAATAATAAGCAGTCTAGGTCAGGGGTATACAATTTCGAACTAACTTTTGTTATGGACTGTGACAAGGCTCATAGAATTGACCATTGTACGTCCAGTGCTCACACACCCATAGCTTCGTGCTAAAATGCGGACACTTCACAGAATATGGGTTATCGTTTGTTTTGTTTGTTTTGTTTCAATTACTGGGAACCGGAAAGGTTGGCCTGAACACCCACTGCACGAAAATAATCAAGAGGTCGTCTACCAACAGAAAACAACTTCAAAAGTCTGGAATGTTGAATTCTGAGCCTAAACCACTTGTCAGCATCCCAAAAAGGCATGTCCTGACATGTTTTCAGTAAAAGAGGGCTTCAACATTCCAGGCTTTTAAAAGAATGTCTCCTGTTACAGCTAAAAGGGGCCGTTTATCTTTTTCCACACTCTGAATTCATGGAATCTGGAGGTCTCGTTTGGGACGCTCATTTTAACATACGTCGAGTAATTTCTACATGAGAAATAAAGAATATGGCTCCTTTTTATTTATTTATTTTTGTTTGTTTGTTTGTTTGTTTGTTTGTTTTGAGAGAGAGAGAGCAAGCAAGCCAGGGAGGGGCAGAGAGAGAGAGAGAGAGAGAGAGGGAGAGAGAAATTCCAAGCAGGGTCCGCACGGTCAGTGCACAGCCCGATGTGGGTCTCAAACTCACGAACCATGAGATCATGGCCTGAGGCGAAACTAAGAGTTGGACACTCAACCAACGGAGCCACCCAGGCACCCCAAGAATATGGCTCCTTTTTGGTTGTAGAAAAGTAGTTGGCATGAAACATTTACATATAAGTGCTTCCCACCAACACCATCTTTGAAATACATAGAATTTAAGAAACTTCATTAGGTTTTTTCACAATCAGACCCAAATAGGTGAAAACCATATGGAAGGTTATGAGTAGTTAACGATAGTTTGACGTTAGTGAACAAATTTCAAAATATCAGGATTCCTAGAACTTAAGTCTTCTAACATCCTTTATAAATTCAATATATAGCCAGCAAAGAAGCCACATAGCTATTAAGCAGGGGAATCATGGGTGAGAATACAAAAAAAACCTCAAAACAAGTTTCCACATCCTGCTGATCTATTCAGCCAAATGCCTGTCAGTGTATGGAACAGTTTTTTGTTTTTCTCAACTGAGGTCTTCTCGAGTCATCTAAAGGGTCTGTCAATAGTATATTGAATCTTTGCCCATTTTATATGAAGTATATACACAATCTTTGCCCAGATATGTATATAACCTTTGCTGTTTTATATATTTATATACACAATAAGGTGGTCTCTTGTGGAGAGAAATATTTTCCGTGAGTCTCGAGAGACTTTAATCGGGCACATTAATGCTGATACAGATGCTTTTGCCCTGGTAACTTAAACTAAGTACAGACCATGGCTTAGCCACTCCTGGCCTGGGATCTGAGCCCAAACCAAGCAGACATAATGTTCTCAGATGATGTGATGATCTGGGAGCCACTTAACCTAGCAACTTTATTTGGATGGCACAATGCCCCCAAATCATGGGCACTCACTGGTCATTTTTCTGCATTGTTTTGTGATGGCACGCGTGTCAGAAGATGTTGGGCTTGGGTTTGTCCAAATCTCCCGTAGTCCCATTAAATCATCCACCATACGAAGGGTCGGAGTAGAAATGGTGCCAAGGTCAGCGCCTCCTCTCCCACTAGAGAAAAACCCGGGCCCGGGGGGATCCAAGTGACCTGCATCAGGTGACCTGCCAGGTGGATGAGGGGAACCCCATGGTTCCTCAGCTATTTCCCGTGGTTATTTCCCGTGCAGGCGTTTACATGTATGTAAAAAAAGAACCTGGGAAGAAAACAGAAATGGGAGGTAGCCCACCAGTGGGCTAAAGAAAGAACTGCAGTTTTGGGAAACCTGAATGCTGGCCGTTGAAAACAGCGGCACCTTTTCCTCGAAGGCCAAGGCTTCATGGTCTTGGTCCCCCCACTTTACCAAGTTCGTAAAGTGAACCGACACGGATGTGTCAGTCATGGTGACGGATAACGAATTGATCTGTTAATGCGAACGTAGGTGGGTAGGTAGGTAGGTAGGACGTGGCATAACAGCAGTCTGAAAAATGTTGAAAATCTCGCTGTCTCTGAAATGCTGAGCGATAACAGCCCCTAGGAAGTTCACGTGTGTGTCGTTCCCAGGCATGTTTCGGACCAGTTTCCTCACTCAGGAATTTGCTTGAAGGGCTGAGAAGGCTTGCCAATGAGTCCATCAGAGTTCATCTGTTTTTTGCATTTTAGCCGTCTGTGACAAGCTTTTTAGTGAACACACTATATTTAGGCCGTCACATAGGAACGCTCTGTCTCTATTTCTGTCTACCAGTGGTCTTTTGGGAGGGCACACACTCAGGGGGTCTGGTCCCCTGTACTTCTTCCCTGTATCCGCTCAGTTCTGAGTGTGAATCTTAATGGTCTCAGGTTTTGCACTCCCCTTGGCAAAGAGGTATCGCCATGTGGGCGCAGGGGCGGAAGTGTTAATGCATACACACATTTACTCTAATTAATAAATTACAGTCCTCGACGAGTCTTTTTTCTTCCTCTCTTCCTTCTGCAGGGAGCTGTCTGTGTCTCCTTTATACATAAAACTGATCACACACACACACACACACACACACACACACATCGGAGAAATAGTTTTGCTGTTATTTAGCTCTTTGGGTACCAATGGAATATCACCTATACACATAAAATAATTGTTTTAAATAACACTACTTTTTGTGTGTTTTGTTTTCTGTTCTATCTGTTGTGGAGAAGCTGTTGGGTTGGCCCTTAGTTCTTCTTCCAGAGGAATTGTTCTATACATAGGTGTAATTCAGTGTGTTCTGTGGAGGGGGTACGTTCGAGATCTTTCTACATGGCCACCTTGGACTGGAACTCCTTCTTTTTATTTGTTTGTTTGTTTCTAAACACATTAGGCTAGAGCGAGTAAACCACTAGGACAGATTATTGCAACCCCATTGGTAAAGGCCAAATTTTCCTGCTGATTGGCATTCTTTTATAAAATACATTTTCACCTTATCAAGAGAAAGTCAGTCTAGTTCATATTGGCTGACTTCTTTTTTTTCTAAGGGTTTTTTTTAAAATGATTATTTATTTATTTATTTATTTATTTATTTATTTGTTGTTTAATTTTGAGAGAGAGAAAGATAACATGAGCAGGGAAGGGGCAGAGAAAGAAAGAGAGGGAGAGAGAATCCCAAACAGGCTCCACACTGACAGTGCGGGGCTCGGTCCCACGAACTTTGAGACCATGACCGAGCTGAAATCAAGAGTTGGATGCTCAACTGACTGAGCCACCCAGGTGCCCCTGGCTAACCTCCTTTTCATAATACAAACAATGACACTGAGGGCTTATTTAAATAAGTTATGATCATTTTGCTTCCTCTAGCTCCTTCATAATCATGAAATTCTATGAAATATCTGACTTCATGTTTTTTTTTCTTTTCAGTGCCCCGTAGCCCATTGTATTTGTCTGAGTGCAAAGTAGTCAGGATTGGAAGCCTACAATAGGAATTACATGATTTCGTGAGATTTTCCTTTGCTTTGTAAGGAAACAGGTCATAAAGAGTTGGAAGTACAGTATTCCAGTTTGGTGACTGCCCAAATCATATCCTCACCCAACTAAATCCCAAAATGGAAGTTTTCATTTTTTTAATATTTATTTATTTAAAAAAATTTTTTTAAATGTTTACTCTTGAGAGAGAGAGAAGGATAACACGCATGGGGGAGGAGCAGAGAGAGGGAGACACAGAATCCGAAGCAGGCTCCAGGCTCTGAGCCATCAGCCCAGAGCCCGACGCGGGGCTCGAACTCACGGTCTGTGAGATCGGGGCTCGAACTCACGGTCTGTGAGATCGTGACCTGAGCTGAAGTCAGACGCTTAACCGACTGAACCTCCCAGGCGCCCCTTTTTAACGTTTGTTTATTTATTTTGAGAGAGAGGGCGGGGTGGAGAGAGAGAGAGAGAGCACACACAAGTGGGGAAGGCACAGAGAGAGAGGGAGAATGAGAATCCCAAGCAGGTTGCACACTGTCACTGCAGAGCCCTGCTGGGCACCATCTCATGAACCGTGAGATCACGACTTGAGTGGAAATCAAGAATAAGACACTTAACCGACTGAGCCAGCAGGCACCCCTGGGATGGAAGTCTTTTATCCTACCGCCAACATCAATTTTTATCTGAAGTTTGTAAAGACCAGCACAAAATAGTTTGCCATTTAAGGAGTCCCCTACCAGGCACAGTGTGGTGGCAACTGTCTCTCGTCCCTATCATCTCCCTCTATCTGTTGTGACTGTTTGCTTTTCTTTGGATGGCATGTCTTGTGAACTACACTACAAGTACTTTTTTCCTATAAACATAGAGATTGGCAAATCTTAACATTCTTTTTGTCAACACTCACAAACGTGAACACTCTTTTGCTAGGTTTCTACACTGTGCTTGCATGATTTTTTAACATTCAAAATGCAAACAGAATCTTCTAGACTATACCATTAGACAATAGGACTCATATCTGGATTTCAGTTCTGATGCTTAACTTTAAAGTTACTGTAGGCAAATCACTTAATCTTTCAATACCTTGGGTTTTCGTTTCTGAAGAAGGATGGCAAGATCATAGAATTTATGCTTGAAACAATCTTTTTTGAATGTCCATATGAAAGGCATAATAAATACTAGGCGATCATATTATTCTTAACCTTTTAGAATTGTAACATCTTCCATTTTTGCAGTCCCCTGACTACCTAAAGTGTACTCAGGAGAGTTACATTTTAAGGAAGTAAGCTAATGAAAGAAAATTTACCACCTTAATATTTTCAAACATTATCCTCGAAGTCTATTCACTATTTTGTCAGCATCTTCCTAGTGCTGTCTTTTAAAGGATTTTGGTGAGTGTCTCGAATATCCGTTACACCCGCATTCAGACATTTTTCCAGAAAAGTACATTTCATCATGCTCTTTCCAAAAAGTCAATAGGAGGGTTCTGGCATCCAATGGCTGTTGAATTCCCTCCAGTTCTCCTACAAATTTCCTTGCAGACTGAGAGAGTGTGTGACCTCGATCTCTCCTTTGTCTGTATTTTTCACTTAGCTCTTTAAATTCTGACACAGGAAGTACTTAGCCTCCATCCAAGACCCCAATTTTTACTCTAAATGGGGACCCGTACCGGTGTTTACACACAGGCTGGTGACTAACAGCTGCTGATTCTTAGACCCTCCACAGACAGTTTATCTCCTCCACATGCAAAAGTCTCTTTTAATATCTGAATGCTTTCTGTGCACAGGGGAGGTAGGCTACGGGGAGAGGTCAAACAGAGGGAAAGTATTTCTAAAAAAGTATATTTGCAATTGAAAAACCAGCAGAACTGTCTCCTAAAACGCTATTACTTAGAAAAAAGGCTCTCCTATTACAGAAGGTTCCTGTGTGTCATGACTCTCTGTAGTAGGCACAGACGTATTCCCATAAACAAGTATGTTCAAAGGCCTGTGTATAATTTTTTTAAAGTAGATCAGCCCTGAATAGCACATGTGCCCTTTCAGTCTTAACGGTGGTTTTGCATAAGGAGCTGAGGATGTTATCCACAAAAAAATCCACATGACACGCGGCTGCATTTCTTTTTTTTCTCCTTCAAATATGCCAGGGTCAGAGTTTAAGAAGCTCTAGTATGGTTGCAACATCACGCTATTAATAGAAACTGCACTCTAAAGAATGAAGGCTGTGATTCCACATGTGGATATAGGGTGAAGTGCATGAACTCAGCAGTCTCTAGGAATATCACCTCTTGGGCAGTGCTCCCCGTGCAACCCTCCCCCAGCTGTGTGTCCTCAGGCCAGAGTGCCCTCAGGGTCTTCTGGAAGGAACCTTCTTTTTTTTTTTTTTTTTTTTTTTACACTGCCCTGTGGGGTGTCAGTACAGGGCCCTGCTGTGTTAACAAGAGCATCATCTCAACTGGGGTAAGCTCCGGGGACCAGATTCAGATTTTAGATGTTTAATGCTCACATGGCGGAAGCCCATGGAAATCTCCGTGCGGGGAGGTCAGATTTGTTCTACCCACTGAGCCATTGCTTAGAACTGCTCCCTCTGGCTTACCTTCCGATCGCTTCCCTTATCCCTGCTCTTTTTGGATGGTATCCTACAGAAGGGCTTTCCTTTTGCTCCTAGACTGTGATTTTTATTTAAAAAAGAAAAAAAAAAAAGGCCTTAGAAATTAGAGCTGGAAAGGACCCTTGCCTCATCTAATCTCGGCAGAAGTGCTCCCCGTGGAATATTTCCTTTAGTTCTTAAGACAAATGGCAGCATTTCGGCGATCTGGTGAAAAGCCAGCCTCAACCCACGGCCCCACCAACACCTGGTGCGGCGTCCACCTGCCTGTCCACCTATGAACGCGTAGGAGGGCCCTGCAGCCAACCTGGTAACCTTGACTCTGAAAGGCAAAGATTATCATAATGCTCTTCTGAGAGGACCAGCAGCCTTAAGCAAGAGGGCAGAGTCTACGTGACTAAAACATACCAACTTCCTCTTTCATAAGTCATCACATGATGAACTACAATTACAATTCCTGCCTTGTCTCTGCGAATTGCAGACGCATTGCCTCACCCTAGAAACCCTGCTTCTGTGTGTGGAGGAGGCGGCCGTAGCTGCTGCGGCAGCCGATTTGGATGGGATCCAACTCCAGTCTGGGCCGGCAGGGAGGGCGGTGGGTGGAGGACAAAAACAAAGCTATGTTTACTTAGCATAGATCGATAAAGCTGCTTCAGAGCTACATGAAAGGCCAGGCAGCATGAAAGACTTTTGATACAATATAAGGAATTGCTGCTCTGGATCCAGGGCCAGCCTTAACCCCCTCGATCCCGGCTCCTTTTATGGCAAAGAGAGACCAGAAGTAAACCAGCCTCTCCATGCTCCGGCAGGCATTTCGTTAGGGAAGTTACAACAACTCTGTTTCAACATTCAACTCACAGTGTAATATAAAAAGGAAATGCCCTTCGTTTGGAGAACACAAGCTCTGCTCTACAAAAATCCTTACTTTGTACCTCTCAAGGCAGCATTTGTATCTCAGGATTTCTATTTTGGGATGGAACGGCAGGCTTCCCCTTGAGGTTATTACAGTACCAGCTTGCAGGTAAATGAGCATAATTAGGCCATGGCTCTAACACAGAGTTGTTTTCTTTTAATGTTTCAGTCGCTGCCTAGTGGGGCCATCTCTTGGGGGTGTTCAGATGGCCAGTCTCTCTGCAGCACAAAGACTGGAAGTGTTCCACATCAAAGTCACGCGCTACAATCAGCGGCACAGGGACTGCATGGAGAGTGACCAGAGGGACACGTCCTCAAAGAGGTTCGAGACAGCAGGTACCAGGGGTGACGAAGCCCACTGGCACCAGCTGCTCCAGGGAAGGATCTGGGCAGGCCCTATTCTCCCGGCTAGAAGAGGGTGAGGCAGGATTGCAATTGCAAGCAAGATCCGGGAACAGATGGGGAGACCTTTATGGCAAGCACACCTTCTCTGGAAATCCCCAAGAGAAGACATGCAGGGTTGGCCTGTAAAAACACTTAGATCTGGCATTACGCTTTCTGTGCCACTTTCGAACAGGTTTTTTCATGTGCTTTAAGCAGCTCCCTCCACCGTTTCTCTAAGGGTGTTTTTCCTCTTCCTTGTGGTTAATCCTTTGAAGCAACCTGGCATTTTCAATAGCAACAACTAGAGAGAAACGTCAGCAGGATTTTTTCTCTCTCCACCTACCAATCCAGTTGCAGGAAAGATAATATAATTAGTACCCTGTTCTTCCCACACTTAACCAGCCCATTCCAGTCTCACGCAGAGATGTGGGCCTGTTTTCCAACAAAAGAAGCTCCAAGGGCCGCCCTTCCAGAGTTGAAGTGTCTAGGTCCCAACCGAGGGTGACTAAGCCCGCGTCTATTAGTCAGTGAGACTAACGACCAGCCAAAAGTGATTTACCCGTAACACACACCAGCTCCTCCTCCCGATACAAGTGTGAAACTCAAGTGCTCACTTCAGTCTGGGCAGAGGCTGTGGCCGCCAACAGTGGCGGGGCGGGCAGGCTCTGCGGCCGCACCCGGCTTTCGCGCGAGGCGGGTATGCACCCGGCCAGGGACTGCCCTGGCCTGGGCCGCGCCGTGGGACCCGCCCCACCGGGGACTTCCGCCCACGGCCCGGACCCGCGCGACAGCCGCCTGCGGGACCCGCGAGCCGGCCGGCTGGCCAGCCACCCCCACGGCCGGCGCGGACCCCGGCGCCCGCGCCCCGCGCCACCTCCAGTCCAAGTTTGGGCCCGGGGGCGGGGCCTAGAGGCCCACAGTCGCCGGAGGGGGCGGAGCCTGCGCGGTGACGCGGCCGCGCTGGCCGTAGACCCCGGATCCCTGGAATGTGCATTCGTTCAATGAGGCCGCCAGTGCCAGCGGCGCCGAGTCACGTCCGCCCGGAGCGTGCGCACTCGGCGGCAGCGGCGCACGCGGGCCCGCGGCTCTGCGCCCACGTCACGCGCCCGCCGCGCGGTCCTACATAAGGCGGCCGGGTCCGCCAGCGCCGCCGCGAGGTCCTTTGCTCGGCAGGTTGAGCCCGGGCTAGGAAGGAGGGGAGGACGGGGGAGAGAGGAAGCCTCGATATTTGCGAGGGGTTCGGCGCTCCCGCTTCCCTCCGGAAGGGCTCCGCCAAACGGCGAGTGGACGCGGTCCCAGGCTTAGGAACAGACTCTTAGTAAAACTTAAGGGGACTGGCGGCGCCTGTGTCCTTCAAAGACAAATGCGAGTGTGAAAGCACTTGGTGGAGTTCAAATGGGACTCCTTAACAACAACAACAACAACAACAAAAACCTGTGAACCACGTTAGATTTAAAGTCCCCATCCGCAAGAGAGTGACAGCACCAAGTCACAAAGTGGCCTTGCTTTTAAAAACACGAGTCTTGGCATGATTTGGCCTCAAGCTTCTGGAGGGGAGGAATCCTGGCTGAGTAGTGGAGGCAGCCGAGCGGGTGGAGGGAAGCAAACCGCGCCAGCATCGCCTTCACTTCGGGGACACCGGTCGCGGCGCGGGCGGGCGGCGCTGCCCCGCGGGCGGGCGCCGAGGAGCCGGCTCTCCCGGCAGCGCTCGTTCTCTCACCGCGCGGGGGGAGGGGGAGGGCGCGAGCGCGGGGGAGGGAGGGTGCGCGCGCGAGGGGAGGGGGCCCGCGCAGGCGCCGTGCGAGGCTGTCGAAGAATCAAGTCTGTAGAAGTGGAGCGGTCGCGGCGGCAGCAGCAGCAGCGACGGCGGCGGCGGAGCTGAGGCGGGCAGGGCGCTGACGCGGGCGCTGGAAAGCGGCGACGCCAGGAGCTGTGAGAGAGCAGCGGAGCGACCCGGGGCCCGCGCCGCGCCCGTGCTCCACGCCGCCCGGCTGCCGCCGCCGCCCCGGCGCGGCATGCCCCGCCGCTCGGGCTGAGCCTGCCCCGGCGGCCGCCCCCCGCCCCCCGCCCCCCCGGCCTCCCCGCCCCCCGCCCCGCACTCCGCGCCGGCCGCCGCCGCGACCTGCTGCGCTCCCCCGCGCCCGCGCGGCCCGTCTTCGCTCCGGTCTGGAGGCCGGCCGCGGCCCCGGCCGAGCTCCCGCCGCCGCCTCCGCCGCGCCCGCCGCGCCGCCCCGCCGCCCCGCCGCCCGCCCGCGCCGGCCGGGGGGACGTGCTGCCGCGGCTGCAGCCCCTCGCCCCGCGCCCGCCGCCCCTCGTGCCCCGGGGGCGCTGCGCGGGCGCCGAGCCTTCGCGGGCTTTGCCGCCGCCGCCGCCGCCTCTGCGGCCGCCGCCGCCGCTGGTGGGGGAGACGCGGGGTTGGGGGGGGAGGAGGGCGCGCGTGGTGCCGGCGGGGAGCGGCGGCGCCCCCTCCTCCTCCTCCTCCTCCTCCTCCTCCTTCTCCAGCGCCGCGGGCTCCTCGGACATGGCCGCGGCGGTGGCGGTGGCGGCCGCGTCCCGGCGGCAGTCGTGCTACCTGTGTGACCTGCCTCGCATGCCCTGGGCCATGATCTGGGACTTCACCGAGCCCGTGTGCCGCGGCTGCGTCAACTACGAGGGCGCCGACCGCGTCGAGTTCGTCATCGAGACGGCGCGGCAGCTCAAGCGGGCGCACGGCTGCTTCCCGGAGGGCCGCTCCCCGCCCGGCGCCGCGGCCCCCTCCGCCGCCAAGCCGCCGCCGCTCTCGGCCAAGGACATCCTCCTGCAGCAGCAGCAGCAGCAGCAGCAGCAGCAGCTGGGCCACGGCGGCCCCGAGGCCACCCCGCGCGGCCCGCAGGCCCTGGAGCGCTACCCCCTGGCGGCCGCCGCCGAGCGGCCCCCGCGCCTCGGCTCCGACTTTGGCGGCAGCCGCCCGGCCGCGGGCCTGGCCCAGCCGCCGACGCCGCAGCCGCCGCCCGTGAACGGCATCCTGGTGCCCAACGGCTTCTCCAAGCTGGAGGAGCCCCCGGAGCTGAACCGCCAGAGCCCGAACCCGCGGCGCGGCCACGCCGTGCCGCCCACCCTGGTGCCGCTCATGAACGGCTCGGCCACGCCGCTGCCCGCCGCGCTCGGCCTCAGCGGCCGCGCCGCCGCCTCACTGGCCGCCGTGTCCGGGGCCGCGGCCGCCGGCCTGGGCTCGGCGCAGCCTGCCGAACTGAGCTCCCACAAGCGGCCGGCGTCCGTATCGAGCAGCGCGGCCGCGGAGCACGAGCAGCGCGAGGCGGCCGCCAAGGAGAAGCAGCCGCCGCCGCCCTCGCATCGCGGCGCGGCCGACAGCCTGGCCGCGGCGGCCGGGCCCACCGAGCTGGGCGCCGAGGGCGCGGGCAAAGGCCGCGGGCCCGGAGAGCAGGACTGGGTCAACAGGCCCAAGACCGTGCGAGACACGCTGCTGGCGCTGCACCAGCACGGCCACTCGGGGCCCTTCGAGAGCAAGTTTAAGAAGGAGCCGGCCCTGACTGCAGGCAGGTTGTTGGGTTTCGAGGCCAACGGGGCCAACGGGTCTAAAGCAGGTAGGGGCGGCTGTGGAGTGAGGGGCTCTAGGGGAGAGAGGGGCACGCCGAGCAGAGGAGGGGGTGCTGTTTTCCATTCGCCGTTCTACCCCGGCCCAGAAACAACAAACACCCAACTTCCTGATCTGCCTGAGGCGGAACCAGTGCTTAGTGGCAACGTGTTCATGTGCTGAAGCAGCATAACAGAGATGAGTCAGACTGGGCTGATAGGCACTGACACAGGGTTTTCCTTTCCCAGCACATTCTTGGATGGGAGCATGAGGGCACCAGTCACCTTTTAACCTGTTGGGGACGCTGGCGATCGAATGCGCGGTTTAACCTGGGGACGTGCGTGCACGTGTAGAAACAGGCTCCTCGGTGCATGCTGTGTTCTGTGGCTTTTTACAATACCGCCTCGGAGCCCCACGGGTCTAAGTGTCCTAACTTGCACGTGCACTTGAAACTCCTGTGAGGTTTTATAGACCAGCTCTGAGAGAATGGACGTTCTTTAGGGAGTCTTGTTTGGTGTTAGGAAGAGAGAGATCCTTTTCAGCACACATCCACTTACTTCCTTTTTTTCCTTTTCTTTTTTTCTCTCCCCCAGTGGCAAGAACAGCGAGGAAAAGAAAGCCTTCTCCAGAACCAGAAGGTGAAGTCGGGCCCCCTAAGATCAATGGAGAGGCACAACCGTGGCTGTCCACACCCACAGAAGGGCTCAAGATCCCCATTACTCCTACATCCTCTTTTGTGTCTCCGCCACCACCCACTGCCTCACCTCATTCCAACCGGACCACACCGCCTGAAGCGGCTCAGAACGGCCAGTCCCCCATGGCAGCCCTGATCTTAGTGGCAGACAATGCAGGCGGCAGTCACGCCTCGAAAGACGCCAACCAGGTTCACTCCACTACCAGAAGGAATAGCAGCAGTCCACCCTCTCCGTCGTCTATGAACCAAAGAAGGCTAGGCCCCAGAGAGGTGGGGGGCCAGGGGGCAGGCAGCACTGGAGGACTGGAGCCAGTGCACCCTGCCAGCCTCCCAGACTCTTCTCTGGCAGCCAGTGCCCCCCTGTGCTGCACCCTCTGCCACGAGCGGCTGGAGGACACCCACTTTGTGCAGTGCCCGTCTGTCCCTTCGCACAAGTTCTGCTTCCCTTGCTCCAGACAAAGCATCAAACAGCAGGGAGCTAGCGGAGAGGTCTATTGTCCCAGCGGGGAAAAATGCCCTCTGGTGGGCTCCAATGTCCCCTGGGCCTTTATGCAAGGGGAAATTGCGACCATCCTGGCTGGAGATGTGAAAGTGAAAAAAGAGAGAGACTCGTGACTTTCCGGTTTCAGAAAAACCCAATGATTACCCTTAACTAAAACTGCTTGAATTGTATATATATATATCTCCATATATATATATATATATATATATATACACACATATATGTATATATATATACACACACACACATATATATATACATATGTATATATATATGTATATATATATATCCAAGACAAGGGAAATGTAGACTTCATAAACATGGCTGTATAATTTTGATTTTTTTTTGAATACATTGTGTTTCTATTTTTTTTTTTTTTTGACGACAAAAGGTATGTACTTCTAAAGGCATTTTCTTCTTTTGTTAATGTTATTAGCATATCTTTGTGCTTTATTATCCTGGTGACAGTTACCGTTCAATGTAGGCTGTGACTTGCGCTGCTTTTTTAGAGCACTTGGCAAATCCGAACTGCTTCTAGCTGTATTTGTATGCACTTATTTTAAAAAGAAAAAAAAAAAAGCCAAATACATTTTCTGACATTGTAAGATTGCCTTACTGTCTGTTATTCCTTACTGCTGGCTCCTCTCTCAGGCTGGAGGCCAGTTGGTGGAGAAGGAAAGGAAACGAGTGAAGTGGGCGGCATGCCAGCGGGAAATATCACCAAGTTTCCCCCAAAACGTTGTCCTCTCAGAGTAGTAGGAAAATAGATTGCGAATCTTTCTCTATTTCGTTCTTAAAAGTTCAGTTGTTGGGATATTAATGACTGCCTGGGAGTTGCTGCTGAGAGATTTTCAGGACTCGTGTGGTTTTGCGGGGGGAGGGGGATTTTTTTTTTTTTTTTTAAAGGCAAAGTTGACCACTGTTCACTGCCCACGTGATCAGTTGTAAGCTTCCAATGCTGCATGCTAGCCGGTTACATAATACACGATTCAGTGACTGAGGGCGGTGACCGCGGATGGCGCGGCGCACAAGATGGCACTGCCATCTTTGAACAGAGCCTGGCTCTGCAGCGCCACTCATGTTTTGAACCCCCCCCCCCCCCCCCCCCCCCCCCCCCCCCCCCCCCCCCCCCCCCCCAGAGCTCTGTTTGTTGTTGGTGTCGTCGTTCCTTTGAAAAGAGTCTCGAGGGGAAGTTACGGTTCAGGTGAACTTGGAGATTGCGGGGATTGGTTTCGTTTCTGTTTTGTGTTTGGTTTTTGTTTTGTTTTTGGTGTTGGGTTTTTGTTGTTTTATCATTTACCTGTAGTGCTATTGCTGTTGGTACTCTCACCTACACCCTGTTTCTAGCGAGTGCTAAATACAGTATGGTACAATGACAGGAACAGCACATAGTGCTGCCAGGACTGCCCGTGGGCATATCAGTGACAGCCCAAATGGGGGTGGAGGAAACCTGTAATTTCCTTCTTACGTGTGTTTGACATACCAAGTGAATAATACTGTTCTTCTGGAAAAAAAAAAAATTTTTTTTTTTGATAAACTAGTGACAATTAAAGTAAGGGTTTTAATAATAGACAGGCCCCACCTCTCAAACTATTCTTAGAAACCTTTTGTAAACTAGTTTCTTTTGATCACTATTTTGCATCAGTAAACTGATTTTTTTTTTAAACCAATAAATCATCTGTTATTAGAAATAGTTGGCTCACAGTGATACTGGTTTTTCTTTTGTGCTGTTACGATTTAACATTGACAGGAACACTATTCGAAATCCTTTTATGTTCAGGTGTTTGTAACTTGGCCCTATAATTAGGCTGAATCATGGCTTCAAGGTCTACTACAACTTACGTGTATCGTTTACGACCTAGCTTCTATTTTAATTTGAAGATAGAGATTGTTACCCTCTTTAGATTCTTTTTTAGTTATGTTTTTGTCTTTCTTTTTTAAATTGCTCAAATATTTTTTAACGGTCGAGTTATATTAACACTTGAAAATCAGATACTGCACCAAATACAGTATTTTTTTTTTTTTGGTAGTGTTTTTAACGAGTGCACCTATTATTAATGCTGTGCAAATTCATGTTACCGGTCATTGTTATATTACAAACAGACTTGCATGATTAACCAGTTTGTTGTTACACTTTTTTTTTTTTTTTTAATTGGAGCATCAATGACTCAGATCAGACTGGTTTCTCTTATGTAAATGCATACATGCAGAAACACAGAGTCCATTTTACATGCCCATAAAGACATTTGTAAAGAATTCAACTATTATGGTTTGTTGTATAAATGTGTATCTAAGCACTTTATTATAAACTGGAATTTGACCTCATAGATTTTACAAGTTGATCAGTCACTTGACCTGATTCGTGGTAGCTATCTGTATGTTTTGCAATCTTAATACAGATAAGCTTTCCAAAAAGATTATTAATAAAGAACCATCCTGCTGTTTTGAGTAAGTCTTTCCAGCTGTGGAGAAGACAGCCTATGGATTCTCTGTGCTGGTGTTTAAGGAGGGGGAGAGTATGGACAGCTTGAAAGGGCTGTGTCTGAGATTACTCCTATTAAAAACTAAGACCTGGAGGAGTCTGGCCCTTGGGTGGCCTTCGTGGAAGGCTTGCAGCTGTAAAATGTTGATTGGGGTTCTTTTTCTGGCGTTCTCTTAAGTTAAAAAGTTTAACATTGGGACATGGGTTTGATCTTTTGTTGTACCTGATGACAGTGCAGAGAGTCTCCACAGCTGGATAAAAATGTCAGAAAGCTACTTACTGTACATGGGCAGTATCCGATTTCAAATCCTAAATATTTCAGCTGTGCTTTTAATACTCAAAATATTAGGGGATGGGGTGTTGAAGCTTTCCCTTTTTTGCTTTACCAATTTATAGAATATAACAGATGTACTGTCTTTCATGTGGCCTCACATTAAAAGTTATGAGAACGTACACATGGTTTACAACTTTTACTATATACCTTCCCTTGGCCACCAAGTATTTTTAAAGTGTGCCACCTTTTAACCTTTACTTTTTTTTAAGTTGAAGGTGATCCCTTTTTCTATATATGATGAAACTCATGTCAACTGAAGTGAGTGTAATCTCATATCAACATTATTATATTTTAAAATCACGCTATGGAAATATCACCTGCATTCTGTCATTTGTCAGATTTACAGTACCTTTTTTTTTCTTTAACTTTTAGCATTAAATAAAAATAAAATTGGGAGCACTGAAAATTTTCTGAGGCCTTTTTTAATGTTTTAAAGTTAGCTTAGAATGGCTATTATTATTGTAATCACTAATGGCAATGCGACCAAAGGATGTGTGGGTTTCGGGTTGGGGTTTGACTGGAAGAACAGGAGGTAAAAGACACAGAACAAAAAGCCAACTGATGGTAGGGGGAAAAAAAAAAGTGCTAGGGACCGGGGAAAGGGCAACTGGATAGGGGAAACCGATTAAGAGAAGAGCGGAACAAAGTACAGCCAGAAAGTACTTGTTTATTTTCAACTTGTAGTAGAGCCAGCCCCTCTACAACAGGAGACTGGCAGGAGATCCTGTCCACACCTCAAAGGCTATCGAGACCAGGAGCTACTCTCTGGAAAGCATCAGAAGAAAACGGCCATGTTGGGCCACGTGAAATGCACCGAAGACAAAAGGGGGAAAATAGTAGCCTGCCTTTTGGAAAGCATTGGAATAAAATGAGAGTGAAAAGCCAGGGGGATTACTGATGTCTTGAAACCTGAATTTATAAATAGAGATAAAAGGTGGGAAGCACCGGGAACCATTTGCAGACTACTGTCTACCCGCACATAGTAAGAGATGTTTGCAGCTTTTACTCGTTTTATTGATCAATGGCTTGGCAGACTTCTATGAAAGGAAGTTGTGAAGCTTACATAGAGTTTGGGGATAGCGTACACATAGACTGATTTACTACGTGTTTTAAATTAAACAGCCACAGTTAATGTGTAACTGAATATTTTTCGGTTGGGGTGGTCCCGTAACTTGGACCCATGGCTGTATGTGTGTCAATAATTTCTTTTTATTAGTAGGCTGTTTAAGGCAGTTTTCAAGAAACCGTATTCTTAATAAGTTAATTACAGCTCATGATACGCAACACGGTGTTTCATTTAGGGATCAGGTTAAAAGAAATGTTAAACCGTTGACTTTAACGTCAGAATGTTAAATTTTATTTTTAGTAAAATTTAAGAGACTGCAGCTTGCAGAAGTCATTTTTAAAATTTCAAAAGCTCCTCTCAAAGTAAACTTTAATGATTGCATTCAGTTTCCAGTTAAGAAGACCAAACGAGCCAGACTCTTGATGTGGCAGATGTCTTTGTTTATTCCCCAAAGGAGGGAAAAAGTTAAAGGGAAAATACAGAGAACTCCCTTGAATTCCTAGACTTAAGTCCCTTGTTACTCAAAGTTGTTTTGCATATGATTTATAGATGGTTTTATTTGGTTTAGTGAAGAGTAAAATGTTTCTCTTCCTGATTCCAAAGGGTATGCGTGGAATCATTCAGAAAAATGTTCAGTTGTGTGTAGGCCACTAGAAGTCCTGAGTCACCCTCATTTGCTTGCCTTTTCTTCAGAGGGAACAGTGTGAGAAGACACGCCTTTCCTCTGTCACAGACCAAGGTCAGAGGCACCAATGAATGGAATACATATTTACCTACTTCATCATCTGGGGCTCTAGAAATGAGAGGCGGGGTGGGGATGCTATTTAACTCCTTCTGTGCCACTGGTTAGGCCTCTGGCAGCAATAGTATTGATTACAATCAAATAAAAATTATGGTGTGACTTCGCAGATTATTAATTATCTAGATCCTTTGTTGCTGTTTCTCTTGACAGCCTGCATTTTCCTCCAGCTATGAACCCCCGACGGGAATTTAAAAGGCACAAAACTATACAAAAAGCCAATTTGTAAATTACTTAGGAGGTCGGAGGATGGAAAGTGACGGATTTATGGATTATCTGTGGATTTCTCTATTAATCCCCAGATAAATCCATTATTAGGGATATCCACACTATCCCTATTTACCATTAACTAATCTGTACCTAATTTAACAGTGAACTTTGTTTTAACCCATCAGTCTGTTAACCTGCTGTTTCCCTGTGTTAATACAACTTCACATGCTTGATTTAAAACAGCTTTCCTTTTTTAATTTGAGGTATAATTTTTTTAATTATAGAATACGAAATCAACATCAGCATGGATCTTTATCACAGCATATTGTGTGCTTCTGTGTGGCACTAAGCCACGCACAACAACCCATACAAGCTACAGACGAGGTATTTTAAGGCAAAAAAGTACGCCCTAGGCAAAATCATTTTTAGAATCATTTAGACATTGGGTCGTAAAGCCGTTCTTTTATTTTGAATCTGAGAAACAATCGAGCAAAATCTCCTTAATAGAACAACCCTATTAGAACGGTATAAACAGTCTTAAATATTGCTTTGAAAACAATGTAGCCCTTTAAAACTAAAAGTCTTAGTAGAACGAGTCTTCAGTGCACAAAAAATTTATCACAAAGTCAGCCATGAAAATCCTCTAGGAGGTGATTTACTTTTAGGTCAGACAAGGTCTGGATAAGAGACCACAGGATTCCTAGTTTAAATTGGAAGCATCAATACACTGGTTGATCTCATCTTTTGAATGGCCTTTAGAAGTTGGATTGCATAATCTAAAGAGCCTCCTCTGGCAGTTCAGTTAGACGCCCTTGATGCTGAGATAAGACATCCTATATAGAGCAGTAATGTCCCATTTGAATATTTCTCAGTTTATATTTGGGGGAAATCAAATGTGGTCTATAATCTGTAGAACCCATCACTTAACCACTTTTGCTTAGCAATTACTATTTCATTCTTAATGTCCCCACTATCCATTCATATTCAGATGCTTACAAGCAGACAGGCATCACGCACAACAAAGGAGTCACGTTTTGTTGTGTAGGTTATTCAGGCAACAAGTTTAGCAGACCAATCCTTGGGTCACCGCATACTTCTCTGCCTTTTAGAAAATCTCTTTCCCCTGGCAGTACAAATCGAATCTTTTGAACTGTAAATGTGGCTATTTACATTGCCAGGAAAAAATAAGTCCAGAAACATGGCCTCAGAATTAAGGGCCAAAGATTATTTTAATGTACGGTGAGAGTTTACTAAAAGTAAACCTTTACTGTACGATTTTAAAATATTAACCACACTCGTAACTTCAGTTCTGCAGAGAACTGAAACGTAGGAGTAGGGATGGTCTGGGGCCGAAGACATCAGCATTTCCTTACACACAGCCTTGGCTTTGGGCCTTCCATGTTCTCCAAAGCCTGAGAGACTACGCGGGACCTGCAAGACAGAAAAAGGCTGTTGCATGCCTAACCCAGGCTAAAAGGACTCTTACCTCCGTTTTGTTATTTCTGCCTCCAAACAGCATTCCAGTTAGCTCTTTTTGGTGATAAAAGATAAAGATTTATCGTACCCCACCTACAACTGGAATCACAATTTCACAGGAGGGTCACAGTCATTAGAGACGTTTTCTGGAATACTATTCTCTAAATAAGCACCATGTGGGTTGTTGCTATTATTTAACACCTATTAAGTAGGCACATCATTCTAGGCTTTGAACAGCTGAAGAGTCCGGGGCCCAGCTTTCTTGGAGCTTACAGACAATTCCGCAGACAGGCAGGGGAAGGTCGGTGTGCTCGATTAAGGGCACATACTGAGCAAAGTTTAACTACTTGCTGGTTTCCTTCCGCGAGTTTGGAAAATACGTGGTCTACGGCTAAATTCTTAACCTGGAGGATTGAGTCTCGTTCTAGAACTTCTAACTGGAACCTCGGTAGGGCTGTGACACAGGAACGCAGTCCAAAGTCCAAAGTGCTGTCACACAAGAAATTCATTATGCCCAGCAGGCAACCGTCATGCATGAAAGGGGCCGCTGGACCTCGGTTATCTTCCTACAAATCAAGAAGCCATTTGGAAACATCGGGGCCAGGTCAAAATCGTCAAACTGTAGCCTTGTCTTTCTCCACTTTTTTTTTTTTTTAATTGTTGCTCGTAGTGGCGTTTTTGAAAAGGAAGAAAACAGCCGCCAGCACTGCCAAACCCTGTTTACTGGAGGGGAAGGAAAGGGGAGGCGGCTCCCTGACTCTCCGGCAGCCTGCATAAGGGCCTGCGCCCACGAGGGGACCTTGCTGCGGTTTCCAGCGCGGCACCCTGACTCACGCCGCGCCCGTGTTTATTTATTCTAGAACTTCTGCCGGGGCCGCACGGCCGCCGGCGCAGCGCCTTCGCCCCGCGCCCCGCTCTGCGCACGTGGAGCCGGGCGGCGGGACCCCACGCGGGCGGCGGCGCCCGGACCCGCCCCGCCGGCGCGCCAGCTGCGCGGCTATAATTAGAGAGGAGCCGCGGCCGCGCGCCCCCGCCCGCGTGCCCGCGAGGGCCGTGCGCGCGCGCGCGCGCGCGCGCGGGGCCGCCCGCGTGCGTTCCCCGGCCTCGCGCTCTGGACCGGTTACCGAGTCGTGCACCAAATAAAGTAAAGGTCTGGCTCCTGCCGGGCGAGGCGGGCGGGCGAGCGGCGTGCCAGCCGGCTCCGGGGTGTGGCGAGCCCTCGGTTGCCCAGAAAAGATGCAACGCGCGTCAGCAAGAGCCTTGGCTGCTGCCGCGAGGGTCCCTGACGCGCTGCCGGCTGTCCCGGGTGGATTTTCTAAGTTGGGGAGGGCGCATGACAAGAGCTGCCCCAGATGTCACTCCCTTTTTGGAAATCATGAGGCTGCCTTTTTTTTTTTTTTTTTTTAAACGACTGTGGCTATAATAAGGCAAACGGTCCACGCTGGTGGAGTAAACTCTCATACTTAAGGGGCATCCGTCTTCGGGGAAAGCACACCGAGGCACGGGTGCGTGTCCATAAAAATGTTATTTATTAAGCGAACCTCAGGACATGCCCATATGGGTACTACAGAGTCAAATAAAGTATTGCAGCCACAGACTGCCTAAACGGGAGTTGCCTTTTTACAGAGAGACCTTTATTAAAATTACGGCAAGGGCCAAAAAGGTTTTTCTTGCGTCATGGCACCGTTGGGCGCTGGAGGTGCCCCGCAATCCATGGACTTCTAATTTCCGTTCATTGTTAGATTCAATACTCTGCAGTAACGTCTCAAAAAAAAATCCAAGAAGCATGACCCCATCCTTGCACAAGATGACGCCGAAATGGCATGTGGTACCAGCCTTGGAGTGCGGGCCGAGGAACTTCACTGTGGACTGAGGGTTGTGTAATAGTTTCAGGCACGAAATCATTTTAGAAGCGTGGGATGAATTCCTACAGAACCGTCCCCTCCTTCTGTATTTTATCGAAGAACTCGCAAGGCTTCTCAGGTTGCAGCTCGAGTCCTATGAGGCTATTTTTGCTCTTTGCCCGAGCCCATTGGTCTTGACACAGCATCGCTAGAGTCACCCGCTCCGCTCCTGGACAAAAGACCTTTGAGAGCGAATTCTGCAGAGAGAGTCTCTCTGAAAACACACCTCAGAATTGTCCAGTTCTGTCCCAGACACACGACAACACTGGAACAGAGGTCAGGACGTCTCCAGGTGTTCCTGGGCTTTGGGTGATCATTTCAGGTAATTCCATTCATTTTTGTGTTTCCATGTGCCATTATTATTATTATTATTGTTAATGACCGTGTGCTTACCTTAGTGGGGGCAAAGGAATCAAACTGGACTGTCTCAATGACAGCTTTTTGGTTTTTCATCCATCGGCCAGACATAAGAAAGCACTGGGTGTGATACCCATTAGGTACTCGGGCGCCATGAATGTGTACCACTAAAAATATAGATGCTTGGTTATTATATTAAAGAGAAAATAGCAAATGGTCTTGAAACACTGGAGAGAAGGGGCTCCCCCTGCTGTCATCATAGAAGCTGCATCGTCTCTCTGGCTAGAGTAGCAAGGACATCGCAGGGTAAAGCATAGTAGCCAACCATTCGTGAAGTTCTCATCACGTTGGGGGACGTATAGTTCTATTGGAAATAAAAAAAAAAAAACACACAGACCACGAATGAAGGCAATGAATACTTTTCTTAAAAGTTTTCTATGCTCACATTCATTTGCTGAAGGGCCAGTGTCCCTATAAACCACTGAAATGGCCGGGGCACTTGGGTGGCTCAGTCGGTTGAGCGTCTGACTTCAGCTCAGGGCACGATCTCACGGTCCGTGAGTTCGAGCCCCGCGTCAGGCTCTGGGCTGATGGCTCAGAGCCTGGAGCCTGTTTCAGATTCTGTGTCTCCCTCTCTCTCTGCCCCTCCCCCGTTCATGCTCTGTCTCTCTCTGTCTCAAAAATAAATAAGTGTTAAAAAAAAAAAAAACAAAAAACACTGAAATGGCCAACCCAAGTCCACGGATGGCTTTAAAGGCAAGGGTGGCATTTGCCACCTGGTGGCAGGTGGGGTTGGGGTGAGCCTGTGTTTGAGCATATTGTGCCTTTTTTAAAAAAAAAAAATAATCGATACAAGTGACGTATGACGAAAAATAAAAGAACACCATTAAGTTTTGACCTTGGTAAAAATGTTGGATTTGTAAAAAAACTCGTTTCCTTTTCCTGTAAATCACACTCCTCTGCACATGGGTCTTTACATCTGTAAGTAAGCCTTCAGAGCTCATGAACGCCACGGATTTGTAGCCCTGGGAAGAACTCGATGGCAAACATTCCCTGAGTGAAGTGTCAGCCGTGACCAGACCGAGCCGGAGGTCATTCATCTGTTTGCTGAGAGGTTGAGGACTTGGATGGAATTAGTGGGGTCGAAGGTCTTCACGGATGAGGTCAATCGCAAGCAGTTAGGAAGGAGAGGAGAGGGGCGCCTGGGTGGCTCAGTTGGTTAAGCCGTGGACTTCGGCTCAGGTCATGATCTCACGGTTTGTGAGTTCCAGCCCCGCCTCAGGCTCGCTGCTTTCAGCACAGAGCCTGCTTTGGATCTTCTGTCCCCCTCTCTCTCTGTCCCTCGCCCACTCGTGTTCTCTCTCTCTCTCAAAAATAAATAAATATTTAAAAAAAAAAAAAAGAAGGAAAGGAGATGGCCTGTGCAAGCTCTGAGGGATTGGAGAGGAAAAGTCACCGGAGGAGAACCCACGTCTACGTGGGTGTGGTCATGTATTGATTCATTTATTGGTTTGCTTATCCCTTCCCTCCACTCATGGTAAGGAAGGCAGGCTCTTGAGCTTTGGCCACAGCTCCACCTCTCTAACCATAGCGTTTAACCCTCTGACCTCAGTGTAATTATCTGTGAAATGGGTTAAGGCTATACCTACGTCGTGGCATTGTTGTTGAGGGGATTGAATGACAGGGTTATAGAACACGCATAGTCAGCGCATATTAAGTCCTTGTTAAATTTGGGTACATCACCCTGCGGTGCTGGGCTCTGGGCCGGTGTTAGATAGTTGTTAAAAAAAAAAAAACAAAACACCAGTGTCTTCAGGGTCACCTGAGTGGCTCAGTCCGTTAAGCATCCAACTTTGGTTCAGGTCATGATCTCACGGTTGGTGAGTTCGAGCCCCGCGTCGGGCTCTGTGCTGACCGCTCGGAGCCTGGAGCCTGTTTTGGATTCTGCGTCTCCCTCTCTCTCTGCCCCTCCCCCATTCATGCTGTGTCTGCCTGTCTGTCTGTCTCTCTCTCTCTGTCAAAAATAAACATTAAAAAAATGTAATCATGAATCTGGTCACCTCTCTCCACCTGATGGAAACCATCATCATCTCTTGTCTGAAGCACTGCAGAAGCTTCTTACCTGTTCTTCCAGCTCCCGCCCGTCTTCTCTGCAGTTTGTTCTCAGTTCAGCAGCCAGAATAAACCTCAAAGATACTGGCCTGATCTTGTTTCTTCTTCATTCAAAGCCCTACGATAGTTTTCTATCTCCTTTAGAGTCAGGTGTGAAGTCTTCCACTGGCCTGCGAGGCCGTGCTACCCCTCAGACCTGGCTCGGACCCTTGCTGGCTCCATTTTAGCCACACTGACATCCGCGCTCTTTCCTGACCTTGCCGAAGAGGCTCCTGCCTCAGGACCTTCGCATTTGCTCTCCTCTGTTTGGAAAGGTCTTCTGAGATGTACGCACAGCTCGCTCCTTCACTCCCTTCAGGTCTCAGCCCCAGTGTTCCTGTTGCTGTTGTAAACATTCCCACAAATTTTGTGCCTTAAAACAACACAAAATAACTATCTTAGGGTTCTGGATGTCAGGAGGGTAAATTTAAGATGTTCACGGGGCTGGTTCCTTCTGGAGGCTTCTGGGCAGAACCCGTTTCCTTGCCCCTTTCATCTCCTTGAGGCCGCCCACATTCCTTGGCTTGTGACCCCTTCCTGCCACCACTCTGAACCCTCGCTTCTGTCCTCACGTTGCCTCCTGCCTCCCTTTTCTAAAGACTCTTATAATTGGGGCGCCTGGGTGGCTCAGTCGGTTAAGCAGCCGGCTCTCGGTTTCAGCTCGGGACATGATCTCATGGTTGCTGGGTTTGAACCCCACGTTGGGGTCTGCACTGACAGTGTGGAGCCTGCTTAGGATTCTCTCTCTGCTGCTCCCCCACTTGCACACACGTGTACTCTTTCTCTCTCTCCCTCAAAATAAGTAAACTTTAAAAAAAGTCCCGTATAATTACACTGGGCTCAGCTGAGTAGTTCAGGATACTCAAAACGCTTATCTCAAAACGCTTAACTTAATCAAATCTGCAAAGTCTCTTTACCAAGCAACATCCCGTATATACAGGCTCAGGGTGTTAGGATGTGGACATCTTGGGGAGGGGTCATTGCTCAGCCTACTGCATACTCTCTATAAAATAACCGTCCCAACTTACCCCCCGTTCTAGAATCCTGTCCCTGTTTCATTCTTCCCCTTAGCACTGTTCCCCATCAGACATTGTTTGTGTCTGTTGGTTTATAACTTTCTGTCTCCCTCGCGCCCCGACCCCTGCAGGCCTTAGAGTGTAAAGCGTACGAGACAGGGCAAAGCACGCCCCTGTGGCACAATAGTGGGGGGCGTGGGCATGTTCTCAGTAAATATTTGTTAAAGGGCTAAATTTAGTCTCTGATCTTAATGAGGGGAGTGTGGTGCAAAATAGTGAACGGTAAGAAAAGAGTCATGGGGCACCTGGGGTGCATGGGGCTCAGTTAAGCGTCTGACTTTTGCTCAGGTCATGATCTCGCAGTTCACGGGTTTGAGCCCCGCATCAGGCTCTGTGCTGACAGCTCAGAGCCTGGAGTCTGCTTCGGATTCTGTGTCTCCCTCTCTCTCTGCCCCTCGACAGCTCATGCTCTCTCTCTCTCTCTCTCTCTCTCTCTCTCTCTCTCTCTCAAAAATAAACACTAAAAAAAATTTTTTTTTTAAAGGAAAAAGTCATAAAAATGTATTTGGAAGATTTCACGGAAACACAATCATTGGACTGCAGAGAGAGAACATCAGGAGGGCTGCAAGGAGGAGGAAACTGAAGGGGGCCAGTGGCAGGGCAGGGCTTGGGAGAAGGAACAGAGCTCAGCCAGGTGGGATGGATCTGGGGATCCTACAGGAACTGTGTAGCCAGGCAGGAGGAGGGTCCATGCAGACAGATGCGGGTTAGAAAAAGCAGGAAGAAAAAGGTCAGGGGCATATGCTAAGGAACCACATCAGAGTCCGAAGGGTGATGTAACCTGAGATGCTTTCTGCAGGGGTAGGAGGTAGGGGGCGGGGTTCAGGTAAAGCAGGAGGAAGCAGGCAGGAAGCGCATGCATTCTCCTTGGGGGTGGGCGGTAACAGCCTCTCCCAGGGGGCCCCCCCAGAATGGTGAGAATGTGTTCTGACGGCTGACCCCAAAGAGTTCAGCCGGCTCTGAACTTCCACCTTCTCCTGGCACAGGAGGAGAGAGGAGGGCGGCAGGGGTGGGGTGGGGGGATGTGCAGCAGCTTGGCTCACCTAACAGCTCCCTGGGGGTGGGGGGAGGGGGGGGGCCCTTCCAGGCTGGTTGCAGCTGTTCTTTTATCGAAAGATTTGGCCAAGAACAGTGTGAAGTGGTCACAGTCACGACTGCCTTGACTCCACCAGCCTGGCTGTGCCCTTGGATAAGTTCTTGGGGGTCTCTAAACCTCAGCCTCCTCATCTATAGAATGGGGATAAGAATAGTGCCTACTTCTTAAGTTTATTGTGAGGGCTAAGTGAAGTGATACATTAAGTCTCCTCGGGGCAGTTATACCAAAAACCTAGAGTCTAGTTCTTTATCCCCAAACAGGAAGCACCCGAGGCCGGGGTGACCAACCATCTTCTCTCCCCTCACCCAACCCCTAGAGATCTCACCGCTCAGGTCTGCCCCCCCACGTGCCGGGGCCCTCTGTGGACAGATCTCTCTGATAGGCCTTCTGGGAATGCATATTTAAATTGCAGCCCTCCACCTCCAGAGTCCTCTGAAAGGGAATCTCCCCCACCACTTCCAGTGGGAATGGATTTCCAGCCCTTCGTCCCTTCTCTAGCCTGAAAACTCCCCGCTTCACACTTGGGTTGTGAGTCTGCATGGCTCTCCCCTGCCCAGCCTCATCTCGGGGATCTCTGGCCCATCCTTGGCCCTGGTGGAGAGGACAAAGGAAGGCCACCAGGTTCTGGGAGCCAGAGAGAGGCTGGGATGGAGAAGCCTGAGGCTGCTTCAGTCTTGGTTCTGTCTCTCTCTAGCAGCAAGGGCCAAGGTGAGTTTTTTCATTTTTTATTTTATTTTTTTAAGGTTTATTTACTTTTGAGAGAGAGAAAAGACAGAGTGCGAGTGGGGGAAGGCCAGAGAGAGAGAGAGGGAGACACAGAATCCGAAGCAGGCTCCAGGCTCTGGGCTGTCAGCACAGAGCGTGATGCGAAGTTCGAACTCACAAACCTCGAGATCATGACCTGAACCGAAGTCAGATGCTTAACCAACTGAGCCACCCAGGCACCTCGTGTTCTAGATTAACCAAATGTACATATCACTCACCCTACCACAGGTAAGGAGGGAATGTTTAATACCTATAGTATTAGGTATAGAACCAAGAACTTGAAAAGGTGCTGTAAGCTCTAAGGTAATGTAAAAATACTGACTTTTACTGCTTCACCTGGGATTTCTCTACCGACAGAAACTTTACCCTACCTGAAGTTAGGGATTTACTTCCCCTCACACATCATTTACAAAAATATCAAGACAACTTTGCTCTGATCATCTGTTAAGTATTGATCCAATAGTGTTCCCCCAAATCCCCAGCTCATCCTAAGGACACAGCTCTTTCTGGGAGGCGGTTCTCATGGTTATGATGCAGTTACAAACCACTGGGTCACATTTCTACGTGGCCTCGCAGAAATGTTATGTTCAGGTTGGCCATGGGCTCCACGGTGGGGAGTGGGGGGTCAAAGTCACCAGGAGAAACTGCAGACTGCGTCCCCACAATGCTGGGAGAACTCAGGATTAGGCTGCCCTGGGCACCAGTCCCCGTAGGAAGGCCACAAGAGACAAAGAAGTCTGAAAACAGATAGCTAAAGAGGCTTAGTCTTCGGGCAGAGCTGACAAGAGACCGGAGGTACCCTCGCTGCCAAAATACGTAATGTGTGCTAAAGGGGGTGTGTAAAACTAAGTGTGTCTTATTTCAGTGTGTGCTAAAGATTTCATGTGGGATTGCTAATGTGGGAGCTACTGCCTGTCTTTCGTTTTTGCTGAGTCACAATAAATGTATTTCTAAGCGACCATGGAGGCTTTGGGAAGACGTGGTCACTCTACGGGGCAGGAAGGGGCAAAGGGAGCTGCACAGAGGAGGAGACACTGAAACTCCTCGGCCCTGGGCTCCTTCGTCATCCCACCATGAAGGCACACGTCTACCCCAGTCCTCAGGCCAATCCAGGCATGACGAAGGACTTCTGAGTGCCTCTGGGTCCCAGGATCACCTTGTACCACTGGCCGAGTTCCCATGTGACTGCCTGAGTGTCCTTCCTCGCCCTATCCTAGAACCACTGCCCCTGGGGAAGCCTTCTAGAAGTTTCCGTGGCTCCTCAGCTACCCCCTCAAGCTCTAGTCTCGAACTATAAAGGGAGCTCATTGGCTCTTGGACCTGAAGAATCCACAGGCAGGTCGGCTTCGAGTTTGACTCACTTCCGGTTTGAGCCCGTGTCTAAGGGCACGTGAAGTACTGCAGCCCATGGGACTGGTGGCCCGTGGGGCTGAGCGGTCTCCACCTGCAGGGTCACGGGCAGCAGCCCTAATCCCTGGAGAGGACAGCTGCCTGGAAGGAGGGGTGCTCCCGCCCTGATGTCAGAGTTAGCCTCGCATGGAGGGGCAGGGTGGTGGCTGGTAGGCAGGTAGATGTGTGCACCTCAAGACTTCTTTGTTCCTGCTCGGTCTTCCTCTTTGCCACCGAGGGAGTGATCCCCAGCACTGAGCTCATGGTGGCCGGCTCTACACCTGTTAGGACACGGGCCGAGCTTTGGGGTGCCACGGGGAGCCACTGGAAGCCAAGGAGAGTGACTCACCCTCTGTTGACAGAGATGGCGTGGCCGGGACAGAGAATGCAGGAGGAAGGTGACTGGAAGACATGTTGGGACAGCCCAAGCGAGGGGGCTGTCTCTGAGATTTTGATGTGTAATTTGTTTTTATATGTTAAAAAAAAAAGATACCTGAAGTGGCGGGACTCGTATCTTCACAAGCTATAAAATGCCTCTCTCGTGCTCCCCCTGTCTGTCTGTGCCACTTCCCTCCCCACCAGGCTGCCATCGTCGTCACCGGCAAGGGCGTGTCACCTAGCATGCGAGGGGAGGCCACCGCTGCACCCTTGCTGAGAAGTACACGGATCCTTCCCGCACCGTGCTGTCCTCGCACGGGTGCTCCAGGAGCGCGCCAGCTTGGCCACGTGCACTTGGCACTCCCATCCGTCACCGGGCGACGAGAATCTTCCACGTGCCGATGGCGGGCTGCAGGAACCAGCAGACCACTAGTCGGACCTGAGCCTTCAGGAGAAAAACTCAGCAGAGTTGTGCCTGGGGATCCTTCTGAGCTAGGGAGAGACACGCTAGGGGCAAAATGTTGCTGGAATTATTGGCACAGAATTCTAAGTTGTGCAGGAAAAAAAAAAAAGTTCCGCTGAACGCTAACCCAGTGCTGTGTGATTTACAAAGCCGTTTGCTTCTGTCAGGCCTTTGAAACAAAAGCATCAGAGAAATCGCGCCTTGCTGAAAGTTATTCGGTGAAGCCTCCATTTAAATCCAGACCTTCTAACCCTAAATCCTATCTTCTTTTTATCACTGGTTTACAGCATTTACGGGTAACGCTTTTGGGGACCCTGGCAGCATGGGCAATATTAGTTAAGCTGTGCCACAGAATGGATTCTACAAATCCCACCAAACCCTTTGCTTACCCACTGGTTTATTCTCATTCTTCATGCTTAGTTTGCTAATGTAGGAGTCACATGTCCCTGTTGTCTTTATTCTCCTGGTTTAATCAGGAAAACGAGCCAGAGGAGCCGAAATGATTAGCTTGGAATCATTAGAAGAGGAAAGAATTTATATTCACAGTGACTGTATTTCTAGTCCATTGATTAGGCAATCTTGCTTTTATGAATCAATCGGGGTGATTGCTATGCTGAATAAAATACGGAATTGCTATCAGAAAGAAAACATAAATTATTAGCTTTAAAATGCATACCGTCCATGCAGGGAGCTACACAGTGTATGGAATGTTTCTCATTTCCTCTTCTAGATTTCTACCTGGGTTTTCTCAAGGGGTACTCCTATGGGCTCTTTGGCTCTGTTGTGGCACGTGACGGGATGATCCAACAATGCAGTGTCCCGGCGTGTGACATTACTATTTAGCTTCCACTAACAGCCCCTTGTAGGTGCGGGGTGGTGTTCCAAGTCAACACAGAGCGCTTTAATATCAATATCAATAACCACGCGTATCTTGACTCTGCGGCTTACAATCCAGAAGGCAAGGTGATTTTTAGAAATCCATACAATCACCTTTGGAGACTCTAAGAATTAATGCCCGAACCATCTCATCTCCTATTAACCGGTTAATTTTTTTTTCCTAGGATATACAGAGGTCATTTCCTAAATTGCACATTTCCCACTGATTAATCTCAGTGGATTGCCTCTTACTATAGCAAATATGATAATGTCCAACAATTATAATTCATAATTATGGAACTTTATTTCATAAGAGGGTGTTTTAAAAGCCAGATAATCACTTTTAAGAAGACACTAGAAAATTGAATAGGGCAGAATAGAGGTGGAAGGAGGAGGAGAAAACAGAATAAAAATAGCAGTGGATGAAACGCTTTAAGACTAAAACCTCGCAAGGCTGGTGTTCCATGCGTTAAGAACAAAAAAGGAGGCATTTGGCTTTAGTACCGTGGGATTTTATGGATTCTGGACGCCAGAAGTTTCTTTCTTTCTTTGTTTTTTTTTTTTTTTAAGTTTATTTTGAGAGAGAGAGAGAGAGAGGAAGAGAGAGTGTGTGTGAGCGAGCAGGGGGTGGGCAGAGAGAGGGAGAGAGAGAGAATCCCGAACCCCAAGCAGGCTCTGTGCTGTCAATGCAGAGCCCGATTCAGCGCTTGATCTCACAAACTGTGAGATCGTGACCTGAGCTGAGATGGAGAGTCGGATGCTCAACCGACTGAGCCACCCAGGCGCCTCTAGATACCAGAAGTTTCTTGATTTAATTCATTTGACACCTATTTATTGTATGCATCCTATACATTGAGGCGCTAAGGAGTTTAGACTGTTATAATTTGTTTAAGATCTGGCCATCTCGCAGCCTACAGAAAATGGACTGGCCCACGAGATAGACAGCTGATGAGCATGGAGGAAAAGGGAAAAGAGAAGGAGAAAGAAAAAGCAGAAATGAAAGTTTAAGGAGCAGCAGCAGCCAGTGCAAACAAAATCCCGCTGCAAGACCTTTGTCCCCCAAATAAAACTGTCAACTGTTTCTTAATTAACACTTTCCTAATTTTTCTCAGCGAGCACTAGGTTCTGTAAGTTATACGTACCTCCCAAGGCACAGTGAGGAACACAAGATAAATAAGATTCAGACCCTATTCTCAAAGAACTTAGACTCTATTTGGAAATTTCAAGCAGTGCACATTGAATCATGGATCCGCTCTAAGACAGCATTCAAGCAGGTACAGGAGACCTGATCCACACGCTGGGGGTGATGTTCAAAGAAGGCGGTAGGCCCAGCAGGGGTGGAAGGGACAAGGAAGGGTTCCCACAGAAGATGGACACCAGGGAGGCCTGAGAGGCGGCGCAGCAGAGGGGAGGCAAGAAGACACAGGCAGAGCAGAAATTAGCATCGTGTGTCTTGGGATCAAGAAGAAAAATCTGTGCCTTCTGTAACGGCAGGATAGTTACGAGGGGGTCACGGGGAATGCTGTTTGAGTAAGTGGGGGAAGCTGGGACCTCCAGGCTTTCGGAAACTCAAGCACAGGGAGGTCGGGAGGCTGGCCGCGGGTGACGAAGCCGGCCACGGCCCAGATACTGGTGGAGAACGGAAAAACCACTTTGCTGACAGGCCTTTGCGCCACTCCCTTCCACGGAACTGGTCCAGGATGGCCGCAGAGGAGCTCACGGAAGAGAATTTCAAAGAGGTTGTTGATAAGGCTTGGAGAAGGAGCTGATTTCGGGCAGGGGCGAGAAGAGGGTGTGGAGGATGACTCCAAACCTGCGAATATGCCTCATTTCCTCCAACTGGAGCAGGACCCGGGCTTGGGAGAAGATGACAAATGCCTAGATCAGAAGACTAAGAAGGACTCCAAACGCAGCTGGGGTAGCCTCAGGGCGAGGATCAGAGCTGTCCGGTCCTCCCCAGTCCCCAGGGTTAGGCAAGGATGGCAGGACGTGTGTGAAAGCTGCGGGGGTGCCCGGTAGGGCTGGGCACGGGAGGGGGCGGGGGAGGGGGGAGAAGGGGGGCGGGGCACGGAGTTCTGGGCACTGGGGAGACTCACTCCTTCACTCTCCCCCCCCCCCCCGCCCCCACAGAGAGCAGTGTATGCATCTGTGCTGCAGAGCACTGCTCCTTGGCTCTCGTGGCCTCTGCGGCCTCATTCAGGGAGCACGACCTGCTCACACGCGCACGCCAGGCACCGTGCGGGGTCCAGGAGCTCATGGGGGATGGGGGGGGGGCTCTCAGTCTCCCGGGGAAGGCAGAGATAAGCAGATGTGGGGATCCGAAAATACGAGCCGTCGCTTCGAGGAAAGCATCCGAAGTAGCCTCCTCGGGTATTTCCTGGGGGTGCTGTGTTGAATTGGCAGTGAAGGGGGCAAAGACTTCAGAGCACTGACCGTCCTTCAGCAATTCTTGGCAGGAGCAGAGGGTGGCATGATTTAGGGTGAGAAGTTTGTGTCTCAAAGTTCAGCATATAAGAGTCTAGGGCTGTCGTCACAGCAGCTCGAGGAAGTTAAGCAGGGTAGCCCCTGGGAGGCTAAGACAGACGAGGGTAGTCCCCAGCTTAGGCGCTGGGATGCGTTTCCACATCCCCAGTGGATGCCCGAACCCCACGGATGGTACCCAGCCCCATCTATGCTGTTTTTTCCTACCCCATACATCCCTATGATAAACACATACTTCCTTTATAAATTAGGCACAGTAAGAGCTGAACAGCAATAACTAATAATAAAATCGAATAACTATAAGCCTATACTGTAATAAAAGTTACGTGAATGTGATCTCATTCTCAAAATATCTTATTGTACTTCCTGCGAGGATGTGAGATGATAGAATGCCTAGGAGGTGAGATGAAGTGAGGCGAGTGAGGTGGGCTTGTGACCTGGGATGTGTCAGGGGGCTCATTTTCTTCCCAACTGATTGACGGCAGGTAATGAGCCGGGAAAAGTGAAAACACAGGACTGTATAGCACATGCTCTTTGAGCCGGAAGCTGAGTCTTCAGGTTCCATGGTGTAGCGGTTAGCACATCTGCCTTACACGCAGAAGATCCTGGGTTCGATTCCCAGTGGAACCACAAGCTTGTCTTAGTTTCCATTTAAAGCTGGAGGATGAAAACGGGCGCGTTTTCATCTTTGGCAATCAGGATCTTTTTAAATACGATTTCATGGGTATGCGCAAATGTCCTGAAGTGCAGATTTTCTTTTCAACAACTTACGGCACAGAGACCCGGCTGAAATCTCAGCTCGAAGGTCCCCAGCTCCAGGCCCAGATGTTCCTGATCTCTGTCCAGCAAGGATGACAGGCACTCACAGCATGGACGGGAGCCAGGAGCCCCCCGTCCAGGGCCAGTCCTGGGGGCCGTATGGCACTATGACCTCTTCTCCCTGAGGTTCCTCTGACTTCACCCCTGAGATATCCTGAGTCCTAGATGCACTGCTGTGCCTAGAATGTGAGGTACGGAGAGAGGAAGACGTTCGGCCGAGTCAGGAATAGCCTGGGTTTTGACATCAAAGAGTCTGGATTCCAATTCTGCCTCCACAGTGCCGTTAGCCATGTGGTCTTGGACACGCTCTTTGCCGTGGTTCTGTCCCCGTGTGTCGACTAGGCATAAGCAAAGCACTGGCATCACGAGGAGTTTGTGCACGCTGCACGAGATGATTATGGAAAGCGCTTAGCACTGGCTCCTGCCTCCTGCTAAGTAGGCACTCAACGGGCAGCCCTCGGTCTCGGAGTGTGGCTCCCCTCCCCGTGTTCTGCGTGAGCTAGGACCCAACAGCTCTGCCTGTACCCTTCTTCCCTTCTCTCGGGCGACACAGCTCCAATACCGGCTACCAGAATACGAACCCTCGTTAACAGGTGGCATCACCTCTGAGGTACCTCCGCAGTGCGGCCTGAACCCCACTCTGCCCCCCACCGTGTTGTTCTCCCGCTAATGTTCTGGTTAATCCAACCGCTTGAGCAGAAGTGTCACCTCCCACGCTGTCCCACATACCACCCACCGGAAGATGGGGAGGCGGGATCACGGCAGCCCAGAGGTCTATCTTGCCCGACAAGTCCTGTAGGAGAGCCCACAAAAGAAAGAGGCTCTTTGCCACAGGAGATTTATTATTACTATTATTATTATTTTGCCGACAGGCTCAGAATTTAAATATAGGACGCTGAATGGCCAGAACCTCGGCCCAGCCCTGAGCGCCTCCGGGCATGTTCCTGAACCAAGAATTCGAGTTTCTGCCCAGTGGGCTCGCCTTCTGAACTTTCTATTTCTAAAATCGCAGTTCTTGGTAGCCAGCACACATTCTGAGCCACAAAATTCTGAGAATTGTTGCACTCGTCAGCTGCTAAGTCACATGTCCCTCAGCCTGGTCCTTTCTCCTATCATAACAGGACTTGTGTTAGAGTCTATGCATTTCCCTGTCACATGAAAATTGGCATCCCTTATAATACCATAATCGCCCAGAAATCCACCGTCAGGCCTGTCATAATTAATCCATTTTCAGGATCCCTCAGGGTCTCCAAATACAATGACTGGTGGCAAATTAATAGATCCTTTGGATCGCCTCCTTTCGCTTCAGCAAAGAACTGACCCCGTGATGGAAATTTAGTTTAATTAGGACAATCGCTCATATTTAAAGAGTGCCTCACAGCAAAGAAGCCCCCAGATTGCATCTCTTAAGCCTCGAAGCCGCACCTCACGTGACTTCGAGCCAACTTTCAGGGAACAGGTACGTTCGTCCCCATTTGCTGCCCGTTGACAAGCAAGAAGATATTCACAAAGCTTGGGATTCCCGCTTCGGTGTTGACTTTTGTCGCTTCGGCTTATGTGTATGAGCTATCGGCGGCACAAAAATATATATGGAATGGTTTTTTTTGTTTTTTTTTTTTTAGTACCTACTTCATGAATAGGGTATCCTGTGTACACGGTGAGGCTGTAAATAGACTTCAGTAGTGGAGCGCTGGAGTGGACAAATATAGAATGTAGCCTGTGGTCAGCAATGCCACACACACTCCCCCAGAGAGCCCCATGCTGGTATGTTAGCTGGTCTGTCTGGAAGCTTTTTTTTTTTTTTTTTTTTTTTTTTTTTTAGGTTTAGTTGCATGATAGTACAAAGAGCCTTGTGTTATGGTCTCAACACTACTATTTATACCCCATGACCCATTAAGCACTGATTCCTTGGTTGGGGTTCTCCCAACAGCTCGAGAAAAGAAACAGGGAAAAAAATAGCCTGACTGGAAAAAAAAAAAAAAAAGAGTTCTCATTTACAATCCTTGAGTCAAGAATTTGGTAACATGACCCCGGCCAAAGCCTTCGGAGGCCTCCTATCAGATGTTGTTATTTTTGGGTGGCTTGAAAATACGCCTGGTTGAGGCGTGGGCACCCGAGTGGCTGTCGCAGGAAGCAGGAGCCAGAGTGGGCCCGGGGCTCTGTCCCCGAGAAAGTCCCCCGGGCGGCGGGGCCCGGGGGCAGCCAGCTGCCGGGCTGGCCCCGGGCCTCACAAGAGGAATCGGCAGCTTGGCCGGAGGAGAACTTCACCTTCCCTCAGTCAGCCTCCCTCCCCTGCAGACCTCAACATTCCTCTCTTGGTCTCCCAAAGGCAACTGGACACTCTTTGCCCCCCTCCCCCCCCCCCCCAGCACCTTAGGCACTGAACCTCCGTGGAGTCCGACGCACCCCTCCCCCGCCTTCCCCCAGGGGACTTCATTTTCTTTCAACAGGGCATTTCCCCTGAAAAGTGAATTGCCTCCCCTGTTTGGGAAGAATGCCCGCTGGAGATATTTTTACGCTCTGTCTGCAGCGGGTGAAAGGGAAGCCCGGCTGATGCGATTCCCCGGTAATGCGCTCCCCGAGCCCCAACGTGCTGTGCCAGCGTCCGAACGGACACGCTGCCCACGTTGGGGAACGCGGCTCGCTTGGCCTGTCCCGCCGCGCCTCCCTTCCAGCCCGTCGTGACCAGCACACACGCGTCTGCTTGCACGCACCCGTGTGCACCCGTGCACGTGCACGTGCACACACGCGCGCGCGCGCGCACACACACACACACACACACACACCTGGCTCAGAGGCCACATAGATGGTTAGCTGCTGTGTTGTGGCCTTCTAGTACATATTTGGAAACTATTCCCGGGGAGCGTGAAGAGGACGTGTGGGCCCCTCTTCCGTGAAAATAACTAAGAAAGATCTCAAATAAACTGTCCCGAGCGCACTCTGGAGTCGAAGACAGGAAGCCGAAACTCTCTGCTTGCATAATTCACGTGCCCTCAGAGTTACCTTAGTTGAAAAGGTCTTTAAAATATTTAGACCCGATTCCTCTTCCTACGAAAATCGATGCTTGGCGGCCTATGAATCCTGTAAAGTAGGCGACTGTCCATTCTTTTCTTTTAATTTTTTTACCTGTTTATTTATTTTTGAGAGACAGAGAGACAGAGTGCAAGTGGGAGAGAGGCCGAGAGAGAGGGAGATGCAGAATCCGAAGCAGGCTCTAGGCTCTGAGCTGTCAGCACAGAGCCTGATGAGGGGCTTGAACTCACGAACTGTGAGATTATGACCTGAGCCGAAGTCGGAAGCTTAGCCCACTGAGCCACCCAGGCGCCCCAGGGTCCATTCTTGGCACAAGTGTTAGTGCCTCCAAGATGGCTTCTGACTGATCTGGCCCCACAGGCCTGTGTGCACCCACCGGCCCTCCTTATGGAAATTCAACTTGTCCTTTCTTGTAGCTCAAATCCTGCCTTCTCCGAACAACTTTCCACCGGGCCCCACGGTAAAGATGGGTGTCATCCCATCTCTGAACGTTCCATGTTTGAGCTGGGCCTGGCTGGTTGAGGAGGGGTTAGCGGGTCAACGAGATGGCTAGAGGATGCAATCGTGATGAGCCAAGGGCGGTGTCGCACAATCCAGAGAGGTGGAAAGATGCGTTAGGTTGTGGGAAAGAAAACGTGGGGAGAGCTGGGTTGGAGAAATAACAAACCTGAATGTCAGGTGTTGTCAGCCACGTGAAGGGGGTTGGCTTTAATCGAAAGACAACAGGAAGCCGTGGTTTTAAGTCGAAGCGTGAGTGGATGTTGCTTGCATCCAAGGAGTATAACTAACGTGGCAGCCCAGAAGTGTTTGTGGCTGCATAAATGAATATCGGATAACTGTTGTGGAGGGCTCAGAGAACCTCTGTGACAGTGTTAGTTCATGTTACATCTTCCCATTGGGAAGTTGTTGTGGTCTGAATGTCTGTGTCCTCCCTACATTCACATGTTGAGGCCCTAACCCTCAACGTGATGGTATTTGGAGGTGGGGCCCTTGGAAGGAATTAGGTTCAGATGAGGCCATGAGGGTGAGGCCCCAAGGGTGGGATTAGTGTCCTCATTAGAAGAGCAAGTGAGTGAGACCAGAGCTCGCTCGAGTTCTCTCTCGCTCCCCATGCCATAGGAAGACACACTGAGAAGGCGGCCATCTGCAAGGCAGGAATTGGGCCCCTCCCCAAAACCGAATCTGCCGGCACCTTGACCTTTGACTCTTGGCCTCCAGAACTATGCGAAATAAGTGTCTGTTGTTTAGGCATCCTGCAGTATTTTGTGATAGCAGCCTGAGACAACTCATACATAAGCCATCCGAAATGCATTACTATAAATAAAAGTTATTTTGGGGGGGGCACTTGGGTGACTTAGTTGGTTAAGTCTCCCAACTCTTGATCTCAGCTCAGGTCTTGATCTCCGTGTCCTAAGTTCGAGCCCCGAGTTGAGCTGTGCGCCGGGCGCAAAGGCTACTTAAAACAAAAAAAAGTTACTTTTCTATCAAGAACTCAGTTCCTCATCAAAATGCGCATAGTATGCGTGGACGCAGACCTGAAGACCTGTGTGTTGCTTATTGTCAAAAAAAACGATCTCATCTCACCTCTCTAATAGATAGATTGGGCTCGTCAGCAGCCTCCCAAAACTCAGCAGAGGCATGAATCTACTGTCTCTGGTGCGGAACGGTCAAACATTTTTCAGTCCGTCCCAGACAAGATATTATGGGGCTTAAGATGAATTAATGTGAATTTAATCCACGACAATTTTCGGCCAGTAATGTGCTTTTCAGCTTTCATGCTGCCAAGTGTAGGCTTTGTGGGGTTTTGGCTTAGCATTGCTTGGGCTCACGAGTGTAGTGTGGGATGACGAATTGCCATATTCCTCTGGAGAACGGTGTAGTTTGTCTTTATAGTGGTGCTAGGTGTATGGCAATGGTATGTCAACACAATTTTATTTCTCAGCCCCAGATATTTTCTCTCCCCTACCAGGTTGTCCAGTTTTCTTAGGAACTTTTTCTTAGACTTGGCTCCTCCAGCGGATTCTTGATGGTCTGGTTATAGTTTGGAGAGTACAGCTCTCAGATCCAAGAGATTGGTACCTTATAAATTGTTTCTTCAAAGACTTTAGGAAGAAGAAACTCACTGTTTTCATTCCCTAGAACCAATGTACTTGAATTCTTTCTGCACCTGCCACAAAAATATGGAGTATGTTGTACGAAGTACGTCGTCGGTATATGTAATTTCCTAAGAAGGAAGACTTATAAATCTGTGCCTCTCTCGCCTAATAACTTGCAGTGCCAAGAGTTGGTTTCCACCCGATGCAATCGAAAGTCAGAGCGCAGAAAGGCAGGAAAGATCACAGGCATTCGTTATGATGCCTGTCTGATGAGGAATGCCTAGGACGGTGTCTGGGGATTCTGGAAACTCAGGTGAGACTACATGCCTTAGCCTCTAACTCTGAATTTGGATACTTCTGCTGTGGCCAGTAAGGTTTGGAGCCACCCAAGGTGTGTGCGTAGCCTTGCACAAAACTCCAGAAGCTTTTTTATTCCTGAAGCACCCTTTCTGAAACCTGTGTATTATCTCACGTTTAATTTTTTTTAGGTAGAGAGAAGGTTGACCTGAGCAAAAATAAAACTTCCCTCTTTAAAACCAAACAACCAAAAAAAAAAAAATACACACACGCAAACAAACAAACAAACAACCTAAAGGAAAAATGCAAGTCTCTGCTATCCCTAAGAACTCTTCTTTTCAGCAGCATTAGAGAGGAGAGGTGGAGGTCACTGGATTTCCTGCCCCTCATGTCCCTGGCTTGGTCCAGTGCTGTTCAAGTCCTTGCTCTTCTGAGTGGCTGTCTGCAAGTTCGGGGGACAAAGCACAGGAAGGGATTCGGTTTTCTAAGCCTGAAAGAAAGGCACATCTGGGTCAGATGCAGCTATGAGGAAGGCATCCCTTTAAATGTGTTTGCTCAGGCCCACCTTCCAGCTCTCTTGATCCCCAACCCCTCCTCTACAGAAGCTCATGTCCATTTCCTCCCCTCCACTCCCTGTCTGCCTGTCCCCTCTGCAAAGTCTCCCAGAGTGCTCTCCACCCCCACAGGCAATCACCATCCTCATGACTGAGCCCGTGCGTCCCGCGACAGTCACATGTACTTCGGGGTGATGTTTGTAAAATCAGCTAAAATGGTTCTTGAAAGCTAAAGACCACCGTCAACTCTTCACCTTATTCATAAAATCCTGGGCTGGGCTTCATAGAGCTCTGCTGCTTGGTGCTTCTCAACCCTCTGTGTGCCTGTCAGTCGCCCGGGGCACCTGTTATATTCCGGGTTCTGAGTCAGTAGGTCTGTGGCACTGGGTGAGAGTTCTTGATGTTAAAACCCAAGTCAGGCACAGGTGAAGCAGGAGTGTAACGGAGGCTCGTGGTGGCTCCACTTAAAGAGAGTTTCGAGGCTCCTGGGTGGCTCAGTTGGTTAAGTGTCCGACTTCAGCTCAGGTCACGATCCCATGGCTCCTGAGTTCGAGCCCTGCATCCGGCTCTCTGCTGACAGTGCGCGTCTTTCTTCGGCTCCTCTGTCTCCCTCTCTCTCTGCCCCTCCCCTGCGTGCTCTCTCTCAAAGATAAATAAACGCGAAAGAAAGAAATAGAGTTTCACCCCAGCTTCTTCTGAGGGCTTCTTCCCAGCTATTCATTGACGTTTCTATGTCCCTCGAGGCTCGCTTCCAATGTGGCACACCCCTACGAGAATGCCAGAATCCTCTCAAAGGCCGGAGAGCAATGACGTACCCAGCGGCACTGGCCACTGCAGAGAGGAGGCGTTCTGATCATGAGCTGCTTTTATCTGGAGCTCACTGACCAAGCGCTTCCACGTCCCTGGGGAGCATTTGATGGACAGCGCTGCCTTTAGAAAGTGATAGAACTTTTCTGTTGGCAGAATTTGTATTAAAACCTCGGTTCTTTTCATCTCCGCTCCTCCTAATTTATAAGACACAGCCTCAAGTGCTTGATCTGTAAAATGCATCTTGCCAACGGCAGGCAGACTTAAGGAGAGCCTCCTCGGCCAGGTAGCTTTCATCTTAAGGGATGTACAGAGCCAGGGAGCCAGGCCTGACATGCAAATGATTAGGTAGTAGCATAAATCATATGAAATTGGGCCCCAATCCATCATTCTTACTTTCAGAAAAAAAAAAACAACAACTTTCTAAATAAATAACATGTTTTCAGTCTGAAACTAACATGATCCCAAACCATTTTAAAAATAGAATAAAAGAAAAGGAAAAAGAAAAAACTCGCTCCAGTACATTAATAACCACTGTTAAATGCAACAATTATCAGCATTTCGTTGTAATATTCTTTTTGCTTTTCCTGTGTGTCTGTTTTCATGTGTAGACTAATTTTTCCATAATTCTGACATACGGTATGTGTCATTTTATAGGCTTCTTTTTTTCACTCACTGTTTTATCTGTCATAAGTATTCTCCATGTGATTATAGCCTTTATCACCATCATTTCCATGTGCTGCAAATTACTCCATTGAATGGTTATACCAACGTTTGTTAATTCAGTTATTAATGCGGCTAAACGTATTAGGCATTTAAGCTGTTTCGAAAGCTTTACAAATACAGTTGGGGCAAAAATGTAATTTATCAAGTGTCTGCATACAGAATACAGTGTGTTTCAATATTTTAATGAGCTTGAAGTCCATAACAGATGTATTGATCCAGATTATATGTGTATGTGTGTATATATATATATATATATATATATATATATTAATGCTTACTTATTTTTGAGAGAGACAGAGACAGAGTGTGAGCTGGGGAAGGGGCAGAGAGAGGGAGACACAGAATCTGAAGCAGGCTCCAGGCTCTGAGCTGTCAACACAGAGCCTGACACTGGGCTCGAACTCACAAGCCCTGAGATCATGACCTGAGCCGAAGTTGGATGCTTAACCAACTGAGCCACCCAGGTGCCCCGATCCAGATAATGTTTTTAAAAATGTATTTATGAGAGAGACAGAGAGAGAGAGAGAGAGAGAGAGAGAGAGAGAGAGAGGATCCCAAGCAAGCAGGCTGGGCACTGTCATCACAGAGCCTGACTCGGGGCTTGAACTCACAAACCGGGGGATTGTGCCCTGAGCGGAAATCAGGAGTTGGACGCTTAACCAGCCAAACCACCCAGGTGCCCCAGATACAGATAACTTTAAAGAGGTATATAACAGGTGACACAATTAAAGCATTTATCAAGGATCTCTAGGAAGCCAACAGGGAACAGACATGGCCTGTCAGCCTCTGCCACGGAGAGGGCGTGGGAAGGGGAGAAGAGGCAGGGATGGTTGCAGAGAGATTTGGAGTCCCAGGGGCCAGGGTGAGCGACCACCACTCACCTGGACGTCACCCCATGCCCATGGGTCAGTGACTTCCCTCCCTGCGTCCCAGCCTCCCCATCTTTTTTTTTTTTTTTTTTTTTTTTTGAGAGAGAGAGAGCAAGAGAGCGAGTGAGCATGAGCAGAAGAGGAGCAGAGAGACAGGAAGATGCAGAATCCGAAGAAGGCTCCAGGCTCTGAGCTGTCAGCACAGGGCCCGACGCCGGACTCGAACTCAGGAACCGTGAGATCATGACCTGAGCCGAAGTCGGACGCGTAACTGACTGAGCCACCCAGGTGCCACCCCAGCACCTCCCCCCCCATGTAAATCAGATCGGTGCCTACCTCAAAGGACTGTGGCAAGGATGAAGGGAATCCACAAAGTGCTTAGTAGGATACGTGTCCTGGTGCGCATACTCAACAAGGTCAGAAAACACTATTGGGGCAGCGATCACAGGCATCGGGAGCTGCCTCCTCCTGCCGTTCACCAGGTCTGCTGCTCTGGTGCCACATGTCTAGTTATTTAAAAGCCGTAAATGAGGCCAATAAGCCATTTAAAAAATGTTTTATCCTCCCACCTTGATATGCCTTCATGACACAAAATAGAAGACTCTTTATAGAGAGGCGCCTGGGTATCTCATTGGGTTCAGTGTCCGACTCTTGATTTCGACTCAGGTCATGCATGATCTCACGGCTCGTGAGATCGAGCCCTGCGCTCAGCTTTGTGCTGACAGCACGGAGCCTGCTTGGGATTCTCTCTCTCCCTCTCTCTCTGCCCCTCTCCCGCTCTCTCGCTCTCTCTCTCTCACTCTCAAAATAAATAAATAAACTCTCTCGCTCTCTCTCTCTCAAAATAAATAAATAAACTTTAAAAAAGGGAACATATTTATAGAGCTATGGTTTTTCTATGACTAAAAAGTAGCAAAATATGGAAGGAGGAGGAATATGATCCTTTGTAAGCCTGCCTGGGATGTTGTTTGGCAAGCGTTGGTTGGATGACTAAAGAATAAAGACATAAATTTATAATTTTTTAAATGTTTATTTATTTTTGAGAGAGAGAGAGACAGAGTGTGAGCAGGGGAGGGGCAGAGAGAGAGGGAGACACAGAATCCAAAGCAGGTTCCAGGCTCCGAGCTGTCAGCACAGAGCCTGACTCGGGGCTCGAACTCACAGACTGTGAGATTATGACCTGAGCCAAAGTTGGATGCTTAACCGACTAAGCCACCCAGATGCCCCAAGACATAAATTTATAAATTATTATATATTTATTTAATAAAATTCATCTTCTTACCTTCATTTCAGTAAAATCGTTAATTATATTCTTATAATCAAGAGTTTCACAATCTGTGTTCCAGTGATAGCAACAATCTAACAGATTAAAAATAAATGTAATTATATTAAAATATACAAAATTGTAATATATTTTAATCAACATGTAGATTAGCATCAATGTGAGAAGCTAAAAATTTAATTATTTTAGATATGTTTTCACAAAACTAATTTTTATTCCAAAATATTCAAAATTATCCATTGTAACTGAAATGCAGATACAAATTACTTACTGAATATGAAAAGTTAAAATAAAATTACTTAAGTAGATCTGAAGGTTTTTAGAAGATTTTTTTTAGTATATAATTACATCTCAGTGTGTATTTTTATAAAAATAAAACTATTTGCAATTCTAGTAAAATTTGTTTAGCTGTTAACGTCGAGAACTGCTTTTACACAGGTGCACCCGGGTGGCTCAGTCGGTTAAGCGTCTGACTCTTGGTTTCGGCTCGGGCCATGATCTCAAGGTTCGCGAGTTCGAGCCCCACGTTGGGCTCTTTGCTGACAGGGGAGCCTGCTTGGGATCCTCTCTCCCTCTGTCTCTACCCCTCCCCCGCTTGCACTCTTTCATGCTCTCTCAAAATAAATAAATAAACTTAAAAAAAAAAAGAACTGCTTTTATACATCACATATATCTATCTAGGACTATATTTGTGTATATAAGTAATGAAATATGAATTATGTGGTATTGCAAAATGTATGCGCAATTGTCGGGTATCCTGTGTGTAATTTTTTAGCACCCCAGGGACCCTGGGTTGGAATGTGAAGAGAAGAAAATGGACTTTCAGCTCTACTGGGAAATAGCTATTGATCACGCAAGAATTTATTACATCTTTGCTAGAGGAGGGGAGAATTAACAAGGAAAAGATTTTGTGTTTCCTCTTCTCCCGGCATTTCTGCTGCTCGAATTCTCTCTACGCTTTGGAGTCATGCGTCATGGTCATTTCCAACGTCAGTAGTAGTGCGAACACACCTTCTTGGCACTCGGTACTCGGATGCAGGGCCTTTTACTTCAAGGCCAGAGATGCAGGAGGTGTCCCTGGGGCCTGAGCGGTATTGGTCACAAGAGCGGATCTTTAGGATTATCGGTTGTCATGCCTGCATTGAAGCAAAAATGGGCCTCAAGTCATGCTTGCACACACGCGCGCGCGCGCGCGCGTGTGTGTGTGTGTGTGTGTGTGTGTGTATGTCCAGGATCAGAGACTCTCTTGCAAAGGCAACTCTCCGATAAAGAAACACAGGACATCGTGCACAGATATTTCTTGGGATAGATTTTCCACAGTGTGCAAATCCTTCTTATAAACACCATTAACCACAGTCGTCCCCTCACTGACTTTGAATCTATTCTAGAGTCCCGTGCCCACCCTGCATGGCTTGACGTTTAAAACACTGTGTCCTGTGTCCGTTTTGACAATTTATGAGAAAAGGTAGAGGAGAGAAGCTCCCTCCTTTCTCACCACCAGGACCCATTCCAGAATTCGACAGCCCCCGGAATCAGAGCAGCCCGTTGGCGGGAAGGCCCCAAGACCTAGAGCTGCCGAGCAAACGTCCGGAGGAGGAAGGATAGTCAGCAGGTCCAGATGCGGCTCTGAGCCACCACTGTGTTCGTTAAGAAACTCTTCGAAGCTTGCCCCTTTTTTTCATTATCTCTGAAGCTCAGTTGGACTTTCCTTCCTCCCAGAAGCTTCCAGGCATTTGTCAGGGGAACAAGACTCCTAGGAATTTAGGGGGAGTGTGTTTGGATGTGAGGCCACTGTTCTGACAGCTTGGGCTGGGAGAAACTGTTGGTGCCGTCTGTGGAGCTGGGGCTCGGAGCCCGGGAGCAGCATTGGACATCAACCTGAACTGGCCTGCAGAGGGGATCGGAGCCCACACATCCGGGCCCCGAGTCCCACGCCACAAGCCAGGAGGAGCGGCCCGGTGTCCAGTCATCTAGAAAAAGGCAAAAGGTAGTGCACGAGGCTTTGAATTCAATCAATTCTTCCGTCAAATAAGTCACAATTCTCCTAAAAATCGTTTATACCTTTACCCCTGGCTTATCTTAGATCTCTAGCCTACGCTGTTTGAATACCATCATTTCAAAATGGCAGGTTTTTCTTCTCATTCGTTTAAAGCAGTGACCTCATTTCCCTCCGTGCTACCTTAGCTTTCAAATCATCCTTCTCCCGAGGTATGTTTAAGGGCAGCGTCTCAATACACTGCGTGTTGCTTTATGTGTGATATAACTAAATAATTATATCCTATAACGTTGATACAGATGGCTTTCAGGAATATAAAGACTGACGGAAAGGCAGGGAGAAGGGGAAGAGAATCAATCTACGTTTCCCCTGGGAGATGATAAGTCATTTCGGTGAATCTCTCTTGAGAGCCCACTGTGTGTCTGCCACTGTCCTAACGCTCGGATCGGTTGTATATCTTCTCCCGAGCTGCTCGTAATCTTGGAGGGAAGAGAAACCCCGTATACCAACGACTGTGAATGAAGGGAGACCGAGCTGAAGTTATGAGAGAAAGATAGTTCAAACCGTCGGCAGCTCTCTGTATGGATCAGGAAGTTTCGTGATGGGTGTCTGAACAAAGGCGTAGGAGCAACGTCCCAGGGGCCAGGAAGTGTCGGCTGCCTCGGGAACTCAGCCGTGTCGGATAGGGTTCGAGATGCCGGGCTGACACGCGTGGCTTCCTTTGGTGGGCAGTGGGGAGCACAAAGGTGGTTAAGCAGGGAGGAGTCTGATGAGAGCTTCCTTTAGGAAGATAAATCTGGCAGCAAAGTAGACAACAGATTCAAGTAAGAAGAAGCAGGAGATTGAGAGGCCTGTCGGAATGTGTGATGGGGTCTTGACATGGAAGAAATGAGGGTCTGAGCTAAGAGGGAAGACAGGACACTGGCCAAAGACTTCTGGATCTACCGGTAGGGACACACTCCCATCTTCAAGGCCGAATGATACTCCTACACCCGCCCACGTCTGTTTCTGTTATGCTTTATGCACATCAGTTGCAGGTGTGGACTATGTCGAGAACCTGACCAGTGTGACTTACGTCCCAGGTTGGGACACTCCAGGCATTGTCAGGGTTAAAAGAAGTGTCGCAGGAAGAACACAGCTCTCTTGTTGGCTGTGGGTGTAGGTGAGTCCCACAAAACACAGTAACGAACACCAGAAAATTCTAGCGAGCCGAAAGGAAAAATGAAATGAGCCAATAGGCACACAGCGGTGCCAAAGGCCAGGTGGGCAGGAAAACTGAAATGTTGGGATGGGTTTGAGACCACAGCCTGCATGAGACCTCCCTTTGTCATCAGGACCTGAAGCCTTGCTCAGCGACGTTTGATTAACTTCTGCGTTAGGTGGGATTCCTGGGAATCTGGGTCTGAGGCTGCAAGGTGCACACAGGACATTTATCAGGGAATGCTCTTGGGACTAACACCCGCTGGGGGGGGGGGTGGAGGAAGCCGAAGGGGGGACAGGGAGGGGTGTGGAAATGTGAAGTAGTTGCAATAGCCCTGGAGTCAGGATGGTCCTTAGGGCTTGACCTCAGCTGAGGCCAGAAGGCTGGGCCTGTATCCCCCATCCATTACTCGGTGGCCGCCGCTGTTCCCCAGAAGGGTGGAGGGGGACCTCGGTGACTCCCATCGGGCAGGGGTGGTTTCTGGAGCGAGTCTCAGCTGTGAGCCCTCGGCAGCCAATGCTTCCAGCAGCGGGGGGGAATAAGAGCCTCCATCCTGGAGGAGAGATCTCAGAGGCAGGCCACGGCATCTCCAGCATCATCCGCTTTCTGGGGATTTGCCTCGTCTGTTGGGAGACTCTTGGGGTGCAGGCCGGCCGAGGGAACGCTGTCACCTAGAGCTCTGGGCTCGTCCAAGCCGACACATGGTGCAAAGCCAGCAGCTGAGGGACACAGAATGGCAAGGCCAGAGCCTCCGAGAGGGCCCAGCCGCGTGACCTTGGGCACACGACTTCATCTCTTTGTCCCTCAGTTTCTCCATTTGTCCAATAGGGACAAAATTAGTACTTACCTCATGAGTTCTTGCAAGACTAACTGAGACAGTGCACGCGAAGCGCGTTGCACTGGCCCATCATATGCAAGGATCTGTGGACAGTGGCTGGCAGAACGTTCATTGCTGCTAATCATTTCGCAAACTTGGAGAAAGGCCTGAGACCAATGTTGAGAGCCCAAGTCCTCATCCAAGAGGTCTAAGAGTCAGGGAAGTCGGATCCATCCCGGAAGCGAGAGGTAGGTTTGTGCAAGGCGGGGAGTCCCGACAGATACCCAGCCCGGGACTATTGGCCCTTGACTTTCACATGTTTGTTTTCAACTGGGTGAGACTTGGCAGAGACAGCCCTACCGACAGGACAAGAGCGAAACCACATATTTCTGGTGAAAAAGTTGCTGCCTTCTTCCTTCTGCCCTATTCCTTTAGTTAGGTTTAATGGCAAGCTTAGCCTTCCCACTGAGTTTTCTTCTCCCTTGAACTTGAAATCCTGGCTTTGCCACCTGTCACCTGTACGGCCTTGTGAAAGTCACAGGACCTCTCTGAACTTCAGTGTCCTTGTCCTTAAAATGAGACGGATAATACTCGATCTCCCTTGGTGGTTGTGAGATTCGAATGAGATATTTGGAAGCAGTTCGCAAATTGTAAAACACAACCCAGATGTCACGGTTATTGGGGGTGTTCTGCTTACTGCTTTTTCTTCTCTTTTCTCTCTCTCTCTCTCTCTCTCTCTCTCTCTCTCTCTCTGGATACGGTGTTCGTGACCAATAGAGAGGCTGGGGAGGACAACCACAGGTTAATGAACGCAAAAGAGTGAAAAGCCCCTGGTGAAAGTGATCTGACAAGAGCTTTCTTCTCTGAGCAAGGACGACGCTATCTTTTGTCCCTTCATATACGAAGGGCCTTTTTTTGTGCCAGAGCCTGTCCGAGGCCCTCAAGGTCTAGAGAGAGAAGACCTCCATTATCTCAAGGTATTCATGTCATCTGTTTTGTCATGTGTGTTAGATTATTTTTCCATTGGTAGCAAAAGGTTTGCGCACGTTCACCCGCGCTCTATCTCCTGGCCCCTAAACCATCTAGCTAAAGCCCTCCTGGGAACAGTAAGACCCTCCCAGGCCTATGACATCCTTAATCCTTGCCACACTCAATGTGGCAGCAACCTTTGACGGAACACCTCACTTCACGTGCACTGCTACCCACACCAACACATGTTTAACTTAACTCAATTGGAGTGGAGAGTGGGGTCTTTGACGAACAGAAATTTCAAGGCTTAATGAATTTTAATTCATCGAGCTTTCTTTTAAGAATGCTTTTTGTTGTTGTTGTTGTTGTTGTTGATCTAGTTTTCAAAACCTCTCCCTACTCCATGGTCTTGGAGGTTTGTTTTTGTTTTTGTTTTGTTTTGACATTTGGACCTGAAATGTGACTTGAATTAGCTTCTGTGGCTGTGTGCAGGGGGGGATCTAATGTCTTTTTTTCTCCAAAGGTGTATTTTTTTTTTTTTTTTTAAGTAGAGGACACTTCCAAGATGGTAAGAAATGTGAATGTGTTGTAAGAAAGAAACAAACAGAACTGGGGAGAGATTCCAGGCAGTTCAGAAGAATAGGCCAGTCTCCAGGGTTTATTAAGATAAAGCCCTGCGGGCCAAGGGGTAATCATGGGGGCTAATCCCTATCCTCAAGGAGCTCACTGTCTCAGTGTGAACACGTGATTATGACAGATTTTCATCTATGGCCGGGAACCCCTCACCTTCATTAAAACTTTCACAGTTAACAAAGGATTCCTATATGTGCTTCTTCACGATGTATTCCTGACCACGTCTGTACCTGTCACTGGGATTCACAGAAGCTCAGGGACTCGCCCAAGGTAACACAGCCAGTGAGCACAGGGCTGGACATAAAATCTGGAATGTCTTCTCAGCCTGGTGTTTTTTCAGCCACGCTGTCTCTCAGCTTGATCTCCACTTTCCAGCGGCTTTTATTATACAATGAAATCTGCTAAATCTGTTTCTGTCTCTCCATCTATCAGCCCTATTTGTCCTATTTGTCCAGCCACCAGTTTATCTGTCCGTGTATCTACCCATTGTCTATGCGTTCATCTGGAATGCAGTCGTCTGCCTATCCGCCTACCTATCTGGGAAGGTCGGGCGGGTGATGGCAGAGTACTGGGAGAGTGGGGGGAGGGGGCACCTGAATTCAGCCAGATCCCAAGCTCACCCCCAGCCAGTTGCCTAACATCATGCCGGTCGCCTCGTGCGTTTGCAAATCAGTTTCCACGTCTATAAAATGAGGTGTTTGGACTAAATGCTTTTTAAAATGTGGCCCCTTTCTAACTCGATTTTTCCGGCTATTGTCTCTAATACTATTTTCTTTACTAATAAATAATTTACTTCACCTCCGTGCACCTTTTGTCTACAGCTTACCCTCATGCCCCTTCCCTGCTTCTTTGACTGCAAGCAATAAATACACAGCTCACAGTCACGCAGGCACGAGGCTGTTGGTTTACACAGTTCAAGTACCGGGTTGATCACAGAGTTGAGAGGAGTAACAGGTGGAAGCAGGGTCTCTGAACTGGAACTGGGGATTCTAAGTAGCCATCCACATTTTATTCTGCTTATCTGTTCCTGTTTATCCGTAGGTCCTACTCTTTTACAGGAGGGCCTTTATCCACACCCTGGGAAATATGGCCCCCGCCAGCCCCCGATAAGCAGCTCCAGCAGAAAAATTCTCATGTTGTGTATACCATAATTGAAGGGGGAGGGTCTGACTGTCCTCTACCAGGTTTTTTGGTTGGGGGACAGGATGATTGTAGCCAAGAGCCCTTTAACCCATAACTCTAATGGAACTTTGTGGAATAGAAGAACATCTCTCCCCCCCCCCCCCCAAAATATATTGAACAGGCCCCCAAAATGTCCTTTACACGCACTGATCCAATAATAAGGTGTGGGTGGGCCAAAAACCAACTTGGAAAAGTTAAGGCCGAATGATGGTTAGGATCATGGGCCCTGGAAACAGTTCTCCTGGATGAATTCGAGGAAATTTCACGTTGACAAGCCAACGTGCCCAAACGATATATCCTCTTTGGGAGAATAACATTACCTATGGCAACAAGTTATCGTGAGGGCCAAGGACAAAAATGAGGTTGTCTGTTACCGCTGCCACAACTGCCCGTTTGAAGAGTGTCATAAATAATAGATTCTGAACAAAAATGATGCCTGCTGATGCCTGACCTAGAGCTCCTCCCACCGTCCCGTGATTTGGAAGGTAGCAGATGAACCAAGACAGAAATGGAATGAGCAACATTGTGACGCTGGCATTTCTGGATCCTTGTCACAGGCCGGTGGCCAGCGTCCCCTCTTTATTTGGCCTCTTATTGCCCCGTGTCACAGAAGCGGGAACTGAGGCATAGAGTGATGAACGTCCGGCTGGGTCACCCAGCCAGCTGGTGGTGGAGGCTCCGTTAGGGGCGTTGCTGATGGACGGACAGAAGCGTAAGCGGGGTTTCCGAGAGTCTCTGGCCGGACGGGACGAGCTTCGACGTCGTCTCTCTTCATTGTGCTTTGCCTCGTGTGCTGTTGTTGGGCTCGCTGTGGGCGCCCTGTCTTTTCAGAGAACACGCGGACGGATGTCGACCGCGGCAGCAGATGGAGAAGAAAACAGCAAAAAGGTACAACTCAGACGCCAACACTTGTGGGTGAATTTACAGTTGTAGGGAAGAGAAACTTCCCAGGTAAATAACATTGTTACCGTGAATTAAATGCCTGGCTTTTATGCAACCTTGGGATTGATTTCTGCTACGAAGGAACAGCGAACGTAAACCTGCTTCAGACTCCGTCATTCTTAGGTTTTTACCATCCAGGGATTTCAAAATCAGAAAGGCGTGTTAGGTCATCCATAGACCTGTTGCTCTTTGTTATTCAACCCTGCAGTCTGGCGGTCCGCTCCGAATTTCTGCAGGATGCCTCATCCTGTACCTGCCGCAGAGCCGTGACTCAGCCCTATTGAATAACTCCCTTTCCCCCCCGTATGACATGTCAACTTCGTTTCATTGCTATGGCATGTTTCTTGCCCTGTGGCTGATAAACAAGGCAACCCAGGCAGGAAACCAAAGCAAATTCCCTACTTCTGATTCAAAGCGGGAGGTCTGCCAGCATAGACCTGGAAGACACGCTCCCTTACCTTGCCCAGTCCCCTGAGGAAGCTGGTTTTCTCTTCCTTAGCCTCCATCCCTCCTCTCGTTCCTGGCCCCCCCGCCTCCCCAGGAGAGGACCACAAAACCCTGGAGCTCTTTTTACCTGAAAAATAAATCCAGGAGCAAGACCTTTTACGTTACGTTTATCAAAAGGGAGGATGTTCGTCTCATGACTCCTTTAAAATGAAGCATTTGTGTCTGAGAGGTTTGAAGTGACTGGTGTCTGTAGGACCGGGATCCACGCTAGGATTCTCTGACTACGTCACAGCCGGGTGGCCACTCGAAAGTCTGGGCTCAGAGAGATAGCACGGTGTCATGGATGCAAAAAGAAAGGCTTTGGGGTTTCCAAGCTTCGCTTTTGTTATCTAAAAATGGGGATTAAAAAACTTTCTTTTTGGGGCGCCTGGGTGGCCCTGACGGTTGGGCTTCTGACGGCTCAGGTCATGATCTCACAGTTCGTGGGTTCGAGCCCCGCATCGGGCTCTGTGCTGACAGCTCGGAGCCTAGAGCCTGCTTTGGATTCTGTTTCTCCCTCTCTCTGTCTGCCCCTCCCCTGCTCACACTCTGTCTTCTATGTCTCTCTCTCTCTCTCAAAATAAATAAACATTAAAAAAAAAAACTTTCTTTGGGGGATTGTTGTAAAAATGAAATGACAGTACACATCAACCACATGTGAAGATATATCCCAGATCGGCGTGATGGTAGCTTTTCTCATGGACGTGCTGTGTCGCGTTCACCGTGATACTGGTTTCTGCCTTAATTGTTTCAAATGACAAAACAGAGCTAATTACAGTTGCCACTAAATCATGTTTTAAAAAGATGGAACTAGTGAAGGTACAAATTCGTAGAACTTTTCTGGAGGCAATTTAGTATTATCTATCAAATAAATATATATGTGTATATATATTTTTTTTTAATAGAATTTTACTCTAAGAATTTGTTAGGAGAGTAGGCAGATGTCATTCATAAGTATGGTAATCATGACATGGTTGACAATATGAAAATTTACAAACAACCTATAAATTCTACATAGGAGACTGGTTAGGTAAATTATTATACATCTATACAGAGGAATACCGTCTAGGTAGCCATTAAAAATCATTTATTCTTATGGGAAATATTCATTTGTGTATCATTAAGTGAAAATTGCAAAGAGTAAACTGGGGTACACTGTTATTGTTAATAAATAAGAAAAGCACGTATAGACAACGGAAAGAAAAAAAAAAAAAAGGAGGGTTCATACCGAAACATTAATCATAGTTTTCTTTGGCTGGAATCCAAGTGATTTTTGTTGTCTTCCTTTGTGTTTTCTGTATTTTACAAATTTCTTGTACCCCATATACTTTATCTCTTTAATTAGAAAAAAACCATGATTTTAAAATATGGCCACTTAACTCATCACGTTTTCAAATGAGCGTTAAGTTTAATTAAGTTTAAAATGCTTCAGAGAGGGGGCACCTGGGTGGCTTAGTCGGTTGGGCTTCTGACCTCGGCTCAGGTCATGATCTCACGGTTCATGGGTTCGAGCCCCGCGTCGGGCTCTGTGCTGACAGCTCGGAGCCTGGAGCCTGCTTCCGATTCTGTGTTTCCCTCTCTCTCTGTCCTTCCCATGCTCTGTCTCTCTCTGTCTCTCAATAGTAAGTAAATGTTAACACAATTTTTTTTTAAGGCTTCAGAGAGACTTTGAAAGAACTTATAAATGTGTACATAGAAGCAAAGCTGAGAAGAAACACCTCAAAATGTGCACAACATGATTTCTGTGTGGTGGTTTAGGCAGTCATTTTATTATCGATCTTTTATTTTGCTGAATTTTCAAAATTTCTACAGTCTACATGTATTACTCTATGAACAGGGAAAATGCTATCAGAGTATCTGAAAAATTGGATAACTATTATTTACTAAGAGTAATATTTTCTCAGTGCCTTCTGTGATTTCTGGTTGATTTGAGCTTTTTTTTTTTTTTTTCTCCTTTACTGAATTTAGTTTATCTTGCAAGTAAATAAACCGACTCAGAGGCAGCCCGTTTGTCAGTTTCAAGATGTCTAATTTGAAAAAAATCTAAAAAATTAAAAAAAAAAAAAAAAAAGGGGGCGCCTGGGTGGCGCAGTCGGTTAAGCGTCCGACTTCAGCCAGGTCACGATCTCGCGGTCCGGGAGTTCGAGCCCCGCGTCAGGCTCTGGGCTGACGGCTCGGAGCCTGGAGCCTGTTTCCGATTCTGTGTCTCCCCTCTCTCTCTGCCCCTCCCCCGTTCATGCTCTGTCTCTCTCTGTCCCAAAAATAAATAAAAAACGTTGAAAAAAAATTTAAAAAAAAATCTAATTTTTTTTCTTCTTAAAATCTCTCATTCAGGGGCGCCTGGGTGGCGCAGTCGGTTAAGCGTCCGACTTCAGCCAGGTCACGATCTCGCGGTCTGGGAGTTCGAGCCCCGCATCAGGCTCTGGGCTGATGGCTCGGAGCCTGGAGCCTGTTTCCGATTCTGTGTCTCCCTCTCTCTTTCTGCCCCTCCCCCGTTCATGCTCTGTCTCTCTCTGTCCCCAAAATAAATAAACGTTGAAAAAGAAAAAAAAATCTCTCATTCATATATCAGGGAGACTTTAATTTGTAGCATCAAGTTATTCAAAGCCCAAGTCCTAAGCGGCCGGAGGGAAGACCGTTCCCAAAAGCGGCCCCTGAATCTGAGGAAAGCCTGAAAATCTTCCGGGCGAGTCTGGCCTCACAGGATTGTCAGCCTGATTTTAGATCAAAGGGGCTCAGATAAACGCATTAACTTTCGACTACTTCTCCTCCAAGCCTCAGATCCCCTGGACGCTTGCCCATTTGGGCTGAGACCTGGAGGCGGCTGTTTTTGGAGCAAGGGTGTCTTGAGGTCGCAGCTAACGCACAGATTTCCATGTCTGGTAAAACAACCAGCATGTGTTTACCAACACGAATGGTATTTTTCAAGGTCAACGCTGGGTTCCTAGCAAACGGAAAAAATAATTGGTATGCAGGATAGGAAAAAAAGCCAAGAAAGTGGTAGGCCTATTGTTAAAGCCCTCTGAACAGCACACAGTTTTAGGGAGGCCTCTCGCGGGCCAGCCTGCCGTGTGCACTCCACCCTCTCGCCCACAGATTGGATCTCACCGTGGACATATACAGGGGAATGAAGTTGGGACATGATTACATTTTCCCCCATCTTTTGTCCTCTTCTTAAAGGGTCACAGTTCTTTTGGTATTGGATAAGAGCTCTTATTGACAAATACGAACAAGGCTGACATGTGCTTAAATACCATCGCAGGTAAGAAAATGAAAAACGAAAAAACTAGCAACGTATTCCTTTCCTGCATCCGTGCGCAGGCCCAACTTAACCCCGCTTTCAGAGACGCCCTTATGGGATGCAAACCTAACTACTGTTCCCCCTTCAAACCTGCTTCTCTCTGGGACAGGACCTGAGCTCCTTGGTGTAGCATTTGGGGGTCTTAGCCACCGCATATCTCTTTAGCCTTTAGCCACCTCTACCCCTCCCACTTCCAACCCAAACTTCCTGTCCTGTCCTGGACCCCAGGAGGGTAGGTCCATAAATAGCAGGACCCAGAACACGGTGAAACAGCAGGCCCTTGTTCAAAACAAAAATTCAAGGATAAGATTAAAAATTTCAAGGGGCTCCTGGGTGGCTCAGTCGGTTAAGCGTCCAACTTCAGCTCAGGTCATGATCTCGCCGTTTGTGAGTTCGAGCCCCGCGTCGGGCTCTGTGCTGACGGCTCAGAGCCTGGAGCCTGCTTTGAATTCTGTGTCTCCCCCTCTCTCTCCCCTTCCCCTGCTCGTGCTCTCTCTGTCTCTGTCTCTTTCAAAAATAAATAAACATTAAAAAAAAAAAAATGAAGAATTTCAAAATGGCGGCCACAGAGCATTAAGCCCCAAGTACAAGGCCCGTGTGACTTTTTGGGTCAAATGCCCATGAAGTCACCCTAACCTGTGGCACGTTTTCACCTCAGTTTCCTCGCTCCTATGGTGTGTGGCCTGGAGTGTCCTATCTATTGTCTGCTTCCATCATCTTCCCTCCTCCGTATTCTTTAAGATTCACTTGGCTTGGGTATCTGTGCCAAAGAGTCTCCCAAACTTCCCTCCCACAACCCCGCACCCACAAGCTGGGGTGGGTATTCCTCTTCTGAGCACCTTTTAGACCAGTGATTCCCAAAGGCTGAGCCGGCCACCACCTACTGTATATGTACCTGGGGCGGTCGTGAAAATGGATCTGAATCTCAGGGAGAGGAGCTTAGGCATCTGCCCTTTGAGAGTTCCAGAATGGATATGCATGCACACTGAAGCTTGAGAACGAATGCCCCTTGCCCAGTGTCCTTGCCAAGCCTGTGCTCAGTTCCCTTGTTTCCTTAACATCTGGCCCTACGTTCACGTGGTTCCTTGTTTGCTGGACGGAGCTAACTGTTCCCATTTCAGGTCTGCCTTCTTTCCGCTCGTGCTTCTCACTGGCTCCCGGGTCCTCAGAGCCTCTCCTCCTTTCCCTCCAGAGTTAATGCAGCTCCACGTGGCATCTCTGGCTGGCCCCGGGCCCCAGGAGTGACCCGTGGGGTTGGCACTTTCTGGACGGAGCTGCCAGGTGGTAACGTGGTAAGTGCCCGGCCTCCATGATTGCGAACCCCAAAGGGAGACCCTAAGTGTTTGCTTCTTGAGGACCTCCAGCTGGAGGAGAGAGAGAGAGAGAGAGGGATGACCCTCTCTCCACAGAGGTGCGCGTGAGAGAGCATCTCATTTTCTCTGTGGTCAGGGGCCCTCGTGTGAGACCTCAGGCAGTCTGCAGGCCGAGGAGACTACAGATGGCACCACCAGGCCCCAAACGGCCGGCATGTTGAGAGGCAGCAGTGAGCTTGTCTGTGGATGGGTTTTCTCCGGTCCCAGCCCACATGTTGGGAGCGCTGATCACAGAGGAGCTGTGCACAAGGCCTGACAGAGCTCCCGTCCCTGTGCCTCAAGCCTGAGCTTGCAGAGGAGGGCCCAGACACTGGAGAGATGTGGATGACAGACCACCCCAGCCCTGAGACTCAACACAGGGCACTGGATGTTTCTTTTGCAGGAAGGGGGAAGAAGTGCCTGGGGGTGGTGCGTGAGCAAAGGAAACAATGGCCTGAGGTGGCCTCCCCGGTGGACTGGGGGCATGAGCTGTCCGTGTGTCCCCCATGCTGGGCTCACCTCAGCTCGGCCCCGCGGTCTCGGCCGGCCACACTCTCAAGACCACCCCAGGGCCTCCGAGATCCGTGAGCCCCACAAGGAGCAAGCCAGCTCCAGGTCTTGGGTCTCCCCGTCGCCCTCCCTCGAGGCACCTGGGGCACGACGACACCAGCTTCCCTCGGCCCTGTTTTGAGGCCTATCTACCAGGAGCTGGAAGACCGCCTCAGGAAAACTTGGCCCTCTCTCTCCTGTTTTGATTAGCGTTTTTGCTTTGTTTAACAAATATCTCACGGCTGTTGTTTCAAAAATTAGTTTTTTCTCATTCGGGGCATCGTCAAATCTGGATCCCGTGCCAGCCAAACTAGGCAAAAATTTCTAGGCCTCCAGGAAGCTGTTACAGAGAGGGGAGCCCTGTGGTTCCCACAGCGTGAAGGAGGACAGGTCACCCCATGGACCATTAAGCAATTGTCTGGGAGCCAGTTGTCTGCTGGTCTGTGAATAGTTGCCTGAGTAAGCAGATGTCTCGCGGATCATGAGGTAATTGGGGCCACGATACCCAGTGCTTCAGCCGCACGATTTCTCCGTCTCCCCTTGAAATTTTCCTTACTCGCCATCATCATCCTCCCTCGCCGTACGAGCTTAAAGGTACCGAGTGCTTAGTATGTGCAAGGCACGGTCTTAAGCTTCTCCTTAACGAGTCTCATTGTTTGCCATCATACCCCTGAAGTGTTGCAGTTATAACCCCTTTTACGGATGGAGCGATTGAGCCTCCGAGGCGCAAGTGTCCTGTCCGAGGTCGGACGGGTATCAGGATTCAAACATCCCACGTGTCCTAGCCATAGTGAGCCTCTGCAGATACGATTCTCTCCAAGTGCAACCTGGTCCGAGGACCGCTTCCGCTTTGTAGCCTCCCGTTAGCAGGCGGGGCTCACAGTTCTCTGCAGCACCTGCCACATGCATTTGTATTTCTGTCTACCTGTGGTATAATAAAAAAATATATATATATGTATATTTTGTCTTTGTCCCTGGTTCCCGGCACAGAGTTCGTAAAACCCTTGGGATTTCCTGAGTGATAGGAATGTTACTTATTTATTTTATTATTTTTTTTAATGTTTATTTATATTTTTGAGAGACAGAGAGGCAGAGAATGAGTGGGGGAGGAGCAGAGAGAGAGGGAGACACAGGATCCAAAACAGGCTCCAGGCTCTGAGCCGTCAGCGCAGAGCCCGATGCGGGGCTCAAACTCACAAGCTGTGAGAGCATGACCTGAGCCAAAGGTGGACACTTAACTGACTGAGCCACCCAGGCGCCCCAGGAATGTTATTTATAAAGGTCCCTTTGACCATACCTGAGTTTATGCTAATGAGGTGACTCCTGAGGGCTCCCAGAGGAACCAAACACGTGATTCACAGGGTAGGAACTTTCAGTCCCACCCCACCTCATCCTCGATCTCCAGAGAGGGGGGAGGGACTGGGGATTGAGTTCAATCACCAATGGCCAATGCCATTAATCATTAATCAGCGGTGCCTACTTATTGAAGCCTCCATTATAAAATCTAAAGGACAAGGACAGAGGAGCCTCTGAGTCGGCAAACACACTCATGTGCCAGGAGGGTGGTGCGCCCCAACTCCACGGAGAAAGAGGCTTCTGCGCTGGGGACCTTTCCAGATCTTGCCCTATGTACTGTTTCATCTGGCTGTTCATTTCTACCCTGTGTGATAAACTGCATTCTAAGTATAGTGCTTTTCTTTTTTGTTTTTTGGGTTTTTTTTTTTTTGGTAATGTTTGTTTATATGTGACAGAGAGAGCACGAGTGGGGAAGGGACAGAGAGAGGGAGAGAGAGAGAGAGAGAGAATCCCAAGCAGGCTCCGTGCTGTCAGTGCGGATCCCAAAGCTGGGCTTGAACTCATGACCCGTGAGATTGTGATCTGAGCCGAAGTCGGATGCTTAACGACTGAGCCACCCAGGCACCCCAGTGCTTTTCTGGTTCTGTGAGTCCTTCCAATGAATTGCTGAGCCTGAGGGCAGGTGGCAGGACGCACTGACCTTGTAGTCAGCCGGTGGAGGTACAGGTAGCCCCGGGACCCCGCGAACAGCCAGTGTCTGATATGGGGGCAGGATCGTGGGGTCAGTTGGTGTCGGAATTGGTTTGAGTTGTGGGTCACCCAGCTTATGCCAGAGGACTGGAGAGTGGCTGGTGTGGAAGAGCTACCCCAACCCCCCACCGGCCAGTGAGACTCGTAGGTCTGGGGAGGGGCTCGTGTCGCTGGTTAATCAACACGGTGGGGGCGGGGGGGGGGGAGGCGGTGCTGCAATGCGTTGCCTGCTCAGCATGGCTCACTCCTCCACCTGCAACTTCAGACTCTCAACCCCCAGCGGGAGCTTCTGGAACCTCTCTTCACCTTCAGGTGTTGAGACAGATATTCACTGGGTTGGTTACAGTGAGGCCGACCTTCAAGTGACGGGGAGTAGTAAGTTTCAGCGCCAGGGTCACACTGATACTTGGTGACAGAGCAAGGACCGGGCTTCCCAGTCTCATGACTGACACACCTCTACCTCACCGTCTTTCGCCTTTCCAAAGTATCCTTCCTGATCCGATGCCACAATTCTCTGGGGCCAAAATGCAAAATGAAGTCACCGTGAAGCTGCCGTTGACTCACTACGGGACCCTGGTTTCCAGGTCGGTGTCACTTCCACTCCAAAATAGTCCAAACTGGACTATTTTCCATCGGGGGTGTAAATGGCCCTTAGGTCTCAGCTTCCTCCCCTCCCCCACCAGATGTTGTGAATCATAGGCCTGTGAATCTCAAGGCCTCCGTCCAATAAAGACGCAGGAGCTAAAGGCAGGTGGGGAGGGGGAAGATCCCGGAAAGTCCCCACCACTGTCAGCAGCTTCCATGGCAGGGAGGATTCACCGGGCTGGCTGGGTCCGGAGCTTGGAGGCCAACTGAGGATCTGTCATCAGCTCCCTCTTGTTCCAGAAACAGCTTCTTCAAAGGGGTCTGCAGCGGCGGTGGGGAGGCCTGCTCAGAGTCTCTGGGATTGTTGGAAGGTGGAAGGAAGAGAAGAAGGTGGGGAGGACGCCTGGAGCCCTGCCACCCGAGTGAGGCCGGTGACAGGAAGAATCTATCAATCTTGTGTGCAGAGCCAAATATGGTGCTGAGGCTCGATAGGTAATAAACAATGGTCACATTGCGGGCTCGACAAGGAGAGACATTACAGACGAGAGCCAGGGGCAGCCTGACGTCACTGTGTGCGGCCGAGCCGGCTGGCTCACCCTGGGCTGCAGAAATTCCATATTTGTCCTTTTTGAGCCCACATGGGCTTTCTTCTCCATGTGCTCAGAGCAGGAAGGGGAAACTGAGGCCCGTGTGTCGCTTGGGAGATGTATCCCCCGGGGTGTGGTAGGAATTGAGCCTGTCTTATCTCGTGACTTGCTTTTGGCAGCCTTGTCCACATGCAGCCAGGCTCTTAGAGGCAACAGCAAGAGATCCATGAGTGGAAATCACCAGAACTGGCACTTCAAAAAATTTATTATTATTATTTTTAATGTTTGTCTATTTTTGAGAGACAGAGAGAGACAGAGCACGCGTGGGGAAGGAACAAAGAGAGAGGGAGACGCAGAATCCCAAGCAGGCCCCAGGCTCCCAGCTGTCAGCACAGAGCCCGACACGGGGCTCGAACCCACGGACCGCGAGATCATGACCCTAGCCAAAGTCGGCGCTTAACCGACTGAGCCACCCAGGCATCCTGAACTGGTACGTTTGTTAATGAAAGTGGTTTAAGCAGACATTAAAGTGTGAGTTTTAGATACTCCAGGACTGGTTTGTTGGGGGTGGGCGGGGGGGGAACACGGGGACACCTAAGGCTGGCCGCTTCTCAGAGCGCTGAAGACAGTCTAGCAGGAGACCAGCTCTCACACATACAGATCTGAGAGCAGGGCATGGTGTTTTCCTATCCAGGCCAAACAGTTGGCACGCATAAGGGCAGTGGGGCCAGGAAACACCCACGCTCTCTTCCTGCACATCACGAATAAGGTGGCACATATTCCTTTCCCTGTGCCTGTCTGTATTCAGGTTTTCTTAACAATGAGATTTCTCTGGAGCGCGTGTCCTATATAGCCGCAGAGACGAGTAGCTGACGAGGGAGGCAGTGTCGACTCGCACAGGATTCTGAGCCAGAGAGTCCTGGCTTTGTGTCTTAGAACCCCAGCTGTGCCCACCACCAGCTGTGAGACCTTAGGGTGTTCACCTCACTCCCCATAAAAATGGGGCAATCTCTTCCTCTCTGCAGGGTTTTCGGGAGAGTCAGAAAGAGCCCTCCAAAAGGGCCGAGCGTCGTGGTAGGTTCTCAGGAAATGGAATGAATTCGGGTTCTCCTAAACTGAAATCATAAACTACCTGTAGGTTGTCATTGGCTAGAAGCCCTCCTCACTCCTGCTTAGAGCTCTCGAGAACAGGCTGTGGCTTTAAAAATGCAGATGCCTTCTGCAGAAGAGGAAAGGCTGTGCGAGGAAAGCCAAAGGGCACCGTGTCCTAACTGGCACGACTCTGTCTGCACCCTGATGCCCGCCTTGTTGGTCCCAGAATGCTGAGCAGGGACCCGGACCAGGGCTTCTGTGGTTGCGGGCCCAACTGTAAGGCCATAATACATCACCATTCTTTCCCCAATGGTCATCCCCAGGGAAAATGCACGTATGCCTCAGAAAGCCTTCAAGGGGGTCAGCAGCACAAGGTGTGGGAACCGGAGGTGGGGGTGGGGAAGATGCAGTTCCCGGGCTGCCCGGAAGCGACGGGCTCTCTGGAGTGCGTTGCTGATGGCAATATGGCCGCCACACTTGGCGCCGGAAGTGATGGCCGCCATATGCATTTTATGCCGTCGTGTTGATTAGACCCGCTCCTGTTTGCTCTCTGCAAATACTGCCTGATTGGAAAATTAGGAGAGCTACGTGCATTTGCTTCATATTGTCCAGGATGGAAAACCCCGGCCCTTTGTGCCAGAAGGAAAATATCTGAGAGGCTATTGGTCTAAGTTTGTTTGTTTTTTTAATGTTTATTTATTTCCTTTTGAGAGAGAGAGCGTGAACAAGTGGGGGAGGGACAGAGAGAGAGAGAGAGGGAGACACAAAATCCAAAGCACACTCCAGGCTCTGAGCTGTCAGCACAGAGCCCAACACGGGGCTTGACTCACAAACCGTGAGATCAGGACCTGAGTGGAAGTCAGACACTTAACCGACTGAGGCCCCTGGGCGCCCCAATGGGGTCTGAGCTTTCAATGTCACGGAGAGAGAATGCGCCAGAGCGGCATCAACAATGATGGACCAAAATGGTGAGGAAAATGGGGTAAAAATGGGAAATAAATTGGGATGTCTGAGAGGCAAGCCATCACTAACACCAGAGAAGGATTAAACCCCAAACACTACTTATGAGTTTTATGTGTAAGTTTACAATTCATATTAGTCCCACAGAGAAGCTACATTAAGAATAGTGGATTAAATAAATAAATAAAGAATAATGGCAGACTGTGGCGATTGTCATTTGTCACCCATAGTGCTCCACGTCTCCACTCGGTGGCAACAAAACCAGTGATCTAAATATTAGCAAGTGGAACACACGATAAACATTTAGTTATATATTATTATCCCTGTAAAGTCATTACAACAGAAATAAAAACTGTTTTTTATTTTAACTATTAATATTCATCAAATGTTAATGAAAATACCTAACAAATAATTATGAAAAAACACATGGCTTAAGTAATAAAGATGAAAGAGATGATAATCGTTGTGAATATTTAATCTGCAAAATAAAGAACATACCATTAATAAGACTTAATTATGTCATTAAATATTTAACTTTACTTTCGCTCCTAAATTTTGTTTGCACTTGGCATATTTCAAATGCAAAAAGCTTTTCAGTAAGATTTGTGGTTTCAGCAACATCAAATGCCAGCACATCTAAGTTTGACTTACTGTCTTCATCAAATTGGTCAAACATCATTTTATTTATCATTAAGTGAAATGAACGACGCTCTTGGCGTTCACTACAAGTTATGCTTTATACAAAAGAGGGGTTTAATAATTGATTCTAGGTTAGAGCCACAAAAACAGTGTTTTCTAGTGGTGAGGAAAAATAATTGCTTTTCTTTTATTTTTTTTGTTTGTTTTGTTTGTTTGTTTGTTTTTTGGAGTATCACACTACCTTGTGTATTCCCTACCGTTTGCATAGACAAATGCAGATCTGATTCTGCCTTGGCTTGCTAGAGAATGGATCCTACAGCAGCCACCAATAGACCCACCCATTTCCTCGGAATTGGTCCCTTATAACTCCTGTTTCCCGAAACACGCTTACAAGTAACAGAGAGTAAGATAGGTTCCTGGTGCTGCTGAAGGCACTGGGAACTCCCGCCCTCCCCCTGGCATGAAGTGACAGCCTCCTCTCTGTCGCCCAGTGCAGGGCTTGGCCGTATCGCTCAGTGGGCACAGCCAGACCACACGCACAGCATAGGGACACAGCTGGCCCTGCTCGTCACGGCCAACTACGCGCATCTCTTCACATTCTGTGTTCAGCGGCATCACACTGGTGGCTGGAAATCAGCCGTGAAACGTTTACACCAAAGAAATGGGCAAATGCTACTCTGGGCTCCACCGCGCCCCCCCACCCTAGAGGACCCGTTAAACGTCTACTAGCGCATCCCTGCGCGCACATGCAGGGACCCGGACGTGATGCCCGGCCGTCTCCTCCTGTGCCCTTTCCCTATCCGGGCCTCTGATGACCCGAAGCTCAAACACTCTGTGGTCGCCAGCAGGGCAGGGCACCAGGCACCCACCTCAGGCAGCTCTCACTGTGCGGTGTGGCCGCTCGGTCTTTCTCCCCTGGCCTCTGAGTCTCCTGACCAACTTTTCTTCCTGGTCAGGCAGCTGAGGCAGGGGCGTAAACGGCCTTGGCAGGCTTTTCCTTCGCTGACTAGAACATAAAGAGCTCTTTGTTGGGAGAGGAAGGCCAATCCTTTCATGGAAGTCTCTAGCTATGTTTGCTGCTCAGTCAGTACCTCAAGTTGGGGCCTGAGGGCCAAGCAGGAAGCTGGACGAGAGGCAAGGGACCCACTGTCCCAGTTGGCCCAGGACTGAGGGCCTTACTGTACTAAAACTAAGGGTAGTTCCAGACGACCCTAGCTGGTTGGTCACCCTCAGGGCGTCTCCCATCATTTCTCTCTCTCTGAGGCTGGACGCTGGGTGACATCAGGAGGCCCAGATCTTTGGAAAGGCCCCTTCCTCCTCTGATGGCTGCCGGCAAGAACAGGAGAAAGCAGGGAAGAAACCAGAATTCCTGAGGGTAGATGCAGTGTTTCCATCCTGGGGCGTAAATGAAGGTCGTGGGCTCAATCCGTCACCCATTAAGGACCCCAGTTACCTAATCTCCAGGGCGTGAGCCCCAGCTGCTGGGAGAGGCCTGCAGGGAGGCTGGTCTGGCCTCCCGCCTCCTGACTGTCAGGCCTGTGCAGGCCCATTGATATTCCAGGGCGGTCGGCAGCCTCAGAGTTTCCCAGCCCCCACAGACATGCTCTTCTGACTTTCCTTTCCAACTTGGCTGTCGGTACCTGACTGGCACACCGGTCCGGCCCTTGGGGGCAGCAGCCTGGCACGTCGGCCTGTCGATACTAGACAAACAGGCCCATCCTGACCCCCGCGGCGGCCTTCAGGGACGTGCTGGCCCTTTTCAGAGGAAACATTGGTGTCTGTGCAAAACTTCCAACTTTGAAAGAATGAACGGTGACCAGAATAATAATGGGGCGAGGCGCCCGACTCCTCGTGCTCAAACTTGTCTTAGAGTCGAGCCATTTTTGACCGTCTCCCCGTTTTCCCATCTCTGCGGTGAGGTGGGCAGTCAGGCGGGCCCCAGGGCTGCTGGGCTGGGGGTGGTGTTGGGTGGTTCCCCTTACTCCTGAGGGGCTCTGTCCACATAGGGGGTGCTCGTGCACAGGCTGGAGTCTGTCTTGTTAGCCAGCAAGAAGCTGATTAACTGTCCCTAGAGATTCAGAGGCTGGGACGGGTGACTTTAGTCACCGCGTAAGGCCCGGCCACTCATCGGTTTTGCCTCCCTCCACCTGCCTGCCATTTGCCAGCCCTCTAAGGGTCTACTCAGGGACCACCCCTCCGAGGTCTCAGCAGCTCAGTCACAGGTTCCCTCTCCAGGCTCACCTGGCACTCAGTGCTTAAGTCTTTCATGGCCCTTGCTCATATCAACACTATTTTTTGTCCTCCTCGAGGACTTCTGGGCGGAAGGGAGCTTTTCGTATCATCTCTGCATCGATAACAGCGCCTTATACTCAGTAAATGCTCAATAAATGCCCACCGAGGGTTTTGAATGCTTGCAGGACTCCCTTTGAATCACAGCTCAAGGGATTACCTACCTCTCCCGGGAAGCTTTTTTGGGTTAATCAAGGGTATCTTCACCTTTAAGTATGATCCCGACCCTCCCTTATGTTGGGAAGTAGTGAATATGGTGTAATTAGTCCTGATAGCTAATGTGAGTTGAGCACTCACAACATGCCAGGCGCTGTGGGAAGCACTTCACGTGCCTTTCTGTCCTTAAGTGACAACACCCCACTGAATTAAGTTCTGCTAACATGGTCCCCATTATCCAGATGATAAAGCGAAGGCACCGAGAGGTTAAGAAACTTACGTAAGTTGACTTATCTGGGAAGTGCTGAGGTCAGGATCGAACCCATCTCGTCTGGCTTTCGACTGGCTCGCTCACGATGTCCTACTCTCTCTGAGTTTTATATTTGGTTGCGTATTGAATGAATGGTTGAAATCCCCAGGGTGGCATTTCTGTGATGAAATGTGCCTGCACAGTCCAACCGGCAGCCCCTTTTCCCGTGGGGCCGCTGAGCCCCTGAAATGTGGCGAGAGTGTGCCCAAGAAAATAAAACGTTTACGTTTTAACTAATGTCAGTTTCAATAGCCTCATGTGACTAGTCGCTACTGTATTGGACAGCACAGCACAGAAGCTGAAGGATGTATTTTGACTATCTTTTCTAAGTCTCTTGCCGTGTAGTCCACGGCCATCCAAGAAGAACTTGGAATGGCTAGTCTTCGTGTCTTTCAGTGCTGGGAAAACACCCAGCTATTACTTGCGCTGAATTCGTGGAATAAGTCGATGTCCATCCTTACAGTGTTTTTTTTCTACCTCCAGTGGTTTCCCGTACGCGAAGACACGCACAGTTCTAGTTTCTTCATTCACAGAGGCCTGGAGAAGAATAGACGGTCCAGGGAGGACTGGTAAACTAGCGCTGAGACCAGGGACAGGAAGTGAGCTACCCTAACAACACCTACTACGCGCTGGGTCTTGCGTTGGGCATTATCTTATTTACTCCGAAAAGCGATTGGGCGGCCTCACTAATTCCCATTGTGTGGTTGGGGAAAACTCAGAAAGTCACACTCAGGAAGTGACAGAGCCGTGGCTTGAGCTGAGTCTGTGTGATTTCACTGGCCCGTCAACTTTCATCTTGATCACAGAATGGTCACTGTTCAACGGCAAAGAGGAATATTCGAGACTGACCACCTGTTCGAAGTGTGTGTGTGTGTGTTTATTGTTCCAATAGTGATACAAGGCAATTGGTTAGAATTTAGCGTCCTAGCAAAATGGACCTCTTTTGTATTCTTACCTCTCTGTATTCCTCATAGGATAGAAAATTCTAGAGCTGCAATGTCCAATACGGTAGGCAGTAGCCACTGTGGCTAGTGGGCCCTCGAAACGTGGCTCATTGAGATGTGTTACAAGTATAAAACACACACCAGGGGCGCCTGGGTGGCGCAGTCGGTTAAGCGACCGACTTCAGCCAGGTCACGATCTCGCGGTCTGGGAGTTCGAGCCCCGCGTCGGGCTCTGGGCTGATGGCTCAGAGCCTGGAGACTGTTTCCAATTCTGTGTCTCCCTCTCTCTCTGCCCCTCCCCCGTTCATGCTCTGTCTCTCTCTGTCCCAAGATGAGTGAACATTGAAAAAAAAAAATTAAAAAAAAAAAAAAAAAACACACACACCAGATCTCAAAGATTTGGTATGGAAAAAAAAAAGAATATAAAATACCTCACTGATGATTTCTATATGGATTATACTGAAATGATTGCATTTTAGATATATTGAGGGTAGAGAGCAATTGATGTTCTTTCTTTTTACTTTTAAAAATATGGCTCCTAGGAAAATCTAAGCGGCCTCTGCGGTTCACATTATATTTACATCGGAGAGCGCCGGTGTCTAGGGGAGTGTATTTGCGAATTCTGGATGAAAGGTAAGCGGCTTGTTAAAATTCTCCTCAGCCTCAGAAAACGCTTTCGTGCCACTAACACCGGCCCCGAAAGGAAGCAAAGTTGGGAGGCTCAGTCGCGGCGTGGGCCCGTGCAGCCCTCCTGGCCCCCCGCGGGCCGCGCTGGGGGCTCCGTCATGCTCCTGCCCTTAAACTGCGCCATCATTTCTTCTCTTGAGCAAAGTGCTTCGTCATTCCTCTCTGGGAGGCAGGTAGGTGATGAAACCACGGCACAGAGAAATGACCTGATCTCTCCAAGGTCGTTATGGAAGGCCGTGGCGAAACCCCACGGAGCAGAGTTTACAGGCCCGAAATGCTTTTCCGGTGGGTGATCTTAACTGCAGGGGAGCAGGTTCAACGCCCGGGCTTACGGGGGTGGGGGAAGGGATCACAGTGTCTGCGAGTGCCTGACCCCACCCGTCCCGTCCCGCGTAGTATTCACCGCTCCCTGGGCTCAATAACTTCCATTCTCCTAACGGAGATGGAAAGTGCCGTCGTATCCCTCTTTGATGATTTAAAAGTGTCGTGTGCCTTTTCCTCTTTCCTCTTTCTATCCAGCCCTCGCCCTTCCCCTTGCCGCTTTTCACGTTTCCATAGCAACCACCTCTATTGTATCCGTGACTGTGAAGAGAAATCTTGCAGATGTTAGTAGAGATCCAACACCTTCCAGCAGCTATTTTGATTCACAGTCTCCTTATCTCTCTCGGCGCTGATTTTCTTGTCCTTTCTTCTCCCTACGGCTGCTCGCTTCCCCCCAAGTACCTGCAAGCCCTTCAGCGTGGCTCCCTCTGTCCTCCACGAGCCTGGGTGAGCTGGGGGCAGGCCAGCATCTCTGGGGCTCATTAGAAACCTTAATTCTTCAGGTGGCTCTGACACAACAACGCGGAAGCTCCAGGGGGGTGGAATCAAAGGCCGGAGGGCAGTGGGGTAGGATCTCCAGACGCCCTTAGGGGAGCCCCCTTACCTGAAGGCCCGCAGAACACAGGGAGGGCCTTCCTCGGCCATCCTTCCCACCTACCACAGCCTGCTCTTTTTCCAGCTCCCGCTCGCCTCCACCCCAGCCTCGTGGAAAGCTCGGGACCACACCCGTGCCTTTGAATGTCTTCATTCTGGGCATTTCCCGCAGAGGGATCAGCCACCTCTCCTTGCTGGTTCAGAGGACAGGGCAGACATGGGAACACGCACACGCACACGCTCTCATCAGGGCTTTGAAGACCCACGACACCTGAATCCCCCACCTCCCCTCTCAGGGCCAGGCTCAGCTGGCCATCTGGAAAGGCCATCAGAATGGGGCTTTATCGTTCCCCTCCCGAAACTGTTTGAAGAGTTCATAGCCTACAATCCCTCCTTGGAACCGGGCATTATTCTCTTGATTACACAAGCCTGACAGCCTGATCATAATAAACATGTAACTGAAGAGAACCTATTCCTTTCCAGCGGCATTATTTATTCACCTAAAGCAAAGGCTGAGCTATATTTAGCATATGATGTCAGTGGGTTGTTTGGATTCTTGGAAATTGGCAGGAAGCCACCTCTCACATGATATATGAAATCACTGATAAATGCTTCTTTTCACCAAAAGAAAAACAGCTTAATAAATGCGGTCCTTTTCTGCTTTCATCTTCTCCCTCCCTCCCTCCCTCTCCTCCACCGTCCTCCCTCCCCGCCGGCCCCTCCCCCTCCCCCTCCTCCCGCCCCTTCCACGTCTGGGATTTGTCTTTCTGTGGCACAGCTCAGCAGAGCCTGTGAAGTGGAAATGAGTTGCTCAGTATCACAGATCAAAATGAGGCTGTTGGGATGCTCGGGATGGTTTTTTCCTCTCCTAGAGCCTGGAAGGCGGCCAAAGCGCGAGTGAATCAGACACACACGCACAAAAAGGCAAATCTATACAGCAGTGGCTTTATGGGGCCCAGTATTTATGGTGCAGCACTCGCTCTGGGTTGCTATTTTGCAGGCGAAGATGGGAAATAGATAGTGATTCAGGATTGCCATTAAGTGTGGAAACAGCCCCTGTACAGATTGTGTGTAATAAACCAAGTACGGAGAGAAGCCGTAAGAAGCCCAGGATTTGCCACACTGGATCAGCCTTGAGGCCCATCAAGTTCAAGCTCCTGATTTGTGTGCTGGCTAATACCTGGTGCTTGGAACAAATCTTGCTGCCTTCCCTCTGTCTTCCCCGCCATGCGCTGGGTCCATTATACAAGGCCGTCGGAGGGCTTGGGCGGGCCTGTGTGTTTGGAGTTAAATTAATTCTTGCCCTCCTGTGGAGATCAGTTTATATGGCCCGAAGCGGAAGATTTAATTGCCCTTCTCTTAGCCCCTGTAAAAAGCAGCGTCATTACTGATCTCGTGGATTCACCCTGGCCCTTTCATAAGCAGCTGTCGCGTTTAACTCAGTGACCCCCAGCAGGGGCCTGGTGGGTAGTTTTCCTGGCCACGGGGAATGGGGAAGGCACGGCCCCCAATGGCGGCGGTTCCTTTACGTTTGTCCTCAGTGCCGTCCCGCGGCCCCCCCGGTCCTGGCATCGGAAGACATCCTGAAGACCAGAGGTGCGCTTGTTTTCAGCCCCTTATTATTTGGGGTGTCTTCATCAGGTGCCTTCTAACATCCGCTCTGTCAAGCAGTCCTGCCTGTAACCGCGGGCGTGTGAGTGACTCGGAGAGTTTCAGAGATGCCACCGTGACACTGGCTGCTGCCGGCCTTTCTTCCGCACCCGCCCCTGGGCTGAGCCGGCTCCCACGACTCTTCAATCTTCAGCCTCAGTCGGAGAGGAGAACCGAAAGGGAGGAGGAGGAGGAAGTGAGAGCAAACCAAAGCTGTGTTCCTCCTGTACCTGCCTCGGTTCTTAGTGGGGTGTGGGATAGATGGACGGGGACAATAGGCAGATTAACCGGGACAGAGGGGGGATGCACCCTTGCATCAATTACTCAGTCAGCGAGAAATCCCACCAAATGAACTCTGGTTGCAGGTCAAAGCTGTTCTCCGATTCCACGGTCAAATTAGCCCTCGCTTGGGACTCCATAATAGGGACTGCAGGTGAGTGGGGAGTCTTTGTTTCAGCTGGGGTTATTTGTTTCCTTCTCAAAACGAGGGGTGTTGGACCCTGATGACCCGTTAGCTCCCTTCCAGGCTCTGAAATTCTCAGGTTCTGTAATTGTGTGATTCTGTGACTTTATGAGTCACCCAGGGGGATTTAACTCTTTCCTGGGAGGTCACCGCCCTCCTCTCCCCGCAGGTGAGGTGAATGAGCTCTCAGACACAGATGCTTCAGGAACACGCCCTGAGGAACAGAGACAGGAACGGGAACAGGGCGCCGAGGCTGCTGTGGGTCCTGAGCGAGCAGGTAAATACGCTTCCTCTGGACGCACATTTGCTCTCACTCGGGGACATGGCTCACTCAGGCTCTCTGGAGGGCCAGGTCGTGTTTATATGAGGATGATGATTGCTGTTTTCTGCAAGGAACGATTCTTTTGGCCCAGGCTGCTTGAGAAGCGGACTGCCTCTCTGTCAGCCCACTATCTCACAGTGTGGTACCTTGGCATCTAGCAGGGCATCACGTGACGGGGCCAAATAACCCACTTGCCCATCCCTGGAGGCTGGCCCACGGTTCCCCTAGGGCTGGGCTGCAGTCACTGTCTGTTTTATCACATGACCTTGGGTGAGGTGTGGAAAGACCAGATGCAGGTGAAGACAGACTGAGAAATTTTAAAGATTTTATTATAGTCACGGTTCCCTTGAGAGAGCACAGGACACCATGCAGGGTCTCCTGGGTAAGCACCGGGGGCGGTCAGGGAGCAGAAGGAGGGGGCATGTGTGGTTTCTATGGAAGGGAACAGGCGAGGCAGGACAAAGTCACGCTTAGGATCGGCTAGTGTTTGAAACTGGCCTCCCTGGGAAATCTGTGTTCACTGGAACTGTTAGAGTTTATAGTTTAAAGCTATCTGAGGACTCCAAATGTTTATGGGTATATTAGGGTTCTTCAAAGAAACAGAACCAACAGTGTGTGTGTGTGTGTGTGTGTGTGTAAGAGAGACACAGAGAGAGAGAGAGAGAGAGAGAGAGATTTTAGGTAATTAGCACAATTATGGTGATTATGGAGGCTGGCAAGTCCAAAGTCTGCTGAGTAGGCTGGCCGGCTAGAGACCCAGGGAAGAGTCAATGCCACAGTTCAAGTCCAGAGACAGTCTGCTGGCAAAATTAGCTCTTGCGTGGGGATGGGTGTGTGTGTGGGGTGGGGGGTCAGTCTTTTGTTCAATTCTGGCCTTCAACTGATTAGATGAGGCCCACCCACATTATAGAGGACATTGGATCAGAGTCCAATGATTTAAATGTTAATTTCATCCAGATACACCCTCACAGACACGTCCAGAATAATGTTTGACTACATGTCTGGGAACCGTGGCTCAGCCAAGTGGACCCTCAGACTTGAACTTCGCATTGGGAGAGTCACAGTTTTGCCTACGGGTCGCTAATAGACGTCCCCCCACCCCCACCCCAGGTGGCTGTCAAAACATGCGCTTTACAGAAATTACAAGTTTGGTTACTAGACGGTCATTGTCTCCATTAAGGGGTAGCTCTCACGTGGCAGGATCTCCAAGGTCTCCTCACCTCTCAGTGCCTTTGCACAGGCAACTCACAGCTACCCCAGGAAAACGTGCGCCTCGCAAAGCACATTCCCTCCCATTATCTCCTTGCGTCTCCAGACAGCCGGTGAGGGCAGCAGTCCCGCCCTCCTCTCAGGAACCAGAGAATGTGAGTGGAGAGGTAAGACACCTTGACCCACTCAGGTCCCACAACCTGCAAGTGGAGAAAGCCAGATGTGACACTCATCTTCCGGTTCCAAATGATGGGGGCTGGCTTTTCGGGAGCCATCGTCACGTGCATCCCCCTCGATGCTCACACGCGTCCGTTTGCCCGACTTTCTGAACGACCCCGTGGGGGTTGCTTCACCCTTTATGCGCGGGGAAGCTGAGGCCTTCCCACCGCGTCGCATGGCGGGGCAGGGGTGGGGGCTGGGTGTGAGGCCAGGCTGGAGTCCACGATCTTCGCCACCTCCCCCGCATCCAGGGGTAACACCACCCTCTCCGCCCGACACACTGCTGCTGCCTGGTCACACCCCACACCCATCACTGAAGACCAGGAATAATCGCCCGGTCCAGCCGTGTCACTAAAGGCCATGAGAAGGTTGCATGACGTTTTGGAAACCCCACAAGGTGGAGTGAGGTCCCGAGATGAGGCTGGGGCTCCGGAAAGCAAGTGTCACTCCCCCCAACCTCACAGCTGGGGGTTGGTCCCAGGTGCCCCAGCTTATCGGGAGGGCCCCAGGGCCTTGCTTCCCTCCGAAGCGTTCGTTTGGTCTCACGTCTTTTGCCGTGTCCCCACGTGACCTGCTGGGCCCTGACTGCCGTCGCCATGATAGGCCAAATGTGGGAGACACATTCATACGATAAACCTTTACCAAGTGCCAGACACTGTGCCGAGAGCCAAAGCTGAGAGATGACGAAGGGGGCAGATCGGGCAAGCAGACAGCATCAACCGGATGGCAGGGCCACCAGGCCACCTGTCCTGTCAGGCCTCTGGAAAGTACTCCGGACCCACAGGCGGAGGCCTCACCAGCTCTGCCCAAGGGATGCTGGCCGCCCTGTGGGAAGGGGCAGGTTGAACTGGAGCCAAAACGCCAAGTCCACGGATGGAAGAATGAGGGAAGGGCAGCCAGGCCAAGGGATCAGCCTGTGCAAAGGCACAGAGGCGCCGAGAGCATTCGGTTCCACACAGCTGGAGTCTACAGCATGTGAGGCGTGGCCAAGAAGGCCCAAAAGTCTGGCTGGACAGACCGTCAATAGCCTGATGTCCCGCCGAGAACAAGCTTGGATTTGTTCGCTGAGAAATATGCTGGCTGATCCTGGAGCAAACCCTCCAGTGCCGCTGAATCTTTGTCAGCGGTGTGTGAAAGTCTCCGATAGACTCCGGGCGGTTATTGAGTCTTGGTTTGTGCTCAGCCCTAGGAAGGAGCTTCGGGGCACGCAGAGAGGGTTAGGTATGGGTTCCTGAGCTCAGAGAGCTTACAATCCAGTTGAGGAGCAAGATTAAGGACATGAACCATTTCGAAGCCATCCCAGGAAAACTCAGCAGGTGTCAGGCAATGTGGCCTCGAGTAAGCGTGGCGAGAGGTGGCGAAGGACGGGACGGTTTATGACGCAGGAGAAGTCACCGCTTCCTGCTGCTGACCCGGGAACGACCACGTCCCCTGACCTCCCCACGAGCCCCTGTCCTTGTCCCCGGCGGATGCTTCACGCACAGCCTCGCCAGCTGTCATTGGCCTGGACGCCACTTTCCCCTTCCCTCCCGTACCTCCCAGCTCACGCCTGTCCGAGCTGAGCACGCTTGTCTCGGACCCTCCTACGTTTGCGGTTTGCCTACAGCCGCCCAACTCCTCCGTGGAACGTGGGCCTGGGGGAGAAAGACGTTCTAATGGATTCTTGAATGATGGAGGTGTCCGATATGAGGCTCCACGTCCTAGGCGGCTCTCTCTTTCTGCCAGAACCCATTTCTTATGGGCTCCTCCAAGGGCACTCGTTTGTGGCTGGTGGAGAGCTCCTTGGCGTGCCTGCCTGTGTGTCTCAGGCAGTCGTCTGGCCTGACTGGCAGTCGTCTCGGTGCGGGCCCGCGGCAAACGCGTCACCTGCACGCGTGGCCCATCTTCTCCCCTGCAGCGCGAAGCGGGGATGATTGAAACGCGACGTTTTCAACCCCAAAGCAAATTACAGCGAGGAATCAGTGTGAAATTACTCTCTTCTGCCCAGAGTTCCTTTTTCAAAGTCAGGCAGCAGCACCCGGGATGAAAGTTGGCCTGTCAGACAAGCCCATTCAAGCTTGCAATTCCTCTGTCATTTGCCCGACAGGCTTGTGATAAAGAGCAAGGATAAAAAAAAAAAAAAAAAAAAATCTGCCAAAAATAGTGCCACCGAGAACCCTACACCAGGGCAGGCTCAGGAGCCAAGGCCGCCCCGGCGCGGGCCTCTCGGATACGACGGCGGCGGCGTGGACTTGTTCTGACAGCGATGTCGTGTGACCTCGGATTTCGGCACCGGAGCCGTGGAGAGGAAGCGGGGCACGAAGCCGCATCTGTGAATCAATCCCTGAAGAAAGGAAAGGGAGAACAAAGTTTACATTGAAAATCTTGACTTTCCAAACAGCATGTCGAGACAGCCCCGCAGCGGACAGGTTTGCTGCAGGCCTGGGATGCGCCCTGGGCTGCTGCAGGCCCGGAGATTCATCTAGAAAGAATACAAGGAGTCTCGTTCTCCCTGGTGCCCAGGGCACTCCCCTTTGCGCTCTTTTGGGGGCCTTCGATTCCACTGGGTGGGGGGGGGTGCCTTGGGGGCCCAAAAGAGGGTGCGTCCCCTCTGCGGCCGGGAGCGCGATGGGCCCAGGAGAACATGGAGGAAGATCTGTCACCTGCGAAACTGTCAAAGAGGCCACTGCAACCTGGTGGCAAATGCTCCGGATTACAGGGGACGAGCAGATCCTGTTCCGGCCCTGTTGCCAGCTCTCAGGGGGAGGTGGGCAGGCTGACTTCCAGGGCTCGACGCCTGCTCCCAAGGCCGAGGCCGAGGCCTCCAGCCGCCCCCACCTGCCAGGTGACCGTGAGGCTTCTCGCCTCCGAAGCTAAGAGGTCACGCCTGTACCCAGATTCGGATTTTGCTGATTTACCTCACCTCCTGGGGCTGCGTGCTTCCTCTGACGGCCCCTCACCTCCCCGAGGTGAGGCATCGTTTGCTCCAGTTTATCGATGGGACCATTGAGTCTCAGAAAGGTTAGCTGCTGTGGCCCAGTTCACACTGCTAGGAAGTGGTTGATCCCAGAGTCAAATCCAGGTCTTGGGGATCGAAGTCTGGTGACTTCCACACAAGGAATTCTCCCAGCCTGCCTCAGAGGCGGCGGCCCATGTGCAAACGGGGAGGGTCACGTGGTCCCTCTGGGTGGTCATTTCACCGTCGTGGGGTTGAGCTTCATGTTGGGGTCTATGCTGAGTGCGGAGCCTGCTTGGGATTCTCTCTCTTTCTCTCTGCCCCTCTCCTGCTCTCTCTCTCTCTCTCTCTCAAATAAATAAAAATAAATAAAGGCCAAAAGAGCTGTGACGATTCCAATATGGTAGCCATTTTGCAGCCAAGTCCTTACAGGGGCCACAGCTTCAGAACGGTCTACGGTTCGATAGGCCCCACCGTCTGTGATAGTCAATGTCACCGCTGCCACCGCGGTCCTGGTTACCGCCAGATTTTACACGTGCACGGTGCTTCCGATCGCTGGCCACCCGGAGAGTTCACCCGGGCCGGGCTGTACCCACTCCTGCCGACTGTCTTCTGTGTCACTCACAGCCTCCTGCAGGCAGAGACTTCCCTGGGGAGGTTTCCCCGGGGGACCCTTTTCTTTGGCATCCTTGAACAGCTGTCACCCTGCCCCAGTTGTTTTTCAAGAAAGGAGGTCCCCAGGGTTTCGCCGAGGCATACTCAAACTTGACCCCACCATGTCGATTGATTCACTTCCACCCCCTCTGGGGGAAGGGGCGCCAAGCCCTGGGTGCCCGCAGCCGGATGCTGGCAGCCTTTCAGCCTTTTGCAGCTCATCTATCACCTGTTGTTTCCGAGCCGGAATACGAGTTCGGCCATGCGGGGATCACAGTGGTTCCCGCAAAGGGAACCTTCTCTAGCGGATCCCAGGACCTCTGGGCAGACCGGCTTCGCGCCCCAGGGCGGTCAGCAGAGCGGTGAGAGCAGGGCACGTAGGTAATGCGGTACAGAGGGTGGGTGAGGGAGGCTGTCATTCAGCACGCGATTCTGAACTGGGCATCTGCCAAGAGCTTCTCGGTCATTTCCGTTAGCCATGACTTCTAAACATCCTTGGGACGTAGGCAGGAACTGTTGCCTCCGTCTGGGAATAAGGAAATGGAGAGAGAAATGTCTCCAGGGACACATCCACAGGGTGAGAAGAGGTCAGAGCCCTTCGTAATGACCACCGTCTTTCAGCCCTGGCCCTGCGTGCATCCAGCAAGTTCATGGGGGAGGGCAATCCTGGAGCGTGGCTTCCATCCAGGAATCATCTGAAACATTAACTTGCCACGGGCCGGGTTGAGGTCTGGGTGACTGTCACATGGCACGTAAGGGGCAGGCTCAGAGGGGTAAGGGATCGGCAGTGAATCACAGAGTGACTGGCACCTTCTCAGCACGGAAAAAGGAGGCTCTTACTCCCCAGCCACGCCTAGGGCCAGCTCTGAAGCAAGATATATTTTTAAACACAAGCCTCGCAGAGAAAATGTTCCCTAGCATGTCCCCATAGCCTACTAATGGGGCAACTGTTGGCAACCAATGCCATCAGCCCGTGCTAAGGGCTGTGTTCTCAATTTTTGGTTCTATTCTTGTCCCCTGGCATACGATAGGGCTTGTGTCCCAGGAGACTGCAGGCCACTGACGAAAAAGAAGGTTTCAGTAGGTTCTCGCCTGCTCTCAATTTCAAGGCTCTCTGATTTCGTTCAGACGTCGGGCCTGTGCGCCTGTGCTCATTTACCGAGTTGGAAACTTCTTTTTTTCTTCCTCTTCTACTTCTTCTTCACATAGATGCCATGGAAACTGCCCGATGCTTCCCAGAGGCTGGGGTACCCCCCTGTTTTGCTTCGGGGCGGCGAAGGGCTGTAAGTCTGAGAAGGTCGGCTGCCCCTCCGATGCCTGGGCAGGTAGCCACTGTGGTCCTCCCTGGTTTCCCAGCGGCTCTGAGTACTGAGAGAACCACCGCAGGTGACTGGCTTCCCTCCTTTGCAAATGCAAAGAATCGTTCCAGGGTCAGTTTTGTTTCTTCTCGCTCTGATCAGGGTCTGTTGCTTAGCCAGAGAAAAGAAAGACACCTTCCGGTCCTCCTTCGAGTGGCTCTGGTCTAGTTTATTCAGGGTATCCTGCTAAACCCTGCTGGTGTGCCCCTGTGTGTTATTAGTGTTGCTGTAGTCGGGTCGTTGTTTTAAGGAAGCCCGTTTCTGAGCGGGGCGGGAGGAGACGCCCTTTGTCTGCCTCTAGGCCCTGTGGTCCTGGCCCTCGCCAAGGGAACCGATCTCGCGCTGCTGTGTTTATTTGAGTTATGTAATATAAACAGCTCCAAGGAGATGAGCTCCTCGACGTTTGTGTTTCGACTCAGGCTTCACTTGTCCTCTGCAGGGCTCATCACTTGGGTGGTTTCCTCTCGCCTGCTCTGTGTTGCTGCCGGAGAACAAAACAGCCTGCCCTTGACCCTTCCCCAGGACCGGCCCTTTCCTCCCCTGACCCAGCAATGAGAGCAAGGCGCTGCTGATGCGTGTCCTCAAAGGCTCTTCACAGGCCGAGGGCAGGGGCGGGGGGGGGGGGGGGGGATGTCCAAACAGAGCGGAGACCATCGGCGTAGGTACTGACTTTCTCTGTGGCTTCTTCACGGATACGGGGTTCCCCCCTGCCAGGAGTATCCCTAGGATATTTAAAACCTAATTCCACTTAGCATATGGATTTACACTCAAGTTTTCAGCAACACCCCCGATGTGTAAAACGTGTGAGGACAGCCAGGAGGAAAGTTCAAAAGGTATTGTAGACGCCCATTCCACGTTATTTTATGGTACACATCCACTTAAATATTTTCAAAGCATTTCAGTGCTCATTGGACCAAGTTCGTGGCGTATCCCCCCGATGACTCCACACTAAGGAAAACATCTTCTCGTTGAGTTCGTGCATCTTCTCGTTGAGTTTGGCTTGGCACCGTGGTCCTCAAGGCCCAGTTGGATCGTGATACGTTTTTAGGAGCGGTTTTCTCGAAACAGCTCTCCAAGGGTCGAGTCACTTAGTTCTTTATTTATACAGTTGTCTTAATGCAGATCACAGATATTTTCGGAATCGTTACTGGCTCTCCAATTTCTTATGGCAAGATGCCATCTCTGTCTCTAATCACCCCTGCTGCTCATGCTTGCCATTTACCGGGGTCACCAACCTCCTCGGGGTGCGAAGAATGTTTGCTCTTGTCGTGTCTTCAGACCTGTGAGTTTGGGGAGGCAGGACTAGCAAAACAGAAGGCCTAGGGGTTTGAGCAACAGGGGATGTGGCAGCCACACTTTTCTTCCCACGGTGTTCCCAGAAAATTATGAGAGGAAGGAGGGAAGGAAGGAAGGAAGGAGGAGGGAAGGACAGAAGAAAAGGAGGAAGGAAGGGAGGAGGGAAGGAAGGAGATGGGGGGGGAGGGTAGGGAGGAGGGAAGGAAGCAGGGGAGGAAGGAAGGGAGGAGGGAAGGGAGGAGGGGGAGGAGGGGAGGAGGGAAGGAACTAAGGAAGGAAGGAAGGAACGAAGGAAGGAAGGAAGGAACGAAGGAAGGAAGGAAGGAAGGGGGGAAGAAAGGAGAGAGGGAAGGAGAAAGAAGGAATTTATAGCAATGAGAGGAGGGGAAAATGGAATTGGAGCTTTTTGTGTTCAATACTCGGAGGTCTACCAGCTGAAGCCCAGCCAGGACCTCTGACAAAGCCACGCAGCATCCCCGTGTGCCTTCAAGCCCTTCAGGACTTCCATGCATTGTTCCGGCAGCCGCTGCAGCAGCTTCCAACTCTTGCATCCCCTCTAATTTGTGAAGTCCCAGCTCTTACCCTCCCGTCTCCCTCTACATTCCTCTCCTTCAAGGTCAAATCCCAGCGCACCTCAACTTTGCCGTGTTTTCCGGGGCGGTGGCGAGAGCCCCTCCCCGGGGAAAGGGGGGGGGTGCCGGGGACGGCGTTGCGAGCGGCGGGGCTGGAAGAAATCTGCTGGGGCCTTGACTTTCTCACACATGTTTCAGATGTGCAGGGTGTGATTGTAAACAGCGTCTTCTGCGCTGCCAAAGCTGGCCTCCCCGCCCGAGCCCTGTTCCCAACACCCCAGGGGTTCCAGTAATAGGGCGTAAAGCAAACAAAGAAAAACAGTAATCTGGTGTTCCAATTGCATTTTTTGTTTTTAGAAAATGGTAATGATAGGTTATTTGATTACCCTGGGTTTGGCTCTGCTCGCTCTGTATTAAGCACATCTGGTATTTGGTAACAATATAAGTAGCTGGAGATTTTTGGCTCTTGAAAATAAGCTTATCCAACGTTGCCATGCAGTTTGGAAACCCGTCAGAGAGGCCGGCCAAACTTGTGGAGATACAAGACTTTTTCTGTAGGCTGGGCAGCTGGCCAGGACGGCTAAAAAATGTGAATTGGCTAAGCACGGCTGCCACGCAAACACTTCTGGAAATTTCTGTGCTCGGGCCTGCCAAATGCATTATGCACAACATGAATTACAAGAGTTTCTAGCTCTCCCAGCAGTTGTGTTTTGAATTTAATTCTCCTGCGCGCTTTATGAAACATACACACACAACCAAAATGAGAAAAACACCGCAAAAATCCACTACCAGCTTTTTTGGGTTTTTTTTTTTTTTTTTTTGTCTCTTTCCATTTGCATTGCCAAGCGTGCAACTTTTCCTGAATTAGGAGAAATGGCCTCAAACTTTGGTTTCAATTACATTAACTCTAACACGTGGGAGGGAAATGTGCTTCCTGGAAATTCTAGAAAGGAAGGATGTCTCGCATCATGGAGACAGCCTAATTTCTAAGTAGGAAAAACAATAAAGCGCAACCAAAGGGCTCAGAAGGAGAAAAACACATACAGCCTGCAGTGCTCACGGCCGGTGATTGGGACTGGGGCCTTGCCGAAGGGCTGTAGTCCAAACAGAGCTGTCAGCAGAATGTGTCTCTCCTGTGCCCGAGACGGCATCCTTGCACAAAGGTCCCTGGTTCGGCCCCGCCGGCCGGCCGAACTATCAAGCTCACGAGGAAATTTCGAGGTGGAGGACGGGCCCCGGAGGACACGCCACAGCCGGTCAAAGGGAAAGCGGGCAGGAGAGAAGCAGCCAAGCCTTCCAGACAGATCCTGGTTCTGCCCAGGCTTCCCTCGCCTTGCAGGGCTGACAAACGTTTGCATCATCTATTTTGTGATTCCAAATTGAGACTTGCCTTTTTCTGGTGATTCAGATGAGCTGGACTGCTCAGACTCTCTGCCCAGGATTGTAAAAGGGCCTGGAGCTCTCTACTTCTATTCTGGAAATGACATTATTCATAGGACGCATATAATTCGATGCGAAATAACCACACCGGCACATGGAGAAGACAGGACGCCGTACGGCGAAATCCTTCCGATTCCTACCAAGTGTAATGCTTTCTTGATATACGGCCTTTCTCGCGAGAACTTAGATAATCGTGTCAATATTAGTAAGCTGAAACTCTGAAGAGTTCTGACTGAGGGCTAATGCTCCCAACTGCGTCATCTGTCAAGCCACTACGCTAGTCTGTGCCTCCGTTTCCCCCTCTGTGTTTGCTTGTCCCTACCGTTCTCCCAGAGTGTGGGAAAGGTCTTGAGTTTGAGCATCCGGTCCTGGCTGGGACCCTTGTAACTCTGTGACCTCCTCCCGGTGGCAAGTCTCAGCATAGTGTCCTCACTTGTAAGACGGAGACAGGGGCATCTTTCCGCCCCGGCACGGTCACGAGGAACCCCACGTAGTAATGACAGTGCACCTGTTTTGCGACCTGTAAAGCGGCATACAAACGTGGGTTGTTATTGGTACCTTTCAAGTCCTAATTATAGAACTTTGATCACTTAGATTCCTGTGAATGTGATAGAGAGCGTGTGAGGCAAAGTGGTCCATGCACGTGCGTAATGTGATCTGGGAATTTATTGGGACTGGGTGGCAAGGAGGAGAGACCGTTGCTTTCTGCATATGATGTAGGTTGACCTCTGTCAGTATGACTCTTAATTAAAGTATGTCACCTGCCTCCCCCTCCCTCTTTCTCTCCGCGCCCCCCACCCCCACCCCCTCCCCCCGCCAGCTTCCTCTCTTCCTCTCTCTATTCCTTTTTTCACAAATCCATTGGCAGCAATCACGGTTAATGTGCCATTTGACTATGTCGACCTTGGATGGAAGGTGAGCTTGCCCGAGCTAATTAAATTTCCTTTCCCGTAGTGAACTGTATCCCAGAACTATCGTTCACACTAAGCAGCGAAACAGGTTTGGGCATGTGAAAAAACAAAAAAATAAAAAAAATAAAAAGCTGGGGCCCCAAGAAAGTACTCTTGGCCTCATTTCCATTTGGCCCACATTGTCCTGTTCTTGGCTTAAATTTGGATCCCAGGACACATTTTCTCAGTTTCCTTTTCTCATGTTCCTGGATCTTTGTTGTAGAATTGTAGGAAACGCAGAGTCAGGGGAGTCAGCCAAAAAGGATTTCTCCCCTTCCCGGGAAGGTCTCGGGTCCTGTCTCAGACACTACAGTGTGGGCGGCCCCCTCTCCACGCGATTATTGTCTTCTTCGCCGTGGCCAGAAGTGGGGGGCTTTGAATTCACCTTGGTCAAAGGGGCTTTTTCTGTTCTCAGTTTTAAGGAGCCCCCCCCCGCCCCCGACTCCCCGCGAAGCACAGCGCCCACCAGTGAGCCAGCCTGGTCCCGCTTTGACCTCCGGGATCCGGGGCTTCTGAGGACAGATCTAGAGCTCGTGAACTGGGGTAAGTGTGGCTCAGCGGAAGCATGAACAAAAAGGAGACAGAAGGCCACTGTTGGGCACAGCAGAGGGAGAGAACGGGGCCCGGGGGCGGGGTGACAGGGGCGGAGGAGGGCATGACTGGAAAGAAGGCCGGGCTGCCGCCACTGCCATCCCAGGCGAGGACGGTGACAATAGGCCAACAGCTCACACACAGCACAAGGGCTGCCTCTGCCGGCCCAGCACTCCCTGTTGAAACCAGCTGGCACTGGTGTTAGTGGGGTCACGGGACCAACGTGGAATTTTCTGGAATAAGAGGCAGATTGGGAAGCATTCCCCAGACATTGCAATATCCAACCAGCCCCTCCTGCCATTTACCTTTCAGGCTGACCGCTGTGAATAATAATCATGAATATTGACTGTGCGCCCTCCCTCTCCTGGCTCGCCACTGTGAATTATTTTAGTCTCACGGTCGCGCGGCACAGTTTTGCTATGATGTAGGCACTGTCGTTATCCCTGGTTTTCAGCGGGAAGAACCAAAGCTTGGGTGGTGGGTTAAGTGACCTGACCAAGTTTACACAGCTCGTAGCAAATGCCTGGGCTTCTCTTTGGCGTCCCGTTTATGGTTACCACACGGCCACCGCCCGAGGCTTTGGACAACCGACCTCTCACCCCCATCCTGTGTCGTTAATATTATTTTTGTATTTGATGGCAAAATGGGCTTCCCGTGGGAGGGGGTGCGTGCAGAAGTGCATATTCTCCGTTCCTTCTACCGGTGAGCTCCGTTGGTGCTACCTGGTTTCCTCGGTTTTGTCTTCTCACTGGTTGCACCAACTCTGGGCAGGGGGACACATCTCCACCCGGCCAGGTTACTGTGGCAGCCCTCGCTGCATTCTGCTCACCAGCCCTCGTGACAGCAAGAAAACCTCACACTTTTACGAAAAAAGCTCGTATTTGAAAGGATCGCTAAGCTTTCTAGTCCACCCCACTGATGACTGTGTCATAGCCAGACCATTTCATCTGACATTTTTAAAGTGAAGATGATGGGTGCCTGGGTGGCTCGGTCAGTTAGGTGTCCAACTCCCGAGTTCGGCTCAAGCCATGATCTCACGGTTCGTGAGTTTGAGCCCGTCAGGCTCTGTGCTGACGGCGCAGAGCCTGCTTGGGATTCTCTGTCTCCTCCTTCTCGGCCCCTCCCTGACTTGTGCCCTCTCCCTCCCTCAAAAAATAAACTTAAAAAAAAAAAAGTGAAGATGATTTTCCACTTTTGTATATTCAATATTTGCCGAGTACCTACTAGGTGCTTACTGAGTTCCTGCTAGCACAGGTACTGTTTGGGGCACTGTCTCCAAGAGTCTGCATGCTTAGGATGGGCGTACTCTCGAAATCCTAGTGTTCCGGGGAAAGCATTTCTTGTGATTTTCCCGCAGAACCCACTCTTCCTCTCCAGGATGACCCCTCTAAGCCGTGAGAGAAATTAAAAATGCCTTCGTGGAATAATTATCCCGTGATTCTCAGTGTGATTGCTAACGTTACCACTAGGACCTTTCCGCAAGTCGCCGGTTGAGCACCTGTGTGTATGAGACCGGGAGAGAATGAGGGAGAAAATACTGCCGTCGCTATCGTTTCTAAATGACAAGATTGGTTTTATCACCATGGTATAATTATTAGTGTTACATATCACCTTTACCTCTTATTTATGTAATAGTTCAGAAGCTAAAAAAAAAAAATTCTTTATTTCTTGGCAAATCTTGGATTCGACGGACATTTGTTAAATTGGGTCGAGCGCTAGCTTCTCAGATCCTAAGTGTATTTGTTTTTACTGCCGCGTAAAGTTACCATGAGCTCAGCAGCTCGAAGTGACACACGTTTATTATGTCTCGTCTTCTACCGGTTAGCTGGGTCCTCTGCACAGGGTCTCACAAGACCGTAGTCAGTGTGCCCCCTGGAGCTGGGGTCTCCTCTGGGCGCAGGGTCCTTTCTCTCCCAAGTTCATAGGGCAGAATTCATTTCCTCCCAAGCGTCTCCTGGTAGGTTTGCTTCTTCCAGGCCAGCAAGTGCGAGAGAGGATCTGATGCTTTGTCTCTGCCCCTCTAGATTTTCTTTTAAAGGGCTCATCTGATTAGGTCAGACCCACCCAAGATAATCTCTCCTGTGAGTCACCCAAAGACACCTGATTAGAGACCTTAATTACATCTGCAAAATCCCTTCACCTTCGCTGCTCCCATCATGAAACACAGGGATGAGTGATACCCTTCCACCTTTGCTGCATTCTATGGTTAGAATGCAAACCGAGGCCCTGTTCGCACTCAAGGGGAGAAGGTTACATATTACCAGGGTGAGGGACACTGGGGATCATTTTAGAATCTGTGGATAGCAAGGTTGTCTGCGTGCTTTTTCATCGATTTATACTTAGCGGAGCAACAGGCATACAATGTAAAAATAAGTGACGGGTCCTGAGAATGTAGCGATTGGAAATAAATTCATGTTTTTGAAGGCGCACTCCACAGCACACTCTGAAAAAGGTCACTTTTTCCCCCCAGCAGGTCTTAACAGGGGAGGGTGGAGGGAAGCGTGGGTAGGTGACGGTTCAGAAAGTACGCGAGCTAAAAGAAACATGAGCCGGAAAAATCTAGGTTCCCGTTCTAGTTGCTCCTCAGAAAGCTGTGTGAGCTTCCCCTATCTGGGGAGCAGGGTGGGAGGGAAGTAGTAGCAGCCTTCCCTTGCAGGTCTGCTGAACAGGCAAAAAGAGACCAACAAACCTTTGTGGGGACAAAGGTCTTAACTGTCCTGACACAGACTGTCGGGAAGCTGGTGGATCACACTGTGCTTCTGTCTCAAAAGGCGGGTGCGTGATCACATCACCAGGAGCCGTTTTTGGTTTTGCTTTACTTTTTTAAAGTTATTTATTTCTTTTGAGAAAGAGAGAGAGAGAGGGAGAGAGAGCACGCATCAGCAGGGCCCGGGGTGGGGGAGGGCAGAGACAGGGAGAGAGCGAGAGCATCCCAAGCACACAGCCCAACACGGGGCTCCGACTCACAAACTGAGATCACGACCGGGGCCGAAATCAAAAGTCGGATGCTTGACCGACTGAGCCACCCACCCAGGCGCCCCTGTTTTCGTTTTTGTTTTTGGCGATAACCAGTGAGGCGTTCTTGAAAGGCACCCACGTCTCTCCCATAAACTGGGGAATGCGTTCTCTGTGCACACGTTAGGGGAGAGAAGAGCCCCTTACACACTCCCTCCAAAGTTGTACCTTGAACTTGAGGTCCAGAACCTCTGATGCAGCCTCTACAGCTGGCTTGCACGGTCCCCTGCATGTCTCTACAAGGCACACAAAGGAAGTGAGATAGGGAGGAGTGTGGGGCCATTCTCGGTCACGTGAGAATTGCTTCTCAGTTAGCCAGATCCGTGCAGCTGCACAAAACAAACACACATACAGTCCAGGCTGGGGAGACCGCCTGCAGAGCGAGCTTCCCTCCTGCAAGGAAACAGTCGTCTGATAATGTGTTAAGATCAGATTAATGTAGGAAGTAAACATGTAATAAATAATGATAGTGTAATAACAGTGTCTGTTGAAAATATGAGACCCGGAGTATGGATTTCTTAGGCTAATTTTGCCCTTATTTAAAAGAAACTGACAGACGTGCTTTATAAAATGGAAGGTGATTTAACAAGGAGAGAACGGAAGAACACCAACTCATTTTCCTTGTTTAACCGTTGCCTTATTCTTTTGGCTTAGAAAGGACAAGTGAGTTTTTGCTTTCTTTTCTTTTCTTTTCTTTTCTTTCTTTCTTTCTTTCTTTCTTTCTTTTTTAAAAAAAATTTTTTTTAACGTTTATTTATTTATTTTTGAGACAGAGAGAGACAGAGCATGAACACGGGAGGGTCAGAGAGAGGGAGACACAGAATCTGAAACAGGCTCCAGGCTCTGAGCTGTCAGCACAGAGCCCGACGCGGGGCTCGAACCCACAATCTGTGAGATCATGACCTGAGCCGAAGTCGGCTGCTTAACCGACTGAGCCACCCAGGCGCCCCTCTTTCCTTCTTTCTTCCTTTCTTTCTTTCTTTCTTTCTTCTTTTCTTTCTTTCTTTTTCTTTCTTTCTTTCTTTCTTTCTTTCTTTCCTAGTTTATTTATTTATTTTGAGAGAGAGAGAGAGAGAGAGCATGAGTGGAGGAGTGGCAGAGAGAGGGGGAGAGAGAATCCCAAGCAGGCTCCCCACCATCAGCACAGAGCCCGACGTGGGGCTCAGTCTCACAAACAACGAGATCATGACCTGAGCTGAAATCAAGAGTCAGACATTTAACCAATTGAGCACTCCAAGTTTTTGTTTTCTTAGAGAACTGATATCTAAATTTCACCCTCCACATCTCCCACCCTGTCCTCAGTTTCCCCCCGCCATCCATTACAGATACGAGGCCATGCCTGGGTTCAGAATTCTCCGGGAAGCCACAGGACTTCACCCTCGAAGCAGGAAAGAAAACAGGCGTTTTTAATGATCTGGAAGCCAGGTCAGTTTCTGATTTGCACACCTCAGAGCTTTCAGTTAATGGAAGGGCCCCAACAACGTTATCGCAGCGTGTTGTTGCTGACTCATCAGAAAGACCAGTCCTGTGATGAAGGAACCTGGGTCGTTATTTCTGTCGTATTCCTGTGTCACCTGAAACATGCATGCTAGCACATGAAGCCATCTGAGAAAGCCACCTAGCTTTTGAGTCACACACCTAAGATATTTTCGTATCTGAGATGCGTAAAGCACAACTACACGTGACTCAGAGACACAGGCAAACAGTGGCCCCGTAAGAAACAGGAAGGGAAACGTCTTATAATAACCGCCTGGTCTGGACTATGGACTTTGTTGGGATTTTCAAATGAGGGGATCTTGTTGGTGTTGAAAGCCATGTTGACAAACTGATACCGTATTTTTAGCATGCCTTGAATGGAAAACATGCAAGATATGTGAACAATATATTTCCAAATATGACACATATTTATAAAACACAGCAAACGCATGACAGATTGAGTAGGATATGTGGAAAAAAATAACAGCTGCGGTACACCCTATTTCTTAGCAAATTCACACACAACAAATGACATTCATGTCCCATGGTTTGCAAAATCTATTTTTTAAGCATTTTAGGAAAGGAGGTAGGGAATGAAAATAAAAGTTTGCAAAAGAAAAAAAAAACAGAAGGTGGATGTAAATTTAAGTGACATGTCATGTAATTATCATGCATAAAACTAGTTCTGGATAGGTTACCCCCTATCCCCCAGCATGCTGCCCTTTGATGGAAATGATATTAAATGAGGCATTCGAAGTGATTTGCATTTTCAGGTGGGCTCAAATGTCATGTATAAGGGAAGGCATTTGGAAAATTTCAGTATAAAACAACCAAGAAGTGTGCCAAAGGTGTTCAGATTTACTTGGATGGAGGCGAATTGGTGCCGATCATAGTTTGGGTTCTGAACTGAGACAAATCTGAGTTCTGAACTGAGACAAATCTGACCAGAGACACTTGGATTTGGATGAAAGGCCATAGGGATCCATGGTCTGTTCTAAAGCAGGGACTTAACACGAGAAGCGGTGTTTTTAGGGGGATAGTGTCAGCGCCTGTGAGCACAAAGCAACCTCTGAGGACAGTGGTGTGAATTCCTTATATGTGTAATATAGGCATTTAGGATTTGCAAAGGAGTTTTCTCATTTTCAACATTTATTTATTTTGGGGACAGAGAGAGACAGAGCATGAACGGGGGAGGGGCAGAAAGAGAGAGGGAGACACAGAATCGGAAACAGGCTCCAGGCTCCGAGCCATCAGCCCAGAGCCCGACGCGGGGCTCGAACTCCCGGACCGCGAGATCGTGACCTGGCTGAAGTCGGACGCTCAACCGACTGCGCCACCCAGGCGCCCCGAAGTTTTCTCATTTTCAAATGCATAATCTTATCTGAGCTAGGGAACCCCCTTGTGAGGCTTGCATTCATCGCGCACACTGTCCTAACAAAGAAATCAAGAGTTGTGACTTTGGGGTCACACTCAGAGGAGGCACCAATCCTAACAACCAGGATGTTTGTCCCTTTAGGATGATCCCCGGAAGACATGGGGTTACGGGTATTTTTTTTCTCTCTTCTTCTTGTTACTTCTGTGTTTGTCCAAGTTTTCTGCAATGAGAAAATATGATTTTATAACTCTAAAGTGACATGAAATATTATTGCTGTAAACAAGGGACAGAATCCCCCGTTCTCATTCCTTCTAGACCATTCCCTTTGCTCCACCCCCTACTGGAAGCTGGGACCGACTTTCCTGGCCTCTGCCCCCAGCTGGAGCTCTCCCAGAACTCAGGGCTCTGTTCGTAGGCTGAGCTGGTGTAAGTCAACTTAGAACAGGTCAGCCTGGGAGTCTAGAGAACTAAACTTGCGTCCTATTTTCTACAATGCTGGGAAGTTCCTTCATATCTGTATGCCTTAGTTTCCTGCTCTGTATCCTTTTTGCCAGATATGGAGTGTTTCAAGATTCCCAAGCACACATTGCCTTATCAAAGAAAGGTGATGCTAAGATTACATTCTTGTGGGAGACGGCTAACGTGTTGAAATACCGCACTTGCGTTTTCTGCTTGGCCTTGGCCTTACCGAAAGGAGACTTTGGGTAACAGAAGTAGGGGGAGGGAAAGGAAGGTGGGCATGAGAGACGGTGGAGAGGGAGGTGTACCAGTTGAACCGAGGCTGGAGTCATCAGCGGGCGTTCTGAGCTCCTCTGGCCCTTCCGGGGCGGGCGTGGCTCTAATGGGACCTCCCTCACTAACGGACACGCCACAGAAACTCATTCAAGGAGGCCATCTGATCTAGCGTCATAGATAATAACAGACCAGACTGCTTCCTTGACCTTGGGCAAGCAACTTAGCCTCTCAATTTCCCACTTTCTCTACCTGTAAATAAATGATCTCACTGGGAGGTGAAGGATAATTGAGATCGAATTTCCAAAGGATTTTTAACTCCTTCGAATGCATCAGTTTTAAACTTTGGGGAAGGGAGGGTTCTTGGGACCCTCTGAGAATCTAATGAAAGCCAGGAGGCTTTCTCCCAAAACAACATGTACCTGGCCATCAACTTTCATATAAATTCGTACGGTTTATAGATTCCCTGAAGCTTAAACTTCCTCTAATTTCGGGGAAAAAAAAACCCACACCTGCCTTAAAAGCAAAGTGCTATAAACATGTAAAAGATAAATAGTGTGTCATTTTCGTGTCATTGCCATCCTGTGGATTTCATTCGTGAAGCTCATGTGTTGTTATCACGACTATCCTCCTTTCATTATTGTTAAAAATACTCTGGGGCCCCTGGGTAGCTCCGTTGGTTAAACGTCCAACTTCAGCTCAGGTCATGACATGGTTTGTGAGATCAAGCCCTGCATCAGGCTCTATGCTGGCAGCGTGGAGCCTGCTTGGGATTCTCCATCTCCCTCTCTCTCTCTCTGCCTGTCTCTCACACTCTTTCCAAATAAATAAATAAACTTAAAAAAATACTATACTTTCTCTATTGGTTTTCGTCCTTCCCCGACACCCACCACCAGATTATTATTATTATTATTATTATTATTTACATTAAGCACCTTGGAACCAAGGATGCTTTGCTACTGGTCTTCTGTGTAAGACGACATAGGTCTCTTCCATCTAAGTATAATCTAGTAAATAGATAAGAATATGTATAATTAAAGTGAGCTGCCAAAATGAGTTCTTTTTTTTTTTTTTATCACTCTTGGACAGTTAAAATTGCAATGCTTGAGAGAAAATGAAAAGTGGCCCCTCGTCATGTTATAGAGGGCACTTGACACAGGCATTCAATCTGAGATTGATTAAAATTTGCATACTTCTTATTATTTATTCTAAAATAATTGAAAAGCAGTGGTCTTGAAGAGAGAATTTTTTTTTCGAAGAACAATATTTGATGCATTGGTTCCAAAGGAACCAGCCCATTTATTCAATAATGAAAAAAGGCATTATTTTCACATTGCCACCTAATGTCTTCTGTTTTCTCCCGTCATTATTTAGCTCAGCTGGAAATTAGGCATCTTCTTCAGTGACGCTTAAACAAAACAAAACAAAACTTGTGTTGTGAAATAGCACTATCCTTTGTGGACAACTGGACTTCAGAAAAAGACACTTGGCATGGGTTAACATGCTTCTTGGGTTTATACTGGACCCTCCTTTCTTTTCCTTTTCCGTTTTTGGCACAATGGATAGGTTTTTAGCATGCCAGAATCTGTAGTTCTTGCTCTCTGAGATGTATGTGTATATATATATATATTTTTTTTCCTTTTTACTATCTTCTATAAAAGGAGCTCGCTATTGATTGCAGCTGACTGAGTCGCTTGAGTTGATATCTAAGCAACGCTAACCCAGATAGGGATTAGCATTACATCAGCTGTCAGGCGAGGAAGCCTGGCAGAGTGCCAGCCTGTAAAAAACGGAACGCGTTTGCGTCACTGTTCCCTTGGTGATGCTTCTTGGAGCCTTGTCAGCTGTCCCCTGAGGTTGTTTCCTTAATATGTCAACAGACATTCCTGAATCTTTAATGCTGGATAGCTCTTTTCCTCTTCCAAAAACACTTAGGTGACCAAGCAGCTGGTGCTATGATCTTTCGAAATGTATCTCTTTCATGAAATACGTGTTTGCTCTGTGTTTGCTCTCTTCGGAACAGTCGAGGGGATTTAAGAAGGTTTGGATTTCTGCTTCTCCCATGTTAGAGGACCTATTTTTGAAGAAACAGGACAGCCAGCTTTAGTGCTGGGAGCTGCTTCTCTGCTTTTATCTTCCTTCGGAAAACCCCGTATTCCCTCACCAGCTTATCCAAACCCTCCAATTATCCTGTTACACTGTGACATCTATAGAACGAAACAGCTGGTTGAAAAGACCCGGCTGGAATTTGCCCCCATTTATGATTTGCTCTCTGACCTTGCTCTAAGAACATCCGCGAGACAGAAAAAGGTGTGGGCAGTGACCTTGAGCGTCCCCTGCTTACCGAGAACGGCGTATAAGAAAGGTTTGTCACCCGTTGCCCACGTGAAATCCATTTCCTCATTTTCCCGACGTCTTTTTTTTTTTTTTTTTTTTTTTTTTTTTTGCCATCCTGGCAATTCGATCTCTACTTCCATCTTGGAAAATTTTACACTGAAAAGTAAGTGGGTAAAGCCTCGCGCTAACATACCTTCTTTCTCTTTCTCTCTCTCTCTCCCTCTCTCTCTGTCTCTCTGCAAGTAAACGTAGCCCATTGAAACTGGGTTATTTCTCCCTGCTCAGTAACCCACCAGATCATTATGCCGTGGCTATACCAGCTAATTACAGTCAATAGTTTGAGCAACTTAAATTTGGAAAGAAGTCATTCGGGTTTTGGAGGGGTAGTGTGGCGGTGTTATTAAATTCATTTAATCGTAAGTGACCATGATGGAGTACGTAACTGGGGGGAAAGCCACTTTCACGGTGTGTGAGCCTCAGACTCCGCTGTCAGAGGAGCGCCTGTCGTCGAGCGGGCACACATCTTGTCCTTTGGAGACACACTAAGGGCCCCGAGAATTCTGTGGCCGTGGAAGCTGTCTCTGGGCTAGGCCTCCTGGGACGGCCGCTTCCTCATTCTGCTGGCTGATGTAGCAATCGGGTTTCTGTTCTGCAAGTCCTGTGCCCCCGGCGCCCAGCCTCCCGGGAGCCCCTTGATCACCCCCCCTGCAGAAGGTCCCCATTGGCTCCCCGGGGGACAATGGGGACAGAGCTGCCCAGGAGAGGAGGGAGTTAGGACCCTTGGGTTTTAGAATTGAAGGGAATTTTTGGAGTTCGTGAAACCCACGCCCGACATTCATTTTAAGAATGAAAAATCTGAAGTTTGCTGGTGTGGGCTAGCTGGTATCATATCTGGGAGGAGGACCCATCTCTCTGCACTGGCCTTTGTTTTTCTTAGTTTATACTTAAAAAAAAATTTATTTATATTGAGAGAGAGCATGAGCAGGGGAGGAGCAGAGAGAGAGGGGGAGAGAGAGAATCCCAAGCAGGCTCCATGCTGTCAGCAAGGAGCCAGACGGGAGGCTCGAACCCACAAACCTCAAGATCATGACCTGAGCTAACGTTAAGAGTCAGATGCTTAACCGACTGAGCCACCCAGGCGCCCCTGCCCTGCTTCGTACAGCAGCAGCTCTTGTCCGGGGGCAGAGCTGGGCTGGGGCAGCACAGGGCACTCTTCTCCCCGGTTCAGGGTCCTGTCCAGTGGAGTCAGTGGCTGGAAGACCACTGAGGCCACATGCAGCGTGGAACTGAGCACTACGGATGGGGCTCCACTCCAGCAGGCTGTCACCCAAGCACACCTCTGTTTTTCCTCACTTAGCCGGGGGCCCGCAGGAGAGCTTTGCTGTGCTGTGTGCACCCCACTTACAGCCGCGAGGGAATGCCATCCCCGACTGCGCACACCCCCTGGCGGGACCGACGAGGCAGCAAGAGTTAGCCCAGCCGTTGCTTTGGGGCCAGAGGCACAGAGTCTGGATGGTGCCGAGGACAGCGTGTAACAAGACTCCTTGTCTCTTCCCCTTGGGAGCCAGGAAGGGGAAAAAAAAAAAATCACAGACACCTGTAAGAAAGTGGAAAGAGGACTTTTAGCCCTCCAATAGGGCTTCCACATCCAGAATAAGATTTCCTCGCCCTTACTTCTTCCCTTGTTGCCCCAAACTCCACGCATCCCCCATGGGCTGGGCTGGCGCACGGCTGGCTCAGCTCGGTGGCTGTGATTCGGAGGGAGGGCTTGGGGGTCCGACCTCCTGCGTTCCAGTCCCCGCTCTGCCACTTGACAGCTGTGCGATCTCGGGCCAGATTTTCTCCTCTCAATATCCTCATCTGGGAAATGGAGAGAACACTATTGAGTTTGATGAATATACCAGAAGGATTAAGTGAGGTGGGGCCCCTCAGCGTGCTTGGCAAAGCGCCCGGCCCAGAAGGGGTCAGTACGCCTCAGTCGCCGCTATTAACATCGCGCAGAGAACGCTTGGAGAGAATTCTCAAGGCAACCGATAGACACACATCTTCTCCGGTTTGGGGTGGGGGTGCGTTGGGAACCAGTGTACCGGCCTGGCGAGCAGGAGGTGAGCCGGAGACGAGGAGACGGGTTGGTGGGAACAACACAAGCGACCTAGACCTTGACCGAGCTGCATATCAATATATATCCCGCCTAAAGGGTTGGAGCCGGCTTGCACTTGCCTGTGGCGGGGGGCACCTGGTTCTACCACGCAGTGTGACCACTGGACACGACTGGGGGGAAAAGAGAGAAAAGAAACGCCAAAGTAATAATGGTTAGCATCGGCATGGCACGGTCACGGTCTCGGGAGGACCTTCATCTCTGTAGACAACGGAGGGTTTTACACTATCCTCTTTTTGCAGATGAAAGAAACACTTTCTTAGACTCTAGGGACTTGCCTCAGATTGAAGAGTGAATAACTGTTGGCGGTCAGGCCTGGACTCCCTTCTTTCTCAGAATGTTCCTCCCGGCCACACACACTCAGATGCACGCGCAGGTGCGCGCACGCTCCTGCCTGCATACACATGCACACACGTGTGCACACACATGGAGGCACACGCGCGCACGCGCAGATGGGCACGATATAGGCCAGGGAGACCCGGCGTCTGCAATGTGCTTTGCTCGCTCCAGTTGCCGGGGGCCTGTAGCGCTTGGAGAGGTGGCTGCAGAGACCGGGGTCCGGCCCGCTGCACCGAGGCTCAGATAAACCCGGGAACCAGGAACCAGGAACCTGTGACCCCTTCCTTCCCCCGAAGGCACCGGGGCGGACCGACTGGGCACGGGGAAAAAAGGTAACGTCCCCTTTCGTGTTTCCCCGACGTGCCTTTTGCCATCATGACAACTGCGAGTTGCTCTGGGAATCAGTCCTTCTCCCTCAAGCTCTGGAATGAGTCATTTGGCAAAGAGCTGCGTGCGGAAATTACAGAGCTTCCGTGTCACCTATGGAAACCGCGGTGGGGCTTTTGTTTGTTTTGGGTTTATTTCTGCCGCTGTCCTCACTTCCGCTGTGTGAGAGGCCAGTGGGGAACCACGCGCTTCACACGTGCTGCACATGCGCACCCCGCCTACACGCGGAGGCCTGGGGCGCAGGCTGGAGCGCCCCGGCTTTCCTCTCTCTGCTCGCCCTTCCAATTCCTCTGCGATCGCATCCGCTGCAGCTTTGCCCCGCGGGCCACTGTCGTAGGAAAGCAGATTTGGCCAGTGGAGACCAGCGTGAGCTGGGCTCGACCCCACTGCGGGAGGCACCTGTGCGAAAAGGCTCCATCTGGGACACCTGCGACATGGTTTAAGGGGACACTTTCTTGCTTCACGTCCTCTACAGGCTTTAGGGGTTTCTTTTACCATACATCTTTTGTTTTAAATTTTATTTATTTTTAGAGAGAGAGAGAGAGTGCCAGAGGGGCAGAGAGAGAGGGAGACAGAGAATCCCAAGCGGACCCCAAGCTCAGCGTGGAGCCTGATCGCGGGGCTGGATCTCTGAGTCCGAGGCTGAACCGACTGAGCCCCCCCAGGCGCCCCAAACCATAAACTTTTTTATGCCCTTGATACTTAATGCTCTTTTCATGGTTGGCTCATTGAAAAAAAAATTTTTTTTTCCTGGAAACAAGAAAGGAGCTCGTAATTTTTTTTTAATTTTTTTTAACGTTTCTTTATTTTTGAGACAGAGAGAGACAGAGCATGAACAGGGGAGGGGCAGAGAGAGAGGGAGACACAGAATCGGAAACGGGCTCCAGGCTCTGAGCAGTCAGCACAGAGCCCGACGCGGGGCTCGAACCCACAATCTGTGAGATCATGACCTGAGCCGAAGTCGGCCGCTTAACTGACTGAGCCACCCACGTGCCCCTGAAAATGTGTTTAAAAAATTTTTTTTAACATTTATTTATTTTTGAGACAGAGAGAGACAGAGCATGAACAGGGGAGGGGCAGAGAGAGAGGGAGACACAGAATCCGAAGCAGGCTCCAGGCTCTGAGCCGTCAGCACAGAGCCCGACGTGGGGCTCGAACCCACAACCCTTGAGATCATGACCTGAGCCGAAGTCGGACGCTTAACCGACCGAGCCACCCAGGCGCCCCACGTAATTTTTTAATAGCAATCTGTCTCTGTGGCTGTCACACATATAAACTCTGTCACTTGGGAGAATTTTTAAGCACCTTCTACGGCTCAGGCACTGTTCAGGGAGCTGAGGATATAGCAGTGACCAACATGCACACACTTCTCGTCCTTGGGGAGACTAGGCAATAAATGACTGAGAAAACTTCTTAGAGGGGCGCCTGTGTGGCTCAGTCGGGTGGGTGTCCGACTCAATTTTGGCACAGGTCATGATCCCAGGGTTGTAGGATCGAGCCCCGTGTCTGGCTCCACGCTGAGCGTGGCACCTGCTTAGGATCTCTCTCTCTTTCTCTTTCGCTCTCCCTTTGCCCCTCCTCCCCATTAAAAAAAAAAAAAAACATCTCATAGATATTTCACAAACCGAACTTAGAATTAAGGTCAATAACACTGAATCCACTTCAACTTGATGGCCTATCTTTATTCATATATTTTTAAATATTGTTACCTAGTCACTGGTGATCTGGATTTGAGGATTGGGACTTTAGTTCTTTTCGGAAACCCTGAGCCGGTCTGGTCTGTACACAGGTGTCCACCAGGCAGCTGGCTGATGGAGGCTGTGTCACAGAAAGTCTGAGATTCTGTGACTTCTTCTATGGTGATTATGGGAGTTTGGCTACCGGGCTGACAGGGCGCCCCCCCCCCCCCAACCTATGGAAAATTGGGTTTTGCTGCAGGTTGACCTTGGAAAAGAACGGGTAAGTAAATATAATTTAAATGGTTCATTTTTTTTTCTTTAGGGATATGGAAAACAACCAAGACCCTTAGCTGTAGAGAACAAACTGATGATCACCAGAGAGGAGGTGGGTGGGAGATGGGTTAAAATGGGTGATGGGGATTAAGCAGTGCACCTGTCGTGATGAGCTCCGGACGAAGTGCTCAATCACTATTCTGTGCACCTGAAACGAATATAACCCTGGATGTTAACTCTACTGGAATTTAAAATAAAATTTAAGAAAACATACATGCCTTAAAGAAAGATGTTGCTGAAGGAGAGTTCAAAAAAAAAAAAATAAAGGTTTACATAAACCGCTTACTTTTGCAAAACTGGCCCTTGCTGATTTAACTGGTGGCTCACTCGTTCGTTCATTTACTGACCGCTGTGGTGGGCCAGGCACCCTGCTCTGTGTCAGAAACACAAAGTTTAATAAGACGTGGTCCCTGCCTTCAAGGCGCTCATAACCCGGGAGGAAAAGCAGTTGCAGAGACGATCGGGTAACCGTGGCATGTGCTGTACTTGAGGCTGAGTGATGGGCTCCACCCCGCATGGGGCAAGGCTTCAGAGAGAGGACAAACCGTGTCTTTAACGTGGGTTTATTTTTAAATTTTTTTTTCAACGTTTATTTATTTTTGGGACAGAGAGAGACAGAGCATGAACGGGGGAGGGGCAGAGAGAGAGGGAGACACAGAATCGGAAACAGGCTCCAGGCTCTGAGCCATCAGCCCAGAGCCCAACGCGGGGCTCAAACTCACAGACCGCGAGATCGCGACCTGGCTGAAGTCGGGCGCTTAACCGACTGCACCACCCAGGCGCCCCTTTAACGTGGGTTTAAAAATAAGTGTCTTACAAGAGCCAGTGCCTTGTCTCCCTCCTCCTCTGTCTAACATTTGTCCACGGTGGCTCTAAGGAATTTGGCCACGTTATCCGGCTACCAGTAAACAACTACGCCAGCCCTTCTATGGGCTGATCTGCTTAGTATTCTATTTTGTGCAATCAGAGATTAAATTCCAAATTCACTGGCACTGAAGATGAAACAGCTAATTACATACAGTAATTGCATTTAAAATCCATGCCTTTGAGTGACTGATGAAATCTGCTTTTTAAATGCTCCTGAAACTCAATGTACCCAGCAACTGACTGTGGTTAAGGGGCAGTGTATTTTTAGTCCTGGAGTGTGGGCACGGCTTCAGCCTCTTTCGCCCATGTCCTTTCCTTGAATTCAGTCTGTGCACTTAAAAGAATACTTTTGTCCAAAAGGAAGAAGTAAAATTGGCTGTTTGCAGGTGGCATGATATTACACATAGAAAACTCTAAAGACTCCACCAAAAAAAAAAAAACCACCCAAACATTAGAACTAATACGCACATTCAGTAAGGTTGCAGGATATAAAATCAATATCCAAAAATCGCTTGCATTTCTATGCACTAACCACAATCCATCAAAAAGAGAATTTAAGAAAATCTTATTTACAATAACATCAAAAAGGATAAAATAGGAACAAATTTAACCAAGGGGGTGAAAGATCACACTGAAAACTACAGAACATTGGTAAAAGGAACTGAAGGAGACACAAATACAGGGAAAGATATTCTGTGTTCATAAACTGGGACAGTAAACATTGTTAAAATGTCTATACCACCCAAACTCTCTACGGATGCAGGATTATTCCTATCAAAATTCCAATGGCAGTTTTCACAGAAATAAGAAAAATGAGCTTCAAATTCATATGGAACCACCAAAGGCCGGGAATAGCCAAAGCAATCCTGAGATGGAACAAGGCTTAACAAAGAGGCACTGTACTTCCTGATTTCAAACAAGGCTACAGTAATCAAAACAGTGTGGCATTGGTCTGAAAACAGACATACAGGCCAATGGAGCAGAGTAGGCAGCTCAGAAATAAACCCACACATATATCATCAATTGCTGTTCAACAAAGGAGCGAAGGTTTTACAAGGGGGAAAGGATAGTCTTTTCAATAAATGATAGGGGGAAAACTAAATATCCACATGCAAAAAAAGATCTTCCACCATACACAAAAATCAGCTCCATATGTATTAAAGGCATGAACATGAGACCTGAAAACATAAAACTCATTGAAGAAAACATAGGGTAAAAGCTCCTTAACATTGGTCTTGGCGATGATTTTGTTTTATTTGACACTGAAAGCAGAGGCAACATAAGCAAAAGTAAACAAGTGGGACCCATCAAATTAAAGAGCTTCTGGGGGGCGCCTGGGGGGCTCAGTCGGTTAAGCGTCCCACTTCGGCTCAAGTCCTGATCTCACGGTTCACGAGTTTGAGCCCCGCGAGGGGCTCTGTGCTGACAGCTCGGAGCCTGGAGCCTGCTTCGGATTCCGTGTCTCCCTCTCTCTCTGCCCCTCCCCTGCTCGTGCTCTGTCTCTCTTTCTCTCTCTCAAAAATAAATAAATCATTAAAAAAAATTAAAGAGCTTCTGCACAGCGATGGAACCATCAACACAATGAAAGGCGACCTACAGAATGGGAGAAGATATTTGCAAACTATATGTCTGGTAAGGGGTTACTATCCAAAATAGACAAAGAGCCCATACAACTTAATAGCGAAATAATAAGGATAATAATCCCAATTTAAAAAATGGGCAGAGGACTTAAATAGACATTTTTCCAAAGAAGACCTACAGGTGGCCAACAGGTACAGGAAAAAGTGCTCAACATCCCTCATCATCAAGGAAATGTAAATCGAAACCACAATGACAGATCACCTGACGCCTTGTCAGAATGGCTAAAACACAGGAAATAACAAGTGTTGGGGGGCACCCGGGTGGCTCCGTCAGTTAAATGTCCTACTTCAGCTCAGGTCATGACCTCACGGTTTGTGGGTTTGAACTTCATGTCGGGCTCTGTGCTGACAGCTCGGAGCCTGGAGCCTGCTTCAGATTCTGTGTCTCCCTCTCTCTCTGCCCCTCCCCCACTCATATTCTGTTTCTCTCTCTCTCTCTCTCTCTCTCAAAAAGTAAATAAACATTTTTTTAATTAAAAAAAAGAAATAACAAGTGTTGGCAAGGATGTACAGAAAAAGGAATCTTTGTGCACTGTCGGTGGGAATGCAAATCAATGCAATCACTGTGGAAAACAGTATGGAGGTTCCTCAAAAAACTAAAAATAGAATGACATATGAGCCAGTAACTACACTACTGGGTATGTACCCAAAGAATATGAAAACACTAATTTGAAAAAATATAGAAATATAGCCCCCCCCCCGTGTTTATTGCAGCATTATTTACAACAGCCAAATTATGGAAACAGCCCATGTGTCCATTGATAGATGAATGGACAAAGAAGATGTGGGATGTGTATACAGTGGAATATTACTGAGCCATAAAAAAGGATGAAACCTTGCCATTTGCAACCACATGGATGGATCTAGAAAGTGTAAGGCTAAGTGAAATAAGTCAGAGAGAGACAAATGCCATGTGATTTTACTCATGTGGAATTTGAGAAACAAAACAAAGAGAGACACGCAAGAAATTAGACTCTTAACTATAGAGAACCAGAGGGGAGGGGGGTGGGAGGAGGGGTGAAATAGATGAAGGGGACTAACACTTACTAACACTTAACCGTGTTGAGCACTGAATAACGTATAGAATTGGTGAATCACTATATTATACACCTAAAGCTAATATAACACTGTACGTTAATTATACTGGAATTTAAAAAATTAAGATAAAAATTTTTTCAAAAGGAAAGGAATGCTAATAAAACTTAGGAGCCCTGAAAAAAAAAAAAAAAAGAAAGACGAGATAATAAACGCTGGCGAGGACGTGGAGGAAAGGGAACCCTCGCACACTCTTGGTAGGGCTGGAAATTAGAGCAGCCCCTGTGGAAAATAGTATGGAGGTTCCTCAAAATATTAAAAATAGAACTACCATGTGATCTAGCAATATCACTTCTGGATATATCTCCAAAGGGGAAAAAAATCATTGTCTCAAAAGGATATCTGCACACCCATGTCCACAGCGGCATTATTCACAATGGCCAAGGTGCAGAAACAATATGCACATATGCACTATATGTCCTTTGACGGATGAATGAATAAAGACAATGTGATGTATTGCCATGGGATATTATTCAGTCCTCAAAGAATCCTGCCATTTGCGGCATGGGTGAGCCTGGAGGGTATCATGCCAAGCGAAATAAACCAGGTAGAGACAAATAATGCCTGAGATCACTTATATGTAGAATCTTTAAAACCAAATAAACAAATAAACTGGGTCTCAGAAACAGAGTTGAATGGTGATTCCCATGGGGGAAATGGCGAGAGGTTGGTAAAAGGGTACCTTTCAGTGATTCGATGAATAAGATATGAGGATCTCAGGACACCCGGGTGGCTCAGTCAGTTAAGCAACCGACTCTTGATTTCAGCTCAGGTCACGATCTCACGATCATTAGATCGAGTCCTGCGTCAGGCTCTGTGCTGAGTGCGGAGCCTGCTTGGGATTTTTTCGCTCTCTCTCTGCCCCTCCTCTGCTCGTTTCCTCTCTCTCTGTCTCTCTGTCTCTCTCAAAATAAACACTTTAAAAAAAAAAAGATATGAGAATCTCATGTATAACGTAGTGAGTATAGCTGATAATACTGTATTGTATAGTTGAAACTTGCCAAGGGACGCCTGGGTGGCTCAGTCTGACAAGCGTCCACCTCTTGATTTCAGCTCAGGTCACAATCTTGCGGTTCGTGAGTTCAAGCCCTGTGTTGGGCTCTGCGCTGACAGCATGGAGCCTGCTTGGGATTCTCTCTCCTCTCTCTGCCCTTCCCCTGCTTGTACTCTCTCTTTCTCTCTCTGTGTCTCAAAACAAATAAGCTTGAAATTGGCTGCAAGAGTAGAACTTATGTATTCTCACTAAAAGAAGTGAATGTCTGAGGTGCTGGGCGTGTTCATTAACTCAACGGTGGGACTTCCTTCACGATCAACACATCGCCATCCTCCTAGCGACTTTTTTTTTTTCTCTATAATATGGGAAGGCTTACAGTTTCAATATGTAACATTTGTAGCACTTAAAAATATATTTAAGACCCTGCGGTGTTGTTACAATTTTAGTCATTAGCTATTAAAATGTATTCGCCTATTAGAATTTGTTCATAGAATCCATTATTCATTGTAAACATCTGGGGAAGGAAGGTACACAGACCTTCTCCGGCCCCGGTGCCCAAGCTAGTGCTTCTGCTGGGGAATTCAACTCAGGACACGGCTGTGTGTCTGGAGGACGTTCCCCTTAGTTTTCTCTCCCCTTCATGCCTAGTTGCGGCTTTTGGAATCGTTGCAGTTGGACGGAAAACCGAGGAAGTTATGTCAGATGAATCATTTCACTGTGCGTCGCTGTACAGAATCACTTCCCCTGGATAATTAATAAAAGATTGACAGGAAGAATGTTCCTGGAATAATGAGCAGGCAGTTTCAGAACTGGAGCTTGTATTTTCCTCATTTTGCTCGAGCTACGGTGAACGCCCGGTTTTTGCCACTTGAGGATTTTTGACAGAGGTGAAAACGGCCTTCTGAGAGCGACTGCACGGCTGGTCTTCGGTAGGACGCAGCCTGGGGACTCCCGGAGTGGAGACCCCCCCCCCCACCCTCCCCGCCGCAAAGACACCACAGCAGGCTGCCACGACCGGGCAGAGCCCCTGCCAGACCCCCCAAGGCCGCCTCTCCGGGATCACCCGCTTTGCACACCGGTTTTGGCGTTTCGTGGCTCTGATCCACATCTTTATAATGAGAAGAGGTTTCCAGTTTGTAGGGAAGTAAGTCAGGCAGTGCAGATTCAGGTGGCATATAAGTTTTTTTTCCTGTTTTTACATAAGCTGGTGCAAAAAAAGTTTTCGCGGACTACACCAGGAATCCTAAATCCTGGTTGGTCAACACCGCGTAGGGCTCACGTTACATTGAATCGCCTTAAACCCTGTAAACTAATGTGGGGGACCATAGAACTGATTTGCTTTTTGGGTCAAAACGCTGACCTGACTATAGCCCCTCTTTTCCCTTACTGTGGTTTTCATATTTTTGCTTTTTAAACAAAGTTTGTTCCTTTCTGCGATTACCCTCTCCTGTCTCTTTTACTTGTACGTGCTGAGACACGTTGCGACTTCATGAGTAATCTTGATAACATCACTCAGATTAAAAAAGAACTCTGGCGCTGATCTGAACTGTGACCTCTTGCAAGTCGCTGCAAGGCTTTGAACTTCGGTTTCCCAGACTGGAAGAGGAGGCGATTGGACTAGAATGTTTCTGGTTCCTTCCAGTGGAAAAAGGCTGTGGTCCTGACGTGCGCCTGGGTTGGCTTGGGGCAGAGCTTTACGGCTTCATTGTGAGATAGCTGAGGGTTCCTTGGGGATCCCTCTGGGGACTCTGCCCTCCCTTCTCTCCCTCTCCCCTCCACCTGTCCCTAGGTGCTCACCTCCCAGCCTTTCAGGACTCTGCTGCCCCAGGCCAAGAGCTCAGACCGCTCTCGGCTGCCACTGGGCCATGCAGGACTTGACCCTTATCTCTCTCTGCTCCTCCCTCCACCCCTAACAGAGCTGGTGTTCTATGCCTTCCATGGTGGAAACTCATGCAGGGGTCTTCAAACTGGATCCCCTAGGAGTGCCCGAGGCTCAGAAGACGTAAATAGGTTTCTCCGCCCAGAAGCACACAATTGCTTTGAAAATGTGTGTGTTCTCTTAAAAGTTCGTGGAACGCATGCATTCCAGTTCGAAATGCATCTGTTTGTTTCATTAGAAGAATACTGCTTTAAATAACAGAGGAACGCTAATCCACAGGTAAGACAGAAGCTCCAGGAGAATATTTGAGAAATGTGGAACAGGTTCGCTGAACCACTGGCACAGCTGGAGGAAGAGCTGTTTGCGTTATCTTGGGGTCCTTGGAGCCCTGCCTCCTTTCTTACATGCGGCATTTTACACGCATGCAGCAATTTTTGCGTACGTTAGTGAATTATTTCCCCGGATATGGTTGTGTGTGTGTGTGTGTGTGTGTGTGTGTGTGTGTGTTTTACTTCCAGCCCACATGGTAGGGAGGGGGACGCGATGAGGGGACGCTCTGGGGGGCAGGGCATGCCAGGCAAGGGGGTCACCGTCTTTGCCCAGCTGTCTGGACTGCTCCGGGTGACTTGGACCCGTGTCGCTCTGGGCAGGTTGCTTTCCTAACCTGGGATGACGGGTCACCCTGTTCAGCCTCTCCCACAGGCCACCGACGTCTTCAACGTTGTTGGAAGAGCTGCTGTTTCGACGGTCAGTAGAACTGTAACTTAATTCTCACCCTTTACGTGGCCAATTGCATGTACAGCTGATGGTCCTGTAACGTCTCCCGACAGGGTGTTGGCCACTCCTGCTCAGATCCTTGGGGGGCTGGGGTCCCGGAAAGGTACCGCTCATCTACACTCTCAGGGGACTGCCTATACCTCCAGGGCCGGAGTGGAGGGGATGGTTCAGGTCAAAGGGAAGTGTGCCTTAGCCAAACCCCGTCAACCCCTTGGCTGCTCATTGACGACAGGGTGCTAATAAGGGACCTACCTCACCGGGGGGTGTGGGCGCACTTGAACTGATTTTATGTAGCAGGACACAAGTGCTAAGTATTATTATAGTTATAGGAAGAGAACCACCATTAGCATTTTTAAGCCCTAAGGATACTTGAAAATCAGAACCTCACGGAGGTGCGGATAATGGCTGCCTGAGAGCTGGAAACTGCTTATACACAATCACCAAGCTGCCAGCGTTTAACTCATCACGGTGCAGGGTAATTTGGGTTACATCAGCCCGAAAGGGAGCTGGGGAACCTGGAAGGGGTGGTAATTAAAAAAAAAAAACACATCCTTTTCTATGTGTTCATTTAATCAACCACTATCGGCAGAGTGTCTGGATTTGATGCTGGCAGGGGGTTGAGGGGCCCCGCAGCACAGCCAGCCTCCAGGAAGGGAGGGACGATCCTGAGGGGGGGGGGGGTGATTCCAGAGCTGACGGAAAGCGGCAGGATCCTGGGGCAGATGGACAAGTGCTGGGGCTCCGGGGGCCCCAGCACAGGGCCTGGCACCCTGCAGACCGCCCCCCCCCAAACTGTTCGTGGAGTGAAATAAGCAAATAAAAAGGAACAACGGTCAGAAAGTCCAGGTGGGGGGGGGGGGAGGTATTCGGGCAAGTTCGAGGCAGCAAACCCCAGGACAAACCATTGAGTGACAGGGTGTGCTCGACCTCAGAGGGATGGCACAATGGTGGCAGAGGTCCCAGGTACGGACCTGGGTTGTTCACAAGAAGCCACGGGCACAAAAGGTCAGAGAGAACAGGAGCAGGGCCGGGCCCTGGGAAATGAGCTGAGCTGACAGCTGAATCCCCCAGACACCAGCGAAAGGGACTTGAGGCTTCATGTCTGAGTCCCAGCACACCACACCCCATGCCCCGTCGTCTCTGTTCAGGTGGGCCTCCTCCCAGGTTCCCCGGCAGGAGATTTTTGACCCATTCTTCCATTGCCAGCTTGCCGGGTGCTTTATAAATATTTTTTTCAGTTTATCCTCACAGCAGTGAGTTGGTGGTCAGCGTTGGCCCAGGTTTTCCAGTGACGAACCTTGGCTCAGAGAGGTTAAGCAGCTTGCCCGAGGTCACACAGCAAGTAACCAGGAGAGCTCGGGGTTGGCACCAGGAACGTCTGACTGCAAAGCCCAGACTTGTTCTCTATCAAGTCCTTTCATGGACTCACGGAGCCTCCAAGCCGGGAGCGGTCCGGAAGGTCATTTCGGTGAGCCCTCTCAGTAATGCAGCAATATTTTCTCCCCATTCTCCATAAATTGCTTATGCTCTTGCTCAGAGAAATGGCAAACAAGGACAAAAGGAAGGAGGAAGCAGGTGAAGGGGGAAGAAGGAAGAAAGGGAGGGAGAAAACAAAAGTCCGGCTTCAATGAGCATATTTAGGATTTCATTGACAAAAAACAACCTAGCAAGAAGCCACTTTACTTTCGGCATACCTGAACAGTTTGGATTTCGTGTTTAGTGTTGTCTTATATCAAGTTACATTTGGAGATGGGCCCTGTCACCTTCTGGGGCTCGAAAGTCCCAAAAGGGCCCAATCTGCTCAGCTCAGTCCTGGCCTCTGAGAAGGGCCCTCTCCCTCCAGGCAAGGCTTTGTCTCCTCTTGACAAACGTCCTAATTCGCTGCCCTCATAATGGAGCTTTTCTATCACATCTCCCAGTTTGACCCCGTGTCTGTAGCAGCCCAGAGGGCCCCCGTCCCGCCTGCCCCGGCTTCCGGAGTGAGACAAACCCAGGGTGAAGGTAGGAGACAGGCCGGAGATGCTCCCCCAGCCGGTGGAGATAAGAGAGAGTAGCTTTCCCGGATCTGGGACCTCGGGGAGACAAACTCTGAGAGCCTAGAGTTGAAGTGGGGTGCAGAAAGGCGAATCGGTCAAGGCACAAGGGCTTTAGTTCTGTCTAGCATGGAGCTTCTAGAATTCCAGGTGAAGAGCAGACAAGGCTGTGACCCGGCCAGGGTGGCTGCCACGACCTCCTGTTGCCCGAAAATGTGCCCAAGGGCACCGGGATCCTGAGAGCCCAATAAGGCAGGCTTCCTGCCCTCAGGTTGCCTAGAATCTAGGCCAGGAACCAACTAGAAGCGACATGAAAATAACCATAAGGGGGGCGCCTGGGTGGCGCAGTCGGTTAAGCGTCCGACTTCAGCCAGGTCACGATCTCGCGGTCTGGGAGTTCGAGCCCCGCGTCGGGCTCTGGGCTGATGGCTCAGAGCCTGGAGCCTGTTTCTGATTCTGTGTCTCCCTCTCTCTCTGCCCCTCCCCCGTTCGTGCTCTGTCTCTCTCTGTCCCAAAAATAAATAAACGTTGAAAAAAAAATTAAAAAAAAAAAAAGAAAAGAACCATAAGGGCAAGAGGGATTTAAAAAGGAAGGGACATGGGTGGATGCGGGTAGCTGGAGGACCTTCTGGCGGGAGGAGAGTCTCGAGTGAGGACATGAGGCCTGGGATGGTCTGGGCAGAGGGTGGGAAGATAGGAAGAAGGACATGGGGAGGGCTAGAGGGGAGTTGAGGGTGTAAGAGCCAGAAGAACGGACAGAAAGTCCTCGCCAGGATGTGACAGATTCAGACAAAAACACAGCGCTACCTTACGTTTATCACGGATCTCAGAGTAATTCTATATATTGTGTCCTGTGACTTCATCTCGGCCTGTCAACCTTTCTTGACGAGTTTAGGAAGATATGACTCCGATCTCTGAGCACAGCCCATTGGGGTGAGGGTTGGGGGCCGAAGTTGGACTTTTGGATTCGGAAACCCAGCGTGGTTCACAGGTATTTCTCTCTGGTGGCTGAAGCCATAAGAAGCCGCATGTGGAAGACTGGAAAAGTAGAGGCAGGAGGGCTGAAGGGAGGGAGAGAGACAGAGAGAGGGAAGGGGGAAGAAGCAGGTGTGCATACATCCAGGGGAAGCAGTCCTATGGTTCCCTTGCATAAGCCACTTAGGTCTACAGAAAGAGCGAGGCTCGGTGAGAAATTTGCCCCAAACCATCAGCGAGGAGGTAATTCAACCTGGGTCTCCAATTCAGATCGGATCTCAAAGCGTCTTCAAACGCTCCCCGCCACAGCGCCCTGTGTTAGGTGGCCAGGGTCGCTGTGACAATGGGCCACAAACTCGGTGGCTTTGGCAATCGAGCTCATGGCCTTGTGATTCTGGAAGCCAGAAGTCTGAAATCAGGATGTCACCAGGGCCTTGCTCTCTCTGCAGCCTGTAGAGAATTCTTCCTGGCCTCGTCTGGCTTCCAGACTGGGCGCCTGGCTTCCTGGGACTGACCCAGGGCTGCCCAGCCCGTCCAGCGGGAGCTGCTGCTCTGAGCCGGCTCTCGCCTCTTTCCTGTTGTAGGTGGACAGGTAAAGCGATCTTGTAGGCACAGGGGAAAAGGCACAGAAAAGAATGGAAATTTGGGAGGGGTGAGCAAAACGCGGACATTTAAATCTTTGATGATGAAGTGAAAAGGTCAGCGGGGGCCAGGGATAAGGGGAAAAGGGGAGCCAACAACGAAATCACAGCAAACCCGTCTGGCTGGCTGTTCGCTTATTCCGTATGAAGAGCCTCACGTGTGCACGGTGCTCGAGGACACGTCTGCCATGCAGCAAGCTTTCAGTGGGTGGCTCGTGCATTTGTGCTTTTGTGCATTCAGATTCCCGTTTCACAGCTTTCCCTCCTATTCTCTGTTACGCGCCTTTGGGTAATTCTGAAAGATGACTGTGCTTTACAGTCGTGTAAGAACCAAGATGTTGGCCTTCTCCTTAGGTTTTGGAGATGGGTGGTGAATTTTTAAAACTAACATCTTTTGGGAAGAACCCGGATTAGCCAAGCGAGAGAAGAAAAAGGTAATGAATTATACTAAATATGACAATTCAGTTCATCCCCGGAAACCCTAGCCAGCGGCCATCTCAAAATATTCTTCATATACTACTCTGCACTAATAAAGATCTTGCTACTATATATATATATATATATATATATATAATGTAATACCATAGGCCTTAAGGATATGTGTATGGGTATATGTGTGTATGTGTGCTCACACACACACATAGGCCCTAAGTATATATATATTTATGTGTGTATATATATATATATGACATGTGCACATATATGTGTGTGTCTATGTGTATACATGTGTGTGTATATATGTATAAGCCCTAAGTGTATATATATGTATAAACGTGTATTTATGTGTATATATATGGTATGTGTGTGTGTAATATATATGTGTATACATATATATGCCCTAAGTATATATATGTATTTATGTGTATATATATATATGGTATGTGCATGTACATATGTATATATGTGTGTGTGCATGTATGTATATATGTATGTGTACATATATATGTATAGGCCTTAAATATGTATATATTTACTTGCATCTATATATGTATATATGTATATATTTATGTGTGTCTATATATTTATACATGTGTGTCTATATATGTATATATGTGTATATATTTATGTGTCTATATGTGTCTATATTTATGTGTATCTATATATGTATACATGTGTGTATATGTATATATGTGTATATATTTATGTGTCTATATTTATGTGGGTCTATATATGTCTATATATGTCTATATGTGTCTATATGTGTGTTTATATGTATATATTTATGTGTGTCTATATATGTGTCTATATTTATGCGTGTCTATATATGTATATACATGTGTCTACATATGTATATATGTGTATATATTTATGTGTCTATATGTGTCTATATTTATGTGGGTCTATATATGTCTATATATGTCTACATGTGTCTATATGTGTATTTATATGTATATATTTATGTGTGTCTATATATGTATATATATGTGTCTACATATGTATATGTGTGTCTATATTTATATGTCTATATGTGTCTATATTTATGTGGGTCTATATATGTCTATATGTGTCTATATGTGTATTTATATGTATATATTTATGCGTGTCTATATATGTGTATATATGTGTCTATATTTATGTGTGTCTACACATATGCTACATCACTAGCATGTCACACTTTTAGCCATTTGATTAACCATTTAGTAATTTAGCTTATTTTCTCTCCATACTCTGAGGACAATGAAGTATCCTCTCGAGTAAATGAGCACGTTCGGACTCCCTTCCTTAGCATTCGCGCCTCTCATTTGCCCTTCCCAGCGACCTCTCAGGATTGGCAGGGCATCAGCAGGCCCAGCAGCGCTTTGATTCCTGGATCTCCCCTTTCTTCTCTCTCCTGTGACCTTGGTCGTAGGATCGCTTCAGGACCCAGCAAGCCCACCTCCTCTTGTCTTTGAACTCCCCTCGTCTTGCCACAGCATCCAAAAGAGGCCCCCTCTGAACTCCTGATGGTGCCTCTTGTTTGGCACTTTCTTCTCTTCCGACCAGATAGATACCGAGCGAGCGTCTGATACGGACCACCGCCGAGCTTTTGTGCCTCGCCGAATCCCCTACCACGAGGTTTATTCATAGATGTTGGCGGTAGATTCCAGTCCCAAAGACGCAAAGGGAGCAGTCAGCGCTTACCTTCTTTCACTGAACCAAGGTGCGCCATAATTTTGAAAACCCGTCTCTCCGCTCACAGACGTACGAACCCTCGAGCCCTCTCTCACGTAACCGAAAGAATTGAAAGAGTATTCTAAAAACCCTGAACGGGGACAAACATGAAAAGAAGCTGAGCTTTTCAGCACTTCCCATTAAGCGAGCTGCACCTTGGATGCACGAACCAGTAAATTATCGCACAAAGTGTTTTTCTACTCGCTTAGTCCTAGGACTGAATATTTACTTAGACTTCCACCATTAAAGGAAAGGAGCAACTAAGAAAACCACAGCCCCATTACTTTCTAAGGGATGTACCTCCTTACAGCACACCTATGTAGTTGGGTGTCTTTCTCTCTTTTGAAATATGAAACAATGTATGTGGAGAGGAGGCAGCTATTAATTAATCAAGGACTGATCAGCCAGTCTGGGTTTGACCCAGAGGCTTGTTTTTCTCCTTTATTCCTTTCTCCCGCCCTCGTGGATATTCCAGCCCCCCACGGACAGCCTGCATGGGAAGGGAGGCCATCACTTGTTTAGGTAGCAGTTTGGGCTTGAATTCTTGCAAGATCTTTGCATGGAATTCGGACCTGGTTTCTTCATGATTTCCTTGGTCTCCTTAATTAAACTGGGTCATTTCAGGCTGGTTCTTTAAAGGATCTTGAGGATTTATTTATTTTTAAGTTATTTATTTATTTACTTTGAGAGAAAGAGAGCACGCGAGCAGGTGGGGACAGAGAGAGAGAATCCCAAGCAGCTCTGCACTGTCAGCACAGAGCCTGATGTGGGGCTTGAACCCGTGAGCCGCGAGATCATGACCTGAGCCGAAATCAAGAGTCGGACGCCTGACCAACTGAGCCACTCAGGCACCCCCGGCCCGAGGATCTTGAGGATTTATTTTATTTATTTATTTAAAAAAAATTTTTTTTTAACATTGTATTTATTTTTTTTTTTAATTTTTTTTTCAACGTTTATTTATTTTTGGAACAGAGAGAGACAGAGCATGAACAGGGGAGGGGCAGAGAGAGAGGGAGACACAGAATCGGAAACAGGCTCCAGGCTCTGAGCCATCAGCCCAGAGCCTGACGCGGGGCTCGAACTCACGGGCCGCGAGATCGTGACCTGGCTGAAGTCGGACGCTTAACCGACTGCGCCACCCAGGCGCCCCAACATTGTATTTATTTTTGAGACAGGGAAAGACAGAGCATGAACAGGGGAGGGTCAGAGAGAGGGAGACACAGAGTCTGAAACAGGCTCCAGGCTCTGAGCTGTCAGCACAGAGCCCGACATGGGGCTCGAACCCACGGACCGTGAGATCATGACCTGAGCCGAAGTCGGCCGCTTAACCGACTGAGCCACCCAGGCGCCCCTGAGGATTTAAAAGAAAACAAAACAAAACATTCTCCACTTGGCCATGCCCTTTGAAGGGCGCCTTCTTGTCCTTCCTCTGCTACTCTGGGACGGGAGTCGGGGAGATGGGATCCATGCCGTGCAGAGACGAACAACCTTTGGGGGATGCGCGAAGGGGCTAGCCCAGTGGCCTGCCTTACAAGGGTGCTTCCAGGAGCTACTAGTTGGTGAGTATAAAGTACCGTAGAAACCGAAATTGTTTCTGAAAATGCCCAACAAGAAGACATTTCTCAAACCGGGACTCAGATATTTTACAGGAAATCCAACTCAAGCGGAGCCTCACACAGCCATTATCACTTAATTACCAACATAAATCTCACTAGCAACTTCCATAACTTCATTTGCAAATGAATATGCACACCTCCTAAATCACTCCCTCCTTTTCCCCCTCTCCCTGAAAGCCATTCCCCTGGAGCTCCCAGAAAAGTCTGCCGGGGGCCGTGATTTGCAGAGGCTCCCGGGTGCCCCGCGTCAGGCCAGGCCTGCGTGCGCCTGGACCGGCCATGCGGGCCCCGGGGGGGCCCCGCTTCCCGCTCACCCCCATAAATCCCTGCGGGCACCGGTGGGTGCAGACACGTGGCAGAAGCCTGGCTCCACGTGCTCAAAAGGTTCACAGACCACAGTGAACTTTTTAGTGATCCGAGGCCAAGTTTCCGCTGTGTAATGAAAACCGAAACCTGGTTTTGGGTTTCCTCACCAAATTCACGCAGACCGAGTCATGGCAAGAGACGTGTGAGGCAGGACGAGCCCCACTGAGGCACGAGCGAGACACACAGCGTGAAGTTCTATTTCTGGCCGTTCTGCCAACTTGTGTGGCCTGAAACCGCCCGTCCACTCTCACTCCACTTGGCCAACTCGCCCTCGTATGGAGACGGCGCTTTTGACCACGACTTACCTTTCTGGGAGGTGGGGGGGGGGGTACAGGGCAGAGTACTTTGAGCATTCCTCTGAGTCCTATAACACAGTACACACAACTTCAGGATACTACGGCCATCCCGCCCCAACCCACATTTGCATGTTGCCCTCTGTCTGCGTTCTGAAGCGTTGCTCCGATTTCTTCTAGGCTTCGCCAGGCACATTTATGACTTCTTTGCCTTTCAACTCCTGGAGAGCACCAGAAGAATGCCTCCATTATTCCGAGGGTTCACCTAAACGGTCTCCCAGCTCATTCCCGACTTGGAGGTCCTGCGAGTCCAGGAAGTGCCGTGGCGGAAGGAAAAGGAACCCAGGCTTTGAAGTCAGGCATACCCGGTTGCGAGTGCCGGCTCTCGAATCTACTAAGCAGTGTGACTTTGGGCAAACTGTTGAACCTCTCGGAGCTTCATAGCCTCATCTGAAAAACTGGTCCGATGCCAACTATCAAATTGTTGCCGTAAAGGTCAAGAAAGTACTTAACGGGACGTGGGAGAGAGTGCCTAGCTTAGTGTAGTTGCCGATGTCAGCATCAGATCCTGCTTTTCGTTATTCACGTGAGGCTCCGATGGGTCAAAAACAGAGGCCGTCGTACATTTGAATATTGCTTCTTCCTTCTCATCCAGCCCCCCCCCTTCAGAAAGAGAAAAAAAAAAAAAGGAAATAAGCAGTAACCCTCAGAGGCCCTTCTGAAAGCATCACCCATCCATTGAAATGTACTTTCCATTCAGAAACGAGGTTATTAATTATTCATTCCTACTGGAACTGAAAATAAGAACAGAGCTCACTGCTGACGACCCAGAGCTTGACGAGAACAGTGTTCCAACTGCTTGATGTCAGTCATTTCCTGTGATCTACGTAATAGATCCCAAATCCGAGATTTGTAGTGTTGAGCATCAACCAAACTTGAGACTGAATGACTGTCAATAATATTTAGTAAATGCCCTGGAAAGACTGTTCCCTTCACTTTCATTTCCACTCCAAGCAGTGCATTTCTCGGGGATTATTTCACTGCATGGGTGGCCCAAGTCCCTTGGCTTTCAGCCTTATGGCTCATTCCACCGCTCTGGGCAAGCAATAACCACCCAAAAATGCAAGCTTTCCTTTCATGCCCTGGTGGCATGAGTAACATCATTAACTCTTCCCGGCTGAGGTTTGGGATTACGTAAAAACCTTACACCCCACTGTGTTAACAGTCAGAATACCAGAGTAACAAAGCGTTTGCAGTCTGTTTTCACGCCAGGAATGCGGTTGCCCTAATAAACAATCCCTGAGATATTTTTCCCCCCAGCAATTACGTTTCATCAGGATTGCGGATTTCAAAATGGAAGCTAAGTATTCCCCACTTCTTGTTCCGGGGAGAACATGCATGAGGACCCTGGGCTCTGAGACTCTTCAGACAAGGGGAAATACTGCTGGCCTGTCCCCAGGAGCAAAAGGAGAGGAAAAAGCACAGCTGTGCAGTATGGTGTTTCACATGTTTCTCTACAGATGAGCTTCGGAAAGAGTGAAAACCTTGCAGGACGCTGGGCAAGAGGAGACATAGTAACACATTTCCTACGGGCCCTGGGCCAGCGCTGGGACAAACCAGAAGACCGGGCACGTGCACCGTGGGTTCCGCGCGCCATCTGGTGGCCTGAGGCTGACATTGTGTGCACCGGCTGTCACCCCACTGATGCGAGATGCACACCGAGGAGTGACTTAGAGGGGCTCTGAAGTTCTGCTGGGAGGTGATCGCCAGGGCCCCAAAGGAAGACGCCGGGGGCCAGGTGTTCCGAACCCCATTCCTTATTCTGCAACAGGATACTGAGACCTCGGGTTCTCCATGAAAACAGATAACGATCCTTCCCTGAGGACCAGCCTTCCTCGGACACATAACGATGAGCGATTATCGCTGAGCAGTCTGGCCCCTCATGTTCTCCTGTCTACCTCGCTGGCCCAGGTCTGGGCACAGGAGTCCCCCTCTTGCCCCTGCCTGGAACACACTCATGTTCTCGACTCCAGCCTTCTGAATCCTGCCCTCCCCAAGGCTCGGCCTGCAGGCATCTTTACATTCTCAGAATACCTGTCTCATTCTTTGCCCACCCTAGTGTTTCCAAAGCACGTTCCAAGAATACCGGGTTTGTTATTTAAGAATTGTAACTTTGGGGCACCTGGCTGGCTCAGTCAGAAGAGTATGTGACCCTCGATCTTGGGGTAGTGAGTTCGAGCCCCCCGTTGGATGTAGAGATTACTAAGAATAAATAAATAAACTTAAACAAGAAAGAATTGTACCTTAAAAAAAAAAACAAGCATTCCAATTTGGGAAGCTCTAGGCTATCCCAAGCTAAAACAGGTGTCATGGTGGGACATCTCAAAAGCTTTGACACTCTGAGGTCATAGCAGATTTTTAAGAAGGAACTACGGTTTGCTACCGTTGCTAAACTGATTTGGCATCACAACCCTTTCCCCACCTCCGCCTCTGCAGCGTTTCTTGACATACTGCGTTTGACAAAATAACTTTAGGGAGAAGTTGGCCTAACCTACTCACTTGAGTAGATAACCATCTTTTCCCAAGTGAAAGACATCTGTCAGTCTGCTCCGGTTGCCATAACAAAAGTACCACCCGCTGGGGCGGCTTACACGGCAGAAATTTATGTTCTCACAGTGCTGGAGGCTGGAGGTCTGAGATCCAGGTGTGGGCAGAGTTGGCTTCTCCTGAGGCCTCTCTCCTTAGCGTGTAGATGGCCGTCTTCTCTGTGTGTCTTGACATGGCCTTCCTTCTGTGTCCTAATCTCCTCTTCTTATAGGGACACCAGTCCTATTGAGAGAGGGTCTACCTTCGTAAGCTCATTTTAACCTAATTGCTTTCTTTAAAGATCCTATCTCCAAATGCAGTCACATTCGGAGGTATTGGGGTTAGGTCTCCGTCATATGAATTTTGAGGGGGGACACAATTCAACTCAGGATAGCCTCTTATTATTTTTTTTTTAAGTGTTGGAGAAAATGTGTGCCTCAGTGCAGAATTATTCATTCTTTAGAGCAGAGCCAGAAAAGTATTGCTAGGGGCCAGATAGGGACTGCCCCGTGTGTCTGTACATAAAGTTTGATTGGCAGAAAGCTATGCCCATTCCTTCAGGGATGTCTATGGTTACTTTCACGTTCAAATACTGCGTGGCTTGCAAGCACCTAAAACATTTATTATCTGGCCCTTTATAGAAAACACTTGCCAAATTCCTGGTCTAGAGCACACCCCTCAAGGTTATCTAATTCTGATTCCAGAGGGGCTCTGCCGCTTTCAGTGCCTTTGAGCTATTTTACAACTCAGCAAGTTGTAGATAATAGATAGCCCGGCAAAATAATCCTTGCTCATGGACACAGACAAGCCAGTTCTGCCTCCGTGTGTTCATTCCTTTCAACATTCCTCACCTGTACATGTGATGGCTCTTTGGATCCTCTTTTGAACTGATGGTGACGTCTTCCAGGGCCCCCATTAACCAGGAGTTAAATAAAAATCTTTAACACGGGGTCATTTTATATATGGACGAGAGTCAAAATTTTACCTTTCTGAAAATTTCCCTTTGACATGCCAATGCTGTTATTCTTGGGTGTGATAATAGTGCTGGGATTATGAAGGCAGATGTTTTTGTTCTTAGAGGATGCGTGTTGAAGCGTCTAAGGAGGAGCGTCATGATGTCTACAATTTCCTTTCAAACGGTTTGGCATGTGTGTATATACACGTGTGTGTGTGTGTGTGTGTGTGTGCACTTACGCATATATCATGTGTATATAGGGGAATAGAGAGAGAAAGAGGAAGCATAGATGATAAACCATTAACAACAAGTACATCTGGATGAAAGCCACGCGACGAACCTGAATGGTATTACCCATTCCACTTTTCCACAGATTTGACAATTTGCAAACGAAAAATTTGGAGGCATAAGGTTATGTCATATTCCAAGCTCAGCATGTAGCCAGCTCCGTGTCCTATATCTGTGGGTGTTGCTGCGATACTTCTGAGAGCAGCCAATTACGGACATTTGTTAGCTTTCTGAGTCTTCGCAGCTGGGGCCACGAAGAATAAGTAAATGAAACACTGGTGTCTCTCTTGTCATGTGGCTCCATTTCTTTAGAGACCTTAATGGTACTAAGTGACCGAGATGTTAAGGTAAAATGTTTCATTAACCAGATCTCTCATCTTCCCGAAGAATTCTTTTAAAATAAGTATTTTCAGGGGCGCCAGGCAGGGGCTCAGTCAGTTGAGTGTCCGACTTCGGCTCAGGTCATGATCTCTCGGTTCGTGAGTTCGAGCCCCGCGTCGGGCTCTGTGCTGACAGCTTCGGAGCCTGGAGCCTGCTTCAGATTCTGTGTCTCCCTCTCTCTCTGCCCTTCCCCTGCTGGTGCTCTGTCTCTGTCTCTCTCAAAAATAAATATTTAATAAAAATTAAAATAAATATTTTCAAATGAGCCCAGGATCTGAGAACCCACTTGGAGGATTTCATGTTCAAGCTTAGGGTGCTACTTTTGGGGATGGGCGTTGAGGTTTGTATCTCTCAATTATGTACAGATACTGTATTAACCAGCTCCCCACCCCCACCCCAGAATGATATCACGATGTTGACACAGTTAGGAACCTCATTAATTGTCATTTGTCTGCTGCTTGAGTTGGGACTAGAAAACTCGGGGCGTTCAGCGTCCGTAGAGGTATGAATGGCAAGGTAACAATGAGGGAAGAAAGTCGGCTAAATTCTCAAACATCGTGTCACTTAGCGTGAAGGTTTGGGATTGAAATTTTCTGCCTGAGGGAAGCAGAAAAAATGAGTTTTTACAGAATGCTGCCTGTTTCTAAATCTAAAAGGCAAACTAAAAATAGCTAACGGGACCGAGCTGCCCAGAGGCTCCTTGAGTTGCCCAGTGGGAGTTCCTGCTCGGGGAATCTGTCCTTCAAAGCCGATGCTCCAAAGAGCTCCCAGTCGGTGTGAGCTGTGGGGGTTTTCCTGGGCTGTCTTTCATCCGGTCACAGGGAAGCAGGGGTTGGGGTGGGCAGAGATGCTCCTTAATTGAAGGAGGCCCTGGAGGAGGAGACAGAGGCTGATGGTCCTGAGGGGAGAGGCACAATGTGGGCTCAGACACTGACCATCCTGAAATCAACCAAGAGCAAATGGCCTTTGGCCATGACTTACACTAACTCAAGAAAACTGCTTTTCTCTCCATCCCCATTGATGCCACGATATATATATATTTTTAATGTTCATTGATTTTTGAGAGAGAGAGAGAGAGCGAGCATGAGCGGGGAAGGGGCAGAGATCAAGGGAGACACAGAATCTGAAGCAGGCTCCAGGCTCTGAGCTGTCAGCACAGAGCCCGAAGTGGGGCTCAAACTCAAGAACCGTGAGATCGTGACCTGAGCTGAAGTTGGACACTTAATCGACTGAGTCACCCAGGCACCCCGATGTCACGATATTTAAGATGCTGATTTTTCTTATCTGGGTTGTCACCGTAGCCTCTCATCTGGGTTCTCTGTCTCCAGTGGTGCCCACTGCGGTGTACCTTCCTTATGGACTCCCAAATCATTTATCGGTAGCCCAGTTCAGTGAAGATTGCTCTGTTTTTAAAGTTTCCTGTCTCCATTGGGATGGCAGAGACTGGGCGATACTCATTTGTCTAAACCTCCCTAGAGTTCGGTGTAGTGTCATTCCTGGAAAGGAAGTCCAAGAAATAGATTTTGAGGGTATATACTCAAAAGAATATTTGAGGGTATATAGTCCCTCAAAAGCAGGGACTTAAAGAGATATTTGCATTTTTGTGTTCATGGCCTCATTATTCACAATAGCCAAGGGGTGGAAGCAATCTAAGTGTCCATTGACAGATGAGTGGATACATAAATGGTCTATCCACACAGTGGAATATTATTCAGCCTTAAAAAGGAAGAAAAAAATTTTTTTAAGTTTATTTATTCTGTGACAGAGAGAGAGAATCCTAAGCAGGGTCTTCACTGTCAGCACAGAGCCGGATATGGGGTTCAAACTCATGAACCATGAGATCATGACCTGAACCAAAACCAGGAGTCGCATGCTTAACTGACTGAGCCACCCAGGCGCCCCATAAAAGGAAATTCTGGCACAGGCTACCACCTGGATAAACTTTGAGGATCTTGTGCTGAGAGAAATAAGCCAGTCACAGAGGGACAAAAACTGTACGATTTCACTGACATGAGGTTCCGCGAGGAGTCAAATTCATAGAGACAGAAAGGAAAATGGTGGCCCACAGGGGCTGGGGAGGGGACAGGGAGTTATTGTTTCATGGGTACAGAGTTTCCGTTTTGCAAGATGGAAAGAGTTCTTGGCAGTAATTGTTGGATAACAACAGAATATTGCCAATGCCAGTGAAATACGCCCTAAAAAATGGTGTATTTCATGTTTGTGTCTTTTGCCACAATTAAAACAAAAACAGGACACAGTCTTTGAATGTTAAATGCTGAATCAGGGAGCTGGTGAGTGATTTCTGCCGCAACTGTGCAGTCCTCAACACAAGCACACTTTTGAAACCTGCAAATCGCTTCATCCAACATTCCCCCCTTCCCCCAAAACCCCCACGGTCGCTTCCCACCTAGAGCTGAGTCTGAAATTCTCAGCTCATCTCACACACACACGCGTCCTTCATTTTTTTTGTCTTTTCTTCTGCTCTCTCCTGTCTCAGGGTGTCCACATAGTTTCCCCCAGGGGGGAAGCGTCCACCAGGACTTATCTGCCTAATTCCCTTCATTCTTTCCCTATCGGTTAACACACACCCTTTATCGGGGAAGCCAGTCCTACCACGCAGACCAGTTGGGGCCTCTGGTTGTGGGCTCTCCGCACGCTCTTTGCCTGTCTTGCAGAGTATGTACTGAACCAGTTATTAATTATTCACAAAATCATTCAGACAAGAAGCATCAGGAGGACAGAGATGCTGACTGCCCCCAGCACGGTACCTGGCATGTTGCAGGCACTCGGACATTGGCCAGAGGAACAAGCCTGAAGTCACGTTGTCCCTTTGTGATGTGGACTCTTTCTGCCAGCCCCATCGTCAGGGCTATGACACATGCTAAGACCCCAGGCAAAGAAAATTCACTTCACGTGTAGCCATCGGTCATCCCCTAATGCAAACAAGGTCAAAGTGGCAGCCATAACGAGTTCTGCCATCATTCTTAACCAAGGGGAATCAATATTCGCAGAGAACTGTGGTCAGGCGCCCAACTCATGGTCCTGCTTATTCACACGGACGTTAATATTCTTCACGATGTCAGCTCTAGTTATAAAAGAAATCGCCCAAATACTAGCTTTGAGGCTAGGTTACCGATAGCTAGATTTTCAAATTGAATGCCAACAGGATGAAAAACTGTTTCTTTCACCTCCTGTACGGGCACCCCCAGCATCCCGCTCCTCTTTGCAAAAGGAATTGGATATTGGTGATGGGGTGGTACATCCGATGACAACTTACTTTTGTTTTTCTCTCGCTGTTTCTTTGTCCTTTTTAACACTTTTGCTTCCTCCTCTCCTTCCCCCCCCCCCCCACTCCACCTGCTCCCAAAGTCTTCTTGCTCTGGGATCAGGCCTCCTAAAGTCAGGACATTCAGTCTTTTTCTGTTCTCACCATCTGCTGCTGGACAAGGGGTGGAATGCTGTGTGTGTGTGTGTGTGTGTGTGTGTGTGTAGGGTAGGTGGTCTTCAATTTTTTACTTATTTTGATTTATTTAAAAAAATGTTTCATGTTTATTTTTGAGAGAGAGAGTGTGTGTGAGTAGGGTTGGGGCAGAAAGAGGGAGACATAGAATCCTAAGCAGGCTCCAGGCTCTGAACTGCACAGAGCCCAGCGCAGGGCTCGAACCCACGAAACCGTGAAATCATGACCTGAGCCAAAACCGAGTCTGATGCTTAACTGACTGAGCCACCCAGGCACTCCCACGCACTGGCTTTTAGAAACCATTTAGGTAGTATATGGTGGATGGATGCTAAACGAATTTATCTCAATTGGTTGGTTGATTGAGAGAAGTTAAACAGTTAAATAGCACCTGTTTCTTACAAACTCAGAAACACTGTAGTATTTATTAGCCAATGAGAGCAATGCTGAACTTAACAATTAAAACTGCCTATCGTTAGAAACGTAAGAGATTATCGACTTAAAAGCACGATAGTCTGTAAAATGAACTTCTAACATTCAGCAAAAAAAATTTTTTTTTTTTGTTTTTACTTAGCATTGCATTTAGTAAGCAATGTTTTCAGAAGTAGTTAAGCATTTGGGAGCTCTTGTGTATTAGCCAGGGTTCTCCAGAGAAACAGAAGCCATAGGATATATGTATGATATATATATGCATATATATATACAGAGAAAGAGATTTATTGTAAGTTCATTCACATGATTATGGAAGCCGGCAACTCCCAGTTTACAGTGTAGGTCAGGAGGCTGGAGACCCAAGAGAGCCGGTAGTGCAGATGTATTCTGAAGGCCATCTGCTGCCATGTTTCCTCGTGCTCGGGGAGGCCGGTTTTTCTTGTTCTGTTCAGGCCGTCAACTCATTGGATGAGGCCCACCACAATCTGCTTTACTTCAAAGTTCATCCACGTAATATTGATCTCAAGCAAAAGCACTCTCCAAATGGACACGTGAAATTAGCCATCATAAGTTGTTTGTGCACGCTGACAAAGAAACACCCAGGAGAGGACATATTTCCGTGAGGAAAAACACAGGGGCCACACTGCACGAGACCTAGAACCGAGCCTTGCAGAGGGGAGTGTCACCCATGGCACCCGCTTCGTGGGGCGGAGACCACGTCTGCCCTCACTACACAGGAAAAAGAATGAGCCACACGATACCTTTGTGTGAATTCTTGAAAACTGTCTCAAGAGCTCACCTTAAAAGCCTTGTCACACCCCCCAGCGAGGAATCAGCAATATCGACTTAATGCCCTCTGGCTCTGAGCTCAGACACAAAAATGTAAATCCGTACTTATTTATCAGGGGAAGGAAATTCCCAGTATTTCAGGAAAAGCTACTTGGGGAGCATCTATTATTGGCGAGAGTTTGATGGGCCTGGTATGTCCAAGTCTGGCCGGACGCAGCCGCGCGATGGCTTATCAGTGGGCTAGCAAAATAAAGACAGTTGGTAATGGATTTCACCTCCTTCTTTATTGCAAATGCCGCCATTAAAGGCTCCTCCAGAGCTCTCACCCTGGCCGTGGGCAAGAACTCCCTCGGCTTCAAATTCTCCCTGCAGTGACTCGCGGCCTTCCCTGGTATCACAATTCATCATTTAACAGTAATCCTTGGGTGACTGTGCACTGCCTTCCTCTCCCCGGGGCGGAAACAGCAGAGGGAGAGACACTGACAGTGACAGCAAAGCTCGAGAATTCGGATTTTGCTTCAGAAACAGGATGGTTTAGGGGCGCCTGGGTGGCGCAGTCGGTTAAGCGTCCGACTTCAGCCAGGTCACGATCTCGCGGCCCGTGAGTTCGAGCCCCGCGTCAGGCTCTGGGCTGATGGCTCGGAGCCTGGAGCCTGTTTCCGATTCTGTGTCTCCCTCTCTCTCTGCCCCTCCCCCGTTCATGCTCTGTCTCTCTCTGTCCCAAAAATAAAATAAAAATGTAAAAAAAAAAAAAAAAAAGAAAGAAAGAAACAGGATGGTTTGCTTCAGAAGCGGGATTAAGCCTGCTCTCTCTTGCTGCCAAACTCCTAGGGATCCGGGCCCAGGGATTAGAGCAGCCTCAGTGGGTCGTCCTGCCCTCACCAGAATGGAGAGGCACGGTGATGCAGAACCCCCGTCTGTCTGCAGAAAACCAGAAAAGGATAGGAAAGGACCTAGCGGTAGGAGCAAGGACAATTTTTTGTTTGTTTGTTTTAAAAGCTCTTAGATTGTGTTTGAGAGATGAACTGATCGAAAATTTCACAACCCCCACAGCATCGTTTCATTGCACTCTCAGGGGAGACAACACTGCGAACGGACGTGTCCCCCTGTGAGCATGGTCACACCTCCTTCCCTCCCCTTAGTTAGGCCAGTGACTCGCTGGGCTCTTCACGCCTTTCTTTCTAAGCATCTTCCGATGAGCAAGGCAGTCCCGGACAGAAGTGGGACAGTATCTGTCTCTAGTAGACTGATTGGCGGACTGTCGAAAGGATGGCTTGTTCCCAAATATTTCACTTTTCTTTTTCTCCCTTCCTCCCCCAATTTGCTGTGAATGTCTACCATGAGGGTGGAAAGTGCATGACAGAAGCCAACAGGTTTCACCCAGCTTGTGGAGCTCTCAAAAAAAAAAAAAAAAATATATATATATATATATATATATATGGATGCCTGTACCCCGTGCTCTGAGTTTCTGGTTTAATTGGTCCAGAGTGAGGCCAGGTGCTCTCTATGAGCAGAGCTGCTCCGGGGATGAAGGATCCCTGGTGATTCTGATCGGCACCCAGGTGAAAACCAACACGATTCTGGCTTCGGGCAACACAAGCGAAGATCTTACATACTAGAAAGGCAGAACTCGAAGGTACGTATTCATCGGAGGCCAATGACTGTCTCTCCCAAACTTCCCCTTGATCAGCTACTTGAGTACAAGTTGAGAAACAGAGACGGAAGGAATGGATGCCCAGCCAGGATCCATTGTGTTGCCTCCTTCTGTATTGGGCCACGAGTCGCAAGGCTTAGCCACGGTGAATGTGAGGTTCCAGGCAGGAATGATGGTGGCAACTGGTCAGAAAGAGGCCCCTCAGCCCAGAAAGAGGGAGATGTCAGAGCTAAGTGAGCCAATAATTCTAAATAATGTGAGGCTGGGCAGGAGTCCTGTATCCGGTAGGAATACTTGATGATAAGTATGAAATATTCAACAAGAGACGCTCCAGCAAACAAGGGGCTTATTTTTCTCATATAACATTAAGTCCCGAAATGGATATTTTCTAGCCCTGGCCGCGCAGCTCCAAGGAGGCCAGACTGTTCCCGCGGTTTCTTCCCTCTAATGCAGAGTTCTCTGACGGGCTTGTGATGGCTGCCGTTGGTCCGGGGAGGACACTGTGTTCAGAGAAGAAGCAGGAGAGGTGGGCTGGGGCAGTGTCGGTCCCATTCCTTCTATCAGAAAGCGAAAGCTTTCCCAGCCACATCCCTAGCAGAGTTCAGCTCAAGTCTCTTTGTCAAAGACGGGACACACAGCCAGCCCCTGTGCCCTAACTCTCAGGAAAGGAGAGTAGGGGACACGGTTGTCCCGCTGGCTGCCTAAGGGTGAGCCATTGCCCTGGGAAGAGGGGGAGGGTGTGTAACATACTGCCACCTGGAACAAAATCAGGGTTCTGTGAGCAATGGAGGAGGGAGGTAAGATACTGGGTTAACAACTAATGGTGTCTGCCCCAGTCACCCTTCACACGAACCTACGCCTCGTACCGATGCAGCAACTTTCTCCACGGAGATTCTCTCGGGGCATGGGAGACATCACAAGGCACAAGTCGCAGACGGAACCTCTCAGACAGCTCTCTCTCCTTCTTAGACCCTCAGAGGTAAACAGCCGAAGACTCCAGCTAAAATCTGGCTAGTAATTGCTATGCTTTCTTTCTCTACGTGACCTCCACTTTGCAACTGTGAACACAGAGGATGGAAAAGCACACTGCACTGACAACAGCACCGTCTCCTATCCCGGGAAGTGTCAGCTTCTAACCAGATCCGTCTTTTTTTTTTTTTTTTTTTAAGTTTATTTATTTTTGAGAAAGAGAAAGGGCGCTCGCGGGGGAGGGGCAGAGAGGGAGAAGGAGAGGGAGACCCAGAATCCGAAGCAGGCTCCAGGCTCTGAGCTGTCAGCACAGAGCCCGACGCACTCACCAGCCGTGAGATCATGATCTGAGCCGAAGTCGGATGCTTAACCCACCGAGCCACCCAGGTGCCCCTAACCAGATCCGTTTTGGTGACATATCTGTGCATTCATTCCAGAGCCTGTGTGCATGCAACCAAGATTCAGGCATTTAAAGAGGACTTTTTCAGTGGGTTTTGAGCCCTGGATACCTATCTCTGGATGGACGTTCATCATGCACTATTTTCTATGGATATCTATTAGCCACAGCATCATGAAAGATCCGGGTAAGTACCAGCAAGGTGCCTCAGCAGCAGCAAACAGGGAATTCACGCAAACAGTCCTATAAGACCCATCTGAGAAAACGTTTACCTGGATGGCTTTCCCTAACTTACCCTTCTTCTTCCCCATTCACTACTCTCCATTACCCTTGCTAAGAAGGAAGCAGTATTCATTTTAAGTTGGAAACATGAGAAGACCTGGGATTAAAAGTCAGAGGCACTGCCCAACAGTCATATTTATTTTATTTTATTTTTCTAATTTGAAGACAAGTATATCGAATTTTTAAAAAGTGTTTATTTAGTTTTCAAAGAGAGACAGAGCATGAACAGGGGAGGAGCAGACAGAGGGGGAGACACAGAATCTGAAGCAGGCTCCAGGCTCCGGGCTGTCAGCACAGAGCCTGATGTGGGGCTCGACCTCACAAACCATGAGATCATGACCCGAGCTGAAGTCGGACACCTAACTGAGCCACTCAGGTGCCCCGAAGACAAGTATATTAGATTTTGTTTATTTTTCCTTTACATTTTGCAGCCACTTTCTTTTTATTTATTTTTTAGTTTACATCCACGTTGGTTAGCATATACTACAATAATGATTTCAGTAGATTCCAGTGATTCATCCCCTACCTATAATGCCCAGTGCTCATCCCGACCAGTGTCCTCCTTAATGCCCCTTGCCCACTTAGCTCATCCCTCCCCCCCACAACCCCTCCGGTGACCCTCAGTTTGTTCTCTATATTTAAGAGTCTCTTATGTTTTGCCCCTCTCTCTGTTTTTATATTATTTTTGCTTCCCTTCCCTTATCAAACAATCACATTTCCAAGTGCACTATTTCAGCCTCGAAGGGAATCCAGGATACCCATCTTTAGAGGTCTCATGGGAAGATTTAGAATATACGGTGCAGGCAACGAATGCCCCAAAATTTGAATTATTTGCATGTTGCAACTTGCGTGGCGAGAGCCCACGCACGGTGATCCATTCAGCCGTGAGAGCCAGAGGTGGAGCAGAGGGGGTCACATCCTAGGGAGTAGCTCCTCAGGGGACCACTGCCAGATATCTGCATGCACCAGACGGGCAGGGTTTCTTTCTCAGAAGCATACACATTTGTTGTTGGAGGAAACAGCACGTGGCAGGCTTTGGGTGTAAGGGAAGCAAGAGAGAATGTTGAATACATGAATACTTGAGCTAAAGTCGCTAAACAGAAGGCAGGGGAGACCAACGCTCGTCTCTCCTGGCACCTGTTTTTGCCGTTAAAATAACCGCCATAAACTCTTACTCATTTGTGGGTGACGCAGGACAATTGCAGGGATCGGGGGCAGCAAACCTCTCTCCACACCACTCTATCACTGGCAGTTGCAAGGGTGAGGAGGGGTGGCTGGAGGGTCTGAGTCTCCTCTATCAAAGCAACACGCTTATTACATGCTGGTCCAGGCGACAAGGATTTCAGCTTTCAGATTCCTCGTGTTTCAAGAGGAATTGTGTCCCTGCAAATTTTCTGGCTGAAGAACTTATCACACCTACCACTACAAAATACTGAATTCTTTTTTTTTTTAATGTCTATTAATTTTGAGACAGAGAGAAAGAGAGCGCGAGTGGAGGAGGGGCAGTGAGAGAGGGAGAGAGAGAAAGAATCCCAAGCAGGCTCCATGCTGACAGCGCAGAGCCTGATGTGGGGCTCAGTCTCACGAACCGTGAGATCATGACCGGAGCCAAGGTCAAGAGTTGGCCGCTTAACCGACTGAGCCACCCGGGGGCCCCTGAATTCTTGTTTATCCAGTTTCAAACATTTACTGGAGAGCTACCATATTTCTGGTACTGTGTTTGCTGTGTAGGATACAAAATGAACTGAAGCAAAATCCTAATTCTTAAGGGGCTCGTAAACCGTGGTGGAAACATACATATTCATCCATTCGTATGAAAGTAAATTTACCGAGTGGCTACTCTCTGCTAGACACGGGGAGTGCAGAGATTATGAGGCAGTAAACCTCACATACTAATCGTAGACTTTCTTGATGTTTTAGAGGTAATGTAGCAGAGGGCACGGGTTCGAGTCCCCTCTGCTGCTTTTTTGTTGCGTGACATTGGGCAAGTCACGTAACCTCGCCCATTCTTGGTTACCTTTTCTGTAAAGTGAGAAAAATAATAGCGCTTCAGTTAGGAGCTGTTTTGAGAGTTAAATGCAACGACGCATATATAAAAATGTTACTGTGTGTTCTTCGTCGTAAGGATAATGGGCAAATTATTATTACTAAATGGAAGATTTGGATAGTACAGAACTGGGCATTGGGAACAGCTTTCCGTAGATGCCTTGGAATTCAGGTCCTCGTGGAGGAGTTGGAGATGGCTAGTCACTCAGTGAGCATTCCTGGAGCGCGTTACAGCGAGAGATGCAAGAGGCCAGATTAATGTGATTAAAGACGTAACTCCATTCCTCCTCCCCACCAATTGCTCATGGTGGGGAAGTGGGCAGAAAAGTGAGCCTGCGATGATATCACTGCATGACAAATGCTGTGGATATGCCAGGGTGTTTTGGGAATTTGGAAGAGCGTCACCTACTTAGGTGGGGTGGGTGTTGTTGGTGGGAGTGAGGTATTAAGAAATGACTTTCTGGAGAGATGACGTTTGAACTGTATCTCAAAAGGGCTATAGGCACCCGATGGTTTGATTTTAGGAAGATCATCATGGTAGCAACATCGAGTATGTACCGGAGTGGAGGGTGATGCGGGTAGGAGGCTGTCGCTGTTATCTTAGTAAGAAACGACATCAGTCAAAAACTCAGGTATTAGTCGGGGACAGAGAGGCGGGGACACTAGAGATTTAGAAAGATCCACGGATAGATTTGAAGAGTGATCATACGTGGCAGTCAAGGAAAGGAGTGAGAAGTCTGGGGCGCCTGGGTGGCGCAGTCGGTTAAGCGTCCGACTTCAGCCAGGTCACGATCTTGGGGTCCGGGAGTTCGAGCCCCGCGTCGGGCTCTGGGCTGATGGCTCAGAGCCTGGAGCCTGTTTCCGATTCTGTGTCTCCCTCTCTCTCTGCCCCTCCCCCGTTCATGCTCTGTCTCTCTCTGTCCCAAAAATAAATAAACGTTGAAAAAAAAAAGAAGTCTACAGGGTCCCGGGATTTTTGACTTGGGCGGCTGACTGAAAATGGCCATTCCCCTAAATGGGAAATACCTGGCGAGAAGTAAGGATGCTGGGGAATGAGGATAATAGGCTGAAGTCTGAAAAAGTGGAAACTGAGACTGATGCCCTGGTGGTAAGCCGAAGGAGATGTCTGGTAGGCAGTGGATAGACAGGTTTGGAGCTCAGGAGGGAGATCTGGGTGGGAGATCTAGATTTTTCCCCCCCGCATTGTTAGCATGTAAATAGCGTTTTAGTGACGCTATTCAGGGAAAATTTATAAAGTGAGAAGAACAGAGGCCTGAAGATGTAACCCTGGAAGCAGGCCAGGAAGAGAAAGAGGAGTCTTCCCCCAAAGAGGTGGAGAAGAGACAGCTGGAAAAGTCGAGAAAAGCCAAGAGGAGGAAGAAGTGAGGTCATGAGAACCGGAGAAAAACAGTGTTTCAGGAAAAGGAAGTCCTCAACCGTGAAGTACCACAAGGACAGAAGAGGTGGCTTTTGTGATGAGGAGACCCCTGCCCTCCTTGGTGAGCCAGGGAAGTGGTGACTGGGGGAGATAATTCGGGCAGAGAGAATAAGCAGTACAAACATGTGGCAACAGAGGAGTTCCATGTGTCTGGAACCATGGGCAGAGTAGGGAAAATTAGGTTATGAGGCTGGTTGGCTTTCACTGGATGCCCAAGAAGCCACCAGCGTGCTCTAAAGTTGGGCGTTATTCTGTAGGTAATAGGGAATGAATACATAGGCCAACTTATGAGTGTATTTTTAATAAGTCATTTTTTTAAAGGTTGTTTTTAAAATTTATTTATTTTGAGAGAGAGAGAGAGAGCGCTCAAGTGGGAAAGGGGCAGAGAGAAAAGAGAGACAGAATCCCAAGCAAGCTCCATGCCGTCAGTGCTAAGCCAAAATGGGGGCTCGATCTCATGACCCACAGACTGTGAGATCGTGACCTGAGCCGAAACCAAGAGTCTGTTGCTTAACCCACCGAGGCACCCAGGCGCCCCAGTAAGTCATTTTTAAAAACTGAGGTAGGGGTCCCTGGGTGGCTCAGTCGGTTAAGCGACGTCGACTCTTGATCTCGGCTCAGGTCATGATCTCACTAGTTTGTGAATTCGAGCCCCTACACAGGGCTCTGACAGCACAGAGCCTGCTTGGAATTCTCTCTCATCCCCTCTCTCTCTCTCTCTCTGTCTCTCCCCTGCTCTCGCATGTGCTCTCTCTCAAAATAACTAAATAAACTCTCAAAATAACTAAATAAACTTAAAAAAAAAAACCCTGAGGTAAAACTTACATGCAGTGAAATGCATAGATCTTGGGGATTCAATTCAAGGAGTTTGACAAGTGTGAAACCTGGTGTAACCGGCACCCTAATCAAGATAAAATACTTCCACCACCTTAGAAAGTTCCCTTGTGTCCTGTTTTAATCTCCACTCCCTACAGGTAACCACCATTCTCATTTCTACCCAAAAGATTACTTTTGTCTATTCTTGAATTTCATATACCTGGAATCAGACCGTATGTCACCTTTATTCTCTGGCTTCTTTTGTTCAGAATGAGGGTTTTGAGATTTATCCATGCTGTTGCACGGATTCGTAATTCATTCTGTATTGCTGAATAGCATTATTATATGAGTAGGTCACAGTTTGCTCATCTGTTCTTCCATCGATGGACATTTAGGTTGTAATAAACTTTTGGTAACGACTAAGGTTGGCAAAAACGTTCATGCACAAGCATTTTTGTTGGGGTATGTTTTCATTGACTTCAGGCAAATAGCTAGGGGTGCAATGGCCGAGTCATCAAGGAGGTACATTTTAACTTCATTAGAAACAGCTTTCCAAAGTGATTGTCCCATTTACACGCCCACCAGTAATGTATGGGAGTTCCAATTGTTCCACGTCCTTGGCTCTTTTCCGCCTTTAAAATTTAGCCATCCTGATGGGTATGAAGTGGTATCTCTTTGGTGGTCTAATTTGAATTTCTTTAGCAGCCAACATTGAACACCTTTTCAGAGGTCTACATTTGCGGTTAAGTGTCTGCTCAAGAGTTTTGCTCATTTTTGTTTGCTAGGTATATGAAAAATGTAGATTGAGGGAAATTGATATTTACTGGCATGTGATATGTTGAAGGCAATTGATATTTACTGACACATTCTTAGTGGGTTTACAACAGAACCATTTATGCATTCTATTAACGGAAAACTGAATGAGTCTGAAATACAGAAAAAATCTTGCATATAGGATATCCGGTAACTTCAAATTATAGAAAATCAGAAATGTAAAAATAACTTAAAATTATATACAAAAAACCTAACTTCAAATAACTTGATACCTCATCAGTTATGTTTTGTTTTGTTTTTTTTTTAATTTTTTTTCAACGTTTATTTATTTTTGGGACAGAGAGAGACAGAGCAGGAACGGGGGAGGGGCAGAGAGAGAGGGAGACACAGAATCGGAAACAGGCTCCAGGCTCTGAGCCATCAGCCCAGAGCCCGACGCGGGGCTCGAACTCCCGGACCGCGAGATCGTGACCTGGCTGAAGTCGGACGCTTAACCGACTGTGCCACCCAGGCGCCCCACATCAGTTATGTTTAATACACGTCAAGCTCTTTGAAGATGGGCTTGTGTCCTCCCCCATTGACTGCCAGAGAGATCTTTATGGTTAGAAGGCAAAGAAAACCCATGTGACAGATCGTTTGCCTAGGATTAAGCCAGGAAACAAACCAGGAAGGTACATGCTAAGGTGCGGTTTTCTGTTTTTGCGGGTAGCTCTAGATGCACAGAAAATACACAGATGGGCAATTTTTCAGATCGCTCGTTGGAGCGCAAGCACTATGTGGAAACATCTGCATGTTACATCAGCTTGGGCATTTACCGCAAAGGCTGGCGTTGGCATCGTTTTCTGCCCTGTCCCTAACACATAGCTGTAGTACTTTTCAGGGCCTCTGAATCATTCTGTTTTCATTGTATGGCTTTTTGGTTTGGTTTGTTTTTTTGCAGGTGTCCGGAACCCATTTCGGACCCACTGAGACCCAGTCTCTTTGTGAGCGGTGTCAACCTGCGCCTTTTTGCAAACAACCTTCTAGGAGACTGAAGTACACCGAGGTGTGCTTCTGGCCCACGGTCGCAGGCACGCCTGCTTGATTTAGGGCTCTGGGGCAGGCCCATCTCCAATTAGGAATTGATGGAGTTGATGCCCTGATGACAGTAACGTTTAACGAGGGCTTTCTTTCCACTACAAACTAGTAAGGGAGGGGCGAGAGGGATCGGGTTGCAGGCGGTGCTGCAGGGGGGAGCCCCAGAGCGCGCAGGGCCGGACCTGGGCGGGCTGAGGGCCCCCTCCGGGCAGGCGTGAGCCCGGGCCAGCCGCGCACGCGCACGCACTCGCGCACGCCGGCCCCTCATTTGGGCGCCGGGTGTCGGCGGCGCGCGCGGGGGTAAATGGAGTGGGTGCTCGCGGAAGCGTTGCTGTCGCAGAGCCGGGACCCCCGGGTCCTGCTCGGAGCGCTGTGCCGCGGGGAGGCGTCCGCGGAGCGCGTGGAGACGCTGTGCTTTCTGCTGCAGCGACTCGAAGACGAGGAGGCGCGCGGCGGCGGCGGCAGGGGCGCGGGCGCGCTCCCGGAGGCGGCGCGCGAGGTCGCCGCGGGGTACCTGGTGCCGCTGCTGCGGGGCCTGCGCGGGCGCCCGGCGGGCGGCTCGGACCCCGGCCCGCCGGCCCGCCACCGCCGGCGCGTGCTGAGGGCGGCGGGCGCCGCCTTGCGTTCGTGCGCCCGCCTCGCCGGGGGCTCGCAGCTGGCGGCCGCCCTGGCCGAGGAGGCGCTGCGCGACCTGCTCGCCGGGGGGCCCGCGCCCGGCGCCGAGGCGGCCGTGGAGGTGCTGGCGGCCGTCGGGCCTTGCCTGCGGCCCCGCGAGGACGGGCCGCTGCTGGAGCGGGTGGCGCAGGCGGCCCTCGCCCTGGCGCTGGCCGCCGACGGGGACGGGGGCGAGGCCGGGCCCGCGGAGGACGCGGCGGCGCTGGCGGCCGGGCGGCTGCTGCCGGCGCTGGGCCAGTGCGGCGGGGCGGCGCTGCGGGCCGTGTGGGACGGGCTGGGCGCGGCCGGTGCGCCCCCGGGGCCGGGCCGCGTCGGGCCGCAGCTGCTGGTGCTGAGCGCCCTGGCCGAGAGGCTGCTGCCGGAGCCCGGCGCCGACCGCGACCCGCGCACGCGCGAGGAGGGCCCGGACGCGCGGCGCTGCTGGCGCTTCTGGAGGACGGTGCAGGCGGGGCTGGCCCAGGCCCAGGACGCCCTGACGCGCAAGCGAGCGCGCTACCTGCTGCAGAGGGCGGTGGAGGTGTCGGCGGAGTTGGGGGCCCGCTGCGCCTGCGGCCCACAAGAAGGAAACGGTACTTGCCTCTTTGCCCCCGGCCCCACCCCGCTTGGCCTTCCGCTGGGGAGGCCCCCCGCTTCTGAAACCCAGCCCTCCGCCCTCGGTGCCTGATGTGCCTTCCCTTGACCTTAAAGCCCGGACACCTTGGGAGCCTCACCTCGAGAGGATGTGCTCCAAGTGTCACCAATCACAAGCAGCTGAGAACAGTCAGCGTTTCTTAACCTTTCTGACCCAGAGCGGGGCGGAACCCTGCGTCCGTGGAATAATTAGGAACAGGACTGAGCCCATTCAGGATTTTACAGACCACATTTGTGCGATCTCGTGGTAGGTCCATCCTAACAGAAAGGAAGGGTTCGCTTCCATCAGACTGAAAGAAAAATTATTTCCCTGTCCTGACCAGTGCATTGAGGTTTGAGTGTTAGAATTCTGAACCCGAAATCGTCACACTCTTTGAAAGTTTCTCTTGGCAATTCTCTGGGAGTTACTGAAGTTTGTTAAATGTGTAGTCCTTAAGTCGACCTTTTGAGGGTATTTTTGCTGTTGATTTTAAGTAATTTTTTTTTTTTAAACCTTTTGAGCCTGGGCTTCCTACAAGAGTAGTTGAAATAACCAGGACTCCCTTCTATTTGGTACTTAACTGTTAATTGGTTTGTTCACTGAAATGTGTGGACATGCCCTTCGGTCATCTTTTTGAGCTCTCCAAGACCGAAAATAGATTGATTCAACATTGTCTCAGTAGACAGAAAATTTCTACTTTGTCAGCCATAGCTGCCTATTACTGGTAAAGGATTTTTGTTTGGTTGAAGTTGTGAGTAGATTTTCCTGTTTGTCTAAAACATTAGATAGTAAATATTTTGACAGCCCACCAATTGGTGATCATCTAATTAGAGTTTTCACTGGAGAGGACTTTTTAAAAAAATATCTTATTTGTTTTTGAGGGAGAGCTCAAGGAGGGGCAGGGCAGAGAGAGAGGGAGACAGGAGCTGAAGCAGCATCCGAAGCAGGCTCTGTGCTGACAGCGAGCTCAATGTGGGGCTCAAAGTCACAAATGGTGAGATCGTAACCTGAGCTAAGTCAGATGCTCAACCAACTGAGCCACTCAGATGCCCCTGGAGAAGACTTTAAAAATACCAAAATTAAAGCCATTTATTTTAAAGAATCATTCTGCAGAGTTTTAAAGATAAGCAATAGTTTTTCTGTGCTCTCCCACTTCTAGTTTCCATTTCAGAAAACAACGTCTTGTACCCTTTTAATGGATTATTTTGGTACTTACCTCTGTGTCTTCCAATGATCTGGGTAAAGCAACATCCATTGTCATAGTTACCCTTTGGTTAAATGTGAATTCAACATTATAAAGGTATGACTGAAATTACTGTTCACAGGTGATCTATGTAGTAAGCTACGATTTTTTTTTTCCTTCTTTCAAGTTTTTCCTGGAATTACATCATTTAAAAATCTGGTTCTCCCTGTATCACTAATTCAGCCTCAGATTTTTAGCTAGTTGTCTCAGTTTTTCTTGTACAAAATTTTCCTGGTTTTTCTCTTAGATTTCTTTGACACTTTTTTTTTTAAATGTTTATTCATTTTTGAGAGAGACAGAGACAGCGTGAGCAGGGCAGGGGGAGAGAGTGAGAGAGGGAGACAGCAACCAAAGCAGGCTCCAGGCTCTGAGCCATCAGCACAGAGCCCGATACTAGGCTTGAAGCCACGAACTGCAAGACCACGCTTAACCGACTGAGCCCCCCAGGCGCCCCTTGGATTTCTTGATCATTTCTGTTAGATGCCTGTAGAAGTTCAGCCTGGTGCCCAGTTGTCATTCTTAATCTGCCTTCACCTGAGTCCTGTCTTGGAACTCTTGTTTCCTGGGGTTCTTACCTTCCCCTTTTTTGACTTACTTGTTTTTCCAGAGATCGAAATTTTTAAGAGCATATCTGATGAATCCATCAAAGAACCCGTTGTGTCTGATATGTTTTTATATCCAGCATTTCTATCTGACACTTCCGTTCACTGAGAATCCCCATCTGTTCATACATGCTCTCTGCCTTCTCCCCTAGGTCCTTTAACATCTTCAACATACTCATCCTAGTCATGTGTGTATGCATGGGCCATTTCTAAGTTTGGTTTGGGTTTTTGTTTTATTTCTTGGCGGTGGGGTCACTGTCTTCAGTAGAGACTGAAGCAAATATTTATGCATAGAGAAGGCCGCTCTTCTGTTAGGCCATTAGTGCTGGGGGTTGAGTCACACTAGTGTGTATTTGGATCTTGTTGTTGCTGTGGTTGTGGATTATTGCTGGCTTATGTTCAGTGGGAAGTCGGGAGTACCCAGGGGTTCGGTCAGTGTACTTGTTTTTCTGAGGCCCTTGATGCTAACACCACAGCTGGGGTCCTTCCCTCAGGGGTAGACCGCTGATGTTTGTCCCTCGGTGCAAGGCTGGAGGTGGAGGGTGAAGGGGGGTGGGACTTTTCATATCTTCTGCACCAGCCTCTTCTTAGGCCCCATGTGCCTGAACCTCAGGGTTCCAGCTTTCTATGCCATCTCTGCCCCCACCCCCGTGGCCAATAACCTCTGTCTCCTACCCTTTTTAGTCTGTGTGCTGCCGAAGCTAGCACATCTCTGCCTCCCGCTTAGTGGAGAGTTTAGAGTTCCCTTACCCTGTCCTTTGGTGGCTTCGTTCTGCTTGTATCTGCGGGAGGTCTTGGCTGCTGGTTTCCTGCCCTCTCCCAGCAGCAGACCTGCTGCCAGTCCCAGTGCAGGACTCTGGGCATGAGACGGTCTCCTCCTGTCGGTGCAGGTTTCTGTCCATCCTTCAGGGCAGCCAGCTTTTGCCTGGTATCAGGACTGCGGCAGGCATGGGGACGTGCGAGGCTTTCCCCCAGGGGCGGACAGGTGTGGCCTCTGGTGTGAGGGGGGGTCCAGGGTGCAGACAGGCTTAAGCAGCTGAACACCATCTTGTACCCTTGGAGGGCTAGGATGGGCTTCTCCAGTTAGTCTTGCTGCCCCTTCGAACCTGGGTGGGGCCTGCATGCTTGTGCTGCAAAGTCTCTTGCCTTTCCCACAGTCTTTCTCAGAACAGCTGGAGGAGGCCTAAGGGAACTGAGCTGGTGAATGGTTGTGGATTCCCTTTGCGGTTCTCCAGGTGCTAGGCTGTTAAACTAGCCCACACCTGGCCTTGAGAAACTCCCCAAACGTTCGTTGTTTCTTTGCCTCTCTATTTTTCAAGTTCCTTTATTTATTTTGAGAGAGAGAGAGAGAGAGAGAGAGAGAGAGAGAGAGAGAGAATCCCAAACAGGCTCCGTGATGTCAGCGCAGAGTGGACGTGGGGCTTGATCCCACGAGCAGCGAGATCATGACCTGACCCGAACTCAAGAGTTGGATCCTTAACTGACTGAGCCACTCAGGTGCCCCTCGTTGTTTTTTTTAAACTACTTTTTGGTGACCACCTCTTCCTGCACTTGGCCAGAGGTAGGTCAGTTTGCGTGTCCTGTCTGTTCTTGGAGAGACTTTCTGCCCTTTAGAGTCCAGATCACCGGGTTGCTCGACAGCCTTAGGTTTCAGGAGTTCAAGATTTTGTGTGTTGTCCCGCTTTTCCCTTTGTCAGTGTGGCAGGAATGTTCTTCTGTGGCTTTCTATATCCTAAGTGAAAGCTAAGACCAAGCGTGTCTAAATGCCTTTGTTTTCCCATCACATTTGATTTATGGTTTGACCGGGAGCAGGATTCTAGCCTGGAAAACGTTTCCATTCAAAATTTTGAAGGCATTGATCTATTGTCTTCGAAGCTGGAGCTTTCGTCGTTGCTCTTGTGCAGTCTGAAACCATCCTGAATCATGTTTATTTATATGTGCTGTGTTTCTTCTCCGTGGAAGTAGGGACTGTGCCCCCATCATTCTGAAATTTCACAGTTTTGGCTTGGGTCAGTTTTCATCCCTGTGCTGGCCACTGGTGGACCTAGTCAATCTGGAAATCATGTTCTTCAGTTCTGAGAACTTCTCCTGAATTACTTTATTTCCTTCCTTCCTTCCTTCCTTCCTTCCTTCCTTCCTTCCTTATTTCTGTTCTCATGTTGGATATTGAAGCTCCTGGACTGGTTAGCAAAGCGTCTTCTCTCCTGTTTCCTATGATTTTGTCTCTTTGTTCTATTTCTTGGGTGACTCTCTCAGCATTATTTCCGGTCCTTTCTCTGCAGCTTCTTGTTTGTTGCTATCGAATTTTTATTCTCACGCGATCTTTCTTGTTCTTACAATGCGCCCTTATTAATCGTATCCTTTTCTTACGGCAGCCTGAGGTTTATCTTGTTCCCCCTAGTTGTGTTTTCTCCAAATCTCCTCTGTTTGTTTGGTCTTGATCTTTAATGTGCACGTTCCCTCAGACATCTGGTGATCCTTAGATACCTGTTTCTATTTAAGAATGAGGAGCCAAAAACCAAGTTTAAGTCTCTAAGCACATGAGCAGAGCCTGCATGAACTTCACTGCAAGGTGAGCTCCCATGACAGGTCTTTCCTCTTGGGCTGGCCAGATTCCACGGAGACCTTCTAGTCTGCTGCTGCATAGTGAAGTCCTGGTCAGCATTCTGGGACCTGAGGGGCTCATGTGGTAGAAGGGGCAGGTAGAGGGGGATCTCAGCACCCGGCTGCTTCCATGGTCACTTAATTCCCGGCTTCATACGGCACTCATTCCTGACCTCAGCGGAGTCCAATGCCTCTCCCTCCAGAGACCCACAGTTTTACCTTCTCCAGAGAATCACTTCCAGGCTTTTTCTGGCTCAGAGCACAGGAAGGGGCACCAAGGCTCTGTTACTTAAACACACCGAACACATCCTCTTTTAGTTTATCCTCGGTTTTTGCTTCTACTTACAGAGTTCGCTTTTGCTGTCAATTCCTTAGGTCTGGGGAAATTTTTAAAGTAGAAATCAATTTTTTTCTTGGCTTTCCCCGTGGGTACTTAATACTCACTTTTCTTGAGTCTGCTTAGTTTTTCTCTAATTTTTCAAGCTAAACTTCACTGCTGTTGTCTGCTTCCCTGTTTTCTCCACGCTTCTGGGCTTTTGCCTCTGAAAAATCTTTGGCTGTTACAGCGAGGTTCTTAGGGAGAGAAAGCAGGGTTTATGACTCTTACCCAGAACTCCAAAACAGTAATCTTATTTAAAAGCAAAGGAAAAGAAAAAAAAAACCAACAAAAAACACAACTCCTTTTGAGATTCTTGTTAGCCCGAGCTTCCTCTCTGGGCTTTGATACAGTGGTACCTTGCATTATTAGAGGATACGGTATCTGGTAACAGTGGCCTGATTTTAAAAATGACTGTCATTAAGAAACCTAAGAAATACGCAAAAGGAGGAACTAATTTTCCTTTTTAAACCACATCAGGCCCGAGTCTGTTTTGGTGGTCTGAGAAGAAAAAGGATGAACTTCTCAAGTTTTGGGAAAACTATATTTTAATTATGGAAACTCTAGAAGGAAATCAGGTGGGTGTTTTCATATTTTAACAAATCCTATGTAGATGCAGTTTTAATTTTTTTTTCAAATGTTTTATAAAAGCAGTGCAAAAAAGACGAATTTGGATAAAGCATAATGGGATACAAGTGCCCTTTGTTCTCTGGCATAAATGCAATTTAAAACTGTTAACTCAGGAAATTAAAGCGTATTTTTAATCGACTTAAATTGTGACTCAGAGACTTTTAGCCTTGTTTATTCTTCCCTTGACATTTCCTTCTAAAGTGTTAGTTTTTACTTTCTCAGTGTTCTGAATAATCTCCAAAGAAATACACACTTAGGAAAATGTTACTTAAGGTGATTCTGAGATGAATTGTTGTTAAATAAATAATTGCCCTTTAATTTTGTAGGCCGGTCTCCCTTCCTTTCTTCCTTCCTTCCTTCTTTCTTGTTTTAGTTCTTGTATCTGTGTGTACCTAGTCATGCAAGTGGAAACTTGAAAAGTCATTTTCAGTTAACTTTGAGTTAGTTTTTGTAGAATCATGAAATTTTTAAGGTGAGAGGAATCTCTCAGAGAGGGAGAGATTGTGCATGTGTGTGGGAAGGGCAGAGAGAGAGAGAGAAAATCCCAAACTGGCTCCGGGCTATCGGCATGGAGCCCCATGGGCCAGTCCTGAACTGTGAGATCGTGACCTGAGCCAAGATCAAGAGTTGGATACTTAACTGACTAAGCCACCCAGGCACCACTAAATTTCTAAATTCAGGGCATCTGGGTGGATCAGTTCGAACATCCAATTTCGGCTCAGGTCATCATCTCCTGGTTTGTGAGTTCGAGCCCCGCCTCAGGCTCGCTGCTCTTCATGTGGAGCCTGCTTTGATTCAGATCCTCTGTCTCCCCCTCTCTCTGCTCCTCTCGCATTTGCTCGCACTTTCTCTCCCTCTCAGAAAAGAAATAAACGTTAAAAAAAAAGCATTTCCAAATTCAAATAAACTTTTATGGTTTTCCTTAATCAGTATATACATAAGATCCCTATAGTTTGTTTAGAAACTCTGATTTACCTACCGTAGTCTAAGTAGTTGAACACTGAACTCTGAACTGGCCCTACTTCTAAATGTATGGCCTTGAACAACTTGAGCGACTAGAGAGAATATTTTTTCCCTGTTTTGTGATCTGTTGGTATTACCAGCTCTGCCTGTTTCCCAGCACAGCTGAGGATTACATGACGTGGTTTATGATTCCCACTGTACAAATGTGACGGTCCTGTTCCTCTACCCTAGGCTGTCTGTGGTCGTTAGCTTTGCCGCACTCGGTCTCCTACACCAGAATTCATATGATTTAACAACTGGAAGAATCTGGCACCTTCTGCATAGTTTTTCTATGGGGAAAAAAAACCCAGAAGGGCTACTGTTCTATAAACGGATGAAAAGCAGATTCATTTTCTTTTTTCAAGTTCACCTCGACGTTTTCGAAGGTGAATTTTTATTTCATATGCTGTTTTGTTTTTGTTTTCAGATCCATGTTATAAAGCCAGTTTTACCAAAGCTCAACAGTCTGTTTGAATATGCGGTGTCCGAGGAAAATGGTAATGATTACGTGTATTTTGATTCTTGTGCCATTTAGAGTTTCTTTTTTCCTCCTCGTTTGTATACCTGCCTCTCACTCATTACAGAGAGTTGGGGAAAACTTTAAAAGTGTAAGGAGGATGATGTGAATCTGCTGCCATCAAGAGAACGGCTGTTAACGTTCCAGACCCACGCCTCTGGACTGATGGATCGTAACGTTTGTCTCACTTAGGCTTGTGTCCCGATGCGTTTACCTATATCCGTAAATAGTTTTTGAGAACGTAATTTTAAACGACTGCAGAGTTTTCTGTGAGCCGGAGGTAGGGTTAACTCTGTAAACTTTTGGTGACGGCACACTTCAACCCTCACAGAAGGAGGAGAATAGCGTGTAAAATGAACCCCCTCGCCCAGCTTCGGACAGTGATCAACACGTGGCCAACGGGTGCCTCGTATCCTCTCTCAACCTGTCCTGCTGCTTCCCCACCAGGGACTGCGAAGCCACCCCAAGACAGCGTATCATGTTGTCTATAATTACTTCAGCGCATATCCTTCAAAGATAAGGGCTCTTCAGCAATGTTTTGATGTCGGTGTGGTCTACGTTTTTAATAATAGCTCCTTGGTATTCTGTATTTTAACTGCTCTCCGTTCTTATTCTCCAGGTCCGTTTCATTGTTTGTTGGTTCCTTTTTGGGGGGTTCAATTACTACTCTGTCACTTGGACTTCTGAGGAAGATTCCAAGACAGAATTTGGAAAACGGTTTTTTAAGCCCTTCCCTAGTACTGTATTTTGAGAGCCTTTTAGGAGACATAGAAGGAAGCGGAGCTTCCTGAAATTATTTTATGAAATGAAGTTTGAGTCAACAAAACCGCTAAATGCAGGCTGACAGTGGTTAGTATGCATATGAATGATAAACTGTTACATTATCATGTTTACCCGTGAGAATTAACCTAGGTAAATGGGTTTTAGTGCCTTCTCTAGATAATTACAACTTTAATAGTTTGACCCCTTAGGAGTTGAGCTTTTATTCAGCCAAGCGCTGTAGTTGTTTTTGGATACACTGGGATTTTTCACAGAGCGAAAGAATCTGTAGTCACCTGGGGCTAGAATTTAATTGAATCCTGTTGTGACTTCCCTTATGCATTTACTATTAAAATGATTCTCTTATTACCATGTTTTGCCCACAGCTCTTGGCAAGCCAAATCAAATAGCAGTGACAGATTTTGAAAAATTACCATTGCCAAAGCATTGAACAAGCATCTTGGCGTAAATTACAAATAATGGACCAATTTATTTCTAGAATGCCATGAGTTAAAAATGCTGAATAATTTTTTTCCTAGAAGAATTAAAGAATATTTCAAAAGAGTTTAAAAAAAAATCTCTAAGGTACATATTTATTCCATGTTTTGTGTGTTTTTGCCCTCACTCATTTATATATTTAACAGAAATTCCTTAGCGTCCAGTGTATGCTAAGTGCTAGGAAAAAAGCGGTGAGACAGATGTACTGTTTTTGATTCAACTTTTGTCTCGTTTCCGTGAAAAAAAAGTCGCGTGATAAGTTCTGTAAAGGTACCAAACAAAGGACTGAAATGGAGTATATAGTGAGCGGGGCAGGGAAGGCCTACCTGAGAAAGGACGTCCAACTTCAGAGTTGAGGCGACACTGTGTACAGAGGTCCTGAGATGGGAACACGAGAGAGCAGCAGAGAGAGAGAGAGAGAGAGAGAGAGAGAGAGAGAGAGAGACCTAAGCAGGCTGCACACTCAGCACAGAGCCCGACACGGGCCTCGATCTCACCAACCGAGAGATAATGACCTGAGCCAAAATCAAGAGTCGACTGAGTCACCCAGGTGCCCCGTTAAGATTTTATTCCACGTATGAGAAGCCACTCAAGGGTTTTAAGTGGAGGAGGGACAGTTTCAGGTTTCTGTGTGAAAAATGGACTGAAGTAGGGTGACAGGGATTGTCTGAAATGGCCCCAAATCTAAAGTCCCAACCCTGTGCGCCGTAGAGGTGGTAAAGTTGCCTGTGGTCTCTCTAAGTGAAACCGTCTGATCATGGAACACTGAAGACTGAAGTCCTTTTGGTCACTCGGTGAGCACCCTTGGATATGATTTAAAAACTCAGTGCTGTAGTGTCCTAATGAAGTTAACGTATCTGTGTGTAAATGTGTTTATTTATGAATCTATAGTCTGTGTGGCACGACACAGTGTGAGAATCAGCTGTCAACAACATCAGGTGTTTATTTCCACAGGAAATTGGCTCTTTCACCCATCCTGGCATATGTGTATTTATAAAAGAATGTTTGAAAGCGAAAATAAAATCCTGACCAAAGAAGGTGTTCTCCATTTTTTGGAGCTATATGAGACAAAGGTTCTTCCGTTTTCGCCAGAATTTTCTGAGGTACTGACAGCTTCTCCCCACCACCCCGCCACCCCCCCCCGCCCCCATTCCCTTTGTCAAGAGATGAGAGGAAAAGGCATTTGTTGCATCGTAAGTGATCTTCAAAAAATCTGTATATTGGGGCTCTCACATAGCAAGTAACACTTTATAGATTTGCATAACGATGCTGCTTCCACAGTTCTGAATCCCTGAATTAGTGTTAGCTATTGTATTAAGCAGAGATCGCCTTTTGAGCTGTATTTATTAGCGTCTATACGTCCATTGATCAGAAATCACACAAAGCGGAGACTGAGAATTATAGCCGTGATTTAAGTCTTACGGTGCCGGTGAGTCACGTGATCACTGGGTGCACAGTGATTTACCCCTTATTTAGAGACACCCTAGTAAACTTTCCTAACTGAGGACCTGCTGTCATGTTTTGAGATGTCTCCTTTTCCACATTCTCCTGTCCTCCCTGCGCTTCCTGGACTCTTGCTTTTTTGGCCCTATGTCGGGTAATATTTTTGAAAATATAATTTTCCCCCCATTTTATTTTCCAGGCATAGGAGCCTACATTTTCTCTTGAGTATCTTTTTTGTTTTTTTCCTCTGTAACTGTGCTTATTTTCCATCGTGTATTTCTTCTTGGGGTTTGTTTCTTCCTTCCTGGCCCCATATGAACGCTCTTCCTAAGTTTTTATCGGGTGGGAAAATTCTGTATTTGTTGTGGCAATAGATTTAAGGGACCCTCCAAGGTCAGCATGGAATTAGCCTGCAGGGTAAGAGATGAGCTTTGCATAGACCAGCTCGTCTGCATCGCTACTGGGATATGCAGTTAGGGCAAAGCTGACTTTTCAAAGTTGCAGCTGTAGCTTAACATTAATTACTTTTTTTCTTTTTTTTTAGTTTATCATTGGACCATTAATGGATGCACTTTCAGAGAGCTCTCTATACAGCAGGTAAACAGGCAGTATGTAACCCAGCAGCAATGTAGGAATATGTACTTGATGTATAAATTTAACATGTTTGTGAAATAGGACCAGGCAGTTTAATGCATTTGGTACATCTTCCGTGTTGCTGAAGAGACATGAAACTTTTTCTTGTTACAACGTCCCTCTGTGTTTGTGGTTCTTCTTGCTCTCTTTCTATTAGCGTATCAAGTGTTCCTTCTTTTTCTCTTATTTCTTACCTTGAACCCTTCCACTCTTGGGCTTCTGGAAAGTATAGGTCACAGAGTTTATTTACTTTCTTCCCCTTGCTCTGTTTTCTGCCCTTTTGCAAATTATAGTGACTTTGGCTAACCAGCAGCTCTGTCTGCTGGGCAGACTTACCCATCTGTGTTCTTTTCAGGGTCGGTCTGTCAGTCTGTCTGTCCATTTGCCTCTCCATCCACGTGAAAAGCCAGGAGTTCACAGCAGCACCTCCGATGCCAATCTGATACCACAGGGCTCACTAACCTTGCCGTTTCCAAATCTGACAGCGGCTGCCATTGTCTAGAATATATCACTTCCTGCCCCCTCTCCACTTTGAAAAGTCAGACAGCGAAAAGTTTGTCATTGTGCGATGGCCTCAGTTTTTCAGCGTTATCTGTACTCTTGAATGATACCTTCAGAATTTCCCCTTGCTTTTGAACTTACGTTGTCTTTCCAACATCGATGAAGTAAATTTATACTTGCAGGTCTTCTGTTCGGTGTACCTCTAAACAGAAAAACAAACACACACCCACTGCCAGTCTCTTTGAGATGTTTAAGTTAGTTTGTGCTGCTGTTAATATTTAATCCTATTTAATAAATATTGAAAGAACATAGCAATGCTTGATCTGCCAATTAGTTTTCAGATAACTCATTACTATTGAATAGTTCTGTGAAGCAATTAGACAGCTGGAGAGCAGTAAAACCTACTTGGTGCCTCTAAAGGAGCCGGCAGACACATTTATTATGAAATGCCTTCAGTTTTCGCCCACTCTAATGTGTTCAGTTAACAGATAATGTCCCTGGCGGAAGCATATGGCAGAAAAAAACCACGACTTTAGTAGACAGACGCGAATAGTTAAATGCTCTTGCAGAAGTAATTAATTACCCATATATGTTTTTCTGGGAATGTTATTTCTTTTATTTAATACTTAAAGATTTGAAATCATTGGATTATACGTTGGAAACAATGAAGTATAATTGAAAATGATCATTTTTAGATTTTTTAAAAACTGACGCTGTTTAGCAAGAGTCCTATATGCGTGTCAGGGAAATTACCGCAAAAAGGAAATTCGCGGCTACTTAGTATGTTACGTTATTAACCCATGTCCGTTTTCCTAGAAGACCCTGATGTTTCTGTAATCAGAAGGAGCTTCAAAATTTCACTGAAAAATAAAATGCAGGTTCAGAAAAAGATGTTTGTTGTTGAAAGACTTTTGAGCCATAGTTCATCTAGTTTCAGTATCCTTATTTGTAAATTTTAAATATTTGTTTCTTTCCCTCATTTGTCTATAGGTCCCCAGGCCAGCTGATAGGAAGTGGTTCTCCATTGGGACTGAAATTACAGAAGTTTTTAGTCACTTATATTTCTCTTCTTCCAGAAGAAATAAAGAGTATGTGTTGGCAAAGAGTTTTTTAATTTATTAGCTTTAAGGCTTAAAAAATTTTTTTAGTATATTGGTGATAAGCACTATCCTATAACTATTATAATCAATATTATCAAAGTAATTTCCTTGTTTTGGAATTTACCTATTTTGTCAGAATTATACAGGTGTTTATTGTAATTGAGTGCACACTTTTGCCTTTATATATAATACGTAATTACTAGTATTGGCACGAGTAAAGTGGAAGTAATTAAAACAATTTTTTTTGTTTATATTTGAGAGAGGGAGAGAGAGCAAGCACGAGTGGGGGAGGGGCAGACAGAGGGGGAAACAATCCGAAGCAGGCTCCAGGCTGTCAGCACAGAACTCGACACAGGTCCCAAACCTATGAACCTGTGAGATCATGACCTGAGCCAAAGTTGGACGCTTAACCGACTGAGCCACCCCAGGCGCCCCAACATAGAAGTAATTTTAGAATGGGTGCTGCAGTTGGCTGTCTTTTCTAGTTTTCTCTATTCGTTTTCTAAAAATCAGTAAAATTGTTTGAAGAAAGTGAAGCCTGGGTTTAGGAAAAAGTTGTAAACAGAATATCCGTTGTGGCAAAACTGCCCGTCTATAGATATGAACTTAAAAGGTCACAGAAACGTACAGTTGTTTCATGTAAGACCTTCTATCTTAGAAATACCCGTTCACATTGGGGGTTTATTTTCCTTTCTGAGGAGTTAAGTTGATAAGCAAAGAACAAAACCAGCGTTCTTTCGTTTGCTGAGCAGAAAGACTTAACTCTACTTCCTGGGTCCTTTTCACTCGTGGCTTTGTGGCTTGTAAAGTGAACCTGGGTATGAAATATATGCATGTTTCCTTTTGTATTTCATCTGCAAGTATAGCGAAACAAGTGACCGATGGTAATATCTACTTAAAAGTCAGGAGAAAAGGGAAAAGATGATCTGTATATCTCAACTTCAGACTTATGGAAAATTGATTACTTTGATTGCTTTTGTAAAAAATCCGCTCCTGGAGAAGGTAACTCTCAGACGCTCTGTAGTTTGCCCGAAGTCAGCCATACGGAGATTACTGTGCCGACCACATTGGCACATCCCAGATCAGCGCCAAGCGAGGGAGGGGGTGGGGGTCAGCGCCCCCGGGGTTTCAGTGCCTGCTGTCTGTGGCCATAGCCAGCATGCAGAGGATACCTGAAAGCATGTCGAATGAATGTGAAATGGAAGCGTGGCCATCGCCGTCTTCTGTGCTGTGAGTGAGGTGTTAGGCAAAAGGGGGAACTTAATTAGTCCCACAAGAGGGCAAGTAAAGTGTTTGTTTACTCAGGTTTTACTTGGTAGTTTTTTAGTCAACAATTTCCAGTGAGTATCTTAAATGTATCTAGTTTTGTGCTAGATACTTTGGAAGATACAAAATGCATGATATTTTATAAATAAGTAGTATAAAGTATTATTTTATAAGTAAAACATGAAACACACGTTCCTTTCAGCAGCTTCCAAGGATTTCTTAAGTCATTCTATAGGGATGATCAGAGGAAGCAGACATTTACGCTAATTGCATGACGTAAGGGTCCTTTAGGAAATCACATATTAGCAGAGAAGGCAGGACAGAGCACCTGAGGTTTGTATCTCAAAATAGAAAAATAAACAGTGATTAGATCCATTCTTTTTTGTTTTGAAAGCTATGAAATGTCTTTTTTTTTTAATTTTTTTCTAATGTTTATTTATTTTTAAGAGGCAGACTGTGAGCAGAGGAGGGGCAGAGAGAGAGGGAGACACAGAATCCAAAGCAGGCTCCAGACCCTGAGCTGTCAGCACAGAGCCTGATGTGGGGCTTGAACCCACAAACTGGGATGATGACCTGAGCCGAAGTCAGATGCTTAACCGACTGTGCCACCCAGGCGCCCTGATTAGACCCGTTCTTACCCTGTTTTTCTTTAATATCTCCAACAGAAGAATGGCTTTTACCAGTAAAAAGTTGATCTTTTACCTTAAGCTTTTTTTTTTTTTTTTTTTTTTTACTATAGCTGCATGGTTATCAGAATCTTTACAATAGAGTAGAATACTTATAGGAATGCAATTTGAAATAACATTGATTTTTTCCAACAGGTTTGTTGAGCTAAAATTCACATACCATAAAACCCTTTTAAAGTGTTCAATTCATTTATTTTTTAGTATATTCACAAAGTTGTACAACCATTACTTCTAATTCCAGAATATTTTCATCACCCCCCCGAAAGAAACTCTATGCCCATCATCAATCAGTTTCCACTAACCTCCTTTCAGTTCCTGTCAGCCACTAATCTTTCTCTACAGGTTTGCCGACTCTAGACATTTCATGTACATGGAATCATACAGTATGTGGCCTTTTATTTTATGTCTGGCTTCTTTCATTTAGCATAATGTTTTTAGTTTAACCCATGATGGGTCATCCAATAATGACCCATGTATCAATATTTCATTCTTTTTTGTGACTGAATAATACTGTACTGTATAGATATCTCACATTTTTATTTATCCTTTTATCAGTTGGTAGACATCTGGATTGGTCCCACTTTTGTTTTTTAAGTTTACTTATTTATTTTTGAGAAGGCGAGTGAGCACAAGCAGGGCAGGGGCACAGAGAGAGGGAGAAAGAGAATCCCAGGCAGGCTCCACGCTGTCAGCACAGAGGCCCCACTCAGTATCGAACTCATGAACCCTGAGATCATGAGCTGAGCCGAGATCGAGAGTCAGATGCTTAACGAACTAAGTCACCCGGGTGCCCTGGTTCCACTTTTGAATATTATGAATAACTCTCCTGTGCATATTCACATACACATTCTTGTATGAACATATGCCTTCAGTTCTTTTGAGTATATGCCCAGGAGAGGAATTGTTGGCTCCTCTGGTAATTCTCCGTTTAACTCATGGAAGAGCTACCTAACTTTTCCATACTGGCTGCACCGTTGTGCACTCCCACCAGCAGTGTGGGAGGGTTCCAATTTCTCTGTGTCTGTGTCAGCACTTGTTACTGTTTATGATTGTAGCCCTCCTCGTGGGTGTGAAGTTCTGTCTCATGGTTTTTGATGTGCATTTTCATACCTAATGACTGCTGACGTTGAGAAGCTTTCCAGGTGCTTATTGGCAACGGTGATATTTTACAACTTTTTCTTTCAGGCAGTTTCCTATTAAAGTGTATTCAGAAGATGTCAAGTAGACATTGGTGTGCCATTCCCATTTTGTTTCTGTCAAAGGCTTTGGCAAATGTCCCACGATGTAAGGCCCTGGGTATCGAAGCTCTTCTTGCTCTCAGGTAATTTACTTCCTGCTCACATACGTTTGTGTGTTCACATATGGTTATCTGCCATAACTTTCCGTCAGTAAATTTTGTTTTCCCCTCTGCTTTCATCTATCGTGAGTGGTTTTGGTTAATACTGGCCTTGGGACTTCTGAGCCTTTAATTTTTATATTAAGTAGTAAAAAAAAAAAAATCTGTGTATGTGGTTGAGCTTACTTTGTTTTTATGAATTACTGATGTAAGTTTGTGCCATGATACATGCTATTGGATTTTGATGATTTTGAAACAAGGCCGGTAAGGTTCTCTTAAATTACATTGATAATGTAGGAAACTAGAACTAAAATACCAGACGGTAATATTGATTGTAAAGTATTTCAAAAACCATAAACTTCTTATTTTAAAAGTGTCATTTATAGTCTTTGAAAGAGGTATGTTTCATAGTAAATTGAGTTCTAGTAGAGACCTCATGGAAAATAATAGCCTTGAAGTTGCACTGACAGTGACTTTCTGCAATGGGAATCGTAGATACTAGAAATCAGCTTGTCAGTATTTACGAGTTATCAGAATTGTCTTTGAGAACATGGAAACGCATTGTTTTTGTTTTTTGACGTCAGGGATGTTCTTCAGTGTACTATGATCACCCATCAGATTCTATTGAGAGGGGCGGCTCAGTGCTACCTTCTTCAGACAGCCATGAATTTGGTAGACGTGGTAAGTTTGTCTTCTTTACTCATGATACTTCAATTTACAAGTCTTTCTCCATGAGCAGGTGTGCAGAAAAGTGTCAACATAGCAGGCCTGTGGTGCTGTCATTAGAAAGCCCTGCTCATAAGGTCAGCCCAGCCCTTGCTCGTGGCTGGGAACTTGGATTTCAGGTTTCCCCCTATCCTCACTGGTAAGAGTGATGTACTGTGCCTCAGGTGTTTACACACACAGTCGTCTATACTGAACACCTCCTCCTTCTCGGAGTCTGGGACTTTGGTAGGTGCTCTGGAGAGATGGCTGTGTGATCAGCTCCCAGTAAAAACCCAGGGCCATAAGTCTCTTCCCTGGTAGACAACATTTCGCATGTTGTTACAGCTTGTTGCTGGAGGGATTAAACCTGTTTCGGGTGATTTCACTGGGGGGAGAGGGGTTTCCTCTTCACATCTTCCTGTAAATCCACCTTCAAGGAATGTAGGGTATCTTTGTTTTTTACAGAGCCACACCACTACGATTGCTAAAAATAGGGGTTAGCAAACTTTTCCCGTGAAGGGCCAGAAAAAGTCCCATTTTTTAAGGTTCTGTGTGTATCTGTTACAACTTAAAAGCAGCCATAGACAGTTTATAAATAAAGGGACTCTGTACCACTAAAACTTTATTTACAAAACAGCTGCGAGTGGTTTTGCTGACTCCTGGCCTAGAGCAAGGTATCTTAATTCAAGATGTACAGTCTTAAGAGAATGAAAAGACTTAGGTGGTTTTCATGAGGCAGGGTGTCGTTTCATAAAGCAGGGCTTAGAAAAGGAAGCATCACTTTTCGACTTAAGTAATTTCTTATAGAATGTTTTTGTTTTGCTTTTAGACTGTGACCATCTTGTCTTTAAGGTAGTAGCCTTGACTGTAAGGAAAATAGGTGTATAAAATAATCATTGACTTTATATAATGATGTAACGTTTGTAGTCAGTATCTTCATTTCTAAGGTTGAGTATTTTCTTTTTAAAAAAATAGCTTTCTTTTGATTTAGCTAGTAATATTCTACTTTAAATAGTATGCTTTGCTTTTAGAGTGATTTCATTTTATTTGCTTAAAAATTTTTAAATGAGTGATTTTTTTTTTAACTGCCCTGACACCTTCTCCCCGACCCCCCCGCCATCTTATAGGAGAAGGTGTCACTCTCTGATATTTCAACTTTTCTCATGTGTCTGAGACAAGAGGAGTCCTTAGGACGAGGAACCTCATTGTGGACAGAGGTGAGATTGAAAATAATTTAATGATAAGGTCTTTGAAATGTTATAAAAATTTTATTCTAATTCACTAGTCTCTTATGTAACATACAGTGATGGCTTTGTTATCTACCAATAGAGGTTTTCTTTTTCTTTTTTTTAACGTTCTTTTTGAGAGAGAGAGAGTCCGAGTGGGGCAGGGTAGAGAGAGAGGGAGACACAGAATCTGAAGCAGGTTCCAGGCTCTGAGCTATCAGCACAGAGCCTGACGCGGGGCCCGAACCCACGGACTGTGAGATCATGACCTGAGCTGAAGTCGGTTGCTTAATTGACTGAGCCACCCAGGCGCCCCTACCAACAGAGCTTTTAAAATATTGGATATTTGCTTTGAATGGACCTAACAGTGCAGCTTGGATTCTTATGGGGAGACAGGAGAATGTTGGGGATAGAGACAGACTTACTTAGAAGAGAAGGTAGGGCTCGTAGGCAGATCTTGAGTCCGGATGTGATGTATTAGGAGTCACGATAACTCAAAAACAGGAACACAGACCTCCTCTTTTGCCTTTTGTTCTGTTTGTTAATGGCAGTTCCATCTACCCATTTGCCCAAGTCTCACATTTTAGTAATTCCTGATTCTTCCTGACTTTATGCATCGAACCCACCATGAAATCCTCAGTGCCTTTCCTTTTCTGCCACCCTTGCTCTTAAGGAGCTCTTAAGGAGTTAAGGGTCTTAAGGAGACCCTTAACTAGTACTGCCTCACCTGCGACAGCCTTGGCAGCCTCGGGGTGCCACTGTGGCCTCACGGTGCTCCTTTTGTCCGTGCGGTCTTCATTGGTCTGCTTCCTCCTCTTTGTTTTGTCTGAAACCATGGGACTCCATCCACACTACTCACATCAGCTCATATGATGGGTCTAGCTGGTTGAATTCTAATCTTATACAGTTCTACAGTTTTTGAGGACAGGGAGCTTTTTAAAAAAAGATTTATATTTCTCCCAATTACTGATTACTGAGATTACCGAGGGCAGGGATGTGATTAATTTATTTTAGAAAGCAAGTTTGTCTATGTATGCTCAGAAACAAGAGAAATCAACTTGAGCCATGCTAAAATAATTTAGGTGTGAAATCATGAGGGCATAGAGTAGGGTAATGGAATGAAGAAGGAGGAGAAAATCGGGGCCTTTAAAAATTAGAATTTCATCGTATTTTCTTGATAACACTGCATCTCATTAGGTGGAATCTGAAAAATACAGAAGCATATAAAGAAAATAAAAATAACCTGTAATGCCTGCAACCAAATTAAATCCATAATTTTTGCCTTAATTATTAATGTTTTCAGTATATGTATTCTCAGTCTTGCTTTCTTACCTCATATACATATAATAACATAGTAGGGGCGCCTGGGTGGTTCAGTCGGTTAAGCGTCCGTCTTGATCCCAGTGTTGTGAGTTCAAGCCCTCGCGCTGGGTCCCATGCTGGGCATGGAGCCTACTTAAAAATAAAATAAGATAAAATAAATATTAATATGTGTGATTTTCTAAACAAAGTTACAATTATGCTGTTCCGAATTTTATTTTTCATCTTCACGTACATTTGAGCATTTTAACATGTTGCTAAATAATCTTCCACCAAGTGATATTTAAAATTTCAGGTGATTAAATCTTTTAGAATTTATTGAATCAGTTCTTTTTGTTGGACTTCTGTGTCAGATCTTATCATTTCATCTAGAAGTATGTGCTGCTAAAAGACAAAGACTTTAAAAGGGGCTAAATAGGGGCACCTCGATGGCTCAGTCGGTTAAGCGTCCGACTGTGGCTCAGGTCATGATGTCGTGGTTCATGGGTTCGAGCCCCGTGTCAGGCTCTGTGCTGACAGCTCAGAACCTGGATCCTGCTTTGGATTCTGTGTTTCCCTCTCTCTCTGTCCCTACTTGACTCACACCCTGTTTCTCTCTCTCTCTCTCTCTCAAAAAATCAATAAATCATTAAAAAATTTTTTTTAAAAAGGGCTGAAGTAGGCTCTTATCATACCTAAAAATGTTCATGATAATTTCTTGATTTCAAATATTCAGTGTTTAAATTTCTCCAGATGCTCAGTAAGTGTGTTTGTACTTTGCTTTTTGTTTGTTCAAATATTCAGCTTTGTTCAAGTATTCAAATGAGGTCACTTCATGGCATTGATGTGTACAGTTTGTAAATTGTGGTGGATCCATCTGAAATTTATCTTGGGACACGGTATGAATGGTAAGGTTTCAGTGAGAAAAGGCGTGTGAAAATGCTTCAGACTATGCTTGATCCACACTAAGTTTGACACACTCTACCATTTTTGTCCTTTCCCCTCTGACCAGCCGGATGCTGTTTTATTTGTCAGCAAGGAGCCCCCCTTAGATTTCTTAATTAGTTCCGCTTATTTTCTTCATTCGCTGAGTCATTCCTATGTCTTCATCTTTTTCCTTCTTTTTAACTTTCTTTTGGTCTGTTTGCTTATCCCTTAATATCTTGGTTTACTGAAGACTGTCGTGTGCACACTTTGCACACAGTGGACTCCTTGATAAGTTTTGGAAATTCGTGGTCAGCAAGATACACATGGCCGCTGTCCTCACAAAGCTTACAGGCTGGTGGTTTATCTGAACCCAAACTGTAATTCTTTCTGTTTAAAAATAGAAGCAAATATGTATATATGTACCTTAGCTTAGTTCTGGCTATAGTGCATATGGAGTAGTGTCCTCATTGCAGTAACAATCTCTATTATGTTGAATCATGTAAAATCATTGATATTCGGTCAGTTTTAACCTGTGGAAATGGAATTTTCCTATAGCTCAACCTAAGTAATTTTTAAAATTCAAGGGCAGTATTAGGTTCACAGAGAAACTGAACAGAAGGTGTAGAGAGGTCCCTACACCTCCTCACCAGTCCCCTCCTCCTCCCTCTGTATTATTAACATCTTGCGTTAATGGGATATATTTGTTATGATTGATGAGCCAGTATTGATACATGACTATTAACTAATGTCCATAGTTTACATTGGGGTTCACTCTTTGGTTTTGTGTATTTCATGGACTTTGGTAAGTGTGTAATGACACAAATACCATTACCCTATCACACCGATGAGTCTCACTGCCCTAAAAATCCCCTGTGCTCCACCTACTTGTCCCTTTCTTCTCTCCCCCCAGCCCCAAACCCTGGGCAACCACTGATACTTTCTCTGCATCCATCGTTCTGCCTTTTCCGGAGTGTCCTCTAACTGGAATCCTATGCTGTGAAGCCTTTTCCGATTAGCGTCTTTCACTAAGAAATAAGCATGTCTTTTCATGGCTTGATAGCTCACATCTTCCTATCACTGAATAACATTCCATTGTCTGATATACCACTGCTCATTCATTCATTCACCTCCCGAAAGACACCTCGGTTGTTTTTAAATTCTGGCAATTATGAATAAAGCTGCTCTAAACATTAACATACAGGTTTTTACATGGACATAACGTTTTAACTCACTTGAGTGCATACCAAAAGGCACAGTTGCTGTGGATTATGTTAAGAGAATGTTCAGTTTTTTAAGGCGAGCCCAAATTGTCTTCCAAAGTGGCTGTACCATTTTGCATTCCCACGAGCGGCGAAGGAGACTTCTGTTGCCCCACATCCTTATCGGTGTTTGGTGTTGTCAGTGGTTTGAACGTTAGCCATTCTGTGAGGCGTGTGGTGGTATCTTGTTTTTTAATTTGCGGTTCTCTAATGATGTGATGCTGAACGTCTTTTCATGTGCTGTTTGCTCTTTGTGTATCTTCTTTGATGAGGCGTTTGTTCAGATCTCTGCCTATTTGTAAAAATCGGGTTATTTGTTTTCGTAACGGTAAGTTCTTTGTATATTTTGAATACCAATCCTTTACCAGAAATGTGTCTCTTGCAAATAGTTTCCTCCCAGTCTGTGGCATCTTCTCGTTTCCTTGACAGTATCCAAATCAACGTTTGAGACTTGTATTTTAATGGGAAATCAAGGGAACCTGTCTCCCAGAGACTGCTAGGTAGATGCCATTTTAAATCATAATTCTGACATGAAAACTCTTTGAAGAAGACAACATTCTGAGTCTTGTGACAGATTTGATGGAAGGAAGAAGCAGATATGAATTTGAGTTTACTTGTCTGTCGGTTATTTTGTCATAGTAGGATGCCGCTTGTGGGAAATGCAAGATTTGGAAAACCTCACACGTTTTACAGCAGTAATTAAGAAACGTAGCCTGACCAGTGTGAGAGGAATATAAAGAAAAAGTATATTCTGTTGAGAGATCAGTATCTTCGCTGGCCTCCCTGTGAGATTTTACAGTTCTCTGACTTGATAATAAAGACCTACACATTGGTGTTTCTGAACTGCTCATTCATTGGCACCTATGGGATGTTGGTTTTAGTCTTGACTGATTCATTCATTCATGAAGTTTGTCTTTGGTCAGGTGATGCATCACGGTCTCCTTGCATGTAATTTTGGATGACCTTAATACCGAGAAAATTCTTATTTTTTAGAAAGACTTATTTCATAATGATTGACGTCGTATTTAAATTCGTATGTTGTGGGGCACCTGGTTGGCTCAGTCGGTTAAGCGTCCGACTTCGGCTCAGGTCACCATCTCACGGTCCCTGAGTTTGAGTCCCGCATCGGGCTCTGTGCTGACAGCTCAGAGCCTGGAGCCCGTTTCAGATTCTGTGTCTCCCTCTCTCTCTGCCCCTCCCCTGTTCATGCTCTGTCTCTCTCTGTCTCAAAAATAAATAAACGTTAAAAAAAAAAATTAAAAAAAAATTCGTATGTTGAATGTGTACAGTAAGAGATGTGCTGTAAAAGGAAAACCTAGAACATAATTAGATTTCAAAACAGAATTCACAATTATGCGTGATCAAAGTTGAATTCTGTGACTTGTAGTTTTGTACATCTTCCAAAAGATGTAATGGGAAAGGACTAGTATTTCTCTTTTTAATTCATACATTTCAAAAGGTACGTATGATAGAAAGTAGCCTTGTCAGGAAGGTGGGAACTTTAATTACAACTTAATACATTCTGCATTCTCTCAAACATATCTTTATTTTTGTATGTGAAGTTGGAATGAATTTTAAGGTTGTAATTTGTTTTACGTAATGTGTCACTTTTCACAGAGATGTTCTTTAGAAGACCCTATCAAAATGTGTACTATATATTAGGTACTTAAAAAAATTTTTTTAAGTTTGTTTGTTTTGGGAGAGAGTGTGGGCGTGCCTGTTGGCCTGTGAGCGTGGGAGGGGCAGAGGGAGGGAGAGAGAGAGAGAGAGAGAGAGAGAGAGAGAAAATGAGAATGAATCCCAAGTAAGCTCCATGGTGTCAGTGTAGAGCCCTATGCGAGGCTCGATCTTACAAGCCGTGAGATCATGACCCGAGCCAAGATCAAGAGTTGCACGCTTAATGCACCGAGCCACCCAGGTGCCGCCGTTCTTTAAAAATTCTTGCCTGTTAATGAAGTTTACGCACTCTCTGAGGGAGGTTGAAACACCCACATGTGTATATACACAGATACCTACATATATATACATATACACATTTTTTTTCTATCTGCACTATTATCTGTAGAACTCCATCATGACTAAATATTTTATTACTTTGTTGTGTTCAGTTATTTAAATTCAGTTTATTGTGGAAGAAAGAAAATTGGCTTAGGGCAATTAGAAACCCTTTGTTCAGGTAGGTTTTTAAAATAAAATAATAACTATTTCTTCTTCCTAGCTCTGTGATTGGTTGCGTGTTAATGAAAACTGTTTTAGGAGAGCCTCAGATTGTAGTTGCGTTGGACTTCCTGAGCCGTCCTCTCTAAATGCTTACGTGAAGAACCTAGTTCAAGAGTATATGAAGTCACCTGCTTTGGAAAGTAAGTCTGAAATCATTTATATGGATTGGTATCACCAAATTGTCTTCAAAGGACTTTTAACTAGTTTTTCAGATCAAGATACACGCTTAACAAAGAAATGCGTGATTTACTGGTATCTAACTCCTATTTTCAGCCAGATGTGAATAATGGAATGTAAAAATACGTTTCCTATTTTATCTGTTCTAGGACTTGAGGTTTTCAAACTATTTTTGTATATTTTAAGAAACTAGTAGGTTGCCAAAGTAGGAATTGGGCACAAGTTCATTCTATAATTACTGAATCTTCACAGGCTCCATACCGCCTATGTGTTTTTAGAGCCTCTGTAAGTGGAAATATTTGTAGATAAATATGGGTAGCTTTTATGTGTTTGTTTTCAAAACATCACATGTAATATGAACTGATTCTGAAAAGTAGTTTTAGAGAAAAGTTATGTTTGAAAGGGTGGTTTTGTTAGTTTTTTTCTTTTTACCAGATACTTAGCCGATATCAATTTTCCAACTTCTTTGGGGAAATGTGTAAGACTACATAAGGGAAGAACTATTAGCAGATTCATTAATTAGGATTCTTCTTACATTTCTAATGCTTCTTCATTAAAGTCGTTAGGGATAATTTGGGTAAATTACATCTTTGAATTTAACGTGTCTTAAATTTCCTAGCGTTGTCTCAGACTAAGTTGTGTTCATGTACTGATTTCTCTGATCATGGAATAGGTTTTAAACGATCAGATAATTATCCTTCCAAAATATGTGAGTTCATCTCTTCTTCCTTCATAGAATATTTCCCTTTTGTATTTTATTCTATGTCTAATAATTCTGTGCTGTTACTTGGAGGATTCTTTTGTTAGGCCTACAAAAGTAAATAAATTTTAGTTCCTACTAGAGTAAACACACGTTAAGCTCCCTGAAATATCTATAGAACTTGTTTTATAATTTAGAGTATATAACAGTGTCAGATCTGATTAGATACTCAAAATCGGATGAAACGATATTTTTAGAATTTCTTTAATATTTCTAGAACTTAAAATATACTATTTAATATATAACATGCTATTTTAAGTTTTTAAAAAAATTAAAACTTGATTTCAAGTACAAAGGAAGCATTTGTGTTTGTTTTAATATTTTTGTTTGCTTGATTTTTAATGCCCTTGGCTAAGTGCCTTTATGAAGTTTAATTGACAGCTACTGGGCAATTCTGAGACCAAATGAATAAATTCCAAAGCAAACGATATTTATCTTGAGTTTCTGAACGTAAGATACATATAATATTCACATTCATTTTTATATAAAAACTCATTGGCCAAAACACTATTTTCAGTCAGGTTCTACATCTAAAGTAGCTTTTTCTTTGGCTTTTGGTATACAGTTAGTACAGGTAGCTTTCATACTATTGATTCAGCAAGCACATATCACGTGTTTTCTAAGTGCCAGGCATCGGAATTACAGAGACAAAAGCTGTATCCCTTGCCTTCAGAAGGAGCATCATCTAGCAAGGAAGTTGATAAGTAGGCAGATAATCCTAGCACAGTGCCTTGAAAGCCATAAGCACTGGGATGGGGAGCCTGTACGAACAGTTGTCTGTTTAGAGGTAGCGGGATGTCACCAGGTGGGTGACGTCTGACGTGTGAATAGAAATTAAGGTGAAAAGAGGGAAGGAGCATCCCACAAGGCTTGGATGAACTTGCGTCCGGGGAGCAGAAAGTAGGCAGGCAGCTATCCATCTGTGTATTTGTATATCTGTGTATCTTTCATCAGTGTATTTATGACACGGAGCTCAAGAAAGAATGGTAAGAGGTAAGGATGGATATGGGGTACACACACACACACACACACACACACACACGCTGTGTTGTTCACACGATACCTAAGACAATAGGACAGAGCAACAACAAAAACCACACAGAACCAGCATCACCTACAAACAAACAAAAATGTTAAAGATCAGAAATTACAGAAAGTGCAACAGTTTGGAAATAGCACCAAAGGCTTGTCAGAACTTGGATGTGCTAAGATTAACCAGAATGTGAAATACATTTGAAGAAATTTATACTGAAATCAAGCGGTCCTCAGAAAGGATATTTGATAGGTGAAGATTTTGAGGTTAATGTGCCTACTTGAAATGTAACTAAGAAATATAGGGCTATGGAATAACCCCAAAGTAGTATATTGCAGTTGTACAACAAATGATAAAAACAGCTTTGAGGTATAGTTGATGTATGTTAAACTGCTCATACGTAAGCTGTACGGTGTGATGGGTTTTGACCTATGTATATATGAAACCACGAGCATAGCAAGGTGTGACGAACATAACTGTCAGGCTCAAAAGTGTTTTCGCACCCCTTTATAATTCTTACCTCCTGCTTCTACCTCTTTCTCCTCCAAGCACAGACGAGCCCTGATGTGCTCTCAGGACATTGGATTAGTTTGCATTTTCTAGAATTGCACTCCGTTTTTAAAATTCACGGTGGCAAGGTTTGACCGGCGATTCAGGGCTAAGTTGCATTAAGGTGATTAATAATAGCCAGCGATTCTTTTGTTTCCTTAAAACCACTGTTGCCTCCACTTTTCTACCTCCAGGGAGAGAAAACGGAGCATAAATAGGAATTCTCTGCTAGTTGTTTGCAGAGTACGGTTTCCAGATCAGCCATGCCAACATCACCTGGAAACTGTTTCGAAATACAAATTCTCCAGCTCTATCCCAAACCTGTTGAATCAACCTCTGGGTAGGAGCTCACCCTCTGTATTAATAAAGTCTCCAGTTATTTTGAAGTTTGAGACCCACTGCACTGAAGCATGGATTTGCTTAGTATGGTGACAAAGTACTCAGGAAGCAACCTGCCGCAAAATTCCCTGCAAAGGTGTGCCTTCCTCTGGAGGAGTAAGGCGCCCAATTATTACTGGCCTCGTACTGTGGCGTTCCTTGACAGCAGAAGGCATTAAATATCCACTAAACTTCTCATTTACAACCTTCCCTTTCGGTATCCAAGGTGAAAAATTGCTCAAGATTTCAGACAGGATCTGTGCTTCTAGAACTGTGCTCTTGGTATTTTGCCGGAGGAAGTGAGAACTGTCAGGGTAGCCACTTTGAGGACCCAGCATGTGCTGTTCATACCAAAACGTGTAGTATTTGCATCCAAAGGCTTCCTGCTCACATGCTATGTAAGTGGAGAAGATGCTTAAGGGCCACTGCGATTTGGAAAGGTTTCCTTCTTAAATAGCACCCCCACCCCTTCCACCTCCTGTGAGGTCAAGGGTATCTGATTATATAAATGCTCTTCAAAATAGAGGGAACTAAAAAAAAAAAAAAAAGCATAGAAGGAACTGAAGAGCATATTGGCATTTGATTTCATTTTAGTCTGTGTTTATAAATGAATTTTCAGTGTAAATGTGGGATGTAAAGCATTAATGAGAAAAAATGTTGCAGAGAATAAGTTTGAATAACTCATCTTTACACTGATAAATATGGCTTACTTAATTTTTCTAGATAGCACCAACATTGGGATTTTTTTTAATAAAAATGACCAGATTTTTTATTGACGGCAACTAAGTGCCATTTATAAGATTTTTTAAAATGTCTAACAAAGTTTTTCCTTTTGTTGTGTTTTTTAACTGAGTTCTCCTACATGCAAGCATGTTTTTACCGTTGTCCATCTTCTGTACCATTCCAATAAATTTGTATCAAAATAAATTATCCCCAAAATATATTAGAGTGTTTAAGAAAATGGTTTAAGTATTTAAACTCCTGGGCTGGAAAACTAGACCTCTTGCTGAAAATTTTCTTGGGAATTGAGGTGAAAAGTGTGACCTCACTATAGTAATACACCACGAATAAAGAAGAAATCTTCTCTTCATGCCTTATTTTAATTTAACTGGCTTTCAGAGATGGGAAATACTCATTTTATCTGTTAACCATGTTCTCTCTTCCAAAACTTATTCTAGAAACTTTGCATGTATTTTTATAATAAACCCAAGGAAAGTCTTATTTGTTAGCTTGATTTCATAGAAAGTGATCTAAACTTTTTTTTTTTTTAAGTGTAGTTGACACACAGTGTTAGGTTAGTTTCAGCATAGACCTAAGTTTTCTGAGAGGATAAGCAGTTAGTTATTCCAGGGTCCCACAGCTAACGAGCACAGGACTCGGGTTCAGACGCACGTCTGAAGCTCCAGAACTTTTGTGTCCATACCTATTCCATCCTCCTCCTGGTTGTATTTTAGGGAATTTTCTTCTCTCAACTGAAATACTAGAATTGTCTCTTAACCCATCCGCTTGAATCTCCTCTTGCTTCCCCTACAGTCTGTCTCCCACACTGTGCCTGGAGAAATCTGTTCAAACTACTAATTTGGCTCTACAGATGTTTCCTCCCTTTGTTTTATATGCCTTCACTTTAACCTCCAGTGGCTTCCCTTGCCTTTAGGGTCAAGACAGGAATTCTTTGCATGGCCTGCTCAGTCTTCTGGTCTCTTCCCTGGCTGTTTCTGCAACCTCATCTTTGGCACTCCTCGCACTTGTGAGTCCCTGCTACATGGGCGCCCCTGTATCTCCTGGAGCACGGCTTGCTTCAGAGGACCCTTGATGTGCTCTTCCTAACTTGGGAAGGCCTTGCATCCCTTCAACTACTGTACTCTTTCCCAGCCTTTGTGCTCAGCCTACTCGTTCTTCGGGGCACTTTCTCTTTACTGCCCAGAAAGAGGAGAGCATAGCCTCCTAGTGTGCACTTCCCTCGTGACATTTTATACCAGTCACTACAGTTGTCATTTTACATTTCATTGTTCTTTGACGAATGTTTTTCTCCTCTACTGCAACGTAAATTCCGTTAGCACAGGAGCCATTGTGTCTTCAGCACCTAGGTCAGCTCCTTTATCTGTGTCCTGCAGAAGGCATTGGTTTTGTTTTATTTATTTTTTAATGTTTATTTTTGAGAGAGAGAGAGAGAGAGAGAGAGAGAGAGAGAGAGAGAGAGCATGAGCAGGAGAGGGGCAGAGAGAGAGGGAGACACAGAATCTGAAGCAGGCTCCAGGCTCTAAGCTGTCAGCACAGAGCCCGATGCAGGGCTCGAACACACGAACTGTGAGATCGTGACCTGAGCTGAAGTGGGATGCTTAGCTCACTGAGCCACTTAGGTGCCCCTGTTTGTTTGTATTTAAACACGTATAACGATGAGCTATACTGTAAGGTGTTGTCCTGCATTTCATCTCAGCTCTTATAATCTGATATTGATAAGACATAATCATTTGGCTGTTTTGTTTTGAAACCTCATCTTTGAAGGATTTTGTTAACACTTTGCAAACCTTGACTATTATTATTCAAGCAGGAGAAAACTGCTTTATGCCTGACTGGTTTGAAGCCAAGCTTGTTGCAATGATGGTCTTGTTGGCTGTAGATGTGGAAGGGATGAAGTCTCAATACAGGTAAGTGTTTCCAAGCTAAAAAAAAAAAAAAAAGGCTAATCAAATTTATGGTACTTGTTCTGACTTTTCCATGATTATTTGTATGGAGTTGATCACAGGGTATTAAAAGAAGAAACTAGAGCATTGTCAATACACTAAAGAAATGCCTAAAATTAACAATAAATTAATATGAATAGGGCCTTACTAGCTTTTAGGTTAGTAAGTTCAGCTGTTCGAGAAGGTCAGAAACACTATATACAGTAATCACTGGTTTTATATAAGAATATTAGAACAGATTTTAAGATTCTCGCATATGATTGGGTAAAGAAATTTACTGGGTTGGTCAAACCCAACACATTTGTAAAATGTGTACTTTTTAGTAACGTAATAAAGATAAAGCGATCTCATTTATATTTTGAAAATGTGCGCAGATCAGTTCTCACCAGATTATGATTGTTGCAGAAAGCAACTTCCACTTGCTAGTGTATTTGCATGATATGCAGTTAATTCGATTAACATCAAATCTCTTTTCTAGACAAAGCTTTAGTACTAAAGTTGGTTATGATTTTTTTTTTATAAATCCTTAATTCTTTGTATTTTTTGTTAACATCTCATTTCCTTGGCTAGCATATGTTTGTTTTGTTTTGTTTTTAAATTATTGTAGCAGGGTCTCAGCGTGTTAATTTCCGAATGAATTGGGTATAGGATTCCCTTTATACTTGTGCTTAACGTTGAGTGTGGAACGTTCTTCCCTGTGCTTTCTTTGTGAGTGCAATGCTGTACTCCCTGAGAAAGCACAGACTGGAGAGGTCAGCGAAGAGGCCGGAGGGAGAGATCAGTCCTAACAGGTGCTACGTGTCTGCATCATCTAGAAGACTAATTCTGTCTAACTGAATCCATTAGTTATGTAACCAGTTCCGCAAGTTATAGATGGAAACGAATTTCTTCATGGTTTTGAAATGCTTGATTTGGGCATGTCTTTTAATATCTAGTGAAAAGCGGAGAACACAGAATGTATTAAGGATATTCTTAGATCCTCTTCTGGAATCCCTTATGAAGTTGGGCACAAATGCCTACATGCCCTTGCTGAAAACTGACAGATGCCTGCAGTTGCTGGTGAAGTTATTGCACACTTGCATGTTGAAAGGTTCCAGTACCCAAGATGGTGAGGACAAATGGTTTCTGTTGGTGTCTTGCTTGGTATATTGTTGGTGTTTGGAATGAGAGGACATTCCTGACTCTTTGAAATAAGAGGATTACTTTATGCATTCAGCAGATATCGACTATTTCCCGGTGGTACTGGGGATCCAGCAGTGAAGGTACAAGCCCCCTGCCCTCATGGAGCTGACAACAAAGCCTTTACAGATGTGCCAGTTACTGTTGGTTTTACAACTTGATATTCTTTGCTTGTCTTTTTTTTTTTCCATTTATGCTCAGTCATTGATTTCCAGACCATGAAAATGATCCCTATTTCATATATGTTACAGCAAAATCCCTTTCTCATGGCCACTATGATAGATGTTGCAGAAATTAAGCTAAAGCGTGAGAATGGTAGTCATTTTATAAAGAGTTGTTTGCAAATACATTGGTCTCTAAGTACCTTTTTTTTTTTTTAATCTTTATTTTTCAGAGAGAGAGAGAGAGAGAGAGCACGAGCAGGGACAGGGGGCAGAGAGAGAGGGAGACACAGAATCTGAAGCAGGCTCCAGGCTCTGAGCTGTCAGCACAGAGCCAAATGCAGGGCTTGAACCCATGAACCATGAAATCATGACCTGAGCCGAAGTCAGATGCTGAACTGACTGAGCCACCCAGGTGCCCCTCTAAGTACCTTTTTTTTTTTTTTTTTTTTTTAACATTTATTTTTGAGACAGAGAGAGACAGAGCATGAATGGGGGAGGGTCAGAGAGAGGGAGACACAGAATCCGAAGAGGCTCCAGGCTCTGAGCTGTCAGCACAGAGCCCGATGCGGGGCTCGAACTCACGGATGGCGAGATCATGACCTGAGCTGAAGTTGGCCGCTTAACCGACTGAGCCACCCAGGCGCCCCTCTAAGTACCTTTTAAGTAGAAAATAATTCATACAGAAAGTGTAGTGGTAATGGAAACGTTGAGTTCGTCTCTCCTTAAACAAAGATACATGCAGAACAGTAGCTGGAAACCACAGACACTGGAGACAAGAATATTCATGGATTAGCCTTGATTCCCAATCCGTTCTCACCAGTTTCACTTGGCATTTTAGAAATTTGCTGTGTGAAAATCCTAGAGAAGCGCTGCTGTGAGGCTAAGCCTGAGGAAAACACTGATGGGATTATATTTTAGCGTGTGGCCTGTGAACTTTTAAAGCCAGTTTCCAAATTCTGATATTTTTGATACTGGCAGCAGAATCAGGTGCTGGACGCATGTAATGGTAACTTTTTATAAGCTTTTCAACTCGCTAAGGCCGTAAATTTGGGTTCCTTGGACATGTGTTGACTGTACTAAGCTCAGTGCTTTCAAGTGCAGGACTGGGTCATAGGCACCATTTGGAAAACTGTGGTATTTGACACACACACGAGTGTGTGATGTTATATGTAAGTTACGATGCCCGATAATCAAACACCTGTGAACTTACTACCCAAGCTAAGAACGATGTTACCTGTTACCCCCCAGTCCCCTCTATTTGCCTCCTAATTTTGACTTTTGTCTTTATCACTTCCGTGCACTTTAAAAAATGGGTTTATTTCATCTGTAGGTATTCTTCAACAACGTACTGTCCAGTTTTCCTGCTTTTGAGCTTTACAGAAATGTCGCTTCACCGTAGGAAGTCTTCTGTAACTTCTCCCACTTCACGTGTTTCTAAGCTTCCTCCACATGCTTTGTTAGACTTTGTTACTTTCCCCGTTGTGTAATCTTTCGTATGATGGCACCGCTATTTATGCGCTTTCCTAGTGCTGGACGTTGGAGTGTGGCTATGACTGTCACATGTGTGCTGCCACCAACACGTGTCTCCATGTCTTGTGGGCCTGTGTGTGTCTCTCTCCAGCGTTGTGTACTGGTTCCTAGGGTATGTGCACATTCAGCTTTATAAGGTCGTGAAAAGTGTCTTTCTTTCCAGCTTCGCGTCCCTAAATGTGTACACGCTTTATATTCTTTCCCGCAGAATGTCAGTGTTCCTGTTGTACCTCAGGCCTATCTCTCTTTACGTCACCAAGGAAGAGCCAGGGAAATACTGTCTGATTTTGATAGCCGTTGGCTTCCATTTGACTGGTAAACCATATCAAGCTTCGCTAACTGTAACTAGACCTTAATCCTGAAAGATTTCTTTTATGAAGGAAGAGGAAAATAGAAAAGAGCTATTTCCATTTTATAAATGAGGAAACAGTCTTGGAATTAATTACCAGTACCAGGGGCAGTGAAGAAATAAGGGTAAAGTCAGAAATACCCAGGTAGACTTACTGTGAGCTGCTGGGATTGAGGCTTGGCAGTATGCTCTTTGGGGCAACTTTGACTGAATTGTGTTTTAAATCATTTATTTAAAGTTTGTTTATTTGTTTTGGAGAGAGAGAGCGAGCGCAAGTGGGGGAAGGGCAGAGAGAGAGGGAGAGAGAATCCCAAGCAGGCTCCTCAATGTCAGTGTAGAGCCCAATGCGGGGCTCAATCTCATGACCCTGGGATCATGACCTGAGCTGAAATCAAGAATTGGATACTCAACTGACTGAGCACTGAGGTGCCCTGTGTTTAAAATTTTTTAAATTTGGGGCCCATGGGTGGCTCAGTCAGTTAAGCATCAAGTGGAAGCAAGTGGGAGAGGGGCAGAGAGAGAAGGAGACAGAATCCCACGCAGGCTCCACGCTATCAGCACAGAGCCCGACGTGGGGCTCCAACTCAAAAACTGTGAGATCATGACCTGAGCCAAAATCCAAGAGTTGGACGCTTAACTAGCTGAGCCACCCAGGCGCCCCTGTTGATTTTTTTTTTCCAATTTCCTTCCTGTTTTTTGTTTGCTTCTGTCTGCTTGCTTTTAGTTTATTTTGCCTATTTAAAAAAAAATTAAGGTGGAAGTTTAGGTTGTAGATTTTAGATCTTTTTGAAAATGACCTCTCATGCTATAATTTTTTTTTTAAGTTTTGCTTTAACTGCATCCCAAAACTTTTGGTGTGTTGTATTTCAGTGCAAAGTATTTTCTAACTTTTCTTGAGAATCTCTCTTTTACTCGTGAATCACTTAGAAATGTGTTTGGAGATTTTCTTATTATCTTTCTGTTATTTTTACTCTATTCTAGGCAGAGAGCATACTTTGTACACTTTTCAGTTTTTACAACTTCATTAAGGTTTGTTTTATGATCTAGGGTATGGTCTGTCTTAGCTACTGTTCCATGCGCACCTGGAAAAAATGTGTATTCTGCCGTTGGTGGGTGGAGTGTCCTATAAATGTCAGATCCAAGACTTACGTGGTGCATCTCAATTTTATATACTTGATGTGTCTGTTTCCTCTGTTACTGAGAGGGGAGTGCTGGAGTCCCCAGGTCTGAGTTTGAGTTTGCCTCTTTTCCTTTCTAGTTCTGTGGGTTTGGCGTCCTGTATTTTGCACTTCTGTTGTTAGATGCTATGTGTTCATGTTTAGAAGAGTGTGTTTTCTTGGTGAGTTGACTCTTTCCTCAATATGTAATATCCCTTTTTATCCCTGGTTATTTCCTCTACTCTGAAGTCTAGTTTGCCTGGTAGTGATATAACCACTCCTACTTCCTTCGGATTAGAATTTGCATTGTATTATTCCCTGGCTTTTTAACTTTTATTCTATTCACATCCTTAGATTTGAAGTGAATTTCTTACAGACAGCATATGTCATGATTTTTTGGCCATTCTGACACTGTCTTTTAGTTGGTGTAGACTATTCGCATTTAATGTAATTACATATATGTTTGGGGTTAGGTCTGTCATTTTATTTTTTGTGTTCTGTTTATTCCCATTTTTCATTTCCGTCTTTCCCTCTTTTGGCTTGTTTTGGGCAGTTTGAACATTACTTCATATTCCATTTTAATTTACCCATTGTGTTTTTTACTAAACATCTAAAGTTTTGTGTGTGTGTTTGTGTGTGATTGCTGTAGGGATTACAGTGTGCATACCTAACAGTCTGTTTAGAATTAATGTTTTAGTGCTTGAAATGAATGTAGAAACTTGACCACCTTCTGGACTCCCTTTGCCCCTTTCTCCCCCACGTATTATAGTTGTCTTCTATCTGCATTTACTGAAAACTACCAGACAATGTTAGAATTTTTGCTTTTAACCATCAAAGAGATTTTAAAGATTTCAAGAGAGTAGCCTATTGTATTTACCTAGATGTTTGTGGTTTCTTTTGCTTTTCTTTCATCCCTGATGCCCCGTGTTTTCCTGGGGCATCATATACTTTGTGTTTGAAAAACAGCTTTTAGCATTTCTTTTGGAACAGGTTTGCTGCCAGTGAATTCTTAGTTTTTTTTCATCTGAGAGTGTCTTTATTTCACCTTTTGAGGAATATTTTGCTGGATATAAAATTCTGGTTTGATGGGTCTTTTCTTTCAGCAATTTAAAAATACTGCATTTGCTTCTGGATGCCATTAGAATTCTCTGGTAATTCCAAGTGTTCTTTGTGTAGGTAATAACACTGTTTTTCTCTGCTTTCAAGGTTGTTTCTTTGTCTTTAGTTTTCAGCAGTTTGGTTATACTCTATCATATTGCATATGATTTATTTTGTTTTGTTGGTCTGTTTTCAAGTTCACAAACTCTTTTTTCTTGCATCTCCTTTCTGTTATTGTTCCCATCCAGTGAGTTTTTAAAATTACAGTAATTGTACTTTTCAACTACAAAATTCCTATTTGGTTTTTGTGTATATCTTATATTTCTTTGCTGAGACTTTCTATTTTCCCATGTTTCCAGAGGGTGTATTGATTGATTGTTGAAGCATTTTATCATTAGCTGCTTGGGAGTCTTTGTCAGATTATTCTAGAGTCTGCATCATCTTGTTGGCTTTTGTAGATTGTCTTTTCCCTCGTGGGGTAGGAACTTCCTGATGCTTCATGTGCCCTCTTGTTTTGGATCGTATCCTAGAGATTTTGAATATCGTGTTATGAGACTCTGGGTCTTGTTTACATCCTGTGGAGAACGTTGATATTCTTGTGTCAATGACAATCAGCTTCAGGTTCAGCCCCAATTCTGATGTCCCATCTTCTGTGCACGTTCGTTCTGCTGTCACTTTTGTTTTCCGATCCTTTGTGGTGTGGTCTTGACCTTGACATGTGATCCTCCCAGTGGCCAGTCTGGGACGTGGGCAGCTGTCTCTCTGTTAGTTGAGTTCCAAAAGTCTTTGGGATGCTGCTTAGTAGCCGGTCCATGCAGGGCAGCTCGGGGGGAGCCCAGCAGTTCACAGACCACTTTCTGGGGCCATTTTCCTGAGTACCTCTCTCTCAGGAATCTCCTAAGGACTCATTGTCTGCTCCTCTGGGGTTCCCCCCTTTTCATTCTCTGATGAGAAAGTTGGGGCCCATCAGGCTGCCTGCTTTCTTGACTGCTCCTGCACGTGGTTCCAGTCTGCAGGAAGACCAAGGTCACTGTGTTTGGTGTTACTGCTTTCTGAATCCTCCCACTACTTTTTACCTTGTAGAGTCTCCACATAGCTGCTCAGTTATTCGGTCTGGGTTTTATAGTGAGAGAGGCTGGTGTGTCCCTGTTCCATCTTATCCAGAACTAAAACTCCTAAATGAGTTTTAAGGTGAATTATAGATTTCCCCATAATACTAATGACTGTTGTTTTATTGGAATTCAGTTTTGGTTAGTGATTCACTCACGTGCTTAACATAGATGTACTTTTACTAGAAAATCTGGCATTTTTTTTGTACCGAGGAACTTACATCTGTCATTCAGTTGCACGCTTTTTTTCCTGTACAGATGAGGTGTTTACTCTTCTTCAGAACTTTGTCATGTCTACTGCAGAGAGCATTTCTGAATTTATTCTCCGACGGCTTACCATGAACGAACTGAGCAGTGTAAGTATTCCTAGGAGTCACTTTTCATTCTTTTCGTCAATATGTGAGTGATAGTTTCTGGAGAAGACACCTTAGGAAGCAGAAAAAAACACAAGCTTCGGAGTCTCCTCCTTACTTTCATTCCATCTGAGTCATAACCAAGTCCTTGGGAAAGTTATGTAGCTTTTCTGAGCCTTAGTTTCCTCATCTGCAAGATGGAGATAATACATCTACTTCCCAGGGGCTAGGGAGTTTTGCATGGTGTAATGTATCTGGAATATTTAGCATATTCGATGTGTATTTGGTCGTAGGATCCAGAGATTCTGATTTGGGATGTTTGGGGTGGGACCAGGTAATAGTACATGTATGTTTCCAAAGCTCTGCAAGTGATTCTGAAACACAGAGTAGAAAGCAGTCAGTTCTGAGGTAAGTGTCCTCCTTACCTGCTCTGTCTCTATTCTCCACAGACTGTTCCTTCTAGGACAGCTGAGAAAAATAACACCTGAAACTAATATAACACTGTATGTTAACTATGCTGGAATTTAAAAAAAAGAAAGTAATTTCCCTTTTTCTTCAAGAATATTTTGAAAATGCCAATTCATGTAGGAATGCTTATTCTTAATTTTTTTTTTTTTGGTTGAAATCTCTAGGGACAAATGTCAAAGGTTTAGAATCAATAGATTGTGAACAAAGTGTGAAAATATGCTTATTTCACTTTTTTTAGAACACTCACTTAAGTACATTTGAAAGCCTCATGAGCAAGTGTGAAAATACAAAAAAGGCAAGTTTTATGCTGCAAGACCTGAACTGTTACGACAGGAAGGCAAAGATATATGGAGAAAAAGCCCGTTGGAGTGGGGTGGGGGGGGGGGTGTTTAGCTTTCTTCTTATTAAGCAGTTGCTCATAGTGGCATTGCTACACATATGTTCCAAAGAAGGCGTTTCATAAAGAAGTAACTCTTTGGGTTTGTTTTGCGTCAATATCACTTTATTACCACCAGTATTACATTATCTTTCCATTAGGGAAATTTTCAGACATACAGAAAAGAAGTATAATGAGCCTCCATGTACCCGTTACAGAAGATAACTGTTTTGGTTTGTTTGGAATTTAAAGCTAAAAATAGCTTTAAAAGGGGAAGGACTAGGGGCGCCCGGGTGGCTCAGTTGGTTAAGCATCAGACTCTTGATTTCCACTCAGGTCATGATCTTGTGGTTTCATGAGTTCAAGCCCTAAGTTGGGCTCTGGGCTGTCAGCACAAAGCCCACTTGGGATTCTCTCTCTCTCTCTCTCTCTCTCTCTCTCTCTCTCTTGCTCTCGCGGTCTCTCTTGCTCTCTCTGCCCCTCCCCCACTTGCATTGTCTCTGTCTCTCAGAATAAACAAACTTTTTTTTTTTTTTCAACGTTTATTTATTTTTGGGACAGAGAGACAGAGCATGAACGGGGGAGGGGCAGAGAGAGAGGGAGACACAGAATCGGAAACAGGCTCCAGGCTCCGAGCCATCAGCCCAGAGCCCAACGCGGGGCTCCAACTCACGGACCACGAGATCGTGACCTGGCTGAAGTCGGACGCTTAACCAACTGCGCCACCCAGGCGCCCCAGAATAAACAAACTTTTAAAAGAAAAAGGGGGAAGGATTAATGTGATTTTATTTAACAACCAGCTTTCAGGGAAAAAAAAAGACAGGTTCGTAGTATCATATCAGTTTCCATGGCTGATTTCAAGTTGCCTACGTGAGGCTGTGGAATCAGAGCGAGGCTGCTCCGGCACACTGCCCCCCCCTTAGGCACACTGCACCCCCCCGGGGAACACTGCATCCCCCCAACATGGGACCAGCAGCTGCCACACCTGAACCCATCTCCCGCCTTCCCGGGTTCCTGTAGAGCACAGCAGTCTGCACCGTTCCATCCGTTCAAGAACCTTACGGTTGTCCATCCCCTCTCTCCCTCCCTCCCTCTCCCTCCCTCCCTCCCTCCCTCCCTCTCCCTCTCTCCCTCCCTCCCTCCCTCCCTCCCTCCCTCTCCCTCCCTCCCTCTCCCTCTCTCCCTCTCTCCCTCCCTCCCTCCCTCCTTCTCTCTCTCTCTCTCTCTCTCTCTCTCTCGTGTTTTCAGCCTCTCCTTGTCTCTTGGATTTTTTTTTTTTTCATGAGCATTGAAACAACTTAAGAGCCCCTCATCTTAAAGACCCTCTCAATTCCATGGTCCCTTCAGTTTTCCCCTCTTCGTCAGCTTGTTTATAAACACGCCCTGCCACTCCGTTCTCTGGTTTCTGCCTCTTCTGTCACGCGGAAACAGCTGTCTCTAAAGTTGTCATAAACCAAATGGGTGCTTTTCAAGTCCTAGTTTCCTTGACTCCTCAGCCCCGCTGGACACATCAACCACTCCCCCCCGGAAACACCAGTCGTCCTCAGCGTCTGTGACACCTTCCTGTCCTGGTTGTGGCCCCATTGCTCTGCCGTCACCCCCACTTCTGTTTGAACGTCCGTTCTCTGCTACATAGACTTGAATGTCAGCACTTTTAGTGTTTTTTGTTTTGTTCTGTTTTGTTTTGAGAGAGAGAGAGAGAGAGGGAGAGCACGAGTGGGGGAGGGGCAGAGAGAGAGACACACACACACACACACAGAATCCGAAGCAGGCTCCAGGCTCTGAGCTGTCAGCACAGAGCCCGACACAGGGCTCGAACCTGTGAACCATGAGATCATGACCTGAGCTGAAGTCGGACGCTCAACCCACTGAGCCACCCCGGGACCCCAAACGTCGGTGCTTTTGTAAGGGTGGCCCTGGCCCTTATTTCCTCACGCTCTTCTGTTGAGGGAGGCGCTCTAGGCTGCACCCCCAGCTTTGGTGGTGCCAGGGACCCTACCTCTCCGTCTTCACCGCCGGCTGCTTTCCCCAGCCTACCGCCCCGTCAGCCTAGCGCTCTTTGATGGCCCAGTTGCATCTGTCACACTTCAGCCATTCAGAACTGAAGCCCTCACCATTCCCTCCTCAGTGAATGTACCACCATCCGGCCAGTTTCTGTAGCCTCTCACTTAAGAATCCTCCCTGGCACTCTGTCCGTCAGTCTCACCCCAGTGTCCGGTCTCCACCAGCTCCTGCAGCTGCTCCTTCCTGTCTGCCCGGGGGCCCGGCCCTTGGAGTGCCTCACATGTGGTGGCTGCTCAGTAAAAACTGATTAAATGGATGAATTCTGTGCTTCCTGGTGTGGTGGAAGGCCTCTGAGGATATCATCCGTAATGAGCACGGTAGTAATCATCAGGGCCACCATTCGGGGCTCGTCCACTTAGCATACTTTCAGTTCTTTCAGAACCACTGTGACGGGTGGACGTTACCCTCCGCATTGTGTGGATGAGGGATCAGGCCTGTGGAGGTTAGGTCACGGGGCCGGTGGGTGGTAGAGCTGGACTGAAGCACGTGTCCACAAGTCTCAGATACAAGGCGTTCAGTTCCGCCTCTCCTGCACACCAGCCCTGAGATGCTGGGGGAGCCGTGTGTCCTCTCTGAAACTCAGTCATCGTCTTAGGGAGGTGGGACCGCAGCCTTCCTAGTAAGAACAGAGTGTCGCAATCTGCCTGAAACAAAGGCAGTTTCCTTGTTCTGATTGTTATTATTGATGACGTGTTGGCCCTGGGACGCAAGAGTTGGCAGGACATAGTCTCTGCCTTCCAGGGTCTCGTGATCAGAGCGCCAGCAAGAGGAGTAAATGGTGACGTGTGCTGCAGTTGCGTGAAGTGCGGTCGCTGTGTCAGCACAGGGAAGGAAGTCTTCAGCTCTGCACGGGGAGATTATGGAGGGCCTCTTGGAGGAGATGGCTTGTTTTCTCTTATTAGTATCTTGTTTTACTGCGTTTAAATAAGGTAATTTATTTTCTGTCTGAACTCTCACAGGTTGATGAAAACCACGAGCCCTGCGTGTTAACGTGTTTTGTTGTCTGTCTTAGGTTTCCGATCTGGATCGTTGCCATTTATACCTGATGGTATTAACTGAGCTTATAAATCTCCATTTGAAGGTTGGGTGGAAACGAGGCAACCCCATTTGGAGAGTTATTTCTCCTTTGAAAAATGCATCCATTCGGCATCTTCAAGAGATGGACCATGGACAGGTAATCCTTGATTCAGGGTGTATAGTTCGGTTGAACGAGGCGTACGTAGAATACATATTTGATTATCATGCAATATTCTGACATGAAAAGTGTCTGCTGAAATTTAACTTTAACATAGTATCCTTTGTTCATAATATTTGATGAAGACTGGGACTCCTATCCTAATATTAGGTATATAACAAAGGCGTGGTGACTTCAGTCTTAAGACCATTTAGATACAGATTGTGGATTTGCACTGAGTCTTTGCCTCCATACCAGCCAGTAAGGGACACGTTAATGTGTCTAAATGTATACAATAGATAGTATGTGACATATAACATACATAATATCTGATATATGACATATAACATGTACTAACACATCAGCATCCCCCATCCTTGCCTCTCGACCTCATTGTCTGCCCTGGACTTACACTGTTTCCCCTCTACTCCTCCCCCAACCAGTACCATTTTGCTGTAGTCACGCTAGGCCACCTCGTAGAGCTTCACGGACGACAAGCACATGCCACATCCTTCCCCATCTAGGCTTTCTGTCCGCTCCTTCCACTGACAATGCTTGTCAGTAATCTGCTCGGTCCTTACAGGGCCCAACTTGGGTCAGTGACTCATTTATTTACCTATTCTTTATGCCTCCATTGTAGTATTTGTCTTTCTTGTTTTGGGAATAACTTATGTGTATGTGTATTTTCCTCTAGATTTTAGTACCTATAAGCTTTTCTTAAACATGGCATAAAACTGATTCAATTTCTTCACTGGTTATGGGTCTGTTCAAGCTTTCTATTTCTTCCTGTTTGAGTTTTGGAAGTGTGTGGGTTTAGGAATTTGGCCATTTCTTCCAGGTTGTCCAGTTTGTTGGCATATAATTTTTCATAGTATCCCCTGATAATTGCTTGTGTTTCTGAGGGATTGGTTGTAATAATCCCATTTTCGTTCATGATTTTATCTATTTGGGTCATCTCCCTTTTTGAGAAGCCTGGCTAGAGGCTTATCAATTTTGTTTATTTTTTCAAAAAACCAACGCTTGGTTTCATTGATCTGCTGTACAGTTTTTTTAGATTCTATATTGTTTATTTCTGCTCTGATCTTTATTATTTCTCTTCTGCTGCTGGGTTTGGGGTGTCTTTGCTGTCCTGCTTCTGTTTCCTTTAGGTGTGCTGTTAGATTTTGTATTTGGGATTTTTCTTGTATCTTGAGATAAGCCTGGATTGCAATGTATTTTCCTCTCAGGACTGCCTTCACTGCATCCCAAAGCATTTGGATTGTTGTATTTTCATTTTCATTTGTTTCCATATATTTTTTAATTTCTTCTCTAATTGCCTGGTTGACCCATTCATTCTTCAGTAGGGTGTTCTTTAACCTCCATGCTTTTGGAGGTTTTCCAGACTTTTTCTTGTGGTTGATTTCAAGCTTCATCGCATTGTGGTCTGAAAGTATGCATGGTATGATCTCAATTCTTGTATACTTATGAAGGGCTGTTTTGTGACCCAGTATGTGATCTATCTTGGAGAAGGTTCCATGTGCACTCGAGAAGAAAGTATATTCTGTTGCTTTGGGATGCAGAGTTCTGAATATATCAAGTCCATCTGATCCAGTGTATCATTCAGGGCCCTTGTTTCTTTATTGATCCTGTGTCTAGATGATCTATCCAATGTTGTAAGTGGAGTATTAAAGTCCCCTGCAATTACCATATTCTTATCAGTCCAGGACCAGATGGCTTCCCAGGGGAATTCTACCAGACATTTAAAGCAGAGATAATACCTATCCTTCTCAAGCTATTCCAAAAAATAGAAAGGGAAGGAAAACTTCCAGACTTATTCTATGAAGCCAAAATTACTTTGATTCCTAAACCAGAGACCCATAAAAAAAAGAGAATATCCCTGGCCAATATCCCTGATGAATATGGATGCAAAAATTCTCAATAAGATACCAGCAAGTCGAATTCAAAAGCGTATAAAAAGAATCATTCACCATGATCAAGTGGGATTCATTCCTGGGCTGCAGGGCTGGTTCAACATTCGCAAATCAATCAATGTGATACATCACATTAATAAAAGAAAAGATAAGAACCATATGATCCTGTCAATCGATGCAGAAAAAGCATTTGACAAAATTCAGCATCCTTTCTTAATAAAAACCCTCGAGAAAGTCGGGATAGAAGGAACATACTTAAACATCATAAGTAGGCATTATGAAAAGCCCACAGCTAATATCATCCTCAACGGGGAAAAACTGAGAGCTTGCTCCCTGAGATCAGGAACACGACAGGGATGTCCACTCTCACCGCTGTTGTTTAACATAGTTTTGAAGGTTCTAGCATCAGCAGTCAGACAACAAAAGGAAATCAAAGGCATCAAAATTGGCCAAGATGAAGTTAAGCTTTCACTTTTTGCAGATGACATGATATTATACATGGAAAACCCGATAGACTCCACCAAAAGTCTGCTAGAACTGATAACACGAATTCAGCAAAGTCGCAGGATACAAAATCAATGTACAGAAATCAGTTGCATTCTTAAACACTAATAATGAAGCAATAGAAAGACAAAGAAACTGATCCCATTCACAATTGCACCAAGAATCATAAAATACGTAGGAATAAACCTGACCAAAGATGTAAAAGATCTGTATGCTGAAAACTATAGAAAGCTTATGAGGGAAATTGAAGAAGATATAAAGAAATGGAAAAACATTCCATGCTCATGGATTGGAAGAATAAATATTGTTAAAATGTCAATACTACCCAAAGCTATCTACACATTCAGTGCAATCCCAATCAAAATTCCACCAGCATTCTTCTCGAAGCTAGAACAAGCAATCCTAAAATTCATATGGAACCACAAAAGGCCCCGAATAGCCAAAGTAATTTTGAAGAAGAAGACCAAAGTAGGAGGCATCACAATCCCAGACTTTAGCCTCTACTACAAAGCTGTAACCATCAAGACAGCATGGTATTGGCACAAAAACAGACACATAGACCAATGGAATAGAATAGAAACCCCAGAACTAGACCCACAAAAGTATGGCCAACTAATCTTTGACAAAGCAGGAAAGAATATCCAATGGAAAAAAGACAGTCTCTTTAACAAATGGTGCTGGGAGAACTGGACAGCAACATGCAGAAGGATGAAACTACACCACTTTCTCACACCATTCACAAAAATAAACTCAACATGGATAAAGGACCTAAATGTGAGACAGGAAACCATTAAAACCCTAGAGGAGAAAGCAGAGAAAAACCTCTCTGACCTCAGCCGCAGCAATTTCTTACTTGACACATCCCCAGAGGCAAGGGAATTAAAAGCCAAAATGAACTATTGGGACCTCATGAAGATAAAAAGCTTCTGCACAGCAAAGGAAACATTCATCAACAAAACTAAAAGGCAACCGATGGAATGGGAAACGATATTTGCAAATGACATATTGGACAAAGGGCTAGTATCCAAAATCTATAAAGAGCTCACCAAACTCCACACCTGAAAAACAAATAATCCAGTGAAGAAATGGGCAGAAAACATGAATAGACACTTCTCTAAAGAGGACATCCGGATGGCCAACAGGCACATGAGAAGATGATGCTCAGTGTCACTCCTCATCAGGGAAATGCAAATCAAAACCACACTCAGATATCCCCTCACGCCAGTCAGAGTGGCTAAAATGAACAAAACAGGGGACTGTAGATGCTGGAGAGGCTGTGGAGAAACGGGAACCCTCTTACACTGTTGGTGGGAATGCAAACTGGTACAGCCGCTCTGGAAAACAGTGTGGAGATTCCTCAAAAAATTAAAAATAGACCTACCCTATGACCCAGCAGTAGCACTGCTAGGGATTTACCCAAGGGATATGGGAGTGCTGATGCATAGGGGCACTTGTACCCCAATGTTTATAGCAGCATTTTCAACAACAGCCAAATGATGGAAAGAGCCTAAATGTCCATCAACGGATGAATAGATACAGAAATTGTGGTTTATATACACAATGGAGTACTACGTGGCAATGAGAAAGAATGAAATATGGCCTTTTGTAGCAACATGGATGGCACTGGAGAGTGTTATGCTAAGTGAAATAAGCCATACAGAGAAAGACAGATAACATATGGTTTCATTCCTATGTGGATCCTGAGAAACTTAACAGAAGACCATGGGGGAGGGGAAGAAAAAAAAATGGTTAGAGAGGGAGGGAGCCAAAACATAAGAGACTCCTAAAAACTGAGAACAAACTGAGGGTTTATGGGAGATGGGAGGGAGGGGTGGGTGGGTGATGGGTTTGAGGGCACCTGTTGGGATGAGCACTGAGTGTTGTATGGGAACCAATTTGACAATCAATTTCATAAAAAAAAAAAAAAACATGGCATAAAAAGGCGTAGTGGTTATGAGCACAGGCTTTGGGGTTAGACTTCCTAGGTGTGGAACCTTGCTAGCTGTGTGACCTTGAGGAAGTTACTTAACGTCTCTGTGCCTCATTTACCACCACTGCAAAATGAGGGTTACAGAGTTGATCATGAGAGTTAAAGTGAGCTCATACATGCTAAGACTTTTGAACAGCGTCTGGCACACGGAAAGTCCAGGCTGCTAATTAAAACAGAGAATGTACATGATTGCTTTAATAATGTAGTTTTTTAAAAAAAAATTTTTTTTTCAATGTTTATTTATTTTTGGGACAGAGAGAGACAGAGCATGAACGGGGGAGGGGCAGAGAGAGAGGGAGACACAGAATCGGAAACAGGCTCCAGGCTCTGAGCCATCAGCCCAGAGCCCGACGCGGGGCTCGAACTCACGGACCGCGAGATCGTGACCTGGCTGAAGTCGGACGCTTAACCGACTGCGCCACCCAGGCGCCCAATAATGTAGTTTTTAAAGTTGTTTTTAGGAACTGTCCCGAAAGAAAATGATAAGGAAGCCTGATTAGTACTTCAGCATCCTGTCCAGTATGTATTAATGCATTCGCGCCATGAGAGGACTTTGTGAGCTTTGAATGTAGACCAAAATCATGAACCCTATCACAGTGATTCTTAAAAGATGGCTTGTTTTAGTAATTCACTGAGTTATGTTAAGGTTAACAGGGACCATACAGACTACAAGTAACACTGAATTTTACTTCTTGTGGTGACAGTGTCGCTACGCACAATTTATCCGTAGAGATAGTGGATTTATTTTACGGGGGGTTGGGGGGGGAGGAACGGAATGAGTAGCAGAGAGGTCCTCTCGGGCTGGTAGTATTGGGGAGCCCTCTTTCAGACTCTGAATGCAGCTGTTTTCCGTGTGTTGGATTCTGGCCTGCGCTCCTGGCTTCGGTGGTGGTGGTAATGGGTTTCCCGTCTCAGTGCGACGCCAGGCTGTGTTGGTTTCCTTCCTTTGCGCTCCTGCCCGTAGAGCATCAAGCGCTACCCGTGAAATCCTCGCATCTGTTTAACCGTCACAGTAACACTGAAGGGTGGATTCTATTATTTCCCCATTTTACAGGTGAGAAAGCTAAGGTGCGCCGTGTCCACAGGCAAACCGGTATCGAGTTCAGAGCCGGGATTCAGACCTCTTCCCGGTGGTTCATGAGTAGCTCCTGGTCGCGGTGCTGTGTCCCCTCTCCCGAGGCAGCTAACAGCTGAGCGGAGGAATTATTTGCATGTACGCCTGGAGCCTTGTCTCCCTTCACACACTCCAGCCAGACAGTGAAAGCGAGACTCCCCCGTAGAAATTGTCCGAATGCGTGCGTGGGTAGGAAAAAGATGGAGAAGTGCTGCTTCACGTATACTCGCGGGCTCTGTGTGCGGCTCATCCGTCACGGGACTGCTTCCAGGGACCCACCCCCCAAATCGAAGCGATCCAGTTGTCTTCTTAGTCGGAACTGCTGAATTTTTATTGCCACCTTACATTTGTTCACCGCCCATCTGTACGGAAGTGGCGAAGCGAGCGAACCTGACGTGCGGTGTCGGGTTCCCTCTTGTTCTCGCTGATGGGCGGTCGCTGGGAGGGGGACGGGAGGGTGTGAGGCGTCCGTAGGCTGGGCTCTCGGGTCCTGCCTGGGTGGGAGTGGCCCACGTGAAATAAGATTGTTCCGTTTCCCCCTCAGGAGCCCACGCTGGGCGCGCAGGTCCAGAGGGTCATCAGCATGGCTGCCTTGGCCACGGTGTGTGAGGCCACCGACCGGACGCCGGAACTGCAGCTCGGCTCTCTGGAGGCTGGGCCCACGGAGAGGTTCCTCTCCGCTCTCCCGCTCAATCACACGCTGCAGAAGCCCCACGCAGAGGAGGAGAGCAGGTAGGCGTGTGCACCCTGGAGGACAGCTTCTACACGAAGGGCGTCTTTCTGCTCACATTTACAGTTTCAGTTTTGCTTTTAGTCATTGAGATAATGAGCGATGGCCCAACCTTGTTTATCGGGGATGGGAGTTTGGAGATGAGGCTGCGTTCAGGATGAGCCCGTGTTCTCGCGTTACTCGTCTCTGTTACCGGAAACCCACTGACCCGACTGCACGCGGTTCTCGGTGAATCCCCTTAAAGTGAATGAAAACACCTACCTTCAGAGTTAGAAAACTGAGGTTTCTGTGGTTCCCTTGCTTTTCGGTAGACGGGCTATTTAATAATGACTGTTGAATTTCTCCCCCCGTGAGGATAGTGCACTACATGCAGAAGAAGCCGACACAGACTGGCGGAGGCCTGGGGCAGTGACTTCATCTTTTGTTTCAGTCTTTGCGAAGAATCCTCGTCTTCCCAAGGATGGGGGAAAATAGTTGCACAATATATCCGTGATCAGTGGGTCTGCCTCTCTTTCTTGCTGAAGAAATATCACACCCTGATACCAACCTCAGAGGGTGAAATTCTGGAACCCATCCTACCTGCCGTCCAAATGCCAGTAAGGACCCTGCAGGCCGCTCTCGAAGCCCTCACGGTCCTGCCCTCGGATCAGGTCCTGCCTGTGTTCCACTGCATGAAAATTTTGGTTCCCAAGGTGAGAGAAAGTGAGACCTGAAGTGAAGAATAACTACAGAACAGAGATCAGTTTCTGAAATTAAGAGATAATTACGTATTTCTTTTTTTTATTTCTTTCTTTTTTTTTTTTTTTTCCTACCAGCTTTTGACCTCCTCTGAATCACTCTGTGTGGAGTCCTTTGACATGGCTTGGAAAATTATATCTGCTTTAAGCAACACTCAGCTGGTATTCTGGTCTAATTTAAAAGCTTTCGTTCAATTTGTTTTTGATACCAAAGTTCTTACCACTGCTGCAAAAATCAAGGGCCAGGCATACTTCAAAATAAAAGAGGTAACTTTTTTTACATTGGGGTAAAAATGCATAATGTAAAATGTACCATCTTAAATTTTTCAAGTTCAGTAGAGTTAAGTATGGTCATGTTGTAACAGGTCTCCAGAACTTTTTGAACTTGAACTGGAACTCTGTACTCATGAAACAGCTCCCCTTCTCTCCCTCCCCCGGCAACCACCGTTCCACTTTCTGTTTTTATGAATTTGACTACTTTAGGTTAAAAGGAGGTAACTTTTTGTTTTTTTAATTTGTGTGACCTGTAGCACGTGAGGAAGAAGAGAGTTCTATTTGTGATTACGTATTAGATTTGCTGTTATGTATTCAGTCAGTCAGTATGTATTTTGAACCTTCTTCAGTGTCATGAGTAAGAACAGAACCTGTTAAATGGAAGAGCTGTGCAAAAGGGTAGCCTGTGAACCACACGTGCCACAGAAACTTCCTTTGATTCATATAATGCTTAAGAAGTTTTTTTAATTAGTTGCCAACTTTTAAGAATTAGGCAATTTGCATGAAAGTCTGTGTTTCCCTTCTCTTGGAATGCTGGAGAATTGGATGACCTGGCCACTCCTAGGAGCTGCCCGTCCAGATAGGGCACGCCCCTTGCATTTCTCCACAACCAGTCCTTGACCATCCTGGAGATCAATGGCAGACGGCAGGTGCCCTCTGTCACCACATTTATGCTGTTGCTTTTCTTTAAAAAAATTTTTTTTTCAACGTTTATTTTATTTTTGGGACAGAGAGAGACAAAGCATGAACGGGGGAGGGACAGAGAGAGAGGGAGACACAGAATCGGAAACAGGCTCCAGGCTCTGAGCCATCAGCCCAGAGCCTGACGCGGGTGCTGTTGCTTTTCTTGTATAAAGGAACAATTCTCTGAATATAACCGTAATCAAAAGGTCTTCCTGGTTCCTGAAGGCATTGGCTTTTGCAACCACTGATACACGGTAGGGGACGTATCGTGGTGGAAGGACATCATGTCTAGGAACTCGTGTAGACCTTGTTATCCAGAGGGGGAAATGGAAAATGAAGTCCTTTTATGATGCTGCGGTCCCTGCACTGCCTCTCTGTCCTTGCCTGTCCCACAGTACACACCTAGAGACCAGGGTATTTGCTGCCTCAGAGAAGGGAGGGAGGCGGTGACAAAATGCAAAGGAAACTGAAAATATAAAGGGTGAGAGATTTTTCTCCCTTCCATTCTATTACTTTGGACAGTTTTTTCTGTTGGAGAGTCTGGGGAGAATATCACTGTCAGTGAAATTGCATTTAGTTTTATTACCGAGGAATGAAAAATAAGCATTCTGTGATTATCAATCATCTTGGAAAACTTTTAATGATAAAGAATTTTTAACTTTTTATCCTCTATGGTTAGGTTGAAACTGTCATTGGAAGCCATCAAACAAGTTGTTTTAGCAACACTTTTTTTTTTTAACCTAAATGGATCAAAGAATAAAATGACCATTGTATTTCATTCCAGATTATGTACAAGATAATTGAAATGTCTGCTATAAAAACTGGAGTCTTCAATACACTGATAAGTTATTGCTGCAAATCTTGGATAGTTTCTGCTTCAAATGTGTCCCAAGTGTCTTTATCAACTGCTAAAAATTACAGCGAACTTGTCCTTGAGGCCTGTATATTTGGAACTGTGTTCAGGCGTGATCAAAGGTAAAAGATACCATTTTCAACCTGTCTTCATTTCTATTAAGTACCTACTTGAGTAGGATTATGTCTTTATTTTGAGGCTTTCAAATTTTTATTTTATTTATTTTTTAAGTTTATTTTCAGAGAGTGAGAGAGTGGGGGAGGGGCAGAGAGAGAGAGAGAGAGAGAGAGAGAGAGAGAGAATCTCAAGCAGGCTCCACACTGTCAACATGGAGCCTGATGTGGGACTCGAACTCATGAACCGTGAGATCATGACCTGAGCTAAAGTCAAGAGTCAGACGCTCAACTGACGGAGCCACCCAGGTGCCCCTACTTTGAGGCTTTCAATTAGACAGATATAAAGTATTAGTTAACTTTAAATTTGGGGTTTTAATATTTTCCTGTCTAAAACCTGTTCTTTGTCAAATATTTTTTATGGGAAGACTTATTCAGGATGTGCAGACCTACATAGAAAATCTTGGCCATGATTGTGCAGCCAACACTGTTATAGAAAAGTAAGTATGGTGGATTTTCCATGTCTTGATATAAATGGAATATTCAAAATTTAACATCAGATGAGAGACATCCTGTGTTTGTTACATTTAATAAGTGTTTCCCAGTGATATCTATAAGATAGTGAAAGAGCCTTCAAAAGCATGTTAGAAATTACATTCCCTGGCTAATATATTTTCTCTAGATGTAAAACTTTTTACTAAAATTTGATAAGCTCAAAAAATGTTTTGAAGATGAAGAAAAAGTGAGAAGAAATCATAGCAAATGACATTGGAAGACATCTTTTTACAATGTTATCACATTCTTTTTTTTTAATTTTTTTTTTTTTTTTAATGTTTATTTTTGAGAGAGACAGCATGAGCGGGGGTGGGACAAACAGAAGGAGACACAGAATCTGAAGCAGGCTCCAGGCTCTGAGTTGCCAGCACAGAGCCCGATGCGGGGCTTGAACCCACAAACCATGAGATCATGACCTGAGCCGAAGTCGGATGCTTAACTGACTGAACCACCCACGTGCCCCAATATCACATTCTTGATGGGAATAAATGAGAATTTTCTTGGAGAAAAACACATTTTACTGCAAAATCCAGTATAAATAAGAAAGTGACTACGGGGATCTCAAAACCCCAATCCCTTTTCTTTTTTAGGTGGAGGGGTGGTCATCAACATACACATAGTATTCTGTTAGTTTTGGTCACAACTTACCATTTAACAAGTCAACATACTACACATAAAAATAAAATTACTTCTGGAATAGGCCCTAAAGTTTTGATTTCTGGGGTAAGACCGTTCTTATCTAACCTCTGAATTAATTTTTTAAAGCTTGTCAAGTAGCCTTTTAAAAATTTTTTTTTCACATAATTTTCAAAAATGTGTGTTTAGATGTTCATAAAAAATGCACAAATGATAATTGCATATAGGTATCACAGTGTTAATTATTCCAAAAGTTATAGCTGTTTTTTAAATCACTTGCCACTCTTATATTTAATACATTTTTCATTGTTAATTGTTTAACTGATTTTTTGTTTTCTTGGCTGGTTGAAAGTAGCAATAAAAGTGAAATTTTTTATTTGATGGTTTCAAAATACTTTGGTCTCTACTAGACGAATGTTTTGTTGTTAAAGTGACATTCGCCGACGTTATAACAGCTCTAATGAGCTTTGGAAACATGTATTAACAATGTCACTTAACTGATCTTCCCACATGTGGATACTGAACATACAGGTTGCTCAGAGCGTGCACTGCTCCTGAGTTTGCCCAGCACTCGGAGAACGTGCATACACTGTGTGCACAGTAAAGACGAGTGATCGGGTGTTTGATGTGCGTTCATGCCCCCCAGCAAACAGGTGTCCGTGGTCGTCTTTAAGGAACCATTTCATGAGCTGTGTGATCTGTTCTGTCCACAGAGATCTTACTGACCCAGGATGGGTGGTGTGTGTGCACTGTTTTACCAGAAGTCTGGGTGAATTTGTGCTCATTCGGACCTTCAGTACAGGCTCTCTTTTTGATATATCCATTTGTCATCTTGCGTTATCCTAAACTATGAAAAAGCATAGTCATCAAGTACGGAGCTCCTTAATTTTAGAAATCTTTGGAAGGTTTTGATATTTTGAAACGAATACGTGACCTATTTTTCTGTTTTGAAAATGTATTAACATAGTTTGTCATTTTACGTTTTTTTAGTACTAAAAGAGAAGACCATTATGTGAGAATTTGTGCTGTCAAATTCCTGTGTTTATTAGATGGCTCAAATATGTCTCATAAGTTGTTTGTGGAAGATCTTGCAATCAAGCTATTAGATAAAGTAAATATGCCTTATTTTATACTTTAAATCTTTGTTCTTGATAGCTAACTATGTCAACACGGTAGTATTCTGAATATTTTTTATCAAGAAAAAAACACGTTTTTAGTTAAACATTAGCGATTGTCCAATTGTTTGGTTTTAGAGAAGAAGAATATTTTCCCTGTACTTTCTAAACTTTGCTCAGTGTATTTCCTAGTACCAGTCAAAAGCGGTTATGTTTAGAGTCATATATCCATACAGTGCTTTATATAAGAAATGGAATAAAAAGGTAAAAAATTTAGGAAGTAGCGTGATTTGAAGAACTGATTTTGGGGCGCCTGGGTAGCGCAGTCGGTTAAGCGTCCGACTTCAGCCAGGTCACGATCTCGCGGTCCGTGAGTTCGAGCCCCGCGTCAGGCTCTGGGCTGATGGCTCGGAGCCTAGAGCCTGTTTCCGATTCTGTGTCTCCCTCTCTCTCTGCCCCTCCCCCGTTCATGCTCTGTCTCTCTCTGTCCCAAAAATAAATAAACGTTGAAAAAAAAATTAAAAAAAAAAAAAAGAACTGATTTTTTTTTTTTGTTTGTTTGCAAAACCATTTATAAATCTAGGAGGAAGGTAAAAGGAGCAAAGTTAAATCTAATGCTCTCTTCTGAATTTGAGGCTGAGATAGATGGAATCCCGGTCTGTTTTGTCACCTCTGGGCCAAGCTGGGTTATAACTGATGGCCATAGCACCCACTTAAGCCACTTGTACTGAAATAACAGTGTTCATCATGCATTTATGTTCTGCAGATAGCAGATCAGCGTCAGGTACAATCTAGGAAGTGGGGTTTTTTTAATGTAAAAATTCCCTTCTTTGCAGTGTTGGAGTCGGTGGCAGGTCTCTGAAGAAATAGTGTTTTACTGGTTTCCTGAAGGATGAGTAGACTTTAGAGTTGCAGGATACTCCATCAGATAGAACACACAGATGTATCCTAGTGAACACTGATACGTGATATGAGATATAAGAGTGTTTCAAAGAAAAGCAGAATAAGGACAAGGGACAGCTATTTGGAGCGTCAGAGAGGGCCTCTCTGATAGGTGACATTGGACGGAACTCTGGGTGCATTGTCAGTGAGGCTGGAGGACGCCGGGAGAGGCTGGTGTCCCCAGGCCACATGAGGGAAGTGCTGGCTGGAGGCGTGGAGGGACACGAGGATGCCCATCGTCCGTGGGATTCGGCAAGAAGGCTGTCGTTGGCCACCTCTACAAAGACCTTTGACTGGCATGGTGAGAATAAGCCTCAATGGAAGGGCTGAGAAGAAAATGGTTGTGGAGCCAGTGGAGATGAGCAGAGGCACTCTTGAGTTTGCTCTGATGAGAGGGGGTAACGGGATGGTGTCTGGAGGAGGGCGTGGGTCAGGGGCTTGTTTGTATGTTGAAGGAAATGATCGGGGTGGGGGGCGGATGACAGTAGTGGAGAGGCCAGGGTGGTCACACAGGCGAAATCCTCGAGTAGCCGCTTCGCATCCACCAGGCTGGCTCTTAGAACAGACAGACTGAAAGTAGCCACGTTGGTGAACCTTGAAGTCGTTGCCCTAGGTGAAAAGAAGCCCATCATAAAGGGCCACATACTGTGCGATTCCATTTATATGAAGTGTCCAGGATAGGGAAAACTGTAGGGACAGAATAGATTAGTGGCTGCAGGGTCAGGGTGAGAGATCGGGAAGCAAATGCTAATGGGCACAGGACTTCTCTTCAGAGTGATGAGAATGTTCTGGAATAAACAGTGGTGATGGTTGCACAGCTTTGTGAATACACACAAACCCACTGAATTGGACACTTTAAAATGGTGATTTTTATGGCACACGAACTATATTTTTTAAAAAAATCCTTGAATAGTCTAGATTGGCCCTAACGTCCAACAGAAGGATTAGCTTTATTTAAGAGCTGGAAAAGCAAAGACCAAAAAGTTATGTTAGACACTTGCTCAGGCCCAGGAGTTGTTTTTCGAAGATGAAGAAAACTGAGCAGAGCAAATAATACATGAAAAAGGTAATTTGAAAATAAAAAATGAAAGAATAATCCTAGAGAAAGTGAAAAAGGATCGTACTCAGACCGGGGTGGGCTGGGTAGCTGTAGTCCGCAGGGGGGCGGCACTGAGTCTGTGTGAAAGGAGGGAACGCCTGACGCCCTTGTGTTCTGGGCCAGGAGGCAGGATCATTTCTAGAGGGAAGATGCAGAAACACGGTTGGCGTTTGAAAACCGAGGTGAAGGTTGAAGTTGTAGCAAAGATCTCGGTTAGAATTAATACACGGTCGTGGTTAAAGTGCCGGAGCCACAGAGGGTGGAATTCCACACCACCGTGGCACTGCTTAGACAACCGTGTGTCTAACGTGTCATCGTAGGTGACACGCACGTGTGTAGACACGCACATAGTTTCGAGTGCATGGATGGATAGAGTGAACCGGAGCAAGAGGACGTGGTGGCCGCCTGGGCAGATCTTCAAGGGCCGCCTGGCGCCACGGAAGACCTGCTTTGGAAAGAGGCGCCGTGAGTGTATCGGGCCCCCACTGCCTGGCTCCAGGCTCACGGCGGCCTGGCCACCCCGTGGGCAAGCAGCTACTGAGCACCTGGCCTTTGCAGCCCGCTCGCTCTTCTTCTAGTTCTTTAGGCTTTACTGAGGCCTGTGTAGGTAGTTCTCTGCTTACCTTTTACTGGGAACTTGCAAAGATTTAGTCAAAGTAGCTTCCAAAGTGATCCGTTCCTGGCCCAGTTATCAGTGATGGACAGTCTTGTCGGGTCTGACATTCCCCCCAGCACACATCATTTTGAAGCCAATCCCAGACATGAGTTTTATTTCTAAACGTTTCAGTATGTATCTCAAAAAGATGAGAATTCTTTTTTTAGCCACACCCACAATATCATTTTCACACCTGAATTCATAATGCCTTAGTATTATCAAATAATCCAGTCAGTGTTTAAATCTACCTGATTGCTTTACATTTTTGTCAGTTTGTTTGAAACATGACCCCATATAAGGTCCATTCCTTCGGTTGGTTGAGATGTCTCTAATGTCCTTTAATCTACAGATACCCCTCCTCATTCTTTTTAAACTTGAATGTATTTTTTGCAGAAAGTGGATTGTTTTCATTGTAGAGACTTCCACAAACTGGATTTTGCTGTTTGAATTTCTGTGGTGCCATTTACAATGTTTTTTTGACCCCTTCATACAAGATGGTATTGAGATCTAGAGCCTTGATCAGATTTAGGTTTGATTTTCCTTTTGGGGGTAGAGGTGGAGCAAGAGTGTACATCCATCAGGAAGCTTAGAGTATTTGGCTGTCTCTTCTTTTGGGATGTTAGTCATTGATGAATTGTCTCATTCCATTAATTCTTTCAAAATGGTGATACTCTAATTGTTTTATTCCTTTTTCATCTATTGGCTGAAGTTCCTGTGTACCCAAAATGAGGTATTTAGATACCCTGAGATATGTTTCCTATAGGAAAGGCAGGATAAATGCTTGCTTTTTTCCTGTTACTTACCAGTTTTCAAAATAATGAATTAAATTAGCTTCCTAGTGTATTCTAGTTTCTTCTAATGGTGATCAGTGATGTATTTTATTTTATTTTATTTTATTTTATTTTATTTTATTTTATTTTATTTTATTTTTTAACTTAAACATATTGGTGTGTTTCAGTCCCTTATCCCAATTTCAGTCAGGTAAAAGAGAAAATCTGAGAATATAACTTAGTGTTGGGTATATTACATTTGAGTTGCGTTGGGGCCTCCATGTGAAATTACCCAGTAACAGACAGGAGTATGATATTTGGGAAAGAAATGGAAGCCATCCTACCTGGTGATAGCTGAAACTTTGAAGACAAGAACGTCTAGGAGGAGGCTAAAAATGGGAATTTAGAAAACACTGACATTTGAAGTATGTTGATAGGAAAAAGAACCAGAGAAAGATCATGAAAAAGAGGTCTGAGAAAGGAGAATAGAAGCAGAATTAGATGGTGCTGGCCTGGTGTTGCTAGTGTTCTTGACTGATCTCATTTAAAACTCTTGTCTACAGGGGGCGTCTGGGTGGGTCAGTTGGTTAAACATTGACTTCAGCTCAGGTCATGATCTCATGGTTCGTGAGTTTAAGCCCTGCACCATGCTCACTGCTGTCAGCTCAGAGCCCGCTTCAGATCCTTGTCCCCCTCTCTCGGTACCCCTCCCCCTCATGCTTTGTCTCTCTCTCTCTCTCTCTCAAAAATAAACATTAAAAAAAGAAAAAAGAAAAACCTCATCTGTAGAAAATTTGGCATAGAAACCTCTGAATTTGTCCATGATTATAACCTTTAATCTCAGAGCACAAGTTCAAACTCAGAGCCTCTTCTTTTCCACCACAAGCTGTGTCTAGGGGCTGTTACCAGTGGCATCCACTGTAGCTGAGAGCAGGTGGGGCGCCGAGGAGAGAAGCTGGGAGGCATTTCTGAGATTTCGGAAGCCCACTGGGTAGGGCCGGTTTGCAGTGGAGTGAAGGGGTAGCGGACACGCACGAAACGCAAGAATAGTACTTTAAAAAAACTGATTTGATGAATCTCTGAAGGAAACCCAAGGACCTTTCTTCCTCGGATACGAGAAGATGAAGGCCGGAGACAGAAAGTGGAGTGAGGAAGGTTGAAGGATTGTTGAAGTGGGAAAGATCACATGGTCAGAGTGAAAAAACTGGACCGGGTTAAAGGCTTTGGGAAAGTAGGAAAGATTTTAACTTGTTTTTGTGGAAATAGGAATGGGACGAGACTTGAGAAAAGCATAATGATGGTCGAACACAGTAATTCTTTCTTAATTGGGTGTAGTTGGCACGATGTTAGATTAGCGTCAGGTGTACAACTTAGCGATTGGATAGGTTTCTACGTTATGCTGTGTTCACCACAAGTGTAGCTGTGACCTGTCCTGCTCCATCACTCTTACCATGTCATTGGCTGTTCTTATGCTCTGCTTCTTATTCCCACAACTTACTCATGCCATAACTGGAAGCCTGTATTTCCCTCTCCCCTTCACCCGTTTCACCGAGCCCCCCACCCCCGTCCCCTCTGGGAGCCATCAGTTCTCTGTATTTGGAGTTCCCATTCTGCTGTTTGTTTGTTTGTTTTGGTGTGTTTTTTTTAGATTCCATTTATGAGTGGAGTCATTCTGAAAGTGTGTTCTCTGGACTGGCAGCTTTAATCACCAGGGAACATGTTAGAAATGCAGATTCCAGGGCCCCATCCGCCTTCTGCCGAGTCAGAAGCTCTGGGGGTGGGCCAGCAGTCTGTTTGAAGGAGCCCTCAAGGTGATCCTGAAACTCTATAGACTTGGAGACCACCGGTCTAGTGGCGGTCAGGGCCCAGAATACATGCTTTCGATGAAGTCGGTTGGAGCAGATGATTTTTCTTTTCTTCAGCAGTGCCTGGCAACTTGAAAGTAGGATCAGATTACATAAGACCACTGGGTTGTTTCAAAAGTAGGGAATTTGCAAATGGGTTGGAGGGTATAGTGAAAGAAATTGAATGTGCTCTTGAAGATAGCGTAGAGATTGTTCTTGGGCCCAGGGTGGGTCAGGAGGCGCAAGAAACTAGAGAGATTGACGGACTGGCAGAGAAAAGAAAAATGTTTCTGAATAAAAGAGTTCATTGAGTGGAACAAGTGAAAGGACAGGAAATTTTGAGCCGAAGAGGGAATGTTAGCATTTCCAAGTGAGGACGGTGACTCCAGTGAGGCCCCGGTGGCAAGTGTACTGGGCCAGTGATGCTCCAGCGTGCTGTGTGATCGCCCTAGTGATGATTCCATGCTTAGCTGCATCCAGGCTGAGTAGGACATGAAACCTGAATCACCTCTTTCAGAAGAAAATGTCCCCAAAGAAATCATGGCAAGAGAGGAGGCTGTGAGATCTTAATCGTCGTCAGGAGGCATTAAAATCTACATTAACTTAGCTATTGTCATGAAATTGTATACATATTGACATGCATAGGATGGGATCAGTGAAGAAAGATCACAGAATTTATCAAGTAGATGAGGATTGTCTACATTCAATGACTGGGTTTGGAGATAGCGGATGACCTACTTTTTCATTGCTAGGACATTTGAAAATGTTATCACACTTTTTTTTTTTTAATTTTTTAATGTTTATTCTTGAGAGAGAGTGTGAGCAGGAAAGGGGCAGAGAGAGAGGGGCCTCTGAGCCGGCAGCACAGAGTCCTACACGGGGCTCAAACCCACAGACTGTGAGATTATGACCTGAGCTGAAGTCAGACGCTTAACTGACTGAGCCACCCAGGTACCCCATGAAAATGTTAGCACGCTCTTTATTGCAACCATAACTCAGCAGCTAAGCACTAGTAGTTATAGAACAAAAGTCAGCCTGGCAGTTGGCTGAATTTAGACAGCACGGACCATCACAAGCAAGAAATGGAAGAGTCCCCCTGCTGCCATTCTCTGGTGTCTCCCTTAATGGTGTTCACACCAAACTGCAGATACCATTACCGCAAACTTCCACAGGACACAGAGGCAGCAGCTGAGAAGCGCGTATATTGGTGCATCGTAAAACGTGTCAACTGTCTCCATCTCTCCTCACTCCCGTGACCCCGTATCTCCACATTAAAGTGGCCACAAAGGCACAGACAGATATTTCCAAATACTTTTTGTGCCCACTACAGTTTTATGATCCCTTTTCTAACTTGAAAAGCAGATAAATGAACACAAGCAACTAAATTCATGGTGTTGAAGGGAAATCAAGTGTTCATAAGAAAGCGTCTTTACTTACCTTCCTTTCTGCCTTCGGGGAGGGGTCATGAGTGCCTCTGCACTGTTGACACCTTTTACATTTGAAGTTGTCATTGGTTTTGTTCTCACTGATCACAAATTCAGTGGGTAATGTGATCCTTGTCCTCTCCCCACCCCAGGATGAGTTGGTGTCCAAGTCCAGAACCCGATACTATGTGAATTCTCAACAGCACAGAGTGAAGAACCGAATATGGCAGGCGCTACTGGTGATTTTCCCCAGGTTTGATCAGGTATAATTTGTATTCCATCGGTACCTTTAAGCATGATGTTTTGATACGGAACAAAAAATAGTAAAAACTGTCATGTGCTGTTTTAATAGTGAGAAAGTAATCTTAAAATTTATTCTTCAGTTCTTAAAATTGAAGTTACTCATTTGTTTTGTTATTTTGTTTTTGTTTCTGTTTTTGTTTAGTGGAAAGAATCCTAAGGCAATTAGCATCGTAGAAATAAATTGGAAACTAGTTTACGTGGCACTACTTAATATTTTTTCTCCTTTTTTTCTTACCTAATGTAAATAACATCGTAACTGTTTAATGTCTGGTGTGCCATTTGATTAGAAAATATAGGTCCGTTCACTTCTCGTTTCCCACAGCTAAGTTACTTTGGAGTGCTGTTGTTTTGGATGAGATAGTCATTTCCCATGGCTGATTTCCCGCCCCCCCCCTTAATTTCATGAATTCTGTGATCATATAAACCAGCTAAGCCAAGGCCAAGATCTTAATCTATTACAACAGTCTTTGTCCAGTTACTTTTCCCTGAGGAAGAGTGGATGGAATCTGTCTGATTTCTCTGATCATCTTTGCTTAGGATTCCTGTTAAGAAAATAGATCATTGGGGCGCCTGGGTGGCTCAGTCGGTTAAGCGGCCGACTTCGGCTCAGGTCATGATCTCGCGGCCCGTGAGTTCGAGCCCCGCGTCAGGCTCTGTGGTGACCGCTCAGAGCCTGAAGCCTGTTTCGGATTCTGTGTCTCCCTCTCTCTCTGACCCTCCCCCGTTCATGCTTGCTCTCTCTCTGTCTCAAAAATAAATAAACGTTAAAAAAAATTTTTTTTTAATTAAAAAAAGAAAATAGATCATTATTGGAAAGTTAGGTATATCTCACACAATTTTAAAAAGCATTTTTGAATGCAAAATGTTCAGAGTTTCCTGTTCTTCCCTCCTAAGGTCTTTTTTTTTTTTTTATGTTTATTTATTTTTGAGTGAGTGAGAGAGAGACAGAATGCAAGCAGGGGAGGGGCAGAGAGAGAGGGAGACACAGAATCCGAAGCAGGTTCCAGGCTCTGAGCTGTCAACACAGAGCCCGATAATGGGGCTCAAACCCACGGACCGCGAGATCATGACCTGACCCGAAGTTGGATGCTTAACCCACTGAGCCACCCAGACACCCTGTCTTCCCTCCTAAAGTCTTTTAAATGTTTCGGAGAGTTTTAAAAACATAGCAAACTTATGAAGCCTTCTATCTGTGAGAGATAAACACTTAAGTAACTATGTACAGAAGTATGTCCAAGTAAATTGTTTGGATAAATGTAAGAGGAAATGGCTAAAAGTGTCCTTTCTGGGGAGGAATCTTAGCAGATGTGTGGGGGCTGCTGATTTTCATCATAGGCCTCTTCATGTTATTTGATTTTTAAAATACCGTACGTATTATAGTTAAACACTAAAATGCATTTAAAAAGAAACACTAGAAATGTTTGACTAGGTTAACTGAGAATATTTTTTTTGTCTTGGCACAGAAGGGCCCCAAGGACGAGGGGAGTGTTGGGGAGGGGTGGGGGGCACGACAGAGCAGGTGGGCTTGTCAGGAAGAACTCCAGCATGTCTGTTAGGGAGCAGCCAGTGCTGAGAATTTTAAATTCTTGTACCTTGTGGTTGCACTTAACTTTCACACCCATCGTGCAAGGCAGGCCATGCGTGTGCCCCTGTTGCCTAGCTGGGCCCTGGAGTTCAGGGAGGCGGGTGACCTGCCTGCACGATAACGCGGCAGCTGAATGATGGGGGTGGAATTTCACAGCCGGCTCTATCCGACTCCAAGCCGGATTTTACAGAGCTGTCTCAGGGCCCCACAAATGAGCTTGTCTGCTCCTCTTCTGCCAATTAGAAATGTTTTGAAGATAGATTCTTCTTTAAAATAAAGAAATATACATCATAAATGTGTTTATATGTTACAGAAGTATATATGTGTACATATTTTTACCTGCTACTTAGATATGTTCCCTTACCCAGATGGAAGTACAATTTTGAAAAGAAGGCTGGGGCGAGGGAGGATGATGTGGGAGCTTAAGGTCTTGGCCAGAAGAACTGGGGAGGCTGTAAGGGCAGGTGATGTGCAGTCCAAAGGGAGAAAGGAGCCCCGGACCTACTTCTCCTGGGTCTCGTTTGCCTCCTGCGGACTCTGGCATCCGTCCTTCCTGTTCCAAGTTTTAAGCCCATGACATCTTGATGGATGCTGGTTTGAATCTGAATTCTGCCACCTGCCAGGTTTTGAAAAAATATTTAACTTTTCTGAATCTTTTCTTTTCCCTATGAAAATACAGAGCAATAACCTTCCTCATAGACTTTATGTCCAAGCAAATTATAAAGTACCCAGGAAAGTACCTTATCATTATGATTCAGTGAACAGTTTTTAGGTTTGCTTGAGAGAGTTGTAGATCTGATAATTACTTAAAATTTTAAGCTATTTCAGGGTTCCAGTCGGTAAAGCATGCAGCCCTTTTTATTTTTATTTTTTATTTTTTTTTTAAGTTTATTTATTCATTTTGAGAGAGAACATGCATGCAGAGGCAGGGGAGGGTCAGAGAGAAGAAGAGACAGAATCCCAAGCAGGCTCTGTGACATCACCACAGAGCCCAACGTGGGGCTCAAACTCACACCCGCCTCCCTGAACTCCAGTTCCCCGCTGGGCAACAGGGGCACACGCATGGCCTGCCTTGCACGATGGGTGTGAAAGTTAAGTGCAACCACAAGGTACAAGAATTTAAAATTCTCAGCAGTGGCTGCTCCCTAACAAACATGCTGAAGTTCTTCCTGACAAGCCCACCTGCTCTGTCGTGCCCCCCACCCCTCCCCAACACTCCCCTCGTCCTCGGGGCCCTTCTGTGCCAAGACAAAAAAAATACTCTCAGTTAACCTAGTCAAACGTTTCTAGTATTTCTTTTTAAATGCATTTTAGTGTTGAGCTGTAATATGTACAGTATTTTAAACAGGCTAGACTCCTGTTCCTGTGAGATCCTGACCTGAGCCGAGATCAAGAGTCAGATGTTCAACTGACTGAGCCATCCAGGTGCCCCAACATGCGACTCCTTTTAAATGTTTAGTCATTCATTTTTGAGAGAAAGAAAGCACAAGCTGTGGAGGGGCAGAGAGAGAGAGGGACACAGAATCCAAAGCAGGCTCCAGGCTCTGAGCTGTCAGCAGAAGCCTGACGTGGGGCTTGAACCCACGAACTATGAGATGGCCTGAGCCGAAGTCAGACGCTTAACTGACTGAGCCACCCAGGTGCCCCAATAGCCATTTTGGAAGTTGCTACAAGACTATATCTTAGGGGCGCCTGGGTGGCGCAGTCGGTTAAGCGTCCGACTTCAGCCAGGTCACGATCTCGCGGTCCGTGAGTTCGAGCCCCGCATCAGGCTCTGGGCTGATGGCTCGGAGCCTGTTTCCAATTCTGTGTCTCCCTCTCTCTCTGCCCCTCCCCCGTTCATGCTCTGTCTCTCTCTGTCCCAAAAATAAATAAAAACGTTGAAAAAAAAAATTAAAAAAAAAAAAAAAGACTATATCTTAATTGTTCCCGCCTTGGTCATGCCATGGTGGCAATCATATTGCAGCTCATGAGTGTATCAAATCAACATGATGTACACTTTAAAGTTGAGTGTTGTGTATCAATTATATCTCAATAAAATAAAACAGTTAATCACCATAACATAACCATTTAATTTATGAACTTTATTTTTCTCAGAATTTCCTGAATAGAATTATTGACAAGATTTTCCGTGCTGGTTTCATCAATAATCAAGCATCCATAAAATATTTTATAGAATGGATTATTATATTGATTCTTCATAAATTTCCTCAGTTTCTTCCGAAGTTCTGGGATTGTTTTTCTTATGTAAGTAAAAGAGATTTTTCATAATTTTTGAAATTCAAATATTTTGGCTATGCTGGGAGATTTGTTTCATTTTAAAGTTGTGTTTTTGCCTGTCAGTTGTCCTGTTCCTGATGTATTGACTTCCTGTGTTCTGTTTTGCAAAATCTGAATTAAATGAAGAGACAGAGATCCCTGGCATTCCTCCTGAGTTATCAGTCTTCTGTTCCCACAAAGTAAGGATGGAAAAGGCTTATGTTACTGGGAAGTCAAGAGAAATGGGTGCCTTCTCCATCCTTACTCACCAAGCAATGTCTGTGTTTGTTTTCAGAAATAAGAACAGTGAGGGGTGCCTGGGTGGCTCAGTCAGTTGAGCGTCTGACTTAGGTTCAGGTCACGATCTCACAGTTCCTGAGTCTGAGGCCCATGTTGAGCTCTGTGCTGACAGCTTGGAGCCTGGAGCCTGTTTTGGACTCTGTGTCTCCCTCTCTGTCTCTGCCCCTCCCCCACTCATGCTCTGTCTCTCTCTCTCAAAAATAAATAAACATAAAAAAAAATAAGAACATAGAGGAATTAAATGCAGTCTTTACATTTTAAAAGAGTTTTTAAATAGGGAAATTCCACACAAGCCAAGTGGAGAGACTGGGAGGGAGCCCCCTCACCAGCTTAGAACAAATATCCACTGATTTCCATTCTTACTTCACCTCTACCCTCATCCCCCACCCCCACCCCATTCCTCTCTGCCTGACATTTCTTGTATCTTGCAAATCATTTTTAAGGCATGGATAAGTGATAGGGTTTACGATTGCAGTCTCCTGGCAAATAATGAACTCTTTCTAAACATCAGTTCTAAATACTTGCCCTGAATGTTTTTCTTTGGTTCCCCAAAGCAACTTCCTTTTCTTAATACAAATGACCTTGCCTTCTGCTTTGTGTGAAAATGGAGATGCCTTCCTTCCTCAACGTATCTTTCTGTCTCTTCCTTTATGTTTCTTTTTGTGTGTGTGTGGGGGGGGAGAGACCACATTCATATAACTTTTATTACAGTCCAGTTATAATTGTTTTATTTTATTTAATTTATTTAATATGAAATTTATTGTCAAATTGGTTTCCATACAACACCCAGTGCTCATCCCAACAGGTGCCCTCCTCAATGCCCATCACCCACCCTCCCCTCCCTTCCACCTCCCATAAACCCTCAGTTTGTTCTCAGTTCTTAAGAGTCTCTTACGTTTTGGCTCCCTCTCTCTCTAACCTTTTTTCTTTTTTCCTTCCCCTCCCCCATGGTCTTCTGTTAAGTTTCTCAGGATCCACATAAGAGTGAAACCATATGGTATCTGTCTTTCTCTGTATGGCTTATTTCACTTAGTATAACACTCTCCAGTTCCATCCATGTTGCTACAAAAGGCCGTATTTCATTCCTTCTCATTGCCACGTAGTACTCCCTTGTGTATATAAACCACAACTTCTTTATCCATTCATCAGTTGACAGACATTTAGGCTCTTTCCATAGTTTGGCCATTGTTGAAAATGCTGCTATAAACATTGGGGTACAAGTGCCCCTATGCATCAGCACTCCTGGATCCCTTGGGTAAGTTCTTAGCAGTGCTATTGCTGGGTCATAGGGTAGATCTATTTTTAATTTTTTCAGTGTGGAGGTTCCTCAAAAAATTAAAAATAGATCTACCCTATGACTCTTCCTTTCTGTTTCAGGGGAAGAAATTGTCTTTGTCACATCTGTCCCCATCCTTATTTGTACTTTAGGGGGACTTCATTCTTCATTCTTCTTCTGTTGACTTTTCTTCTGTCCAGCCATTGTCTTAGTGCCATCTTTCCCTTTCCGCAGCCACCCCTCATTTTGTTGTGATTTGCTTTGTTACGTTGCACAGACACCGTGATCCAGACAAATGCAAGGTTTGTGGTATCCCTGCATCCAGCACGTCTCCTGGTGCCATTTTTCCAACAGCACTTAGTCACAGTGGGGCTCTGTGTTTGCATTTTGGTAACCCTCACCATATTTTAGACTTTTTCATTATCACATTTATTACGGTGATCTATGGTGATTTTTGGCTTTCGCCGAAAGCCCAGGTGATGGTTAGCATTTTTCAGCAGTGAAGTATTTTTTTTAATTTTTTTTTTTTTAACGTTTATTTATTTTTGAGACAGAGAGAGACAGAGCATGAACGGGGGAGGGGCAGAGAGAGAGGGAGACACAGAATCTGAAGCAGGCTCCAGGCTCTGAGCCGTCAGCCCAGAGCCCGACACGGGGCTCGAACTCATGGACCGCGAGATTGTGACCTGAGTTGAAGTCGGACGCTTAACTGACTGAGCCACCCAGGCGCCCCAGCAGCGAAGTTTTTTTTTTTTTTTTAATTTTTTTTTTCAACGTTTATTTATTTTTGGGACAGAGAGAGACAGAGCATGAACGGGCGAGGGGCAGAGAGAGAGGGAGACACAGAATCGGAAACAGGCTCCAGGCTCTGAGCCATCAGCCCAGAGCCCGACGCGGGGCTCGAACTCACGGACCGCGAGATGGTGACCTGGCTGAAGTCGGATGCTTAACCGACTGCGCCACCCAGGCGCCCCAGTATTTTTTAATTAAAGTATGCATATTGCATTTTTAGGCATAATGGCTACCAAACACTTCATAGTCTACTATAGTCTGGTGTACATGGAGTCTAGTAAATGTCACCTTTATATGCACTGGGGAACCAGAAAAGTTGCTTGACTCCTGTTATTGTGATACTTGCTTTGTTGGGATGGTCCAGAACCAAGCCTGAAGCCTGAGGTGTTTCCCAGGCATGCCTGAATTATCCTTTCGGATGCGTGAACTTTGCCTTCCTCTCTTCCTTTACGTAAACGACTGTGGTCAACTACGTTTTCAGAAATCCTATACTGAGGATTTCATACACAGCTCCAGACCGCCTTTTTCTGTCTCCGTCTTCCTTACATTTCATGCTGGCACCTGCTTTCTCTACAGCTGACGTCCGCTGCAGTGAACCATGTGGCCCCTTCCCTGTCAGGTTGATGGACGCCTTCCCTCTTTCTTTGATGTGTTCTCTTTCCTTCCCTCAACCCTTACGCTTGGTTTTATCTTAAGAATCCTACGCTCCTGGTGAGCAAAGCATAATGTATAATCACGTGGAGTCACTAGGAACTGTAATCCCTGAAACCAATGTACTAATGTAATGTGTCAGCTGTACTCAAATACAAACATTTGTTAATAAAGAAGAGATCTATACAAGAACGCCCCGTCCACATTGTTTGGAATAAACTGAAATCTCTCTCAGTGTGAGAACAAGAAGAATCCTTATTCAGCCCCTGGTGCTTCTCTTTCTGCGCTCTGCTCTCTAAACCCATGTGCGTGGCTCCCTGCCCCTCCAGCCACCGGCCGGGCTTTCTCACAGGGTCACTTCCGATCTGCGTGTAAACCTGGCCTGATGATAGCACCTTTCCCTGATATCGATCTCCTTTCTCTCGTTCTTTTCTCCCAGTCTCCTCGCTTGAAACCCACGTGTCCCTAAAGCCCGGGGCTCCTTCATCCTGCTCCTTCAGCCTGAAAGATCTGTCGGGCTTTTCTTTTCTTTTTTTCTTTTTCTTACAATTTACTTAGGAAGACACTGAAGTTCAGAGAGATTGACTTGTCACACCAGTAAGAAATGACATAGCTTTAGGGGCACCTGGGGGGCTTGGTCAGTTAAGGGTCCGACTTCGACTCAGGTCATGATCTCACGGTCCGTGAGTTTGAGCCCCGCGTTGGGCTCTGTGCTGACAGCTCAGAGCCTGGAGCCTGCTTCAGATTCTGTGTCTCCCTCTCTCTCTGCCCCTCCCCTGTTCATGCTCTGTCTCTGTCTGTCTCAAAAATAAATAAACGTTAAAAAAAATTTTTTTTAAAAAGAAATGACATAGCTTTAATTCAAACTCCATTTAATTTCCGGAGCTGCGTTCTTTTTCGCTGTTGTGAGATTCCCCGTCTGGCTCCTCCTTCCCCTTTTCGTGTACGTGGAACTAAGGAAAACACTCCATCATTTTCCCTTGAATTGCTTCCCCTGTCTGCTGCTTTATTAACGTCGTCTACTTTGTCTGCTCTCCGGTGGGGAGGCTCTGCCTCAGGAAGTCTCAGGAAAGGCAGGTTGGCTCTGGTGTCCTTCTGAGACGTCCTGTCTCTCCTGTAGCCCCAGCAATGCCAGCAGTTCTGTGACGTTTTTCCACTTAGTTCAGTCTCTCTCTTCATAAAGAGCTTTCAGACCTTGTATCTTGTCGTCAGGTCTCTTTCTCTGGATGTCAGTCAGGGGTATTCCTTGTAAGCAAATAAAACAACTTTTGATTGAATCAGGAAGGGACTTTGGGCACCTGGGAGGTTCAGTTGGTTAAGCATCTGACTCTTGATTTTGGTTGAGGTCATCATCTCACGGTTCGTGAGATTGAGCCCTGCATTGGGATCTGTGCTGGGCTTGGAGCCTACTTGGGATTCTCTCTCTCCCTCTCTCCATGCCCCACCCCCACTGTCTTGTGCACACACGTGCTCGCTCTCAAAAAAGAAGGGGGCGGGGAACTTAAGCAGAGGAGGAGTAGGGAATCAGGAGGTATGCAGAATGCCCAGAAAGCTGGAAAATAAGAATAAAGGAGGTTGAACGGCCCACAGCTGCACCATAGCCATGCCATGGAGCTGGTCCATTGGCGGACGTTGGTTTACCCCACCGGAGATGACGTGCCATCTAACCTGTTGTACGCCTCTTGCCTCCGTGGGCTTTGCCCCTATAAGTTGAGAGTTCTCGATTCAGAGTTCAGGGTGGATGCTTCTGGATCCAAGTCTCAGGTACCTTCTCTTTAGCTGCCAAGAGGCTGGGAAGAGGAATGTATGAGGCATTTTTTGCTTCCCACAAGACCTATAAGGTGGGAGAATTTCCTAAACTTGGAAGGGGATTCAGGATAGATACCCAAATGAAGGCAAATATCCACTACACCCTTTTCTTCCTTTATTGGAAGCCGAGGACCTCAACTTTTATTTTTTAGAGAAAACAGAAGTCTTCACAGAGGGATACCTTTACCTTCTCCACAGCGGTACACATTTGCCTGTGTCCGTATCCATCTGAGACTTCTTCCCTCCTTGTATCATAAAGGACCTGAATCTTTGTTGAAGATCATTCTTCTGCTTTTTCTCTGGCTCCTCTTCCCCTGCCTTCTCAGGAACCTTCTGTTTTCAGTCTGTCTTCTGTACTCAGTCTCTCCTTCTTAACCAAATGGTTTCCATTGCTTTCCGTGTTCTCACGTCTCCTCCATCGTTTATGGATGTCTGCACTGCACCACCCGCCCCTCCCCTGTGGTCCCCCTGTCTCACTCCTGTGTTGTAGTCAGACCTCCTGCAGGGGGCATCCGTATTCCACAGCTGGGTTTCCCCCTTCCTCCCACCGACCCTGCAGTCCAGTGCTGTCGCTTTGCAGAGGACACTGTCCAGAGTCTGTCGTCACCCTGCTCTTTCTTCTTTTGGCCCCATCCACACTCTTGATGACTTCCTTGGTTTCGGTTCATTGACACGCTCTCCAGGTTCCTCTCGTCCCTCTGTTTCCTCTTTCCTGTGTCCTTTCCAGCCTTTCCCTTCCCATGCAACCATGAAATGTCTGTGCTTCTCAAGGCTGGGCCTTTTTTTTTTTTTTTAACCCCCCTTCATTTTTCCTTGTTTTCTAGTTTCAGGTGTATCTAAGGTACAGTTTCACTTATCTGATGTAATGGCTAATTTGTATTGATTCCAGACACCTTCCCCTAAGTGCTAAATCAGGGGTTGGCAAACTACAGCCAAGTTCGGCCTCATGGTTTTACTGGAACACAGCCTTGCCCATTTATTTACATACTGTCTGTGGCCACATTTGTGCCAAATGACAGAGTTCAGCGGTTGTAACAGAGTCTGTGCGACCCGCAAAGCCACCTTTTTAGGACTACTGTTTGGTCCTTTACAGAAGAAGTCAGCCCACTCTGCTCCAGACATTCTCCTCGAATGTTTGTAGATCATCTGGAACTTGGATATCTGACACCATGTGCCTCAAATTTTCCCCACACTTGATCTTCCAACTACATGAACAGCACTACCCTCCATAGAGTTGCACAGAACAGAAACCTTGATCCGTGACCAGCTCCTATGGCCCTTCCGTCCCAAGGGTTTCTCCTTTGCCTCCCTTCTGTCTCTAGCATTCTGTCTCGGTCCAGGCCGCCGTGACCCAGTGCAGTGCTTCTTTCGCTGGGCCACCTGCGTCCATTCTTGCCTCCCTTTGAATCCATTCTCCATGCTGAAGCCAGAGCAGGCTTTTCAGAATGAAAATTTGGTCAGGTTACCCACTTGCTTCAAACATTGCTCTTGGGGGGCGCCTGGGTGGCGCAGTCAGTCAAGCGTCCAACTTCAGCCAGGTCACGATCTCGCGGTCCGTGGGTTCGAGCCCCGCGTCAGGCTCTGGTCTGATGGCTCAGAGCCTGGAGCCTGTTTCCGATTCTGTGTCTCCCTCTCTCTCTGCCCCTCCCCCGTTCATGCTCTGTCTCTCTCTGTCCCAAAAATAAATAAACGTTGAAAAAAAAAAATTAAAAAACATTGCTCTTGGAATAAAGACCAAGAGTCTTCAGAATGGCCTGCGGCTCTCAGGTGCTCTTACACTTCTACTGACAGTCTCCCGTTTTCTGTTGCCAGAACAGTCCAGAACACATGAGTGTAGGCAACAGTGTTTTATTTTTCACGATTCTGGGTCACATGGGCCTGGCTGGGCACTTCTGCTCCATGTGGTGCCTGCTGGGGCTAGAACTTCCAACGGGCTGCTTCTGACCGGCAAGGGTGGCTGGACCTCTTTCTGTGGTGGCTCGGGGCTCCCGGAACGAGCAACCCAGGAGGTCGTGTCGTGGCGTGCATGTGCTTCCCCAGCTTCTGCTTGCATCCTGCTCGCTGATGACGCACAGGCCAAAGCAGATGGTGCGACCGAGCCTCAGACGGTGGGTGGGGCCTGCATTAGGGCATAGGCACAGGGGAGCCGGGGTCACTGGCAGCTACAGATGGATCCGAGTGTCACTCTGACCTTTTCTGTCACATGTCCTTTGGCTCTCAGGCTATTTGCATGAGCTGTGCCCTCTACCTGAACTGCCCTTTCTCATCTTCATCTACAGAACTGTTTCTCTTCCTTTAGATCTCCACCTACATGTCCTTGGTGTCATTTCTTAAAGGAAGAGTGGTTTGGAGATCCCCTGATTAGAGGTCTTTGTAGCACATAAATAGTGCTTGTTATAATGGGGATTTTACTTTATTGGGTGATTTTGTCCTCCTTCCCCACTAGACGAAGGTCCCTGAAGGCAGGAACCTTATCTAATTTTGCTTCCCCTGATTTCTGGCATCATCCCTGGCACACGGAAGACCAGTAACTGCCAGGTGCATAAAGAGGTTAATCGTCTTGTTTGCCTTTGAAGCAATTTCTGGACTGTAGGGTCTGTAGTCTCTTTCCATTCCAGTCTGTCTGGGGTTCATCAGCTTACTATCACTGGAATGTTGTGTTCTTCCAAATCCCTGTTATCGGGAAGGTTTCTGAACCCCAGTTGAACACTCTTATGTAGCTTTTTGTCCTGGCTCTAAAGTCATCTACAAGGTCCTGTCTAACTTTTGAGCCTGTTGCTACCATCCACCCCCCTCCTCCCTCTGCCTCCCCACCTCTGCCTCCCCATCACCTCAGACTTAGTGCATCACGTTTACTTCTCACAAGTTCTTTTTCCTTCCTGCCCTCCCGTGCTGCCCACGTCTCTTCTGAGGTGAGTGCGTCCTTGGCCGTACCGCTTACTTCACAGTTAAATTCATTTGTAACCTTGTGGTGTCTGCGGAGTGTTGTGTTGGCATTCGGCTCTAGGAAGCTATTTCCTTTCATCCTAGATCCCCACCCAGGCCCGGCCGCCTCACATCCCGCCTCTGTTCTGGGCCCCACAGCACCCTGGTGAGCCTTGAATGACTATTTTATTTATCTGACTTTTTTCCAGGGTGAAGAAAATCTTAAAACAAGCATTTGTACATTTTTATCAGTTTTGTCACATTTGGACATCATTACGCAAAATGTTCCAGAAAAGGTGAGTTTAAATGTGTCTGTAAGAGGAGTTTGAGCAGTCTATCAAAATAGAATTTTATAGATTTGGACTAATTTTTAAAAATATTTTTAATGTTTATTTATTTTTGAGAGAGAGCAAGCGAGCAGGGGAGGGGTAGAGAGAGGGGGACAGAGGATCCAAAGGTGGCTCTGTGCTGACAGCAGTGAGCCCAGTGTAGGGCTCGAACTCACGAACCGTGAGATCATGACCTGAGCCCAAACCGGACGCTTAACTGACTGAGCCACCCAGGCACCCCGTACTATTTTTTTTTAATGTAAGTATTTCTTGTGATTTTTGCTACTTCTCTCCCCTTGTACTACTCCGTTAGCGTGCACATGTACGACACAGATACGCAGGCAGGTGTTACCCACCTGCACACATACACACCGAGGGATGCCTGAGCCTGTATTAGATCTGCAGACAAATAATGGGCAGTTTCTAGTGATAGGTCATCAATTTTATGCAGGTATTTACATACGATTATTTAGGTAGGAATTCTCTTATTGCATCTTCAACTGTTCCTTGACTGACATAGTTATCGAGCATGTGCTCATGCAGAGGAGCTTGCATGAAGGCTGATGAGCTGTGGTCATCATCGTTGGGAGCGTGAGGCCAGTCTTTCGTCTTTCTCAGGCTTTGAGCCGTCTCCGTAGCGCTGTACCCCACAGACCGGTAGAGATCGTCGCTAATTCTGGTTAATCAATTTGGCAAAGCCGGTAAGAATTCAGGAAAACCTGCCAGTAAGATTTAGAGCAAGATTCTGCATTATTGAACCCACAGGAAAGAGCACACTGAGATGTGAACTCGAGGAGAAAACTGAGTATGTAGAAGAAGTATTGTTTGGTGTTAAAAGTGGAAGAAAAGTACGGAGGGGAAAGGGTTTCCTAGAATTTCTCAGAGTGTTCTTGTGTTCTTGTCTTTACACAGTGGTAGCAATCAAATTCAGTTGTTAACCTGTTTCATCAGTTCGAAGACTGACATCCTTTTCCCCCACCACATTTTAACTCCTCAGATCATGATGATCTTAAAATTGCTCGTGTCTTACAGTGTCTGTCAGCCAGATGGCAGTGTGTGAGTTACAGTTACGTAAAAACTCGTGTTAACACCTTCTGGAGAGATCAGGCAAGCTCGAGCATCGAATAACATCACATGTTATCTTTCTATTTTAAATATGTGCAGGAAAGAGATGTGCTTGCAATCTACCACGAGAGGTAAGACAGACAAGGGACTGTCCTGTGGCAGGGTGGCTGGAATAGCTCAAGAATCGTTCAGGCGAGTTCTGAAAATGAATTCATCTTGGAAGATCTCCTGCTAGGTCTGTTATGAATAACAGGCTATTTTCCCACCCAGCCCTGTTTGCACCTGGTGTATATTACATATTTTAGGTTTATTTTTTACTTTTAAGCATCCAAAAGAAGGAATGCTGATTAGCAGACTAGAATAATCATTTCGGGGCGCCTGGGTGGCTCAGTTGGTTGACCGTTCAACTTTTGATTTTTGGCCCGGGTCACAATCCCAGGGTCATGGGATCAAGCTCCATGTCGGGCTCTGTGCTGGGTGTGGAGCCTGCTTGGATTCTTTCTCTCCCTCTGCCCCTCTCCCCTGCTTGTGCTCTCTCTGTATTTAAAAAAAAAAAAAAAAATCTAAATTGAGACATCTAAGTAAAGACCAGACTAGTTTACTTTTGTTAGTCTGTTTCCACACCCCTCACAGTGTCTGTTTTAAAGTCCATTTTTAATTGACAGATGTGTTTTTGTTTAAAGACTTCTCGGAAACAGTCTCAAAACTTCCCATTTTCTGCAAGGTATGGAAATATGTGCACTTAACCTTATGGGTCTGTGCTAAGTAGTCCGAGAAGATTCAGAACTACCATCAAACAGGACAGAGGTCAGAACCCTAAATGTTCTATGGAAATTAAAAGCAGAGGGGGGAGAAATCAAAAACCCCTTTCTCCAGTACACACATCGTTGTGTCGTCCTGTCGTCTTGTGCAGTGTGCCCAAACCTCGTCAGCTAATACGAGGTGGCATTGCTGGTGTTCCAGCGTGAACGGTGTGTAGCTGAGTCTTGGCCAAGGCAAATGGTCACAGGCAATACCAGTGTATCTTGAGCAGTGTTCATAAAAGCATTCTTTTCCCTGTTGAGAATTATACTGGATTTTTGTTTCGCACTCACGAGTAATCTATACCTCACTCCCAGACCTTGGTTTCTAGTATCATTCTCTCACACAAGGAACCAGGGCTTCTTGGAGAAACAGCTGATTCTAGAACTAGGGCAGACAATACACAAGGTAAATCTGGAGCATCTTGTAGTACCAGAAAAGAAGTGCTTTCCACACACACTGACACGGGGTGGGTCTGCAGAGGGGCACAGGAGCTCCCAGTTGCTAACACTGAGATCAGCAACACAGTAGAGTCATACTGGATTACAACCAAAACATAAAATAAGTATCTATGAGTTCATACTGATACAAATAAATGACTGACTAAATAAACAAATGGGAAAGACAGATGTGTAGAGTCCAAATAACTTACATGGACACTGACCGCAAGGAGGGGGCGCATAACCCGCCCAGTCCTTAAGCGCGGGCTGCCCTGGTGATGCCCTTCCAAAGACTAGAGTGTGGAAGGGAAAGTGACCTTGCAGCGGGGGCACCCACGACAGCGGTCAGTCGTACGACAGTCTGTGCCCTTGATAGGATGGGATGAAAATGGCCTCTGTGGTTTTCCTCCCAAAACACCATGACCCTGGTCTCATCATGAGGTTTTTCTTTTTTTAATTTTTTTTTCAACGTTTATTTATTTTTGAGACAGAGAGAGACAGAGCATGAACGGGGGAGGGGCAGAGAGAGGGAGACACAGAATCGGAAACAGGCTCCAGGCTCCGAGCCATCAGCCCAGAGCCCGACGCGGGGCTCGAACTCCCGGACCGCGAGATCGTGACCTGGCTGAAGTCGGACGCTTAACCGACTGCGCCACCCAGGCGCCCCTCATCATGAGGTTTTAAGAACATCCCCCAAAGCCCAGCCGAGCAACATTCCACAAAACCCCTGCCCACTGCTCCTCAGAACTGACAAGATTGTCAAAAACCAGCAAAGTTTGAGAAGCTGTCACAGCCCAGAGGAGGGAGGAGGGTAAGGGGACACGACCACTAGATGTACCGTGGTGTCCGGGGTGCAATCGGGATCAGGACAGGCACATCAGTGAAGACAGGGAATCTGAACAAAGCCTGGAGTGAGGATTAAGGTTATAGAGGAGCCGTAAGAAACTGGGAAGGGAAGGCAGGCGTTTGGACTCGATCCCTTCGGGTTTCCTATTAGGTAAAGTGGACACAGTACTATCTACTTGGCGGGATGTTTGTGAGGATTAAATAACACAGAAGGTACTTTCTCTCCTGTCACGGTTGTCCTTAGTCCTTCCTGATACCTGTCAGAGTTTGGGATCAAGGCTTCCGTTTTTCTCATTCATTCATTCAGAATATGTTTTAGTGCTTCTTGTAATGAAGCACGACACTAGACCGTGGAGGTTTGGGGAGGCAGGACGCAGATCTGTGCAGACCAGCGCGGCGTGCACGAGACTGCGGGGTGCAGGCGAGACCTCCCAAGTCTCATAGCTGAGCGCAGAGGTCTGCACGGCAGGGAGGGGAACAGGCTAGTGCAGGGAAGCCTGGTGCAGTCGGGATCCGGAAGACACTGGCTGGGTTGGAGGTGGAGGTGGGGCTGCAGGGGGGGCAGGGCCCAGCACAGAAGGGCCCTTGTCAGGCAGGTGGAGGAGGTGAGCTCAGTGCTTGAGTGAATGGGCCCTGTGATTGGATCTTGGCTCCACCTCCTATGTGGTGTGTGAACTCGGTCAAGTAACTCAACGGTGGTGTAGACGTACAGTAAATACTCCGTATGGGAGGAATTTGGACTTTATCCAGAGGGCACTGGGGAGATGCTGCTGAACTTCCAGCAGAAACGTGACATGAGCAGACTTGGTGTTGTGAGTGCGGTGTGTAGGATCGGTCACGGGGTTAAAACCGGAAACCTCTGGGAAGCTACCTTCATGCTTCGAGCGGTGCTGGGATGTGGTATGGAGGTCGCGGGTGGATAGACGTGACGGGTATGTGCTAGCGAGAAACGCCAGAGTTTGGAGGATGGCTTTGGAGGATGGCTTTGGTGGAGGGAAGCAGGGAAGTGACCTGGGCTGGCAGGGGTGGTGGTGACTTTCACTGGAACAGGGCAGCAGTAGGAGAGTAGACCAGGATGGGGGGAGGGTGGCGATGAGTGGATGGGATTATGAGTGTGTCACCCACAGGGTGTCCCATAGGCATGGCAGGCAGCAGCCGTGTGTAGGTCTCTGAATAGGAACTACAGCTCAGAAGCTGTCATTGGCTTTGGGACCACAGCTGCGAGACCAGGAGGGGCGGTGTGTCGGATAGATGGGTGCTGTTGCCAGTGTATCTCGGAGGGCGTTGAGGGACTGCAGGTGAACCGGGGTGAACCCTGCTGAAGATACGAGTGTTACAAACACCGGGGTTACGTAACACCAGCAGTAGTGTTCATGGTTAGATGCTCACACGTGTATGCTTCGTAAAATTGTAAAGGACTGTAATATATTAGTAATTAATAATCAACATTCTCTTTCCCCTCTTTTAATTTTTAAATTCACTCCTCATGGTGTTTCGGTTGTCTTGGATAACCTGCCTTGGTTTTCAACTTGTAAAATACAACTAAATACCCAATCATGTATCATTTGGAAGTTGCCTCTTTGACGCCCAGATACTTCTCTTCATCTTCCTCCTGGCCAAGTAAATATATTTTCTCTACACCGCATGTCCTGGTTTTCTCGGCTGCACATGTGGTGTGCCCCTCAGCTCCCTTGCTCCTCTTCTTAAAACTCGTTCTTCCTTGGGGCGCCTGGGTGGCTCAGTCGGTTAAGCGTCCAACTCTTGATCTCAGCTCAGGTCTTGATCTCAGGGTCGTGAGTTCAAGCGCCATGTTGGGGAACCTACATGATGCCTTTTTGCTGGACCCCATCTGACTAGTTACCGCACTTTGCTCTACGTAAACATGGTCTTTGTTGGTTGCTCATCACACATTTATACGTCATTTACGTATTACAGTTTCGTGTGTGTGTACTTTCACATATCCCAACAGTGTCCATGTGATGCTGGCAGTACAGTGACCTTTGATAGCTGTTGACCATATTTTGAATAAAGGAATGAAATAAGAGGATCATATATATCTGTATTTTGTCCTTCTCTGAGGAGCTTTGGGAAATTGAAGTGAGCTGTTAACCATGCCCGCGTATTGGTAAAAGTCTTCTGTGAGCACAGCTGTTTCAGTAGAAACCTCAGGACTCTTGGCTAGGTGCAACCTTGCAAACATTTACAGATGACCCACATGGTAGAAGCAGCGAGGCAGCTCCTGATATTTTATTAAAAGTTTCAGTCCATCTGGTTTCCACGTTAATCTACGTCGCTTCTGTGGCCTTTTGATATCTGTGGAACTGTGTGGTTTTGGAAATCAGGGACTGGCATTGCATGAAGTCTGCAGGCTGTGAAGATAGAACAGTCTGTAATTTCACAGGAAAAGACTACAGGGAAGTTTAAACTGCTTTGTTATATTTCTCCCCACCTTTTAATTTTCCTGCCACCACTCAGTGCCACATGAGTCCAACAGCACCATTGGGGAAACAGTCGTTCACATCAAAGACGAGGAGGAAAAGAAGGTTGTGTGAGATGCCTTGCTCCAGAAGCACTTTGGAGTGCACCAGAAGTGGGGCTCTTAGAGAACATTCTGACTTTTCCAGCCCAGGGAAAGGTCATACGTGATGGGGGCTGTCGTTCACACATTGTGGGAAAGCAAGGGTTGGCGTGGAGGTGCTGTCCACGGTACCTCAGGTGCTGGAGTGTGGGGAGGATGTATTGTGGGAAAGCAAGGGTTGGCGTGGAGGTGCTGTCCACGGTACCTCAGGTGCTGGAGTGTGGGGAGGATGTATTGTGGGAAAGCAAGGGTTGGCGTGGAGGTGCTGTCCATGGTACCGCAGGTGCTGGAGTGCGGGGAGGATGTACCGCAGCCGTGTTGTAAGCGGAACCTGGAGCTGTGAGGAAATTCTCCCTCGAGGAGATCCGAACCCCAGCACTCTGGGTGTGTCTGAGGAGCCCCGCTAATGCAGAACCGGCAAAATCAGATCATCTTCTGTCTGCTTTGTGGTTCTACAGTCAAGGGCCCGGGTTTACATTTGAAGAATCTTTGCCCTTTCTTTTCAGAAGCCAATTCTGAAGCAAGCCTTTATCATCGTCCTGCAGTGGTGCTTCAGTCACAATTTTAGTATCCGCCTGTACGCCTTAGTGGCCCTTAAGAAAATCTGGAGCATGTGTAAGACATGGCACGTTGAAGAATTTGACGCTTTGACTTCTGTTATTGAGTCCAGTCTTAGTCAAGTGGAAAACATGCCTGGAGCAGGGTAAGCAGACCCCCTCCCCTTCACTTTACTTCCACTAGAGCAGAGGGGACGAGGAGGTGCCTCTGTCCCGTTAGCCTGTCATCACTCCGTGCGTGGATATCGGAGCTCGGATAAGGTGGGGCGTGGGCAGAGCACCGTGGGATGCCTCGTTCCGTCACACTTCTCATTGTGGTCAGCTCCATCTCAACCTTTTTTGTCGTTGTTTTCTTATCCTTGATCCTTTATTTTACAGTAATGTTTTACATACCTTTAGATATTCCTTTTCAGCAGAGCTGAATGTCCCCCTCCTCTGTTGTCAAAGAAGCGCTGGGAAGCAGAACGATCTGGCTTTAAAGACGTGCTCCCAACTGCCCAGGTGTACTAATTAAAGATGGAAGCTTTTCTCTTTTCCTTTTTTTAAGCGAGTGTCTCTATTTCCCAAACAAAATCCTGCACAGAGGCTCAGTATCGAACAGATAAAATGCCACTGGTACAGGATGGGGGAGGGGGGCCACCCGGCTCAGTATTCTATACAGGCCGCCTCTCCCACACCCAGTCCTGTTCAATTCAGCGCACAAAGGCAGGCTCGAGTATCCTGTCTCCTGGTATCTGAACTTGTTTCCCCGGCTCTAAGGGAGTGTTGTTGTTTTATTGTTTCCTCATTATCATTGATTATCATTGATTATCACTATCCAAGAACGCCAGGATTTTTATAACTTCCAGAGACCCAGGCAATATCAGTCAATACATAAAAAGTTTCTTTCAGAAGCCCAAAAATAGTTACAGATTCTTATAAACAGACAGATAAAGGTTTGAGGCAGCATGTTAAGCACATGAAACAGTGTTTGGAAAACCAGTAACATATGGGGGGGTCTTTGACCATCAAGCTAACAGATGGTGTAAATAAGACTGAGTCCTTACGAAGCTTCGTGTGGGGCCAGGACTGAGGTACTCCCGCGGCCACAAAGTACCCGATAGCCCTTCTGCCTGCTTTTACTTCCCATACATTGGTTGAAAAGAGGCATTTAGGTGATCGAGTGGGTGAGGGAGCTTTTGGCGTCTCAGGAGGAAGACACTCAATTCAGCAAATACAAATACTAAAATATAATTGCGTGAGACACAACAGGGAAAAACCAGAAGAGAAAATTAGGTTGGGGACACAGGGCAGGTTCACAGGTGAGGGACAAAAGTGCAAAGGAAGGCGCCGGTCACCTCTGACACATTGTACGCAGTTTGTTATATAGAAATTCTGGTCACGACAAAGACTGATCATTAAAATTAGTAGCTGACCAAGCAGTGCTTAGAGTTCCTACCTTTCCAGGTATGTTGTGGCAGCTGGAATCCCTCCTCTTTCTCGGGCAGTCCTGCAGGTCTCCTTTCCCCTCGGTGGGTGGGTGGGTGGGAGCACACCGCCTTCCCCTAGTGGAAGGAAGTTTGAGGGAAATGAATACATTTTACATGCGGATAGGCATTTGTCCGTTTACGGTTTTCTCTATGATGAAACCAGGGCTTTATCATTTGCTGTTGGGATGTTTGGGTTGGTGGTTGATCTTGGTCAGAGTTCCTGGGCGGCTGTGTTTTGATTTCTAAAAACAGTTGGGTCGGCTCCTTTCTTAAGCAGTAAAACACTCTTCTACAAAGTAACTTAATTCTGGGGCGCCTGGGTGTCTGTGTCTCCCTCTCTCTGACCCTCCCCTGTTCATGCTCTGTCTCTCCCTGTCTCAAAAATAAATAAAATGTTTAAAAAAAATTAAAAAAAAAACAAAGTAACTTAATTCTTTTTAAAATCCTCGTACCAGGTAGGAGATTTAACCAATTAGAATAAGGAACCCTGGGCATCGGACCATCTCTGTTCTTCTGATACATGGCAGAATCGGTTCTGTGACCGATGCAGGCTGAGTTGTGGGGCATCAGCGGCAGGCCAGGTGGACACAGTTCTCATCTCCGTGTGGCTCCCAGTCAGGTGGATGGGACATCAAGTAAACACTCATACAAATAATAAATTAAATCATGGCAGGTACTCCAGTGGAAAAGGAAGGATCGCAATGAGAAAATGCGGCCTCTCCAGGCTGGGTGGGTGAGGGGAGGCCTTTCTAAGTCACATGATGTTTCCATTACCATCTGATGGGATGGGCAGGGACTGGGCAGATGAGGAATGGAGGACGGTGAGGTCTGGGCGGCCCCGAAGCTGGTGTGCCGGTGTGCACGGTGCACTCAGAGCCCTGAACAGGGCTGGTCTGCCCAAGGGCAGTGCGTGCAGGAAGCGAGGGGCAGAGGCCAGGCCGGTTGGGCTTCTGTTGAGTGAATTATTTAAACTCAGGAATGACATCACTGGGTTTGCTTTTGCATTTTTTAAAGTGTGAAGAACAGATCAGGGGACCGCAGGAGAGAATGGGAGGAGAGGCGCCTGGGTGGCTCCGTCAGTTAAGTGTCTGACTCTTGATTCAGGCAGGTCAAGATCCCAGGGCCGTGGGATTGAGCCTCATGTCGGGCTCTGCGCTGACAGCGCGGAGCCTGCTTGGGATTCTCTCTCTCCCTCTCTTTGCCCCTCTCCTGCTCATGTTCTCTCTCTCCCACAATAAATAAACTAGAAGAAAAAAAAAAAAGAATGGGAGGAAGTCATGTGTTAGGTTACTGGGGGGTAGAGAAATGGACAGGTTTGAGGTAAGTTAAATGAGAGCCTAAAAGCACCCGCTGGATTTAGGGGGAGCCATTTCAGCAGCCTCATTGGTGGGGCAGAAACCAAATTAAAGTGGATTAGGAGTGGTTGGGACAATACATTATGTTAAATCCGGTGATGGGCTCATTGCTGCCTATTAGCTTAGTTTCTTCACTCGCATATTTGAAATACATCATGTGTTTAAAAGACAATGAAGAAGGTAAAAACACAGCCATGTTGAGGCAATAATTCTCTCCCAAAACTCTTCTGTGAACTGTCATAGAACAGCTGTAGAGGATGTCGTGTCAAGGAGGGCTTGTATTTTATCTTTGGTAACATCAGTTTTTTTATTAAAAAAAAATTTAATGTTTATTTTTGAGAGAGACAGAGAGTGCAAGCAGGGGAGGGGCAGAGAGAGAGGGAGACACAGAATCGGAAGCAAGCAGGCTCTGGCTCTAAGCTGTCAGCACAGAGCCAGATGAAGGGCTCGAACTCACCAGCTGTGAGATCATGACCCGAGCCGAAATTGGACGCTTAACCGACTGACCCACCCAGGTGCCCCACATTAGTTTTTAAATAAGGATTTGTGGTTAGGAAGCTGAACAGTGCAGAAAGGTGTCAGATAAAGGCACCCCCCGTCCCGGCCCCCTGCCCCCCAAAGGAATCCCCTTGTGCGTGGGTGTCCCCTTATGTGGTGGGCCTCAGGCTAGCTCTCCAGCCCCACCTGATGGCGCTTCAGTACGGTTCTTTTTTCAACGTTTATTTTATTTTATTTTATTTTATTTTATTTTATTTTATTTTATTTTATTTTATTTTTTGGGACAGAGAGAGACAGAGCATGAACGGGGGAGGGGCAGAGAGAGAGGGAGACACAGAATCGGAAACAGGCTCCAGGCTCTGAGCCATCAGCCCAGAGCCTGACGCGGGGCTCGAACTCACGGACCGCGAGATCGTGACCTGGCTGAAGTCGGACGCCCAACCGACTGCGCCACCCAGGCGCCCCAGTACGGTTCTTTTTTTAAGATAAGACACGGAGCCCTTTGATCAGGCTAGAGGAGCCGGAAGGGGACAGTTCAGGGGCCCGGGTCTAGGAGACTCCTGGGGTGGGGAGCCAAGCAGGCAGGTGGTAGGAGGTGCGGGAGGTGAGAACTCTCTCCTCTTCCCGCAGTGCCCAGAGGCTCGGCTGTCAGAGCGGGTGGCGGGGTGGAGGGTCTGAGGGGTAAGGAAGGCACACCGGCCAGGCCAGCGTGGGAGCCTCGAAACTACTTGGCTTATGGGCTGTTGATCACGAATTCACACTGCAACCTGCCACCAGCTGGGTTATGAGTTCTATCCCTACCCCTTTGCCTTTGAAAACGTGGCAGATGTGTTAAGACTTTAAAACCTTCCCTATTCTGTCTGTGTGGTTTAGGAGCTCCGGTGGTTTGGCATGCGTTGTGAATCTTCGCGGTAGAAAAAGCGCTTACTGCCAGGTGGGGACTTGAGGACTGTCCTCTTTAAGGACAGGTTTCTCACACGGTTCCCTTTTACAGCTCTTTTGCCCCGAGCACATAAGTGCTACATGTCACAGGCTGCTCCTGTGAGGGCTCCCCATCGCTGCCAGTGGACAGCCATTTCCACATCCCATCAGCGTTGATGGAGCGCAGGCCTCTGCACCATCTATGGGAGTGATCCCTGTATTTTTAAGCGCGGAGACCTGGCTTCGGGTCCTGTTGAGTCATTGTTGTGGGACTGTGAAACAGTCATTTCTTTGACTTTCATTTCAAAATGTCAAATTCAGTGTCAGTTTGTGTGAAGTACGTTGATCTGGGAGGTAGGCAGGGGGGTGTATAAATCTTAGGATAAAATTCCCAAGATTTTCCGTGCATTCTAACCTCTGCACTCCCTAGGATTATCTGATTGATTCCCCCTCCCCGCCCCCCACCAGAGTTCTCTCACTTGTCTGGACCTCACACCGTATCTTTACTCCTTAGGAACGCCAAGAAGAACTGGCAACGCATCCAAGAGCATTTCTTTTTTGAAACATTTCACCCGCTTAAGGATTATTGTCTGGAGGTGAGTGGAGAGTGTCGTTCGTAAATTCCCTACCGTGTCTTTAATCCTGGCGCTCCCTTTCTGCCACAGTTCTTGGAGGGTTATGACGAGGTGAACTTTTCCCCCTTACAGCATCACCCTCACAGCGGAAAGTCCTAAGTTTAACTTTGCCACTTCGTGCAGATGACTCTTGCTCGCGTTTCGCTCATAGGCAGTGAAAATTGGCGAGTCACCGTCACTTTCTATTTCTCAGGCTTGTAAACACTGGAAGGGGGAATATTTAACTCTAAACAGAAATCTGTTCTGACATTAAAAGGAGATGGGTGAGAACGTGTGTGCAGGTGAGATTTTGCTGTGATGAAGCTGTTTGTGAAAGCAAAAAGATCTGTCCCTTTGTCACTCGCATTTTCCCGATGCTGGGTGACTGGAATTATACAGCACACACACACCCCTGCGTTCATTGTATCCAAAGGTGTTCACTTAATTTTAAGAATCATAAAACACGTTTATTACAATTAGCATGTGAGTGAACTTAATATACAGATTATTAAAATGTGTGTAAATCGTGTCACTTCCTCCAGTGTTCTGCCTTTGAATTTAAAACAGGTGACCTAGGGTTTTTCCACAGTAACTTGAGCTACTGCTGTGCAGATGCAGTTGGGGGATCGGTTACTAATAAGCTGGCCTTTAAAAAAATATTAATCTTTATATGGTGAGATATTCGCTCCAGAATATTAATGTGTGCTTCTGTTGCTTCGTCGCAAAAAATGTAGGATTTTTCAATTATTTTAACATGCTCTGTTCTGTGTTCTTTAGTGCCCAGAATGCTTTGTTTGACATCTTTCTGAAGGACTCTTACTAGCTCTCTAGTGTTAAGTCAGCACTCTCTATTCAGTTCTGCAGCAGGAGTAAGTCCCTCTTCCCTCTTTCCTTCCTCCCTGTCCGACTCCTCACCGCCTCCTTTCCATGTATTCTGTTCCCCGTGAACGATAGAGGAGCTGTACTTGTATGTGTAAATAACACAGCGGCTCACAAATTCTGCCCCTTTCTGCATTTGGACTGTACTTGGTTTCTACTCCGTGGACACCGTGGGGCGGTCCTCGCGCCAGTTTAAATTCGTACAAGCAGGGCCGGCATGAAGGCTTCACGTTGTCAGGTGTTCGTCATTTCATTTTTGCATTGCCTGTTACTTGTGCTTCTGTTTTGTATGTGCCTTTTCTCCTTTGATGATTCTCTGGTTCTGTTTCTTTTCGTAGGTAAAGAAAGGAAAGGGGGATAGTTTATGTAACGACTGACTAACTACCATGTTCAGTGGTGTCATAACGTGCAGTTTACAGACACCTCGATGTGCCATTTGAACCTGATCTTATCCTCATTTTACAAACAAGGAAGTTGAAGCCAAGAAAGCCTAAGTGGTTTGCCCAATGTCACAGCCAATCTACGGCCAATGCAAAGTTTAGATTCCAAATTTGTCTCATGGTAACAAGCTCAAAAGAGCTTGACTTTGGCCGCTTATGGAGGTGTCCGGTTATCAACAAATAGCACTTATCTAAATGTTGCCACCATGAATATTGCTCAATCCTACTGAACCCTTTTTGCTTTTATCAAGCACAGAGTGGTTTATTACACAGAAGTACCAGGGTGGAAGATGGGCCTGCCCTCAAGGCTTTCCTAAATGAATCCCCTGATTCTTTAGAGTAGATGAGAAATACGTCGAGAGAGTTGCTACAAGATAAAATGTACATAAAAGTACATAATATGATCATTGTGGTAGTTTGGGAGAATACATCAGTAAGAGTAAGTAAAAGTTGTATTTTAGACATGTTACCAGGTGTTTCTGTGTTATTTTTGAAGGAAAAAAATTTGAGATTTTACAATTCTCTTTTCAGACCATATTTTACATCCTTCCACGCCTCTCAGGCCTTGTTGAAGACGAATGGATTGCCATTGGTAAATTTACCAGATTCACGGACATTCCTTTAGACTCAGGATTTCAGTGGTATCTTTCTCCAACTCAACTTTGTGAACGGAAACCAGGTGACTGGGCTCAGCAGGACATAGGTAAAAAAAAAATTTTATTTTTCCCTCCCCTTGTTGACTTGGTTCAGCTTACTCAGTTCAGTTACTGAGAACACACAGTTGATAAGACCGCTTTTCACTGAAGTGAACTCTGCTTGATGGCTTAGAGAAAAGACTGAAAAAACGTGGTATAACTAACTAGCAATGTTAATTTGTTAGCTTTGCTCTAAAAAGCCAAGAGAGCCTGATTGCGTTATTATATCAAGCTAGTAGCTTTTCTTTTTTTTGAAATATTATTACTGTTTATCACTCTCCCATTATATATATTCCTGTAAAAGTATAGATTTTAGAAAGGGCCAAATTATGAAATCTCACTTCTTGGCCCATTTAGGAGTAAAGCAGAGCCCTTGATTCTAGTCCCTTGTGGGGACTGGCGGGACCTCACCCGTTTGTTCGGCCTTCTTCCTCCTGTGTCCCCACCTTTCTGTTCCACTTACTGCTTCCCTGGGGCCTTTTTCTCATTTCCTTCATTGCTCATCTCCTCCTCTTCCTCCCATCCAAGGACCAATGCCACCTCTTCTTACACCGCAGCTGATCTGAGTGACCGTAGCCATGGTCCACAGTCCCCACGCTTGTCGCAGTGCCGCTGCTTGCTCTGGCCCTCCCCGACCCACGACCGCTGAAGCTTCTTTCAGAAAATCAGAAGTGGTCGTTTCGCCTCCTTCACAAAGTCTAAGGACTGCCCTTTATGGGGCATGTATTTGCTAGCGTCTTGCTATGATTTTCCTCCTCAGTCTGACCCTTCTGAGCCCCTTCAGGAGCTCCCCTCTTTGTCCCTTAGATCTGTACTTCTCTAAAATGCTAATGTTTTCAAGAATCCCTTGGATAGCCTGTTAAAGTACAGATACTGGGGGGCCACCCTTAGATTTTAAGTCACTATGTCTGGAGAATCTTTTTTATCAAAATTCAAAATTTTATCAAAATTTTTTTTATCAAAATTGTGAATACATTTTTCGACCTACCACCTTAAGTTTATTCATTCCTTCAACAGAGATTTAGCGATTGCCTCCTGTGTGCTAGACATAGACCAAGTCCCTGCCCTCGAGGAGCTTACGTTCCTATGAAAATAGTACCATGAGAGCAGAGCAGATAGAGATAGTGACGGAGGATCAAGGAGACGTTTCTCAGGAGTTGACAATGAGCAGAGACCCATGTGAAGGGAGAGCAGGTGGAGCAGAGATCTGGAGGAAGGGCTTTCCCAAAGCAGGACATCAGTCAGGGAGATTTGGGGGCAAAAGATGGCAACAAAAGCTAGTTCATCAGTGTAGTGGGGACGGCCCCGCCAGGGCAGGCTGAGCAGAGACAGAGGAGAGACAAGGACGACGTGTGTGGGCAGCTGGTTTGAGCTGGGCCACAGAGCGGAGCTGAGAAATCAGGTGTTGTTTGGTTGGAAAAAGGCTGAGGAGGTCTGCGTCTGTTTTGTTTGGTGTGTGGTAAGGAGAAGGGTATCACAGTGCGGTTTTTATGGCAGGACTAGGTGTTCGTATCCCCTGAATGTTTTCATGGGCCTGGTCTCCTTATTCTGCATGCTCTCCCTGAACATTTGTATTAATTTCCACAATGCAGAACCACTGCCAGTTAGCATAACTTCTAATCTGTATCTCTCTGTGGCCTCTTTCCTGAGCCTGCTGGACATTTACACCCAGATACACCATAAACTCTTTAAAGTCAGCATACACAAATTGGATTTCCCTCTTTGCCCAAACTTGCCTCCTCTATAAACGCTTTCTATTACGGGTGTCACTGGATCATCACAGAGGTCATTCTTTTCCCTCGTGCCAGCCACGTTGATCTGTTACTGAATCGTGGTAATTCTGCCTCCCAGATCTGGCTGCTTCTGCTCTTGCCTTAATTTAGACTGTCTCTGTCTTTGCCTGGACTGGTACAAAGGCTCCAGCTGATCTTCCACCTCACTTTTATGAGGGGTTTTTCCGAAAACACAAAACCAGTACTGTTCTCCCCCTTCTTAACAGCCTCTAATGGCTCCTACCTGTAAATTCTTTATCATTGTCTACATGCTTTTCATGCTCTTCGCATGGTCTGAGCCACCTCGTTCCATCCGGGCAGGCTGTGAGCTTATACCAAAGTCCTGCCACTGCCCGTCGTCTTCGTTCCACGTCCTGTGCCCATGCACACGCCGTCCCCACAGTCAGTGCTGCCCTTCCCCCTCTCTGTTTGCAAACTCTTACTTCCCTTGAGTCTTCCTGGGTCTCTGCGCCTCCCTTCCTCCCCCAGCAGACATTACCTACCCTCACTGTTGTACCGTGTTCTAGTATTTGTGTGTCTCTTCCATCCCCGTGAGCTAAGTGCTCCTTGATGGTTCAGTGAACACTTTTGAGTGGAGCAATTGAGGAAGAGCCTGGAAGGATAGTCTCAGTCCTGCACTACAGCTCACAACACTGCATGAGAGAGGTCCACAACATTCTGCGTACTCGGAGCATTGCTTCGGAGAATATCCTTTGTTTTAGAAAAGTTCGCCCGAGTACTTGTCCAATAATTTAAGATAAAGACTGTCTATTTGTTTTCAGGAATACACTATTTCTACAGAAAATTCCATACTAATACTCTGTTGTTTTTAAGATACACCATTATTTTATGGACCTCTAAGAAAAAATGTGAAAATCTTACCAAACTATGAGACCCTGTGGATACTAATATGCTTCCTAAGTTTGGATATGCTAAAACGTAAACAACAGTGCATCTTAAATTTTCATGAAATGTAGTATTGGTTGTTAGAGTTGAATTGGAACATTTAAAATTACTATTGAAAATGGCAGTTGTGTCCCAATCCAAGTAAAGTTCTTTAGTTAATGAATCTCATCCTAAACTATCATTTTAAACTCTTAAAAAAAAAAAAAAGTGTGTGTTTAAATAAATAGATTTTTAGATATGGGATTATTTTCTTTTTCCCTCCCAGGTTCTAACTCAGGTGAAGCAGATGACCAGTCAGAGTGGACTGATGTTCAGAAGAAGATTATCCCATGGAAAAACAACGTTCCAGATTTAGATCTGGAGCTCGTGTTTCAGGATCGTGTTGCCAAACTTGGAAAGTCGATTAGCAGACTGATTGTAGTGGCCTCACTCATCGATAAGCCAACTAATTTAGGAGGTAAAATTAGTTTTCCAGGGGGGTTGCTTAAAATCTCTGGATCCTGAAAACCTACAGTCAGTCCCATGCCACTTTGCCTGTCTTTTCCACATTTAACTGTCCTTGGGAGCTTTGGAGGGATACGTGGGCCACAGTGAGCGCGGCACCGTGCGAAACAGTAATGCGGCCCATTCTGCAGGACTGTGCCGCACCTGCGAGGTGTTCGGGGCCTCGGCGCTCACAGTAGGCAGCCTGCAGTGCACCCAAGACAAGCAGTTTCAGTGCCTGAGTGTTTCCGCTGAGCAGTGGCTTCCTTTAGTGGAGGTGGGTATAAAGTAACTTATTATTAAAATGTTTCTTCACTAAAATCTTTCATAGCCCTCTGTCTTCAGGTGTCCATCCTTTTGGAGTATTTTACAGTTGTCCAGCCTTCAACAGCCTAAAATAAACTTAATACAGCCCCCTCTGTTCTAGTCCAAATTATCTTTCACATTGTGGTATTTTTAGAGATCCTCAATAACATAGAATTCTTTTCAGTAACATATGTCCTGTGAGTTGCAACTCACTCTTAGGAATACTTTTATAAATATATATGATGCTGGGGAGAATTCTTTTTTATGGCGTATAATTCCTTTTCCTTGTAAAAAGACTTAAGAGTTTCAAAATAACTTTTATGAAATTGATTTTACTCCAGACAAGGCTATAAATGAATAATTTACTATTCTGTTTTAAAACTCACTTTAAGGTAAGACCACCTCAGCTAATCGATTTTCTGCAACAGAAGAAAGCGGAAGGTTACACCGTCATCGGTGTGGAACAAACCGCCAGAAGTGTAGACCTAACCCAGTACAGCTTTCCTGAGCGGTCTCTGCTCTTGTTGGGGTAAGAAGATGCGTTGCAGTCGGTCTGGAAAATGCTTCGGAAATCTTAGGATTCACCGAGACTCCTGATGTTACACCCACATCAGGACTTCTCACGTGTCCCGCTTATGGAAAGACCCCTGGTTTTTGTTTTCTGTCACCTGTTTGGGATGGTCAGGTGAACAGAGATCAACCCTTAAATCTCCATGTTGTTTCCCGGGGCCACAGACTTCGTTTTGTTAATCTGGCTCTGCGCTGACGTTCATGACAGCTAAGAAAAAATTAGTGTCTTACACAAAAACTAACCTTTCTTCTCTCATTTTTCTTCATCAGAAACGAGCGTGAAGGAATTCCAGCAAACCTGATCCAGCAGCTGGATGTTTGCGTGGAAATCCCTCAGCAGGGTATTATCCGCTCACTCAATGTCCACGTGAGTGGGGCGCTGCTGATTTGGGAGTATACCAGACAGCAGCTGCTCAAGCATGGGGACACCGAGTCATGAAGCTTGTGCCTTATCGGGGATGGATTACTGGTGCTCTTGAAACGTTTTTGAAAAACTATGTGTGCTAATGTAATAGTCTGAAATTTACTGAGATAATTTGTATTCCTTTTCTTGCAACTTAATGCCAAAACTTCTTCATGTGCCTTAAATACATTACTATATATCGTCCCCTTTAATAAATATTTTTAGCTAAATTGCATTGTCTTTAATAAACTATTTTAAGCAATTGTGGAAATAAAACAACGTGTCTTAAGATTTCTTTCTTTCCTAGGGGCTAGCATTGTCAGAAATGTGGACAGTGATGGGACTAAGGCAGAATGACAGCGGCTCTTATCTGTGAACACCACCCCCGAACGTCCTCAGGAAACACGGTGTGGTGGAGGCCAAGGTCCTGCACGGGAGAGGTCCTGTTTGCTGCTTTTTTGTCGCCTTATTCCCAGGGAGGGAACCTGCTCGGCAGGATGTTGAGCCAGCTCCCCTCCTGAATGCGTAATACGCAGATAATAGGCCATTATCATTCATAGGAAGTTTTGGGAAATTTTTCATATACTACTTCTGGTCACAGAGTTCACAGAAATAGACTATATTCTGGGGCGCCTGGGTGGCTCAGTTGGTAAGCATGTGACTCTTGATTTCTGCTGAGGTCATGATCTCACGGTTCTTGAGTTTGAGGCCCCGCATTGGGCTCTGCACTGGCAGCACGGAGCCTGCTTAGGATTCTCTTTCTCCGCCCCGCCCTCCTTCCTCTCTGCCCCTCCCCACTCTCTCCACCCAAAGACCGTAAATTTTTCTTGCACATCATCACCAAGAGTGAGAATGGAGCCCAAGAAGGCTGATTTTCTCTCTCTCTTGTTCTGAGGGGGCTTTTGTTTGATACTGCAATTACCTCAGTATTTAATGGTGACCATTTATCACCATCCAGCAATGAACTTCAGTCATGTCTGGGTCCTTTTTAATAAGATCTAAATTTCAGAGTCTGTTACCAGTATATATGTTTCCTTCTGTAGGTTTATTAAAATAATTTTTGTTTTGCAGAAAAGTTGCAAAGAAAGTACACAGTTTCCATATGCCCTTCGCCCAGATGCCTGTAGTAGAATCTTCTCCAACTGTGGACATTTATCCAAACTAGGAAATTAACTTTGGTAACGGTGCTGTTCACTAACTGCAGACTACAAATCTGACCTATATTCAGATTTCTTATTTGCCCACTGACGTCTCTTTTCTGTCCCAGGAGCCACTCCAGGACGCTACGTCGCTTTAGGGTTTCAAGTCTCCTTAGTGTCTTGTGATCTGTGATGAGGTCTCCATCTTTCCTTGTCTTTCCTGACCTTGACACTTTTGAGGCGTACTGGTCAGGTATTTTGTAAATGTCTCATAATTTGGGTTTGTCTAGCATCTTCTCATGGTCGGACTGAGGCATCTGGGGTTTCAGGAAGGACACTGCAGGGATGATGTGCCCTTGTCCTCACATCGCAGCACGACCGTCACCCTGGTCATTTGTTGAAGGCAACGCTTGCCGTGTTCTCCTCAGTGAAGTTGCTGTTTTTTGCTTCCCGTGGTCTCTTTGTTAGAAGTGGGGTCACTAAGCCTAGCCTGCGCTCAAGGGTAGAAGATAAGCTTCAACCTCTGCTGGGGGCACCTATTAAAACGACCATGGTAATTAATACTGTGGGAGAGATACTTGGGAGGCTATGCTGATAGGTGGCTCCTGAGTGTGTTGCCCACTCATTTTAATACTTGTCAGTGGGTACTGCCTGCCGTGTTCTCACGGTGAGAGTCCGTCTCCCTCATTTCTTCTACATCCATGACCTGGGATTCTGCTAGAAGGAAGACTAGTCCCTTCTTATTCAGTCACTTGTTTAGATCAGCGTGGATGGCTGGCTCCTGTCCTTTTGACCTGTTCCCATTCTTCCATTCTTTTTTCTTTTCTTAAACCTTCCTTACTCTCTGGCAGTACACAGTGCTCCAGGCTCTTTTATTTTCTCCACCCTGGTTCTAGAATCAGACATTTCTCCAAGGACCACTGGTTCCAGATGTGCCCGTGGCTGCCCGAGTATCCCTGCAGGCCCTGTCGGTGGCTGGAGCTAAGGAATCTAGGCGTCTGCCACGCATGTGCACAGAAATACAACGTCTACGTCTGAATGTAAGCATGAATTCTTAGAGCTCTCGGACACCAGTCCAGCTCTACAAGGTTAATTCTGACACAGCTTATTTTTAACTGCTTTTTCTGACTTACACATGCTTCTCATTATTGTACTTTGAGAGTCACTAACCCGGAACCTGTGAAATTTCGCAATTTCTGTAAGTTGTCTTGAGCCTTACGGGATCCAGTCAGATCACCATTTTTCAAAGTCGCATGGGTCAGCTCCTCTCTTAGCCATCCCTTCCAGTGAGTATATGGCACATGTTTCTAATACAAGTAGACTCATTTGTCATCATCTACCTTCCAAACCGGAATCCCTCCAAAATCCTGGCTGATTTTATTTTAATGTGCATACAGAGTCACTTTTTAGCGTGCACAGTTCTTTGGGCTTTGATGAGTGCATACTCACGAATCCCCCACCACAGAGCCAGAGAAGACCCTTTTCCCCATTCCCAACCACTCATCTGTTTTCTGTGCTAATTTTAACCTTTCCCAGAATCCTGTAAATGGAAGCATATAACACGTAGCCTTTGCGGTCTGGCTTTTTACCCATAGAAAAATGCATGGAAGGTTCGTGCCTGTTGCTGTGAGACTCAGAAGTTCAGTCCTTCTTATGGCTGAGTGGTATACCTGTTTTTCTGCTCCTCTGTTGTAGGAATCTGGGTTGTTTCCAGTTTTGGGCAATTATAAGTGAAGCTGCTATAAACACAGGTTTTGTTTTCAGTTCATTTGGTGAACTACCTAGGAGTGTGATTGGTGGCTCATAAGGTAAGCAGATGCTTAACTTTATAAGAAATTCCAAACTTTTCCAGAGGGGTTTTATTGTTTTGCATTCCCCTCAGCAGTGACTACGAGTTTCTGTTCGGTTGTGTCATCTGCACTTGGTACCATCAGCTTTTTAATTTTTAAGCCATTCTAATAGGTGTGAGATCATCCTCATTTTAATTTGCATTACTAACATGGAGCTTCTTTTCCTAATGTTATATTCAACACTATGAGTAGATATACAACAATATTCACATAATCTGCCCATTTTTTAAAGCTTGGGTGGGTGATTTATTTTTGTCAAGAGTTGGAAAACTTCTTTATTCTGTGTACAAATTTTTTGTGTGATTTGTAGATATTTTTTTCCCCAGTCTGTAATTTTATCTTTTCGTTTTCTTTTTTTATTTTTTTTTTAATTTTTTTTTCAACGGTTTTTATTTATTTTTGGGACAGAGAGAAACAGAGCATGAACAGGGGAGGGGCAGAGAGAGAGGGAGACACAGCATCGGAAACAGGCTCCAGGCTCCGAGCCATCAGCCCAGAGCCCGACGCGGGGCTCGAACTCACGGACCGCGAGATCGTGACCTGGCTGAAGTCGGACGCTCAACCGACTGCGCCACCCAGGCGCCCCTCTTTTCGTTTTCTTAATAGTATCTTTCACGCAGCATTTTTAGTTTTCATAGTTTCAGCTTTTACAAAACTTTTGTCCTTTTCCAGATTGTGCTTGTGATGTCATTACAAAAAAATTAAAATGCAGAATTCCTCTGTATTTTCTTCTAGGAATTCTGCAGCTTTGTATCTTACATTTAGGTCTATGATCCATTTTGAGTTTGTTTTTAGTAAGATGTGTGGTGTCAAGGTTCGCTTTGTTGTGTGTGGGAGGACACTTTCTCCAGCACCACATGTTGAAATTCTTCTTTCTCCACTGAACTGCCTTGCACCTTTGCTCAAATTCAGTTCACTTTATTTGTGTGAGTGTATTTCTTGACTCTTCTGTTCCACTGAGCTCAGTGGGAGTCCTTTGCCAATACCAGTTTTGATAACTGTACCTTTATAATAAGCCTTGAAATCACGTAACACGAATCATCCAACTTTTTGTTCTTCTCAAAATTACTTTGGCTATCTTAGGTCCTTTGCCTTTCCATGCGAATTTTAGTATCAGCTTTTGTCAATAATTACACAAAAAAGCTTGGGATTTTGATTAGGGTTGTGTTGAACAAATTGGGAGGATTTAAGAGTATTGAGAAAATTAAGACGAGTTTTCTAAATCTTGTCTACAGTATATCTAATTAGATCTTCTCTGACTTCAAATATTTTGGGCTTTGTAGTTCTCAGATACAGTCCTATATGCAGATTTATGTCAAGTATTTTAATTTTTTTAGTGCTACTATAAGTGGTATGCTTTTTATTTTAACTTCCAATTATTCATTGTTGGTCTACAGGAATAGGATTTTCTTGCGTATACTGACCTTGTTTCTTGCCGTCTAAGATCCGCTCGGTTCTAGGAGCTTTTTGGTCAGTTCTTTGAGACTTTCTACAGAGACACTATCATTGCCACAAACTGAAGTTTGTGTTCAGCAAGACTTTAGGCATCGTATTTCCAATGCACTGGTTCACTTTGTGTCTGTCACGTTTTCGTAATTCTTGTAATATTTCAGACTTTCTCATTAGAATATTTATTACGGTGATCTGCAATCCGTGATCTTCGACATCACTACTGAAATTGTCTTGGGGAGCAGTTAAGCATGCCCACATAAGACAGTGAACTTACCACAGTTGTCTGTGTCTTACGTTCGTAGAGCCGGTTTCATTTCTTCCTTCCCAATTTGTATGCTTTCTCTTTCTTTTTTGTCTTTGAAGCAGCTAGGAATCCAGCACAATGTTGAACAGACATGAGAAGGGACATCCTTACCCTACGGCTGATTTTAGGGAAGAAGCGTGTATTATCTTCCTACATTAAGTATGATATTAGCTGTAGGGTTTTTTTTATAGATGGTCTTTGTTATTTTACCTCTATGTTTTAAGTTAGACTTTTTTCTTCCAGTCTTCATTTTTTTTGTGCCTATATTAAAATGCTAATTCCCAGGACACACACCAGCCGACTTTCTTCACTATCTGAAGTATAGAGGTATATTTCGTTCTATTGCACTTTTCAGGTACTGCATTTTTTTTTAGACATCGGAGGTTTATGGCAACTCTGTTGAGCAAGTCTATTGATGTCACGTTGCCAACACCATTGACTCCATGTCTCTGTGTCACATTTTAGTAATTCTCATAGTATTTCAAACGTTTCCATTATTATATTTGTTACAGTGATCCGTGATCTTTGGCGTTACTATTGTAATTGTTCTGGGGCACCATGAGGGTGTCCATAGAAGGTGGCAAACTTAAAGCTGTGTGTGTTCTGACTGTTCCAGTGACTGGCAATTAAGAATGAACGAACAACACTGAAATTATGCCAGTTAATAACCCTACAGTGTCTCCCAGCGAAAGGAAGAATCCTACATCTCACCTTAAATCAGAAATGATTGGGCCTGGTGAGGAAGACATGTCCAAAGCCAAGACAGGCCAAAAGCTGGGTCTCTTTTGCCAAACAGCCAAGTTGTGAATGCAAAGAGGAACGCTTGAAGGAAGTTAAAAAGTGCTGCTCCAGTGAACACATGGATAATAAGAAAGTGAAACAGCCTTACCGCTGATACGGAGGAAATCTGAGCAGTGTGCAGGGAATATCAAACCAGCTACGACGTTCCCTAAAACTGAAGCCTAATGCAGAACAAGGTCCTAATTCTTCAGTATTATGAAGGCCAAGAGAGGTGAGGAAGCTGCAAAGGAAAAGTTTGAAGCGCACAGAGGCTGGTTCATGCGGTTGAAGGAGAGAAGCCGTCTCTATAACCTCAAAGTATAAAGTGAGGTAGCAAGTTATCCGGACCTACCAAGATCATCAGTGAAGGCGGCTACACTCAACGACAGATTGTCAGTGTAGGCAGAACTGCCTAACTTCTATTGGAAGAAGAGGCCATCTACGATTTCTCTAGCTAGGGAGCAGAAATCAGTGCCTGGCTTCAAAGCACAGGCTGCTTGTCTTGTTAGGGGCTAACGCAGCTTTAACTAAACGCAGTGCCTTTAACTAAAAGCCTGTACTGGGGCGCCTGGGTGGCTCAGTCGGTTGAGCGTCTGACTTTTGATTTCAGCGCAGGTCATGATCCCAGGGTTATGGGATCAGCCTCTGTGCTGAGCATGGAGCCTGCTTGGGATTCTCTCTCTCCCTCACTCTCTAAAATCAAAGTAAAATAATAATAATAATAATAATAAAGGCCTGTGCTGTATAAATGGAACAGAGCCTAGATGACAAGACATTTGTCTACAACATAGTTTTACTGCAGGTTTTAAACCTACTCAAAAAGTTTCCTTTCACAATATTACTAATTGGCAATACACCGGGTCACCTATGAGCTCTGGAGATGCACCCAGATTGTGGTTTTCATGCCTGCTAACCCAGCATCCATTCTGCAGCCCGTGGATCACGAAATTTCAGCTCCCAAATCTTAAGAAATACACTAGAGCTGCCGGAAATAGTGAACCCCTCTGACAGATTTGGGCAAAGCACACCTGGAAGAGGACTCACCACTCTAGATGCCATGAAGAATATTCATGACTCGTGGGAAGAGGTGAACATCATTAACGGAGTTTAGAAGTTGACTCCAGCCCTCCCAGATGACTGTGAGGGGTTCAGGACTTCAGGGGAGGGCGTTGCTGCAGATGTGGTGGAAACAGCGAGAGAACGGAAATCAGAAGCGGAGCCCGAAGACGGGACTGAACGAACGGCTGCAATCTCATGTTAAAACTTGACCAGATGAGCAGGTGCTTCTTACGGACGAGCAAAGTGGTTTCGCGAGGCGGAATCCACCCGTGGTGAAGATGCTGTCAAGTTTCTTGAAATGCTAACAAACAGCAATAGAATACTACAGAAACTTAGTTGATAAAGCAGCAGCAGGGTTTGAGAGGATGGACACCCAACGTGGAAGAAGCGGTACTGTGTGTAAGAGGCTATCAAACAGCATTAAGATATTACGGGAAATCGCTTGTAAAAGGAAGAGTCAACCCGGGGCAAACTTCGTTACTTTTAAGAGAATGCCACCACCCTGGTCAGCCGTCCACATTAAGACCAGCCCCTCCACCAGCAGGGAAAAAAAAAGTACAGCCCACTGAAAGCTCAAATGATGGTTATCATCTTTTTTAAAGTACGTGCATTGTTTTTTTAGACATAATGCTCTTGTACACTTAAGAATTCAGTATAGTGTAAACATAACTTTTATGTACCCTGAGCAATCATTCATCTGACTTGCTTAGTTGTGCTCTTTGCCTTATCGAATGGTCTGGAACCGAACGTGCGCCATCTCCAAGGTCTGCCTGTATTTGCCTACTACTGACGCTCCAACCAAAACAAACAAGAGTACATGGGTTTTTATAATAGGCTTTAATTTTTCTTAAAATATAGATTTCTGACTACATTAAAACCAAGCATACTTCATACCATTTCCACTCTTCATAGTGTGAATGATGGAATCTGTTACTTGACCATTTGCATGGTGAGTCCCATCATTGCCACGGTCAGCGGAGCATTGCTGCAGGTGCAGAGAGAATCGTTTCAACCCTTCTGACAAGTTCAGGAATAGCCTAGGACTTCACAGTTGGTTTTGAAGGCTGGAATTGTCCTGCTTCAAATTTTTCTTTGAACTTTAAGTAGTCTCTTCTTTTATCAAAATATTTTATCTGTTGAGAAAAAAAGTGAAGTTAAGGGAAACTTTTGCAGTTTAGAAGAAACAAAAGCACAGATTTAGTTGAGTAAGTGGTATAAGTGATTTGCATTCTAGAATCATTTTGAATCCGTGCATATATGAGTCTCCAAAGAGGATGTAAACCAGTGAGCCCTGACCCCTTTTGAGTTATAGATCCTGTTGAGACTTCAAAGAACCCACGAACCTTCTCGAAAAATGCCCCTGTGCCTGGATGTATGAATCTTGCCATGCAGGCTGAGAGTTCATAGGTCATAACACTCATGATTTAAAGACATTGTACAAGTTTTTCTTATCAACTGTAGTTTCAATAAATTTTGTAGTTCACCAACCATATTTTTAGCAAGGTGATCTCATCCAGAAACACGTAGTTAAAAATTATACTTATAAATTTTACGTATAAACTAATTTATTGAAATTTTACCATCCAAAGACATCCTCTTATTTACATCCTCCTCTTGCCTAGGGAATTCGAAGTATCTTAAAGCCCCATATCCTGAAACAGTAAAATTCCAGCAGAAAATCAAGGTCAACCACAAAACTCTCCGTGTCTATATCTGAGCTGCTCTGCAGACCAGGCAAAGGCAGAATACTACACGTCTTCACTGTCAGAATAAACAACACCAGTTCTTTTGATAAAAGCTTTCCTTAGGCTCCACTAAATAATTTAAGAATTAAATCCTAAGTGAAAATCAGACTGAGAATGTAAACCTATCTCACGCTGGAATGAGAGACACAGACCATTTCTCCCCAGGACACCGCAGCCACAGAACGTCCTGACAGACCCCGCTAAGGGATTACTGCTTTCTGCCTCACCAAGAAACCTTGTCCTCTGCAACCAGAGACTATCAGAAATTTGCTCTTAGTGGTTCTATCAATAAAAGTGAAACCTCTTACCTTTGCCTAGAGGAGCTAAGGCAATCTAACACAAAGCAGCAGCCTTCATTTCCAACCCAGGGGCAGGATCTCAAGGGATTTCTGAACACGATGTTCATCTTTAAGAAAACAGGACCCTTGGTCCCCTTCTCAGTCCGGAGCTGACAATGACCTGTTTAGATGCAGCCCCGTTTCATTTCAATTTTGCCTGTATCCCATCCTGCCCCTATGCCTGGGGAGGACTCCTTTCCTCCGGTTGGTGAGATGCCCACAGTTCCTCTGATATGTGGCCTCCCTCCCCGGTTATGTGTTAATACATCTGTCGGACTACAGATTCACCCCTGGTGGCTGGGACGGGTGTTCTTTATTAAAGATCCCACAGGAAGAAGTGGACAGGGTCTGGACATCTGTGGCAAGTTAACAGATCTTTGTCACATATGTCACATCGCCAACCACTTAACCGACAATTCCGCGTAGACATCCTACTAACACCTCAGTCCCAGCCTGTCGCGAACTTCCTGCCCCTTCAAACACGTCTGTCCTCCAACACTTCGGTGGATGCGCCTGTATGCACCCCCACACTTCAATCCCGCCCCCTCCTCGTCGCTACAGCACAGGCCCTCCCTTCTAGCTCGGATTGTCCCAACAGCTCCCAAACTGGGTTCTTGACCCTCCTTGATCCGTCTGTCGTGCTGCTGCCAGGCATGGTCTCTCCCCAGCCCACAGCTGGTCCCATCCCTTGCTGGAAGGTCTTTCCGGGTATCCCTGCGCTTTAAGGTCCACATCCAAACTCCTCAGCAAGACAGACAAGGCCATTTGTGGCTTGGTCTCTGTCCTCCCTGAATGTGCCACCAGTCCCTGAAATGCCGGCCCAACAGAGCCCCTCCAGCTCCTAGATGTGTTTCTTGCACACTGTACTTGCAGGCCTCTGTGTGCTCCACCCTCTGCCCGAACCGCTCTCTTCCCAGGCCTTCCCCTCCTCGTCCCCTCCTCGGTTCACAGTCCAGGATCGACACGGCGCACGCGTTCTCTCTCTCCAAGCTAGTAAGCCAACGAGCAGTTACCGAGAAGGACCGTGTACGCGAAATGCTAGCATCCTCTAAGCCGCTACATGAGATACAGGACAGCAGTGCGAACAGCAATGCTCTGGAATTTCTACAACGTATCAAAGGTTTATATGAAAAAGATGGTATCTGAAATTGATAATGGGATCGGGTCTCTCGGATGATGCCGGAATGATGGATCTCATCCCTGCTCCTTCCTCTGCTGAACCGACAGGAGACTTTACACAGGCCTGTTACACAAGTTAGGCTGACGAGCGCCATTAAAAGCCACAAAGCAAGAGCGAAGAGTAATTCGTTGTGGTGACAGCTAGCATTTCAGCTGTTTGCCACGCTTCTTAGGTAACAAAGGTCCTTTTCCTACTTGACCTCAGCTGATCTTGGACAAGTCACTTCACCTTTCTAAGCCTTAGGTCCTACCGTGTGAAACACACAAGTACTCACGAGACTGAATGAAAAATAAAGCTCATAAAAAAAATGTCTCACCCAGGATGGACCCAAACGATACTTGCATTTCTGACTCCTCCCTGCCCATGTACCCCCCGCCTTCTCACACACCGCTCCGGAAAACATCTTTCCGTTTCTAGACTCTGGCTACTGGGGTAAGGCTGCAACAGCTGATACCTGCGCAGAGCGCTCCGGTGAGGCGGGAGGTGGCTGAGAAAGAGCACCGCACTGCAGAATCAGACCATTTTAACCAGGAAAGTGGCCACCACGGTCAAAGGCTGCAGAAGTCAATTCCAGTATTTTGCTGCACTACCCACCGCCCTCCTGCATTGGGGTTGGCTTTGCAGGCTACGCACATTCTCTCCACCAACACTCCTGTCCTAATGCTCGGGGGGGGGGGGGGGGGGGCTCCAGCGTCTGCAGGATCAGTGCTTCCGTGGCCCAGGCCTCCCGGCTCCTTGACCTCATCCGTGACCTTGTCCCCCAACCTTCCTCCCAGGACCAAAGTGTAGGCCTCGGCCTTCCCAATAAATCCAGCTTGTCCGCAGTCCCAATCCTGAGTATCCTGCTCTCCAACCACCAGCTCTTCCCTTTCTCTGTGAGACCCAGACGCCAATAACCCACCCGCCACCTTGTCACTGGCTCCCTCTCCTTTCCTCATGCCCGCCTCACTGCCAAACTCCAAGCTTTCCAACGGCTTCTCGCAGCACTCAGAGTAAATGCCACGGCCCCTGGCCTCCGGTCGCCTCTCCGACCCTGATTTCCGCTACTCCCTCCTTGCTGTTCCTTAAACAGCAGGGCCGTTGTGTTGTCCCGCTGCCCTCCTGAGGATGCTCCTTCAGTACGCCCCGCAGTGAAGGCTGACGCCCTGCTCTCCGGGCCTGTGTCGATGCAGGTGGCCATCACCGAGGTGAGGGGCACGGGAGGAGAGGCCTGCTGGGCACAGGATGGGGAGGAGTTCAGTCCTGTGTACGCAGAGGGCAAGGTTGGTGCTTGTGAACATCTAACTAGACCGCTCGACAGGTGCCTCCGGAGCTGGAGCTGCAGATCGGGCACCAACTAAGACCAGCCTGCCCCGGGAGAGCGGGCACAGCCCTTAACACGCGTAGGCAGGCGTTCCAAAAGGCGTGGCTGCTACACACGCAGAGGGAACTAGGGCAGTGAACCCTAAAGGCGCCCAGGGAGAAGGGGCTCTTGCGTTTCAAAGGACTGGAAACTTAGGACTGAGGTTCAAGAACAGCAGGAGGCTCGTGCAGGCTACTTTCAGGCATCTCGGTGTCGCGGGGCAAGCACAAGCGGCAGCGTGTGGAGAAGGGGAAAGCGTGGGGTCCGGACTCAGACTCCTGGGCTCAAATCCAGGCTCCGCGCTTACAGGTGATTTCCTTTCAATGTGCCCGGGGTCCCTGTCTGCAAAACTAGGTGACAGCTGCTAGGAGGAACACATCTGAGATGCTCAGAGCCCTTCCTCAGTAAGTAAGAGGCGTGACAGGGACACAGGAACCTGGGGAGAGGGCTGGCCCTCGGGCTGCAACATTCAGCCAGTGTCAGAATGGAAGGGACACAGAATGAAGAAGCCACTGGCTGGCAGTAAAAACAAACAAAACCCTTTATGATGCAGAGAACAGAAGGTGCCCTGAAGGTAGGGGAGGGAGAGGGTCTGCCAAACCCTGGGTTGAAGAGAAAGCAGTGGGTTTCCATGGAGAAAGGACAAAAATAGGACTGAAGTGCGACTTTGCCAGGGGCTAAGATCGTGATTCCCAAGGGTGGTTACTGTCAGAATCACCTGTAGAACCACAGCCAGTTTGAAAAGCTCGGGTTCTATTTCCAGACATTCATCAAATCGGAGGTGAGGTCTGGGACATGGCTGTTCAGCAAACGTCCACATGATTAAGACGTAATCTGAGTGGAAAATCAGGGCAACACTTGTCAAAAGACCGGTCTAGTGACAAAATTCTCCTGAGAAAATGCGGGGGTGGGGCGAGAACGGAACCAACACCCCAGCTGTGACCCGCCTGGGTGGGGGGAGGGCTAGTCCTGCCCTGTTCTCAGCAACCCCTTGTGACCACGGGGCGGAGGGCCCAGTGGGAAGGGGGCAGCACAGGCAGGAAAGGGATCAGGGCCTTCCAGGAATCGGGTTTGATCAGCCCAAATTCCACCTGCTAGTTAAACCAGGGAGTTCACAGGGCATCCGGCTAGTGGGCAAACCAGGGAGGTATAACATTTTTTTTTTTTTTTTGCCTAAATCATGATGCAATCTGATCACAAAGCCCCACATTTATCAGGTTTGTTTCTGTGTCAAGTTAGACATCGACTCTCCATGGGAATCCCATGAGGTACATGGCATGATGCTGATCTGACGAGGAGCTCATCTAAAGCAGGTTCTCGGACTGTCTCACTCCCTGCCCAGCCCTCCCGTAGGACCCCCCCCCCACCCCACCCCCGACCCTCCACCTGGTCTCCCGCACGCCTCCCGCTCCTCATCTAAAAATGTGGCAAAAACCCTAAAAGCACGTCTCATCTCTAGGATGATCTGTTCGCACGCTACCTAGCACACTCTGCAGCAGCACGATGGGAGTGAAAAAGCACAGACAAATTCAGGTTCAAATCTGCCATGGGCCAGCGGGTCCTGACTTCGAACTGCAGTTCTGCCACTGACAGACCAATAGAGTAAGTTATTTCAATACCCCAAGCTTCAGATGCCTCCTCCGGACAAAGAGCAAACCGCCCATCTGAAAGGATGCGGATACAGGAGTGTCCACCACTTAGGACCATTTGCTGAGCTCAATGTTAGTTCCCCTCTCCACCCACTCCCAGAAGGGCAGGCAGTACAGAGCAGGGAAAGGCCTGTCGGGGAGGCATCTGGGGCGGAGGGTGGCAGAAGCCATCATAAGGGCATCCTCTTCTATTTTCTAAACCATTCTCAGAGCATTTTGGGTTTATGGCCCTATGATTTGGGGTGGGCGACAGGGAATGCTTTATTTCCGACAGTAGCTCTAGGCCCATGAATTTGCCGACCCTTGCCCAAGATTCAAGACTCTTCTTAAGATCCTGGAGAAACCTACCCATGTAGTGGGTCACAATTTTTGGTTACTGTCTATATGTTTGTTTTCAGTGATCTTTAAAGTGTCAGGTAACATATCCCAAATGCCTCCCTGATGTAAGTGCACAAAACATGCCTGGATTACCAGAGGTCTCTCTGCTGCTCACAGAAACTAGATGTGACACGCCTTGGACAGGGCTTCATTTCGTCATCGACCACTCACCCTGTAAGCTCTATGCATTTTAACAGCGGAGGGAAACGCATCCGAGTGTGCCTTACCCACTGTTGGGGACAACTCGATTCAAAAGAGCTTCTTAACTTCTTGCACCGAGAAGCGTCCTCTGTGTTCTCATCTAAACACTTCCAGTACTCATCCCGGGCTCCCCAGCAAGCCTGCCTTTCTTTCATAGAAGGGGCCGCCATTCCCAGTGGGCTCCAGCTGTCGGCCGAAACAACATGTGACATTAACGAGGAACTGGTCAATTCACAGATAATGCCGCAGTTCCCTCCCACTTCCTCTTTTTAATGATGCAACTGACATCAATCAGTTCTAAATTAACGATCCCATGAGAACACCTGCTTTTGAAGCTTAGCTCCTACTCTATGGAACCGCGTCCACTGCTGGGTGCCAGCCTGGTCTCGGGAAGCCCGAGTTAGAAGTACGGCTCTGGCACGGGGCTGTCACTTCGGGGAGCTCATTTATCCTCTAGGACCTGCTGCCCATCTGTGAAACGGGGTAGCAGTGCCTAGTTTACAAGGTTGCCGATGGAACCAAACTTCTGCACAAACAAGTGCACGGGGGCGAAATCACCCCGCAAGGGCCAGGAGTGCTACCCAGGCCTGCAGAAGAGGAGCCCGAGGAGCGCAGAGTCGGTGACCGCCGCGTCCTCGTTCCACGCTCGCTCGCCCGCCCGGACCCAACCGCGCGCTGACCTCTCACCCGCCCAGAACCAGGTTTCCTTCGGCACCGACGGGGGTGTGGGGGGAGGCAGGGGTCATGGAGCCCAACAAACTGGGAGAAGAAGGCACAGTGCCGAGTCCTGGGGCCGGAGGGTCGCCTCGCCCGCTGGGGCTCGAGCGGCGTTAGAACACCCCAACCTGAGAAAGCAACTCACGCGGTGAATCCGCCCTCCAGCTTGGAATGACCCTTACGGGATCCCGTTCACGGTTCGAGGAAGGCGGGACTTCCGGCTCCGCTCTCTCGTATTGCAGCTACTTCCTTCCGGGTCTCCGGTGTTGTGGGTGGCGGCGCCTGGGGGTGTGGAGGTGGAGGCTGGGTGTGACTCTGTCACCGCTTAGAGAGACCTGAACCTTTTTGGTGTGTAAAGTCTCTCCCCCCCCACAGCTTTGAAAAGTTGTGAGGAACTGTGCTCCTTTCGTAAATATCAATGGCTATGTATATTTCCTCCAGCGCCGCCTGGAAGGCTTGATTCGCCAGCCCTGCGGGAGAAGGCAGTTTGGGGTGGAAATTTGCCCCTGAGGGATAAGAGCTAGACAAAGCGTTACAGATGAAAAGCCTGACTCATCGCTTCCTAGAGAGAGATATGTAGAGAGACCGAGATGGAGATGATAGAGAGAGAGAGAGAAAGATGGGGAGGGGAGGTGGGGGAGAGGAAAGAGGGGAAGAGAGATGGGTAGAGAGGGAAAGGGACACGACCCAGAAGACTTGGCAAAAAAGTGCATCAAGCTGCGAACCCTAGGCTTTGAGCTCCTAGCCCCCTGGTTGAGATTTCATCCTGGTACATTTCTCAACATCACCAGCTTGCCTTGAACCCTTGAGGCTTGCTTCTGTGCAAAGAAAATGTCTTTTTAGTTGGTATTTGGAGACATCTAGTGAAAGAGAATGTGAAAGCAAAGTGCCGTTCGGCTGAGATGTGATAGTTAAAATGTGAGCCTGATTATAGTTTACAGATAGGATCTGTGGACTTGGATATAAAATTTGTGGAAAGGTAGCACAAATTGGTCAGGAGAATGAAGAAAATCAGTATCTGTAATATTGATTTAGTCTTGTGACTTTTTACTCCCCAAATGCCAAGGTATTTTAAAACAGAATGAAAAGAGCTGCTCCAGATATTTCAAAAGTATGCTTTTTCTAATAGATAAACAAGTTAATATCTCTGAGCAGAATCTTTAAAAGCGCGTTTATGGATAAAGATCAGTCAGTCGTCTGCTGTCTGGTTCTCTTAACATATTCCACCTGCATCATCTAATCCTGTTCTGAAGTGCTTATAAAACTCATCAACAATGTACAGTTCTGCATTCGATGCAGGTGTTTGATATTTTCCAAATTAAATATATGCAGATTTTCAGGGCAGCTATGTGAAGCTAAGTACTACCAAACATATGTTCTACAATATGGGAAGTATTTCTGTAATAGTTAATGGACTCAGATGATAGTGGAATGCTTTATCTTTACCGCAGCCACTCATTTCTTTTACACTATGTCTATCGAAGGTAGTTTATATAAAGATAATATCTTCTAAGTATGACTGATGAAATATAAAAAGGATGAAAAGAAAAAAAGAACGGGTCTTGGATGACGTGTGAGTTGAAAAAAAATACATTTAAATTTTTAAAAAATTTAAGGTTATTTGTACTTAATAATAAATATATAAAAGTGAAACTTGACTGAATTACAAAGAAAAAATATATAGTCCTATTAGGTTATTTTAATAAGCCTTTCTCAGTGATTTTTAAGACAAGTAAAAGAAAAGTCAGTAAGGATTTAGAAAATTTGAATAACATGATTAATAAACTTGACTTAATGAATATACACTGAACACAACCAAAATCAGAATGTACATTTTTTCCAAAGTATACATGGCATGATTCCCAAATCAACCACATACTTAGCTGTAAAGCAACTCTCATCAAATTTTAAAGATTGAAGTCATTTGGTACGTGTTTCTTGACCATGACACAATTAGGCTAGAAATCAATAAAGAGCTATAACAAGTCCAGGGGCACCTGGGTGGCTCAATTGGTTAAGCATCCGACTTCGGCTCAGGTCATGATCTCACGGTTTGTGAGTTCCAGCCCTGCATTGGACTCTATGCTGACAGCTTAGAGCCTGGACCCTTCTTCAGATTCTGTGTCTCCCTCTCTCTCTGCCCCTCCCCTACTTGCACTCTGTCTCTCTCTCCCTCAAAAATAAATAAATATGAAAAAAAATTTTTTTAAAGAACTGTAACAAGTCCATATAAAACCTAGTCAAATAAAGAGTCACAATGGTAATTAGAAAATATTTTGAGCTGAACAATAAAATACAACAGCAATGCCTGTGGAGTGAGGCTAAAACAGAACTTAGAGGAAAATTTGTAGCCTTAAGTATATTAGGAAAAAGGCTAAAAGGTTTTTAGCGAAACACCCCTTTTCAAGAAGTTAGAAAAAGGAGAGAAAATTTAAAGAAAGTAAAAGGACAAAAAATTAAAGGACAAATAATTTTAAGAGCAGGAATAAATGAAATGGGAAACAAAAGTAGTGTGCTAGAGACAGTTGGTACTGACCCAGGAGAGCAAATTGTGCACACCTCTCCCCAGCTCCATGGTCACTAACATCAAGTTAGTGGTTTGAAATTGCCCATGATGGTAGTATTCACACAATAAAAGACTAATAAAATTGACAAATATCTGAGAGTATTGAACAATAAAAGAAGGGATGTTAACTGGTATCAGTAATGAAAACTATAGACATCCAAAAAGTTAGGACATCTTATAAACAATTTAATGCAAATAAAATTTAGATAAATGCACAAATTCAAGCAAAACACAGCTGGCTGACTCAAGAGTGGAAAATATGAATCTGCCTAAACCATAATTTGAATCCGTAGTAAAAAATTTTCACACACAAATTCCAGGTCCACAGCTCCACCAGTAAGTTCCTCTAAACTCTGAAATAATTACATTCTTCCTGTATGAGGCTACCATAACTTTTGTGCTAATTACAAAATCCCCCACTTCTGAAACACCAAAGTATTTGGAACTCATTAGGTGAAAATGTGACTTAGTGACATGAGGCTCTTTATAGTCCTATATAGGCTCTTTATGTACTTAGGTGATTACATGTTTTGCTGCAGAAATAGTAATGTTTGAATATTGGTTATTGACTAGAGGTGCTCTCCCAGTTCCTGCTGAGAGTGTTACATAAATAATATATATTGTATTTTCCACAGTACCTTTCCAATGTCCAAAAAGTCTGTATTCCAAAACACATCCAGCTCCAAGAATTTCAGATAAAATGCAGAGGCCTGTATGGAAGAATGTTTTTATGACTTAGGGGTCAAGAAGTATTTTTAGCCATAAAGGAAAAGATCAATAAATTTGTATTAAAATGAAGAATTTTTGTTTACCAAACAATACCATAAAGCAAGTGGAACAGACAAAACCACGGTGTGGGAGAAGTTTGTAAAACAAAGAATTGGTGCCCAGCATATATAAAGAACACTTAGAAATCAATAAGAAAGAGACAATGTAGTTTTTAAAATAGGCCAAAGCTTACATAAGCACAGAACGCAAGAGGAAATACACATGACCGATAAAATAAAATACCCATATCCTTGTTAGTAACCACGGACTTGAACTTTCAAATCACAATGCAATGCTGTTAGACACCAACCGGACCAAAGAGCGATTAATTAGAGAATCTGACAGTAACAAGTTTAAGAAGAATGAAGCAAGAAGGATCTTCATACACAGACGGTTATATAAATCGATGCCATCACTTTGGACAACAGTGTGGCATCATCTAGTGAAGTTCAAGATACACATTCACTATGGCTCAGCACTTCTACAGACTGACTTCTACACGCACATGTCTGTTCTAGCTAGAGACCATATACAACCTAAACTTATATCAACAATGGAATGGATAAAGCATGGTATAGTCATACTATGAAACATGATGCAGCAATGAGAGGAGCATTTATAGTCCACTTACGATAACAGGATGTATCTCGTATTGAGAAGCAAGTCAACCAAAGAATAGATACCGTGTATTTCCACTTACCTAAGGTTCAAAAACTGGCAAAACATGAGCTATGTTTGGGACACATAGACGAGTAGTAAAACTATTAGCAAAAGGAAGAGGTGAACAGGGGCCTTCTGAAGGGCCGACAAAGTTTTATTTCTGGACTTGGGTGCTTGCTTTCTAATTATTCTTTAAATAAATGGTACAAGCATGTTTTATTCACTCTTCTGTATGAATGATCTATGCCACAATTTTTAGTTTTTATTTCTTAATTTTTAAAAATGTTTATTTAGTTTTGAGAGATAGAGACAGAGTGTGAGCAGGCGAGGTGTAGAGAAAGAGGGAGACAAAGAATCTGAAGCAGGCTCCAGGTTCTGAGCTGTCAACACAGAGTCCGACGCAGGGCTCGATCCCACAACTGTGAGTTCGTGACCTGAGCCGATATCGAGTCAGACACTGAAGTGACTGAGCACCACCCTCCCCCAGGCGCCCCCAGTCAGGAAAGTATTACTAAAGAGGTTCAATGAACTAAAGTAATGGTCCCCACCCTTACCTCCAAGGAGGTCCGTGGTTCACCAACGGAGAAAGCCCGATTTATCCAACAGAGCACAAAACAACTAGGAAAGAGACATTTTGAGAGGCTGACAAGACAAGCCAAAAATGACACAGGGTAAGAACTGCAAAAGCCAGACTCGCCTTATAAAATCTGGAAGGCTGTGGGCAAGGAAGAGAACGGGGCTGCCAAAAGATGATTTCACATGTGTTGTCCTGCCACGAAGGGAGTGTCGTCTCCCCGCGTGTATGGAGGAGAGAGGGGGCGAAGAGAGGTCCGCATGAACAGGTGGAAGAGAGCTGTGCTGGCTGTTGCCATCCAGAGGAAACTTCGTGTGGGTGTATCTCTAGTCTGAGCTAAGTCGATCCCCAAAGCACGGCTGGGCAGGGCCAGACAGACCCTGGAGCAGGGAAAGCGTATGTGTTGTTTCTCTGTTGCTGCCCACAGACTTTTATTTATAATCTGCACTGTTGTACCAACCAGTGTCACGGACACCTACGCAGGCACACAAACAGGAGAAAGCCTCCCTTGACTGGAGTGTTGCTGCAGAGATCCTTGTGAATTTCCCGGCGATCTTTGCGCCAGCCCCTGGTCTCTCTCCTCCCGTGAACTACAGATCTGCTCTCCAAGGTGCTGGCCTTCTTCCTTCTTCATTTTTTCCTGTGCTTGCATTTTCTTTGCTCTGTTTTCCTTGGTGAGCTGATTCACTCTTATCAGAAAGACCTGTTGAGCCTACAGTTTCGTCCTAAGGGAACCTCTGTGCCACTTTTCTCTTTCCAAGTCCCTCCTGGACATCCCCACTTGTATGTCCTTCCATTAGTCCAGTAAGCTCAAAACTGGACCCATGGTGTCTTCTCTCCAGAACAGTTTTTCCCTTTTCATTGGTTCCACAAGTCTTTTGTCTGCCAGTCAGGGACCTATGAATCCTCTGTCATGCTTCCTGCTCTGTACTCACGCAGCCAGTTTATTTCATAGACATTAGGCACCTGCTCAGTGCCAGGCACAGTGCCAGGCTGTGGGGGAAAAAAAGATGAACGAGGACAGGTCTCAGCCCTCGAGAAGCTCAGTCTAGTGGGGGACGGGGGGCACGTTGTCCTCTAACACATGGGAGTAAGAGCTATGGTAGAGGCATGCCTGTGCCCAGGACAGTGGGAGCTCACATAGGAGTTCTCCCAAAGCGATCCAGAAGGGAAATATAGGCTGTAGTAGAGGCAGCAAAGTGTAGATTCTGGAGCCAAGATGGCTTGAATCGTGCCTCCCCCAAAGACAAGCTATGTGACCTTCGGCAGGTTACTGGAACTTTGCCTATGTTGGTTTCCTCAACGGAGAACGTGAATGGTAGTCATACTTACCCTAGGTTTCTTGTAAATGTTAAATGAAATTATCCCGGCAAAGCACTCAGAACAGTGCCCGACACACAAAAGGATTTCACTCATCTGCTTATTCTGTGTGTGCCAGGCACTGGTCTAGGGGCTTGTGAGACATCAGGGAACGATACAGATGAGCACTCCTGCCCTCGTGGAATGTGCATTCTAACAGGGAGACAACGAACAACAAACATAAAAAAGAAATTTTATAGGTAGTATTATAGAGAAGTATTACAGGACAAAGAAAAAGGTAAGTGTAAGTTATTAATGTTGTATTTGAGAGGTCACTTGACCTTGGACTTCAAGGAAGAGAAGTCCTTTGAAGAGAATACCATGTTTCACCAAATCAAAGATGCATTCATTATAAATAATTTGCACCGTTATTTTATGTTCCACTAAGAAAAGAAAAAGCATTCCCAATTAAACCATAATGCAATTCCTTTTTCTTAACTAGGGTTCTAATCTTAAATTTAGTAAACTTATTTAGGCATATTTATGTATGAATTTTTAAAAATCATATCACATACACATAAGAAGGAAAACAAAAGCAGAAATTGACTAAGGTATTGTATTCCTAAAGCTTCTTTATATTTAGAGCTCTAGTCCCTGGAGTCCCTCTCTGACCTAGTCACCAATGTGTTTTTCCACCAATCTCACCACCTATGCTTTTAAGCACTTTGAGCAAGTCCTCATCTTCTCCCCTTCCCTTCTCTTGGCTCTTAAAAGTTTTTTTGTGTGTTTGTTTGCTGTTTTTTTAGAGAGAGAGAGAAAGAGAGAGAGAATGGGGGAGGGACAGAAAGAAAGGAGAGAGAAAGAATCTTAAGCTGATTCTCTCTGGGGAAGCCTCCCAACAGGGGGCTCAAGCTCACGACTGTGAGATCATGACCTGAGCAGAAGTCAAGACTCAGACACTTAACCCACTGAGCCACCCAGGCCCCCCCCGCCTCCCTTGGCTGTGAAAACTTTTCAGAGCCTCAAAAAGTTGATGAACAATGCTGCCCGCTTTGTAAGTAGGTATAAGGCGCCCAGTTTTCATTCCTATTTTGGGGACGTTGCTCAACAAGTTGGAGTTGTCCTCTGCCCACCCCCTTCCCTTAACATTTTGATTGGTAGAGGTTAAGAGTGCCCCCTTCAGATCTAGATTTTCGTCTAAGCCACTGACGCTGCAAGTTTGGATGGCTAAGGGTAGGCAGTCAGTGACGACTATGTTTTATAACTGGGATCTGGGGACTCTACTGTCAACTGTAGGACACATCCAAGTGTCCAAGAAGCAGAAATGCGGGAACAAAAATGGGGGTATTAGAGTCCATGAAATACTGCAGTAATAACGTGGTGATCTCTTTTCTGAGCATTTGCTCTTTGTCAGGCACTGGGCTAAACATTTCATAATTATGATCCCATTTAATCTCTCTATAAGCACCCCCTGAAGTAGGCGCTCCATTATCCCCCTTTTATAGGGCTGCAATTTTACAGTTTCTAGTAGCCACATTAACACAGTACAATAGGAAGAGACGAAACAAATTGCAGTAATATATTTCCTTTAACCCAATATATTTAAAATATTATTTTATCCTGTAATTAATCAGGTAGTTTAATTTTCTTTCATACTAAGTCTTTTTTTTTTTTTTTTTTGAGAGAGAGAGAGAGAGAGAGCATGAGCAGGGGAGGGGCAGAGGGAGAGAGAATCTCAAGCAGGCTCCACGCTCAGCACAGAGCCTGACATGGGGCTCGAACCCACAACCCTGGGATCATGACCTGAGCTGAAATCAAGAGTCAGATGTTCGGGGTGCCTGGGTGGCACTGTCAGTTAAGCGTCCGACTTCAGCCAGGTCACGATCTCGCGGTTCGTGAGTTCAAGCCCCGCATCGGGCTCTGGGCTGATGGCTCAGAGCCTGGAGCCTGTTTCCGATTCTGTGTCTCCCTCTCTCTCTGCCCCTCCCCCGTTCATGCTCTGTCTCTCTCTGTCCCAAAAATAAATAAACGTTGAAAAAAAATTAAAAAAAAAAAAAAGAGTCAGATGCTCAACGGAGCCACCCAGGTGCCCTTCATACTAAGTCTTCTAAATCTAGCATGTATTTTAGCTTAAACACATCTTTAAAAAAATTTTTTTTGATGTTTATTTTTGAGAGAGAGACAGAGCACAGCTGAGGGAGGGGCAGAGAGAGAGAGAGGGAGACACAGAATCCCAAGCAGGCTCCAGGCTCTGAGCCATTAGCACAGAGCCCAACGCGGGGCTCAAACTCATGACTGTGAGATCATGACCGAGCCGAAGTCGGATGCTTAACCGACTGAGCCACCCAGGCACCCATTAACTTAAACACATCTTAACTTGGACTAGTCACATTTCAAATGCCCGATAGCCACACATGGCCAGCAGCTGGACAGCAAAGTTACAGACGGCAGGTGTAAATTGTAAGACTCACATTAAGTATGGGGCAGAGTACAAACTCCAACTCGGATCTTGACAAAACGTTGTGCTTCTAGCCTGCCTCCTACAGGAGGGAAGAACCTTCTAGGCAGAGCAGGAGGGGATGCAAATGTTCAGAGTTGGGGCAAAGCAGGTCTCTTAAAATTGTAAATGGCTGGCTTTGGCTGGGACATCGGATATGAGGTCCTCTCCATCACTGGAGCCCATCTCAACTCTTTCTGGCCCAAATTCTGACCCTTTCGGGCACCCACTCACATATCAGCAGACATCTCTTCAACCGTGCCACCGGTCTGGGGTTGCTTCAGTGACGCAGACGTAGTCCTGGCCTCAGGTTGCCTCCCTGATGCCCTTCTCCTCCCCGCTCAGCAGCCTATCCCATACATTCTGCCAGACTTAGCTGACAGAGATCCTTCCAGAAGCCTGGGGGATAGGACACCACATTCATTTTGTGCTGTCAGTTAACCCTCGCCACTCCTTTCACGTCTGTCCTTTGATCCTCCCAGCTCTACCCAGAGCAGGGGTTGATTAGCTCCCGATTATTCCGCATGGCACAGAGACCTTGCCACTGCCCGCAGAAGGCACTTAGGAGCACACTTTCCACTTGCACGCAAGACAGGAAACAAGTAGCCGAAAGAGGACTTACATTGCTTAGTACAGGACGTCCCTCGCTTGATCCACAAACACTTCCTGAAGGTCTCAGGTACCAAGCCTGACCTACGGGGAAGCAGAGCTGAGTCCTTACCTTTCCTTTGTTCCTAGTTTGGAGGTGGGAGTCAGGCATGAAATCCACAAGCCACAAGGTGATCAATGCAAATACCGAGCTATGGGCCAAGTGCTGGGAGCGCAAAGGACAGAGGGACACATCCTTCCCAGGAGAGCTGGGGACCTTCGCTGAGGACGTGAACTTTGAGCTCAAAGTGTGCGTGGACATTTTCCAGATATGAATGGGAAAGAGGGCATTTGCAACAGAGAGACCCACACGTGAAAGGCCCGGAACTGTCTGTCAAAGGGATTTACGGACCATCTTATGGTTCTTCAAAGTCACTAAGCACTTCCCTGCTTTAGAGCCCTTGTGCCGGCTGGTCCCTGGAGTCCCTCTGCCTGGAACATTTCCTCCCAACCACCTGTTTTCCTCCAAGTCTTTGCTCACCAGATCCTATCAGATCTCCCCAAATGGAAATCTGCGCCCACCTCTTTCATTCCATTGTCCCATACCAGTATGAACATTCCATTCTTGCTGCATTAAGATCTCAAATGAATCCATGGGTGTTTGTAATATTTATAGCCTCTGTGGGGTAAATCCATCACTCTATCTACTATATATGTATACATGTATCTATTTATATATCTATGAATCTATTATCTATTATCTAAGCTTACACTATGTTGTTCACTCAAACCCCATGCATTTCTGTTGTTATGAATTATTTGTTGATTCCTTGGAGAAGTATATTAAAGTATGTCACTATAATTATGTATTTATCTATTTCTCTTTTTTGTATTCCTAAACCGTTTTAGTAGCTCACAGTTGTCTTGTTAGGTGTATAGAATTCTATATTCCACCAATATGAAGTCCCTATTTAATTGTTTAATATTTCTGGCCTTGAATGATATTACATCATCTGATATTATCTCATCTTTCTTTTTTGTGGCATTTCCCTGGTACATATATTGTTCAATCCTTTATTTTTACCTTTTTTCCCTATGATTTTGTGTTCATTTTACCTACTATGCACAGCCTACAGTGACATTTTAAAATCTCATCTGAGAATCTGTTTTTAAATGGGCAATTGCAATATGTTTTCATTCACAAGGATTATGAATATGTTGCACATTATTGCAGCCTATCCTGACCTGTTTCTAGAAAATTGGAACAAATGGGAGCCCGTGTTCATATGGCTAGTAAAGATTATGAATCAAGCTGAAAACAAAATATGTTCTATCCTTTACCTTGATAAGTATGGCTTCATCATGGCAACATTACACAATACATTTAAAGGCATACTTTTTATATGACTAAAAGTTGCAAAAAGTCAAAGATGGATGAATTCAAATATTGCGTATCTGTGAGTCCTATTGGTGGGTATCTGTTCAGACTTCTCTAAGAAAACGCCACAGACTAGGTGGCTTATAGACTACAGAAATCATTTCTCACAGTTGTGGAGGCTGGAAGTCTGAGGTCAGGGTGCCTGCAGGGTCAGGTAAGGGGCCTCTTCCGGGTCAGACTTCTCCTGTATCCCCACATGGCAGAAGGAGCTAGGAGCTCTGTGGGATCTCTTTTATAAGGGCACGAATAGTATTCAGGAAGGCTCCTCCCTTGTGACCTAATCACCTCTCAGAGGCCCCACCTCCTGAGGGGTTAGGATTTCAACATGTGAATTGGGGGGGGGGGGGGGCGGGGAGAGGACAAAAATATTTAGACCATAGCAATGGGTTAGTGGTATTTAACTTATACAAAAGTATATATTTATTTTACAAAATGCATTTTCTTGCCTTCATTTCAGCAAAATTATGTTGCTAAATAAGTATTTTCACGAGAGATAAAGGAGGATGGCAGAGAAGAATCCTGAGCTCACCTCATCCCACAGACACACCAAGCTAACAGCCACATTTGTGCAACAAACTCTGGAAATGACCCAAAGACCCAACAGACTGGAAGGTGTGTTAAGACCTTCCACGGTGAACCGTGGAGATGAGGCCACATTGAAAAGGGTAGCAGGGGAGAAGCAGCTGGGAACCAAACCGCAGGTGAGAGACCACAAGCTGAGAGAGCAGAGGGTCAGACCCCACATCGGCACCCTAGGCACTGGCGATCTGCTCTGGGAAGGTGAGTCCCCATAACTTCTGGCTTTGAAAACCAGTGGGTCTTATCTCTGGGTACTTTAAAAATCAGCAGGCTTAACTGGAAAAGAGTCAGAGTGAGGTCGGAAATGGAATCTATGTCCTTAAAGAGCCAGCATATGTAACCACCTGGCCTGAAACACAGCACTGAAGCAGCAACTTGAAAAGCACCTGGGGTATACGTATACATGAAGACCTATTTACTAATCTCAAAGCACGTGCTGGAGGGGCAGGGGTTGTTAGGGGACTTCTCCAAGAACAAAAATGCTGGTAGGTGCCTTTTCTCTTCCCCTCCCCCAGCCTAGGTAGCGAGATGCTGGTGGGAACCAGCCCTAACACTCTCCACCTATATTCCCAGCAACAGGTGACCTATCCCTGGATTCCCCTGGGGACCCTTCCCAGCCAACCGACCCAATCATCCATCCAAAGCAGCCCCTGCAGGGACTAGTGCCACTCCAAAGTCTGAGGGAGAGGGGGAGATAACCCCACACCCCAGTGCATCTGCTGTTCCAGCAGCTAAGCCTTTTAGCAGGCCATGCAGGGAGAGAGCCCTGCTGTTGGTACAGCTGCAGCTGCAACAGAAAGGCCAATTGCAACCACTTAGCACAACTCTGACCCCACCGACTGAGGGGTTCACAGAGGCCTCAGATATGCCTCTCAATAGTGCCCGGACCAGACCCTGCCCAAGGGGCCCAAAGAAGGCAAAGCAAGTTATTCCAGAAGATTGGGCTGAAGGCAAGTGGAGGCCAGGCACAACAGTAGAATGCATGCAGAGCATATAGGAGGCCCCCTGGAGCATCTGGTTCTGGTGACTACGGGGCATTGTGCTCAGGGAACCACAGTACCTCTTTTATACAAGGCCACTACTTTCAAGACCAAGAGACAAAGCTGGCCTCCCTAATACAGAGAATCACACAGAGAGTTAGACAAAATGAGGATATGGAGGAATATGTCCCAAATGAAAGAGCAGGACAAAATCACAGCAAACAGCTAAGTGAAAGGAAGATAAGCAATATGTCTAATAAAGAATTCAAAGTGATGATCATAAAGACACTTACTGGACTTGAGAAGAGTGGAGTTCTTTGACTTCAACAAAGAGATAGAAAACATAAAACAGAACAAGTCAGAGATGAAGAATTCAATAACCAGGCAGTTGCCTCCCTCCTCTTTCCTTTCAACATGACAGATGCTGCTATATCCTTCATTGCCAAGGACTTCCTGGTGGGTGAATTGGCGGTGGCCATCTCTAAGACCACGACAGACAGTTCCTATCAAGCAGGTCAAGCTGCTGCTGCAAGTGCAGCATGCCAGTAGGCAAATCACCACAGATAAGCAATACAAGGGCACTATAGAGTGCATGGCTCATATCCCTAAGGAGCAGGCAGCCCTGTCCTGGTGTGGTAACTTGGCCAATGTCATCAGATACTTTCCTACCCAGGCTCTCAACTTTGCCTTCAAAGATAAACACAAGCAGACCTTCCTGGGTGGTGTGGACAAGAGAACCCAGTTTTGGTGCTACTTTGCAGGGAATCTGGCATCAGGTAGTGCTGCTGGGGTTATATATCCTTGTGTTTTGTGTATCCTCTTAATTTTGCCCATATGCGTTTAGCAGCTGATGTGGCAAAGCTGGAGCTAAAGGGGAATTCAGAGGCCTCAGTGGCTGCCTGGTTAAGATCTACAAATCTCATGGGATTAAGGGCCTGTGTCAAGCATTTAGTGTGTCTTTGTATGGTATTATCACCTACCAAGTTGTCTACTTCGGTATCTATGACACTGCAAAGGGAATGCTTCCAGATCCCAACAATACTCACATCTTCATCAGCTGGATGATCACACATTCTGTCACAGTGGCTGCTGGGTTGACATTCTATCTGTTTGACGCTGTTCGCCGTCATATGATGATGTAGTCAGGGTGTAAATGAACTGACATCATGTATGCAGGCTCACTTGACTGCTGGAGGAAGATTGCTTCGGATGAAAGAGCCAAAGCTCTTGTCAACTGTGCACAGTCCAATGTTCTCAGAGACATAGGTGGTGCTTTTGTGCTGGTCTTGTATGATGAAATCAATAAGTTCACATAGGTTATTAACTAGCTTATCCCCTGTGTGAATAGGCATGCAATATTATATAACATATCTTGAGCATTCTTGACAGATTGTTGGCTATTTATCAATAGCAACTATTTACTAGTTGAAATGGGAGGGAATGATATTCATCTGACCAGTTTTCTCTTAAAGCCATTTCCATGATGATGGGACTCAATTACAGTTTTTATTTCAGTCACTCCTGATAAATAAACTTGAAGAAGTAAAAAAATATCTGAAATTAAAAAAAAAAAAGAATTCAATAACAAAAATAAGAAAAAACACTGGAGGGAATCAATAGCAGATTAGAGGAGGCAGAAGAATGGATCAGTGATCTGGAAGACAGGTTAATGGAAAGCAACCAAGCTGAACAGCAAAAAGAAAAAAAAAGAATAATAATAAATGAGAAAGGGAAGTCAGCCACATCATCAGGCACAATAACATTCACATTAAAAGGATCCCAGAAAGAGAAGAGAAAGAGAAGGGGGGCAGAAAACTTATCTGAAGAAATAATATCTGAAAACTTCCCTAATCTAGGGAAGGAAACATATATTTAGATCCAGGAACCATAGAGAGCCCCTACCAATATTAATCCAGGGAGTTCTATACCAGCACACATGATAATTAAAATGGCAAAAAGTAATGATAAAGAGAGAATTCTTAAAGCAGCAAGAGAAAAGAAAATAGTTACATACAAAAGAAATCCCATAAGGATATCAGCTGATTTTTCAGCAGAAACTTTGCAGGCCAGAAGGAATGACATAATATATTCCAATGCTAAAAGGAAAAAAGCCTACAACCAAGAATCTCTACCCAGGAAGGTTATCATTCAGAATAGAAGGAGAGATAAAGAGTTTCCCAGACAAACAAAAATTAAGGGAATTCATGACCACTAAGCCAGCCTTACAAGAAATGTTAGAAAACTGATTTGAAAGAAAAGACCATAACTAGAAGAACATTAATGAAAGTTTAAAAATTCATAGGTAAAAGCAAACAATAAATAAAGGTAGTAGATTAATCACATATAAAGCCAGTATGAAGGTTACAACACAAATGTAGTAAAATCAATTATATCTACAAAAATCAATCAAGGGATACATAAAATAAAAAGAGGTAAAACATGCCATCTTATACATAAATGTGAAGGTTGGTTAAATTTTAGTGCTTTTAGGATGTGTTCAAAATTAAGTAATCATCAACTTAATATAGACTGCTATACACATAAGATGTTATATATGAACCTAATCGTAACCACACATTAAAAATCTGTAATTGGTATGCAAAATATAAAGAGAAATGAATCCAAATATAACACTAAATAAAGCCATCAAATAAGAGAAGAAAGCAAGATAAAAAGGAACAGAGAACTACAAAAACAACTGGAAAACAACTAAAAAAATGTATGTATATATATATATATATATCAACAATTACCTTAAATGCAAATGGACTAAATGTTCTAATAAAGAAACACAGGGTGACTCAGCTATGTGATGCTTAGAAGACACTCGCTTTACACCTAAAGACATGTGCAGACTGAAAATGAAGGGCTGGAAAAAGCATACTCTGCAAATGGAAGAAAAAAAGAAGCTGGGGTAATAATACTTACATTAGACAAAAGACTTTAAAACAAAGACTGCAGTAAGAGACAAAGGGCACTACATAGTGATAAAAGGAAAAATCCGACAAGATGATATAACAATTGTAAATATCTATACACCCAACATAGAAGCACCTTAACACGTAAAACAATTATTAACAGACAAAGGAGAAACTAACAATTATAGTAGAGGAGTTTAACACCTCACTTACATCAATGGATAGATTATCCAGCCAGAAAATCAACAAGGAAACAATGGCTTTTAATGATACATTAAATCAGATGGACCTAGCAGATACATACAAAACACTTTATCCAAAACAGAATACAGATTCTTTACATTTGCATACGAAACATTCTCCAAAATAGATCACATGTTAGGCCACAAAAAAGTCTCAATAAACTTGAGAAAACTGAAATCACATCAAGTTTCTTTTCTGACCACACCCACATGAAACTAGGAATCAATTATAAGAAAAAAAAATCTGGAAAGAATACAAATACATGGAAGATAAACAATATGCTAGTAAACAATGAATGGGTCAACTAAGAAATCAAAGAGGAAATTTTAAAATATGTGGCGACAAATAAAAATGGAAACACAATGGTCCAAAGTCTTTGGGATGCATCAAAAGCAGTTCTAAGAGGGAGGTATATAGCAACACAGGCCTACCTCAAGAAATAAGAAAAATCTCAAATAAATAAACTAATATTACAACTAAAAGAGCTAGCAAAAGGACAAGTCCAAAGCTAGCAAAAAGAAGAAAATAATAAAGATTAGAGCAGAAATAAGTGAAATAGAGGTTAAAAACCAACAGAAAGGATCTATGAAACCATGACTTGGTTCTTTGAAAAGAGTGACAAAAGTGATAAAATTTTAGCCAAACTTATCAAGAAAAAGAGATAGAGGACTCAAATAAGTAAATGTAAAAGAAATGAAAATAAAGTAAAATAAATAACAAAGGTGCAGTAACCAGCAATATCACAAAAATAAAAGGGATTATAAGGCAGTACCACAAACAGTTATATGCCAACAAATTGGACAACCTAGAAGAAATGGATAAACTCCTAGAAACACAATCTTCCAAGACTGAATCAAGAAGAAACAGCAAATCTGAACAGACTTATTACTAGTAATGGAATTGAATTGGCAAAAAAAAAAAAAAAAAAAAAAAATCCCAACAAATAGAAGTCTAGGACTAGATGGCTTCATAGGTGAATTCTACCAAATATTTAAAGAAGAGATAATACCTATCCTTCTCGAACCATTCCAAAAAATAGAAGAGGAAGGAAAACTTCCAAATCCACTGTATGAGGTCAGCATTACCCTGATACCAAAACTATAAAGACACTTAAAAACAAAACAAAAAACAAAAAACAATTACAGGTTAAATATCCCTGATGAACATAGATGCAAAAATCCCCAACAAAATATTAGCAAGCTGAATTCAACAATACATTAAAAAGATTCACCATGATCAAGTGGGATTTATTCCAAGAATGCAAGAATAAATATCCTCAAATTAATCAACAGGCTACACCACATTAACAAAATGAAAGATAAAAACCATATGATCATCTCAATAGATGCAGAAAAAGCTTTTGACAAAATTCAACATCTGTTCATGATAAAAACTCTCAAGTAAGTGAATTTAGAGAAAGCATATCTCAACATCATATATGACAAAGCCACAGCTAGCATCATTCTCAACTGTGAAAAGCTGAATGTTTTTCCTCTAAGATCAGGACCAATACAAGAATACGACGCTCACCACTTTTATTCAACACAGTACTGAAGGCCTAGAGCAAAATAGAGAGCTCGGCAATAAACCCACAATTATATGGTCAATTAACCTATGACAAAGGAGGCAAGAATATACAATGAGGAAAAGGCAGCCTCTTCAATGAATGGTGTTGGGAAAACTGGATAGCCACACACAAAAGAATGAAACTGGACCACTTTCTTACACCATACACAAAAAATAAATTCATAATGAATTAAAGACCTAAATGTGAGACCTGAAACCATAAAAAAAATCCTAGAAGCAAATATTGGCAATAATCTTTTAGACATTAGCCTTAGCAACATTTTTCTGATATGTCTCCTCAGGCAAAGGAAACAAAAGCTAAAATAAAATATTGGAATTAAATCAAACTAAAAAGGATTTGCATAGCAAAGGAAACCATCAACAAAATGAAAAGGCAACCTACTGAGTGGCAGAAGATATTTTCATTTTTTTTTTAAAGAAGCACTTCTTTTAAAGTTTATTTACTTATTTTGAGAGAGAGAGAGAGAGAGAGAGAGAGAGAGAGAGAGAGAGAGAACCATAGACAGAATCCCAAGGAGGCCCTGCACTGGCAGCACAGAGCCTAATGCAGGGCTCAAATTCATGAACTGTGAGATCAAGACCTGAGCAGAGATCAAGAGTCAGATGCTTACTTAACTGACTGAGCCAACCAGGCGCCCCAAGAAGATATTTTAAGATCACATATATGATAAGGGGTTAATATCCAATATATAAACAACTCAGACAACTCAACACCAAAAGATCCTGAAATAATCCAGTTAAAAATTGGCCAAAGACCTGAATACTCATTTTTCCAAAGAAGACATACAGATGACCAACAGATATGTGAAAAGATGCCCAACATCACTAACCATCGGGGAAATGCAAAACAAAATCACAGAAAAATATCAGCTCATACCAGTCAGACTGGCTATTATCAAAAAGGCAAGAAATAACAAGCGTTGGCAAGGATGTGGGAAATGAACTCTCATGTGCTACGGGTGGGAGTGTAAATGGTGCAGCCACTATGGAAACCAGTATGGAGTTTCCTCAAAAAAAAAATTAAAAAATAGAAATACCAAACAAAAAAATAGAAATACTGAAAGATCCACTGATTCCACTGCTGGATATTTACCAAAGAAACCAAAAACACTAATTTGAAAAGATATGCACCCTCACCTTTATTGCAGCATTATTTACAATAGACAAGATAGGGAGCAAACTAGTCTACTGATAGATGAATGGATAAAGATATGCACACACACACACACACACACACACACACACACACACACACTGGAATATTACTCAGCCATAAAAAAGAATGAAATCTTGCCATGTGTGACAACATGGATGGGCCTACAGGGTTTTATGCTAAGTGAAAATAGTCAGGTTAGAGAAAGGCAAATCCCATATGATTTCACTCATGTAGGGAATTAAAAAAAAATAAATGAATAATCAAACAAAACTGGAAATAGACTCAAATACAATGAACTAGTGATTGCCAGAGGAGAGGGGGAGGGTGGATGGGCACAATAGGTGAAGGGATTAAGAGATACAAACCTCCAGTAATAAAACACGCAAGGCACAGGGGTGAAAAGTATGGCATAGGGAAGGCCGTCGCTAATATAGTAATCACTTTGTATGGCGACAGATGGTAAGGACATTATAAATGGCAAGTTTGTGTGGTGACAGGTGATGGGGATGGTGTAAATATAGAATTGTCCAATCACTATCTCAGACATCTGAAACAATTATACTTCAATGTTAAAAAGTAAACGTAATTTATTCAAAGTGTACAAAATTTAAATACACATTTGCAACAATGTAGATTGAAATCCATGTAAAGAACTGAAAATTAAAATTATTTTTAAGTACATTCATAGTAAAGTTATCCTAAAATACTCAAACTTATCTATTAAAGTTGAAAAGGCGAAGCAAATGATAATCAATGGCTATGAAACAAAAAACTGTCACAAGAAGAGTTACATTGTATTTAATTTCCCCCAAATTTAAATATTTATCAAAAAAAACTTTTTAGTGTTTATTTTTTTGAGAGAGAGAGAGAGACAGAGCACAAGCAGGGAAAAGGCAGAGAGAGAGAGAGGGAGACACAGAATCCAAAGCAGGCTCCAGGTTCTGAGCTGTCAGCACAGAGCGAACTCACGAGCGGTGAGATCATGACCTGAGCCAAAGTTGGATGCTTAACCAACTGAGCCACCCAGGTGCCGGTCAGATGTTTTTATAACACTATAGCTATTTGCAAGTTTAGCGTCCAAATCCCCCCCCCCCCCCGCCCCCTGCCAATGTAACAAGTTGGTATCATGTTTCATTCATGTTAAATTTAGACCACTATGCATGTACATGTGAATATTATCAATTGCCTAACATTGAAAATGTTCTTTGGTCACCAAGTGCAACTGTTATGAATATTATGCTAAATTGTGAGTGTCTTCAAAATCATGAATTGGGAATAAATGGGGGCTTGCCACTCCTGGGAAAAGACATTTCGTAATACAAGACTTTATTGCATTTATGGTACCTCACAAGAAGGAGTTGACAATTTATTTTTTTCTCTAACCTAAGCGCTTCTGCCCTGCAGATCCTCCCCGCCCAGCCACGCATCTACATGCTGATATCAACAGTGTCACAACACAAAGCTTTCATAATATTCGCATACAGCTTCGGATCATATTTGGATCTGTTTCAAAGACGTGGACCCAGTCACAAGAGATGATGTTTAGGGTTGCATCCCAAAGTCAAAGGCTGGATCCCGTGACTGACCAACCCATTGTTATTTTATGCGATCCTCTGAAAATACTAGTCATGCTTTGTTTTAAAGACTTCCTATGTTCATTGATAGATTCTTTTTCTGCGAGTGTCCTTCTGACCTCTGGGTTTCATGACTTCAGTGTCGGGTTTGCTTAAATAAATGCTCGGTGAACCTTGTACTCTATCTGTTCGTGTTTGTCATTGCTAAATTATGGTTTAGCCCATGCCCTGGCTCTTTAGATTGGGGGGATTCTGCATGTGGGATCAGAACTTCTCCAGGGAATAATCACTGTGTGTCTGAGACAGCTGCATCATTTCTATTTCTGCTTCAACTTGTCAGGGTTGAGGGGGCCCTGTTAGCTCACCTTAGCTCTGCTCCCGTCACCGTCTCAAACCAATATAGTTTTTCCCTGCTAGGTTAATCCCTCAGGTTAGCAAGCATTCTAGGACTTACCCCTAGGGGCACATGCCATGACTGCCTGCCTTCCTCTGGCCCAGCTGTTTGCCTTAGGAGGTATTGCCTAGTTTTCATCCTAGTGTGGCGTTTCTCTGGAGCTACGTAGGAGCGATGGCTTCTACTCTTGACTATGTTTTCTCTGGAGTGTGTTTTGAGTTGCAGTTTTATTTGCTTAGTTTTCTTTCCATAAGTAAAACCCCACCTCGTTTCTATTCTCAAGAATTCTTCCACACTCCTGACCCTCCATTTTCAGGACTTGGGATGGGAGAGGAAGTATGGTTCAGTCTAATCTCTTTCCCTGTTAGGGAGGGGAGGGGAGGGGAGAGGGGAGGGGAGAGGGGAGGGGAGAGAGGAGGGGAGAGGGGAGGGGAGAGGGGAGGGGAGAGGGGAGGGGAGAGGGGAGGGGAGAGGGGAGAGGGGAGAAGGGAGGGGAGAAGGGAGGGGAGAAGGGAGGGGAGAAGGGAGGGGAGAAGGGAGGGGAGAAGGGAGGGGAGAAGGGAGGGGAGAAGGGAGGGGAGAAGGGAGGGGAGAAGGGAGGGGAGAAGGGAGGGGAGAAGGGAGGGGAGAGGAGAGGGGAGAAGGGAGGGGAGAGGGGAGAAGGGAGGGGAGAGGGGAGAAGGGAGGGGAGGGGAGAGGGGAGTGGAAAGACTTTTTTTCAGAGCAGTTTCAGGTTCTCAGCAAAATTGAGAGGAAGGTACAGAGATTTCCCATTTACATCCTGCCCCAACACATGCCCAGCCTCTCCCATTATCAACATCACTAACCAGAGTGGTGCTTTGGTTACGACTGATGACATAATGATCATTCAAGGTCCACAATTTACTTTAGGGTTCAATCTTGGTTTTCTACATTCTATGGGTGTGGGTAAACACATGACATGTATCGATCATTATAAAATCATACAGAATATTTCCACTACCCTAGCAATCCTCCTTGCTCTGCCTATGCATCCCTCTCTCCCCCAACCCCTGGCAGCCACTGGTCTTTTTACCGCCTCCACAGTTTTGTCTACTCTACAATGTCACAGAATTGAAATCATATAGTATGTAGCCTTTTAAGATTGGCTTCCTTCACTTGATAATAATATCCATTTAAGGCCCATGTCTTTTCATGCTTAATAGCTCATTTCTTTAAAAAATTTTTTTAACGTTTATTTATTTTTGAGACAAAGAGAGACAGAGCACGAGCAGTGGAGAGGCAGAGAGACAGGAAGATACAGAATCCGAAGCAGGCTCCAGGCTCTGAGCACAGAGCCTGATGTGGGGCTCGAAATCACGAACTGTGAGATCATGACCTGAGCTGAAGTCTGTCGCTTAACCAACTGAGCCACCCAGGCACCCCAATAGCTCATTTCTTTTTAGTGCTGAATAATACCGTGTGGATGGACCATAGTTTGCTTACCCATTGACCTACTGAACAGCATCTTGGTTGCTTCCATGTTTTGGCAATTACAAATAAAGCCAATACAAATGTCCATGTGCAGGTTTTTGTGTGGACACACAGTTTCAACTTTCGACTGTGTGGTATTTACCCAAAGAGCACAATTACTGGATGATATGGTAAGCCTTATGTTTAGCTTTGTAAGAAACTGTGGAGCTATGTTCCAAAGCGGCTATACCATTTTGCATTCCCACTAGCCATTGATGAGAGTTCCCATTGCTCCACCTTCTCACCAACATTTGATGTTGTCAGTATTCCAGATCTTGGCCATTCTAATAGCTATGTAGTGGTATCTCATTGTTGTTTGAATTTGCATTTCCCTGATGACATATGATATGGAGCATCTTTTCGTATGCTTATTTGCCACTGTATATCTTCTTTTGTGAGGTATATATGAAAATCTGAGTCCTTTTAGTTTTTTTTTAATGAGTTTTAGAAGTTCTTTGTATATTTTGGGTAACAATCCTTTATCAGATGTGTCTGGTACAATTATTATATCCCAATTCATGGCTTGTCTTCCAGTTCTTTGACATTGTCTTTTGCAGATAAGTTCTTAAATTTAATGAAATTGAGATTATCAATTATTTATTTTACAGATTGTACTTTTGGTATTTAAAAATTCATTACCATACCCGAGGTTATCTAGACTTTTTTCATATATTATCTCCTAGGAGTTTTATAGTTTTGCATTTTACATTTAGATCTATGATCCATTTTGAGTTAATTTTTGTGTAAAGTCTATAACTAGATTTATTATTTTTTTTGCCTATGGATGTCCAGTTGTTCCTACACCATTTGTTGAAAAGACTATTTTTGCTCCTTTGGTCCTTGACAAAAATCAGTTGACTGTATTTCTACAAATAAATCTATTTCTGAGCTCTCTATTCTGTTCCATTGATCTTCTTGTCTACCCTTTTGCCAATGCCACGTGATCTTGTAGCTTTATAGTTAAGTCTTAAAATCAAGTACTATCAGCCCTCCAACTTTGTTTTTCTCCTTCAATATTGTGTCATCTATTTTGGGTTTTTTGTCTCTCCATATAAACTTTAGAATCAGTTTGCCAACATCTACGACATGACTTGCTGGGATTCTGGTTGCAATTAGATTGACTCTATAGATCAAGTTGAGAAGAACTGATGACTTGATAATATTGAGTCTTCCTACACTATGAACATGAAATATATCTCCATTTATTAAGTTCTTTGATTTCCCTCATCTGAGTTTTGTAGTTTTCCTTATGTAGATCTTGTCCATATTTTATTAGATTTATACCTAAGTATTAAGTTTTGGGAGATGCTAATATCAATGGCATTATGTTTGGGGGTTTTTTTTGTGAAAAAAAAATTTTAATGTGTATTTTTGAGAGAGACAGAGCATGAGAGGGGGAGGGGCAGAGAGAGAGGGGGGCACAGAATCCAAAGCAGGCTCTAGGCTCTGAGCTGTCAGCACAGAGCCCAACATGGGGCTTGAACTTACACACTGCAAGGTCATGACATGAGCCAAAGTCAGATGCCCAGCCAACTGAGCCACCCAGGAGCCCCATAAATGGCATTATGTTTTAATTTCACATTGCACTTGTTTACTGCTGGTATATAGGAAAACAATTGTTTTTTTTGTCTATTAACTTATATCCTGCAACTTTACTATAATTATGTATTAGTATTCCAGTGGTGTTTGTTTGTTTGTCAATTCCTTTGGATTTTCTACATAGACAATCATGTCTATGGTCAGAGTTTTAGGTCTTCCTTACCAATGTGTACATCATGTAGTTCCTTTTGTTGTCTTACTGCATTACCAACGACTTCCAGTACAATGTTGAAAAGGAGTAGTTGGGACATCTTTGCCTTGTACCTGATCTTAGTGGCAAAATTTGAATTTATCACCATTAAGTATAATGTTAGCTGTATGGTTTTTTTCTTTTATCAAGTTGAGAAAATTCCCCTCTATTCCTAGTCTACTATTCTTATCATAAATAGTTGTTAGATTTTGTCAAATAATTTTCTGCATCTATTGATATGACCATATGCTTTTTCTTTTTTCAGACAGTGGATGTAATGGATTACATTGATTCATTTTCAAACATTGAATCTGTTTTTGCATACCTAGGATAAATCCTTCTTGGTCATGGTGCATAATTCTTTTTATAATTGTTGGATTCAATTTCCTAATATTTTGTTAAGGATGTTTGAGGCTATGTTCATGAAAGATTTTGGTCTGTAGCCTTCTTATAATGTCTTCACCTGGTTTGGGTATTAGGAGTAATAATATTGACCTCACAGTGAGTTGGAAAGTATTTATCCTCCAAAAGAGATTGTAGAGAATTGGTATCATTTCTTTCTTAAATGTTTGGTAGAATTCACTAGTGAACCCATCTGGGCCTGGTGCTTTCTGGTTTGGATGGTAATTAATTATCATTTCAGTGCCTTTAATATGCATAGGCATATTCAGATTCTTTATTTCTTCGCATGTGAGTTTTGGCAGATTGTGTGTTTTGAGAAATTGGTCCATTTTCCCCCAGATTACCAAATTTGTGGGCAGAGTTGTTCATAGAATTCCTTTATTGTAATTTTAAATTTCCAGGGAATCTGTGGTAATATCCCCTTTTTTATTGCTGATGATAGTAATTAGTGTCCTAATTCTCTTTTTCTTAGTTAGCCTGGCTAGAGGTTTATTTACTTATCTTTTTTAAAAGCCAGCTTTTTGTTTTGTTGATTTTCTATTTTCAATTTTACTGATCTCTACTCTAATTCTTTTTCTTTCTGCTTATTTTAATTTGCTCTTATTTTTCTACTTTCCTAAGGTGAAAACTTAGATCACTGATTTTAGATCGTGCTTCTTTTCAGTATTTGCATTCAATACGTTATTTTCCCTCTATGCACTGCTTTTGCTGCATTCCATAAATTTTGCTAAATTCTGTTTTCATGTTCATTTAATATAAAATATTTTAAAATTTCTTCTGAGATTTCTTCTTTGATCCATGTATTATTTACAAGTGTTTTGTTTAATCTCCACATATTAAGAGATTTTCCAGTTTTCTTACTGTTACTGATTTCTAGTCTAATTCCATTGTGGTCCAACCACAGGCATTGTATGACTCACACTCTTTTAAATTTGTTTGGGTATGTTTCATGGTCCAGATGAGGCTTATCTCAGCAAATACTTCATGTGAGCTTGAAAAGAATATGTATTCTGCTGTTGTTGGATGAAGTAGTCTATAGATGTCAATTGATTGATGGTATTGTTGAGTTCAACTATGTCCTTACTGATTTTCTCCCTGTTGGATATGACCATTTCTGGCTGTGGGTCACCTGAGCATAAGAATCACTCAACTTACTTAAAAGCAGCAAGGAAAAAAACCAACTTGCTACATAAAAGGGAACCCCCAAAAGGCTATGAGCAGACGTTTCAGCAGAAACTCTGTAGATCAGTAGGTTGTGGCACTATACACTCAAAATGCTGAAGGAAAAATAACTTTCAACCAAGAATATTCTACCAGGCAAAATTATCATTCAGAAATGAAGGAGAAAGAAAGAGCTTTCCAGACAAGCAAAAGTGAAAGGAGCTCATCACCACTAAACCAGCCTTACAGGAAATACCAAGGGGACTTCTTTAAGCTGAAAAGAAAGGGTGCTATTTGGTAATAAGAGAACATATGAAAGTGGGGTGCCTGGTGGCTCAGTGAGTTAAGCATCTGACTTTGACTCAGGTCATGATCTTACCCTTCATGAGTTTGAGCCCTGTGTCAGGCTCTGTGCTGACAGTGTGGAGCCTGGCGCCTGCTTCAGATTCTGTGTCTCCCTCTCTCTCTGCCCCTCCCCCACTCATACTCTATCTCTCTCTCTCAAAAAGAAATAAACAGTAACAGATGAACATAAGGGAAGGGAAGCAAAAATAATATAAAAACAGGGAAGGGGGAAAAAAGTAAGAGACTCTTAAATATGGAGAACACACAGAGGGTTACTGGAGGGGTTGTGGGAGGCAGGATGGGCTAAATGGGTAAGGGGCATTAAGTAATCTACTCCTGAAATCATTGTTGACACTATATGCTAACTAACTTGGATGTAAATTAAATAAATTAATTAAATAAAAATTTTAAAAATACATAAACTGGAGAAAAACAACAAAAAGAAAACATGAAAGTATAAATATCACTGGTAAAGGTAAATAGTAGTAAATATAGTGCATTAATGATTTATAAATCTAGTATAAAGATTAAAAGAAAAAAACAGTAAAAATAGATGTAACTATAATAATTAGTTAAGGGATACCCAAGATAAAAAGATGCAAGATGTGACATCAAAATTATAAAATATGGGGAGAAAGAGAATAAAAGTTTAGAGCTTTAGAATGCATTAAAACTTAAGTTATTATCAACTGAAAACAGACTCTTATAAGTATTACACGTCTCATGATAACCACAAAACAAAAACCTACAGTAGATACACAAAAGAAAATGGAATCTAAACATAACATTAAAAAGGGGAGACTACAAAGGAAGAGAGCAAGAGAAATAGGAAGAAACAGAGAGGAACTATAAAACAGCCAGAAAACAATTAACAAAATGACAATAATTACATACCTATCAATAATTACTTTATTTTTTTAATGTTTATTTTTGGGAGAGAGAGAGAGAGAGAGAGAGAGTGTGTGTGTGTGTGTGTGTGTGTGTGTGAGCAGGAATGGGGGAGAGGCAGAGAGAAGGGGACAGAGAGTCTGACGTGGGCTCTGTGCTGATAACCCAATGTGGGGCTTGAACTCATGAACTGTGAGATCATGACCTGAGCCAAAGTAAGACATTTAACTGACTGAGCTACCCAGGAGTGCTTCAATAATCACTTTAAATGTAAATGGATTAAATTCTCTAATCAAAAGACATAGAGTGGCTGAATGGATTTAAAAAAAAAAAAAGACACATGTACATGCTGCCTATAAGAGACACACAGACTGAAAGTGAAGGTATGAAAAAAGATATTTTGTGAAAGTGGAAACCAAAAGAAAATTGGGTTAGCTATATTGATATAAGATTTTAAAACAAAGACTGTAAATAACAGACAAAAGAGGCCATTACATAATGATACAGAGATCAAACAGGAGAATTTAACATTTGGAATTATTTATGTACCCAACATAAGAGTACCTAAATATATAAAACAAATGTTAACAGATGTAAAAGAAGGAAAAGACAGCAATACAATAGTAGGGGACTTTAATACCCCGCTTACTTCAATCCATCCACACAGAAAATCAGTAAGGAAACATCAGCCATAAATGACACCTTAGAACAGATGTCCTTAATAGATATATACAGAACATTCCATCCAAAATCAACAGAGTATACATCTTCTCAAGTACATATGGGACATTTTCAGGGATAGATGACATGTTAGACCACAAAATAAGTCTTAAAAATTTTAAGAAGACTGAAATCGTATCAGGCATCTCTTCAAACCACAATGGTATGAAACTGGAAATCAATTACAATAAGGCTGGGAAATTCACAAGTATGTGGAGAAAAACAACATGCTACCGGATAACCAATGGACCAAGAAATCAATCAAAAGAGAAGTCAAAAAATACTTTGAGATAAATGAAATTGGAAATACAACACCAAACTTTTGGCAGTTCTAAGAGGAGTTTATAGTGATAAATACCTACATCAAGAAACAAAACAAGGGAGCTTAGGAAGATGGTGGAGTAGGAGGGTCCTAAGCTCACCTTGTCATATGTTTACAACTAGGTATCACTTAGGTTCATGTAAATAAACCAGAAAGTGATCTGACGACTGGCACAACAAACTCCACAACTAAAGAGAGAGAAGAAGCCACATCTGACAGGTTAGGAAGGGCAGAGACAGTAGTTGGGCGCTTCCCTCAGAAGGGAGGGAGCTGTGGGCACGAAGAGGGGAAAGAAATGGCCCCTCACACCAGGGAGCCCGTACGGGGAAGACAAGCCCCCATAATGTCTGGCTTTGAAAACCAGAGGGGCTGAACTCCCTGAGTTTTACAACCAGTGGACTTGGAGCCTGGAGCTTTAAAAGTCAGCTGACTCAGCACTGGGCAAGACAGGTGGGTGAGTGATAGCTGGGTCCCCACCTTTAAGAAGAAAGCAGCCTGTGGGGAGGCAACAATTTGCCTCTGGAAAGGAGTATGGAGGTTCCTCAAAAAGTGAAAAATAGAACTACCCTACAACCCAGCTATTGACCACTAGTTACTTATCCAAAGTATACAAAAATACTGATTTGAAGGGGCACATGCACCCCAATGTTTATAGCAAACTATTGACAATAGCCAAATTATGGAAAGAGCCCAGATGAAGAATGGACAAAGAAGATGTACTATATGTACACACACACACACACACACACACACACTGGAATATTACTCAGCCATCAAAAGGAATGAAATCTTGCCCTTTGCAATGACGTGGATGGAACTAGAGTGTATGATGCTAAGTGAAATAAGTCAGTCAGAGAAACAAATACCATCTGATTTCACCCATACGTGGAATTTAAGAAACAAAACATATGAGCATAGGGAAAGGGAAGAAAAAATAAAATAAGACAAAAACAGAGAGGGAAGCAAACCATAAGAGACTCTTTTTCATGTTTATTTATTTATTTTGAGAGGGAGCGAGTGTGTGAGTCGGGGGGAGAGGCAGAGGAGAGAGAGAGAGAGAAGAACAAGCAGACTCCATATTGTCAGTGTGACGTCCAACATGGGGCTTGACCCCACACGCCCTGAGATTATGACCTGAGCCAAAATCAAGAGCTGGACACTTAACCAACTGAGCCCCCAGGCACCCCATGAGACCCTTAACTATAGAGAACAAACTGAGGGTTGCTGAAGGGGAGGTGGGTGGGGGAATGGGTCAGATGGGTGATGGGCATTAAGGAGAACACTTGTGATGGGCACGGGGCATTATATGTAAGTGATGAATCACTAAATTCTACTCCTGAAACCAACACTACACTATGTGATAACTAACTTGTATTTAAATAAAATCTTGGAAGAAAGAAAAAAGTGACAGTTTGCACAACACCTGGGACAAATAAGAGGCAGATCTGTTTGTACCAATTTCAGAGCGTGTTGGTGGACTTCTGTGGGAACAAAGGAGCTAGCAGACCCCATGTTCCTCCCCCACCCCCGGCCTAAACACAGAGCCCCTTGCTGGAGGCAGTGCTGCACAGATACTTGCTACCCAGCCTGCTAGCAGTGCACCCCACCGATGCTGAGGACCCATCCACTCCCAGCCTGCTGGCGTTGGGCCCGGGCCCGGTGCAGATTTTGTTAAAGCCATGCATGCACCCTGTTCAGCTGCCAGGCACAGATGCTGCACATCATGCCCCAGGGGCCACCACAACTCAGGCGACCTGGCAAATTTAATGACATTTGCTAACATGGCCACCCTGCCTCTGAGCCCTCCTGTAGTCACATCCTTCAGAGCCTGCCTGCCTGGGTCTCACTAACAACACAGAGCGCAAGCACAGGCAGAGGGCCAGTGCAGGTTATCTGGAGGAAAAGCAACTGAAAGTAAAACAACGCAGGCATGACAGCAGGATGTAAGCAACACATCCCCTGAAGTGCCAGGTTTGGGGGAACAGGGGACACTGCACCGCAGGGCACTACAGGGCCTCTTATTCACAAGGCCACTAGTTTCAAGAGCAGAAGACATAGGTGACTTTCCTGACACACAGAAACAGAGAGAGGCAGGCAAAATGAGACAGAGGAATATACCTCAATGAAAGAAGAGGAAAAAATCATAGCAGGAAACCTAGGCAAAATAGGAATAAGTAATACACCTGATAGAGAATTTAAAGCAATGGCCATAAAGGTTCTCAGTGACTTCAGAAAAGGGTGGAGGATATCAGTGAGACCCTTGACAAAGAGATAAATAACATTTCAGAGATTAACAACTCAATAAATGAAATAAAAAATATAATAGATGGAATAAATAGTAGGCTACATGAAGCAGTGACCTGGAGAATAGAATCAACCTGAACAGGTTAGAGACAAACAAATCCTGCATTATGGGAATATACTTAGAGAACTCAGTGACATCATCAAGCATAATAACATTTGCATTATAGGGATCCCAGAAGAAGAAGACAGAGAAGGCAGGAGTCAGAAAATGTATTTGAAGAAATAATAGCTGAAAACTTTCTGAATCTGGGGAGGGAAACAGAGATTCAGATTCAGGAGGCACAGAGATACCCCAACAAATTCAGCCCAAGGAGGTTTACATAAAGGCATTAGTTTTTTAAATGGACAAAAATAATGGCAAAGAAAGAATTTTAAGGGTTGTGGGAGAAAATAAGAAAGTTACATATAAAGGAAACCCCATAAGGTTATTAGATGACTTTTCAGCCATAACTTTGCATGCCAGAAAGGAGTGGCACAATGTATTCAAAGTGTTGAATATATTCAAAGTATTAATGGCCACTAAACTAGCCCTGTAAGAAATGTTAAAGGAGACTCTATGAATGGAAAATAAAAATCATAAGTAAAAGTAAGGCATCATAAAAGGGGGAAAAAAAGGTATACTTGTAAAAATCAGTCAAGAGAAGCACAAAATTGAAGGATGTGAAATATGATACCTGAAACATGGAGGGGAGAGGAGTAAAGAATGAGCTCAAAATTAAGTGACCATCAGTTTCATATAGACTGCTATATGGAGAAGATGTTATATATAAAACAAATGGTAACCACAAATCAAACCACATTATAGATATGCAAAAAATAAAGAGTAAGGAATCCAAGGATATCTCTAAAGAACACCAGGAAAAGATGAAAGAGAGAAAGAGAAGAAAGGACCAGAGGAAAACTACTAAAACAATCACAAAACAAGTAACAAAATGGCAATAAATACATATTTGTCAGTAATTATTTTGAAAGTAAATGGACTAAATGTTCCAATCAAAAGACATAGGGTAGGGCACCTGGGTGTCTCAGTCAGTTAGGTGTCTGACTTCAGCTCTGGTCATGATCTCGTGGTTTGTGAGTTCGAGTCCTGTGTCGGGCTCTGTGCTGACAGCTCGGAGCCTGGAGCCTGCTTTGGATTCTATGTCTCCCTCTCTCTCTCCCCTTCCCCTGCTCATACTCTGTCTCTCTCTATCCCTCAAGAATAAATAACATTAACAAAACTAAAAAAGAAAGACATAGGGTGACAGAGTGGATAAAAAAACAACACCCATCTATATGCTGCCTGTAAGAGACTAATTTCAGACCTAAAGTCACCTGCAGGTTGACAGTGAATAGATGGGGAAACATTTATCATGAACACAGATGTCAAAAGAAAGCTGGAGTAGACAAAATCAACTTTAAAACAAAGTCTGTAAAAACAAAGAAGTACACTATATAATAATAAAGGAATATATAACAAGAGGATATAACAATTGTAAATATTTATGCACCCAATACAGAGGCATCCACATACATAAAACAGTTAACAAATATAAAGAAACTAATCAATAATAATACAATAATGGTGGGGCACTTTAACACCACACTTACGCTGATGGACAGATCATCCAAACAGAAAATCAATAAGAAAATATGGCTTTGAATGACACACTGGACCAGATGGATTTAACAGATATATTCAGAACATTCCATCCTAAAACAGCAGGATCCACATTCTTTTCGAGAGTACATAGAACATCCTTTTCAATAGATCACTTATTCCCACCAACAGTACAGGAGGGTTCCCATTTCTTCACATCCCTGCCAATATCTGTTGTTTCCTGAGTTGTTAATTTTAGCCACACTGACCAGTGTGAGGTGGTATCTCAATGTGGTTTGATTTGTATTTCCCTGATGCAAACTGGTGCAGCTGCTCTGGAAAACAGTGTGGAGGGTCCTCAAAAAATTAAAAATAGAACTACTCTATGACCCAGCAGCAGCACTACTAGGAATTTATCCAAAGGATACAGGAGTGCTGATTTATAGGGGCACTTGTACCCCAGTGTTTATAGCAGAGCTTTCAATAATAGCCAAATTATAGAAAGAGCCTAAATGTCCATCAACTGACGAATGGTTAAAGAAGATGTGGTTTATATATACAATGGAATACTACTTGGCAATGAGAAAGAATGAAATCCTGCCATTTTCAACAACGTGGATGGAACTGGAGTGTATTATGCTAAGTGAAATAAGTCAGTCAGAGAAAGACAGATACCATATGTTTTTACTCATATGTGGAGCTTGAGAAACTTAACAGGAAGGGAAGGGGAAATAATCGTTTCAAACAGAGAGGGAGGCAAACCCATAAGAGACTCTTAAATACAGAGAACAAACTGAGGGGTGATGGGAGGGTGGTGGGTGAGAGGGGAAAATGGGTGACAGGCATTGAAGAGGACACTTGTTGGGATGGGCACTGGGAAGCCATGAATCATGGGAATCTACCCCGAAACCAAGAGCACACTGTATACAATGTATATTAGTTAATATATTGACTTGACAATAAATTATATTAAAAAATTAATAGATGGCCACAAAACAAGCCTCAACAAATTAAAAAAGATGCATATTTTCTGACCACAATGCTATGAAACTGGAAGTTAACCACAGGAAAGGATCTGGAAAGAGCACAAATAGATGGAGGTTAAATAATATGCTAATAAACAAGAATGGGCCAACCAAGAAATCAAATAAGAAATAAAAAAGCACATGGAAACCAATGAAAATGAAAACACAATGGTACAAAACTTTTGGGATGCCGCAAAAGTGGTTCTAAGAGGGAAGTTTATAGCAGTACATGTGTACCTCAAGAAGCAAGAAAAATCTCAAACAATCTAACCTTACACCTAAAGGAGCTAGAAAAAGAACAACAAACAAAACTCTAATCCAGCAGATGGAAGGAAATCATAAAGATTAGAGCAGAAATAAATGTTATAGAAACTAAAAAAAACAATAGAACAGATCAATGAAACTAGGATCTGGTTCTTTGAAAAGGTTAAGAAAATTGATAAACCTCTAGCTAGATTTATGAGAGAGAGAGAGAGAGAGAGAGAGAGAGAGAGAGAGAGAGAAAGGACTCAAAATCACAAATGAAAGAGGAGAAATAACAACTGACACCACAGAAATACAAATTATTGTAAGAGAACATTATGAAAAACTATATGCCAACAAACTAGTCAACCTAGAAGAAATGGATAAATTCCTAGAAACATGTAATCAACCAAAACGGAATCAGGAAGAAATAGAAAATCTGAACAGACCGATTACCCACAAGGAGATTGAATCACTATGGACTGACTAAATGGGTAATGAGTATTAAGGAGGGCACTTGTGATGAGCACTGGTTGTTATATGTAAGTGAGGAATCACTAAATTCTACTCCTGAAACCAGTATTACACTACATGTTAACTAACTAGAATTTAAATAAAAACTTGAAAAAAATCTCCCAACAACAATAGTCCAGGACCAGATGGCTTCACAGGCAAATTCTACCAAATACTTTAAAGACGAGTTAATACCTATTCTTCTCAAACTATTCCAAAAAAAATCGAAGAAGAAGAAAAAACTTCCAAATTCACTTTATGAGGCCAGTATCACCCTGATACCAACACCAGATAAAAACACTCCAAATAAAGAGAACTACAGACCAATATCTCTGATGAACATGGATGAAAAAATCCTCAACAAAATACTAGCAGACAGAATCGAACAATACGTTACAAAACCATTCACCACTATTAAGTGGGATTTATTCCCAGGAGGCAAGGGTGGTTCAATATTTGCAAATCAACCAATGTGATACATTATATACATAAGAGAAAGGACAAAAAAATCATATGATCATTTCAATAGACACAGAAGAAGCATTTGACAAAGCACAACATCCATTCATGATAAAAGCCCTAAACAAAGTAGGTTTAAAACCTACCTCAACATAATAAAGTCCATGTATGTAAACCCCACAGTGAACATCATACTCAGTGGGGAAGAACTGAGAGCTTTCCCCCTAAAGTCAGGAACAAGACAAGGATGTCCACTTTCACCACTTTTATTCACCATGGTACTGGAAATCCTAAGCACAGCAATCAGACAACAAAAAGAAATAAACAGCACCCAAATTGGTAAGGAAGAAGTAAAACCTTCACTATTTTCAGATGACATGATACTCTAGATAGAAAACCTGGAAGACTCTACCAAAACACGGCTAGGACTGATAAATGAGTTCAGTAAAGTCAGAGGATCCAAAGTCAATGTGCAGAAATTCATTGCATTTCTACACACTGACAATGAAGCAGCAGAAAGAGAAATTAAGAAAACAATTCCATTTACAACTGCACCAAAAATAAGATACCTAGAAATAAACCTAACCAATGAGATGAAAGACCTATACTCTGAAAACTTATTATAAATCACTGATGAAAGAAATTGAAGATGACAGAAAGAAATAGAAAGACATTCCATGCTCATGGATTGGAAGAAAAAATATTGTTGAAGTGTCTACACTACCCAAAGCAATCTACACATTTAATGCAATCCCTATCAAAATACCAACAGCACTTTTTCACAAAACTAGAACAAACCATTCTAATATTTATATGGAAACAATAAATAGCCAAAGCAATCTTGAAAACGAAAGGCAAAGCTGGACATATCACAATTCCAGATTTCAAGTTCTATTACAGAGCTGTAGTAATCAAAACAGTATGGTACTAGCACAAAAACAGACACATAGACCAGTGGAACAAAATAGAAAGCCCAGAAATAAACACACAATTGTATGGTCAATTAATCTTTGACAAAGCAGGAAAGAATATCCAGTGGGAAAAAGAGAGTTTCTTTAACAAATGATGTTGGGAAAAACTGGTCAGCTACATGCAAAAAAAAAAAAAAAAAAAAAAAAAGAAACTGAACCACTTTCTTACATCATACATAAAAATAAATTCAAAATGGATTAAAGACCTAAATGTGAGACATGAAACCATAAAAATCCTAAAAGAGAGCACAGGCAGTAACATCTCTGACATTGGCCATAGCAACATTTTTCTAGCTATGTCTCTGGAGGCAAGAGAAACAAAAGCAAAGTGAACTATTGGGACTACATCAAAATAAAAAGCTTCTGTACAGTGAAGAAAACAGTCAACAAAACTAAAAGGCAACTTACTGAATGGGAAAAGATATTTGCAAATGACATATCCAATAAAGCGTTAGTATCAAAATATATAAAGAACTGACATAACTCAACAAATAACAAATAATTCAATTTAAATAACAAGTGGAAGACATGAACAGACATTTCTCCAAAGAAGACATCCAGATGGCCAACAGACACATGAAAAGATGCTCATCATCACTGATCATCAGGGAAACATAAATCAAAACTACAATGAGATATCACCTCACACCTGTCAGAGTGGCTAAAACCAACAACATAAAAAGCAGCAAGTATTGGTGAGGATGTGGAGAAAAAGGAACCCTTGTGCACGGTTGCTGGGAATGCAAACTGGTGCAGCCACTGTGGAAAACAGTATGGAGGTTCCTTAAAAGTTAAAAATAGAACTACTTTATGATCCATTAATCACACTACTGGGTATTTACCCCCAAAATACAAAAATACTCATTCAAAGGGATACATGCACCCTTATGTTTACTGCAGCTGTATTTACAATAAGCAAATTATGGAAGCAGCCCGAGTCCATCAGTTGATGAATGGATAGAGACGATGTGAAAGAAAACTACCATATGATTTCACTCATAAGTGGAATTTAAGAAACAAAGCACAAGAGCAAAGGAAAAAACAAAAGAGAGACAAACAGATTCATAACAAGAGAGATCAAACTGATGGTTAACACAAGGGAGGTGGATAGGGGAAATAGGTGATGGTGATTAAGGGTGTACTAGCCATGATGAGCAGTAGGTGATGTATGGAATTATTGAATCACTATATTGTACACCTGGAGATAATATATCACTGTATGTTAACTATACTGGAATTAAAATTAAAAAAAAACAAGAAAAATCTCAAACAACCTAATTTTACATCTCAAGAAACTAGAGAAAGAAGAACAAATGAAGCTCAAAATTAGTATAAGGAAATAAATAACAAAGATCAGAGCAGAAATAAATAATATAGAGGCAAAAAAGAAAATAGGAAAGATCAATGAAACCAAGAGCTGGTTCTTTGTAAAGACAAACAAAACAAAAATCTTTAGCCAAACTCACCAAGAAAAGAAGAGGACTCAAATAAAAAATGAAAGAGCCAATGATATAATACCACAGAAATACAAAGGATCATAAGAGAGTTTTAAGAACAATTATACATCAACAAATTGAGCAATGTGGAAGAAATGAATGAATTCCTAGAAATATACAACTTATCAAGGCTGAATTATGAAGAAATTGAAATCTTAAAAGGTTACATTTCATTAATTAATTTATTTATTAGTTAATTAATTTATTTAGAGAGCAGGGAAGAGGCAGAGAGAGAATCCCAAGTAGGCTCTGCATCATCAGTGCAGAATCCAATGTGGGGCTCAAACTCACAAACCATGATGATATCGTGACCTGAGCCAAAATCAAGAGTCAGACACTTAACCGACTGAGCCACCCAGGTGCCCCAGAAATTGAAATCTTAATAGACCAATTACTAGTAAGGAGATTGAATGAGTCATTAAAAATCTCCCAACAAACAAAAATCCAGGACCAGATGGCTTCACTGGTGAAATTCTACCGAACATTCAGACTAAATTAATACCAATCCTTTTCCTTCTTCAAAACAAAAACAAAACAATCCCCCCCCCCAAAAACCCCAAACCGAAAACCACAAAGTAGAGGGAATACTTCCAAACTCATTTTATGAGGCCAACATTATCCTGATACCGAAACCTGACAAGGACACCACAAGAAAGGAAACCACAGGCCAATATCCCTGATGAACATGTGCAAAAATCATCAACAAAGTATTAGCAAACTGAACTCAACAATATATTAAAAGGACCACACACCGTGACCAAGTGCTATTTACTCTAGGGATGCAAAAATGGTTCAACAGCTGCAAAACAACCAATGTGATACACCACATCGACAAAATGAAGAATAAAAATCACATGGTCCTCTCAAAAGATGCAGAAAAAGCATATGGCAAAGTTCAACATCTATTTATGACCCAAACTCTCAACAAAATGGCTTTAAAGGGATTGCACTTCAACAAAACAAAAGCCATCCATGACAAACCCACAGCTAACATCATACACAACTGCAAAAGCTGGAAGCTTTTCCTCTAAGATCAGGAAAAAGACAAGGATGCCTGACCTCATCACGGTATTGGAGTAGATAAGAAAAGGAAATAAAAGGCATCCAAACTGGAAAGGAAGAAGTAAAACTGTCACTATTTGCAGATGACATGATAATATATGTAGAAAATCCTATAGATTCCACCAAACCAAACAAATGAATTCAGTAAATTTGTGGGATATAAAAATCAATATACAGAAACCTGTTATGTTTTTAGACACTAATAATGAACTATCAGAAAGAGAAAATAAGAAAATAATCCCATTTACATGTGGATGAAAAAGAATCAAATATCCAGAAAGAAATCTAACCAAGGAGGTGAAAGACCTGTACATTGAAAATTATAAGACACTGATGAAAGAAATTAAAGGTAATACAAGTAAATGAAAAGATACTCCATGGTCATGGATTGGAACAATTAATATTGTTAAAATGTCCATACCACTCAAAGAAATCTACATAGTGCAATTTCTAGCAAAATTCCAATGGCATTTTCACAGAAATTGCACAAACGATCCTACAATTTGTACAAAACCACAAAAAAATCCAGAATAGCCAAAGAGATCTTGAGAAAGAAAAACAAAACTGGAGGCATCACACTCCCTGCTTTCAAACTATCTTACAAAGCTATGGTAATTGAAACACTGGCATTAAAACAGACACATAGATCACTGAAACAGAACAAAGAGCCCGGAAATAAACCCATGGGTAGATGGTCAATTAGTCTACAACCAAGGAAGCAAGAATATACAAGGGGGGAAAGGACAGTCTCATTGATTAATGGTGTTGGGGAAACTGGACAGCCACATACAAAAGAATGAAACTGGACCACTTTCTGACACGATACACAAAATTTAGCTCAAAAATGGATTAAAGTCTTGAATGTAAAATCAGACACCATCAAACTCCTCCAAGAAAACAGGCAGTGAGCCCCTTGGCATAGGTCTTGGTGAAGATTTCTTAGATTTGACACCAAAAGTAAAGGAAACAAAAGAAAAACAAACGAGTGGAACCATATCAAACTGCAAAGCTTCTGTGCAGCCAAGGAAACCATCAAAAAGATGAAAAGGCAATCCCCTGAATAGGAGAAAATACTTGTGAATCATATATCTGATAATGGATTAGTAACAAAATATATAAAGAACTCCTACAACTCAATAGCAAAAAGCCAAACTGATTTAAAAAATGGGCAGAGGACATTTCCCAAAGAAGATGCATAGATGGCCAACAGGTACATGAAAAGATGGCCAATGTTAACTCATCATCAGAAGACGTGCAAATCAAAACTATAATGAGATCTCTCTCTCTCTCTCTCTCTCTCTCTCTCTCTCTCTTACACACACACACACACACACACACACACACACGAAATTAAGTGTTGGTGAGGATGTGGAGGAAAGGGAATCCTTTTGTATTGTTGGTGGAAATGTAAATTGGTGCAGGCACTATGCAAAATAATATGGAAGTTTCTCAAAAAATTAAAAATAGAACTACCTTTTGATGCAGCAATTCCACTTCTGGGTACTTATCCAAAGAATACAAAAATGCTAACTCAAAGATATATGCACCCCCATGTTCACTGCAGCATTATTTACAACAACCAAGATACAGAAACAACATTAAGTGTCCGTTGACAAATGAAAGGATAAAGAAAATGTGTGTGTGTGTGTGTGTGGTGTGTGTGTACAGTGAAATATTGTTCAGCCATAATAAAGAATAAAATCTTGCCTTTGCAACAACATGGATGAACTTTGAAGGCATTATGCTAAGTGAAATAAGTCAGACAGAGAGAGACAAACTCTGTATGATCTCACTTATATATGGAATTAAAAACAAACAAAAACAATCATAGATACAGAGAATAGATTGGTGGTTATCAGAGGGTAAAGGTGGGGGGTGTGGGCAAAATGGGTGAAAGGGGTCAAAAGGTACAAACTTCCAATTATGATAAATAAGTCACGGTGATGTAACATACAACATGGTGACTATAATAAATTATACTGTAATTGTATATATGAAAGTTGCTAAGAGTAAATCTTAAAAAGTTGTCATCACAAGAAAAAAATTCTATAACTATGTATGATGAGTGCTAACTGTGGTGATCATCTGGCAATATATACAAATACCAAATCATTATGTAAATAAAATCACTCCACACTAAGCAAACACATTCGAAGTCTGCCTGCACATCACAGCCGCTCACATCATGCCTTTGGCCAAAGTAGACTTGTGGCCAAGTTCAAAGTCAGCATCAAAGGGAAATATACCCTGCCCCAGGTGGATGGGGGTGGTGAGTGGATACTTGATGGACAATATGTGAGTACTTCACAGTTTTGGGGTGGGAAAGGAAGAAAGAAAGTACTAAAGCATAGATCCTTAACTCATGGAGGGTGGAGGCTTATACCTATTTTGAAGGAGGATTCTGGGTAACTGAGGGCCAGCATAAAGGTATTTGGTGTCCAGATGCCTATTCACACCAAGTGTGCTCTCTCATGGCCTTAAAATGTCACAGAGGAATAAAAAAAAAAAAAAACATCCAATACTCACTATTGAATAGAGAGGTAACTACTACAAAAATCAGGCTCTGCTTTTGCAGCATCAATTGCTCTATTCACACACTTGGCTAGGAAGGCCACTGATTAGAGACGTAACTGTCAGATTTATAGCCCTATCCCTGACTGCTCTCCTAAATTCCAAAGTCCCGAGTGACTAATAGCATTCCCACAGGACAGGTACCTCATACTAACAGGTCCAAAGCCATACTCTCCATTTCCCCCCGAATCTATTATTCCCACACCTTCCCCATCTTAGAAAATGCAACTCCATTCATCCAGTTGCTCAGTACAAAAGCCTTAACAGCAGCAGACATTGTCAGAAAATTTAGTTTCCTGGAAATTAAGGCAATAAGTCCAGCAAGGGGTTTCTGGAGATGGCTGAAGAAATTCCTCTGCTAATGGAAACCTCTTGAAAACAGGAAAGAGGGAGAGAAGTGGGGAGGTAGGGATGAGGGAGAACACAGAACACCATCTGGCCCCTGGTGGAGGGAAGCTTGGAGGGAAGAAGTCACTGGACAGTCTCACCTGAGCCCTCCAGCCTATGAGGCTAGAATATGAAACATCTATTTGCAAGGCAAATGCTCTCTTTAGCTACAGTCCATGCGAACACTGTCTCAGTAGGCTACTCTTTGATCCCTCTTACAAGAATCCCCTGCCTGTGAAGATAAAACAGGAACTAAGTTTCTTTCCCATTAAACGGAATGAAAATAATAGACCTTCAGGCGCTTCTGGGAATGAGATTCTGTGTTATAGAAACCAATGTTAATTAAATAGCCAGTTCTAATTCACTGCATACCTTTCAGTAGGAGACCTAACGGTTTGCTTCTAACTTCATTATATAAACAGTCCTAGGACCTAACCTTGGTGTTGATTTTCTTTCCAGGCACTAGCATAAATGAGGTTGTGCTTTAGTGAGAAGTTCTTATACCATGGCTAGACGTTGTAAGTTGACAATTTTTCTATTCTAATGTTTCTATTTAGAATATATAAATAAGCAGGAGAGACGCTCAGGTTTTATTAAACTATGAATATTCTTTAGTGTTTTACAGTTTAAAGAACACTTTTCAGATGCGTTGCCTCATTAAATCTGTACAAGGATCCTATGAGGTGCTAATTTTATTCTGGCATTAAATAAAGAGTAGGTCCCAGAGAGATTAAATAACTTGCTCGTGGCCACAAAGTGGGCACATAGCAGAGTCAAGATGTAAACACAGGTCTTTCAGACTCCATTTTCCTATCCCACACTGTCTCTCAACTTTCTTCCCCCAATCCCCCACCCCCTACAAATGGTGGTGGACCCCTGGCTGGACAGTGTTCCTTAAAGGAAGGCTCTAAGGTTGTCCTCTTTAATCAGAAGGAAAATAAAACAGCATTAGGTGCTCAAGAGCATCCTCTGGTTTCCTGTCGCCCAGGAACTATAAAGAACTGAGCAAACAGAAAGTGCCTGCAGGGAGGGGCCTCAGTGAGCAGCAAGTCCCTGATCCTTGGGACCCTAAGGCTGTGTGCTGGGGCACCAGCACCAGGGGCCAGGACAGAGGGACATAAGCAGTGGCCATGAAAGCTCAGTGCAGGCCAAAGGGAGAGCGCTGTCGGAAGAGTTTTAAACTTCTACATGTGGAAAGTAGTAATGGAATGGAAAACTCACTGAAATAGAGTTGGGAGGTTTTCGGGGTTGGAGACGGGGCTGTCACACTTTACCAGTCATAATCAATTGCAGACCCAACAGGAAGAGCCAGACTTAGCCAGACCTTGCATGTGGACTTGACCTTGCATGTGGGTACTGCTCACCCAGCTGGAGGAAGAGACATTTTCCTTATCTCCACTGCCAAGGGCTCAGCCAATGAGAAGCCACCAACCTTGGAGCTCCCAGTTTACTCCAATGGACTTTTAGTTCACAACAGTCTTCCCAACTTAACCCCTTTTCTCCTTAAAAAAGCATGCCTCTCGTGTTCCCTGGACTTGCCAGCGGTTTTTTGCTGCAGCTTGTTTCTTCTGGATTGCAATTCTCTTTTATTCTTGAATAAACCCATCTTACACTGGCAACATAACAGGCAGTGTTTATTTTTAAGGTTAACTAATAATGTATACATATTACATAATATATGCATATATATGCATACACACATATACATACTTCACCTCAGCACTCTTATTACTCCTTTTTTTATACATTTATTTATTTTGACAGAGAGAGAGCACGAGTGGGGGAGAGGCAGAGAAAGAGGGAGAGAGAGAATCCCAAGTAGGCTCCTTGCTCTGTGCTGTGCCTGACATGGGGCTCAATCTCACGACTGTGAGATCATGACCGGAGTCAAAATCAAGAGTCAGGCGCTTAGCTGACTGAGCCACCCAGGAGCCCCATTTCTGACTATTTAATGAACACTGTATTCCACCTGGAAGATAATTCAGATAACTCCCAGTTACAGTCATCCTCTGATGTATACGGATTCTATTATGCCTGTTCTTTTCAACAGTACCTTTGTTATCAGAATCACTAGCTTTCAGCAGAGTTCCTGACCACCCCCCCACCCCCCACCCCCCCACCCAACCCCATGCTCCTGCACAGTTTTAAACAATAGGCTTGAACTAAATGACAGTCCGGGGGCCATAAAGGCAAAGTAACTTGGGTTCTGTCATTCTATGTGACAATTTGGACTTCTGGTATTTAAAGTTAAACAGAGAAAATTGCAAGGGGCAATGTTTTTGTCTGGTAAGTATACATTTTGGTTTCTATGTGAAACATTTTACTGATATTTGAATACATTTAATACTAAAAGGTATCTTTTAATTGTCGATCGCCTTAAAACCAAAGAAGGAATCAAGAATTCCAATAGGAATCACCTATTTGGGCAAAATAGGTGATGGGGATTAAGGAGGGCACTTGTGATGAGCATCAGGTGATATATGGAGGGGTTGAATCACTGTATTGTACACCTGAAACTAATATTACACTGTATATTTAAAGAAAAAGAACAGAAAATATTATTTCAGAGATATAACTTAGTAGTTTTTTGTGGGGTTTTTTGGTGTGGACTTTTAGAAAGGGTTAATCAGGCACAAAAACATTTGCAAACAGCAAGATTCAGGCTCAAACAATAGGCAATAAAACATAATTTAAAATTGTTCCTTGAAAATCTGTGCGTAAAATTGTGGCGAAGGTCAGTATCTGTGTAGTAACATAAGGTGAGAAAAACTGATATGGGCACGGAAGAAAGAATCACATTTCAGAGAAACGCAAAGATGAGTTACAAAAGCAGCTGGGCATATGTGGCCAGAGGAAATCACAAGGGCAATGTTTGAAAACCTTGACCATTTCTACCAAGAGCGGAGTATCCAGTCTACGGCAATACCATGATGTCAATGTTTGTTGTAAGTCAGTGGTGTTCTCTAATTTTTGCAGAAGAAAACCTTCAGAAGTTTTAACAAATAGAAACTTATGATGGATTTCCAGAAGGAGATCGTCTAGGGGGTTCTTTTGACTGCAGAGGTATTTGAAAGCTACAAGAATTGAGCCCCTCAAAACCAAAAATGTGGAGAGTATTGCAATTTCTGGAATTCATTGTGAGTTTTTTTTTTAAATGAATATCTGCCAAACTTACACTTAAGACTTTTCTAAACATTTATATATCTTCTCTTTGTAGGAGGAAAATTTAATTTAATTTATTTATTTATTAAAAAAATTTTTTTTTTCAACGTTTATTTATTTTTGGGACAGAGAGAGACAGAGCATGAACGGGGGAGGGGCAGAGAGAGAGGGAGACACAGAATCGGAAGCAGGCTCCAGGCTCTGAGCCGTCAGCCCAGAGCCCGACGCGGGGCTCGAACTCACGGACCGCGAGATCGTGGCCTGGCTGAAGTCGGACGCTTAACCGACTGTGCCACCCAGGCGCCCCAATAGGAGGAAAATTTTAAATAAACGTAATAATATGTGGTTTAAAACATTTTTTTAAAAATGTTTAATTTTTGAGAGAGAGAGAGAGAGAGAGAGAGAGAGAGAGAGAGACAGAGTGCGAGCAGGGGAGGGGCAGAGAGTGAGGGAGACACAGAATCCAAAGCAAGCTCCAGGCTCTGAGCTGTCAGCACAGAGCCTGATGTGGGTCTCGGACTGAAGAACTGTGAGATCATGACCTGACCCAAAGCTGGACACTTAACCGACTGAGCAAGCCAGGTGCCCTAATACTATTTGGTTTTGATCAACTATAATTGAAGATAAATAGACTTACCTAGCTATAACTATCTAAAGAACATGAATACCTAAAGGAGATACATTTTGACAAAGTCACTGAAAAATTTGCCCAAGTTAAGGGTTGAAAACATAGCTATGTTGTATATTCATTCCTTTGACAGATCCATATGTAGGGATACACGCGTTTGTTTTCCAAAAAAATATATTCATGGAGTAAAAGCATTATCTAGTATTTTTTTTCCTTATTTCATGCCATAATATTTATATTACTTTGATTTTATTGTATATATAAAGCTCAATAAAAGAAAATGTTCACTAGGTTTCTTTTCTAGTCATTATTGTTTCATTTTATGCTTATTACTGAAAATAATTTTGTTGTGTGTGTGGGGAGGAGTATTTAAAATATGATCAAGAGGTGCCTGGTGGCTCAGTCCATTAAGTGACTGACTCTTGGTTCGGCTCAGGTCATGATCTCACGGTTTGTGGTTCATGAGATCGAGCCCCTAGTCGGGCTCAGCACTGACAGTGCAGAGCTTGCTTGGGATTCTCTCTCCCCTCTCTCTCTGCCCCTCTTCCCACTCACACACACACACACTTTCTCTCTCTCTCTCTCTCTCAAAATAAATAAAATAAAACAATAAAATAAAATATGATCAAGTCCAGGGGCACCTAGCTGACTCAGAAGAGCATGCAATTCTTAATCTTGGTGTCGATGTAGAGATTACTTAAATAAGTAAATAAAAAAACATGACTAAGTCTGGGTATGACTATGTTAGATATGGCACTGGGTGAGGCACAGGGCTGGAAATGTGGTTGGGGGAGAGGATGGAATTCTCAAAACAAGGACTTAGAGACTCGACTCCCTTCCCTGGTAAACACAGTCCCTGCTCTTCACAGGCTCACACTCACTCTGGGCTTTTGCACCACTGTTCCCTCTCTCTAGAACCCAATCCCATTAAATATTTGCAGGACTTCCTTCCTTTCTTCCTTTAGGTCTCCCATTAGAAAGGCTTTCCACATCTACAAAAATAGCACCCTCTGTCACTCTCTATCACCTTTATCTTATTGTGTTCTTCTTACTGGGACCTATTATATATTTGTTGATTTCATTTCCTTCCATCTCCTCCAAGGAGAATCTAAACTCACAAGATCAGGGACTTTGGCTCACTGCCTATTCTCCATATTGTGGACAGCACTTGGCATATGAAAATCAACATTTTGGAATGAATTAATGAATTCACTCCAGAAACTGATTCTGAGAAACTCCGACCTTGACGATATGACAGAAGGCAGGAACAAGGCATAGATCTACACATGTGATAATTAAATGGAAGTCTATCTACTCAACCGTGTTACCTTCAGCTCCATTCTCATGGAGGTACAGATTTCTTAACCCCTCTACTATGCTTTAGGCAAGTGAGTGAAAAATACAATTGCAAAGAAACTGAGGTGCTCCAGAGAAGGCAATTTGAGGTACTGATATGCGGAGATTCCTCAGAAAGCCTAGCTTGCTCCTTGGCCATTGCATATGGCAGCCCACCAGCCACTGTTTCCGCTCACCTGACAGAACGAGAAATCAACTGTTCAATCCCTGATTCTTCACGCCCAGCCAAGAATCACCTAACATTTCAAAACGATTTCCAAAATGAAGAAAGAGACTAGAATAAACAAAGTATGAAGAACTAGAAGGAAACAGATGACACAGAGAGGAGAAAATAATAAAAAAGCATTTGTTACCTCAGAGATTAAAAAGAAAATGTGCATCCAAAAAAGCAAGATGGAATGTTATTTATATAAAGGCCACAACCAAGGGATAACAAAAACTTTAGAAACTCAGAGCAGGGTAAACAGCTTTTTCAAGTCAACAGTCTTTACCTATGTGACACAAATGGCATTCACTGAAAAGAAAAAAAAAAAAATGAGAAAGTGGACTCCACGAAAATTAAACACGGATACTCATTAATGACATTGCTGAGAAAAGAAAAGGCAAGGCACAGATTTTGGGGAAAAAAACATTTGTAGGACATATATCTAGCAAAGGACTTAGACAAAGTACAAAAAAGCACTTGCGCAAATCAACAAGAAAAATAAAAAGAACTCAATTTTTTTTTCAATGTTTATTTATTTTTGGGACAGAGAGAGACAGAGCATGAACGGGGGAGGGGCAGAGAGAGAGGGAGACACAGAATCGGAAACAGGCTCCAGGCTCCGAGCCATCAGCCCAGAGCCCGACGTGGGGCTCGAACTCACGGACCGCGAGATCGTGACCTGGCTGAAGTCGGACGCTTCACCGACTGCGCCACCCAGGCGCCCCTCAATTTTTTTTTTAATCGGCAAAAGACTCAAATATATACTTTACAAATAAATATAAAAGAAAAAGATCCAAAAAGCGCATAAAAAGGACTTCACTGTCATTAGTCATTAGAAAAAATAGAGGGGTGTCTGGGTGGCTCAGTCAGTTAAGCGTCGGACTTCAGCTCAGGTCATGATCTCACAGTTCGTGGGTTCGAGCCCCGCGTTGGGCTCTGTGCTGACAGCTCAGATCTGGAGCCTGTTTCAGATTCTGTGTCTCCCTCTCTCTCTGCCCCTTCCCCACTCACACTCTATCGGTCTCTCTCAAAAATAAACATTAAAAAAATTTACAAAAAAGAAAATCATTTAAAAAAATGTTCGTAGATATTTAATTCATAATAACTAAAAACTGGAAACAATCTACATGCCCATTAACAACAGCACAGAAAGACATATTCTGGCATATCCACACAATGAAATTTAATAAGCCATAAAAAATAACCATTGACACGTGCAACAGCATAGATGAATTTCCTAAAACTCATGATGAACAGACATCAGACACAAAATAGTACGTATTGGATAATTCCATTTATATGACAATTGAACAGCCTGAACTAATCTATGTGGGTAGGAGTCAGAAGAGTGATTCTTTCTCTTGGGAGGAGGGTACTGATGGACCAAGGGGCTACGGCAGCTTTCTGGGGGTGACGGACGGGTTTTATATCATGATCTGGGGGATGGTCACATGGAAAGAGTTATCAGCCTGTGTACTTGCTATTATTTTTGCTTTATATGCATAAATCACGTCTCAATAAAGTACCGTAAAGAACAATTTACCTCCAGTTTCAGAGCAACCCGCTTGTTGCAAACAACCAGAGGAGCAACCAGTACCACGAGAACTTTCCCAGAGAGAAGAGACTCGCTGAGGAATGAATCTCGCGTTTGTCACTTTTTTCCTGAAGGCATTTGCCAATCGACCACTCAGAGGCTGAGAAGATGAACAGGAGACTGACCAATTGACAGGGCTGGGGGAACAAAAATTAAAATTCAGACCCCACTAATGAAAAGCAGTCCTGCTACAAACCCAGGGTTTCACTGGGGCTCCAAAGATCTATACTGTAGTATCTGGAATCCAGAAGTCCAAAATTAAGGTGCCAGCGGGACCACAGACTCTCCCAAGACTCTGGGAGAGGATCCATCCCTTTTCTCTTACAGCTGCTGGTAGTTGCAACATTCCTGGATTTATGGCCTTGACACTTCAATTTCTACGTTTGTGGCCACATTGCCTCCTTTCCTTCTTTGTGTGTCAAATCTTCCTCTGCCTCCCTCTTATAAGGATACCTGGGGTTGCACTTAGGGCCCACTAAGATCACCTCTCCATCTCAAGATCATTAACTTATTAACATCTACAAAGTCCTCTCTCTCTCTTTTGCTACAAAAGATAAGATTCACAGGTTCCAAGGACTAGGATGTGGATCTCTTGGGGGCGTGGGTGGGTCACTATTCGGCCAACCATACCTCACCAGAATTAAAACCTAGATCTGAATAAATATCTCTGATTGGATTAAGGTAAACTGCCCTAGTTTAATTGCTAGACAGAAGCCAAAAGTACGTCCTCTCTGGAGAAAAACAACGTCACCCAGAGGCTTAAATTATATCTACAAGTTTTCCTACACAATATTTGAAATATCAAAAATAATCAGGCATAAAAAAGAAAATGACAGATGAAAACCAAGAGGAGAATACAGACAGTACAAATAGATCCACAGAAGATACAAATATTGGAGTTATCAGATGCAGACTTTAAAACAAATAATTAATATGTTCAAGAAATTAAATGACAGAGTGGAGATTTTTGGCCAAGAACTAGACATTTTTAAAAAACAAACTGATATCGTGAAAGTGACGAACAGTTTTACTGAAATTATGAGTATAATCTGCTAGCTTAGACACGGCTGGGGAAAAAAAAAAACATTTTGATTGGAAGATGTATCAGAAGAAAATACTGAGATTAAAGCATGGAAAATATAAGAAGGAGAATAAGAAATATGTGATGCACACTGCAAAGTCTCAACATATGTATGATTAGATTTGTGAAGGAGAGAAGGGATGGAATGGAGTGTGTGCAATACTTATACAGCTATTGGCTGTGGGTTTTCCAAAACTAAATACATCAAGCACGGGTTTAGAAAACATTATTAAACCCAAGCTCTGTGAGCATCTAGCCCAGATTTAAGACTATGAACCGCAACTAACACACAGTAAAACTAGTGAAAACCAAAGATAAAGAGAAAAATCTTAAACGCTGACAGAGACCAAAAAATAGATAAATAAGACATCTCATCTTCAAGGACCAATCATTATTGACTTCCTAACAGAAAGAAGACTTGAAAAGCTTATTGTAAAGTGAAAATGAGATCTTCAAAAAGAGAGAAAAGAACTATACTAAAAACGTATACTTCGTGGGACGCCTGGATGGCTCAGTCCAAAGCGGCCCCTCTCGATTTTGGCTCAGGTCATGATCTCATGGTCCGTGAGTTCGAGCACCGCATTGGGCTATGCGCCGATAGCAAGGAGCCTGCTTGGGATTCTCTCACCCTCTCTCTCCCTGTCCCTGCCCCACTTGCTCTCTATTTCTCAAAAGAAATAAAAATAAACCTTAAAAAAAAAAAGGTACATAACTCAAGAGAGGAGGAGGAGATAGATATATACTGGATTTGTGTAACTGAAATAGTAAATTTGTGAGCACACCTAAATAAGTGTGTAAAATGTTAATTGAAATGTCTTGTGAGGTTTGAATACATATATTGATATCTAAAATTATACAATAATGTAATGATTAATACATTTTATAATATATATTTTATTTATTAATACAGTATACCATATATAATGCATATTTACATATTTGTACATATATATAATTTATTATGTATAACACACATAAATGTATTATGTATCTTTAAATAAATATATATTTAAAATGTTATATTTTATCATAGATATTTATTGTATATTTATAGACTTGTATATGTTTTATAATACATTATAATACTTATAAATAATTTAATATTTGTATATTATATATATATTTTATGGATATATAGACAAAATTTATAGTAGTGCAAAAAATTAGCACATGGTATGTGATAGAAAAGTGTTGTAAGGTTCCAAGATTGTCTAAAAAATAATAAAAGTTCTAGGTTATAGTAGACTTTAATGACTCAGAGATGAATATTGTAATCTCTAGGGTGAGTAGCTAATAAAAAATGGCAAAAGAATGTAACTACATATAAGAATGGAGAAATAGCATAAATTCTTGATTAATAAAAAAGACAAAAATAATAATATAGTGCAGGGTTTATAACATATTTAATAGTAAGATGTGTTGCAACAATAGGGCAAAGAACGGTGGGAAAGAAATGGAAGTATAATTGTGAAGTCCTTAATCTCTATGTGAAGTGGTGTAATACCAGTTAAAGGCAGAATGTGACAACTTTTCAATGTGTACTATATAAACCCTAATGCAACCACTGATATTTTTTAATTTTTAATTTTTTATTATTTTATTTTTTTTATTTTAGAGAGAAGGAGAGAGAGCAAGAGGGGGAGAGGGGCAGAGGGCAAGCGAGAGAGAATCTTAAGCAGGCTCCACGCTCAGTGCAGAGCCTGACACAGGGCTCGATCCCGTGACTGTGGGATCATGACCTGAGCCGAAATCAAGAGTCTGACGCTCAACCAACCGAGCAGCCCAGGTGCCCCCTGAAGTGTTTTTTAAAAAGAGATAGAGCTAGTAAATCAACAAAGATATATTTGAATCATAAAAATATTCAATTAATCCGAAATAAGACAGAAACGAGATTAAAATTAAAAAGAACAAATAAGACAAATGAAAACCAAATTTTAAAATGACAGATATAAACCTAACCATCACTGATAAGCACATAAAGTGTAAATAGTCTAAATATCCCCAATTAAAAGGCAGAGATTTTCAGGTTGGATTCAAAAACACCCCCAATTATACTCTGTCTACAAGAAATGAATTTGAAACACGCAAGCAGGTTGAAGTGAAAAGATCAAAAAAGATATAGTGTGGTAACACTAAAGAAACCTGGAGCGGCTTTATTAATATCAGACCAAATAGATTTCAAAGTAAAAAGTACTGCCACAGAAAAGATCATTCCAGAGTGATAAAGGGGTTGATCAAATCCTAAACACTTATGCTCCTAAAAATAGTTTCAAAATCCATAAAACAAAAACAAAAACAACCCCCCCCCAAAACAAAACAACAGGATTGCAAAGAGAAATACACACAAGTCAGAGATTTCAGTATCACTCTGTCAACAATTAAGAAAATAAGTAGACAGAAAATAAGCAAAGATATAGATGACTTGGACAACACTATCAACCAACTTGACTAAATTGATATTTTTAGAACACTTTTTCCAACAACAGCAGAATAAACCATTCTTTTCAGATGTACGTGAAGCAGTTATTAAGATAGACCATTTTCTGAGCTATAAAACAGAATTCAAGCCATCCACAATTAAATTTAATTGTAAATCAATAACACAGATCTCTGGAGAATTCCCAAATACTCGAAAACTACTAACACACTTCTAAACAAGCCACGCACCAAAGAAGAAATCAGAACAGAAGTTAAAAAGTATTTTAATTAAATGAAAACTACAACATATCAGAATTTGAGGGATACAATTAAAACATTACTTAGAAAAGAAATTTTAGCGCTAAACGCATAGATCAGAAAAGAAAGGTTGCAAACCAATGACCACAGCTTCCATTTTAAGACACTAGGAAAAAAGAAGAAATGAAACCTTAAGTAACAAAATAGGGAAATAATAAATATCTAAGTGGAAATAAGAGAAAACAGAAAAATGATATAAAAATGCACTTAAACCAGTTCATTGAGAAGTTCCATAAAATTGATAACTCTCGAGCCAGAGTAATCAGGAAAAAAAGGGGAAAAATACAAATGACCAATATCACTACTGAGAGAAGTGACCTCACTACATAGTCCACAGATATTAAAAGAATGGTAAGAGAATACTATGAGCAATTTTATGCCAAGACATTTGACAACAGATATGACATAGACAAATTCCTTGAAGGACACACACTCCAAAGCTCACCTAAGAAGGTAACCTGAATAGCACTTTTATCTATGAAAGAAATGAGATTTGTAGTTGAAAATGTTCCAGGTCCACATGACCTCGCCAGCAAATTATGCCAAATATTTAGGAAAGAATAGTAATTTGACACAAACTCTTCAAGAAAAGTGAGAAGCAGGAACTCATAATAAGGCTAGCATTATCCTAATACCAAACCAGGCAAAGACATTCCAAGAAAATAAAACTACAAAATGATATTCCCATTAAAGTAGATGTAAAAATTCCAAAGAATTTTTTTTTTAGCAAATTGAATCTAACAATACTTTAAAAAGATAATATATCCTGAATTACTGGGGTTTCTCTCAGAAATGCAAGGTTGGTTTAACATTGGAAAAAATTAATCAGCATAATTCACTCTATTACCAAACTTAAAGAGAAAACATATGATCATTCAAAAGACACAGAAAAAAACATTTGACAAAAAATAACATCCACTTCTGATAAAATGTCTCAGAAAAAATAAGAACAGAAGGGTTCAACCTATTAAAAGCCATCTGCCAAGATCCTACAGCTAACAAGATAGTTAATGGTGAAAGGCTGAATACTTTCCACAAAAGATCAAGAATGATAACTGGGAACTCTCACTTCATGTCTTCCTGTTAGACATTGTACTGGAGGTTTTAGCCGATGCAATAAACAAGGGAAAAAAAGAAAAAGCATCCTGACTGCAAGAAAGAAAGATAACTATCTTTATTCTTCGCTTGCGTGGTTATCTACGTAGACGATATGACAGTTGACTAAATCAACAAGAAATGGCGGTTCCAATATGTATCCTTATCTTCTTCCAAATAATCCTCCTTACGGTTTTTGCTAAGGGCCTGGCCATTCAAAATACAGGCGACATTTTCCAGGCTCCTTGCAGCTGGATGTGGCTATGTGAACTAATTCTTGACATGTGAGTAAAAATACTTTTTTGCTGACTTATGGAAACTTTCACACGAAAAAATAACTGGCATGCCCCATAAGGCAAACTTGGCGATAGACAGAAGCTGACTGGACCCCTTCACGGAATAGAGCTCTCATACCAACAATGGACAGTCTATCTCTGGCCCTTGCCATAAGAGAGTTTTTTTTTTTTTTTTAAATATAATTTATGGTCAAATTGGTTTCCATACAACATAAGAGAGTTATTTAAACCCTCTTGCTAAAGGTATAACTTTAGGTTTTTGTTATTTGCAGTTGAAGAAATGGAAAGAATTTGATCAAATCTTTCTGAAAGATAAACAAGATCAGAAGAGATGGAATATAAGAATAGAGAAAGAAAATTAGTGGATCAGTCCAGTAAATCCAATATCCTACTAATAGTCCAAGAAGGTGAACCGAGAAGAGAGGGTGGAGAGGGGGATCTCCCAGAACCAAGGGACATAAGACTCTAGACTGAGATGCTTCACTAAGTGCATAGTAAAAGGTGTGAAAGAGACTCCTATTGAGGCATGCTACTGTGAAATGGCAGAACACCAAAGAAGATCCTGGAAACTTCCAGAGAACTAGAGACTACTTACACATTATCAGCAAAGCAGAATGGATTCATCTTTCTCAGTAGTGGCATCAGAAGCCAGAGGACAACAAATCGAATGTCATCAAAATTCTGAGAGGAAATTATCTGCGACTTAGAATTCTAGAGCCAGCTAAATTATCACGCAAATGTGGGGGGAGGATAAAGACATTTTCAGATATGCAAAGACCTAAATACCTCCCCTATACACTCCTGTAAGAGGCTATAGAGAATACCTTCCGCCAAATCAAGGAAATTAAGACAAAAAGATGGATCCAGGACAAAGGATCTCTTACACAAAGGGAGGTTCCACAATGAAATCTTTGCATAGAGCAACTAATATGTATTGTAGCAGGATGAAGGAGTTTCTAGGAAATAAACACAGGCAGCTGTTACTTTGCATATGGCAGAAACATACTTTTATGGAGACAAAAATTAACAATAGGTAGATAGAAAGTCAGGCCCTCAGAAAGGGCTAGTATCAACCCTAGGATAGTAACACTTTTTACCTTAGATACTGTAGGGGTAAAATGAATGAGGGTGTGTGTGTGTGTGTGTGTGTGTGTGTGTGTGTGTTATATAATGTAAGTATATAAAATGTACTGATAAGAATGCTTGGCACAAAGTTAATAATCAATAAATGTTATGATTTCATATCATTGTTAACATGGTAGGAAGGCCATATACATTCTCTAACCTTTCTAATTTAAAAATATGGAGATGAGAAAAATAGAAGAGGTGAGGGTAAGGGGAGGAGCAGAGTACTGAGCCGTGCATATAATCCTCTCTGATTTAATAAGGGATATTGCCTATAGAGTGTTATGATAACAATAAAACTTAATTCCAAACAAGTTGGCTGTGGTCCCCAAAGCATTCTGTCTCTTGGAAGGTAGTCGAATGAGCCTTGAAATGAGTCCATCCTGCTGTCTTCCAATAGTGAAACTCTCCTTCTCCAACTCAATTCCTCACAAAGCCTAAACACCTTTGCTTACTCTGATGCCTGTTACTTAAAGCACAGCTACATTAGACAGCAAACTGAAGCCAGACATGATAGACAAAACCCCTAGGAAGTCAACATGGTCTCTCCCCAGAGTCTCACTCAAGTCAGTGTCTCCCATTTTCTGTAACAGACTTCAGGGGTTCAAATCCTGAATCTGCTATTTAGTAGCTACATGACTTTTACCAAGCCATTCATCTCTCTGCTTATTGGCTGTGAGTTGTAGCAAGGAAATCTATAGGTGATGCTCTATTCCCTTGTGGGTTAGCTTTTAAGGAATGGTCATCAATGTAATGTTGGACACGCTTTCAGTGAATAGGTGTTTCCTGAACATCCTCTAAACAGGGAGCAGGGCAGGCTGAAAACTCAATCTATAAAACAGAAAACATATTCTGAAACAGATTCCCTGCCCCCTTGGTCCTTCATTACGTTCTTAGTCTCATGTACTTAGAGGAAAAAAGATCACAGGATGACAGTCTGGCTATGGACCCATTTACTAATCTCATTGGTGAGAATTGGTAAGAAAAATAGAACGCATCACACTTAATGCAAAAGTATAAAATAATTAGGAAACAACCCTTTTCTTTGTCTACAGTAAAGGTCAAAATGCATGTGGAGACTGAACCTCTGTAGTGTAGAGAGGTAAAAGGAAACAGAGTATTAGCTATCACAGCTGTTCACACATCTAACGGTTGTTTTCCTGGTGAAAACAACCACCATTGTTAACAGATATGAGCATCAAAGGCTCACAGTCACTACCAAGAAAGTCACAGTTAGCAATCAATAGTTGGTATTTCTTAGATGATACTCTTCTATGCCATTAAAATTCAAGGCATTTCTTTGGTACAGACTCATGGGTTTCCATGGAAACCTGCTTTATTACCCAGGCAACTAAAGGCTCATGCCGGCAGCGTCAGATTATTTTAAATTTTTCAGCAAATTCGGGTCTACTTAGATAAAAATCATCCTTTTTGGCTAAGTTAAAACTCTATTTGACTATTCCCCTGTGCCAGATTTAAAACTTTTTATTTAGCCCCCAAGAACACAAAAATGAAGTTTCTAATTCATCTTGTGAGTTCTATGACTCTTTATATTAACCAGATACACATTAAAGGAGTTGCAGTTGCCTGAAGGTCTTTTGAGGAATCTAATTGATAAAAATCCATATTTTCTTTGGGGAATTGATAGGAAACCAAGTAATAGAACTGAGATTCAAGTGTCTGGAAAAGGGAAGATGTTGCAGTTTAAAGAAATGCAGGGTGTCAATAGCCTCAACTGATAGGGTTGGTGAAAGGTTTAAATAAGGTAATACATGCAAATCAAGTGTATTGATATAAGCAATCAATAATATCTGCCATTATTGAGAACGGTGGACTGGATACTTTTATACAGGGGTATTACGTGTTTGAATAAGCATAACTCAAAGAATTGGAGTAATCATCAGCCTAGAGGGAGGTCATACTTTTAGGGGTATGACCAGGGCTATGCCTTCTGTACATTTTGAAGTCAAATTAGAGAAGCATGTTTAAGATGCTTATCAAACCTTCAGGGAATCTGGGGCTGGAGGAGATAGTTCATAGTTTTAATGACAAATTCAAGATCAAAATTATCCAAAGGCCTCGTGTGGTGGGCTGGAATAAACAAGATAATATTTAATCATGCTACTGTTCGCTTAATCACTTCTAGTGATTTTCTATTACTAATAAGTGACCCAATGTCTCAGCATGACACTGGAGACCCTCACATTGGGACTTGCCCTGTTTTCTGATTTTGTCTCCTACCACTCTTCTACAGATGCCTATCTCTTTTTCTGAGCTATTTGCTGTTCCCAGATCCTATCCCTAACATGTTGTCTCTCTGTTTTGTGTTCATCCAAACTGCCTTGTCATCCATCTGTTTCTAAAAATCCTATTCATCCTGTTAGGCTCAACTCAACAAGTTATTTCCTTCATGAAGTAGTTCCCAATCCCTCCAGATTGGAACGGGACAGCCTAACACTGAGAGTCAATTGTCTCATGTCAAGGTCTTGGTGACCTTGATCAGTCTGCTCATTAATTTCTAAGTTTCTTAAAGATAGGAGCTCTTTCAATTACAGAAATTCCCTTTTTAGAAGTATTTATGGAACAAATAAATAAATGCTAAGTGTGAAATCCTGTTCGTGTTCGAAACTCAACAACTTTGGTTGAATAGGAAAGAAGGAACATCTAAGTAAATCTATGGGGTCTTAGTTGACTCTAAGTAGAATAAGTAATAAATACTATGGGGACCAAAAGCTAATGTAAACATAGACTACACAATCCAGATGACAGATAAACTCTTGTGAGTAATTATTCTGTATGGACTCTGATTATCGAATGCTTAAAGGGTTGCTATACCGTAAGCTAATGGTTGAAGGGAAAGGGCTTCACCTGTAGGGTGGTTTCTTATCATTTGCGTTGCCAGTAACAACACATTCCTTACCCTGGAATCAGATGAAATCTCTACACATTCTTGGACCTACAGGGACCAAGGAGTCGGAATCCTATGTCCCTGGTGATGGCTGCAAAGGGGACACATGGCTAAAAAGGGTTGGGCTCATCTTACGTTGGGAAATAAAAATGTTGGTGGCTGTGAGGGACAGTCTGAGGATAATGAATTGGGATGGGAGCACAAGAGGCGTGACCTCCATGGGAGTCAGGCTGAAGACCTGGAGGTCAAACAAGAGCCACTGGAGGTCGAACAAGAGGTGGCTACTGGAGGAGGCGGAGGAACAGCCCGGAGCCTGTGGGGCACAGCAGCCCTGTCACTGAAGAGTCAGAGGGTCAAAGGGGAGAAGCATCTACATTGGTGTAATTTGTGTTTTCTGTAGTCATTTCTGTTTTGCCTCACCTTGGTATTTCTTAAAGGATTTTTCCTGGAAAAGTAAGGAAAAGCCCTCTGATTTCCAGTTCTGCCATGTAAGGAGCTTGGAAGTCACTATCCCCTCCTAACAACAAGTAAAAAGCTAAACAGGCTAAAAAAAAAAAACAAAAAAAAAAAAAACCAAACACAACTATCCTAAGATCTGTAAGAGAAGTAAGGACACAGGGCAAACCACTGCCCCTAAGGGTGGAGAGACAGACAAATACAGAGAAAACCCAGGAGCAGAGACCAACAAGCAGAAATGGCCACCGGCACCAGTGCTGGGGCAGGAAAACCAGAACCGAATCGACAAGTTGCTGGAGGCTCAGGGCAGACAACTCTGAGAGTTAAAAACTCCAGGGGACCCTGTCATAGGGCGGGGGGCCCACAATATTGTGACATTTACCTCCAGGATCTTGACCAGGTTCTCACAGTAAATATCGGAGAAATTTTCCTTCGTGCTTCCGGCAGCAGGAGGTCACGGTGAAGGAACCATTTTGGAATACATCAGGGCGCTCCGTTCTTAAGAAGGCTTTCCCTCAGGTGGAACTACTTAACCAGAGCCTAACCTGCTGGGCTGTCTTCGGGGCCTAACCAGGAGGAAGGGAACTAGCCAATTGCAGCCAGCTGTAGCCTGCCACAAAGGGAGATAAATACTCAACTCCAGCCATGCTAGCCACCCTCTCCCACCTAAGAGAGGGGAGAAAACTAAGACCCATTTCCCAAACTGGAAAGCAAAGAAAACAAAACCCAGAACAGAAAACAAAACCCAGAACAGAATATCCAAGGACTGTAGGACCACTACAGAAGGTGTAACATAGGGGCGCCTGGGTGGCTCAGTCAACTGAGTGTCCAACTTCAGCTCAGGTCATGGTGTCATGGTTCTTGGGTTCGAGCCCCGCATCAGGCTCTGCTGACAAGCTTGGAGCCTGGAGCCTGCTTCAGATTGTGTGTCTCCCTCTCTCTTTGCCCCTCCCCTGCTTGTGCTCTCTCTCTCTCTCTCTCTCAAAAATAAATATTAAAAAAAAAAAAGAAGGCATAACATATACCTACTGGGAATACCAGGAGAGGAAAGAGAGAAAGGAAGAAAAGAAATATTTGAACCAATGACTTAGAATTTCCCCCAATTTAATGTTGGAAACCTAACCACAGATCTGGGAAGCTCAGAGAACACCAAGTGGGATAAATGCCAACAAGACAAAGCAAAACAAACAAAAACTGTACCTTGACATTTCATTTTTAAACTATAGAAAATCAAAGATGAAGAAAAAAAATCTTGAAAGAAGCTGGAGGAACCTTGCCTTTAGAGAAACAAAGGATTACATCCAACTTCTCTTCAAAACCATGCAATCAAGGGAGGAGAGAAACATCTGAAGTGTTGAGAGAAAAAAACCCACCAATCTAGAATCCTGTATCCCACAGATTTATCCCTTAAAAATGGAGCAATAAATAAAAATTGGGGGAAATCGTTGCTAATTGGCTTGCCTTGCAAGAAATGTTAAGGGTTCTGTAGAGAGAAGGAAAATAAAATAGGTCAGAAACTTAGATCTACATGAAGAAAGGAAGAACATGGAAAAAGGAATAAGTGAAGATAGTTTTCTCATTCCTAACTGACCTAACAGATTAACAGTTTGCTCAACATAATAACAGCAACAATGCATTTGATGATGTATAGATATTATGTTTATTTTTTTTAATTTTATTTATTTACTTTTAGAGAGAGTGAGGGAGCACAAGCGGGTGAGGGGCAGAGAGAAGGAGAGACAAAATCCCAAGCAGGCTTTGTGCCATCAACGCAGAGGCCGATGTTGGGCTTGAACTCATGAACCGTGAGACCATGACCTGAGTGGAGATCAGGAGTCAGAGGCTTAACTGACTGAGCCACCCAGGTGCCCCTAGATGTTATGGTTATATGTGTCTTTATATGCTTATGTATACTTATCTATAAATGAAATGAATGACAGAGATGATACAAGGGATGGGGAAAGAATCAGGATTATTTTATTATTATAAGGTACTCACATTACATATGACATGAATTATTTGGAAGTAGTTGGATTAGTTGTAAATGCAAACTCTAGGGCAATCAGTAAAAAAAAAAAGTTTTGAAATAAATATAACTGATATACTAAGAAAGGAGAGAAAATGGAATCATATAAAATGCTCAATTAAAACCATAAAACCAAAACCACAAAGAACAAGGGCAGAGACATACAGGGAACAGAGCTGAGCATCTTCAAAAGGTGACACCCGCCATCAGCCTGTGGCCACGCGACTCCGCTGAGCCAAGTCTAAGCCAGCCAAAGTGCAATCCCCTGCAGATTGGTGAGCACGGGCAGAGACTTGCTTGTTATAGGCCACTGAGTGCAAGGTGGACTTTTTTAAATGTTTATTTTTGAGAGAGAGAGAGAGAGAGAGAGAGAGACAGTGTGGGTGGGGGAGGGGCAGAGAGAGAGAGGGAGACACAGAACCCCAAGCAGGCTCCAGGCTCTGAGCTGTCAGCACAGAGCCCGACGCGGGGCTCGAACTGACCAACCGGTGAGATCTGACCTGAGAGGAAGTCGGACGCTTAACTGACTGAGCCACCCACGTGTCCTGTGAGGTGGAGTTTTAACACAGCGCTACTGCGGTAATGCCCGATTAAAGAAAAAAGCCTACCTGCCCTACATCCCATTCTTTCAGGGGCGTATTAGGTGACTTCGTGGATGGTCATTGACACAGATTCTGGTTAAGTAAATCGGGCTCTGTGAGCTCAATGAGAGCGCTTTCCAGGTACTGATTGTAAATTTCAAAAAGGCTCTTCTGGAGCCGGTGAGCTATGTCTCCAAAGAGATACACTCCATCAGGTGGATCTAAAGAATCTTTTCTATTTCCCCAATTCAGAGGGCTGCTCAGAGGCTTGATGGAGACCGGATTGAAAAGGGCAAGACAACGGAATAATAGAAACTGTAGCTATTTCTTATTGTTGCTGTAAACGAACTGTACGGTATACTGAATTGCATTACTAAAACCTGAAAAGTAATCCATTGTAGCAAGATATCACAGATGATTAAGACATTTAGTTTCTAGTCTGTGGTATTAAATGTTTAGAACCCTTCCCAGATTCATATTTGAGGGTCACAGACGGGTACAGATGGATATATGGAGTGCCTAACAAGCTCATTCATAGATAAGAGAATTTTTAGAATGGGTTTCTCATAAGTGACGTCTAAAATAACCTGGCAACAGCTGAAGGGTCTTGGGACTCCCTATGGTTGAACTGTTTGGAAATATGTAGCATTTCCTGCAAACATCTATTATTAATTCTAATGTTAATAAAGCCATCCATATGGCATATACTTCCGAGTTCCCATAAAAGTTGAAAGAGTTTCTATTTTTAGTTTCGACTTTGCAGCTCGATTGCTTTTCATCGAAATCCACACTGAGCCCTCTCTGCCAGACCTTGGCCGGGACACTGAAGTGCCCTCCTTATTGATTCTCCACTGTGTGTGTTGTTGCTTGCTGGATTGATCCAGTCACATCTTGTATTGAAAGCAGCCCGCTGTCAGTTCCATTAGCTAATTTTATGAGCGTTGGCGCCCATGTGCAGTCCCAGATGGGATTCTAGGACCCGTCTGCTTCCACCTGCTCTGATAGCATGACATGGCTCCTGCTTTGGCTGCCTGCTCTCTCCTGGAGTTATATCATGGTGCTTTCTGAAGAAGGGACATCTCAGCAGTGGGATGTTTGGCTTAAATTTCTTTTAGCCACAGTCTATGTATTAGTCAGAAAACTGTGGGTATTTGAAGGGATTCTTCATGATTTGGGCTCTACCCGTCTCTGCAGCCTTATCTTCTGCCAGAGATATTAATGGACACCCACACTGATGCACTGTTTGTATGTGTCTTTGTATGCCTCATCTGTATTTACCTAGCTATCTATCTAATGCAGTTATGGCCCCAAACTCCATACAGCATCAGTAGTTATCTCTAAGGCCCACAGAGCCCAGGTTAATAGCTCAAATGAGCAAAGGCCAGCACAAGTACACACGCAAATACTCACGAACGATCTGGCTGAAGTGTGTAGCCCCAAGTGGGGCTGGCTGATCTTTGCTGTGAAATGCAGGTGCAATATTGCTGGAAGTTTCTTTCAAGAGAAGTTATTTAAGGGAAATCAGAAATCCACACCTTTTCAAAAATTTTAAAATTTATTTATTTATTTTTGAGAGAGAGAGAGAGAGAGAGAGCACAAGTGGGAGAGGGGCAGAGAGAGAGAGAGGGAGACATAGAATCAAGAGCAGGCTCCAGGCTCTGAGCTGTCAGTGGGGCTCGAACCCAGGAATCGTGAGATTGTAGAAATCCACACTTTAATGTGAAATCTCCTGTAATTTAAAAATGTTGGCTCAAATGCCTTCATGGTAGTAAATGCGGGGAATGTGAATTGGTGTAGCCACTGTGGAAAACAGTATAGGGCATGGTCCTCAAAAAATTAAAAATAGAACTACCATATGAGCTTGTTTCCACTGGATCCACTGGATTCTACTTCTAGGTATATATCCAAAGGAAACTAAATCAGTATCTTGATGAGATAGCTACACTTGCATATTCATTGCAGGATTATTTATTACAGCCGAAACATGTAAACAGCAGAAGGGTCCACTGATGAATGACTGGATAAAGAAGAGCAGAAGGGTCCACTGATGAATGACTGGATAAAGAAGATGTGATATCACAGAAGATATGTATCACAGACAGATATAAATATCGATGTAGATAAGACATATCCATATAGATAAGACAAATACTGTATGATTTCACTTATTTGGCTAAAAAAGCCAAATTCACAGAAACAGAACAGATTGGTGGTTGCCAGAGGTGGGACATGGGGGTTTGGGGGGAAATGGGTGGAGAGGGTCAAAAGGTACAAACTTCCAGTTATAAGATAAATAAGTTCTGGGGATGTCATGTACAGTATGGTGGCTATGGTTAACACTATCTGAAAGTTGCTAAGACAGGAGATTCCAAAAGTTCTCATAACAACAACAACAACAACATGTAACTAACTATGTGTGAGGTGATGGATGCTAACTAAATTATTGCGACATTCATTTCACAATATACAAATATATCAAGTCATTTCATCGTACACTTTAAACTAATGTAATGTTATATGTCAATTATAGCTCAATAAAAACCAGGAAAAAGAGAATACATTCTGAATGATACAGAAAAGGGTGCAATCAAATAAGACAGCTATGTATGTTACCAGTGTGTATGAAAGACAACTCGGACATCACTAGTTCTCAACTTTTGGCTTACTATTCTTACCTTCTTATTTCTGTGCATGCTACTTCCTGTGTTGTTAGCCTGCTCCCCCTCTATTTACCTTCAAAATGCTCACTCAGGTGGTACCTCCTGTGTAAAAGTATTTCTGGTCTCTCTCTCGGAGGCCAGCGGTCAGTTTGAGCCCCGCCCCATCTACCCTGTATATATAACCATCGTGGTACTTATCACACCGCCTTGTTATTTATTTATTTACTTGTTTATTTATTTATTTGTTTATTTATTTATTCATTCAGTTATTTAGTTATTTAGTTATTGAGAGAGAATCTTAAGCAGGCTACACACTGACATTGTGATTTTTGGCTGAAAGTTGGACATTTTTATATGCTAATATGTAACTTCGGAAATAGTACTCTCTCCCTTACCTTTTCTGTTTTGTTCTGTGTTTGTGTTGTGGTTTTGGCTGTTGAAGGCTGCAGTAGTCCATTTGTTTGGTGACTTTCCCAAATGACTATTGCAAAGACTGTATTCCTTGACATGTGTGGTCACTGAAATCTGTTCCTTACCTTTTTGGGGGGCTAGTATTTGACAGAGATTTCTTTGGATGCCAGCAGCTGAAAACAAAAACAACAAAAACACACATAGCAATCAAGCATACAAAAGGAGAGACAGAAAAAAGGCACCTCTTACAATCTTTGTAGATTGGGTCTGTCAGTGCCCTCCTTCAGCATTTAGCCAGGTTTGCACTGAGATCAGGGATCAACACGAGGCTGAAGATTTAGGGTCCCATTGAAAAGACTCAAAACGAAAGCTTAGGGTCTTTTCTGAGCATGTGTTTTGTCCTTGGAAGGCATAGGGGGCCTTCTAAATCCCCCAGCATACATGGATGCTTTTGAGTGTCCTAATTTCCCAAAGAAACTCACCTCAACTTTTGCTTAGGCAGTCTAATACGGGTTTCAGCTATAATCTTTTGCCTCAGACATCTGAGGACTGTTAGTTCAGCCTCCATTGTTTTCAGCAATGCTCATCACTTTATTGGCCTGAGCTCTGAGGTAGGCAAAACAGAGATGAGTGCCTTCTGTCAGTCCTCCAGGTACCCACCAGGCAGGTTAGAACACATATACACAGTGTAGACACAGCAGTCTGCTAAGGCTGCCATAACAAAATACCACAGACTGGGTGGAGAGTAACCAACAGAAGTTTGTTTCCTCACAGTTCTGGAAGCTAGAAGTCCAAGATCCAGGTGCTATCAGGGCGGGTTTCTGGTAAAGCTTCACTTCCTGGCTTACGACGGCTGTTGTCTTGCTGTGTCCTCAGATAGCCTCTCCTTGTGTGTGAACTCTCGTGTGTCTTTTCTTCTTATAAGGACACCCACCCTAGTGGATGAGGATCTCACCCTTGTGACCTCAATTCTTCTTAATTATTTCCCTTAAGGCCCTTTCTCCAATACTGTCACATCGGGGCTTAAGGCTTCAACATATGAATCTTGAGGGGGCACGATTCAGTCCATAACACACAGTAGCTTGTGAATAAGGTCTTCACTCCTTCCTCCGGAGCCAGGGACCAGGGTTCCCTTCCAGAAACGTGGGCTGCTGATGCTTAAAGACCAAAATTGCCTAAAGGGCACAGGGGAAAGGCAAATAAAATGACCACAGAGCTTTCCTACCATTTTGAAATTCCCTTTTCTTGAGTCAGCATTCATTTGGTTGCTGTAAACTTTTGACTGTTTTACAGAAATCTGGTAAAGTTGGTACTCATGGTTCCTGCTTGTTTTTGTGTTTCTGGGGAGGGAGCTATCAAGAACTTGGAGCTGCAGACTCCACCAATTTGCTGATGTCAACCTAGCCCATGCTTCTTAAAAGTTGAACTTTTGTAGTCCCTTTATTCCCAGAAAAGAGCACAATGTTTGGTATGAGAGAAGAATTAAATAAATATTGAATACACATGTCAATCTTGGTGAGCATCTAGGCTAATGCAGTGCATGGGCGAGAGTCTAAAGCCTTCACGGGAGAGCTTCAAGGAAATTCAAGGCTCTGGAAGGAGGTTGGAGGTTGGAGAATCTGGGGGCTGGTATAGACCAAAGTCTGCGGGAAACAGAGCACCAAGAGCCACCTATGTCCAAAGCCAGAAAGTTCTGTGTAAACATGTTTTGCTATATTATATTATATTATATTATAATGTTATATTAACTTTATTTTATTTTTGAAAAATGTTTACTTATTTTTGAGAAAAAGACAGTGTGAGCGGGGTAGGGACAGAGAGAGTGGGAGACACAGAATCCAAAGCAGGCTCCAGGCTCTGAGCTGTTAGCACAGAGCCCAATGTGGGGCTCAAACTCACAAACCACTAGATCATGACCTGAGCCAAAGTTGGATGCTTGACTGACAGAGCCCCCCAGGTGGCTCCATGCTATGTTGTATTTATGACGATTCATTTTCAAATGCTTCAGGATGATATGTAAATGTGGGAAGATGAGTTTGCCCTATGTTATCAATATCTTAGGATTGTTTAAATTATCACTGCAAGTGGTAGAAGTACTTTGATAGAACAATTCAATTTTTATTCTTTGCTTAAATAAGGCATAAAATTGTCAAGCCCAACAGACTACACAAGGAGTCAGCGATGTATGACCCATGGGCCAAATGTGGTCTGATGTAAGTTTTTGTAAAAAAAAAAAAAAAGTTGAATTGGAGCACAGCTATTCTACTACCTATATATTGTCTTTGGCACCTGTTGTGCTACAACAACAGAGTTGAATTGTTGTGACAAAGACCATATAGTTTTCAAAACCTAAATTTATTTTATTTTATTTTATTTTTTTAACATTTTTAAAAAATTGCTTTATTTATTTAAAAAAATTTTTTTAAATTTTATTTATTTTTGAGACAGAGAGAGACAGAGCATGGGCAGGGGAGGGGCAGAGAGAGAGGGAGACACAGAATCTGAAGCAGGTTCCAGGCTCCGAGCCATCAGCACAGAGCCTGACGCGGGGCTGGCTGGCACTCACAAACTGTGAGATCATGACCTGATCGAAAGCCGGAAGCCCAACTGACTGAGCCACCCAGGTGCCCCCCAAACCTAAATTTTACTATATGTTCTTTTACAGAAAAAATTTGCTAACTGTTGTTCTACAGCCTGATATTTGAAGGCCACTTTGGCAGGATATAACATCCTGGGTTCATACTTTTCTTCCCTTCAATTTTCAGAAAATATTTCTCCATTGCTATCTTGCTTTTTATGTAATTATTGAGACATCTAATGCCAACCTGATTTTTTTAAAGCTTTGTGAGTCGGCTGGTCTTTGCTGGAATTCCAGCAATTTTTTCCCCTTAAAGTCTAAAGGTCTTACCGGAAATATATTTTGAGCATGATCATTCTGGGTCAATTGTCTCAGGTATACATTTTTCCCCTATATACGTCCAGATCTTCTTTTATTTTCACAAAATTTTCTTGAATTACTAATTTAAATATAACCATCCATTGTTTTGTCTTCCTTTTAGGGGACTTCAATCATTCACATATTGTAAATGTTGGGTTTTATTTGTTGATTTTATGTATCTATAGCTTTTGCCAGATCCTTTTGCTTCTATTTATTGATTTATTGTGTTTTACTCTTCTTGATTTTTATAATTCTTCTACTCAGGTTTCAATATTTTCAGCAAATCTATTATCTCTAGGTATTTTATAAGGTCTTTATTTCTGAGATGATTTTTTTCTTTATTTCTTGAGTTTGGTTAATTAACTGTTATTTCACATTTTCATATTTTTGTCCATTTCTCTTCTGATTAGACTTCTTATTCAAGGCATTATCTTATACCTGAACATGCATTGATATGTTAAATATCAATGATATTTAATTTGTGTGGCAGGTCAAAGACTTGGGGATGAATGACAGATACTCAGGGAAGGAGTGGCTGAAGAAGCCTAGGCTCAGAAGGGTTAAAGGAAATTTTGCCAAGACTCAACTGAGTTCATTGTGGAGGGGAGCTTTGAGCTTTCAGCAGGAGTTTGGCTTAGAGGCTTGGACACTGAGAGGTCAGAAGTCAGATGAGTTTCCACTATGCAGGCATTTTTTGATAAAGCTTCAGTGTCTTTATGGGAGGGAACAATGGGAATGACTCAAAAAGATCTGAAGGAAATTAACAAAATCCAAGCCATTCCCAGCACCTGAAGGTTGGATTGCATCAGTAGCCAAGCAATCCCTCCGATTTAGGAAGGATCATTTTAGATTCAGTCTTTCCTGTGCCATTATTAAGGGTTGCTAGTATAAACTCAAGCACCAATTAGACCCCTTTCCAATATTCAGTATAGACATTAAGGACTAGCATGATAAGGATTCCCATAGAAATGGGGAAACTGAACCCTGTGTGCACTAGTTATTGGAAGTCCAGAGGACACACAATTCACATTGAATAAGAAGAGGCTTAACACTGCCCACCATGTGCCAACATGTTCATGAACCTTAGGATTATAGGGAAAACACTGATATTATTTTGGATGAAATAGGTAACCCTAATCATTATTTGACAGGATCCTGGGAAAATTCTATGATGTTGACTATGGGATATATAAGATGACTGAGATGTTCACCCTGTACCGTCCAAGGGGAATTGACGTAATTGTTATAAATCGTGTCTAGTTATTTTAAAAGCTTATAAAAAAGAGCCAATTCAATAAATATATCCTATTGTTTATGTGGGACCCTGCTGGGTGCAAGGGACAAAAATTAAGGAACACAGTTTTGTTTTTGTTTTTTTTGTCCCTTAGGAATATTAATACTGTAAGAGAGAGAAGTTTTGACTGTAATGTGTGGCACAGGAGATAGAGAAATTTCTGTGCAGGCCACAAAGTAGGCGTATTAGTTGTCATGGGGTAAATGAGGAGTTTCATTAAGGAGGAAACATTGGAAGTAGACATGTAAGAACATGTAAGATTTGGCCAGGCAGAAAGAGGGAGAGGGAGGAGGAATTCTATGCAGAATTAACAGCAGTACCAAGACAAGAGAAAATACGGCATCTCTGAGAAATAGTAAATAGTCTAGTATGGTTGAAGGGCAGAAGATGTTGGTGATTGTAGTGGCAGGTGAGTTTGGAAAGATTAGTTACTGCCAAATTGCGGTGGGCCTTGAATTCAGGCTCAGGATTAACAGTTTATTTAATAAAGCATTTAATAACGGTTTATTTAATAAAGACCCTGAAGATCTTTGTGCAAGACAGTGAAACACAACCCCAGCTTTACAGGACAGATCAGACGACTTGGAACTCCCTGGGTGATACATACTAGGCAATGGGGCGCCTGGGTGGCTTGGTCGGTTAACTGTCCGACTTCAGCTCAGGTCATGATCTCACGGTCCGTGAGTTTGAGCCCCGCGTCGGGCTCTGTGCTGACTGCTCAGAGCCCGGAGCCTGTTTCAGATTCTGTGTCTCCCTCTCTCTCTGCCCCTCCCCTGTTCATTCTCTGTCTCTCTCTGTCTCAAAAATAAATAAACGTTAAAAAAAAATTAATGAAGTAGGGTAGTAGCGGTGGGGTGGGTGGCAGGGGAGGGTTCTACACATGATTTGGAGTTACAACACCACCGACTTGGATGTGAATCACACAATGATTGCTAGTGTAAGAGTAAGGAAGAAGTTAAAGGTAGTATTAAGATTTTATGCACTATTACAAGATCATAGTGATGCCAATTAACACCAATAGAAGGAGGAATGGTTTTCTGGGTGAGAAAATAGAATGTATAGTTTGGGACATGTTAACATTGAGGGGCTGCTAGGACACATCGGGAGAAATGTCTGGGAGATGGTTAAAAACTCAGATTTGTAGATGGCAGAGATTTGGAAGTGATTTTCAAGGAGGTGAAAATTAGAGACACAAAACTGGATGAAATGGGAGGCAAGGTGGCCTTGGATGGAAAAGGCCATGGGCTGGAATGCTCTTCAAAGGAAATGATTGCTCAAGCTTGGAAGATGTGCTCTGGTGGTGGTGGTGGTGGTGATGATGTTGATGCTATCATTTATTGAGTACCTACTTATGTCTAGAAACAGTGCTTAGCTTTCATACATAGTGTTCTGTTTTACCTTGATGATCTTCTAAGTTAGACTGTTTTTATTCTTATTTGACAGGTGAGAAAACTGAGACTCAGTCGTGTCAAGTGACTTGCCCAAGGTCACAAAACTATAAATCGTAGAGCTGGGATTTGAATCCAGTTCTGTCTGTCCCTAAATTCCATGTTATTAACCACTGCACTCTTCTATAGCTCTGCCGTGAACCTTGTGAGATTTGTATTTTTAGGAATTTGAAGACAAAGCATATCAGCTAAGGGAAAGAGAGTAAGGACTAGAGACACAGAGATAGTAAAGTAGCATCAGTGTGTGCTGAATTCATCCAGGTATAAGAGGAAATGATACATTTTTGGTGCAAATTCAATCTTCCAAACAAACACACTCTTCATTCGGGGCAATGTAGGGATTATGAGTGGATCATCAAATCTCCATTTCTGAGTGTTCCGAGAAAAGTGGATTGAGTGTACTAGTTTCCAACCCAGGATTCAGAAATATAAACAAGTGGCCATGTCCCATAGGCAGGGCTGTAGAGGGCGAGAGGTCGGTCAGTGAGGTCCCAGAAGGGCTGTGGGGACTGTGCCTGGGTGTGTGAACACACTCATGAGAAGTGCTTGGTAAGTTGCAAACACATACAAATATTGACTCTTGTCGTTGTTGTTTCGGGGTGGTGGTGCTGGTGGTGTTAGTTGCATGCAAAGGAAAGTACAGTCAGTGGAGCAGAAGCAAAAGATCTGGTGGAGGAAAGAACTGCGAGTTGAAGGGAAAGGGAAGGACTAGTAGAATCAGGTCCAAGGTGGCTGAGAAGTTGACAAGAGAAGTAGGGGATGGGTAGCCTGGTCATTTTGCTGGGGTGACAAAAAACCTACCATTGACTTCAGTTAGAAATTGATACCAGAAAGGAACTTATGGGCACGGTGTCATTTGTAGAAAATACCCAGCCTTTACAGAGCTTTAATGCTAACCGAGATCTTCCAAAGTCCCAGGAGACCATCTGTCATGCTTCTAGGAAGGCCCTTGATAAAATCACTCAGCAGAGAAGCTTGTCCTTAGAGCCTTTCCCTCTGTGTGGTCGCCGCACAAACCAAAGAGTGGGGCTCTGGGAGGGGGTGGTCAATGAAGGCAGCCTGCTTTGCCTCTCCTAGCCACATGGCCTTGTGGCAAGTCCCTTGATAATCACTTATTAGAGTCATAGAACATTCTGCAGCTTTTAAGTGCTTTCACAAACATATCCCTGACAACCCTGGGGACCAGAGTTTCATAGCATTTCCTAGTATTTTGATTTATCTTAGCAGTTGACATTTTAGAAGCAGATGTCCTTCTTACTGTCCCTGCCTTCAAAACCTTTTCATTCATCTTGCGCTCAGAAGTCTTGCTCATAATTTTTTAAAGCTACCTTTCAGCATATAAAATTCTTTAAATTTTTTAAATGTTTGTTTATTTTTGAGAGAGAGAGAAAGTGAGTGAGTGGGCAAGGGTAGAGAGACAGGGAGACACAGAATCTGAGGCATGTTCCAGGCTCTGAGCTGTCAGCACAGAGCCTGATGCGGGGCTTGAACTCACCAACCGTGAGATCTTGACCTGAGCTGAAGTTGGATGCTTAACCAACTGAGCCACCCAGGCACCCCTCAGCATCTAAAATTCTAATAGCATTTTTATGCAGGATAAAAGATAACAGAACTTGGATTATTTTCTAAGTTCTTAGAAACACCAAGCCAAACACTCTGCAATAGAGAAAATTAAAAAAAAAAAAAAACAGAAAACACAAACTTACGATTTAGGAGAAGTCTAGAAGTCCAGCAATCCAAAAGTAACCCGTAAAGCCTTTTGATGCAATAATGCCCGCAGGTGAGCCAGATCTGCAGAGAGTTAAATATCCCAATGTGCTTTGGACTTTAAATTGGTGCTAACAGTAAGATCTGACTTAAAAAAAATTATCCTTTGGAGAAAAATACCGGGATCTCTGTAGATGATCATTGCTTGCTAAAGGGATTTAAGAAAGTTACCAGGTAGCAGCTGGATGAATCAATACCCAGCCCCAAATGGTATCATTTATTTTAAAAAATTGTAATTTCTAGTTAGTTATTAGCTCTCGTGGGTGATTTAAACAAAATTTTTAAAAAATGGAAGCAGCCCAATTGGTCAAAATATGTACTAAGAGCTCACAGTAAATGTAGCAAATGCACATGCATGGGTACACCCACACCCACACCCACACAAGGTCCTTGATGAAATCCAACGTCTGTGCATTACCACTCAGCAGGGCTACCTACTGGGCACAGATATTTGCAAAATCCTAGAAAAGTGGTGAAACCACCAGCATCCCCATGAGGCTGCCTTCTCCACATATTTCAGATGATAAAAGAAGGTGTTCCACATATTCAATGGAGATGAAATCAGAAAATAGGGAGAGAGGGAACTACATCTAGTTGGTGTAACTGAGTTTACAGTTCTCATAAATGGAGGGGCCAGAGAAGGATGGTTGGGGATTAAAAAAACCAAACTCTAATCCCTGATAGAGGTGTAAATTGAAAAAAGAACACCATAAGGGTATACCGCTAGTTTTGCTTTCCTTATACACAAATCTCCCCCTTCGTTGCATGCAGAGACTGACCCAGAGGTCCATCAAATCGACTCATTTCCTGAACTCTGAGCAGAAGTGAGATGAGCTACTTTCAGGCCTCTCCTCTCTAGCCTGTGGATGAGCGTCGCCATCTTGAAGTTGCATGTTGAACATGAAGAGCCATAGCGAAGGGGTCTGGGTCCCAGAGTCACTGCTCAGGGGAGAGCTATCTGGTGATTAGGAATACGTTTTGGACGTGTATGAGTTTGGGCTACTCACCAGGTGTGCGTGTGATGGCACCTGGTGTTACACAGTGCCCCCTCTCCCCTCAGGCATGCTGCATTAGGTGGGCACCAACAGTATCCTGTAAGACCCTGGGTTAACGGCTGCTTCTGCCTCGCCCCTCAGATTCCCCTACATCAGTGGAATTCAGGAGATTCCTAAGAAATTGAAGGGAATAGGTAGGTGGCCAGCTGCTCTTCTATTTTTCTTTCTTTTTTTTTTTTTTAATGTTTATTCATTTTTGAGAGACAGAGAGAGACAGAGCTGAGTGGGGAAGGGGCAGAGAGAGGGGGAGACACAGAACCCGAAGCAGGCTCCAGGCTCTGAGCCATTAGCACAGAGCCTGATGCGGGGCTCAAATTTGTGAACTGTGAGATCATGACCTAAGCCAAAGTCTGACGCTCAACCGACTGAGCCACCCAGGCACCCAGCTGCTCTTCTATTTCTAATGAGTAAACATGGGGGATTCCTGGAGGAAACCTTCTAGAGGTTCTTAAATTCATTTCATTTATTTTCTTATGGTGAAGTATCTCTTCCTTAGGATGCCTTTCTATGGAGATACCTGTATTTACAAGTCAAAAGCTAAGAAGGCACACTTAGGTTCTTAGGTGCTCATGTCAGCTCTCAGAGAGAAAGTGCCCTTCCCAGGGAGATTCCCCAGCCATCGGGTTCCCTCTCGGCCATTTTCCTCTATTCTAGACTGCTGCCATTACTGTTCCTGAGGATCCTAATACAACTGCAGTTATTACTGGCTTGTGGCTTTATGTGTATTTCCAAATCTCCCCAGGAAGCATATTCTTTTTTTCAGTAAGAGAAAAAAAATTCACCATGTTTTGTTCTGAGCTAAAATTCACAACTCATTACACTGTAATTACATGAAGTCTCATTTCCCATAATTTCAGTAACTCTTTGTTTTTTTGATAATTTAGAGAAGATTGACCTCGGCTGAAGTTTACCAGTATTTTAACTCAAGGAAAGGGTTTTCTTGGGATGCCTGGCTGCTTCAGTCTGTAGAGCATACAACTCTTGATCTCAGGGTGGTGTGTTTGAGCCCCACGTTGGGTGTAGAGATTATTTCAAAAAAGGGGGGGGGTTCAAAAATGTGACAATGCTGAATACAAGAAAAAATATGGAACGGAAATTACCATTGTTTAAAATGTTCTTAAAAATATGTTTTGGGGGGTTGCCTGGGTGGCTCAGTTAAGCGTCTGGCTTCGGCTCAGGTCATGATCTCACTGTTCATGGGTTCAAGCCCCGCATTGGGCTCTGTGCTGACAGCTCGGGGCCTGGAACCTGCTTCGGATTCTGTGTCTCCCCTCTCTCTGCCCCTTCTCTGCTCAGGCCCTGTCTCTCTCAAAAATAAACATTAGGGGCACCTGGATGGCTCAGTCGGTTAAGCGTCTGACATCGGCTCAGGTCATGATCTAGCAGTTCGTGAGTTTGAGCCCCGCGTCGGGCTCTGTGCTGACAGCTCTTAGCCTGGAGCCTGCTCTGGATTCTGTCTCCTTCTCTCTCTGCCCCTCCCCCACTTGTGCTCTGTCTCTATCAAAAATAAATAAGTGTATAAATTTTTTTAATAAAAAAATAAACATTAAAGAAGTAAAAAAATACATGTTGTGGGATGCCAAGGTAGCTCGGTTGGTTAAGCATCTGAGTCTTGATTTGGGCTCAAGTCATTGTTTGTGGGTTCTAGCCCCACACTGGGCCCTGTACTGACAGTGCAAAGCCTGCTTGGGATTCTCTCTCTCTCTCTCTCTCTCTGCCCCTACCCTGACTGTGCTCTCTCTCTCTCTCAAAATTAATAAACTTAAAAAATATGTTTTAAGCACTGTGGAGAACTTTCACATCCTCTTTATTTCTCTATCATTGATGCATTTCTTATAAATCATTCCTAGTCATCCTTAAAGCAGTTTGGCTGAGGAGTCCTGCTGGGCCATCATAAGCCCAGCTGCATGGGAAGGATCTGTTTGGAACCAGGCAGCAACCATGGATCTCCACACTGGGTGGGGATTGAGGCCAAGGCCAGGAGCCTGGGGACTGGCTGGTCAGCGCGGCCCTCCTAGGCTGCTCCTCGGGGTCTGGTATTCCTTGCTCCAGATCCAAAGTCCTAGGAGACTGCAGCCTGCTGGCCAAGTGCAGTTCACCCCTCCTTTCCCTCCCTGGACTGTGGGGGGGAGGGGTGGTGGCGCCCACATGGAGCATCTGTTCCCTTCAGCCTCCGAACCGATGCAATGTGCTGTTTTAAATAGGGATCAGATGCCGGGCAGCCAAAACCAAGCCAACTACCCAGGAAATGTCCTCTCTGCTTGTAAGATTTTGGCAAAGGCATTTTAACTCATTTTGTGGGGCAACCGTTTATCTATTATCTAATAAACCACTTTATTGAGATATTATCCACATGCTGTAAAATTCTCCCCTTTGAAGTGTATGCAAAATTGAATTTTATTTAAAAAATTTTTAATGTTTATTTTTGAGAGAGAGAGAGAGACAGAACGTGAGTGGGGGAGGGGCAGAAAGAGAGGGAGACACAGAATCTGAAGCAGGCTCCAGGCTCCGAGCTATCAGTACAGAGCCCGAACCAGGGCTGGAACTCACAAACGTCAAAATCATGACCTGAGCCGAAGTCAGATGCTTAACTGACTGAACCACCCAGGCACCCCGAAACTGAATTTTAGAATATTCACAGAATTGTACAACCACAACCACATTCCAATTTTAGAACAAATCATTTATTTTCAAAATTGAGTATGAAGAACTCCACATTATGCGTCCCTAGCTAGATTTGGAAACACACCTGTTCTACAGGGTGGTAGGTTCTCTGGCAACAGTTTCTTCTCTCCTGTTTCTCTTCAGCCTGAGCGTCTGCAGAGCAGGTATGAGTTCCCAGAGACAGCTGTGACTCGATGTGGCAAGGCGGCTGGTCGCTTCGTGTCCTCTGGCTCCAAATGGCCACATTCTGACAGAGAAGGTAGGATTGGAGGCTTCTAAGCGTCTTTGGGACCCTGATCAGCAGCAGAGGCCCCGTATCCCCTTTGTACTTTCTGTCTTTACTTCTACTCTTCAAAGGAGCAAAATTGGAAGAATCCTTTCATTGCTATCCAGACTGGCCTCTAGAGGGCAGACGATTCCCCAGACAGAGCACTGATGGAGCCTGTTTCTCAAAGCCACGCCATGGTTCCATTGGAAGGGACTCTTTTTCTGGGATTCTTCTCTTCATAGACCCCTTCTGGGTTAGCCACAGCTCACACCAGTCCTTGAAACCTGCTTGGGGTGGAGGTGGGAAGATGTGGTTTGTATCCTTTCTGGAAAGAAAGCTCTCAAAGCCCCTCAACCCTCTTCCAACTCGTGTTTATAATGTCCTGAGAGGACCATTAACCATTCCTGAGAGTTTTAACCTTTTAATGTCACATACCTCACCTTTAATATTTTTTTTATTATTATAACATGTAAATAACATAAAATTTACCATGTAGGCATTTCCAGGTGTACGTTTCAGCGGCGCTGGGTACCTTCACATTGTTGTGCCCCGTTACCACCATCTGTCTCCAAAACTTTTTTATCTTACAAAATTGAAACCCTGTCCCCACTGAATGAAAACTCTTCATTTCCAGCCGCTAGCGACCAAACTTCTGTGTCTATGAACTTGACTATTCTGGGTACCTCATATAAGTGGATCATGTATTTGTCCTTTTGTGACTTCTTTCTTTCAGCATTATGTCTTCAATGTCCATCCATGGTGTAGCATGTGTCAGAATGTTCTTTTTTTTTTTTAAGGCTGAATAATATTCCACTGTGTGTACATGTTGTTTATCTATTCATCTGTTGATGGACACTTGTGGTACTCCCACCCCTTGGCTTTTGTGAATAAGGCTGCTATGACCCTAGTGGACAAATACCCCTTTGAGTCCCTGCTTTCAATTCTTTTGGGTCTTCACCGTCTTTTAGGCCAAATGGGTGAGTGGGGTAAATCTTCTCTAGTGTAGGCTTTCCCAACTTTTTCATGCTGTGGCTTCCATAGGAAATGTTTGGCACCCTGACGTAACAAAATCATGGAGGTGACTCGTCCAGGCTCCACTAAGGGGGCTGAGGGGTTCCCCCTCACAGCACACACTGGACACATCAGGCAGGGAGCTCTCTGCTTTGGACAGCTCAACTCACCAGTTCTTATTTATTATTCTAATTTATTTTTGGTTTTTAATTTACATCCAAGTTAGTTAGCATATAGTGCAATAATGATTTCAGGAGCAGAACCCAGTGATTCATCCCCTGCGTATAATGCCCAGTGCTCACCCCAACAAGCACCCTTCTTAATGCCCCTTGTCCATATAGCCCACCCCCCACCCACAAACCCTCCAGCAACCCTCAGTTTGTTCTCTACATTTAAGAGTCTCTTATGTTTTGTCTGCCTTCCTGTTTTTGTTATTATTTTTGTTTCCCTTCCCTTATGTTCATCTGTTTTGTCTCTTAAAGTCCTCATATGAGTGAAGTCATATGGTATTTGTCTTTCTCTAATTTCGCTTAGCATAATACACTCCATTCATGTTGGAGCGAGTGGCAAGATTTCATTGTTTTTGATCAACGAGTAATATTCCATTGTATATATAAACCACATCTTCTTCATCCATTCATCTGTCAATGGACATTTGGGCTCTTTCCATACTTTGGCTGCTATAAACATTGGGTACATGTGCCCCTTCCAAACAGCACACTTGTATCCTTTGGATAAATGTGCTATTGCTGGGTCGCAGGGTCGTTCTATTTTTAATTTTTTGAGGAACCTCCGTACTGTTTTCCAGAGTGGCCGCACCAGTTTGCATTCCCACCAGCAGTGCAAAAAGATCCTCTCTGTCCGCATCCTCGCCAACATCCGTTGTTGCCTGAGTTGTCACTGTCAGCCACTCTGACAGGTGTGAGGTGGTACCTCATTGTGGTTTGGATTTGTATTTCCCTGATGATGATGAGTGATGTTGAGCATCAGCTCACCAGTTCTGACCCCAAGGAGCAAGTGATGCATGGTGTATGGTCGCTCTAGGTGTGGCTGGCAGGGTGACGTGTCCAGAAGAAGCTTGCCGTCTCGTCTCTTCTCTGCTCCCCCCCCCCCCCCCCCGACACACACACCCTTAGAGAACCTGGCCGTTTGCAGCTGCAGAATGAGAGGCATTGGACCGCACGGTCCCTGGCTGCAGCTGCCTGGAACAGAATATTGAGGCTGGTACCTCAAATTCTCTACAGAGCTAGAACGAGGTTAGGACACTGAGGCAGAAGTGAGGGGTGGGAGTGGAGCTGGAAGACCGTGCCAACATGGCGACCGAGGCCGCCACTTGGAGGTAGCTATGAGGGCAACGTGAGCTGAGGAAGCAGTCTGTGCAGAAAAAAGAGAGACACAAGCAACACCCAGAGCTGAGTAGGGGGCAGGCGCCTGGAGGGAAAGGAGAGGGGGGGTGAAGGGAGAGGAGGAGGGGAGGGAGACGATGCCTCAAGACATTTTGTATGAGGCCCAGATGGCTGTTTTGCATTTTGCTTTTGTGCCAGTCACCTCTGTCGTCACAATGAGAATCTTCGCCCCTTGAGGTGGCTGGGTGGGTTTTCATGCCTTGGTGGCGCGGGAGGGTGGGACCTGCTGGGAGCGGGAATGGGCGGGAGTGGGCACCGTGGGAATGCAACAACGGGGCCACCAACACAGCACGAAATGCTTCTTTTTTAAATAGTTTATTCATCTGTTTGGCCAAACAGGTAATGGAAACTGAGAATAATAATTTGCTAAAAAGTTCAGGTCACGAATGCCCCTTTCCCCTATGAAACGAAAGACTCCATGGTTAACAGAGTGCACCATTGGGTTATGACAACATTTCAAAATAAGGTCTCCATTTCGTATGTAACAATGTAAACTTCAAAAATAGTAAACTCTAACCCCCTTGTCCCTCTTTACAAGATCTATCACAGATAGAATTTTTCTGGCAGACCTAAATTGTGTAAGTAAACAGCCCGGTGCTTTAAAAGTTTCATAAAAAGGTTTACAGGTTCAGGAAGTAATTTTTCCAGCTTGGTCACGAAGTGAAAGCAATTCACCTCCGGCACAGTCTACCTTGTATGTGCATTGCACACCGCTAACCATGTGCCATTACACAGGTCACCAGCTTGTCATTTTTTGTACACACACGCACGCACATATATAGTTTTATTGGTTTCTAAAGATTTTTACACCTAAATGAGAAGACGGCGCCAGTGACTTACAATGTCACCTCGCTTCACGTAGGTAAAGACGAAAATTCTGTAGAAGGCACTGTAATTTCTCTTGCATGATCTTACACAGACACAGGAGAGCAGCCAGCTGGGGCTTGGGCTTCTCTTTCCCTCTCTGTCACCCGGCGCGGGCCTGTCCTCCTCCAACCGTCACCCCGAGGTTAAGTCCACAGTCGATGGGTTCTGCAGCCCGTTTCCCTTTTCCGCGTCACCTCTTAACGTCCTCATCCATCCATCCCTCCGTCCGCCCAGATTGACCGAACAGTCAGCTTTTGGTTCGTTGAGATCCCTTAAAATTAAGAATACAGCTCTGGTATAAAACAAAATATGACCCTACCATAGCTGGAAAGTAATCACAGTGTGCAATGTAATTTTCAGTTGCTAAGATTCAGAACACTTGGCCCTGCCTCTCGTCGTCCCCGGACAATCAATGCCAGGGTAACTGTAACCAGCTTTACATTCACTGAAAAAGGGCCGAGAGGCTCTTCTTGTCGCTCTCATTTTGAACTGGTAACCTTAGGAGAAAGGTCTGATGTGGAAAAAGAGCAAGCAAATTGGACATGCCAATAAATACCGTATAACTTACCGCAGATTACCGGAACTGTACAGGTATGTACACCTTACCAAACCGAGGGGCCCCCGCCAGGAAGAGACCCCCCAAGTCACTAACAACGAGCGTGAGCGTTCGCCGCAGAGTTCTGGAGGGCCCACGGTCAGCGGGCGAACGAAGGGCGGGCTCTTCTGTTCTTGCTCTGTGGTCCCGAGCCCGGGTCTGCAGCGCCCTCCGCCGTCTCCTCCTTCTTCCTCACCTTGAGGCGGGTCAGCAGCTTGATCAACCAGACATCCCACTCCTCGGGCAAGAGCAGGAGGAGGAAGCCCAGGCCGATGATGATGATGGCGATGACCCGGACCCCGTTGAAGACGATCTTACTGGTGTAGTGATCAACCACTGCACGAGACCGAGAAAAGCCGGGTTACTCGGAGGTGAGCCAGGCGCAGGGGCTGGGGCGTCCCCTCGCGGGCCGGCAGCCAGCGGTCTTCCTTGACCACAGGATCTTCCTCAGGGTGGCTTCGTTCCTTGCGGGCAGGGGCTGCCTCTCAATTTTATAAGCCTGGCGCTTGTATGTCACTTTCCCAAACTGACCTGGCACCTCAGTTCAGGCACTGGTTTATGGGACAGGCAAAATAAATGGTGGGGGGGGGGGGGCAATTGGAGATACCCCGCCCCCCCCGGACGATTATTTTTGGCCCACCTCCCGAGGGTCCGGGGAAGGGGGGGTGGGCAGGATAATGAAAACATTATTGCTTTCTTTATATTTTTGGTACTTTTCATGTTTTTTTTTTATAGTGACGTTTTGTATTTATAATTTAAAAGCATTATTTCCCAATATCCGCATAGGTACGGTTTAAAGGCCAAACTCACACTGGTGTTTTGAAGATAATAAATATAAATTCTTGTTCCGCCCCAGGCCGTTATTAGCACGACACTTCAAAGCCACCTGGGTCGTCACTGACTATTCAAGTTTATTAAAGGTCCACGGGGCACATGGCTCATACCCGACCCACATGGGTGAGGGAACACAGTGAGAAGCAGGATTAACGTCCGGTCATAAAAATCCACACCATCACTCTCTTCATAGCTGAATGGTCAAAACCACTGGGGATATTAAGGTTTTTGTTTTTTCCTTTTTTTTTGCTTTATTTCCCTGCGTTCTTAATTGAAAGCCAGAAAAAGCAAATTTGGAGGCCGCCTTCTACACAAGAGATACCAACTGCTTACTTTTCTATCACTTCGTGACAGAGCGTTTGCTGACTTCGAGCACGCGGCCTTTGAAAGCCACCTTGCTGGCCGGCGGTCGCCGGCTCTCCACGTGTGGGCCCAGGCTGTGGCCCCGGACATGGCCTGGCTCTGGCCTTCTCCCCTCACGGGTCTCCACTCTCCCTGCCTCCCCCCAGCCTCCCCTCCCTGCCTCTCACCTTGCCACTAGGGGAGGCAGAGAACGACACAGGAATAAGAGTTAAAATGGGAAGAGAAACTGTTAGCAGCCCTTTTGTGGAACTAAAGTGCCTCTTTTGTCTCACTGCAATTCAGCAAGGCTTTAATTTTTTTTTTTTAATTTTAATTTTTATTTAAAAAAAATTTTTTTTCAACGTTTATTTATTTTTGGGACAGAGAGAGGCAGAGCATGAACGGGGGAGGGGCAGAGAGAGAGGGAGACACAGAATCGGAAACAGGCTCCAGGCTCCGAGCCATCAGCCCAGAGCCCGACGCGGGGCTCGAACTCACGGACCGCGAGATCGTGACCTGGCTGAAGTCGGGCGTTTAACCGACTGCGCCACCCAGGCGCCCCAAGGCTTTAATTTTTAATAATGGCGGGACATTCTGTGAATTCAACGGACGGGGACAGTCAATTAGCAGGGCCCACGGGCTGCGCCCCAGATAGGCGCCAGGGAGGGTCGGGAAACCACCCAATGGCTCCGCTCTGACACGTCAGGTAAGGGTGGCCACCTTTGCTCCTCTCTTCCACTGGGGAATTGGATGTGATCCCTTCCTTGGCCGCAGAATTAAACTCCCAGGTTGCAGGTGAGTGATGAGAAATGATGTTGATTTCTCTCTCAAACCCCTGGCTGTATGATACGGTCAAAGTAAGCATCCGTCTGGGAACCACCTGTGATATGCCTTCTCCAAGTGAAGAACGCTGTGACTACAAAGACGCTGTAAGGGGTAGGGGGTAAGCTGAGAAGTTATTTTCCAGAAGGCAGCAGTGTCTGGAGGCTCACAGTGAGGACCGCTTCTTACCAGCTCTCTCTGACGCATTCAGACTTTTGAGATATTGACTGAGGGGAGGTACTACCTTCACATTCGGGTGGGACAAGCAAAGACCCAGCGAGGCAACGGGTTGGGACCAGCATCCTCCAGGTGGGCAGAGCCGGTGCTGCCACCCCCGCCAGGCCTTTTTCCACACGCTGCCCTGAAGTACCCCTAGGAGGGTCTGGGGCCAGGGTGAGGCACATACAGAACAAGTGGGACAGGAGGGGTGAGGAACCAGATCATAGGAAAAGGCTTCGGAAATTGAGAGCTGTCAACGGGGCGAGTGCTACAGAGAGGAGAGATTTACAAACCCTTCTCCGGCTAACGACAGGTTATACGGGGGCGTCAGGCGTGGGGGGGGGGTTACGGGAAGAAAATCCAAAATTGCCACCAGGATGCGCCAGGAAAGGAGGAAGGTGGGGGGCAGGTGACCACAAAGTTTTGGAAGAGCTACCGACTGTCCCCAGCAGAAAACAAAGCAAGGTCCCGAGTCATCGGGGGAAAGGGCTCTCGCTCTCCGGGGAGATGGAGAATCATGTGCACGCTCCTTCAGTCTGTAAACCCTACATCATACCCATCACACCCTGAGCACATTTTCTGCCCCCGAAAGTCACTTGCAAAAGTTAGAAGTTTCTTCCCGCTACATATTTTTCCATGCTTCTTACTCATATGAATGATACTCCTCTCCGGTCCTCACGTCAGTTAGCCCTGAGATGGCTTTAGACTAGCTGTACTTTGGTGTGCTACGTGAAAATCAATGCACTCCGGAGAAATACCATATATATGAGAAACACCGACTTGTACCTAAGTGCTTGCTTTCTTTCTTTTTTTATTTGTTTATTTTGAGAGAGAGCGAGCAGGCTCCACGCTGTCAACATGAAGCCCGACATGGGGCTCAATCCCACAAACCGTGAGATCATGACCTGAGCTGAAATCAAGAGTCAGACACTCAACCGACTGAGCCACCCAGGCACCCCTAAGTGCTTTCTTTTTATACAGAAGGGTAAACCTGCTTTCCATGGCAGGCACAGCAAGAGTGTGTGTGAGTACGTGTGTTTGTAAGCATGCACACATGTGTGTGTGTGTGTGTGCAAGCAGATATTGGAAGCCATACTGGCTTACCTGCATTCACAGGTACACTGAGGACGATTCCAACAGACATCAGAGTGGGATATGTAACAGCAATTCCAAAATTTAATACAATATTGAATGCTGAAATAAAGAAGAGAGAGGGTGTTATTCGTGGCTGGCCCTGGACTTTACAGCTTCCCTGGTCTGTCCCACCCCACCTTCTCTGATGAGGCTGGAGTCACAGGAGTTACCACTGACTCAGTGACCTTGGGTGGGGGTTAGGGTCGAACACCCTGACTATGTAGCTTTCCTCCCTTCCCTGAACTCTGAAGAAGGGAAAAGAAATCCGGAAAAGGTGGTCAGCGGGAAGGCACTGGAAAAGAGGGCTGGGGCCATCCTACGCATCCTACATCCCGGTGCTTTCTGCCGGCAGCGACCATGGCAGGCGCTTCGGGTTATGCATTTTTAGATGGAAACTGGGCGAGGCACCTTCTTGGCCACTTTTCTGCCTAGGACCCGCCTTCCATCAAGGAGTGGTGATGATGATATTAACAGTAATGATAACTGATAATATTTATTGGACACCGATGTGTAGTAGACACTGTTCTAAGAACCTTGCACGTATTATTTGCCAACTCCCTACCGGTCCTGTGGGGACTGTTCTGTTATCAGTTCTGTTATCAGTAGGTCACTGTTCAGAGCGGCAGTGACCATGGCTACTACTGCCTCGACTGTGGCTCTGAATTAGAACCCAGTGCCATCTTTACAAGGACTTAACAGTCTTCAAAGACTCAACCATCTTGAAAAGCACTGGGAATTTCAGCCTAACAATAGAATGCTTTTCTTCTTCAGGGCATGGGTTTGCAGATGCCCCTTGAGCTGCCCGGTCCCGTTCACCCATCCTTGCTTCTGACGGTGGGGATTCTGACGGGGTGATCGACACTTACTCAATAAGAGGACTGAAAATCCACAAAGGTTTCCCCATGGAATGTCATCGAAGGAGCTCCAGTATTCCACTTTGGTAAAGTAGAGGATGACGGGAATACAGGTGATGAAGAGGATGTTAAACACACCCAAAATGGACAAAAATAAGGCGGCTTCTCCGAACTTAGCACTGCCCAGGAGGAGCTTGAACAGAACCTGCCGGAGGAAGCAGAGGAGGCCGGGTGAAGACTCGCCCCAGACGTCACCTTGTCACAGGGGGAGTAGAATGCACCTGATGAGGCTGGGCTGGACCACAGGACTGCAGCCACATGAAGGGTAAATCCTACCTTACCAGGCTTCATGGAAAAGGTGGTGGGGTCTGACCTATGTGCACCTGTACACATATCCAAATCTCAGTAGCGCCATAATGAAGAGTTATGGATCTCTGGCCTCATAGAAGGCATCTTCAGGACTCATGGGTTTTCACGCTAGGCTTCATTTGTCTGTGTTGTGTTCATTGAATGTTTACTTATTTTTGAGAGAGAGAGAGAGCGAGAGCGCGTGCGTGTGAGAGAGCACACAAGTGGGGAAGGGCCGAAAAAGAGAGAGGGAGACACAGAATCCGAAGCAGGCTCCAGGCTCCAAGCTGACAGCACAGAGCCCGACGCGAGGCTCAAACTCATGAGCCATGAGATCACGACCCGAGCCAAAGTCGGACCCTCAACTAACTGAGCCACCCAGGTGCCCCTGTCTGTGTTGTATTCATCACATGACACCCCAGGTTCAGAGAGTCTGAAGAGGAGGAAGCCACAGAAATTACAAGTGACTACCGTTCGTCTGATGGATCTCTGACTTGGCACAACACAGCTTGCCCTCAGTGAAAAGAGCTTTGGCTGCAGAGCCATGTTCTGCAAATCGGAGGTAGAGGGACTGTAACACTCAGCTCATCTCTGCTCCATCCCGCCACCTCATTCCAGAACCGGCAAGGGTTTTAGTGGAACGCGCCTGCCCCACTCTGAGTTCTTACACCTTTTCTTGTTTGTACATATTTCAAATGTGTGAGGGCCGGAGAGAGAGGGATAGATGTGCCTGGAGGCTGGGAAGCTGGGATTACAGAGGCAGCCTTCAGGGAACGATCCATAATCTTCCTTTTTTTCAGCCAGTTCTCAAGTCTTTCAGGTATTTCTGGGCATACGTGCAAGGGGCACAAAGAAGGAAATAAATTGCTCAGGCTTCCACCCGCTAGCCCCTCTGCGTAAGGAGGGGGCAGGGGAGGAGATGGGAAATGGGAATCAAAATCAGCATTATTTGTGCTCATTGTGGATTGATTGCATTTCCGTGTGCCCTCTGCTTCCCATTAGCACGCAGCTAATCGAGTGCAGCCGAGTGTGGCCTTGTCCTATTTTCTGCATTTGAATAGTGTCTTTGAAGTCTCAGAGCGGCGTGGGCCTATCACATCCTCTTGGCGAGCTGTGTTCCGGAGAAGGAAGATGGCCTGTGTGCGTCTCTCTGTGGGCAGTGAGGGCAGGGAGCTGATGAAGGATGGGAAGGTGCCGTTATTTCGCATTCCCAAACCACAAAATGTCTTACGCACAGAGCTGGGAAAAAGTGCCTTTTCTTATACCTCTCTACCATAGGTCATTTTCTCTGTCCTACTGTCTGGATCCCCAAAGGGCCAGTAAGTCTCAAGGCTAAATCCTCACTCCTCCCTGGATCCTCCTCGAAACCTCCAGGTCAGGCTCCCAGCTTGGAGATCAGAGACTATTTGCATTCTTCACCATGGACATAAAAGAAGGAGAGAGGAAGAAAGGGAAGGAGGAGGGAGAGCAGCCAGAAGCCATGATGGGGTGGGGGAGCAGAGAGTGGGGATCAAAACTGGTCCCATCCAGGGGCGCCTGGGCAGCTCAGTAGGTTACGCATCTGACTTCAGCTCAGGTGATGATCTCGCGGTTTGTGAGTTCGAGCCCCGCGTCGGGCTCTGTGCTGACAGCTCAGAGCCTGGACCCTGCTTCGGATTCTGTGTCTCCCTCTCTCTCTGCTCCTCCCCCACTCGCACCCTGTCTCTCTCTCAAAAATAAGTAAACGTTGGGGCGCCTGGGTGGCTCAGTCAGTTAAGCGTCCGACTTCGGCTCAGGTCACGATCTCGCGATCTCGCGGTCCGTGAGTTCGAGCCCCGCGTCGGGCTCTGGGCTGATGGCTCAGAGCCTGGAGCCTGCTTCCAATTCTGTGTCTCCCTCTCTCTCTGCTCCTCCCCCCTTCATGCTCTGTCTCTCTCTCTGTCTCAAAAATAAATAAACGTTAAAAAAAAATAAGTAAATGTTAATTTTTTTTTAATGGTCCCATCCACACCTGCAGTTGGGACATGCTTTCCAGCACTTCCCAACATTTTGTCAAAAATAGGTTATAATCCCCATATCATAGTAGTTGTTCTTCAGATCTCCGGGCAGTCCTCCAAATGCATTATGGATTCATGCTGAGTACGGGTAGCTGCACAAACCATGGGATGAAAGGTTTCGTTGACAAGGCTGCACCGGGTATTTAAATCTTCACGTCAGACCTGGTGGGAAATCATCTCCCCCAACACCGAACCAGCCCTTTAGGGCCCCCGATCCTCCTCCAGTCCTTGCCAAACCATGAAGTCACCGACATCTGACACTGCCGATCCACTGTTCCATCTATGTTATCCCCAGTACTGCAAAGATACGGCCGTCGATGGCAAGATCTAGACAGCCAAAGCCAAGAGCAGGTGCACGCCTCATCACTACAAGTCTGTATGCTGCTCACCTTAAAACACAGGTGCCATCAAGGCGCCCCAAACGTACTGGGCCAGCCACGCAGAGGCCCGCTGTTCTCTCCTGGGAAAGCTCAGGGAGCTTGCTCTGCGCGTACTTACCTTGTAGAGGGCAGACATGGACGCAGAGCCCACCACCAGCGCTATGCCGATGACAGAGTGGCTGTGGAAGCCATCCGCATAGGTCATCATCACGATCCCAGCGATGGCGAGGATGGCGGCCACAATCTGGACAGAAGGAAGAAGACAGCGGTGAGGGTAGTGGTGGGGAATCCGATGGGCCGCTGGAGGGTGAATGCGGTAGAAAAGCTCATGGAAGTTCAGTAATGGGACGGAAGAGTGAGGTCTCCTTTCCAGGTCTCTGGAGAACGAGCAAAATTTCCGTTCTTGCTCAGTAAAGCTTGGTGCGACTGAAGAACCCGGAATGGCTGTTAGCAAGGAGACATGCTCATCCCGTGGTGGCCCGTCACTGGGAGCCTTGGGAACCGCAGGGGAGGCGGCCGTAACGCCAACAGCAGGTGGTTTGGCCGTGACAAGGGTTGGTAGACAGCACCTGGAAGTCACCTCGGTTCCTTCCCAACCTTCTGAAAGCACCTCATGGGATCTTTCTTTTACGTACTTTGTATCTCAACAGAGAGAGGGCGCAGATCATGACCCCATTTAACATGCCAGCAGTAGGGTCTTCTGATAGAGTGAGTGTCATATGACAAAGGGCAACAGTGTCCTCACCCTGGGAGGGCAGCTCCTTTTCTTAGCTGCTGCAGGGCCATCACCCCCGCCCCCCACCGGCCCCCCCCTAATCCTGTCATTATCCGGACATAGACTTCTTGGGTGGAATGGCCCTTCCAGGGAGACGTACACATTCCTGCCGCTGCGCCCAATGAAACTGTCGGAATACCCAGGAGACCGACTCCGTGGGATGACATTTCGCAAAGGAGAAATGCATCAGCGCGGCGAACAAGGACAAGTTTGGACCCGAGGCGGTCAGGGAGCTACCAAAATGTTGCTGGTGCTGAGTGGGGGTGCTGTAGGCAAAACACGGGGAGGCCAGAAGAAATGTGCGCGATACAAGTTTCTGCTACTGGGTTCGCTGGGAGCTTTCTCTCTCTTAACGGATCAAAGTTGACCTCAGCTGCCTACAACAATATCAGTCGCCACTTACTAACTCGGGGGTCACGGGCTAAGTGTTCTCTATGTATTTTCCCGCTTTATCCTCAAAACAGGTAGATACGATCACTCGTTTCATTTTGTAAACATGAAAGCTTTGGCTCAGGGAGGCTACGTAACTCGCCCAAAGTCACAGCGCTGGTGTGTGGCTGAGCAGGGACGCCCAATTTCAGGTCTGTCTGGTTGCAAAGTCACTGTTTATCTCAACAGGAAAGCCTGGCTCACGTCACATGCTACCGCCAACCACCCTGTCTGATGTTTGAACTGTGGTTTCCTTCGCGGCTTAAACATAAAAAGTTCAGGTTAGTGCAAGGTACTGCGGTTGAGCGTCACGCAGCCTGAGTTACAAACTTCTGGTATGTTCCTCACACAGTACTTCCGTGTCATGATAAATCTGCCCGGAGAACACAGAGGCTCTTGAGAGAGCACGTGATGGTCATCTGCTAGAGAAGTGCCAGGCCCGTGTCTGCCTACTTGTCCTTTCTGGGCTAGTGGCTCGCTGTTAGGCAGATGCTTCATCCCGCATCACACACGGAATCTATTTCATACTCAGATGCTACCCATGCTGTGTGCGACTGGTCACGTAGGGAAAGAAACAGAGACCGTAAGACCGTAAGGGGGTTTTCTTCCCCCCCTCCAGAAGAAGAGAGGGGCAAGCGATAAGGCCGGCAGGGAAAGAGGGCGGCTTCTGGTCCAGGGGACACACACAGCGCAAAGATGCCGCTTGGAACAGTTTAACCTGGCTGGGCACCGGAGGTCCGCAGAAGAGAAGAATTAACTAGAAAAAAAGAAGGAGGGAAGGAAATAACTGCGTTTCAGACGATTTGGTGCAGCCCCGACGGTATTTGCGCCTTTTCAAACTTGGGGCTGAAGTTTCAAGGAAATGAAGGGGATCAGGGGCTTATTTTCTCCTGAAGACTTACAAGGCTGGTCTCCAGCCTCTGGCTCTGTCTTCCCTACTGGGTAAATAATGAAGGGCTGAAAGCTTCCGCCTGCGCTGAGCTGTGCAAAAGAGTGGAGGGAAGGGGTTGGGGGGGGGTAAGAGGGAGAACCTTTCAGTCAGCAGTCGGGAGCCTGGGCCCCAAGATTTCATTCTGACAGGTGGCACTGGGGGATTGTGGTCCCCCCCCACCTCACTGGCTCAGACCTCCAGTTCTCCTCTTCGGAGTCCCTGCCACAGGTCACAGGGGACTCCTGTGAGCTCCACTGTGAGGCCCCCACTCTCCTGGCACCAGCAGCCCTGATGGGACCCCTAGCCCTGAGCCTGGGGCACACCCATGGTGCTGGAGCTAAGCTCACTCTTAATGCCCCCCGAACAGCAGGGCAGAGCTGAAACACCCTATGGATTTGGGGGGGGGGGCGGGACCTGGAAGTCCTCCCTCAAGCCTGGCGTTTTCTTTCAAGATCCCAATTCTATCTTTAAAAAAACACGTGCAGGGGCGCCTGGGTGGCTCAGTCCGTTAAGCATCCGACTTCAGCTGAGGTGATGATCTCTTGGTTCGTGGGTTCGAGCCCCGCGTCGGGCTCTGTGCTGACAGCTCAGATTCTGTGTCTCCCTCTTTCTCTGCCCCTCCCCCCGCTCGCGCTCTCATCACTATCCAGCAAGGCCAGACACGCCTGTCCTGTGGTTTCCCATGTCCCTTGTCTAGATCGGGGTGTTCCTGAGGGAGGATGCGGGGTTTGAGGAGGAAATAAAGAAAAGTAGACAGCCGAATTTCCCCCGGCCCTCCTTTCTCCCACCTTCCACCACCCCCTCCAGGTAGCCCACTGACCTGTCCCAAAACGGGGACTTGGGGCTTCAGACTGGGTGGCTGACAGAGGCCCTAAGACCAAGAAGGGTGAGATCACCATCTCTTCTCCAGCTGGAGGGGAGGAGACTTAGACACAGGAGACTCCGAGGCCAGTGTGGTGCCAATTACCCTTTTACTGGTGGCCTCGCCTCGCGTGGTTACCCCACCAGAGCCTGCCTGGCCCCGGGGGCTTTGGATTCAGAGCTCCAGCAACTCAGTGATGCGCCTTGCGTCCCCTGTGGCCGCACTACCCCATCTCCAATGTCAGGCTGAGCGGAAGGAGGTGAAGCCCTCGGACATCCAGGAGGAAAGGTGGGTGCAGCACCACAGTCGGGCCCCCTCTCAGACGGGCTCTGCCCTCTACTCTGCCCAGACCGCGATGGGCCGCGCGTCCTCTGCCCAACCAAGCCCCGGGTGCTGCACTGTGGATGTTGACAGTTGGGGGCAATTTTGAGAAATGGAAAGGACACGTTTTAAATATACTTCCCCTAACACTTCCCCCTCTCAGCTCCTGGCTGCTCTTCCCCACTCAGAAGAGTGTAACAGGAAGGGGCTGGCTGTGAGCCCTCCAGTGACCCCCCCCCCAGCCCCCCTCCCCCGCCGTGCTCTGTGTCCCAGCTCCCCCCAGCTGTGCTCAGGTGGCAGGGGGCAGCCTCCCAAACAGAAGGCAGTCGAGATCGGAAGTGGAGCTACCATTCAGGGATGGCCCCTCTGGCGACACCAAGAAAGCACTATCGTTATTGAAAACATCAGCCGGAATCTGAGATGGGAACTGGTCTGAGAAAAAGCACGGATCCCCGGGGAATGTGCTGCTGGGCTTTGGGGGCCCACGTGAATGATCTCTCAGGTGGCTGTCTTGCTTCTGCCCCAGTCCCTCCTGGCTGGAAAGCCCTAGCTATTGGGGGCTGTTATGAACAGATGCCCAGGAAGCAGAAGATCCCATCATCTTCCGTTTCTACCGAGATGGGGGTCTCCCCCAGACAAGGCTTCTTTATCCAGCTGCTGAGCACAGCTGGGAGGGCTTTGGCTTTAGCAGAGGCCTTCCTCATGCCCCAAGAGGCATGCTTTCGTTCAGCCGCTGCTTTTGCTACACAAAACTGCCTCCCTAGACATCTGTCGGCTTCCGGGACTGTCACCAGAAGAATGGAGCTGATCCAACAAACCCCTCCAACTGAGAAGGAATGATCAAAATAACAACACTGAGAAAGATAACAGTTACTGGATATTATGTGCCGAGCACACATCGTCGTATTTTATTCTCACAACTGTCCTATAAAATAAGTAACAAAGGCTCAGAGACGTTAAGTAACTTGCTCAAGGCCCAACAGCTTGTAAGAGTGGAATCAAAATCCAAAGCCTAGTCGTTTGACTCTAGACTGGAACATCTCCCTATTGCATCAGAAACCCTGAATCTGGAGAGCCGGGGGGACGTACGGAAAGCCCATCTAAGCACAGGGTGAAAGGGGACACAATGGCCAACGTGGGCTGCTTTCAACAGTCCCCTCTGATAAGCCTTAAGTGGTCGGGATCTCTCCAGCATGAGAAGATATGTTTGCTTCTTCTTGGCCAGCCCATGTGACCTGGACCAGTTGATGTTTTCCAGGAACCACAGCCCTTGTGATGTAACTGTCGTAATAACGCAGATCCTCTGGGCGGGCTGTTCCCACAAACAGAAGGTTGGTGCTCCTTTGTCTTAACGTCTGTGAGATTCTCCAGCTCATATGCTCAGCCCCCAGGATGGGGAACACTGTCAGTTTCCTCCAATGTCTGGAAATTTTGTGCTTGGATAACCCAGCAGTCTGAGGGAAATCTAAAAGAACCCTTGCACCAGTTAGATATTATCTTGGACCTAGGTTTCCCATCTGTTATCAAGGGGGAGATTTCCCATCACTCTGGCTGCTGCTGGGGTCTCACAGATTTTGCTAGCTCTCTGAATTCTTAAAGATGGGAAGAGGGGAATACACCATGATTTGGAGTGGGAAGCTCTTGGATGGGGGAGGGGGGGGTCACATGCTTCTCAGAGGATTAATGCTTATTAGAGAGACCCATAGCTACACAGCACTTTACAGGTTACAAAATTTCATCGCCAGTACCAGCTTCTGGGACCTTCTTTTCAGTGCTGGCCTAGTGATGGCTTCAACACAAAATTTTGTTCAGTATATAGTGGTCAGTGCAGACCAAACTGACCAAGTGGCCAGGATGGCTAGACAGGATCATAGTTCAAGGGATGTCATGGGAGAAAACCCTCCTATCCGTGAATAGCAACAAAGAAAAGATCTGGGTATGTCACATTGTTCTCTACGGGTCTAGGAGGGTTTCAAGTATTTTCCAGCCTACTTCTCTTAACCTCAAAAAAAAAAAAATCCAGCTTCAGTGCAGAATTCATCTTGAAGTTTCTCTTCCCGATTAACAGAGTCTCATTTGGAATTTGCTTTGGACATGAGAATCATGCCGAAGAGTTTCCTGAATTCCCTTGGCATGTGGCAGCCAAATGAAGTCACAATGGGCTCCAGGACATTGGAGTCTGCAGAGTCCAGGCAGGCAGGCTGTTGGACAGATTACCGCTGGAAGCACCTGTGTTTTTTGTGGCGAAGTATTAGATCATGTATTTGCTGAAAGCTTTTCTGGGTGGTAGCACAGTGAGCGAGTTTTAATTCCAAAATTAACACTGAGACTCAAAACAAAATTTCCCCCTACTGCAAGCTAAAAATACTACTCAGCAGTTGACTCATGTCCCCACTGCTGTTTGAGTAACTAGGTGGGTGTGAATCCTCCATCAGGGTGATGTCATTGTCCTCAGGACAATGAGCAAAGGATACAAGTGGAGGGCCTGGAGTGGAGCCTGCCCCTTGCTGGATGCCTGTGTGGTTCACGGTCACAGAGCTGCCCATCAACAGGGCTCTCAGCTGCATGGCCGGCCCACGTGGCCCGACGGGCAGGAAGGAGTAAGCGATGTGTCCTGTCTACAAGAGGACGGGCTGTGTGGCCAAATCCTCTTTTGTCCTTGTTTGTGGCAAGGAGGTGATGGGGCAGTATCAGCTCCTGGCCACCAAAGGGAGGCGAGCAGAAGCCACCAGGACTCTGTCAACTGAACTGTCACCTTGTGCTTTCATTCAGGGTGAGTCCCTTGCTATTACAGCTGACAGTTGACAATGCACCTATCATATTTCACACAACTGTTAGGAAATTTGACTGGCTGAGGTTGACTAGATTTTGACGGAATTTACTAAGTCTCGGATCTCACAACAAGAAGTAATTCACAGGATATAATTTCCCTCTCCCTTCGCCTGGGGTGTGAAGGAAATGAAACCGGCCCTCCACAGTCTGGATTTAGCCTAAGTGCATCCGGCCCACTTTGGCTTGTACACACGGTCCAGACAAAGGGTCTACCAAGACTGCGCGCATATGTGGATGCGGAAGGATCCTCAGGCTTTCGGATGCGTCCTAAGCAAAGAGCGATAGGGTTAGCAGAGAGCTCCAGGCTGCAGGGCACTGCTGCCCAGGAGAGAGAGAGAAAGCACGCAGAGAGGAAATGCATCACCACCCCCAGGTTGGGTCCCCGACTGGCACACACTTTGGGGAATGCTTGCTGAAATGCTTGAAATGAACGGTGCTTTAATGAATGCTGGTCTAGTATGGTTTGCAAGCAAGAGAGTTTGCAAGGCGCACCAAGAACCAGGCCCTCTGCCGGGGCTCCTTTTCTGCTGCAAATCAGAAGGGAAGTGGTCAGCAGTTTATGCTTATGACGCAGCACATGGAGGTAAGCAAGCCAATGGGCAGGTTTTGGTTGACATGACCAAGTGAGGGAGGAAGACAGAGAATAAGGAACTTACCCTCACTCCCATGAACCTGTCCCTGAGAACGATCCATGAGAGCAAGAACACAAAAGCTTTGTTGCAGCAGAATAAGACGGAGACATCCGTAGTGTTTATTTTCTTTATTGCATGTAAGTACAGGTAGTTTGTGAGTGTCCAAAGAACACCAAAGGGTGCTGCCTTGGTAAAAAACACCTTCAAAGTCAAGCCATTGTCTCCAAAAAATCGACAGCATTCCCTAAAACAAGGAAAGAGAGGCAGTGTTATTATATTCTTGGGTTGAGACAGATCATTTTTTCCCCTATACCCATTTTTAAAGCAGATGAGGAAGGGGTGGGGTTGCTTATTATTATGTTTTTTGGAACATCTATTAAATAGCTCTTCAACCTATTGCTTTAGTCCATTGAAGAAAATGTCCCACGACGGTCTGACATCATAGATGATTATTCCTTCTGCTCATGCTAAGTTTGGAACTGATGGTTCTAGACAGAAGGTAGTGGAGTGTTGGGCTTATCTGATCTGAAGAAGGCCCAGTTCCATGGCGACTGACTGAGGAATTCTTTTACTTGCTTGTTAAGAGAAGGAAGTCACTAGATCTTTTTCGGGGGGGTGGGGGGGGCGGGAAGAATACTCGAAGAGAACTCACTAAAACATATTTTTAAAAAAGTTTGCCTCCAGCTGGAATTATCTCTGGTCAGCCAGGGGAAGTCCTTTCTTGGGTGCCTCTAATACATTTTGGCTATGATACAACTAGTGTTAACTATCTGCATTTTCTCTATGAGGCCTTTTTTAGGGTCTATCCTTCAGCCATGTGGAAGTTCATGTCTCCATGCCACCTAAGAAACTAGCACAGATTCAAGAGCTCAGCATCGGAACAGAGAGGGAGGTGAGGAACCACCGATAGAAGGAGGTTTTTTGAATGCTCTTCTGGATTCCAGGGGAAAGGACCATGAGTGTATGGAAAACCAGGTCAGAAAAACAAAGCTAACCTTCCACACGCAGAAGAAGACAGCAAAGGAGGCCGTGGGGTAGATGGAGAGGACATCTACCCCCTGAGAGGGGCTTGGTCTGCAGACAGCCTGCTATTGCCAGGACCGCCTGGGAGCCAAGGTCATTGCTCTGCTGCCCTGACAGCCAGGCAAGGGGATGGGTGGGCAAGGAGCCTGGATCCCATGGCCGTCAGCGCCCAGGTGCACAGACTGTGCCCAGTGCAGCCGATGCATGAGCGAGTGAGGACAGGAGTGAGAGAAAAGAAATAACTAGAATAAGCCAAATACCCCAGCGTGGGGGAAGGGGGGGGGGATAGCTGTAGTCTATGCCACTTAAATTTAAAATGCAGCAGGAGAGGAGAAAAATTAAGAGCACGCATCAAAGGGGATTTGGTGTGATTTTTATTTTAATTTGTTCTTATCATTAATCCAAAATGCAATCCGCCTTCGCTCATGACTTGACTGTGGGATCGCCACAGAAGAGACAGGGAAACGCATGCTCTTTCACTGAACTCAGGGGCCTCTGTTGCTTCTAAACCACCACCAGGGGAATACGTCCGAATTTCTAAAGTTACCATGAAACCAATTCGACTGAATTGATTCCAGTGCGGCTTTATACAGACGAAGCTCTTATCTGATAGGTTGATGTTTCTGCTGCTGCATGATCTTCATACAATATTTCAGTGGAATTTTTCTAGGGGGTTTTCTTGAGTTCCTGTGCACGGAACAGTCTTCTTTCCTTCAGGGGTGATGACCAGGGATGGCTTCCTTCAAGTTTGTGTTTGACAGTAGCCATAAAGTGGTGTCAGTCCTTTCAGCATGATCAATAGGAAATACAAATTTAAAAAAATTTTTTAATGTTTATTTATTTTTGATACAGAGAGAGGGAGAGACAATGCGAGTGGGGGAGAGGCACAGAGAGAGGGAGACATAGAATCCGAAGCAGGCTCCAGGCTCTGAGCTGTCAGCACAGAGCCCGACACAGGGCTCAAGCCCACAGACCATAGATCATGACCTAAGCCAAAGTCAGATGCTTAACCGACTGAGCCACCCAGGAGCCCCAGGAAGTACAAATTTTAACTCTACTTAGAGGTTACCCTTCTTAAGGGAGAACAATTAAAGTAGGATTTCTAAGTTTCCCTGACTCACTAGTATAAAAAATGATTCATGCTGTGGCAGGGGCCATCCGAAGTCAGTTGGACACGTTATGTCCTCTCTAGGTTCTAAGGAGACCAAGATGATTGGCCCTGAGCCAGTGAAACTTGTGCTGTTTTATAGTTAGAGTTGGGGGAGAATGTCCTTGGAGAGAGAAGAGAAGAAATTATATCAATGAAACAAGAACAAATGGCTATAAAAAAGGAGACAATCTTGGAAATTAAATAAAGGATAGCTAAACTAAAAAGATTAAATAGAAGAATTGCACATAAAGCCAAGATAATCTCTCATGAGAGAAGGAAAGAGAAAGAATCTATGTGTGAGTCTTCCAAAGTGTGATGGTTGTAGAAGTGGTGGGGAAGGGGGATCCATCCTGGAGATGGAAAAGGCAAGATTTCTGAGCCCAGTAGAGTTCTTTTGGCCCTTTGTGGACTGATGGCTGGGGAAGTACAGCTAAGATGGGCAGATCTGGGTTCTAAGGAGACCAAGATGATTGGCCCTGAGCCAGTGAAACTTGTGCTGTTTTAAGACTAAAGGCTGTGTACTAATCTATGTCAGGTATATATACCCTTGATTGCAAGGGGACTCAAGAGAGATGATGAGCACAAATTCTTTTCTTCCAGATACCTCTTCTTGGTACACAAAGAATAGAGTATAGTAGAGACTCTTGACTTGTTTTTGCTTAAATGATATGACAGTTGAATGCCCTTCTTTCTTTGGCAGAGCAAGTACTCAAGGCTGGCAGGGTATTCTCCAGCAAGCTCAAACCCTTTGGTTTCTACCAACTGAGTTATGTGTTAGCAGAGATTTAGATGTTGTTTATTTCCAATCCTGCTTGTGCCAACTGTTCTTGGTTATTTCAACTGCATAATTTATTAGATATTTCCTAAACCAACGAAATATAGTGAAAAAAGAAAGTTGTGTTTTCTCTATGAAATCTAAGTAGAGAGTTTCATGGGAAAGTCAATAAAAGTCACTAAAACATTGTTCTTAAATAACCCAACTAGGACAGCCTGACTCAGTGGAATTAGGATGGCCATTTTTTTAAACCAATAAGCACTTATTTATCACTTGTTGTATTCACAATTCTAGACAAGGCACTCTGGCTGATAAAGAACAAGTAAACAGTGCTTCCTTGGTCTTGAGAATATTAGCGTGCGATCAGGGAGAGAAAACTGATTTCCTCAACAGCAAGAAATGCAAATTTAATCACGTATTAGATGGTGTGGAATAATATAACAGTGCCATAGAATTCATGTTTAAGGAAGAGATTTGAACTGATTGGACAAGGCCTCACACAAGATACGGATTTTGACCTGAACATTCAAGGATAGGTAGGATTTATAGTTAGAGTTGGGGGAGAATGTCCCTGGAGAGAGAAGAGAAGAGATTATATCAATGAAACAAGAACAAATGGCTATAAAAAGGAGACAATCTCGGAAATTAAATAAAGGATAGCTAAACTAAAAAGATTAAATAGAAGAATTGCACATAAAGCCAAGATAATCTCTCATGAGAGAGGAAAGAGAAAGAGAGAGAAGGAGGAGGAGGAGAAGGAGGAGGAGGAAGAAGGTAACATTAGAAGGTCAAGCCAGGAGGTTCAATATTAAACTAAAAGAAACTCTAGACTAAAGGGAAAATGGAAAAAATGAAGTGGAGAAAATTACAAAAGAAATAATGCAAGAAATGTTTTTAGAAATGTAGGATATGAATCTTCATAACAAAAGGGCCTACCAAGTACCAAGAAAACTGGCTGAAGGAAGAACCAAAACAAGGCACATATTTGTGACATGAAGGGATAAAGAGAAAATGTAAAAGCTCTCAAGAAAAATAAAACCAAATAGGTCCAAGGGGTAGCAAATTGTAATAGCATCTGATATCTCAAAAACCAAAATGGAAGCTATACAATAATGACTTTAACATTTTTCAAGGGCAATGTTTTTTGGGAGCCAAAATTCTGTTACCAGCCAACCACCAATTAAATGGCACAGTAGGATAAAGACATTTTCAGTTATACCGTACTCAAAAACATAGTCTCCCTTACTATTAGAGGACAGGCTGCACCAACACAAGGGTATAAACCGAGAAAGAAGATATGGCAGCAGGAGGCATGGCTCCAACACAGGCAAGAGTGAAAGCTAGTCCCAGGAGGAGGCTCCACGGCAGATCACGTGGGGCTCTGGAAATGGAATCTCCAGGGAAGTCTTCTGATCAAACCAGCACAGGGAATATATTGGCAGGTTTTTGAGATGGCAGGAGATTTAGGAAAAAATATCAATCATTACTGGAAATCAGGGTAAATGAGACAAAAGAGGCAAATGTTTCTGGCAGGAGAAATGACAAGTTGTTCATAAAAGGAGACAGTCTCTGGGTACTATTTGCATGCTTATAATAATGAAAACACTATTAACCAAATGTTGAGGTAGCATTATGTTGACGGGAACAGAATCAGGGCAAGTGGGTATAGGAGGGGTCAGAAATCAATAGATGTCTACATGGGAGAAACACGGAGATAAGAATTTCACATAAATTGGCATAAATAACACAAGAATTGGGAGTGGCTGAGAGTGAGGAGGTATGGACAGGGGCTGCAATTTTTTTTAAATAATTATTTTACTACCATTTGCTTTCTCAAAGTATGTACATGTATTAAATTACTAAAAATAAAAAAAAAACATTATTTAAAAACACGCAAGAGAGGTCAAGGTCGCTGTGGTTGAAGTTGAAATGTGAGTGCTCTCAGACAGTTCTGAGGAGTGCAGTTTGAAAACCGTAATTGCAGAGAAACCCTGCAAGGTACAGATAAAGATGCTGTGGCCCAGACAGATTAAATGATGTATTCAAGTTCAGTCAGTGGTGGAGCCAGACCCGCAGCCTGTGCTCACTCCCCAGCGAACACTCTCAATGGTCCCCCTTTCTTTTGGATCCTTTCTGTCACCATTTAGATAGGCCTAAGCCTCACCAACCTTAACATATACCCCCCAAAGCAAAAGCAAGCATCCTGTCAGTCCCCCGTCCTCCCTCATCCCCTCTTTCAGAGCCAAGATTTTTCAGAATGGTTGTCTGCACTCAAGTCCCCCACATCCACCTCTCTCACTCTTCCGTTTACTAACGCAGCATCAGCTCCCACCACTCACCCAGACCCTTGGCCTGATTACTAATGAGCTCTGCACTGCTACACCCAACAGGTACCTTCGGATGTTCCCCTTTCTCTTGGAAGCCTCTGACGTTGTTGACTATTCCTCCTTGAAGCACCTTTCTTGACTTCCAACTCCGCACACTCCTCTTGGTGTCCTCGAACCTCTCCGCCCACTTCCAAAGCTTCCTCTGAAAGACTTCTTCAGTATTTTCCTAGATTTCTCTTCTACTATCTCCTCTCTTTTTGTTCTGCAGTCACTGAGCAACCTCATCTACTGTTCTAGTTTCAAAGCCCAGCTGGTGATCTCTAGTTAAGACACTTCTACTGGATACCATCTGCATGGTGGACATCCCAGACACCTCAAATCTGGCCTTCTCAAATGGATGTGATATCTTCCCCCTCAACCTTCAACCACGGCATGGTACCATGATTCATATTTCTACCCAGGCTACATATACTCGGGAATCATTTTTAAAAATGTCCCCCCTTCTTCACATCTAATTCATTCACCAAGACCTATAGATTATTTCTCCTAAATATCTCATCCCCATGGCCACTGCCCTGGCCCATGCGTCTTCCCCTCTCACTTGGACCACTGCTGCCACAGCTAATTGAGCTTCTGTCTCCACTGTTGTCTCTTCTCCAATCCATTCCATTCTCCATGCTACAGCCAGAGAGGTCCTCCTCTCACCTCGCTTTCTCTTAGGATAATGGCCAAGCTTCCCTACAAGGCTTGTCAAGTCCTTCCTGACCTGGCCTTATTCCATCCATTAACTTACCCATCACTACTTCCCCACCCATACTCTGAACTTCACTCACCTTGAACTCACTTCAGTTCTCTGAATTCATGTTTTTTTCTTTCTCTGCTCTAGGTCTCAACCCATTCTCCATTTCCTTTTACTGAAACACTCTTACTTTCCCCCTCTTTCTTTGGTTGGTTTCTTCCCATCCACTGGGTACCAGTTCATATACCCCTTCAGTGAAGTGTGGCTGATATGTGCTCCCCAAATGCCATATACTCCTTATCACACATACAGTACCCTCCGTTGTAACTGTACTTTACTGTAACCATTTATTTCATCATCTGACTTCTTCATTAAAAAATAAGCTCCTTGTGGTCATTATATTTTTGCTTCATCTTATATCCTCATAGCCTAAGACATAATCTCTCTCTATCTCTATCTACATACACACCATTAGTCTTAGAAATCCAAGGGATCCTTTAAAAATACGGATTACCTGGGGGTTCCTGGGTGGCTCAGTCACTTGAGCATCCAGCTCTGAATTTCAGCTTGGGTCATGGTTTGTGAGATCAAGCCCCATGTCATTGTTGGGCTCTGTGCTGAATGGTATGGAGCCCGCTTGGGATTCTCTTGCTCCCTTTCTCTTTGCCCCTCCCCTGCTCATGCTGTCTCTGTCTCAGAAAAAATAAATATAAAAAAATAAATATATATAAAAAAAAGATTGCTTGGATTCAACCCTAGATATACTTGATCAAGTTGTCTAGTAAGGAGCCTAGAATCCTATAGAGAATGGTGCTGTTTACAGAAAGGGTACATTCTTGACAACATTCCATGGTTCAAAACTTACAAATCTTGATTCGTTTTTCCCACAGTATACTGTATTTCTGTTTGCCAGCGAATGTTAACACTGCCACCTGGCATTTATAGTTCCCTTGGCCTCCCAGAGCTGATATTGTGATTCTTATTTAACATTTAAACTCTCAAGAGAGTCACATTATTTGAAATTTTATGCATAAATGAATTATTAGTCATACTTACATTTTGTTATTGCAAATTTGCATTAAAATGTGACTGGTCTGTATTTTTTAAAATTTCCAAACGATTCTCATGTGCAGCTAAGTTTGGATTCAAAAGTTCTCTGTTTTCTTGCTTTAAAAAATGTTTTTAATTGTGATAAAATCCACATAACATTTACGATTTTAAGCATTGTTTAGTGTAGTTCAATAGTGTCAAGTACATTCATATTGTATAATCAATCTCCGGCACTCTTTTCATCTTGCAAAACTGAAACCCTGCACTCATTAACAACTCCCCATTCTTCCCTCCCCATAACTGCTGGCAAACAGCATTCTACTTTCTGCCTCTGTAAATTCTGACTACTCTAGGACTTCATATAAGAGTGACAATATGGTATTTGTATTTTTGTGACTGGCTTATTTAACTTAGTATAATGTCCTCAAGGTTCATCTATGTTGTGTCATGTGGAAGAATTTCTTTCCTTTTTAAGGCTGAATAATATACCATTGTATGGATATACCAACATTGTGTTTACCCATTTATTCATTGATGGACACTTGGGTTGTGTCACCTCTTGACTATTGTCAAGACTATCGTCTAAGACTATTGACTATAATTATTGTGAATAATGCTGTCACGAACATGAGTGTACAGATATCTTTGAGATCCTGATTTCAATTCTTTTGTATATATACCCTGAAGAAGAACTTCTTGATCACATGGTAATTCTACTTTCAATTTTTTGAGGAATGGCCATAGTGTTTTGCATAGTGGCCACACGATTTTATATTCCATCAAAAGTGCACAAGGGTTCCAATTTCTCCACATCCTTATCAACACATGTTTTTTTAATTTTAATGTTTATTGTAGCGATTGTATGGATGTAAGGTGGTATCTCGTGGTTTTGATTTCCTTCATGATTTCCCTCACAATTAATGATCTGGAGCATCTTTTCATGAGATTGTTGGCTATTTGTATATCATCTCTGGAGAAATGTCTGTTCAAGTTCTTTGTCTATTTTTAATTGTTGGTTTTTGTTGTTGTTGAGTTGTAGGAGTTCTTTATATATTCTGGATATTAACCCCTTATCAGATACATGATTTGCAAGTGTTTTCTCCCATACCATTTCACTCTGTTATGTCCTTTACTGTGCAAAAGTTTTTAATTTTAATATAATCCAATTTATTTTTACTTTTGTTGTCTATGCTTTTGGTGTCATATCCAAGAAATCGTTGCCAAACACAATTTATAAACTTTTGTCCTTATGTTTTAAGAGTTTTATAGTATCAGCTCTTACATTTAGATATTTGATCCATTTTGAGTTAATTTTTATGTATCATGTAAAATTAGCATCCAACTTTATTCTTTTGCATTTGAATACCCAGCTTTCCTAGCACTATTTGTTGAAAAGACTGTCCTTTCCCATTGAATGATCTTAGTATTCTTGTCAAAAATCATTAACCATGTATGTCAGGGTTTATTTCTGGGTTCTCTATTCTATTTCATTGGTCTATAAATCTGTCTTTATTCCAGTATCACACTTCTTGTCAGTTTTGATTACTATAGCTTTATAATGTTTTGAAATCAAGAAATGTGAAACCTCAAACTTTATTCTTTTCTTTCAACATTATTTTGGCTATTTTGCATTCCTTGAGATTCTATATTGATTTCAGGATGGATTATTCTATTTCTGAAAAAAAATGCTCTTGGAATTTCGGTAGGGATTACTTTAAACCTGTAGATTGCTTTGGGTAGTACTGATATCTATCAATATTAAGTCTTTCAATCAATGAACAAACACTAAATGATGGGTGATGTCTTTTCACCCATTTTGTGTCTTAATTTCTTTTAGGAACATTTTGTAGTTTTCCATATAGACACCTTTCACTTCCTGGGTTGTTTGCTTCTAAGTAATTTATCCTTTTTGATGGTATTATAAATGTAACTGTTTTATTCTCTTTCTTTTTCAGAAAAAAATTTAAAAAATGAAATACAACATGTATTTCTTTAAGTGCACAAAGATTAAAGTATACAGTCTGATTAATTTTTATAAAGAAAAATTATACACATAACACCATCTCTATCAAGATATAGAATATACCAGCACCCTAGAATCTTCCCCTGTGGCCTCTCTTAGTCATTTCCTGCCCTCTAAATATAATCATTATGGAGAGTTCTATCACAATAGTTTACTTTTCCTTTATAAAGATAGAACCACACATTATACTTATTCTTTTGTGTCTGGTTTCTCTTACTCAGTATGATGTCTGAGAGATTTTAGTTGTAGGTAGCTGTAATTCAGTTGCTTTATAGTATCTACTTTATGAATTTACCACAATTTACTCATTCTTCAGTTGATAGACATTGAGTGGTTTTATGAATTGAGAGTATCCATTTATATTTTACCACATATTTGCTCTTCTTAAAGTTTATCATTCTTTTTTGAATTATGCTTCCATCTGGATTGTTCCTTCTGCCTTAAGAGTCCCTTTAAGTATTTTTTTCTACTATTGGTCTGTTTGTATTAAAATATCTTTATTTTGCTTTCACTATTTAAGGACATTTTCACTGGATTTAGGATTCTAGATTGACAGTCATATTATTTCTGCCCTTTGAAGAAATAATTCCATTGTCTTCCAGCTTTCAGTTTTTCTGTTGAGAAATCAATTGTCAGTTTGTTAATACGTCTTTTGATCTTTTGATAATAATCTCATTTTTCCTAGTTTCTTTAAAGATTTTGTATTTACTTTGGGTTTAAACAGATTTGTTATGATGATAATAGGTGTGGTTTTCTTTTATCCGTATTTTTTTTTTTTTTTTTGGTTTCAGATTTATAAATCTTGACTCTGTGGCTTGATGTCTTTCATCAATTTTGGAGAATTCTTGGCCAATATACTCACACTTTTCCCTCTACTCCTGGTACTCCAATACACACACCAGACCTTTCCACTGTTCTCTTTATGTATCTTGTACTTCTTTTTGTATTTTCCATCCCCCCCTTTTTTCAATCTTATTTGTAACTGACCTATTTTTCCATTTTACAGATTCCTCTTTTGTTGTGTCTAATCTGTTGTTAAACTCATGAACAGATCCTTGACTTCTGTTGTATTTTTCAGTTCTAGAACTTTCATTTGATTATTTTTCATAGATTTTTATTTCTCTGGTGAAATTTTTCATATGTTCAGCATTCCCTTGAACATATTAATCAGTTATTTTACGGTGTGCGTGTACCTGATACTCCAAAATCTAGAACATCTCTGAATCTGTTTCTAACGCCTATTTTATTTTTTTCTTAGGTTTTGGTCACCTGTTTCTTGGCAACCTGTATTATTTTTGATTGATGACAGACTACATATGGAAAATTTTAAGGCTGTGGACGATGCTTTCTTCTTCTAGTGTAGGTTTAATTTCTTCTGGTATGAAGATCACCTTGGCTAATTGATGCTAGCCAATTTCCATTTTCCTCCCTTACTCTTAGGTCACAGCTCTTTTACTGGTCTCAGTTGAAAGTATCTCCTGCTTTGTGGGCTTGAACCCCAACTTTTCACTCCAGGACCATGAAACTACTGAAGTTTTTGACCCAGTGGCTGATTTTCTACTTGGTTCTAGCTACAAACATGCATATCTCAGGAATCAGATAATGCTTTGGGGGGATAATTGCACATGAAAGTCAGGTTCACTTCTGACCTTTTTTCTTCTTTCCTGGGATCCTGAATCAATCCCAACCCATGGCTATCTTGGCAGCCTTGAATTCCTAATTTTATATTCCTATCCCAATGACTGCTGTAAGCTCTATGCTGTTAATTTCTGTTTGGCTTCTATAATCCACTCTGTGAATTTTTCAAAAGGGAAAAGAACCAGAAAATGTAAGCTTCCCTTCATGTGATCCCTTTTACTCTGAGATCTTGGTGCTTCAAGTCCTGGCCGTACAGGTTGTTCTCTATGCCTTCAAACAATTTTTTAAGGTATTTTCCCCAAGTTTTAGAATTCTTTATGGAGGAAGGATTGATATTTTGTTATAGAACTATCTCCCTTGTTAAGCTATTAACATTTAGAGGCTTTGAGGATGTTCTGAAATAGCCCTGGGTAGGTGATGATAAATTAGCCACACTTGTGTCAAACTGATGATTCTTGGGCCCACTCCAGAGATTTTGTTCCAGTAGGTTTGGAATGGGGAACAGGGATTTATATTTTTAAAAGATTCTTAGGAGATTCTGATGTACATCCAGATTTGGGAGGCAGTTCTCTAGATTGCTGTTTCTGAAAGTGTATCTGAGGAACATTATAACACCTGGTGCACTTATCATCCTGGTCTGAGCCACCATCATATCTCAGAAAGATTATCATCGCCATTTCTATTTTTGTTTCCCTCTTTTAAAATGTAAGTCAGATCATGCTATTCCTTTGCTCAGAAACTTCCACTGGCTTCCCATTTTATTCAGAGTAAAATATGTAAATTGGGAAGATTTGCCATGGTTCCCTACCTCACCCCTTCAGCTCTCTGCTCAAATGTCAGAGAGGTCTTCCCAGACCCATAGTGAAATCACTATCTCAATCCCCCTCATTTCTTTATCAGTTGGGTTCACACTCTCTGACATGCTATATGTCTACTTTAAAATTTTTAAAAATTATTTTTGTAACTGTTCGCATTTACAGAATGATTTGCAGTTCTTTTATTTTTTTATGAAATTTATTGTCAAATTGGTTTCCATACAACACCCAGTGCTCCTCCCAACAGGTGTCCTCCTCAATGCCCATCACCCACCCTCCTCTCCCTCCCACTCCCCATCAACCTCCAGTTTATTCTCAGTTTTTAAGAGTCTCTTATGGTTTGGCTCCCTCCCTCTCTAACTTTTTGTTTTCTTCCCCTCCCCCATGGTCTTCTGTTAAGTTTCTCAGGATCCACATAAGAGTGAAAACATATGGTATCTGTCTTTCTCTTTTAATTTTATTTATTTTTGAGGTGGGGGAAGGGGCAGAGAAAGAGGAAGCCCCAGAATCGGAAGCAGGTTCCAGGCTCTGAGCTGTGAACACAGAGCCTGACGAGGGCTGAAACTCACAAACTGTGAGATGATGACCTGAGCTGAAGTCGGATGCTTAACTGACTGAGCCACCCAGGTGCACCTATGTTTCCATTTTTTTATTGTCTTTGTTCTTCCACCAAAATATGAGCACCATTAAGGCAGAAACTTTGTTTTATTTACTGCTGAGTTCCCAGTGCCTACATCAATGCCTGGTGCATCATAAGCATTCTATAAACATTTGTTGACAAAGAGAATCCTTGTTTCCACACCAGATGGCTGAATTAGAATTTGGGGGCATGAGGCCCAAAATACCAGCTATCTCAAATGTGTGTATACTCCCAATTCTCTAATGTAAGTCATATCCAGAAAATTAGTTTTAAAGGGGTAAAACACCTATAGATCTCCTCCATTCTTAGTTTTAAGTGTCATCCTATTCCTGGCTATGCCAGGAACATTGGTATTCTCAGAGAATTAATGTAAAGAAATGTGAAAATGGTTCTAAGCTCTCTGCGTGTGTATTTATGTGTGTGTTACTTTCTTGATGTATGTGTGTTTGTCTTGCTCATTGTATTAAAATATTTAAAATTAAGGCAGGGGTAAAAAAGACAATTTCCTGAAGGAAAACTTTATAGAAACAGCCATGGATTAAATGGCTTAAATGTGACATAGCTAATGCCACCTTTAAGCCAGGTGACTATAGATTATCAAAGATAGGACTCCTTAAATTGGAGTCCAGATAATTTAATATCTTGTCACTTCCAGGACCTGGTTATTTAATCCACTGAAAGATACTGTGAAAATTGGTGTTTTAGTTTCATTTCATGTTGCTTAAGAAAAGAAAATTCTAGAGTGATTTATTTCTGAAGAATAGGATTCCAACTACCAGTCATAAAGGTGGAAAGGGAAATATTCATTTTAATTGATTATGTCCAACTGTATCCTCTGAAGGAAGTAGGTGGTGTGTGTGTCGGGGGGTAAGATTAGAGGGAATATCACTTCTGCAGATGCTAAGGCATTTCAAGCAACTCAATTCCAAGGTGAGAAACCAGACTCTAAACTTTGTTCCTGTCCAAGAACTACCCTCACATATAAGCCATTAGGATAGTACTTGTTAACAGAAAACATGATAAATATCTCACATTCTACAAGAAAAATGTGAGGCAAACACATTGGCTACATTTATATTCGCAGGAGCTGGAACAACCCAAGAAGTTTGGTGCAAACAGTGTAGGTGGCTCTGGGAGATATACAGAGTCCCTGGGACACACAGACTCATACATTTTGTAAGGACCTCCAGGTCAGAAACCAATTAATGCTGGTTTCTAAAGGGTCCACTGTTAAAACCATAGCACAGTGCCAGGGAAATGTGATTCAGTGCCAGGGCAGGAAGCTCAGGAGATAGATTAGAACCCTAGGGAACAAACCCAGTCTTGAGCATTAGATAGAAACACTATTGATTTTCTTCTGGATCTCTCTCTGTGTTGAGCAGCTCTGGCCTGCTTTTGTACCTACAACCCAAATCTCTGTACTAAGTTCTTCCTGTCAGGCTCATTAAGAATAATTCCATCAGCCAATGTTTTTGACCCCCACCATCTCTGTCCATAGCTTGTAATAAAATATGCATTTAGTATATACTGGTGGTGATACAATATATTATTCAAGTTCAGGGACACACACATATATGGTAGGTGATCAAAAATATAATAGATTTATGTACAAAGATAGAAAAAGAGACTGAATAATGTATAAAATAAAAAATATAGTGGGGGCACCTGGGTGGCTCAGTCATTTAAGCATCCAACACTTGATTTCAACTCAGGTCATGATCTCATGGTTTGTGAGTTCAAACACCATGTTGGGCTCTGCACTGACAGTGTGGAGCCTGCTTGGGGGTTTCCCTCTCTCCTATTCTCTCTCTCTCTCTCAAAATAAATAAATAAACTTTATATATATATATATATATATATATATATATATACACACACACACACACACACACACACACATATGTGTATATATATATATGCCTATATATATAGGCATATATATATATACACACACACAATTAAACTAAATGACTAATTGGGGCTTCCCTTGAGTCACAAATACTAACCAAATTTGTTGAAAATAAAAATAATGATTGGAGATATTACCATAGCAAAATTAGAACCATAATCCCAGTTATACCTTTTTTCTCCTTCCTTTCATAGGTCTTAAAGCATATGGTCAGTCAAGATAAAATGTCATTTAAATAAAAATTTTTAAGTTTATTTATTTATTTTGAGAGAGACAGAGAAAATGCGTGCACGAATAGGGGAGGGACAGGGAGAGAGGGAGAGAAAGAATCCCAAGCAGGCTCCACACTGTCAGCACAGAGCCTGATGCGGGACTCAAACTCACAAAGCATGAGATTGTGGCCTGAGCCAAAATCAAGAGTTGGGCACTTAACTGACTGAGCCACCAGGCACCCCTTAAATATATTTGATATGCAAAAGACAGCTCACTGTGTGAAGAACGTTCTGGCTCAGAAGACATGAAAACAAATAAGTAAATGGAAGAATTAGAAGTTGGTAACTAATCAAAGAATTAAAAATGTCTAGGAAACCGTGATAAGGAAGAAATTAAAATAGGTTCTGAAAAATCAAAATAGTGAATCAACAGAGCAGTAGTTGGGGGTGGGCAGGGGGTAGGTGGGGACATAGTGATGCAGGAGAAATTCCCAAAGTATTACTCAGCAACAGGTTCAGATGATCTCTGAGAACCACAAGGGAAGGAAATTTGTCTTGAAACAGAACTGCATTTCTACCATAGCCTCCCAAGGAGATTTTGGGAAATGCCAGAATCCCTTGGCATGTGGTAGATGGGATGGACACACAGCCCTATGGACAGAGGCCAGCTTTCCTGTTACACTGGAAGAGGACCTGCTTCATAGGTCCTCTATGGTCCTTCATCAGCAGATGAACGAAAGACCACCTACTTTCGAGAACAGAGGCATCACAGAAAAAGCCGAGTGGGTTGGGCAAGCTTCTAAGAACAGAGAAGAAATCTGATACCTACTCACTCTGTGACCGAAAGGCAATATGCTTACTGCTCATGGCCTCTTTACAAATTAGGTTGATCAAAATTTTAGAAAAAAAAGAAAAAAGATTTCATCTGGAATTCCTTAAAGCTGCCTCACCGTGAAAGTACTTTAAGGGCAGTTCTTGAGCTAAACCATGGTCATTCATTCAAAAATACAAACCATCAGGTCAGTGTATCCCTAAGAAAACATGGACAGGATCTCACTTTCTAGTCCATTGCCAACATTCACTTTCAACAAAAAGACTAATCCCAAACAGGTGCGTAGGTATCCACCCTATGAACGCATTTAAAGGTGATGTCTGCCATAGTTTTGCAACTATCACACAGGAGACAGGAAAGCAACGAGAGTGAAGCCCTGAGGAAGCTCCTGTTCATCTTCCAGAGCTTGGGTGTGTTGCCATTTTGTGGGAGTAGAGCACCCTCAAGGGAGGTTAGGAGTGTCCTAAATCAAAGATGTATCTTGTTCCCTAAGGTAGGACTTTTTGCCTAGAAGTTACTTCTTTTAGCCAAAATGAGGTTCGTGAGAGCAAAAAGCTCCTTCATCATTATAAAAAAGAAAAGCATTTGAGAAGAAGAAAAAAAAGAGCTAATTAGGTTTGCAGCAAGGGGAGCCAAGCCCTCAAAACAGAAGAGTCTCTGACAAAGTCTGGAACCTCCTCAGAAAGCCAGAAAAGGAGAGAAGATACAATCACAGAACAGAAAAACAGTTTTGAAACACTGACCTCACCCCCGGAACTGGAAAAACCAAAAGCAACCTAGTCATGGGGGTTGAGGTCAGAGTTAAGGTAGATCAACAGTCTAATCCTAATAATTGTTTTCCTTCAGTTACCATTCTTAAACTTCTTCCATATGGTAAAAAAACCAACTTGGATTATAGAAGGAGCCTAAAAATTGACTATCTCTCACTCCTAACTCCCAATCCCCAGTTCTCCTCAAAGTCAACCACCATAACAGGTTTGTGCCTTCTGGAAAGAGCCTATTCAGAGTCCAACATAAGTGGATACTTTTTTTTTTAATTTATTATTTTTTTATTTATTATTTATGTATAATTATACATAGTAAACTGATAAGCTTACCTGCAGTGTGATTAAAGATGTAAAATAATTATTCATCTTTGATGGGCCCTAATTAAAGAATCATTATGAACAGATACAGGCATTGGGGGATGGCTTGTGCCCTATGGTGTGTGCCTACTCTATCTGGTAAAAAGGAAGGAGAGATAAAGGCAAATATCCAATTAAAAGAAAACCTAAGTTCAGGGCCAATAGGAGGCTGCCCTTTAATTTCAAGAAACAATCCAATTGGATTCTTTATCTCTACAATGGGCTTTAAAAAATATTAACTTTGTAGAACATTTTATTTGCTTTCTTAAAGCAATTTTTAAAAACATAAAACAATGTAAAAGAAAAATCTGAAAGGAGAAAAGAAGTCTTACTCATGATGAAATAATTTCAACCCAATTGTGATTTTGACATATTTCCCTCAGGTTTCTCCCCAAACAGATGTGTCTACCCACATGGAATCATTATGCTTGGATTCTCTCTCTCTGCCCCTCCCCTGCTTGCACTCTCTCTCAAAATAAATAAATAAACTTAAAAAAAGAAATAGTCACTCCAGCATTAGCAGGAAGGTTGGACTCTATGAAATTGAATGTTTTCAACTTTGAGATTCTGAGATTAGAAAATAAAACCTTTCAAACATGCAAATGTCAGAGTGGCATCCAGCTAGAAGTAGTGAACTGTTGGGTAAATGTTTATTTCCTCTTTTTTCCCCCTGCATTTGTTTAGAACTTTAAGCTAACAGAAGCCAGAGACCAGTTACCAAAGTCATGATTTAGGCTTTTGTTTATTTTGAAATTTTAAGACATCTTTTGGGGAATTTTAAGTGGAATGGTTTTCCCATGTAAGTCACTGCTGATGATAAGTAAGTGAAAATGTGTTTGCATTTCCCATGAGTATGTTTCAGTGTTACATATCTTCCATTCTGTAGCAGATCCAGGCTTAGCCAAGCCAAAGTATCCTTGTATATTAGAATCAGGTTGTAAAGACTTGTCTAAGCAGTTAAAATGATTAACTTTCATAGCACAACTAGAAACAAAATACTGAGTAATTTTATCAGTTTGACTTCCTACCTTGTAGGTTTTCTAAGCAACTAGTAGAATGTTTTGTTACCAGTGAGTCCAGAAGTTTGTATCTATCTATCTATCTATCTATCTATCTATCTATCTATCTATCTATCTATCCATCCATCCTTCTACTCATCCAACTATCCGTCCATCTATCTATCCATCAATCAGCCTATCTTTCTCTTTCTTTTTTCCTTTCTTTTTCTTTCTTTCTTTCTTTCTTTCTTTCTTTCTTTCTTTCTTTCTTTCTTTCTTTCTTTCTTTCTTTCATTCTTTCTTTCCCTTCTTTCTTTTCTTTCCATGTATCTATCTATGTATCTATCTGTCTATCCATCCATCCATCCTGTTATTGGTCAGTTCTAAAAATACATGCTTGAGACATTTAGAGGCAGAAAAAGACAGGTCTTCCATGATATTAGTAGCAATGTTCTTTTTGGAAAGGGATCCAAGATAAACAGAGGGCATTAACAGCATATGAAAAATTTTGGTCCCTGAGATTCTCTCATAGGAATGGTCCAGCCTTGACCATGTCTTGGAGAGGGAATATCCAAAAAGCACAAATTACATACATGTCCTACTAACTAGGGGTTTCCTCCTCCATAGGAATCTGTTCTTTGTTGGGGACTCAGCTGGTTATTTTGTGTGCACAAACAGCAGAAGTATCTGAAAAGTACAGAGAGTGCCTAACTCCTGAGCACCATCTTGGTCCACAGGGCTCCTGGCTAACCTTCAAGTCAGAATGAAGCAATTATGCATTCCATGCCAGAGGTGAAGATCAAAACATCAAAGCCAGGGATAACCAACAGCTTCTATCTGTGTGTGGAGACTAAAGTGCCAACTGAAGTAGTTTGGCCATTTAGGAAAGATGGGCTCTCAGAATTTCTGTGCATTTCCTCCCAACCTGAAACAGGCTCTCAATACTAGAAATGATTCTGCATGCTCTAGGGAGTTCATTCCAATACTGCCTCATGAAATAAATGTCCTCTGAGAACCCTTGTTTGTGACAGTCCAACTAACCCGGGAGATTGGACAAGGTTTCCTTTAGCAGAAAGATACATAGGACCATCTGTGGCAAGAAAGGATTTCTCTCCTGTGCAGGTAGGAGACTAACAGGCTGGAGATGGGCACTTATGAGAATTGTTAATTTAGTGCTGAAATAGAACCCGTGGCTCAGGAAATAGTCAACCTTCTGCTTTAATGAAGCACATGCCCAAGAGAAGCAGAAGGACACAGCATCAAGCACTGGTTCAACAGGCCCCAGAAAATAACAGCTGCTGACCTGTTTTGAGTTTTGCTAAGCTGTCAAGAGTTGAACCAGGAATACTGTTTACAACACATGATCCAACAGCATTTTTATCACAGAGTGAAGGCACGGCGGATCTGGTGGACCTTTCCCTGGCTCTCTGAAAGAAGGTGGAGCTCAGACTTTGTGATGGTGGGGTGATATGGGATTCAATGGTGCCATCAGAGTCACAGAGTTGAACCCCACAGCCATAGCAGATGTCTGCATTCACCTGCTGGCCAGCCTCACTTTCTTCCCAGTGGGTGGTGATTTGCCTGGGGCTTTGGAGTGGTAGAAAGAAGCATATTTAGTTCATGGTAAGGAAGAAGCTTCTAGTAACTGTTCAACCAGAGAAGAACTGAGGGCTCCACACGCTATGCCTACTTTTGTCCTCCTATACCACATTTCAGGTATCTGGGATTCTATCAGTTTGGAGAAATGACCAGCAGGAATTCCAAAAATATGATCAAATTTCCTGAAGACCTTAGGTGAGCAGCCCTCTCTGTCTCTGCCTGTCTCTCATCCTTGCAATGGAAAGTCCCAGGCTTGAGACTGAAGCCTGGGTCAATGACCAGAGTGTTCTCTGCATTTGTCACAGTGAGAGGCAATAGGATTTTGGCAAAGGTCAGTAGCCAGAGTGGGAATCTTCAGAGCCCAAGTTTTACAAGGGAGTAATGCAGTGTACAGTGAGATTTCATATAGCTGTCTCATAGATCTGCTTCACAGACACTTAAGAACAGTATAATGGGATCATTAAATTATGCCACAGGGATTCCAAAAGGCCTTTAGTCTGACTTTAGTCCCTTTATCATGCACGTTAATATTATCTGCTGTCCTTGGACTTTCTCAGAGGAGTATGAGCAATATCTTGTTGTACAATCTGTCTGCTAAAGCTGGCCGTAGGAAGGCAGAGCTCCTGTCTGGTTTGGAGAGCAGAGTACAGAGACGGATGCCCGCCTTGTTAGGAATCAAGGCATTTCTCTCCACTGGGTTGAACTCAGTTCTTCTGAGGGCCACACTCCCATGGGCTTCAGAAATTCAGTCACCCCTCCATTGCCATCTCCTTCATGGAGCCACCAGGTATCTCCTCCTCCAGGGCTTCCTCTTCAACCTCCAGCTCCCTGGAAGCACCCTGCAAATACATCCCCTAATACTCTGGGCCTAGCTCTGTCATATCTCCACAGACTTTTATAAAACTCTTTACATCAGTGTTTCTTCCAATAAACCACTGGTTTCTACCCAGAGGAGGCACCCCTGTGTCTTAGTCACCTTTGTACCCACCAGGACCTAGGACAGCGCCTGATTCAAAAGTGTACTGAATAAATATTGGTGAATAAGTCACAAACTTAGCTCTTGATATTTTGGCATAATTTGCCAATGTCAGTACTGCTAGAAAATTCAGCAGGTGACAATTGTACAACTTCAGACTGTCAGTGCTGGCAATGATGTGAGAGACCCAACTTGCTTATTTTATTTAAATTAAAAAATTTTTTTAAATTTATTTTTTGAGAGAGAGAGAGTGCAAGCAGGGAAGGTACAGAGAGAGAGGGAGACACAGAATCTGAAGCAGGCTCCAGGCTCTGAGCTGTCAGCACAGAGCCCGATGTGGGGCTGGAACCCATGAGCCGCGAGATCATGACCTGAACTGAAGTTGGATGCTTAACCAACTGAGCCACCCAGGTGCCCCAAACTTGCTTATTTTAGATGTAGGCAAGCTCAGGCATGGAGGAAATGAGTTCTGCCCAGGACTATGGAGCTGGTTAGTAGCAAGGCTGAGTCTAGAACCAATAGATTGCGATTCACTTCCCCATTCTCTGCATTTATTTTAATGAAACCTTAATGGTGGCTAATGTGCCAGGTAAAGCAGACTATTTTCACCATGGAAAGAGTAGCCACCCACCCACTTTGCTGGCCAGGACAGAATGAGAAAACAAAGCAGAGCCCTTTGCAATGGCTTCCTTGCCACTTCAGGCTCAGTGACCATGAAAGGGGTGTGTGTGTGTGTGTGTGTGTGTGTGTGTGTGTGTGTGTGTGTGTGTGTAGTGCTGAGTGCAAAGAACCTGCCTCTTTGGATTTTACAGGAATGGGCATGTGGATTTAGGGTATATTCCCTGCAACTAATTATGCAGATGTGTGGGCAATGCTCCTTGCTATTTTCAGGAGATGTGTCAAAGCTATTTAAAACCATGGGCGTAAATTTATCTCTATAAAGACAAATTCAGGGAAACTGGCCTAGAGGCTACCCTTTTGGCTTTATCAACAGATTTCTGCTTTTAAAAAACAGCTCCCATCAAACTGAAGAGATGTGAATATTTGTGTAATTCAGTGTCAGGGGAACAGGCTGTATTTTCTTTATCTTGAACCTAGAATCAAACAAAGATGCCACAAATTCAATAGGGGCTAAAAACTCAGTGTTGTTACTAAGGAGAGCAATTTCACGAAAGCTGAAATGAAATTTTGTTGTCTCTCAAGGACAGAAATGCTTACAGCTAAGGCCAATTCCATAATGTGCCATTTTGGAAAGAACTGATTGATATTAACTGTGAAGCTTTTTGAAGCTGGCACCAGGAGACTGGTGTGTGGACGTGTGTCCACTGATTTTGAAGGTTGTTTTCCTCTTTGTGTGTGTGTGTCTGTCTGTCTCTCCCTTACACACACACAGCCAGAACTGCTCGACCTAAATGGGCAGCATAGATTTCTTCAGAATTGGATGGATTTCCATGGCACACACCAACAGCTCCTTTTAAAAATAAATTAGATTGAACCTTAGGAACTGTCTAAATACATACTGGTTGGCCCTGTGCTACTGACTCAAGACATACATTGTTTAGCCTTGAAGAAGTCACTGTGATTCCCTGAGATTCAAGGATAAAAGAAATGGCTGAGAGAAAGCTCTCCTTGCTTTTGGGAATTTCTCTACTGTAGAGAAAACTCTGGGGGCACAACTGAGCTCCTGCTCTGGCTTCCTCTCATACTAGACTCAGACCTGCATCCAAGGAGCTGTTGTTCTCAGGGGTCCTGCTTACTCCAGAGGCTTCTTAATGGGTCTTCCCGTTTACTGTCTTGCTGCAATTCCAATTTTTGGTTCCTTTCTGTTCACCTGGGGTCTACAAGCACCAGTGACAGTCAGCTCCAGTTGTGTAAGAGGTAGTCTACAGCTTCTAGGAAAGTGCAGGTTTTCAAAGTAAAATGACCCATCTAATCTCCTGTGGCAGAGGTGTCTCGAGGCCAGCTCTTTCTTGAGTAGCCTTTTTGGAAACCTGATAATAAAACTTGAAACTCTTCTTTTTGTTGCCGTTTTTTTTTTTTTTTTTTTTTTTTTTGGTTGTGGAGCACACATTGATTTCAATCTATTGTGGGAAGTCTGTAAAAAAAAATGTTACTTTGGGGCGCCTGGGTGGCTCAGTTGGTTGGGCGTCTGACTTCGGCTCAGGTCATGATCTCACGGTCCGTGAGTTCAAGCCCCGCATCGGGCTCTAGGCTGACAGCTCAGAGCCTGGAGCCTGTTTCAGATTCTGTGTCTCCCTCTCTCTCTGACCCTCCCCTGCTCATGCTCTGTCTCTCTCTGTCTCAAAAATAAATAAATGTTTAAAAAAAGTTAAAAAAAATGTTACTTTACCCATCTTTTAAAAGTAAGGTATTGTGTTTACATGGGAACATCTCCGTGAAGGACAATATTAACCATCTAATCAGCTTTTCAGTATGTGAACCTAATTAAACCCTTTTTAAATGATTGTGTGACAAAAGACAAAGTAAAGTGAGAATGAAAAATAATCACATGAGATTTTGGAGATTAACAACCTGTCAGCATAATTTATGACACTTTTCAAGAGGAAGTAAAAAAATCCTAACCTACATTATACCAGGGAAGAAAACTTTATCTTTTTTTTTAATTTTGATAATGTTTATTTATTTTTGAGAGAGAGAGAGAGAGAGAGAGAGAGCGAGCATGAGTGGGAGAGGGGCAGAGAGAGAGGGAGACAGAATCTGAAGCAGGCTCCAGGCTCTCGGCTGCCAGCACAGAGCCCGATGTGGGGCTCAAACTCACGAACTGTGAGATCATGACCTGAGCTGAAGTGGGGACTCTTAACTGACTGAGCCACCCAGATGCCCCAATACTTTATATATATGTTTTAAAGTTTACTTATTTATTTATTTTGAGAGAGAGAGAGAGAGAAAGAGCGTGAGCAGGGGAGGGGCTATCAAGGAGAGCCTGACGTGGGGCTCAAACTCATGAACCATGAGATCATGACCTGAGCCAAAACCAAGAGTTGGACGCTGAACCAACTGAGCCACCCAGGTGTCCCAGTCAGGAAAGAAAACTTAAAAATTTACTGCTCTATACTTTAAAAAAGCAAACAAATAGAAGACAAGAACCCTTGAATGTGTTTGTTATTTTCTCCTAGCAAGGTTATCAGTACAGATAATCATAAATCCATCGTGAAAAAATATAGTCCTGGAACTAACAAAATAAGAAATTTCCATAAGCGTATTATGATTTATAAGGAAATCTACCTACCTCAGGAATCTTAAACCTAAAAATTAATAAACCGTATGATTCTAGGTCTGTTTTTTCATCTATAAATATAAGACTCACATCCTAGTAGATGGAAAATCTATACCTGGAAGTACCTCCCTGGAGCAGAGGCCCAGGCACCTGCTACAGATGGGCTCTGGTTTGTGAGGCATCAGGAGGACCGACCCTTCAAGCCTGCACAGCTCCTTTCTCTCTGATCGCAGGGGCTGCCCCAACCAGCAATGTGCCTTTCCCTGGGAATATTCACTCCAGCCCAGTTGGACCCTAGGCCCCATGCTGCAAACTGGCAGGGCCCTTCCCCTCTCATGCAGGGCCTTTGGGATGCCCACGTACTCATGTCAGATTCTAACATCCCTTCCAGCCTCCCAGGATGACCTGTAAGCCTCACAACCATTTCCATCAGTTTTGGGTCAAAGTTCAGGAAACAGATGATTTAGTGAGCCAAAATCTTCCCTGCCCACTTTCTCTCTGCAGGCCCGGAATCAAGACCCCACTGGTCTGCAGAGGACCACAGCTCAGGAGCAGATGGTTTCCTTGTTGTCCTCAGCCACTTGGCAGGGACCAGCCTCAACCACTTGTACGCTTGCCAGGGTTCTAAATGTGCCGAGTGGTCAAAACTCATCACAAAAGGCAGCAGATAGGTGCTGGGAGCACGTCTACAGGGATGGATGAATTGAGAGCTCACAAATCCCTGCCTACCTCCTCCCAAGACACATAAGCTCAAGCCCCCAGACCTGCAGCCAAGCCCAGGCATGTGAAGGCTGAGATTGTGAGCTACGGCTTCCCTGGAGCCAAGACAGCTGGCATCACCCTCTGCCACTCTCCACCTCATGTTCCTCTGTTGCTTTCATCCTGCCTTGAAGCCTGGTGCTCCTTTTTGTCCTCTACACATACAGACCTCCACTGGTTCCTCATACTTTTTGGCTTTTGCCTTAAAGTTGGCAAAAGTACTGAGTTGGAAAGTACTGAATCCAACAGTAGTCCTTTCTGCTTCCTGGATGCAAGAAGATCCTGAGTGTTGTGAACACAAAGCATGGCAGCTTCTCCAATCACAAAAATGTCTCTTGTGGCCAGCTCTGTGCTACCCTCCTGATGCAATCCACTCCCCACCACACCATGCCAAGGTCCCGATGTGTGGTCCTGGGACCAGGAGCATGAGCATTGCCTGACAGCTTGTGAGGAACGCAGAAGCTTAGGCTCCACCTCAGTCCTCCTCCTCGAGATCAGAATCTGCATTTTAACAAGTTCCCCTGGTGATCTGAGTGCACGTTAGCCATCTGGGTTGAATGGCGAGTACTGCCTTTCTGGCCACAGTGATTAGTGCGTACGTGTGAGAGGAACAGGCACGCAACCCAAGCTTGGCTCTAGCTTTCAAGTTCCTGGTTCCACTAATTCAGGTTCTTGAATTTTCTAGTTCATTCCAGCCTAAGGCCAGGTACCTAGCTCCTCCATCATCTCTGAGCCTCTGCAATGTCCATCCAGTAAACCCCAGTTTTCTTTTTTTCTTCCTTAAGATAATTTGGTTTTATTCATTTCTAACCTTAAGGTTGGAAGTGACCTGACAAGCATCCATCCTCAAAGTCAGAGGCCGGGGCCTCTGCGGTGCATCAGGATGAAGAAGGGAAGCTGAGCATGGTCCTCAGCATCTCCTGTGCTGATGAGTGTCCTCACCCTTGCTTCCAGGACATAAATCAGTGAAGGCAGCACTCCCATTCAGGCTCTCCTACACCATGGAGTCTGTCCTGTGCTTGTGGGACCAGGTTTGTTGGAGTATAATTACAATGTCTCAGTCTGGTGATATTTTATTATGCTCATCTGGGGGTTTCCTGTACTTTGTAATCTGAAGATCACTGTCTTGCATCATTTCTAGAAATCTTTTCTTACCATTATTCTTCTAAAAATTGCTTCTCCCTCTTTTATGTTTCTGAAGCTCCTATTAGATGAACATTGTAGCTTTTAATTTTCTTATTAACATTCTATTGCTCTTTCTCATTCTTTTTTTTTTCCCTTTTGGTATTTTTCATCTCTTTATGTCTGTGTTTCATTCTGGGTGCTTTCCTCAGACAATCTTCCAATTCACTAATTCTCCTCTCAGCTGTATCTCAGCTGTATCTGGTTTACTGTTTAACTCATCCATTTCTAGAATGTTTACATAATTAGCTTTCATTTTCATCCCCCACCTACAATGACTTCTCCTCTTCCTTCTTTGAATATTTTAAAAAGATCTTTACTGAACTTCTTTTGGGTTGTTCAGTAGTTTCTTGGGTGTGTTTTCTACCGTGTCTTGTGGTTTGCTAACTTTTGCAGTCATGGTGGGTATTTGTTTTTTGCTAATTTCTTAGCTTATGGTTTGGTTCTGTTTGGTTTATGTGAACTTGGGCTCCATATCTGCACGTAGCATGGGCTTGGGGTTCTAGTTTCTCACAGGTGACTTTTTCTTCTCCTGTGCCAAGGGTGGGCAACCTGTTTCTGTGCCCCCATGCTCCCTGCACACCCCTGCCCCCAGTTTTGTAGACAGAATGTTTCAAGTCTCCTCTCATGGATGGAGAGTGAGTTAGTGTATAAAATATAGTAATATTTGAAGCCAGAGAAATAAAGATTAAACCCTGCTTCACTACTTGTCACCAGCGAGGCCATTATAAGCATCTTGTGGGAACTTTAGGACTCCTAATGTTCTCATCAGAAAAATGGGCATTTTAATAGTAACCTTAGAAGACTGTGGTGGTGGTTAAATGAAATTATGAGTTAAGCAATTACCAAAGTGGCTGATAGGGTAGAAACTCCTTATATATCATCCTCCCCCACATCCCTCCCTTCAAAGAGGACAGACTTCAATTTAAGGAAACGACTTTGAGGCTGGAGTCTAATTTCCCAGGCTGCCAAGAGTCACAGACTAAAAATGTCTTTCACATTTTGTACCAAATCACAGTAGACACAGCGATTAGTCTGACTGCATTTAAGAGAGTTTTATTAACAGTCGTTAAACCACAGAAGTCATAAGGTTTTTTTTAAAGTACTAAATGTATAATGATTTATATCTTGAGCACTTAATTAAAGTTCTACCAAATTCTACAGTTTTCAGCTCAATTTCCTAATGCTCTGAGTTTTTTTTGCCTTCTTTCTTTTCACAGATGCAATGCTCTGGCTGGGGAAGGGGCATCTATACTGTGGTACAGACCCAGGACGTGAATGATGGGGAAACAGAAAGATTTGCTCCACACCAATCTCAACATGGAGGCAACTGCCTTTCAATGCAAAGTCAATGTAAATGAAGGAATTGGAATTTTAAGCTTAGAGTCAAAGTGAATGATCCTATTCAGACACTGATGTCTCATATCCTTAGGCAAAAGTTTTCACTACACTGCAGCAGCCCTTGACAGGCAGCAGACATGTGGTTAAAGGCATAGGCTCTGGAGCCACACTGCCTGGTCCAAATCCTGGGTAGGATAGTGACTTAGGTCAGTTATAGAACTTCTCTGTGTCTCAGCTTCATCATCTGGAAAATGGGAATAATAGTATCCACCTCATAGGGTTATTAAATGAACTGCCTGTATTAAGGTACTTAGATTAGTGCCTGGTACATAGTAAGCATTCAATAAACATTAGCCATTATGATTATGATTAGTGGTTTTAGGCATATAGAAGGTTCACTAGGCAACCTGTGTCCTAGTAGAACACAGATTTGGGTGTTGGGCAGATGTGAACTCTTCTGGTCATTAGCTAGGACTCCTCTGAGGTATTTAACTTCTATGAATCTATGTTCTCATGTCCAATGCAAGCATAGGGCACGACTTGCAGGATTATTGTGAAGGTAAAAGAAGAAGGTATGTGGGAGGGGTGCCCGGGTGGCTCAGACAGTTTAGCATCTGACTCTTGATTTTGGCTCAGGTTATGATCTCACAGTTCATGAGATTGAGCTCCACGTCAGGCTCCTCACTGACAGTATGGAGCCTGCTTCATGTTCTCTCTCTCTCTCTCTCTCTCTCTCTCTCTCTCTCCTCTCCCTGCCCCTGCCCCACTAGTGCATGTGCTCTCTCTCTCTCTCAAGATAAATAAACTTAAAAAAAAGAAATTATGTGGGAAAGTGAAGTGTCTGACTGGTGCCCTATAAATACTACCTTTCCTATTAATGCAAAACTCATCACTTCTGAGAGCTTTGAGGAAATGTTTTCTTTTTATCTTGACTTATGATCTACCTTCATAGGTCTACTACCTACGGGTCCGAATTCTACCTTTTAAAACCAATCTCATACCTTTTCCGTTTAGATAGAAAATCACATATTTGGAAGTTTCTCTTCTTTGGACTGATTATCCCCACTTCCTGTCACATCTCGTGGGACTTGATCTGGGGATCTTCTTGACACTCTCACCACCACTCATCTGTGTCTCTCTTAAAATGTGGCCCCATATGACATTATTAGTATAATGTGGTCACTGAAAAAGTGGACAAAACCGTCAGTTCCTTAGTTCGAGTTACTATACTTCGTTATGTACCCTGGATTCAATAAAAAATTTTGATGACTTCCTCATACAAATAACTCATGTTAATGGTGATAATCACCTGAAGTCCTTTTCCCACGTGTAACTGTCAGGCTGCCCCATCCCCCACACCAGCTCTGCTCCTCGTGGACACATGAACACTTTACATTTATTCCTATTAAATTTCTTGTTATATTTGGCCCTGCCTTCCAGCCCACCAGATCTTTCTGTATCCAAGTTCTTTCATAAAAAAAAAATCACTATCCCTCCTAGGTTTTGTGTCATTCACAAATTTCACAAATGTCAACTTTTATGTTTTTACCAACGTCATTGATAAAAATGTTGAACAAGCCTACATATACAATGGACTCAGCCTGGTTAGAGGCCCTGAGAAATTGTCCTTGGAGTTGACATAGTTAATGAACATACATCTTTGCAGGCAGTTACTTTCACCCTTCATGTCTTGCTTTCAAAACTGTTTCTCTATTTTTCATCCGAGTTTCTTATAAGGTGAGGTCAGAGGCTTTGCTGAAGTTCAGCTATACAGGATCTACTAGAGTGTGTGCTCTTGAGCTACCACTGAGGAATTCTCACCTAAAAAAATGGTGCCCAGTTGACAAGACAGACGCTTGGAAAGTGTGAGCTGCTTCCTCGCAGTCACCACCTGTGGTCCTTTAAAGCCTCACAAAGTATCCCTTTACTAATCCCATCTTGCATTTGGTCTGGGATCACCTTGCATAAAAGTGGGAACTTGTGGAGTCTGTCTTTCTTCTTCCCTTTCCTGAATCTATTCTTCTGCCCCCTGCCCCTTCCTTCCCCAGAGCTCTGCTAAGACCACTAACTGTGAGTCACGACCTCACTTGCTATCTCACGGATACCTTGTAATGCCATCCTTTGGTTCAAGTGACCTGGGCACCTGCATTTAGGGCAGCTAGGCACTCTCTCACCTCCTCATTCTGCGCTTTCAGCGGCCTTTGATCCTTTTTTTGAATTGTTTTGAAATTGTTTGAATTTTTTAACATAAGAGACAGAATCACAATTGAAGACTTTGTGCCTTGTCTTCTACTTTCCCCAAGCCACCAGAACAGAGCCAGGCATGCAGAAGGAAGGAACTCAATGAACATTTGTTGTATGAATTCTATTTGAAACCACACTAACATTTCCAGTACCAACTCACACAAGGAGGTAAAGAGTCCAAGGTAAACATTTATGTGGAACATGAGCAGGAGTGAATGTGGGCCGTACGGCAAATAGTTGTTTTTGTGCATAAAATTAGACATCAGACACACCTAGGTATGAATTCTGCCCTTATTACTTTCTACCTGTGTGACCTTGGAAAAGTTAATTTCCTTCTCTGAGCCCCAATTTTGTCATTTATAAAATGGGAATAATAATACCTATCTTAAAGAGTTATGATGGGGCACCTGGGTGGCTCACTCAGTTGAGCGTCTGACTTTGGCTCAGGTCATGAACTCATGGTTTGTGAGTTTGAGCCCCATGTCGGGCTTTGTGCTGGCAGCTCAGAGCCTTGAGCCTGCTTCGGATTCTGTGTCTCCCTCTCTCTCTGTTCCTCCCTCCCCTTGCACTCTATCTCTATTAAGAAAAGTTATGATCAATATTTAGCTACCGTGGAAAAGGTCCAAGAGTAGTAACTGCTGTACCTCGTACTCTCAGTTATAATTACTATCATCATGACAATTATTGTGTCCTTAAAAATTCTAGGTAGTGGGGGTGACCATTATCATGCTGTAACGCCCAGGCACCACACTTTTACCACCAATCAACGTTTCCATAGAGAGTGCCTGCACATTGTTGCTGGTAAACAGAATGGTGAGGATTCATCTTCCAGGCACATATTCTGTGGAAGGCTGGATTCTTCTGCCTTCATAGATTTCTGCTCTTATAAGCATTCCAGAATTAAGCTGCCTTTCAGTGGTGGCCCACATTATGGAATCCATTCAATCCCACTGTTATGAGGGTCTGCCGTAGGAACAAATGGACCAACCCAATTGCCTGTTGGTCTGCAGTGCTATTTTGCATTCCACGATACCTCCAATAAACTATCAAGTAGACCTAAAAACCCACAGTTGTTAATTAGCAATGAGTTGTGCCAGTGTTTATTTTAGTCATTTGTGGAGAGAACAGTAGTAATTAGCATAAAATACCTGTCTTTTGTGTCTTAAGAATATTTGTGGGGTAAATCATAGGAGGTAAAGTAGTAGTTTGTTCAAAATAGTTTCTGCAAAATCAAGATATGGCTTATGGTCATGTGCACTTTGGCTTGGGCCAGCCTGATGGAGGATAGCATGAAGAAAGTCTCCCATCAGGCCCGTAGGAAGGCTCTGTTCTAGGCCAAGAAGACGGGTTCTCCTGCAAGGACAAACTCAGGTCAGGAGCATGGGTAGGAGACTACCAGTTCTAATGTCACCTGGATTGTAAGCTAAAAACCTGGGACAGACCCACAGGCTCACATAGGTCCATTGTCAGGCTTGTGGACCAAGTGAGCATTTGAGACTCTACTCCTGGCTAGCAATAGGGACTGGGGTATCAGCTTGGTGGGTCCTCTGAATGTTTGTTCATTCCTCTAGAACCAAGCACAGAAGTATTTGGGGTGAAGGATTTGGGCTTCTTGCTTTTCTGTAAAGTGACTAGCTGGGGATTGTGTACAGCTGTGTGCAACAATGTCAAACGGGGTTGGGAGGGGTCTTTATTCTGCCCGACAGCTCACGTCACAGGGCTGTGAGGCCAGGATGCTCCTTTATGCTATGTGCCAGGAAATGTTGGCATCGGAAAAGCACCAAGGGTTTAGGCTCAGCCTCAGCCCGGCCGCTACAGTGTGTTCCTTGCTCCCTGGCCAGGGCTGCGGCTCTGACGGTAATTTGACATGATGCATTAGAGATGAGAAAGTGCTTGGTTGGGCCTTCACAATGCACTGTAATCCTGAGAAAAAGTACACAGAAGTCTTCACACACACTTGATATGATTGCTTCACAGGATCTGACAATGTAGAGCATCTCTTTCCAAGTGAAAGGCCAAGCCGTTTTGAAGGTCACCTTGGAGGGGTGGGTTATATTACCACTTATCACGGACCCCGTTGCGGTTCAAGAAGAAAAAACCTGAGCTGGCAACTGTTTGCTTACACTTATTCCATGATGTGTGTCTGAAGATTCTATTTTAAATTACCAACCATTTTTTTTTGTTTTTTGTTTTTTTGGTTCCGAGAGTTTAAAAAATTCTGCTGTAACACTTCATTAAATCTCTGTTTTCCCAATGCAGTATCATAGTTGATGTAGGTTGACTTTATGTCCACTCTTTTCTCTGCCAACTGGGGACAAAGAGGAAACAGAAGCCTCAAACCATGTGGATTAGTTGGCTCAGACTACTATAACAAAGCACCACAGGCTGGGTGGTTTAGAAGCAGAAATTTACTTCTGCACGGTTCTGGAGGCTGGAAGGCCGGAAGTCACAGATCAAGGTGTGGGCAGATTTGGTTTCTCCTGAGGCCTTTCTCCCAGGCTTGTACTTGGCCATGTTCTCCCTCTGTACTCACATGGTCGTGCCTCTGTGTACCTGTATCTGAGCCTCCTTATAAGGGCACCACTCAGTGGGGATTAGGGCCCACTTGTTTTAACTTAAGTGCCTCTTTGAAGGCCCTAGTTCCAAATACAGTCACATTCTGAGGCACTGGGGGCTGGAACTTCAACATATGAATTGAATTTTGGGGCACACAGCTCAGCTTATAATACTCATGTAAGCCTGGGAAGGCCCTCTGCTGTCTCCACCATGACCTGCATTGACCTCTGCCTTTAGGCGGACGTGTGGCACTGAAGACAAGTTGCCAAGCAGAGTCTGCAGGCCCTTCCCCTCGGGGTCTCAGCGGCCCAGCCATTGCAGACAATTGTGAAGCACTCCAGCTAGGATGCCAATGAGGTTGTGGGGAAGCAAGGCCACGTCTAGAGTCACGCTTGGGTTCCAATCTTGCCTGTGACAACTAACAAGTTATTCAACCTGTCTGAGCCTCAGTTTCTCCATCTTTAAGAAGGAGATGCTAACAACACCTACCTCCTAGGATGCCTGTGTGGTTGAAATGGGACAAAGTATGTGTGTGTGTGCTTAGCACCACGCTGGCCCCTGGCCAGTGCCCAGGAATGGGGCTTTTCATAATCATGTACAAAGTAAAGAGAACGTCCTGGAAGTTGGGAGAGTCAACCTGGGCTTTCTAGGGGCTTAGTTACCCCACTTCCATCTTCCTTTCGTTCAGTATCCCCCAACCATTTTCCTGTCCCACTCCCCTCCCAGAAAGCCCACTTAATACTGTGTCGTGCCTTCCTGGTCACAAAGGCATCCCTTGTTATTCACTCCACTGGCTTGCAACACACGGCCTGGCAAGGCCTGCCTCAGTTCCAGGGCGAGTTTATTTAATAATGAGTCTCACTAGAAAGGTTAACACAGCCATTAGTTACTCTAATTATGGTTCCCCTCCAGACTGCGAATGTGCTTAGGCGTCTGAAAGTAGGGGTGACCAAGAACAAGGGCAATATCACATGCCGGCTGCCTACGAGGATGTTCGTTCATCACCCAAAGGGATCTCATGAGCGCCCCCGGCTGGGGTGAAGCCATGAGCTGAAAATGAGCAGGAAACATTTCTCCTAATGGCGCACTGGAGAGAAGCAAATGAGGAATCTCTGGTTGTCGAAATGCTGATGCTTTCTATCCTGAAGGGGAGTGGCTCCTGGTGGATAAAGGATCAAGAACTCTCTGGCCACAAGAACAATGGTGAGCCAGTTAATGAGCCAGATGCCATTTCCACAGTCGCTGTCAAGCATGCTCATTTGCTAACTGGGCAAGGATGAATGGGGTAATGGTGCCTGACGTGCCGGCGGATCCAGGGAAGTCTAACTAATGTGCTGTGAAATAACAACACATCACTTATTTACATAATGGAGCCAAGCCAAGGTCTGATAGCACAGCCATAAATGGACCAGTTCACAATTAGCATTTTTAGTCTTTGCTGTTCTCAACCGTGAGACAGTCCGTATTTTTTCTTCCTGTTGTAGACCTAGCCTCTAGGGGAAGCTGATTCTCCAGGCCCACTCCACAAGCTATCTGGGTATTTCTCAGAGGTCCTGCCCACGTTTATTTCTGTGTGGGTCCTGGCCTCCATTCTCTTGACACCCGTCTCCACCTCCTGCCCTCCCGTTCAGATCTCTTCAGGGTGCTTTGTGTAAATGCTCTTCTCTGACCTGTGGCTCTAGGCCCTGTGCTCCCTGGCACAGAGGGCCCCAGAGCCCTGAGCCTGGCTGGGGTTGAAAGGAAGCCACATGTTCATCTCCCTTCTGCTTTTTCACCTGTTTTTAAATTTTTTTTTTTTTTTTTTTTAACGTTTATTTATTTTTGAGACAGAGAGAGACAGAGCATGAACAGGGGAGGGGCAGAGAGAGAGGGAGACACAGAATCGGAAACAGGCTCCAGGCTCTGAGCCATCAGCCCAGAGCCTGACGCGGGGCTCGAACTCCCGGACCGCGAGATCGTGACCTGGCTGAAGTCGGACGCTTAACCGACTGCGCCACCCAGGCGCCCCCTTTTTTTTTTTTTTTTTTAAATTTTTTTTTTTTTCACCTGTTTTTAAAAACCACATGAATCCAACCAAACCCTACAAAAAGTTATCTTGGGAGAAAGACACCCACATGACAACATTCCAACATTGGTCTTTCCCTTTTCCAAATATCACAGTGTCCCCTTTACAGAGTCAATGACTTTGACTTCAGCCATTCCCGCTCTCATTTGGCAGTGTCTTCTGCCTTCCAGAAAACCAATATAAAACCATAACTCTTGTGGGTCCCAATTTCTAGCCACAATCTTGGGTTACGTCTTTTTCAGGTACGTCATATTCACTTGGTTAGGGTGTAAGAACAAGAGAAATGCAGATCGAAGGTTAGACAGGGTGGGATCAAATGGGGGCACCCTCTGTTGTATTTCTTCTTTAGGAAAATGAGATAAGCATTTAACGAGACTTTAGGCTAGAGTACAAACCCACTTCCAAAGGTGGTGATATGGAAGAGTATTAAAGCAAAGGGCCAAAAGCGTGGAAACTCTTTCCCACCTACACAGGACCGATGTAAATATGGTTTTAAGCAAAGGCTGAGATGGCCCATGTGTCTGGGTATGAGGAACATTCTTTGCCTAGAAATTCTGATTCTAGCACAAAGTATTTGCTTCCACATTCATATCTTACCCAACCTTTTCTCCTCCTCTCCCTCCTTAGAAAATCGAAATGTGGCTGGTAAGCTGCCTTCATTCTAAAGCCCCCTAATTAGAAAACAACAGCATGTGACAAATGCAGTTCAAGTGGCCTCCAAACCACATTGGAGTCCTGTCTCTACTTCTGTGATTTCATTGCCCACAGTTCCCTCTCTTACAACCATTGTCCACCAGGACAGGAGGTCTTCTCCAGAGACCTATCACTCCTGGGATGGAGGGTCCTTCTTCTTGTGTTCTCTTATGCCACCTATCCCACCCCTTGCCTGCTGTACAGGGACCCATTATGGCTATTAAAATGCCATTGAAACCACTGCGACTTTGAGGGCACTGGCTATCTACAAAATGACTAGATTTGAGTTCCACGGCACATGTCATCCAAGCGAGGTCAACTTAACCTGGCTGAAAATCTCTTCCAAGCATCCCTAGTTTTATGTCCGAGCTCCTCCTGTGACCAGATCCTGTGAGGGTCCCATCTTTCCTGCTGGTTCAGCTTTGCCGTCACTTCCTCAGTACCACATGAGAGGCAATGCTTTTCGATTTCTCTATCCTCAAGAAAGCAGATGGCTTTTCTTTGGGGTCCTCAGTCTTGGGAACACAGGTCCAAATTACTTTCTGATGGCTGTCTACCCTTTGTGCTATCTGTAGATCTGCTTAACAAGGTTCCAGAAGCTTTGCTGCTAGAGGCACCAACATCCTTGACAGCAATGTTGAGGTGTTGCTCTGTTCCTGCTCCACCCCTCAAAGGCCCTCTGGAACTCCAACCTCTCACTTGCTGGCACATGCTCCCAAAACTCTCAGAATATTCCACCTGGGTAAGGCCCCCCCTTGAAGCCACTCTGCTCTCAGACCCTTTTAGCCTTAAGCATCACTGCTCTTAGATGTTGTCTGGGGTGACCTGCCTCTCATCTTGGCCTCTCTCAACTCTAGCAGTCCTGGCGGGACTCCCAGAGCTCCCTCTGGGAGTGGGAAGGCACCACTTGGAGGGGAAGGCCACCCCACTGTTGTACAGCTCCAAGACAAAGACATTCTCCCTTTATTGAGCCTTTGTGTAGCAACAACATGGTATTAATAATTGATACTAATAATTATGGGGGCTACAAGTCTAAGAAGTCGTGGAGCAGGATTTGAACTCAAAATATTGGACTTCTCTGTCTGTATTCATGAGCATTACAAGCAATATCCAGCCTTCTTGGATAGCTCTCATTTGCCCTCTGAAACAATTTAAAAAATAGTGTAAGTCTGGCCTCTCTTGTACATGATAATGTCCCAAAATATCTGAAAACACTGAAGAGAGATACCCTCCTCCCAGAATTTTCTCTTCAAGTTAAGCATTTTATTTATTAAAAAATTTTTTTTAATGTTTATTCATTTTTGAGAGAGACAGAGCATGAGTGAGGGAGGGGCAGAGAGCAAGGGAGACACAGAATCTGAAGCAGGCCCCAGGCTCTGAGCTGTCTGCACAGAGCCCAACACAGGGCTCAAACCCACCAACTGTTGGATCATGACCTGAGTCGAAGTCAGAACTGACTGAGCCACCCAGGCACCCCTCAAATTAAGCATTTTAAACTCTCCCTAAGGTCACGCTACACAATGTGGTAGATACTAGCCACACGTGGCTTTTTACAGCTGACATGTATTCTAGATGCATCACCATTGTGATCATCTTTTTTTGTACATACTCTCAAGGAGTGGTGATCAGACACCAGCCCATACCCTAAATTTCACTCTTGTGCAGAATTTGAGCAACCATTAGCGCTTGGGGCCATGCTAAATACAATGAGCAAAGCCTTCTAGGTCTGGGGCTTTATTGGGAATCATATATTTTGCTTCTAAATATTGAACTTAGTTCCAGGGGGTTCTGTAAGCTTTGCTCATTGCCAAATCCGGCCCAATGGATGCTTTGTAAAGAAAGGCCCTACAACAGCCACACTCATCATTTATGCATTACTGGTGGCTGCATAAGCTCTACAATGGCAGAATTTGGTAGGTACAACAGAAACCAAAAGTATTCAGTACCTGGCCCTTTTCAGGAAAAGTCTGCCAACTCCTTAGGTGCAGAGAGCTTTGACTGCCTCATTAGACCAATATGCTAAAATGAGGGGGAAATGTGGAAAATGTGGAGGAGACAGCATCTGTCTTTTGCAAGAACTGAGGTTCCCCTTCTGCCAAAGATGCATGTCTGCAACCATTAGGGCTTCTAATTCTTATCAGAATCTTCAAAACCCAGCACTTTGGGGGCAATAATTCCTAATGTATTTAGTTGGGTTAACTGGTAACTGACTAATTGGTAACTCAGACTGGAACATTCAATGGCTGAAACCAAAGAGCTTAATTTGGAAAGGAATTTGTCAGAGAACATTTTCAAAGAAAGAGACCCCAGAAACTATGATTTAGCAAGTCTGGCTGGGACTTAGACCTCTGTACTTGAACAAGCTCCCCAAGAGATTTAGATACAGGTGTCCCACTTGTCACATTGAGAAATACTCATCTCTTTGAAGGACAAGCTCCCTTGTGGATGCTCCCTTTGAAAAGTGGAGGCTCCTACAGAGTTTCGAGGAACACATGTGCCTGCGCGGGCCTTTCTCTTGCAAATGAAAGGACTGCCATCACTTCTTCTGTTTCCTCTTTTATCAGTGCCACCTCTGGAGCCCAGTAACTTTGTTGGCACCACCAGACTCTGTTGGGTTGGGATTCCTGGATCCATAGCCTTGGGATGTGGGGAGCAATCTGCAGCAGCTGCTGGGGATGGGCAATGCCAGAGAACTATTGGCAACTTAACACCTGCCTTGGGAACATGTCTTTGCTGGGATGCCTCAGTTTACCTCCAGCAGAACGATGACCTGGGTCCATGCTGGATGAACAGCTCTGGGGAGCTGTCGTGTGGGGCTCTCAAGCTAGGGAGACTGGTGGCCATACAAGTGGAGGGAACCAAGCCAGGGGAGAGAATACTGGTTGGTGGCAGGGGACAGGGGGTGGGAAGACCAAGTGGGTCCCAATGGAACGGCATGAACTGGAGTCAGAAGAACCCTGTTGGGGAGTTTGGAGGCTGGGTCCCAATTCTGACTGTGTGGCCAGGGGTGATTAACCTACTTGTTTTTTTTCCCCTTGTCATTAAAACCAAGCAATTGGGTTAGATGCATGTTCTCCAAAATAACATGCTGAGAGAGTCTGACAAATTCATGAACACAGAGCTCTGTGAGTCTTCCTCTTCCCCACAGCCTTCTGACAGCTTCTCACTGCAGCTGGAATAAAAGCAGCCCCTTCCTGAAGGTTCAAGGCCCCACATTTCCTGTGTCCCCACTCCCCGTGCTCCGCCACATAGCACTGCTTTCATCCTTCCTGCTGTCAAGCCTGTTATCACTCCAGAGTCTTTTTTAATGATTTGTTTCAGAGGACCGCATCGTGTGAAATCACATGAACGTGTGTACGGCTGACCCTTGCGCAACACGAATTTGAACGGCGCAGGCCCACTTACATGCGGCTCTTTTATAATAGGTACGGTCAATGTATTCTCTCTTCCTTATGATTTTCTTCATAACACTTTCTTTTCCCTCACTATATTGTCAGAATATAGCAGAGAATACACGTAACATGCAAAATATGTGCTGACTGTTGACGCTATTGGTAAGGCTTCTGGTCAACAGTAGGTTATGAGTAGTTAAGTTTTTGAGGAGTCAATGGGGATGTGCGGCCTCTCAACTGCAGGAGGGGTTGGCACCTCTAACCCCCACGCTGTTCAATGGTCACCTGTACTATATCTGTACATATCCTTCTATGTGTAATATGTATGTGCATGTATTTGCATGTGTGTTTGCATGTACATATGTGTAGGCATATGCATGCATATGCGTACATATGTGTGTGCGGGTATATGTGGATGTGGGTGTGCGTGCACGTGTTTGTGTGTGTGTGCCTATGTGGGTTCACTGACGCCTTAACGAGAATGCACATGAATGAGGGTGGGCACTTGGTCTTGTTTACTGTCCAATCACCAGAGTCTAGAACAGTCTTGGTACATCTTAGACACTCAGTAAGTGTTAGCTGGAAGAACAAATAAGTTAGATGTTAATTACATCTCTACACAACTGGGGGAGAAACCCCAAATGAGCAGTTGAATAAGCCAATGAATAAGAAATAAAGCAGAAAAGAAATACGGGAGGTGGTAATCTCCTCCCGTTTTGTGAATGGGAAATAAGTCAGAAAAACCCCAATTCAGGTTCCTCTGTTACTCCTTCCTCTTAACCCATGGCGGGTGGGAGCTTCACCAAAGCTTGTGGGTCAAGGGGAATTATAAGGCACACTGTGGGAAATCCATTACTACTCTCAACATGGCACATGATGAAAAGGGGTTACTTTCAAGGTCATGGTAGTTACTTCTTCTTCCCAGCAGATACTGGCTGGGCAGCCAACATGCACAAGTGTGTCCCAAGTGCCAGTTACACCTCCTAATGCTGACCCTCCCAGCCACACAGGGTACTGGTGGCTGGCTTCCCTCTTCCCTCACCAGACTGTGCCTGATGAAGAATTCTGTGAAGACCTCCCTCCCTTCTCTCAGGCTACTCTTGCTCCTGGTGATGTCAGAGAAGATGGCATCATCCCTGTAAGAATGGCTCTACTCTTTCTCCTTTTCCTCTCCAACAACTGAGAAATTACTATTTTAAGTTACACAGTGCTCAGAACCAGCTCTGGGGGGAAAGAAACACCCTGAAGCTGCCCCTGGCGATTCTGCATGGGGCCCCTTTGTGCTTTCCACCTGCCTTCGCTATTGATGCTGGTGGTAGGGGGCCAGATGTTGGCTTTTAATGGGCACCAAATGTTATTTTTAACAAGGCACTTGCTGGAGTCCACTAACATCCAAAGCAAGATTCATCCTCATTTTTCATTTAATTCAAATAAAATCTCTACCTTTTATTCTGCACGACACCCTTCTCTTCTCCTCTGGCTTCCTCCAGTCCTGGAAGCCACTTATCAAACAGTGACAGAGGCATACGAAGCAACCTGCCTGAGGAACGAATCTGCTGGAGAAAGAGCTGTGATGATATAGCCCAAGGCTCGTTCTGCCCATCCTCCTGTGCTCTGCCCACATTGTTTGTTTTGGATTATCTGCTCTGTCTCAGGCATTGGGCTAGGCCCTGAGGATACATACAGATCAACAGGACATGCATGACACGGATTCTGGCATCACGGATCTTTCTACTGAGTTGGTTCGAAAGCATGTACAATACGCTGTAATGCCAGGTAGAGCGTGCAATGGGCCTCATGCAAGATAGAGACAAAGAACCACCGAGATGCTGCAAAGAACTCCTGGCCCCAGCCCCCCAAGCACCGCTGTCCATTATCTCCTCCAGCCCCTAAGTCTCTAAGCTCTCAGCACCCACAGGTTCTGGTTGGTCAATCTCACTGTGGATGAGAAAAGACAGACACCGAGGGCTTATCTTGGGTGCAAGGCCATGATGTGCTAGAGGACCTAGAATCCGTGCTACTTTCAGCATTTCTGAGCTGGAACAGACTTAGACTTTTGAGTAAGATTTTTTTTTCAGATTTCTGTTGCATAAAAACATCCCACTTAACCGACTGTGAAGAAGTGATACAATGCCAGCGCAATGACCATTATCAGTCACATGGTGATCACTTCCTACAGTGTCGCCTCATGTATGAAGAGGTTAGAGTGGGGGGCCCTGGGTCTGACGCACCTGGCTCAGCTCTGACTTTTCTGTTTCACAGATGTGTCACCTGAGGCAAGTGAGGAGGGCTTCCGGCACCTCGGCTCCATGTGGAAAATGAAGAAAATAAAGGCACCTATGTGGATGGAACTAGAGGGTAATATGCGAAGTGAAATCAATCAGCCAGAGAAATACAAATACCATCTGATTTCACTTGTATGTGGAATTCAAGAAACACAACAGATGAACATAGGGGAAGGGAAAGAAAAATAAGATAAAAACAGAGAGGGAGGCAAACCATAAGAGACTCTTAAATACAGAGAGCAAACTGAAGGTTGCGGGAGGGAGGTGGGTGGGGGGATGGGCTAAAGGAGTGATGGGTATTAAGGAGGGCACTTGTTGGGATGAGCACTGGGTGTCATATGGAGGTGGCAAATCACTAGGTTCTACTCCTGAAACCATTATTACACTATATGTTAACTAACTTGGGGGGGAAAAAAGCACACCAACTCCATGGGGCTCTTATCAGTACCTAGAATAGTACTTGGCACCACATATTAAACACTAAATATTAGCTATCATCATAATCATCTTCTATGCCATACATACACACACACACACACACACACACACACACACACACACACACCAGTATTTATCCATGATGCTTTAGCCATATCAGAGAACATTCCATAGACAAATCAACTGTCTGAGATTAAGACTTGAGTAATGTGTGTGTGTGTGTGTGTGTGTGTGTGTGTGTGTATCTGGTACATTTATGAATATATGTGTGTGTGTGTGTGTATAAAATACACACACGTGTGGTACATCTATGTATATTTGTGTGTGTGTTTTATGTATATATTAGTCTATCTATATCTAATATACTATAGTATACTATAGTATAGAATAGTACTATAGTATGTTAGATATACTAATATCTAATATACTATAAACTCACATATGTATATATTAGTCCATCCATCTGTCCATCCATCTGTCCATCCGTCCATCCATCCATCCACCTACCACCTATATCTATCCATGTATTTATGTATCCATATACCTATGGATGGGTGGATATATCTGACTAGCTAGCTTATGTAGGAGTTTTGAGTACTCCTCTGTATCTGCAATATTGAAAAAGAATCTGTGTACCCTTAACTGGAAATGACATAAAATGAGGAATTCAGGGGAATGAAATTGGTATCTAAAGGAATCCTACTCAACAAATGAAGTGTGAAGTCTTTCAAAGGCGGAATTCTGTCTTCTGTCTGCAGCACTGATGATTAATGTATGGGAGGACAAGACAGACGATGACTAGGGACACAGCCACCAACCAGGATGTTCTTCCTCAGCAAATGCAGTCTGCACTATCACACTGGCCTTGGCTTGGATGGCTTTCTCCATTGGGTTTGACGAGCCGAGTAGTACGTCATCCTACAGCGGGGAATGCCAAGGTCTCGTGCCCCTGACGGGACGTGCGTGTTCAGAGACTCCCCTCTCTCCAAAGTACTGTCTATTGGTGTCATTTGGTAACTGATTATGTGCGGTCTCCAGTGAAATTTCTTAGGTTTCTTTTTAACATTTTATGTATCTTGTGGGTAGTTATTTTCCTAAGTGGATCATATTCTCCCTAGGTTTACCAGACTATTTCTTTTGTGTATCTATTTCCATCTTATCTGATGCCTATACCAGTGCCCACGCATGCCACAGCTCATAGTAAGTCTTTATTAAGACTTTGTGTTTGTTCTTCAGCAGCCCAGAAACACCCAATAGGATACTTTTAATTGGAACAAAAACTTCCCCTGAAAACTATTAAAAATTTTACCACCAACAATTTTAGGACTTGAGCTATAGGGTTGCTTGTTCCATCTCTGATTTTATTTATTTATTTATTTATTTATTTATTTATTTATTTATTTATTTTTAATGTTTATTTATTTTTGACAGAGACAGACAGACAGACAGACAGAGCATGAGTGGGGGAGGGGCAGAGAGAGAGGGAGACACAGAATCCGAAGCAGGCTCCAGGCTCTGAGCTGTCAGCACAGAGCCAGATGTGGGGCTTGAACTCATAGACCGCGAGATCATGACCTGAGCCGAAGTCAGACGTTCAACCAACCGAGCCACCCAGGCGCCCCTGAATTTTCTTTTTTTAAAGCAGACTTCAATGTATACAAAAAAATTTTTAACCAGAATTCTACATCCTTGAGTGTAGCCCATTTTGTACACAAATGTTACTAAATGGTATGTGACGAGCAAGAGAGGTGCAAAACCACTCTTCGTCAGTCTTAACTTTTCCGTGACTTGGGTGCCTTCAGGAGCTGATTATTGTCACCCTTGGGTAGGGGACTTCCCAGACTGCTCTTCCCCTCCCCACCCCATCTCCAGCTGCTCTAGATAGCATTTCGTGAATTTATTTTCATTCCTCCAAGGCTCTATGTGTGCCTTCAAGCGTCTCCCCCACCCATTCCTACCTTATTCCAGGGCCTCACAACTTTGTGCATGGATTACTGTGGCCACCCTTCTGAAAGCTTTCCCAGCCACACCAGCCTTCACTGTGACCTGCCCCAAATCCTATACCATTTATAATCTGTAGCACATAATTTATGACTCACACCTGTGTCAGCCCTTCCAGGGGCCACTTGTAAAGGGTAAGTCAAAGGAATTCATCACTGAGACTCTGAAGTTGTGTAAGCAACAGCCTATGCGAAGGGTAGGAAAAATAAGTAAAGACACAGCTGGAAGTCAGATATCTGGCTTTGGAAATAAGTCAAGTGAAAATCGGTGCACTGAATGAAGGAGGTTCATCTACAGAAAAGCAGGCAGGGGCAGCCAGAGTGAGCCATTACTGGCAAATCTCTGGAATGCAGGTCATATCAGATTACAGTGGTCCTGGAATGAAATAATGGATCACGGAACAGAAGGAAGAGGCTGAGGGAAAAGCAAGAAAGGCACTGGTTAAGTGCTGCCCACACAGTCACTTCCTGTCCCGCAGTCTAGACTCAGCACCCCTAGTTAATAAATCCCAGGTGCTGAGGCCATCCTAGGAGGAGTTCAAAGTCTGTTTCATAATTCTGGCTCACCAAGGACAGCATCCTTGCCGTCCAAATTGGTGGAGAGAAGCAGCCACCAGGTAAGAGAAACAACAAATACGGACAGTCAACGAGCCCCACAAAGACAGCATATGGAACCATGCAACCTTTCATTTGGAAAGCAAATCTATATAGGAATGTCACCATCACAGACGGAAAAGGAGGTTGGGAAAACATGTGGAGTTTAAGGAAGATCTGACACAATTTTCATGCATCTTTAGAAAGAACAATAAGGCTTCTCTGATGAAGTCATAGGACAGGCTCTCAGGGGTGCAACAGATTCTAAGAACATGGGAGCCAACCCTACATGCATCTCTTGATTTCCTCCACAATCCATCTGACATTGGTTGTGCTGGCTAATGCTTGTACCCAATCCTCACCCCACCCTTCAGCCTACTCTGTCTCAGGACAACTGCAAATGCAGGAAAGGACTCCAAAGAGGTCACAGGTATAACAGTGTTCCAACAGTGTGTGTGCAAAGGTTGTGGAGAAGATGTTCTTGATGTGCTACTTCTTGACCTTTCTGATCCTGCAGTCTACAGCTGAAGTATGTTGTTCTGTTGCTAGAACCCCTTATGTCCTGTTATCCAGCCTCTCTGAAGAGTTTCACTGATAGTGATCTACCACTCTCTTAACGTCTTACTTTCCATACTCTGGGAAGCATATCTAGTTCTAGAATATTCCATCAGGATGGCCAGCCAGTGATTCTTAAACACGAATGGGTTCTATCACTCTCTGCTTGTGGTTCTCACATATTTGTTAAGTAGAGCTCAATCAATCACGGAGTTGAAAATCAAGGTATCCTCATTATTCACTGGGAAGAGGCATCAGATTCACTAGCAATAGTGAACAGTGAGTAGTGACTACAATAGTAAATTCAATAGTGAAATAGTAAGATTTGGCTTTTCTGTGCAAGCAAAGTCTCTTAATACTATGATTTAGGTTGAGACTCAAATCTCTGATGAATGAGATTTTTGTTTTAGGCCAGGTTTCTTTTAAATAATACCCATCACACATTACACTTTACATTTTATAGCACTTTTCCATTTTCCTCTATGGGTCTCAAAGGACCTCACAAACAACTATAAAGTCAAAGAGAAAGGGAAAAAAAAGCATGATTTCTATTTTTCAAAAGGAAGAAGCCCTGAACAGGACATTTACTAATAATCCCAGGAATGAATTCTTTAATTAACAAGACCAAATTGTAGATATTTGCAGTTTCTATACTGAGAGTGTTAGGATTCCAGTGACAAGTATTTCAAAAACTTTTTTTTAATATATGAAAAGAATAAAGAATGACTCATTACACTGATGGGGCTCTGTACATGGTACAAAATAGCAATACTTTTTCTCAATCCTTGTACCCACCCAGGACCTCTTCGCAAAGGTAGAGGTAAGCCTAGATGGACAATTTTTCCTGGTGGTCACCACTCGAGTCCCTCAAGGGGTTAAATCAACTCATATCCACCCCCTCCCATCTTTAAATTTATAGCTACTCTCCTGCTGTTTTAGGAAGCCTCTGACTTGAACTTTATCTAATTTTAACAGCAATAAAATTGCAAAGGCCGAGGTATAAAGAACCCAAGAAGTGCATGCTGAGACTATGGCTTACAATAAATGATCTGCCTTTGTAGCTGTTGCTACGGATCCCTTCTTCCACAGGAAGAGGTGATATTTTCCCATTTTAAAAGCTACATAGAATCGGCATTGCTTAACATTGAACCGCCCGTAAGCATGATGAGGAATGTTTTTGAGCAATTTATCAAGCCCCTCTCTCCTGGGCTTCCATGACAGCTGCCTCCCACCTTCACAAGACCCTGTGTCGGGCAGGGATCATCTCCATTTGGCCTTGACAGCTGTTACACAGAACACCCTTCAGGAGTGAAACCTGAAACAATCGGTTGCCTTTTCTCTCCCAGAGAGCCTTTACTGTGGCCTCAGCTTGGAATGGCCATCCATCACAATTGGCAAGTCTGGACCAGCACAGTCTTCCAGAACATGCACTGAGCTTTGTGGGCAATTACCAGCCTTTCCACGGACTCTGGAGGGCAGGGGTGAAGGGACTGCCATCTGAACAGCAGGTATTATGGTATGAAAGCTTCATGCTGCCACAGATCACACAGTGAAATGGTTAAGTAGTCTTAAAACTTTTTATTTGTATTGCTAACCATGCCTCCAACCCACAAACTCTGGCATAGCCACCGATGTGTAAACAACTTGATAGATTTATTTTTATCTCTGAGAAGCTGAGATGGCCTAAGAACTCCTTTACAAAGTTTATGGGATGAAACCCTTTCCTCTGGACTGGCTGTTACCTTCTCTGAAGCCTAGGCGATTTTCTTTCCTTTTTTGATTTTTTAAAAATGTTTATTTATGTGTGTGTGTGTGTGTGTGTGTGTGTGTGTGTGTGAGTGAGAGTGAGAGAGAGACAGAGAGAGAGAATCTGAAGCAGGCTGCAGGCTCTGAGCTGTCTGCACAGAGCCTGATGCAGGGCTTGAATTCACAAGCTGGGAGATCATGACCTGAGCTGAAGACAGATGCTTAACTGACTGAGCCACCCAAGACCAGGTGTCCCAAGACCAGGTGATTTTCTAACTCCTTGGCAGAAACACATGGGGCTATGAACTGGTTTCTTGGAGTGGGATGAGTTGAGGGATGCCAAAAAGGCTGCATGACCAGAATTAACAGAAACAAATGCACACATAAGAGCAAAGGTATTCGTTGGGAGACCTTGCACATTAATGGGGATTTAAAAAATCAGAACGCAGTCCTCATAACTCAATTTTTGCTAAGATAATAAGTGAAAATGGGCATAGGTGTATGCACTTAAATGAAGAAGTGAAGGTTAGGGATGCAGGATGCTCTGAACTCACCAGGGGGTGCCAGTTTTAGGAATGTAAAAGGGCAGCGAGGGCTTGCCCTGAACTTGAAGACGAGGACACCAGAAGATGTGCCACTTGGTGGACCTTTTGTGTTCCACTCTGGTTTCTTCCCACTTTGCCTGTGTAGGAGCCCCTCAAAATGCTGGGTCTCAGCAATCATGGTTTTGGGGATCTGCTCTAACCTCTTCTAGATGTAGGAAGGGTGAGGGCCTTTCATTATTCCTGTTAATAGCTCCATACAGGAAATAGTTCTGTCAAATGTCTCAATCCAACTGTTTACAGTGGGATTGTTGTTCTTGAACTCATTAGATCTGTAGAAGAAAATATTTACAACATACATAGGGCAAATAACAGACTGCTCAACAATCAGTTTAAGGGCTAGAACATTTCTGCTATCACCAACATAGCAACGTACGTCATTCTTGACTTTGGTCCCTATCACAAGAAGAACTAACAATTATTCAAGAACAGAACACCTCTGCGAGGATCCCAGAACATGGAGGTAAGGCCGAAGCACCCCCCTGTATCTCAGAGCCAAGGTATTGACCGCATTGCCCCTCCCCAGAACAGCACAGCACCATATAGAGAGGTCTCCCCTGAGCCTAGGGTTCTTCCAGTGGAAAAAGAGAATCCAGGGTGGGGGGGCATCTAGCCCCTCCACAGTACTGTGGATTTCTCTGTGGAGGCCCCTAGTCTGATCTTGCACTATGGGGACTGCACTGGAATGTGGGGCTCAGTCATTGGGAGTCTGACACAGAAATGGGGAAGAGCTTACAACAACCACCACATGGATCTTGGCAGATGGATTTCACAACTGCATTGCCCAAGTAGTGACCCCAAAGAGCAGCTGTGATTATTTGCAGAACCAAGTCACAGGGTGCACTCTGACCAGGCAACTTGGTAGGGTCCAGATCTGCCTGATTTAGATTCTCAGATGAAGAGTTTTGCTAGCCCTAGAGTCCAGGTGCACCCTGTAGGCCCTGAGCCCAGAGGCGTTGGGGCAAGGGGGTGGGTAGAGCTGATTACCCCCAGAGCAAAGCCAGTAACAGGCATGGAGTGCTATATTCAGGAAGGGGAATTCATTCATAGCTAAGGCTAAAGGTAGCCCCCGGTTCTCCCACCTGGAGAGCCCATTTGGGAAATTGAGATCAGCCTGGAGTGACCTCTCCCCCCACCCACCCAGGCAAGGAGGCTGGGACACAACCCTACCACTGTGGCTCTGAGCATTCTTGGAGAAGAGGGGCTGGCAAAGACATCTGGAAGCCCGCGGCCCTGTTTGGTCAGGGAACCTGGGGTATGGGTTGCCTTAAGACAACAAATAAAGCATGTTTACTAGCTTTGGGGTTGTTTCTCCTACTGTGCCCAGGCAGGGAATCTAATTTGTAGCCCCACTCATTGCTGAATGCAGCCTTCAGCTGGTCTGACCAGGAAACGTCACCAGAACACATGGAAAGCTGTGAAGCCCATTCAACAGCCCTACACACGGTGGCCCTTGAACACAGAGCACAGCCTGTGGCTTCTCCCATCTGCAGAGCAAAACTTGTGGTCTCACCTGACCAAGGGATTTAGTGTATGTTCAGGCCTGATTCAGGTCACCAAACAATGAGATGTACAGGCCCTAGGTCTCATCCTGCTGCCCTGCCAGGGCAGGGCAGCTAATTCATCCTCCCTTTTACTACTGAACATGTTACCCAGTTCTGACCATCTAGTGAGTCGGATCAAGGAATCCAGGCAGCCACGGAGCCCATCCTACAGTCTCAGTTGTGCAGGGAACCAAACCAGCAGTCCTACCCAATGGTTCTCAGCCAGTGGCACGACCCCCCTATCCTCATCCTCAGAGCTCGAACACTTGCCTTGCCCCAAAATGGACCATACAGCAGGCCCCACCAGCCAAGGACATTATCAGCAGAAACACTCAGAAACCAAAATTGAGCTGACAGGTGAAGAGCTGTGTCTCTAACAAAGCAAACCTGTAAAGTCTGGAAGAGGAACCTGATTACTCAAATGTGCAGAAAGCAATGTACAGAATCAATGGTCATGGAAAACAGGGTAAATATGACACCACCAAAAGAAAGTAATAAAGCTCCAATTACTAACCCGAAAGAAATGAAGATCTAGGAACTATCAGGTAAACAATTATGAATAATTCTAAGAAAACACAGACAGGCAACTAAATAAAACTAGGAACACAGTGCATGAACAAAACGAGAAGTTTGACAAGGAGATCGCAACCATCAACCATCAAAAACAAAACCAAAAATCAGAGTTGAAAAATACAAAAATTGAACTGAAGAATTCAATAGGGAATTTCAAAAGCAGACTGGACCATGCAAAAGAAACAATCAGTGACCTGGAGGATAGGACATTGGAAATTATCCAGTCCAGGGAGCAAAAAGAGAAGAGGAATGAAAAAGACTGAAGAAAGCCTAAGGAATTATGGGACACAATAAGAAGAAACAATATTCACATTACGGGAATTCCAGAAGGAGAAGAGAAAGAAAAAGGGACAGAGAGCATATCTAAAGCAATAGTGGCTAAAAACTTCCCACATCTAGGGAGAAAAATGGACATCCAGATCCATGAGGCCCAATGAACCCCAAAGAGTTTGAACACCAATAAGGTTACACCAAGCCACATTATTATTAACTTGTTAAAAATCATAGACAAAGAAAGAATTTTAAGAATAGGAAGAGAAGATGGGGAGCCTGGGTGGCGCAGTCGGTTAAGCGTCTGACTTCAGCCAGGTCACGATCTCGCGGTCCGTGAGTTCAAGCCCCGCGTCAGGCTCTGGGCTGATGGCTCAGAGCCTGGAGCCTGTTTCTGATTCTGTGTCTCCCTCTCTCTCTGCCCCTCCCCCGTTCATGCTCTGTCTCTCTCTGTCCCAAAAATAAATAAATAAACGTTGAAAAAAAAATTAAAAAAAAAAGAATAGGAAGAGAAGAGAGAAGTTATATACAAGGGAACCCCAGTAAGAGTGGATTTCTCAATAGAAAAAATCAGAACATTTCCAGTAACTCCAAACCTCCCACCCTTCTATGTCATGTATCCTTCCTTTCCCCTAGCAGATGTCTGATATCCTGTGTCTGTCATCCCTATATATTTCTATGCAGCTTAGTTTCACATGCTTTAAACCTCACATTAGTGGAATAACACCTACTATACTCTTCTGTGATTTGCCTTTTTTCTTTTTCGTCTAACATCATGCCCTGAAGAGTCATCCTGGAGATGTCTAATGCTGAATTTCACTCACTTTTCACTACTATATAGCATTCTACCATGTGCTTATACCACAGATTCCTTCCATGCTCCTGCTGGGGTATTTGGGTTGTTTTCTGGTGCTAGCAGTTTCATAGCATGAAACTTTTTCAGTATAGTTTATTTGGACTCAAGTGCAAACGTTTCTCTAGGGCATAAGTCTAGGAATGGAATCGCTAGGTCATAGGTATGTAGATGTAGATAAGGTCGAAGATTTTTATCCTTCTTCCAACAGTGAATATGAGTTCAACATGTTGCACATTCTCTCTTCCCCTGATATTTTTTGAGAATCCAGTGGGGCACAAAACGCATCTCCCACTGGTTTTCATGTGAAGTTCCTAGATTACTATACAAGGCTCCTATATTTCATATGTTTATTGGCCTATGTGTTTTCTCTTCCATAGCATGCAGGTTAAACTCTTTGTTCATTTTATTTTGTATTTTTTGATAATATTCGAGATATTTAAATGTATTTAAGTTTGATTTAAAAACAAGGGAACAGAAAAAGAACCAGAGTTGACAAATACGAAACGGTTAAGATGGTAAAGTTTATGTAATGTATATTTTACCATAATTTAAAAAAAATTGAATGCCTATTCTCTGCCAGGCTCTATCATAGGTTCTGGGATAGAGCAGTGTACAAAACAAAGCCTCTCTACTCATTTCCTAGAGAACACTCTAGGAAATAAAAAAAGTCATCTTAAAATTCATATTCAAGGGATGCCAGATAGCCAAAACAATTTTGAAAAAGAGCAAAATTGTAAGTCTCACACTTTTGATTTCAAATTATTATAAAGCTACAGTAATCAAAATAGTGTGATACTCATATAAAGACAGACACATAGAACTAAAATCAAAACAGTCCCCCCAAAATCCTAGCATATGTGGTCAAGTGATTTTTGACAGGGCTCCCAAGATCCAGTGGCGGAAGTGAGTCTCTTCAACAAATGGTATTGGGAAATGACATGAAAAAGAATGAATTTGGATCCATACCTTACACCATACGCAAAAATTAACTCAAAATGATCCAAAGACCTAAACGTAATAGCTAAAACTGTCCAACTTGTAGAAGAAAACAGAGAAGGAAAAAAAGCCTCATGACATTGGATTTGGCAATGATTTCTTGGATATCACACCAAAGGCAACAAAAGAAAAAATTAGATAAACTGGACTAACATCAATATAAAAAACCTTCTGTGCATCAAAGGACACAATCAACAGAGTGAAAAGGCAATTAAAGAATGGGAGAAAATATTTTTGGTAGACACGTAACATGGTGCTGCCACTATGGAAAACAGTATGGCCATTCCTCAGAAAGTTAAAAACGGAATTACCATATGATTCAGCAAATCCATGCATATGTCACACTGAGCAGCTGGGCACCTCTGTTTCATGTATATATCCAAAAGGATTAAAAACAGGGTCTCACAGAAGCTTTTGCACATGACAGCATCATTCACAATAGCCAAAATGTAGAAGGAACCTCATGTCTGTTGACAGAAGAATGTGTAAACGAAATGTGGTACGTACACACAATGGAATATTCAGCCTTAAAAAGGAAGGAAATTCTGACACATGTGACAACATGGATGAAACTTGAGGATATAACATTAATTATGCATAGTGCTAAGTGGAAAACAAGAGACGAGAGGCATATTGCTAAGGGAAATAAGTCTGTCACGAAAAGACAAATACTGTATCATTCCACTGGTATGATGTACCTAGAGTAGTCAAATACACAGAAACAGAAAATAGAATGGTGGCCAGGGGCTGGAGGAGGGGAAATGGGAGTTAGTGTTCCATGGGGACAGAGTTTCAGTTTGGGAAGATGAAAAAGTTCTGGAGATGGATGGGGGTGATGGTCGCACAACACTGTGAGGTACTTAAGGCCATTGACCTGTACAATTAAAAATGGTTACGATGGTAAAATTTATGTAATGTATATTTTACCATAATTTTAAAAAACTGAATGCCTATTCTCTGCCAGGCTCTATTGTAGGTTCTGGGATACAGCAGTAGCAGTGTATGCAACAAAGCCTCTCTACTCATGCGTCCTAGTAGAGGGAATAAACAAGCAAACACATGAGTAAATATAGAGTGCACCAGAGACTTCTGAATACTACAGAGAAAAAGGAGCAGAGTGAGAGAGATAGGGAGTCAGGAAGAGCCTCGCGGAGGGGGTGACATTGGAGCAGAGACCTGTTAGGAGAGTAAGCTGTGCAGATGCCTGGGGAGACACTCCTAGCAAGAAGGAAAATGACGAGCAGAGACCGGGGAGGCAGGAGCACGCATGACAGGTTCAAGAAACAAAAAGGCTGGAGTATGTGTGGTGCCGAAAGGCCAGGAGGGAAAACCAGGATGAGGTGCGAGAGGGATCAGGGCCTTGATCATAGGATTGCAGACTTTGTCTTTTATTCTGAGTGACTTGGGAGGTCACTGCAGGGGTCTGAATACAGGAGTGACAATAGGACTCCTGTCTGGAAGGGCTCACTCTGTGCTGTGTGGAGAACAGACTGCAGTCAGGCATGGAAAGGAGAACAGAAAACTGTCCAGAGGCTAACTCAGTGATCTGGGGAGAGAGAATGATGTCTGGGGTGGACATGGTGGGGGTGGTGAGAAGTAGTCAGTTTCTAGATACATCACTGAAGTGCAGTCAAGAGGATCCCTGGTGGGTTGGATGGGGCATGAGGGAAAGAGGGGCATCAAGGACAAATGCTGAGATTTTTTGCCTCAGTAGCAGCAAGGATAATGTTGTTGTAACTTGAGATGGAGTGAGACCATGGAAAGAACAGATAGGGGAGGTGATTAAGGCTTTTAATTTTTGACGTGTTACATTGGAGAGGTCTTTTAGCTATCCGAGGGAAGATGTTGACTAGGTAGTTGGTTGTATGTGCTGGAATTCACAAAAGAGGTCCCAGCTGAGGCCATACTTTTAGGAGTCTTCATCCTGCAGACCTGAGACTGGAAAACACCCTCCCCCTGCCAATGAGTGAACATAGATATTGTAGAGCTGAGGACAGAGGATGGGCACCAGGCCTGGACTGTTCAGAGGTCAGGGGGCAGGAAGAACCAGTAAAGCAGCCTGGGAAGGAATAGCCAGGGTAGAAAGAGAAGGACATAGAGTGTGATGTCCCAGAAGCCAGGGGAAGAAAGTGTTTCTGGAGGGAGGAGTCATCAGGTAATAGGTTAAGGGAGACCAGAACTGAGAACGACCACTGGATTTGGCAGCATATGCCTTTGAGGAGAGCTTACTGGTAGTAATGAGGGTTTAAGAGGAAAAAGGAGTCAGCGAGTATACACTACTCTTCAGGTGAGTTTGCTGTATTCAGAGAGACTAATGAGGTGGTGCCTGGTCAAGAGTATTTTTTAAATTCTTAGCGCTATCATGTTATAATTGGCTGACAGGAATGCTCCACCAACAGACAGAAGTTGGTTAGCAGGAGAGAGTGAGGGCAACTGCTGGGGTGATGTCCTTGAGGAGACGGAAGGCGAAGGTCCTCCAGCATCCCTGAATCCACCGGGAGCGTAGGCATCAGATAGGAAGGAGCATGGTGAATGATGTTCTGGATATTAGTCCCTTGTCAATCATTTGTGTTGCTAATGTTTTTCTCCCAATTTATTCTTAATGAAGGGTTATTCTTAATTATAATGTAGCCAAATTGACCAATCTTCACTTTATGACCTACTTAAGTCCTTCCTGGCCATGCACAACCAACCCAAATTGGTTTCCTTACCCTTGAGCCCCACAGGACTGTCAGGATGGAAGTTCACAGTCATGTCCTCAAGGCTATGGGTGTGTCAAAGGTTCATCTATCACTCTGGATTCTTGCTGTCAGTGCGGTTTTAGAGTCTTCATTTAAAAAGTGTTTTTTAAAAAAGTGTTATCCAGCATCATTTTCATTTGGAAGGTTTTTCAGGATATCAACATTATACTGCCAAAACAGAAGTCATGACTGATGTTTCTAAAAAAGAAACTGGAGAGAGAAAGACTGAAACTCTGATTTGTGAACAATCTCCTTGCTCTAGGGTATTATGGAAGAGATCCTGGTGGGGATCACAGCTCCTGTCTGCTATGTGTGGGCTGGACTATAGACTTGTCTTTGGAGGGATGCCTAGCTTGCTGGACGTTCCCCACTGTGGAGCCAGGTAGGTGACCCTCGAGGGTGGACAGCTACTTGGTCCACATGGAGGCCCTTCCTGAAGGCCATTTGTCTCTGGGGTCATAATCCATTCTCCTATGCAAACAGCACCAGTCCTGAGGAACTCTCCACCTATAATGTTCTACATAAGCTCCAAGTATGTGACTTCACCTCTTCTGAAATAGCATATAGCTGAGTTTTAAAAATCTAACTTTAGTCACTATGCCTAGTAGACCAACTTAATCTGTTACTGTAAATAGTGTAATTAGTGGTATGTCTGGATTGACTTCTACCATCTTATTGGGCTTATGGTTTTCATTTCTCTTTCTCCTTTCCTATGTTTTGATGGATTGATGTCCTCTGCACATTATGGATTGATGTCGTCTGCATATAAATATAAATATAAATATAAATATAAATATAAATATAAATATAAATAAATATATATATATGGAACTTTTTAAATTTTTAGCAAGAAAATACAACCTTGTATTTTTCTCAAGTCTAAAAAAGTTTATCAACATCTCTAGCTTTCTCTTGAATAAGAAAAGGACTATAGACTATCTAATTTCCCTCTGAAATTCCTCACTTTTATTTTACATGTTATTATAATTCAGTACTTTAGTTCCGCTTCATTTTTATCCTCCATGTTTTTTTTTTTGTAGTCAATAATTATTACCAGTGTCTCTGTGCATCCGTGGTTTCTTTCTTCCCATCCTTCTGTGCTGCATTCTTAGTACATTCTTCAGACTTCCCTTGAACTTATGTTTCCTCTTCAGCCAAGTATCATCTACTTTTTAATCTGTTGATTAAGTTTTCAATTATTACACATTTTATTTATAGATTTTGCTTGGTGCTTTTCCAAGCCTGTCTTTTAAAAATGTGCTGTGTTAGTTTTCTATTATTGTTGTAATATATCACTATAAGCAAAGGCTTCAGCACCACAAATTCTCTTACAGTTCTGTAGCTCAGAAGTCTGATACAGCTCTTACTGGGCTAAAATCAAGATGTCCACAGGGCTGTGGTCCTTTCTGGAAGCTCTGAGGAAGAATCCATTTCCTTGCTCATTTGGGTTGTTCGCTGAATTCAGTTCCTTAGTTTGTAAGGCTGAGGTCCCCATTTCCCTGCTGGCTGTAAGCTAAGGCCTGTTTCCAGCTTGCACAAACTGCCCTGCTCTTCGGTGTGTCCCCTTCCTCCATCTTCAAAGCCATCAAAAGTAGGTCAAATCCCTTTCACACTTCAAATCTCTCCCGTCTCTTCTTCTGTCCTCTCACTTCTGACTCACTCCTTGTTTGTCTCTTCCAATTTTAAGGACCCGGGCAGACACATCCAGGATGCAGATAATCCAGGATGCTGTCTTCATCTCAAGGTTCTTAAGGATAACCACATCCACAAAGTCTCTTCTGCAATGTCATGGAACGTATTCACAGGTTCTAGGAATCAGGATATGGACAACTTTGGGAGTGATATTACTCTTCCCACCATATCTGTTGTTAGATAGATTATATTTCTTCCTTTATCTCTTTGCTTACTTTTTATTTTTTTTAATATTTATTTATTTTGAGGGAGAGAGAACATGAGCAGGAGAGGGGCAGAGAGAGAGGAAGAAAGAATCCCAAGCAGGCTCCATGCTCCGCACAGAGCCCAATGCGGGGCTCAATCCAACGACCGTGAGATCACAACCCAAACTGAAATCAAGAGTTGGATGCTTAACCAACTGAGCCACCCAGGCGCCCCTCTTTGCTTATTTTAAACATACTTATGTTGAACGTGCTCTCTCCATCGCTCTACTATCTGTAGCTCATGGAGTATGAGCAATTTTTCCCGTCTTCTGCTTTTTTCTCAGAGCAGTGAGCTCATCTTCATGGGGGATGGGATGGAGTTAGGGACACAGTAAGGGTCCGGGATGGGGTGTAGAAAGGACTGGCTTCATGAGCATTACCTGTGTAGGCACACAGGCCCCCCAGGACCAGGAGGGCCTCATACAGCTTTAATGCCCTCTTCTTACAGTCTTGGAGTTCTTCATACTTTTTGAACAAGGGGCCCTGTGTTTTCATTTTGCACTGGGCCTGGAAAGTTATGTAGATGGTCATGGTTGTCAATCAAGAATGAAGGCGAGTGAGCTCCTGGAAGGGGATGAGGGGATGAGGACAGGGTCAGAAGGAATGAGGAGAGGGGTAAAAGGAGATGAGAAGCAGAATGAGGTGAGTGACCCGTGATGTCATCCGTTTATTAGAAACTAAAACAAAAAGCAGGGATGGTGCAGGTTGAAGTAGTCAAGTTATCACAGACAAAATCCTCTGCAGAATGAACGATGTTAACTTTTCAACAAGTAAACTGAGTGAGGATGGAGAAAGTGACTATAGATCAAAACACTGCCTGGATATTTGATACAGTTAAGGAATTACTAATCATTTTAGGTATGGCAATGGCATTGTGGTTATTTTTTAAATAACACAGAATCAAGCAAGATAAATTTTACTCAAGGTCTCACATGCGAGCTGAAACAGAGGGTTTATGCTGCATACCAACCGATGACCGTGAGAAATTAAAATTCTCTTGTGGCTCCATACAAATTTCAGGATTATTTGTTCTAGTTCTGTGAAACATGCTGTCAGTATTTTGATAGGGATTGCACTGAACCTGTAGATTGTTTGGGTGGTATGCACATTTTAACAATACAAAATTTGTTCCCTTTTAAATTCTTCCAGCTCTCGTTCACATTTTTCTTCTTTGAAAATTTTCCTTCCTTTTTTTTTATTAAAAAAATGTTTATTTATTTATTTCGAGGGAGGGGGAGCAGAGAGAGAAGGAGAGAGAGAGAATCCCAAGCAGGCTCCACGGTCTCAGCACAGAGCCCAATGTGGGGCTCGATCTCACAAACCATGAGATCATGACCTGAACCGAAACCAAGAGTCGAACATTCAACCGGCTGAGCCACCCGGGCTCGTCTTTCTCTCTTCCAAGCACACCTCACTCTCAGTGGCACTGAAACCTCCCCTAACTTCTAGCACCCGACTCTGGGATTTTCCCCCTGTGCCTCTTTGTGTCTCTTCCCTGTCTCCAAAGGAGCTCACCCGGCCTGGCCCTGCAGGCAGCATTCTGCACAGTGAGCAGGGCAGACAGGATCAATCATCTGAGTTATTGTACCTAGCAGATCTTGTATTTCACCAGCAATCCTGTATGTTTGCCTGCGTGTGTGTATCTGATCCCATCAGCAAGGTAACCAAATGCAAAGGCCCATAACCGGGAGCACACCTGTTCCAGATACAAACTGTAACCCAGAACTATGGCAACCAGGAAATGTAAGCAGCATGTTCTTCACTCCAAGGTCGAACCCATTAGTCAAATAGCTGTTTGCCTAATAAAAACTGACCTCAATTCGACTAACTAAATATTACAACACAAACAGTTCTGTTTCCCTAAAGCAGGCGGAGTCCTACCCCCGCCTGGGGGCTGGGGGAGGGGTGAGAAGAAGGTGGGGGTCAGAGCCCATGCTTTGGCACTGCTGAGGGTCATACCCTCGGCCCCAAAGCCACAACCAGAACCTTGTTCTGGAAGCTGTTGCACGTCACAGCTTGCCCACAGGAAATGAGCGGCTGGGCTGGGCACAAGAGAGGATACATTTGGCACACTCGAGTCCTGACTCTGCCAAAATAAATGCCAGAGGACCTCCCGAGGACCAAGAGGGGAATGATGAGGACAGCTCACCTGGAAGGAAGCGGAGCCGTTTTCTTCTCCTGTGAGAAGTGCCACACCTGAAAAGCTGCCCTCACAACGCCCCCTCCCCCACCAATTCTAGAGTTCCACGCCCACTGGGTAGGGCTTTGATAGGCACTTTTTATTAATGAATTTCGTCTCAAATTACTTCCGAGTGTCACAGCAAATGACCCTGTAATGTCAGTCCCGTGAATCCCATCTCCCAGGTAAGAAAACCAATGCTCCGAAGACTAAGTCCCTTGCCAGACACAAATGGAGTCAGTGCCACAGTGGGTGTGCCTGGTGCTAACCCCCTCACCGAATGCCTTGACAGTTGATCTTTGACTTAGCCATCACTTTAACCTCCAGCACTTAACACAGAGCTTGCCGCACAGTATGTGCTAAGTAAACACTGAATGCCAAGAGCCTCCTCCTTACCCAGCCAGGGGACAGTCCCTGGGGGTGGGGGTGGGGTCGCTGACAGGCTGGAGAGATGTCAATGTCCTGACGACGTAAGGGCATAGGATTTCTCACCTGCAAACCCAGATTGGAGTCTCAGACCTGCTGGCTCGATGACACTAGTTAAATCCTTTAAGTTTTGCTTATTTATCCATGCACATCCTTGAAGGTGGGTATGGCAGTGTCCCCAAACAGCAACACCTGAGCCCTACCAGCAGGATCACCATGGGGATCAGAGGGTACGGGAGGCAGCCTGAGTGGTTTGCCAGCAGCAAGGCCTGTTTGGCATTGTGGTAGCCAAACTTTAGGTGATACAGTGACAGTAAAACCTTGGATTGCGAGTAGCTTGTTCTGCGAGTGTTCCACAAGACGAGCAAACGTTTCTAATAAATTTAACTTGATAAACGAGCAATGTCTTGCAATACCAGTAGTGCGTGAGGCCGAATGTCACATGATCACAACTGAGCCAGCGGTTCTCGAACTTCGTTTTGACGTAGAAGTGCCCTGGATGACAAGCATGTTTCCGGAACGAATTATGCTCGCAAACCAGGTTTTCCTGTACTTTCATTTTAAAGAGAAAAAGAATTTCACTCCATAAACCTTCCATGTTTCTTGGTTTAGCCTCATGTTAAAACAAAAAAAGGAGGGGCGCCTGGGTGGCGCAGTCGGTTAAGCGTCCGACTTCAGCCAGGTCACGATCTCGCGGTCTGTGAGTTCAAGCCCCGCGTCAGGCTCTGGGCTGATGGCTGATGGCTCAGAGCCTGGAGCCTGTTTCTGATTCTGTGTCTCCCTCTCTCTCTGCCCCTCCCCCGTTCATGCTCTGTCTCTCTCTGTCCCAAAAATAAATAAACGTTGAAAAAAAAAATCTTTAAAAACAAAAAAAGGAAAAGTTTACCCATATTGAGGTTCTGATTTGCACATTCTTCCCTCTGCTGGGAAGCCTGTTGTGCATATGTAAGGCTACAAGGACGAGAAGCAAGCACAGAGAAGCCCAGTTAAGCACCTCATTCTGTTCTTGGATAATCGTAGCGCAGGGGAAAGGAGCAATGAGGAGCTAATGTGGTCGGTGCCTCCCATGAGCCACGTGCTTACTCATAAACACATCCAAGTCTCACAGTTGCCTTACTAGGGTCAGATGATTTGTTTCCCCATCTCAGTAGGTGAAAAAGTCCAGGCTCCCAAAGGTTAAGCGAACTGCCCATCGTGCTCAGATACCTGCATTCCATATGCCAAGCCGCAACACTAGAGTTTTATCCCGCAGCCTAGGCTAGTTAGACCTCACCATCCAAACTCCAAACTGGAGGACACTGGAGTCAGAGACCAAAACCTCCATCCAGCGGGTTTTCTGGGCTCCTGAGCAGAACTCACAGGTGACAAACCACAAAACCCCAGTGTCTTTTACCTTAACTCCAGATGGTTATTACGGAACTCATTTCTGAATTACACAGGAGAACTTCAGTCCTTTGCCCTAAACCGGTAGATTTTTTTTCTTTTTTTTTCTTTTTTTTTCCTTTTTTTTCCTTTTTTAAAAAAAATTTTTTTTTCCAACGTTTATTTATTTTTGGGACAGAGAGAGACAGAGCATGAATGGGGGAGGGGCAGAGAGAGAGAGGGAGACACAGAATCGGAAACAGGCTCCAGGCTCTGAGCCATCAGCCCAGAGCCCGACGCGGGGCTCGAACTCCTGGACCGCGAGATCGTGACCTGGCTGAAGTCGGACGCTTAACCGACTGCGCCACCCAGGCGCCCCAGATTTTTTTTCTTTTTTAATGTTTATTTACTTTTGAGAGAGAGAAAGACAGAGCGTGAGAGGACGTGGGGCAGAGAGAGAGAGAGAGGGAGACACAGAAACCAAAACGGGCTCCAGACCCCGACACGGGGCTTGAACTCCCGAACTGTGAGATCATGACCTGAGCGGATGTCCGATGCTTAACCGACTGAGCCACCCAGGTGCCCCAGATCTTTCTCTTTAAGTGAGAGCATATTAAAGAATGGCAGGGCGGATTTTTGCTTTTGAGGCCACACAGCAGCTGTTTACGAAATGTGGAATCCCCTGGAGCATTTGGTATAAATTCAGAGCCCCAGGTCCGCACTGGGCAGGACTTAGAATGTCTAGGTATGAAGGCTTGGAATCAGCATTTTAACCAGTTCCCCGGGTGATTCTTTGATACACCAAACTCAAAGAACTGGCCAGACACAGGAATGGGTCCTAAAGAGCCAGAGGTACAGAAGAGAGAATACCTAAGTATCGTACCAACTAATTTCAAGTAGATGGAGGACAGAGGGAAAAAACTGTTCATTATTTTTCACAGAGGTGAGACACTGCCCTTCCTCCCCACTTACATACACTATCCATTTCTTCAGCAAACTTTTCCTTCAGGAGTAACTCAAGATACTGCGGTTCAATCTCTGCCAACATTAATTCTCAACTAAAGGTGCCTGAATTAATAAGATTTAGCTGTGCCGAGGCTATGATTTCACTGGGTAAGAGCATCAGTATCCAAACAAAGATATCACTGATTATAGCTGTCTTGGCTAATAGAGACACAACCGCCAGAGAATAAAAATAGCCCAAACTCTGCCGAGACAAGGGTGTCAGCACAAATCAGGAGATGGCTTCTTTATGCTGAAGGAACCCTGCCCCAGAGAAGCCGGAGCACCCCCAGCCTGCATCTGGAGAAAGCATTCTAGAACTGTACTTAGAAGCTCAGTTATGTGTGCGGCAGCTTGCATTGAATAAAAACCCTCTTTCGTTCCCTCTTATTATCGTTGGTTTCAATTAGCTAATGGGAGGTGGGAAGTGATTAGCTTGCTACCAACCTGCAGGGATAATATGCTTTTGTTTAAGGCTGCCACGGAATACTGCAGGAAGAAACAGAATGTACGAGACGAGGTCTTTTAAAGTGAAGGTTTAACACAACAGTAGGAATCAGAATCTTCCAGGGGGACGAACACTTAGAGGTCATCTTGTCCTACAGCAAAATGCTAGAATTCTTTTTGAATTTGAAGGCAGCTATCAAGCTCTCTGAAGTCTTGCTTTGTCCGGGACAACTATTCTCAGTTCTGTCAACCGTTGAAATGGCTTCCGGTCCCCACCCCCTCCGCTATTATCCCCTTCAACTCCTCTGGACATGATAATGTATCAAAACCCCTCTGACAGTGTGGAGCCCAGAAGAGCACACATTATCCCACACGGTCCCATCGGTGCAGAATGCAGCGTGACTCCTGTCTCTGCCAGTCAAGACGGGCTATGTTAATTAGCCCAGACAAGAAGGACATGACATGAGCCTCTTATGGAGCTGTCTGAGGCTGCTGGCTTGCCTTCATCTGGACACCAACTAAAAGCAAGACGTGCCCTGTCAACACAGGTGCAAAAAGCCACAGGTATAATTTAAAGTGAAAACCCTTGAAACGAGCGTTTTAAACTGAGATTAGGGATAATAGGCAACGTGTATTAAATCTCCTTTTGATGGTTTACGCGGATCCTTTCCAGCTTGCCAATATCTTTTTTGAATCCCGACAGGGCCATCCACTCGTGTTTCATCTACATATTTGATGAAAAAATGCATCCTGGGGGCGCCTGGGTGGCTCCGTCGGTTGAGCGTCCGACTTCGGCTCCGGTCATGATCTCACGGCTAGTGAGTTCGAGCCCCGTGTCGGGCTCAGTGCTGACAGCTCAGAGCCTGGAGCCTGCTTCCGATTCTGTGTCTCCCTCTCTCTCTGCCCCTAACCCACTCGCATTCCATCTCTGTCTCTCTCAAAAATAAATAAACATTAAAAAAAATTTTTTTAATGCATTCCATTTTACTCAGGCCTTTCCACACCTTTATTATTGCTCTCTCTGCAGTTCCAAAGTTGTAGGGGAAAGCAAAAATCATCCTAACATGAAACCGTTCCCTACTGCACCAACTCCAGGGCGACATAAAAATATTTCCTACTCAAACATCTTCCCCCATTCCACGCTGGCATCTGTGCACATCCTTTGATTCAACATCCCTGTCTATCTTCTGCTGAGTGCAGTTACAGGGTGATTACTTACGAAGTGAATGGCAAAACCAAACTGAGTTCACCAAAGTGAATCCCCAAACCAAAACAAACCAACAGTCCCTCCATGAGAGCGATGCTGGAGAACAGACGAGGTCATACACTACGCCACTGGGTCAGCGTGATGAGGGTCAGCGGGGTTAGAGGGCTTGGCAACTAAAGGGGATGATGATTGACAGATGCAAGGACTTGAAAGAGGGCTTAAAAGACAATGGATTGAATATTAGGATATTTAGAGGAGATTTGTGAAGAACCGATAAGGCTCTGATGAAAATAATCCTTTTCAGGATCACTCAGCACAAGTCAAACATGAAGTGAAGGATGACATCCACCACTTTCATACAATTCTGGGGTAACAATTCCATGCCAAATCACTCACCTCTGAAAACACTGACGTCACGGAATATAATTTACAGACCGTACAATGCATGCATTTTAAGTCGTAAAAATCCCTGATTTTTGATTGGTTTACACAACCATGATAGTATCATCAGTATCGAGCTAAAGACCATTTCCATCACCCCCAAAACTTGATTACTTGATTCACTTCTGGTTCATTCGAATTCACTGATGCAATTATAAATTCATTTTGAGAGAGCTGAGTTTCATAATTTTTGGTTTCGTTTTTCACAAAAGTTGCCCACCAAATATTGTCTCTACTTTTCAATTTGGACATTGAAAAATGGATAGACTTTATTTTTTCAGAGCAGGTTTAGGTTTACAGAGGAACTGAGCAAAAGTACTGAGTTCCCATGTAGTCTCCGCCCCCTCCATTATTAACATCTTGCACTGGTGGTACGTTAGTTACAACGGAAGAACCAGTATTAATGCATTATTATTAAACTAAAGTCCATATTTTAAACTGGGGTTCACTCTGTATTACACAGGGTTTCTTTTGTTTTTCACAAATGCATAATGTGACGTTATCCCCTATTACACTATCATATGAAATCGTTTTCACTGCCCTAAAACACCTGTGCTTCACCTATTTTTTCTCCCACCCACCTCCCCCATCCCCAAACACAGATATGTATTTTTGCTCTATCTGTACTGCCTTTTCCAGAATGTTCTATAGTTGAAATCACAGCACGCAGCTTTTCCAGATGGACTTCTTACACTTAGCAGCATACATTTCAGGTTCCCTCATGTCGGAGAAGGGCACTTTGTTTGCTTCCAAGTTTTGGCGATGATGAATAAAGCTGCTGTAAACGTTCCTGTGAAGACTGTTCTGTGGACCTAAGTGTTCTCCTTATGAGTAAATACTGAAGAGCAGAACTGCTGGGTCACATGGTAAGAGTAAGTTTGGTTTTGTAAGAAACTGCCAAACTGCCTTCCAAAGTACTGTTTGGGCTGGCTTTTCGCCGGCTGTACTATTTTGCATTTTCCCCGGCCGTGAATGAGAGTTCCTGTTCCCCCACATCCTTGTCAGCATTTGCTGTTGTCAGGGTTTTGATTTTAGCCATTCGAACTTGAACGTAGTGATACCCTGTTGTTGTCTGAATTTGCAAGTCCCTGACGTGTATCATGTTGAGCAACTTTTCATATCCTTAACTGCCATCTCTATACCTTCTTTGGTGACCTGCCTTTTTGTTTCTTTTGTCCACTTTTTCATTGGATTTTTCTACTGGTTTTTTTTTTTTTTTGATGTTTTTGTTGTGAAATATACATAAAATTTACCATCTTAACCACTGTTAAGTGTATAACTCAGTGGTAATAAATATATTCATAATGTTGTGCAACCATCACCACCCATCTATCTCTCTAGCTCTTTCATCTTATAAAACTGTCACTCATACCCATCAAAGAGTAACTCCCAATTGCTCCCTTTCCTAATCCCCGGAAACCACCATTCTACTCTCTATGAAGTTGACTGCTCTAACTATATAATGTAAGTGGGATCATAGAGTAGTTGTCATTCTATGATTGGCTAATTTCACTTAGCAGAACATCCTCAAGGTTTATTCAGGTTGTAGCATGTGTCATACTTTCCATCCTTTTTGATACAGCAATATAGATTATAAGGGGCACATGCACCCCGATGTTTATAGCAGCATTATCAACAAGAGACAAACTATGGAAAGATCCCAAATGTCCACCAACTGATGAATAGATAAAGAAGATGTGGTACATATACACAACGGAATATTACTCAACCATAAAAATGAGTGAAACCTTGCCATTTGTAACAACGTAGATGGGGCTACAGTGTCAGAGAAAGACAAACACCATGATTTCACTCATATGTGGAATTTAAGGAACAAAACAAATACATGGGAAGGAAAAAAAAGAGGGAGAGGGAAGCAAACCATAAGGAACTCTTAACTATAGAGAACAAACTGAGGGTTGATGGAGGGAGGTGGGTGGGGGATGGGCTAGACAGGTGATGGGTATTAAAGAGGATACTTGTTATGATGAGCACTAGGTGCTGTATGTAAGTGATGAATCACTAAATTCTACTCCTGAAACCGATATTACACTACACATTAACTAACTAGAATTTAAATAAAATTTCAAAGAAACAAAGAGTTTCCTTCCTTTTTAAGGCTGAATAATATTCCATTGTATGGATATACCACATTTTGCTTATCCATTCATCTATCAGTGGACAGTTGGGTTTCTTCCACCCCTGGCTATTGTGAATCATGCTGCTATGAACATGGGTTTACAAATATCTTTGAAAAGTCCTGCTGTCAATTTTCTTGGGTATCTTCCCAGAAGGAAGAATGATAGATCACACAGTCATTCTATTTTTAGGGAGCCATCACATGGTTTCCCATAAAGGATGTGCCATTTTACATTCCCAACTAACAGTACACAAGTGTTCCACTTTCTCCACATCCTGGCCAACACTTTTAATTTTTCTGTCTCATTTTTTTGTGTGTTTGTTTTGAGAATAGTCATTCCTCATGTGTGAGAGATGATCCTATTGTTTACAGAAGTTCTTTTTACATTTGGATGCCGATTCTTTATCAGATGTTCTGCAAATATTTTCTCCCAGTCTGTGGCTTGTCATTTCATCATCTTAAGTGTGTCTTTCACAAAGCAGAAGTTTTAAAATAATTATGACATTTAAATACATTATGTAAAACAAATTACCATAGGATAATAGACTTTTACCACATCTATACCTCTTAGTTACTACAAAATTAATGAATAGGATAGTTCAAAGGTGTTGAGCATTGGATATCTCTCTCCAGGTTGACAATGATCAACTAAAACATAAATAGACATTTTTTTCCAAAGAAGACGTACAGATGGCTAACAGGCACGTGAAAAGATGCTCAATATTAATAATCAACGGGGAAATATGTATCAAACACACAAAGAGATATCACCTTACAACTCTGAGAATGGCTAAAATAAAAAAAAGATAAGAAATAACAAGTGTTGGCAAGGATATAGACAAAAGGGAACCTGTGGGAACTGTTGGTACCAATAAAAATTGGTATAGCCACTGTGGAAAATGGTATCGAGTTTCCTCAAAAAATTACAAAGAGAATTACCATACGATCTAATAGTTCCATTACTTACCCAAAGAAAATGAAAACACTAATTCAAAAAGATATATGCACCCCTATGTTTATTGCAGCATTATTTACAATAGCCAAGATATGGAAGCAACCTAAGTGTCCATCAATAAAGTGGATAAGGAAGATCACACACACACACACACAGTGGAATATTACACAGCCATAAAAAGGACGATATCTTGCCATGTGTGACAACATGGATGGACCTACAGGGTATTATGCTAAGTCAAATAAATCAGACTGAGAAAGACAAGCACCATATGATGTCATTCACATATAGAATCTAAAACAAGCAAACAAACAAACAAAATGCAGAATCAGACCTATAAATACAGAGAACAAACTGATGGTTGCCAGAGGGAAGGATGATGGGGGATGGGAAAAATGGGTGAAAAGAGGTGGGAGATACAGGCTTTCAGTTACAGAATGAGTAGGTCACGGGAATAAAAGGCACAGGATAGGGAATATAGTGAATGTATTGCAATAGCATTGTATGGTGACAGGTGGTGGCTACATTTGTGGTGAGTATAGCACACTGTATAGAGTTGTCCAATCACTATGTTGTACATCTGAAACTAATATAGCACTGTGTGTCAACTTTACTCAAAAAAAAACAAAAAATAAATAAAACCTGTTGACCAAGATTCCACAGCTCATTTGGCATGTTTTTATAAATGAACCATGGTGGTTACTAGTTATTCCCTTCTTGTTAAAGTGCTCACAAAGCATTTAATAATTCATTCGTGGGGCACCTGGGTGGCTCAGTCGGTTAAGCGTCCGACTTTGGCTCAGGTCACGATCTCACAGTTCATGAGTTCGAGCCCCGCATCAGGCTCTGTGCTGACAGCTTAGAGCCTGGAGCCTGCTTCAAATTCTCTGTCTCCCTCTCTCTATGCTCCTTCCCCACTCATGCTCTGTCTCTCTCTCCTTCAAAAATAAATAAAAACATTAAAAAAAATAATTCATTCGTGAGTTTTACCATGAGTCAACATTACACCTATTTGGTAAAGAGTTTTCCTCTCTATCATTTGGAAAACTGAGGAATGATCTTCCAGTGTCTTTCCTCATCTTATAACAGCTTGCACAATCATGTTGGCAAGGTGTTTCACTACCCTGGGATAGAATTAACTTGGGCCCAAAGACTTGAGGATATTTTGAATGGTTAAGTGTACTTCTTCAATCTTGCCTCCTTTCTTAGAGTTTTAACTCCTTCTTCATACACTTTGTGCCTCATTTTTCTTACTCCATTTGAAGACTATACTTCCTGGACTGGGAAAGATGGTGACGTACTTCTCCCCAATGGTTTGGTACCTGAAGGGTGAAATCCGTACCTGCACTGCTGGTGGCCTCTGGAAAGAAGAGGCCAGGGTGCAGTGGAGGGACTCACAGTTGACCCGGCAGGTCAGATGAAGCTGCTCAGAGGCTGAAATGAGGTCCAGAATGAGTTTTGAGACCAGAGGAGAGTGTGAACACTATTCAAGAATACAGAAAGCACACATTTTGACTCTGAAGGGGCCAAAAGCATAAAGGGGGCAACCAACCCAAAGGAACAGGGGCAGGCCAAATGTAATAGTCCCGCAGCATTAAGCCAAACAAAGAAAAGAAAACAAAATGAAACAACCAAGGCCATTCTTTGCACAAGTCAACCAACCCAGAGAGCTACACAAAGGGGAATCACCTGGGTACCTCCTGAGCTTGTCAGTGTTGCTCCAAATCACGAGCAGCCTTTGCCTGGCTTGGAAAATGGGAGAAGCTAAGAGGCCCAAGTACAAGCAGAGCTTAAAAACTGCACACATAAGAAGCAGTAGGGCCATAACAGGAAAGCAGTTCTACTTTCTGTCTGTCACCAATTAGCATCCTGCCATCTCCCCTTAGCAGTGACGACATGAACCTTTCTTGTTACGTTCTCACTCAAAACCAAAAATAGTCTTGTACCTGACATCTTTCACAAGGCTTAGCTCATCCTGGGGGTTATTCGTGCCCTTATCTGGCATCCAGCCTTGGTTATGTGCCTCTCCTATTTTCTTTTCTTTCTTTTTTTTTTTGGTTTTTGGAGCTCTGAGCTCAATACACAGTGCCCTGGATGGTCATATTCCTGTTCTTGGCTCCTCTATTCATTTTATTTAATTATAATTTATTTTTAATTTTTAAATGTTTATTTATTTTTGAGACAGAGAGGCAGAGAGAGCGCGGAAGAGGGGCACAGAGAGAGGGAGACACAGAATCCGAAGCAGGCTCCAGGCTCTGAGCTGTCAGCACAGAGCCCAAAGCAAGGCTCGAACCCATGGACAGCGAGATCATCTTTGTATTAGATTGCTGTTGCCACCTTACAAGTCACCCCCAAACTTAGCAGCTTAAAGAATTTGGGAGTGGTTTCATGGGTGTTTCCGGTTCAGAGGCTCACATGTATTTGCCATCAAGATGTCAGCAGGGGCTGGCAGGAGGCCTCAACCGCTTGCCAAGGGGGTCTTTCTCCTCCACAGGCCACCCGAGTGTCTTCACAAAACAGGGCAGCGGACTTTCCCCAGAGGAAAATATCCAAGACAAAGAAAGGAGGAGGCCATAATGTCTCTGATGACCTAGTCACCCACCATCGATCAGTTCCATTATCGTTCCATTCACTGGAAGAGTCACTAAGGCCAACCCATACCTAAGGGTGGGAAAATTGAGCTCCACCTCTTCAAAGGAAGAATATCAAAGAACTTGGGGCTTTATTTTAAAACAACATGCACCCCATGCTACCCTGTCTTTTAATTTTTGCTTCAGTGTTTTACAGTAAAAACTAATTTCTTTTCTTCCTCTGTCTGTCTCTTCAATTATTTTTCCTCAAGTAAATTTCTTCAGTCAATTAGGTCAAATGGAATATACCCAGGATGAATCTCTTGGCTATAGTCATGAGTTTAACACCCTGGGTACCACATTATCATCACCAGGGAACTAGTGTTCTAGACTGTACTTTGAAAGAAGACAGGATTGAATTTAGGGAAGGGGCTTTGGCTTCCATCGGTAGGACTCTTCTTTTTAACTGCATGACCAGCAGTTGGTGTTTCTTCTCTTGCTGTAAAATCAGTAATCCAACGGGAATGCTAGCTACAAAGACTAGCTTGCATTGTGGGTAGAGATGAGCCACTGACAGACATAGGCATTAGGACCTTTTTTTCCTGCTGTCATTCAACATTGACCCCAAATCCCTAGAGCCAAGATAAATAACATACACTGAACGTCCTTATAAATGCAGGTATCAACAGGATCAACTTCTAGAAGCAGAATCAATTGGCAAATGGGCATTCAAAATTTCAATAGATATCGTCAAATTGTCCTCCAAAATTATTGTACCAATCTACCCTGTCACCACAGCATTTGAGACTGCCAAATTCTGCTCACTCTCACTTACACCGGGGTATCATCAAACCATCAGATCTTTGCTGTATAAGAATTACAGCTGTTCTCCCCATGCTGGCAAACAGAAGCAGGGCTAGTATCTGTGAAAACACTTGAAATAAGTGTCAAATTCATTCATCTGTGGTAGCATTTTATTGAATGAGAAAGAGTAGACGATGGGAAACTGAGGTCAGAAAGAGAATGGGTTGGAAGGAAATTGAAAGTGGCTTTGGCTGGCAGGGGTGGGAACACCTGTTTTTTTAAAAAAATATTTTTTAATGGTTATTTATTTTTGAGAGAGAGAGAGAGAGAGAGAGAGAAAGAGAGAGACAGCACATAAGCAGGGGAGGGGCAGAGAGAGAAGGAGACAAACAATCTGAAGCAGACTCCAGGCTCTGAGCCATCAGCACAGAGCCTGACATGGGGCTCGAACCCAAGAACCGTGAGATCATGCCCTGAGCTGAAGTCAGATGCTTAACTGACTGAGCCACCACCTGCTCTTTATCTACAGTTCAGTAGTGAATAGAATGCCACTGTAAGCTTGTACCTCTTTAGCTAGTCCCCCACTGGCAAATATTTTACATTATTTTTTTTTTAATTTTTAAAATGTTTATTTATTTTTGAGAGACAGAGAGCGAGCGAGAGAGAGAGCACACAAGCAGGGGAGGAGCAGAGAGAGAGGGAGACACAGAATCCGAAACAGGATCCAGGCTCTGAGCTGTCAACACAGAGCCCGACGTGGGGCTCGAACTCACGAACCGCGAGATCATGACCCGAGCCGAAGCCGGACGCTCACCCAACTGAGCCACCCAGGTGCCCCTACGTTATTTCTAATCTTTACCTAATTACAAACAATGCTGCAGTGATACCTTGTTCATACCTCATGATCCATGCTTACTTGTAACATACATTCCTACAAGTGAAGCACTCGGTCGAAGCGAGTTGGCATTTGTGATTCTGATAGACACTACTCTACAGGGCGCCTCGCATGAGGTTTACGAATCTACACTCCACCAGCAATGTGTCAATGTACTGTTTCCTCACAGTCTTGCCACGCGTCGCGTATTATCAAATATTTTTATTCATTTATTTTTCTCTGTTAATCTTTCAGGTAAAAAAATCAGTTTTAATTTACATTTCTCTCATCAGGAGTGGGATTAAGCATTTTTCGGATACATTTATAGGCCTTTCCTATGAACTGCTCGTCATATACTTTGCACATTTTTTTTCTAGTGAGTTGTTGCTTTTAGGCTCTATGAGGGCTCTTTTTTTTTTTTTTTTTAAACATTTATTTATTTTTGGGACAGAGAGAGACAGAGCATGAACGGGGGAGGGGCAGAGAGAGAGGGAGACACAGAATCGGAAACAGGCTCCAGGCTCCGAGCCATCAGCCCAGAGCCTGACGCGGGGCTCGAACTCCCGGGCCGCGAGATCGTGACCTGGCTGAAGTCGGACGCTTAACCGACTGCGCCACCCAGGCGCCCCAAGGGCTCTTTATTAAGGAGCTGAAAACTCTTTGCCTCTCATGTGAATCGCAAATAGTTTCCCTAGTTTGTCAAGTTGGTTTTTTTCCCACTCTGTCTATGGTGATTTTTATTTTATTTATTTATTGTTTGGCCAAGGACTAGACCTTAGGCTTTAAAAAAAAATGTAGCTTAATCTAAAACTTATTAGTCTTTCCTTTGATGATTATCACAGTGAGACGGGTCGTAAAAGCATTACCCAATATTTTTATGGACTACCCATAAAATTTTGGATTTTACACCTAAATTCGATTTGGAATTTAGCTAGGCTTACAGAGGTGGTTGAGTCACCTTTTCTGCTACATGGCTCCCCTGTTGTCCCAACATCACTGACTAAATAGTTCACCTTTTTTTCACTTAGACAAGACGCCACGTTTAGCATATACTAAGGTTCCTTGGGTTTAGGTCCACTTGAGGATGTTCTACTACATTCGATCGCTCTTCTGTCCAAACATGTGTCGGTACCACACTGCTTCGATCCCTGAGGCTTCACTGCATATTTAACCTCCAGAACCGCTAGGTCCAGCGCATTCTCCTTTCTCCGAGTTTTCTTGCCCACTTCCAAAACAAACCTAATTTTAGCTGAAATAGCATTACACTCGTAAATGAAGGTGGGGAGGACTGACACTTTTATGCTGTTGAGTCTCAGGCGGATTCTAAAATTTTTCTTCATCCAGGTCCTATAAATTTCTATTGCGTTCATTACTCAGGATTTGGAGTTGTTTGGTTGAGCTTGTAAAGGGGCTCTTTTCTCCCATCCAGTTTCTCTCTGGTTGCGATTCTCACGATTGGCCTAGGGCCAAAGGGCTCAACTCAAATGATCTGCCTGCCATCTGTTTCCCTTTCAACAGCCTTCAGGAGGACTTGGTCGGTTTCCCTGGTGTCTCTGCAACCTTCACCCACGAAACTGTGTTTCCTTATTCGTCAAAGAGCACCACTTTTAGGTATTTTCTTTCCCTCTTGAGCGATGGAATTATCCCGAAGAAGGTCAGAGATTTATCAGAGGACCCCGTTCAGCTTAACAAGGCATCCAGAGATGGTCAAGACATTGAACTATCCCATTGCTCCTGTCTGTTCTCAGGGACTTGGCTGGCACTGTCGTCTGCACCAAGCAGGAGTCATCTGTATCATCCCTCTGCTGGGGGACCGGGACCCAGCTCCTTTCACCCTCCTCTTTGCCTTTGCTCTACTTTTCCTACCATTAGGCTCACCGTTTGCCACCAAGTGCTTCTCTTTTTACGTTAGGATCCCCCAAATTTCTTTTTCTACTTGGGATCAGTATTTAAATACCACCTTCAAAAATGGGCTTCTCAGAATGCTGGTGCAGGTGTTAGATTCAGCACAAAAAGGGCCTGAAGGCTGTGTTGGGAGGCACTCCATGCTATATGGCACTCGTGAGGTCCCAGGGCACGTTAACGCTTTAAAGGCCGAGAAGTTCTGCACATTTCACAGACTGACTTGACCACAGTTAATTAACACACCGCATGACTCACATTCGGTGGAACGCACTTCAGGGGACGCAGCCTTGAGACCAGAAGCTCCCGGTTCTGCTGGAGTCACTCTGCTCAGGACACCTGTGATCTCAGTTATCTACCTGGGCGCAAGCATCAAGTTCACCTATGGGCTGCGAACTGGGATAGAACACTTAAAATTCAAGTTTGCCTATTGATCCTCAGGACGACTACATAATTTACAGAGCCCACCTTTTTTTTCAGTGGAATATAAATATGGGGCCCTGGCCCGGGCAGGGCACTCAGTCTCCCCCTTCCTATGGGCCTTCTGCCCTGACCCACAGCAGACGGGTGACCCCACGGGATTGGAACCTCCATGGCAAGATGCACTTGGTACTGGCCGGGGCTGGCCAAGGGGCCCCTGTGGAGACACCCACCAAATGTGCCACCGGAAGTGAAAACCAAAAGGATTCCTCTCAGACCCACAAGGCAAGAGGGAGGCACCTCTCCCGCCGGAGGCACACACGGGGCTGGCCTTCCCGTCAGAGAACAAAAAGGAAGTGAGAGATTCCTCGTTCTCATTAGCGGGATGGAAGCTTCTGTAGGAGACAGAGGGGAAAACTAGGAAAGCAGCTAGAAATACATAAGGAGGAAGAGGGAAGTAGGGCAGAATAACATGAGCCTTCATGGCCTGGAGCTGGTGAGGAGAATGAGGCCCTCTTAGGAGGAGCGGCCCACCCCCACCGGGCCCTGGCCCCCTGCCTCTCCCAGGAGGATATGCGGGGGGACCTTGGTGGTCGGCCATTCCCGGCAGGTGTTCAAGAATTTTAACTCACTCACCTGTGACCACTTCCTAGCGGCCTGCTCCCTAAGACTCACCCACGGAACTAGCAACACTCCCTTCCTCTAGACAGAAGAACAAGCAAGGGACTCTGTCCGGAGAAACATGGAACAGACCTCCCAGATGACCTGGAAGCCCTCACGGGGGCTGCACAGGTGATGTTTTCACCCGGCTCCACTCTGAGTGGGGTCCTTGACTCCGGAAGGGCCGGTGGGGGTTGGGGGGGGGGGCAATCACCTTGTTCACCTAAGTGGCAGCAAAAAACATTTTGGTTTCTGGGCTGTGATGCGGTGCTTCTGGGGGAACAGACTTGCATCTCAGGCTTTGCACCTGGTTAAGAAGGACAGAAATGTGCCCGGGAGGGATTAGTGCCGTCTGCATACAGCCAGGACAGCTCCCCTCTACTGCATTTCCTTGCGTGATTTGTCTTTTTTTTATTAGAAGAAAGCATTCCTTTGCTAAACACTCCCAAACAAAACCTAACTAGCCAATCAAAGAAACTACCCAACTGACCAAATCAACGGACCCACTAACCAATCTACCGAATGAGCAACCAACTAACCAACCTGTCAAACAAAGATTAAATCCACTGCAACCCCGGGGGCACCTGGGTGGCTCAATCAGTTAAGCATCTGACTTTGGCTCAGGTCATGATCTCCCGGTTTGTGAGTTTGAGCCCCCTGTCGGGCTCTGTGCTGACAGCTCGGAGCCTGGAGCCTGCTTCGGAGTCTATGTCTCCCTCTGTCTCTGCCCCTCCCCTGCTTGTGCTCTGTGTCTCTCTCAAAAATAAATAAACATTAAAAAAAAAACCCTAAAAAAATAAATTAGGCACTCAGCACCCAGTGTACCCACACACTTAGCCTTGGACTTTTTAGGAAGCCACTGCTGGTGACTGCACCCCGCCCCACTTGGTTTCACACCTCCATTTCCAGCCCTGTGAACTGCCACCATCTTGGACTTGACCGTGGAGTTTGCTCCTTCGAGGCATCCCATCCTGCCGTGCCTGTCACCTCTCCTATGCCCTGCCCTGGGTCCTAGGACAGCCTTACCAGCCCTACCTATACCACTGACTTGAACACACATGGTGGCCATGGAGTCTCCCAGTTCTCAGAGCGCTGAGAACTGAGCCACAAGAACACTCTGCTGTCCTTGCTGCTTCTGGGAGCAATTTCCTATTCATGCCTTAACTCCTCATATGGCTGTTTCTGTCATATGTGTGGTTTTTGCTAATGCGAGGTCTGTATGCAGTTCAGTGCATACAGGGATGTGACTCGGGTTATAAATTACTGTGTTAATGGTGGCCTGGAACGCTGTGGTCCTTGAACACTATTTGCATAAAAATAACTCACGTATTTAGAAGGGGAAACATCAGTATGGAAAAAGGGATCAAGGAGATAGCCCGAAAGTAAACACATCACGTCTCTGTTCTTACACTTTGGCAGTTCCCGAGTAGTTTTCCACCCTCTGAGTCATTTATTATCGCTTTTATTAGCCTTCTCCATCCGGGCTGACATTATTTTCTGTTTTACTGACAAAGGCGATGCTTCTCGGAGAAAGGAGTGGCTGGGGCAGCTGCTGGAGCCTGGGGTGGAGAGCGGGCAGACATCCGGCCCAGAGATCCCACTGCGTCCACCTGGCTGCTAGGGCTAGCCTGGCCCACATCCACCAGCTTCTGGAGGAAACCCAGGTTCTGACCTCTCTCGCAGGTCAGGATGAGAGAGGTTCCTTGGGCACCTTCTGCTTCCCTTGTAATCCTCTTCCTCCACTCTGCCTCCTACATCCCAAGTCTTATGTAGCCCAGAAACATGCCTCTTTTTTGTTGTCGTTTTTAAGTTAATTTAGTGTGTGTGTGTGTGTGTGTGCACGCATGTGTGGAGAGAGAGAGAACAAGTTGAAGGGGCAGAGGGAGAGGGAGAGAGAGAATCACAAGCAGACTCTGCACTATCAATGCAGAGCCAGATGCGGGGCTTGAACTCACAAACCATGAGATCATGATCTGAGCCAAAATTGAGAACCCCGGATGCTTAACCGACCGAGCCACCCAGGAGCCCCGAAATACACCTTTTTCAAATAAGGCAGGTCTACCGCTCTCCCCCCCTCCCCAACACTATGGTGCTTTAGATATTGTAGTAGACTGTATTTTCCAAGTAGGTGGCAACAATACCTACTGAACTTGGTGGGCACTGTCCAGGGGTCTCGTCACCCTCCAGTTGAGGAGTGGGGTGTATGTCTCCCTTGACATTGGGCAGGCTTGTGACTGCTTTGATAGAGAGAGGATGGTAGAGATGCCACCAGTAAGACTTCTCAGGCTAGATGCTAAAAGGAATGAGGCCTCTTGTCACTGTTGGGACCCTAGCCACCATGAAAGCAGTCTGACTACTCTGGGCCACGATACTGTGAGGAAATCCAGGCCACCTAAAGATGCCATGGGAGGGTGCTCAGGTAGATAGCCCCAACTGATGTCGCCGGGGACTAACAGCTGCTAGGCACTGAGGGGAGACAGCCCAGATAATCATAGCCCCCAGCGGTCAGGTTGCTCCCCGCCAGAAAACCTTCCCAGCGGAGGCTCCTCACATTGTGCAGCAGAGAAAAGCCATCCCTGATGCTTTGTTGGAATCCCTGGCCCACAGAGTCCCAGAGTTGAATAAGTAGGGTGTTTATACCATTAAGTTTTAGGGTATGTCTCAGATTTCATGGCAGGTTAAAACGTGTGCAACCCTTTTAAGATCCTAAATGCACAAATCCTCTAAATTCTTCTTCTCTGGGACAGAGTGAGGGTGTAGTTTTCAGCGAATGTGAAATTCCAGCCAAGACAACTGCCAACTTGAATCTTCACGAGGATGGCCTTGTGGCTTGGCTTTAATCACATTGCACAAAGGAGCACCCCTCACCCCTGAGCTGGAGCCTGCTAATTTAGACCAGACTAATTCTAACAAATGTCTGATAATCAAGCACTTCTTTTTCTAATACTATTTTATAATTAAAGAGCTCTTTCAGAACGGGATCAGTGTATCATTCTGGATGGCAGGGGGACCACTGCGGTCAGGATAAAGGGTCACTTCCAGGGCTGCCCCACGGAGAGTGCCTGCTAAGAGCTATCTCAGTAAGTCTTCTCTGGCAGGAAGTGTGAGGGTGACAACCGTGACATTGCCCATGTGATCATATCCTCCCTTCCTTTCCCCTGCTTCCCCTGCCTTCTCTCAGCATCCATCATGTGTATACTCTGCACCAGGCACTGAGTTAGGTGCTGGGGATATGCAGGTGAGCAAGACGGATGTGATCCCTATTCTTGAGTGTAGAAGCTGCCGTTTTCTTGGGGTGCCTGGGTGGTTCAGTAAGTTAAGCATCTGACTTTGGCTCAACTCATGATCTCGCGTTTCATGGGTTCAAGCCCCGTATCAGGCTCTGTGCTGACAGCTGGGAGCCTGGAGCCCACTTGGAATTCTGTGTCTCCCTCTCTCTCCACCCCTCTCCCATTTGCACTGTGTCTGTCTGTCTCTCTCTTTCAAAAATAAATTAAAAAAAAAGAAGCTGCCATTTTCTGTCCAGTATACTTCTTAAAAAAATTTTTTTAATGCTTTTCTTTTTGAGAGAGAGAGAGAGAGAGAGAGAGAGAGAGAGAGAGAGAGAGACAGAACATGAGCAGGGGAGGGGCAGAGAGAGGGACACGCAGAATTTGAAGCCGGTTCCAGGCTCTAAGCTGTCAGCACAGAGCCTGACACGGGGCTCGAACTCACGAGCCCTGAGATCATGACCTGAGCCGGAGTCAGACGCTTAACCAACTGAGCCACCCAGGTGCCCCTTAACATTTTTAAAAATATTCAGAATACAAATAAAACTACATGGAAGTTTATGGGTGGTGAGGATGTCCAAGTGCACATGGTTGAGGATATGGATTTTCAGATGGACTCTGACTCTGTGGGCAGGGGTAGAAGGGTGGGGACTGTATTAATTAGCGCAATGCTGGCTATGGCATCAAACCCCCTAGTTCAGAGGCTTGGCACAACAGAAGTTCCGTTCTGATTCATGTTGTTGGGAGACAGGTGGCATTTCCCCATTTGGTGACTTTCCTTCTGTTGGTAGCTCTGTCATCCCTTCGAGCCCGGGAATCCTGCGTGTGTTGCCAGTAGAGCAGAGAAATGCCTACGTGCTTTTGATCTGCTTCAGTTGATACGTTATCATTTCAGAGAGAAGTCGTTTGGCCCAACTTAGATGCCAAGAGAGGCTGGGAGATGCAGCCGCTGGCCAGACAGCCCCTCCAGCAACAACCCGATACTATGGCAGGAGAAGCAGCAATCTTTGTTATGCAGTTCCTCATACCTGCTCTTGGGTGATGTTGGAGGATTTCTGTCCACCATGATGCCAGTGCACTATGGAATGACACTGGCTTGCTTAGGACTCCTGAGAGCTGGGGGCTTGGCCAGGAAACCTAGATGGCTCCATCCCACCTCTGTAGGAAGATCTATAAAAGCCTCACATGTCCCCAGAAAGTATTTTTTTTAAGAGAGAGAGAGCATGAGTAGTGGAGGGGCAGAGACAGAAAGAGAGAGAGAAGACGCAGGGCTTGATCACATGAACCGTGAGACCATGACCTGTGCCGAAATCAAGAGTCGGACACTAAACCAACTGAGCCACCTGAGCGCCCACAGAAAGGATTCCGTAAAACGCATATGTGGACGTGTCTACCAGTCTGCCTTGTCAATTCCCTCTGCTATCTATATGGGAGAAAACATCTTTAACCAAGAAACAAGGACACTCTCTGAGGAGCGCTTCAACACACCAACTTTCATAAAACCAAATGCTTAAAAAATAACCAATAAGCATTTAAAATGCCCATATCCCCTCAACACTAATTCATAATAAAATATTAAGAAGCCTGTCACCATTCTGTTGGTGGAGAACTTAAAGGTCTTCTCTGAAAAACATTCTCTTCCATTTACCCCCGGAGAAACATACAGCAGAATAATGCCATATAACGGTTCTAACGATATGTTCCTGCAACAAGAGAGTTTTAGTTTCCATTGCTTTTCATTTATTTTATGTTATAAATTAATAAGATATTTATGATGGAGAGTAACTCATTTAATTCATTAAATGTAAGTACCATAAAGTAAGGCACTTAGATAAGAAAAGTGTGAAACGATCCTGATGCACTCCTAAATGTTACATTAAGTATATAAATCATTTTGTTTTCTCTCTGCTTGAAGCAGAAAGCAGCTGAGGAGGTAAATGTAATTACTATAATTCTATTTTAAAAGGTCCAGGAAGCACGAGAATAGAATTTGCGCAAACATCAAAAAAGGCAGCCTATTCTGGCCCCATTTGTCATCTTCCGTGGCAAACTCAACTAGATCGTATGGGGTGTGGCCATCAAATGAATACGCACTTTCAACGACTGAGGGCTTTACAGGACTAGGCTCCCCAGCTCTAAGGCACAGGGAACCCACTACTTGCTGGGGTCTGACTTTTTCCACCTTGACAACCCGGGCTAGAAAATCATCTGAAGTTTCCCTGTTGGAGAGCCCCCACCCTCTTAGTCCCAGATCTTCAGGGCTTTGGGTGGTTGGTGGGGTGGAGGGCTGGCCCGAGGGGGCCTGGACACGTGGACTGGTCTATTCCAGCTCATGCCCAAAGTGGGTAAAATGTGTTTTGGTGAAGGGGAGGGAGCTGACTCTGTGAAGCACTCAGCATGGATGCTGCCTATATGAGAGGATTTGGTTTCATTCTGCTTTGAAAATCAGGCGTGACAATCTCCAGCCACGGCTTTGCCCACAGGCTCCCAATTCCTCAGCTGAGGAAAGCCCATGTGGAATGGAATATAAAGAAATAACACAGGAGGGGCGCCTGAGTGGCTCGGTCGGTTATGCGTCTGACTTCGGTTCAGGTCACGATCTCCCAGTTCATGGGTTCAAGCCCTGGGCTGGCTCTGCACTGACAGCTCAGAGCCTGGAGCCTGTTTGCGATTCTGTGAGTCTCTTTCTCTCTGCCCCGGCCCTGCTTGTGTGCTCTCTCTCTCTCTCTCTCAAAAAATAAACATTAAAAAAGAAAAACAAATAACATAGGAGAAAATGCAAGTGTCAAAAGTCCCTTTGCTCCGTGGCTGCATTAGAAAGGAAACAGCTAAAAGAAATACGGTGGGCGCAGTAAGGCTGTTAGGGGGGGAGAATGAACAACGGCCCCCACTGCTCCAACAGTAGGGGGTGCGGGAACCACCGTCTACTCAACACCAACAAATGGCCAAGTTCGGGCCAGGCTGATTTGCACACAGTGCTCCCAACCTTGTGGATACGGGCTTTCTTGGCCTCATTCTTAAATATGAGAACACGGAAGCAAAAGGAGCACTCATAAACAACTCACCCAAAGTCACACGGTTTTGTGAATGGTGGATCTGAGAACATGAACCAGCCTGACTCCAGGGCAGGGGGTCCCTTCCCTCTGCCGTGTGGCCTTGTTCCTCGCTGTATCCCTGGGGCCTGGTGTGGGATGATCCTAGTAGGTGCACACTAGGACGGGGCAGGAAGGGTGGAGAGGGCTTTGGAAGCCATTCTAATGTCTGCTCCTCTGGACGTGGGTGGCTGTTCCAGTTTAGCTAAGAGTTGTGTACAATAAAGCTAAGAGAAAAACGACATGCATCGGCTTTAGTATTCTACGTGGTACCAGCATGTTCCCCCTTTGCCTTTTCTTACCTTCCAAAAACCCGAAAAGAACACCACAGGAGCTCCCTGCCCTTTTCCTGTCAAACTCATCTCATGGCTCACCTCTGCCAAGAAATGTCCCCATCCTGACAGTCCAAAATAATGACAGGGCATTATGCTGTTTTCTCTGCTGTGGGTTCCACATCAGCTACGTTGCTTATCTGAATCTTCATGAGGAGAAAGGGTCAGTTACCTGTGGTTGAAATATGCTCCATCATCGTCACCACCACCATGATCATGATCACCATCATCATCACCATCATAACCATCACCATCATCGTCATCTTATAATCTGCAGGGAGCGGGAGCCACGCTTTGTGTGCATCTAGGGATTCACATTCGAAGTCAACTGGTGATGGACACAAAACCCCTGGACCAAGTAGAGTTTGGGGCTTTATACACACTATCACATTTAAGCCTGTGCGGTTGGAACACAAGATCTAGACAAGAGCTTTGAGAGCCCAGGGGCCCCTGGGTGGCTCAGTCAGTTAAGTGTCTGACTTCGGCTCAGGTCATGATCTCACGGTTCGGGAATTCACGCCCCGGATTGGGCTCTGTGCTGACAGCTCGGAGCCTGGAGCCTGCTTGGGATTGTGTCTCCCTCTCTCTCTGCCCCTCCGTCCGTCTCTCTCTCTCTCTCTCTCGCTCTCTCAAAAATAACTAAACATTAAAAAAAAACAGCTTTGAGATCCTAGAGGAAGGGCAATCCTAGCTGCGACCCTCAGAGGTGCGTATTAGGGGCTCTATTTTACAGAGAAGGAGTGAAGCTTGGAGCTTTTTGGTGACTAACATATGCCCAAATCGTGAAATAAAGGTGAAGCTGGGCTTCAAATCTGGGCTGTGTAATGACAAGGCTGCACTCCCACCATGTTATCACTGTGCCCCAAATGTAGGCTGCTGGCTTTCTCACCCACTGTTGCTCCATTGCCTCCATGCTCCTCCCTCTGAGGAAAGAGTGTTGACCTATTTCCCTCCCGGTGGCATTTCTGAAACAAGACTGGAACTGAAGAGGACAAAGGCCTCATGCTCCTTCTCTGAGCATCTGTGGCCTCTTTGATAATATGGATGAGTTGGATCAGAGAATCCTCAAAGTCCCTTCCTGACCTTTTGAGATCTCCATTCAGATGATCGTCTCCCTAAATGTGGTGAAATTTTAACTTTTCAGTATGCCCGTGAGCTGGCTTACGAAACTTGACTCTATGACTCAGGATTACACAGAAAAGAAATGGCTCGACGTTCGCTGGGTGGGATGGGGTGGGGTCTGTGTCTCCTGGGCATCTTCCTGCAGCTGATACACACCCGGACACACCTCCCGGAACCTTCCTGCGTCCATGCACAGGAGCCCTTCTCCATCGTCTGACTTGTACACGTGTTAACTCCTCCTCAAGACCCACTGGCTGAAGGGTCAAGGACGGATGGAAAGCCATCATTTCTTGTTCCGCACCTTCTCTACAGTGACCCTGATCTTGCGAATGTTCACAAGGGTCCTGGCACTTTGTGCTAAAAATTTCACTACATCTCTTGCTGGTAAGTCTAGCCGAGGGCCCCTTGACCCCCCATCACACGGATATGGCAATGATTTAAATGGCTACTATTCTTCAAACGCAGGATCACGTGCAATGGACCTGACCTTTTGCAAAATTTCCACAAAACTGCATGGGAAGGCATAACATTGCCGTAGCTGAATTAGACGTGCTCTGAAATTACAAGGTTAAATTGGATAACCTCCTTACACTGCTGAACTGCCAAGACAAATCACTGATATCCCTTCAGGGATTAACAAAGACCTCAGATAACCGATGGAGGCTGAACTGAAGTATGTGAGGACAGAGGAGATCAGGAGCTAACACAATATTTCCTCCTTGCCTCAGTGAAGGCTGAAAAATCACTTGTGGAATATTCTGGACTCCTCGGTAGGAGAGTCTGGTCATCAGTGAATTTCGCTGGAGCCAGCAGCTGTTCAGCTGAGATGTGGTGGTGAGGTGGGGATGATACGTGAAGAGAAATAAATGAGCCAAACTATGAAGGCCATGATGACAGGACATGGGGGTGGACCCTGTAGAACAGGGGGGACCTGGTGTAAAAGCATGAGGGTGCTGTCGCTGTCTGGGTCATGGGGACAATGCTCTGTGCTTCGTTTCTCCACTAATGCCTCCTTGACTATTACAAATGGTATCTTAAAACAGGCAGAGACGATCTAACCTATGCCAGCTACCTCCTCTCATTTCTTCCTTTGCTGACACTGGGATCCATTATGACTTCCCATCTAGACTTGGAGCATGGCTTGTGTGCTCAGATGGCTATGTGCACACGCATGTGAATGCACACACGCGTGCGGTGAGGATGTGTGGTGTGTATGGGGGGCTAGGGGGAAGGCACTCCGCCTCGGCAGCAAGCCTGACCAAGATCCCCTGGCATAGAGATGGTTATATATCATTACCATTATTTACCACCAAGCAGAAGACACAGGCCAAACTAAAAACTAACGTTCCCAAATATTTCGCCCACTTTTTCTAAACCAGTTACAAAAACAAACAACAAAACATCATACGTCAACTGCAAGGGCTCTGGATGTATCGTTGCTTTGGGGGTTGATGATTCACAAAAATGAGACAGGAAACAAGACTGCTACATGTCAGGAGGAAGGGTGAGGGCAGAAGCATGCGCTGAAAACAGGACATTGTGCCGCTCCCTCCGCCCGTCGGGCCCTGTGAGCCGGTGGCTTGGCCGGGGTTCTTGGGTCCGTCCCACAGGAGGCCAAACAGGCCAGGCCTCCTTGCCACCTGACTCCTGTATCCAGGGGTACAAAGGTAGCTTCCCCCACTGGGTTATGAGCAGCTCAGGGGCAGAAATGTGCTTGGAACTTCCATTCCCCAGGGCCCCGCTGTGCAGGGTCAGAGTAGGCATTTGGTGAGGGCCTACTGCACAAAACAATGCTTGTAGGGATCAAGAACGAACAAGCCATAGGTAACCAGGGCTAACCCTGGCATTCGGGTCTGGGTGGGGTGGGGAGGTGTGGGGGTAACCACAGGTCCCTTCAAGAGACAGAGGGATCCCCATCCCAACATCAATATCCCCCCATTCAGCACCCCAACCCTCCAGCCTTGCTTCACGTGACACATTATATTTTATTTACGTGTTTGTTTCCCCGCTAAAATGTAAGTTCTACACAGGCAGGGATTTTCACTTGTTTGGGTCACTGCTATGGATACAGCAGTGACCAAACCCTGGCAGATTTTGTAGAATGAATTCCGGCAGATTGTGTAAAATGAATGAAAGGGTATGTCCATCCTGCTAGAGTTGAAGATCCTTGCTCCTTGATTCCACAGTGCCCTCACCCTATGAAGAGCTGTGGATGGGAGAACAGGCCAGAGCACATCTGGGGCTCGGAGTAAGAAAGGGCAAGGAAAGAAACCCATCAGCCTGCATCAGACAGAAGGCCCGATGGCACTGGGACGGCAGGGGTGTGCTGGGCCATCGCTAATGAGGGCTGCCTTGGTGCAGCCTCAGCATTCACACGGGGCCCAACAACCATGTACCGATGTTTCCTGGAAAGAAAATCTCCCCCCTATTTTCAGAATGCCTGAGTCTGGTGAGAAAATAGCCACTGGAATGCTGTTCGTCAAAACAAAAGTTTGCTTCAGGGTAAAGAAGTGACAGTTCAAAGCAAGATATCTGGCTTTGTAACACTTCAAGATTTACCACTCAAGATCTTGCTATTTCTCAGGAACTGGGGTCCCTCTCCCCCCACCCCCTAAAAAAGCCTCACAAAGAAACGAAAAACGAAAACCCCCGAGAGGCATGGGGCCGTGGATGTGAATTGGGGAATTCTGTAACCAGTTGTATAATTAGCACTCGGAAGCCTTACTTTTGAAAGCAGCTCTGATTATATCTGTCTTCTACTCAAAACGTCCTCAAGGATCCCACTGCTTAGAGAATAAAGCCCTTGATCCAGCAGCACCCAAAGCCCTTCCCCTCTGGGCCTCAGTCTGACCTACAGCTCTAACATGTACGGGGCCCTGTCCATGCACGCAGCCAGCCAGCTGACTGCCCACCCTCCTGCCTGCCTCCTCCTTACATCTCTTACAGCTCGTGTGATTTTCACGTGGGTCTCTCTCCCACTCCAGTGTGAGCTCCTAAGGTGAGGAACAACACCTGCGTGACCCACATGTTCCCATGTGCCCCAGATACACTGACGTCAACAAGTGTTCGGCAGTGGCGTTTCTAGATCCAGTCTGATGGCGGTGGTGGTACTTCTAGATCCAGCCTGATGGTGGCAGTGGTGGTGTTTCCAGATCCAGCCTGATGGCGATGGTGGTGTTTCCAGATCCAGCCTGATGGCGATGGTGGTACTTCTAGATCCAGCCTGATGGCGGCGGTGGTGTTTCTAGATCCAGCCTGATGGCGGCGGTGGTGTTTCTAGATCCAGCCTGATGGCAGTGGTGGTACTTCTAGATCCAGCCTGATGGCAGTGGTGTTTCTAGATCCAGCCTGATGGCGGCGGTGGTGTTTCTAGATCCAGCCTGATGGTGGCGGTGGTGTTTCTAAATCCAGCCTGATGGCGGTGGTGGTACTGCTAGATCCAGCCTGATGGCGGCGGTGGTGTTTCTAGATCCAGCCTGATGGCGGTGATGGTACTTCTAGATCCAGTCTGATGGCTTCTCTGTTCTACCTCGAATCCTTCCATGGCTCCCCCTTAGTATCCACACGAGAATTCAACCTCTGTGTGAGGTGTGGGAGGTGTGGGAGGATCGCCAGGGGCTGCTCCCGCCTAGCTTACCTCCCACAGCCAAGACAGAGCCCCTCGCATGCCATGCTCTCTGTGTTCCCTCTGTGTTTCCCTGTGCTACTCTGCCGGCCCAGGGTGCTTTGGCTTTAAAGAGCTTGTCCCTCGGTCATCTCCGCTAAGAAACCTTCCCATCCTGCCGAGGACCCACGCCCTTGGCCTCTCTCCTGGGCTCCCCTGCACACCCCCACACCTTGCTTGCCTATCTGACTCCCACACCAGGTGCTCTCTGAGGACAGGGACCATTTATCATCATGTCCCTAGTGCCCCGCCCGGAGAAGACGTGCGATGCCATTTTCAGAACGAACAAGCCTCTGGCTTGCAATTGTCCCAATTTGCTCCTTTGACCTTGAATGTTACAGCTGCATGAGACCACACACACACACACACACACACACACACACACACACACACACACGGTTCCTGCATTAAGACCGTTACCTCCATACCCACTGGGCCCTGATAAGATTTAAGATGAAAGGTATCCAAACTGCCCTTTCCCCTTTCTTGGCTCAGAAAGTTTCTCGCTGTTTCTAAAAGAGAATCCGTTGGCTAGCTTCCAGAAGCCTGAAGCTACAAAAGGCAGAGGGAAACATCTGTCACCACTGTATCGTTCACTTTTTTTGGCAGCTGCACGATAGCAGAAGGTTCTAGCATTTGCTTATGAAAAGAAGTCACTACTGGAAGAAATTCCTGGCAGACTTTCTGACAAGAGTACAGGAGCCCCAGATCTGCTCTGGCTGATTTCCGCTCCCTGTGGTGAGCCCTGGGATCTGAGAAGCTGTCCTCCTGATCTAGAAAGTCATCCCTCTCTGGGGCATGGACCTGATGCGGCCTCTTCCTCGGGTGCCCAGCTGTGTAGGAGACTCACAGGACCGCCCCCTTCCCGTTGTGACTGTGGTTTCTGCCGTGCCCACACACAGCTCCATGGCCGGAGCCCAGCCTGGGTCCCAGGCACCACTACTGTCTTGGCACATCCCCATGGCCCGCTGTCAGCAAGAAGCAGGGAACCAGAGGCATGAGACTGGAAACCCAGTTCAGCTGGGCTGGGGGGTTTTCGCATCTGTGCCTTTAATTCCTAACAACAGTGCCCAATCGTGAGAAGCCCGGGCCAAGCTCTAGGATGCCCCGTGCCGCCAGCAGCACCCGGAGTTGACTTCTCCAAGGCGTAACACCTGCATGACACCGCAGGGTTAGCACTTCCCCCAAGACCCGCCCCTGTCATTGAAATCGGTCATCACGGTACAGCAACAGTTGCTCACATCTTAACAGCATTTCACAGTTTACAGGGCGCGTGCATGGATGGTGCCTCATTTGATCGCACAACAATCTCGTGTGCAAGACGGTGCACGTGTCATCACCTCCCATTTACAAGTGAGCATCTGAGGCTCCCACAGCTTAAATGATTGCCCATGGAGCCTCTCCTCTCTCGAAAGTGGCACAGGACCTGAGCTCAAACAGCCCCGGGGCCGGAAGTGAGTCACTCATCGGTTCCACGTGGGATGGTGAAGCCTGGTTCCTACATCTGGTCAGATTAGCGGCATTTAAAACCCTGTAGCTAAGACTCACAACTCCTGGGCCTTTTCAGTCAAGGCACAGCCCTTGGCCAGCAGCACCAGCATCTCCTGGAAGCTTATTAGGAAAGCAGAAACTCAGATCCATCCAGAACTACCCAATTAGCGTGTGCCGTCCAGCAAGATCCCGGGTGGACATGTTGGGTTGCAGGGGCTGTGCACTAGGCAATGTATGCTCTCCTTTCCACTTTGGTTGACTTTTCTGGCTTCACACTGGGAACACAGCTCAGGTGGGGAGGGCTTGGGGAAAAGAAACTTCCATCAGACTGCTTGATAGCCACAAAAAGAGCTGGCTTAACTGTTCCCCTCTCTGCGAAAAAGGTCTCCACCTTTGTCCTCTTTTCCCCAGCTTCCTGCCGAAGCACTTTTAGCCAGAGACACACCTCTTCCGCTGACTCTAGATCCTTCCCTCTCTGGCGCTAATTCTGATAAAAGCACAAAGAGGGGAGATGTGAGTTCAGTCTTCCTTGAGTTCTGGGAATCCCAAAGTCTGTTTAGAGAACCCCCAATTTGAGTTGTGACAGAGTCATGATCTCCTAAGCGAAGCCTGTGAGGCTAAAATTTTTTCTCTCCCTTTTATTGACAAAGAATCTTTCCTTGCCCCTTCAGTGGTGTGCACGGCTTGACCAAGCTACCCACTCAACTGGTAAGCAAATGGGCCATTCTGCTTAGAGCTGATTTTTAAAAAGATGGTTAGAAAGATTTTTTTAAAGAGGCGGGCCTAACCTTTACTGTAGAGACTGGGCAAGGTTTTAGGTGGCTTCGCTGACCATGTTGTGATTACGGACCCTGCTCCTTACTGCTGTCCGGATCGCTCCGCCTCCACAACCTTTTCGTGATTCTGCAGGAAGTCCTGATTCTCCAGACACGTTCCGCAGAAAGACAATTCTGCAGTCGGTGTTGACTGATGTTCTGTGTTTAGCTAATCCACTTAGGTGACCTCTCGTTCTTCCCACCTGGCCGTCCCCCCCGCCCCCCCCCCCCAGCTTGGTTTTTTTTCTGTGCTCGTTCTCAGCAGTCGGTTACATGGCTCGAGGCCTGCCCGGAGTAGCCAGCCGTGCCCATCTTGTCCCGAGGCGAGTGGCAGTCACGTGAGGACACGTGTGTAAACCAGCAGCCACCGCTGCCCTCAGGGGAGGCCCTGTTAGAGCACACGCAGGTGAAGGGAGCAGGGAGAAACACATCATCTTCTCCGCCAGGGATTCTCTGCCAAGAAAGCGGGCATAAGCTCACTTCTAACTCTTTGCTAAGGGAAAGGGGCTTCATATCCTAGTCAGTTTCACGGAAGGCAAACGCTCCATCACAAACTCTGCGTAGAGCCACATGACTGTTAAATACATCATTTACCGAGTGTCCGTTCTTGTCTGCGACCAAAAGCAGACCGTTATTTTTCTCTTGCCTTGGGGCCAAGCTTGGGCCCTCAGGAAGTTTCTAGACCTATCTGTTTCAGTCTGCGTGTGGCTGCTCTTCAGGAGAGGCGCACGAAGTCCCTCTTTAGCAATGTCTGGCTGGCCGCTGGTTTAATTCAATGCTGAGAATGCCCCAAGCCTGGGCCCCAGTTCCAGGCTTCAGGCTCCTTGCTCACAGGGGCCTTGTCTACTGAATTTGCTCAGATTCCTTGCCACTCAGGGGACATGTGAAGTTAGCCTTATGACTCTGTCTATGCTCCATTGGAACCCCTTCCTCTGGAATCTGTGGTCCGATTTCCAATTTGGTCTTCCAGTCCAAATTCTGTCTGTCGGAACTGTAAAAAGTAGGGCACCTCACGCATCCGCCTGTAACTGACAGCGACATAATGGCAGATTCCCGCAGGAAGGTTCTGATCTGAGTCTAGACCTCCGTTCCCCAGACTCGTCGCTCCTTGGACCCGTGATGTTTTTCGTTACCTTGTGATGTCTAATGGCAGCTTGAAAACAGGGGCGGAGCTCGGAGCAGATGGTCCGAGGGGCGCGGTGGTTTCGTGGGGCATGTGTTTGGCGGGGTGGGGGTGAGGGGAGAAAGAAGGCAGTGGGGAGGAGACCCTTCAACTTTCAAATTTTTCCCCCACCATGAGGGCTGACAAAAAGATAAGTTCCCAGGGCCCACCTGGTCACCTTGGCCAGCGTTCTTGCCTCTTTTTGTTTTCTCCCTGAGTAGATCAGATTTGGGCCAGCAGGAAGGCCTCCGATCAGGGCAACCATGAGATCCAACGACTGGCATAGGATGAGGACTCAGGGTCAACACCGACAACGTGACTTCTAAGGAAGGCTGGGGGGACCCCGCTGTATACAGAGGTACAGAGTTTGTCAGGGTTTCTGGCTTCTTTGGGAAAGGAAGGTCACACCAATGGGCTCCACGTGGGAAAGTAGAGTCAACAAGGTCTAGACGCTGCTTTGACTTTGAGAGCCACCCTCTCCAGGCCCAGGCAATCACACCACAAAGAAGGAGGTGTCCTGGGTCGGAGAGAGGATGAACGATCAAGTCTTTGAGGAGGGGCGATGGAACGACAGAGCTGTCCCAGTTGTCCCCTTTCTGGGGACCTACCACAGGCTGTCTCTGAAAGATGCTGCCTTTTGTTTCACATAAAGGACTTCTTCGGGCTGAAGACACAGGAAGCAGGTGCTCACCACCCCAAGGGGAGAGGATTCTGATCCTCGCCCCACTAAGACAGCAGGTGACACCGTGACCTCTGACCGCTGCTTCCCCCAGCCCGATGCAGCGCCAGCACTCAACAGAGCGGCCCGGAGCGCGGGGCCTGCCCCCACGGAAGTGCCTACCTGTATCTCTGCTTCACAGACTGCTTCTCTGCGGACTTGCAGACGTGCCCCACGTAGTACAACGGGAAGAACAAAAAGTTCCAGTTGGTGGCAAACCACGTCAGGGTGAAGGGGGCGTCGAACTTCCTGAAGGTCAGCTTGGCGAGCTGCGTGGAGCCCGCCCAGGAGGAGCACACGCACAGCACGACCGCCGCGCCCCAGAAGATCTTCTTGAGCTGTGCCCGGGAGCATCTCCAGCAGCGGTGGCTCGTCCTCCCGCCGGCCTCCGCCCCAGCCGGCGCCTGGGCCTCCGCCGGGCCCGGGGAATCCCGGGGGCGCTCCTCCCCTGGAGGAAGAGAAGGGGTTGGTTACCTGGGGGCCTCCACGCCTTCACCTCGTCGCCCCCGAAACCCAGGGGTGAGCGGGAGCGGGAAGGCCCCCGACCCCACTTGCCATTGTCAAGGCCAGCCGCCCCAGGGAGGGGATGGGGGGCCGTGGCAGCCTTCTGGAACAAAACTTAAACAGAAGACGTTTTCGCTGGTTTAGTGATCCTCCAGGATCCCGACCCCCGAAGCGTGGTCCGTGGGCTAGGAGCATCAGCGCTCACCCCCAGCTTGTTGGAAATGGGAGACTCTCAGGCCCCACTCCAGAAGCCTCGAATCGGAATCTGCCTTTCCACAAAGCACAAGGGACTCTTGAATACAGAGGACAAACTGAGGGTTGATGGGCAGCGGGGGCGGGGGGCAAACGGGTGATGGGCATTGAGGAGGGCACCTGTGGGGAGGAGCACTGGGTGTTGTATGGAAGCGATGAACCACGGGAATCTACCCCCCAAACCAAGAGCACACTGTATACACTGTATGTTAGGCAACTTGACGATACGTGATATATTTATACATATACAAAAGAATCTGCCTCTCAACAGGTGGTTTGCGTGCACACCAGTGTTTGGGAAACACGTCTCCAGCACGCATGGAGAGGCGGAAACATTTTCACCCTGGTCTGTGTCGGCTCACCCATCCTGCTGTGCTCCGGGGCACCGGGCATGCCGGGTCCGGGGATGCGTGCCTGAGAAGGGCACAGGCCCTGACCTCTGAAAGCTCCCAGTCCACGGACACCAGCTCCTTCTGCCCGTTCAACGCACGAATGCCAAGATGCTCATCTTACTCCGCGTGGAGAGCAAAAATAGACGTTCCCCCTCTTCTCTATTTGCTTTGTCTTCCTGCCGACGGCCTTCAGTCCCACTGCGAAGCGTTACTTAAAAACCACAGCCTCTGGCAGCAGAGGCTGTGGAAGGCCTCAGACACCCCGTTCTAAGCCACGTGACTTCTGGGAGCCAGCCTGCAGCCCGAAGCCTGGCCCTGGGGCAGAGTGGTTCCCACAGACCAAGAGGAGGTAGAAAGGCGTTATTTTCCACCGTTTGGTTTTCATTCACGATTGTGTGCGAGCCGGTCAGCTGGAAATGCAGACAGAGCTGTAACGGTGCGTAGGGTGTAACCATGGACAGATGCAAATTTCCGGCGCACTTGCCTTTCAGACGGTCAGCCCGGCACTTAGTTGGACGGGGGCGCCCAGTGCTCAAAGGCCGTGTCTATTACAGGGGTGCAGGAGTCAGTGCAAAATCTCCTGGGGCCAAACATACTCTATATATTCTGTTTAAACACGGTCAACTGAGCTTCGTGTATGATGCTCTCTAAAACAGTAAATGCACGAGGCAAAAATCCTGACCCAACTGTCAGCCCCCGGTTGTATCTGTTTAACAGCCAAAGGTTCTACCAGGCCTTACGTGGCTACTCACGTGAGTGATCACGTCCTTTACTAGCTCAAATCCTGCTCGACACCATCTATAGTGTGCTTCCTTGCCTGCTTTATTAGTGTTTAATTTCTTTCTTCCTCTTACTTTTCATGGGAGTGTATATGATAATGAGAAGGCCTCTGGAAAATCAAATGCTTAATCACCCTCTCAGCTTCCGGCAAGTGGCGGGTCTCTGTCATGGGCTGGAGAGCAGGAGACAGGAGGGCAAAAGCAAGCAGGTTCGCATATGTCCTCCCACAAGTATGGCTTGACTTTGTTCCCAGCGAACCCCCGCAACTTAAGGGAAATTTAATTTCAGATAGATGCACGCATATTTCAATTTATATACACTGAATGCCGGGCATGTGGGACTGACCCTGCAAGCCTTCATTAATGGGGATAATTTCCAAGCAGTGTTGGGGGTGATTTCTCAACCACCATTACCACTGTCAAAAACTCATGGAAAAGACAACTATGGAGATGAAAGAACACGTCCACGGACAAATCAAATGCAGTTTCACACGACTAACTTCCTACTAAAGACAGACTCTGGAGGAGGCTGAGTAAATTCAGGCTTGCGGCTTTTTGTTTTTTGTTTTTTCATTTAGCCCTTCTCTGTGCCAAATACAGTTTTAAAACTTAAAGAATTAGGGGCACCTGGGTGGCTCAGTCGGTTGAGCGTCTGACTTCGGCTCAGGTCATGATCTCACGGTTCGTGAGTTCGAGCCCCACATCGGGCTCTCTGCTGTCAGTGCAGAGCCTGCTTCGGATCCTCTGTCTCCTTCTCTCTGTGTCCCTCCCCCACTTGCGCTCCCTGTCTCTCAAAAACACATAAACATTAAAAATAAACACCTTAAAGAATTAAGCGATGACAGATGCTGTGTGCTGTTCCGATGAAAGAGAAAGTCACCAAATCATGTAATGCTGTGTTAAAATACTCCCGTAGATTTGGAATCAAGAAGTTATACTCTTTTTTATAAAGATTTTTTAAATGTTTATTTGCTTTAGAGAGAGACAGAGAGAAAGAGCTCAAGATGGGCAAGTGGGAGGAGGGAGAGGGAGACACAGAATCGGAACAAGGCTTCAGGCTCTGAACTGTCGGCACAGAGCCAGACGCAGGCCTGGAACCCACGAACAGTGAGATCATAACCTGAGCCGAAGTCGGACACTTAACCAACTGAGCCACCCAGGCGCCCCATGAGAAGTTATACTCTTAATTTTGTAAGCCTTTTGGATCATTTAACCAAGGGAATATTAAGAACACACAAGCTGGTACAGCGTGTGACTGTTGATCTCAGGGTTGTGAGTTTGAGCCCCACGTTAGGTGTAGAGGTTAATTAAAATAAAAAATCTTAAAAAATAGACAAGCAAAATAAAGACATTCAAAACTGCAATCTAGGCTCTTCTTTAAAAATAAGATAGAACAATGTTTCCCAACATTAATAGGCATTATAAGAAAGAAAGGATTCCATGATCGGAAAAGTCTGGAGAATACTAGGTAGATAGATCAGAACCAGGTTGCTTTGCTTAAGGAGTATTCAGGGCTGATGGGCATTATGAATTTCCACAGCTACAGAATGTGTGTTTCCTATATTATTTAAACGTAACACCTGTGGTAGGAATGGTGCCCCTTGGAACACACTTTGGGACACTGGAACAGACCCACAAGGAATCGCAGGCATCCAAGCCAAATTCATGGCCAACTTTCCATTTCACTGTACGGAGCTTCTTATGATAATAATAATTACTTATCAATTTCATTGCCTCATTCATTCCTAATACTAGATCTACCTCCCATAAACTAAAAGTTTTCTTTACAAGTAGTTTACAAAATTGCTGAATAGCATACATAATAAGGACTACAGACTAATTTTAATACCCAGAGATAATACCATGGAGATTTTGCCACAGTCTCCCTGGTCTTTAGTGTCTTTGTCCCACACACACACACATACACACACACACACACACACACACACACACACACACACACAGCAAAACTGGGATCATACTGTATTTCTTCTAGTATTCATTTAACTGAATGCATAACAGCATGGACTTCATAAGTTTCAAAGGGCGACATTCAGTATGATGTATCATAGGAATATCTCAGCTGACTCGGGAGCTGCCATGAAGCATCTGCCCCGTGCCAAGAGCTCCAGGCAGTCAATGAAATAAATATAAAGCATGGTTACTGTTCTTCAGGAACTTACAGTCTGTCTGGGAATGACAAAACAGACCTGTGAAAGAACTACAGAACAATCATGTGTGAAACACAGGGATTTTGACTGTAATGGAAATTGTGAACAGAGCACAACCAGCATGGGCCATGATACCGGTGGAAAGAACCAGATGATGCAGAAGCCTGGCCTGGATGAAAGATAGAAAGGCCCTGAGTAGAAAGTGGAACAAAGTTCAGGGTCAGGAATACACAGGGCGTGCTGAGGGGCAGTGAGGAAGGTGGTGGGGTCTGAAATCCATTGCTACCTTGCCCCACCTTGATAACCAATTTTTTTTTTTTAATTCAAGTTAGTTAACATACAGTGTTCTTGCCTTGGCCAGACACTTGGCCAGGGTGGCTGAAAGGATGGGAGAAAGTTCAGGTGTTAGTCGTTCTTTATTTAGGAAGTTCATACCCCAGCATCTATAACCAATAGACAGAATTAGTTAAGGAGTAAATAGAGAGTGATATAATAAATTTGGTTTTCAGATGCATTGGTTCTCCACTATTTTTTTTAATTTTTTATGTTTATTTATTTTTGAGAGAAAAGAGACAGACAGACAGCATGAGCAGGGGAGACACAGAACCCGAAGCAGGCTCCACGCTCTATGCTGACAGCTCAGAGCCCGACATGGGGCTCGAACTCACAAACCGCAAGATCATGACCTGAGCCAAAGTCAGATGCTTAACCGACTGAGCCACCCAGGCGCCCCTGGTTCTCCGCTATTTGAAAGGCAGCAAACGTACCCCATGTTAGGTACCATTCTCAGGGTCATTTTAAATGCACTGATTGGGGCGCCTGGGTGGCGCAGTCGGTTAAGCGTCCGACTTCAGCCAGGTCACGATCTCGCGGTCCGGGAGTTCGAGCCCCGCGTCGGGCTCTGGGCTGATGGCTCAGAGCCTGGAGCCTGTTTCCGATTCTGTGTCTCCCTCTCTCTCTGCCCCTCCCCCGTTCATGCTCTGTCTCTCTCTGTCCCAAAAATAAAATAAAAACGTTGAAAAAAAAATTTAAATGCACTGATTTATGCTCAGACTTCAGAGAGAAGGAATTACAAAAAGGGGTAGAGCATCCCTTCTCAAAAACCTCTCAAGTTTTCAAGCGCAGGGAACTCTTGCTGACTTTCCCTCCCATCCTCAATTGCAAGTCAAGTGAGTCCTCTGCCTTTGATTTCACTCCTTTAGAACAGCTGAAACAGGAAGTGCAGACTGTCTCAAAGAAATCAGTGCGGAATCAGCCTCACGCTGTTTCCTGTCTCGGCTCCTCTGACCATTGTTGTACGACGAGGAATGTTATTTATGTCACCTTCGCTCTTCCAACACCCCCTCCCGCCAACCACTAACTAACTACCTTTCTATCCACGATCCTCTGCCTCCCATCCTAACTCTAGCCTCAACAGTTCTGCGGGCAAAGTGGACCATACGCTCTGGCCCCCTGGTTGTACTGCCACACGCTGGAATTGTGGACTCAAGCATCTCCCTATTGGTTATGCCACTTGATTCACTCAGAAGCGCTGGGGGACAGGAGGGCTCTTCCCCGGGTCGGAGGAGTGTTCTCTTATGCACAACGTGCACTTCACGACGCGGTGAGACGAAACCACACCTGTGCATGAACTTCCATCCGGAGCTCTGTCCCGGAGTCAGGCAATTTACTGAAACCATGCTTCAGTCCTACCACCTGCAACATCACACGCACTGCTGGTCCCCTACTGGCACTTAGATTGCATTCACCGTCTTGGGTCAAGAAGCAGCAGCTCCCAGAGACAGAGTCTGCTCAGGACAAGGAAACTCTAGCTCATAATGGGTGAGCTGGAGGTCTGTTTTAGCCACTCATTCGCAGGCCAGGGCAAGCCTCAGGAGCTGTCCGCTGCTTTCCCCGGGGGCTTTTGCGTTTATTTAGCGAAAGCCCATTTCTATCATGAGAAAGGAGGAAAAACTGGAAAAGCATTCACTCGTAACTTAAAGTTCCCATAAAATAGCTCCTCCAAATTTCCAAGAGAACACTAACTTTCTTTCTGAGGTCGCCTGAGAACACGTAGACTTTTGGTGACTCTATGAAAAAGTTTGCACTTAGTAAGTGCCCAAATCATGTCTTAGGGGTAAAGGACCCAGAGCTGAGACCAAAGACCCACTGGCTGGCATGGTCCCAGAGCCGGGATCAAAGACCTACTGGCTGGCATGGTCCCAGCCTCCCAGAAGCAAAGGCAATACCCGGTCTCTACTGGGAGGAGGTAGCCCTCAACAACATCTCCATCAATGAGACTTACATAATTATCTTTCATAGCTTTCTGGAGGCATAAATTTCGTAACCATAAAGTTAACTTGCTTTAGGAGTACAATGCACGATTTTTATTACATTTACGGAATTGTGAAACCATCACCACTATCCAGTCGTAGAACATTTCCATCACCTCAAAATGAGTCCTGATGCCCACTTTCAGTCAGCCATCCTTGTCCACCCCAACCCCAGACAACCACAAAGCTTCCACCTCTACCAATCTGCCTATTCTGGGTATTTCATATAAATACGGAGATTTCTGCATCTGACTTCTTTCATTGACCACCACGTCTTTGGGGTTCGTCCATGTTGCAGCACGTGACATCAGCTCATTCCCTTTTATGGTCAGGTGGCATTCCATTTTATGGATATTCTACATTGTGTTTCTCCGTTCATCAGCTGACGGACAGGTGCATCGCTTCCAGGTTTCAGCTACTGTGAATAACACTGCTGTGAACGCTCACATAAAAGTCTCTGTGTTACTTGTATGTTTTCCTTTCTCTCGGGTGGACTAGTTATGTTTTTTGGCTGCTTGTCCAACTAACATTCACTGACACCCTCTGTGCAGCACAAAGGGGCAGTGCTTACGTGCCCGCATCTTACGAGGTTCTGTGCCTCCAGCTCCATCCAAACAGGGCACGACTGAGAGGTGCTCTGGGAACGAGAACCTACTCTCTCGTTTTTGTGTCCCGGACTGCCCAGGGGAGAGTGCCTGATGAGAAATTGCCCATTGACTGGCCACCAATGCATACGCCGGTTCAGAGCCAGGCCACCCAACTAAGCAGCTTTTATAAAATTGAGAAGCTGAGAAGGAAGTTTTTGTTTACGGCCATGTGCAAGTGTAATTCATCTCCCAAAAATGCACGTCAGGTTTTGCTTACCTGATATACTCTTTCAATACTTGCGCAGTGAGTTTATGCATGATGGTGTGTGTGTGTGTGTGTGTGTGTGTGTATGTATGTGTGTGTGTGTGTGTGTGTGTGTGTGTGTAAGTAGTGGTTTGGAGAAGAGGGAAGAAGAGGCTGGATGTCCCAGAGCAATGCCCACTTCACATACCCTGACCCGTTATGCCCACCCGTACTTGCCAGACCATGCTGGGACTCCTGGATTTGGGGTCGGAAAATACTCGCATTATTCATACGTGCTCCTGGCTAGCACTGGTCACAAGGAAAGAACAGAAATACAGATGATTAAAGTTGGATGCTGACCCTGAGAAAGGAAGAGGTGGGGGCACAGGCAGGAAAAGGGATAAGTGACAGGTATGCGTCACTTGTATACACGCCTTACTCTCTGTGAGAGGATTTTATAGATCTTTTTTTTTTCTTTAACCTGTCATAATGTTGGCGGTCAGTATGACTATTGTTTTGCAGATCGGACGGCTGAGGATCTGACAGTTGCTCTCCAAGGTCACAGGTTAGTTAGTGGCTGAGATGCCCTTCCAAGCCTCTGACTCCCAAACATCGACAGGAACAGAGAGCACCCTTATTCTCCCCTACGAAAGTGGATTAGGGTCGTGGTGCCCCACACCCCAGTCAGAACTGCAGATCGCTGGAGATGGGCTTCAGGTTTCTGGAAGAGAGACCCTTGGAAGAGCCTCACTGGATATGGGACTCTGGGCCAGGACTTACCATCCTGGAACAGTTTGTCATGAACTTCTGCGTCTTCCCCACCAAATTCATACATTGAAGCCTTAACCCCCAGTGTGCCTGTGTTTGGAGACGGTGCCTTTAATCAAGTATTTAAGGTTAAATGAGGTCATAAGGATGGGGCTCTGGTCTGACAGGGTGTGGCCTTATAAGAAGAGATGGCAGAGAGCTCACTCTCTCTCTCTGTCTCCCTGGGTGCACATGGAAGAAAGGCCACGTGAGGACATAGGGAAGGGGCGGCCCTCTACAAGCCTGGAAGAGACCCTCATCAGGAACCAGATTTGCCACCACCTTGATCTTGGACTTCCTGCCTCCAGAACTGAGGAAACCCATGTCTGCCGTCCGAGCCACCCAGTCCACAGTGCTTAGTTAGGGCAGCCTCAGCGGAATAACCTGAGGGAGTCACAGCGCTGTGCGCTGTGCTTATGGGGGTGGGAACACAGACCGTGACCGCCACCGTGCACGACGTGGGGCCAAGCTGCAGAGGACGGGGTACTTATTTGGATAACCTTTCAGGAGAAGAAGTAACTGCACTGATCGCTGGATTAGAGACATGAGATACTATCTCACACGCGTGCGCCTCCTGTGAATTGCTCAGGCCTTTGTTGGAAAGTGAGTCCCGGAGGCAGTCTGCAGAGACAGAACACAAGGCAACTGCAAAGTTCTTTTTAAAAATCCAAACAGGCGCCGGGGTGGCTCAGTCGGTTAAGTGTCTGACTTCAGCTCAGGTCATGACCTCGTGCTTTGTGGGTTCGAGCCCCACACTGGGCTCTCTGCTGTGGGCACAGAGCCTGCTTCAGATCCTCTGTCCCCGCTCTCTCTCTGTCCCTCCCCCACTTGAGCTCTCACTCATTCTCAAAAATAAGTAAACGTTAAAAATACAAATAAAAAACCCAAATGATTTCCCCGGTGTGGATACAGAACTGGGGGGGGGGGGTGAACCCTGAAGCCCTACCCTGTGGCAGTTAGAGAGCTAGAGTGGGTCACGCCCACATCTGGCCAGCGGCCAGACATCCCAGACATCTGCAGTGGCATTTGCACCCCACTCTGCATTTCCTTAGAGGGCCCCCCATGACACTCAAGTGTGGAAAGACCGGCTTTAAGACAATCCCGACGGGTACACAGCCTCAGGCGAACGTGACATCTGAGAAAGTGACTGGCTACAGGTAAGCTTTCAAGGCAGCCGTTGGAGCCCCGGGGAAGGAGAAGTCCACGTCTCCCTTGGGAGGGGAGCAAGGCCTGCCTTCCAGCCAGCTCGCGGGCACCCAGTCTTACTCCGCCGCCCTGCCAGTGAGTGGCCCGCACAGTCCCCGGGAATCTCGCCATCTGCACGGCCCCGGGCACACGGCACCTCTGTACCCACAGCAGGGGCTCACCACATGCAGCCGGTGATGTTTGGGGGCGGCCAGTGACCCGCACACAAACACAGGCCAACACGCACACACTCCCCGTTGCTGACGTGTTTCCTAGTCAGAGGATCCCTTCGACCTGTGCGTGGACAGGAGCTCAGGCTGGCGGAGCTCATGGGGACAGGCCAGGGTTTCCCAAGAGGGTAGGCTGGATGCGGGGATGGCCCCTCCAGGCAGAATCCTTCCACAGGCAGGAAGGGGTGCGCCCTGGGGCCTTGTCCCCCAGAGGGGAGCGGGACAACAGGGCCCTATTTTAGCTGATGGCATGGGCTCTTACTCGATTTCCTTGAAGAACAAAGCACTGTTTTCTGAAACAGACCACCAAGTTCTCAGCAGGGTCACATACGGGCAGGACTGAACGCGTTCTGACCGGAAGTGGGGTCGGCCTGAACGTGTGAACCTCTTCCTCCCAAGCTTTGTCTCCCGCCTTCTGTACCAACTGACGGGGACGTGGCTCGGCTAATCCCGAACCATGAGGCTTTTCTACAAAAACACCCAGGCCTGCCTCGAGCAAGGCTTATGACTTCCAGTACTTTCCAGAGATCTTCCTGTACTTTTTTTTTTTTTTTTTTTTGCATCGCCCCATCACCTGGGGGTCGTCTCTGGAGGCCAGCAGTTTCCGGCTGCTGAAGATTCAGGGAGCAAGTTGTACTCACACAGCTGGTCTTTCCTCCCCATGTTCAAATACTCCGAGAGTACATGCCTCCTTGTGGACACACACACACATACATGCACACACATGGTGCACGCACACAACACAGGCTGAATTTCTTACTTCTGCCGGGTTTCATTTCCTCAGAGCCCTGCTCTCTGGAGTATAGCTAGTGAAGGGTTTTAAGCAGATAAACCCATCTCTACTAATGAGGAAGCTACTTCCTAGACTCACAGAATGTGTCTTGCGAAGACAGTGGGTAGGAGATCTATTCTAATCCCCCATCTTTTCAGAGAAGAGAAGGCCGGGCTCCAAGAGGTGAGGCGACACGTCCAGTATATTAATCAGCAAGCGGGGGAGCAGGAAAGGAAACGTCAGCGTCCCGACCCTCACCCGGTGTTCCTCCCCACACATGCTTTCCCAAGTCACACGATGTCTTAACCAGTGAGTACGGATCACTCGCCAAAAAGGCTTTTAAGAATTACATCTCTTCTTGGCTCTTCCAAGGCAGCTATTCTGAACTATTTCCCACCTCTGAAGCCTCCAGTCCCCATCCGCGATCTTCGGCAGATGATTCCACGTCCTACGTTGCAAAGAAGATCAAAGTCACCAGCTCAGGTCCTTGACTTCCCTCCCCTGCCGTGTCCACATTTCCGTGTCTTTGCTCATCAGCTCTTCCATTTCTCTTTCTCAGGGCCACTGCCCCCTTCTCTCGTCTTGTGCTTTCCTCCCGTGCCCCTTGCCGCACCCCCACCCCCTGCCCGGGCCACTGTTGCGTGAACCACATTTCTCCTGTGCCGGAACCAGCCTCCTTCCTCTGCTCTACAGCAATGCTTTGCTTTCAAACTCTCTCCTCCCTCTGAAGGTGGAGAACTGCTCTCGCAGCCAGGGGCGCTTGGGTGGCTCAGTCAGTTAAGCGTCTGACTCTTGATTTTGGCTCCGGTCATGACTTTGCAGTTCGTGGGATCGAGCCCCACGTCGAACTCTGCGCTGACAGCGCGGAGCCTGCTTGGGATTCCCTGTCCCCCTCTCTCTCTGCCCCTCCCCCATGCGTGCTCCCTCTCTCTCCCTCTCTCTCTCTCTCAAAATAATAAGTAAATAATCTTTAAAGAACCGCTCTCACTGCCAAACACATTAACCAAGTATCCCCACACCTGCTGTTCCTCTGCCTCACCCAACACTCACCCCTTGCGATCTGGCCAGCAGACCAGCACCCACCTGAAATCGTTTCTACAGAACCGCCCTCCTTGGCTGTACAGTAAAACCCTGGATCGCAAGTAACTTGTTCTGCGAGCGTTCCGCAAGACGAGCACACATTTCTGAAAAATTCTGACTTGATAAACGAGCGACGTCTTGCCGTCTGAGTAACAGGGGCCGCCGAATGTCACGTGATCACAACTGAGCCAACGGTTCTTGAAATCTGCTTCAAGTGCTTTGAACGGCAAGCAGGTTTCTGGAACGAACTATGCTCGCAAAGCAAGGTTTTACTGTATTTGCAACCACGTCACGCTCGCTCTTTCTTGGTTTGCCTCCTGTGGTTTCTATGATGCTCTATGACGTGGGTCCTCTGGTTCGGCCTGCAGAGACTTCTCTCCCGCCCTGTCTCCCAGGTGCACGTGGCTGTGAGGACTCTGCACATGCCTACTCCCTCCCCTCGAGCCAGCTCTCACCTCATCAGTCACTCAGCCTCCGCCACCCCTCCCTCCACCTCCTGGCCCGCTCCACACCTGCGCGTGAAGGCACTGCCAAGGCTTCCGGCTCAGCCCATCTAAACCCGACCCCCAACTCTCCTTCATGGATGTGCCTCCCCTCCCACCCTTGCCATTGCCACTACTGTTCATGGCATCTCTGCTCCTGGAGAACCTTCAGGCTTCACCTGTAGAGCTGCCTTTGGCGGCTCCCTTTCCAGCACTCCACCCGAAACCGTGATACGTTTTGACACTGTTGACTCTATCCTCCTGTCTTCATTCAAAAACATTAATTGTGACGGATGAAATAGACTTCGTGACCCATTTGGAACACCACAGCTATAGAAGACTGTCCAATTTTCTCCGACTTCGATGGTGTGTTTCCCCCCTTCTTTGGCTTCCCCTTCCTCCCTGCTGCAATTTACTCTCCTGAGCCCAGCATTCAGGAGGCCTGTGAACCCTGGCCCCTTCCATCCCCCACTACTTCTTCAGGTAGCGTGAGCTCTGGCCCCAGGAGAGGGCACACAGGTCACTGCCACGTGCCGGCCTTCCCTAGCTGTGCACCTCTGTCTGTGGGTTGCCTCTTCCAGGAACACTGTGTTCGTACCTCCCGCCCATGACAGCACAGGGCACAGGAACAGCCTCTACCACGCTGTCCTGATCGTGCTCAAGTCCAGTTCCAAAGGATGTACGGTCATCACCTGCATTTTGGAGATGAGAAAGATCCTGAGGCCACCTCCAGGCTCAGCGGGAAAGCGTGTCCTTCGTTTATGTCATTTTGGCAAAGCGGGGGGGCGGGGGTGGACTGGTGGCCAGAGAGCTATTTAGTGGTCACCTGCGTCCCAGCCAGACGGGAGCGCGCCCTCTGCTGAAACGCGTCATTCATGTTATCATCCTTTCATGGGATTAAAAAGAAAATGAGATTCCAACATGGCATCTGCGACATTTCTCCCTTGTTTGGGAGCTCTGTGTAATTTATCCCTCTAGCATCCTCAAGCAACATCCAGTTCATTCTCTTGCACGGACTAGGTAACGTGTGTGTTCAATACACAAATGACAAATGACTTTTGTTACTGAACTTTCAGGTCTGGGACCACCCAACCAGGCAAACATTTTTGGGTACAGGAACCCTTTGGCAGTATGTTTCTCAAGACTCCCGTAAGACGGGACCAACAGGGCTGGGGCTCCACCTACGTGATAATGGGGCACCCCAGGATGACAGCCCTACCCCATTAATAGAAACCCAGTAGCCACACCTACACTGGGGGTGGCTGAGACAGGCTGACAGCCCCAGAGCAGAGGTACTAAGCATATCAATGACAGTGGGTCTGTGAGTCCCAGGGACGGTCCAGACCTCTACGCCATATTGCAGTGGGAGCTCCAGTGAGCAAACATCTACCCAGCCCTTACAGAGTGCCATGAGCAGATGCAATTCCCACTGCCGATCAAATGAAATGCAGTTGTACAGAGGTTCTGCAACACCCTGCAGCCAGTGAAGATCCGGACACGCAGCCTGACATGCTTACTTTCAAACTGCATGACCTTGCAGGAGCAGTTTCTCTGAACCTCGCTTTCCTTGTCTATCAGTTGGGGTAACAATGCTTATCCTTCCTTCGGGAGAAAGAGCAGGAAGGCAGCCATCTCCCCAAACAAAGTGTCTGCAACACGGCAGTCACATTCGCGAAAACAACCATTGTCAGTGTTAAGAGGGACGTCTCGCCCCTCTTCGCTTTCACGTAAGAGAACGGATTCCCACTGAGCTTGAGTCATTTGCCGAAGTTACTCAGGTCAGCACGAGAGGTGGGCACTAAATCCGGCCCACCTAATGCTAAAGCCCTCACTCTTTCCAGAATACGACACACCGCCAGCCTCTTGGGGAAACCTACTGCGTTTCTCAACTACCGATTCCCACTGAATGTAATTCTACGGAGTGTGATTTAGCTGGCTGTGAATGTAGACGGTCCCAGGAAACACTGCTCTACTAGAGATGTACCACTGATCGATGCTCAGTGCCTGCATCCGATGGGAAAGGGAGGGAAAGGATCGGAGAATGAGCTATGCTGTCAGACGGGACAGATGCCATCAACCTGGCTGGAAACCACTTTTCGAGCCTCAACCCCTCTCTGGGGCCCAGCTGCTCTCCCTTCTCATGCTTTCTGGCCAAGCCTGTGCACACACCAGTCCCTCTGCCTGAAACGGCTCACCCTCCCTTCTGCGCCTGACAAGTTTTCTCACTTCGGTTACAACACCTCTACCTCAGAAGGCTTCCTCCTCAGACAGGCCTCCTCCTGTTCAGGAAGGTCTTCTCCTCAAGGAGGTCTCCTCCTCGCGAGGGCCTCCTTAGATGACTCAATTATCAGCGTCCCCGTGACACTCTGTCCTTAGCTCTGTACCAGAACTTTCTCTCTTACGCTAGATAATGTATCTATCTGCATGTCTCCTTGGCACTAGACTGAAAACTTCCCTGAGGAAACGAAGCTAGCGTTGTTGTTTATTTCTGCGTTTCCAGGGCCTCGCTAAGTGGGCAACGGATGGGGAGTCGGGTGGGATGAGGTCTCTGGCGAGTAAATGAAGTCCGCTTGTCCATTTTTCTGTGTTTCAGTTCAGCCCAGCATTGCATTTTCTATTTTGGTTTTATATGTGCCGCATGCTGGTGCCTTCTTGCCTCCCCATAGAAGACACACTCCACAACCCAATAAATATTCCTTGCTGGCTGCATTCTGTCACTATAGCCCGTCTGCCAGCCACACAGAAACAGCCACAGGATGGGGACCACCCTGCCCTGTGCATCCAAGGCAAAACAAAATGATTCAGCACTTCCAAAGCGAGCACATAAGATGTAAATGGTTTCAAAAAATAGACCAAGAGCCAAACTGAACAAAAACACCAAGCAAAAAAAAAAAAAAAAGAAAAAAAGAAAAAGGCGAGAGAAAGTGCTACATGTCTTCCCGGGCGTACCAATGGCATGTTTTATCCGGCCCTGGCCTGCAGACTTCTGCTGACATACACGTAGGTATCCTAGGCAAAAAGGGAACTGGGGGCTTTCTAGCATCACCGGAACTCTGTGGATGCTTCTAGATACCGTCCTCATTCCCTTACTCTTTGAGAGCAAGAAGGTTTGCTGAAGGCACAAGACAGTCTGTGACTGGAGGAGTGCCAGATGTTTATTAAGCAGCTACTGTGTGCCAGGTATGTGCTAGGTATTATCACCCATCCTACCTCACTGCATTCCCAAAAGTCAGCTGAGGTGGGTTTATGACTTCTGTTTCACCAGGGCTCAAAACAAGGAAACTGAGGCTCAGCGCTCACGATTTACGCAAGTCGGGCGGGGGGCAGAGAAGGAGAAGGGCACAGTCTTCATCCCCGATCTCTCCGATTCCCAGTGAAATACACTTTCCACTACAGACGCGTAGGGGCAAATGTTGGTTAAAAAACCGAGTCCATGGCTTGCTAAGGTTGTCAGTGTGGACGGGAGGCTCAGAGTTCACCTGACACTTACACCTAAGGCAACGGAGGAGGGTGTCCCCATTTTTATTCCCTGAAGGTGAACCTGGGGCTGGCATGTCCCTCCCTGCCTCCTGCAGGACCTCTGGGGTCACGGGGCACCCAGCCTGGGTGACCTCGCCGTCCATATTCAGCCTGACTCTGTGTCCTGCACGATGGGCTGGGGATTGCCAGGGGCGGGGGCGGGGGCGGGGGCGGGGGGTGGGGAGACACTCTGCTGTTGGAAAGCAGCACCAGCCTGCTGTACTTAAAAGGTGGAGGTGGGTGACTTCCCACAAGGACCCCAGGAGTGGGCAGACATTTCCAGCTTCCCTATGGGACATACACATCCTCCAATCCTTCCCCTCCCCCATCTTGCACGCACGCCTGGGCAGTGTCCCTGAGAAGGCCTGGAAATGCAGAACCCCTTAGGAAAGTCGGCACATGCACTAAACTTAGGTGTAGATAACAGATACCATGTCTCTCCTAAGATCGGGATGGCGAAGGGGAAGAGACAGCTACACGAAGGGGGAAAAAAAAATCAGCCTCCTCTAGACAGAAAATGATGCAAATGGTAAGGAGTTGCAGGTTCGTGAAGAATCGTGTCCTGAAAAGCACAGGTTTGGGATCAGAGGGCCCAGAAGTCCATTCCTGTCTCACCACCCATTAGCTACGGGTCTTGGACAAGTCAATCCGCCTTGCAGGGTCTCACAGTCCTTAGCTGTTCGATGGGGGGTAATGGTACCAGGATGGCTCCTGGTCGATCCTGGTGGACCGGCTGGGCTGCGTGTGGAGTACACAACCGCCCCAAGTTTCCATCTCATTCTTACTGGTTCAGAAGCTGGGCTCTCTCCTACACGCTGGTTGCACCGGGCTCTGTTAGCTCAGGAGACACGAAGGCCTGGAACCGAGGGGTCTGCCTTCCTGTCCCCACTGGCCGGGGGCTCCCTCCCAGCCCTCGCGCCTGGCCAACGTGGCCAGCTCTAGGAAGACTGAGTCATTCCACCCCCCGTTAGAGCAGTTCAGGATGGAGACTGGTCTCTCTCTGCATCCCCCCTCCCTGCCCCCCATCAGAAAGGGAGGGCCCCTTTACTCCAGCAGGATAACAGCTGTGTCTGAGTAAGTGTCTGTGTCTTTCCCCTGAGTTGGGGAAAGGACCTGTTTACAGGCTGCTGGTGGCTTCTCTCTCACCTGCTTGCCCGCCCGTTCCCAGGGAGCTGGGCACTCACACTGCTGGGGGGCTGGCAGGCTTCAGGGGCAGGAAGGCTGATTTGGGCTGCGGCAGATACATATCTCCTTCCTCCACCAGCAGAGCAATACCTCTGGTCTTCCTAGGGGTGGGGGTGGGGGTGACGCTCCAAACCCAGGGTATTCAAGTGTGTGTGTGTGTGTGTGTGTGTGTGTGTGTGTGTGTGTGCGCGCGCGCGCCTGTGTGTGCAGTGTGGTGGTGGGGGTTGGTGTGAGGGAGAGCACTGGTTAGTGTCTGGGAGACCCCTTCCTCCTCGGCCCCAGCTGGCAGGTGCCTCAGGACAGGACAGGCAGGAGCTCAGGCCACCGCTGCCCGCTGCTGTTGCCAGATGTACTGGGGGCCACGCAGGGAGGAGCCAGCCCTGTGTTCTGGCAGCAGGGGGACAGCCCCGCAGACCCTGCAGCAGCTCAGCCCGGCGCGCCCGGGAGCCACCTCTCCAGCTGCCACCCCCGCCCCCCGCAGGCATCAGGCATCGGGGCGCTGCACTGCGGGCGACGCTTCCTGGGGAGCGCGGCAGCACCCACGGCCAGGCAGCCCCAGCAGGGTGCCCCCCCAACCCCCGCCAGCCCCGGGGCCATTACCTTCCACTTTGGTGAGGGTAAGGACCGGACTGTTGCAGGCGCTGAGCGGGGCCACCCGGGCCGAGTGCTTCTTCATGATGAGCCGTCCGCCTGCAGGAGCGCCTCCGCCGATCGCCTACATCCTGGGGCCGGCCGGGGCGCGCCTCTCGGGTCCGGTCCCGGTGGCCTCCGCCGCGGAGGAGCGCGAGCGGCTGGCCGCTCAGGCCCTGCCCCCGGGGCTGCCGGCCGGGCTCCTGTCGCCGCGCGGCTCACTGCGGCGGCCGCCCCTCCGAGCACATCTTCCCTGGCCGCGCAGCCACTCCACACACGCGCCCACAGCCTCCTGCCTGGAGGTTGCTGCAAACTCCAACGTCACGTACAAGTGCGCTCCCCACGCCCACCCCACGGGCTCACCTGCTCCGCCCCCCGCCCTGGGACGCCCGGCCCCCCGCAGCAGCAGCCCGGGCCCTCCCTCCCAGCCCTGTCCCGGCTGTGGCCTCCTGCGGGGCTGGCCATCAGCTCCCAGGTCTGCCCTTTGCCACCACCGCTCGCTCGCGGGAGGGGACACCAGAGAACTTAGCCTCGAGTTTAAAATGCGAGGCGTTTGACTTTGCATTGAGAGCTGACTTCCCTGCACAGAGTCCTGAGCTGTGGTTTACAGGAAGAAGTCAGGAAAAAAGCAAAGCTTCCCCAACGGCTTGTGTGAACTTCTTTGAAAGAGTCTAGGGACACGTTATCTTGTCTGGCCTCTGGGGACAATTTTTGGTGGGGGGGGGGGGGGGGGCAGAAGATGCAAAGTCCATAGAGCAAAGCAGCAACAAGAGGAAGGCTTGAGATTTCTGTTCCTGCCCCACCGGCCGGGTCCAGCGAGTCCCAACTCCCTGGGAAGTGGAGAAACTTCATCTCTGCCCAGCTCCCAGGTCCATGCTGCTGCCGCCGGTCTGGCATTTGCCTCTGCACACACGGGTCTCACTGCTCCCACTCATACCCAGCTGTAAGCTACTGGCCAATGACGCATGATAAAAAGCAATGACATCCCTACTGCATCATTGGCTGGGGTGATCCTTGAGTGACCACCGAGTCCCCAGGACGTTTATGCAATGATAATGCATCATTCGAGGTGCCCTGCCATCACCCTGCAGGTAGGATGCACAGGGCTTGCACAGCCCAAGAACTCCACGAGGCCCAATGGGCATCTCACTCGCACATGCCCAGGCACCCGTCGGAGTCCCAGCCTCCTCTGGGAAACGGAAGATTCGGTGGTCATTCAAGGTGGGTTTTGTTATTGTTAAGTCTTTCCCCAGAGTTTGAGAGCCTCCCAACTCTGCTTGGTTTCCTGTCTCAAAGCTGATATTCTACTATACGATGTAACTCGTGTCCCCCATAAGGCTAACTCGGTGGAGTGGTAAGAGGCAGAGAGCAACCCTAGCCTGGTACCTAACAGTCGTTTCTGGTGCCATCCACGTGCAAAGCCTCGGGTCCCTGGCAGAAGTGGTTCTTACAAGTGGTCTTGTAGGGATCTTGTTATCCCTTGCCCTCTTGAACAGTCCCGATGGACAGAATGGCCCCTGGCTCTGCGAAAGGCCATGGTTTCTCAAGGTTGCTTCATCACTATAGCCAAGTAAAGGATTACAGGGTCTCTGCAGAGCCCTCTAGTGGTAGCCTCGACATTATATGCCTCTTCCATGAACTTGTCTCAAGACCCCTAGAGATGACAGTCTAAGTCAATAAGCTATTCGTTCCCTTCTTTGTAAAAATTAAGCATAAATAGGCCCAAAGCAAAAGAATTTCATCTTATATAAAGAGGGCCTTGTAGATACGCAATATAATATTCTTATGTGTTGTTTCACTAAGTCCATCAATCAACATTATATACAGTAACTAAAACAAATATCACATGACTACTTATTTTTTGAGTACTTACTATGTATCAAATACCATGTTAGTTTGCTTTGCAGAAATCATTTCATTATTTACTTACAAGAGCTCTGTGAGATTGCTGTTACCTTGTTTTATAGATGGGGAAACTGAGGCAAAGAGAGATTTATAGAAAATGTCCCAGGTCATAGAGTGTGCAAACTGGCCAAGCAGGGATTTATATTCCAGTCTGAACAAATCACTATTGTACTCAGAAAAGCCTGCCATGCTATTCACTTGTTAGAGATGTAAAATGTAACAACTCCACTTAACTATTCTAATTCAGGTAGGAGATACTAATCAGGTAATCCATAATTCATTTCCTTGCACTTGAATATGGTTTCTTTTTTTTTTATTTAAAAAAAATTTTTTTTCAACGTTTATTTATTTTTGGGACAGAGAGAGACAGAGCATGAACGGGGGAGGGGCAGAGAGAGAGGGAGACACAGAATCGGAAACAGGCTCCAGGCTCTGAGCCATCAGCCCAGAGCCCGACGCGGGGCTCGAACTCACGGACCACGAGATCGTGACCTGGCTGAAGTCAGATGCTTAACCGACTGACTGCGCCACCCAGGCGCCCCTTGAATATGGTTTCAATAGATTTCATCATGCTTTTGCACCTCCTGGAGTCTGGGTCTCCCCAGAACTTCAATTTTTAGCTTTACTTGCTGCCAAAGCAAATACCCCTGAGACTTAAAATTAGCCCGTCCACCACACTCATTCTACTGGGCAGCTCACAATGAAAGTGCCCAATAAATAGTTGTCTGTTTCTTTATGCATCTTCCTATTTACTGCAATGTCTTATACAAGTTAAACAGATGATCAAGTATTGGTTTTTTTTCTGTTTATTTCTTTTGGACAGAGCGAGTCTGGGAGAGGCAGAGAGAAAGGGGAAACAGAGGATCCGAAGGGGGGCTCTGTGCTGACAGCAGAGAGCCCAATGCGGGGCTCGAACTCACAAACCGTGAGACCATGACCTGAGCCGAAGTTGGACGCTCTACTGACTGAGACACTCAGGCACTCATTAAGTGTTGTTAAGTACTCCTGTCAACTTCACTCATTAAGTAGTTATACCTAAACCTTCTTTTCCCCCCTACGGGATACTCCAGGACCTTCTGATACCTAAGAGGTCATCACCTCCTCATGTCTATCAACTTCTGCTTATCAAAAAGGCGGTACCAAATCTCATCTCAGCTTCCTCCCCTTATTTTTAAGAACCGAATGCTGTTTCTCATTTTCTGTACTCTATTAGCTCATACCTTGTGTTCCAACAAAAAAATCTTAACGGCCACCAAATATTTCCTCTACTCCCCTTTTTAAAAAAGGAGTTCCTGTGGCTTGACCACGTGAGAGCTGACACTCCTGAGTGCACACTTTTCTGGGGGGAGTGAGTGTGGTGAGGATGCATATTTACAAACTTACATACATAAAATTATTCTAGAATATTAACTGTGTGCTGGTATATGAGCACACTGGTATTTTGAGAATTCCAACAATTTAAAACCCTATGCTAGGGTGAGGCCACCATGACCTAACTCAGGGATACCTAGAAAATCACACAAGCTCCCCACTTAAAAACCCAATTCTCAAATTACATAAAAAAGGATGCTAATAATTCTTTCAATAAAGACAGACATGATCCCCCAAGTATCAATGGAGACAAATCCTGTATATATAATATCTAGGCAAGAGGTTAGCTCATTTAACCCTGTTCTATGGAGGATGCTTGTGTGAGCTAATAACTGAATGATGTCACTGGGTACCTACCGGTCTTAAATTTAATATTGTAGGAATTTATCTGAAAGACGGACTGGGGGTTGACTTTTTCCAGGTCATATTCATAAATGTCATCTTCTAAAAATGGCCAATGGTTTGCTCACCAAACCCAGCATTTCCCTCAGCTTTACATGACATGCCGTCCTCTGTGACAGAAGAATGTTCTTTGTCACTAACCCCACGCTCTGGTTTTCTCTTTTCATTGCTGAGGTTGGGGAGATGGGATATTTAATGGCCATCTGTGGCATTCTGGTACAGCAGGCTCATAAGAGTCAGTGGGCTTTGCGTTCTTAGTACGATGGTCCAAACAATGGAGTAAGTTCACTCAACAGATACAGAGAGTAACAAGTCTATGATGCAGAACTTATATAACGTGGGTATGAGTTTTATACTCCCTGGCCTGCCTTCAACAGCCTCCCAGCCTAACCCCTACTTCCCACTTGCGAACCAGAGTAAGGAAGTGAAAGGAAAAGTCTCAGGTAAGAAAGAAGACAAATCAGCCAGTTTCTTGTACACCCAAGAGGCTCTATTTAAATTGCAACCCTATGTGGGGTCCTGGCCATGGCCCTTTAGGAAGAGAAGGGCAGGAAACCTTGGGATGAATCATCAAGGAAGTGCATAGTTCTAAGGACCCGGTTGATTCCTCAAGTTCTGGAGGCTTCCTACTTTTCTTTCTGGTACTGGACTCCCAGGTCCAGCTCTATATTCAGTCTCTGGCCTCCCTAAATAACTCGTGTTGCCCAAACAGTCTGGTCTGGTCTTCCTGGACTGACTCCTGCATCTGCCGTTCATGGTGGTCACTGGCCATTTCAATCTTCTGTACTGGAATGTATTTTCAGACTCATCACACTATTCCAAACAGGCACGTGATCCCCTTGGTGGGAGTAAGTAATACGTGTGACTCTCTTGAGCCCAAGAGACATGGAAAATGCCCTGAATAACAGCCAGCAACAGCTCAAGTTTGAGCACCAGCTCTGGCAAGAAGAGTGGCCAACCTCGAGGGGCCACTCAGCCTACTCTGGCCTCAGCTTCCTAACTTGGGCACACAATAGTTAGCCCCCATTGGTAGTTTCCAGACTGTTTTTCCTGGTCTCTCCGCAGACTGACTCTACTTTTCTATGTCCATGTTAGATTCAGTTTATAAAACAGTTGTCACTGTAAAAAGAAGGTTTTGAAAACGATGAACTGAACAATTTCCAAGGTGCCATTTGGCTTTAAAATTTGGGGTGTATGAAATTATCTTCCAAGATAAGATAGTTGTCACTTCCTCCAAAGATCTTAAAAGAATATTATCTTTCGTGAATACTTCAGTTAGTAGACTCTCCCTTTAAATGGTTTCTCACTTTTTTGACAGAAAGAAATCTACATTTCTTAAAAATTCATAGAATTTTACACTGAAAGGATGAATTTTACTGTTTGTAAACCATATGCCAATTTAAAACTTGGTAAAAATATGCTTGGCATGTACAAACACATATATAACTGAGCTGAATATTTAATAAAATACTACCCTTACCATGTATGAACACTTCTATTCTATTCTATTCTATTCTATTCTATTCTATTCTATTCTATTATTTCTATTCTATTTCTAATTCTATTCTATTCTATTCTATTCTATTCTATTCTATTCTATTCTATTCTATTCTATTCTTCTGTTCTGTTCCATATATTTTGTTCTGTTTTTATTGCAAAAAAAAAAATGCTGACTGTGGAGTGCTTGGGTGGCTCAGTCGGTTAAGCGTCTGACTTCAGCTCAGGTCATGATCTCATGGTTTGTGGGTTCAAGCCCCGTGTCAGGCTCTGTGCTAATAGCTCAGAGCCTGGAGCCTGCTTCGGATTCTGTGTCTCCTTCTCTCTCTCTGTCTCTCCCCCACTCTCTCTCTCTCTCTCTCAAAAACAAATAAACATTAAAAAAAATTTTTTTAAATGCTGATTGTGATCAAGTAAGTTGATTTTAGTATGATCTGCTCTTGGGTCATAATGCATATGGTTTGAAAAATACTATTAAAATTACATTCTTTTTAAGCAGAGAGCTTTACTTAATCTCTTAAAAATTAATAATAAAAATATAAAATCCAGCAAAGGTTTTCAATAGTCAGAAAACAGACCGCTTCAATTAATTTGCTCTGAAATATTAACACTGCTTCAGAGGCCTTTGTAGTATTAAACAGTAAGAATAACAAATTATTTTTGTGGTTACCCATGTTTAAAAATAATCACTTCAAGTAGCTCCAAGAACCAGAAATGGAGTTTTACCCAAATAAATCAGTCTGCAGCATTAGAAGCTTTCAAAGTGGAGCACACATTGGTATTTCCAACAGGCGAGAAGGTCTAATGATCGAAAGAAATTAACTCCATGCGTTGGGCCGCTCATTCCCCTGATCTGGCAGGAATAACTGATAACCTTTTTCAATAATTCCAAGTGAAAGTTCAGGGAATCAAGAACCATTAGACAGATCTCTGGGTGGCCTTTCTCATCCTCACATGCCCCTTCTTTGGCACTGTGCATCAACAGCATAAACTCAGAACTCATTAGGGCCCCACTAGGATTTTTCCTCTTTTGCTAGAAAGTAATGTCAAGGTTGCTTTTGCAGACACATCCCCTCACGGCATCTCCATGATTGCTCCACGGTGACTGGACAACAAACAGCTAGCTTTGTGGCCATTCTGAGCCCAAGGTCAGGATCATGATGAACAAAAAGAGAGGCGCAGAGATGGGAATGGGGTGTCTGGTCACTTCCTTTGTGGATCCTGGTCAGGAGCCTGAGTCCAGTGGAAGGCACCACTGGGTGGCCCTCTGCAAGACCAGGCCATGGCATGGTGGCATCATGGGAGCTGAGAAGGGGCAGCTTCCCTGGAAGAGCAGACAGGCCAGAAGGGACACCTGGGGTGGGCTTGGGTGGGCTGGCGGTGGGGGAGGCTCCCTTTCCTGGGACCTTCAGAGACCTACTTTGGTGCCAACACAGACCATGAGTATAGAACGAGTACACAATGTCTGGTCCCCAGAAGATACTCAAGAAGTGATCATTCTCTTCCACTTTGGGAAATGAACATGCGAGCTTTCACACATTCCTTCCGACACTGGAAAGGGGGCACTGCTTAACAATGGCTTCACCTGGTCATGTCGTTTAATCGCTCCACGCTCAACACATCATCCTTAAGATGGAGATAATAGTAGGTACCTTACAGTGCTGCTGTGAAGATTAGAAAAAGGGATACATGTGAAGTTCACGTAAGAGAACCTGGTAAAGAGCAGCACTCAGAACGCATCAGTCATTATCTTCAGTCTCTCCCACTAGGTTCTTTACTGGGGAGGGGCCATCTCTGGTTTGTACCAAGCACCATATATGGCTTACGTAATAGGTGCTCAAAACAGGAAGTTCTGAAGGAAAGGGAAGGAGGGAGGAAGCAAACAAGAGCATATTCACAGGACCCAGAATTCTGGAGTTTTCTAGAACTGTCGGCTTCAGCCACCTCCCAGACTATCCCTTTGTGCCTGCATGGAAACAGCGGTGCCAAGAAAACCACGCTTGGCCAGCTCCCTCCTGCTCAGGGCTCTCTGCCCCCCACTGGCTTCATGTCAGAGGAAGTGCCTGGAGACCAGGGCACTGGACTCAAGGTGAGGAGAGAGAGATCTGATGCCATTTAGTTCAGAAATAGCTGCTTGCTGTGTTCCGGATGATTCATCGACCACAGCTGGACTCCTGTCTGATTCCCCTCTCTTCCTCCTCTGTGGAGCAGGAACTAGAATACTGACCTACATCGGATCCTCGTCAAGGCCAGAGGCACACTCCCTTGGCTGGTGTTCGTTTCCAAGGGTGAATCAAGGGGATTGGCCATCAGACTGACTTGAAAATGAGAAAGATGTATTGGTTCGGGAAGGCGCCTGCTCTACTCTTTAGTTCCTGAGCCCAGGACAGGCCAGGATCAGCAGGCAGGGGTCATGTTCACCAAGGACAGAAGAGGCTCCAAGTTGGGCAGATAGAGTTTCAGAAGTCCTGAGATCGGGGCCTCCTCTGGAGTCACATAGCTCTTTGCACTTCTTTGAAGGCAGTGATAACCTCTGCCTTGCCCTAGAGTTTTCTGTATACCTGCCTCAGCTTCCTGCTGGCTGTAAGCACTGGGAGTGAGGGACCCTGCCCAGGAACAGGGCCTCAATGAGCACCGGTGAATGAATGAATGAATGAATTAATGAATAAATGAATGAAAGAAAGCAAAATCATTAGGGCAGGAAGAAGCAGGAATTTACCAATGGCTTAGATAGACAAGGAGCTGAATCCAGAGAAACAGATTCAGCAGGTCTGCGGGGGCAGGTACCGGCAGGATCAGCTTCCTGAACTAGTCCTAGAAACAGCCCCTTCACGGATCAGGGAAGTCCTGCCCATTTGCCAAAGGAGCTCCAGGCAGGACCAACCCCCTTTGTGTGGGCAACCTCTGGGTACCCCATTCTTCAAACAGACCCTGATTCCCAAGGCTTCCTTCCTCTCTTGAGAGCCTGGCTATCGTCCTTCATTCCCCAGTTAGGATGGGTCTGGGAAACAGCTGGGCCCTCCTGATGCCTGGCCTAGCTCTGCCCCTCCGTATAATCTCAAATCACCAGAAGCTTCCAAGGTACAGGGGTTTTATAGAGTGTCATCTGGATGCCTGAAAATTACTGAACACACGGTCTACTTCCCGCATTTTCCCAGTCCCAGGGGCTTCTCTACGCCTCCCCATCCACATGGCACCCTCGCCTTCTCCTTCCTCTACCCAGCATGCCTCATACACACTAGGATCCAGGCCCACTGTCCTCCTGGCCGAGCAGAACCTCCTGGGAAGTGTCTTCTGCTGACCTGACCAGAAAGGGGTACGCCAGTAACAAAAAGCCTTCTCCCCTGCTAGACTTGTTTCCCTGAAGTCTTGGTTCAGGCTCATCTTGCCCCTAAGGGGGCATCTGCACATTGGTGTACTTTGCTCCCCTACCCCAAAGAACAGACCAACCAACAACCTGCTTACAGCAATGGGTTTGGCTCCTGGCCAAACGGCTGGCATTAGAAGCCCCCAGGTGCAGCCCCTGGCTTCTGCCACCTCAGGCTGGATTCAGAGAAAGATGGGACCCTGGCGGAGGCCAGCAAGGCCAGGATCTTGGAGGGGGTGGGGTCAGAGTGTGACTACAGCAGGCCTGGTGCCAGCTGTCCCCTAGACTTACTCTCAGCGATCACTTCACTGGAAACCTTCAATTAAGCACTTGTTCCCTGTTCCCAGGGGTGTGCTTCCTGCTCAGTGACAATGAAGCTGAGCTCTGACCGATGACGTTCCATGCGTGACACAAAGAGACCCCAGATCGCGGCTGACCAAATCCGCTGTAACTCTCTGTGAACTCACTGGGTGAGAGGAAAGAAACATTCTGGCATGTCAGGGGCTACCAAATGACTCCCCTGGCCAAAAACTATAAAATTCCCCCAAGAAATCACTGAGTCTTCCCCACAGTAAGCCTTGAGGATGGTCCTTTTCTCCTCCCTTGTTTTGCACAAGATCTTAGTTGCCCTACGCTGGGCATGTGTGGGCACAGGGGTGGGGGGGCGGTATATGCATCTAAACCTGCAACGAATTGTATCCTTCAGCGGAAGTAGGGGCAGACCACAGGGAGAGATGTTCTACCATTTTATCAGATTATGAGAGATACCCCTCACTTTTTTCCCCCCAAAGCAAACAAAAATCCAGCAAAGGCTGTTTTTTTGCTTTAGGGCTGAAAGAGAAGGTCCCACAGATTTTGGACAAAAGCAAGAAGGAGCCAGAAGTCTGGAGATACACCCTGTTCCTGACCGAGGCAGTGAGTCCCGCCTTTTCCCCCAATGACCAGCTAGTGTCAGCAAGGGGACAAGTCTCAAGAATTATCTAGAACTCTCGGTTGGTTTTGGAGGATTAAACGTATGCATGATTTGTTCCCCAAAGTTACCTCCCTGGTGTCAGAATATTTCTGTCTCGTGGATTCCATAACTACCTCCCAACCCTAGCTCCTTGGCCCTTTGACAAAGATGGGCTTGTTGGTGCCCCAGGGGAGTGTCGGAGGCTATGTGACACCGAGTGACCAGCCTAGGGCACTTGTTGGTGAGACAACCAGGCTTGTCTGGGTTTTCCCTAGGACATCAACACCACAATCATTTTCCAGCTTGATGGGAACCTTTTGAAATTATCTAGTCAAAATCTGTTCTTGGAATTTTTTCCTCAACCCTCATTTTGATTTTAAGATAATGATCTCTGGAAATCTGACATAAATGCCCATTCTGAAAGTTGGCGACGTGTATCAAAATTCCTAAAAAATACAAATGTTTACAGCCTCTTAGCCAGGATTTTCATTTTAAGGCATTTACCCAAGAAATAATCTGATGTGAACATAGACATATGGACAAAGATGGCCATCAAGTGTTTTTTTTTTTAAGTTTATTTGTTTGAGAGAGACAGAGACAGCATGAATGGGGGAGGGGTAGAGAGAGAAGGAGAGAGAGAATCCCAAGCAGGCTCTGTGCTGTCAGTGCAGAGCCTGATGTGGGGCTTGCACCCACGAAGCATTGAGATCGTGACCTGAGCCGAAACCAAGAGTTGGACGCTCAACCGAGTCACCAGGCGACGCTCCATCTAAGTTTTAATATGAGTAAGTAAAAAAATAGAAACAACCTAAAGGTTCATTAACAGGGAAATGGGAAATAAAGTTTGATGTATTTAGACAAAAGGGTATATTGCAGCTAATAAAACAAGTCATTCAATAATGCAGGGGAAATGCTAAGGAGAAAACACAAGGTGTGCATTTGTGTTCAATGTGATTTTTACATACATTACGTGTTTGTTTTAGATGTAGGCCATATCATTATATATATATGTATATATATATAAATGCACACACACGTATGTATATAAATAACATGTATTTGAAAAAAAATAGGCTACCATTTTTTTTGTTTTTTTTCCTAACTACCACAAAAATAGTGATTCATTTACTTTCTCCTTGAGAATTCTCTAAAAGAGAAGTTTATCTACTTTTAGAAGTTCAGTTCCATAGTAGATGGGGTTGAGACCAATACTGACGCCTGAGGGGCGCCTGGGTGGCGCAGTCGGTTGAGCGTCCGACTTCAGCCAGGTCACGATCTCGCGGTCCGTGAGTTCGAGCCCCGCGTCGGGCTCTGGGCTGATGGCTCAGCGCCTGGAGCCTGTTTCCGATTCTGTGTCTCCCTCTCTCTGCCCCTCCCCCGTTCATGCTCTGTCTCTCTCTGTCCCAAAAATAAATAAACGTTGAAAAAAAAAATACTGACGCCTGAGAATAGTTTAAAGGGTGTGTCTCTTGTAAACAGATACAAATGCTAACAAAATGGGAAAAGCCTTAGGGTACAAGACTATATAAAATAATGCTGTAACTGTTTTTTCTTTGAAAATGATTAGACAGTTTCTGGGGCAACTGGGGGGCTCAGATGGTTAAGCGACCGACTTTTGATCTCAGCTCAGGTCTCGATGTCAGGGCTGTGAGTTCAAGGCTCGCACTGGGCTCTACACGGCGCGTGGAGCCTACGTAGAAAATATGTGGACACTTTTCGATTCTTCTTATATAAAACTCTGTCAGATCCGTGCTTTCACGGCCATTGTTGCTCGGCCGGTACAGAAGCGTCTATTCCAGCATCAAAAGGAACATGTAGTTCTGTCTTCCGTGTTTTGAATGTTTTGTTTCTCACATCCTTTTTATATCCGTGCCGCGCAAATTTCCAGAAGATGTTGAGTAATGAGACAAAGGGAAGGGAGCGTGAGTAGCGGTGTTGGCTTCTTCCTGCAAGACTGAAGGCAGGCACAGCCACGGCTTTGAGTTGGTAGAGTCCTCAGCTGCTCGCCTACCTGGGGGGGTGGGGGGAGGCGCCCCGTCGGCTTGGTGAAGGGCCAGGTGGCTCCCCTGGCCAGTCCTTCTGACTGCTCCCTCAGGATGCTTCTGTCTTTGGTCCAACCTCAGGGGACTCTTGTCTAATCTTTTCCCCTCATCTCTTCACTCCTGCTCATCATACACAGTTTTAGATCTTGCCCTTGAGTGGACGTCAGTGACAAGGCTACTGTGTCGGTATCTGTCTTAGACGGGAGGACTGTCATCTCCTTGCATCCCGGTCGGCTCTGTGGTGCCCCCAGGCACCTCACGGTGGTAGGTATTTGAAACCCAGAGGGCTCCAGTGCATGAGGGAGGCCTGCACTCCGACATGACGGTGGGAACAAGAGAGAGGGGCCCCATGATGCACAGCTTCCATGCCTTCTAGCACATCAATCACAGCTACCAGCTTCAGGGCAGGACACTGTTAGAAATGATTAGGCATAGTTTTTACCCCTGGGTTTTTGTGCACCCATTCCACATGTTGTATTAATAAAGTATAATGTAATACTTCTTGGCAGGGATTTATTGGGTCCGATATGTTCTCCCCACTTCCTGAAAACTCAAACGAACAAAATGTGACACGACTCAACCCCGCCCCCATCTCTCAGCTTTCTTCTCTTGCCTGAAACTTGGCCCCTCTTTATACCTTACTCCCCACTCGAAGCCTACCCTTTCTGCAAAACTACAAAAATAAAAACGGAAGACAAAAACACATACCATCGAATACATTCAGGTCTCGGACTCCCCGCTCACCGCGGAGGGGACCAATCGTGGGGGCGGCTCTGTGTGGAGCCTAGCTTATGGGCAATACTCACAAGACGAGCCCATCGATCTTTGTTTTAACCTTGACTGCTTGTTTAAAGTGAACCGGCATCAAATGCTCTATTGATAGCAGAATTCTAATTTGGGATCAGTAACAACCTAAAATATCTGAGACATGAAGGATAACTGTAGCTTGAAAATCTGTTTCCAGCAGTGATATCTGCAGAATTTAAGGCGCCCTTCATCCATGGCCCCTGGAGCATTATTTGATTCGTTAATGGCATGGAGGAAATAAACCACAAACGGTCCTCGGAACTAACTGAAGATGAACAAATACGTACACTTAGGGTGTCAGCGTAAACTAGAATTAAAAAAAAAAAATCACTTTCACTGCAAAATGTTTGACTACAGTCCTGTCCAGAAATAATATAGGTAAGCATAATGGTCTTCAACTAGATATATGACTTTGCAGGAAACTTGTGTATGAATTTGAATAGTAGTAATCAAGTCACGCTGGGATTCAGAGTCCATGGGCCCAGCAGATTCAGCCAGAGGGTCTCTTCTGCATTTGGGTGACAGTACTCCCTGCTTGCTAGTAGACTTTGGGCATGGCTTCTAGGTGACACTCTGGGCCCATGCGAAGGAGGGCCTGGACACCGCTTAAGAGTACGGACTCTGCAGAGTGGAAAGAGTTCTGGAAATCACCCAGTGCATCACCCTTAGTTTGGGCCAGGGAAGAATAAAACTAAGACGACGATGAGAAACAAAAGACTATGGCTATGCTGGGAACCAAAGAGAAGCAACCAAAATATACCTCCAGAAACGCACACGGACCAAACGACAAGGTCTGCCTTGCAGCCGTGGCTGCTACGAAGCCGAGAGTAGTTTCGATCGATGGGACCCGCCTGCATTTCAGAGACTCGTCAGGAGGTTAAATAAAGAGGCCACTCCTTCTTGGACTTTAATTTTAAACTTTGGACAAGATTCAGGACAATTACAGTGCCTTTAAAGTGATTCCTTGTTTTTTATGAAAGGAAGCTGTCCTCGAGGAAAACAAACAAACAAAAAACTCCTCGACCTTAAGACATGAAAGACGATGTGAGTGCTTCCTAACTCCGAGTGGAGTCTCGCAGGAGACAGAAGGTGAATTAGGGCATCTAGCAAGGCTCTGCGATAGTCCTGTCACCAAGGCTGTAGGCACGGGCAAAAAGAGCATACTCGTCTGTTTCTCACCACAAAGCGGTGAAAGTGCAAACACAAGAAACAGAATGGGAGAAAACATTTGTAGATCATATAAGTGATTACGGATTTCTACGTAATATAAAGGAAGAACTCTAACAACTCAGTAATAAAAAGGACAAGGCCCCAGGTAAAAGCCAGGCGGAGGTGATTTTAAAACGGGCCAAAGACCACACGGACACCTCACTGGAGAAGATACGCAGACGGCAAAGACACATACGAAAAGATGCTCCTCCTCTATATCACCAGGGAAATGGGAATGAATACAACAGTGAGATACCACGGCACCCCCCCCCCCCACCTCAAAATGGCCAAGTCCGAACACAGATATCAGCAGATGCTGGTGAAGATACAGGGCAAGAGGACCTGTCATTCATTGCGGGTGGGAATGCAAAATGGTACAACCACTTTGGGAGGCATTTGGGCAGTTTCTTTACAAAATGAAATACACTCTTGCCATGTGATCCAGCAGTCATGCTCTTTGGTACTTGCCCCAAGGAAGTGAAAAGTTATGGCCATACAAACACCCGCACGTGGATGGTTATGGCAGCTTTCTTCACGACTGCCAAAACTTAGAACCATCAAAATGTCCGTCAGGAGGTGAACAGATAAATAATTTGTGGTGCATCCATATTGTGGAGTATTGTTTAGTGCTAAAAAAAAAAAAAAGCTGTCAAGCCATGAAAAGCATTGAGGAACCTTAAATGCATATTATTAAGTGAACGAAGCTGGTCCAAAAAGGCCACATGACATACAAATACAGGACATTCTGGAAAAGGAGACTATGGAGACTGTAAAAGGATCAGTGGTTACCAGGGGTGGGGGGAAAGGGAGGGGAGGTGAGTAAGCAGAGCACAGAGCATCTTTGGGGCAGCAAAAACACTCTGTATAGTAAATATAATGATGGATGGATGTCATTACACATTTGTTGAAGCCACAGAATGTACAGCACCAAGCGTGGACCCTAAGGTAAACTACGGACTTTGGGTGATTATGTCGTGTCAATGTAGGTTCATCCTTGGTACAAAGTATACCATTCTGGTGAGTCATGTCGATGATGGTGGAGGCTATGTATGTTTGGGGCCAGGGAGTGTACAGGAAATCTCTGTACCTTCCTCCCAGTTTTGTCGTAAACCCAAACTGTTCTAAAATAATCAAGTGTTCAGGAAAATGAGCAAAGGGCGTGAATAGATATTCCTCCAAAGAAGATACACAAACCATGAGATTTATGATAAGCACATGAGAAGATACACAACATCAAAAGACACCAGACAAATCAAAAGCACGGTGAGATGCTACTTACACCCACTAGGATGGCCAGAAGCAAAATGTCAGACAATAACAAGCGTTGGGGAGGATGTGGAGAAACTGAGAAGAAAAACTCGTAACTTCTGGTGGAGTTGTAAAATGTACGGTCACTCTGGAACGTGGTCTGGCAGTTCCTCAAAAGGTTAACTTATAGACTTGCCATATGAGCAATTCTACGTCTAGGTTTATACCCGAGAGAAATGAAAACACACATCCCTATAGACACCTGGATATGATTGTTCCCAGTGGCATTATTCACAATAGCCCCAAATGGAAGTATCCCAAACGTCCGTCGACTTGATAAATGAATACAGACAACACGGTATATCCACCAAAGAGAATATTATTCAGCCATAAAACGTTGATGAGCCCTGAAAACAGTATGCCAAGTGGAAGAAGCCAGACACAAAAGGATACATCTTGTGTGATCCCGTTTCCATGAAATGTCCAGAAAGGGCAAATCCATAGATACAGAACGTAGACTGGCAGCTGGCAGAGTAATAGGGGAAGGGAGAATTGAGGGGGACTGCTAACGTATATGGAGTTTCTTTTTGGGGTGATAAGCATGTTCTAAAATTAATCGTGGCAATGGTTGCACAGCCCCGTGAATATCCTAAAAAACACAGAGTTGAACTCTTTACCCAGGTGAACTGTGTGGTCCGTTAACTCCATTTCAATGAAGCTGTGATTTAAAAAAAACTCTATGCTCCTTAAAACCTTCTGAACTATAGTCCCATATATCTGTTGGTATCTATTATTAAATAGTGAGGGTTTTCACAACAATATTAGTAGCTGTTGTGTTTGGTGGCACTGCAGATGACTTTTAAAATTATTTCTCTTGTTCTTTTTTTGGGGGGGGGACTGATTTTTCTTAAGCAAATACATGCTAAAAATGTTACAAAAGGAAACTGGCCAGGTTTTACAAATGCCCGCATACAGCCTTTCAGACCAAATGCTCAACGCACCTACTTGATACAATGGATGCCTTTGGCCTTTGACATTCTTGCAGTGTTTGTTCTCAGAGCCCATTACATCACTACAGACAATGATTACGCTCTCTGCCTAAACATTTCAGCTCCTGCCTCTGAAACGGGCATTGCTCTACCCTCCTTGCGTGGTGGTGGGGAGGATTAAGAGGGACCCTGCATTAATCAGGACTCCATAGCACGGCAGCAACCCGGCTAGGGGGCCAAATGCTCGGCTCGCCTGTCGTCTGGGTGAGGCCGCCGGATGCTGGCCTGGCAGCTGATGCTGTCCGCTCCGCCCCTCAGCCAAGTACAAGGTGCCTACGTTGCTGGGTATCGAGGGTATTTCCACACGGCCGAGATGTAAGCGTTAAGTCAAGGGCTGCTACAGATTTCCAGTAAGTGTTCTCCTAGCCGACCCTCATCCAAGACTTTATACACTTTCCCCTTCTGTCTGTATATTTTCCCTAAGTGCCAAAACGAGGAAGATGCTGAAAAAAAAATAATAGGGACCCACTATCCCTTTTCCCACGATGCATGATTCTCTACAGCAGAATCACTGTTTTTGGTTTTTTCTTGGAATTAGAACATCACCCCTTCACGAAGATACCTAGAACTTGGAAGTTGAGCTCAGTAGGACTCTTGCCTTCTACCAACTTCTCTGTCACCCAGCAGGAGGCTTCCCAAGGGAACTGGTTTATCAGAGCCACGGAGGATGAGGTTGGAGCAACCAAGCATACAAGGAAATGTCTTAAAAAGAGTCTTGTAGGTACCTCTTTCTCAAAATCCTTGAAGGCCACACACAGAACAATCTAGATGACTTACTATATGTCCTGAGAAGTGCTAAACCAGCTCTGAAAATAACAGTCCTGAGTTGTGGCATTTTTTCAATGGCTTTGGTGTAAATACTGATGATTTCAAGTCATCAATGTGCTGTCACTGAACTTGAAATTGGGAGGACATATGGAACTGGAAGGAGATGGTAGGAGCCCCCATGTCATGCCGTATCATACCACGAGCTGGGTGTATTTAATGACACATTGATGACAATAAAATTCTAGACCACCCAGCTCAGCAACTGTAGCACCCCAGTCCGAGAGCATATCACTCGGGATTGGTGAATCGACTAAAATAGACTTCTTTAATCCTAACAGGCTCCTCTGGCCCTCAGAATCTGACACATGACCCATCTGTTATCCATCAGGTGTTAAGCACCCTGGGCCTGGCAGTGTGCGGTGGGGCAGATTGGTAATCTGGTCTAGCATAGTTTAAACATTCTTCCTCCTAATGCGGCTTTTCATTAAATGCTGCTCATTCTCTCAAATGCTCTCGTCTCTCTGTGTCTATTTTAATTGAACTCCAATTCATTTTCCAGCGTGTGCCGGCCAGAACCATTGCTAGAGTTTCTTAACCGGCCACTTGGGCATCAAGTCCTACCCTCTCTCTTCCGTACTCGCTGCCATCAGAGGAGTCTCCCTCCGTCCCTCCTTCCCTTCCCTTCCTTCCCTTTCTTTCTTCTCTTTCTTTCTTTTTAAAGTTTATTTATTTATTTTGAGAGAGAGTGGGTGGGGGAGGGGCAGAGAGAAGGGGGGAGAGAATCCCAAGCCGGCTCCGCACTGTCAGCACAGAGCCCAACGCGGGGCTCGAACCCACAAAGTGTGAGATCATGACCTGAGCCGAAATCAAGAGTTGGACGCCTAACCGACTGAGCCACCCAGGCACCCCGAGAGAGGAGTGTCAGCCCTCCAGGCCCAGGTGACCCTGGTCCCCGCCCATCACCCACCTGCCTCCTCCCTGCAGACATGCTCATCTTCCTTTGGCGCCTTCATCTCTGCTGGGACATGCTTTCTTCCCGACCTATCTGTTCCTTTCTACTCCTAATCCTTTGATCCTCAGCGTCACTTCTCCCTCACCCCCGGGGTAGGTCAGTGTCCTGGTGGTCACTCATGAGTGGTCAGCTTCGGCCCTTTCTGTAGCATTTGCTCTTTCCCTAGATGGGCAGCTGTGTACATACGTGCTTAGTCTTGGGTCTTTCTACTCTGAGTCAGCTCCAGGAGGACAGGAGTCTGGTCCACAGCCCGATCCCTAGTGCTTGCAGGACGCAGGGCACAGAGGGGGATGTTCAAACACTGGCACGAGAACAGATGGAAGGCATTCAGAAAGGGCCAGTGGATTTCTGATGTCACCAAGGCAGCGACACAGGTTGTTCCTGACTTCACTCCCCCTCACCAGAAGAACAACTTACAATTATTCAAGAATAAGACACCACTGAGAGAATCTTAGACACAGAAGTGAGGCTGAAGAATGCCCCCCTACACCCCAGAGACTAAAGCAGACTGTGTTAGAAGGGCAGGAGAAGTGACCACACATTGACCATGTTGCCTCTCCCCCACGCCAGCGCAACACCATGCAGACAGGTCTCCCCTGAGCCTCTGGTTCCTCCAGTGGGAACCCAGTGGGAAAAATCAACCCCCATCGGCACTGTGGGTCACTTCTCAGAAGCTGCTACTCTGATCTCGTACTATGGGGACTGCAGGTCAATCTGTGGGGCCCAATCACTGGGAATCTGACTGCGATGGAGGAGGGGGGAGGGGCTCGCTGCAACCAGCACACAGATCTTGGCAGATTAAGTTCAGACCAAGCAGTAATCCCAAGCAGTGGCTTTGTTCCTCTGCAGAATCAGGTGGGAGATGTGCTCTGACCAGGGAATTTGGCACTATACAAATCTGCCTGATCCAGATCCGCGAGTCAGTTTTGCCAGTCCTAGAGCTCAGTTTGCCCACGTCCAGGCCCAGGCAAAGTGGCTGAGTCTCAGCCCCACCTGCTGTGGAGAATGCCTTCCAGGCCCCATCTGACCAGAGGGCTGGTGACAACTTCTGGAAGCTGTGTGGCTCAGAGCACTCCAGCCAAGAGGCGGCCAGGCAGAACTGACCGCCTCCCGAGCAAAGCCGGTACTTAGCATGGAATGTTCCTGGGCTATGTACGGGCAGGGGGATTATTCACAGCCAAAGCTGAGGGCAGCGCCTGGCCCCTCCCAACTGGAAAGGCTGTTTGGGAAATTAAGAGGAGCCTGGAGTGTCCCCTCCTCTTCCCACCCAGAGAAGGAGGCTGAGACAGAGCCCCACCCACCGTGAAGAATGTTTACAGGCCCCATCTGACCAGAAGGGCTGGAGACAATTCCTAGAAGCTGTCTGGCCCACCAGCCCTCAAGCTGAGAGGCAGGTGGGGAGAGCTGACAGTTTGCAGAACAAAACCAGCGGCTTGTTTGGCCAGAGAACTTGGGGCTTGCGTCAGCTTGAGTTAAGACAACAAAGAGCTTTACCAGCTTTATAGCTGTGTCTCCTGCAGTGCGTGGGCAGGGAATCTAATTCATAGCCCTGCTCATTGCTGAACGCAGCCTTCAGCATATCTGACCAGGGAACCTAATCAGAGCATATGGGAAGCTGGGAAGCCCATTCAATAGCCCTACATACAGTGGCCCTTGAACACAGAGCCCAGCCTGTGGTTTCTCCCATCTGCTGAGTGACCCCAGAGGCCTCATCTGAGCAGGGAGGTCAGGGCACACTCTGGCCTGATGCAGGTTCCCAAAGAATGAGATGTACAGGCCCCGGGTCCTGGTCTGTTGCCCTCCCAGGATGGGCAGGCTAATTTATAACACCCTCTACTGAATATAGGACCCAGTTCTAACCACTTAGTAGGACTGACCAGAGATTCTGGGCAATCATGGAGCCCGTGCTACAGAAACACTTGGGCAGTGAAAGAAACCAGTAGTCCTATCCAGTCAGTGGCACGCCTCACCTCCTTATCCTTGTCTTCAGAGCTCAAACACAACACTGGCCTCACCTAAGAACAGAACATACAGCACACCCTACCCACCCACGGACATCACTAGCAGAAACACTCAGAAACCTAAACTGAGCTGATTAGTGAAGATCTGTCTGTGCCAAAGCAAACCTGTAGAGTCCAGAAGAGGAGTCCCATTACTCAACTGCACATTTACCAATGTAAGGAATCAAAGGTCATGCAAAATCTGATATGATTTTATAATATGGCACCACCAAAGGAAACTAATAAAGCTCCAACAACTGACCCTAAAAAAAAAAAAAAAAAAAAAAAAAGGACAACCGTGCACTGTCAGACAAAGAATTCAGAATAATCCTCTTAAGGAAGTTTGGTGAACTGCAAGAAACACACACACACAACAGAATGGAATTAGGAAGACAAGGCACGAACAAAATAAGAAGTTTGAAGAGGAAATAGCAACCACCAACCAACAAACAGACAAATAAGCAAAGAAACACACAGAAATCTGAGAGCTGAAAAATACCGTAACTGCAGAATTCCATAGAATTTCAAAAAGACTGGACCAGGCAGAAGAAGCTATCAGTGGCCCAGAGGATAGGACATTGGAAATTACCCAGTTGGAAGAACAAAAAGAGGAAAGAATGCAAAAGTGAAGAAAGCCTACGGGAATCATGGAACACATGGAAAAGAAACAATATTCACATTATGGGAATTCCAGGAAGGAAGGAAAACGAGAACGGGTCAGAAAGTATATTTAAAGCAATAATGGCTAAAACTTTCCCAAACCTGGGTAGAGACATGGACATCCAGATCCATGAGGTTCAAAGGATCCCAAACAGGCTCAACCTGAATTGGGCTACACAGAGATATAATTAAATTGTCAAAAGTCAAAGACAAAGAGTTTTAAGGGTAGCAAGAGAGAGAGGTTATATTCAAGGGAGTCCCCATAAGACTAACAGTGATTTCTCAACAGGAACTCTTCAGGCCAGGAGAGAATGGAATGACACACTCAATATATTGAAAGAAAACAAGCGTTAACCAAGAATCCTACACGTGGCAAAGCTGTCCTTCAGAAACAAAGGAGAGATAAAGACTTTCACAAATAAAAGATGAAGGTGTTCATTACTACCAGACGTGCCTGACAAGGAATACTTAAAGGAGTTCTGTATGGAAGTAAAAGAATGCTAATTCAATTAACAACGTAAAAGACCTGTAAATCTCACTGGTAACGGTAAATGCATAGTCGTGGTTGCATTCAGCAATATGGTATCAGTAGTACACAATTCATTTACGACTCTAGTTTAAAAGTTAAAAAAAATGAAGTAAAACTAACCATCCTACAACAATCGAAGTTACACAGTATAAAACAATCATGTAAACTGGGAACAGCAATAACCTAAAATGTGAGAGGGAGAAGTAAAAGCATAAAGATTACAAATTCTACTGAACTCAAAGTTATCAGTTTAAAATAGTGTTCTATACGTTTAAAGTATTCTATGTAACCCTCATGGTAACCATAAGGAAAAATTCTATAGTAATTATACAAAAGAACATGATAAAAAAGTTAAAGCATGCTGATGTCAAATATCAAAACACACAAAAAACCAGGATTAAGAAACAAGGAAAGTCAGAACTACAAAACATCTAGAAAACATTAACAAAATGGCAATAGTAAGTCCTTACCTATCAAGAGTTCCTTTAAATGTAAATGGATTAAATTCTCCAATCAAAAGATACAGAATGCCTGAATGGATACAACAAATAAAAATGAAAAAAACAAAAAAACAAGATCCAACAATATGTTGCTTAGTCCATCAGTGGATGGAATATTCACACACACACACATACACACACACACACGCACACACACACACAAATGCATACACTCTACACACACACATATGTAAACATATTATTCAGCCATCAAAAAGCAAAGAAATCCTACCATTTGTAGCAACATGGACGGACCCTAAAGGCATTATGCTAAGTGAAATAAGACAGAGATCTCATTTACATGTAAAATCTAAAAAAAAAAATTATAGACAAATTTATAGAAAAAGAGATCAGATTTGTGGTTATCAGAGGCGGCAGCAGCAGGGAAGGTGGTGAGTGGGTGGGACTGGAGAGAGTTGGTCAAAAAGGCACAAAATTCCAGTTATAAGATCAGTAAGTACTAGGGATATAATGGACAGCATGAAGACTGTAGCTAACACTGCTGTATGATATATAGTAAAATTGTGAAAGAAAAAATCTAAGAGTTATCATCAAAAGGATATTTTTTCCCTTTCTTCTTTTTCTTCTTCTTCTTTTTTATTGTATCTGTATGCGAAGATGGATATATTGGCTAAACCTACTGTGGTAATCATTTCACAATATATATAAATTAAGTCATCATGCTGTAAGCCTTAAACTTATACAGTGATGTGTGTTGATTATTTCTTGATAAAAGAAAGAAAAAGATATTTCCCCACTGAAATGCAGATAAAAGGCTGGGCCAGAATTGGTACCCAGGGAGAAAAAAGGAAGGATGGGGGAAAGACCTATATTTAAACCCCTTGACTGCTCCCCACCTTCCACAATGGGAGTTCTCAACCCTGGATGCTCACAGGATTATTTGAAAATGTAGATGCTGAAGTCCCACCTCAGAACAACTAAATAATCTTGCAGGCTGAGGCACGCCTGGGTACCTATAGTCCTAAAGAGCATCCCTGGTAATTCTGCTGCAGAGAATCAATAGGATAAACTCAATGTGTCCCAACCTCTCTCCTCCAAACCACCTCTCATGTCCCTGTCTTCTATAACCATCTTTACAATGCAGATGCTCTCTTTCCACTTCTCCCTCCCTTTGGTCCTCACTTCAAGACCCAGATCGGATACACCCTTCTCTAAGAAGACTTTCCTGATTCTCCAAGGCAGAGCTGCTGTCTTTCATGCTTCCGTCAACACTGTGTGTATGTAGAACCTAGGATGGCATGTGTAGTTCCCAAAGTATGTTTCATGGAACACTAGCTACTAGGGTGGGGGCTACAGGAAATGGGAAATGTTCCACAACATATATCCCCCCCCCCCTTGAAGATCCACAAGATACATTAGCTTATGAGAGCCTCTGGGAAGACCTACAAGAAGAATGAAAACAACACAAAACAAAAACCTGCTGAAACTTATTTACCCCACTGTTATCTTACACTTATTTGATCACAGACCTCCTTTCCCCAGCCCAATACTATACAGTGGGGGTTGCTGTCATTACAAGCAGACTTTGGAGGTGTTCCAGTGGTTCTAGACCACTGCAATGAAGAGAAGATCACAACAAAGACAGTCAGATGAATTTTTTGGTTTCCCAGTGCATATATAAGTTATGTCCACACTATATATTACTGTGCTGTATTAAGTGTAGTCTAGTAACTACTTTCTAAAAAAATGTAGATACGTCAATTAAAAATACTTTATTGCTAAAAAAACAATGCTAACCATCATCTGAGCTTTCAGTGAGTCCCAATCACTGACCACCATATCAAATATAACAATATTTGATATTATTGGTGATGAGACCACCATAACAAATATAATAATGAAAAAGTTTCAAATACCGTGATAATGACCCAAATGTGACGGCAGCACGGAGTGCGCAAATGCCGTTGGAAAAAGGGTGCCTATAGACTTGCTCGATGCAGGTTTGCCACAAAATTTCAATTTGTTAAAAACAAAAACAAAAACCGCAGTATCAGCAAAGAGCAATAAAGCAAGGCACAAAAAAACGAGGTATGCCTGTTTGAGCTTTCCATCTTTGCTACTCGGCAAACTTTTAGCATCAGTACGTGTTTCTTGAACAAATCACTGAATACTTATTTTGTTCCCTCTTAGGACTTTTTTTTTTTTCTGAAAAGGCTGAACAGTTGGGGTGTCTGGTGTTTGTTTTTTTCAAAATATTTGCCCAACAGGGGATGCTGAGTTCCTGCTCCACTCCTATAAAGACCAACCCTACAGCGGTGAAGATACTGGAGCATAGATCCTACCCACCCCCATGCCACTGTCATTAAGGTCTTATTGTCTCATCCAACCCAGTTTCCCCGGAACAGTTTCATCTTTGAAAAGAAACACATAATCCAGGTAATCAACATGGAAATGAGCAAAATATCTTCGCAAGAACTAATTTCCTAGTTAGCAGCAAAAGGTGCTAATCAACATATCTGAATATCTACTGATGGCTCTCCTTGATGGGTCCTTTCCTTCTCTAAGCCACTCAGCTGCCAGAGCTGAAATTTGTCAGATTAATCACCTACTAAACATCTCGCCAATGCCCCTGGAGTTCAAGTGGGTTTCCATATGCCAACACATCTTCCTGTATTTATACTTACAGTATATCACAGGTGAAGGAAAGACCTGGCAGGGATTTCTAACAGCTCATTATTAATTATGGCCGTAGTCTGCATAGCTTATCAGAGGAATAAATCTAGTTGATCTTGTTAAGAATAAAAAAGGTGGGCACCATTCAGCTGCCTCTGTTTTTCTGGTTGGTCTTTCAACACAACAGATGTGTTATTGCTGCAAACATGCTCACATTAAAACCTGATGCTGGTTCTTTTGAAATGTCTTTCTCCTCAAATCAATGGTATTGAGTCAAGGTCAATGAAGATTCCAAAGCATGTCTGCAAACACTCATTGTACAGGGACTGCCCGATTCTGTGGGTGAGTCACAGCAGGCACGTGGCCTGATTTTATAACCTAAAGGTCTGCTGAGCCGTCACCCTCCACCCTGGGGTCCTCCATGACTGAGAGAGCTACTCCCTCCCTTCTGCACCCACCCCTCTACCCACACCCCCTCCTGTTATTCATTCACTCATTTGTTCACTGATTCATTAAATGCTAATTGAGCACTTCCTAGGGGCCAAGCACCGTACTGGTGGGTAAGGACTGATGAAGATTCCCTTCCTTCTTTTTTTTTTTTTGTTTAATTTTTTAAATGTTTATTTATTCTTGAGAGAGAGACAGACAGAGACAGAGTGTGAGTAGGGGAGGGGCACAGAGAGAGGGAGGCACAGAATCCGAAGCAGGCTCCAGGCTCCGAGCTGTCAGCACAGAGCCTGACACGGGGCTCGAACTCACAAACTGTGAGATCCTGACCTGAGCCGAAGTCAGACGCTTAACCGACTGAGCCACCCAGGTGCCCCACAAAGATTCCCTTCTTACCTAAACTCTAGCCAGGCTCCTCTGAGCCCTCAGTTAGGCCTCAACCTTGGCCTATAAAGACCTGAGCCAACACGAACACAGTGTGTAACATCTCAAGCCTCCATCTCTGGGATGACCAGTGCCCATATGAGAAGACTCAAGGCTTCCAGAAGAACTGACTCTGTTCCAGCCAACACCTGAAGATACCTCGTCCAGCCTCTGTGGGAGGGTAGGAGCCTAACTTGGTAAGTACCGGTTAGCAAACCTGGATCGGTTTTGTATAAGCTGATGCCCTTCCTTCCTGCTTTTTGCAATTTTCCCCTTCCTTGACTCTACTATGCCCTCTCCCTACCCCCTCCTTCTTTTCAATCACTCAGTCACCTCTGCACAAATCTGAGTGGAGCTCAGCAGTTTCTGCTACTGTCAGCAGTCACTGAATAAAACCCGATTTGGGGCGCTTGGGTGGCTCGGTTGGTTAAGCGTCCAACTTCGGCTCAGGTCATGATCTCACTGTTTCTGGGTTCGAGCCCTGCATCAGGCTCCGTGCTGACAGCTCAGAGTCTGGAGCCTGTTTCAGATCCTGTGTCTCCCTTCCTCTCTGCCCCTCCCTCACTCACACTCTTTCTCTAAAAAATAAACAAACATTAAAAAAGAGAAACCTGTTTTAACTAATGCCTGGCTGTGTTTATCTCTGACCAGCTAAAGTCTCTGCCCTCCTGGGGCTTGCATTTCAGTGGGGAGCCAGATGATGAGCAAGTTAAAGGAGGCAGTGGGGTGATGTCTAGGTCCGTGGGTGTCAGGGGTGGTCTCCTTGAGAATGTGAAAATTGAGCTGGAAACTGAAGAATGAGCCATGCTTTAGAGAGCTGGTTGAAGAAAGTTCCAGCTACAGGGGACGCAAGACAAGGCGGACGGTGTGACCGGAAGGGATTGAGCGGGAGGCCCACTGAGAGATGAGTTTGAAAAAGCAGGCAGGAACCCACACCACATTAACCACAGGCCTTGATAAATCTGGATTAAAAAAAAAAACATTCCCTTATTTTCTTCTGCCCCCTGCCAGGGTCATGCTTGGGAGCCCAAAGAGGGGGAGATTGGAGGGAAAAAAGTCACGTTTCCATCAAGAAACTGTCCTGTGGAAATTCGGTGGAAATAAGGCAAGAAATGAACTTGTAATGTGGTGTTCAGGATCATTCTGGAGGGAATGGGAGGAGGCTGAGCTGGTCTGTGACTTCTCTGACAAAGACCATCTTGGCAACTGCTCACGGAGAGGGGGGGGGCTTGGCCTGGAGAGTGGCGGGACAAAGAAAGAAGACGCAGGTGGGGCAAGGATTCTGACCACGCCTGTCCACTGGTCGCTCCTTCCCACATATTCACTTGCACATATTCCAAGGTGTGGTTGGTCTTCCTCGTCCTCCTCAGGACCGTGTGTGGTTTTCAGAGGCAGGGATGCTGAACCCGCTGCTGTACCCTCGCTCAGAAAGAAGCGTCTGAGGTGGTGCTCACCAGAAGGCTGGGAGGAGGGACGCAGGAAGTTTGGGGGCCAAGAGTGGCTCCCATTACATGCATTCTTTCCAACCCCACAGAAGGCTGTTATCTGTCTTTCTAATTGCGTCTCTGTAGGACCGGGCATGGGGTGGGCTAACATTAACAGAAACGGGGAAATGGGTTAAAAAGTGCCAGAACTGGAACATTCTGAGACCAGGATGCGCTGGAGGAAATAGGGGAGTCACCTTTTTCTATCACAGGGTCTGGAGATGTCCAGACAGTCTCCCACACTGGTGCCCACGTCCATTCCTAAGCCCCAAAGGGGTCTTGCTGCTCATTCATTTTGCTTTCCTGGTCTGGAATCCTCTCTTCTTCCGTAGTTGAGTTGCTTCTTGACAACCCTGTGCTTACGTGGGCATGGCTGGGTGGTTTTCCTTCTACCCAGGAGGTTGGAAACGTTAGGGAGAGCATCCGATTTAAAAACTGGTGCGGTGGGGGGTGCCTGCGTGGCTCAGTCGGTTAAGTGTCTGACTCTTGGTTTTGGCTCAGGTCATGATCTCATGGTATTGTGGGTTCGAGCCCCGCGTTGGGCTCTGTGCTGATGGCATGGGGCCTGCTTGGGATTCCCTTTCTCCCTCTCTCTCTCTCTCTCTCACCCCTCCCCTGCTCACACTGTCTCTGTCTCTCTCAAAAATAAAAATAAACTTAAAAAAATATATTTAGAACTGGCGTGGTGGTTGGCTCCCTGCTTCCTGGCACAGTGTGGGGTCGGCAGGCAATGGCCGGGGCCCCTGCAGAGGTGCTGATGGAAAGCCTGGGGACCCACCACTGATTTTCCCTTCCTGGTGGACCACTTGCTCTGAGAGCCGGGCCAATTCCCTTGGAATCCAGAGCCAGAAGGGGCGGCTCCCCAAGGGAGAAGAGGAAGTTGGAGATGAGGAAGGAGGCATGAGAGGGAAGTAGGAGCCAGAGCCAGCCCTGAGAGCAGACGGAGCCGAGGCAGAAGGCAAGAGCTTCCAAAACCGGAGCGTGTCTCACCCTGGGCTCATCCCAGGCCCCCCGCCATGCTGTCTCATGAAGGGGTGCTGTAGGCTGACGTGAGACACGTTCATAAAGCACTCAGCACAGCACTTTGCACTAACAAGTCACTACTGTTACTGCTGTTATTTAAAATAACTACCGGAATGGTGGCCTCATGACTGCACTCGAGATGTGCATCAACAGGACAGAGTATTTGAGACCAGGGCAATGGGGAAGAGTCAATACCATGGCCAGTGATTCCGATGGCATGCCTACCCTCTATCTGCCATGGCCACTTCCTAGTGTCAGGACATCGCATCTCAGCTCAAACAGGGTGTCAGCCCGGCCCACGGAGAGAATCGGAAAGACTAGGAGGACAGAGCAGGGCTAGGGGAGGGCACCCTGCCTGACCCACCCTCTGAGCGGAGGCCAAGTCAGCCCTATGCTTGGGGGTCTTGCTAAGCACCCACCGAGACATGGCTTCTGTCCCTACACCGGCTGCTTGCTGGCCACGTCTTAAAAACCAAGTGCTGGTCAGTCTGAAGTCTGCTCAGTGGTAACAACCAAACCCTGGAGCATCTGGCCATTACCGTGCGATTGCACCTTCGAGCAGTGCTTCAGAGCAAGGCAGGAATATGAGTGCAGTGTGCCTGCGGAGTTGATCCGCACCCTACTAGTGATCCGTGCGCCAAACACCTGCAGGAGAGAGTGTGAGCCGGCGGCCTCCCCGTGGCCGTGAGGACTGCTGGGGCCCTTCCCTGTGCCTCTTTTCATCTCTGTCATTGGGGACCTCTTGTAAAATGCCGCCCTCATGCCAAGTGTCCGCACGGCACCCAGCCTATGTTAGCAAGAATGGAAGACAGGGGGCTCTGTCGTTTCCCAGACAGCGGAAATTAAAACCAGCAGGACACCACGAGTTGTTCAGCCAGGAGAGGGACCAAAGAATCAAGGCTAGAGTCAAAAGGGGGAATCTCGTCTTCCTGTGGCACTGACAGTGTGACCAGGTACTAAAACCACTACCAGCGTGGACCTGGGATTCAGCGGGTACTCGGACACTGGCACGATCAGTGGTGCCAAAGTGTTAAATATCTTCAGAATGAACACCTGAGGCGCACACTGGAGGGTTCCCCAAATATCCCCTCCCAAGCCCCCGCCACCCCTGCCAAAGCAGGATGGGCTTTGCACAGTGGCCCTGGGGGTAGCACTGGGCCTCCAGGACAGAAGTCGCTCCAGGGGCTCCCCATGTGACAGCCCTGTGGGCTCCCTGAACAGACCCACACACACCCTGCCAAGCTAGAGGCACGTTCTAGCCGAGAGTCCCAGCTCAGGGTAAGGACCAATTAACTGAGTAATAGATAGACTCTCTAGCATGGCCTCATTTAAAAGTTATAAGATGAGGGTTGCCTGGGTGGCTCAGTTGGTTAAGCATCTGACTTTGGCTCAGGTCATGATCTCACGGTTCATGGGGTCGAGCCCACATCAGGCTCTGTGCTGGCAGCGGGATTGATATTCTTTCTCTCTCTCTCTCTCTCTCTCTCTCTCCACACCCCCTACCTCGTGCTTTCTCTCTAAGAAATAAAAAAATAAACTTAAAAAAAGGTATACAATGAAATACATTTGCTGGGTCATGCCCAAGTTGGTTCTCCGGTGAATGCTTCTCTGACTTCACATGGACAGCAAATACCCAGGGATCTTGTCAGAACGCGGATTCTGACATTGTCTAGCAAGCCCCTAGGCAATGTCAGAGCTGTTGGTTTGAGGACCATGCTTGGGGTAGCAAAGAACTCTTACCGTAGGGCAGAGCCTGGCTTATGTCAGACTCTGGATAAATGGTTACTTGTGTGCTATTGTCCTGGTTCCTCACCTGGACCGTGGAGCTGCATGCATGCTCAGTCCCCTTGGAGGGACAAATGAGCACAGGCCCTAGAAGTCAAGCATCAGCCTATGGGTCATTCTGGAGCCAGGATGAGCCTTGGCATCCACTGAACTATCTTCTCTAGCCATGCCTGTGGCTGCACTAATGGGTCCCCTCTCTGTGCCCAACGCTATGCAACGAGCATCGTGGGACGTGTTGATGAAAAAGACAAAATGGCGGGCCTTAAAAACTCAAAATATTAAAATCTCCTGCCCATTAAAGATTCACCTCTCAGTTTTTCTCCATCAGGGCTAAAAGTTAAAGCCATAGGTCCAAAAGCTTGTATAGGCTCAGCGTATGCTCTGTCACAGAAGCCACGAAGTTGCGTAAACTTTCTGAAGCATGCAACGTAGTTTGAATACTTAACACATCAAGCTTACTCAGAGGAAGAGTCTTTTGCTATGAGATTGAATATTTATGTAATAAGGTCCTGTTTTCCGTGAAAGGCAGAACCTACCAGTAAGCTGAATGACAGCGATGAGGGATGACCATTAGGGCTCACAAATGACCCAGTGACTGATGATACAGGACACAGCAGTATAAGACACATCAAACCATGTTGTGTGACAGCAGAGAATGAACTAGAAAAACAACACCCTTAAAAACATCTAGATACCTTTTCGTAACATCTAACACGCAGGCAATTAACAAATATACATTTGAACCGATGACCCTTTTTGTTGTAGCTGATGCCTCTTAACATCATACTGATGAAAGCAGATTAACAGATAAATAGAAATAATAAATTGTGAACTGCTCTGCCTAGGCCCAGGACACAGGAAGTATTCAATGAAGCCATGTTTTTAACCACAAATGAACGGATGGACGGATGAAAGCATGAGCGGGGCACTCTCGTAGCTTTGTGGATGGGCCTACAATGTGGCATTCTGTACTTAAACTAGAAGTTTTATAAATATGAGACAAACACATTCGTATGGCCACAATCACCATTAAATAACGGGCCCTACATCCCGTTTTAAAATGAAAACATACCATTCTGAGGTATTTACACATAAAAATATGTATTTTCTTTTTTAAAAAAATTTTTTTTCAACGTTTATTTATTTTTGGGACAGAGAGAGACAGAGCATGAACGGGGGAGGGGCAGAGAGAGAGGGAGACACAGAATCGGAAACAGGCTCCAGACTCTGAGCCATCAGCCCAGAGCCTGACGCGGGGCTCAAACTCACGGACCGCGAGATCGTGACCTGGCTGAAGTCGGACGCTTAACCGACTGCGCCACCCAGGCGCCCCAAAATATGTATTTTCTTAAGAGAATTCTTTCTCTGACAAATCAGACGAAACCAGGGAAAAGACTGATTGATAACTTGGATTACATAAAAATAAAAATGTTTGCAGTGCTTTAAAAACATCCCAAGCAAAGTAGAAAGACAAATACATTGGGAAAATTATGTAAATTATAACCCAAAGAGCTCATATCATTAATATAAAAAGGGGTTCTGTCAATAGAAAAACAAAAGACCAACAATTTTATACAAAATAGGCTAGAGTAACAATCAGGTAGTTCATAGATAAAGAAATGCATATAAAATAAGGAAGTCCTGGGAAGGTCATGTCACACACAGCATGCCAGCCAGAGTTCAAATATCTGAAAGTTGCTAAGAGAGTAGATCTTAAAAGTTCTCAACACAAGAAAAAAATGGTAACTGTGTGGGGTGATGGATATTAACTAAACTTATCGTGGTGATCATTTTGTAATATAGACATAGATCAGATCATTACGTCACACACCTTAAACTCGTACAACGTTATGTCAATTCTATCTCCATAAAACTGGGGGGAAAAGAAAAGCAAGTGGAACTTAAGTATCAACTTCATGAGAGAAACGGACATTAAAAATACACTGTCACTTACCAACTGGCAACAGTCTGGAAGTCTGACCATGGACTGCGCTTGGCAAGGCTGTTGGGAAGCTGGCTCTGCCAGTCACTGCTGGTGGAGATGGTGCATGGTGCAAACCTATGAAGGGGTGTTGGGTATCATCCAGCAAAACGAGTATGCATTTGCCTTCTGCTCTAATAATCGCATTCCAGCAATCAATCCCAGGAGATACCAAAAGATATTTGCACAAAATATCTGGTGTAGCACTATTTGTAACAGCAAAAGACTGGAAAGAACACAAATGTTCACCGTGAGGGGGATGGAGAGGAAACCAGGGCATGATCACATGTCAGACTCTCAAGGAGCTAAGGAAAGCAACCAGTGGTCCCTGAACCTTGACTGGTGTCTCAAAATACGGTTTCCGAATAAAAGACACAGGGCTCCTCAGAAAAATGGCTGATTCTCAGTCTGGAGCCGTTAATGTGTAAGACGATCCTGGAACACATGTCATAGCAGAAAGCAAGCAAGCTATCGAAGAGTCAGGTCAGAAGGACACAAGATTCCTCTGGCCAAAGATGGGACTCTGGAATATTGATAAAGATAGCAACTGTAAAGAATTCAAACGTATTCAAACTTATTTGGTATGTTTCACTCCATTCATTTATAAAAACATTGGAAAGAAACGTCTTGGTTACCTTTGGAGAATGGAGCCTACTTACTATTTTTAAAAAATGATTTTAAAAACCAGGAAAGAACAGGGGTACCTGGGTGGCTCAGTTAGTTAAGCATCTGACTTCGGCTCAGGTCATGATCTCACGGTTTGTGGGTTCGAGCCCTTTGTCAGGCTCTGTGCCGACAGCTCAGAGCCCGGAGCCTGCTTTGGGTTCTGTGTCTCCCTCTCTCTCTGCCCCTCCCCTGCTCAGCTCATATTCTCTCTCTGTCTCTTTCTCTCAAAAATAAATAAAAATACTTTTAAAAAGTTAACAATTAATTTATCTCACCATTAGTATATGAACGATACTCCAGGAAAGTAAAACAGTTCATGAAGGGGAATTTCTCTTTACAGAAGTTGTCCGGTGAGTAAAAAAGAGAAAATAATAGAATATCCCTATTTTGCAGTCTCTGATGAATTAGTGGATTTAGACAATTCACTAATGGTTGCTAACATGTAAATAGCTAACCAGACAATGTGTACCTTGTGATGAAAATACACAGAACCACATATGAATTATTCTGGCAAAACAAAAACAAAAACAAAAGCACACAGAGAATAAGACCAGAATCCAACCCAGCTCTTGTCTAATCTATTATATCTAATGATCAGTTTACATGAAGTACAGAGGATAAAGGAAGATGTCAAATGACACCACAGAGATGCCGTTTGAAGAACTCAGCTTGTGAAAAACACTCTCGAGACCAATAAACTACTCTCTTCAACAAATAGATTGCAAGGCCAAAAAAAAAAAAAAAAGAAAAAAGAAAAAGAAAAAGAAAAAAAATCCTGATTCAATGACCAATAGACACAGGGAAAGATGCTCAACATCACTCATTAGCAGGGAAATGCAAATCAAAACCACAGTGAGCCATCACCTCACATCTGGCAGAACGGCTAAAATCAAAAACACAGGACACAACAGGTGTTGGTGAGGCGGTAGAGAAAGGCGAACCCTCTTCTGCTGCTGGTGGGAATGCAAACTGGTAGAGCCGTGCTGGAAAACAGTATGGAGGCTCCTCGAAAATTTAAAAATACAACCACCCTACAACCCAGCAATTGCACTTCTGGGCATTTACCCAAAGAATACAAAAATGGTAATTCGAAGAGATACAGGCGCCCCTACGTTTATTACAGCATCGTCTACAATAGCCAAATCATGGAAACAGCCCAAATGTCCACCAACTGATGAGTGGATAAAGATGTGCTACATACATACAATGGAATATTACTTGGCCATCAAAAAGAAAATCTTACCGTGTCCAACAACGTGGATGGAGCTAGACGGTATTATGCTAAGTGAAGTAAGTCAGAGAAAGACGAATACCACATTATTTCACTCATATGTGGAATTTAATAAAACAAATGAGCATAGGGGAAAAGAGAGAGAGAGAGAGAGGCAAACTAAGAAACAGGATCCTAACTATAGAGAACAAACTGAAGGTCACCAGAGGGAAGGTGGGGGTGGGATGGGGGAAATAGGTGATGGGGATTAAGGTGTGCACTTGTCTTGATGAACACCGGCTGTTGGGTGTAAATGCTGAATCACTAAATTTTATACCTGACGTTAATATTGCACTGTATGCTAACTAACTGGAATTTACATAAAAACATAAGAAAAAAATTCTGAGTCAAACAAATTGCAAAAAAAAAATGATTTATGACATAATTCAGGGAATCTGAACACTAGTAATTTATATGGTATTGTAAATATATTTTTTTAATTTTTTAATCTTTATTTTTAAGAGACAGAGAAATAAGAGTGTGAGCAGGGGAGGGACAGAGGGAGAGGGAGACACAGAATCTGAAGCGGGCTCTAGGCTCTGAGCTGTCAGCACAGAGCCCAACACAGGGCTTGAACTCACCCACTGTAAGTTCATGACCTGAGGAAGTCAGACGCTCAACCGACTGAGCCACCCAAGCGCCCCAGGTATTATAAGGTGTTTTAAAAAAGAGGATGCTTATAGTCTCCTGATTTGTTCATTTTAGCCACTCTGGTGTGAGGTGATATCTCAGTGTGGTTTTGATTTGTATTTCCCTGATGAGGAGTGACGCTGAGCATCTTTTCATGTGCCTGTTGGCCATCTGGATGTCTTCTTTAGAGAAGCGTCTATTCATGTTTTCTGCCCATTTCTTCACTGGATTATTTGTTTTTCGGAACCTTCTTGCACTGTTGGTGGGAATGTAAACTGGTGCAGCAGCTCTGGAAAACAGGGTGGAGGTTCCTCAAAAAATTAAAAATAGATCTACCCTATGACCCAGCAATAGCACTGCTAGGAATTTACCCAAGGGATACAGGAGTGCTGAGGCATAGGGGCACTTGTACCCCAATGTTTATAGCAGCACTTTCAACAATAGCCAAATTATGGAAAGAAACTAAATGTCCATCGACTGATGAATGGAAAAAGAAACTGTGGTTTATATACACAATGGAATACTACATGGCAATGAGAAAGAATGAAATATGGTCTTTTGTAGCAACATGGATGGAACTGGAGAGTGTTACGCTAAGTGAAATAAGTCATACAGAGAAAGACAGATACCATATGTGTTCACTCTTAGGTGGATCCTGAGAAACCTAACAGAAGTCCAGGGGGGAGGGGAAGAAGAAAAAAAAGGTTAGAGAGGGAGGGAGCCAAACCATAAGAGACTCTTAAAAACTGAGAACAAACTGAGGGTTGATGGGGGGTGGGAGGGACGGGAGGATGGGTGATGGGTATTGAGGAGGGCACCTGTTGGGACGAGCACTGGGTGTTGTATGGAAACCAATTTGACAATAAATTTCATATTAAAAAATAAAAAATAAAAACTGTTGTTCTGAGAAATAAATAAGTAAAAGATGAGGGGGAAAAAAGAGGGTGCTTAATTTTTAGAAACACACACACTTAGAAATAGTTCAAAAGAAGCGATATGACATGTGAGATTGTCTTCAAAGCAGCCTGGTGGGAGGAGAAAGGACGGGAGGATGGCTAAGACCGGACTAGTCATGAGCACTAACTACTGAAGCTGGGTAATGGGTACAAGGTGGGGCATGGAACTATTATTTCTACTTTGTAAAAGCTGATTTTCCCTAATAAAAAAGATAAATAAATAATGAAAATTAAAAAAAAAAAAAGACTACTAGTCCCCTATGTCTGCCCTCCTTCTTTGCCTGGGGGTATGATGATTTTTATTTCTGGAACTCTTTACCCCAAGAACTCTGTGAACTTCATGGAAGTTAGATCAGCTCTTAGGTGCCTTTTCAGTACAAGGTGATAGATGGAGGAACTAAAGAAGAGGGGTGAATGAGGTCCCTGGGACCAGGACTTTGAATAGGGACCTGATGATTCTAAATTCAATATCTAACCAGGCATTTGGGGGGGGGGGGCGGATTCAAAGTCCTAGTGGGGAATGGTTATCTGTCGTGAGCCACTGATAAGGCCCTGTCACTAAGGAGTCATGCAGAAGTGAGGTCTTTCTTCCTCCTGGTCCCCAAGAAAACGTGAAGGTCAAGACAGCCATAGCTTCTGTCCCTATCTCATGAAACTCTAAACTTGTGTCCAAGGGAAGGCCACAGGAGGTACTGATCCCTAGACCATGCAGGCATCTTGGAGAAGATCTCGTGTGAAGAATCAGCCACCTCCTGTCAAAAAGAAGGGAAGACAGAGAAAGGCCCAGAGCGGTGAAGTGACCATCTGAGGTCATGTGCAAAACCAACCGATGTACCAAACCAGAGCTGCAGACTGTCACTTCCAAACCCTGTGCTCTCAGGACTCAACCCTGGCTTTCCTGAGGTTGATGGGGGATTAAAGCATCTTATCTAGTAGAAATCAAGCCCGAACAATTCCAAAATAGAGGTCTAAGGGTCCTACTTGCTGAACTGCTGACATGTCCTTTTACAGTGAGTCTAAGTGACCACTCAAGGTCAAGGAGCTTAGGGAGAAGAGATTCAGGGAAGCAACTTTTTTTTTTTTCATTTTGTCATTCATTCTAATAAAGCATCCTGAGTTCCACTGTTGAAGTCAGAGAGGCTTTGGCAATCAGTCTCAGATTCCGGGTGTGGTTCATTCCACTACATGCCCCTCCACTGTTTTCTTCTTTAACTGGACTGGAACTGAGATTATTTTTTAACGTAATTGGCAAAAATTGAAGAGTATTCACGCCACGCTCTTGGGTTCATCAAAATCTTGTTTCCCTTGGGCGTGCTACAACTCAGTGCTGATGAGAACGTCAGGAGGAATTTCTGAACATTTACCTTAAGCTTGCTGTCCTAAGGATTAAGGTTTGATCTTTAAAACAATGTCTTTTTTTTTTTTTTTTGCCTGAGTTTCAAAATGCTTTCAAGCTCGCATCTGTCAGCTCCCCTGAGGTGGGAATCAAGAATAGGGACCTTCAGCTTAATTGGAACATTCTCTGCAATTCTGCCATTCACTGAAACTGTCGCTTTACTTTTATCCGCGAGAGCATCACAGCAGAGGTGAGTCACAGACGGTATTCCTGCAGCAGGAGTATGGAGCCAGGGGGTCCAAAGACCTGGGTTCCGGAGACATCACACGGCGCCACCATACCCCTGTCTGCATCAGTTTCCATGTCTATTTAAAGATGACAGCCCACCTACATGACATTCTGGAAAAGGCAAACTTATAAAGACAGTACAAAGCTCAGTGGTTGCCATGGGTTAACAGGAGGGAGGAATAAAACAGACAATCACGGAGGATGTGTAGGGCAGTGAAACTACTCTGACCAGTGGTAGACATGTCATTACACACTGTCTAGACCCACAGATGTACAACACTGAGAGAAAAACCTAATGTAAACTACAGATTTGGGCAGATTCTGATGTATCAGTGTAGATTCACCCACTGTAAGAAATGTACCGCTCTGGTGGGGGATGTGGGTAGTGGGAGATATGGCTGGGGGGGATATGGGTGGAAGGGGATGTGGCTGGAGGGGGAAGTGGCTGGAGGGGGGAGGACAGGAGGGGGAGGTGGCTGGAGGGGGATGTGGCTGGAGGGGGAGGGGAGGTGGCTGGAGGGGGAGGGGAGGTGGCTGGAGGGGGAGGTGGCTGGAGGGGGAGGTGGCTGGAGGAGGAGGGGAGGTGGCTGGAGTGGGGGGATGTGGCTGGAGGGGGAGGTGGCTGGAGGGGGAAGTGACTGGAGGGGGAGGTGGCTGGAGGGGGAGGTGGCTGGAGGAGGAGGGGAGGTGGCTGGAGGGGGAGGGGGATGTGGCTGGAGGGGGAGGTGGCTAGAGGGGGAAGTGACTGGAGGGGGAGGTGGCTGGAGGGGGATGTGACTGGAGGGGGAGGGGAGGTGGTTGGAGGGGGAGGGGAGGTGGCTGGAGGGGGAGGTGGCTGAAGGAGGAGGGGAGGTGGCTGGAGGGGGAGGGGGATGTGGCTGGAGGGGGAGGTGGCTGGAGGGGGAAGTGACTGGAGGAGGAAGTGACTGGAGGGGGAGGTGGCTGGAGGGGGAGGGGAGGTGGTTGGAGGGGGGGTGGCTGGAGGGGGGGGTGACAGGAGGGGGAGGTGGCTGGTGGGGGAGGTGGCTGGAGGGGCCATGGATGCAGGGGGAGGCTGTTCATGTGTGTAGGGGCAGGAGGTATATGGCAGCTCTGTACTTCCTGCTCAATTTTGCCATTAGCCTAAAACTGCTCCAAAATTTTGAAGTCAAATTTTTTTTTTTAAAAAAAGGAGATGGCAAAAGTTGTCTAACAGGATTGCGGAGATGAACTTCTCTCTTACTGAACACTAAGAGAAATCACACAGATGGTTGAAAATGGACAGACATGTGTCTTGTGGTTATTATTAAAAGTCTCAATAAGAAATCCTATTCCCGGGATGCCCGAGTGGCTCAGTCGGTTAAGCGTCCGGCTCTTGATTCTGGCTCAGGTGGTGATCTCATGGTCCTGAACGAAGGGTTGTGAGGCTGAGCCCCGAGTCAGGATCTGCACTGGGCATGAAACTTGCTTAATATGCTCTCTCTCCCTCTCTTGCTGCCCCTCCCCCACTTGTAGTCGTGCACTTCCTCTCAAGGAAAAAAAAAAGGAAAGAAGGAAGGAAAGAAAGAAGGAAGGAAGAAAGGAGGGAGGGATGGTGGAAGGGGAGGAAGGGAAGGAAGGAAGGAGGAATGGAGGGAGGGAGGGGAGGAAGGAAGAAAGGAAGGAAAGAGGGGGGGAGAGAAAGAGGAAAGAAAGAAAGAAAGAAAGAAAGAAAGAAAGAAAGAAAGAAAGAAAGAAAGAAAGAAAGAAAGAAAGAAAGAAGAGAGAGAAAGAAAGAAAGAAAGAAAGAAAGAAAGAAAGAAAGAAAGAAAGAAAGAAAGAAAGAAAGAAAGAAAGATTCCAACTGCGGGCATAGGAGGCAGGGGCTCAGGCGCGGCAGCGAGGGCTCGATGCTGCCTCCCCAGCCCTGTTTTATATGATCGACAGCATACCCCACGGAGCACAGGGGGACTATAAACGCACTGGAAAATGCATACCCAAGTGATAATGGTCTTCCAGAGAAGCCCACTTGGGGGATGGTGCTCACATTACTAAAATGCTAGCACTGCTCCAACATTTTTGGGAATTCCCCTTGTGGAACAAGCTTCCAGAATCCTATTTGAGTATTCCCAGGGTATGGATTTAGCTTCCAGAGAGAGTTAGAAGTTTGATGATATGGTTACGTCCCAAATGAGGTGGGGCTTGGCTTCCTTGTCTGGCTGTGAGGAATGAAAGAGAGACCCTACTTGCAAAGTTGAACTTGGCCTCGCCCGGTGGAAGAACTGTACCAAACGACACCATGCCACATCAACTACCTAAGCTCGCCTGTTATCAGGGGAAGCGCTTCCCCGCCATTTATGAATTTATGGCGCACCTCCAGCCAACGTTCCAAGACCCCCCAGAATAACTCTGCAAAGACAAAATTCCAGCTACGGAGCCATTTCACAAGTGGGAAAGAATGGATACCTGTCAGTCCCCCAGGCTGGGTTCCCTCCCGGTGGGCTTTCAGAGTGCGTGCGGTGGCTTTTGAGAGCGACGGTCTGAAGGACTTTCTGGTAGGTTCTGAAGGGGATGCTGCTCTTTCACAGGAAGACCCGAGGGACCAGCCTGCTCGACACATTCACCGTCGACAGCGTGCAGGGTCCTGAAAGTTTCACCAGGGGGACCCAGGTTTCCCGTGAGTGACTATCTTCACAATATCACACTAGAAATCGTCAAGATTTTCTCTTTGCCCCTGATTGGACACTGCTTTCTTCCACAGAGCACAACAGAAACCAGACACTCTGAGATGGACCAGCTTTCAGTACTCGCCCCAAATTTCCTTAAAAGACTTGAACTCTGCCACCGCCGTGAAACGGTTCCCTCCCAGCAAAGATTATAAAACTGCCATTCGAGGCAGGAGCGAGTGTAATGTCTTCAGATCCGCCTGGCCTGGCACGGTTAATGCAGAAATCCAGCCTGTGGCTCCGGAAGGAGACCCATCATGTCCCAGAAAAAGGACTGGGCTCTGCCTTCTGGTCGCCCCAACCTCTGTGGCAAGAGGGCTGGGGTGGGCGGGCGTGGGTACCGGGTGCTCGCTGTTGGGAAGCGCTTTTGAGGTTAGGGTGCCTCTGTGGAGAGGGGTGGGTTTCTAGAAGAAACCACGGACATACTTTCAGACCCACTGGCTTATCCAGACTTCTCTTCCAGCCAGTTGGTATGGAGCCATGGTTTATTCCGAGACACAGGATGACTTAGATGGTTTGCAGGGCTGTTCTAACTTACCACTGCCTCCTGTTCCCGCCTCTTTCCAAAACAGGCAGAGATGGCTCCTTTTGCTGGTTGTGCACAAGAGGAAATTAAAATGGTATTTACGAATGAAAAAATAATTAATTGTCCTCCTTCTTCCGGACATGGTAAGAACCAGTTAATAAAGATGATGGTTCTTGATCAAAATGAAAATGATTTTCCCGGGGAAGACAATTCAGAGCTTCTTTGATTGCAAAGAGATGTCAATACAAGAATCCATTGATGTGAGAGGCATTTAATGGAAGAGTTTGTGAGACAGAGTAACTATGGTGATGTCCCCACTCCAGATATGGAGATAGTATGCCTGTTTCTGAGCCTAAGAACATTCTGAAATTCACAGATCTCTAAAAAATACAGGATGGTAAGCAGTCGTAAAATCCTCCCCCAAGTATCTCAGATGGTAAGACCCTCCCATCTCCCTTTTGGCCTCCATGAGGACCGGCCTCTTTCAGACAAGGGCCTCAGCCTTCTCTCTCCCTCATTTTCTGCCTGACATTCCCTGACTGTGAAAGCTTTTTCCCTTGTGGCTTAGGTGAAGGAACACCGTTCCTGGCGGGTGAGCACTGGGGCTGTTCCCTGAATCAGGCTTACAGGCATCTCACTGATGACATTTCATACAAATGTTCTCCGAGGTTTCTGAGACACAAAGGGGAGCTTTCAGTCTCTTCGTCATGTATCTTGTGGCTTTTTTTCCATCCGGTGTGGTTTCCTCAGGACCCCCAGCTGGGAGATGTAAGTCTATGCAGACGCATAGATGCTCGTGCACAGACAATGTGGTGGAATACGATCTGTTTCAGGACCTAGAAGCTGTGTGCCCTCAGGCAGGTCATTGACTTCGCTCAGTCTCAGATGCCTCTTGTGCGAAACGGGGATTATAACCACCTCTCATAGAGACATGGCTACGATTAAATAAGCTGGCGTCCTTCACACGCGAACACAAAAAAAACATCTGACACACAGTAGGTGCTCAAGAAACAGCAACTATCATGATCACTGTGTGTCCGAAGTGGGTAAAACTATGGGTTTTTCATCCACTAATGTGAGGTCAGGTTGCAATAAATGAACAGAAGGCTGGGGGCAGAGGGGACAGGGGATTCTATGGACTCAGTCTCCACTGGGTCTGGCTAGCGGCCTTGCTTGCTTGGCCCTGGTGTGTGCATGGGCTGAGGAGGTGTCCCGGGTGCCTCCCTCTGATGATCCCTCCTCGTCAGACATGCAGTCAGGTGGCAAAACCAGTGGCCGCAAGACGGCCGGCAGCACAGGGACACGCATTTCCCCATGGCACCACGTGGAACAGAAGCACAGGACCTCCCTGTACAGTTGTTCAGGCTGTGGCTGTACCGAGGTGCACCGGAGTGACAGACGAGCAGGGACTACGTCAGCCCAGGCTCTGCTTGCCGAGCCACTGCCAGCAAAGGTCTGGAAGCGTTCCTCTTGTTCTCGTCACGGAGGGCGCCCTTTTCTGCTATGTGTGGAGGTCCTGGATGCCGGGAAGCCTTCTCCAGCACGCACTGGGGGCACCTTCTCCAGTGTCCAGGAGAGAAAATCACTCACAAACCTGCTTTCTTACTCTTCGATCTGATGAACTTACTAGGAAGAAGAGGAAGTCTACGCTTGGACAGTGACCTAAGGCAGGACCACCCCAGTCTTCCACGGAGAGTCCTAACGGCCTAGTATTGCTCCTGAAGGAGGCAGGGACTGTGGTCAGAATGGCCCATGGTCAAGGCAAAAGGTATGTTCAATCCCATATTAAATCCTGAAAGTTTCCCAGAATTTTGCACTCTAATCCTTCTTATGGCTTTGTTGCAATAATAGAAATTCTACCCTCCTCAAAGCTGCTACTACGTGTAGCCTGTGCTTTTGTCTTCCCCATCCCTGGCGGTCCACCCTGTGACCCCAGAGGTTGTGTGCACCCCTGGCTGAGAAACACAGGTTTAACGGAGGTAAAAGGGCATAGCCAGGCTGCCTGGCTCAGATTCTGGCTCCCCTCCTCACTGCTGAGTGACTTGGGGTGGGTCACTTAACCTCTCTGTGCCTCTCCTTCCTCATTGGTAATCTTGAGATGATAATAAGAGTATCTGCCCTCTGAGGCTTCTGTAAGAACTAAATGAATTAAATATCTATAAAGTACCAAGAACAATGTCATAATATCGTAAGAGTTTTTTATATTTTCATGATTCTCATTTATGAGGTTTCCAGTAGGAGCTGAAAGGCATGGCTTTTATTTCAGCCCCTCCACTGGTTCTGGACAAGGAACTCTATTCCTTGGTCAGCTAGATATCAGAACCCTTCATGAACGGGCATGGCTACTAAAAAAGCCTGAAAAACGACCGGTTGGTGAAATCGGAGTAAGGTCTCCAATCTGGTTAATTTCCTGTGATGTCCAGGAAGATGCTGCCATTGGGGGAAGCCGGATGAAGGGCACACAGGACCTTTCATACTATTTTTGCAACGTCCTGTGAGTCTACAATAACATGACTGCTTACAAAACAGGACTGCTGTGTTTCTGCGGCTACGGCATTGACCACAGCACAAGGCATCTGAGATCGCAGCTCAGGAAGCAGCCAGAAGGATGAGAGGAGCTGAAGGAGGGCAGGTGGGCGTCTGGACGTCAAGAAAAGACAGGCACTCATGGCTAGCATGGAGGCTAGAGGTCAGGAAAGGCTGGGACACAGAAGGCAGGCAACTGGCAGGGGCAAACCTGTGCTAAAGGGACAGATCACCTTGGACATTCCTTACTGGTTCCTGGGGTCCGTGTGATCTGGGGTGGGAGGAAAACAGAGTCCACACATGCAAGGTGGAGGGTGACTGAAGCTTACTGGGGAGTAAGATTTTGGAGTGTGCGGGTGAGCTCAGGCACAGGGGGCCGGCTGATAATGCAGGTGGTGTATCTGACAGGCCACCATAGCTTGCTTGCTTCCCACAGGATTAACGGCCCCTTCTGAGCCTGCCATTAAACAGAAAAGGTACGTGATCGTTTGGCTGAATCACCGATTGCTTCAGTCTCTCAACACGTAGCCAGTGCCAGGCGGGAATGTGACAGACAAGGGGCCTGCTCTCATGAAGCTTGAGGTCTAGAGGGCGAGCCCCCTAACACACACACGTAAATAACAAAAGGTCAATGGTTGGTTAAGCGCCAGGACAAGAGAAAAACAGGGTGATGTGATACAGAGCACGTGGGTGCTTCTGACTGGCAGATGAGGGAAGTCTTCTTTGAGGACGTTGCACTGAAACTGAGACCCGAGTAACAAGAGGACACAACTCTGGGGAGATCTCACAGAGTATGAGCTTCCAGGCAGAGGATGCACTGGGGGCCAGGGTCCCAAGACGGACACAACTTAGCACTGAGGACTGCAACAAAAGCCAACAGGTCAGAGGACAGTAGACAAGGCAAAGGAGGGGGGGTAGAAAAGGAGGGTGGGTGAAGACCTTTTAAAAAAGCATTTCCCAAACCAGGCTTCCTCAAATCTCACCACTACTGGCATCTGGGCCGGTAATTCTCTGCTGGGAGGGCTATCCCGTGCACTGCTGAATGTTAAGCAGCATCTCGATCTCTATGGTTAGACGCCAGTAACGACGTACTCCCCTCCAGCTGTGACAACCAAAATTGTCCCCAGACATTCCAAAATGTCCCGTCTTTTCCAAGGAAGATGGCCAAGTATGGGGTTCTGGACTCAGGTCTTCTAGAGCTTTCAAATGGTAGCTTCAATAGCCACAGGAGCAAGTACTCGTTAACTGTCCAGCACAAAATTTGCATTCAGTAGGCACTCGTTCAGTGAAAAAAACGGCCCCGATTGCATTTGTGGTGACTACCGTGCCAGTTTTGACTCAAGTAGAAGTTGGAGGTGGTGCAGAGAGCAGTGCCCAGCCCAGAGACCACAGGCACTTGCTCAGGGCCTCTTGGGACTGCCTCTGGCACTATCCAGGCTGGCTGAGAAGGGGACAGTAGGCACTGGCTGCTAAGTGCCCTGGAAATAAGAGTCTGCCTGGCCAGCCTGAGGCAGGCTGTCTGACCCAGTGATTACAGAGGCCCGACCCCTCAGGCAGGACCTCCTCCCTGACACCATACTGCCTGGGCCTAGAAGCTTGTAATTTATTTGCACACTCCTCAGGGAGAAGAAAGGTTAAGAATGGGGTAACCATGGCAGCGACACTCTGACGCATGTTATAGGGGTTGCTATTGCAGGATTTACAAAAGAAAATGACACCTGCCTTTGGTGTAGGTTGGCCTTCAGTCACTTGCTGCAACCTTGGCTCCATGGAGAATGAAGCAGAGAGACCCAGCTCCACTGCTGTGTCTCCAGGGGCTCGCAGGCTGGTGCAATGGGCCTGGGGCACCGGCATGCGCCATGCAAAGCTTTGCCACAAATGACCCTTCCTACACAGAGCGGGTGCTGAGGCCTTCCTCATGGGCCAGAGCTGGTGGCATGGTTCCAGTTCTGCCCAGCTCTGCAAGGAATGGCTTCTGGTGTCTTTTTGTCCAGATGGAATGAAGGGAGGAACGGGAGTGGCCCGGGTTTGTCCAATGAGACACCCGACCAGACAAGAGGTCTGTATCATTTTGTTCTCTTGCTCAGCAGGGCTGTCTGCTCTGCACACAAGAGATAAGGGTCAAGAGATTTCCCAGAGAGAGCACGGGGTTGGAGAGAAGGAGGAAGAGCCTGGGGATCGAGGGCCCAATGTCCACCAGGCCAGTGCCTGCTCCCATTTCCCCGTCCCAGCCCTGAGCGGGGTGCAGGAAGAATTACTCCTACTCTGGGCGGGTGTGTGTGTGTGTGTGTGTGTGTGTGTGTGTGTGTGTGTGTGTCCAGGCTTCCCACCCCCTCCACTCCCACTGCTCTTATGCCCTCCCCCATCTGGACACTTGGGAGTTCCCTCAAACCTGGCCCATTGTTGGGGTTGAATCATGTCCCCCCCCCCCGCAAAAAGATAGGCTGAACTCTTGACAGCACCTCAAAAGTGACTTGACTTGGAAATAGGATTGCTGTAGATGTAATTAATTAGTTAAGATTAGTCGTGCTGGAGTAGGGAGGCCCTTAATTCAACACGAGTGGCGTCTTTATATGAAGAGGAGAAGAAACACAGCGACAGACACAGGAAGGCAGCCGAGTGAAGACAGGGTCGGAGACTGGAGGTGCACTGTTAAAAGTCAATGATGCCTGGAGCCAGAAGCTGGAAGGGGCAAAGAAGGATTCACCCCTAGAGACTTTGGAGGGCGCATGGCCCTGCCTGCCAACGCCTTGATTTCCAACTTCTGGCCCCCGGAACTATGAGAGGATAAACGTCTGTTGTCTTAAGCCACCAAATTTGTGTGGTATTTGTTACAGCAGCCCTAAGAAAGAAATATATCCACGTTCCATATTCTATGAATGAAAGTGGGCTTAAGGACAGCTGGCTGCTTTGAGCCTTCATCTCTCATATTGAGCTTGCCAGACCATCTACTTCACAATCATCTGCAGGATGCATTCTGAACGCGGAGGCCTGCGACCCAGCCCTGCTGCACAGAAACGGGGTCTCTGAGGGTCCAGTTGTGGAACAGGCATTCATTAATCTTTACATACATCACAGTCTGAGAATACTTGTCACAGGTTTTGGACCTCAACTTCTACAGATCCTAACATTCAGGCTCACTCATTTCCCTTGGGGGCTCTATGAGCTGGTTACACTTGTTTGTGCTGCCCAAGCCCACGATGGATCGGGCTCTACGCTGCAAAAGCAAATGAATGTATGGATTTATGACCACAAGCTGTTGAGGTGTTGAATGCCAGCCAGGCTGGGCACTCTAGGGTCCTTGTGGACATGAAGCTTCAGCTCATCAACAATGTTAGGGCAAGGCAGAGACTAGAATCCTCATGCTTTTGATGAAAAAACAGATTCAGAGAAGCTAAGCAAGTTTCTCAAGATCACACAGAAAGTTGACGGTACTGGGATTAGACCCACAGCCTTCCTGCTACTAGGCTGAGGGCCTCCACTGCCTCCCCGGGTAGCTGCATTCATCAGCTACTCGTATTCTCAGCAGCCCAGACTCTGCTGGGTTGCTTTTCCTCCTCTGGCACATCGGTCCTGAAGGGTAAATAGGCCAGTGTCCAACTCCTAAGTCAGCCTAGACACCGAATCCACCCCTGCGAGATGGGGACAAGGTGAGAGAGTCCCTCTTCTCCTCTATCCCTTCTTCTCGGAGGAACATAGCTCTGTTCTCTGAGCGGAAGGCACCAGTTCCCGGCACAGTGGCTGTGGTGTTTTACGTCGTCTGGGTCATTCATTGGCATGCTGATTTGTTCTCTCCTTTACTGTGTGGTCATAGTCAACACAGTGCCAGGCCCTGTTCTAGGCGCCGGGGTTAAAACTGGGTGTGGGAAGGCCAGCTCCCCTCTGCGTAAGGAAATTATCTCAACATACATCGTATCGCGTCACCCCAGGGGCAAAACCCTCAACAGGAGTCGTTTTCCTGGCAGCTGCCTGTTAGAATCACTCCTGCCCAGGATGCTCCCAGACCAAGGAAAACAGGGCCTCCGAGGCTGGACGGGAGCATGAGCACCTGTCAGAGCTCCCCAGATGACTGCACGGTGCAAGCCCAGTCTGGGAGGCATGCGTCAGGGTCCCCTGGCGGGCTGGCTGCAACCCAGATTCCTGGGCCCCACCCCTGGGTACCGGACTCAGGGGGTCTGAAGTGAGGCCTGGGAATGTGCGCTCCCAACAGGCTCCTGGGTGGTGCCGGGACTGCCTTTCTGGGGACCACACTTTGAGATCCACTGGAGGAGGGAAGAGTGAGCACAGTGAAGAGTCTCCTATCTCCGAGACACTTGCCCTATTTACATTATTACAGGATGTTCGGAAATTTCTCCTCGGTGAGCTAAGCATGAGTTTGCAAATTAAATTTCTTAAGTGAACTCTTGGCTTCACCCAACAAGGACTGGTTTGGCCTGCCAAGATCCCGAGAGGGCGACTGTCCCCATGGCAGGGCCACGTCTAAGTGACTTGGGAGGAAAGGAAAGGATGCTTTATTACAACTGAAAGTCCTTGCTGCCAATGAACTTCCTTGGACACTTCCTGTAGCGTTGTCTTTAACCCTGGATCTAAGTAGCTTTTGGTCGCTTGTACTGTGGACCCTGCACCTATAACGATGAATTCTGGCGCCTGGGGGCCCCTAGGAGCCAGGGCTCGCTCAGGGCTGCAGGGAGAGGGTGGAGGATGTACAGGGAGTCAGAGGTTTTGCTTTTACGCCCAGGAAGGGGATGGAAACCAGGGAGACGGGCTTGGGTTGGAACGGACACCCCTTACCCTGGAGTCTGCCTGCCAGTTGGTGGCCTCACCATCATGGAGCCCACTAGGGACATCTGGCCAAAATGTGTGAGCTGCGCTGGCTGAATTCTCGCCTTTGTGCCGGTCACTCAGTGTCACTGCTGACTTGGAGGGCGGTGTGGTGCGGTAGAAATATCTTTGGTGGCATCAGCTAGATGGAACGTAAGACCAAGCAATGTCCCTTACCAGCAGGTGGTTAACCTCTTGGAGCCTAGAGTCCACCTCTCCGGGAACAGGTCACCTGCCTTGTGAGGCTTCCATAAGGACGAAATGAGACGGGAACACACGTGAAGTCTTCAGCCCAGTGCCCGACACACAGGGGGCTTCGTGTCTGTCTGTTCTCACAGTTCTCTTTTGATCTGTCCCAGGGTGGGAGGGAATATTTACTAGCCAGAGTCCTCCAGAGAAGCAGAACCAGTAGCGATAGGACATGCATGTGTCTCCATGTGTGTGTATGTGTGTGTGTCTATTTGTCTGTCTGTTCAGAGATATTTTAAGCAGCCAGCTCATGTGATTATGGAGGCTGGCAAGTCCAAATATGCAGGGCAGGCCAATGGACTGGAGACCCAGGGAAGAGTGATGCCACAGTTGGGAGTCTCAAACCACCTATAGGCGTAATTCCCTTTTTCTTGCGGGGGGAGGTCAGCTTTTTTCTGTTAAGACCTTCAACTGATGGGATGAGGCCCACCCACACCACGGAAGATAATCTGCTTCATTCCCAGTCTATTGATTTAAATGTTAATCTCATCTGAAAAGTACCATCATGGCAACATCCGGACAGGTGTTTGACCAAATATCTGGGTATCATGCCTAACCAAGTGGACACATAAAATTAACCACAGAGGCCAAGAGGGAGAGAGGCTGGAGAAGACACATGAAGGCTTATGATGTCCACCCAGGCGAGGTGGGGGGGGGGGTGCTTCACTTTCATTAGCGGGCATCTGGGGGCTCTGTATCTATCCATTGGACCACATAGGGAGGCTGGCAGCCTCTGAGCCTGGACAGAGGTGGGACAGGTGGGTGGCCATCTTCTGCAGTGAGACTGTGGTTAACAAGGTGTCTGTGAGCAGTAACTCCCTTGTCCTGAGCATTATTCTCAGGCAGTCACAGTCCAGAACACTGGGAACCCAATGGAGCTTCCATGTAGAGCCCACCATCTCTTCAGCTGCCCATCACTACAGAAGCACAGGATGTCAGAGCCCATAGGACGTGCTGGGAAAACTGAGGCCCAGGGAGGGGAACGGCTTGCCCAAGGTCCCATCACTACCTGGCTACAGACTTGGAGGGAGGGCCCAGGCCTCTTGGCTATGGCTCCCACATCAAGCAGACACCGTCTGAGGAACCCCCAGGGGCAGCCACGCCTCCTGGGAGAGGGCCATTTTCACTGGTGTCTGTCCCAGTTCTAGTTGGTGATCTGGGACAGACACCTGACCAAAGCCAGCCCAGTCTAATTCCTTCTCCAGGGAACTGGTTCACAGGGACAGAACACAGAGACTGGGAATCCTCGGGGCCAAGCTCTGAAAAGGCAGCTATGCTGTGACATCATGCCTCACTGCAGTCCTGTCCTCCAGACCGGCCACCCAACAATTCCATGGATTCCCTGAACCAACCAGGGCCGCTCAGAGAATTTCCTTTATGCTTAAGACAGCCAAACACCAGCCCCAGGTCCCCGTGCCGAGCTGGAGGTAGCTGGCCAGCTGTGCCTTTGTATGCACCGCGCCCTAAGCTCTGGCAGGCCGGGGCGGGTGGTGTCCCTCTACACGGTGATGGCGACGTCCCCGAGACCCCAAAGCCATCTCTCAGGCCCAGAGGCCCCGTCTGCAGCTGCCAAGCGGGAATGGTAAACTACAGCCCTGAACTCTCATCCTGCACTTGCTGGCCGGTGGGCAGTCAGCAGCACGATCACAGACGCTGGGCTCCACATGCCAAGAGCCATTAACAGCCGCTCCTGTAAATAACAGTGACCCTCTGGCAAGATGTCCTGTCCTGTCCACTTGGAATGCTGATCAGAGAGGCTTGCTGCTGTGTGACAGCCGGGACGACGCAAACACTTACGAGATGGTCCCAGCCCGGGCTCTGCACCCCCACCCCACTGACCACAGGGAGAGGGGGCCACGGGCTGGGGGATACTGGGAAGGCTGTGGCCTGCTGGCAGCCTCAGGTGGGGTGATGTGCTGGCCAGCAGGGACCAGAGGGCCACCGGCCACTCGGAACCCTGAGGGAGCCTCCTGGCTGTCCCAGTTCCCTGAGAAGCTCAATCACATGAAGTGTAATGAATTTTTAAGGACCTCAGATGTCATCTGAAAGTCACCTGTAGGCCCTGGGGTGCAGAGCCCCGGCGCTGTGACTTCAGTCCAGTCTCAATGGATGACAGCCAGATATGCTAGAGGTGTTCAACTTCAGGCAACGGGTGGACCAGGGCAGTGGCTCGTAAACTGGGCCCCCACAGGCCAATGTGGCCGCTTGCTTGGGTCCTGTCGCTGGCTGCCTCGGGCTACAGGGCAGTTGTGACTGGGAGTAGTCGTGACTGGGACCCGATGGCCCACAAAGCCTTATGGTTTTCTATCGAGTCCTTTCCAGAAAAAACTGGCCACCTCCCCAGACTTGGGGACAGAACGTGGGCTGGGCCGCAGGACAGTCTCCTTGGGAACTGTAAGCAAAGGGGCCTCACCGTGCCCCAGTTTTCTCAGCTGTGCGACGAGGCTAGTGACATCCGCCTCACCAAGCTGTGTGGGGACTGAATTCGGTGACCTCCTGGCACAAGGGACATATTCAATAGCAATCTTTCCTTCTGCTTGCTACAGCTGCCCGATCTGTGTGGAACATGGTTATTATTTCACAATGACAGGAAAGCGCTCTGAAAAGTTATAGGTGAAGGGGCACCTGGGTGGCTCAGTCGGTTAAGCATCTGACGTTGGCTCAGGTCATGATCTCATGGTTCATGAGTTCGCACCTCGCGTCAGGGTCTCAGCTGTCCGCACAGAGCCTGTTTCAGATCCTCTGTCTCCCTCTCTCTGTCCCTCCCTGGCTTGCTCTCTCTCAAAAAAAATAAATAAATAAAATAAAAGTTAAAGGTGTTTCGTGGTTGTAGACTCTATTACAAATATTATTCTTTTTTTTTAAAAAAAAATCTATTTTTGAGAGAGAGAAAGAGCGTGAGCAGAGGAGGGGCAGACAGAGAGATGGGGACAAAGGATCTAAAGTGGGCTCTGGGCTGACAGCAGCAGGCCCATGTGGGGCTCGAACTCATGAACTGTGAGATCATGACCTGAGCCTCTTTCTGACACTCGACTGACTGAGCCACCCAGGCCCCTATACAAGTATTATTCCTGAGATACGTGGGGCCGCAGGCCCAAGGGAATCAAAACAGTTGTGTACGGGTCGGTTGTCATGGAGAAGGCCACCCAGCCACAGATCTGGACACTGTGCCCCTCTGTGATCGCCCGCTCCCCTGTATCCTCCTTGAGCCACCTCGGGGAGCCTGCCTTTCCATCAGCCCTCCAGACCTTGTGGGCTAGGGGGCCGTGGGCATTTCCTCTGCCTCTCTGAGCCTCAGTTTCCCACCTGAAAGAGCCTCAAGCCACGTTTTTCTCAGAGGAGGGACCTAAAGGGACGTAATGACCTACAGACAGCTTCAGGAAGGAGGCTCTAAAATCCGAGCTGTTCTTTTCATTGTAATTCTAGTTACAGCTGGAGGCTGGAGTGAACTGCTGGGGGGCAGGGTGTGAATGATGTGGGGGGAGGGGCACTGAGAGGAGGGAGGGGAGGATGGAGAATGAGGGAGTCTGTGGCTCCCACACTGGCCCTTGCAGGAGGCCTGACCCCCAGAGAGAGGAGCAGTCTCTCCATCTAATGGCCATGCCTGGCAGGAGCAGAGGTGGCGAAGGGCACAGGCTCAGATGTAACTCAGGAGCCTGGGGCAGGGAGAGGAGGTGGGGGACAGGAAAGGAGGGGAAGGGAGGGGAGGGGAGAAGCAGGGGAGGGAAGAGAGGGGAAGGAAGGAGAATGAAGAGTGGGGAAGGGAGGGAAGTGAAGAGAAGGGGAGCGGAGGGGAGTGAGGGAAAGGGGAAAGGGAGAGAGGGGAAGGGGATGGAGGGGAAGAGAGAGGAGGGGAGGGGAGGAAGGGGGGGGATTTCTATAATCCCAGCTGCTCTCCTACAGCCTCCTCTGTATTCTAGTTGGCTTTTTTTTGCATTAGAACCAAGAGCTTTTTTTTTTCTTTCTTTCTCTTTGAGAAGAAATACCACTTTTATTTTTGAAACGGAGAGGAGAAAGCAGACTATCTGTGAGCAAGCTCTTTGCCTCCTGGGCGCCGAGCAGGGGGAAGATGCCAACTGTAGAGCTCTGGGGAACCAGGGGCGCCGTCTGAGGAGGAAGGCACGGCTGGGCGTCGTTCACAAGGTGGCCCAGGAGAGACAGAGCCTTGCCACATCTGGTGGACGGATTAAGAAAGATAAGGCCATCTGTTCGACGGGGCAGTCCGGAACCTGTTCGGCTCCCGCCTTCCCCCTCGACAGGAAGAACTTCCTCTTGGACATCTACGAAGATGGAAGCATTTCACGTCCACTGCACAGGGGTGGCTGCTCCAGGCCGCCCTTCCTCTGGCGGGCATGGACCCCCTACTCGTCCGTCTGTCCTCCCGGCCCTCCTCCCCACCTCAATGACAACCCGCACTCTCCCTCACCCTCTCCGCCCCAGCGAGACAGGCCCTGCCAGAGAGGACGTCTCCTCCTGCCTCCGCCTCAGTCTTCCTTTTTCCCACCCTGCCTGCCTCATCCTCCTGGGCCACCCACCACACCGCTTTCTCGCACCTTCTCCCTAACGTCCAGCGGCTGACAAGTTAAGAGATGCGCTGCTTTACCCAGTGCGTGTCGGTAAGGAGGGAGAACGTACGAACATGCAAATGCACAGGACAATTCGAGGTAGAAATACCAAATGCCGCAAGGGGAAAAACCTGATGGAAGTTCAAAGCGTCCTGAGGCCTTAGAAATAGCACCTTCTTTTGGGGCAGAGGCACGTGTTCCTCAAGGAGCAGACCGGTCGGTGCAAAGAGCCACGCCAGCCGCCGCGGGGAGCCCAGAGTGTGCAGCAGGGGACCCAGGTCACTGCTCTCCTAGACCACTGACATTCCTAGTGTGTCTGCTCCGGACGAGTGTCCCTGCACTCAGCGCTGTGCCGAAACCTGAGTGAGGCAGAGGGCAGGACACCTCACTGCTCATCAGGCCAGAGCAAGCAATGTTCACGCCTCAGGTTACCGATGGAAATACCCAGAAGGAACCTCAGGCCAACAGACCTGGCTTATTAATGCCGGAGGGCTTTGCCCCCTGCCCCACATGCTCTCAGCAAGCGGCACTGAGCCTGGATGGTTCCTCTGTGACCTTCTTGCTCCCACATCCCTTGTCTCTTTCTCTAAGGCCTTGAGGACTTAAAGCTTAAGTGAAGAGGAAACCCAAGGGAAATGGTCTTTTCTCCTAAGGTCCGGGACAGAAGTGGCCTCGGCCGCTCACTCCAAGCTTCCTGCACCCCAGACCCAAGTCTCTCTGGCTCGCCCTCAGGGCAGGGAAGGATGGGGAGAACAGAAATGTGCCAGGACAGCAACACAAGGAAAGCCGTCCAGACCTAGCCTGTCCTGCCTCATGTGGGGATAGACTTCCTTTGGGCAGGAAAAGATTCCAGATGGGGTCAGCCCAGGTTCCATTTAGGACCCTTTCCTGTCCCTGCTGAAGGCTCCTCCTCTTAGCCCAGAGACCTAGCCATGTTTCTGGAATCCCTGAAGCCCCCTCCTCTCTTGGGGGGTTTGGTGAGTTGGGAGTGGGTGAGGGAGAGGTAGGTAGGAGAAAACACTCTGGGCCCCACGAGACAGAGGCTATGCAGCCAGCATTCCTAAGCTCATCTCACGCTAGAGGGAGGCTCAGTGCTGTGTTTCATGGTGCGTCCACACGTGACCTAGGGAATACCCAGGAAGAAGTGGCCAGAAAGCAGGCATCGGGGGGCCTGGGTTGACCCTGGGTAGGGCCTTCGAAGGTTGGCCTGTGAATGGCCAACTGTGCTCACAGGCACTTGATGTAAAGAGGCAGCGGAGGGCCCCAGATAGCCAGGGACATCCAGATGAGGACAGCAGCAAGGACAGAGCAGAGACACTGCACACACAGGGGCTGGGTAGGGGGCCCTGTGTGCAGGTACCGAGCCAGTGGAGGGGTCAGGCTGCCACTACCCTGAGGCAGTGAGGGGGGACTGGGGGGGACAGCAAGGCACACATCAAAGCCTGGATTCGGCAGAGGGTCCAGAAAGGACTCACAGGGGTCGGAAGTCAGGAGTTTACTACAAACCAAGCTGTTGTGATTTGACGAGAGAGCCACTGATAGCCACGGCCAGTTCCCGGAAAGGGGCATAATTTGCACACAAGGATGCCCATGTCTCTAGGGAACCGATGCATTTCAGCCTGGCTGTATATCAGGTATATGTAACACGTAAACTTGGTTGAAGTTGTGTCCCAGGGCAAGAAACAGCTGCACAGAGAGCTAGTGAAATGCATGGGTGAACAAGAAGCTAAGAGTTTCTGGGGCGCTTGGGTGGCTCAATCGCTTAAAACATCTGGCTTCAGCTCAGGTTATGACTGCTCGAACTCACGGACCGCGAGATCATGACCTGAGCCAAAGTTGGATACTTACCCGACTGAGCCACCCCGGCACCCCCAGGATCCTGAATTGTCATGGCAATTCTCGTATCCCCTAAGGCAAGAGACTGAGCCCTTCAAGGGGGCATAAAAGGCTTTATCTCCAAATCCAGCTCTTTGTTGGTAATAATGATCTTAGAATTCCTGAGACCCATCTGGATCTGAAATTCTAAGAGGAGTAAGTCCAGGCTCAAAGGGATGGGCCTCACACGCATCTCCGCGGTGACCCTATGCTCTGATCAGTCAACCTCCCCACCTAGACCGTGAGGGCAGGTGCGTGGCTGATCGTCTAAATGAAGGAATCACAGGCCTCCAAATTCTAGAAGAAATATTGTAGAACTGAACCAAAACTGACTGAGATATTGAAAAGAGGGTAATAATCAAGGGTGTGAGATGAACATAGAGTAGATATGAGGGCTCTAGTTTACAAAGTGTGCTGAAAGATTCCCAAGGTGACATTATTTTAACGCCTTTAAAAAAACCCGTTTTTTAGATGTTTATTTTGAAAGGGAGAGAGGAGCCCCTGGGTGGCTCACATTGGGCTCTGTACTGACAGCTTGGAGCTTGGAGCCTGCTTCAGATTCTGTCTCCCTCGCTCTCTGCCCCTCCCCCACTCAAGCTCTGTCCCTCTCTCTCTCTCAAAAAAAATGAAATAAAACATTAAAAAAAATTGAAAGGGAGACAGCGCGAGCAGGAGGAAGGGCAGAGAGGGAGGGAAGGAGGGAGAGAATCCCAAGCAGGCTCCACACTACCAGCATGGAGCCCGACATGGGGCTCAAACTCATGTACTGTGAGATCATGACCTGACAAGAGTTGGATGCTTAACCGACTGAGCCACCCAGGTACGCCCCCCATTTTTTTTTTAAATTTATAACACTTTGCTCTCTAGATAGAGTTGATGGTTTGGAGGTGTCTGAGGTAACAGCCGTTCTTTTTATTGCTTGTTTCCTCACCAAGGATGAAAGCTTTTCAGGGATGTGAAGACCTGCAAGGCTGGGTTCAAGTCTCAGCCCGTCAATGTTTTCTTGTCTCAAATATGTCACACGTCTTCCCACAAGCTGTACATTCATGTTGCGTGAAGAGTCTTTTGCTGAGAAACGACTCTCAACTTCTATGATGTTCTAGGTATGAGAGATCCCACGGGGCCTGAGAATAAACTAGAATGGGGATGACCCAGCTGGAAACGTGGTTCCCGTCCATGCAAAAATAGTGAAACACTGGTCCGAAAGTTCACCTGGTTAACAGAAAACTCTACCTTTATTGTTTCCCTTTTGCACAGAAATATGGGATATTATAGGAGGGGAAAAAACCCCCTCTGTTCATTAGTTTCCTTATCTGTAAAAACAGGGGGATTCTATTCTAATATCTTTATTCTTTTTTTTAAAGCTTATTTATTTTGGGGCGCCTGGGTGGCTCAGTCGGTTAAGCAGCTGACTTCGGCTCAGGTCATGATCTCGCGGTCCGTGAGTTCGAGCCCCACATCGGGCTCTGTGCTGACGGCTCAGAGCCTGGAGCCTGTTTCGGATTCTGTGTCTCCCTCTCTCTGACCCTCCCCCATTCATGCTCTGTCTCTCTCTGTCTCAAAAATAAATAAACGTTAAAAAAAAATTAAAAAGAAAATAAAGCTTATTTATTTTGAGGCAGAGAGAGGGAGCAAGTGGGGGAGGGGGAGAGAGAGAGGGAGAGAGAATCCCAAGCAGGTTCCATGGTGTCAGCTCAGAGCCCAACGTGGGGCATGAACCCACGAACTTTGAGACTATGACTTGAGCCCAAATCAATAGTCAGCTGCCTAATCTGATGATCCACCCACATTCCCCTATTCTAGTATTTTATAAGCAGTGATTACACATATTCCTTTGTTCACTGTTCCCAGAACTTTCACCTACAGAGGTATTTGCCAAAAAAAAAAAAAAGATAATTATTTGGCGGTATGTAATGAAAACCTTAAATGTGTACCTGCTTTCGACAACCAGTTCCATGTCTAGAATCTGATGCCAGGGGGATCATAAATATGTGCCGATATTAAGCCACCGAGATGTTCATCACAAGCTTTCTTCTAGTCCTGAAAAGCTAGAAGCAATCTAAATTGTCAGCGATAAGGGTTTATGGTTAAAAAGATTATGGTGCAGCCACACAGACAGATGCCATATGGTGATTTATTCACCTAAGATAAAATATTCAAGAGATACTGTTCAATGAAAAAAGTAGTTACAAAACATTATAAAGTATCATCTCAGTGTTTAATGTAGGAAAAAATATAGATTCACAGGAAAATATTGAAAGGACAGACAAATAGCACATTGCTGGGGTGGAGTTATGGGCAACTTTCCTCATCCATAGTGTGTCAAGATTTTATAATGAGTGTGTATTAGTTTTTCTAGCAAAAACACCCCACTATTTTTAAGTAATTCTGTTAGCGAAATAAGTACTCAGACTAGTTCGAAGAAATAAGATGACCTAAAGGACGAATATAATTTAAAAGAGTGAAGAAAATAAAGTCATTCCCTTCCCCACATTACCTTATACTGGTCCAAATGCATGAATCCTGCTTGAAATCTGGACCATGACTTCCCAATGCAAGAAACAGAGAGGCCAAAGAAATCAAGAACCCAGACTCAGAAACTACAGTGGAACAGATGTTGTGCCGAGGAAACAGAATCCTTTGCTCAGATGCTATGTAAGGACACTGATGTTAAAAATGAACAGGGAGGGGCACCTGGGTGGCTCAGTCATATAATCATCCGACTCTTTGATTTTGGCTCAGGTCATGATCTCACAGTTCAGGTTCATGAGATCGAGCCCCACATAGGGCTCTGCGCTGGTAACACAGAGCCTGCTTGGGATTCTCTCTCTGCCCCTTCCCTGCTCGTCCCTAACTTACTTCCTGTCCCTATGGATTCGCCTATTCTAGACACATCCCAGAAATGGCATCATGCACCAGGTGGCTTTTTTGTGACAGATACCTTTCACTTTCCATAATGTTTTCAGGGTTCACCCATGTTGTACCATGTACTTCCCCCTTTTTTTTATTACCAAACAATAGTCCATTGTATGGATATGCCACATTTTGTTTATCCATTCACTAGCTGATAGACATTTGGGTGGTTTCCACTTTCTGGCTGTCCTCAACAATGTTGCTGTGACTATTCACGTGCTGGATTATTTTCTGGATATATGTTTTGATTTGTCTTGGATATACTAGGAGTCCAACTGCTGGGCCATATGGTTAACTCCACATTTAACCTTTTCTGTCAAACTCCCAGACTGCTCCCCACACCATGTACATGTCGGTCAGCTATGTATGAAGGTTACACTTTCTCTACATTCTTGCCAACATTATCTTTGAGTCCTGAATGTTTTTATATTCTCAGATTGTACCCCTGATTATCTCTTTAGACTACATTTCTAGAGGTGGTCCTGCTGGGTTAGAGCGCTTGTACTTTTTAAAGGCTTCGGATGTATTTTGCAAACTTCTCTTCCAGGGAGATTGTACCAGTATGTACCAGTATGTAACTGACAGTGCATGCTTTACGATTTCGCCACATCCTCACCAGCAATGAACATTACTACTCTTTTCAGTCTTTTCCAATCCAATTTGGAAAAAATGCCACCTGTTTTTGCTGCATTTCTCCGACGTACTGTTAATTTGAAATAAGTTTTGAAGTGTTCACTGGGACTGTCCATTATTTTATATTTAAGAGCTTTTCATACGTTAAGGAGAGAAACATTTTACTGTGTAAGTTGCAGATAATCTTTCCAATTTGTTGTTGACCTTTTGATTTGCCTCATGTATACTCCACCCAAAAGAAGTTTAAAATTTTAGATGGATATATTTAGCAACATAAATGTTATCATTTCTACCTTTGATATCATGCTTCTAAAAGTCTTACTGCTCTCAAGAACATATAAACATAAAAAATTTTCTTATAGTAATTTTAGGTTCTGATTTTCACACTTAAAAATCACTTCATCCTAATTCTTTTTTGTGCTTTTTTTTTTAAAATATGGTATGAAAACTTTTTCATGTTTTGATAATCCATCTTTTCATGACTACTTTGTCAGGCAGTTAGCATTTATTTAATCCTTATTTTTTTTAAATATTTTTTTATGTTTATTTATTTTTCAAGAGAGAGAGAAAGAGAGAGAGCAGCAGAGACAGAGGGAGAGAGAAATCCCAAGCTGAAAGCTCAGAGCCCAACGTGGGGCTTGAACTCAGGAAGTGTGAGATCATGACCTGAGCCAAAACCAAGAGTTGGACGCTTAACCGACTGAGCCACCCAGGCGCCCCTAATCCTTCCTTATGTTTTGAATCCTTTTCTTTACTTTCTATTCTTTTCCATTAAACTATAGGTATTCGCACAGTACTACAATATTTTAATCGTTGCATTTTATAAAGATATATTAAAATATGTTAAGTCAAAAATCCCTGTAAGGATTCTCCCCTCCCCAAAGCTTCCTGATTATTTTCTCCTGATTTTCCACCAAATGATTTATTTTATTTTTTTCCGGTTCTGCCTTACAAAACCCATTGATAATCTATAAATGCAACAGAATTTAAACCAGACTAAGTGGGGTGAGTACAGCTATCTTTATCCTGTGGAATCTTGCAGTGCAGAGAAGGGATGAGAGAACTTTCTATTTACTCGTGTTTTGTTTTGTTTTGTTTTGTTTCCAATGGCTCTTGGCTGCTGTGCTGTTTTATTGTCATAGATCTGGCACTGTAAGTTTATTTGAAACATTTTACATTTTGCGGCTAGTCTGAATGGGATTTTAAAATTAATGTATTTCCTACAGGTTACTTTTAGTAGCTAGAAAACCCATTGCTTTTTTTCCTTCAAATTTCATACGTGATCAGCTGTATTGCTTACCCACCTGTTATGCTAATAGATTTTAGTGGATGCTCTTAGGTTTTCCAGGTAGAGAGTCATATCACCTGCAAAGGGGGATCTTTCAGCTTCTTTTCCAACGTATCTGCCCCTTCTTTCTGTTACCTTTCTGCATGGGCCAGAATTTTCCGACGTTAGTAAGGACAATCATACTGGGCAGCCTTGGCTGCTTTCGACGTTTTAGGGAACGCCTCTACTGTGTTCCACAAGGTCCAGTGCTGGCCATGGGTCTGAGATACATACATTGGCATCGTATGCAAGAAGTATCTGTTAATTTCCTGTTTACTGAGAGGAAAAACTGGGAGTCAGTTACTACCGTGTTGAATGCTTCTTAAGCACCTAACACGGGAATCGTGTGGACTTTCACTGTTGGTATATTAACACAGTAATGATGAATAGATTTCCCAACATCAGAGGGTCGGTCTTGCATTTTGGGATTAGCCCTAGTGACACAAGCTACGTTATCCTTTCTAATATCCTGCTGGGTTTTGGTTTGCTAATCTTTTATTTGGAATTTCCACATTTACCTAACAGGGTTGTTTTAAGATTTCTCTCTCAGGCTGGCCCGGCAGGATTTGGGGGTGGCCTGGGTCCTTCCTGTGTGCCATTTTGAAATTTCCTTTACCATAAACACCAGGGGGTGCTTAGGACCATGTGGTGGTACCCCTGGCATGTTCTAGGTAACTAACTGTGCCCTTTCCACCTTTCATTCCATTCCAACCCGGCAGGGCCCAGGAGAAGAGGCCTTGGTCTACAGCCCTGCCATCTGGAAGACAAAAGAAATGATCCTTACGGACATTTCAGGGTTACCTAGCAGCGTTTGCTGCAGATCAGAAGACTTACAAGTTCCTGTGTGCCCCAGAAAAATGAATCTGGGCGAAGCTGGGATGCCAGACTGCCTTGACCAATCTGAAACTGGAGCCCTTCCCTATTTATTACCATCACCTTTCTGGCAGCTATGTACATAACCATAATCATTAGCAACTCTGCACAAGCTAGGTAGCTCATTTATATTTACAGATTAATTGCCTAACAAGGATCTGTCAGCTCCTCAAAGTATATGAGCAGCTCAAATGAAAAAAAATATAAAATGCGGACATGAGAATTTTCAATATTCAGGCAAGCCCCACAGAGAACTTGCTACAGACCCAGGTAATTAAGAGGCTCGCAAACCTCTTCACGTCTCCTCATTCTCCGCAATCAAGTGCCTGTTCGGCTGCAGCCTCTTTTAACCAGAAGGATGCGTCCACTCGAGGATCCTGAGGGACGCACTGGAACTTGAACTGGCAGAATTCCGTGGAAGGGAGACATGCTTTGTCATCACTGTGGTGATCGGTCTGGTTCACCCACGGAGGATGTACAACAGAGGTAGGAAGCATTCCTGATACAGCAGCGGCTCATGACCCCTTGTGGGCTATCAGTTTTTAGAGAATCTGATACAGACGACAGTCCCTGCTGCCTAAAAAGCGGTACGCATACATTCGTACACGTAACCAGCCTAACAGAAAACTTCGAAAGGTCCATGGGTCCCTTCAAACCAGTCTTGGTACCCGGTAAGGGGCTTACAGATCTAATCTGGCTGTGTCTCACATTAATCACCTGGACACTTGACCTTAGGCTTTACTCTCAAGAGAGTGAAAGAGGATCTCAGATGGTGTGAAGGTGTGCTCTCAACCCCCCTGGTACTTATGACAAAGTAGGCTGCAGAGTAACATGTAGGACAAATGCACCGCCCCCCTCTCCCCCGCTGGGTCACTGATCCCCAGGTTAGGACCCCCTGCTGTAGATGCTAAAGGAAGGGTGTGTCAAAGTCATCAGACAACCCCATTCAGAGATGCACATCAGTTTATCTGTTAGGGTCTTTCCTGGGCTAGGTAAGACCCCAAGAAATTTTTTTTTAATAATTATCTTTTTTTCTGAAGTTTCTTGTTTATTTTGAAAGAGACAGAGAAAGCACAAGTGGGGGAGGAGCAGAGAGAATGAAAGAATGAGAGAGAGAGAGAGAGAGGGAGAGAGAGAGAATCCCAAGCAGGCTCCGTGCTGCCAGCACAGAGCCTGATGCGGGGATCGAACTTACACACCATGAGATCATGACCTGATCCAAAACCAAGAGTCAGACACTAAACCAACTGAGCTACTCAGGCTCCCCAGAACCCAAGAAATTTTACTAGAACAACATGCTACCACCTAAGACATGGTTAATCAACTATGTAAATATGGAGATCTGACCTCTGAAAGCAGCCAGGAGAACACGAGCTGGGCACTGGTGGAACTATTAATACAAAGAAGGGAAATGCACTAAAACCTTACAACCAAGAATTGGGTCAGTTTAAGATTAGCAATTTTCAGAACCTGTTATTACCAGCAATAGAACTTGCATTCAGTGACATGGGTCCAATTTAAATTCCAGTCACTTACTTTGGATATCCTGGGTGTGTATGTGCACGTAATTGATAAAGCACAGGGATCAACCATGATCTCATCCAACATAAAAAATAATCAACTGAATAGCAGTTTTCACTTAGAAGGACAGGGAAGTTTATCAAGGCACTTTAAATTTTTTTTTTTCAACGTTTATTTATTTTTGGGACAGAGAGAGACAGAGTATGAACGGGGGAGGGGCAGAGAGAGAGGGAGACACAGAATTGGAAGCAGGCTCCAGGCTCTGAGCCATCAGCCCAGAGCCTGACGCGGGGCTCGAACTCACGGACCGTGAGATCGTGACCTGGCTGAAGTCGGACGCTTAACCGACTGCGCCACCCAGGCACCCCTCAAGGCACTTTAAAAGAAGGGGGCAAGGAACTAGTCCCAAGAGAAACTTTTATTAGGCAGTCTTTCCCAAAGTACTATTTCTCCCTGAAATAAAGTGGTCTTGCGCTAAGACAAAGAGACAAAAGGAGGGAAGCCAATTCTACCTATTCTTGCTTATTTTGCCCCCTGGTGGATTTCTTTTGTCATTACAGAAGGTAGGGGCCCCTCTAAAGGCTGGGTTAGGGCTCGCAGATAGGCTGAAGGAGGCTGGATCAAAGCCTTTAGAAATACTAAGTTCTAAAAAGATTATGGGGGCACCCCATCCCTAGGAATTAAAATTTGTTGAGATGAAAATAAGTGTAAGGAAATCTGACAACGATCTGATTTTTCCTTTTTTTTTTAAATATTTTTTAAATGTTTATTTGTGTTTGAGAGAGGGAGACAGAGTGTGGGTGGGATGGGGCACAGAGAGAATGAGACACAGAATCTGAAGCAGGTTCCAGGCTCTGAGCTGTCGGCACAGAGCTCGACATGGGGCCCGTATTCACAGACCGCAAGATCATGACCCAAGCTGAAGTCAGATGCTTAACCGACTGAGCCACCTAGGCGCCCCTCAAGATCTCAGTTTTAAAAGTTGAATTATGATGGCTAGATTTGGGGAGAAGGAGAAGAATATCAAACATCACATTTGTTCTCCTTAAATTTGCTTTTGGTACCCCGACATGGCCCCTGTGTTTCCTGATAGCTTCCTCACTATCTGCTGTTACAAGGGATCCCAGGTTCATTACACACTTCTTGCCTAGACCTGCAAATCCGATTTTTTTCCCCCAAGGGTTCTTGTTTTCTAAAAATGAGCAAGGGATACTCGTTGCTATCCGACTGGCCACTGAAGAAATACTTGTCTACAGGTAGGTAAATGGACCCATACATAAAATACCTTACCAGTTCATATCGAGACTTCCAATTCAAATCGAAGACTTCTGGGCTTTTAGTTAACTTTCCCTGTTCTATCTGATCTCTAGGATCAGATAGAATGTGGTTTTTCAAAGAAGACAGGGGATGATAGAATCAAAACGCAGTGTATTACGCTCACTTATCTTGTGAGCTCACTACACACATAACAGTCCTTGAATAACAATCCTAACATTACCTACCACCCACACGATTACTGAAAACACATTTTTGGGGGGGTAAGCACTCCCTGTTCTTCCTCCCACTGTTACAGTTGGGCTCTTATCTACAGTGTCAGAGCATACATCAGACCCTCTGAGTTTACCCCAACTTAGTGTAATGCTCAACAACAGTCCTTACATCATTCTCCCTCCAATTAGCCAGTTTTCTGGAAGATTCTTCAGGAAGTGTTCATGGGAACAACATTCCTCGAGCTCCTGCATGTTGATGAGAGTCTGTATCCTTTATACTTGATTTAAAAAATCCTTGGCACACTTTCTTTACATGAGTAGTAGATCAATAGGTTACTCCATTTTCTTCTGAGATTGATGTCTGAAAGTTGATGATAATCTATTTTTCTTTCCCTTTTCAATCACATAGACTCTCTTTTTCTCTGAAATCCAGTGGTTCTGCAAAGAAAATGTCTTGGTATTAGCCATTCTGGGGTCATTCTTCTCAAATACACAGTATACTCTTTCCATGTATTGTTTTAAGTTTTCTTTCTTTCAAGATAGTTTTTTTTTTTCTTGAATTATAGTTTTCAGTATTTTATGTTGCATTGCTTCTCTTTTCTTAAGGAGCTCCTATAAGCCATAGGATCTTTCTTTGCCCATCTTCAGTTTTTGGAACTTTCTCTCAAATTCTTCTCATAAATGCTTCATTTCTTTTTGACTTTACCACTTTCTCTCTTTTTATATTTGAAGTATTCACAAACAGGACTACGTTAGTTTCAGGTGTACAATATTGTGACTCAACACTTCCATACATCACCTTGTGCTCATCACGATAAGAGTACTCATAATCTCCTTTACCTATTTCACCGTTCCCCCCCCCCCCCCAATCTGGTAACCACCGATTTCTTCTCTGCCTTTAAGAGTCTGGGTTTTTTTTTTATCTCTCTTTTCTTTGTTCATCTGTTTTGCTTCTTAAATTCCACATACGAGCGAAATCATAGAGTAGTTGTCTTTCTCGGACTTCTATTACTTAGTGCATACCCTGTAGGTCCATCCATGTTGTTGCAAATGGCAAGATCTCATGCTTCTTATGGTTGAGTACTATTCCATTGTGCGGTGTGTGTCTGTGTGTATATACCGCATCTTCTATATTCATTCATCTATGGATGGACACTTAGGTTGCTTCTACACCTTGGCTACTGTAAATGACGCTGCAATAAACATAGGGGTACATATATCTTTTTGAATTGGTGCTTTCATTTTGTTTGGGCAAATATCCAGTAATGGCATTACTGGATCATATGGTAATTCTATCTTAAATTTTTCGAGGAACCTCCACACTGTTTTCCACAGTGGCCACACCAATTTGCTTTCCCCCCAATTTTCTTACACCATGCAGAAAAATAAATTCAAAAAAGACCTAAATGTGAGACCTGACTCCATAAAACTCCTAGAAGAAAACATAGGCAGTAATTCCTTTGACATCAGCTGTAGAAACATTTTTCTAGATATGTCTCCTCAGGCAAGGGAAACAAAAGCAAAATTAAGCTACTGGGAGTACACCCAAATTAAAAGCCTCTGCACCGTGAAGGAAACCATCAACAAAACAAAAAGGCAACTTACTGAATGGGAGAAGATATTTGTAAGTGACATATCCAATAAGGGGATAATTCAAAATATATAAAGAACCTACACAACTCAACACCATTTTTTTTTTCTTTTTTACCTTCTATCTTTCTTCAGGCACTATGTTATGTGTATTCCTGTGTTCCTTCTAGATGAGTCTTCGTTTCTGAAATCAATTTCATTTCTAATTCTTTGCCGAGTTATGCCACCTCGTTTTTGAGTGTTACTAATTCTGATTTATGTTGATCTCTCGTATCTGACACAATTTTCTACTATTTTGAAATGCTAGGTTACAGTTTTGTTCTGTTTCTGGGCATGCCTTGCCACTTCTACTGTGGAGGGTTTTTCTCTGCTCCCCGGTCTTTTCTTTTTTTCCTTAGCAGTAACTTTGCCTGAGATTTGACTTTAATATTTTTCTGTTGCTCATTTTTAGGTGAAACTTGCTTTTCTGAACTTTTAGAGTGAGATGGGATGCAGGAAAGTTCTTCTAGCTCCACACGGCTTCTTCCTGTGGTTTCGTGTAGTTTACCTATACGGCAACTTGCTCTCTGGGAATCCCTGGCTCTGTCTTCTTCCCCCCGCATGGTCTGGAAGTCTCCTTTCCCTCCCTGTTCATCCCCATTATACTGAATTTTGAGCCCTCCCCAGTGGCCTCAATGGCTCAGTCCTTCTTGCCACGGGCCCCTTGCACTGACCTGGTGTTGGGAGTGAGCAAAACCCCATTCGGTTCCAATGCATTCTTAAAATGGACTGTTCTTTCCAGGGAGCACCTGCTGACTATCCGGGGTCTTCTTGTTCTCGTGTCTATCATCAGCTGCTCCACTGCTTCTTAGACGGCAAAACCAGCATGACTCATGGCTTGCTGGTGGTCTGTCCCACCTGTTTGTATTCTGGGATCCCGGAGATAGCTTTTCATTTAGTTTTGCTCTAAATGTCCCTGGGCTTTTGACTTTGCTATCTTGTTCCTTACTTTAATGCAGGGATAAAGACACAGCGAAAACTACATTGTCGCTGCTACCATTTTCCTGGGATCTGCTCCTTGTAAGGCTGACCTTGAAACAGTCAGTGGTGGATTTCAGTTTGGCAGATATGGGATATATTCCAATGAGACTGTCCAAGGAGGTAAGATATAAAAGGGGGAAAGAATGAAAAAGAAAATGAGCAGGCATTAAAAAAAAATCTTGGGGGCGCCTGGGTGGCTGAGTCGGTTGACCGTCCGACTCTGGCTCAGGTCACGATCTCGCAGTTTGTGGGTTCGAGCCCCGCGTCGGGCCCTGTGCTGACAGCTCGGAGCCTGGAGCCCGCTTTGGATTCTGTGTCTCCCTTTCTCTCTGCCCCTCCCCCCCCTCAAAAATAAATAAACATTAAAAAAAGTGTTGTTGTTGTTTTTTAAATCTTGGGATGGGGTGCCTGCATGGCTCAGTTGGTTAAGCACCCGACTCTAGATTTTGCCTCAGGCCATGATCTCACAGTTCATGAGTTCAAGCCCTGTGCCAGGCTCCGTGCTGGCAGTGTAAAGCTTCCTGGGGATTCTCTACCTCCCCCTCTCTCTGCCACTCCCCAGCTCTCTCTCTCTCTCTTTTTCAAAGTAAATAAATAAACTTCAAAACAAAACAAAACAAAAAAACCTTGGGATCACATAGAGATCATTTAAGTATACTTGGTCAGCACAGAATCAGACAAGGTACAGACACATGGACCTGAAAAAAAAAAAAGAGATACTGGGATAGCAATGGCTGGAGATAAAGAAAAGCTCAAAAAAAAAAAAAAAAAAAAAAAAAGAAAAGAAAAAAAGACAGTCACCAGGTCTTTCTACCCTACAGTATTAAAATCAATACCACCCTTCCCTACAACCTGGGTCACCAAATTAGGCTAATCCTTTAAGAAAGTCAAAGAAAATTAGTTGCTTTATTTACACTGAGTTTACACCCACATATATTCTGCCTCAGAAAGTACAGATGTTACCCCTTTCGTGTGAGTGCAGTTAAATGTGGACCAATTAGCTTAACCTTTCAAGAATAGTTCTCTGGTTCTCTAGAGCTCGTCGTTTTGAGTACGAGGTTTGGGTAAAGAGCGTACTGTCAGAACCTGCTTTTACTGCTGGTTATGTGGTCTGTGTGAGGGCCAAAGCCCACAGGCTCAGGATGCATGAGAATCTCAGGTGACTCTAGAAACCCCCATGGCAGAGAAGCAGCACTAGGAATCTCTCTGGAGGAAGGCATAAAATGCCACCTGCAACATTCATTTCGCCAAAAGGACTTGATTTCTATGCACCCCCCGGTCTCCTTGGGATTAGACTGTTCTGGGCAGTTCCAATACACTTTGAATGGCAAAATACAAAGTATTTACTTCCTTACACATTTTCAGTATGTCTCTACTGGACTTCCTACAGGAAAAGTCGAAACAATACATCCTGTTCCTAATTCTACTGGATTTGGCCAGTAATGTGATGCAGCCCACATCCCTTTGGAAATACCAATCATGAGAATGTAGCTCTCGGGGGTCTTTTTCGAGGGAAGGAAGAAAAGAGCACAAGAAACGAACGTCCTAGAATTCACAGGATCAGGGATGTCTTTCTTTGGTCCTTGAAGGAAGTCATCAGATGAGCTGATGGATGGAAGTACAGCTGTTAGTGAATTGTTGGGATTGAGTTACTGCGTCGGAGCCATCCATCTAAATGTCACAGTTACAATACCACAGCCTCTTGGCATATCTCATAACAGTTGGTAGGCACATTACCAGGCTCTAAAAACACTACTAAGTCTTTAATGACACAGAACAACTACAAATGTCAGTGCTGTAAAGGAGGATTAAGAATTCAGATTGGACTTTGGAGGAAAAAACAACAACAAAAAAAACAAAAAACAAAAAACCAACAACTCTTAGAAGCTTGAGACCAGAAAGTCACTTTGTCCAAATTCCTACTTCTTGTTGGAATGTTGTCCACGGTGCCCTCCACAGTGGTTACCCAGCTTTGCGTGAACATTAGCAGGGACAGAAACTGCCTCAGGACTCAGTTCTAGCCTCCTCCTCTTTCCTATCTACACAGATTCCTTAGATGACGTCATCCATCTGTGTGCTAAGGACTCCTATGTGACTATCCCTCACTGGACTCTCTCCTATGCTCCAATATAGCCAAGTGCCTATCTGACATCTCCACCTGGATGACTAGGAATCTTAAACGTAGAACCACTGACTCTCTGCTCCCACCCTACTTCCTACCTGGACCTCACATCCCTATGTGTTTCCCCAGATTTCCCGTCTCAGGAAGTGGCACCAATCTCTACCCAGTTGCTCAAGCTAAAAACCTAGAATTCATTTTAGGGTTTCTTTTTTTTTTCCTCTCACTTCCATATCCAGGCCATCAGGACATCCTATCATATCTACCTCCAAAATATGTATGTGTTTTAAAGAGATTTCTTTTTTAGAGCAGTTCGGTACACAGCAAAACTGCACATTAGGTACAGAGATTTCCCATGACCTCCCAGCCCCTGCTCACGTATGGCTCTTCCACTATCAACATCCCCGACCACAGTGGTACATTGGTTACAACTGATGACCTTACACTGACACAGCATCATCACTCAAGGTCCACAGTTCACACTGGGGCTCACTTGGTGCTGTAGATTCGGTGGGTTTTGACAAACACACAGTGACATGAATTCACCACTATAATACCATGCAGACTGGTTTCACTGCCCTAAAAATCCTCTGTGCCCCACCTATACATCCTTCCCTCTCCCCTAGCCTCTGATAACCACTGATCTTTTTACTGTGTCCACAGTTTTGCCATTTCCAGAATGTCATATAGTTGGGAGTCAAAAAGTATGTAGGCTTTCAGACTGGCTTCTTTCACTTGGAAATATGTATTTAAGGCTCCTTCATGGCTTTCAGTGGCTTGATAATACACTTCTTTTAGCACTGAAGATTACTCCGCTGTCTAGATGCACCAACATTTATTTATCAAAATATATTATTTATCGCCAAAACATATTTCAGTTCATTCTTTCCTTTTTACCTTCATTCCAACCACCACAGTCCAAAACACTGTTCTCTTAGCCACATTAGCCTCTTAACTGGTCTCCCTAATTTTTGCCAAGCCACCATCTATTCTTTACGGAACAGCCAGAGTCATCTTCTTAAAATGTAAATCAGGTGATGTCTCTCTCCTGAATACGCGGTCAAGGCTTCTAGTACACTGGATATGAGCCCGTCCATCCTGGAGGACCCAGAGTGATGTGGCTCTCCCTGGATGTGATATATCGCTATCTTCCTGCTCCTTCTAACATGTGGCTTTTCTCTTGCTCGTTAAACTTCAAGAAGAAAATGCTTAACAGGGTTCTTAGTGAAGACGGTGTCAGAGTTCAAGTTGGTGAGCTACACAGAATGCTGCTCCCTCCCTACAATCCAGCTCCGGAAGGATGGGTGCAAAGAATTGGCAACCGAAAACAAAAGTGGAAACAAACCTGGGGGAGGTCCCTGAAGAGTCTGAAGTCTGTCCTGAACCCATGTGTGGGCACTGAGAGGGCACCCATGTGTGGGCACTGGGAGACCACAGTGAGGGCAGTTAGAGGAAAGTCTTCTGGCTCTGGCCGTCCCCCCCCCCCCCCCCGCCCCACTGCCGCAGATAGAATCATCCCTACTGGTTCTCTATTGCAGGTGTCTGCAGCCGGAGCCCGGGCCACCAGGGTGTGTGTACATGTAATAACTTTGTGGGGCAAAACCCTGCCGGAGCAGACCTTTAGTGAAGGTGGGTGAGTGTTGATCAGCCAGCCCTGGGCAATCACTCCCTCTTCCCTTCTCCTTCCTGCCCTTAAGACCGGTGAGTAACAATTCAGAGAGCCTGCCTGCTCCCACTGCTGTATCTCCTTAAGACAGCACTTTCCAAGTGTGGTCTCTGGAGCAGCAGCATCTGCATCACCGGGGAACCTGTTAGAAATGCAGATTACCAGGTCCGCCTCAACTGTATCACACAAGAGACCCTGGGAGGTGGCACCCAGAAATCTGTAACAAGCTCTCCATGTGATTCCGAAGCAACAGAAGCCTGAAACCACCTCCCTAAGGGTTTACAAGTGAAACTCTGAGCAGGAGAGTATTAGGGCTAGGCATGATTAAGGATGGCTCTGTGAAGCCTCAGGACCTGGCTGGTCTTGGGGTTTATCCCCTAATCTCATCCTTAAACTCTCCTGGCATAAGCTGACTTTGGGCCCTTTATCGAAATCATTACCAGAGTCACCAATTCTCCTAAGGAAACATGAGCTCACAGATCAAAATAACTCCACAACTCAGGAGCACAAGCTGTAAACAGAAACACAAAAACTGAATAATAAACAGCATGCAAAGCAGAGGTATTAAAAAAGATGTGGATACACCTTAAAGTACATATGAAAACCCAACTTAGGAAGATAAATGTGAGGTAAGAATATGAAACCATAACAAAGAACTAAGTAAAAGTATTAGCTATGGATATCATAACACTTGAAATAGAAACACAATAGATGGGATTAAAAGCATGTTGTATGTAGAATATATAAAAGCAAAGGCACTGGACGAAAATGATGTCAGAAGCCACAGTAGCAGCACTATAGAAGAAAAAAATGGAGTAAGATCATTACAGGTCTTGGAACCTAGAGTTTTATGTCCAGCCAAACTGTCATTGGAATATGTAGCAAAACTCTTTTAGGAACAAAACATATCAAAATTTCCCTTGCACTACAATCCACACCAAAAACACCCTTAAGTGAGAGGAGATGAGAACCAAATTGAAGCTACAAAAAATATGGGAAGGAAGGCAAAAAAACCAAAAAACAAAAAACTTGGTTTTAGTTTATTTTAGTTTTAAGAAAAAAAAAGTAGCGTCGAAGAAATGACAAAAGACAAAGTATATCCATAAACATTAAGAACTAAACATCTAGGCAATAGCAAACTCTTGGTTTGAAGAAGAATTTGGAAAGAGAGAAGGGATGTTAGAACATGACCAAATACTTGTCTTGTTGTGGGGAAGAGACAGACATTGACACATTTGAAGAACCAGCTGAGGTTCTAAGTGTAGTGACAGTTACCAGAGGGACATATTTCATCAGAAGAAACAAACAAACAAACAAAACCCTTCATTTATGCAGTTGATTTCGGGAATACAGAAAAATGCATTAAATGAAAAATATGACACAAAACTGCAGAGACCTGTTCTAAAATTATAGTTACTGTCATCAATTTAAATGGTTACACTAAAAAACAAACAGAAACTACCAGACAAATTAAATAAGCAGGACTAAAACCCCACAACTACATATCTATAAGAGGCTCCCTTTAAACCAAAATGACATAAAAAAAAACTGACATTTAAAAGTTGGAAAAAGAGACCCTATACAAATATAATTAGAAAGTTATCTGGGATATAATCTTACTGCTAAAAACAACTAAAGACCACAATTATCATTAGATACGAAAGAGGACAATACACATGTAAAGGAACAAAGAGGAAGATCATATAACCATCATAAACATATTGCCTCTAATAACTCAGCCTGGAACAGGAAAGGCAGCAATAGACCAGACCACAGGGAGAAAACGACTTGTCACTGCAGATGGACATTACAACAGTGCTCTCAGAAGCTGAGCAAACAGATTAAGATAAGCAGACGTACTGAAGACCTTAAGACTGTGTGGATGCCTACTTAAATTCAAAATACTCCTGAGTTCCCCAAAGCTCTGTTCCATGTAGGTCCCCCAACTCCTTCAGTAGGGGATGATCTGGGATATCGTCCCATGTGGATTTTGTTCCTGAAAGTTCTAGAAGAGCCTTATTATAACACTGCACCACTCATAGCACTGCAGTGTGAGAAGGACATCAAAACTAGTGTCGCCATGAGGTTCTCAGGCACTTTCTCAGGACACAGTGAAAATCCCCAGGGATTTTCAAAAGCGCACAGTGAATATCACACGGAAAGTTAGGTATGGCTGGGAAGGCGATTAGTACAAAGTTAGGTGTGATTCTACTTTCCAGATGCTATTTCCTGCTCTTGGCATGCCCTCTATCACCCAACACCATATATTCCTCATCCTCTTGTCTGACTGTCCCTCTGTTCTCTGTGCCCCTTCACTAGACAGTGTACTGGACATCTCCCTATTATTATACTTGTCATGCAATATTACATTTCTCTGTCTCCACATGTGTCTCCTCCACCAGACTCCGAGCTCCATGAGGAAGGGGGGCCCCCCATCTATTCATCTCTCTATCCCTGGACTCTAGAAAACGATCTTAGTAAATATTTATTAAGTGAATCAGAAGCTAATTAGAGAAAGAAACATTCTGTATTCAACTGATACAAGAATTGCTAGATTGGAAATTGTTACTATATTGATGCTCTTCAACAACCCAGGGACCATAAACACTCACCTGAACAAAAATAAGCAAAGAAGTACACATAAGCATGGAGTATCCAATGACAAAAGCCACTGGTCAGAGGCAGAAATAACATGCTGCAGGAAATCCCGGACTAGAACCATCCATCTGTCATGGGAAGGCAGAAAGGACATTTTCCTCCAGGAGCTCCGTGTTTAAAAGAGGCACTGGATGTCCACGAACCCTCTGCATCCATAACTACACCCTGCTCCCAGTTTTGGAAACCGAAGAAACCCTAAGGTCAGCTCTGCACATCCACATACTCAACTTGAAGCCATGAGGCACCTCTGTGCCTCCCACCAGGGTGCTGTGAGGGTCAGAGGAGTATTAGAGATGGTACTTTGTGCTCAGGAAGCTTATAAGTTCACTCCAGAATGGGCATGTGCTTTGGATCACACTGGGCCATCTCCCCTGCCCGGCTCGGTAACACCCCTTCAGAGTCTCCCTTCCGGGGGCATGAAGGTGCATCCTTTGTGCCCAGTGGAGGGAATAGGAACATCTTTTTCTCTTGGCTGCTTCACCTGAGCTGTTGAACCATCCCCACAGCCCCCAGGGGCACTGCTCATGTCATCCCGTGAAACCTGGAAACAAGATGTCTCTCCATATCAGATACCTAACACTGATCTTTTCATGAGAATACCAGGTTTGCCCATGAGCAGCCACTATGAGGTCAGATACCTGGAATCCAAAACGTGGTGACTAAGTTGGTGGGAAAAGGGCCACATTTAGTATGCTGGACCACACTGTATTTGTATGACTTCCAACCACATATGTGAGGGTCCCACGGCCCCAGTGAGGTCTCAGGCTTTCTTTTCCAGGCTGGCATAAAATTTTTATCCAGGGCACAGGAGCCTTGAAGCACATTTCTCAAGACCAAACTGTTCTTCACCATATGCCCTCAGGCAATTCCTTTCCTGGAGCAAGCACCATGCTGGATTCCAGCAGTCTACCCCTGGACGTAGAAACCTTCCTTCAGATGCTTCCTTCACTGCGGGGACCCCACCCCAGCGGTGCTGATGAATACAACAGCGCCTGTGTCTACCCCTGCTCCCTCAGGCTCCTCAGTCCTTTGTGGGGGGAGCACCTTCCTTGTTCCTGATTGCTGAACAGCATCTCACTTCTGTGAGATAGAAACTTCTGTGCAAAGACTTCAGTGATTAGCTCCCTTGACCAAACAAACACATCCTCTTCTTTAAAGCTTTATTTGTCATTCTCTCCCAGCAAACACGTCATGCCCTGAATGAAGCCTTGAAACACAGAACTGTGTCAAATTTGATGTCCAAGCCCCTCTTAGGCACTCAGTGCCATGTCAGACTATAATTGCTTCTTTACTCCGCCTTCTAGCAGCGTGGGCTTATTCTTCTGACAATCTACACTCTTCCATTCAATGAATATTTACTGAAGGGCTATGTGCCAGGCTCTGTGGCAGGCAGTAAGGGACAGACTGGTGAATGAGACAGATGTGGTCTTTGGTGTGGGTTGGCTTACATCTAATGCGGCAAATACTACAGTGAAATAGTTGATATGACAGAGAGGACCTGAGAGGACCCTGGGAGCTCTCAGGAGGGGAGGGAGGCCACTGTGGGGAAACCATACGGAGCATATGTCTAAGGGGTGAGCAAGTGCTATCAAAGCAGGAGGGGCTGAGGGCACAAAGAGGGGGGAGGCAGAGAGCAGTATTCCAGGCCAAAGGCTTACCGCTTGGGGAATCATAGAGGATTTAGCAAATGGTTCAATGGGGGGAGCCTGGATGCCAAGGGGGGGTTCTCCAAAGATGAGCTGGATGGTGAACCGAGTCACGTGATGAAGATCCTCGTGACCTAGTTTGGAAGTTATCTGAAAGGGAATGGGGAGGCGCTGAAGCACAAAGGACAGGTGAGTTGCTCACCACGCAGGCCCAGTGAGGGGCAGTGCGGGGCCCTGGGTCCGGGTGCCCACCTCTACTACAGGGAGCAAGAGCCGTAATGAAACACCCCAAGAGGCTTTAGATAGGACATCACTCATCAGCTTATACAACTTCGTAATCACCTCAAGTTTTATTTTTTCATTTATTACAGGCCTTACGATAATAGATCAGCCAGCAAAAATGCCAGGGAGGACGCCATCAGCAAATCAACCAAGAAGGTGCTGTCATCCTACCAGGCCCATCCTCAGTGATGGCTCTAAAAACCATTCTTTGCTACGCCAACATGGTAATTCCATAATTAAATTGCCACCCTGTGCAAAACACCCAGTGATACATTTAATCTAGTCCAATTAATAGCTGTCAACAACCCTTGTCATTCTTCTCTCCATGAAGATTCCATCATGGATTCCCAAGAGGTTTCCATGCAGTAAATGATTTTGTCAACCCAGGGGAATGGTGACTCCCTCGAATGTTGAAGCCTTAATCAAATTGCCTTTGGGCAAAAATTGTCAGGGCACACCTGTGAGACAGACAGGGTCAAACTTATGATTCTTATATATATGTTTTTGAGACAAAGCAAGAAGGCGCAGTAACTTTCCCTAGTCCTGAATGAGAGATTTATAAAGGAGGGATTACTAAGCCAATACATCAGTTTGCTTCCCTGGCTGAATTTTTATGATGAGTGCTATACTCCTATCATTTCTGGACTTCCGTATGATCTGCTAAAGCCTAAAATCTAGAAAGGATGGAGAGAAACAGATCAGCGGGAGTAGAGAGATGCCTCATTATAACCTGTGTTTCTGAAGGCAATATCTCATTCTTCTTTATTCATTGAAAAGAAGACAAATTGATATAAAAAATTTATGTAACAGCTGGAAGCATGGCCCATGTATAAGTGTGTCCTGTAAGACATCTCCAAAGATCACTGTCGTGCCTTCATTTGGAGGTATTTTTTTTTGAGTGTAAAATAATTCTCTTTTTGGACTAGACAGCATTGTTTCAGGGAGAATAACTAGTTTCTGCTGCCCATTTGAGCCTTCGGCATCTTACAGAGGAAACTGACCTGGATGCTGACCTGGAAGAGATATCAGAGGTGACATTCTACATTTCTCAAAATTGTCCTCGAGTCTCTCCTGTTAGGAAAAATCTGGAACTGCACATAGTAATACAGTAAAATAGATTTTAGTCCCGTGACCATCAGCTTTGAAACAACTCACAAGAGATGGCCACTCTTGGATTACACAGTGCTGTGACAGGAGCATAAAGAGGCCACCCGATCCTTGGCCATACAGCACCTTGCGGAACAAGGGTTAACACATCAGGTTCGATGCTGCCCTCCTTGGGAAGGCCTGTTCGCGTTGTTGGCCCTGACTGGCATCTGGGAACTCAGATTTCAAATTTCAAAGAAACCACAAGCAACGTGGTTTATATTGAATGTTTGCTTTCCTTTTGGAGTCTGGAATCTTGGTACTCGTGAGGCAGAGGGTGTACAGGACCAGTGTTCCCAAAACGACCTGGGCACTGAGTTCCTATATCCATTCTTTCATGCCTACAAGGTACCAGAAGCTGGGGTAGGTGCTGGCAATACAGCTTTTTCCTGATCTTCAGGGCCTATTCCTTCACCCCGGGGCAGGCACTCCTGGAGCAGCCCATCTAGAGGGCACTGTCCTCACTCTCTGACTGGGTGGTTCTCTCCCTGGCTGCGTATCAGAACGTTATCAATGCCAGGGCTCATCTGTAAGGCTTTCATCTCCTTGTTCTCAGACAGGGATCTGGACACACTGTTTTCCAAACCTTCTGGATGATTTCAGCACGCAGGCAGGGTTGAAGCCGAGGACCACAGATCTATCCCTTCCCCCTACCTTATTTTCCTTCATCACTCTTAGTGTTACATGGTAAGTCATACTTACTTGTTTTAAAACTTTGCTCGTCTTCCCCACTTAGAAAATACATTTTATAAGAGCAGGAAATAGGTCTGTTTTGTTCACTGCTAGTCTTTGGTGCCTAGAACAGTACCTGCCATATAATGGATGCTCAGTAAATATTTGTTAAATGGAAGAACAAATTATTCTCTCTAGTATGGCATTCAGAGATCCTCATGACCTGGAAAAATCCAACTTTGTCTGCTGTTCTCATTCCCTTCCCTCCTATATCCTCTACATATTATAGACTACTTCAGTTCCACCTCATTTTTCATATTTGTCATAGTCTCTCTATACTGGAGCTATCTGGGCACACATCCCTCCTCCTCCTCCACCAGATGGGAGGTCCCGTGTCCCCCAGGGCTCACTTAGCATGGTGCTTTGCTCATAGCAGGTGTCCAGCCTGTGAGTTGCACTGAGTATACTCTGGATCCATAAAATCAACATTTCAGGGCAAGGATAATTAAGCCACTGGTTTTAATTAAACCACAGGATGAAGAGATCATCAGAAGAGAGGGTCACAGCCATTATCTTACTCCTAGCTTGGTAGCTTGATTAAAATTGCCAATGGCTAAAATATCTGACATCACTGTCCAAAGCACGTCTTGGCTTTCCTACGTTTAACTCCTGATCAGCTGGGCCAGTGTTGAGACCCTGGTGTGAAAAATGGAAAAGGACAGGTCTTCCCGGTTGCCAAAGAGGTAGTTCCAGCACTAATCCCACATCAACTTTGTCATTCATCTGCTGTGGGGAACTTGATTAGGAAGAAGTGGGGACCCTGCAGGCATCCCTGTGGCAGACAGTGCTTCATCAGGTATGGCTCAGTTCTCCAGGGTGTGCAAAATCTTCACCTAGGTCTCTAGATGCTCTAAATACAAGCCAAAGAGAAGCTTTCTTAGGAGTTTAAGGGACATTTCATTTCTGGGGGTCTCCTAAAAACTTACACTGTTTTTCTGGGGCACCTGGGTGGCTCAGTTGGTTAAGCGTCCGACTCCTGACTTCTGCTCAGGTCATGATCTCAACAGGTCATGGGATAGAGCCCCACGTCGAGCTCTGCACTGACTGTGCAGAGCCTGCTTGGGATTCTCTCTCTCTCTTTCTCTGCCCCTTCCCTGCTCATGCTCTCTCTCTCTCTCTCTCTGTCCCTTCCCTGCTCATGCTCTCTCTCTCTCTCTCAAAATAAATATTGAAAAACCTACACTGCTTTTCTTATTGTAGAATGGATATGAGATTTTTTTATCCTTTTGAAAAAATACAATAATATTCCAAATTATTCCAGCAATTTTGGGGGTGAATTTTACACATATAAAAAAGGAAATTGCTATAATTCTTGCAAAGACATTCTCTCCAAAATAAATTGAAGGACAGATAATACCATGCACAGAATCGGACTCACTACATTAGAATTCCAGCTTCGTTGCTAACTGGCTTTGGGTCCTTAAACAATTTACTTAACCACCCTGTGCTACAGTTTCCCCATCTATAAATTTGGCAAAATAACAGTAGCCTGTCTTGTAGACAGTTATGTACATTAAATAATTCAAGTACATGTAACACACTTCAAACAGTACCTAGCATAAAGTTAGCCCTCAAGAGTTGTTAGCCATTGCTAGAACTTTCTAGCTACCTCTGGAAATTTAGTGTAAACATTGAAATATTACAGTTCTAAAAGAAATGCGTTCATATAATACTGGAGCAAAAACGCCCCTTTTAAGTATAACGCTACAGACTGAAATCGTAAACCATCATGAAAAAACTCACAAATGCAAAATCAAGAAAAAAATGTAACAGAATGGCTAAAATTAACAACGTAAGAAACACCAGGTATTGTTGGCAAGAATGCGGAAAAAGGGGAACCCTCCTGCACTGTTGGAGGGAATGCAAATTGGTGCAGCCGCTCTGGAGAACAGCATGGACGTTCTTCAAAAAACGAAAAACAGAACTACCCTACGATCCAGCAACTGCGCTACTAGGTATTTATCTGAAGGATAAAACATACAGATTCAAAGGGCACACGCACCCCAATGTCTACAGCAGCATTATCAACAATAGAAAAACTATGGAGAGAGCCCGAATGTCCGTCAACCGATGAACGGATGGGGAAGATGTGATATATGTATACAATAGAATATTACTCAGCCATCGAAAAGAACGAAAACTTGCCATTTGCAATGATGTGGATGGAGCTAGAATGTATTAAGCTAAGTGAAATAAGTCATCAGAGAAAGACAAATATCAATGATTTCACTCATGTGTGGAATTTAAGAAACAAAAAAGATGAACATATAGGAAGGGGGGAAGAGAAGAGAGGAAAACTAGTCACAAGAGACTCTTAATGATAGAGAACAAACTGAGGGTTGATGGAGGGAGGTGGGTGAGGGTTGGGTTAGATGGGTGGTGGGTACTAAGGAGGGCGCTTGTTGGGATGAGCACTGGGTGCTGTATGTAAGTGATCAATCACTGAATTCTCCTGAAACTAATATTGCACTGTATGTTAACTAATTAAAATTTTAACAAAAGACAAAAAAATAAGGAGCTGCAAGGTATCAACAATAAAAAAAAAAAAAACTAACACCACTAGGAAAATGGGCAAAAAATTAGAAAAGTTAATTCGTAAATGAAAAAATATGGTCAAAAAGATGAAATATTTGAATCGCAATATGCAACGTTTCCTCTATCAGATCAAACTGCAAAGAGGAGACGAAATCCTCCTCCAAACCCTGTCAAGAGTGCCCGAAAAACAAATAATCCAGTGAAGAAATGGGAAGAACACATGAATAGACACTTCTCTAAAGAAGACGTCCAGATGGCCAACAGGCACATGAAAAGATGCTCAACGTCGCTCCTCATCAGGGAAATACAAATCAAAAACACACTGAGATATCCCCTCACGCCAGTCAGAGTGGCCAAAATGAACAAATCAGGAGACTATAGATGCTGGCGAGGATGTGGAGAAACGGGAACCCTTTTGCACTGTTGGTGGGAATGCAAACTGGTGCAGCCGCTCTGGAAAACAGTGTGGAGGTTCCTCAAAAAATTAAAAATAGATCTATCCTATGATCCAGCAATAGGACTGCTAGGAATTGACCCAAAGGATCCAGGAATGCTGATGCATAGGGGCACTTGTGCCCCAATGTTTATAGTAGCACTTTGAACAATAGCCAAATTATGGAAAGAGACTAAATGTCCATTGACTGATGAATGGATAAAGAAATTGTGGTTTATATACACAATGGAATATTACATGGCAATCAGGAAGAATGAAATATGGTCTTTTGTAGCAATGTGAATGGAACTGGAGAAAATAAATTTCGTACTAAAAAAAAAAAAAAGAGTGCCCGGAAATGAGTGTGTTCACTCCCTTGGGGTACCAACGTGGCCACATATGCCAAAGACTTGAAATTTTTCATCATTTTAGATCCTAGGAAAATAATTATGGATACATACCAGTGCTCATCAAAGTATCGCTTATGGGAATGAACTGTTTTAACTAACCAAAATGTATAACAAAATGATGTGATTTAAATTAATTATACATGACAAATGATGGCGAAGCAGGATACTCTATAACGTGAGCACATGTTCCAGACATATTCTTTTCGGTGAACGAAGCAGTAAAAGATAGGATGTACAACAGGGACATTTTTTTTTTTTAAAGCGTATGTAAAGAGGAAGAAAGACTGGAAAAACAAACAGTGGCTGTCTCTGAACAGTGAGGTGGTAGGTGTGTGTTCTTTCTTTTTGTTTGTCTTATTTACATGTTCTCTGTTGGGCACGAATTGATCTCGTGACAAGCAAAAAGTCGTAACACATGCACTCAGACAGACAGAGAGACGGACAGACAAAAAGGCATCAGGAGAATCTGACTGCTTGAGCAATCCTCTCTGACTTTCACCTTGTGAGATGAAGTAAGTAAGTCCATGCTCTAGGTGCTCCAAGCCCCTCCCCCCATTATGTTCCTTCTGATCCCTGCGTCTAAGCAGTGTTTGTGACGTTCCTTGTCCCAGCTGCTGCTGAGAAAAAAAGCTGAGTGGCCTCTCCTCCGCCCCACTCTCCCCCACCCCGCCATTTATACATAGTCTAGAATAAACAAAAACTTTGTTTTCACAAGAGAACCGTATTATTATTACTTATTATTTGCTGAGCACCAACAGTTCTTTATAAGAAGCCACGAGTGATCTGTTCTAAATTAGGCTAACTAATAAGTGCCTGGCTCCCGGGAACACAGCCACCTGCCAAATGCCTTCTAGTTTGGGGTCTATTAAAAGCTATCCCCCCGCAGACTCCCCTCTGCAATCAGGAGACAGGCCCTGGGTAGACAGCAGTGTTACAGATTCTAGCTGTAACATTGATAGCAAGGGGTGGTGGACCCCTCTCTACGGCAGGGAGCTTAGAGCGGTGTGGTGGGGGACAGTCACCGTCTCGAACCCCAGCTCCATCTCCGGTGTCCTTCTGACCTTGGCTGACGTGGTTCAATCATACACATCCTCCAAGGATGTCAAGCGGGAGTGTTCTGCTGTTGAGCCAGGGCTGGGGAGGAGGGAAGCTGGGTGAGGGAGGATGGCTTGGGTGCATGGAGCTGGATGAAAGCAGGTGAGCAGCCGACAGCCTGTCTGTGACCTTCACTCACAGCCCTAAGGAAACGCTTCCTCTCACAAGGGAAAAACAGAAATGTGGACATGCAAAAAGATTCACTTACTTTTCCCACAGTGTCTAAAACCTGAGACATTTCTTAAGGAGACAGTAACGTCTTAGTGAATTTTTTACTCGAGTATAACCTATACACTGAAGAACGACAAATCATAAACGTATGCACCAAGAAGTAGAAGGTTCCAAGCCCAGGAAACTCCCCCCAGGTCTCCCCTTATCTCCATTCCCTCCGTCACCCCAAAGTTAACCCATATCCCGACTTCTAACGCCACAGAGTCATTCTGCTTCTTCTTGAATTATATAAACATGGAATTGTAAGGTATGTTTTTCGTTTGTGAGATTTTTGTTCCATGTTCCATTTAACAGCGTTGATTTCTTTTCATGCTATGTAATACTCGGATACGTGAATATACTCTGGTTTATTTATCCAGTGCACTGTTGCTAAATGTGTGTTTTCAGCTGTTATGGGTAATGCCTCTTACGTCTTTGGCACGCATGCACCTAGTGTTTCCAGGAGAGTATACTTCAGAATGGATTGCTGGGTCATCTTGCATGGGCATATCCAGCTACCATGAAACGTTTTGTTTTTACGAAGCGATTGTATGAATTTACACACCCATCTGCAGTGTATGAGACTTTGATTTGCTCCTCATCCTTCCAACACTTGGTCTTGAGCATCTTTTAAAAGCTAAATTACTGAGCGGCGCTTGCGTGGCTCAGTAGGTTAAGTGTCCGACTTCAGTTCAGGTCATGATCTCATGGAATGTGAGTTCAAACCCCACATCGGGCTCTCTGCTGTCAGTGCAGAGTAGAGAAAACCTGCTTCGGATCCTCTGTCTCCCTCTCTCTCTGCCCCTCCTCCTCCCTCTCCCTCTCCCTCTCTCTCTCTCTCTCTCTCTCAAAAATAAACATAAAAAAAAGTTAAATTACTGCGTGTGTTAGTAAAATATTTCTCTGAGTTCTGTGAGCTGTTCTGGAAAATTAATCAAACCCAAGGAGGGGGTCATTGGAACCTCCGATCTATAGCCAGTTGGTCAGAAGCACAGGTGATGACCCGAACTTGACACTGGCGACTGGATGGGTTGGGCCGGGGGACAGACTGTAGGACTGAGCCTTTAACCTATTGGGTGTGCCGCTGTCTCCAGGTCGATGGGGTCAGAATGGAGTTAATCGCATGGTGTGGAGTAAAACACAACACACATTGGGATTGGATGCAGAATCATTAAATGGGATAAACTGTGATTTTAACCTGCAGTTCTCAATTAGCGATGTCAGACAGGTTTTCATACGTTTAGTGTCCATTTGGATAATGTATTTTGTAAAACACCTACTCTTTTGGCCATTTATAATAATCTGGTTGTCTGAGTTCTTATCACTAATTTCGAAGAATTATCTCTGTACTGGGTGAGTTCTTGGTCAGATATATACATTGCAAATATTTTTTTGCACTTCGTGGCTTGTCTTTCTTAATGGTGTCTTCAAGCGTTTACATTTGGTGATGCTAGCTCATCACTTTTTTCTTTCATTGTCAGTGCGTTTTGTGTCCTTTTTTAAAGAAATAACCGCCTCAAGGTAATCAAGCGATCTTTCTATATTTTCCTCTAGAGGTTTTATAGTTTTTGCTTTTACATTTAGGTCTATGATTCAGCTACAATTTTTGTTTGTGGTGAGAGGTACAGGTCGAGGTCCATCATTCCCCACATGGATATCCAGCTGCCTCCATATGGTTACCGTATCCAGATTACATCGCATCGGTGCCTCCATGAGAAACCCAGTGGCTTCAGGACTTGCTGTATTGAGGAACGCTATATTCCTTTCTATTGTCTGTTTGTCTGTCCTTACGCCAGTTCCATACTGTCTTGATCAGCAGAGTATCTTAATTTTTGGAATCTGGTAGTACTGTTAAATACATTTGTTCTTGGTTACTCTACACTTTTTGCCATAAACTTTATAATCTGTTCACCAATCCCTTGAGGATTCTGATTGAGATGTCACTGGCTGTATGGAGCATTTCTGGGAAACTGACATCTTAATGCTGCATCTTCTAAAACATCAACATGATGTATCTTTCCATCTAATGAAGTCTTCTCCAGGATTTCTCAGCAATGTTTCACAGCTTTCATCAAAAAGTCATCGCCACCTTTTTTACGTTGTGTTTATCTGAAGGTATTTGGTTTCAGTCCACTGTATTACTATGCTCTTTTAAATTATAATCGTTATGATGGACATATCAGTATCTCTTAGGGTTTCAATCTGCATTGTCCTGGTGACCAATTACGTGGGGCAGCTTCTCACGTGTACTGGCCAGCGGATGTCCTCTTCTGTAAAAGTGCTTCTTTGTGTTTTTTGGGTCACGTAAACATAAATGGTCTGCCTTCTTCTTCTTTATTTGGAGGGATTGCTATATTCTGGCAACAAGTACTGTTTAGGGCACATAAGTCATAAATACCTTCTGCTCTGTACTTCCTTTTCTACTCTCTTGATGGTGTCTTGATGAACATCCACACAAACCGACCACTTCCTCCTGTGTCCAGCTGTAGAAACATCACTCTCTTCCAGTGATGGAGGAAAATGTGTTTGGGTTGAATCCACTGCAAGGTGGGGTGCCTACATACTGTACTTCATGGACAATGTCAGAGATTTTTCAAGAGCAACTGTGATATACCTTATTTTTACCTGGCACACTGCCTTTAGAGCCCATTCTAACGGTCGGCTGAAGCGTCCTAGATTTTGCGACAAAACAGAAGAGGGGTGAGGCTAAAGGAAGTTCTTGCTCGCCAGGCCCTCGAAACTCCTCGTAAGGAAACAGGGTACGCTTACTTCTCCCTCCACAGCATCAAGGAATGGTGACAATTCCCTGCGCATTACGTGCCTTTTCCTAAGCTCTTTCCTCTGTCGGAATCCCCTTTCCTACTTGATTCCTATTAACCTTTCAAATTTAAGCTCCTCCTCGCACATGACTTCCCTCACTGAATGCCATTCTCAGCTGTGTGTCCACCGCCACTGCTCAATCCTAGCTGTCCTCCAGCACCCTGGTAACTCCCTCTGACACTCCCCCTCGCCCCACACTGGAGGTTCAGACTTTCCGAGCAGGTACCCTCGAGAAGCTAAGGATGTGCCACTCCTCTGATTAACCTCAGCCCCAAGAGATCCTTTCACAGTCACTGAGGCTGTCAGTGTTTGAACCTATCGCCCTTAGCAGGTGACACAGGGACAGTGAAGGGTGAAACGTGTAGCCAACAACTGGAGATCCAGAGTGCCTGGGTGGCTCAGTCGGGTGAGCGGCCCACTCTTGATCTTGGCTCGGGTCGTGATCTCACAGTTCGTGAATTCAGGCCCCACATCGGGCTCTGTGCTGACAGTGCAGAACCTGCTTGGGATTCTCTCTCTCTCTCTCTCTCTCTCTCTCTCTCTCTGCCTCTCCCCCACTCATTCTCTCTCTCTCTCTCTCTCTCTCTCTCTCTCTCTAATAAATAAATAAACATTTAAAAAGTTGGAAACCCAATCAGAACACCCCAAGACACACCAGCTCCCTGAAGGGCATGTGTCTTAGACCCTCACTTCCTTCCTAACTCCTGATGTCTTTCTTAACATATGTCATTCCTGGCCTTTCTAGATTGAACTCTTCTTTCTGGACTTGCAGACAAAAATAGGTATAGAGAACAAGGGCAACAAACACAACCCAGTAACCAATATGGTAGATATTAATCCAGCTATGTTAATAAGCACCTTAAATTATTTAAAAAAATTTTTAATGTTTGTTTATTTTTGAGAGAGAGACAGCGCATGAGTAGGGGAGGGGCAGAGAGAGAGGGAAACAGAATCCAAAGCGGGCTCCAGACTCTGAGCTGCAGCACAGAGCCCAATGCGGGGCTCAAAGCCACAAAGCATGAGATCATGCTCATTTTCTCCAGTATGGGCTCTTGTTACTTGGAGGACACAGCCAGTCAACACTTGCTCCCTGGCTCTTTCAACTCCTGGTAACCATCTCTCCCCTCTGAGTCCTTACCCTGGGACCACACCCTGATGTCACATCCTCAGGGTGTGCCCCGGGTCCTCTGAAGGAACAATTAACAGATGATTCTCGAATGCCTGTTGGGAATCACCAAGTTATAGTTGATTCATGCCATGACCTTAGCTAATAAACATGCATGTGTGTGCTTGTGTATCTATCTGTGATGTTTAAGCAACATTTATTCAGACACTTCCAGTGCATTCTTAGGCAACATATAATCTTTCCAGATTTATGCTAAAAAGGAACACTGCCATGCTTACAAATCTCTTCTGCTGCATATTTGTGTTCAATTTGTTCACTTCAAAGAAAATCTAGGGCATCATATTTTTAATGCTCTGCTTTTATGACGGTAATACTTGTATATTGAAATACCTACATTACCATCCCACAAAGGAGGCTTGTAAATCAGTCTATTTATGATATTATCTTACTTTTTTTTTTTTAAGCTCCTTGTTCTACCGTTTTCTTTTACACGGGGCCAGGAACATCTGCCCCTTCAGGTGCGCCGAACAACGGCATTATCCAGTCGGCTTCAGTCAACCCAAGAGATGGCTTTCTATAAAAATACGTCTGAAAGGACTTCAGCATTCAAGCAGTTATTGGGGGTCCCGGTGTGACAGGCGCTGCACTTGACGGTCACGAAGCGAGGAGAGAGGGCACATCTCTATTTCAGCGAGATGTGTGCGACATGAGAGACGTTTATATGAAAGTACGTGACACAATGCATGCCAAAGCACTTTAAAAGCCGTGAAGAGGTATGCAGATAGAAGACACGGTTATTAAACGGCTCTGAATCACGAAGAGGGGTTGAAGATTGGGAAGTGAGCACGGAACAGGTGATGAATGCCAATCAGGGGCCCTGAGAGGGTGTCATGGAAGACCTTGAGAGATGGGTAGGCAGCAAGAAAAAGGAACAAAGTCTTAAGACACACGACGGCTTGGATGATTCCCCAGGGAGGTAAGCTGAGTGGAAAAAGCCAATCCCAGCAGGATGAATTTTGTAGGATTCCATGGAGGCAGCATTTCCGAAATGACAGTATTACAGAAATGGAGACCGGAGGAGTAGCTGCTGGGGTGGGGGGAGTGGGGGGGGGGGGGGGGTCAGGGCAGGGGGTGCAGTGGCAGGTGTACTTGCGATAAGGCAACAGGAGCGATACTGATGATGGGGCCACTCTCATTCTGTATGTCGACTATGGGGGTGGACACATGAACCTACATATATGATAAACGAAACAGAGCTGAATATGTACATACACGTGTGTACTCACACTCACACACACACACACACACACACACACAAAGGAGTACAAGTCAAAGTGACGATATCAGAACACAAGCAGTGAACTGCACCCATGTCAATCTCCTGGTTGCAACGGCCAACTAGTTTTGCAAGAAGTCACCCCAGAGGGACCTGGGTAAAGGGTACATGGGGGTCTCTCTGTGTTATTTCTTACAACTGCAGGTGAATTTACAATGATTTCAATAAAAAAAAAAAACCTCCAGTTAAAAAGGCAGGGAGGACTTTAACAGGTAGAGAGGAGTTGGCATGGGAGGGGCTGTGAGGGAGGAGAAGCCTTCAAGGTGGAGGAAGGGATTGGGCTGAGATGTGTGAACCTTAAAGACGTGGTCAGGAAATGGTGATGATAAAACCAGTCGCAGCAGCAGAAACAATGGTTTCCATTTACCGAGCATCATGGAGGCCAAGCATAAATCTCGCTATTTGCTCAATCGTTTAGGACCACACGGCCCCATGAGGTGGATACTATTATTATCCCTGTTCAACAGTTGACTTAGAAGGTAGATCTTCTTGCCCAGGCCCATGCCGCCAGCCAGCAAAAGCACAGGGCTCTGAGCCCAGAGCCATATAACTCCATATGCTCAGAGCTACGTATTTTATGTTCCAAGAGGAGCTAAGGAGTTCTGAGTAATTAGAGTGAGGGTGCTGTGGGTTGCAGAGTAAGATGGAAATGGAGAGGTAGGTTGCTGCCAGATCCGAGAAGGCTGTGAGTGCAGTGCTAATTTTGATTAGAATTTGTGAGTAGTGAACATGATGAAAAATCTCTCCAAAGAGAAGTGACAGGCTCAGACCCGTTCTCTCAGAAAACAACTTGGCATCATGGAAGGTGGTCTGGGGACAAGAAAAGACAAGAGGGTGGGGTTAGGGGCATGATGGGTCTGTTCTCATGGTCACTGCTCTGTCAGGAGCTGGGGGAATCTCAAGCAGCATGCCAGACTGCCTAGTGGCTCAAACAGCAGATGCCTCTGCCTGGATGGGTTATATCTTCTTGCCCCATGGACATCAGGCATAGCCACGGGACAAGTCACACCCTTCCGGGCGTAAGAGTGTAGTCTTGAGTATGTGAAGCCAAGAGCGGTCTTCTGAAACGTGACATGTGCGTCCTGCAACAGAGATGATGTGGGAGAGAGCACATCAGAGATGATGTGGGCCACCTTGACAGATACAAGAAGGATAATGTGAAATAAAGAGAAAGGTCCTAGGTGGCCAGGTGAGGTGTGAGGCCGAAAACACGGCAGTGGTGGTCTCATCACTGGACGACATCCAGGATATGAGGCACAGTGGGCATGGAGACATAAAGATGTCACGCCAGATTATTTCCCGAGACATTCTTCTCTCCCGATTTCAGGAGAACTGGTAAACTGTGACACAGAATGCCCAGAATCTGGAGTGGGGCATTGCCACCTTGGAGATCACCAGGGGTTCGCTATGAACCAAAACAGAGCTGGGGAAAGATGAGCATATCCAGAAGCTGCATGGAAACACCTGCACATGCGTGCACACACACACAGTGTCTGCCACCGGAATTATGAATCTTAGGATTCACAATTTCTTCAGCTTCCTCCTTTCTCTAGACTCTCCCTCATCTCTGTTTTCATTATTTTCTCACCTGTGTATTGTGCAACAGGGTACTAACTTATTTCAACTTCTAGGGGACGACCTACTCCTAGGTTGGTGGGGGAAGAGGAAGAAGGAAGCCAAACGTAACTTCTCTACTTACCTTCAAAGTTGTGCAAACGTGAGCTGCACGTGAAGCTCAGAAGGAATGATGCTTAGGAGGCATCGGATGAATAACTACAAATTCTGAATCTTGGACAGAATGCCGTTGCCCCAACCCAAAAGGACAGAGTTGCCTAGAGAGCATTTGGGAACTGTCCAGCAGCTTGCTGTACCTCGGGGGGGCTTCTAGTTCATGGACACTGCATCCTGTGTCTCCATACCCCAGCACCCAACGTGATGGCTGGGTATCCGATATGCGTTCAAAGTTGCCGGCGTGACCAGCATAGAAGACCCTCAGTAGGATAACTCTGCACCCCTTATGACACTTCTTCTCTGCTGCTGGCTCTGTTCCCTCTGATGGCATGAAATACTGGAAGTCCGACTCCCAGATGCTACCTGCAGACAGCACGTCTGAGAGGTCAGCCTCAAGAGGACCAACTGGTCCTGGGACTCAGCTGGTTGCTTAGCGAACTCACATGGCTAATAAATGAACTGGGTCTTTTGAAGCAACTACTCTCTGAAATCTTGCCTGCTGCAGTCATACACCAGGCCTCCGAAAGGTGATCTCCTCTGTTCCAGATCTGGAGGGCCAAATATCGGCTTTCCTGTTCTTCTCTCGAATGCTTCCTTTGTTTTTCCTTGTGTTTTCTTCCCCCCTTGCTTTTCCTAATTCCCCTCCGCGGATATGGAGAATGTCATTGCAAGAAGCTACGGGCTAACAATCAATGCTCGATTCTACGTGTGCCAATGAAACACTCTCCCCAAATGCCCCAGGGGTTCAAAATATAAGGCCATTTGGAGTAAGATTTCTCCCAAATCAGTCCTGAGATACTGGTACAGTCATTTGTCTGCAGAGTAAAACAGTACCTCTAATCTCTGGTGAGCATGACGTGGGGCAGACAGAGGAGAAAGAGTGTAACTGGTCATTGGCAGAGGCTCAGATCGATCATTGCAACATATGACCGCTTTTGACTAACTTGCAAAATTCTTAATTACTGTAACGACAATGTTAAAGTCAACCTGAAACTATTTTTTAAAATATTTATTTATTTTGAGAGAGAGAGACTGTAAGCGGGGGCGGGGGGGACAGAGAGAGAGAGAAAGGGAGAGAGCAAATCCCAAGTGGGCTCCAACACGGGGCTCTGTCTCATGACCGTGGGATTGTGACCTGAACCTATATCAAGAGTTAGACCCTTAAGGGGCACCTGGGTGGCTCAGTCAGTTGAGCGTCCGACTTCAGCTCAGGTCATGATCTCACAGTCTGTGAGTTCGAGCCCCGCATCGGGCTCTGTGCTGACGGCTCAGAGCCTGGAGCCTGCTTCGGATTCTGTGTCTCCCTCTCTCTCTGCTCCTTCCCCGCTCATGCTCTGTCTCTGTCTCAAAAATAAATAAAAACATTAAGAAACAAATTAAAAAAAAAAGAGATCCTTAACTGACTGAGCCACCCAGGTGCCCCAACATGAAACTATTTTAATTAATACTTGGAATTACTATTAAGCTTTAGCAAGCACCTGACGTTTCCAGGTTTCTCTTTAAAAATACCTGACATTGGCTCTGCCATCATGGGACAAAACCTTTCATTCTCGTTACTGATGCAAATAAGATGGTCAGAAAGGAGAAAAAAAAAATCCCATCACGTGCTTTATTTCCTATTGAAGAGCTGTGACTGTGGGTGAGCCTCAAAAGGTTTAGTGTCTAAGTTTTTCTTACATATGCCATCTTCTGCTTGAGCCCGGGGAGACCGAACCCTAGAAATTTGCTTGAAACTCATCCCAAGACACATAAAAATAAAACGGGTTTAAGCGTTTGGCAGAACGTATTAGAGTTAGCAAATGCTAAATTTGGGAAATGCTTAATGGAGCCTTCCTTGATTATGAGCAGTGATGATGAGAATCTGGAGTAGAGAAATGAAAACGGACTGGAGTTTCTGGCCGTGGGGCGGCCTGCAGAGAACGTGGGCAGGACCCACAGAAGCCACGGGTACGTCCTGACTCTGCCTCTCTCTGGCTCAGAAGGAGAACAGCGACTGCCCTGAGCTTCAGACTCTCCCTCTGCAAAAGGAGACCAGTGAGGGTCACCAGACAGGCGTGACCCCGCACCCGTCTGGGTAACCGGGGCTCCAGATGTGCAGAGAAACGCGGCTGCTTTGGCAAAGGCAGGTTTCTGTCTCCCTGGGCGTGGATGCTTGGCTGTCTCTGGCAACTGAAGGGGAAACCAGTGCACGTGTTCTAGAGGCTCAGAGAACTCAGGCTCCGAGGACGGTTCAAACCGATGTGCCAGTGTGCCGAGCGCAGTTCCTGGGCTGCAGAAGATGCTCGGCTAACGTTAGCTGTTCCGCCACAGTTACTGTTACTCCCAGAACAACACAGACTACCTACACCACGCGGTTTCTACTCTAGTTGACGGCAGTGCAGACTTGCAACACCTTAACTCTGAGACGACACGGAGAATTCATTTGCATTCCATAAGCGAGGGGACCGACCCCTTCCACTCAGCAGCAAGAAGACGAGCGCAGTCATTATGCCTTTCTTGCTGACCCCATTTTATCTCCCAGAGACACAGAGAGGCCACCCACTGTACCGTTCCAGCCGCGGTCCTCCGTGCCCGCTGCTGGAGACAGAGAATCCCAGTATTTGCCGAGTACGTGAGGCAGAGCATGAGCTGTCCCCTCTGCTGCCCGCCTCTCCAGGGTCCACACGGCCGGCGAGCAGCCGAAGGCGCTCCGAACCCCTAGGGGCGCTTCCATTTGGCAAAGCCCCTCGTGGGGTCAGGGCTGGTACTTCTGTCACAGGCTAGACCACAGGGGGAAAACATCACTTTGTTCTCGAAATTGTAGAGGACGGGGGTGCAAAGGAGGAAAATCTGTGCACGCTGCCGCCTGATGGAAGTTTATTCCTTACATAATAGGCGACTATGCTATTTTCAGCTTCTCATCTGTTACCTTCTAGCTCTTTTAGCTATTATGTTCAGATCCTCCCCATGATACTAGCTCCTTTAGACTTTTTTTGGTTTTTTTTTTTTGGATAAAACCGATTCGAACAGCAAATCACCTAATACGGGGGTCTGGAGGATGACTTCTCCCAGGGGTGTGTGTAAGAGATCATCTAAGGATCAGATGAGAAGCTCACACGGGAAGTCACGGAGCTTAATGCTCCCCTTGGCTCCAGCAAAGGATAGAGGAAGGATTCTCTCCCCTACACCAGAGCTTGGGTGAGGCTGCTGTTAAAAAAGAGACATTTCTATGCAACTGCGGACCCATCATGCTGTTCTAGACGTGCCCATGACGAATTAGCTACAGGTTGCCGTGCGTCAGAGTCTTTCACGGTTATTTGATTTTTGCATCCCCAGTGTCTTTGTGACACCGTGGCGGCTAAGAGATCTCGTTTCAACCCTCTGAGGAAAAAAAAAAAAAAATTCAGCATGAATCGTGAGGCTCTGTGGGGTTGTGGAAAGGGTGCAGGATTGGTGTCCAAGGCCCAGGCCGCACAGCCCCTGCATGCGTGGGGGAGGCTGAATTATTATTGTTCTCCAGAGGGCGCTCCCCTCCCTTGAACGTGATACACCCGGCCCTGCCACGTGGCTTCGGCGAACCCTAGAGAAAGCGTGGATGTCCCCCCCGCCTCCCGCAGTGACCTGAGGTTGCTCGTGGGGTGGCCACAACCACTGTGCCTGGAGGAAACCGCACACCTTGTCAGGGCGGAATGTTCCAGCAAGTTCCTGCCGTCTCTGGCTCTGGCCTCTGCAGCAAAGCCAGCTACCACAGCGTAACTTAGCTCCCTTGAACTCCTCTAGAGAGTTATTCTAAAGAATCAATGATGCCCACTTCTATGGGAGAAACAAACTAATATAACAAAAGGGCTGTCAGAGGATTTGTTTCTAGCTGCTTCCTCCAAGTGTTAGCGTGCGACCTGAGGCAAGTCATTTGACCTGAGGGAGCCTCAGTGTCCCCGTTTTAAAAACGAGAATAAGAATTCTTGGGCTCTTTACTTCACATGGCTGCTCAGGGGATCAAATGGAGAGTGGGACACATTTCCCGGAAAGGGTCTCATAGTAAACATCTTAGGCGCTGGGAGTCACGTCTGGTCTCTGTCACCGCTTCTCTTTCCTGTTTTTCTCCTTCCCCTCTCCCTCCTTCTTCTCCGCCTTCATCCATGCTTTAAAGGTTACATAGTGATAGTTTACAGTTAAACTGTAAAACCCACTCTCAGCTCACCCATCATAGGAAAGCAGGCCTCGGGCCGAATCTGGGGCTCCGGCCATATGTCGCTAAGACCGAAATCTGAAAAGATCATTAACAGGCACAAAGGCCCTGCCGGGTGTCAGCAGAAATGTGGGACGAGAAGCACATTAGCACAAGCACGGACCAATATAGCACTGAGTGCAGGCGACATTATTTAGTATCCACCATGGGTTATAATGACACACGAAGTGATGGCTCCTCATTATTCCTATTTTATCTTCTGGAAAACTAGATACTCTTTCAGTGAACACAAAACAAGTCCCACAGAAAACGTCAACCAGTAATTCCAACAGACTTTGGGAACCCCCATGTTTTAATCACGTCCTGGCCTAATGCAACGAACTCTGGGTTTAGGGGTAGATCAGGGCTCTTTCTGCAGAGCCCATCATTTTCTGCGGCTTCCTGTTTATCTTACGGACCTGACAGTCGTGTGAAGCCCTTTGTACCAGGGTTGTCTGGGATCAACATCTGAATTTAGCACTCAGAGCCGACTCACACCCAGTGTCCTGGAAGCAGAGAGGAGTCCAACATAGGAGTAGTTAGTCTGGCATTTAGAGGAGCCCAGAAATTCTAGAGCACGGAGTGCATGAACGGAGCCAGGGAAAACGATGAAGGAACTTTCTCGTACTAAATGTGTTTTGGTTTCGGTGGCAGGCGTAGAGATGTATCATAAAAAAGCAATCATCCTTGGGAGAATTCGAGTAGCTCCCAGATCTCTGTTGCCAAGGACCATCCTCCACCAAGTGAACCAGACTTCCTGGAAAAATGGGTGACTGCAGGGCTGGGGCTGAGAAAGTTCAAGGTGAGCCTCGAAGTGCTGGTGGCAACAGAAAGTAAATAATGAAAGAATGATTGGAGCAGGTCAAGCTCCACAAGCCAGCTTAAAAGAAGACTCCACTGGCCGAATGTGGGACAACGCGAGCATGAAAAAGAATTATAATACTAATAAGCCATAGCCCATACGATAACCAGAGTACATTATCATACCACGTTGATGTAACAAATTGATATAAACAAAAAGTGAAAGAGAAATAAACACTTTTTCTTAAAGCAAGTATGGAAGAAATATTTTAAAAAAAAAATTCATAAAAAGCATTTTAAAAATCATGGTTTGGCAAAGACCCTAATAATACTTGTTTCAGAAATGATCCATCAACAGTAGCAAACTAGAGGAAAAACTGATAACAAGCAGGCTATTAACTTAGTCTCCTCTATGTTCCCATACATATCTATTAATTGCAAAGGTAATAAAAAGTAACTTTATACGAGAGAGACCTGTAGACACCACCTTCCCAGGGGACAGTAACATCAGCAACGATGATGTCCTATGCTTCCAGATACAATGCACGGGGAAGGACTTTTGGTGTGTGTCTGACCAAGATGCATATAATACGCATAATAAGGGGGGAATATCGGTTAAAGCGAATCATGACATTCTGCAAACGAACGGCCTCTTCAAAAGTGTCAAGGCCATGGAGAAAAACAGAGACAGACAGAGGAACAGTTTCAAATTAGAGGAGATTAAAAGACAGGACAACTAATGCGGTATGTGACCTTAGATTAAGTTCTGCACCACAAAACATTTAGTCTCCTTTATTTTTTTATGAGAGAGAGAGAGTGTGTGAGAAGGGGAGAAGAGAGAGAGAGAGAGAGAGAGAGAGAGAGAGAGAGAGAGACTCTTAAGCAGGCTCCGTGCTGTCAGTGCGGAGCCTGACATGGGGCTCGATCCCATGATCCTGGGACGATGACCTGAGTCGAAATCAAGAGTCAGATACTCTATCAACAGAGTCACTCAGGTGCCCTTTATTTTTCTTTCTTATGAAAGACACTAATAGCCCAGTTGGTGAAATTTGAAAGGTATGTAGATTAGAGAATAATATTGCATCAATGTTCCCTGATGTTGAAAAAAGTATTATGGTTATGTAAGAGAACGTCCTTGTTTTTAGGAAATACACTTGAGGTATTTAAGCGTTATATCCAACACTTACTTTCAAATGGTTCAGAGAAAAGAGAGGAAATCATAAAGGAAGCATAGTAAATGATTAGTTACTTAGCAAATCTCTATACAAAAAATTCTTTTCTATCTCTATAACTTTTTCCCTAAGTCTCCACCCCAAAATAATTTCAGTGGCGCCTGGGTGGCTCAGTCAGTTAAGCGTCTGACTCTTGGTTTTGGCTCAGGTCATGATGTTATGATTTTGTACGTTCGAGCCCCGTATCGGGCTCTGTGCTGACAGTGTGGAGACTGCTTGGGATTCTCTCTCTCTCTCTCTCTCTCTGCACTCCCCCGCTCACATTGTCTCAGTCTCTCTCAAAATAAATAAACTCAAAAACATTTTTTTTAATTTCAAAATAATTTTCCCTGCAAAGTGGGGGTTAGCGACTAGAACTTAGGTTTATCTTATTCTCCATCATTTGGACTTCAGAAGTGGGTAGTAATTTAGGGCAACAAATTGGGGTCCTAAGCCCTGACACAAGGCCAAAAAATAAAGGTAGAAGAACAGCTTGAGGGAAATGCTTTGGGTTGGCAATCAGAAAGCAGCCAGGATTTTTGGTCCTCTGAGCAGTCCATTGTGTAAATGTACAGAGATGAGGGAACAAATAAAGCCTTTCTAAAACTACAAATTCTGTGGGGTGGTGGGTAAGCATCTGACTCTTGATTTCGGCTCAGGTCCATGATTTCAAGGTCGTGAGATCGAGTGCTAACCCCCCAGCGAGATCGAGTGCCATCCCCCCCACACACCATCAGGCTTTGCCCTAACATCACAGAGCCTACTTGGGATTCTCTCTCTCCCTCTCTTTCTGCCTCTCTCTGCCCCTATCCTGCTCATGCATACTCTTTCTCTCTCTCTCTCAGATAAATAAACATTAAAAAAAAACCCTAAAAATTCCCAAAAGCACGTCAAGGGGAGGTATCTACATGAACAGACATACGGGTAGTGGAAGCGAAAAGGGGCGAAGCTAGGGACCAGTCGAGGCGGGATCGGTAGTCAAAAAGGGAGCCCTGACGCCCGTTCTGTCTGAAGGCAGACAGAAACATATCAAGTTTCCTCCAGGAGAGACTTACAGTCTTCCTACTGGAGCGGAAACCCACCCGGCACTTAGGCAGCCACAAGCAAAAGCAGGCAAGAGGAACGTGCTTCTCTGGAAGGACAGGAAGCCAGCGAAATAAGAGGCAGAGCCCAATGACCTCGTCACATTGATCTGCTCACTTTACAGATCTCCTGAGCACTTTCCTGCCACTAACTCAGTAGCTATCTCCCCCAAAACATACTCAAAACAACAACGGCGACGTGTGGCAAAAGGCACAACCCATGTGAAAATCACTCATATCTAAATACCGTTTCGAAACAAAGGAACCGTGCTTACAAGGTAATCCTTTAGCACCACCTTGTGTCTGTACATTTTCGCGATCAATTCCTGTTCCCAATTCTCCCCAAACACCTACGACGTGTCTTCTCATTTCACCTTAAAATCCTGCTAGGTCTTTAAATCTCTTATTCTGAAGCTAAATGTCTCTCTCTCTCTCTCTCTCTCTCTCTCTCTCTCTCTCTCTCTCTCTCTCTCTTTTTAACACATTAAATCCATCGGCAAGCAAGGACATCATTTTCAACGCCAAGCATTCATGAATCCAAAGGAGAGATTTAGGGTTCTGTTCAAAGCAAAATAGCAAAACCAAATCAGTTACGACTTCCAAATAGTTTAACTGTCCTACAGTATTTTGCGATTCTCCTCTCAAACCAACAGTCCTTCATTGCAACAGACCTTCTCATAAGTATCTCAGTGTATAATTACAAGCGTGCCTCAGAGATATTGAGGGTTCGGTTCCAGACCGTGACTATAAAGTGAGTCAAATGAATTTTTTTCGTTTCCCCGTGATAGAAACATGATGTTCGCTCTATACTACAGTCTGCTACGTGTACAACAGCTATTGCTAATAATAGCAATATACTGCTATAGCAATATTAATTGCTAAAAAAATGCTAACCATCATCTGAGTTTTCAGTAAGCCATAACCACTCACCACAGAACAGCATTACGCATATAATAACAATGGAAAAATCCGAAACAGTGTGAGAATTGCCAAAATGTAACACAGAAATGCAAAGCGTGCAAGCAACATAGGAAAATTCACACTGCTGACAAACTTCTCCGACACCGTGCCACAAACCTTCAGTCTGTGAAAAATCGCGGTATCTGTGAAGCACAGGGAGGCAAAATACAAGAAAATGATCGGTCATATTGAATGTATAGTTTTTATCTACTTTCCTTTCTTCGTACGTAAACGAGCAAATACACAACTTAAAAAAAAAAAGAAGTATAAGCCTTTCACAGACACTCCAGGGTGCATTACTCAAATTTGTTTCATCTCAAACTTAAGCAGGAATGTAATGTACACGTTTCGTCGGCAACAAATATACATGCTATAAACCTTCGAAAATAACAGTAGAAATCTATTAGCGGTAGGCAGGGGCGTGCTCAAGCCAGCTCATATCGGCCCATTAGGACTACCGTGCGTGTCTCTTCCGGGACACACATTCAGTGATGGGCGGTCTGAAATCGGCTAAGGGCGGAGTAACTTCACTATGGAAACTGACACACGCCGCGAAGCAGAGCCCCCTCGTCCACTCCAGGAGAGCCAGCTGTGACGCGGTCACCTGTACAGGGAGCGCCGTGAACTAAAGCCACGGTAAAGAGAAAGACCTCATTTTAGGGTATCCTCGAACGAAACCGCTGAATATCTTTAATCCCAATTATTCCTTCCAACGCTATCTACATATATCAGTGTCTTCCTTGTCCATCATCTTTTCTTAAAAGATGGGGGGCTGGGGGGGTTCAGCCGGTTGAGCCTCTGGCTCTTGATTTCAGCTCAGGACATGATCTCACAGTTCGTGGGATCGAGCCCTGCATCAGGATTTGTGCTCACCGCACAGAACCTGCTTCGGACCCTCTATCTCCCTCTCTCTGCCCCTCCCCCGCCCCACACTTTCTCTTTCTCTCTCTCAAAAATAAATTGTTAAAAAAAATTTTTCTCATAACTAAGAGCCTGTAAATATTAGCTTGTAGTGAGTATAATCAGAGCTTCCCTCCCCCCAAAAAACGAACGTCTTGGGAACGCAGACAAAAGGCCAGTGCCGAGGGCTCTCCAGAAAGGCTGTCAGGTTTTTGCTGGCTCCAGCCTCATTCTTTTGTGCTCTGGGTGTAAGGCCAAGGGCTTATGTTGGTGATAACAATTTAATCTGCGCCGGACAGAGAGGATAAATGTGGGATTCACTGGAGGCTCATAAGACTTTTTTGCTTCCCTCAGAAACTTTAAGCAATGGCAGAGATGGTTATTCTTGGAGCCAGCCGTTAAGAAGGCGAGTTATATGCCCCAGAAGACCGGGGAGAACCCCCAGGTGCGATACAAGAGTGTGGCTATTTGAGATTTCTTCTGGAAGTAGGGGGTAGAAGATAAATTCTGACAGAGGATTTTTGTGAGACAAGGAGGGGGGGCAGGTTATTCCGTGAGTAAGTCAATGTGTGTCGAAACTTTCCTTCCTTGGAGTCAATGCTCAGCTGTCTCTGGTTCTCAGCTCGGAGGCCTCGGTCTGGGGACCGTCAGCCAGACACGCGCCAGCAGAGGGAGCACGGGGCCCACGGTGTGACTGCTGTGTAGGGCTCATCAGAAAGCAGCCCGGAGAAGGCCAGGAAGCCTTTTCTGCCCCAACGCGTCGGAACGAGCCCTATTAACACGGAGCAGGAGCTAAATTCCCGAAGTTAAATTCCCTCTTTGTTAAAATGTGGTAGTTTTCTTTCCTCTGATTACAAAAGAAATGGGTAACTTATTTTCTACCCTAAACTTCTCTTTCCCGAGTTTCCTATAAGAATGTCCTAAAAGCATACGGCCCAGAGATAACCACCGCGAATACAATCGAGTTTATACTAGATTTTTCGCAGGAGAGTACAAATAAGAGCCTTTCTGCCTTTTCAAACTTTGGGCTAAGGGGTTACACAATTCTATAATATGGATGTAAGTTAATGAACTCAATCGGTACCCTTTTTTAGAGTGTTCAAAGAAATTTTTATTTTAGAGAGAGAGGGAGAGAGTGCCAGCAGGGGAGAGGGGCGGGGCGGGGCGGGGGGGGTAGAGAGAGAGAGACAGAGACAGAGAATGAATATGAATAAATCTTAAGCAGGCTCCACATTGAGTGTGGTTTGATCCAAAACCTCTGGGATCATGACCTAGGCCGAAATAAAGAGTCAGACGCTCAACTGACTGAGCCCATCCAGGGGCTCCTAAAAGCTTTGTTACAGTAGTAAAAGACTGTTCTGTAGTTAGGACTATTTTCTCAGGACAAATTACAAGAAGTACATCATTGTATCTAAGGGTATATGATCTGTATGGCTAAAAGCTCACGTTATATTACCATCAGCTGTGGATGAAAACTGCCTGTTTCACAGCATCCTAGTGAGCGTTTTTTAGTATCACTTGTCAAAAAATTGTATGCGGTTACGGATTCTTTTGATTACTAGGAAGACCGAATGTATTGTCTATTTGCATACATTATTTATATACTCAAACACAGGTTCATCCAGCTGCCCATCCACGCAACAAATGTTTATTGAGCACCTACTATGTATAAGACATGGTGCTAAAACCTGACACATTATCTTGAGCCACATGTTATGTTGCACCACATTCGAATGAAATTCACCTTAGAAATGTTTCTAAGGGTCATCCTCCTCTTTCTGTTCCCATGGCCACCAACTCTTGTCCGGGCACCCAGGAGCTCTCGCAAGGATTATGGGGCCTAAAGTGATCTCCTACTATGTATCCAACCAATAAGCTACATGCTATATACTATTCTATCTTTCCTCTACTCAGAAATCTCTCCCTTGGGGCGCCTGGGTGGCTCAATCCGTTAAGTGTCCGACTTCAGCTCAGGTCATGGTCTCACGGTCCGTGAGTTCGAGCCCCGCATCGGGCTCTGGGCTGACAGCTCGGAGCCTGGAGCCTGCTTCGGATTCTGTGTCTCTCCCTCTCTCTCTGCCCCTCCCCTGCTCATGCTCTGTCTCTCTCTGTCTCAAAAATAAATAAAAACAGGGGCGCCTGGGTGGCGCAGTCGGTTAAGCGTCCGACTTCAGCCAGGTCACGATCTCGCGGTCCGTGAGTTCGAGCCCCGCGTCGGGCTCTGGGCTGATGGCTCAGAGCCTGGAGCCTGTTTCCGATTCTGTGTCTCCCTCTCTCTCTGCCCCTCCCCCGTTCATGCTCTGTCTCTCTCTGTCCCAAAAATAAATAAACGTTGAAAAAAAAAATTTTTTTTAAATAAATAAATAAAATAAATAAAAACATTTTAAAAAATTTAAAAAAAAAGAAATCTCCCCCTTTTCTCCACCTTCTCATCAAATCTGAGCTTCAAGGCCTCTGAGCTTCTGGAACAAACTTAGCTTTCCAGTCTCATTTCTATCACCTTCCCTGTCATGCCACATGCCTACCAACCTGACCTAGAAGCTGTTGTTCTCTGAACACTGTTGTTTTTTCGGCGGAGGGTGCCCTGGGCCATGCGACCTCTCTGACAGCTCTCCCTACAGAGTTCCAGAGCCCCCATCAAAAGCCCAGCTCAAACACCTCCTTCACCAGGAAGCCATTCCTGGTCCCATCGTGCAGACACCTCCCCATTCAGAACCCAGGTGGTATCCATTCACCCTCTCCAGAATACCCAGAGCACAGTGCCCCCTTCTCCGCGAGGGCCTCTCCTCTCTCTTCGGCCACCCCCTCTTGGTGCCACTATGGAATGGCCCAGAGTGACTCGCTCATTTCTGTATCCTGTCGCCTAGAACAGTCCCGGCACACAGCTGTCCCTCCACAAACGTTTGCTAGAATAAAGAATGCATGTAGAAACCTACGAGGAAATAAAGGTGCTAGCAGCCATGCAGAGAGGTCAGTCTGCAAAGGCAGAGAGAAGGAGCACCGAGAGGGTCAAGGCCATCCCCAGGGGTCCCTGAGGCCCAGCTGCACTCCCACCCCTCGGCCACACAGAGATGAGCTGCATGTGGGCTTTAGGACGCACCTGTGTCTACGTTCTTTCATGCCCTGCTTCTCTGAGACCAGTGCCTTCAAATGATGCCCAAAGGGTGACAGAGGTTTAACCTGTGGGCTCTACAGCAGAAATTCCAGGACGGACACCTAGACACTCTGAGATTCCTTCCTGCCCGAAGACGCGGAAGAAGGCGGAACTACAGCAGGAACGTTCTTCCTGGCACAAGCCCCGAGGCAGTGTGAGAATGTCTTGATCCTGGCCTCGCGCCAAAGCCCTGACTCACTCCTGCTGCAGGTGATGATCCAGAAGGAAGACCGCCCCCCGGGGTTCCCCTTCTGCAAAGAAAACGATGTTGGTACGTGCCACCCGCCTGAGTTAGGGGCTGCCTCCTGCAGGTGGTCAGAGCGGAATGACTTTCCCAGGCAGAACATTCTTCCCCCCTGCGATTTCTGACAGGCGTTTCAAACCCTTCTTGAGTAAGAGGCTCTGTCAGGCCACCTGCTGCCTGAAATCCAGTCCATAAGCAATGAGAATAACTGGGTCCATACGTCTAGGACCTGCTACGGCAATCACTTGAGGGAGATTTAGAGAAATCGAAAAACCCAAAGGCACGGTTGCAAAGAGCAACCAGGGGCCTCACGGGGATGGGCTCCTTTCTCCTTTGTTCAACAAAACAAAACAAAACAGCAGCTGCTTTTCCTGGACACAAACACGAGGTGGTACTGGGGGTGAACGATATTTTAAAGATTAGGAATAACAGAGTCTCCGATAGCTCATTTCGGTAAATAATAGCATTTAGACAGTCTTTATTCTTAGGGGCCTTATGCTTACCACACCCATCATTCACACCTGGAAGGAAAGAGAAAGAATTATACACACTGTGCTGCCAGGCACATGTCCAAATAAGCAAGTCAGATTCTCCAAATACTAGAAACAGGAAACATAAATGGAGCTGCTCACGCAGTCCCGCCGTGTTTATTTAGAATTTATACTCTGCTTCCATGAATAAAAGGGTGGAAGAGGAAGTGTCAGTGCTCACCTAATGTGGGCCAGGGCCTATGCAAACTGCCTTCATATGCTTTCTCACTTACTTTGTAAAGCTTGCTTGATGGCCAAGAACCCCAAGGCTCAGAGAATTAAACAAAGTGACTGGGGCCAGACAGAAATGCAGGGAGCTGGGGTTTGACCTCATGTCTGTGTCAACAGGTCTGTGTTCTTTTCCCCTCCACTGTGCTCAGTGTCACAAGCATACATATGACACTGACTCGGTTAAGGTGCTCTCCACTGTAGGCAACGTAATACTTGGTGTAATAGGTTGGACCGTTGGCCCCAATTCTTTGCTCCCCACAGCCTGTCCTATGCCTTTGCAGTGCCCTCCCTACTGTGGATGGAGTACACTATTCCAACCCATTAAAAGGGTTGGGTTTGGCCTCTGACTTGCTTTTCCATGAGAACATGGCCGAGGGTGGGTCCTGGTCCAAGGAGGATGATGACCGGCAAACGGAGCTGAGTGGAACCTAACCCACACGGCCCAGAGTCAAGTCCAGACACACAGTGTAAAACAGAGGTGCTCAGCCAGGCTCACCATAGATCTTCCAGGCCCAGAACCATGAGCACGAGAATAATGACTGTTGTAAGACACTGAGATTTTGAGGCTGCTTGCTAGACAGCACTGTTGTGTTAATATTAACCCATGGAATGGATTAAAATGGTTTGAATAAATTCACACAGAGAGATGGCCAGAGGTCAGTGGTTCCAGGACTGGTCTGGTGGATCCACGGTGTTAACAAAGACAAATATTCTTTTCCATTCTACCACTTGGCTATACCAAGGCTCTCAGCAATGCTTCTGCCCAGGTCAGCCCAATGGCTACAAGAGCTCCATACAGTGTGTCTTCATAGGACAGCATTGCAAGGAGGAAGAAAAGTAGTGGCTGTTAGAGACTGAATTGTGCCCTCTTCCTCAAATTTATATGTGGAAGTCATAACCCCAATGTGACTATATTTGAAGATAACACTTTCAAAGAGGTAATCAAATGAGTCTGATAGGGCTAGTGTCCTGATAAGAAGAGGAAGAGACACCATGGCTCACTCTTTCTCTGTGTGCTTCACTCACACAGAGGACAATCCAGGTGAGGACACAGAGAGAGCACTATCTACCAGATCTCCCTAGAAACCAACCCCGCTGGTACTCTCATCTGGGGCTTCTAGCATCCCATGGTATTTTGTGATGGCAGCCTCAGCAGACCAAGATGGTGGGGTAAAGTGGGCTTCTTTTATGTTGCTCTTTCATCATTGAGGAAAATCCTTCCCACAAGTCCCTCAGCAGACTCCTAGTCCAGGCCCCATCGCCGAGAACTGGTCACATGATCACTTTAGACCAATCAGTGGCCAGCAAGAATGGGATTGCTGTCATTGCCTCAACCAATCATGATGAATCAGCTAGGGCCGGGAACACTGCCTCCCTAACAAATCTAGGGTGTATATCCTTCAGAAAGAGCTAGGATATTCTACAGTCACAAATTCCCGTGACTTACCACAAAGGTTTATTTCAAACTCATGTGGCCTTGTCTATCAGGGATTGGCTACAATTCTACTCTAATTTCTTTGCTCTGACACCCAGGGTGTTCCATCATGGAATATGGAATGTGGCTGGAACTGGAATATGGCTGATCTCATGGTTGAGGGAACAGAGACCAGGATAAACCTCACGCTGGTTCGATGGCTTCTGCCCAAAACTGACATGCATGATCTCCCTTCACATTTCATTAGCCAGGGCAAATCTCATGCCCAGTCTTGATGGCAATAAGGCAAGAAAGGACAATCTTCCCCTGGGGAAAGGAAACTGATCTTTCTGAACAATAATACAATCCGTAGCATTGCCTTCCTGGTCATAAATACTCCCTTCTCTTCCCACATGCACAACACTCTCACCCTTTCCTCAAAGGAGATAGCCCCAAAAGCCCATCCTATCACTTCCCAGCTCAAAGTGCAGGAGTCTCTGGATCGTGCCTAGTTGTATCTTCCATGAGTTACACATATGGCTCTTTTTCACCGGAAGACCATCTCTCACGTCCCACCCCAAATGTGATACACAATGGTGACTACCTGATGGCAGGAGCAAAATCACTTCAACCAAAATTCCCACTTGGAGAGGGGAAGAATTGGCTATGTAGATTAACTGACGGCCCATAATTATTTTGAAGAGGCACCGAGTAGATATGTCAGGAGCCCTTGCTTCGGGGGCAGAGGATCTTCCTTGATGAGGCCCTGATCTTATATCCTGGGAGTAGCTTCCCCAGTATTGTTCTCCTTGCCAGTGATTCCATCCTCCAGGAGGTCTTCTTCAAAATTATCTTTTTTTGGCCAAATCTGAAAATAACACTGGAAGATGTTCCCTCTTTGGGAACTGAGTCAGTCTCAGTCTGCTTCTGCCCATAAAAAGTTGGGGTCCAAGAGTTGTTTTTTTCTTTCTACCTTCATTGAGATACAACTGACATATAACATTGTATAATTTTCACGCGCCCAATGTGTTGATCTGACCACTCATATACTGTAATATTATTGCCACTGTAGTGTTAGCTAACACCTCTATAATGTCATATAACAACTATTTCTTTTTTTTTTGTGAGGTGAGAAGATTTAAGATCTACCCTTTGAGCAACTTTCAACTACAGCATTGTTATCTACACTCAATTAGATCCCCAGAACTTATTCATCTTCTAACTGAAAGTCTATACTGTAGACTAACATCTCCCCACCTGCACACTTCAGTAATCATCACTGCACTCTCTGCTTCTACAAGTTTGGCTGTTTTTTTAGATCCCACAGAAGTGCTATCAAACTGTATTTGTCTTACTCCGTCTGACCTCTCTCACTGTCTCTGTTGCAGACTGACAACAAAACATATTCTAACTAAATTTGCAAAATGCAGTTATCAAGAAAAAAACTACTAAAAGCAGGAAGACAAAAGAAGTCATTAACTTACAATGGAAAACCCGTAAGTCTAGCAGGGGATTTTTCAACAGAAACTTTACAAGCCCAGAAGGAAGTGGTGTGATATATTCAAAGTGCTGACTGGCAAAAACATGCAGCCTAGAATACTCTATCCAGCAAGGCTGTCATTCAGAATTGGTGAAGAGATAGCATTTTTCAGATAAACAAAACCTAAAGGAGTTTGTGAACACTAAACCAGCTCTGCAAGAAATATTAAAAGGGACTCTTTAACTGCAAAGGAGAAACCAAAGGTGACAGTATAGCAGAAAACACAAAAGTAGTAAAAATGAGCATCTCTGTAAAAAAAAAAAAAAAAGTCATTCAAACAACTCACACAAAAAGGATATAAAATATAATAACGTGTACCTAAACTGTGAGGAGGGGAGGAGAAAAGAATGGGTTCAAACTTAAACAACCATCAACTTAATATAGACTGCTATATGCAGAAGGAGTCATATACAAACCTAGTGGTAACCATATATCAAAAACCACTAACAGATATGCAAAGAATAAAGAGAAAGAAATCCAAATATATCACTAAAGGAAATCAGCAAACCATGACAGAGAGAAAGATAGGAAAGGACCAGAGAAAATTTTCAGAAACAACCACAACACAAGTAATAAAATGGCAGGAAGTACATAACTATCAATAATTACTCTGAATGTAAATGGGCTATATGCTCCAATCAAAAGGCCTAGGGTGGAAGAATTAATAAAATAAAACAACACCCATCTGTATGCTGCTTATAAGAGACCCATTTCAAACCTAAAGACACCTACAGATTGAAAATTAGAGGATGGTGAAACATCTATCATGCACATGGATGCCAAAAGAAAGTTTGAGTAGCGATACTTATATTGGACAAAATAGACTTTAAAACAAAGATTATAGTAACAAGAGTCAAAGAAGGACACTATATAATAATAAAGGAGACAATCCAACAAGATCTAACATTGTAAATATTTACCCAACATAGAGGTACCTAAATACACAAAACAGTTAACAACAAATATAGAGGAACTAATTGATAATGATGCAATAATAGTAGGGGACTTTAACACCTCACTTATCTAAAAAAATCATCTAAACAGAATATCAACAAAGAAACATTGGCTTTGAATGACATGCTGGACTAGATGGAGTTAGCAAATATATTCGGAGCGTTCCATCCTAAGACAATAAAATACACATTCCTTTCAAGTACACATGAAACTTCCTCCAGAATAGATCACATATTAGTTCACAAAACAAACATCAATGAATTTAAGAGGATCAAAATCAATACCATGCATATTTTCTGTCCACAAAACTATGAAACTAGAAGTCAACCACAGGAACAAATGTGGAAAGGCCACAAATACATGGAGGTTAAACAACATGCTATTAAACAATGAATGGGTCAACCAGCAAGTCAAACAAGAAATAAAAAAGGTATGTAGAAACAAATGACAATGAAAACACAATGGTCCAAACCCTCTGGGATGCAGCAAAAGCAGTTCCAAGAGAGAATTATACAGCAATACAGGCCTACCTTAAGAAGCAAGAAAAAATCTCTGGGTTGCCAAGTGGCTCAGACAGTTAAACAACTGACTCTAGGTTTTGGCTCAGGTCGTGATCTCACAGTTCATGGGATCGAGCACTGTGTCCAGCTCCCTGCTAATAGTGTGGAGCCTGCTTGGGATTCTCTCTCTCCCTCTCTCTTTGCCCTTCCCTTGCTCATGTGCTCTCCCCTTCTACCTCAAAATAAATAAACTTTTTTTAAACAATGGAGAAAAATCTCAAATAAACAACATAACCTTATACCTAAAGGTGCTAGAAAAAGAACAACAAAACCTAAGACCAATATAAGGAAAGACATAATAAAGATTAGAGCAGAAATAAATGATATAGAAACTAAACAAACAAACAGAACACATCGATGAAACCAGGAGCTAGTTCTTTGAAAAAACTCAGTAAAATTGATAAACATCTAGCCAGACTTATCAAGAAAAAAAGAAAGGATTGAAGCAAATAAAATCACAAATGAGAGAGGAAAAATAACAACAAACACCACAGCAATATAAGTATTCATAAGAGAATAATATGAAAAAATATATGCCAACAAATTGTACAATCTACAAGAAATGGATACATTCCTAGAAGTATGTAAACTACTGAAAATGAAATAGGAAGGAATAGAAAATTTAAATAGACTGGGGTGCCTGGGTGGCTCACTCAGTTAAGGGTCCAACTTCGGCTTAGGTCATGATCTTGTGGCTTGTGAGTTCAAGTCCTGCATCAGGCTCTGTGCTGACAGCTCAGAGCCTGGAGTCTGTTCGGATTCTGTGTCTCCCTCTCTCTTTCTGCCTCTCCCCCACTTGCACTCTGTCTCTCTTTCTCTCTCTCTCTCTCAAAAATAAATAAAAATTGAAAAAATTGACAAAAGGAAATTTGAACAGACCAATAACCAGCAAAGAAATTGAGTCAGTAATCAAAAAACTTCCAGCAAACTGAAGTCAAGGGCCAGATGGCTTCACAGGTAAATTGTACCAAACATTTAAAAACTAGTTAATACCTATTTTTCTCAAACTATTCCTAAAAACAGAAAAGGAAGAAAAATTTCCAAATTCATTCTATGAGGCCATTACCTTGATACAAAAAGATAAAGACACCACTAAAAAAGAAAACTACAGGCCAATATCCCTGATGAATAAAGATGCAAAAGTTCTCAACAAAATACTAGCAAACTGAATTCAACAATACATCAAAAAAAAAAATCATTCATCAGAATCAACTGGGATTTATTCTTGGGTTGAAAGGGTGGTTTAATACTTGTCAATCAATGAATGTGATATATCACATTAGTAGGATAAAGGATAAGAACCATATGACCATTACAATAGATGCAGAAAAAGCATTTGACCAAGTACAACACCCACTTATGAGAAAAACCCCCAAGAAAACAGGTTTACAGGGAATATACTTTAACATAATAAAGGCCATCTATGAAAAACCCACAGCAAACATCATCCCTAATGGGGAAAACCTGAGAACTTTTCCCCTAAGGTCAGGACAAGGCATCAATGCCCACTCTCACCACTTTCATTCAATACAGTACTAGAAGTGCTAGCCATAGCAATCAGACAACAAAAAGAAATAAAAGGAATCCAAATTGGTAGGGAGGAAGTAAAACATTCACTATTTGCAGATGACATACATGACCTACCTGGGGAAAACTTGAAAGACTCCACCGAAAAACTGCTAAACTGACAAATGAATTTAGTAAAGTTGCAGGATACAAAATCAATGTGCAGAATTCTGCTGCATTTCTATATACTGATAATGAAGCAGCAGAAAGAGAACTTTAGAAAACAATTCCAGGGGTGCCTGGGTGGCTAGTCGGTTGAGCGTCCGACTTTGGCTCAGGTCATGATCTCATGGTCTGTGAGTTCGAGTGCTGCATCGGACTCTGTGCTGACAGCTTGGAGCCTGGAGCTCGCTTCAGATTCTGTGTGTCCCTCTCTCTCTGCCCCTCCCCTGCTCATGCTCTACCTCTCTGTCTCAAAAATAAATAAAAACATTAAAAAATTTATTTCTCACAGAACTAGAACAAATGATCCTAAAATTAGTATGGAACCATAAAAGACCCTGAATAGCCAAAGCAACCCTGAAAAAGAAAAGCAAAGCTGGGGGCATCACAATTCCAGACCTCAAGTTAGATGACAAAGTGGTAGTAATCAAAATAGTACGGTATTGGCTCAAAAACAGACACGGAGATCAATGGAACAGGATGAAAAACCCCAGAAATAAAGCCACCATTTTATGGTCAATTAATCTTCAACAAAGCAGGAAAGAATATCCAATGGGAAAAAGACAGTCTCTTTAACAAATGGTGTTGGGGAAACCAAGAGAAGAATGAAACTGGACCACTATCTGACACTATACACAAAAATGAATTCAAAATGGATTAAAGACCTAAATGTGAGACCTGAAACCCTAAAAATCCTACAAGAGTACACAGGCAGTAACTTCTTTGACATCAGACACATCAACTTGTTTTCTAGGTATGCGTCCCGAGTTAAGGGAAACAAATGCAAAAATAAACTATCAGGACTACAGCACAATAAGAAGCTTCTGCACCGCAAAGGAAGCAATCAACAAAACTAAAAGGCAATCCACAGAATGGGAGAAGGGATTTGCATATGACATTCAATGAAGGTCTAATATCCACGATACATGAAAAACTTGTAAAACTGAACACCCAATGAAACCAAATAACCCAATGAAAAACTGGGCAGAAGCCATGAACCCACATTTCTCCAAGGAAGACATCCAGATGGCCAACAAGACACAAGAAAAGATGCTCAACATCACTCATCATCACGGAAATTGAAATCAACACTACAGTGAGGTATCACCGCACACCTGTCAGAATGGCTACAATCAACAACACAAGAAACAACAAGTGTTGGTGAGGATGTGGAGAAAAGGAATCCCTTGTACACTGCTGGTGGGAATGCAAACTGGTACAGCCACTGGGGAAAACAGTGTGGAGGTTTCTCAAAAAGTTAAAAATAGAACTACCTTAAGATCCAGAAACCACACTACTGAGTATTTACCCAAAAGAATACAAGAACACACATTCAAAAGGATTCATGGACCCCTATGCTTAGAGCAGCATTACTTACAATAGCCAAGGTATGGAAGCAGCCCAAGTGTCCATCAAGTGACGAACTGATAAAGAAGGGGTGTGTGTGTGTGTGTGTGTGTGTGTGTGTGTGTATACAAACACACATATGCCGTGGAATATTATTCAGCCATAAAAAGACTGAAATCTTGCTATTTGCAATGACGTGCATGGAGCTAGAGAATACGATGCTTAGTGAAACAAGTCAGAGACAAATACCATATGATTTCACTCATACGTGGAATTTAAGAAACAAAACAAGCGAAGGAAAAAAATGAGAGTCAAAGCAAGAAACAGACTTTTTATTACAGAGCACAATGATAGTTACCAGAGGGAAGGGGGTGGGAGGATGGGTTACACTGGAGATGGAAATTAAGGAGGGCACTTGTGATGAGCACAGGGTGATGGATGAAGCTGCCGAGTCACTATATTGTACACCTGAAACTAATATAATGCCGTATGTTAGCTACCTGGAATGAAAAAAATAAAAATAAAAATATTATAAAAACAAGACCCATCCCTCTTGCTGCAAGTGGTGGATTTATTTCTCATGGCCGAATAAGATTCCACTGCATAGATATATCATTAATCTTCTTTGTCCATTAACTCACTGAGGGACAGTTAGGGTTGTTCCCACATCATGCTATTGTGAACAATGTATGGGAGTACAGACCTCTTTGAAATTCTGTTTTCCTGTCCTTTAGATATATACCCAGGAGTGGAATTATTGGACCGTATGGTACTTCTTTTTCAAATTGTTGAGGAACCTCTGTACTATCTTCCATGGTGCCTGCCCAGATTTACGTTCCCGCCAGTAGTGTGCTAGGGGGCCCATTTCTCTGCATCCTTACCGAAACTTGTCATCTCTTGTCTTTTTCATGATAGCCTTTTTAAGAGGTTCGAGGTAGTATTTCATTGGGGTTTTGAGCGGCATTTCCCTGATTATTAGTGATAGCTAGGATCTTAATCACGTACCTCTTGGTTATCTGTTTGTCTTATCCGGAAAATGTCTATTCAGATCATCTGCCCATTTTTAAAAAAATCAGACGGTGTGGTATTTATTATGGAGTTGTAGGAGTTATTTACATATTTTGGATATTAGCCCCTTCTCAGAAATATGGTTTGCAGAAATTTTCTACCATTCTGTAAGCTCCCTTTTCATTTTGTTAATAGTTTCTTTTGCTGTGCAGAAGTTCTTTAGTTTGATGTAGTTTATGCAGTTTGATGTTTTTTTGTGTTTTGTTTTTGTTTTGTTTTTTTTGCCATTGTCACTTTTTTTTAATGTTTATTTACTTGAGAGAGAGAGAGAGAGAGAGAGAGACAGACCGACAGAGCACGAGCAGGGGAGAGGCAGAGAGAGAGGGAGACACAGAATCTGGAGCAGGTTCCAGGCTCTGAGCTGTCAGCACAGAGCCTGACGTGGGGCTCGAACTCACTGCGAGATCATGACCTGAGCCGAAGTCGGATGCTTAACTGACTGAGCCACCCAGGCGCCCCAACCACTGTCACTTTCGATTTTGATGTCACAGCCAAAGCATTGTTGCCCAGGCCAATGTCAAGGAGCTTTTTGCTTATGTTTTATTTTAGGGATTTTATAGTTTCATACATTATATTTAAGTCTTTAGTCCATTTGGAGTTAATATTTGCGAGTGCTCTAAGATAGGGATCTAATTTCTTTTCTCTGCATGTGGATGTCCAGTCTGCCGAGCACTATTTACTGAAGAGGCTGTCTTTTTCCAAGTATTCTTGGCTTCCTTGTCAAATATTAAAAGACTGTCTATGTGGGAGGTCATGTGTGGGTTATTGACACTGTTTCATTGATCTATGTGTCTGTATTTATGCTGGCACCATGCTGTTTTGATCAAATACAGATTCGTGGTATAGTCTGAAGTCAGGAGGTATGTATGATACCACCAGTTTCCCGGGCTTGCTTTATCTATCCAGGTTTTTTGTGGCTCCAAACAAATGTTAGGATTTTTTTTTTCTATTTCTGGGAAAATGGCATTGGAATTTTGATAAGGATTGCACTGAACGCAACTCAATGTACAAATGGCTTTAGGTATGTGAATATTTTAACTGTATTCATTCTTCTGACCCAGAAACATGGAATATCTTTCCATTTGTTTGTGTCTCCTTCCATTTCATCAAGGTCTTGCATTTTTCCGAGTACAGATCTTTTACCTCGGTTAAATTCATTCCTAAGTACTTTACTGTTTTTGATGATATTATGAATGGGATTGTTTTTAGTTCTTTTTCAGATGTTTCACTGTTAGAGTATAGACATGCAACTGGTTTTTCTCTACGTTGGTTTTATATCCTGCAACTTGACCAAATCAATTTATCAGTTCCAACAGTTTTCAGGCGACTCTTCAGCATTCTGTATATATAAGATTTTGCATACGTAAGTGAGTCCCTTGCAGGCAGCATAGAGTTGGGTCTTTTTTTTTTTAATTTTTTTTTACATTTATTCATTTTTGAGAGACAGAGAGAGACACAGCACAAGCGGGGGAGGGCAGAGAGAGAGAGAGAGGGAGACACAGAATCTGAAGCAGGCTCCATGCTCCGAGCTGTCAGCACTGAGCCCGACGCGGGGCTCGAACTCACAAACTGCAAGATCATGACCTGAGCCTAAGTTGGATGCCTAACCAACTGAGCTACCCAGGCGCCCCTAGAGTTGGGTCTTTCATTTATTTTTTTAAATCCATCCAGCCACTCTGTGGCTTCTGATTAGATAATCCAATCCATTTGCACTTAGAATTATCATTAATAATGTAGGATTATTACTGCCATTTTATTGTCTTCTGGCTGTTCCGTGGTTCCTTAGTTCCTTTTTGACTCTCTTGCTGCCTTTCCCCTTTCCAAACCAATGTTACAATCAGACCGATCCTTGTGGCTCTTAATAAGATTGCAAGATGCCTTTCAGCAACAACTATCACGTAACTTTGAAAAATAAAGGTTTATTACTCACAAGACCTAGAAATTACATCGCCTACCTGGGCCTACACAGGCAGAGGGCGAGCTCACAGGCCAGGGGTTCTGCTTTTACTGGGGTGCAGAAGCATGGGGAGAAAAAACACAAGGGTCCCAAATGGTTGTTGAAATCAACTGAGATCTCTGAAACAAAGAAGCTTCAGTTGGGGAAGGCAGCCTGACTCTTTATCTAGTTGAGGGTCTGGCAAGGTGTTTACTCCAGATAGCCTTGGTTGAAGTAGATGCCTCCTTGAAATGAGTGACTTCGCAATCAAAACTTGAGCCAGGTAGGCACTTGAATTACATAAAAGAAAAACAAAACAACTATCAGGGCTTATACGACATATCTACACCTGTGACCATGATGCAGCCTGACGATCCTTGTGAGTTACTGCCACAGGGGCCCATGACTCAGAGGGCTGCACGGTCCTTGAGCACTTTTGCTTATGCACAGCCCTGAAGACCAGGCACTCTCCCATACTCCCACACTCTGGGACCCTTGGCCTCTGAGGGTGGCCTTGGAGGCCAGATGTGATTGGAGGCAGATGGGTAGATGCAGTGCATTTGTCTTATGAATAATAATGACACAGAATTGCCAAGGCCACATCAGGGAAGCATTGAGAAAGGGGAAAATCAAGGCAGGCACACGCACATCCGTTTTACTGGTCACCTTTCCAGGGATAAACAGACTGAACCTCAGCTCACCGTGGGCTCTCTCATGTACTGACACAAAGGCTGTGTTCCAAATTTTGCCCACAAAGCTCCATCCATCTTTTTTTTTTTTTTTGGCTTCTCCACCAATTTTCATGTATTTATAGTGAGGCTAATCTTACGTATGTATTCTGTGGGGTTCCCCCCGCCCCAGCAAAGCACTTGAATGTCTATGTAGCGTGACATACAACTTTGCATGGTACCGATGTGATAGGCAGATAATCCTGACGTCGGTGAATTTTCCCAAGCTCTGTCCCGTTCACTTTTCCTTCTCTCCCATTTGTTTGGCTTCTATTTCAGTTACAAGCAAATAAATGAGCTTGGTTGGCCATCTGCGTGTGCTTCCTGCCAAATGCTTCTTCAGAAGTTCAGGCTTCAGCTGCTGTGGTTTGGAGTGTCCGTGTGGGGAGACGACAGCTGCCTGGGAGCTTGACTCTGCACTTCTCCGGGGTCTGGAAGTGCAGAAGTGAGACGGTAGATGGAAGAACTGAGTGCGTCACGGGTGGCGGTCATGCACGGATGATGTTTTGGGTCTCGGATGCTTTCAGCCTCGGCTGGATTCTCACCTCCCGGGCAGTGAGACACGTCAGAGCTCAGGTACTCACTCACCCATCCATCCTTCGCCCACTATGGGGCTGAAATAATGTTCACAATTCACACACCACGAAAACGCAATTGCTCCAAGGGCTGGGCTCTTCCGGAAAAGGCCTCCTGTCTGTTTTCTCGCTCAAGACAGTCCAGGACGTAGCCCCTGACCTTGCTTTTCTGTCTCCTCCAGAACAAGGGAGCAGGAGTCAAAAAACACACGAACAACAACAAGAACATCCCAGGCAAACCTGAGGCAGATCTGAATCTAGGCTGAGATCCCGTTTCTCAAGTTTTCAAGAGTGCAGTGGCAGATCTGGAAGACAGGAGCTTCCTCTAACGCTCCCGGGTGAAGTGGGGCACGTAGCCACTGGCACGGACACTTTCTGAAGAGCTGTACGCTGAATCCAGACATTCGCATGGAAGTTACGTGTGGCATGGCAGTCCCATCTCTTCCAGTTGAAAGCAGTGTGGGGGATGTAGGCATTCTCCTCTCCATGGGGCAGAACAGCTCTCCAGCCTATACTTGAGGCTTCTTGAATCTGGGGCAGAAAATGCACTTGGCCAATTTTAAGTCTATCTGGATATGGCCACAACAAAAATCAAATGCTCTGCCTACAGTTAAATGATGCGCAATGATGAAAAATGTCTGTTCCTTTTTTTTTTTTTTAATGTTTATTTTTTGAGCAAGAGCACGGGTGGGGGAGGGACAGAGAAGCGGGACACAGGATCTGCGCTGACAGCAGGAAGCCCGAAGTGGGGCTCGAACCCGTGAACCGTGAGATCATGACCTGAGCCGAAGTCGGACACGCAACCGACTGAGCCACCCAGGCGCCTCAAGAATCTCTGAACTTACCTCCCGGCCGTTATTTGACCTTCGGGCCTTCCAACACACTTTCTGCCCTAATGCTGTAGAAAGAGAATGTGCCATGACTTGTTGGCTAACTTTTAGCAGCCGTTATACCTGAGAATTCTTGAACACAAAAAGATCCGTAAGAGCACTAGACAGATCTTCCTGGGCTCAGGAGAACAACTAACATTTATCGAGCACTTCCTGTGTGCCAAGAACCCTTCTATGCATGTATGTTCTTATTTAATCCTCATAAAAACCCATATAAACTCCGAGTCACTTTGCTATGAATGTGTTTGCTAACCTTTCCCAATTCACTTGACCCTGCAGGGGACTAACTACACAGGTAGTAGGTGGGAGAGAGGCACGACAATGACGTCAGCCAAGTGGAGGTTCTATTGTCACCGCTACCTTATTCCAATTCTCGGATGTGTCTAGGCCAAGAATGTGATGCCGTGTTTCTTTTATACATGCAACCACAGTAAGTATTCATTGAAAAAGAGTATTTTACTGAGTGAGAAAGAGGGGCTCTCTGCCCACACGGAGCTCCCAAGATAAGAAGGAAAGTGGACACAGCTACTTAACGAATGACCCACCGCAGTGCGTACCGGAAGGCACAGAGGCCGAGACCTGCTCGGTGGCTCAGGGATGTCTTCTGGGAGACCTGCGGGATGACAAGGAGTTAGCTAATTCGGGATGGAAAGCCTAGGCAGAAAAGCGTTCCCAGCAGAGGGAAAGGCATGGGTGGAGACCAGCTGGTGGGAAGGAGCCGGTGCTCCAAAGGGCTGGATGAGGACCCGAGTGGTTGGATGCAGCGGGTGGGGTGAAGAGGGATGAGAGGGGAGCCTGATGAGCAGGCCGCCACCAAAGAAAGGCCCCAGCCAACACTCAGAGGGTATGCAACAAACAGCATGAATAACAAAGCGGCTGAGCTGGGATCCCTGCCCTGCCCTGCCCCAGCTCTTTCTGGCAGAAGGTACATGCTCTGTAGAAAGAAACACATCCATGATCCAACTTCTGCATGAGGCACCGATGCCTGGTGTCACGGGGAGACCATGTTGGAGTTTACCGGCCTAAGACACAAGGAGTCCCTCCCTCCCCCTCTTCCCTCTTGTCTCCCTCCCACAGAACAGAAATGTGCATATGTGTCCACACTCTTATAATCCATTTATTTCCAAGTTCGATAGCCAAGCTGTGCCAGGGCTGTTTAGATTTGCTGTAACAACAAACAGACTTAGGGAAGATTCTGCACGTTTCCCTGGAAAACACACAGAGGAACTGACATTATAAAGAAGACCTTATAAAGAAGAATATTTACCAAACATTTCTGACTATCTGTCTACAAGCCAACACCAGCTTCCTTGAGTACTTCCTTCCACTTCTTACAGCAGGACGCACACACACACAAAATCCAGCTTGAGGAACAATACATAGATGTTGCAAGGGTGATACGTGTACATATACGTAATTAACATCCGTCTGACATCCATCCATTGGAGATATTGCAGGAGAGGCTGAGGAACTGTTTCTTGGGAATGCTGGAGAAAGAATTCAAGTAACTGAGACGGTCTGGTTCTTTGCACAAAGGTCTTATTCAGAATGTTGACCCAACGTGTTGGGAAAGCAAGGGTGTGATGGTGATGATGATGCCAGTCGCCTGTCTTCGTTCCGTCTCTTTCTCTTCTTTGGAGGATTATTTAGCTGTCATGTTTTATGAACAGCACAAGACCCAACTTACATCTACTCGATTAGGAACTAAGGCTCACGCCCTTATCCTTCAGAATACGTTGGATGTCAATGTCCTACCACTGCTGCGTATTATAGAATGCAATTGCGATTTCAAGTTCACTGATAACACCAAGCACTTCCTTGGACCGTGAACAGAATTATATGAGGCTCTGTGCCTGAGTCAGTATTTCTAACCCAGGCCTCTGGGTGAGAAACTCTGGGTGAGTTTGTGACGACAAACTCACATCAACTCGAAGGCGCAGAGTATTTCCATTTTCCATTCTGCAATCTTTGATCCTCCCCCTCAGCTCCTTCAGCCGAACATCAGCTTTGTTCCACGCACCATGCAGGGTGCCTTCCAACCTGGCGATGAGACCGATTTGTGGACGTAGGTGTACTGGAAAAAGGTGCTACTCTGGGCCCTCATCATATTGTTCTCTGAATCAAGGTGCAGTGAGTGCACCTTGGTAAAACCTGCTTCAAAAAGTGATTGAGTTGTTTTGTTTTTTTTGTTTTGTTTTGTTTTGTTTTGTTGGCGTCTTAAAGTTTGTCTCAAGAAGAGTCAAACCCTTATCACCCAAAGTACTAAATCTGCTCTTTGTTGCTTCGGAGAAACCACTGCCAAGTGGATTCAGTGGTAGCCTGCCAATAAACAGAGTCAGACCTCGATCACTGTGTGCACAATACGTCTTCTGCCTTCTCTGGCAACCAGCCCCACCTCCATCGCTATAGTATCACCCTTGCCACCACCATCACCGTTGCAGCACTCTGCTTGGCAAGTGCCCTGAGTACGTAGGCATTGACTACTCTCTTCATCTCTTTTCTAAATTCTCATTTCCACAAAGCCCGTGTTTTCTACAGTGGCCCACATTTGTAAGTCATTTTATTATCCACCAGCCAGACAAACCCAAGCCCTGGGAGTCACCCTGGGCTCCTTCTCTCTCACCTCTTCCACCTCAAATCCATTACCAAGTCCATTCCACCTCCTCCTGTCCATGTCCACAGCCACTGACCGAGGCTAGGTTCCCGGACTTACCTGCAAAAACTAGGGAGCCTACTGGTGGCAAGCAGTCACTATGCATTGCCAAGGAAGGTGGGGGCTTTGGGCCCCAGTCTCAGCCCTGCTACAGTTCTATCTCACAACTTCTCCGAGCACTCTAGATGGTTCCTCTATAAATGAGCCAGTGATACCCAGGGCTCCTGGCTTTTTTAGGATTAGACATTAGGGAATATTATATACAAAGTTCTTTGTACCAGGTAGGTGCTCAACAAACAGAAAATGCTGTTTCCATCTCTGTACTAATAGCTTTGTGAACTACTCTGTACCTGGACTCCCGTGTCCACACTGGCTCACTGCCTTCAGATCCATCTACCATGCCACCGTGAGAAGGCCCCTGGGAAAGGGCAGAATCGGCTCATCTTCACATCGCGATGATGCCTGGATTTCTAGGCTCAGGATCCAGTGTCCCCCACCCATCCTACCTCCCACCACTGCCACGGGGCCCTTTATTCCAGCCATAAAGCAATTTGTAGCTCCTCAGATGTCCCACAGACACAGCTCTTCACGTCCTGACCATGGAGAGATTCAAACCCATCAAAACAGAGATGGAGCTACCCCTCTATAATTCCACAGGACAAACCGCCATGCTGGCGGGTCCACTTTAAGTTACAGATCACTAAGTTCAAGGGGGCCCTTGGTGCCATCCCATAGTCTTCCTGTAGTTTCCGACGCTTGGATGACTCACTCTGGGGTAATTTCAGGTCCAACAGTAAAAGTTAATGGAAAACCATGACAACTAAATAAAAATGGCAGGACCACTAAGAATTCAGACTTTTCAGCAATGTGGTTTTGAGATACTCCATCAGATAAAGCACCCCAACCAGCCAGCTACCTCGTAAAGCATGATGAGACATAGAAGTTCCATTATCAATCATGGCCGTGTGACCAGCTACAAAAATGAGAGCTGTAGCACGTAAGGAGGTATGTTTTCTTCCCTATTATGTGTACATATGGAGATACGTACGTGTATATATGTACAGATGTGTATATACATGTGGGCAGAGAGAGCAAAAGAAGCATTGCTCTCTCTTACCATTAACAAAATTTTTTAAGTCTATTTATTTTAAGAGGCGGGGGTAGAGAAGGAGAAGAGAGAGAATCTCAAGCAGGCTCCGCACTGTCAGCACAAAGCCCTGCCTGGGGCTCGATCCCACAAACTGGGAGATCGTGACCGGAGCCGAAACCAAGAGCCGGACGCTCAACCGACTGAGCCACGCAGGCGCCCCTCCCTCTTACCATCTGAAGCTGTCACTTGCCGTTCCCGCCCCCTCTGGGGAAAAATCTACCTCTGCAATTGCCACGGAACCCCTGCCGAGCCTCCTCAGTGCTTCGTCACCACCTCCCCCTTCCCGTACTGCCATGAAGTTCAGGAACTGCTGAGACAGAGACAGGTTCCGACACCAGAGGGCCTCAGACCAACTCACAGTTGCCCTCAGGGTTGGGTAGCGCGGGGCGGGGGGGGGGGGGGGGGTGCCCAGAAATCAACCGTCAATTACACTCTGTTTCTATGGAAACCTCTCACTAACACAAGCAGGCATCAACTGGGAACCGCCCGCGGCACCCACGATGGCCTCTGATAACAGTGCATCTCTCCTCCGATGCGGGGCTGGCTTAAGAAATTGCCACGAGCACGCGGCGCTTTTTGCTATCTGAAGCCCAGCTGCAAATTACTCACTGCATGAAGCGTGAAGTTAGAGGATTTAAAAGGCAAATCAATTTCCTCCCGGTTCCAGTTGGATTCTGAGGTTGAATATCATTTATCTGGCCTCCCTCCAGAAACAGAGGCAGAGGAGGAACCCGCACACACGCCTTCATCTGTCTTCGGGATAATAGGTTTCAAAGACTTCTCTCTAAATTGAAGTCGCCGCCAGAAGCAGATAGAAGCAAGCTCTGGGCAATCACTCAGCTCCCCCAGAGGTGAAGGCACGTTTGTGCTGGAGGAAACCAGACTCAGGAGACCCTCGCCTGACCAGTCCCCCCCCACCCAGGAGCCGGGTCTGACACCGCAGGCCATGCGTGCAGGAAACTCCGCTGCCCGGCTGCCTGGGTGGTCCACCGCCTGGACAGCCCTGGGGAAGAGCAGGCCCCGGCTTTGACCAACATGTTTGCATCTGGCAAAAACGTCCCGCAGCTGCAGGCCGCCCTCCCACAGTGTTCCAGCTTTTCTTGCCCTTGCCGGTTTATTCTGATCGTCTCGTCACCATGTACGCAGGGGAAATGGCAAAACGGAGGCCTACTTGGCTTCGTTCCTGCCCGGAGCACATTTAAGAAGCTGCTATTTTCTTTCTTGCTCAGCCGGACGGATTCTCCCGTTTGAGGTGCGCAGAAGGGGTGCTGGCCGGGCGAGCAGCCTGAGACCTTCTCCTGGGCCCCCCTTTCAGGGACATGCCCCACATAGGAGCCGGCATTCCAGCTCCGTTTCCTGCATTTCCAGGGGGACCTCCCGCAGTCGTAGGGGAGGAACTGTACAACGGAAAGCTTGGTCTTTGCCCGTGAAGGGACTAAGAGATAAGCACAGAGAAACACTGGGCAACCCCAGGCTTGGGCGATGGCGCCTGAGAGCTGGTGGGAGATGCAGAAAGAGGTTACGGTGATCACTGCTGACGTCCTGTAGCACTTTTCCGCTCGCCAGGGTCGTGTACGTACGTCATCTCAACAGATCAGGGTGGAAATAAGGAAGGTTATCGTGGAGTAGAAGAGCTCAAAACTGGGTCAAATAAAGCCTCTCGGTCTGAAATATGTGTTCTGGCAAAGGGATGGTGTTGGGAGGCCTGCCGGGAAGAATTACACACGAACGTATCACAACTGTCTCTCACATTCCCGAGCTGGGCTTTATACTTTACAGGGGCTGATACAGACATGATCTCACGCTAACGTCACATGAAAGCCTGAGAACCTTCTCACAAATTGGGCAACTGGGGCCCAGAGATGGTCAATGAAGTTTCCTACGATCCAGACATTCTACGTGGCAGGGTCAGGCCAAGACCCCCGAGTTTATCCACAGGGAAGCAAACTCAGTGCCTGTAGGGATTAGCCCCGGAGCACAAATGGATGAAGCCAAGTCCACTGCAGAGCAGGGAGCCCCCTGGACAGCACAGATGCTTCCTCAGTGACGCTCACTTTTTTTTTTTTTAAGTTTTGTTTATCTAAGCAATCTCTACACCTAACGCGGGGCTCAAACTCACGATCCTGAGATCAAGAGTTAGTGGCGTGCTCTTTTGACTGAGCCAGGCATGCTCCCCCTGACGCTCACTTGTACCTGCAGCACTTTGCATCCCAAGAAAACAGGTCTGGAACCTACGCGCCAGGGCCAGTCTTCCCAGTACCGTGCGGATCCCGACATCACGTTCTGTAACAACACAGTCCCCTCAGGTGTTCAGAGATGGCAAGAAAGCCTGGGGGCAGGTGGGTGGCTTCCCTCAACTGCACAACAGTCTGGGTCTAAGAGCTCCACAGGAGGCATAAGAGAGAAGGAGAGAAGGTGGAAGGAGAATAATGTTCAACCCTCTCTCAATACCTTACTCCGCGTTTCTATGAAATCCTACTGACGCTTCGGCACAATAGCTTGCAGATGAAGCAAGACGGAGATAGGCGGACAGAAGGGAAATCCTGTGGCCCAAGAGCACGTGGCTGGAGCTTAAATCTCAAGGGGGAGCTCCCCTCTGGGTGCGCCCCATCCTCTCACAGGGAGCGCCCAGCTCTCTTTCCGCCAGGCGTGGCTTTTTTAGAAACTGAAGGGCTGAGCCCCTCGTGTGTGGTACTACAGGGGTATCATGCTGGGCACCCATGGGAGGGGAGCCCTGCTTCTCATGATTGTAGGAAGCCCAGGAAAGCTTGGCCCTGGGGCAAGGTCAGCACAGGCAGCCTAGGGGATGAAACGGGCACTAACGGTGCTCAGGAAAATCAGTGTGTCAATTTCAGGCAGGGTCAACTGAATATGGCCCCAGCGTCCCACCGGACGCTCATGTGACAGGTTAAGATAGATATGGAGAGACATGGAAATTTAAGGCAGATTAAGTAAAAAAAGCAAGTTATCAAATAATACAGAAGGAAGGAAGGAAGGAAGGATCCCACGTAGATACACACACCCCTGCCCCACAAGGTTTCCGCGTATGTCTGGATGTACATTATGGGGTGCAAATGTATACAGAAAGGTCTGAAAGATCGCAATCCCTATTCGTCACAGTGGCTGCTTCTGAGGCAGAGTGGTTCAGTTGGTAAGAACGCACGAAGGGAACTTTCGCTTTTTATTCCATCGATTTTTGTAGAGGGTGAGACTTTCACGATGCAAACATATACGTGCGTTACTCATATAATTAAAAAGCCAGGCAAACGAACAAAGAAACCAAACTCATTACTTCACATTGAACTTGCCAGTGCCCGAATAATCCGTGGTGTGTCAGGACCCTTGGAAGACAGATCTCTTCTTGCCTCGCTGTGCTACTGCTGTATGCATCTTTTCCCCCCCCGTTCTGTTTTCTTTCAAAAAATTTTAACGTTTATTGATTTTGAGAGACAAAGAATGTCAGAGGGGCAGAGAGAGAATTCTAAGCAGGCTCTGTGCTGTCAGCACAGAGCCCGACGTGGGGTTCGAACCCACAAACCGTGGGATCATGACCTGCGCCAAAACCAAGAGTAGGATGCCCAATCAACTGAGCCACCCAGGCATCCCATCTTTCCCCCCGGTTCTAAAGCAAAAGCTTATCTACCTGCCTGCTTCTTTGCTCCAACTACGAGGGCTTTGCGGGCTGGACACAAGTCTCATTCAAAACTTTACCTCTAGCACAGAGCACACAGTGCCGGGAACCTGGTAACGCCGACTGAATGAATAAGTGGCACGAACCGATGCAGACACCTGGTCACCCAGGGGTCTGAGAGCAAAAGACGCAGCGACCTCAGGGGGCCCTCTGTGATGGACAGCACACTGCTCAGCTCTCAGGCCGGAGATAATTTAGCAAATGCTTCATGTGTAGGCTCTTCAAACAATATTTTAAGATTTTTATAGCACTCTACCTGTCCATGGATATGGTCTACAAAGGAAGGCCTTCCTTCAAAGGGAGGTCTCCTGGTTTCCAAGGCTCGAGCACGTGGAATTGTCTTTGGCATGCCTTTTTATCTTTCGTGCTTTCACATCTAAACCAGTATGTCTCCTCTCCTTTATTTCTGTATCCTACGCCTCCGCCTCTCCTTGCCAGCCCACATGGCGACAAGGGTGCCAGGACACTGATCCCGAGGCGGTGAGAGACCCAGGCCACCCTCTCCCATGGCAAATGCCTCGTCGCCCACCCAGTGTGCCTGCACACGCTCTCCTTGCCTACGTCTTCCTTGAGGTACAAATGCCAGCAAGCTCAGAACCATCCCAAGACTTGCTCACCCAGGCCACAGCTGGCCTTCCGGCAGGTGGCGGAAGAAACTTCTGAAATGTCTCAGGTCACCGCCCTTCCCAAATGGTATGTGACTGGCGTGAGACTGTCCAAGGATTCATCTCCTCCTCTCCTGTTTGCACTCGACACTCCCAATGTGACTGCCTTATTGTCCAATACGGTCATTCCTATTCTATAGGCTGGGCACACTTGTCCCCTGTCAGGAACCCCATTGCTTCCCCGTCTTTCCAGGACACCTTCCCTAACCACCTCCTTCCACGGTGAACTCCGCTTTCTCTCCATCCCCACAACCCACGCTGACTTCCAGGGGAAGCAACCTCAGGTGCCTTTAGGGAGTGACCAGGTAACTCCTGGCTAGAGTTAACACAGAAGTGGGCAAGTGCATGCTGTGTGTGAGATTTTCAAGCCTGTACTCTTGTAATGTATAATCAAAATGCTGAGACTGAAGGCCGCCAGTTTTCCAGGTGCACATGAACGACTCCTTGGGAGTTTTCACAAACCTGTAGCATTCCTTATGGTACTCGTAAGTTGCTTATGAACACAGACACACAAAATGCTGCTGCTCCAAGCACAAAAAGCTTCCTCCAAAAGCACTAGACAAACTAAACTAAAAAAGTGTAGGGGTGCCTGGGTGGCTCAGTTGGTTAAGCGTCCAGCTCTTGATTTCAGCTCAGGTCACGATCCCACAATTCATGGGATCGAGTCCCACACTGGGCTCTGCACTGACAGCACGGAGCCTGCTTGGGATCCTCTCACGCGTGCTCTCCCTCTGCCCCTCCCCCACCCACTCTCTCTCTTAAAAGAAATAAACTTTAAAATTTTCATCTATGGCTTCTATATTATTATAACAGATCCAATCATTCATTTATTCAAAAAATGTTTCATGAGTTCCCTGTGCATGCCAGGCACCGTTACAGATGCTAGAAATACATCGGTAAGGAAGAGATAAAGTCCTAGCATTCCTGGAGTTTACATTCGACTCGGGGGAGAGATGAAGGCACCAAGAAATAAATGTGGAATATATCAAAATGAAAGGGCAGAGGTAGAGGTGGGGCCCCGGCACGAAGAATGAAGGAAGGCCATGTAACGATCTAGGACAGGCGCAGTCCAGCGCAGGGCAAATGTGTGCAGAGGCCTTGAGACAGGAATGACCTAGAGATGTCCCTAGGCACCAAGGAAGCCCCGTGGCTGCAACAGAGTGAGCAGCAGAGGGCAGAGGGAGGTGGGGTGGAGAGGCGGAGGAAGCCACGGATTTACTTCTTGGTAGGATGGGAAGCCATTCGAGGGTTTCCAACAGAGGGGTAATACAATTTGGCTTATACTTTGAAGGGGCTCAGGAAAGCCGTCGCCTGAGGAACAGAATGAAGAAAGCATGGCACAACAGAGATGTAGACTAAGGTCAAGAATCGCTGGTGCCAGCTGGGCTTGCCCATGGACTACAGCTGGGTGACACTGGGAAGGACACTTAACTCTGGGTGGCACTGTGCCCCCCTCTCAGTATAAAGGGCAGTCCTGGATTGCTGACCTTTGAGTAATTCCAGCTCGAAACATTCAGAATCTGGGCCCTGGGCACTCAGTCAACACCTAACAGGTACACCACGAGCTAAAGCAAGCATTTAATTGTTGTCACAGGTGGCTGGGCTGGTACATGATGTGGGAAACCTCCAGAAGCTCTACAGGTGAACCAGAAATCCTTATTCTATATGAATAACCTACAAAGGAATCCTTCTCCCCACTCCCAGAAGAGCATGGCACACCCAAAGGCTTAGAGATAACAACGGGGGCCAGAAACGTGGGCAGCAAAGGAGAGAAACATCCTCTTACTCATGCTTTGGTCAAGCACCTGCCGTGTCCAGGTCACGTCAGGCTCACAGGTCAGACTCAAAGAGCTTCCAAAGGACTCAGCATATGAAATGACATGATCCGAGGAAGGGCCAACTTATGACATCCGGAGAAATCCCACGGACAGTCCTGCCTGGAGTCTACCTCACGCTCTAACAATGCTGTGACAACAGGTCAAAAATTCCTGTGGAGCAGGAGAAAGCTGGGGAGTGGGCAGAGCGAGGGCCATAGTGCATCTCTCAGTTATTCACCGAGCTGCTCCATTTTCCAGCAGCCCTAAGTGACATCTCCAAAAGCACCATCATCCATCTTAATTGTCACAGCATTTAACAAGAGCTAATCACTCTTCAGCTGACTCAGGTACGCACAACCCGGATACAGGTTATATTATCTACAAACACATCCCAGCCAAAAAAATGCGGCACTCAGGCAATGTGCAATGATTAATCGCGTGTCATCAAGCTTATACTGTATTATGTGAAAGACTCTATGGCACTGAATGCCCATAAATTATCCCTTTCTTAGAGGTAAATACATCTCTCTTTTCAATATTGGCATTCTGTCCATTACGTTAAGAAAATTTTTTTCTTTTTTAAATACGGATGTGTTCAGCTAACTCCTCTGCGACAGGCAACTCCCAGGTGGCTAGGGAATAAAATCTACACTCCTGGACTTCAGTGGTTCTACTGAATCCTCAAAGCCCTTCATCATCTCAGCCCCTGACTCACTTCTCCCCAGTCAGTGGCACACACCACATGCTTGACCTCAACAGGAAGGCTTGCATTTCTAGAACACAGTTCAGATGTCATGAAGGGCATAAGAGTTCAAGGAGATGAATTCAGCACGCAGGGATATATCCAGATCCTGAGTCAGACAAAAGCAATTCAAATAGGGACCAAATTCATTCATTCACTCATTCGCCAATCCATCCATCCGTCCATCCGTCCATCCATCCATCCATCCATCCATCCATCCATCCATCCACTCATTCACTCATTCACTCATTTCTCCAAGATTTTATCAGGTACCAGCTAGGATGCTGTGAGGGAAGGGTACAAATAAGAATAAACAAGATACCTTCTGACCTCAAGGAGCTTATACTCTTTTTCACTAAAACTTTCAGAATTGTTGCTATTTGGCTGTTATTGACCTACAAAACAGACATTTCCCTATGGGTCAACCCAACAGTTATGCTAAACACCAACTATTCCCAGGTGATTTCTCAAGTAGGGATCAGAAACTGTCCCTTCTTAGAATCAGACAGCACCTGAAATGCCCCAAAGAGCAGTCATGTCAAAATACACTTACAGTGAAAGCCTACACTCAAGGAAATGTCACTGGCAGAGGTATAATTTTATGACCTTCATAGCCTTCAAATAAGAGCAAATGTCTAAAGTGCGGGGGTATTGAGGTCTGATACCAGATGGCCTCAAAATTAGCTGCATTATAGGCCCAAACTCAACTCAAAACAGTAATATTCCATTCCAATTAAGACTGCAGGGATGGGGCGCCTGGGTGGCTTAGTTGGTTGAGCGTCCAACTTTGGCTCAGGTCATGATCTCTCAGTTTGTGAGTTCGAGTCCCACATCAGACTCCCTGCTGTCAGCACAGAGTCCGATTTGGATTCTCTCTCTCTCTCTGCCCCTCTTCCACTCATACTCTCCCTTGCTCTCAAAAATAAATAAACATCAAAAAAAAATTTTTTTAAAGACTGGAGGGAAATAGGGGGCATAGTACAAGAATTCTTGACAGAATGCTTATCTCCAAATCTGGGTAGTAAAAAACCCCAGTAAGACTTGGAAAAGAATAATTATTATGGAAGTCCCAAGTTGATCATAAATATCTGGGTACAGGTAATTTCTAATTGTCATCAATAGGCAGGGAATTGCACTGCCTCCCACTTTTCCATGTGGCGGTATCTCATAGACATGGAAGCATTGCTCAGCTGAAGACTGATGTGGGGGCGCCTGGGTGGCGCAGTCGGTTAAGCGTCGGACTTCAGCCAGGTCACGATCTCGCGGTCCGTGAGTTCGAGCCCCGTGTCGGGCTCTGGGCTGATGGCTCAGAGCCTGGAGCCTGTTTCCAATTCTGTGTCTCCCTCTCTCTCTGCCCCTTGCCCATTCATGCTCTGTCTCTCTCTGTCCCAAAAATAAATAAACGTTGAAAAAAAAATTAAAAAAAAAAAAAAAGACTGATGTGGGGAAGCCTGGGCCAACGTTCATTGTAAGCCCAGAACTGGTGCTTTTCTATGAGACACTGTCAGAAACCCAGGCCACACGTTCTCTACTGCGCCCCCTGGGGCTCCTGCCACAACACATACAAGATTTAGGCTGAGTCTGGAATGTCCACTTCTAATGTGGCCCTTTGGTCCTTGTAGGAAAAAAAATCCTCAGAAACAATCCAGAAAAGCGCTCGAATCTGAAGATACTACAATATGTCCAACCAGCATTAAGGACAACCAATCTTAGGCAATATGCCATTTCTGAAATCCATTTTCCACCCAACTTCTTCAAGATTCTAGAAACATGACAGAGTCATGTACTTTCGTACTTCAACAGAACCCCTGAAGCCTGGAGTTGAAAGGTCTGGGAAGAATCTAGAAGCTGGGAGTTCCATTCAGCCATCAAGAGTCTCCTTCTGTTCTTTGCTAATTTCCCCACCGTAAACAAATTCAGATGTTCTCTAGAACCTTGTATGGCACATTATTTTAGAGTGATTTCTTTAAAAATATACATGTCTTAGGCCACACAAGTTAGTTGTTTCTAGGCTTGGAAAAATATGTTGATTTGCACTTATGTAGGCTAGGCTTTTGGAATTGGTCCATTCTGTGCCATAGATTCTATACCTCACACTGGCATCCTATACACAATTGAGTGGGATCCACTGGGAGACCTAATCACACAGGCACATTTATTTTTTTTAATTTTTTTAATGCATATTTATTTTTGAGAGAGAGCACGCAAGCAGGGGAGGGGCAGAGAGAGAGGGAGACACAGAATCCGAAGCAGGCTCCTGGCTCTGAGCTGTCAGCACAGAGCCCGACACGGGACTCGAACTCACAAGCTGTGAGATCATGACTAGAGCCAAAGTCGGATGCTTAACCGACTGAGCCACCCTCAGGCGCCCTGAGGTACATACAGTACGTACAAGGCAAACAACTATTTGTGACTAACCTTCCCTCCTCCTCCACCCACACATTCTTTGGAGTTATTCCCCAGCAATAACTGTGACCAACAATTAGAGAAAATGGTTCATCATAGTGACAATCACTGTTTTTTTTTTTTTGTCGTCGTCAATAACCGCTTTTTTTTTACAAACTTTGTTTCTACTAGAAAGCTACTTCACCTCCTGCCTCACGATGGGCGCCTCGAAGCAGGCAGCTATTCTGACTGCAAGAATGCAGGGCTTCTGGAACAAAAAGATACATGAATGAGAAATTGCTAGGAAGACGTCCAAAGCTTCTTCAAACCCTCCTGAGAAATGACTGGAAATCCGATGGCAGCCCCTCCTCACAAGCCCTCTGGGATGAAGACAAGATGGTCACAGGACTCACCTGGGACAGGAAGGAGGGAATCAGTCACGACTGAGGCCCCGTGTGCAAACTTCTGCACTGGAGACTCTGTAGGATGTATGTGGGTGCAAGAGAACGGGATGGTCCAACAGAAAGCAGCCAGGACAGATGCCAATAACGTTCCAGTGCGTGCCAAACAGCAAACAAGATACTGAGAAGCAGGACAGGTGATAGGAAACCAGCATGTAAGAGCCTGAGCGAGGGAACAGCCAGGCCAGGACACTCCATCAAGGAGCGCCCCGGGAATGAGCATTCCCGCTTTTCTAAACCTGTGGAAAATAACCACTGGCTGACCAGATAACCACGGGACGCTAGCTGTGAGCTTCGGTGCCACACAGAACAGACTTCTGCCCACGCCAGCATTATTACCAGCATGTCTTGGTCTTTCCCTGCAGAATTAAGGAAGAAAAGGTAAGGTGGAAACAGAGAGTGCGGAAATGTCGTCTCTCTCTTCCTCTTCCCGCCCAATAGGCGATTTGTGTCAAAAATCCAATAAAATTCTCAGATAAGCTTCCAACGGCTGTTTGATTGATCAGGGTCAGGGGACAGAGAAGGGTTAAGAGGGGCCAGCGGGCGGCTCCCTGGGGTGCAAATCCCTGTGTAAGCTACAATACCACCCCCCCCGGAACATATGTTACAAAAGGATGCCAACTAACTCAGGCGTGCACACACATCACTCATGAGGCAGCACCTTCGACTGGAAATTAAAACCAACCCAAGCAAACGTAAAACCAAACCACCTGCTTGCTCTGTCTTGGTTGACTTTTTGTGACAACAGGCAACAAGTTTTAGCTCCGGGCAGGGAGTGAGGTGCTGTCTTAGGATCCAATCGCGCATGGAGTGGCCAGCCGTTGTCATAGGCATTGTTCTTCTTGACACATAAAAGCCCTCTGATGGGCTTTTCAAGAAATTGTTCAAAAAAATGATGGAAGAAACTGAGAAGAGGGTGAAGACCAAAGAAAAGTGGGACACAATGTACCCAATTAAAAAACAATTTTGTTAATGCTTACTTATTTTTTGAGAGAGAGACAGAGACACAGACAGAGACAGACAGACAGCACGAGTGGAGGAGGGGCAGAGAGAGAGAGAGGAGTCACAGAATATGAAACAGGCTCCAGGATCTGAGCTGTCAGTGCAGAGCCTGACGCGGGGCTTTGAACTCTGACCAGTGAGACCATGACCTGAGCTGAAGTCTGACGCCCATCCAACTGAGCTGCACGGGCACCCCGCCAATTTACCCAATTTTATTTTTTTTTTTAATTTTTTTTTTCAATGTTTATTTATTTTTGGGACAGAGAGAGACAGAGCATGAACGGGCAAGGGGCAGAGAGAGAGAGGGAGACACAGAATCGGAAACAGGCTCCAGGCTCCGAGCCATCAGCCCAGAGCCTGACGCGGGGCTCGAACTCACGGACCGTGAGATCGTGACCTGGCTGAAGTCGGACGCTTAACCGACTGCGCCACCCAGGCGCCCCAATTTACCCAATTTTATAAGGAAACTTGCGCTGGCTGACATGGCTTGTGTAATATGTGAATCTGTTTTGTATACTGATGCCATGTTTATGGCAGCGCTACTGACAATAGCCAAATTATGGAAAGAGCCCAAACATCCATCAACTGATAAATGGATAAACAAGATGTAGTACACACACACAGACACACACACACACACACACACACACACACACACACACAGGAATACTCAGTGATCAAAAAGAATGAAATCTTGCTATTTGCAACAACACAGATGGAACTAGAATGTATTATGCCTAAGCGAAACAAGTCAGTCAGAGGAAGACAAATATCATCTGATTTCACTCTTAGGTGAAATTTAAGAAATACAATAGATTACCGGGCACCTGAGTGGCTCAACTGGTTAAACATCTGACTTCAGCTCAGGGCATGATCTCATGGTCCATGAGCTGAAGCCCTGCGTCAGACTTTCTTCTATCCACACAGAGCCCGCTTCAGTTCCTCTGTCTGTCTCTCTGACCCTCCCCTGCTTGCACACACTCTCTCAGAAATAAACATTAAAAAACAACAAACAAACAAACCTACAACAGATGAACACAGGGGAAAGGAAGGAAAAATGAGATAAAAACAGAGAGGGAGGCTGGGGTGCCTGAGTGGCTCAGTCGATTAAGCATCTGACTTTGACTCAGGTCATGATGTCACAGTTCATGAGTTCAAGCCCCGTGTCGGGCTCTGTGCTGACAGCTCAGAGCCAGGAGCCTGCTTCGGATTCTGTGCCTCCCTCTCTCTGTGCCCCTCCCCCACTCACACTGTGTGTGTCTCTCTCTTTCCAAAATAAACATTAAAAAAATTAAAAACGAGACAGGCAAATCATAAGAGACTCTTTTTTCCTTCTTTTTTTTCAATATATGAAATTTACTGTCAAATTGGTTTCCATACAACACCCAGTGCTCATCCCAAAAGGTGCCCTCCTAGATACCCATCACCCACCCTCCTCTCCCTCCCACCCCCATCAACCCTCAGTTTGTTCTCAGTTTTTAACAGTCTCTTATGCTTTGGCTCTTTCCCACTCTAACCTCTTTTTTTTTTCTTCCCCTCCTCCATGGGTTTCTGTTAAATTTCTCAGGACCCACATAAGAGTGAAAACGTATGGTATCTGTCTTTCTCTGTATGGCTTATTTCACTTAGTATAACACTCTCCAGTTCCATCCACGTTGCTACAAAGGACCATATTTCATTCTTTCTCATTGCCACGTAGTACTCCATTGTGTATATAAACCACAATTTCTTTATCCATTCATCAGTTGATGGACATTTAGGCTCTTTCCATAATTTGGCTATTGTTGAGAGTGCTGCTATGAGTATTGGGGTTCAAGTGCCCCTATGCATCAGTGCTCCTGTATCCCTTGGGTAAATTCCTAGCAGTGCTATTGCTGAGTCCTAGGGTAGGTCTATTTTTAATTTTCTGAGGAACCTCCACACTGCTTTCCAGAGTGGCTGCACCAGTTTGCATTCCCACCAACAGTGCAAGAGGGTTCCCGTTTCTCCACATCCTCTCCAGCATCTATAGCCTCCTGATTTGTTCATTTTGGCGACTCTGACTGGCGTGAGGTGATACCTGAGTGTGGTTTTGATTTGTATTTCCCTGATGAGGAGCGACGTTGAGCATCTTTTCATGTCCCTGTTGGCCATCCGGATGTCTTCTTTAGAGAAGTGTCTATTCATGTTTTCTGCCCATTTCTTCACTGGGTTATTTGTTTTTCGGGTGTGGAGTTTGGTGAGCTCTTTATAGATTTTGGATACTAGCCCTTTGTCCGATATGTCAATTGCAAATATCTTTTCCCATTCCGTTGGTTGCCTTTTAGTTTTGTTGGTTGTTTCCTTTGCTGTGCAGAAGCTTTTTATCTTCATAAGGTCCCAGTAGTTCATTTTTGCTTTTAATTCCCTTGCCTCTGGTGATGTGTCAAGTAAGAAATTGTTGTGGCTGAGGTCAGAAAGGTCTTTTCCTGCTTTCTCCTCTAGGGTTTTGATGGTTTCCTGTCTCACATTTATGAAAAGCCCACAGCTAACATCATCCTCAATGGGGAAAAACTGAAAGCTTTTTCCCTGAGATCAGGAACACGACAGGGATGTCCACTCTCACCACTATTGTTTAACATAGCGTTGGAAGTTCTAGCATCAGCAATCAGACAACAAAAGGAAATCAAAGGCATCAAAATTGGCAAAGATGGAAGTTAAGCTTTCACTTTTTGCAGATGACATGATATTATACACGGAAAATCCGATAGACTCCACCAAAAGTCTGCTAGAACTGATACATGAATTTAGCAAAGTTGCAGGATACAAAATCAATGTACAGAAATCAGTTGCATTCTTATACACTAACAATGAAGCAACAGAAAGACGAATAAAGAAACTGATCCCATTCACAATTGCACCAAGAAGCATAAAATACCTAGGGATAAATCTAACCAAAGATGTAAAAGATCTGTATGCTGAAAACTATAGAAAGCTTATGAAGGAAACTGAAGAAGATATAAAGAAATGGAAAAACATTTCGTGCTCATGCATTGGAAGAATAAATATTGTTAAAATGTCAATACTACCCAAAGCTATCTACACATTCAGTGCAATCCCAGTCAAAATTGCACCAGCATTCTTCTCGAAACTAGAACAAGCAATCCTAAAATTTTTATGGAACCACAAAAGGCCCCGAATAGCCAAAGTAATTTTGAAGAAGAAGACCACAGCAGGAGGCATCACAATCCCAGACTTTAGCCTCTACTACAAAGCTGTAATCATCGAGACAGCATGGTATTGGCACAAAAACAGACACATAGACCAATGGAATAGAATAGAAACCCCAGAACTAGACCCACAAACATATGGCCAACTCATCTTTGACAAAGCAGGAAAGAACATCCAATGGAAAAAAAGACAGTCTCTTTAACAAATGGTGCTAGGAGAACTGGACAGCAACAGGCAGAAGGTTGAAACTAGACCACTTTCTCACACCATTCACAAAAATAAACTCAAAATGGATAAAGGACCTGAATGTGAGGCAAGAGACTCTTAAATACAGAGCACAAACCAGGGGTTGCCGGAGTGCGGTGGGTAGGGGGATGGGCTAAGTGGGGGATGGGCATTAAGGAGGGCACTCGTTGGGATGAGCACTGGGTGTTATATGTAAGTGACGAATCGCTGGGTTCTACTCCTGAAACCAATACTACCCTGTATGTTAACTACCTTGAGTTTAAATAAATAAATTGAAAAAAATTCCTCCCTGATCTCCTAGAACAAATACAGACAGCACTGTTTCGAAGGGTGCCAAGTTACCAGCCTGCTCAAGGGGCCCAGACCTGGATGGCACAGGAGTTGAAGGTGCGCTGTCTTACAGTGAGTGGCCCAGAGCAAGGGCAGACGTCCGGGCTAAAAGCATCAAGAAATGGTGGTTTACAGAAAAGCAATGACTGGGGTTGAAGAATGGGCACCTCCAGCCACAGCGAAGGGTCTGTGGTTCGAGCAGAAGGATGCTCACCCCATCACAGGGGCTCACTGCAGCCAACTCCATCTCTGGCCCCCTCTTCCAAGTCCTGGCTCCGGTCACACGAGCCAGTACCAGCAGCTTGGAGCCGGGACGTACAAGTCCCCATGAAAACACTGCTCTGTTACGATTTGTTCTCTCGGGCCACAAGCGTTAGCCTTCAGTTTCCTGAGGATGAAATACACTCTTCCGTGTTGCTGGGGATCTAACCTCCCCCTACTCGCATCATGGTTTCAGTGGGAATAAATGTGTTCTGAGTGGCAACCAGTCAGGTCACAGAATGACACTTGACCTGCATGTCATTTGTAAATTGGTTGTGACCGATTACAGGTTTTGACCTGTAATATTCTGGCCAAGATATGGGTTCACACATGGTTTAAGAACTTTGGAGGGAACTGTAGGCAAATTAATTTGGCTGTGAAGTTCTGGACTGGCTGGTGAGAGGCAAGACATTGAGGAAGTGGGCCCACTTAGAAGGCCATTACTCCTTTTAAGTATTATTAAATGTGTGGCAGCAGGAAAGGGGAGGAAAGGAACTTTCTAAGACGTTGCCAATCAAGCCTAGTTTTGTATGACTGAATAATTGTAGAGGGTGGGGGGAAAACAGAGAGGTAGGAGAATTAAGTATTACTCTGAAGGTCTTTTTCTTTTCTGTATATTTTTTCATTGAATAAAAGCCACAAAACATAAAATTCCTCATTTTAAAGTACACAATTCAGTGGTTTGTAGTATACTTACAATGTTGTGAAACCCTCACCACTATCTAATTTGAGAATATTTCCAATGCTCCTGTACCTGTGAGCAATCTCTCCCAGTTCTTCTCTCCCCCCACCCTTGACAAGCACCCATCTACCTTCTTTCTGTATGGGTTTACCCATTTGGGACATTTCATATAAATGGAGTCATAAAATTCTTGGCTTTTTGTGACCTTTTTTGCACTTAACTAATTCGTTCACACTGTAGCATTTATGTCATTCATTGTAATGGCTGAATAATATTCCATTGCATGGAGAGACCACATTTGTTTCTCCACTCATTGGTTGGTGGACATTTGGGCTGTTTCCACCTTTTTGGCTCTTATGAATAATCCTGCTGTGAGCATTTATATACAGGCTTTAGTGGGAACATACATTTTCAATATAACCTACATAGAGAGTTTTGAGGAACTACCAACCTATTTTCCACAGTGGCTGCGCCATTTTATCTTTTCATTGGCAATGTATGAAGGTTCCAATCCCTGCACACACTCATTTACACTTGTTATTTTCTGCTTCTTAAAAACTTTTACTTAAAAAAAAGACTTTTGCTTTAACCATTGTAAGGGGGTGTGAAATGGTCACTCATTGTGATTCTGATCTACATTTCCCTAATGATGAATGATGTCGCGCATCTTTCCTTGTGTTTTTTGGAAATCTGCACATCTTCTTGGGAGAAATGTCCACTCAAATCCTTGCCCCTTTAAAAACTGGGTTCTCTTTTCATAGTTGCATTGTAAGAGTTCTTTACATATTCTGGATGCTTGGCCCTTATCAGATACATGATTTGCAAATACACTTTTCCCATTCTCTAGACTGCATATTCACTTTCTTGATAGTGTCTTTTGACACACACATGCTTTTATTTTTGATAAAGCCCAATGCATCTATTTTCTCTTTGATTGCTTGTGCTTTTTGTGTCATGTTTAAGAAAATTTGCATAATCCAAGATCATGAAGATTTACCTCTATGTTTCCTTCTCAGAGTTTTATAGTTGTAGCTCCTACATCCATTCTGAATTAATTCTTGTATACGGTGTGAGATAGGGATCCAACTTCATTCTCTTGCATGTGGAGATCCATTTGTCCCAGCCACAGTTGCAGAAGAGACTATCCTTTCTCTATTGAATGGTCTTAGCATGTGTGTTGAAAATCAGATGACCATAGATATCCAGTTTATTTTCGGATTTTCAATTCTATGCTCTTGATCTATAAATCTATCCTTATGTCAGCACCACACTGTCTTGATCACTGTTCCATTGAGGTAAGTTATGAAATTGGTAACTCCGATTTTGTTCTTTTTTCAACATTGTTTAGGCTATACAAGGTCCCTTGCATTTTCATATGAATTTTAGGATCAACTTATGATTTTTTTCCTGAAAAAAAAGACACTTCAAATTTGAGGCTCTTTTAAGCACTCTCTGTAGATCATAAAGTGGGGAGGGGGAAGAAAACTTAAATGAGAATGAAGAGACATCAGTGTTTATTAGGTCAGTTATGACTGCCCTCAGTGGGTCTGTTTTTCATTGCGTAAAGGTAAGATCTTGGAATAGATGATTTCTAAGTCCCAAATCTGAAATTCCAGCGTTCTAAAAAATATATAAACAAACTGGCTCTAGAAAAAAATTTAAGTACCTACTTTGAGAGTTAGCCAGGGAGACAGCACAGAGGAGGAAAAAGGCTTAATTAGGCTGGAGTCCCAAGGAAGGTTAGTATGGGATGGTCAGCCTGAGGCCAGTGAGCCTGCAAGCAATCTGAGGAGGATTCCTCCTCTGGAGCTTCCGGAGAGGCAGGAAGACAACCAGGGAAGTATAGCGCATGGAAGTCCAGGGAGGAGATTGCTGCAGAATGGCAGGAGGGATCAACAGGGCTGGATGTCGGGAGGCTGAGGTCAAATGAAGACTGAAAGATGCCTATGGTTATACTTATCCCCACAGGGCCTCTGATGGTCCGGGTGAGAGTAGTTTTGGTGGAGTAACAGGTGGGAAGCCAGAGTGGACAGGGCAGAGGAGCGAGCAGGAGGTGAGGGCACGGAGGAGGCACAGCTACTCGGAAAAACTGGAGAGAAACGGTGGTGGCTGAGGGAGAGCGGGAGCAGGAGTCAGGAGAGGATTTTGCTTTTTTAACCTGAGAGGCTTGCGGCCTGTCTAAACGCTAATGAAAGGAGTCACAAGGGAAAAGGCTAATGATGCAGGGCGGAGAGAAGGCAGTAAGATGTACGGCGAGACGGAAGGGGGTAGTCTCCAAGCCACAGGGGAAGGGACCGGCTTTAGATGGAGGCCGCGCATTCCTCTACGGCAGGACTGAAGGAGGAAACGGTGGGTGAGGACGCAGGCAGGTTTGGGATGTCACGGTAGAAAGCTGAAGTACTTTCTCTGTGAGAGAGCTTTCACATCCTAGGAGGAGACACCGACCAGTCGTCTGCGGGGCACGGGGAGAGCCGGAGGCAGGAGGGTTTGTGAAGAAAGTTTTCCACGGAAGGCCCGCCCGGGAGCTCGACTGACAAAGCCGGGAGGCAGGCCGGGCAGCACTGTGGGCCACGTGGGGCTGAGGACCGCGAGCTTATCGTAGCCCCACTACCCCGGGGCCGGGAGACTTGGCGTAGCTGCCCCCCAAGCACGCAGACGGTACGGATCCACCCGCTGGCTGAAGCAGACCGACGTCTGCAGCGCCCAAGCGCCCCGTCAGCTCGACTGTTCACGCCCATCGTGAGCAAGAGAATTGGCTGACTCCTGGCAGTTCTCCACGTTCCCCGCGGGACTCACCCGTGTCAGACTCTCTCCCCTCGGGCAACACGCTCTGTTCACAGAAGAGAACCGGCGAGCCATTACTTTTCCCCCCAAGGAAACAACCTCTGCGCCCCAAACTTTCCTGTCAAGGCCGCTGACGCTGGCACCGTGACAAGACCTCTGCAACCCAGCCAGCCACTGGCACCCCCTGGCAACACTCACGGTTCGCGTTTTGCTGATCAAAGAAAAAACAAACTGAGCGGTGAATGACTAGAATTACTACCTTCCCAGCCTTCTTTCAACGTCCTCCAGACTCTATCCGCCGCCATCTACAATGAACTCTTTCCAGTTATTCCTTACTGCCGTGCCATGTGGGCAACCTGGTTCGCACGCTGAACGCCTTCAGTGTGGAACGAAGCGACGGAAGGTGCCTCCGTGCGTTCTATCTGGAGTCTTGTCAAGATAAATCATTTTCATCATTCTACGACTTTCTCAGCCTGAGGCCGTTATCTTGCGCTACACACGTGTTTCCGGGCAAATGTTCCCGTGTTGCTGCGTGCGCACCAGAACACGTGCTCTTTCCTAGAACGAGGCCACACTTCCCAGGGGTGGCAGGAGAAGTTCCCACCCGCTGTGGTGTGTGTTTCCTTTCGGACGCTTCCTCAGTGGCCACCCACTGCTCTTCTGACAACACCAGCCTGCATCACGCGCTTGAAATGCTTGCCTCCCGAGACCTTCCACTTCTGCTAGATAAACACTCGGCTTTCTCCACCTTCTCTGAACCTTCTCCATTCCTCTAATAAGGACTGCCTCCCGCTTCCAAGAAATCCTGAGCCTTGACTCCTCCTAAAATTCTACTTGAACCCTCCACTCCCACCCCTCACGGGTCTGCTCTGTCTAGCGACACTGGAAAACCAATGCGCACCCCTGCCACCCTCCATCTTCCCACAGACTTGACATTCATGACTCATCCGCACATCTGCACACGCTGCCTTGTCATGGCGACAGTTGTGTATTCTGTCGTTGTGTTTCAAGCATTTACGTCTATTTGCCTGGTCCCCTCTCTTACGTGACAAACTCCTGGTCCCCTCTCTTATATGACAAACTCCTGTACGACAGCTGCTTCCTCTGCCGTTGCTTTTGGGAGTGCCCAGAGTTCAATCATGGCTCACTGGCACTGAAGTCAGAAGGAAAATGCTTGGCCACGTGGAAAGGAGGAGGTCCGGAAGAGATCACAGTGGGGCAGTAAAAAGAGAACTGGACGGGCAGTCAGGTTACAAGCTTCTGCCACTGACCAGCCACCTCGACCTTGATCAAGAGGAAGCTTGAAGGGGGATGGGAGTTTACTTGTAGAGGGCAGGTGGCCACTAACATCTGTGGGAAGAGGATGATTTTTCAGACCATGAGACCAGAAGGGGGTTTCTGGAAACAGAGAGCCAAGGACATCCATAGGAAGACAGTAGAAAGCTAGACGGAGAGTTTTGCTAACCAAGGACTCAATATGGCTTCCAGGCCTACCAGACTCAACGGGAAAAGAAATTAAAGCTCGCACAGCAATGTGACCGTGCTTAACACTAATGAACTGTGCACTCAAACACGGTTAAGATGACAGATGTTATGTGCATATTACCTCAACTGACCATGATACTAAGAGAAAGAAACGAAAGCACAAATACCACCAATGGGATATTTTTCCTGAGGGATGCCTGAAGCAAAAGGTAGTGGGAGAAAGAAACTATCAGTCCAGTGACTTTTCACTACTGCTTGGGTTTTCATTGTTCTCGCTCTCACCATCTGCAACAAAAGGGGTGGGTAACATACACTTATCAGGCAAGATGAAGTGATTGAAATTAACCTGGTTCAGAGAACTTCAGAAGAATTTTCCAGGGTCTTCAAAGGAAGGAGGAGCTAGGTGAAGGCATTAGGATGTGGAGCTAGATGGTTTATCCACAGGCTTAAGCAGCTCTAGCCTCTTTCTACACCGCTTCTCCATCTACACCAGGGGCTCATGGAAGGGCCGAAGGAGCAGTAGACAGAGACCGCACACCCGGCATTTGCCCTCTGGTGGGAAAGTACAAACACATGCACATGTCACAGTTAAATGAATGGAGTCACCCCATGCCCCCTCCGTGCACCACCATGGCCCTCCGGGACCATTTATTACAAGAGTCCCGCCAAGTCTGCCGGTATTCACTGGGCTCCTCCCACCATCTTTTCCCATAAACCAACTAAAGTGATTCTTCAGAAACCTTAAGTTAGTTCACGTCACTCCAGATCGGAGCCTTCCAGGGCCTTCCCATCTCTCCCCACCGAGCCAAGGTCCTTACAGTGCCCTCCGAGGTGATGTCTGGTTCCTTGCTCCCTGGCACCTGGGTCCTACCGCTCTTTCTGGATTCATCCATCTCAGCCACCCACCCTGGTGCCTCTGGCTCCTCGAACACCTCAAGCTTCATCTCAGGGGGCTGCATCTCAGGGGGCTTCACTGGCTTGCCACTGTGCCTGGGATCCTTTTCTTCTCAATATCCACAGCTCCCTGCCCTTTCTTCAGGTCTCTGTTCAGTCATCACCCTATTAGTTTCACTTCCTTGATGACCCTACAAAAAAAGGCAAGTTCTCCTCCCCATCCCACGTAACCTGGCTTGTTTTTCCTCCACTGTATATTTAATGCTACCTAACAGAGTACATATTTAGTTATATATTAGCTTAGGGTCTCTCTCCCTCCACTAATGAGGGCAACGGCTTCGTGTTGTTTGCCGCATTAACTCCATCAGTGTCTAAGGGGGGCTCAGAAAATATCTGTTGAATGAATTAAGGGCCTAGATGACTCTCATAGGCAACTGTCGCTAACAGAAATTCTATGTGTGTATCTGAAAAAAAGAAAAGGCAGAAGGGAAACACATGGCCAGAGCATGCTCCTTTACGCGCAACTTTCTTCAGAGGTGAATAAATGCAAACTCAGAGCAAAACTATTTAGAAAAGGCGAGCGGCGGGGTGGGGGGGGGGGGTGGAATACAAAATAAACTATCAGTATGAAGATCGTGCTATTAGTCGAGAGGTCCCTGGAGTGAGCAACAGCACGTAAGACAGCCAAGCTGCTTCCGGTATCCACTGTTGGTGAATTAATATCAGTTGTCGCTAACATAAATCTGACCCTAAAAACAATTATTTCCACTCAGATACACTGTCATTAGCTCTCTGGTTCACAGTGTGAGCCATGGCAATCTCACTGGCTTCCCAATTCATTTTTCTGCCCAGGGCCATGAACTGTGCCCTTTGAATATGATGAAACTCTACTGCCCCGAGACAATAGACTCTCTTCATTCCTGTAACTTAGACAATGGGTCTACCATGTTAAGAACAGAAAGGGTGGTCCCTGGCCATTAATTACATCTTTGCGAGAAATACCAGTAGGAGGTACAGAGTCTGGGAGGCAACCAGGTTCAGAAAATCTATTGCTGTTACTACTATATCCGATTCAGAAGCTATAAACCTTTTAAAGGATCCTGTTTTCCTTCCTGAGGCTTTACCTATTCAGTGAAAAACTGCATACTCATGGCTGTGCTTAATATGTGATGTTTATCCAATATTCTGAAAAAAAGTGTGATTTATTGCAACCATCAGGGTGGGGGTCATGGACTCGGATCTATTACGTTGATCATTTCTGTATGTCCCGCTAATGCTCCACTCTTATCAGAGGGAAGTCAAGTGGTGAAGATCTGGAAACCCATGAATTTGGTAATAAGAATTTGATAATACGAGGGCAGTTCATCCACCCAAGCGCTCCCCAGCTCTCTGCCAGGACACCGTGGAGAACGAGATGAACGCATCTCTGCCCTCACGGAGCCCTGATGGGAACAACATGTCTGGAAACGATTCTAAAATCAGCACCGTGAGGGGAGACATCTTTGATTATTTTGTTTTATGAGGTATGCCAAGCACGTTGACCAGTGAATAGGTTCTTAGTGACTGTTTGTTGAGTGAACAAAGAAAGCACCTGACCAGCGCCTGGCACCTAGCGAGTGCTCACGTGTTGCTATTAATACTGTTGAATTTCTAGGCCCTGCCATGTCGCTCTCCTACACAGAGGGCAGACGCACAGTCCTCTGAAAGGAAATCGCAAGGGGGCCACCCATTCACCACGTATGTAACAAGACAGACACGCTCTTGGAGAGTCATGAGAGGTCAGCGGCCTGCAGCCAGGGCCTCATGAGGGAACGTAACTTCTCCGCATCCTTTCCTGAATTTCCCCAAATGGGAGCTTGAGTGTAAGCTCCTGGGACCTTCCCAGCACGATGGTTTCCGGCCATAACTCTAGGCACAAATCCAGGAGGTTGAAAGGAACATCAATGGCTTGTTTTAAGTGGCCATCCCATGTAACAGCTACAGTGAGCTGGTGGGTCAGGCACTAACATCACAAAGATGCCCATTATAACGTTACCAAAAAACTGCAGAAAACAAACGAGCTCTTCACATAGGGTAAAACAGAAAAAGACGTCGATTAACAGGGATTGTTAGACCAATCCTACGGACCCGATTAGGTAGAAACCCACATGGAAACGATCTAGAACGTTAATTAAAAAGAAACTGGGGACACACCCATATTCGTCTATGGGAGCGAGGATTAATAGGGATGTGGTGGCCATATTTTCAAAATCAGAAATCAGTCAACATGGGCTGAAACCCGGTCCCGCTATTTGGAATATGGGCTTTATTTTTTTAGAATGTAGACGATACAGTTGGCCTGCACGCGGATAAATTCTTCAGTATACAGAAGAAAAAAAAAAAAAACCCATGTAAAAGCCCTACTGGAAAATGAAGATGTAAAGGGTATGTTTTCTTGTTTTCGTGACTGTTTCTTCACGTTGGAATCATCGGCCGCACACCCCACAGGCCTCACCGGCGCGTACCCATGACAGCCTGCCAGGGACCCACTTGTCTGAAGGAAGGTCAGAGACTTCTAGGAAACACCCAAGAGCTCACTTTACACGAGAGGACACGGACATCCGTACGCATGTCCGAGGACGGCAATGGTGGGCAGAAAACAGGGGTGGTCTTGCGTACAGCAGGCCGTGTGCTGCGCAGATCCCCTTCTGGCTCCCAGACAGCTTCTTGGCGGGAGGGGCGGGTGGAAGAAGTGGGCTGACTCTGTGTGGGACCAGAGCACAACACAAGGCCATGGTGCCCTGATTCCCACGTACCAAAGCTCAGCTCCGGTGAAGAAGAAGGGCGTCCCCCTGGAGCACAGAACGGGGCCCCCGGAGCAGAGCAAGACTGGTCGGCGATGCGGTCAAGGCAAGAGTGAGCTGTGAGAAGAGGGACAGAAATGCCAGGAAAAGGCTGCAAGTGCAGGGGTGATACCCAAGGATGCCTCACAGACCTGGGGGAACCAGTCCTGTGCGGGGCTGGGGTGAGCTGGGCTCCCTCAAGGCTGTCAGTGAGATCGTGCTCTTGGTCCTGGCTGCTCGCTCCTGGCCTGCTGATGTCGATCGGGGGACTCTGGGGATTCAGCACATCTGGCCGTGCAGCCTGGAGCTTGGCAGATGAGGATCTTCCTCTAGAGGCTTTGGGGACCGAGGCTCCAATATAAACACCTGACTGGCTACGAGGAAGCTGTGTTAAGCGGGCCAGTGCACGGGGCGCCTGGGTGGCTCAGTTGGTTGGGCGGCCAACTTCGGCTCGGGTCATGATCTCGCGGTCCGGGAGTTCGAGCCCCACGTCGGGCTCTGTGCTGACCCGCTCGGAGCCTGGAGCCTGTTTCGGATTCTGTGTCTCCCTCTCTCTCTGACCCTCCCCCGTTCACGCTCTGTCTCTGTCTCAAAAATAAATAAACGTTAAAAAAAAAAATTTTTTAAAAAAGCGAGCCAGTGCAACTGGCTGTGTCAGGGAGCGTGCCCAGAAAGAAGGCAGTGGAGAACTGGAATGATGGAGTCCTTCACTGACCCTCCTGGAGAAACTGATTACAGGGTCTCCGTGTTTCTAAAGTGCTTTGTTCCTACTCCTGGTCGAGCTCCTATTTGTGTCTCTGTCTATTTCAGGGAGTCCTGGTATGGCTTCCATTAGAAACTTGAGGCAGCTTCGGTTAACACGCGGGTGTCTGGTTCCAGCCCGTGAGCTGAACGAGGGGCAGAGGTGACTTCCTCCCCTTCGCATTCTTCACTGCAATTCTGGCTGCATCTGACCCGCAGCAGTTGGAGGTTCGCCAGCACGCAAGTTTCAAGACGGAGTCAGGGACCAGAAGGGACTTGAGGACAGTCACTATTTCAGAATGCTTGGTTTGCGCAGAATTTGTCACATTGAGTCTCGTGTTCCCAGTGGCTTGCCTTCCGCAGTGAGAGAGGCTTCGTTTTCATTTCTGATTGAGTCTCAGTTGGCAAAGCCTCCTAACACTTTTGAGTCCATCTGCCTGCCTTCCAATCTCACAATGAGTTGTTAATTACCTTTAAAATGCTTAAACATCCCTAGGACAGCCTTGAAATTTTTATAATCTGAGTAAATGTCACTTAGTCAGAGGCCTCTCTGGAAACCAGGCCACAATTCAGGAATAAGCATGCACGAATGCCCAGGTACTTTACTTGCAGGTAAATGACATGGGCCACCTGTTTTAGTGATCTCCAGTTTACAATTATAACCATTTTTATTTGCTCACGATTCTGTGGGTTAGCAATTTGGGCTGGACTCGGCCGCCCCGTTCTTCCATTGATTTTGCCTGGGGTGATGTGTGCGCCTGCAGTGATCTGGCAGCTTAGCTGGGGTGGAGAGTCTAAGAAGACCCCACTCGCACACAGGGCAGGTGGCTCTGGCTACTGGCTGGGCCTCTCCACAAAATTCCTCACCTTCCACAAGGACAGCTCAAGCTTCCTCACGTACAGATCGCAGGATTCTGAAGCTCTAAGGCTCCTTGAGGTCTAGTCTCAAAAGACACACATTGTCACTTGTGTCATATTAATCCATGCACGTCACCTGATCATGTCCAGAGTCAGTCTTTTGGGGAAGATGATGGCTCGCGGGTGTGCTGGAGATGATGTGCTCGCGAACAGAATACCACACCCTCATTCACAGACTCCTGACCAGTGTTTAGACAAAATTCTAATACGATTTTTATTTGGCTTCCCAGCCCATAGTACATAATTTTTTTAGATTTTACATTTATTTATTTTTGAGAGACACAGCACAAGAGGGGCAGAGAGAGAATGCAACACAGAATCAAGCAGGCTCCAGGCTCTGAGCTATCAGCACAGAGCCCAACGCGGGGCTCGAACTCACAGACCGTGAGATCATGACCTGAGCCGAAGTCGGACACTTAACCGACTGAGCCACCCACGCACCCCCTCCCCCATAGTACATTATTCTAAAACAACAAATTAGAATTTGTCAGTAGGCTCGTTTACTAAAGGTAGGCATGCTGAGAGTACCAGCGATAGCCAGGGGCAAGCTTCAGAGCAAGAAAAATAAATGAGGCAATTAGAAGAACCTAGATTGACATTTCGAGAAGCCTAAATATAGTTGTCATTTATAGTATGCGGGTAAAAAAAATCAACGATGCCTTATACCCTTATTAAAGCAGCCTAGAGCAAATGATGATCACAGTGATGGGCTTTGACAATCAAAAATTGTAACAAGCAGAGTAGAACAGCACATTTTTAAAAGATTTTCGTGGTAAGCTATTTGTAAAATTTTTGATGCTTTAAGGGGCCAGCATTATTCATACAAAAATTAACTCGTATGGAAATAACGCATTTCCTAGTGACCTGCACGAACGAGGAACTATGAAACCCTGTGACAACATAAATTTCGATATTGTGCGTATATGTGTGCATGTGAGAGAGAGACAGACAGACAGACAGACAGAGTGAAGGCGAGGGCTTGGCTTCCATGCTTTGCCTCCAACCACCCCTGTTAAGTAAGAAGCGAAGCAGAAGGTAAACTGTATCTTTAGGGGTGCGGGTGGTGGGAGGCAAGTGAAGAGAGAGGATGAGTTAAGGAGTGGGAAGGCCCAGGAAGGCAGAGCCCTGTGTCCCAGATGTCCTCATATCCCCAGATCTGGGGGGGTCACTGAAAGAACAGACACCAACAAACATGGAGATTCCTGGACTTATTACTGTGTGGAGTTCCAGCCAGGGAGCCTAGATAGACTGAGACAGCGAGGAAGCCAGCAGGGCTGGGGCGCTGTGAACAAGGAGAAGAGGGCTCCAGGTGAGACCAGAGAGACTGGGGGTGTGGGCAGCAGACCCCCCGAGCCTGGGAGACTGGGCAGGAGTGAGGCAGGAGCCCCAGCAGAGGGGGGACCTCACCTGACTTCAGCTGCTATGGTGAAGAAAAGACCCAGGAACAGGTAGTTAGAGATGAAACCCCAGTCCCGGCAACTTGCAGTGTTTCCCGCTAGAAGTCCTTCAAGAAACTTTAGAAGCACCAACCCCTTGGGATTATTTACACAATGAAATAGTTTTTCCCGGCCCACCGAAGGACTCCAAATCATTTCCATTGATAGTCGGGGCAAAGCAGAACAGTGCCACCAGGTGGCGCCAAGGTGAAGCCAGAATGGGCTGGATTGGGCTGGCGCCTCTGACACAAGATGTCCAGAACCCAACGTGGGGCTCAAACCTATGAACCATGAGATCATGACCTGAGTCGAAATCAAGAGTTAACCACTTAACTGACTGAAGGCATCCAGGCGCCCCCATTCATTGGACTTCCTTAAATGGAAGCCCACTCATTCTAAAATCTCACTCTTCTAGAGAAATAGTCAATTTTGGAACTAAAAGGCTATGTTCACGTAGGCCTTCAATAAGTGACTGCTGTTAAGGTGTCATCAGGCCCAAGGCCAGAAATAAGCTTTACTTGCAAAGGTCATACATACAGTTCTTAAATCTCCATGTTAATATCCACATGTCCACTAAAGAAGAACAAGATACATTTTTCTCGTAATGCTCACAGCAGACTCCCATATTATGATATATAAACCTTACCCTAAAAACAATGAGAGTGTATATATATATATATATATATATATATATATATATATATATATATAAGTTAATTCTCCATTCTCAAGTCCTGAATGTTCTCAGACCTGAAAATGTAAATGTCAAACCAGCAGCTAATTTCTTTCAAAAAAAAGAGCACATTTTATGGGCAGATCTCACATCCCTTCTCACGCTCTCCCTTTGCACACCCACAACTGTGAGCGCTGTAACTGTAAAATAAACCCCTTCCAAGACAGGCGCCGACGATGCCAAAACTCCCCCCTCTCATCAGAGACACTCTCCGTGTTCTCTTCTCTTCAGGTTGCGTGAGGCAACTGGCCTTATTTCTCGCTGTCTTATTTTTAATCTATTCTCCAATACAGGAAAATGAAGGCGTCAGTATTTTGATACTGATCTTTCAATATCCTATTCAGACTCTGAGCGTCTGCTTCCAAAACGGACAGGAATAAATACACACGATCCCTTGCTGCCATGGGTTTCTGTGAGCAGAGGGGAAATGCTGGGAACAAGGAAACCGTGTCCCCAGATACCATGATGCCTAAACTATACATGATCTACCCTGGGATCTGTTGGGACACAGTTTTCTAAGGCAGTGAAGTCAAATGATTGTCATGTTTTAACTTGACTTAATAGCACACAATAAAACCCCATGGACTTAAATTACCTAAAATTAGTGCAATTAGCCATAGCACGACTACCATCCAGAAAGGTACTACGTGTGATTAATGTGCTGTCCGGAGCCATAGGTCCCTGGGGGGACTGTGTTACGTCCCATACCTGCTGGGGGAAAAACATTTAGGACTTCCTCATAATCCCGGAGCAGAACTGTGATAACTTCGTGAATCCTGGAATAAAGTAGCTAGAAAAGATCTTAGAGGAACTTCCTAAAATCCGGTTGGATAAATGAAAATTAAAACAAGATACGCCCCCCTTTTTTTTGGTCTATTAAACGTTAACTTAACCCCTGAAAAAGGCCCTTCTTATTCTAACATTTGGTCACCCAAAACCCAACGATTTCCCACTCAAACTTCCCACCTAGTCACAGAGCACCGAAACAGAAATGAGGGGACAAAGAGACAAGTCAGCAACAATAGTTGGAGACCTCAATACCCCACTTTCAGTAACGGATAGGAATGTGAGACTAAGATCAACAAGGAGAGAGAAGACTAGAACAAAACTAGGAACCGGCTATATCTAACAGATACTCTGTCAGAAGGTACATTATCCTCAAGTACACCCGAACGTCTCCAGGATAGACCATGTGCGAAACCATAAAACAAACATTGATACAGTTTAAAGTATTGAAATCATACAAAGGACGTTCTCTATCCACAACAGAATGAAATTAGAAACTAGAAATCAATGACAAAAAAAATTTTGGGGGGGAAACTCACAAATATGTATAAATCAAGCAAAACTCTCCTAACCAACCAGTGACTCAAAGGAGCAATCAACAGGGAAATTAGGAAATACTTTGAGATGAATGAACATGAACACACACCTTCAAAAACGTATGGAATGCAACGTAAACTGGGCCTAGAGAAATTTCTATGGCTTTAAATGCCTATATTAAGAAAGAAGACAGGTACCAAATCAGTAACCCAGCCTTTCACCATGACACTGGAAAAAGAACAAACTAAACCTAATACTAACAGAAGGAAGAATATAATAGAGGTTAGGGTAGAATTTAATGATATAAAGAATAGAAAAACAATAGAGAAACATCACTGAAACTAAAAGCTGTTTCTGTGAAGAGGCCGATAACACTGACTAAACCTTTAGCCACAGAAGAAAAAGAGAATATTCAAATTACTACCATTAGAAATGAAAGAACAGGGGCACCTGGGTGGCTCAGTTGGTTAAGCATCTGACTCTTGATTTCGGCTCAGGTCATGATCTCACAGTTCTGGAGGGTGAGCCCCACGTAGGGCTCTGTGCTGACAGTGTGGAGCCTGCTTGGGATTCTCTCTCTCCCCTTTCTCTCTGTCCCTCCCCTGCTCCTGCTTGTTCTCTCTCCCTCTCACCCAAAATAAATGTAAAAACATAAAAAGAAAGAAATGATAGAAGACTCATTATAACCAATCTTCTGGGGGGAAGAAAAAGAATACCATGAATAGCTGTAATCAATACATTAGATAACTTAGATGAAATGGAAAAACTTTCCCGAAAGACAGTAAACAATGCAACTGTGTCAAGAAGAAACAGACCATCTGAAAGAACTAAAATGAATAAAGAGATTGAATTAGTAAAAAATAATCAAACAAATTGCACACCCCAAGACTACTCATAATGAAAAGTTCAGGTTCGTATGTATTCACTGCTGCATTCTACAAAAAATTTAAAGAAGAATCGACACAATTATTCACAAACTCTTTCAAAAACAGGAGGAAAACCCCTTCTATGAGACCAGCATTACCCAGATACCAAATTCAGACAAAGATAGCACAAGGAAAGAAAACTACAGACCAATACTCCTTGTGAAAATGAGTGCAAAGGAACTCAACAAAAACTAGGAAACAGAATCCCGCCACATGTATAAAAAGCATTATACATCACTGCCAAGTGAGATTTACCCCAAGAATGCAAGGACAGTTTAACATCCAAGGATAACAAATATCATATCAATAGAATAAAAAACAAAACCACATGATCGTCTCAAAGATATAAAGAAATTCACAAAATTCAACACCTTTTCATGACAAAAGCACTTGGTAAATATGAATTCAAGGAAACTTTATCACCCTGATAAGGGCATCTATGAACTCGCATAGCTAATACCATATTTAATGGTGAAAGATTGGATGCTTTTGTGCTAAGATCAGAAACAAAACGCAGATATCTATTTCCACTGCCTATATTTAACATTGTACTGAAGGTTCTAGCCGAGTCAATTAGGCAAGAAAAAGAAATAAAAAGCATCCAGATTGGGAAGGAAAAGCTAAAATCTCTCTGTTCATAAATGATATGAGCTTTTATATACAGAAAATCTTAAGAAATCCACTACAAAATCCTACGTAACTACTTAACTATGGAGATAAGTAAATTGAGAGACATTTAATGTTCATGGAAAGAAAGACTCAGTAAGTCAACATGTCAGTTCTTCCCAGCATGATCTACAGATTCAATGCAATCCAATCAAAATTCCAGCAAGTTATTTTGTGGATATAAACAAACTGATTCTCAAGTTTACCTAGAAAAGCAAAAGACCCAATACAGCCAACATATGAGTGAAAGAGAAGAACATGGGGCGCCTGGGTGGCTCAGTCGGTTGAGCGTCCGACTTAGGCTCAGGTCATGATCTTGCGGTTCATGGGTTCGAGCTCCACATTGGGCTCTGGGCTGACAGCTCAGAGCCTGGAGCCTGCTTCGGATTCTGTGTCTCCCTCTCTCTCTGCCCCTGCCCCACTCACGCTCTGTCTCTCTGTCTCTCAAGAATAAATAAACATTAAAATTTTTTTTTAAAAAAGTACAAAGTTGGAAAGCTCATGCTACCCTACTTCAGAACTCATTTTAAAGCTACAGTAATCAAGACAATATGGTGTTGGCAAAAGAAAAGACAAATAGATCAATGGAACAGAATAGCGAGTCCAGAAATACACAGTCAACTATTTTCGACAAAGGAGCAAAGGCAGTACAAGGGAACAAAGATAGATTTTTCAGCAAATTGCATTGGAAATGCTGGATATCCACATGTAAAAAACTTGAATCTAGACACAGACTTTACACCCTCCACAAAAACTAACACAAAATGAATCACAGATCTAAATATAAGATGAAAACTATAAAACTCTTAGAAGATAACATGAAAGAAAACCTACATGACTTGGGTATGGCAATGACTTTGTAGACACCAAAGGCATAATCCGTGACAAAAATCATCAATAAGCTGGACTTCATTAAAATTAAAAACTTTTCTGTTAAAGATAGTATCAGGAGGATTAGAAGACAAGCCACCGGCTGGGAGAAAATATTTACTAATGATAACTTGATGAAGAACTATTATTCAATATATACAAAGAACTCTAAAAACTCAACAATAAAAAAAACAAGTGATCTGATTAAAAAATGGGCCAAAGACCTTAAGAGACACCTCACCAAAGGAGATATAAAGATGGGAAATAAACATACAAAAAGATGCTCCACATTGTATGTCGTCAGGGAAATGCAAATTAAAGCAATAATGAGATACACCGACCTATCAGAATGGCCAAAATCCAGAACACTGACAATACCAAAGGTTGGTGAGGATATAGAGCAACAGGGACTCTCATTCACTGCTGGTGGGAATTAGAAATTCCACTTCTTTTTCGCGCAGTGAAAATATTCTAGGTAATATTATAATGATGCATATATGCCATTATACATTTGTCCAAACCCTGGAATGTACAACACCAAGAGTGAACACTAATGTGAACTCCAGACTTCAAGTGGTCATGGATTATGAAAGTTCATCAAGTGTAACAAAGGTACCATTTTGTTGAGTGATCATGATAACGGGCAAGGCTTTATGTGCGTGAGGGAAAGGGGTAAGTGGGAAATCTGTGTGCTTCTGCTCAATTTTGCTGTGGACCTAAAACTTCTCTAAAAAAATAAATAAATAAACTCTTTTTGGGGGGGAAAAACCCACTACTAGAACCAGTAGGGGAGTTCAGCAAGTTTGAAGGATACATATTTATATATTAAAATCAACTGTGTTTTTATGCATTGTAATAAACAATCCAAAAATGAAATTAAGAAAACAATTCCATTTATAATAGCATACAAAAGAATAAAATTCTTAGAAGTAGATTTAATAGAATAAATGCAAAAGTTATACTCTGAAAACTACAAAATACAGCTGAAAGAAATTAAAGAAGATCTAAATGGAAAGACAACCCATGTTCCTGGATCAGAAAAAGTAATATTGTTAAATGGCAGTACTCCCACTCTCCACGTTGATCTCCATATTCAATGCAATCCTATCATCATCCCTGCTGACTTCATGATAGAAACTGACAAGCGAATCCTGAAATTTGCATGGAATTGCAAGGGACTCATATTTCAAAATAAGCTTCACAAAAGAAAAACAAAATAGGAGGAGTCACACTTCCTGATGTCAGAAGTTACTACAAAGAAACAGTAATGAAGATACTCTGGTATTGGCATTAAGGATATACATATCAATCGGGAAAACAGAATTGAGAGTCCAGATATAAACTAATACAGACATCCACGGTTAACTTCTTCTCAACAAGTATGCCAAAACCATCCAAAGGAGAAAGAATATAGTCTTTTCAACAAAAGGTTCTGGGACAACTGGACATCTGCACAGAAAGAGAAGGCGTTGGACTCTTAACCCATCGTATACAAAAATTAACTCAAGATGGATCAAAGACCTAAATATAAGAAATATAAGGGCTAAAACTATAAAACTTTTAGAAGAAAACACAGGAATAAATCTTCATCACCTTGGATTTGACAATGGATTCTAAGATATGACATCAAAAACATGAGCCACAAGAGGAAAAATAGATAAATTGGGTGAAACTTGAAAACATTATGTTGCTAAGAAAGAAGCCGGTCGGAGAATACTACACATGGTACGATTCCATTTAAATGAGACTTCACTAGTCAAATTTATACAGACAGAAAGCAGATTAGTGGTTGCTTAGAGCTAGCTGAAAGGAGGGGTGAAGCTAAAGTCTGCGGTGTTTCTTCCTGAGGTCATGAAAATGTTCCCAAGTGGACTGTGGTGATGGCTGACCTTATCAGGAAATGGTCTAAAAACCACTGAATTGTATACGGAATGGTGACTCATATGATAAGTGATGTGTGATATGCGTGATATGTGAATTTTATCTCAGAAAAAAAAACCTGTTAAAAACAGATGTTTCAAGAAACAGGATATTAAAAAATAAACTGTAATTGGGGTGCCAGGGTGGCTCAGTCTGACTCTTGAGTTCAGCTCAGGTCATGATCCCAGGGTCGTAGGAGTGAGCCCCTGCATTGGGCTCTGTGCTGAGCATGAAGCCTGCTTGGGACTGACTCTCTCTCTCTCTCTCTCTCTCTCTGTCTCTCTCTCTCTCTCTCCCCCTTCCCTCCCTCTGTCCCTCTCCCCTGCTCATGCACTGTCTCTCTCTCAACAATTTTTTTAAAAAATAAACTGTGATCAATATGCTCAGAGACTTAAAAGACAGATTTATAAATACTGTATCTATAAAACAAGATCATATTACAAAAAAGAAATAACAAACAAAACATTTTAAAAAATTAAATGAATCAATAAAGTGAAAAATAAATCAAAGGAATACCTCTAGAATCTTGAGCAAAACACAGAGCAGGAAAACGTGAACAAAAATAAGAGAGACATGAATCAATCCAGGAGATCCAATTTAATAGGAGCCAGAAAATGAAAAAAAAAAAAAAAAAAACAGAACAGAGAGGAGAAACAAAGAAAAAATAATAGAACATTTTCCCTAGGGCCAAAGTGCATAAATCTTCAGATGAACAGCCCAATGGCATTACTCGCAAAAAGAATTTAAATAATTAACAGAACGAAACCCAAAAGACAAAATATGTGAGTCAACATAGCCCTACAAAATGTCAGACTACGGATCCTAAAAAGCTAAGAAGCTTCCAGAGAAAGTGGGGTGGGGGTGGGGGGTTAACTCAAAGGGAGAGAGATCATCCGGGAATCCATAGTACCACATGACCGGGGGGGGGGGGGGATGGACAAATTATTTCAAAGTTTGTAGAAAAATTATTTTCTAACCAAAATTCTACATCCAAATATCTGTTAAGGTAAGATCAGAAAAAAAGGGTTTTTTCACACACAGAAAAAAAATCTATCTTTTTTCTGCAGCTTTGCTGTGAGTAGTTTCTGTGGGGATCTGCTCAGCCAATCTGAGGACACCTCTGTCTTCAATTCTGAATAATTCTCGGCTCTTTTCTCTTTAAACATTGCTCTCCTCTTACTCCTTTTTCTTCTGGAACTCGTGTTAATTGAATCGTAAAATTTCTTTTCTTCGTCTATTCTCCTTGTCTTTTACTACTATCTCCAGTTCTTAAAAATTGCTTTCACCGCATGGCTTTCGTGTGAATTCCTCAGTACTATCTTCGTATTGCTGCCTTCAACTGCAGCGAGTCTAGAGATTTTTCTCATCTATTGCATTTCTTTATCTCAATGACAGAAGTGCTCCTTTCTAGGATTTGGAATAAGATTTCTCCCTGTTCTTGTTTTCTCTCTGTTTTCCCCCGTAAATTCTTGTGCTTTTAAAATGGAAGTTCCATCGTCATGTATTCCTGAAGAGGTATCTTTGAATCTAAAGTCTTTGTCTTCCTACTCTAGAAAATTAATTTCGTCGGCTGTGAATTCATATTCTCATTGCTGTCTTTGCTGTCTATCTTATCATGAGGTTTCTCCATTTATTTTGTGGTTTTAAGTGGCATACTAATTCTGGACGGGAGGGGTTTTCCTTTCTTTTTCTTTCTTTTTTTTTTCTAATTTTTGCATTATTTTTTCATTCTTTCTTCTTTCTTGTATTTCAGTGAGGTGCTCGGTGGTTGCTATGTTTGGCCGTTAATCCATAATCAGGTCTTATAATGGCATTTCAGAGTTCCTACCCACTGTAATAACGGGCATATGTCAGATATGCAACACAGTCACCTTGTGGCTTGATTTAGCTCCTCGTCAGGAGCTTAAGTAGTTGTCCGACCACCCATCCCTGCCAGACGCCTAACACCACAATTTCTGATACAGCTCTTGGCAAGAAGTTAACTGCCTTACTTTTCCTTCCATAGGCAAGGGGGTCAGGGGTGAACCTCCCCATCTCAGTCTCTGGCTCCCCCCCCCCAGCTTTACTGAGATATAACTGACAGATAACGTGTGTAAGTTTAAGATGTAAGATGTGTTAATTGGATACACATATATTGGGATGTCATCACCCTCACAGTATTATGTAATTACCATCTCATTACCTAATTACAACCTGTTATTCCATCATGTTAACTAATTACTATTTCTTTCTTGTGGTGACAACACTGAAGACCTACTCTCTTAGCAACTTCCACGGATTTAATGCATTATTGTTAACTACAAGCACAACAACGTGCATCAGATCCCCAGAACTCATTCATCTTCCAACTACTCTTTGACCAACATCTCCCCATTTTCTCCACCCCCACCCACCCTTGGTAACCACCATTTTACTCTGTTTCTATGAATTCAGCTTTTTTAGATTCCACACAGAACTGATATTATACAGTATTTCTCTTTTTCTGACTTAATCTCACTTAGCATGATGCTCTCGAGGTCCATCCATGTCGCACAAATGGCAGAATTTCCTTTTTATTGGCTGAATAATATTCCACTGTGTATATGCAAAAATTTATATGTATATGTGTGACTGTGTGTGTGTGTCTATATATCTATCTATATAGACACACATATATATACATTTATGTGCACGCGCGTACACACACACACACACACACACACACACACACACACTCTATCTTATTTACCCAGGCTCTGGCTTCAAGCAATGAGGCTTGCTCTTCTCTCCCATATTGAGCAAAGCATTTTTAACCCTCATTACCCCACTGGAGCCAAGATCTCTGCTCTCACTGCCCACATTGGGCTTTAAGCACTTCATGCCTGTGGCTTCAACACCACTCACCATTGTGAGTTTGCATCCCATTTCTGGGCCACAGAAAGATTTAGCACAACTTGAGCCCAATCTTCTCATTTTAGCTAACTCTTTCAAATTTTAGTTATCACTGGCATGGTTTGGGAGTAGAGGAACGTTCCTGCATTTGGGTCTTCATTCATAAAGATGACTGAATGAGGACATGGAGAGGTCAATGCCATTGAAAGAACAGTTCAATGTTATTCACGGTTCCCCTAGAAACAAGAGGCATGAGTCACAGAAGGAGTGAACAATTGGTTTTCAGCCAGAGCCTTTGGGGCTTCTGTGGGAAAGAAAGGTAAGGCAGGGTAAACAGATGAGGACTGGATCCTCTGAATCATCTCGAAGGCTCTACGCTCTAGGGTTGATCCCTAGATGCCTGGTACCTGGCCCTGGGATGATTACCCTGCCCCCCTGGGGTGCCTGGGCGGCTCAGTCAGTTAAGTGTCCGACTTTGGCTCAGCTCATGATCTCAAGGTTCATGGGTTCGAGCCCCGCATCGGGCTCTGTGCTGACAGCTCGGAGCCTGGAGCCTGCTTCGGATTCTGTGTCTCCCCCTCTCCGCCCCTCCCCCGCTCGTGCTGTCTCTGTCTCTCAAAACTGAATAAACATAAAAAAAAGTTCCCCTTTCTTCCCCTTTTTTAAATGTTTATATATTATATGTATTAGGCATACATTATATAATACATATATATACTTTATATAAATATATATACTTTATATACATAATGATATACATTACATATACGATTTCCTTATTAATTTTAAATCATATACTTAAATTGGCATTCTATCCCATCAGTTCTCAGCACCCCTTGTTTTCCTGGCTCCTAATGTGGGATGAGGACACTGGAGCCCCCCACCCTTCGCTCCCTCTTGCACACCCCATCTCTGTCAGCTCACAGCTTTACCATGACAATGTCAAGTCTAGTGACATTTACATTCTGACCCGCAACCCTATCGTTCCGGCTCTGACTACACACCGACGCTACAATTTGAGAATAAATGGATGAAAAACTCTGTTGTGGCAATGTAAACATTATTATTCAGTTCATGGCCCAGAAGTATGCTTTGCTTCTTGGTGAGGGCCAAGGTCATAAATCCTGAGACATGTGGAAGGAAATGTTTCCAGCTTTAGATCCAAAGAACATTCATCTGCCTTCCTCCCTCCCTTCCCTTCTGCCTTTAATCCGCTGCTTAAAACCATCCTCTGCTTGAGTCTGTTTCTTATGTGGACCACAACTGTTTTATACAGTTTTCTTTTGGGTTTTCCCTGAAGTTTCTGGTTTGTCTTGCTTTTCCTTATGCTGTCTGTTTTTACGCTAGCTTGATTTTCCCCCAAACTTTCAGACATGCTTTCTCTAACAAGTCAAACTCCATACGCTTCAGAAATGTCTCTCACAGAGACTTTATCCCCCTCCTTCAACCTGGAAGCTAGATATTCCCATTTCTCTTTCTTTATCCTTGTTTCCTCCGTCACTTCGCTGGACGGTTTCTAAGACGGGGGGCTTCCGAGACTCACACCCTTCATCTCTTCAAAGAGCCTTCCTGTGGCTGCATAATCTGATCTCTTCATCATTCTAAGATTTTAGTGAAAGACTATAGTGCCACACGTTTGGCTTTTCTCTAGAGCATGGTTTCCTCATAGTGAATCTCCAGCTTCAATATTTGTTCGGACATTTCCTCAGCTAAATATCCAAGTTCGCTCTTAGGGATGCTGCTTTCTACACAAAAGCAGGACAAAAGTCTTTCTGCCACACGCCATGTCCTTTCCTCTGGTTTCCAATAATGGTTCCAAATAACACGTTCCTTATTTCCTCCCGAGCTGTAGCCAGCAGCATCTTGAGAATTCCCATCTCTGCTGACAATCTATTCACAATTCAGGCATTCTGTTCTCCTTGTTCCTCACTTCCCTCTGTGTCCACGTGGGTGTGGTCACTGATACTCGTATCTGTACCGACAGTCCGTTCAAGGCAATCTAGGCTTTTCCGATTGGCCTCCTCAAAACCTTTCCGCCCTCTTTCCACTGCTCAATTCCAAAGCCATTGCATGTTCCTGGGGTGTCTGTTTTCTGTTGCTGCCATAAACCCCACAAACATTACCATACGATGTGCGTGTAAGAGTCCTACAGGAGCCTGACGGGGCTGAACTCAAGGTGTGAGTACAGCTGCCTTCCTTTCTGGACACTCTAGGGGGAGAATCGGTTCCTTCTGCCTTTCCCAGCTTCTGGAAGCTTTTCCCCAGTCCTTGCACACAGTCCCCTACATGTCATGACCAGCAACAGCGTGTCACGTCCTCCTCGTGCTGCCCTCTCTCTCTCTCTGATGCACCCAGGACAGAATCTCTACTTGTAATGATTCATGGGATCAGACTGGGCCCACCAGATCATTTAAAACAACCTTCCCAACTCAAGATCCTGAACCACGCCACCCTCCGCGAGGACCCTTTTGCCATGTGATACAACCTACCCAGAGATTCCGGATGAGATGAGGCCGTGGATGTATTTGGGCGGCCAGTTATTCACATCAGGAGTATTTGTTACTCCACTTTGTTCCTCTGCTAACTTTTTGCTATATATATTGGTATGTTTATTCAAGGTAACTTCACCTGTTATGTAAGAATTTACAATGTAAATGCATCCTGAATTTAGACCATGTTCCACACGGTGCAAGAATGTGAAAGCAGTTCAGCTCCATTTGCCCGCACACCTGTTTTGCTACTGTCCCACAGTCTGCTCCCCACGTTAAGTATAAACCACGAGACTGTGTTATCATACCACTGTAAAGAGTTAATAGGCTTCTATACCTCCCTCTCCCTGTGTTTTCCATTCCTAGAGGCATGTCCCTGCTTCCATTTGTGATTCTTTTTCTCCAGTGCGCTTCCTGCAGCGTGGGCTGGTGGAGAAATATGCTTGCAGTTCTTGTCTGAGAATATCTTTATTTCGTCTTCACTTTTTGAGAGATATTTTTGTTGGGTATGGAATTCCGGGATACGTTAGGTTTCTTAGGAAGGGAAACAAACCACAAGAGATTCTTAAGGACAGAGAACAAAGGGAGGGCTGATGGAGGGAGGTGCGTGGCGGGCGATGGGCACCAAGGAAGACACTTGCGGGAATGAGCACTGGGTGTTGTATGTGAGTGATGAATCACTGAATTCTACCCCTGAAACCAGTATCACACTGTACGTTGACTAAAATTTAGGGATACAGGAGCACTGATGCATAGGGCCACTTGTACCCCAATGTTCATAGCAGCACTCTCAACAATAGCCAAATTATGGAAAGAGCCTAAATGTCCATCAACTGATGAATGGATAAAGAAATTGTGGTTTATATACACAATGGAATATTACATGGCAATGAGAAAAAATGAAATATGGCCTTTTGTAGCAACGTGGATGGAACTGGAGAGTGTGATGCTAAGTGAAATAAGCCATACAGAGAAAGACAGATACCATATGGTCTCACTCTTATGTGGATCCTGAGAAACTTATCAGGAACCCATGGGGGAGGGTAAGGAAAAAAAAAAAAAAGAGGTTAGAATGGGAGAGAGCCAAAGCATAAGAGACTGTTAAAAACTGAGAACAAACTGAGGGTTGATGGGGGGTGGGAGGGAGGAGAGGGTGGGTGATGGGTATTGAGGAGGGCACCTTTTGGGATGAGCACTGGGTGTTGTATGGAAACCAATTTGTCAATAAATTTCAGAAAAAAAAAATAAAAAAAAAATAAATAAAAAAAAAGAATACTAATAAGATAAAAAATGTATTCCATGGTCTCTGGCTTCCGTAGTTTTTGAGAGCTCACTTATCTTCCCTAGGGTTGGTCTCCTGAAGGAAAGGTGCTTTTCCACTCTGGGAACTTTTAAGGTTTTCTCTTTAGATCTGATTTATAGCAGTTTTGCTACCAAGCGCCTCAGTATGCTTTTCTTTGTATTTCTCCTGCTTGTGGTCCTCTGAGCTTCTTGATTTGAAGAGTGGATGCCTTGCATTAGCCCTGGAAAAACGTTGGTGATCATTTCTTCCAATACTGCTTTTGATCAGTTCTCTCTCTTCTTATAGAATTCCTAATATACATACATATACCTTTTAGCCATGCTCCAGATTTCTCTTCTGCTTCATTATCATTCCTTTCTCTTTTCCCTCTGCTCATTTTCTATTTTCAATTGTCCTATCCTGTGTTGATCCCCGAGTGACCGAACTCTCTGTTGTCTCTTCTAGAAGGACACAAACCTATCTGTTCAGGGCCCCACCCTTATGACCTCATTTAACCTTAATTATTTGCTCGGGAGCCCCATCTCCACTGTGGGCTTCCCCACATAAACTTTGGGGGGCCACAAACAGTTCCTAACAGTCCATGCCCAAATACATGTCCTTCTTGCACACAAAATACATTCATTCTATCCTCTTAGCCCCAAAAGTCTTCACTCGTTCCAGCATCAACTCTAAGGTTCAAAGTCAAAAGCCTCATGTAAGTGTCATCTAAATTACATACAGGTGACACTTGAGGTATGCTTCCTGCTGAAGCAAAACTCCTTTCCAGCTGTGAAACCAGGTAAGTATGTGCATCTGAAATACAATGGGGGGACAGGTACAGGATAGACATTTCCATTCCAAAAGGGAGAAACGAGGAGGAAGGGAGGGAGGGACAGAGGGAGGGAGGGAGGAAGGGAAGGGGAGGGGAGGGGAGGGGAGGGGAGGGGAGGGGAGGGAAGGGAAGGGAAGGGAAGGGAAGGAAAGGAAAGAAGGAAGGGAGGGAGGGAGGGAGGGAGGGAGGGAGGGAGAGAGGGAGGGAGGGAGGGAGGAAGGAAGGAAGGAAGGAAGGAAGGAAGGGAGGAAGGAAGGGAGGGAGGAAGGAGGGGAGGGGAGAGAAGGGAAGGGAAGGAAAGAAGGAAGGAAAGAAGGAAGGGAGGGAGGGAGGGAGGGAGGGAGAGAGGGAGGGAGGGAGGGAGGGAGGGAGGAAGGAAGGAAGAGGGGAAGGAAGGGAGGAAGGAGAGAAGGAAAGAGGGAAGAAGGGAAGGAAGTGACAGGTCCAAGGAAAATCTAACTCCTATCAAGCCAAACTCCATTAGACCTCAGGGCTCAAGAATAATCCTCTCTGGCTCAATGCCCCACTTTCTTGACCCACTGTGGTGGCGATTCTGCCTTCTGGACCCATTGAGGCAGCTCTGTTGAGCAGGGGTCCCACTCCTATAGCTCTGCTGGGTGGCCCTGCTGGCAAGTCTGTGAGGCATTCCATCCTCAGGCTCTAGAAAGCATCATCCCCAAGGCTCCAGGCAGAGGTGGCCTGGCCTACAGAAACCACAGAGGCAGCCCCTGCTCTCTGAAATCAAGGTAGAAGGAGCCTTGCTCCCAGGCCTCTGGTGAGAATGGCAGCCCTGATGATCTCTGGGTCACCTTTGGGTGACCTGTTCTGGAAGGATAAAGCATGTTTTCAGCTGAGTAACTCTACTGTTCACTCCTGTTCACTTTGGCTCAAACGGGAACTGCCTCTGCTAAGATGATGCCATCTCTGTTCCCAGCCCCTGCCTGACACCTTGGGTAACCTCCTTAAGGAGTGACTGTCCACCCACACCCTTGATGTTCTCTCCAGAACCAGTTCCCTCATTTTCTGTAATACTGATAGATCAGAAAGTTTCCAAATCTTCAAGCTCTGGCTCCTCTGGGCTTCTCAGTTCCCTCAGGGTATATCTCTCTTCACGTTTGGTTATATAGAAGTGGTAAGGAAACCCAGGTTGACTCTTTCAATACTTCGCTCAGAGATTTCCTCTAAATACTAAGACCCAACTTAAAACTAAACAGCCAATGTCACTGCTTGCAAGGCGTCTTCCACAAGACACAAAATAATTCAGCCAAGTTCTCCGGCACGTTATGGCGAGGATCAGCGATAATCTGTTCCTCATTCCCGTCTGAGACTTCACCAGAACCCTCGCGTTGCTTTACCAAAATTCTCCGTTGCTACTTCCGGACCGCCTAGGAAGATGAGGGCTTTAGGTACAGCTCTCTTTTCCGAGACCTCACCAAAATCAACTTCTCCACCGACAATCCCTTCAGGGAAATCCAGGCTTTCTCCAACCTGTGCTTCAAGACTCCTCCAGCCTCTAACCCATGACCCAGCTCCAAAGCCTCTTCCAGCTTCTCAGGTCTTCCCCTTTAGACATTTGTTACAGCCGCATCCCACTTCTCAGGACCCAATCTGCGTTAGCCAGGGTTTCCCAAAGGAACAGAACAGGTTGTATATATACAAGATTTATTATGAGGAATTGGCTCACAGAATTAAAGAGGCTAACGAGTTCTGAGATGTGTAGTCAGCAAGCAGGAGATCCAGGAGAGCCAAGGATGTGGTTTTAGTCTTCATCCAAAGGCTGGAGAGCCAGGATAACCACTGGTGTGGTTCCGGCCCAAAGGCTGGCAGACTCGAGACCCTAGGAAGACCTGATGTTTCAGGTCAAGAGTTTCCGAAGAACTTGACAAGATAATCTAAAATTGACATCGAAAAAACCAACGGACAAGTTTACTGACGTGATTAAGAAGAAGAGGCAATGCGACTTATTAAGATGCAACTTATGGGGCGCCTGGGTGGCGCAGTCGGTTAAGCGTCCGACTTCAGCCAGGTCACGATCTCGCGGTCCGTGAGTTCGAGCCCCGCATCAGGCTCTGGGCTGATGGCTCAGAGCCTGGAGCCTGTTTCCGATTCTGTGTCTCCTTCTCTCTCTGCCCCTCCCCCGTTCATCCTCTGTCTCTCTCTGTCCCAAAAATAAATAAACGTTGAAAAAAAAATTTTTTTTAAAAAGATGCAACTTATAACAAAGCTAGAGTAACTAAGGGTATGTGGCTCCAAGTTGCAGGAGATGTGTGAAGAACTGAAAACAGAGACAGAAGACATTACAGTCAATGAGACTCTTTTAAAAAAAGTTTTTAATGTTTATTTACTTTTGAGAGAGACAGAGAGAAAATGAACTAGCAGGGGAGGGGCAGAGAGAGAGAGGGAGATACAGGATCCGAAGCAGGCTCCAGGCTCTGAGCTGGCAGCACACAGCCCGACATGGGGCTCGAACCCACGAACTGTGAGATCATGACCTGAGTTGAAGTCAGACATCTAACCAACTGAGCCCCCCAGGCGTCCCCAGTGGGACGCTGTAATAAATGGTGCTAAGACCATTCACAAAAATAAACTTAAAATGGATAAAGGACCTGAATGTGAGACAGGAAACCATCAAAACCTTAGAGGAGAAAGCAGGAAAAGACCCCTCTGACCTCAGCCGTAGCAATCTCTTACTCGACACATCCCCAAAGGTAAGGGAATTAAAAGCAAAAATGAACTACTGGGACCTTATGAAGATAAAAAGCTTCTGCACAGCAAAGGCAGAACCAACAAAACTAAAAGGCAACCAACGGAATGGGAAAAGATATTTGCAAATGACATATCGGACAAAGGGCTAGTATCCAAAATCTATAAAGAGCTCACCAAACTCCACACCCGAAAAACAAATAACCCAGTGAAGAAATGGGCAGAAAACATGAATAGACACTTTTCTAAAGAAGACATCCAGATGGCCAACAGGCACATGAAAAGATGTTCAGCGTCGCTCCTTATCAGGGAAATACAAATCAAAACCACACTCAGGTATCACCTCACGCCAGTCAGAGTGGCCAAAATGAACAAATCAGGAGGCTATAGATGCTGGAGAGGATGTGGAGAAACGGGAACCCTCTTGCACTGTTGGTGGGAATGCAAACTGTTGCAGCCACTCTGTTGCAGCCACTCTGCAGTGTGGAGGTTCCTCAGAAAATTAAAAATAGACCTACCCTAGGACTCAGCAATAGCACTGCTAGGAATTGACCCAAGGGATACAGGAGTACTGATGCATAGGGGCACTTGTACCCCAATGTTTATAGCAGCACTCTCAACAATAGCCAAATTATGGAAAGAGCCTAAATGTCCATCAACTGATGAATGGATAAAGAAATTGTGGTTTATATACACAACGGAGTACTATGTGGCAATGAGAAAGAACAAAATATGGCCCTTTGTAGCAACGTGGATGGAACTGGAGAATGTGATGCTAAGTGAAATAAGTCATACAGAGAAAGACAGATACCATACGTTTTCACTCTTATGTGGATCCTGAGAAACTTAACAGAAACCCATGGGGGAGGGGAAGGAAAACAAAAAGAGGGTAGAGTGGGAGAGAGCCAAAGCATAAGAGACTCTTAAAAACTGAGGACAAACTGAGGGTTGATGGGGGGTGGGAGGGAGGGGAGGGTGGGTGATGGGTATGGAGGAGGGCACCTTTTGGGATGAGCACTGGGTGTTGTATGGAAACCATTTTGACAATAAATTTCATATATTGAAAAAAATAAATAAAAATAAATGGTGCTATGAGTATCCATATTAAAAAAAAGCAGAGTTAGATGTCTCCTTCACGCAATGCAAAAGATGAATTTTAGACATTAAAGAACTAAGTTCAAGAAAAAAAACAAGAAAATGTTTAAATTTTTCAAAATGTGTAGAATATCTTCACAATCTTAGAGTAATGTGATATTGTGACTTATAAGAAATACACACTTGGTCATTCAGATGATCAACACGTATTTCTCACATATATTTGGTCTTGTGTCCACAGTTCTTGGCTAATTTCCTCAGGGATAAGAGCAATGGGAATATCTTTTGTTAGAATATTTGGTGTCTTATCCTCAGTTCCTGGAATCTCCTCAGAGCCATAAAGGGGAAGGGAGTGTTTTGTTATTTACAACAAGCCCCTTTAGCCAACTGGGTTTTTGTTAATGAGATGACTTCTGGGAAGTTCCTAAGGATGGGGGCTGGTGGCCAGTAGAATCAGCTAGGGATACAGTACCAGTCCCTGACTTCCAGGAGGGAAAAGAGGCTGGAGATTGAAACAATCACCAGTGGCTAAAGATTTAGTCAACTGCGCCAGTGTAATAAATGCTTTGTAAAAACCCAAAAGGAGGGTGTTCAGAGAGCTTCCAGATTGGTGAACCAGATTGCTTCCACAGGATCTCCTTTGTTCAGAACCTCACTCTACGTATCTCTTTATCGGGCTGTAGATTCGTATCTTTTAATATCCCTTGTAATAAACCAATAATCCAGTGAGTAAACAGTGAGCAACGATTTGCCAAAGAGGGTATCTGAATGCCCAGTCAGCACATGAAAACAGTAAGCAAGGAATGCTAATTAAAACCATGAAAAGATAGCATCCATTTCATCAGCATCAGATTGGCAAAAACTCTGAAGTCTTCAAGACCAAATATTAGTAAGGATGTAGAATAATGAGCTTTATAAGACACTGCTGATATATTTCCAGTGTATATTCAGATTTGCACAAACATAGTGGAGATACTATTAGATATTATCTAAGTTGATAGAGATAATTAAATATTAGCCATTTGGTAATATTTTTTAAAAGGCGAATCAGCTCGTAACTTCTGACCTCAGAATTGAGATTCACGTGCTTCAGATGCACAAAGCAACAGACACAAAATGATATTTAAAGTGCTGTTTTAAGTAGTGAAATGCCGGTAATAGCTTAAATGCCTATCTACAGGAGAAGGATACACACAGCATGTTATTTAGTCACAGTGGAGCAGAATATACCATAGGGCAGATAAAAACATCTATGTGTCAACATGCATAAACATAAAACACAGTTGAACAAGGTTGCCGAATGCCAGTGTAGTTTCCTGGTACTCCTATACATTTTGAAAACATACACAATGATGCACGATAACTTTTATAGATCTACCAAGACACGGTGAGACATAAAATACGCACGGAAGTGATAAACACGCAACTTGCAACAGTGAAACAGTGATTATTTCTGGAGATGTAGGAAAGCCTCAGCTTTGTCTATAATACCCTATGTCTTTAAAAATAGTTGAAATGACAACGGCACGATGGTAGACTTTCATTGAGCCAGATGGTGCGTCCCTGTACGTGCACTGTGCTATCGTCTACTTTCCTCTGCATGTTGTCCTAGACACACGGCTAGTGGTTACTAGCGAGTTATAAGAGCAGGACTGCCTGCTTGAGGAGTCTGCTCTTGCGCTGAATAGCTGTGTGATCTTAGGCAACTTACCCAAGCTGTTCTTCAACTTCTTCATCCATAAAGCAAAGGATCGTAACAGTATCTACTTCAGAGGACCTTTGTGAACATTGCGTGAACTAATGCATCAAAATCAGCTAGTGACTAGCCTAGCCCTCCATACTCATTACTGTTCGGAGATTTTTAAAAAAATTAAAAGGGTTAACTAAAAAGTTATTCTACAAGTCGTAGAATAATAAGCTGATTCTATGTATGCAAGCTTTATTGTTTATCAGTGTAAACCTCTAAGGTCAATACAGGAAACATTAACTGTGAGGTTATATATACCTGTTAGCACAGTGATCACCTCCGGACAAGGAGAGAGAAATAAGGTCTACAAGGATGTCAATGAACACTTCAGCTATCTGTAATAAGAGCAAACACACACACACACACACACACACACACACACACACAATACTTCCTAATGTGGCAGGCACTATTTAAATGCTTTACATAAGGTAACTTATTCAAATCTCACAGCAACTCCGCGGCATAAAGAGGTTAAGTGACTTGCCCAAGGTCACTTATGAGGAAAGATTCTGCAATGCAGGTAACTGAGAAGCGGATTCAGTACTTAGACTACACAAAGAATTACAGATGGGGATGTCAACCAGTCTGGCTCCAGGGTCTGTGCTCTTAATCTCCATATGGCTTTTAAATAAATTGATGTTTCATTATAAAATACTTGATATTCACCATCCACATGGCCCACAAAGGATTCAAAATCAGAATTTATACAGAGGGCTGACAAATTCATTAAAAAATTATGACTCAACCGATGAAAATGGGCAACAGATGTGAACAGGAAATGCAGAGAAGAGGAAACAGAAAGGACAAATGGGTTAGTAACTTTGGAAATACAAATTAAAACAACAATGAAATATAAATTTGTAAGCATCAAACTGGCCCAAGATTGAAAATCTGATGATAACAAGTGTCAATCTGGTGGGACAGCAGGAATTCTCATATATTCAGGAAGTGTGTAAATTGCACGGCCACTTTGGTGAGCAGTCTGGCAATATCTAGAAAAGTCGAGGTACATATTCCTTTCAACAGGGCAATTCTCCATCTCTCTCCCTTTGCTACAAAATCTCACAAGAAGACAAGGACAAGAATATTCACTGCAACTTTCTTGGTAACAGAAAAACTAAAAATAATGCAAACATCTAGAAACAAAAGACTAGGAAAAGTATGATACAGTCCTAGAATTACATACGGTATGATTGTTAAATTAGTTCCAGCTTGGGGTGCCTGGGTGGCTCAGTCGGTTGAGCATCCAACTCTGGTTCAGGTCATGATCTCACAATTTGTGAGTTCAAGCCCCGCGTCAGACTCTGTGCTGTCAGCTCGGAGCCTGGAGCCTGCTTCAGATTCTGTGTCTCCTTCTCTCTCTGCCCCTCCCCCACTGGTGCTCTGTCTCTGTCTCTCAAAAATAAATAAATGTAAAACAAAAATTAAAAAAAAAATTAGTTCCAGCTTGTGTCACAAGTTCATAAATATAAAAGATAACGTTGAGAGACAGTAAGTTTCCTAAGATCCATACGGAATGATATGAAGTACATAAGGTTTGAAAACCAAACTAATTTCATAGTTTATGCTTATATTTATTTACTGATGCCACAAAATAACAGTGCTCAAGGGATCTTTGGGACCCTTTCAAAGGTTCTGTGACATCAAAACTATTTTCATAATATTAAGACACTATGTGCACTCTTATACCATCATAAATGCGCAACAGTTTTCCATTGGCACGTGACATGTGACCTCACAATAACTGTCGAAGCAGATATGAGAACCCAGTTATCTTTTGCTGAACTAAACATAGAGAAATATACAAAACTTAAAACAACATCATTCTTCTTTTATTTGGAAAGTGCAACATAAAAATGTGTTATTTGTATTAATGTCTGATGAGTTCATTATAATTTTAAATAAATTTATAAATATTTCTAAGATTTCTTTGTTTCAAACACTGTAAATGTTGACAGTTATAATCCATACAAAGAAAAATATTTGGGGTCCTCAATAAATATGAAGCTTGCAAAAAGATTTTGAGACCGAAACATTTGAGAACTGCTGGTAAACATGGGAGAGATGGACCTGAAGTTCAAGGTTCTGGTTACTCCGCGGGGCTGCGCAGGGGGAGACAAAGTGATGGGATCTGGGGGCGGGGACTGTGGGGCTTTAAGGCATTTGCAACATTTTTTTCCTATACCAAAGCAAGGTAACAGCAAAACAGAGCTCAATAATACTACTGGGTGGTAGTAATATTGTATTTTCGTATCTCTTGGTGTATTGAAAACAGTTCGTAATAAAAGAGGAATACAGTCATAAGCATATTACTTAGACTGATGGAAATAATTACCAGAAATACTAATAGCCACAATAGTTAAGAAGTTTCCAGTGGGGTGAGGAACTAGAGGTGGGCGAGCAAGCGTGGGAGAGGACTGCTCTTCGTAGAAGATTCTTTTGTGCCATTTCATTTGTTACTGTGCACACCCACTATACCTGCATAAAAATAGAACTTAAAAAAAAAAGGCAAAAACTTCGTGAACTATGCAAAACATACAGAGATGAGGGTAAAATCTGGAAGGGAAGAAAGTAGAACTGAGTAGCAGTTGTGTTAGGATGTTGGGATTACGGAGAAGTTTCCTTTCACTTCCACATATTCTGTAACGTGGCTGTATTGTGTATACAGTATAAGATTATTATTTAAGTTAGCGCATCAAAAAAGACGCAGAACTATTCTTTTCTCCTGAGGAAGAAATTGATGATGGCTGTCATCTGGGTTCTTTTTATTCTTCTCGTTCTTTTCACATCATTGCCAACCTTTCATACCTTAAAGACTATGATCACAAATAGATTCTTTTTTTAACTTGTAACTGTAGGAGCCTGTCTTTAGAGATGCAATTAACTCCATGGAAGAATACAAAATTGGTGCCGTGTCATCAGGGCACATTCAGCACGACACCACGTCTTTCAGGGTTCGCTTACAGCCGTGCTAAATCAAATCTAAATCCTGATATAAATAACTGGATGATGATCCACATCGGAGGTTCAAATGAACTATTTATTGTATCCTTTATTGTGTACCATATCCTCTGTGTCAGTGACAGCTGTTTGCTGGATAAAAGCGGAATGCTATACGAGGGGGGTTCACGGAGCAGTTGGCCTGGCTCTGTATTCATGGGCTCCACCGCAACAGGCAAGGTGAACATACATGGACATCAAGATTACAGTTTCAGTTCAGAGGACCTCGTCCAGGACCCCTTCCCCAGGACGGGAGAAGCACAGGTAGCCGGAAGGGTCTAGGAAGTTTCTGTTTTGCTTTGTCTTTAATGTGGGGCATCTAAAGAACGATTCCTAGGGCACCATATAAACTAACGGAAGGCAGGGGTGCGTGGGTGGCTTAGTCAGTTCAACATCTGACTTTGGCTCAGGACGTGATCTCACGGTTCGTGAGTTTGAGCCCCACATCGGGCTCCTCACTGACAGTGCAGAGCCTGCTTGGGATTCTCTCTCCCTCTTTCTCTCGAAATAAATAATCTTTAAGAAAAATTTTGTAAAGGACCGTTCCTATACCGTGGCCAGGTTAGACTGAAAACAAAACAAAACAAAACAAAACAAAACATAAACCAGAATTTCCATGTATGGAATCAGGAATAAAGAATTTTTGAGGGGGCGGGGAAGGAATGTTCCAGTGGGTGATCAGGGAGTATAGAATTTCCTAGGACTCTCAGAACAAATTACCCCAAACCCGGTGGCTTAACACAACAGAAATGTATTATCTCACAGTTCAGGAGGTGAGAAGTCCAAAATCAAGGCGTCTGCAAGGCTGGTTCCTTCTGGAGGCTCTGAGGGAGAATCTGTGCCAGGCCTCTCTCTCCTGGCTTCGGCTGCTGCTGGCAACCTTTGGTCTTCCTCGGCTTGGAGCCGCAGCTCTCCAATCTCTGCCTCCTTCTTCATGTGGCCCTGCGTCTCTGTGTCCTCTTCTCTTCTTGTAAGGACACCAGTCATTGCATATATGGGTCACCCTAAATCCAGGATGATTTCATCTTGAGGTCTTTAATTAACTGTATCTGCAAAGACTGTATTTCCAAGTAGGGTCGCACTCTGAGATTCCAAGTGGACATGAGTTTTGGGGTGGGGGGGTACATCATTCAATCCACTATACAGGGCCAAGCAAAACAAATATTAAAGGCACAGGCCACGGGATCCGATTCTGGCTGCAAGTAATGGGGAGCTGACTAACACAGCCCATTCAAGAGAACTCTATGCAGAACACAAAGGAGGTCACGGAAGTTTTCCAAAACAATGAAAATCATTTCCGATTTGTTCTGTCCACCCATCATCCATCCATCCATCCATCCATCCATCCATCCATGGATCTACTCATCAGTATGACTTTTGAACATCTATATGTTTTGCACGGTGCTGGATATGAAGTCCCTTTTTTAAAATGTTTATTTTGAGAGAGAGAGAGAGAGAGAGCGAGAGAGCGAGAGAGCGAGAGAGCGAGAGAGAGAGAGAGTGCAAGCAGGGAGGCACAAAGAGACAGGGAGAGAAAGTAGATCCCAAGCAGGCTCCACACTTAGTGGGATGCGGGCCTCGATCCCATGATCCTGGGATCAAGACCTGAGTCGAAACCAAGAGTTGGACCCTTAACCAACTGAGCCACTTAAGAGCCCCTGGATATGAAGTACTTTTAATGGAAACTGAGGCTTCATTATTAAATGTAATGGAACATAATCTCATGCACCCTCAAATAAGCTGTAATGCCACTTTGCAAACAGACGATTTTATATATATGGGCAAGGGACTAGAAGGGCATTTATAAGAACAACTATAAAACATGCTATAGTTTGCTACCGTCATATAGACTTACTATACATGTGTGTGTGTATGGAAGGACAGACAGAGAGACTGACTGGCTAGGTGGGTAGCTGGATGCATGCTCCCACATCCCATTTTCTCTTTCTGGATGAGCAAGAACATTATGTCGCACACTTGAGTCTCCTTTGCAGCTATAGGCTGGAAGCATGCCACTGAATCCTGACCAGGGAAATCGGGTGGCGGCGATGTCCGTCACTTGGAGGTCTGAAAAAATATCCCCCCATACCGTTTCCCTTCTGTGGAGATCACGGTGGCGTGCACAGAAGAGGCATGGATCCCTGAACCATGAAGAAGCAAGACTCAGTCGGGCCACGATTCACATCAGACAGTACGGGGAGTAAGAAACAAACCTCTCATGGAGTAAGCCATTGAGCATCTGGGGTTATTCATTACCGTAGTCGTGGTACTTACCTTGTGTCCCATGACTGGCTGTACAAGGTCAGCTCGGGCCAAGGCCGTTGAGGACGGCCATCCCCAAACTCTAGCTTACTGAGCTGCTCAGATGAACGCTGTAGACGGATAATTTCTACTCAAGATCTTATTCAGCCAGTTCTCCTCAGGGACACCACGTACGATGGGTAACAATACTTGTCCGTTCGCAGCGCGGAGTCTGGCTGAGTTCGTTTCTGGGTGCCTTCTCTGTGGCAGACCCGCACGCACACTGTGTCACTCAGGTCCTTTCTCAGATGGATCCTAGGACAGCATGCAGCCCCCAGAATCTCTCTGGAATGACCACGCCTCCTTAGGTCCTTCTTGCCACACACCACGGGCAACCCCGTCCAGCCCCTCAGGAGGTGTTGAGGAGCAGAGGTTCCTATGCTGCCCTGCCCCCCTGGATGAGAGCCAGGACCAGCATCAGGGGGCTCTCCGGCCCCGGCTCTCTGGCTCTAGGGCAGGCACCAGTCCCCATAGCTAAACCCGCACAGAAAAACCTGAAGGTAGATGAGATGCCTATGTCAGCGTGGTACCTGTGTGTCTTTACCACACTTCCTTTAGCTAAGCTGCCCTTTCCATTAACACTTCGGTCACACGACTATGACTTAGGACTGACTACTCGCCGTCCCCTGGGTGGCAATGCCCTCCACCCTGCCCCTCTCCCAGCCGTTCCTCCGAAACATCGGACACACGCTCGTGTTGCCTCTGCGAAGCCTCCCCAGCTTCCCTGGGGTTGGGAGAGCTTCCTCCTAGGGCTCACCGAGCGCTCAGTTCACACCCTGTTCTGGTATTTATCAACTCGGACTTCCGTGTATCTGACTGAAAGCCCATCTTGCCAACCGAACCGTGAACTGGTCAGGAGCAGGGATGTGCTGATTTTCCCTTATCCAAAGACCTTGTTCCTCAACTTCTGGGACACTCCACAATCTGGGCTCTCTTTCTGTCGCTGGCTGCTTCTAGGTCCCCAGGGTCATTCAGCAGGCCTCTTCCCTCGTCTAACTCACTCCGCAGATGACTGCATCCCATCTGGAGCTACCAAGATCTCTGACGTCCCCCAAGGTTGTATCTCCAGTGCAAACCTCTTCCCTGAGCTCTAGGTACCCATATGCAAAAGATCTGCCCACCTCTGATTCAAAGTCCGTCTGATGCGTGTCTCCGAACAGAGCCAAACTCCTCCCTCCACCAGGAGTTGGGCGCACTTCCTTACAACGTGCTCCCTCCTTAACACTTCCCCGTCAGAGAACCGGAATAACATTCTTCCTCCATTTTCCCAGTCCCCAAACCTTGTCGTTCTGGATGCCAGTCCTTCGTGTCCCGCTTCTAACCTGTGAGAACAGGCTGTGGGTGTCACCGTCCAGAATTGGAGCACCGCTCGTCCCCTCCGCTAATCTGAGCCACCGTCACCTCCTGTTTGGACACCATACCCGCCCTCACGACAGAACTCCAGGAGAGAGCTAGAGTGGCCCTTTCACATCTTGCACCTCATCTCGTCACTTTCTCACTCAAAGCCTCAAAGCCTTCCTATCACATTTCAGATAAAACACAGACTCCTTACCTTGGACTACAAGGTGCACCCCCCGGCAGGACCTGACCCAGCTGCTCTGTGCCCTCATCCCTGTCACTCTTGCCACACGCTTGTCTTCCTTCCTATTCTGCAAACAGCCAAGCCCACTCCTGCTCCGGGGCTCTGGCCCAAAACAGACATTTAAAACTCAGTGGAAGGAGCTGAGGAGCCTAGAAGACAGAGTCCACGTACAGGAGGTGGAAAATAGAAGAGAAAAGCAAAGATAATTAGAGGACCAGGGCCAGGCTAGGAAACGTAACATTCAAATGACACAAGTTCCAGGAAAGGAAAAGACAAGGGAAGAAACTATCTACGATACTGTTCAAGAAAATTCAGTAGAATGGAAACACGGGAGTTTCTGAGCGCTAGGCCCAACGGATGAAAACAAACTCACATCAAGGCAGACTGTTCTGAAATACAGGAAATACTACAAACTAAAGGTGCATTCAAAGGATCAGGAATTAAATTTGCTTCATGTTTCCCAAAAGCAGCTTTGAAAGTTAAAAGGCAGAAGAATAAGACCTTCAAACTCTCAAGGATCATTACTGCCAAATCCAGCCAATTTATCATCTAAAAACAGACTAAAGACACGGGCAGAAATGCAAGGTCTCAAAACCTCCTTCCCACGTACCCTTCCGTTGTATGCTTCTAGATGATGTGTTCCACCAGAAAAAGGGGAAAATCCAAGGGGTGCCTGGGTGGCTCAGTCAGTTGAGCGTCTGACTTTGGCTCAGCTCATGATCTCACAGTTTGTGAGTTCGAGCCCCACGTCAGGCTCTGTGCCGACAGATCGGAGCCTGGAGCTTGTTTCAGATTGTGTGTGTGTGTGTGTGTGTGTGTGTGCGCGCGCGCGCACCTCTCCCACTCACGCTGTCTCTCTCAAAAATAAAAATAAACATTAAAATTTTTTTTAACAATTTTTTAAGAAGGGGGGGAAATCCAGGAAAGGGGAGGAACAGGATGCAGGAGTCAGGAGCGAATACCCAGAGTGAGAAGACAGCTGCGCACTAGGCATAGTGGGCCAACTCTAAGAGATTTCTCTAAGATGACAAAATTGTTGGAATGCTTATGTGCCCTAAATGCTTGCACCAGATTTAAATGGGTGGACAGGGGAAAACTAACAAACAAAAATGTAGTAATTAATTTCAGGAAAAATCAAAGCTTGCTCAGGAAAGGAACAGTAATCATAGTTTACTATAAGCTCAAGAGGAAACAGAATTTAAATAAAAAGAACAGGAATAATGATATTGAAAAAATTATAATCTAGGGGTACCTGGGTAGCTCAGTCAGTTGAATGTCCAATTCTTGATTTCAGTTCAAGTCATGATCTCACAGTCGTGAGATCGAACTCCCCCATCAGTTTCCATGCTGAGCGTGGATCTTGCATAAGATATTCTCCCTCTCCCCCCCATATACATATTTATTATACAGATTTATTATACAGATTATATATATATATACATGTTTATATATATTTTAATATAGATTTAATATATATGTTGCATATATGCATATATATACATACATATACACACATACACATATATATATATACACATACACACACACACACACACACACATATATATCCCTCTGCCCCTCCTCTGCTCATGCTCTCTCTGTTTAAAATAAATTAAAAAATAATTTTAAATTATGATCTAAGTAAGTCAGGACAATGGATGGCTGGGCAGGGTGCTTGGGGACAGGGGAACACAGAAAAGGCAGCTAAATTCTTACTTTAAAAAAATTTTTTTAACATTTATTCATTTCTGAGAGTGAGAGAGAGCACGAGCGGGAGAAGGGCAGAGAGAGAGGGAGACACAGAATCAGAAGCAGGCTCCAGGCTCTGAGCTGTCAGCACAGAGCCCGATGCAGGGCTCAAACTCACAGACTGCGAGATCATGACCTGAGCCAAAGTCAGACACTCAACCAACTGAGCCACCCAGACACCCCTAAATTCTTACTTTTTGTTTAAAAATTTTTTTTAATGTTTATTTATTTTTGAGATAGAGACACAGCATGAACGGGGGGAGGGTCAGAGAGAGAGGAAGACACAGAATCTGAAGCAGGCTCCAGGCTCTGAGCTGTCAGCACAGAGCCTGATGCGGGGCTCGAACTCACAGACCGTGAGATCATGACCTGAGCCGAAGTCAGACACTTAACCAACTGAGCCACCCAGGCGCCCCTAAATTCTTACTTTTTATAGTACAAAGTCAACAGATAATGCCCAAGGCGGTACACTCAGATATGATGAATGCAATTTAGAAATACAGAATTAAACACCAAGCGAGTCAACTAAAAGAGCTGTAACAGACTTCCCTGAGGAACGGGAAAATGGCTGTTCTGTTTGCCTACAAACCTGATGAGACTATTTGACTCCTATGCACTCATACATGAGACCTAATTTTTAAAAATCAGGGAATAAGCAATTGGCTTATCCTGGATAAGACTAGAAATTTCAGTATTAGAGAAGGAGAAGGGTCATTCTGGCAGCTTCTCTCCTGTGACTCTTCCAAGGGACCCCTCCCCGGCATCAGCAGTCACGTGCTCCTTCACTACTACAAAGCCTGGAAATCAAAAAGGACGTCCAACGGGTCCAGAGGAGACCTGGGTCCTTTCTGAGTTCACACATGGGTGGTGACTTCTTTTCTCCAAAGAGACAGTGAGATACACGATACGGCATGAGAACCATGGTCTTGTGAACATAACGGGACTGAATGAGCCCCTGCGCATATGACTGAGCACATGAATGGGGGCCCTGTGGGAAAGACCACGTGCACCAAGAAAGTGGGTGGGCTGGTAGGGAGGAGATCGTTTGGAATGAGAGAGGGGATCCAACTCAAGAAGACATCCGGCTGTGGATCTCCGGGTGCAAAAGGGGTAAACTCGCAGTAAATTCTTACACAGGTTTTGGCTTTTTTCTCCTGTCCCGACTCCTTGACCCCAATGGCGGTCACAGGTTGGGAAAGCAACACACCGATGATCTTTTCCTGTCCGCACAGGCAGGAAACTGGCAGCGAAATAAGATGTGCTTTGTCTCATTCTCCCATCAGAGGTCAGACTAACAATGGCAGACTCCAAAAGCAATGTGCACCAGGAGAAGGAGCGTTAGAATCAATCCATCTTTCTCCTGGTCTCCCCACCTCCAAGTTTCTCGTTAAAATTCTGGGTGGTCTATGGCTTTACATGTGAATGCTATGGGTGTTACAAATGCATAGTACCACACAACGTGTGTGTGTGTGTGTGTGTGTGTGAGTGTGTGTGCGCGCACGCATCAGGTGAGCTACACGAAATTGCTCTTTTGTAGGTAAAAACCCAGTCAAATGTTGGCAGTTTCACATTATAGAACCGAAGAGTCTCGCCATATTCTCATGCCAGTCCTCTGAATTAGAGTTAGATTTGTTAATCCCGTTTTATAGATGAAGAAGGAGTCTTGGGGGACTTCATGCTTTGTAACTGTGCTTTCCCAAAGCAGTGTCAAGGCAACCCAGTCTGTGACCCGAGGGTCTACAGTTAGATCCCATGTTGGGGCAGTTCTGTGTGCTGGAAGTGCCCTGGGGATCTGTAGGCACATCCTCCTCAGCTGCTACCTGATGCCACCACGAATCCCCAGGAAACAGGCTCACTGCTTCCCTACATCCAAACCAACAGGGGGAGCACAGGGCAGCACTGACGGGGGGAGGCACATCCACAGGTGCAGCTCAGTGGCGGCCTGGAGGAGAGGGGGCTGATCGCGGTTGGCTTGTTTTTTGTTTTTTGTTTGGGGGGTTTTTGTTTCTCTGTTTGGTTTTGGTTTTGGTTAGAATCCAGCAAGTATAATAGTTTCTGTAAAAGGTAATCTTGAAAACAGTGCATTCTGTCTGGGTAAATCAGATTTCAGAAGAAAAAGGACCATGTCAGCTAAGGGCTACATTTAACATCAGATATTTAATTTAGATTATTTAATACAATTTAAAAAGCTCTCTAGGAATATTTGGCCAAAATCTCTTTGGCCAAGGAGCATGGCAGAAAAACTATTCTTAAAAAAATAAAGGGAAAGAGACAAAGGAAGAAATTTAGCACAGAATTGGAACTTAGAAAGAATGGAGAGCACAGGGACATAGCTAAGAAAAGGAGGGGTGGGGAATAGTCAGACGTGAAGGATTTTTTTCAGATTGATCTCAATTACTGCATTTTTTTCCCAGGAAAATAGAGGAAGATGGGTTTCGCCTGTTTGTCAATGGAGTCTCTAAACTGCACACGTGGTTTTCTGGCAGGGCAGGAGCTGGGGATCTGGGCAGCTGGGGTTCAGAGGAGTAATGCCCATCTTCCACTTTGCTCCTGGGGCCCCATGTCCACCTCACTTTACTGCACCCTGCCCCCAGGCACAGGTCAGTTTACTGCCCATCTATTCCCCCTGTAGACTGATAGCCCATCCACAAGGCTGGGGTCCAGCGTCCTATTCACTAAGCAATGGAATATAGCTTAGCCATAATAAAGAGGGAAATAAAGGATGGACCTTGAGGGCATTATACCAAGTGAAATAAGAGTAAGACAAATACTGTATGATCTCGCTTATATGTAGACTCAACACAAACTCACAGATATGGAAGACAGACTGATGGTTGCCAGTGATATGAATAGATATGCCACAATTTCCTTATCCATTCATCCATCAAGGGACACTTAAGTTGCTTCCATGTCTTGGCTACTGTAAATAATGCTATGAACATGGAGGTGCATATATCTTTTTGAGTTAGTGTTTTCATTTCCTTTGGATATATACACAGAAGTGAAATTTCTGGATGATACAGCAATCTTACTTTTAATTTTTTGAGGAGCATCCATACCGTTTTCTCTAAATTTTTTTTAACATTTATTTATTATTGAGAGACAGAGAGACACAGAGCATGAGCAGGGGAGGGGCCGAGAGATGGAGAGACACAGGATCTGAAGAAGGTTCCAGGCTCCAAGCTGTCGGCACAGAGCCCGACACGGGGCTCAAACTCAGAAACCACGAGATCATGACCTGAGCCAAAGCTGGATGCTCAACCAACTGAGCCACCCAGGCACCCCTTGTATACCATTTTCCATAGTGGCTGTACCAACTTATATTCCCAAGAGTGAAGGAGGGTTCTCTCTTTTCCACATCCTCTCCAACAGCTGGCATTTCTTGTAGTTTTGATAACAGCCATTCTAACAAGTGAGAGGCGGTATCTCATTGTGGTTTTGATTTGTATTTCTCTGACGATTAGTGATTTTGAGCATCTTCTCATGTAACTATTGTCCATCTCTCTTTTTGGGAAAAATGTCTATTCAGGTCTTGTGCCCATTTTTTAATCAGGCTCTGTTTTGCTACTGAGTTGTAGGAGTTCTTCACATGTTTTGGATATTAACTCCTTATCAGATAAATGATTTGCAAATATTTTCTCCCGTTTTGCAGGCTGCCTTTTTATCTTGTTGATGGTTTTCTTTGATGTGCAGAAGCTTTTTAGCTTACCGGAGTTAGTTCCATTTGTTTATTTTTGCCTGTGTTGCCTTTGCTTTTGAAGTCAAATCCAAAAACTCATGGCCAAGACTGACATCAGGCAGCTTACCACCTATGTTCTCTTCAAGGAGCTTTATGTTGTCAGGTCTTACATTCAAATCTTCAATGCATTTTGAGTTTAATGTTTGTGTAAGGTGTTAGATAGGGTCCAAGTTCATTCTTTTGCACGTGGCTGTCCAGTTTTCCCAACACCACTTACTGAAGACATTGTCCTTTCCCTCACTGGGCGTTCTTGGCATCCTTGTCAAAAATCAACAACAAATGTTTTTTCAATGGATCAAGGAAGAAGGGTTTGTCAACATGTTATTTACAGGCAGGTTTCCAGAAGCTTACTACAGAACTTCCAGAAGCTTCCAGAACTTACTACAGCATCAGGCAAGTCTCTTAAGCTCAAGGCTCGTATTAATCATTTGGTCCACAAAGCCTTTCCCAGCTGCTCCCCAGACCATCACCTAACAGCAGAACTACCCACACCACACAGTGCTGTCCAGTTCTGATTACTGCTTCCTTCCCTGACGGGAGTTCCTCTAATGAAACTACTAGCAGGATCAGAAGCTAGGGGCAAAGAAGGGCCATGGCCAGTGCAAGGAGAGGTGGAGGATGGCACTGGAGCTTTGACTGAGATCCTCTATCCCTTGGGCCTCCTAATGCCCACCATGTTCTTCTCAGTCCTCATGTTCACGGTCAGAAGGACGCACTCCAGTGCACAGCTCTGCCTGCTGTCTCTCTTTATCATGTCTGTTTTCATAAGATCTGGCCGACTGGTAGAGCTTTACCTGACTTTATTAACTTAATTCTTTCCTTCTGCTGGCCTAATTTGATACTCTACTCCTTTGTGATTGATTCCCCTTCAGAATTCCCCCTTTGACCCATCCTGCTTACTCAACACACATCCTGTCACCATCTGAAACTATCCTGCTTCTGTATAACCGTATTCTTGCATTATCTATCTCCCCTCCTTGGAACACAAGCTGTGAGTATGGGGAACATTTTTTTTTTCTCACTGCTAAATACCCAGTGGTATTTAAAACATGGTAGGTTCTCAATGAATGTTACATGAGTGAATTATAAATGAATAAACAAAATCTTCTTCTCATCCAAACAACCAGTCACTCTTTTATCAATTTTATTTCTTTAATACTGCTCACATCTGTACCTTTCTCTCCATCATCTGTGACAATTTTATGTCAGTCCCTCACTTTTTCCTGCCGAGAGAACAGCCTTCTAGTCTACCTGTGGCTAAGCTAATAACTCCACTCTCCATTCCTTATATCCCTACCAGATGGGCTGAAACACAAGACGAATCATATCACTGCTCTGCTTGGGACCTTTCCACGGCTCCCCATCACCTATCCTGGCTCGCCTGATGCCCTGAACTAGGTATATACAGCCCTCTGTGACCTGGACCCCCTCTTGTTCTCAGCACCCTCTCTCTGCACCAGCTTAACTGAACTATTGGCAGTTCCCTCATGCCGGATGCTTTAAAAAAAACTTTTAATTTTAAAATAGTTTCAATTTATAGAAAAGTTTGAGAAGATAGTAGAGTGTATTCCCATATATCCTACATGGAGATTTTCCAATCATTAACATCTTCCATACATGTGACAATTATTGAATCAACATTGCTATATTATTATTATTAAGCAACATCCATATATCATTCAGATTTCCTTAGTTTTCCCTAACATCCTTTTTCTATTCCTGGATCCCACCCAAGGTATCACACGACGTTCAGTTGTCGTGTCTCCTTAGACTCCGCTAAGCGGCTGTGATACTTTCTCAGGCTTTCCTGTATTTTGATGATCTTGACAGGTTTGAGAAGTACGGTCAGGTATCAGGCAGGATGTCCTTCGTCTGGGATCTGATGGTTTTCTCGTGTTACGAGTTTACGAGCCATAGGTCGACTAGGAAAGGAAGAATCCAGATGTAAAGTGCCCTTCTCATCACATCGTCTCAAGTGTACCTGCCACCAGCATGATTTATCACTGGAATGTTGGCCCTGATGACCCGGCCGAGGGGGTATTTGTCAGGTTTCTTTGAAGTTATTCTCCTCTCCCCGTTTCTATGCTCTCTACTCCTTAGAAGGATGTCACTAGGCACAGCCCTCCCTTAAGGACGAGGAGATATGTTCCACTTCCTTGAGAGCACAGTGTCTACATAAATTATTTGGAATTCTTCTATAAGGCAGATTTGTCTCTTTGCCCCCATTTTTTAATTGACTCAATTATTTATCTGTATCAGTTTGGATTCGTGCCGATTTAGTCTGTGCTTTGCGTTATAATTAACTACTACTTTTCATTTGAAAGTAGTAGTTTCAAATGAACTTTGAAACTTTGTCTGCTAGACAAAGAAACTTTGTCTGCTAGAAGTTCTTTCAGCTGCTCATCTGGCCCTATGACACACCCACATCAATGCCTGCCTGTTGACTTGTCTGAGTACTTCCTTACTTCCTAGCAGGATAGAACATTCCAGGCTCATTGGCACGTTTCTGCTCCAGGCCTAAAATCAGCAGGTCTCCAAGAAGTCCTGCTTCGTCTTATTGGAGAAGTGTAGAGGAAATCACGACCCAAGCACTGGGCAAGGACTGTGGTCTCTTACCTGTGTGCTTCTTCTACGGGTCACCTCTTTGCCACCCTCCTCTCCTCCTTCATCCCCCTTCCTTGCTAAAATAATTCCTCATGGTCTTCAAAACTCAGGGGAGTTACCTCCTTTTTCAGGGAAACTCTTTGACTCCTCCCGCTCCACCCCTCCAAGGCAGAGCGTTCGGTCCTGCTCTGTGGTCTCGCCCTTGCTGCGTTGTATTGTTCTAATGTGCTCGCTTGTTGGACTTTTCTCCACTGGACTGAGATACCTTTGAGCAGAGACAATATTCACAGCTTCTAAGAAAGGGTCAGACACAGATGGGCCTACACAGGTTAGAAATTCACTAAATATTTCTTTTTGGTAAATGTATTAATAGATGCCTAACTAAATGGTATATGCCACATATTTTGATTTTTTTCCCTTGACCTTTTGAGAACAGTAAGCACTATCATCCCTAAAGTACTTCTGAGAAATGCCTGAGTGAGTTTGCTGATGGCCATGCTCAATGTAAGCATCAAGGCCTGTATTCACCAAAGTGCTGTCTTATGGGTGAAAAGTTGGGCACAAAACACACTCTTAACTACAGTATAGCGTGAGGTTGATCACATTACACATTACGAGCAACATCTGTCAAAAAAAACTTCTTCGGGGGCGCCTGGGTGGCTCAGTTGGTTAAGCGGCCAACTTCGGCTCAGGTCATGATCTCGCAGTCCGTGAGTTCGAGCCCCGCGTCGGGCTCTGTGATGACAGCTCAGAGCCTGGAGCCTGTTTCAGATTCTGTGTCTCCCTCTCTCTGACCCTCCCGCATTCGTGCTCTGTCTCTCTCTGTCTCAAAAATAAATAAACGTTAAAAAAAATTTTGAAAAAAAAAAAACTTCTTTGGTAGATAAAAGATTGATAAATGGCCCTACAATGGGAATAACCTAACCACAAATAAAAGCCTGATTGGTCTGTGTGGACGGGCAAGGCCAGTAGTGACCACAGGATGGTTCTGCACCCAACAGACTCGCAAAGGCATCACGAGAGCCCTCAAGTTCTCTGCCACGGTTTGAAGAGCCTGAAAAGCATCATGGCCTAATTACAACATCTGATGTCCACGTCAGCCTGTTATGTCGCCCAGGGTGCCAGGCCCAATTATCATGCTAGTCAATAGTTGTAAAACATAGTTATGTATTGCACTGATGCACAAACACAAAAGAAATGACTGATCACTCAAAAAATCCAGTTGGCGGGTAAAAAAATTCCAAACGTAGAGCTCTTGGGGAGGCTCTTCTACTTTTTCACTTCAAAGAAAGAATAATGTGTGGGGTTAGGGGCTTTGTATCAGCGTTGGCACATGCCCATGTCGAGAGAACGATGAGTCTATTTCAGAACCCAGACTACAGAATCCCTTCTCCGAGCCCTGCTGCTTGCTTCCTTCCACTACTGTCCAATCCCAAGAACCCATCTTCCCAGAGCACCGAACCTGGGGTGATTTGCCAGCCCCAGGGTGACCTCTATATCCAAAGTCCTGAGGGGACGATGGATGGGGGAGTGGCCTGCAGGGTCAACCAACAAATAAGTTCAGACTTAGAATCACAAGACCGGCACAGGCCAGGTGTCCTGATGCACCCCAGGGGCTCCCTGAGCCTCAACTTCCTCACCACGAAAAGAAAGGCTGGATAGAGGTTCTTTCTAAAATCTATAACCTTCATAGCTATATGTCTTTATGAGGCTTTCTGAGAACCAGGTGCTCAATGACTACATTCGTCTTGCATTTCTTGGATCCTACAATAGCAAACGGATGCTCTGGGGCCATCTGTAAGTGGCACCTTTAAAGCATGAGCTATAAAGTGCCTTTATTCAGGGAGGACAAGCCTAGGAACACTGCAGGGAGTTTTCAGGGCTGAGGAAGGAGCGGCTGCTGGAGACCTATGCTCAGCTTCTCAAGCCATTTCCCAGCCTACAACCCGGGCCTCTCACTCTATTCAGAAGAAGGAAAATAACTCACAATAAAAAACTCTGTAGCACGAGAAGAACTGCTGCTAATTAGAATCTTCTACAACCTAAGGTTCCTAGGAGGTACTGAAAGAGAAGAAACGAGCGTCTGGAGAGCAGTCTGACTGCGAGCGAACTTTCGGCAAGCTTATCTCCTCCTACTGCCAGTTCATGATGTAGGAAAGCGTAATCTCCAAAAGAGAAGCGGGAGTCCGAAAGGAAGGGAAAAAGCAAAGGAACAGGTAGTCTGCTGTCTGAACACCTGATTTTGAACTTCACGAAGAGCAAAGGTCTTTACGAGAACCTGCCTTTGCCCGTGGTTTTAATCTACATTTCTAAGCACAGAGTATTTTGTTAATGATGCAAATAGAAATAGATCATACCAGAGAATGTATCCAAGGGGAAACGAATAAATACAGGGGAAAGTGAAGTCTTTAAACGCCAATAAATGATGACTAAGAGCCCCACACATTACAAATGAGGTCAGAATGACCATCACTACACTGCGATGATATCCCCCCAGGTAACGAGGAAGTAAAGGCTCCCTTCAAAACTGGGATTTCAGACTTGTTTCGTAGGGGACGGGGGATGATGGCCCACGAGCAAGGGCAGACCCACGTGGCCGCAGAAATGGCCCACAGCACAGCACCTCGTTCTCAGCGCTGCTGTCCAAGCTGCTATCACCACGGGAAACATTCATGTTGTTGTTCAGGAGTTGCCTGGGGTCACAGTTATCAGGCCGCATTACGACTCAATGTGCCCTTGAATGGAGAATTTTTCAACCAATTAGCCCCTGGCTCTTGGCATTTGCAGATTTCACATTTGTAATTTTAGCCATTCAAGCCCTCAGGGGGGGACCCTAAGTGCTTAAACCAGTGGAAATGTGTGTGTTTCTGAGGACTGAATTTTAACCACATATGGTGAGCTATGGATACTGGGTCTGAAGATACCGAGTGAGGAAGGGGCTATAATGATTAAGCATCCACTTGGCGAGGCTACAGGGTCCAGTTCTTTAGTCACACACCAGTGCAGATGTTGCTGTGTGAAATATTTTTTAGATGTGATTGACATGTAAATCTGTAGACTTTGAGTAAAGCGGATTACCTTCCTTAAGGTGGGTGGGCCGCACCCAATCAGTAGAAGGACTTAATAGAAAAAAGACTGACCTCCCCTGTGCAAGAGGGAATTCTGCCAGTAGACTGTCTTCGGATTTGAATTAGAAGTCTTCCCTGGAGCTCCAGCGTGCCAGCCTGCCCTGCAGATTTGGGGCTTATTTGTCCCCACAATCTCATGAGCCAATTCCTTAAAATAAATCTCTTTTTCTCTCTCTGCCTCTCTCTCCATATGTGTGTGTGTGTGTGTGTGTGTGTATACATACATACATATTTATTTATAAATATGTATTTATAACAGAGAGGTCACTCTATCTCATGAAGGCACCAAGAGCTGCCAAGGAAGTTTTCTTCTAGACTTGGTGAAAACACACTTTTCTGTCATTTGGTCTCCATTCTGGGGCTGGCAAACATGCCAGGCAGTTCCTCTGGGCTAAACAGAAGCCTGCGTCCACCCGGTCAGGTTGGAACACAGGCCAGATGGGAGCTGATCTGGGTCTTCTTTCGAGGGCTTCAAACATCTAGCTGCTGTTGCTTGAATTCTCAACGCAACTGACGCGTACGACTCTTTCCTCTCCGGAAAGGCAGCGTGCCATCAGTGCAGACAGCCAACGAGGAAATTATATTAGGGAGAGAGAAAAAGTAGGAGCTGCAAGAAATTTATAGGCCCATTACAGCGTTTCCCAAATGACCGCCTGGACCATACTGCCAAGATAACATATGTATCAAGGAAATGTAAATCAAGACGAGATTTTGGCACAGATAATGTGAATTGCTGCTTCCTATGAATGATCTCATTCACAGGCACAGGAGGGCAGGGGGAAAGGAAAGGAAGGGGGGAAGGGGAGGGGGGAGGGGGAGGGGGGAGGGGGAAGGGGAAGGGGAAGGGGAAGGGGAAGGGGAAAGGGAAAGGGAAAGGGAAAGGGAAAGGGAAAGGAAAGGAAAGGAAAGGAAAGGAAAGGAAAGGAAAGGAAAGGAAAGGAAAGGAAAGGAAAGGAAAGGAAAGGAAAGGAAACATATGGGTAGGAGAGACGGGGACAGTCAACAAAGAGAAATCTGCGGAAGATCCCTCCCCCCTAGCCTCCTGCGTTTCCAGCTGCACAGCCAGGAGAGCCGGCTAAATGGAGGGGGTGGGACAGGGCTATGTCCTGGGCCCTGTCTTCCTCTGGGAGCTTTAAGTAATGAGAGCAATAAAACAGCCAACGTTTTCGAGAAATTACTATGTCAGGTACAGTTGATCCTCATTACTCATAGGTACCATTTCTGCAAGTTCACCTACTGGCTACAATTTATCTGCAACTCCAAAATTAACATCATCTGCCAACATGCCCAGAAAGGTGAAATGTCTGTGTTGCCCGACCTGCCATGTTCCCAGCCAGGCTGAAACACAGAAAGAACTTCTCGTGTCGGCCCTCATACTATAAAATCCATTGGTGCTCTACCTAATGCCACGTGTTTTGCATTTCTGTGTTTCTGTTGGTAATTTTGCTGGTTAAAATGACCCTTGAGGGGCGCCTGGGTGGCTCAATCGGTTAAGCATCCGACTTCGGCTCAGGTCATGATCTCACGGCCCGTGGGTTCGAGCCCCGCATCGGGCTCTGTGCTGAAGGCTCAGAGCCTGGAGCCTGCTTCGGATTCTGTGTCTCCCTTTCTCTCTGCCCCTCCCCCGCTTGCACTCTGTCTCTCAAAAATAAATAAACATTAAAACAAAATTTTTAAAAAATTGACCCCTGTGCTTATATAATACTGGCATGCTGTTTTTTGCTCCTGGGTGCCAGAAGGCTGCAATGTGCCTTCCGTGAGTTACAGAAGCTTCCGGTAGACACGAGTCATAGTGTGAATCAGTAATATGTATTAAACAAGGAGTCTTTAAACAGTAACTCACATAAAACGAGGCTATCTCTTCTTGATCAACAATCTGACTCCGTATTACTCTGAAGAGTGATGCTTCAGTATTCCCTAATCCAGTGCTCATGGTGGCTTTACAAACCACTAACTATTGCAAATAACGAGAACTGACTGTATGTTTTTGGGTTTTTTTTGTTTTTTTTTTTTTATTGCTGAGTTTTTCTGCCACCCTAACCCTGGCCCTGGTGCCTGCAGTGACAACCGAGCATAACTACCATGAACAAGGAGAATGGCCTGTACTCTGCACTTAGTGTTTTACATAATCTTCATTGGTAACTCTGTAAGGTATGGACTGTTATCGCTAAGACTTGCAAACTGAGGAACTTTGCTTTAGCACAATTAAGCGGCTTGCCCGAGGTAAGCAGAGAGCCAGGAATTGTCGGGACCCCGAGTCGAGCCCAGACAGACTGACTCCAGAGCACGCCGTGGGCTCTGTGAGCTCGACCGCCTACCATCCACCTTCCCAGGCATCTCAGGGCAGGATTATGGACGCGAGGGGCTCAGAGGCTGGGGAGCCGCTGCAGAGACACCGGACCGGGGCTCTTAACTTCTCTGTGCCACAGACTCCTTTGGCGGACTGATAAGGCAAGCCTACGAACTCCTTTCCAGAATAACGTTTGTGACCTCTTAAAGCACACAGATGACCAAAGAAATCAACTTCACTGGAATACATTTTTCAGATCACTGAAAAGTAATTAGGACTATAGGGTCTGCACATATGCAAAAGAAAGGAAATGCTGCATTTCACGTACAAGTTGGCAAACCAGACCCTGTCTTCCATCCCCTCCCGCGCCCCCCCACCAAGTACATGTTCTCTCTTCCCATACGTTCTCCCACGGAAGATTTGCTCAAGGACCCTTGCAACAGCCAGCATCTGTTCTGCCTGAAGTGGCTAAGAGCCGGGCGGGGGCTGGGCAGGGTGTACAGGAAGTCCCCTGGCTTAGAAATCCCCTTGTCTCCCCGGAGTTCACATCCTGGGCGCCGAAAGAACACAGTGAACTACAAGTAAGCGAGCTGGGGGGGGGGGGGGAGGAGGATCTCCTACTTAAATTTAACTTCAGGATCTGAGAACGATTTCTGGAATCGCATCAAGTGTGTAGCAGGAAAGAGGCCAACGTCTGTGAGGTCCTTCCTTCCCGCATGTGCGGTGATGAAGCCGCCTCAGATCCTCAGACACGCACACGTCATTCACAGGGTTGGCGGTATGTGTCGGCAAACCCATACGAACAAATGTCTGTGTCACCGGCCTTGGCTCAGTACGGTCTCTCAGGTTCGTAGCAATGTCTCACAATGGAGGCTGATTTTTTTTTTTTTAAAGGGCGGCAGTCTCTGTGGGCTGCCACAAATACAGACTTAACGTGGATCTCACAGAGTCACATGGATTCCTCTGGTTATCTGAACCCCGAAAAGTGAAGATGAGTCAGTAAACCACACAATTCTGCGTATGGTTATTCAGCAAAGCAGAAGGAGGTGGTCGGGATATACCTGATTTGTTCGCCGTGATCCAAATGGCAGAAAACCATTTGAGACTGGGATAAGCAAATTAAAAGAAAATTCTGGATTAGAGGAGACCCGTACGATTGCATGCCATCCTTTTAGCTCGCGTGAGAACAGTCACAAACTTAGTGGCATTACGGGCACTGCGCTTGGAATCAACTTGAACGTGAAATCGATGGGCAACAAGCATCTAAGAAAATTAAATTCCACAGGCATCTGCAAACAAAGAGTTGTCGGTAGCATCTAGCTTGGAAGGCTGGAGTGTTTCTGCAAAACACATCTAAAAACCAGAGCAGGGAATTTCATACTTAAATGCCTCTCTTGCCTTCAAAACAATCGAAGAGTTCTGGTCTACTTTTGTTCTCTAGACAGGAATTTGGGGATCGGACAGAAATAGGTCCGTGTTCCAGTGAATTTCAGCGCTGTGCCGAACAATGGTGAAGTTAAAACCAAAGGGGGAAAAATACCTTCTAGAATGCCCGCTTTATGTAACCTGTGTAAGCAAGTGATCTGGTATGAAGAAAAACAGACTTTTGCCCTTTACCTCCATGAAAAAGGGAAAGAGAGAGACAAGAATTGGTCTGAGAACTCAGTGAAGGCTTCACCCATCCCTCGCCTCCTGGCCCAGGGGAAGCTGGGAAGTGAAATCAAGCAGGCAGTATTTTTTTTTTTTTTTTGCAGGAGTACAGAGTTGCGGTTTGGGATGACTGAGAACAGGCGTGACAGAAGGGACTCCCGGGGGTGCTGGGCGACAGCCAGCAGCCACCGCACAAGCACATGCCGTAAGGCACTGAGCGAGAGTGGCACCACCAGCTCCTCCCCTGGGGGGATGCTGCACCTGCAGACCGGCCCCAAGCCAGGGACTCTGTCTCATTAAGAGGAACACGCAGGTCTGAGAAAGGGGAGCAAGACCGGCCGTCCAGAGCCTGGAGAAAAGGGGGCTTGACAGCAGTCTTTGCAAACAAATGGCTGGGACCCAGAGGAGGCGCAGGAGAGAACAGAGGAAAGAGGGAACGGCCTGCAGAGCCCTGACCAGACAGGGTCCACTTCTGGCTGGGAAACGTGCTCGCTTTAGCTCAGGGCACACAGTCCCCAAGAGGGGCACACTTCCAGGGAAACAACTGAAGGCATGTCATGAACTAGTGGCCTGAAATGGTACTGGGGCTTCAGGATGTCCGGCCCCTGACAACACATTTCATCGTCCCAGACTTGAACACCTGGAATCCTGCTGTCCTCTACTGGCAGTGACAGAAGGACCCCCAGAATGCGATCCTGGGCTGCCAAAAGCTGCCTCTGGGCAGGTGGGCAAGAGAGAAAGGACACCGGAGGGGAGAAGAGAGGGCGTTCCCACCATTTTCCAGTCCCAATGCACCCAGAGAGAACCCAGGGTGTCTGTTCCCAAACTTTTGGAAACGAGAATTTAGAGAAAATAAAGCTTATCAATTTTTAATTATTGAGCCTGATGTTTCACTAAATATGTTCATCTATTTAGTCCTAATCAAGAGCGTCCTTAGATGTCTCCCATCTCCAACCCAAAATGCTAACAAAGCCACAAGGGAGAAAGAGTGTGACAGGGCTCGCACCTGTCAGAATGGCTAAAATCAACAACACAAAAAAGAATGCGTGCTAGTGAGGATGTGGAGAGAAGGAACCTTCGTGCACTGCTGGTGGGAACGCAACCTGGTGCAGCCACTGCGGGGAACAGTGTGGAGGGCCCTCAAAAAGTTAAAAATAGAGGGCGCCTGGGTGGCTCAGTCGGTTCAGCATCCAACTTTGGCTCAGGTCATGAACTCACGGTTCGTGGGTTTGAGCCCCGCGTTGGGCTCTGTGCTGACAGCTCAGAGCCTGGAGCCTGCTTTGTACTCTGTGTCTCCCCCTCTCTCTCTGCCCCTCCCCTGCTGGTGCTCTATCTCTCTCTGTGTCTCAAAAATAAAAACATTTTTTAAAAAAAGTTAAAAATAGAACCACCTTACTATCCAGCAATTGCATTACTGGGTATTTACCCAAAAAATACAAGCACATGAATTCAATGGGATATACGCACACCTATGTTCGTGGCAGCATTATTTACAATAGCCAAGACAGGGAGCCGCCCAAGTGTTCATCGACTAAAGAATGGATAAAAAAAAGGGGGCGCCTGGGTGGCTTGGTCGGTTGAGCGTCCGACTTCGGCTCAGGTCATGATCTCACAGTCCATGGGTTCAAGTCCCGCGTCGGGCTCTGTGCTGACGGCTCGGAGCCTGGAGCCTGTTTCTGATTCTGGGTCTCCCTCTCTCTCTGCCCCTCCCCTGTTCATGCTCTGTCTCTCTCTGTCTCAAAAATAAAAGTTAAAAAAAATTAAAAAAAAGAATGGATAAAAAAAGATGTGAGATACATACACACACACACACACACACACACACATACACCAAACCCTCAGTTTGTTCTGAATATTCTATTATATATTATTCTAATATATATTATTATACATTATGTATATGTTATTCTAACATAATATTCTTTTACATTACATATAGATTTAATATATATATATTATTATATATAATAGAATATCATTCAGCCACAAAAAGAATGAAATCTTTCCATTTGTAAGGTCATGGATGGAGCTAGGGAGTATAATGCTAAGCCAAAATAAGTCAGCCAGAGAAAGACAAATACCATATGGTTTCACTCACATGTAGAACCTAGGAAATAAATAAGCAAAGGGAAAAAATAAGATAGAGAAAAAAATATAAAGAAACTGACTCTTAATTGTATAGAACAAACTGATGGTTTGGGAGGGGAAGGGAAGGGAGGGGACACAGGCGGTGGGGATTCATTCAGGAGGGCCCATGTCCTGATGAGCCCCTGGGGATGCATCCAAGTGCCAAATTGAACACTGTCCACCTGAAAACTAACATTACACTATATGTTCACTAACTGGAATTAAAATAAAAACTTTTTATTAAAAAAAAGTTAATGTTTATTTCTTTTTGAGAGAGAGGGGGGGGGGGAAGGCAGAGAGAGAGGGAGACACGGAATCCGAAGCAGGCTCCAAGCTCTGAGCTGTCGGCACAGAGCCTGATGTGGGGCTCGAACCCTCGAACTGTGCAATCGTGACCTGAGCCAAAGCCAGATGTTTAACCGACCGGGCCACCCAGGAGCCCCCAAAATAAAAACTTTTAAAAAGAAGCAGGTGTGTGACAGGGCAATGCAGCCAAATGGCCCAATGGGCACACTCCATGGGACTCTGAATTCTCCATGACAGATTCTAAACATTTTTATGCTTTCACTTTCATCCTTATCTTTAACATGTTAATGAAAGTGTATTCAGACCATGGCATTGACCACCCACTAACCAAAAACCTCAAAGTGCAGCACCTACATGTGACTGTACAATCGTGTGGGTTCTAAGCTGGGCTACTCCTTGTGCTTTAACAGTTTTGCTAAGCGCCAGGGCGGCTTAGTCAGTTGAGCGTCTGATTCTTGATTTCAGCTCAGATCATGATCCCAGGGTCGTGGGATCGAGCTCCACGTCGTGCTCCATGCTGAGCATGGGGCCTGCTTAAGATTCTCTCTCTCCCCCTCTCTCTAAAATAACATAACATAAAACAAAATTATAAAATAAACAAAACAAAACAAAATAAAATGAAATGAAATGAAATAAAATAAAATAAAATAAGTTTGCTAAAGCAAAGGAATCAAGCATAGTACACAAGCGAACAGTGACACAAATAGGCGAAATGAGCCTACAGGAAAAAGCAAACTCCTACCAGGCCTCCTTCCTTGCCCTCAGCCTCCGCCTCTGATCTCAGCTTCCTGTCCTGTATCTTCCTCATTCTGTTACAGCCATGTCAACGTCTCATACAGTTAAAAACTATAGGCAAGATATAACAAACTACAGTAAAAATGTAGATAAAAACTGTAATTCGCTTTTTTCTTGGGTTTATCGTTCACTGTCCAGAACAGAGGCCAGCCAACTACAGCCCTGGAAGAAAGTCTGGCCCACTAATTGTTCCTACAAATAAAGTTTTATTGCAGCACGGTCACATCCATTCACCAGCGGCCACTGTACCTGTGGCTGCTTTGATGCCATGACGGCAGAGGTGAGAAGCTGTGACAGAGACTGTATGGCACATAAAGATGAAATCATTTACTGAGCCTTGAACAGAAGAAATCTGCCAACCCCTGGTCCAGAATCTAAGTCCCGAAAGGACAGGAAACTGTTATGTTCCTTCGTGTATCCCAAGTCCCTGTCCCATGGTAAGGCCTCCATAGATATTTGTAGAAGGGATTTTTATAAATGGCGCAAGGGGGTTTGTTCTTATCTTTGGGCAGCCTAAATACAGAAAATGGAGCCAGCAGTCGTGACACCTTAAATCACACATGGAAAGCAAATAGCCCTGAGCAGTAGCGGTGAGTACCTTTTAGGTTTATACCAATTAAGAAAACACTGGGTGTTTATGAGAATTCTTCTCCCCGTAAAAAGGGGTACCCACATTCGCAAGTGTGAGAAGCACTGGGATAAGAAGTTTGATCTGTGGAGCAGGTCCACAAAGATGGTCTTGTGACCGTGAGACCGAGAAGCCCCGCAAACCACCGAATCACCTGGATTCTCAGGAGCCTTAATTCTCGTCTGGCCCCTGTTCCTGTACAGTTGTACTTACAAGGTTCTGTGTCTCATTGCCTGGTTCACAGACAAGGTTTTCCAGGGGGACACAGTCTCCAGAAGAGGGATATCCCTGGTCCCAGTCTAAGATGAGGAGAGAAGGTGTAGGCAACCATAGACTCCAATCTCTCTGGTATCGTGACTCCAAGAGAAGAATCAGGAAAATACTTCAATTCCACTTCTTCTGAAGTATTGAGGGACCTCTTCAAAGTCTTACAGAATCAAGGAATTATCCTCGAATGTAACTGCACAAACGAACCATGGACCCCATCTAAGCCAACGTGTGCATCTCCCAGAGAACGCGTGGCTCAAAGTTTTGCCCAAAGTCAGACTGCACTGGTGGCAGAGTCAGCCCTGAGCATCCCTGTCTTCTCTGGGTCTGTCTCTGCCTGCGACACATCTCCCTCTTGCCACAGAAACCAGAGACTTATTCGATTACTACTGGTTCCATCCTTCCAGGTTTTTTAAAAAAATTTTTTTTCAACGTTTTTATTTATTTTTGGGACAGAGAGAGACAGAGCATGAACGGGGGAGGGGCAGAGAGAGAGGGAGACACAGAATCGGAAACAGGCTCCAGGCTCCGAGCCGTCAGCCCAGAGCCTGACGCGGGGCTCGAACTCACGGACCGCGAGATCGTGACCTGGCTGAAGTCGGACGCTTAACCGACTGCGCCACCCAGGCGCCCCCATCCTTCCAGGTTTTTAGAAATGGGAGCAACTGGGGCGCCTGGGTGGCGCAGTCGGTTGAGCGTCCGACTTCAGCCAGGTCACGATCTCGCGGTCTGTGAGTTCGAGCCCCACGTCCGGCTCTGGGCTGATGGCTCGGAGCCTGGAGCCTGTTTCCGATTCTGTGTCTCCCTCTCTCTCTGCCCCTCACCCGTTCATGCTCTGTCTCTCTCTGTCCCAAAAATAAATAAACATTGAAAAAAAAAAATTAAAAAAAAAAAAAAAAAAAGAAATGGGAGCAACCGATCCTATAATTTCCACTTCGAGAATCTGGCCAAGAGGCCTCCTCCAGTCCACAGAGGTGTTGTAGCAACAAGATCTGGAAACCGCCTCGCTATGCATCCACATCCACTGACGCCTAGAGAAAAACATCTGTTTCACCGAATGGTCACAAAGGGCATTAAAAAACAATCTCACCTGCTCTGCATGTTACCACTGCTGCCACCACCATGATCAAATCACCATCAGCATGCCAGCGGCAGAGGCCACCATGCTTTAGTTTCATTCCATCTGAGGAAAAACAAGACCTGGGGAGGCAGGGAACAATCCCTCAAGCCTGTGGTGATCTGTAAGTAAGGACACTCTGGCAGGAACGTGGCTCGGCATCTGACTGTGCCAGGAAAACTCAACTCAACCAGGGGTCGGCACAGAGCTCTCTTCGGGGTCCTTCAAATCCGTGCAAGTGTGCGAATTACACCATCTGAGGCAGAACTCAAGAAAATGGTTCTGCCATTGAGATTTAGATGAGTTAATTCTTGCACGAAAACCTTGCTTCTTTATTATTAGTCCTCTTTTGTCTCAGAACATGCTGATGGCCCAAGTCTTCATTCCCAGAGACCTACAAAATGTCATAGATGACTGGGGTTTAGCTTCTCAGGAGCCCGAGGTGGTGGGCCAATGGAGGCCCTACTTACTCTAGGTTCGAAGGAAGTAATCAGGAATACAAATTTGCATTGGAACATTTTTTGAAAGTCTCGAGGATTTCCACTTTTCCTATTTTATTCTTTCAACCCAGACGAAAAATATTCTTTAATTTCCTGCTAAAGAGTCCCTCCGTAGAATCTTCCAGAAGAAATTCCTTTTACCTAAAGATGACTGCTTCTATGATTAATGAATTTCCACCTTTATGCATAAGCTGTAAACTCACACGTGAGAGGATAATTCAGGACTATTAGAAAAGCCACTTGAAAATAAGGAAGGAAAACTGTAGCGAAATCATGTATGATGGGCACGAAGCAGGTGTATTTATTATGAAATTACCTGATCTAACCGAGAGAGCTATTTTCCCTTCAGCAATAAATGCCAGCTCTTAGAACTTCAGCAAATTATGTATGCTGCAAAAAACATGCTTCCATTTCTTAAGAGGTAAATTTGGGCTTTTTTCTTCTCTGTAATTTCTTCCTGTATCTTTTTTTTTTCAAAACTGATTTTTAATTTTAGCATTCATACAGAAATCTATTCTCTTTATTCAAAATCAGACCATCACAACACATTCTGCGGTACCTTCCCTATCCCCATCTCTTTCACCCTTGCCAGTGACAACCAGTACCATGCTATCTTGAATGTTATTATCCACCTTTAGAAAATACTTTTAGGGGTGCCTGGGTGGCTCAGTCAGTTGAGCATCTGCCTTTGGCTCAGGTCGTGATCTCACAGTTCATGAGTTCGAGCCCCACGTCAGGCTCTCTGCCATCAGCACAGAGCCCACTTCAGATCCTCTGTCTCCCTCTCTGCCCTGCCCCACTCATGCACGTGCATGTGGGCGCTCTCTCTCTCTCGCTCTCAAAAATAAATGTAAAAAAAAAAAACACTTTTACAACCCATATGCACATACACTGCATTCTTCTGTGTTCCATTACATTTAGAGGTACTACGGTGTTTCATTCTGCAACTTGTTTTTTTAATTGGGGAATCTTTTTTTGAGATCCGCCCATTTTGAAATACAGATAGAAAAACAGGCGAGATAGAGTTCAGTCATTCCTTTTCAATGCTGTTGACTTCTCTATTATAAGCATTGTCTACATTGTATCTATTCATCCTTCAAGGGATGGCCATGAGGCTCTTTGTTTCTAAGTTTTTGCTGTTACAGTAATAGAACAGTCTTATTCATCATAGCTACGTGACTCTATGTTTGCATTTCTTTAGGACAGACATTTGAAAGCTGAGTGCTTGAGTCACAGGGAAAGTGACTACAGTGTACTAGGTTCTGTCCAGCTGCCCTCTCCAGATGCTAACGCCACTTGTTCTCCATCAGTATGGCGGGTACTGTTTCCCCTGAGCTCGCCAGCTCTCCACATCCTCCCACCGCAAAATAATCTTTAACAATCTGTGGATGTGTTTTAATTTGCATTCCCCTAGCTATTAGTGAAGTTGAGCTCATTTCATTTACTGACCATTCTGTTATTCCTCATCTGTGAGCCCAATGCTTCCACCTTTCATTTTTCCATTTCTGGCTTTATTTTTATCATAAATTGGAGGCGTTTCTTATATATTCTTCCATTATACCTTCGCCTAGGCTTTATCTGGTTTCGTGTTGTATTCTGTGATATAGAAGTCCTAAATGCTGCTGTAGTTAACAGTATTTGCCCTTTATGGATTTTGCCCTTTGCTGTGTGTTTTGTTGTTGAAGAAGCTGTCCCTACTCCAACATTGTGCAGATGTCCTTCCATGTTGTTTTGTAACTCACTTAAAGTTTCCTTTTCCATCTTTGGGGTCTTTAATTTACTGGAGTATGTATATCGGTTGTGGATTAACTCTAATGTTACTTCATTTCGTAAGGCTCAGCCACTGGAAAGTCCCATTTATTAAATTACCTGTGCTTTCCCAATTGCTGGAAAAGTCATCAATCATATACTGTATTTTCTCTCCTGTAGCTAAAAGGAAGGAAGGAAGGAAAAAAAAGAGAAAGAAAGAGAAGGAAAGAAAGAAAGGAAGAAAGAGAAAGAAAAAAGAAAAAGAAAGAATGAAAGAGGAAGGAAGGAAGGAAGGAAGGAGAAAGGAAAGAAAGAAAGAAAGAAAGAAAGAAAGAAAGAAAGAAAGAAAGAAAGAAAGAAAGAAAGAAAGAAAGACAGTCCTCTGTTCTTCCACTGACTATGGGAGCTATCTGTAAGAATATCATAACCTCTCATGCCCTCAGGTTCTAATGTGAACAACCAGATTGGATTAAACATTCTCCATGTCTCTCAAATACCAGACTATAAAGCCCAATGTCATAATACTTTTTAATGTTTTTATTTCTGATAGAGTGAGCGAGCATGAACGGGGGAGGGTCAGAGAGAGAGGGAGACACAGGATCCGAAGCAGGCTCCAGGCTCTGAGCTGTCAGCCCAGAGCCCGATGTGGGGCTCGAACCCACAAACTGTGAGATCATGACCTGAGCCGAAGCCGGATGCTCAACCGACTGAGCCCACCCAGGCTCCCGAGCCTCCGTTTTCTTGAGTATAGGACGGGAACACACCCAGTCTGTCTACCTGCCAGGGTGATGGCGAGGTAACAGAGGACTACTCAGCCCACACGCCTACGGGCTCACAAAGCACAGCGCAAAGGAAAGTTCCAGTGGCACGGCCGGTGACAACTAAGAGAACAGCCATTCGTCCAATACTACTCCTAACCCCGCTTCTGCTCCGTGTGGCGTGCCCAAATGACCCGCCACGTACAACCGCCTCGCCTCTGCGTCCCCGAGCTTATTCAGTACGTGCTGCTCGTTTATCAAGTGGGGTCTGAGGAGGGAGACACCACATGCATTACTGGCTTTCCCTGTCACGCTGAGGGAAAGGTTCCCGAGGTAAGGTCTTCGCTGTGTCACAAAGGTCTGGAAGTACAAATGTTCGTAGGCCGGCAGCTTCCTGCCTTCCTGCCCGTCTTCGTCCGCTGGGCTAGCGGCCGGCATGACCCTCGGAAGACAATGCTCTCACCCAGGGCCTCATCCGTCGTGCGGCCGCACGGACCGTAAGGCCCAACTCCTCCGTCCAGCTCTCCCTGTGAGAAGCCAGCCTCGGTGAAGATCAAGTTCTCTACCCCCTTGCCTCCTGGCCTAAGATTTGTTCCTTCTCTTTGTCTCCTCGCATATTAAAGCATTAGCCCTCGAGGGGAACTGTCACCGTCACTGTCACTGTCACAGAGTAGCAGCCATCCTTCCCTTGATGCCAATTACAGCAACAACGGCCTGGGGGAGCACGGCTCTCCGTGAATAAAGAAATTAGCCTCCCCAGCAGGTCCCCGCCATTCCGGCCTGGCCCCGACAGGCTCTGACCAAGGTCCAACCGTGAGGCTTCATTTAGAAGCTCGGTAATGCGCTAACTCACTTTTCCACTGCAAAAATCAGGAACAGCTGGATGTTTAAATTTCCATTTGCGGTGAACTCAGCCCTTTCTTAGCTCCGGTTCCATTACCAATTTTGGTCACAGAGGGGCACTCAACCGTCGCCTTCGTGCTTGAATCCAGAAATCAATGGCGTTCCTCATGCACAGCAATGGCTTACAAAACCATCTCCTCTTGACAGGATGGGTGTTCCCATGACTTTCTTAATAATGCTTTGTGGCACCTAGGACCAGGCCTCACACATCAGGATGTCGATACACATAATGCCGATTTCACAGAGCCTGGCTAGGCAGCAACATGTCCCCCACCACCGCCTAAACTGGGAATGGTGGGCTCTTTCCATATTCATGACCACACCAAAGCTAAATCTAAAACAAAATCAAAGTGAGAGACAAAGGCTTCAATTGCATCTTTAGCTCCTGAGTTGGACTCCAATCCTAACTAACTTCATATACGCTTATTAAACCAGAAGCAGGGAGCTGCTTTTCACTGAAGAAATGTAAAGCAGCCCGTATTTTCCGCTATTTGCATGTATGAATTCCTTGCTGAGTTAGAACCTTTGTCATTCACGGTGAGCATTCATATTCACTTTAAAAATCTTTAAATATATCCTCGTTATATAGAGTTTAGAGTTTCTGCGATTTAAGAGGATGTATGTTGTGATCTGACAAAGGGCTTTGCTAGGAAAACTGTCATATCGTGAGTATACAGGGGTTATTCTCACTATAAAAAGACTACGCTTTAAAAGGGGAATCACCCATTTTTAATTTTTTTAATGTTTGTTTATTTTTGAGAGAGAAAGAGAGCAAGTGAGCGCAGGGGAGGGGCAGAGAGGGAGGAAGACACAGAATCTGAAGCAGGCTCCAGGCTCTGAGCCGTCAGCACAGAGCCCGACACGGGGCTCGAACTCATGAACCGTGAGATCATGACCTGGGCCAAAGTTGGATGCTTAACTGACTGAGCCAGCCACCCAGGCACCGCTAAAAGGGGAATCATACCCTAAGTGCTTAAACATTTCTGTTAAGATAATTTGTTCATCTTAACTAGTTAACAACCACCTTGTTTGGTATAGGGACACTGTGAAGGACACAGAGAAATAAAGACACCATCTCTGTCTTTGTGGATTTGTGAGTCCAGAAAGGAAATGCACACACATAAAAACACCGTGAGCCAGGGTAGGCACACACACAGAGGGGTTGAACAGGCATGGGAGAAGAGCAAGAGGCGCTTGGCTGCCTGCACAGCAGAGGCAGCCTGGGCACTGGGCACTGGAAGGCAGAGCGTCAGCTGGGAGAAGAGATGGGAGGGGGGCAGCCGGAGAGGGGAGGAGATGGCAGACCAGTAGCAGAGCAAGCAAAGGCACTGGGTGGGAGTGCTGAGGCTGTGCTCAAATGGCAGCAAAACCACCCAGCTGAGCTAGAGGACGAACACTGCAGGTGCAATAGCAGAGACGAGCCTGGGGCGGCCCTGAGCGCCAGGACGTAGGAAGAAATGAAGGAGCTGCTCTGGGAACACTGCTCTGCCGCTATGCTCACTGGACGGATGGGGCACGTGAGAGATGGACACGGGGCGATAAGTCCCGAGATCCTTGAACAGGAAGGTGCAGAAGAGGAAGGATGTTCAGAATCTCTGCCACGAACGGTCATTCAGAATTGGTGCTCGAATATCGTGGAGTCCACACTCTAAGCCAGCAGGTAAGGACCACTTGGGGTGGAAAAGAGGGGGATTACCCTCAGCCTGTCTGGAAGACAGCTCAGATGAAAGGGGGTACCCAGGGTTCCATCCATCCTGCTGTCTTCTCTCCCCAGACTTGAGGCCATGAACTGTAAGTCATACCCAAAGCCCTAACGCCTATTCCACAGTAAGAATGCAATAACGAGAAGACTAGTAGCTGCCATCTTTAACGAGCAGCAGGCTCAAAGGTTTTACATGATTATCTTACTTAAGTCGGTCCCTAATCCTGGAAAGCAGGCATCATAGGCCTCATTCCACAGATGAAATGGTCCGGCACCCAGTAGGCTGAAACTTGCGAAATATTTGCTCAGTTACTCATCATTCATAAGCAAAATGGTCACGGAAGGACACATCACCAAAAATCATTGTATCTTCCGTTATTAGCAGATATGGGGTATTTTTATATATTTTAGCAGATATTTTCTAAATGAATTTGTTTTTCCAGATTTGCTGAGATTCAAGTGGCAAATAAAAATGGTATAACATTTAAGACGTGGAATGTGATGCTTTTTCATACGTATACATTGTGAAATGACCCCCCATGCCCAAGTTAATTAACATTTTCACCACCTCATATAGTTACCTTTTTTCTATGTGGTGAGAACACTTAAGATCCATATACCCTTAGCAAATTTCAAGTACACAATATAGTATTATTTTTTTAAGTTTATTTAAGAGAGAGTGAGCAGGGGAGGGGCAGAGAGAGAGAGAGAGAATCCCAAGCTCTGTCAGTGCAGAGCCTGATGCAGGGCTTGAACTCATGAACCATGAGATCACAATCCAAGCTGAAACCAAGAGCCAGACACTCAACCAACTGAGCCACCCAGGCACCCCATCCAGTGTAGTATTATTAACTATAGTCCCCACAGATAATTCATCTTGTGTAACTGAAACTTTGTACCCTTTGATCAGTGTCTCCCTCTCGGCCCCCACCCTGGCAACAACTATTCTATCCTCTACTTTCAGGAGCTCAAATTTTTTCGATTCCCCATATGAGTGATACTATGGGGTAATCTATGACTAGATGTTTGTTTAACTCCTATCTCTGAAATCATCACATACAGTTGCCGCTAGCCGTCTGTGGCTACTTAAACTTAATTAAAATGAAATGAAATGAAATGAAATGCCGAGTTCAGTTTCTCAATAAAACCAGCCACATTTTAAGTGCTCGGGAGTCACATGTTACCAGTGACTAGTCACATGTGCCAAACTGCACAGGGCAGTTCTGGAATGTTCCACTGCTTTTGGATAGCACTGCTCTATAACCTCACGGGATTTCCTGGGAGAAATCCTTCCCTCCATGCAAAGTCACTGCCTGGTCAGACACAGCATCTCATTGGAAGGTCCCTCCGTGTCCCACCCCAGTTACGTTATTTCAACAAATGACCGTTTGGCACGGGCTCTCCGTTAGATATGGTACTCATTAAGTGTGGGGGCCACGAAGCAAAGTCAAACATGCCTTGAAGGGGTTTACAGCCTATCAGAGGAAGAAGAAATATTCAGTTATAACTGGATGTTGTCATATTTGCAACACATAAAACACGGACACCCAAAATACACAAGGCATGGGAAGCTACCTAAATAGGATAATGACTGAATGGCGGTATATTCACTGGATAGGATTCTATAGGAATTTAAGTGATTGAACCAGAACTATATAGATATAGAGGTCAACATGGACAGATCATCAAAAACAAAATATTGAGGGAGAAATTAAATTGCAGAGTGATATTTACACTGTGATGTATGAAAATTTAACAACCTGGACCAATGGTACGTGTCGTTTGTGGATATACATACCTATCCATAACGGTTTAGTCGTTTTAATTAAAAACAGACTTGAAGCAAATATGAACGTGTTAGCAGCTGTTCACTCTCAACTAAGACTACTATAGTTCACAAAATCGAAGAAGGAAGTAAAGGAACATAAAACAAAAGCCTCTGTGTCACAGAGGAAGAAGAAATGATGTACACGCAGCACGGAAAGGAGGATGAAGGTCCCTGTGAGGCAGGAAAATCAAGAAAGGCATGAAGTGAGGGGCGCCTGGGTGGCTCAGTCGGTTCAGCGTCCGGCTCACGATGTCAGCTCAGGTCATGATCTCGTGGTTCGTGGGTTCAAGCCCCATGTCTGGCTCTGTGCTGCTAGCTCGGAGCCTGCTTGGGATTTTCTCTCTCCCCCTCTCTCTGCTCCTCCCCTGCTCTCTCTCTCAAATTTTAAAAAATAGTTTAAAACAGAAAGAGAGGAGTTGGGACAGACAAGTCCAGTGGGAACAAACTCCGAGGGCAAAGATGAGGAGGACGTGAGGGAACACAGTGCAGCCGGAAGCAAAGCAGAAAGGTGGGTGTAGGGGCGCCTGGGTGGCGCAGTCGGTTAAGCGTCCGACTTCAGCTCAGGTCACGATCTCACGGTTCATGAGTTCGAGCCCCGCGTCAGGCTCTGGGCTGATGGCTCAGAGCCTGGAGCCTGCTTCCGATTCTGTGTCTCCCTCTCTCTCTGCCCCTCCCCCGTTCATGCTCTGTCTCTCTCTGTCCCCAAAATAAATAAACGTTGAAAAAAAAAATTAAAAAAAAAAAAAAAAAGAAACGTGGGTGTAGTGAAAGATAACCGCAGGGGCGGTTAGCAGCCGGGTCCCTGGCAGTCTTCAGTACTCCCCTAAACATCTGGCCCGTGATCCTGTGGGCAATGGCGAGCTACCAAGCATCTTAGGCTGCAGGATAGCAGGACCGTCACATTACAGACCGTCAGCTGTAAGGTCCAGAAAGACCTCAGAGACAGTGCACCCCTGCCTTTGGTCAGCAGTCACACAACGCTGAGTCAGCAAGTCTGGAGCAGACAAGGCAAGGAGAGCAAAGCCGGGCGAGACTGGAGATTGTGCCTGGGGGATTCTTCAAGGTTCCACTCACATGTCACTGCCACCCTGCCCCCAGAATGCGATGCCAGCTCCCAGTGCGCCCTTCACTGGGCTCTGTGATGCTGCAGGGAATGAATTCATTTGAGTATTTCTCTGCGATGAACACACAGTTAAGCTTTCTCAGTCTGGGGGCGGGAGGGGGGAGGGGCGTGAGACCCTGCAGGAAGAAGGGACTTCTCTTCCTGACTCCAGGGTCACAGCAGCAGTCAGTGCTCTGGCGGTGAGGATGAGGCAGGGGTGAGGCGCTCTGGCCCAGGCATACTGCGGAACCCAAGTCTCTCTGCAGCCCTGAGGCCCCGGCCCAGCCTGGTGACCTCTTCCCTGCACACCCGCCCGCGCCAGCACCCTGCCTCCCCATGTCTGCCCGTCCCCATCCGGGACGTCTGTCTCCTGCAGCCTTTCAGTTGGGGCACTGCGTGTGCCAGGCCTCCCTCTGCACGCCCCTGCCTGCTCCAGCTTGCCTGTGCCTTTCTGATCGCCCGCTGACTGCAGGCCACCTCCAGTCCCGGAGAACCGGCACATTTCTCTGCCACTGGGATGGGGGTGGGGGAGGGGTGCCGCCTCACCTTCACCAATGTGGTGCGGCCCCGAGCTTTGGGGACAGGCCTCCGTCCAAGTCTGTCCCCTGGATGCTCTCCCTCAGCCCTGAGGCGTCCTGCAGAGTTCTCCAACAGCTTGTAGTCAGCTTGTAGTCACTCTGTTGCAGCCTCCCATCACGCAATTGCTACTCTGATGCCATCAGTCTGCCCCCTAGGCTGGGGGTGGGGGGTTTGGGGTTCCTGGAGGGCAGGGCCCATCTTCCCTCCCAGGAACATAACAAAGTGGGGGGGGCAGGTCCCAGATGTCCAAAGAGATTCCACAGGACCAGGACTGTCGGCAAAACACACCCCCGTGCAGCAGTCAGGAGAGGATGCCAGCACGCCCCTCTGCCCCGTAGTGACCGACCCTGTGCTATGCTGCTGTTACTGTCTTCGAAGGCAGTGCCCTCGTGCGGCACCTCGTTCACAGGAAACGCGTCGTGGGGTTTTGCTGCAAGCAGAGTGCTTTAGATCGGATGGAATCTTGTCCTTCCTTGGTAGTTAAAGAAGAGCGTTCTGAAAATGTGCCCTGGCCTCCCTCGGATTGGAACTGCCGAGAAGCAAAGCAACCGAACCTGAGTGCTGGTCTTGCTCGGTGTGTGCCTGCTGTTCACGTGGCGTTTCGCAAGTTTAGATGTTAACAACGTGCGGTCTTAAAATTTCATTTAAAAACAAACCAACCCGGGGCGCCTGGGTGGCTCAGTCAAGCACCCAACTTCAGCTCAGGTCATGATCTTGAGGTCTGTGAGTTCAAGCCCTGCATCCGGCTCTGTGCTGACAGCTCAGAGCCTGGAGCCTGCTTCAGATTCTGTGTCTCCCTCTCTCTCTGCCTGCCCCCCCCCACCCCTCCCCACTCACACTTTGTGTGTGTGTGTCTCTCTCTCTCAAAAATAAACATTAAAGAATTTTGTTTAGGGACGCCTGGGTGGCTTGGTCGGTTAAGCGTCCGACTTCGGCTCAGGTCATGATTTCACGGTCCGTGAGTTCGAGCCCTGCGTCGGGCTCTGTGCTGACAGCTCAGAGCCTGGAGTCTGTTTCAGATTCTGTGTCTCCCTCTCTTCTGCCCCTCCCCTGTTCATGCTCTGTCTCAAAAATAAATGTTAAAAAAAATTTTTTTTTAATTTTGTTTAATAAAGTAAAAACAAACCAGTCCTTAAGCCCCAAAAGATTAAGGAATAATCATGACCAGGAGGAGCAGAACCACAACACCTGAAGGCAGCGTTGCTCAGACACACAGGCCTGGGTTACAGAACCACCCACATGGGATCAACCCGCCCCCGTTTCCCCCCCCCTCCCCCCCCCCCAGTTACCAGCTATTTGACTTTTGGCAAATTTCTTAACCAAGTCGATCTAATTTCATCACCTTGCCTGCTTTCTGTCAGTATCTAATGAGGGAATGCAAACTTGTGCCACTCTCAGCACAGAGCCCGGATCCCTCATCAGCCCCCGGGCACTGATTAGCCATCATCAACCACGGCAGAGTGAAACATCCTCAGAAAAACCCTACGTGCAGAGGAAAATGATTCAGGGGGCTGAGATGCTCGCCACGGGAGCAAACAAATGCCTTGTGCTGGTACATGCCAGAAAGGGGACGTTTTGGAAATCAGGGTGAGTTGCCAGGGAACCCACAGATTCCCCCACCTCCTTATCCTCCCGAGGTCTCTCCTAGCTCGCCTAGTCTCAGCCAAATCGACCTTCCTTCCGAATCCCCGCTAGACTGGCTGAGCACCAGAATACTGTGTGTGGCTGTATACACGCATTATTCATAAAATGTTCCATCTGCTCTGAGATGACAATAAAATGCCCCAGGTGAAGACAAATCAATCGAATTCCACTGCAAACTCTGAGCAGGCATTCAGAATAGAGATAAGGAAAACTTCATTTGCCCCCCCCCCCCATCTTCTCTCCAGCGATGTCATTCCTTAAGAGCCCAGAAAGACATGCTAGATAAATGTGCAACTGGGTCAGGAAGCAGGTACCCAGAGGCTGCAGACACTGGGCTCCGCAGAGCCCTGGCCCCTTGTGCCTGTGCTGTGCCAGCCCTACTGTCCGCTGAGGACGAAGTGTGTCCTCGCAGGGACGAGGTACGCGAGCTATGTACAGGGATGAGCAGGGGACCTGTACGTGCCCCTCCTGCTGGTGATGCCCTGCCCCGTGCCCAAGAACAGCCTCCGTTCTCAGGGCATCAGAAAGTATTCAAAAGCAGTTCGGACAGTGACTGCCCGGCTGACCTTATCACAGAGCAGAGCGGCTCCCCCGTCAAAGACGAGCGATTGGTCTCAACACAGGGGGAGGCTCTGAGCCAGGCTGACGCTTGGTTCAAAACCACGGGGCGCTCCCGGGTGCCCGCGGCCGGCACTGCGGCCAGACGCGGGCTCGTCCCTCTTGTTCGGGGTCCCCACCTCTCATGCCCATGGCGGTCAGTCCCTCCCACGGGTATGCACTGCCAGGTTACCCACCGCCCGACTCCCCCTCTCCCTCTCCTCCCCACATCGCCCTCTGCTCTCACAAACACCTGGGAAACACCTTCCCTGAAAACCTCTGTATCTCCAGGTCTGGCTCCGTCTCCAGGGCACACGTGGCTACGTTTTAGATACATTTAAAGATGAGAAAAGGGAGGCCCCAGGAACTGCCTTTTTAAAAATCGCATGGCGGGGTGGGGTGGTTGTCAAGGACGTAGCCTGGGCTACAACCCGGTCACTTAAGCCCCACAAAGTACTTTTTATCAGGAAGCCTCTCCAGACACAGTATTTCAGTGCATCAGGACGTAAGGACAAAGCGAGAAGCCTGATGAACCTCCCCCCAACCCCCCACCACCCAGCTAGCAGGCTCCCGAGGTGAAAGCCAGGAAGAAGTGATGTGGTTTGCCACTGTTCTGGACCACCGCTCCGGCGGTGCCCAGTGGTTCCAGGAAACGGGCCACAGGCTTCCGCAGGGGGGATGAACTAAAACACACCGCATTCTGCTGCATTTGTAGAGAGGCCGGACACGCTGTGGTTAAGAGCTTGCTCGCACTCCAGAGTTCCATCAACTTGTAAATAAATTCTCACTCTCCCTCTGGGGAGGTCGGTTACACCCTGGATCATGTGCCTCCACCCTCAGTTTTCTCACCTGCAAAATGGGGATAATTCATGCCTCAAGATGGTTTTAAATGGTTTCAAAGATCATGCCCTTGGCCCCACTCCTGTGCACGGTCAAGGCTAATGAAAGTCTGCCTGTCGTTACTACGAGCATTATCGCTACTAACTTCTCTGCTGGCCCGTCTCCACACGGCACCGTGGACGGGTGCCCACGCTGTGGCGGGACAAACTCACCGCAAGTCACGAACGTTTCACATCTGTCAGGGACGTGGCCTTTGACTCCACTGCTCAGACTTCCCGGTGACAATTAAATACCCTTCTCCCATGGCCATGCAGAAGCACAATTACTTCGTATTTGTCACTGTGGTAACCAGGCACCTGACAGTCTTCTCGCACAATGAAAATGCTCCAAATGGCTTTACTCTGATTCATTCTAGCAGGCAGCAGGTCAGGCGGCTGAGTCATCTGTACTTCCTGAGTGGTACAATTAGGGGCCAGGTTTTTAGCAGCACCTCTAATTGCTCCCCAGATATTAGGTTGCACAGATGCAGAACCCCCCCCCCGCCCCCCATTGCGGACCAACCCCACGCCGGCTCGGGGCAGAGGTTTTTCAGGAGGGTGATGTGTCGTTGACCATCAACAGAACTGGCTGGCTCTGGTCTCCAGTGCGCCCGAGGAGCCATGCAATCCTAGACAAGTCATTTAACGGCCTGGGTCTCCGTTTGCTTATCTGTAAAATGAGGGTGTTAGAGTAGAGAACGTCTCAAAGGGCCGCTTAGCTCTAAATCTCTCTGATTAAGTTAAAAAAAGGCTGCTTGCCTGGCAAAAATCCATTATACAGAGTGCCTGTCAGGTTTAAGAGTTTTTTGTTCAATCGATGACACACAAACCCGTGACTGCAGTAGTGGCTTAGGGCTTCAAAGCTAGTTCCTCACAAGGTGAAAGACACGAGATCTTCAAATTCAATGCATTTAGTCCTCTTCTGAGGTGGAGTCTGCCTTCAGCCACTGGTCCGGAAAGACCGGTCAAGCTGGGCTGAGCGTGGCGGTGTGATCCGTGGTACCCTCTGGACGGCCTTTTTCTTTCATTGGAAGTCAGGTGCAGGCTCTGATGAGCTAAAAACTCCCCACGTGGAGAGCAAATGTTGCAGCAGACAAGGCAGAGGCCTGTCAAGTGTCTTCAGATGACCTTGGACTAGAGAGCCTCTGTGGCACGGAGAGCAAGGACTGGAAGTCTGTGGCTCTCAGGGTTCCTCCGGGGCCCCCGACAAGTCCCCTCCTCTCCCCTCACCCGCCTGCTCCACCCTTGCCCCCAGCCCCGCACCAGACGCCCTGGGTTCTTAGATGCTCTTGGAACCCCGGGCCTTGCTATGGTGTCCACCTAGGGGAACTCTCATGAGATCAGCTGCATATTTACTGACTGTAGGGCCTGCTTGGGATTCTCTCCCTCCTTCCCTCTCTGCCCCTCCCCTGTTCACACACACACACACACACACACACACACTCTCTCTCTCTCTCTCTCTCTCTCTCTCTCAAAATAACTAACATAAAAAAATATTATTTTTCAATTTCATCTACAATTAGGAAAAGACGGTTATAATCCAGCCAGCAAATTTCCATTTTCTTGGGCACTCTGTCACAAACATTTTCCTATTTTTCACAAATGGGTTCAAAAAACCTACTGAAACTCTCCACTTGGAATATCTTTAAATCTGTTAGGAGACGAAAAACCATTGAAAACAATTTCAAGGTTTACGTATATAGGTATGACTTTAATATGCGACACATTGTGTTCAACAGAAATATTCCTGTAACATTTCAAAACAGTTTAGGTTCAGAGCGTTCCCTATAGACAAGAAGTTCTCTTTTTAAATATGCTATTTCCTCACTGTTAAAACATCACCCTTGCTTAAATCAGACCGTTTGTCTGCAACATTTGCTTAGCATCATATTCCAACGGCCCCTGCTTACAGGGAGAGCCACAACTTACACTGCTGGCCTTTTCTAAAAGGAAAACAACTGTGTAACATCCTTAAATTCAGTAACATTTCTAAGTACCGCGTTACAAGAAACCAGAGAATCTCAGAACGTAACAGATGATTTTCATGGAAATTTTCTACTTCATTATAAAGTGCAATGGCTATACTATTTCAGGGTTGTTGTTTTTAAGTTTTATTTATCGAGAGAGAGAGCAAGTGAGCACACACGCAAGTGAGAGAGAGCAGGGAAGGGGTAGACAGAGAGGGAGACAGAACCCAAGCTGGCTCCGCGCTGTCAGCACAGCGCTCGATGCAGGGCTCGAACTCATGAACCGTGAGATCGTGACGCAAGCCGAAATCAAGAGTCGGACGCTTAACCGGCTGAGCCACCCAGACACCCCAGGTTTTTGTTTTCATAAAACTAACCAGGCAGCACCACCAAAGGCCAATATGTTTCAGTATTCCAAAGGAGAACGAAGGAGGCCCCATGGCCCACCTGCCGGGTTGTGGAAACCCCATCCTCCTCTGGTATCAGGTATCCGGTGAGCCACACGCAATCCATGACCACCCTGACGAATGTATCGAACCACAATCCAGCATCACTGGTTACAATATTAACAGTAAAGCTTCAGTTGTTTCATTTTTTAGATTCAAAACATAAACGCAAAGTCTAATACCTTCCTAACACCAATGAGTCATCTTGCACACCTCTGAGGCAGGATCTCCATTCTCGGAGACTATTGCCCGGGGCCATCGTGTCCTGCTGCCTCCCAGGCAACTCTTCTGCCCTGCCTTGACAATCAACCAGGCAGAGGGCGGGGCTGATCTTCTCCTCTGAAAATTAAGGGGAGCCTTCTGACAAGGCTGGGCACAATAAGCCCGTGTTTTACCTCAACTTCTCTGCAAGTCTCACTTAAACCATAACTCCACAAGGACAGAGAGAGGAGGAGAGAAACTTGTAACAGTCAGGAAATGTCCATATAACTTCATTTTTTAGAAGTTTTTGCTTAAATTCCCATCAGTTAGCATCCAGTGTGATGTTAGTTCCACGCGTACAATTTAGTGATTCCACATTTCCATACAAAACCTGGTGCTCATCACAAGTGCCTCCTTAATCCCCGTCACCTGTTTCTCCCATTCCCCCACTCCCCCCCCAGGGACCATCAGTGTGTTCTCTATAGGTAAGAGTTTACTTCTTGGTTTCTCTCTCTCTTTTCCCTAAGCTCATTTGTTTTGCTTCTTAACCTCTACGTATGAGTGAAATCATAGGGTACTTGTCTTTCTCTGACTTATTTCGTTTAGCAGTATACTCTTTAGCTCCACTCACATCATTGCCGATGGCACGATTCCATTCCCTTTATGGCTCATATTCCATTGTGTATTTGCATATACACATATACATACATACGTGTGTACGTATACACACACACACACGTATATATACACACCACAGCTTCTTTGTCCATTCATCGGCTGAGATGTCCGTATAATTTTGGAAGCAGAGAGGCAGATGATAAATGGTGGCTGACTTAGTAGCCTAAGCAAAGCTGAGCGTCTGCTAGTGACGGAGGAGGGAGGGAGAGTGTGTGTGTGCAGGGAGACAAGTAAGCCTGGAAGTAATTCTGAGTGACAGGACCCCTGAAGAGCTCAGTCATTATTAGCACCGTGTACTTCTGGAGGCAAGGGGGCGGGCCAATGGGCTAGAAAAGAGGGGAACTGGTAGGAAGTCTGCATAAGATGCAGTTAGTTGGGCCACCTGGGGGGCCTCGGTCGGCTGAGCGTCTGTCTCTTGATTTCAGCTCAGGTCAGGATCCTAGGATTGTGGGATCTAGCCCTGATGGGCTCCACACTGAGCATGGAGCCTGCTTGAGATCCTCTCTCTCTCTCTCTCTCTCTCTCTCTCTCTCTCTCTCTCTCTCTCTCCCCCTCTCCCTGCTTGTGCCTGCTCTCTTAAAATGAATGAGCAAATGAATGGATACATTTTTTTTAAAGGACGTGGTTAGACCCAGACCCCTGTGCAGCCAGGCAAGATCTCTGCGATACCAGGAATGGCTTGCTCACCTAAAGGTGAGGAACTAAGTTCAAGTTGACATATTCAGTGGTTCAGACCCTGTCCAGCCTGCTTCCCCACGCATTTGCTAAAAAAGTAGCAGCTACATCTGTATTTTTCAGGCAATGAACTAGATGACTGCATTCTGGAGAAACTGACACAAACAAGAGAAAACATCTCCAGTTACTAACGATTTGGAGTCCTTCATAAAACCACCTGATCCCCAGGCAGCAGCCCAGGAGCTCATCATTTAATAAATGCTACCCATGCATTGGAGCTCCCACATTGCCTTTTTGTGTGCCTCTGTCCTAAAAAGGAACGGACAGCAAAAATCATCACACACTTAAGTAAAAACTCTAACATCAAAGACGACAAAGCAAGCCAACAAAGAAAGGACTCTGGAAGCAAAAGAATCAATACAGGGAACAGAGGAAAAGTTAAGAATGATTTCTATAATTAGCAACTTTCCAGGCTTTGAGAGACAGGAAGAAACTGAAACAACAAGAGAACGCTTGAAAATTAAAATACAAGGAGGGAAGAAATTAGCAGAGGAAGTAAAAGATCAATCTGGAGAACTCTCCCCAAAAGACAGACATTTGGAAAATAAGACATAACATGTAAGAGAATTTTAAGAATAATCCAGGAAATCCAACATCTGAGTGATAAGTGTCCCAAAAAGAGAAAAAGGTGAAATTAAGGGGGAAGAAATTATCAAAGAATTATTATTACAATGTTTCCCAAATCTGAAAGGGTAAGGGTTTTTAGATTGGGAGATTCCACCAGGTGGCTAGCGAAAAGATTTTTAAAAGTGTGACAATTGGGGCGCCTGGGTGGCGCAGTCGGTTAAGCGTCCGACTTCAGCCAGGTCACGATCTCGCGGTCCGTGAGTTCGAGCCCCGCGTCGGGCTCTGGGCTGATGGCTCAGAGCTTGGAGCCTGTTTCCGATTCTGTGTCTCCCTCTCTCTCTGCCCCTCCCCCATTCATGCTCTGTCTCTCTCTGTCCCAAAAATAAATAAACGTTGAAAAAAAAAATTAAAAAAATAAAATAAAATAAAAAAATAAAAGTGTGACAAGCAATCTGTATTATTGTAATATGTCAAAATACCGGGGACAAAAGTAATATCCCAAAATCTTCCAGAGAGAAAAAGTAGATCAAAATCACAACACGGGGACAGGGTTGTCAGAACGAACAGCTTCAGACTTTTGTTTTTAAGTGTGTTTATTTATTCTGAGACAGAAAGAGAGAGAGAGCCAGCAGGGGAGGGGTGGCAAGAGAGGGAGAGAAAGAATCCCAAGCAGGCTCTGCACTGTCAGCGCAGAGCCCGAGGCAGGGCTCGAACTCACAAACTATGAGATCGTGACCTGAGCTGGAGTCAGACGCTTAACTGACTGAGCCACCCAGGCCCCCACAGTGCCAGAAAGTCACTTGCATACCTAACAAGCTCATAAAAACTGTACCAATCTCTTACACGATTTCTCAAGAAGTTACTGAAGGATATGGTTCAACAAAAGAGGGGTGAAAACCAAGAAAGAGAAATGAGACATCAAGAAATGGGGGATCCCATATAGGAGAGAGAGAAAGGGACGGTGATGGTGGTGGTGATGATGATGACAGAGGAAAATCCCAGATGCCTGGAGACTGATCAATTCAGATTAGAGCTGAGCAGAGGACTCTGGGAAGGAAAGCCTCCAAGGAAACAAGGTAAAACAAATAGGTGATTTCAATGCTGGAATCCACCCAGGGGAGAGATTTCATGTCCTGTGGACAGTATGGGCTCAGTCAGTAATATGTAAATAAGCTACACAACCGTTAAAATTATTCAATTCTAAAAGCCAAGGGGAAAAAGTTCAACAAGAAAGGAAATATATCCACTGCACACAGGACGACTCAGCCAAACACACGTAACAGCCAAGTTTCTAGGAAGTCTAGATGTTATGTGACTATCTAGAGAATGCAGAGAGCATAAGAGAGCCAAATCCTTATTTTCTGTATCTGGAAATCAAACCGTCATCTTAAAAACTGCAAGACTATTCGGAGGGGAAGTAATCAACCAGACAAAAACCAGAGCGGAAAGCAACAGTGTCTCAAAAGTGGGAATCTGGGGGAAACAGCATAAGCCTCAAACCACAATTGGAAAAAATGTTTAAGAGCAACATGTATTCTTTTGATAAAAATAAAAACTAAATCTAAAGAAACACAGGATAGCGGGGGCAGGATTAAAGAAGAAAAGCTACTGCGTGCATACTGCGCTTGAGGCACATTAACTTGTTCTCTACCTCCCCAAACCCTAGGAGGTAATAATGCTATTATTACCTCGCCCGCTTTTAGACCGGTATAGTAAAGGCTCAGAGACCTTTAGTAGCTCAACACAAGGCTACACGGTGAGGAAGCAGTAAGAGCAGGATTTTAACCTGCACAGCCTGGCTCCAGAGCCTGCGTCCTTAACCACCCTGCCATCCGGAAAAGGAAGATATTTAAAAGGCATACCGAGAACATTTTGTCTGATTAAAAGTCCATTCGCCTCTGCAACGAGTTTCTGCAGGCAGGACGGAGAGCCTTCTCAGAGAATAGCTCTGGGTCTGTGCCCACACAAAAGGCTGCTGGGCAGCTGTGTTTCCAGCATTCTCTCTGCCTTATGCTTTTATGCATGATTTTAGCTTAGAGAATGATCTAGCACGGCCTTTTGCACAGTCTCAGTAAAGCACCCCCAGAATGCCTAAAGAAAGGCGGGCTGCTGGAAACACACCCTCATTAATTTACACAACGTAGCAATGACTAGTACTAGGAGGAGAAGAAAGAACTGCGTGTGGGTCTCTGGAGGGTCCAAGAATCCAAGTGGAATTTGTTCTCAGTGGTCACACAGAGCTCTGCACATCCGTGCGAAATACTCAGAAAATTAAGGCTTAAGTCACTCTCCCATAAACAACGGATGGAGACTTCCAGTCCATTCATCATAGGAGGAAAGACAGAAGAGAAAAGCGATCGTATACTGTACGTAGTACGTAACTCACATGACAGAAAGAATCCCCAGACGGCATGAGAAGTCCTGCCTGGTCAGGTGATTTTTCTCCGTAAGCCATACTGTGTGCTGTCTGGTTAAGTGGTATTATTTCTGACAGAGAAGGCTCATCTGGAATCAGAAGACACGATGTCATAGGTCACTGAGGGGTCTTATTGATTTCCTAGGAAAGGAGCTTTGAAGAGTTCACGGTGAAATCTTCCTACCCTTCAAGTGCCATTGGGTGGGCCTTGCACCAGGAGCACTGGCCTCATCAATGGTCTTTCATGTGGCATTTTATTTTGTAATTTTTTTTTAATGTTTATTTTTGAAAGGGAGAGAGACAGAGCGCAAGCAGGCGATGGGCAGAGACAGAGGGAGACACAGAATCCAAAGCAGGCTCCAGGCTCTGAGCTGTCAGCACAGAGCCCAACGCGGGGCTTGAACCCAAGAACTGTGAGATCATGACCTGAGCCGAAGTCGGACGCTTAACCGACTGAGCCACCCAGGCGCCCCTCATGTGGCATTTTACACTCTTCAAAATATGTGCTGTTCTCCCTGGGTTTGGCCCAAATCCGCAGAGAGATGGCGGTGACATAGGCAGGGCTACGCACGGCGTGGGGAGCTCAGGAGCCAAGAGAGAAGAGTCATGTAGCCTTCTGCATCCTCACAGTCAGGAAAAACAATGCATCCCTGCCGCTGAGCGCCATGAACCTGACCTTGACTTAGTTTCCGTGGATGACAGTACAGAGGGTCAAAGAACCTGAGCAAAGTCTAAGGAGGGATGGGCGGGGCCAACAGTGAGGAGCGAGCCAAACGTCTTGAGCACGGCCACCCTATTTCCTGAACTTTCTGTCACAGTCACCATTAGACTGCATGCCGGTGTCAGGACACACGGTCTTTGCTCAGTTCAGGAAGCGGGGTCTCCAGACCTAAAGGGAACCCGCCCTGCGTTTAGACAGCCCGCCTCCTGGGACTCTCTTATTTGCTTCCAGAATTGCAACGGAGAGAAATGAGCCCGATTTAGTGCTTATTACAGCGAGGAAAGCAGTGGGGGGAGGGGGGGTTCGCTTCAATCTGATGCTGGGTCTACTGCATGCGGACTCCCTTAATTTCTGTCGATGAAGCAGTTTCTGAAGGAGCAGGGGAGCTGGTGAGGACTGCTGGCAAGGGAAGTGGGAAGCCAGCAACCTCCCGCGTCGGAGGCAGATGAAGAGGCCGGTAAGAGGACACGCCGGGAGTAACTCTGTCAGTAGAGGAAGGCATCAAAGTTAAGAAGAAGAGTGTATTCTCGAAGCTTGCTACACTGCCGTGGAGGTAGTGAACACACAGATTGTGGGTGTTTCGTGAAACTGCTCCTTTTTTGCACATTAAATCGGTGTGAGGGATATTACTTATGAATCCAACGCTGTTCTAAATGAATGTACCACCTCACCCTTGTAAGAGGGCACTTGTTCCCCGGTTCGACCAAGGACCAGGTGATAAAAGGAACAAACAATACTTCCTTCGGGTTGATCATGCTCTTGTCAAATTTTTTACCTTCGTAAAACAAGTTTCACGATGGCAAAAGTTTGAAGTGTGCTTTCTGATCGCTGAGCAACAGAGATGCAGACCGATGGGAGTGAGATCTGACCTCAGAGGGGAAGGAATACGCAGTTCTGTGGCTGCTCTATTGTCCTTCATGCGTTTCCTCAGCAGGGACTGAGAGTCAGCTCCCAGCAAGAGCCAGAAGGACGTACAGCCCCCTACAGGGCTGCAGGAACCCCGATGCCCACCTGCTCCTGGCATTTCCTGCTCCCCCAGGTCCTGGCTCAGCTCCTGGATTCCCTGGCTCCTCCCAGGTCCGGTAAAGTCCCTCTTGTCACTGTGTGCTCTCAGGGCACTGCAGTTCACCGTCATGGCACTTCATGACCACAACCGAAACTCTCTACCACTGTGAGCGATTGTGAAAGTCTCCCTCCCCGCTAGACTATAAGCTCTATCCAGGCAGGGACAATGATGTTTGTCCCCAGGTCCTGGGTCAGTCCTTGTATATAGTCAGCTCTCAATAGATATGAATGTGGGAGGTGGGCGGGGGGATGGGTTAAATGGGTGACAGGCATTAAGGAGGGCACTTGTTGGGATGAACACTGGGTGTCATATATAAGAGATGAATCCCTGGGTTCTACTCCTGAAGCCAAGACTACACTATATGTTAAATAACTTGATTTCAAATTCAAAAAAGAAAACAAAAATGAATGTGGCTCTCCGACAAAGCACTCATAAGTAGAATATATAAAAAAAACCTCTCAAACCAAATAGAAAAAAAAAAATCAAACAATCCAGTTAGAAAATGGACAAAAGAATTAAAAAGACAAGAGGGGCACCTGGGTGACTCAGTCAGTTAAGCGTCCAACTTCGGCTCAGGTCATGATCTCATGGTTCATAGGTTCACACCCCGCACTGGGCTCTGTGCAGACAGCTCAGAGCCTGGAGCCTGCTTCCGATTCTGTGTCTCCCTTTCTCTGCCTGTCTACTGCTCGCTCTCTTGCGCTCTCTCTCTCTCTCTCTCTCTCTCTCTCTCTCTCTCTCTGTGAAGAATAAATAAACATTAAAAAAAAGAATTGAAAAGACAAGAAACAACAAGTATTGGTGAGGATGGGGAGAAAAAGGACCTTCATGCACTGTTGGTGGGAATGTAAATTTGTGCAACCACTGGGGAGGACAGTATGGAGATTCCTCAAAATATTAAAAAATAAAAATACCACATGACCTATAATTCCACTGCTGGGTATTTACCCAAAGAAAATCAAAACAATTGCTCAAAAAGCATATGCAGCCCTATGTTCATCGTAGGATTATTTTTTTAACGTTTATTCATTTTTGAAAGAGAGAGAGCATAAGCAGGGGTGGGGCAGAAAGAGAGGGAGACACAGAATCCAAAGCAGGCTCCAGGCTCCGAGCTGTCAGCACAGAGCTCGATGCGGGGCTTGAACCTATGAACTGTGAGATCATGACCTGAGCTGAAGTTGGACACTCAACTGACTAAGCCACCCAGATGCACCGTTACACCATTATTTACAATAGCCAAGATATGGAGCAATACACACACAGACACACACACACGTGTGTGTGCAATGGAATATTACTCAGCCAAAAAAAAAGAATGAGAAAGAATGAAATCTTGCCATCCATGACAACACGGAATGGACCTAGAGGGTATCATGCTCAGTGAAGTAATTATATGCTCAGAAAAAGACAAATACCAAATATTATGTACACCAGTTGGAAACAGACCCGTAAATACAGACAGCAAACTGGTGGTTGCCAGAGGAGAGTGGGGGGGGGGGATGGGCGAAGCAGGTAAAGGGGATCAAGAGGTACGAACTTTCAGTTGTAAGACAAGTAAGTCACAGGGATGAAAAGTACAGCAGAGGGAAGACGGTCAATATTGTAGCAACAAGGTACGGAGACAGGTGGTTGAGAGCTGCTCGACGCACTGAACCGCTGAATCACCACGTTGTATATCTGAAGCTAAGAGAACACTGCAGGTCAGCTACACTGCGATTAAAAAAAAAAGAATACATGGGGCGCCTGGGTGGCTCAGTCAGTTGGGCGTCCGACTTCAGCCAGGTCATGATCTCGCGGTCCGTGAGTTCGAGCCCCGCGTCGGGCTCTGGGCTGATGGCTCAGAGCCTGGAGCCTGCTTCCGATTCTGTGTCTCCCTCTCTCTCTGCCCCTCCCCCGTTCATGCTCTGTCTCTCTCAGTCTCAAAAATAAATAAAAAACGTTAAAAAAATTTTTTAATAAAATAAAATAAAATAAAATAAAATAAAATAAAATAAAATAATACAGCAATGTTACTTAAAGATGGAAAATTCCCAACTTGACATTAGCCAATAAAATTGAGCATTACGGAAGAAAAAAAAAGGGAAACGGACAAAGGAGATGAACACGTGCTCTCATCAGAGAGGATACGCGAACGGCAAATAAACACGTGAAAAGATGTTCAACATCGCGTGTCACTGGGAAAGCGCAAAGCCGAGCCATGACGAGGTATTACCCCCCACCTATCAGAACACGGGAAAAATGGCGACAAAGCCGAATGCTGACGAAAATACAAAGAAATGGGATCGCTCGGACACTGCTGCTGAATGTACGATGACACTGCCACTCTGGAAAGCCGTTCGGCAGCTCCTTAAACGACAAAATGGGCACGTGCCTTGTAGCCCAGCAGTTGCATTTCTGAGCATTTATTCCAGAGAAAAGAAAAATTCTGTCCACAGACAAATCCGTGCGTGAACGGGCGCGGCAAGCTCATTTGTTCACAGCCCCAAACCAAAAATGACCCAAATGTTCTTGAACGGGTGGACGGTGCAACGGCCACGCCGTGGAATCCTTGCCGGCGAGAGGAAGTCACCGTCACAAACGCACAACCACCTGGGTGCGTCTCCAGGGCCTTCTGATGAGCGGAAGGGGCTGATGTCAAACGGTTAGGTACTCTCTCTGACTCCATGTGCACAGCACTCTTGAAATGATAAAACTGCAGACACCGAGAAGAGGTCAGCGATTGCCAGGGGTCAGGGACACAGAGACCGAGAAGAGGTGAGTGATTGCCAGGGGTCAGGGACAGCGGTTAGGGGCGAGGAAGACTATGAAGAGTCTCATGAGGGAGACCCATGCGAGAGGGACCAGTCCTGTATCTTGATTGTGGTGGTGGCTACACACACACACACACACACACACACACACACGAGTGCATATAAAACTGACGAAATCAACCTGCGTTGTACCTGTGTCCACTTCCTGGGCGTAAAACGCACTACAGTCACACGTGATGTTACCTGCACGGGAAACCACATGAAAGATGTCCAGGATCTCCCTGTGCTCCTACGGCACCTTCCTGTCTATCTCTAACTATTTGAAAAAGAAAAGGTAAAAACAGCCCGGCAGAATAATGTCGGGGAAAACTACACGCTCAGAAGGAAAGCAGCAACCTTGGTGAGCAAGCGGGCCCATGTACAAGGTCCCACAAAGTGAGGTTGAGGGGGGGACCTGGGCGACGCAGCAAAGGGGGAGGGAGGTCCATGGTTGGGGGAAAGGACACAGGCTTCATTGTCCAAATAAATGTGCTCCCAAGCTTATGCTGAGCTTGGCCTCAAGCAGCACAGGTAAGCACCTACAGGGTAGAGGTGGTCAGAGCCCAAGTGATCAGGTGGGGGTGACCTCACACCTCACTACATCTCAATTTATATCTTGGGAAGATCAATTAACAACTGTAATTATCTTCAGTGAGGTATTTCACATTCAGGAGGGCCCTAGGTGGCATGGTCATATCAACACCCTTAGCGGTGACCCCATCATGGTTTTCTGAGAAGGAGGAAGGTAAGGACAGGAGTCAGACCCTAGAAAAGGGGGTCTGGCAGGGGCTCTGGAGGTGACCAGGGACAAAGCAAGCAGGGGCCACAGAGGCCATACCAGAGCCTGGGGCAGGAGTAAAATTCAGACACACCAACCCTCTCTTTACCTAAAATTCTCTATTCTTTTTATCATGGATTTTCTTGGCATTAATTTTGATTCTTTAAAATAATGCATTAAAGGGACACCTGGGTGGTTCAGTGGGTTAAGCATCCGACTTTAGCTCAGGTCATGATCTCATGGTTTATGAGTTCAAGCCCCACGTCAGGCTCTGTGCTGACAGCTCAAAGCCTGGAGTCTGCTTCTGATTCTGTGTCTCCCTCTCTCTCTGCCCCTGCCCTGCTCATGCGCTCTCTCTCTCTCTCTAAAATAAACACTTAAAAAAATAAACTAAAATCTTTCAAATAATGCATTAAAGTACAGCCAATCCTCATTACTTGCAGATTAGGCGTTCGTGACTTTGCCTACTTACTGAAATTGGTTTGTAACCTCAAAACAGGTACCTGCAGGTTTCAGGGTCATTTGCAGGCACGTGCAGAGTGGCAGAAAAATCTGAATCACCCACCACGCACGTTTGCAGTGGAGGGAGAACAAGGCAACACTCCCGCTTCGCTTTTCAGCTCTCACGTGTCCTTTTTACAATCTACTTAGTGCCACATTTTTCACATGTTTGTGGATTTTCTTGGTAGTTCTGCTGCTCAAAATGGTCCCCAAGTGTGGTGCTGAAATGCTACCCCATGTTCCTAAAATGCACAGGGCTGCATGCATTATGGAGAAGAGATGTGTGTTATCTGGACACGAGTCCAAGCTGCTGGCTCGAGTTCAACGTTAATGACCAAATAAGATCTCTTAGGGTATCTTTAAGTGGAAACACACAGATTAACCAAACTGGATTATGCACTGATGTACTGACCAAACCGTTGTGACCACTAGCTCTCGGGAGCCTGACCGCGTAATTCCGCTAGGAGCAGAGGTTCAGACTACTCCAGCGATTACAGTGACTGTGCAGAACCTAACTGCTGAGAATGACGAGAGCCGACTTTATCATTTATCTTGATTACTGGGTTTTTGCAACATCAATCCCAGCCCTTGGTGATGGAACCTGGGGCTTGCATTTCGCAGACCACAGGGCTTCCAAAATGTGATGTACGTTTTTCATTGTTTTATGCTGCTGGGGAAGCCATTCAAAACCCTCACTGCTACCTACAGCGACTGCATATTAACCAAAGAGAAAAATTTAACACCACAAACACAAAAAGGACAAAATAAAGAACGGTTCTTCTTCAAAAAAGCCTGGTGGAAATTTTACATTATTTTAAAGAACAGGTTAACATTTTCAAATGCAAAATTTTATTTTATTTTATTTTTAAAGTTTATTTATTTTGAGAGAAGGGAGAGTATGAACGGGGAGAGGCAGAGAGAGAGAGAGAGAGAGAGAGAGAGAGAGAGAGAATCCCAAGCAGGCTCCACGCTGTCAGCACAGAGCCCGATGTGGGGCCTGAACTCACGAACGACAAGATCATGATCTGAGCTGAAATCGAGGGTCGGATGCTTCGCCAACTGAGCCACCCAGGTGCCCCTCAAATTTTATTTTAGAATACTGCTTTGCACATGACTACTTCTCTTGACTTTTGTCAGTTCAAGTATTTAGAGTGAAGGGATACATGTTCTTAAATTTATCGTTAGCCAGATCTTAAAAAGAGACAAGATGGTAAATGGTTTAAAAGTCTGGATTCTCCAGTTGCCTGGAGTTCAGATCCTAACCCTGCCCCTTTCCAGCTATGGGAGTTTAGGAAGGGGAAACGTTAACTCATCTATGCTTTAGCTTGCTGCCTTAAAGTGGGCACAACAGTATTCACTAGTGGATGGGTCGGGAATGGAATTCGTTAATGCATAGAAGACGGAGACAAAGTAAGCACCCGCTGAGTGTCAGCTGCTGTCACCTGATTCTAATAATGACGACTATCATTATGACAGCTGCCAGGGAGCTCAAATGTCCAACCTGTTTCAGTATATTGCCTAAAATCAGTCGCTACAAGGAAAATCAGTCTCATACGGGTGCGAGGATGATGCAATTTTACATTTGGAAACCTAGGCTGAAACAGGCTGACAATCCACCGCCTGCCCTCCGCGGATCCACTGCTGGCCTCAAGGACCGCCAGCTCTGGGATGTCAGGCTTCCGGAAAGCGGTGACCTCCAGCACGTTCCACACGGAGCGGTCCAGAGTCCACCAGGGATGCGGCCGTGGGAACCACAGGCCTCGCAGGAGACAGCGCGGCGTGGAGAAGAGACGGAGGCCGAGCCACGGTTGGTCACTGACCCGTCCTCCTTCCGGAGGCGGCCGCGGGGTGACCCTGCACCATCTTCCCCGCTGGATCCTGAGGCCTTAGAGGGTCGGCTCGGTCCTGAATCCCTAAGCCCAACACGGGCTGCGGCATGGAAGTAAGCACAAACTAAATGCCTGCTCCTGGCAGCTCTAGAATGCCCTCCGCTCTCTTTCCAACTGGCAAAATCCTGCCCGTCCTTTAAGGGCAAGTCACATGTCCCTGGTGAAGCTGCTATGAGGATTCAGTGACACGTGTGTGAAGGCAAAGCCCGTGCAGAGGAGGAACCCAAGCACGTCAGGAGGCCCACTCATGTGGGCAGAAGGCACAACGGGGGCGGGGGAGCGGGGGACGGGGGGGGACGGCTCCGTTTGCGCTGTGCGCCCACCTCATCTCCCTCCCCCGACAGCTGACGTCGGTGGGACGAGGCTGGTGCTAGTTTCCTCATCTCTCAAACCGGGGAACAGGAGACTGCTCGTGAGATTCCTTCCGTTTTCACCTGACGCTTCCGTGTTGGATGAGGCAGACCCCACGGAAGCTGCAACCACTGGCCTCCAGGAGCAGGTGGTCCGGGGGCATCAACCCCACGAGTCAAGGGTGAAGACCTCCACGCGAACAGGCACCAACCTCTAAAATGCTCCTGGCTGGGGCGCCTGGGTGGCTCAGTCGGTTGGGCGTCCGACTTCGGCTCAGGTCACGATCTCGCGGTCCGTGAGTTTGAGCCCCGCGTCGGGCTCTGTGCTGACAGCTCGGAGCCTGGAGCCTGTTTCGGATTCTGTGCCTCCCTCTCTCTCTGCCCCTCCCCTGCACGCACTCTGTCTCTCTCTCTGTCTCAAAATTAAATAAATGTTAAAAAAAAATTTTTTTTTAATAAAAAAATAAATAAGCAAATAAAATGCTCCTGGCTGTCACACGGCCATGCCCTAGCTCTCCCAGGGACACGACAACGTGTCTCACCACAGGGCACAGGCTATTTAACATCTGTCCGCCTTGGTAAGGCCTGTGTAATATGAACGAGACCGCCGCTGCCGGTGGGAGAAGCGAGGAAACAAAAGGAAGCTGCCAGGCATCAGGACACAACGTCCTCTCTCTTCGCATCACGCTGCCTGACAGGCTTGGGTTCTGTGTGGCCTGAATAATTCGCCAGATGCTTGCTTTTATTGTTCCCGTGGGCTTGTAGACTCCAATCGCTTTTCTGATCGTCTGGGGGAGTTTGGAATCTAATGTGAAGGGACGCTTGAAATCCGTAGGGAACCAACGGCCTCATTTTACAGATGAGAAAACCAAGGCTGAGAGGCCAGGTGTCTCTCTCCCTGCCGCGCGCAGGGGAGAGGGGTGAGTCATGAGTCAGGGTCCAAACCCGACTTCTGAGATCACTTCCCGTGACCCGACGTGCACCATTCACTTCACTCATTTTTCAATAACCACACAAAACAGATCGACCCCGGTCCCTTACTTCCTCCTGTAGGAGACAGAGGCGACGTCCCATGAACATCACAGATGCCAAGTGCATCGTGGACAGAGTAAGGAGGCAAGGGCTCAGGAGCGGAGTCTGCTGACGGGAAACGTGCACAAACCCCCCACTCGGGAGCACCCAACCCCCCCCCCCCCCCCGCAGGGACCCTGGGTTGCAGCGGGAGTCCCAGCGTCCCTGAGGTTCCGTCCAGGAAGACCAGCTATTTACGGAGCCGTCGTTTCATGGCTTTGCACTAAGGGATGGCTTGAGGGTTAGGGTCCGTGCGCAGGTGGACCACCGAAAGCCCCACCGTGACATATCCCTTTAGGAAGGCCTCACTGCACAGTAGGAAGGCTGCAGTTTCGGCACTGGTGAACAAAGCAGTGGTTCCCAGTACAAAAGCCACCTCCGACCCCTGTGGGGGAGGGGCCGTGTGGGCGGACAGTGGCCAACAAGGAGGAAGGTGCACTGGACACCTCCAGCCGGTCACCACACCCCCAGCTTCTCTGCTTTGTCCTGGACCCCTTCCTTCCCCTCCTCTTTTCTCCCTCGGGGCTTTGTCTCGCTGGGCTGCAGACACCCGCCAGCCTCCAGCCGCTGTGATCGGGCTCCCCCGGAGTCTGGCGCCTGCAGCCTCCCAGCTGCCAACGGAAACCCTTCCCTGGACACAGGGACAGTCTGGGGGGCACCTGGTGGCACACCGAGGGCGGCCATCCCTTCTGGTCTCTGGATGTGCAGAAAAGACATGTGTGCTCTCTCCTTGCTTCCTGCCAGCCGAGGTCCTCAGAGTCCCTCTCACTTTCAACATCAAATAAAAAGCATTCACTGGCCCAAGCCAAACATTTTGGCCTAAAAACTGCTTGTTTTTCCTGGTCTTCTAAGACCTGTACCTGCACCCAGGGCTCAGAGCAGCACTTGCCCTTAAGAACTGAGCGGCTGAGCAGCCATTAAGGGCTTAAGGCACAGGAGAAGCTTGGTGCCGTGATTTATGCGAGCCGTTGGCCAAAACTGCTTCATAAATGATGACGATTTTGTGTGATTTAGAAGCACTGGTAACAGTGCCCAAAACGTACGGTGTAGAGCAGATCTCAATAAATATAACGAATGCGGGCACCACATTACTGCAACAGAAAAAGAGCATCCAACGGCAGGGACCCGCCTATGCGATGCAGCTCCCTCGTGCCTCCGGCGGGTGACAAGAGACCCAGGTGCTCCGCCAGGCTAGGACGCGAGGGAGCTGAAGATCCCGGCTTCCTCAACCTGACAGCTGGGACTGCAAAGTTTTGCCTTCGCTGTCAATTTTCTCCTCTGACAGCCAAAGCGGCAACTTTGAATCCCACAGACATACGGAGGTGGAAGATTTGTTCAACCTTGCAATAAAGTTACTTGCACAAGACAGCTATTGTGGGAAGAGAAGAGAATCCTTGCAATTACTCAAGGCCAAACATCCTGGCTCTGAAAGAAGCCCGGAGGGAAGCAGGGCGCCGGGATCGGGGACGCAGGGAGGCAGGACACAGCTGGGCTGCCCACAGGGCACGAGTCACCAAGTGACATCTGAATGTTACCCCGTGTGCTTTCACAAAGATGCTTCTAGAAAGGGTGTCAGGAAGCTGGCCTCTGCATTTCCTATAAACACAATGTCAGAGCAAGCCTCAGAATGTCACCAGCACCACACCCTGGATGGTAACTTCTCTTTAAAATGCAATGCCCACCATGCCACGAAATAACGCCCAGTGCTACACAGTGTGTTCCAGTTTTTCTTCCAGAACACGAGAGTAAAAATAAACTCACCATGGGACATTCACTGGAAAAACAAAAACCACATCTTCATACGTAGTCGGGAGCTTAAAAAGCCGTGAGGGCACAGAATGCCAGTAACCGCTTCGAGTCAGACACATGAGAAATCGCTACCCCTCTCCGTACTTTTGGGTTGAGGCTGAAGCTTTCCCTAACAGAAAGTTTAAAATATAACAAAAAAAAATGAAAAGATGTTAAATGCAATGAAACGTTAAGTGTGTTTAATCCTGGCAGGACCGGGGACGATTTCTATTTTTTCTTGTTTATCTCTGTATGTGGTTTCAGTTTTTTCCTACAAACCTATTACAGCTACAATAAAAAGCCAGGTGGGTGCCTGGGTGGCTCAGTTGGTTAAGCAGCTGACTTCGGCTCGCGTCATGAACTTTGGGTTCATGGGTTCAAGCCCCGCATCAGGCTCTGTGCTGACAGCTCAGAGCCTGGAGCCTGCTTTGGATTTTTGGATTTTTGGATCCCTCCTTCTTTCCTTCTCTCTCTCCTTCTCTCTCTCTCCTCCTCCTCCTCCTCCTCCTCCTCCTCCTCTGCTTGCACTCTTGTCGGTCTCTCTCAAAAATAAAACCCTTAAAAAAAATCAATAAAAAGCCACGCTACTTAAATGATTTGTGCTATAAACATTGCAATTTTCTTGAAGAGTTGGTATATTTTCTTCCACCCCATTCCCTCACCCTCTTCTTCTTTTTTTTTTCCATAAGAAAAATATAACCCAATATGTTTTCTTTTTTGCCCTGGCTCATTGATGGTAAGGACATAACCCTCATGGTTGCCCAATTTCTTTCTCTTTCTCATGATGCTCCGTCTATGTCTAGCGTCTTACGCACATATAAGACGCCACGCACACCTACGCATGCATGTCATTTGCAGACACACACCTCCAGTCCCTCTGGAGGGGGCTGGGGCTGCTGTGCTCAAGGCAGAAGCTGGCAGACCCGAGTGAAAACCACACCACCGTCCTCCTCCCTGCTAGTGACCAGCGCCCTCCAAACCAAACCCATGAGCTCGTTCGTGCGTCTGCTCTGTGCTGTGGCCCTGAGCAGCAGCCCCCGGCTCCTTCCTCAACGGAAAGCTTGCGGCTCACCTCCCACCCATCACCCTGGTCACAGCAACTCGGGAAGGGGAGCCTGAGGCCCTGTGCCACTGAGCTCCGAGCTCCCATCACCGATTCCACGTCTAGCGCTAATGGACGGTAACGGCGGCCTCTACTGGCACCCCACTTCCTTCTTTGTCGAGTAGAGACAGAAACAGAGAGAGAGAGACTTTTGTTTTCATTCCCTGTCAACACACCACGCTCTAAACTCATGGGACTGTGAATGGCAAAGGTCGTCTTCGTTTCTTAGAGCCAGGTCTGGCTCCGATGTTCTGTAATTAAATTATCGTCACAAGATCCCAAGTCACGCACCTAGAGGGCTCCCGCAGCAACCAGGCCCCGTGATCACTGACACATGTCATCAGCACCTGCCAGGCATCTCTGAGCCTTCAGAGTGCTTTGCTCTCAATATCGCAATGCGTTCCTTCATCTTCTCACTCACAGAAGCCCTTTACCTCTTAACGGCAGTGTTTCTCAAAACGTGTATCAGAAGGGCATGGGCAGTTAACATGCCGATTCCTAGGCACTGGCCCCGACTTCCCGACTCCCAGTGTCTGAAGATGGGGCCAGGAAATCCTGGTTTCAGCTTTCTTCTTTTTTTTTTTTATTTTTTTTAAATGTTTATTGATTTTTGAGAGACACAGAGAGCGTGAGCAGGGGTGGATCAGAAAGAGAGGGAGACACAGAATCCGAAGCAGGCTCCAGGCTCTGACCTGTCGGCACAGAGCCCGACCTGAGGCTCGAACTCACGAGCTGTGAGATCACGACCTGAGCCGTAGTTGGACACTGAAACCCACTGAGCCAACCAGGCACCCCAAGTTTCGGCTTTTCTATGATGACGATCCTCATCACGGAGGTTCAGCGCCTCGGCTCTGCAGCCTGGCTCACTTTTTAAGCCCCTGTGCTCTTTCTGCAGCCACCCCAGCCCATCTTGGGGTCTTGTCTCAGAACTGTCTTCGGGATCTGACAACATACGTAGTTCTGTAACGTTCAGTCTTTTCTATGGTTCGTCTCCTCAGATACCAAAACCACACAATAAGTGAGGTCTACATCTCCATGCATAGTAAGTGCCCATATCCCTGTTCTAAGTTTGTCTGAAACAGAGGAGTGAACTCAATGATGGCTCCTGTGGAAACAGAGGCTTTTGCTAGATGCTCAATCTGTCAAAGTCCCTGGTTTCAGCTATCTATCAAAGTCACTCACGTGTTTGGGGAGAGCATAAAGTCCTGCTCAAAAAATACAGAAATTCATTCCCAGAGTCACCAGGAGCAAGAAATGAGAAAGGGCGCGTTCTACCCTCAAGCACACCTACTTTCACTGGAGAAAGCCGAACATCGAGTCAGGGGGCAAGCCGGACAGAATGACGGGGTATAAACGGGGCCGCCGTGAGGCACCCTGATTCTGCGTAAGGGGCAAGTGCCCAACCTAGGTCAGAGGTAACCGCTGAAGTTAGTTTTCTTCGAAACCAAACCGAAATATATCCTGGAAAGTCATAGTCACCTGCCTTTAGAATGGGTTCAGCTGATTTCCCGAAAAACTCACTTTTCAAGAGAACCCTGCCATCGGGGAAAGTTTCTCTAGTGAGCAAACACGCTGAGTCACTAGCAAGGATTTAAGGTTTGCCGGGGGCTTGGAAAGAAATTAAAAATTGGAATGCAGGTGTTTGAGGGATTAAGATGTTTCTTCAGAGTTGACTGTCTAGCTAAGTCTGTAATCAGACTTCCGAAAATGTTTGCACCTGCCACACATAATAAGAGAACACTGTGTGCCAGTTTTAAACAAACAAACAAAAAAAACAAAAACAAAAACAAAACTAAAAACTGCCCGGGCTCTGCAGCCAAGCCACCAGGCCCACGTGCCCTCGAACGCCTCCTCCTTCCCCACCCCAAGGGAAGAGGGCGTCCACCGTGCCTCGCCAACCCCCACGTCCACACAGACGGGGTCTGCATCCCTCTTAGCTCTCCTGCCTGTCCAATCATCTTTCTTTCGTCTTCAGTCTAACTCAGAAGCTCCTCAACAACAGGAACCACCCACATAGGATTCTGAGTCCCCAGTTCCGCCCAAGATTCTGGGTCATAATCAGAATTCTAAATGTCTGGGTATTTCTGAAGGCTCCTTTATAGGAACGGCCAATGATGGCAAGGCCCCCTTCAGCAGGAGCAGACTTGATCTCCAGGACGTTTGAGGTGGCAGGAGACTGGGCGTCCACCTCACATGCATAGACACGGTCCCCGCCCCGAGCCACTGCTCCGGGTGGCTCAAAGCATCTGCCACCTCCCCTGGTAACTGCTCACTTTTCCATGGTGCCTCCCTGAGCCCGAGATGCCCAAGCTGTGACTTGGCTGTGCGTCCAACCCCGGAATCTCATGGACCGTTGGATTTCAGCGCCAACAGATACGGTTCTAGACATGACGGGAGACACGGAGTCATACTTCTCTGACGACCAGTGAGCCTGCAGACGTGGCCCCCGAGCCACATAAGCATATGGTGGCCCAAGGTGACAATGTCTGGAAGCCCTAGGCACCCGCATTCATTGCCAGGGACAAGGGCTGTGAGACCTGGACGTGGAGAAGTGGTGAGCCAGGAATTCCCCCCGCAGTCCCAACAGGGACCAGGGGTCGGGGGCAGTGCAGGGAGAGGGGTCGGGGAGCTCTGTGGTTGGTTTTGGCTCCCTCGCTTCGTGACGTGGCTAAATGGCTCCACTGTCTGAACCTTATTTTCTCATCTCTATGGTAACGGGCACTAGCCCTAAGAGCCTAGTGACAAATTGTATCACGCACGGGAGTCACCAGGACGCTGCGTTCAATAGCCCGGCCCACCTATGTCATGCGTTCCAACAGAGAAACCAAGGAAGGCGTCCCTAGTGCCCATCCCTGCGTCTCCTCTCTCGCTCTGCTGTGGCGATGAGCCTAACGAGGCTGCGTGTTGAGCTAACCATGCTGGCAACGTTTGGCACAGCGATCACAAGATAGCAGCAGCATCCACGGTTCCAAGATGAGGAAACTGAGGCACAGAGAAGGTCATGCGGCTACACGTGGCGGGGCCGGGAGTCCAACCTGACCGTGCCCTAGCTCGCTACTTTTGCTTGTCCCATACCACCTTGGAAAGGGGGAAGAAATTTAAAAAACAGTAATAAAGAGCTCACGCTGAATGATGCTAATGTGACTGTGAGGCATTATATTATGTGAAATGCTTTTTGACGTCCTGTGCTGTTTTATGCTCGCGCAAGTCCCTTGATGTAGAGGCTACGATTTGCCAGGGTATTGCTGGGGAAACTGAGGCAGGAGGCAAAGCCTGGCAGTCTGATGCCAAACTCCTGGCTGAACCGCCCCACCGCACGGCCTGCATTGCAAGCGCCCAGGCACACATGTGAAGCCGGCAGTGTTGGCTGTTAATGGACAGAGTGCTCTTAAAACACTGCTTCAAATCCCGTTGCTAGGGGAGTCATGGCTGGGAGGAGGCCCTCAGACTCAGGGCTACCGCACCATACATGTGACTGACGCAGGCTAACTCTGGGTGTGGCCCCCAGGCTCCCGCCAAGCACTTGGGGCCGGGGGAGCTATCCCTTCCCACTGGGGCAACAGGCCTGGGACATCCAGAGCGTGAGTGGATGACCGGACCCTTCCGGGATGCCCTTGGGCCTCATCCCACGCAGCCAGAACCCGAACCCACAAGGCCTGGTCCCAGAGTCGCGGTGGCCACCTGGCTTGCAACAGGGAAGGGGCCTGGGCACCTTCTGACAAGTCTGCTTATTATCATAGGGTTTGACCTGAACAACGGTTCTCTCTTTTCTTGCCGTCACCAGGTGTTACATTAGGACTTTCTTTGCCAACAGCTCTCTCAGAAACGGTCCTCCCCCTCTGTACTGACGTTCGGCTGTAGTCGAGAGCACAGTGATGCGGTGGGTGTGGGAAAGGAAAGGAGCATCTCCTGTCTCTGGGTCTCTGATTCTTCCTTCACACAGCCGACGAGTCTGTAACTAGGGCAGAAGGCGCTGCGGACATCAGGGTTCCCCAGACGTGCTGAGCACCCAAATCCTGTACCTCGGCTCCCTGTGCCCCAAATGTAGACAGTCTGTCCCTGAGCCAGGGTCTAAATACGAGTGCAGAGAACAGCCATGCATGCGAAGATAGTTTAACAAAAGGAATCTGCTTTTTAGGTGTCAATGCACGAGCCCAGCTAAAGATCAGCAAGGGCATTTAGGAATCTAACCTGGTCCAAAATCGTCACTAGTTTGCTAGGGCAGCCCTAACAAAATATCGCTGACTGAGGGGCTTAGACAACAGAAATTTAACTCCTCACAGTTCTGGAGGCTGGAAGTCAGAGGTGGAGGCATGGGCAGGGTAGGGTTTCTCCCGAGGTCCCTCTCCCTGCCTCGCAGATGGCCGCCTTCTCCGTGTCCCCACGCGGTCTTGCCTCCGTGCGTCTGTGTCTGGCCTTCCTCCTCTTACGAGGACACCCGTCGGGCTGGATCAGGGCTGACCCTCATGACCTCATTTTAGCTTCATCAGCTCTCCCGAGACCTCATCTCCAAACACAGGCACACGCTGAGGTCCTGGGGGTTAGGACTTCCAACACAAGAATCTGGGGGGTCGCAGGTCAGCCCTTAACACTGTGCCTTCTTCCCCTGACCCAGTTCACGTCTTTCTCACGTGCAAACCACACTTAACCGCGTCCCCACAGTCCCGAATACCCTCACCCATTCCAGCACCAACTTTAAGGCCAAACCCTCATGAAAATCAGGGAAGGGTGGAATCTGAGGCACAACTCATCTTGAGGACACAGGTCTTATCTTTCTTTGGGGCACAGAGTACCGGAAGCCGAGCTATCCAACCAGCCTGATAGCAGGGCCCAGGCGGTGGACGGATCGGGGCTGCATGGAGGCCCACGAAAGCGAAGCTTCTTCTACTCCTGCTTTTATGTAATTTGGCCTTGGCGTTGGTCGGGGAAGCCCCCCTACCAATGAAAATACCTGGGGATTTGTCAGTTGAGGAATTGCCCACGACGGGCCCCCCGGGAAAAGAACCACTGGGGAAAGAAATAAGAGTCCGCAGGGAAATTATGCGGCCCTACATCCAGCCCTTGCCACCCCCTATAAAGACTCCTCTACCTAAAGGAAGGACAGCCCCACATATTTCCCAGCCAAGGAGGGGGACAAATGGGTTCGAAATCCCCACTCCGGCAACAAAGGAATCTATCTATGGATACAAGTTACTCCAACCCCTAGGCCCACTTGGTCCCCGGGAGGCATTCCAGATAATAACTGGACCTGGTGGGTTAAAGTACAGAATGGTTCATTAGTTCCTAGAGTATACATTGTCTCTCTGGGAGCGCATAAGGCGTGGGTTTCCAGGGTCCTCCTGGCTCCCTCCAGGCACCCCAGACCAAAGCGAATACTTTTGTTCCAGCAAATGGCACAAAGGAACAATTAAGAAGTCGTGTCCTTGTAAACCCTCCACTTGAGGGGTTGAGAGCTAGATGACCTTGAAAGGGCAGGAGGGAATGTTACAAGAAAATAACCATGTCGTTCCTTTATGGGTGATCACACAAAGGAACATTTTTAGAATTAGGTAACGTGGAGAAACATAAAGAAACATAGATAACGCGCACGCTACAAGGAATCTGCTAACAAATATAATGCCGCACTTGCTACAATAAAGGGGCCAGTCTAACACACTCCTGTTGTCTGTGTCCATTCGTTATTTTCGGTGACGCCGTTCATCCTTTGGGAACCCCTAGACCTGCTGGGGCTGGACCCCGGCAGCAGAGCCCTGAAAAGGGTGGCTTCTTTGAACGAGTTTGCTGAGTTACCCGCACCACTATTCCACTTGCCAGCATCCCCGGAGAGTGGCTGGGGGCCAGCGATGACAGAAGCCACCCCCGATGATGCCCACTCGGCACGGCGGGAGAGATAGGGCATCGGTGGTAAGCTGACTGGTCCCCATGTCACTATAAGGCTGGGCCAGACTGGGGCAGAGGCCGCTGGTGTCTGTCCTTCATTTCCTCTCCCTAAGTTCCTTACTGGCAGGACCCTTGTATGGCTGGGAGATGTGGCAAACTGGGCCACTAGAAATATATTTCCAAGACTCCCTTAGAAGCTCAGGAGCGGTGCCCAGGGGCCAGCCTCGGGACAGGGGTGCCCCCCTCCTTCTCTGGACTTTCCTCCTGCCTGGGGTGCAGCTGTGACAGCCAGACAATGGAAACCAGCCTCAGTGACGGTGGGGCAGAAAGACCACAGGAGCCTGAGCCTCCTGGTATCACGGCATCACCTTACGAGCCCTGAGCTATGTATTTCTGGAACTCACGTTACGTGAGGGGGGAAAAAAATGCCTATCTTTTTAAGTGACGGTTTCATGTCTCTGTGAACAGAGCTAAGGAGAGCCACACCTTCTGACACCAGGTACGAGGCCCTGTGCGGCCTGTGCGGTAGCCCACGTTCACCACTTAATTAGTTATGGCTTTTCTGTGGCCGTTTTCCTTTGAAGCGGCAGGAGAGGTGCACAAAGGAGCCTCACACAGCTAATGCTCCTCCCACTGTCAAAGAGGAGGTGAGGGACCCCGGGAGAGAGGACAGGGGGTGGCCGCAGATAGGCAGGAAGAGCACAGGGGAGAAGAAAGGAAGGAAGAAGGGCAGGCCGGAGAGGACAGCGATGCTAGGCTGAGGAGGTGCCGTCCACACCAACCCTGGAGCCGCACCTCCTGAGGGAAACCAGGGCAGCTGTGCACAAACAGTGCCCACTGGGACCGCATCGCCAGCCGCCACAAGGATCTCCGTCCCACCGCAGGAGGGAGGGGCCCTCCCTGTAGTTCTTCTGAACTGAATGGGGTTCGTGGAAGGATGCACATTCCATGAGAAATTCATCCAGATGAGCGCTGCACAAAGGGGGGATAGGTAATTCAACGCTTTGTAAATTTTGTCTGACTGCAGCGTGCAAATTCTACGTCACGAGCTGAACTGTGTTCCAAAGAAAGACACGTTGATGTCCTAACCCTCGGACTGCGGTCTTCCTTGGAAACAGGGTCATTGCGGATGTAATCAGTTAAGACGAGGTGATCCTGGAGTAGAGCAGCTCCCAATCCAACGTGCCTGGTGTCCTTAAGACAGTCACGTGAAGGCACAGAAATGCAGGGGGAAGGCTGGGGAACACGGAGGCAGAACGGGAGGGATGTGTCCGCAAGCCAAGGAACACCAAGAATTGCCAGCAACCAGGAGAAGCGAGACAGAGGCCGGCAACAGATCCTCCCTCCGAGGCTCCAGGAGGAACCAGCCCTGCCAATGCCTTGATTTTGGTCTTCCGGCCTCCAGACATAGGAGACGACAAATTTCTATTTTAAGACACCTGGTTTGCTATACTTGGTTAGGTAGCTCCAAACCTTCCATTCCTTCCCCCAAACCTTCCATTCACTAGTGAAATTATAGTTTTCTTGTCGGCAAGGTTTTCTTTTATTTCCTTTTACTTGGTTACGGTAGCTCCAAACCTTCCATTCCTTCCATTCCTTTCAATTCCTCCCCCAAACCCTCCATTCACTAGTGAAATTACAGTTTCATCTTCTCGGCAAGATTTTCTTTTATTTCCTTTTTTAAGGAAAAAAAAAAGTCACACGATTTAAAATGGAAACAATTAAAGAACTTAGTTTTTTCATTGGCAATTGAACCTATCCCAGGCTTCAGAATAAATGCCTTTTAATACTCCAGAATGGAAAAATTTATTGAGCATGGGCTGTAGTTTTTAGGACTAAATTAAATCTGCTTTGAAAAGATTCTTTAAATGAAAAAGCGCTTTATGTGTAGTTTCTGGTATAAAATTCCTTCTGATTGGGCTTTATATCGGTCTCAACTCATAAAATTTTACCATATGAACTGATTAGCATAAATGTAGTCATTAAAATAAGGTTCCCATGTTGGACAGAATGCAGCAATGCATGTACTGAAGTTCACCACCAAGGTTTACATTTCCTTCCTATGTAAACAGACGTTGAAGAGCAGGTACTATGAGACCCCCATCTATTTACATTCGTGGTATTTTATTGGTCAGTTAATCTATCTAGAACATAACTTTAAAATTTGTTTTAACATTTATTTATTTTTTGAGAGACAAAGAGAGAAACAGCGTCAATGGGGAAGGGGGGGTTGAGAGAGAGAGAGAGAGAGAGAGAGAGAGAGAGAGGCACAGATTCAGAAGCAGGCTCCCATCTCTGAGCTGTCAGCATAGAGCACGATGCCGGGTCTGAACTTACAAACCGTGAGATCATGACCTGAGCTGAAGTCGGATGCTTAACCGACTGAGATCAGCACCCCTAAAAAATAACTCTTAACCTAAAACTACGCATGAATGCACAGAATTCCTTACCAATGATCCAGTTTCTTTTTTTTTTTTTTTTCTAGAAAGGCAGACTGCCACGTGCAGCACCTCATTTGAATATGTCTGGAGTCTTAGAAGCTCGACTACCCTGTATTCTCCTACAAACAGACCTTGAGAGCTTGTCTGGAGGTGCCAGCAGGGGAGCACAGATATTCATATGCTGTTGGCCGCACAACAGTCCTCCTCTCTCGGGGAAGGTTGTCCTCTTCGACTAAGCACACATCTTCGGAAGGGACGCACATGGAGTGGTAAGGGAGGACGAGGACACCCGCCTAACCAGCCAGATCAGCCACATCAGTCCTGGCGATCGATGGGGTGACAAATGTCACAGAGCGCCCTCACAACCCTGTTTTCTTTTTTAAAACCCTCAGAATTGAACTGTGTTTCTAAAAGTGCATTTAAAATACATGGCAACTGAAATGCCTCTACAACAGGATCGCCAGATCAAATACAAGATGCTTGACAAAATCTGAATTTCAGAGCAACAATTTTTTTGAGAGTAAGTATGTCCCATGCAATATCTGACACAATTAAACTATGACATTATTTGGTTTTGACCTGAAATTCAAATATAACTGAGTGCCCTGTATTTTTATTTGCTAAATCTAGCAACCCTGCTCTAAAAGTATAGACGGAACACTGAGTCACTGCAAAGGAGCTTTTGATCCAGGAAAAGGCCACACCAGTACCCTGTCATACGGAGCTGGAGATTTGATAAGTGTTCATTCACTGCCAGCAGTGGTATTTTCTCTCCAAAGAAAACAAAGGAACTGAAGCCCAATCATGGATTTCCTTAGCTTTTCTATAGAATTCCTAGAAGCACTTCTACCTCCATAAATCTGCATTTGACCCCAAACAAAATTAGCCTGCAGAGAAAGGCTTATGACTTAGGGAATTCTACAGTTGTTCTGTGAATGGAGAAGTTCTGGGTTTTTTCTGAGAGTACCAGAGATGGTTTTCCTAAAGAGTCTTTAGGAATCATGGGAGTGGGCATTCTGGAGGCTACTTAGCTGGCCAAGGAGTAGGAGTGAGTGGGTATCTTCCATCCAGATTAGGTTGGACAGATCCAGATCGGTTTATTGAACACTTTCCCGTCTTTTCCTGCTGCTCCCTAACAAAGCAGCACATACTATTGGTTTCTAGCAGCCCATGCTTATTGTTGCTGTTTCTGTGGGTCAGGAATCAGGGCACAGGTGAAAGCTTGCTGCAATCAAACTGCTGGCTGGGGCTGTGTCCTCATCTGGAGGCTTGACTGGGGAAGAATCTGCTCCCAGGCTCACTCAAGTTATCGGTATGATTTATTTCCTTGGAAGCTAGAAGACTGAGGGGCCATTGCTTCCTGCTGGCCCATAGCTGGAGGCTGCCCTTGGCCCCTAGAAGCCACCATCTGTGCCTTGTCGTGTGGATTTCAATATGGTCACTTACTTCATCAAGCTAGCAAGCAGAGTCTCCCCAGTGTCTCCTACCTAGCAAAACAAAGTCTTCTAGAACGTAACATAACCAGAGAAGTGACAGCCCATCACGTCTGCCATATTCTGCTGGTTGGAAGCATGTCACAGCTCTTGCATCTACACTCAAGGGGAAGGCATCAGACAAAGAGATAAGCCTGATCAAAGGCTCAGCCCTCCAGCTCTGAACCTGGATAGATGCTTAAACATTTTATTATGAATCCCAAATGTGAGAAACAATACTACAGAATTATTTCTGTATCTTTGGTGTCTTCTTTGGGTCAAGTTTTTGATGAACAGCCACTTACCATCCTTTTAAATGGATATAAACTCTCAGAGAACTGATTTAGTTGTATGTTTTAAGAAGGACCCCAGACCCAGTGCCTGAAATAGCAGCTGAATGGAACCAGACTACAGACAAAGGTTTTTAAAAAAAACAATTCCACGGGCGCCTGGGTGGCTCAGTCGACTTCGGCTCAGGTCATGATCTCGTGGTCCGTGGGTTTGAGCCCCGTGTCGGGCTCTGTGCTGACAGCTCAGAGCCTGGAGCCTGTTTCAGATTCTGTGTCTCCCTCTTTCTCTGACCCTCCCCTGTTCATGCTCTCTGTCTCAAAAAAAATAAATAAATGTTAAAAAAAAAATTAAAAAAAAAACAATTCAGGGGTGCCTGGGTGGCTCGGTTCATTAAGCATCCGACTTTGACTCTTTGACTCAGGTCATGATCTCATAGTTCACGGGTTGGGTCCCCATGTCGGGCTCTGTGCTGACAGCTCAGAACCTGAAGTCTGCTTTGGATTTTGTGTCTCCCTCTCTTTCTCTCTGCCCATCCCCGGCTCATACTCTGTCTCTCTCAAAAATTATTTAAAAAAAAAATTCCAGTCCCAGGACTACATTTCTTCAGACACCAATGTTCAAAGTCCAACAGCAATGACAACCTCATAATGCTGGTGAGAGCAGGGGACTGGGGACAACTTTATTGGTAAGAATGTTGGTGGCAGGTCAATTTCCTCCCACTTCCACAAAAGGGTAGTGTAACTCTGTCCTGCTCCGACGTTGGTGTGGTCCTCTGAAACCTCACCTGCAGCGATGAGGATCTTTCCTCAAAGGGGGAAACATTGGGGTCAGAGCAGAGGCAGGACAAGCAGTGATGATGGCCAGCACGGGGTGGCCCTGGGAGGAGTGCATCCCGATGGCACAGGGCGCTACACCAAGTCTCCCACCACACACAGCTGCTTTCACTCGCCCGTCCCTCCGGCTGGCACTCGTCCTCTGACCCTTCACACAACTGCCTTCTCGCACCGTCCAGCTGGAACGCTGGCTCCTCGGAGAGGCTTCCCTGCACGCGTGGGCCAAGCACTCCTCCCGCGTCTCCCGTTCTCCCATCTCCTGACCCGCTGCCTTCACGGCACCTTCCTTGACCCTTGAAGCAACCTCGCTCCTCGTTTATTTTGCCATCTGTTGTTGCATTCACCTCACTTTCAACGCATCTGCCTCATGCGCGGTCGGGTCCGCAGTGCCGCCAGCGTGCTGGGCACGGAGGGGGCTCCCCGTGAGCATTTCTGAATGAATGAGCCAGCGGACCAGCACCTTCGTCCAGCTCTGGGCCGCTCTGGTATGACCCGCTGGTGGCATCTTCTAAGGGCCGATGCACCTACTTTGAGCCTCGTCCCGTATCTGCCTCCTGACCAGAGGTCTTCTCCTTGGGGAGCCTACAGACATGATCTTCCCCCTCGAATGGTCGTGAAAGAGGTCAGAGCAGCTCGCTTGCTGGGCTGGAGCCTCAGCTTCACCGGAGGCGAAAGGGGGTAATTCCTCAGACGGTTAGCAACTTTCAACAACACAGACGTGTCCTGAAGAAATTTTCACTGCCGTATTCATGCAGGAAGTGGCATTACTTTGCACTGAGGTCTTTAGAAATGAGGACAATTCCTACAACCTGCTCTAAGGGCGAAAAGCCCTCCTCCCAGTGGGAGAGTCCAGATCTGGGGGACGGCCCACAACAGGTTATCAGCCCACCCGATGCCAGAAGAAGTGACGCCCCAAACCCAGAGTGCCTCCAGCTGACCTGGAGAGCAAACGCCCAGAGCAAGTGTGGGGTGCTAACTGGGTTACCGTTAACGAGCGACTTTCAGCAATGCAGAGAGATACTCTGACAGAGTTCTGGATTCGTCAGCAGGACGAGGCAAAAGAGGACCTTCGCCTCCCTAAACCCGTGAGGTCAAATGGCTCACAGGCACCTGTGTTAGCCCATGCAACTCCGCCCTTGTTGCAGCAACCTCCCCTTACAGCAGCCGACCTGCACCCAAGGGTGCCCTGGAGACTGGCAGCAGCCCCCACCTTCCCAGAAGGCTCCCCACACTAGGGGGCAGACACAGTGGGTGAAGCGATTCGGGTATGTGAAAGGCACCACGACGAATGGCCTGTCGTTTAAGACGCAGGAAGAGAAGTTCCAACGGTACCCAGGCGAGTTTGCAACAGCAAAAGCAGAGAGGGCCACGGGCTGCTAGAAAGAGCCATCCGGTGAATGTCTGTCTCTGGTGTTCCGGGGGCGCGCTCCACAGCTGAGGATTTGGGACAACATGCCCATCACTGTGCACAAAACCCACGGCAGCGTCTTCCAAAATGCTAAGCCATTTGCTACGCACGTCACAGCTTTTTTGGTCAGGAGGCCTTTTTGTGAGGCGTGGTGATTAATTCATCACTGCCACACCAAAAAATGCAATATCCAGTCACCAGGCTGACGGATGGAAAGGGACGCACGGCAGAGGTCTGAGGACACCTTGAAAACGTAACCTTTCGTTCTGCGTGAGATGGTAATAATGCCTGCTCGATGATGAATGATTATCAGGGCCGCCTACTCTAGCCATCAAGGACTGGGTCACCCGGGCAATGTCACAAAAAAAAGCAACTCCTCCAAGCAGAAAATACACAAGAAAGATGCGCAGGATAAAGCACTAAGCATACCAACTCTGACCTCCTGTAGAAACCGTGGAAGAGCTCAATGCATTTTACTATGAACGCTACGAAGATCCACTCGGGCTCATTTTGGCTGACTAGCAATTAGTCGCATTAGGCACAGTGGGAGCTCCATAAACGTGACACGTGCACTCAAAGATTCATGGACGTGAATGTTTAACGCAATGCTGCTTCCACAGGAGGACTGGGAATGAAAAAAAAAAAAACCCACATGAAATTTCCAGCAACAAGGACACGGATAAGCGTATTTTGATGTATGTACACAATGCAACCATCTAAAAAATAATTAAGGGTAAATAGAAACTGCTCTAAACATTATGTTAATATTAAACAAACACAGCCACCCATGTTATATAAATCGTAGGCTTTTCGTTAAAAAAAAGTCTGTAAAAATATGCACCGGAATAAAACGTTAACGCTGGTTTTCTTCATGGTGAAAATATAGATGGCTTTTCTTTTCTAACATAGACATTTCTGCATTTCACAAGATTGCGACAGGATCACATTTACTCCTTGAATGAATGAATGAAAGAATGAATGAATGGAAGAATGAATGAATGAATGAATGAATGAATGGAAGAACAACCCCATAGGATTTCAAGAACGATCATTCTGCAGCCTCATCCCTATAAAACTTTGACTGGAACGTGCCAGAAAATTCTTATGTCCCCAGGACCACCTGCTTCCTCACACACTGTTAGCATCACTGCCCTAGGTTAAGACACTAACTCCGTTCCAGTTAAAACATATCTAATCTTCATGGGAGGGTACTAAATCCTTCATAGGAGGGTCCTGTAAGAAAGCTGAGATGGGGACCCTAAGTCAGGATTTAGGACTTCCAGGGCAAGTGATGTCAAAGACCTCTAGAGCAGGGCTTCCCAAAGTGTAAATCAGGAATCTATGAGATGCAGATTTGAATCCAGTAGGTCTGGGTGGATCCTGGTGGCACAGGACTGTCCTTCTAACAAGCTGGCAGGTGTGGCCTGAGCTGCGGGGCTGCCTGGCCCACGCGGGGGAGCAAGACACAGAGTGAGCTCAGTAAAGCAGGGACAGTCAGGGTGACAGGAAGACACCAGTCCCTGGGATGAGCTGAGAAAGGATGATGTCAGAGACGGCAACCAAACTGGAAGTGGTGGGGGAGCAGAAAAAGGCAGAGGCAGGGTTTTAGATGTCCCATTCCACTTGCCTTACAGTTTTCCTCTGATCCACGCCTGTCCCAGCCCTTACAGGATATCCACAGGCCACATCGTTTTCCTTCTGGAGCCTCACCCACTGCGGAGGCACAAACCGCTGCCAGCAAGTTGTTGCTTTCTGAATAAAGATTCGAGGGAATCGCCTCTCACAAACAGCCTCCTGGGGGAGGTCACAGACTGACAGGTCGTGTTGGGAACGGTCCCGCCCGCAGCGTGAGCGGTCCTGTGGGGGAGCAGGTGCACCTCTGTGGGCAGCTGTGGTCTCGGCCAGGACTTGGGTGGGTGGTGCAGGTGCGTGGGGGGGGGGGGGCCAGAGACGCAGGGCTCACTGCTGCAGTCTCCTAACCCTGCCCCCACATAGGACACAGCTGCTGTTCCCAGGCAAACAGAGAAAGCCGAGGTCAAGGTCGAAGGAACTTCTATGTGTCAAGCATCTGAGACAAGCTTCATATCCCAGTCCTTCCAAAAGGATGTTAGCAGCGGGGCTCCATTCTGGTCATTCTTCTACACCTGTCTTCCCTGACAAAGCATAGCGTGACCCAGGACCTAATGGTGAAATGAGGGTGGAAATCTGCTAGGGAAATGCAAGAAATGGTCTAACGTAAGAAGGAATGCCAATAACTAGCAACATGCAACAGATGAACGGGCCAAGGTGGGAAGAAATGACTCCTTACACCGCGGGCATCCAAGCCCAAGATGGAGAGCCGTCTGCCAGGCTTTCTGCCAAAAGAGACACCACCGGGCCAGATGATCTTAGAGGGCCTTTCTGACCCCAAATTCTGTCTTAAAGGGACACAGGTTTACCTTCCTGGGGAGAAAAGTAGTTCTCTTTATTGCAGGATAAAGAAAAGAAAGAAAGAAGAAACAAGTAAGGACCTCACCTCAAGGTCAAGGAGGAGCTGTCTTACTTTGCCAGGTCAAGAAGGTCAAGAAGGAGGGAAAGCGAGGGCACCTGCTCATGGAGGAAGGGAGTGACCAGGGCACAGCTGTTCATTCGGGTGACGGAAGGAGAACCAGAGGGCATATTAACAGCAAAGCCCTGTGCCTATCACAGAAAGACAAAATAGACACTCCCATGTGAACAAGGGACCCACGACCAGAAAACAGGCTGTGATCTAGATTTTGTCAACTGTGTTCAGGCCCCAGACCCAGAGATGAGACTGTCAGGGACAAGGGTGTGCTGGAGAGGAAACATCATGGCAAGTAAGTCTACACCGCGCTACCCACAAAACGCTGCATGACACGGTGACGCTGTTGTCTGAAAACAAACCACGGCAGCAGCTTGGCGACCCAGGTCCTCCAAGCCCAGGACCCCCAGTACCAGTTAAACCAGAATATCTGGGGTGAAGCCAGGCATCGGTGGTTTTGAAACTCCCTGGCGATTTCAAGCAGCCATGGCTGAAAATCACAGATGGAAGCCCCAGCCCGGCCACCAGTTAAACAATCCTGGTCGAGTCACTTAACCTCTGGGGATCAGTGGAAACGTACAACAGGAGAAAATCAATCTCGTAGGCTCTCCTCAGGCAATAAAAATTCTATTATTCCATGAAGCTTTAAAAACCTGTAGTTACTCAGACCCGTTCAGTCTTAAAAACGTGACTGATGTTCACAGTACTAAGGGATCAGACCACACCACTGAGCCGGCCTCCAGCAGTTCCCCTAATGGGACCTGTTACTGAAAAAAATTATACCTTTTTTTTCCCCCCTTTAACACCGTTTTCTGCTAAACCCTCCTATCCCTCTCCCCAGTAAGATGCTTTCCCCTGGGTCTAGAGGAAATGAAAAGGCCACTGGGCAGAGATTTCCATTATGTGTACTTACTTACTGCTTTTTTTCCCCCCCTGCATTTGGCAGCAGCTGTAGTTAAGGGCAAAAAGTCTTTAAGTAGTTTTGAAACATCTGGCTGTCAAACCAGTCGATGCTGGAGCTACAGATAAGGCTAAGCTGCCTTCTCTCAAAAAAAAAAAAAATACCTAAGTCAGTGACAAGTGACACTCGAACACACAATCACCGTGTACCACTTTGTATATGGGAATAAGGCGACTCGAAAATAAGAATAAGCTTTGGAGTTAGTCCCACACACAAAGATGCCATTAAAAGCGATGCAATCAGCTATTCAAACACGCCTTGTTTTGTAACAGCCTCTGGGGATGAATGGCAAATGGAAAGTACACTGTTCAGGAAGCAAGAGTGCTTCCCCCCCTCCCCCATCCCATTATTTTTGTTCATTTCAGAGGTACCTGATCGTATCCGTATCTACGGTTCAAAACAAGAAAAACATAAACAGTTGTTTGAAATGGTCTTCTATTTTCTGCCATGGAAAAAACGGTAAAGGCTTAGGGCAGCAGCTCGTGCGTTTGTTTAGTGTTCAAAGGTCAAGTAAAACTCGAGCGAGGTTGAATACTTGCTTGTATATTTATTTTATGTTCTGTAACTTGGAACTAATCTTTAACTCACTCCCTTCTGGAAGTTCTGGGGGAACCTTGGATTGAAGTCCTGGGGCGTAGTTATCAAACGGTATGATAAAACTGATGGCCTAACAACACTCTGACTTTGTATTTTACCGTTTTAAAAATAACCCCTCAGGCATCATCTCATGCAGTATGTTCTCTCACTTCTGCCTTGAAACTTGACCAAGATTCATAAAATGTGTGAGCTGGAAAGGACCTCAACTGTCACCTGGTCAAACCTGCAAGAATTATGCCCCACAAAACTCCTTACTATGGTCCTAGGGTCCCTACTAGAATGGGTAGTATTCATGCCTCACAGGTATGAATGGATTCATTCACTCATTTGTTCAATAAACATTTATCGTATGCCCACCCGGCGTCTGTTAGTCCCTGTTTCCAGCACTAAAGAAACAAGAGTAAGTCATGACCATTCGGGAGTGACAGTCTAACTTGGGGGAAAGTGTCCAGAGCGCATGTCTATGTCCAGGGTACATAAAACAAAGTGACCAGACCTGCCTTGAATCGCTAAGTGCTATTCACAGAAGGCTTAGGAACCAAGTAGGACATACCTATCAGAAAAATCACTATAAGCAAAAAAATCAGAAACACGTAATAGCACAGATGCCTCAGGACAATGAACTCAGCAATGGTGATGCCGCACGCCTTTCCAGCCTAGCCTCAAAGAGGCGGCAAATCTCCCCCTTTTGGAATACTGGAGTGACTCCAAGGAGAAGTTACCCAAGAGGTCATGGGGCGGGGGGGGTGGGGGGGGTGGGGGGAGAGGCTGTAAAACCGGAACAGAGATCCAGTCTCCTCAGCATCCAGGTCCAGTTGAGTGAGCTTCCAGATGCATCCGGTCCCATCCACCACCTGACCACAACCCCATGAGAGCCAGGGACCAGCAGCAGCCCAGCACTGCCCGGCAGGGCCCAGCCCACCTGTCAGCCACGGGCAGTAACCCAGAGGTGGCTGTTTCACGACAGAGTGTTGGTGGGGTTTGTCATGCCGCAAGAGGCCACGGAAACATTCAGAAAACTGCGCACGATTCCGTAAGGCTGGGACGCAGGGTATCATGCAAGAGAGAAAGGAAGTAAGGCCAGGGGTGAGGCCACCCAGTTAGTGAGATAAAGGTGGAGACTCCCACTTCTCCCTGTCACTGCTGATGGCGTTATGTGCAATCTTCCTCTCACCAGCCTCCTCTACTTATGGTAAACTCGTCCCATTTAAAACTCCAGCTTCACAAAAAAAAAAAAAAAAAAAAAAAAAAAAAAGAAGAGGTTAGAGTGGAAGAGAGCCAAAGCATAAGAGACTCTTAAAAACTGAGAACAAACTGAGGGTTGATGGGGGGTGGGAGGGAGGGGAGGGTGGGTGATGGGCATTGAGGAGGGCACCTGTTGGGATGAGCACTGGGTGTTGTATGGAAACCAATTTGACAATAAATTTCATATATTGAAAAAAAAATAAAAAAAAACAAAATAAAATAAATATGATCTAAATGAAAACAATAAAAAAAAAAGAAAAAAAAAACTCCAGCTTCACGGGGGCGCCTGGGCGGCTCAGTTGCCTAAGCGTCCAACTTCGGCTCAGGTCACGATCTCACGGCTCGTGAGTTCCAGCCCTGCGTCGGGCTCTGTGCTGACAGCTGGGGAGCCTGCTTGCAATTCTCTCTCTTCTCTCTCTCTCTCTGCCCCTCCCCCACTCGTACACTCTGTCTCAAAATAAATAAACATGAAAAAAAAGCGTTAACACACACCGTGTTTCCAATCCCAGGGCAACAGGAAAGCCACACGCAACTTTTAACTTTTCAACAAAGTTAACAATCTGGGTGGTCGAGACGCCCTTTGTGGGGTTTTCCAAGTACAGAAGGAACAAGAACATTCAGGAGGGATCCTTAACATCAATGTGAAGGGCTAGGGGCTGTGCGACCAGTTAGAAATGCCTGTAGCAGGACCTACGAGGGATGGGGAGAGCCTGGACCCAGGCTGCTAGAAGGGCGAGGGCCGGGGGTGGCGTAAAAATATCCCGCAACATCACATACCTCACGTGTCATCAGCGTTTGCCCACTTCTGCTACCGGGGCGGGATTAACTGAAGTTGCCCCCCAGTTAGATGTGCAGGTTATAGGAGGCCGGACGGAGGCTGAGCCCTAGTCTGTGGCGGGGGTGCCTGGATAGCTGGTGGGGACGCTCATCAAGGGGAGACATGAGGGGGCAGAAACGCAGGGAGGAAGAGCTGTTACAGAGATCGAGACTAAGAAGTCCCTTCTGAGGCTGCACCACGCCGATCAACAGAAAGGCCTACCTGACTGAATTCACGTCCTCATTCCCGCAACTCAGCATAGCGTCGCTGTCTCCGTTAAAAATGAGTTCGGGTGCAAATCACGGCAATTCAGCCAACACCGGCTGAAACGGACACACTGCTTTTTCTCACGTGATCAGAAGACTGGAAATACGGGGTCCTGCACTGGTGTGGCTGCTGCTGGATGTTGGCCAGTACCCAGCCTGCTCCACCTCCCTGGTCTGCTGTTCTTGCCAGGGAGCTTTTAAGGTCACACTCGCAAGAGGGCCACCGCCCTGGGCCCAAACCTCGGTGTGAGGGGGGGAGGGAAAAGGCCGCAGCACCTTCCCCCAGGGAGCCTTCTCCATCCTATTCGGTGAGGGGCTCCTCTCCCAGGCCTTCCCACATACATTTCATTGGCCCAAATATGGCACGTGTCTACCGCGCACAAAACGTGCTTAAAGACGGAGGTGCTGCCAGCACAAGCCCCCCAGGCCAGTCACGGAGGCCTCTGGCTCACTTCCTGAGACTTCCTGCAACGCCTCATACTTGGTACCCTCTAGCCCTGACCTAACCTCTGCACCACACAGAGCACGGCTTCCCTTCCGGCAGCTGCCCCCACCCCTTTCCCACACACCCGATTTTGTCAGAACCTTGAGGTCTTTCTGTAACAGAGGCTCTAGGGGCATCTGGGTGGCTCAGTCGGTTAAATGTCCAACTTCGGCTCAGGTCATGATCTCGTGGTTTGGGAGTTCGCGCCCCGCGTCGGGCTCGGTGCTGACACCTCAGAGCCTGGAGCCTGCTTCGGATTCTGTGTCTCCCCCTCTCTCTGCCCCTCCCTTGCTTCTGCTCTGTTTCTGTCTCTCAATAATAAATAAATGTTAAAAAAAATTTTTTTAATGAAAACAATAAAAGAGGCTCTATTCTGGAGCCTAATACTGAGAAAAGCACGATGGGCTTCTTATCACCTCTCATGATCGCCGGGAAGTACTATTTCTAGTAACGCAGTTCAGGTTTGCCTGAGCGGGTCTCAGCAGCCACATCTTGCTGTTGGCTCCCACGACTTGCACCCTTCTTTCCCCCCCCTTTTGATGTTATACCTCTCCTGATATTCTTCCTGCCTCTCTCACTCGACTCTGAGCTGGGTCCTCTTCCTCCTTCCTTTCCGTAAATACCATCGCTCCCGAGGGACATCCCCTTACTCACTGATGCTCTCCCTCATTCTATCCTGGGAGCTTTCATGAGTTACCTGCCTCCTGTATCTGCACCGGGGCCACCTCCCTCCTAAACTTCACTCCTGCTGAGACAACTGCCTGCCAGACACACGCATTCAGCCGAGACGGCATGGGGCACCCACCTCCTCCACGGGCAGGGCCTGGCCAGCAGAGCGCTGATGAATGCGGAGGCAGGACTCCAGTCCTCCAGGACGTGACGGGAAGGGCGTCAGCAGGACCTTACACTGTGTCTCTCTAATCTGCCACTTGAAGGGAACTGTATGCATCCACTAACATTGCTTTTGCGTTGACTTTTAAGTTCATGCTTAGAAGATAATCTCGTTTCTTTTTTATCAGAAGCATGAATCCTCAGTGAAATCACAGCTATCACTCCACAGTCTCGTCCATTCTGAGTTCCCAACTTTAAATCATTCTTAATTCCTCCCCCCCGCCAGCAAATATAATATACCTTCGAATACGACTGAAGTATTATTATCCTTGTTAATATTTCTTGCCTTTGTCTCCTTACCTTGGCAATCCCATCCCCACCAGCTCATCTCAGGCCATGACTGTCTCCCACCTGGATGTCACCTTGGGCTTTAGGCTTATCCCCTGGCTCTGGTGTTTACTTATTTTCAAGTGACCCTTTATGGTACAACCACATTATTAATCCTCAAACTCTTGCTTCATTTTGTTTCACTATGCAAAGCCTTTTAGTGGCCATCCATCCATCACTCACAGCCTCAAGGTCAAAGCCCTCCATCCGGGAGGACCATTATTTTAAGTGGCATAAAGTCAATACTTTCCCCTTATCTTCTTGGAGAGCATCCAAAAGCAATGAAAGAGAATGAGGAAAAACCTCCATTTTTGGTAACACTAAGAGTTAAGATCCCTGATTCCAAAAGCTGGTGGAAAGCCTACCTAAGTCAATGGCAAATGAACAGGGGTGAGTGTGGGAGGAAGGAAAGAAGAGGGGAGAGAAATCAAAGGCTGGGGATTAAAAAGACCGGACAAAGGGTGCCTGGGTGGCTCCGTTGGTTACGTATCCGACTCCTGATCTTGGCTCGAGTCATGATCTCAAGGTCATGGGTTTGAGCCATCTGTTAGGCTCCACCCTGACAGTGTGGAGCCTGCTTGGGATTCTGTCTCTCTGCTCCTCCCTCTTAAAAATAAATAAATAAATAAATAAATAAATAAATAAATAAATAAATAAATAAATAAAAGAAAAAAGGGGGGGGGGGCAGACAAAGCATATTTCTCAAACTTGAGAGGTGATTCCTTAGATGTGAAACCTAAATGCTCTGTTTGCCCCGGCAGAGGTGCATTATGTGGTGGACCGGAGGGCCAGCTGTGACTGCAGGAAGGCCTGGGTCCAGGGCTAAAGAGAAAACACAGGAAGGAGTCCGCATGCAGGAAGCAGTCTGTCTCTGTGGCAGTGGTCGGGGAGAGGGAGTTCTCACTGTGAAGAATGACAAAGCTTAGTCCCACTGGGTGGCAGAAAACAAAATCTAAGTGAATTTAAACATAAATCGTTGGGTCCTAAGAAATTCCGTGCCGTCCCGGGGCAAGGCCCGTGGCCCCTCACTCCAGTTTCTCACACAAAAGAGTTGCCCGAAGAAAAAGTCACCTGCTTCACTGATAACTAATCAAAAAACAAGGTAATGCATGGCGAAAGGACGCGGCAAATAGAGAACAGTTATCAAAAAGCGTTTCCATACAGCAGATGGAAAAGGTGACCCTTCTGCCAGGCATTTAAAAGAACATAATGAAGAAGGAACATCTCTGAAGAAACTATCTTTGAGATCAAGAAAGCAGCAGAAGGGAACACAACAGCGTCACAGAAGTGCATGGAAAACCGTAAGAAACACAGGAGCAAAGGACTGTTGGAAGGAAACATGGGTAACAGAGGTCAGAAACGGAAAAGCAACCAAAATGGAAAGAAAACAGGAAGAGTTGAAATGATAGTGTGAGCCGTGGTGAAGGGGAAACATAGAGAACAAACTGGTCGTTGCCAGAGGTGGGGGGGAGGGGGTGTGGACAGAGTGGGTGATGGGGAGAGGAAGGTACAGGCTTCTAGGTCTGGAGCAAGGAAGTCATGCGGATGAAAGGCACAGCACGGGAATACAGTCAAGGATGCTGTGATATCATCATCATCGTATGCTGCGTGATGGTAGCTGAATCTGTGGTGACCACAGCGTAACGTATGGAGTTGTTGAATCACTATGTTGTATACCTGGAACCAATATAGCATTGTCAACTACAGTTCAATTAAAAAAAGAGTATATGATAAGGGGCGCCTGGGTGGCCCAGTCAGTTGGGCGTCTGACTTCGGCTCAGGTCATGATCTTTGTGTGATCGAGCCCAGCTTCGGGCTCTGTGCTGACAGCTCAGAGCCCGGAGCCTGCTTCGAATTCTGTTGTCTCCCTCTCTCTCTGCCCCTCCCTGCTCATGCTCTGTCTCTCTCTCTCAAAAATAAACATTAAAAGTTGTCTTAAAGAATATATGATAAGCATGATTAGATTAATAAATGACAAAACCTAAAGAAAAGAAAGGTGGCGAAGGAGAGCCAACAAGTAACTGAAATCTCAGAGGATGGACCCTGAGGCGATGCCCAGAGTAAATACTGAAAGGTACATTTGTTGTTAAAGACGACTGAAATCTACATGCTGAAAGGCCACAATTATGTCCCAGGAGAAACCGACACAGAATAGTCAACTACTGTGTTTCAAAAAGCTGGGAGGGGAGAAAAAGGCAAAACAAAACTACCTTTGGACAGGCAGGCAAAAAATATCAGCCACTTAGACCGAAACAAAACTCAGGCTGGCCTCAGACTTCTCCAGAGCCAACAGTCAGTTCCAGACTCAGTGGGACCACATGTACACAATGCTCAAGGGAAAAGGGGATGGCTCAAACTAACCCCCATCATCTCTCCTTGAGGAAAAGTACTACAGGATAAAACAGCTGGCATAATGATGGGAGGTGGGGGACGAGCCTCAAATTTATTTAACTACAAGAGCAAGGCTAAAACACGTGTGGGGACTTCAGGACATGGAACAGACCGCACACGTCACAGGCTAGGGCAACGTAGAAAACGTGTATCAAGTTAGATCTGTGCTTCCCACTCAACACAGGAAACTTTCCAGATGGATCCAAGACCTACAGGCAGCAAAGGGGTGTGCCTTTTTAAACACTGAAAGAAGCCTTTCTAACTAACACGTAAAACCTGGAAGCCAAAAACAAAAGAGGACTCATCAATTTGACTATGAAAACAATTTCTCCATGGCCAAAGAACCGACAGATAATCAAATGACATGCAACCAAGAAAATTATCTGTAATTTGTATCACACATATTGTGAACAACTTCCTTTTTGTTCCAGTGACTCTATTTCAGGGAGCGTACAGGAAGCCCACAGATTAATGGCGTAAAACAATTACCATTTATTTGGTCACATTCTTTGTGTTGACAATTCGGGCTGGGCTCAGCTAAGCAGCTGTTCTGCTCGTTTCTCCTGGGGGCATTCTTTTTTTTTTTTTTTTTTAATTTTTTTTTCAACATTTATTTATTTTTGGGACAGAGAGAGACAGAGCATGAACGGGGGAGGGGCAGAGAGAGAGGGAGACACAGAATCGGAAACAGGCTCCAGGCTCTGAGCCATCAGCCCAGAGCCCGACGCGGGGCTCGAACTCCCGGACCGCGAGATCGTGACCTGGCTGAAGTCGGATGCTCAACCGACTGCGCCACCCAGGCGCCCCTCTCCTGGGGGCATTCTTACTACAGCAGTCAACTGGTGGCTGGAATGGCTCAATGGTATAAGACAATCTCACCCACATGCCCGATAGTTGGCATACTTTATAATCCCTCATCCCTGAAGAGACGAGCTAGATTTCTTCCCATGGCCCTCTCAAGGCACCAAGGGGGTGAAAGGAAGTTGCAAGTCTCTGGAGGCCTTGCTCAGAAGTCACACACAGGGGCGCCTGGGTGATTCAGTCATTAAGCATCCGACTTGGGCTCAGGTCATGATCTCACGGTTCACAGGTTCGAGCCTTGCATCAGGCTCTGTGCTGATGGCTCGGAGCCTGGAGCCTGCTTCGGATTCTGGCTGTCCCTCTCTCTCTGACTGTCCACTGCTCACACCGTCTGTCTCTCTCTCCCCAAAATAAATAAACGTTTGTTTTTTTTTTAAAGTCACTCAACATTACTCTCTGTAGTCTGATCAAAGCAAGTCACAAAGCAAGGCCCATTTCAAGGCATGATGAAACAGACCCCACCTCCAGATGGGAAAAACTGTAAATCTGGGGGCATCTTTAATCCCATCACATATTTCACATATACTCGTAAGTAATGCCTACAAATCACTAAAACCAAAGGCCATCAACTGAATATACAGAAAGAACTCAAGAGAAAAGGAAATGCAAATAACTCGAGGCAGACGAAAAGGTACTTAAACGCACTCATAAAAAGAGAAACGCAGATTTAAAGTCCACCAAAGGCTCTACTTTTCACCCGTCAGATTGGCAAAGCACAGTCAGACGTCACCATCTGGGCAACGCTATTGGGGGAAAAGTACTCTCGTTTCCGTTTAGAATACCAATAGGGGCAACTTCCATTAAATACAATTTGGCAATATCAATATTGCCAGTGGATATTCTCTGAGCAGCAATTTCACTTACAGCCACGCGGCTCACGGATGTACTCGTACACCGGGGGGGGGGGGGGGGGGAGCAGGACCCATGCTGGGTATTCTGTGCAGCACTGTCTGTGACACCCGAAGACTAGAAACAGTCTAACCGCCCATCAGGAGAGCTGGCGCTGTGCCACTATAAAAACAGAATGAGGAGATTCATTACGCACGGACGTGTGGGCCACCACCCGTGTGAGTGCTGTGTGCGAGACAGAAAGACAACATAGCTCCCTGGTAGGAAGAGAACCGTATCAATGAACGGTATCCTACGCTCTCTTGGTCTCCAGAATTTGGGGCCGTGTGAATGTGCTACCCAGTCAACAGATAAGTAGTGGTCTGCATGCTCACTCGGACACTTAAAGCCCTCCCCACCCTGGCTGCAGCGGACCTGCCCACAGCTACCCACCCCCACGCTCCTTCACCGCACACGCGCTGTCACCAGAGCCACGCAACCTGGGTCCCTGCAATTCACCCGTGATCTGGTTTCTAAGCCGCTGTCCTTCTCCAACCTGAAATTCTCCTTTCTTGTCTACCCAGTTTTCCAGACGATGACTCCTGAAGCGTCCTTGGACCCTCGCAGGTCTTTGGCACAAAGTCTCCTTTATGAACTCCTGTGGGTACTGCTGTCTGCCCTATTCCCACAGATCGCATCCTGTCCTCTTTTGGTCTCTCCTTCTCCTTCGCCTTCTCGTCAGCAACGTCCTTCACGCACACATGTCTTTGTTGCCCAACTAAACCGCGTCCTCCTGGAGGACAGGACTGTGTATATGTCACTTTGTTTCCCCTTCATATTAGCACACTGCCTTGCACCTAGCAGAACATCGACAGAAGCGTGTTAGTCTGACACGGACCCGATCCTAGGGTGGAGGGCTGATAATGGCTCCCAAGGACAGGTCAGTGCCGTTAATTCCCAGAGCCTGTGAATGTTCTCTTTAAGTTTCTGCACCTGCGAGTATGTTGAGGCTCTTAAAATAAAGAGGTGATCCTGGATTATCTGGGAGCCCTAGAAATCCTTACAAGAGCGATTTAGGGAAAAGAGACATGACGCAGAGGAGAAGGTGGCAATGTGACCACAGAGGCAAGAGTGGAGCCTTGCAGCCACACATCAGGGACCACCAAAAGTGGGCAAAGACTGGAGTCTCCCCTGGAGCCTCAGGGTGCGTGCCCCTGGGCCGACATCCTGACTGCAGCCCAGTAAAGTGGATTATTGACCTTCTGGCCTCGAGAATTGATAGAGAACAAGTCCCTGTGATCTCATGCCACCAGGTTGGTGGTCACCAGTTATGGCAGCCACAGGAAAGTGATAGAGGCAGCAATAAAGTGTGGCACAACTGAGGGACAGTACGGGGCAGTCTGGGCAACCTGCTCCAGACCAGACGCCGAAGTGGCACAGAAGGATGGCCTGTCACCCAGTCTGGAGGTTTTTCCAGCACTCTGCCTCATCACCTCAAACTCTTCCAGCATCCTGGTGTGCGACCCCAGAACCCTGGAACGCACAGAAGGCTGAAGCAAGATTGAGCGGTTTCTTCTTGAATTACCAGCCCACTTGGAAACGATGACCTTAACAACCCACATTTTCCGAGATTTTGAGAGCTTCCTGTTTCTGAAACGGGATCCTGTCCATTCACAACGGGGAATCCTCCTGAGAACGGCAGCCCTTGTCTGCTCAGACCGGTGGGGGCCACTGCAGCATGGATCACGCTGTCCTTGAGAACTGTGCTTTTTCAAAAGCCTGATCTACCAGAGCTAGAATATATTTGATCCAAGGCACATGTCATTTGGCAGAGGACAAATATGTACGTGAAAAGCATTTCTCTCCAAGAAAATCTGTCCCCACTGCCTCCCCCCCCCCCACCTCTTCTCCCACCTCAAACTGTCCAGGCGGAAATGGGCCCCCTGGAAATCTTTCCTACTTCCTTATTTTGGGTTACTATCATTAGAGCTTGCTACTCTAAAAGCTAGGTTGGTTCAGTCTGTCCTTAAAGTCCGACACGTTCAAGAGGACAGAGACACTGCAGAAAACAGACTGATGCTTCCATTCCAGTGGAGGAAGACAGACAACGGATAAGCAAATAAAGATATATGACATCATGATGCCAAGAGAGTAAAGGGATGAACATGATAGAGGATGCTGTTTTAGGTAAGTTTTCCCCCAGAAAAGTCTGTTTTCTGGGCTGTTTTTGGTTTGAGGCGTCACTGATGGATGACAAGAAGGACTGGAGGAAGGGAGGGAAATATTTCTCGACTGGTAACCACTTTCTGCCTCATTGTCTATTTGTCGTCCGTGGACTGTTTCCTCTGAGAATGGATCCATACGGGATGGAAACAGGTGGCCGTCCTTTGGGCCCCCAAATGCTGACACTCACAGGCCTCCTCACCTCCCATGCGCAGGTGTCTGAGAAAGTCAACTGGGGACTAGCATGCTGATCCCCACCAGGCCTGACTGGAGGCCACCTTTGCTCGTGGCGAGCGTCTCTGCTGACCGCAGGGCCCGTCATCTCTGCCCAGGGACCGCTGGGTGCCCTCGGGGGTCTCTCACAGTGGTCTCCCTGACGTCGCACATGCTCACACTCCTCTAATTCGCTGGTGCAGAGGAGGGTCAGTGCCCCACTCTGGCTGCTGGAGGCACTAACAAAACTGCCCGGGGATCCCTACGTGACAAACCCCGGTGAGCGTTCTAGGGCACCAAGGTCCGGTACCTGCGTTCTCTGCTGGCCTCTCGCCACAGTGCTGGTCACGTGCTCTGTGGGCTGCACGGTCCTGAGGGAGCTCTCACCAAGCAGCCAGCCAATCCCCCAGCCATAGGTGACCTCAGGGTCGAAAGCAGAACCATTTCTCCCTGAATACCCTCTGTCCTCCAGTAATGAGAGGCTCTCTTGGATCTGTCCCCTTCTGTAACAATAATGCCCCCCCTCGCTGTCCCACCCAATCCTCACTGGCCATCCTCCCCGCTGTGCCACTGCATTCACAGAACACTGTCCCGTGAGCATCAATATTCTTCAAAGAGCGGCCACATTTATCCCCAGCCCCAGGGCTCCGGGCAGACCACCAGAGGACACAGGAGCTGGTGCCTGAGCCTGTCCCCAGCCTCCGTGTATGTTCAGGGACCATGTTAAGGGGAGCATGGACACTGCCAGCCTCAGGGAGAGACACCAACGGGAGAAAAAGGGAAGCCAACCAGGTCTCTGAGAAAAAGTTAGGGACTCGGAAGGAAGGTGGGCACCTTCCCTCTAAAGTCTGGGTGTGAGATTATGGAAAAACGAGGCAGTCGCTCAGTGGGTGGAGGGAAGAATTTTTAGGCAAGAATATATGTTAACTAGGGATGGAAGGGACTCAGCAGTTGGAGGCTGGGGATTCTAGTGCTGGTTCCTCAGAGCAGCTCAGCTCCTCACGGTCCCCCAGTGAGGGGACAGCAGTCTCCCATCTTAGATGTTTGAACTGGACTGCATTTGTACTCATGCAAGTGAGACTTATCACGGGAGCACACTCGCTACCTTTCCGCCTCTTCCTGGCCTCACCTGAAACTTGTCTTCAATTTCTAGCCTTACAGCATTATTTTTGCAGTGCCCATCTGAGCCCCTACTTCCGGAGACATTGACCAGACATTAACATGGAAATAGCCCCTCCTGGGGCCAAACAGAACCAAAGATGGTCCTGGAGGAAGAGCAAACTTAATGACCCATCAGGATCTCTCTCTGACTGGCTCTTGGCCCTGAGAACAAATCATCTTGTTGCAGGTCTGAGCTTGTTTTCAAGAAGTGGTGGGTCTTTATTCCTTTCTTTTTCCCCCTGCCCCGAGAAGTATGGACGCCGTGTGGGAGACTTGTTAAAATTCAGATCGGTCTGTCTCCCACATGAGGCACAGCTAACTTTTAAGGCAAATTTTCACAGATGAAATACTTTTGAGTTGGAATAGACTTAAGACTACTCATCAAAAATCAGCAGACAGTAGGTCTCAAGCAGCATCCGGCTCACAGAAGTGTTCTTTGTGGCTCATTAAGTTTTGAAAAGTATTTTTTAAAAACTTTAATTAGTTGCAAATAGTAAAGTTGAAGAGTCTTTCCCCAGAAATACTCACTTTAAGCTTCTCTTGAAAAATCCCAACATCTAGCCATAGTAACAGGTGGCAGGAGTGAACAGGGGCTATCCCCGTCAGAAGGGCACGCACCGTCCAGGTTACCCCCGTCCCCACCATGCCTTACGTGGTCCCCTTACCAAAACTGAGCCAGATTTCAGCTTCCATTGATCACTGTGCATCCACTGTTTTTATTAGGACAGACTTGGAAGTTTGGGATCTCGTGAGTCCATGAGGATGTCAAAAGCAGTAACACAAAGGACAGAGTCTCCGAGTTAAATAAAAGTGGGCAAAACGTGATTTTTTTTTTTTGCAGAAGCAAAAATTATTCTTGCAGACAACCTACTTCAGTCATTTGTTTTACCTTTTTTTTCTCAATTACATTTGACTATTTCACCCACAATGTGATCCAACTGTCCTCTGTCACGGGGGGGTAAGATAAACCATGAAGAGATAAGGGACGTATTCTAGATCACACAGCTGAGCAACAGCGGAAATAAGATTTGAACACAGGCTCTCCAGCTCTACTTCATGAGTCCTGTCCACCGTTTCCGAATGAACTTGCACTTCCTAACGTGCGACACACACGCTCTAGCCACCATGTTGGGCACACGGTTCAGTGATCACCACTATCCGACACACTTTTATAGCAATCCTCACTGTGAAGTACCTCAGAGGAGTGCTTTCCAAATCCTTCATCCCCACTGACCATAAGGGGTGTTGCCACGTGGGCGACGGGTCTTGGGTAAACTATTTTAAAAGACTCATCCAAAAATTTTAAATAAGAAAGCATATTATCTTAACTATCATTTATTGTCAAGTTGGTTAACATACAGAGTATACAGTGAGCTCTTCGTTTTGGGGGTAGATTCCCATGATTCGTCGCTTACATACATCACCCAGTGCTCATCCCAACAGGTGCCCTCCTCAATGCCCATCACCCATTTTCCCCTCTCTCCCCCACCATCAACCCTCAGCTTGTTCTCTGCATTTAAGAGTCTCTTATGGTTTGTCCTATAGTTTGAAGCTACTTTTACCCCTCCTCTTTCCCTATGGTCTTAAGTTTCTCAAGTTCCACATATGAGTGAAAACATTTTAAATGAGTCACAATGGTTTCACATCGATGAAAGAGATATTCTTTGCAACTATTCATGAACATATTTGATTCCAAGACAGCTTGAACTATGTTTATTGGGTATCTTTTCTTGATTTTTACTACTATTGTACTGGAAAGTTCAAACAAAATTATAGGCCATTTTGAATGTCAGCAAGAGTAGAATGGTTCTGTCACACAGTCCCGGATATTCAAATTGAAGATGGATTCTGAATTTTATCGAGATGCGTCTAAAAAAAAATCTTCGGGTAGTCTGGGTGCCTCAGTCGGTGAAGCATCCAACTCTTGACCTCAGCTCAAGTCATGATCTCAGGGTTGTGAGTTCCAGCCTCACATTGGGGCTACTTAAAGAAAGAGAGTGAGGGAAAGAGAGAGGGGTGGAGGGGGTAGAAAGAGAGAGAGAGAAAGAAAGCGAGGGAGGCGGAGAAAGAGACAGATTGAGAGAGAGAGAGAGAGAGAGAGAGAGAGAGAGAGAGAGAGAGAGAGAATCCTTGCGTTGAAAGACACTACATCAACAGGATAGTCAGTATCCCTCAGCAGCCAGAGTTTAGAGTGTGGTTCACAGACCTCCTATCCACTCTCCGCTACACCGGGGCAAAGTCGTTCTGTTGAGTATTTCCTCCTCAAATCTGTGTGATCACAGATCTCTTACTCCAACTATTATTACAGGAAACATGTGATTGCTGGGAAAGTGTCAAACATTTAGCAATCAGGTTGTATGTGCCACAGTTCAGACTCCTTAAGAAATCCTGAAAAACCATCCTCAACGTTAAAAGCTGGCATATGCTGGCCCCAAAGCAGCAGATCTAGGCTATTCAAAATGCTGATACATCCACAAGATATGCAGCCTGAGAAATCTACCTGAAATCCTAGGAACAGGATTTTCCCAGGCTCTACTGGTTTCAGAAGAAGCATTTTACCTCATCCCCATGTCAAAATCCAAAGTCCCAGAAACAAAGTAGAATGGTGGTTGCCAGGGGCAGGGGGAGGTCAGTCAAAGGGGACAAACTTCCATCACAAGGTAAGTTCTAAGGATCGAATATCCAACATTATGCCGATAGTTAACAAGACTATTATTATATATTCGAAAGCTGCTAAGAGAGATCTTAAATGTCACCACACACACACACACACACACACACACACAAAGTTGTAATTATGTGAGGTGATGGATGTGCTAATTAACCTTATTGTGATCATTTCACAACATATATGTGTATCAAATCATCACATTGTGCACCTTAAACTTACACAAGGCTTTATGTCAAGTACATCTCAATAAGGCTGGGAGAAAAGTTCAGGACCATGTCAAAAAGTGAAAGAAAACAAAATTTTTCAACAGCCAGTGACAATCATAATGGAAAAACAGCTTTATACTTGCTGCTGCTTTTTTAACGTTCTCTGAAAACGAGTACACTTATTAGCCGTAATGTGGATAATTGTGAATCGGTAATTTTCACAATTTCCTTCGTACTGAATCACATCCTGGAGGCATACTGTGAACCTTGGTCTGTGCTCTACGAAAAAGGCTGCAGGCAGCCTGGTAGTCTGGAGCAAAAACTTTTACTCAAATACCAATGCCCATCTGCTTGCACATTTCACTGGTGCTCTGTCAGTATTGATTGACCCTGAATCACCACTTCCTGTCTCTGCATCACCGTTCACAACATAATCATTAACCTCATGGAAACCCTCTTCCACTTGCATGGAGTTTCAATTATAAACAGAACAGCAACAAACATCCACCCAGCCTTTGTCCCTCCCATATATATGCAGGCACATTACTTGATACTTTGTACATGGGGGTGGGGGGGTTCATCCCAGTCACAGCCGAATGCCTCTGAGGATGCACACCGATTGCAAAGGTTCTCCCAGCTACATCAGTTACTGCTGCTGATATCGACGAAGTTCCAACAGTGTTCTTAACTAAGGGATGCTGCCACAGTTCTTTCTGTTCCCTCCACAATCATAAGAGCATAATTTATCATTAACTTTGCAGCTGGCTTTACAAGCTCTCCAGCAATGGTACAACGTGTACCTGTTTCAGCAACGAGGAGGGCACTAATGACGCTTCCATAGCTTTGATCTCTTTTCTGCCATTAGCAACAAAATTCAGCCCTCTCAGGCTGGAAAACTGTATCGGCTTTTCTGATGCTTGGTTTACAAGAGGTCAGCGCTTTGCTTTTCTGATGTTTGGTTTACAAGAGGTCAGCGCTTTGCTGGAAACTGACCGACAAGAACTTTGGATGCCTCCCCCAGACCATGAGAGAAAGTCACCCTGGAGGATCTGGAGCCCCTAAGGCCGAGGGTGTGAAGCTCAAGTTGTGACACCACCACCCCTCCCCCCTGCAAGATGCATAAGCCTTGACCCAGACACTGAAGTGAAAAGTAGAAGCCACAATGGAAATTGGGAAAGATTTAGAACTGAATGCCAATATAAGCGCCACAGAACCAAAATATAGAACGTAGTTAGACTAGCACTCAGAATGCTACATACATATAATATACATATATACATACGTATACATACATTACATATGCATATGTATACATTATGTATACGTAGAATAGAGTCTAGAAATGGAAATGAAGCAAGTGTTCAACTCAAGAAGCTAAAAAAGGGGGGGGGCTATGGAGGAAACCTCAAAGAAAAATAAAGAAAAAACTTTAAATTGAACTTAATTTTTTAAAAAACTTGTCCTTGTAAATTTTTATCACACACACTTGTGCTTAGAGGCAAATGGATTTACTCAATAAATTTCCATTTTTAGCTATTTGTTGAAATTCATCTTTGACTTTTCCTTTCCCTGGCTTATGCAAAGTTATCACATTAACAGGTACAGATTTATTCACCATCTGCCCTGGAGTCCTCGGCATTCTTTAAATTCGAGAGATTATCCTAAACTGTAATATTTTCTTTAATCCATGCTTCTGTACTTTAATGAACCACCACTCACCCATTTTCTTATATTAGGGACATAATACTACACAACTGAAATAATAAAAAATGTAAACGTAGGGACGCCTGGGTGGCTCAGCCAGGTGGGTATCCGATTTTTTATTTCGGCTCAGGTCATGACTCCCAGTTTGTGAATTTGAGCCCCACATCAGGCTCCACAATGACAGTGCAGAGCCTGCTTGGGATTCTCTCTCGCTCCCTCTCTGTGCATGTGCGCGTGAGCTCAATCTCTCTCTCTGCCCCTCCCCATGCATGTGCACTTGCGTGCATGTGCACATGAGGTTAATCTCTCTCTCTGAAAAATAAACTTTAAAAAAAATGTAAACTTAGCAAAAGTAATAACTGGAAAATGACACATAAATATATTGGTCAAATCTACATGCATTTTGCTAACTAAATATAATCTGTGCATTGTCTGAGCCTTAAAGAACAAAGTAATTAAGAATGTAATGAAACTATGGGGTACCTGGGTGGCTCAGTTGGTTACGCGTCTGACTTTGGCTCAGGTCATGATCTCACGGTTTGTGAGTTCAAGCCCTGGGTCAGTGTTGACAGCTCAGAGCCTGGAGCTGGCTTCTGATTCTGTCTCCTTCTCTCTCTGCCCCTCCCCTGCTTGTGTGCATGCTCTCTCTCTCTCTCGCTCTCTCTCTCTAAAATAAATAAACATTTTTAAAAAAAAATTTTAAAGAATTTAATGAGACTATGGACAAAATCATCTGGAACCTTCAGAAACTGGGGGAATACCTGTGACCAAGATTATTTCACTACTTTTCACTCCGAAAACTACCAAATTCACTTTGGACTACTGATAACTGATGGAGATCCAAGGACTATTCTTTGAATCAGCTTATGAGCCAAATGAGATAAACAGACTTCCTGCTTTATAGACAAGGTTTGCTTTGAATGTCACAGAGCATTTCCATTATGGTCTCCCATTTTCATCACTAGAATTAGCTCAGAGTGATGTCTGGCTATTTTCTAAAACAAATTCTAGCCTCCATTCACCCATCCATGGAAATATGGGTTGTCTCCAGATCACGACTACTGCGAATGGCAGGAGGTCCTGCCATTTGCGATGATGTGGATGAACCTAGAGGACATTACATGAAGTGAAATAAGCCTTCACTGAATCATGAATACCTGAGGTGTCTGGAACAGTCACATTAATAGAAGCAGAGAAGAGAACGGTTTCCAGGACCTGGAGGCAGGGGATCATGACCTCGTGGTTCATGGGTTTCAGCCCCGTGTCAGGCTCTGTGCTGACAGCTCAGAGCCTGGAGCCTGCTTCAGGTTCTGTGCCCCCGCCCCCTTTCTCTCTTGTGTGGCCCATGCATGCTGTATCTCTCTCAAAAATAAACATTTAAAAAAATTTTTTTAAAGAGTAAGTTCGAAAATGGTGCCTGTACTTAACAATACGGTAAAACTGTGCACTTAACAATTTGAGAATAGATCTCATATTAAGTGTTCTTACCACAAAACAAAACAAACCAAAGGCATAAGTAGTGATAGATACGTTTAGTATATTGACTCGGTGATCTTTTCACGGATATACGCAGCTGTCACGACTCGTCAAACTATACACATTACGTGTGTGTGTGTGTGTGTGTGTGTGTGTGTGTGTGTGTGTGTGTGTGTGTATCAACTAGGCCTCCTTAAAGCTGTCAAAAAAAACAATCTAGCCGCAAAGGTTATGATTTGCCACCCCGCAATCAAAACAACTTCGATGCAATTTACAAAGGAACCTCCCTGAAAGGGGTTCTAAAAATAGCCTGAGCAACAGCATCACTAGTATAATTAGGGATGGATATCAACTTGACCGCTGCCGTAGCTGTAATAATCATTTGGTGCCCGACTTGTGGTGTAATTGGTTTTTTAAAACCCACAAAGCTTCAGTTAATTGATTAGTTTATTCCACAAATATGTTGTGAGCACAGACCATGTGTCAAGTACAAATGTTCTGGATCTCAGGGTGCAAAAACGCGTAGCACAATGACCCCTCCCTTTCTGCACATTCCTGTCCTGGGGTTGGTCTAATGGGGGAGAGTCACATTAAATAATTATTCAGTGATGGTCCTGTATCACGCCCTTAAAGGGTCCCGTATCACACCCCTCACCTCTTCCCAGCCAATTGAGTTACGAGCCTTTAAATGCATACATTTACTCCAGTAACAAAGTTCTGATGCAAGATCACAACGGCTCAGATAAAATGGGTTTCTAGAAGAAAAAGTCCTAGTGTGCTGTGAAGAATAAATGAAATATCAGGAGGATCACGAGGGGCAGAAATACCATAGTTACCAAAATGAGAGGAAGGCATGCTCACGGGGACTCAGGAGCTCAGCTGCAACCATATAAGGTGCACGGAAAGAGAACAGTTCATTTCCCTAAATGTTCCAACTGCCTACGCTAAATCGCGAGCACAATGCGGCAGCTAGTCAAAGGATTCTTAGTGGTGGCAAGTGGAGAAAAATAATGAAAAATAAGCTGGTGGCCCATCCAGTTCATAGGGAAGTAGGCACGTGTTGGAAATCAGCATACACCTTCTGGAAGGCATTTTGTGGCGAGAGTATCTTCTCGGTAATACTAATGTGCATTCCCTTCGGCCCAGCGACTGCATTTCCCAGTAGCGATCCCACAGAAAGTCCAAAGACTAATCTACAAGATTGCTGTGCAAGGATGGTTACTGTGAAAGCTTTAATAATACTAAAAACTGGAACAAAACGAATCGTCCCGCAACAGGGAGAGGCTCAAATGCGTGACAGCTCATTGCCAACAGGGGACACACACCTCTCAGGTAGAAGTGAGGTCTGATTTAGTCAAAATCACATCTGATTACTACTTCCTCAGGGGACTATCAAATAAAGGAGCTGGCGCAGGCTCGACAATCTGCCTCTGAATGGGAGGCTCGCGCCCTGTGGGGTCAAGTCAGCGCACTGTGCAAGTCTACGGGGGGGCCGAGACCTCCTAAGGGGCCAGCGAACAGAGCAGAACCACAGACATCATACTTCATTCCTGTTTTCTTTGCCTGCACCTCTGTATCTCTTTGCCTTTTTCTGCGTCTCCTTCTCTCAAGGCCCAAAGAGTTAAATGGAAAACGAAATTCAGTATTTGTACACCGCCATTTCACCGCATGCCTGGCATCGAAAGATATAACATCACGTATACGTGTCTTACTAAGTGAAAAAAAGCCAGCTGCAGAACAGTGTACAAACTATGATCCCCTTGTAGCAAAAAAATATAGGTGTGAATGTATGTGTTTGCAGGTGAATGCCTATCATAGATTGGTTAGGCTTAACCCAACCCATAAACAGTGGTTATCTCTAGGCAGTAGTTTCTCTAGGCAGAAAGTTGAGCAGAAGTAATTATTTAATGTTATCTCCCAGGGCCACGGCTTCAATCTCATAACAAAGTCTGACAATTAAAATGTTTTTTAATAAAAAGGTGGGGGAGGAGGGGGCACTGTGACCTTAGACCTTTGAGCTTTTGATGGTCTCCACAGCTTCCCGGCTCCCTCCTCCTCAGAGTTGATCACGTTCTCCCCAGGTTCAGAGAGCATTCGGTCCCAAGAGCTTAGCTGAAGTGAGCCCTTCTTCTAAACAGGATTCCCACTGCTTTCTGTAAGAGGCTCACTTACAGAAGCATCAGGGGCAGGAGCTGAGCAACGACTGTGATCACGGCACTGTGACACCTCTCAGCTGCGGAGAGGACGCTCCCCACGTCTCTGAGACTCACACCCTTCTTTATTCCATGGGAAGAAGACATCTCTAACACAAGCTGAGGCTTCACCTCTTCTCTGCATCAGGGATTCACAAAGTTCCCAACAATGCTTAATTACATCCGTGTCTAAGCCAATTAGACAGGAAGTAGTACTTATTTATTTAGCCTGATGCTCTAAGCACCAGCTACCACTCTTAGATCCCAGCAAGCTGAAAGAAACGAAGGCATCAGAACAGGGAACGGGAGGAAGAGATATGCTTGCCGTTCCAAATTCTACCGCGGACAGTGGAGAGTGTAGCACGCTCAGAAAGCCAACAATCCACTAACAGAACAAAAGGATGATTTTTATTCATCTTCCTTAACTGCTGCTGCATTTGAGGTCATTCACCAGTCCTGCTCTATCACTTTTTCCTTTCCTTGTTTCTGTGACCTTATTTTTTTTTTTGTCCTTCCTGTGTCTTTCCGACTCTCTTCCATTTTCCTATGCTAGCTCCTTTACGTCCGTATGTCTGTCTGTCCATCCATTTCTTAGTCCAATTTTCTTGTTGTTGAAGACACCTCCCTTACGTACGATAACCCTTTTGGTTGTTTTCCAGCATCTATCCCCTCTGACTACTGATGTCCTGAAATCCATTTGGGGGCAAATTCCCATTGCGTATAATCCTGCCAGAACATTCTGAGCCTGCCTCTTACTGCAGCTTCTCACCACCACAGCCAGGGACAGAAGATTCTTCAACACCCTACCTCCTGGTACAGCCAGGGGAACCACGTGACCCAGACTGAGCCAATCATCTGCCTGTAAATCTTGAGCAAGCAAAGACAGAGGAACCAAGTGGAGACCAGGCTGGTCAGGAGCAGGCCACCTTCTTAGGCATGGACTTCGCTGTGGTCGCCGCTTCCTAGCATGTGGACCCCCAACGTCACGTCCGTTTCTCAGTCCTGGCCATTTGCTCTCCCACAGTGCATACGGGTCTTCAGTTGCTCTTCAAAAATTACCATTTTGCACATGATTAATAGATGGGCTAGCTGTTACTTGTGAACAAGAAGCCCAACTAATCGATGGGAGCCACGGCATTGATTCATGGCTTCATTTATCGCCTGTCACCTGTACTTTGATTAGGGCAGTCAACCCGAACCTGTCTCCCGAATTCTGGAAACCATCTCCAACTAATTAATGGATGCTACTATCTGGAGATGAGCCGGTGGCCACGTCACAAATGTGACCACCCTCCCCTCCTCACCCCCCTCGTGCACTCACTGTATGCCATCATCAACTTCTAATGCCACCGCTTCTATCCCTGGCTGTCCCCAGCCCATCCCACCTTCTGCACGCCCGCTCACCGGGCCTCAGTCGTCACACCTGTTTCTTCCTGCCTCAATCACAGCACTTGGCCTCCCGGCCAGACACAGGGTTCAGTCCAGCCTCCATCCTGTTGCAGAGATTTTCCAAAATGAAAGATCCCTTCCCTTCTCCAAACACTTCCAAAGCTCTCTGCCTCCATGACGGAATCTCAAACTTGCTTTTCCAAGGCATCACGTGACTCCAGCAGGGCACTTGGGTGGGAATATAAAATAACTGATGTCTTCCAGTTCATAGAAAAAGCCTTCACTTTGAGAATACTGGGCAAGCATACACAGAGAGCTGATCAGACCCGCTGGGATTATCTTTACTGCTAATTTGACAGGAGCACAGACCTACAGACAGACGGCCTTAATTTTCTACTTATATATATATTTTTTAATCAGAGAGGTATATCACATCTTGAATTTTAAACAGAATGGGCGTCCCAAACCATCTTCATCCAATGGTTTGCATCAGCTACTTTCTGCATCCCAGTAAAAGCTTTGCTCAAAGGCACCACCTTCTAAAACGCCCCCAGCTCCTTTTCTAAGGCTGGGTCCCCACACAAGTGGCATTCAAATTCATATAAGGCTGTTTCCTGCCGCTCACTATATTAAAGTGGGATTTTTTAGGTTTCCCCTTTCTGCAAAACTTGGGAGGGGGGTTAGTGTCTTGTTTCGATGTAGGGAAGGTATCTGGGGCCAAATGCTGTAAACCGCTGGACTCGTGGGGGGAGGCGGTTCGAGAAGGGGTAGAGACTGCTAACTGCTAAGTGGCAGGGTCTGCAAGAAGACAGCGGCACTGGATGGGGCTCAAGAGGAAAAGCACCAAACGTTCACGCACCTCCTCCTCTCTTGTTCTGAGACGTGGGTTTTTCATAATGACAGGCATGGACCACGAGACATTCGGCAAAGATACTATGATACGGACGGGACGGTGATCTATAAAAACCTAACCAGTAAAAAAGTTTACACCTTTGACCTGAGGTAGAGATGTCACTTTGCTTCCCTTTCACATACAATTATCTAAGGATCAAAAATAGTTCCGGAAACAGGTGTCTCTGTCTTTACTACGCTAACCTGGGGCCTGGGGACGAGTATTACTTAAGACCTTGCCTCTTGGTAAGTTGGTACTATTTGCCAACACCAAAAACAAATACGTAATTAATATTAACTTAAAAGTTAAAACCAAGTACTGATTTGCCTTAGTATGTGGAAAGATTCAAAAGAATTGTTATTCCACCCAAACAACAAGAAAGAGCTGGATGATCTAAACACTTAAAATATTTATTGAGCCCCTCCGAGAGCAGAGGTCACAGGGCAGACGTGTAAACGGAATTCCGAAGAGCGACGAGTGCCTGGGAGTTGAGATGAAGCACACCATCTGTTTCACCTTTAGCAGAGCATGGAAGAAAGCGGAGGTTTCCAGAGCAGCGGGCAAGAAGAAATCAGTCACATTTTTAATGAATTGTTAAAGGCAAAGTGCACCCTAGTGTATCAATTTGCAAGAGCTAAGAGTCTCCGACGCAAAGGGAGTTTGCACCCAGTCCCAAGCTCTTTTCCCTGAGTCCTCCCCCACTAGCTCACTAGAAGGATCCGGGGCATGGCCAGAGACGTCAAGAGCTGTTCAGGGCGGCACAGACTTGTGGCAGGTGATGGGGCTGCTGGGAGACAGGCATGGTGCCCTGTCCACTTCCCCAAACCTGCTCTCTTGCTAAGCAAAAGCCTTCAGCCACTGCGCAGCAAACTCTCGTACTCCAGGGCCAAGGGAAAAGATCTACTGCTTCTGGGGTAGGAGTAGGAGCAAAGACAGCTCACTCTGCGGGTGAAACAGAAAATCCTCTTGCTCCCCGGGGATACAGGTAAAGATCCGTTGCTGCTGAGGGAGGGTTAAAGTGGAAGACCCAAGAAAACCCAAACTCAGCTAGACTGACTCAACCTCCCACATTAATGGCCTGGTACAAAACGATGTGTGCCCATGGGCACCAATAATACGTACCAGTCTATTCTGTCCATGTGCATGCAACATCCAGTGGCCAATCAAATATTATGGGACACACAATAAAGCAAGTCAAGAAACCCACCCATTGTCAAGAAATGAAACCATCAAGAGAATCATATACAAAGACTACCAGACATTGGTTCTCTAAGGACAGGAACTTTAGGGGCGTCTGGGTGACCCAGTTAAGTGTCCGACTCTTGATATCATGATCTCACGGTTGTAAGATGGAGCCCAGTGTCGGGCTCTGCACAGAACTTGGGGCCTACTTGGGATTCCCTCTCTCCCTCTCTCTGCCCCTCCCCTGCTTGTGCACATGCACACTCTCTCTCAAAACAAAATTAAAAAAAAAAAAACCCTCAAGGACAGGAACTTTAAAATAACTTTTAAATAACTTTAAACCAGGCGGACAACAATACATAAACAGATACGAGCACTGCAGCACAGAGATCTGTCTGGAAGACAGTTCTTTCAAAGGGGCATTACAATTATAAAGTAAACCCAGTTTTTCTAAGAAGTTTTCTAAAAACCCAGTTTTTCGGGGCGCCTGGGTGGCGCAGTCGGTTAAGCGTCCGACTTCATCCAGGTCACGATCTCGTGGTCTGCGAGTTCGAGCCCCACGTCAGGCTCTGGGCTGATGGCTCAGAGCCTGGAGCCTGTTTCCGATTCTGTGTCTCCCTCTCTCTCTGCCCCTCCCCCGTTCATGCTCTGTCTCTCTCTGTCCCAAAAATAAATAAATGATAAAAAAAAAAATTTTTTAAAAAAAACCCAGTTTTTCTAAGAAGCACGATGTGGTCCCATTTTTGACATGATGCCCACATTAGAATGCATGAAAGATACCTTGATCATTGCAACAAAATACCTGTGCAGACACAGTTTCCTTATCAAGGACAGGACACAGCTAGATTTTCATTGAAACAGCTTTTGCCTCTATAGGAAGCCATAGGAGTGAAAGCCTATTTTTTTTTTATCATTTTAAAATTAAGTACGCAGAGCTCCTATATGGGTGTCAAAAATAAACAGCCTACATGCCCATCATATTCTATTTCGTGATCTGGATACAGGAAACATGAATATATCCGTTTTGTAAAAGTCCATCAAATTGCACGCTTACGACTTATATTCATTCCTCACTGTGGATATTTTACTTCAAGGAGAATGTATTTTTAAAATAGCTCATTAAAATATTTCTAGTAAAAATTTATTTTTTTCTTGTCTAATGCTACTTTTCTCTTAAGGCAAATTAAATGCATCTGAGCTATACAATCCAACAGTACAACCCATTTAGCTGCATAGTTATTCTCAGGGAAATGATTTGGATTAGGTAAGGCGGTTTGTGAAGACGTTTTGTAGGAGTAAGGAACTCAAGTGCATAGAAAAGATCTACTAGCGAATGTAACGGAAGCACGAACATCAAAAAGGTCTTGGAAAATGGGGAATAGGAAGCCCCGTTCCCTGAGGAATTCGTTTGTCTCTGAAACCTCACTTAGGGAAGCTCACAAGGGCAGAAACCACTTTTTTTTTTTAATGTTTACTTATTTTTGAGACAGAGACAGAGCATGAGCAGGGGAGGGGCAGAGAGAGAGGGAGACACAGAATCCGAAGCAGGCTCCAGGCTCCGAGCTGTCAGCACAGAGCCCGATGCGGGGCTTGAACTCACAGGCTGTGGGATCATGACCTGAGCTGAAGTCGGACGCTTAACCGACTGAGCCACCCAGGCGCCCCTGATGGCCTCTCTTTTTTTAATGTGTATTTATTTTTGAGAGAGAGAGAGATAGAGCGCAAGCGGGGAGGGGCAGAGAGAGAGGGGGACACAGAATCCGAAGCAGGCTCCAGGCTCCCAGCTGTCAGCACAGAGCCCGACGCGGGGCTCGAACCCACGAACCGCGAGATCATGACCTGAGCCGAAGTCAGACGCTTAACCAACTGACCCACCCAAGTGCCCCTGGGCAGAGGCCACTTTTAATGTGAGAGATAACACATGCATCCGTTTTATCGCCTGGACATATCTGAACTCACTTGGATGAAGAGCCGACGCCGTGCACCAACCTTCTTGGCAGCACTCCAAGAACACAGACACCTGACACAATCGCGCTCCAGCTGGACACAGCGTGTCACGCCCAACCCCAGGCCCTTTGTTCCAGAAAGCAGTGAATCGTATCAAAGCCAGAGATGATCTCTACGTGCTTTGGAAACGCAGTCGGACCCCACCCTGCCCAGGACTCGGACACCATTTGGTCCAGTCTGGCCCCTGCTTTCTGCAGGTCCTCACTCTTCAGTCCCGCTTCCAGCCCCCAACGTGGTGTCTCCAGTGCTAGAATCTGCAGACCAGAAGGCTCACAGCCCCTAGGTGCAGAAAACAAATCCTTCGTTCTACCCCCATTATATTAAAAGTATGGTTCTGGATCCCCTGGGTGGCTCAGTCGGTAAGCGTCCGACTTCAGCTCAGGTCATGATCTCACGTTTGTGAGTTCGAGCCTTGCGTCGGGCTCTGTGCTGACAGCTCGGAGCCTGGAGCCTGCTTCCGATTCTGTGCCTCCCTCTCTGTCTCTGCTCCTCCCCCGCTCGCACTCTGTCTCTCTCTCAAAAATAAATAAACCTTAAAAAAAAATTGTTTTTAAAGTGTGGTTCTAAGGACTAAATTTACTTTGTTTTCTAATTTAAATTTACAAGCTGGTGGGCTGCAAGTTTTCAAATGAACATCCACTTTGCACCTGCAATTATCTGAACTGAAAGTCACGGAGAGGATGGTGTTCAAAATCATAGCCAGCAGTTAAGTTGGCTGGACTATCTGGAATCAGTAAAAGCATGGGAATTTAAGCAAGGAGAGAGACCCTCCAACCTTATAGTTTGGACTACTGTCTTCATAAAAACTCACAATTAACGGAGACAAAACTTCTAAGTGAGCCAACTATGCTTTACCTTTCTTCTACGTCCTTTGTTATCTTCTGGGAGAAAACTGGGAAGTAGGCAAATAATGCTACAGAGAGAGGGTGACACACAAAGCCCCGGTTATTTTCACCATGGCCTTAGTGTCCTTGTCATTACAGAGCCAAAACCTGTGGTCTTCTCTGAGCATATACTTGTTCAGAAATCCCAGCGCCCTAACGCAGGATGTACATAGATGAGTTGAATCTGCAGCATTCCTACAGACAGGGGAAACGCGATGTGCGTCTATTTACAAACATCAAACTGCGCAAAACAAACGGGCTATGTTTAAAAGTGACCCTGCTGTTCAGGTCTTCAATGGAACAACAATGACAAGGACAACAAAAGAACCACAGCCACAGGTCCTACGGGGGTCACCATCCTCCATAAACAGCCTGATTCGCTCAGTGACCCATATCTCTATACGGAGGAATCCCCATCCCCAACAACCACCTTTTACAAAAAGATTTTTCAGGTGAGGTATACACAATACGGCAAAGCACCCGACGACTTTTTACATACACACGCCCCCTCTTACATACACACAGCCTGCCGTCCAGACTACCATCCAGAACATTATCACCATACCAGAAAGACGGCTCCCTCCATAGCCCCTTCCCAGCCCCCACACCCTACATGTAACCACTCTTCTGGCTTTTAGCACCACAGTCTAGTTGTGCCAATCTGTGACCTTTAGATGGATGGAATCACAGAGTACGTCGGAGGGCATTCTCTCTTGCAAAGCTCACAGACTTCAGCAGGACCCTGAGAACCACGCACAAGCACTGCGGTACTGGGAATGGATGGTTCGCCACTCCCCACGCCAGCCCTCTAACATCTGGAGTTTGCTGGGGGCAGGGTGGGGGGGGGAGCTTTAATACCTCTTTATACTGAGAAAGAAAACCAAAAGTCCAACCGTGGCTAGCTTTGCCCGAAGACAGCAAAGTTACGACCTGCTGTGACAGCAGACAGGAATGGCTGAGTCCCTCCCCACGTGACACTTGAGAAGATGCTCCCGGGGACAGCTCTGTGCGTCGGAACCTGCGTGAGATAAAGCTCTCCACGTCTGGGGGTGCGAGGCACTCCCCTTGTCAACCGTTCTCAAAGGGGCAACTCCCAAAAGCCGGTCCCGTCAACAGCCTTTCAAACTTTCCCCACTTCTATTCTTACCCTCCCTTCCAAGAACAGCTGCAGGCCAGAGTTAGTCTATGGAAACCACGTCCACAGAGCTCCTCACCACAAAGACCCACTGAGCTCTCAGGTGGCTCAACGATGGCACGATTTCTTTTTCAAGGAACGTATTCAGCCCCATAACCATCTTATGGCAACAACAGAATCAGGGTCGAGTCTCCAGGGTGCTCCCTCTGCTCCCTCAAAGATGTAACCTGAAGACAGGTGCTCCTGGGGCTCAGAAGCAGTCCTTAGATTCTTTAAGGATTTCACTGGAAATCCAGATTGCCGTTTCTCTTCTTTTCAGGGTTTAGAAATGCAAACACTAAGTTGGCCGTGTTTTAGCGTTCAACAGAATTAATCAGGGAAGATGTAGTCAGGATATTTTTGGTCAGTGGAGTCAAAGATATAAGGGGAAAAGAGTGGCGGAATCAAAAAAGAAACTCGTTAATCCGTGCGTTTCCCTCTCCGGTGACTCAGAAGCAGAGAATCAAGTTGCAGGCTCTGCCGACTACATACGGCAGAGGTGGTTCGACCGGGCTAATTTTCTAGGTAGGACACAGGTTCGGCTAGCCTCCTAGTTTTTCTTTTTACTTCTAAACATTCATTCGCAGAGCAGATGAGTTCCTCAGATGTCGCAGGTAAATCTTAGACTCGTTAAAATGTCATGTTGCTAGGGATTCAGGAGGTAATCTAGCCAAATGCCTTCACTGCACACAAAAGGTGAGGGATGGCCAGGCCGGGTGAGGGACCTGGTCAATAATAACCCAGTTAGGAAATGGCCGAGCCAAGACCAAAATTCAGGTACAGGCTTCTGCCTGATTCGGTTTTTCTACCCTTGTTGATTGACCACTTTATCGGCCTATTCTCCGCCACTTTCGGTACATGAGGATGAAGGCAAGGTGCTGGTGAGGCTGGTTCGCATCTAGGGGTTCAATCAGGGAAGGATTTGCTTTTCCATCGGCGTGACTGCTGAAGAGCATTCAGTTCCTGGTGACTGTTGGACTGAGAGCTTCAGTCTTTTGCTGGCTGTTGGCTGGGTACCTCCCTCGACTATAAAAAGCCACCCACAGCTCTTTGCCACATGGGCCTCCCAACATGACCACTGTTTCACTGAGGTGGACGAGGGACAGAGCAGATCTCGAGTGAGTGTTGTGTCTACTGCAGCCCTGAACCCCCACTCCTGGGCATACAGCTCACAGATGTGAGCGCTACTATTCATCTGGGGTAACTACAAAACATTCGCAGCCGCTTTACAAAGTAGCTGTCGTCTCTCCTCCTTTGGGTTTAGCACCTTCCACACATGATTCTCGCGAGAACAGTCTGAAATTCAAACCCCACTCCTGCCTTCCTGCTGCTCGATACCTCTTTCTCTGACCTTGCATATACTTTATTCTGAAACCAATCAATCATTTCCACTCCCAGCGTGGTAAATATTTCCTCTTTCACACAGTGTAGCGTCTGTGTTTTATTTTTATTTTTTTAACATTTACTTATGTTTGAGAGACAGAGAGAGACAGAGCATGAGCAGGGAAGGAGTAGAGAGAGAGAGGGAGACACAGAGTCAGAAGCAGGCTCCAGGCTCTGAGCTGTCAGCACAGAGCCCAACGTGGGGCTCGAATCCACAGACCGAGAGATCATGACCAAAGCCAAAGTTGGCTGCTTAACCGACTGAGCGCCCCCCAGCGCCCCAATATCTTTCCCTCTTTCAACAAAGGAACCCTCACAACTCATCAGACTGCCTCCGATACTCATGTATTTACCTTGAGGCAAAAGTCGTATTATCCCTGTGTGGTCTGTTCATTATTCTGTGCCTTCATTTCTCTATCCACAAACAGCGATAATAATGCCCTCCTAGGGGCCCCCTGAGGGGAACTCTGCCAGGAATAGTAAATGGCAACTCTTCATCGTCTATAGCGTGCCTGCTGAGTGATGGAAACCAGGCAACTCTCTTGCTCTCCTGCCACCACAGTGCCCTTCTCCAGGTAGTAGTTGATAGAGCAATTTTGGGGAGACCATCTCTCAAAAAAAAATGGCCTTCCCTCTATGGCCTCACCCTAATCCCTGGGAGCCAAGAGGAAAGACAGAGTTGGTCAGGAGAGATGTACGATACAACAGGAGATGAGATGCCGGAGTTCTGGAGACGCGGCACTGGAACACAGTCTATACTGCGGGCCAACTGATCCATGGAAAACAGCCTGTTTCGCAGACTCTGATGCAAATTCAAGCACATTTTTATTTCACAGGGTACAAAGTTAAAAGCATTTAGAGACATGGGCTAGAAATCTAAGTCTCTGAAAAAAACAGGTGTCCTTCAACAAAAGAACCCTGGAACCTGAGACATGTCCCACATGGCAAAGAGCATGTTTGTTTTTTTTTTTTAATTAAACACCACTTAAGGTCTGACCGACATACGTAAGGCTGTACGTATTTAACATATACAACCTGAGGAGTGTGGAGATGGGTACACACCCACAAAACCATCACCACATTCCTGTCAAATTTGTCTGGGCAATGAGCAGGTCTGAGGGACGGGGACGTGGCCGGAGGTGGTGAAGGGAAATCAAGGCAAACGCAGCCTCAGTGCCTCACTCCATTCGGGCTGCCCTGACGGACTCCCACGACTGAGTGGCCTAGAAATAACACAAATGTTATCTCTCACCGTCTAGAGGCCGGGAGTCTGAGAGCAGGTGCCAAGGTGGCTGGGGTCTGGTGAGAGACCTGTTCTGCGTTGGAATCTACCAACCTCTCGTATCCTCACGTGGTACAAAGAGAGCCAGCTGACTCTCTGCTCTCTTCTTAAAAAGGCACTAATCCCATTCGTGAGGCCCCCTGCTTCGTGAACTCACCACCTTCCAGCGGCCCCACCTCTCCCTACACGATCACACCAGGGGGCTAGGATTTCTACCTGCGAACCGGGTGGGGGACACGAACGCTCAGACCACAACGCTTAGGCTGGGTCCCACCTGGAAGGTGGCACTGAATATGCTGAGTGTGGCCGGAAGCCAGCTCTATGCTGCCTTGAAGTGAAGAACCTCCAGCCTCCCACCTCCAGCCTCCCTGAGACAACCTGTCAAAGTTCACATGCTCCTCCCTACTTCGTGGCCAAATTCTGACGTGATAACTCTAAACCAACTCATTTAGACCTGACCTATGCTATGCCATTGGTTGGAACGATGGCATTTTTTATTTTGAAAACGTTTGCATTCATCGGAAAGTTGGGAAGACAGTCCAATGAATACACATGGATCTATTATTCCGATTCACCAAATATTAAAATTTTTGCCCCATTTTGTTCACCTGTCATCACACCTACCTGTCCATCCTTGTTTTTGTTGAACTACGTGAAAGTAGTTTACAGACTAAAAGTACATTACAGACATAGTGACACTTTATGCCTAAATACTTTGTTCTCTTAAGATTCAGGACATTTTCCTATATAACCACATGAATATTGTTAAGCCCAAGAAAAATAACAGTATTCCACAAAATAACTTAATAAACAGAAGACCTTCAAATTTCCCTGACTGCCTCTAAAATCTTTTATAATTATGCGTGGTACTGTAACATATAACAAGAAATATACACCAAACAAAAAAAACAGATTCTTAACTACACAGAACTGACGGTCACCAGAGGGCAAGGGATGGGGAGGGGAGAAATGGGGAAATGGGTAAACGGGTTAAGAGTACCCTTAATCGTGATGGGCACTGAGTAACGTACAGAACTGTGGATCACTATACTGTCCATCAAAAACTCACACTGTATGTTAACTATACTGGAATTATAAAAAATTTTTTTAAAAAAGATGACCTATATTTGGTTTTCATTGCCATTTCTGGCACAGAGCTCCTAAGACCCTTGGAATTTCCTACGTGATAAGAGCAACAAAGGTAAAATGAGTCTCTTCTGTGGTTCATTCCTAAGTAGCCCTTTTCAGCTGAGTTTATAGTCATGAGGTGACTTCTGGAACTTCTGAGGATGGGGGCTGGCTGCCAGGGGAACCCACCCTGTGAAAAGAGGGTTGGATCTTTCAGGGGCACCTGGGTGGCTCAGTCAGTTGAGTGCCTGACTCCTGATTTTGGCACAGGCCATAATCTCATAGTTTGTGAGTTCGAGCCCCACATCGTGCTCTGCATGGACAGCGTGGAGCCTGCTTGAGATTCTCTCTCTCCTTCTGTCTTCGGCCCTCCCTTGCTCACACTCACATGCTCTCTTTCTCTCTCTTTCAAAATAAACAAATAAACTTTAAAAAAAAAAAAAAAAGAGGGTTGGAGCTTTCAGTCCCACCCCCTGACCTCCAGAGAAGAGAAAGGGGATGGAGGGTGAATCAAGCACCAATGGCCAATGATTTAATCAACTCTGCCTATGTCATGGGGCCTCCATACAAACCCAAGAGGAGGGAGCTGGAGCTTGGAGAGCCTCCAGGCGGGCAGACACGGAGATGTGCTGGGAGGGTGGTGCCCCCAGAGAGGGCACGGAAGCTCCACACCCCTTCCCACAATACCTTGCCCTGTGCATCTTTCCCTCAGGGCTGTTAAGTTACATCCTCCTATGACACACTGATAATCTAATAAGTCAACTATTTTCCTGAGTTCTGTGAGCCACTCTAGCAAATGACTCAAACCCAAGGAGGGAGCTGTGGGAACCTCCAAATTCCAGCCAGTAGATCAGAAGCACCAGTAATAAGGGGATTTGTCGGACATGGGGGCGGTCTCGTAGAACTGAGTCTTTAGCCTGTGGGGCCTGATGCTGCCTCCACGTACATAATAACATCAGCATCGAGTTAAACCTCAAGACACCCAGCTGGTGCTGCAGGAGTGTTTGGCGTGGAAAAAAATCACACAGTTGGTGACCGGAAATGTCAAAAGTAAAGTACTCTCCCTAGAGTCGTGTGTATAGCACAAAGGAAAATGGTTCTGTGATTTTTCTTTAGACTATGTTTCTCCCAAAGCAATCCAGACACCTCTAGATAGAAAGTAAGGCGGTCCCAGTGTAGTGTGCTGGCCTTGAGACAAGAGATCACCAGAGCATCACCATTATCTTGTCACCTCCCAGCTTCCTATTAGATATGAGGTGGCCAAGATCCTCAGTCGCCTAAGTCACATCCCTCACCTACAGGAACCGCGTCAACCTTAAAGCAGTAGAGAAATCTAGAACCCTAGGCACTGATCCGAATAACTCTAGGCCACGTGCTGACCATCAGGGATCATCAGTTCCCAGGACACACGGCCTTCGGCCGGTGCTCAGACCCCACGTGCTCAGCATAAAGAAAAGGTGGGGATCGAGCAACAAGGCAAGCGAGAGAGGCAGAAGTGAGCGCACAATGTCCTCCAACAACCTGTGTCCTACATTTTAGCTCAACCACCTCCCCGAGTCTTAGATTCATCCACACAAGAGGAAGTGGCTCCAGGACCTGAACACAAGAAACTGCTGTCCAGACTCCAGATCCTAACCTGCGTTCTCGACATTATGGAAAGTAACGGTCGCAGTCACCAGGACGGCCTTCAGAAACAGCACTCCCTTCACAGCTATATGAACTGGACGGTGTCGGGACTCTTCAGCTAAACAGCCAGGAGAAGAAGCCGGAGAAGTGGATTTCTACGGACGTGGGAACTTCCTCCTTTAGGCACCGGAAAGAAGTGTTCTTTCAGACAGAATGCACAGCAGCACGGGAACGCAATCCCAGCTCTTCTGAATTCCAGGCCACTATATTCCTGCTAGGCCCCTAGTCAGAGGAAGAAGAACGGCCCGTGTCTCAGGCCAGCTTCCTTTAGCACCGGAAAGAACCAGAATGTCCGAAGCATAAAACATTAGGGGGGAAATGTGCCGGCTTTGTGGCCTAATCTCAATAACCCAGTCAAAAATCCTTGTTGTCGCAGGATTTCAAGAAAGAGGGGAAAAAATGTTTAATGGCTGGGACACATTAAATACATGAATTAGAACTCTGATTACGGCCGCAGAGCTCACAATTCCAAAGGAACAGAAAAAGAAGTTCGCTGTGGCTCAGGACCTTCCCGTTGCTGATTACGGTGCCCTATGATAAAATATACAATACCATGTACGCAGTACAGATCTTAGCGTAAGGCTGCTCAATGTTGATCCCACATACCCCAAGGTATTTCGCTAGCGAAACACCAGAGAAACATGTAGCGCATCTGTGAGATGGCCCCAACACAAGGAATGTGTGGGACTTTAGGAATTGTCTTATCTCTCCACTACGTAATTTTCTAGAAAACAGTAACTACACCGTGTATGTATGTTTATCTTAGAAGTGAATACATCTGCTGCCCTTTGGAAGCAGTGAACTGTTTGATGTCTGGATGGATGGATGGATGGATGGATGGATGATGAATGGCTGGGTGGATGGATAAATACACATTCATGGTTGGTTCTATTGTTTGATCTGTTTCCAAATCATTCACAAATAGACCCTTTCATAAAGCAGTGTTTGACATTCTATGCAGTGATTTTCTGAAGGCCCTGCCTGGCCATGGGCTTCTCGAGAGAGAGTATGATGGCGGTGGGGTCTAGTTGCAAAGGGATCCTTCCTCCACCTCCAGCCACCACACTGAAAAGTCCTCAATGACTTTTAGAATTTTTAGAACAAATTCAAACTATGTAACTTTATTCACATGTAACTTTGAGAGCATACCCACTGCATAAAATCACATAAATATACAAAAGATTTTGTATGTTACATATTTAATCAAACAGAATGCTGACTTAAAAGAGTTTGGATGGATTGGGGCGCCTGGGTGGCTCAGTCGGTTGAGCGTTCGACTTCGGCTCAGGTCATGATCTCACAGTTCGTGGGTTTGAGCCCCGTGTTGGGCTCTGGGCTGACAGCTCAGAGCTTGGAGCCTGCTTTGGATTCCGTGTCTCCCTCTCTCCCTCTGTCCCTCTCTGCTCATGCTCTGTCTCTCTCTCTCTGCCTCTCAAAAATAAAGAAACGTAATAAAAAAAAATTTTTTTAAAGAGTTTGGATGAATCCTTGAGTTCTGCCACTCTGGATTACAGCATTTAAATGGTCTTCAAACTCTTTTATTCTTCTCTGAAAACAAAATGCACAGAGGTGGAGACTTCCGAGTCCTGACTAGGGTAACACACAGCAGCATATGCACTTCTCCATGCAAAGTGTTCCTTAAACTCCCACACGCGCATGGCACGAGAACACTCCAGAAAACCCAAGTGTTTCACACCAGAATCATAATTATATTCATATTTTTAAGAGGGCATCTTCATATATGTTCATTGAGTATGAACAGACTCGATTTACGAAAAGAAAAATAAGGAAGCCAAGTCCACGTTCATCAAGAAGCATCTTGCTTCTGACCCCTTCAGATAAAACTGTGAGGACGTGCCCGAATTTTGATTACGCAACGTTGTTACAAAGTAGACGGTGAAAAGGGATGAAAGTAATTTCCTGATAGACTCTTATCTAGGCAAGTAAGGTAGATGACACACAGCAGACTGACAAGGAGAAAATATGAATGTCACAGAGAACATCTGTCAAAAGTTGAAAAGTGCTCTGAGAAATTCACTGAATCTCTCGGTCTCAGGAACCCATGATACATACGCTCTGCCCTTCCATACTGCAAATCACCTGGGAGGGGCAACTCATTCCCTGTGATTTCGAATGCTGTCGTAAGTGAAGGCTACCTCAAGCTGTGTAAGGGAAAAGCGTGTGCCCGTGTCCTGGGCAATTGTTCAAGGTCTTGTCACCATCATGAACTGAAAGAATTTACCAGATTCCGAATTGTGCAAGTTCCCTTCTAGGCTCTGCAATAAGGTAAGGAAACACAACTGGCCTATTACTCTATTGATCGACGCAAACTCACTGCTGAACTAAAAGACATCACATAAGGAAAAAAAAAACAAACAAACTAAACCAAATCCGCTTCACCCTTACCACAGGGTAAGTAAATACCTAATCCAGCTGGGGTTACTGAGTGCCTGCCTCCTTCTGAGTCTTTCCAGTGACGAAGGCTCCATAATCTTTTTGATCTCAGCAGTCAGAACATGATTTCTTATTTCCAATGGGAAATTCTTTGGTATGTATACCCTTGTTTTGCCCTACATGAGCCTGAGCAAAAGTCACTGAGAAATATTATTCAGATGGGGGTCTGCAGCTGTGCAGAACAAAACCAGAAAAAAACAGCTTCTGCTCACTCAACAGGAAGGGGCTGTGGCGTTGCCACAGTGGCATCTCCTGGAGCTCAGAGGACGAGCTGCATGGTGACCTTGACCTTGCAGGGAAAGAGGACCCAGCACAGAGCCCTGAAAACCGCCCCGGGTCCCTCTGGGCTCCTTTGCACACCTGCCTGATTCTTCTGTGCAGACCGGATTTCTCTGGCTCTTGGGCCACACAGAAGCCAGAAGAGCTCCTCCATAGCATTTCCCCCACGTGAAAGACCACGCCAAGCTAGGTCACAAGCTCCTGATTTTAACGTCGAATTCCAGGAGGGAGATACTAAGTATGTGTCAAGAGTCCACGCCAGTCTAACCTGTGGTGCCCAGGAGACAGCTGATGCCAAGTCTGGCTTAAGAGCCTACCTAGAGGGTATGATGCTGGGCACGTAGGGGTGTCATGGCGAGCTGGGAAGACATTCCCCATGGTGTCAGCTCCTATCGTTCTCACCAAGCCATGTCACGGGCCTGTTTTACCTCTCCCTCCCCCAATACTTTATTCTTGCTAGTAGCAAGAATTTTCAAACCCCACTGACCCATTTCTCTTCTCCCCTGGGCTCTGTTCATTTTTTCCGTATCATTCTGAACACGGGCTTGTCGAAACCACACTAAGCGCTCTGATAGGGCACCAGCTAACATAGCTGTAGGAGTAGGAATGCCTGTCAGTGTTTAGCTGGGTCAAGGTGAAGACCCAGGAGACGAGCACTGGGAGGCTCAGTTCTTGACCTAGAAAGGCATTCAGAAGTGTTCTGTGCGGGGTAACTCTGGAAGACGCCACAGACACATAGACGCGTAGCAGCCACGTGTGCATACGTGTGACCTTTCATTAATACGTTTAACAAATGTTTACTGCAATAGGTGCCAGAGATGCTCTGCGATCAGGGGATAGAGTCACCCCTGTTCTGTGTGCAGCGAGCCATGCTGAGGACAGGGCACGCGGCCCGGAGCCCCGCCCTCACAGAGCTCCCCGTCTGTAAGTTTCAGCCCCGCACCTGAACCTGCCATGACAACACACGAGAAGTGACAGCACCGTGCGGCCCCCTGGCAAGGACACCTCACCCGATCTAGATGGTCAGGGAGGCTCCCTGGAAGAAGTGGGTGGCACTCAGCCGGGGACCTGGCTGGGGAAGGTGACAGGCGTCAGGGCCCCTCCTGATGACACACACCGGACTGAAGAAGCATAAGGGACCAGAGTCAGTTTCTGCTCGCAGACCGACTTCATCCGTTGCGTTTCCTAGCGGCTACGCTCCAGGCAGGCTGAGTCACCTTCTAGAAACAGCGTGTGCGCGTTTCTGTGCGTATACGTGCCTCTGCATGGAAGGCACACCTGCCCTCCATCCACCTCCTACGGCTCATTCCCCCTCCAGCTTCTGAACTGCACTCACCCCTGCGGGGAAGGGCTCTCCGTGCACCCCTGAGCGAGTCTTCACGGTACGTCGGCCTGGCCTCGGGCTTCCCTCTCCCTCGACTCTGGGAGATCTGGGGGCGAGGACTGTGTCACTCACCCCTAGATCCTGGCACACACCAAGTGCTCAGAAAGTCTGCAGGATGAATCCACAAAAATAAAGCATTGTGTACAGGTGCCAGGCAAAGGGCCGGAAGCCACATATGCATTCCTGCACCTACCCCTCAGGACAACCCTCGGGGAGGAGTGACAGTCTCCCCCATTTTAGAGGCAAGAAAACAGAGGCTCACGGAGGTGACTGACAGTGCTTGCTCCTACGGAGGGATGAAGCTTCCGGGGATCCATTTCGTCTGCGTCTCCTACCAACGGGAGACCCTGAGGCTGCCCCCACCCTCACTCAGGGGCTACGCCACGAATGAGCAGCCTTAGCAACACCCAGTAAAACGCTGAACAGAGCACAATGGCTCAACCACATGTGTATTAATTTTTTAAGGCAACTGACCTCAATTTTTCCAGCTGCTCAGGGAAAGGACAAATGTTTACCCCTGGTGTTTTAGATTCGGCACCTTGTAAACAGAACCAGGATCCACTTCGGAAGAATAGGGAGAGATCTCCTTGCCCAGATCTCTTTTAAAACCCGGAGGACTCTGCTCCCTTGGAGGGGAGACTTCACAACCAGACGCAAAAGGGGCATAAGCCCCGTCCCTGATCTGAGCCTACTGGGGGGGGGGGGGCGCTCTGCTTCCCTAGGAGACCACAGTTCTGCATCGTGATTCTTCCGAATCTCAGGAAACCATTTACCAAACTGCAAACATGTATTCACATTCAGGAATAAGACGGGCTGTCTGAGACATCAGGCAATGTGGTTTACGCTCTCTGCTCACTCCAGCCTGCCCCTGCCACCTCCAACTTTTTTTTTTTCCTTTCAAAATCTTTTCAATCTAGGATTTCATGCGCCCAGCTCTATTCTAGAATAAACGTTTACAACCAAATTATAAATCTCTCACAAGTGGGTCATTTTTGAATTGCTGACCTGACCTTTCCTATTTCGGGAGGCCCGAACAGAAGGTGCTCCCCATGAACTCAATTATACTATGAGCCGCCGTTCAAGTTATCACTGGCAACGACGTCAGCGACCTGGATGCACAGTCCAGGCGGAAATGGCACAGAGAGTAGAAAAGATGGCCTTTCTCCGCCCACCACTCCCCCTTCCCTCACACGAACCCTCTCCGACATTTTTAACCTGGAGGATCCCTTAACACGAGACCGCCTTCTTACCAGGAGTTATTCTGGGCCCTCTTTCTCAGCGTGAACTATAAAACCTTCACCCATAGTTTTCCTCAGTCATCCTCAGGCTCCTGGCGGAACCTCAACTCGCCAACTGCAGGCCGGAGTGGGCTGGACACGGGAGGGTCACCTGGGACTAGCCCACCCTCTGCCCTACAAACGACCGAAAACGAAACCCATCGGCATTGTTTCCAAAACCACCTCATTTTTATCTGAACATCCCAGCACCGTGTAATATTAACGAATCTACTCAAGAGACGGCTGTGCCTCATTTTAAGCAATAAACGTGGCCATCCCCGCCCCCAGCCCTGCACCCAAAAGCTACTCCTAAAAAGTTTCTTTACTAGGAAAATGTTCAAGAGTTCACTGTTTGAAACCACCCATTAAGGGGGCGCCTGGGTGGCTCCGTCGGTGAAGCGTCCAACTTCAGCTCCGGTCATGATCTCACGTTCCGAGAGTTCGAGCCCCGCGTCGGGCTCTGTGCTGACAGCTCAGAACCTGGAGTCCGCTTTGGATTCTCTGTCTCCTTCTCTCTCTGCACCTCCCCCACTTGCACTTTGTCTCTCTCTCTCTCTCACAAATAAATATTTTAAAAAATTAATAATTAAACAAAAAAAGAAACCACCCATTAGCAAAACCTAAAGTACAACATCCCTGCGCACTGTAAACAGTGCACCCATCTCCTAACAGCAGATGTCTGTCACCCTGTGCTCCCTGACAAAGGTCCGTCTGGGTACATCTGTGCAGTGAGCCTCCTTTCTCATCACTAATCTCTGTGCTCTGGAATTTCGTAAATGCTCCCGAGAAGTTTGCTAAATGAGTGAATGTAAATAAGGAGTAAACAAAAGTAAGCATTGAGGATGCTCCTTCATCCAGGATCTCCAAAGGTTGTTACTTCAATCATCTCTGTGCCAAAATGCCACCGGTCCCCACTGCCTCAGATGCCTAGGCCTGACTACCACTCTGCTGATGGCTTCTTCCCGATTTTTGTCCCCTGCCCTGCCAAAGTGGTGTCTACACCAGAGAGATGAGAAAGCAAGGGGGCAACCCAGGACGTTCCACTTGGTCATTTCTCTCCTGCTGTGACACAAGGTGGGAGGGGAAAGGAAGTCATTGAAAGCAATTATGCTCCTTGTGCTGAATTCGAAAGCACTTTCTAGAAGGTATCAATTTATGGTGAATGGGACAGAATCACGTCAGCTGAGAAAGCAACAGGCTCTTTCAGAAGGATAGAAGTTTATTCTATCCTAAGAGGTGGTCCAGGAGGAAGGAAGACAGGAGGTCAGGAATTCAGAGGGCAGGCCTTTCAGGGTCAACAGTAGAGCTCCCTTGGAGGACACATTTCTCATTACATTATAAGGGCTTCCTATCCAAAGGCACACGCCCAGGGGACCTCTGGCATCGTCTGGAAACATTTCTGGCTGTCACGATGCGGGGGATGGCGGGGGAGTGCCAGAGGCCAAGGATGCTGCTAGGCACCCCACGATGGACAGGACAGCCCCCCACAATAAAGAATTACTCGGTACAAAATGTTGATGGTGCTGAGGTTGAGGAACCCTGGGCTACACCAAAGCCTGCCATCAGCAATTCCGGTCTAGTCTATGGTTTGGAAAGCCAAGGACGCAGTTAGGGTGGCAGCACAGGGCAGGAGTGAGGCAAGTCCAAACAGACAGGAAGGCAGCATAAAGAATTCGAGGCCCTGGGGCGCCTGGGTGGCGCAGTCGGTTAAGCGTCCGACTTCAGCCAGGTCACGATCTCTCAGTCCGGGAGTTCGAGCCCCGCGTCGGGCTCTGGGCTGATGGCTCAGAGCCTGGAGCCTGTTTCCGATTCTGTGTCTCCCTCTCTCTCTGCCCCTCCCCCGTTCGTGCTCTGTCTCTCTCTGTCCCAAAAATAAATAAACGTTGAAAAAAAAAAATTAAAAAAAAAAAAAAAAAAGAATTCGAGGCCCTGAATCACTACAGAGATACGTTCGAAGGTTCTCTCCTGGAGGTCAGCATCTCAGGCCGCATTTACTCACTCACTCACTCACTCACCAAACTTTTACTGAGCAACTTCTGTGAACCACCCGCTCTCTGGGCTCTGGATACACTCACAGCCAGGAACCCGAGGAATCGCCACAAACACTGCCCAGCGGTTTGGTTCAGAAACATGGAATGTGGAATGTGCTCGGAGGACTTTAGCCACTGAGAAGAGGCGCGTGACCCATCCTGGCTGCTGGTTTCTTATTTAATTCTCAGCTGACTGTTCCACACACACCATCCCTCTCAGACCCAGGGGCCTTGGGGAGTTTTTAAAAACAATTCCTTATAAAAAGTCCCTCGTCTGCCATAAAACGTGTTCATCTCACTGACTAGACAGAAAGTACAAGAGGCACCTGGGTGGCTCAGTCGGTTAAGCGACCGAATTCAGCTCAGGTCATGATCTCACGGTTTGTGAGTTCGAGCCCCGCGTCGGGCTCTGTGCTGACAGCTCGGAGCCTGAAGCCTGCTTCGGATTCTGTGTCTCCCTCTCTCTCTGCCCCTTCCCTGCTCGCATTCTCTCTCAAAAATATAGAAACGTTAAAAAAAATTTTTTTTTATAAAGAAAATACCGAGCAAGGGTCGTTTCTACACTATTTACAATCACCTCACTTATCTTAGCCACCCAAAACAAAGACTAAAAGTGGAGAAGGTAGGAACGAATACCTGCTCATGCCAATCATGTCTGCTGCTACAAAGCTGGCCGGCTAACTCGTTAGTCCCTCTCAAACAGAAACTCTCAGCGCAGCTCCTTCCAGAAACTCTCAGCGCAGACACAGATGAGCCACCTTGAAAGATGGCAGACAGGTAGCACAGCAATGCCAAGGTGCCCAGGATAAGGCTCACCGCAGCCCACAGCTTGTTATGCACACCGTGAGAATAGCATGTATTTTGTGATCATCATGTCTCCCAGTGTGCTGAGAGTGATTATTAACCAAGAAACTGAAGAAATGATCCCAACCTACAGATAAGCTTCTTCATTTTTCTTTCTGCTCAGGATAGAAATAACACACAGCCCAAGGGCTCCCCTAAAACATCTCTGACTATATTAATAAAACATGAGCTTCTCTAAATTTAAACCTAAAATCTAATTAATTCGTCAAAATGTCAGTTGTCACCTAAAGCCTTTTAGGAGAAAGGGACTACCCTGGAATAAAGAGGAAGCTCCACGGCAATAAAAAGAGTTGAGTGAGCCGAGTGTAGTCACTCACGGTGATCGATGTCGCCTTGTTTGTTAATATTACGCCTTCCACAAAGCCTCACGGAGAGGGGATTTAAGAATCCATTCATTCTCCATACAGCCTGTCCCCTGTCTTAATTATAAAGTGTGTCCGTACGAAACACAGTCATCACTGCTGTGGCTCCCTGTCTGCCCCCGAAGTCAGGAACCCCGGTGAAAACGTCTACAAAGCACATGGGGCCAGTCACAAATAAAATGACAATGATAAATCTGTGGACGACTTTAGGGGCTAGATGACCCCACGAAGGTTGTTAAATGGCACCACCGTCTTTCTTTATCAAGAAAGCAGAGAACAGAAGAAACAGGAAGTTCCTGATAGGAATGTAGCAAGCAGAAAGAGGAGCTGAGCCTCCTAGTTCTATCCTGGTTTCCAGTGGGTTTGCAATCTTGTAGCACTGTTTCATCCTATGCCCAGGATTCTCCTGCTGAAAAGAGAACTTGGTCCCTTGTCTTCCTTCTGTGATCCAAAGACAATCTATCAGCTACAATTGCAGCAGCAGAAGCAGGAGACCGGAGGAAACACAGATAACCTTTTAAAGGTTTATGCAGTGTTAAAAGCAATCACCACAGTCCTCTACAAACGAGTAAGGGCATGAAAACAAAACATGAAAATCCTAGGTTTCTGCCTGCAAGTAACTTAAAAGTAACCAGCTTATTGCTAGCACACTGCTGACGTTCGGCTTGAGAGCCAAGGGTTTTAGGAGAAAACGAGCCGTATTTTTAGAGCTGAACATGATTAATTTACAGAAGCCTGATTTTTTTTTTCCTAAGGACCAATAAAGTATGTTCCAGTTTCAAGCAATGAAGGGGAAAAACCTATCTCAGAATCATTAGGCTGTTAGCCTTTACTACAAACGGAACGAAGCAAACTCCTTTCTTGACTGAAGTGGTAAAGGGCAATGTTTCTGCCCGAGGACAGTGATGGGACCGCCTGATCACGGTTCTCAGAGGCATCTGGAGTGGCTTCCAGCCAACTTCTCCCTCCCAGGTGGAAGCCATGCCCACCAAATCGGCCCCGCTCGCACAGCTACTATCCATAGAACCGATCCCAGCATTGCCAAAGGTATCAGCTGGGGCCCACTGGCCAAGAAAACTTTCAGCTGCTGCACCTGGCACCAACCACTGATCTCTCGGGGACCAAATGCCATCATCTAGAATGATCCAGACAGAACCCCTACACCGAGGACGGATAAAGACCTGAGGCAAAGGGAGCGCAGGGGTCTGAAATGAAGGCCCAAGAATCGTCCTCCAGCATCGGGGCCCAGGAGACAAAGGAAAGAGTGAAAACCCAGGCCCATTAAGTCTGCAGTCTCCGAACCAGCTGAGCCCGGCTGGGCGCGGGTACCACTTTGGGATCCGAACGAGAGCCACACAAGTGCAGGGCACACTGAGTTTCCCATCTGCCTACCTAATGCGACGCCTCCAGAGCAAGGGGATGCGAAGGGAGAAGCCTTGTGGGAAGGGGAGGGGGCGTAAGAGAACGATCAGAATTTCCCAAAGGTCCCGGAGAACTCCGTCTCCAGGTCTCTCCAAAAAGTTGCAAAGCCCGGTCTGTATCTCCGGGCAGGGCGGCGGAGGGGGGGGGGGGGGGGGGGCGGCAGGACGCGTCGCCTCGTGTGCTCCCCAGCCCAGCCGCCGCGACGAGGGCAGAGGGCACGGACAGGCGGACGAGGGAGTCTTACTTTTGTAGCTCGCCGCCCAGGGCTGGTAGCCGTAGTAGCCGGTGATGCGCAGGATCCGCTCCTCGATGGACGTGAGCCCCACGGGCCCGCTGGTGAGGTCCTCCACGGAGCGCGACCATTTCAGATCCTCCTTGATAGCCTCGTCCACCACCAGGTACTTGAGCTGCCGGAGCTGGGGGCTGATGTCGGACAGTCTCCGGGGGCTGACGTCCGGTGACCTCCTCATGCCACTGGGGCCGCGCGCGGGCAGGTGGGCGAGGGAGGAGGTGGGGAGAGAAGGCGGGGGGGGGGGGGGATGCCGGTGAGGAGCCGATCCGAGGGCGAGCAAGGGCGCCGCAGGGGCAGGTGCCGCCGCAGGGCCGCCGCTCGTGCCCCGCCCGCCTCGCACCCCGGCAACCCCGGCAGCCTCGGCGTCGGGTCCCGTCTCCCGCGCCGGCCCCGGGCGCCCCGGGGCGGCGCAGATCGGGGCGAGCGGTGAGGGAGAGGACGCCCGAAACTTCCCGAGCAGCCCCGCCGCGCGCCGCCCCTCCCCGAGCCCCAGGCTGCAAAGGGCCGCCCGCCCCGCCCGCCCCCAAGCCCGGGCGCTACTCACACGGCGATGCTCTTGCCCCTGGGTGCGCCGCCGGGAAACTCTCGGATCCCCATGGGCACCGGCAGCGTGGGGCCGGGCGCGCCCAGACTTGAGGCGGAGGGGCCGCGGCCCCGGGGAGGTGGGCGCGCTGCCCGCCGAGGGTCCGCGCGGCGCCCGCCGCCCCGCGCCGCCCGTGCGCGCCCGCGCCCGCCGTCCCCGAGCGCCTCCGCGGCGTGTGCGGCGCGACACGGGCGCGGCGGCTCACCCGGCTCCGGCCGGTCCGCGGCGCTCGCTGCAGGCGGCCGGCGGCCGCGGCGGGCCCGGGCCCCCTCCGCCTGTCGCCGTCGCCCCGGCACACGGCGGGCGCGGGAGCCGCGGACCCCGAGCGAGCGCCGGGAGCTTGCGTGCGCTCTCGAGGCACCCGGGCGGCGGGATGCGCCCGGCCCGGGAGCGGCGCGGCCAGGCGGGGGCGCTGCTGCGCCCCCTTCCCGCCCGCCGGGGTGTACGCGGGGTTCCGGAGCCGATCCCGGCCTCCGTGCTCCGCCCGGCAGCCTCGGGCTGGGGCGCGCTCGTCCTCCCCTCTCCCTCCCATCTCCCGTGACTTGTGGGCTCCCCCCGCTCCGCCTTCCCTGCCCCGGTTCGCGCCCGCCAACCGCACCCGGTCTCCTTTCCCTCGCCCTAAAACACCAGGCAAACTACTTGGAAAGACAAGAGACCCGGCTCCGTCTCCACAAAGACCACAATGGGGATGCCAAAGAAATAAATAGCATTTCCCAAGCGAGACCGAGGCGCAGGTGAGATGACTTACGACGCTGCGGGGTTAGTTCAGGCCGGCCTGGCCCTCAGAGAGCTTGTGTTCTCCTCGGTGACGGTGACGCAATTACTAAACCCCTGCTCTCTCCACGGATTTTTCCATGTTCCTTCGTCTCTGTCCGTTTTTCTGTCGGCCGGTCATTCTCTTCCGAACACATCACTTTCCATAATGTCAGTTTTCTGTTATATATATATATATATATATATATATATATATATATATATATATATATATGTTATATATATATGTTATATATATATATGTTATATATATATATATATATATATATATATATATATATAACATAGGTTCATCGGGGCAAAGTGAGAAAATACAGAAATGTGTAAAGAAAATTCTCATTATCCAGCCAACCAGGTCCCCCCATGTCAAATACATTCGCACAAAATCAGAATCAGATTATATACACTACTTATTGTACCGTGTTTTATATTAAAATTATATTGTGTCTCAGCAAACTAGGAAGAGAGGGGGAACTTGCTTAAATTAATAAAGGACACCTACAAATACCTACATCTAACATGGTACTTCATGGAAAGAAACTAGAAGCTTCCTCGCTAAGATCAGGAGCAAGGCAAGGATATCTGTCTCTTCGCACTCCTTTTCGAGATCTACTGCAAATCCTAGCTCATGCAATTTGATAAGAAAAGGACATTCAAACGTGTATCTATTGGGAAGGAGGAAATAAAATTGTCTTTGTTCACTGGTGACATGATCATCTATATAGAAAACTTCAAAAGTCGACCAAAAATTAAACTGAGACAAATATTGGTTATAGCAAGGTTGAATGATACAAGATTAATGTACAAAAGTCAATCAACGTCCTATATATCAACAAGGAACAAATGGAATTTGATAGTTAAAACATAATACCACCTACATTGGCACACGGAATAAAGAAGTGCTTTTTCATGAGGAAGGTTACAAAGCTCTGATGAAAGAAATCAAAGAAGGCCTAAATAAAAGATAGCCCGTGTCCATCACTGGGAATACTCAATGTTATGTCGGTTCTTTCCAACTTGATGTACAGATTCTAAGTAACCCCAGTCAGTCTCTCAGCAAGTTATGTTGTGGCTGTTAGCAAAATGATTCTAAACTTTATATGGAGAGGCAAAAGACCCAGACTAGACAACAAAATACTGGAGAAGAACAAAGTTGGAGGGCTGAGGCAAAGGGATAAGTAGAACAACATACAGAGCTCAGAAACACTCACTTTGCCAAGTGATCTTTGAGGAAAAGGCCACGTCAATTTCATGGAGCAAGGTCAGTGTTCTCAAAGGATGCGGGGACAACTGGACATCCACATGAAAAACAATGATCATAAGCCTAAATATAAATTGGAAAATCATAAAATTCTTAGAAGACAACATCAGAGAAGATCCAGACAGCCTTGGGTTTGGTGATGACTTTTTAAATACAAAATCAAAGGCATTATCCATGAGAAAAAAATGTTAATAATTTAGACCTCATTAAAATTAAAAACTGCTCTCCAAAAGACACTGTCGAGAGAATGAGATGACAAGTCACAGACAGGCAGAAAATATGTGCAAAATACATATCATATGAAGGGTTATTATCCCAAATAAGAACACTTAAAAGTCAACAATAAGAAAATGAACAACCTAGGGGCGCCTGGGTGGCTCAGTCTGTTGGGCGTCCAGCTTCAGCTCAGGTCATGATCTCACAGCTCATGGATTTGATCCCCGCGTCAGGCTGCTGGGCTGACAACTCAGAGCCTGGAGCCTCCTTCAAATTCTCTCTCTCTCTCTCTCTCTCTCTCTCTCTCTCTGCCCCTGCCCCCCCCCCCCGTCAAAAATGAAAATAAAAACATTTTTAAAAAATCAAAACAAAAAAGAAAAATGAATGACCCAATTTAAAAATTGGCAAAATATCTGAACAGACATGTCACCAGAGATGATACACAGATGGCCAACAAGCTTATGAAATGATGCTCAACATCCATATGTCATTGCAGAATTACAGTTTAAAACAATGAGTGAGGGGCACCTGGGTGGCTCAGTCAGTAAGCGTCTGACTCTTCATTTTTGGCTCAGGTCATGATCCCAGTGTTGTGGGATCAAGCCCTGTGTTGGGCTCTGTGCTGTGCATGGAAGCCTGCTTGGGATTCTCTCTCTCTCTCTCTCTCTCTCTCTCTCTCTCTCTCTCCCTCTGCCCCTCTCCCTAGCTCACTCTCTCTCAAAAAAAAAAAAAGAGTGAGATAATACTGCATACCTACGACAGTGGACACAGTCCAAAACTCTGACACCCCCAAATGCTGACGAGTATGTGGAACAGTAGGAACTCTCATTCACTGATGGCAGAAATGCAAAATGGCACAGCCATTTTGGAAAACAGTTTTGCAGTTTCTTATGAAACCAAATATACTCCCACCAAAAGATCAGCAATCACACACTTTGGTGTATTTCTAAATTAGACTGAAAATGTATGTCCACACAAAACCTGCACACAAATATTTACAGCATATTTATTAATAATTGCCAAAGCACGGAAACAACCAAGAAGACCCCCAGTAGGCAAACACTGTGATACATCGGTACAATGGTGGATTATTCGGTGATAAAAATTAATGAACTATCAAGTCATGAGAGGACACGGAGGAACCTTAAATGTATATTGTCAAGTGAAAGAAACTTCTCTGAAAGGTGATATTCTGTATGATTCCAACCATACGACGCTGTAGAAGAAGCAAAGCTATGGAGACACTAAAAAGATCAGCGGTTACCAGAGGTTCCTGGTGTGGAGAGTGGTAGTGGGAGGGAGAGGAGGAGGAATGAATGGGTGAGCACAGGAGATTTTTTATGTCAGTGAAACTATTCTGTATGATACTACAATGGCGGAGGCGTGTCATTATACGTTTGTCAAAATCCATAGGTTGGACGACACCAAGAGTGAACCCTAATGTAAATTATAGACTTTGGCCGAAAATGATGTGTCAGTGTTGGTTCATTGGTTGAAAGAAGCATACTACAATCATGCAGGATGTTGCTCTTGGTGGGGAGGCTATATGTATACGTGGGGGTTGGAGGTAGTTGAAAACTCTCTGTACTTTCCCCTCAATTTTGTTGTGAACCTAAATTGGCCCTAAAAGATTTAAAAAAACTTATGCAGCTTTCCAGGGTCACAATATTCCCCTAAAATATTACTTTTAATATATATATATATTATTCTTACGGCTGTTATCATAAAAACAACAAAGCCATTATAAATAAAAATACCAGGAAATACTTAGGTATATAAATAAAAATTAATATCCTCCATAATTGTACATAATTTTTTAACTTTTTTTTTGTGAGAGCCTTAGGAACATGTTTCCTCTCTCTCCCTCTCTCTCTCTCTCCCTCTCTCTCTCCCTCCCTCTCTCTCTCCCTCCCTCCCTCTTTCTCTCCCTCCCTCCCTCTGCCCCCCCCCCCACCGTATGAGTATGTGTGTAAATTCTCTTCTTAATCCCTTCTGAGACTGTAGGACAAGTCTTTATTTCTTACACCTGAAATATGTCATCTTCAGCAAGACTTGGACTGCCATGAAAAACACTTCACCTGGTGTTTCTAGAGCATCCTCAGAGGACCGCCTGAAGTCAAAGCCACTCAAGATCGTTGTTTACAAATGCTGAACTCGGAGTCACTTCTCAGTGTGGGCATGGGAACCCTCCACCTCACTGACTTCCCCAGGGGGACGCCGTTGGCACGCTGTTTGAGAGAGCAGTGTAAACAATGACTGAGGTTTCGTGAACTCAGAATCCCCCACCTTGCTTTTACAGACACATTGAAGGTCTAAGCATAGTTAGAAGACGACAGAGGCCACTCCCCCCTTTAATTATCACATTCTGGCGGCTGTAATTCTAGGCAAGGTCTTTAACATTTTTGAGCCTCCGTTCCCGTTATCTGTATGAAAGAGATGACCCTGGTGAGCTTGTGGTGAAGACAGAAAATGAGTTAATACGTGTCAAGTACCTAGCACGTGACCAGGGCCAGGACTTCAGAGACATGAGCTTTATTATTAGCAATGGGGCTCCAGGTTGAAGCATTTTCTTTGACAGCCACATCAAGCTGCTGACTCATATCCAGGTTCATGTTGCCTAAAATCTCTACGTCATGTTACATACACAGTTGCTAAGCTCCACACTGTACCCCTCCCCGCCCCCACTCCTTTTAAATAAATAGCATGGGGTTTGAAATCAGATAAAAGGACTTAAATACTGGCTTCTCCACTCACCAGTCAGATAGCCTTGCAAAATGTATTTCACGTCTCTAAACCTCATTTTCTCACACCACCCTCAAATAGTTATTATAAAGGTTAAATACGGGCGCCTGGGTGGCCCCGTCGGTTAAGCATCCAACTTCAGCTCAGGTCATGATCTTGCAGTTCACGAGTTCGAGCCCCATATTGGGCTCTGTGCTGACCGCTCAGAGCCTGGAGCCTGCTTCGGATCCTGTGTCTCCCTCTTTTTCTCTCTGCCCCTCCCTCATTCGCTTTCTGTCTCTCTCTCTCTCTCTCTTTCTCAAAAATAAAAACATTTAAAAAAAATTTTTTTTAAGTTAAATAAGGTCAAGTGTGTTAAGAATTTAGCACAGGCTTTAGTGCTCAATAAATGTTAGCAGGGACAATTATTTGTCACTTCTATGACATTTACATCTGTCAGATGTAGTCAGGGCCATAACATCTTGGGATGTTTGGGATAGCGACTCTGTCAGCCATTGCAATCCCTGCTCCCACCTCACCCCACCTCTCACCTCCACAGGCAGCCTCTTTAAATCCTGTTCTGATGTCCGTAACTGATATTAAATACTTCAGCGGGGGCGGTGTGATACTGCATGTAGAGTCCCTTGGAGATGTTAGTGCCAGCAACCTACTCTTCCAATCAGGTGTGGCTAGCCAGCATCATACAATAAAGACCACATGCAGAAATAACCCACACAGGCTCTCCTGTCGCCCATACGTCAGTCAACGCCTGAAGCTCTGCTTTGGGGCCCGTTAAGTATCAGAAGTGGGTTACGATTGATGAAATCACTTGCTTGTTCCATGGCCTGACGAGTGAGGGTTAGGAATGGGCTCCCATAGGGGACTTGTACCAATTCAGGACATCTGGATCAGATCCACTATTTCAGAGATCCTCTCCACCTTTGCATAACAGGTGACACAGGATTCGTCACCTTGTTGGAGGAGGTCATTGAGAAGATGTGACTGCCAGTAGACCAGTGAGCCGGACCCAGGCTCCTCCCCCTGAATATACGTTCTACTCACTGTTCCCACACAGTAGGAGCTGTCTCAAGGATGCAGTCTTGAGACAGTCGGGTGTTGAGACCATCTGGATAGTGTGCATTACTGAGCCCAGTTAAGGCCTCTATATAAACTTTTAAGATTCTGATGGGTAGGTGAAAAGATGTCCTCATCTTGAGGCCACCCGAGACAGGCCCCAATCCGGAGTAATCTGCCTCTTTCTTCAGTCTCTCCTTGCCCTCTGTGTATTGGGATCGGTTTCAGATTTCACCCAGGGAACTCCCAGGGCTGTGAACCAATAAACGTTTATCCTTAGAGATGGTATCCAAAGTTGCCATCCTTTTTCCAGTCAGCGTGTATGTATAAGGATTTATAGTTGCCTGAGGCAACTGACTGTAAGGGTAATGGAATCCTGCTCTAGGATATTGTCCCTGTGCTTGGAGCGATTGTCAGGTGTGGTCAGAGCACCTAAAAAAACAGAATACTAAAATTTGTCTGACTTAGAGAACAGCCTATATAAACTTTTTTGTTTTCTGAACACATGCTGACAAAAGTTGTTGGGTTAATAGTTGTGTGCATGGATGGTGTAATGTGATATAAAATGTTTCTATCGTAATCTGATGGCTGGGTCATGGGTAACTACTTTCCCATTTACTGATGTAAAAAATTCATTTGTGAACTCCATCCATCCAAAGAGCCCAAGGCCTGTGCATGAACTCACTGGCTTAAGTCGGTCTGCAAAACATCATCTACAAAGCGGTGTATAAAGGAATTTGGGCTACTCTAAGCATAAAAGTGAGATCCTGATACAAGTTCTGTTCGGAATATTCGAGAACATCCAGCATCACAAAAAGCAATAGTGGAAATATTTCCAAAAAAAATCTCTGTACTGGTGGCTCTAAAAATGTAAATTTTTCAGAATCACTTCAGGTGCTAATGGATTAAAGACTTAACTGTAAGACTTAAAACCATAAAACTCTTGGGGCGCCTGGGTGGCTCAGTCAGTTGGGCATCCGACTTTGGCTCAGGTCATGCTCTCGCAGTTTGTGACTTCAAGCCCTGTGTGGGGCTCTGTGCTGACAGCTCAGAGCCTGGAGCTTGCTTCGGATTCTGTGTCTCCCCCTCTCTCTGCCCCTCCTCTGCTCATGCTCTGTCTCTGTCTCTCAATAATAAATAAATGTTTAAAAATGCTTTAAAAAACCCATAAAACTCTTAGGAGAAAACACAGAGTTAAAGCATCTTGTCATGGGTCTTGGCAATGAGTTTTTGGATATAACATTTAAAGCACAAGCAACAAAATTTTTTTAAAAAGTGGGATTACATCAAAGCAAAAAGCCTCTGCCCAGCAAAATAAATAATCAACAAAGTAAAAGGGCAACCTATGGAATGGAAGAAGACCTTTGCAAATCATGTATCTGATAAAGGGTTCAAATCCAAAATATATGAAGAATGCATACAACTCAATAGCAACAACACAAAGAATCCACCTAAAAATGGACAAAGAACCAGAAGAGAGACATTTTTCCAAAGAAGATAGTCAAATGGATAACACACAGATGAAAAGACCCTCAACATCACTACTCATCAGGGAAATGTAAACCACAACCACACTTGTATCACCTCACGCTTGTCACAAAGACTATCATGAAAAAGACAAGAGATAACAAGTGCTGGGAGGGGGTGGTACACAGGTGTTTTGTGCATTGTTGGTAGGAACATAAATTGGGGTGGCCATTTTCAAAATCAGTACAGAGGTTCCTCAAAAAAATTTTTTCTTGGGGCGCCTGGGTGGCGCAGTCGGTTGAGCGTCCGACTTCAGCCAGGTCACGATCTCGCGGTCCGGGAGTTCGAGCCCCACATCAGGCTCTGGGCTGATGGCTCAGAGCCTGGAGCCTGTTTCCGATTCTGTGTCTCCCTCTCTCTCTGCCCCTCCCCCGTTCATGCTCTGTCTCTCTCTGTCCCAAAAATAAATAAACGTTGAAAAAAAAATTAAAAAAAAAAAATTTTTTTTCTTAAATAGAACTCCCATATGATCCAGAAATTTCACTTCTGTGTATGTATCTGAAGGAAACAAAATCACCATGTCAAAGGAATATCTTCACCATGTTCATTGTAGCATTATTTCCAATGTCCAAGGCACAGAAACCGCCTAAGTGTCCATCAACAGATGAATGAATGAATAAAATGTCAAACACACACACACACACACACACACACACACACACACACAGGAATATTATTCAGCCATAAAAAAAATAGGAAATCCTGCCATTTACAGCAACATGGATGAGCCTTGAGGGCATTATGCTAAGTGAAATAAATCAGAGAAAAACAAATCTGTATCATCTCACAGGTAAAATCTGAAATAACCGAACTCCTAGAGAAAGAGATCGTATCTTTGGTTGCCAGAAGTGGGAGGTGGATGAGAGGGGGTTGTGGGAATGGGGTGAAGGTGGTCAAAAGTTACAAACTTTCAGTTATTAATAAGTACAGGGGATATAATATACAGCATGGTGACTACAGTTAACAATGTTGTATGGAATATTTGAAAATTGCTAAGACAGTAAATCCTAAAAGTTGTCACCACAAGGAGATACTTTTGTATTTCTATGACGTTATGGATGATCTGAATCTGTTATGGTAACCATTTTGCAATATATACATGTGTCAAGTCATTATGCTGTGCACCTTATACAGTGTTTTGTCAATTGTATCTCAATGAAATGAGAAAATAAAATAAATTTCAGACTCTCATATTTTATTCATAGGGAGGTGTTTTCTTTCCAGTGAGCCTGGTAATCTGCATTTTAATGAGCACCCTTGATAAGGCCTATGCAAATGATCAGTGAACTATACTCCTTGAAGACAAGTCTCCCTCAAAACCATGTGGACACATTTAACAAATACAAATTTCCAGGCTTCTCTCCAGATTCTTCAGTAAGAAACTTGTATGTATGGACTGCACATAAACATTTTTAAACATCTTCTCTAGTGATTCTTTAACATATTAGTCATAGTTATTTTGAAGTCCTTGTTGATTAGCTCCAATATTGAAGTCATCTATGAATATGTGGCAATTGCCTGTTTTTTCTCTTGATTGTCAATCATATTTTATTGCTTTATGCACATGTCTGGTAATTTTTACTGTATTCCAGACATTGTTATATGAAACATTATAGAGCCTCCAGATGACCATATCTCCTACCAGAGAAGGGCTTCCTTCTTCTCTTAAGCAGTGAGAATGAGAAATCGATCACATAATCCAATCAGAAATTTAACTAATTTGGGATTAGGTTGCACTATTAGTAAGATTCCACAACTGCTTTGCCCTTTTCCTTAGGCATAGTCTTCCCAGGCTTTTTACTGAAAGCTTGGCAGGCATTAATCTCCTGAGTTCTAAAAGACTGTAGGGAATCCACCTCTACCCTTTATAGATCCAACCGAAGTCTACAGCTTCCCACCCACACAGTTTTTAAAAGTTCTAAATACCTTAAGGGAGAAATTGTTGGTGTTCTTTAAGCAAGACCCTTCTTTGAGTGGATCTTTGTTGCTTGATCCCCAAGAGACTATGCTAAAGCTCTTTCTTCCTTTAGAAGCTTTTGACTTAGCTCCCCAGCCTCCCATGCAAACTCAGACCTCAGCAAACATTTCATGTGGAAACTTGGGTTCTTCAAGTTTCCAATTTGTCCTCCAGCTCTGTTCAATCACTGAAAGCTTTGTTGATTTCACTGATCTTTGGCAGAGGCCCTCTTCCAAGGCCATTTTCAATCTTCAGCTTGTCCCAGAATTGGCAAATACTCATAGGGCAAAAAAACAGTTGGCGGCCATCAGCTTACCTTAGAACAGTTTTGCTTGTCTGGAATATAAATTCACCTAATCATTGTTCCTTCCGTAGCTTTCTGATACCTTTACAAATATTCTTTACCTGGATTTTCAAGTTGTTGCAATGAAAATGTTGATCTGCCAAGACCTGCTACATCCTACCTAAATGTTGATGTCTTCCTGATACATATTTTTATAGATGTCTGTTTATTTTCCTTTTTTAAAGCAGTCATGTACTCATATCAAAGCTAACAGATTTATCAAGCTACCTTTTGATACATTAACATCCATTTCTTTTCATCTGGCTTCCCTTGGTTCTTGGGTTAATGTGAAGGAAAGGGGTCAGGGATGGAAATGATCATTCACTGACTTCATTTTGCTTACTTGGTATTTTATTCATTTTTTAATGATTTCAATTCAGAGACTACAGTTAAGAACAGCAGCAGTCAGTGTATTTATATGCTGTTAGAAGCCGCTCTACTCACTGCCTAAATGAGATTGCATATTTTTCATTTTCTGCTCATAATAAAACTTCAGTGAGTAAGTTCATCAGAATCAGTACTGTGCTGCAGGCCAAGCTAATCAACTGCTGCTTCCTAATAAGAAATATTTTCTGCATATATGTTTCTGTAGCATTTCAAGATATCATAAGATGAACTTTAAACTGTTAACTATTACTTTATTAAAAACATTATTCTTTGATGCAAAAATTATGTATTTTTACCAAAGCGAAGAATCCTAAAATATAGGGTATTAAGAGCTCTGTCTCTTTTACAAATATTTATTAGCAGCTAGTAAAACAAATAAGACAGACATTCTCTGCTCTTAATGAACCCACGGTATAATAAACACACAGGCAAATAGGCAAATACTTGCAAAATGGTGTGATAGGGGCCATGACTGATGTATACCAATGATTCCATGCAAGCATGCAGGGAGGATTTCTGAACCACTACTGGGGGAAGAGTGGAAGAGGAGACGTAGCACCAGGGACGAGTCAGATAAGACTTCTCAGGTTAGATTAATGTGCAAACTAGTTTTGAAAAATGAATAGAAATTAGCCAGGAGGAGAAGGACAAGGAGAAAGGGATGGGGAGGGGGAGGAGGGGACAAGGGAGATGGAGAAGGGGGAGAAGGGGGTGAAAGAGAAGGAGGAGAAGGAAAAGAAGACTGAAGGAAGAAGCCATGGGCACAAAAGCCTGGAGGTGTGCGAAGCCACCTGTCTGGAGGGCACTGCATGAATGGGGATAAGCTGTAGAGTGGAGAGGTAGACAGGGTCGGATCACAAAGAGCTTTGTAAACAAATCCACCACTACTGCTAGGGATACTAAAGTAACATCCTAACTGGCCTTGCCGCATCCATTCCTTTCTGCCTCTTTCTCAGAGAAAGCCTTTGGAAGTCTGAATTGATCAGGTCACTCTCCTCTGTGAAACCTTTTCAGCGAGTAGCATCTCATTTCTTTAAGTAAGAGACCCAAGCCTTAACCTTGCCGCACCTGAGCTGCCTCTTGACTTGTGCTCTGTGTGTATTCTCCATCCACACCAGCCTCTCAGAGCCCCTGGAATCTGTTTGCCTTGATCTGGCCTCCAGGATATTGCACGAGATAGCCTCTCTGCCCATCCACCTCCTACCACTGTTAGCTTGTCAGTTTCTTCAACTGGCTCTCCTCTGCCGCTCAGACTTTCCTCCTCCATGAGGCCTCTTCTGACCCTCCCCAAACTGGATTAGGTCTTTCTATACAGCCCTATAATACTCTATAATTGCCTTTATAACCCTTATTAGAGCTTTCTTGCATATTGATAAGATTCTTTGATTAAAAAATTATCTCCTCACTTAGGCTAAAAGTTCTATAAGGCAGAGACTGTTCGGGTCTCCTTGGGACTCTCATATCCCACATGATTCCTGGGGAGATGCTGCTAAAAACGAATGGTTTTAAATGAATGAGAAAATGGGGGGTGGGGAATGAAGGAATAAGACAATATGTGAGGAATATATTGCACACAATTTGCAAAATCGATTTTCATTTTTTGTTCCTTGTCAGTTCCCATTTCTAGGTTAAGACTAGATTATAAAGTTACCAGGGGAGTGACTTCTAGAACTAATTCTCTCCCAGTCTCGCTTCCAGGATTCTTTCAGCCTTTCTACAATCCTACTTTTTCAACCTAGATAGTATTTGTAGCAATACAATATCAGAAGTTGGTCTTGGTTTAAAATATCCTGTTCCATTGTTCTCGAAAGTGTCCTATTGTTCAGAAATTTTAGTCACTGTAATAAATATTTCTGACATGCTTATTATAGAAGATATATGGGTTCTGATAGAGAAAGAAAGAAAGAAAGAAAGAAAGAAAGAAAGAAAGAAAGAAAGAAAGAATGAATAATGGTTAGGTGGATGGATAGATGGATGAACAGATAACTACATACGATGCATTTGTTTTACCTTACCCCAATAAATGGTAATCTTTAATTTAGGAGCCACGTCTTTCTCTCCTTTTCTAACCCTTACAATGTTCAAAAACTAAGTGAATGCTGTGGTCGGATCAACCAAAATCAGGACGAGAGAGAAGTGGATTTCTAATGTTGTACAATGTGTAGTAAGTAGGGAAGGAGGTCTTTGATCTTTCAGACATTTGATCAGACCAGCTAAGACCAATATCCTCAGTCAGGATTATGACATTTGGGCTTTAGTAAAGACAATGCTATGTATTTCAAAATGTTCCTCTGTGTTAGCTATTATTATCTGTGTTGGGCAAGACGCATTATAAGAAAGAGATGAACTCAAGAGAGAATGTCGACTTGTAAGAGCAAAAGAAAAAAAAACAAACAGATACACTCTGAAAGTTTGGAACCTCCTAGAACTGGGGAAGCTGCCCCGATGCCTGCTCTACAGGGTTTCATCATCGCTATGGGCCAATGACTTCTGTGTATTACTCATCCTTCCCCTTTCCCAGAAAGTATGTGTTGCTGTCATCCTGCCTCTATTCCATTATTGAGTCTTGAGTGTGTGGAGAGACCCAAATAACTTGCCTCTTCAGTCAGAGATTGCTTTAAACACTCATATCTGAATTTGAGGAAGAGGAAAACTGAAAAATTAGCAAACCACTGGGAGATCCTGAACTTCAAGCTGGATCCAGTGGCTCTATGGGACTTTGAGTTGTGTTCTTAAGGGAAGGGGTGAGCATATTCTATACGGTCATCTAGTGATAAAATGGATATTTGGCCACTCTGGCTAACAGTGCTTTGTGTCTGCCAATCCTACCTCATCTATTCTATATCCCCTAACCTGGTCATCTAGAAAGACTTCATCTCTCAGCCTCCCTGGAGCCATCTGCTCCGTTCTTGCCAATAGAATGTGGGTAGAAGTTATATGCTCTCCTTCCAGACTTGCCCTCTAAAAGTTCTTTTTTTAAACATTTATTTATTTATTTTGAGGGGGGTGGAGAATGGAGGAGGGGCAGAGAGAGAGGGAGAAAGAGGGAATCCTAAGCAGGCTCCTTGCTGTCAGCACAGAGTCTGACGCAGGGCTTAAATTCACGAACCGTGGGATTATGACCTGAGCTGAAATCAAGAGTTGGATGCTTAACCAACTGAGCCAACCAGGAGCCCCAACTTCCTGAGAAATACTTTACATGCTCTCCCATGGCTTTAGTGCTAGGGATGATGATGTTACTAGGTAGAAGCATTGTGGGTCCCTGAGTCTCCACTTGAAGGACAGCTGTCTTGGAGAGCCACCCAATCAGGAATATCCCTTTTGGACATTTCATGAGCAAAAGGCAAAACTTTAACTGTATTAAAAGTAAAAGTATACTCTTTGTGTATACTAAGCCATTGGCATTTAACAAATAACAAGTCTATTTGTTACTGCAGCACAGAAGCATTGTCTTAAAGAATGAATGGGTCAACCAGGCAATTAGAGAAGAAATTTAAAAATATATGGAAACAGACAAAAATGAAAATACAGCAATCCAAACGCTTTGGGATGCAGCGAAGGCAGTCCTGAGAGGAAAATACATTGCAATCCAGGCCTATCTCAAGAAACAAGAAAAATCCCAAATACAAAATCTAACAGCACACTTAAAGGAAATAGAAGCAGAACAGCAAAGACAGCCTAAACCCAGCAGAAGAAGAGAAATAATAAAGATCAGAGAAGAAATAAACAATATAGAATCTAAAAAAACTGTAGAGCAGATGAAACCAAGAGTTGTTTTTTTCAGAAGCACTGTCTGGACTTGATTACCTTGACTAACATAGTGTAATAGCACAGATGTTCAATGGCTCTCCTCTCATCTTTCACTTGGCTCTGTATTTCTCCTTAGCTGTATAGTTCCTGCATTTGGCATCTTTGTTTAATCACAGAAAACTAAAAAAAAAAAAAAAGTAAGTTTCAGGAAAAAACATAACCCACTTTTATCTTTTCTATATTTCTGGCACTCTGGATGATATAAAGCTGAAAACTATGCCCTCAAGGAATTTCAAAGCAGAAGACACATACACAAATGATCAAACTAAAAAGTTAAAAGCACAGGGTACTTAAGTTAGATACAAAGACAGTTCTGTAAGAATTTAGAGGAGGAAGTGATTACTTGCCATATTGCACATTAAATGCAAATAAACCCATGGCTTTAATCAATTTTTTAAAATTCTGAAGATGCCCCTCCCTCCATTCTTTTTTTTTTTTAATTTTCTTTTTTTTTTAACGTTTATTTATTTTGAGACAGAGAGAGACAGAGCATGAACGGGGGAGGGGCAGAGAGAGAGGGAGACACAGAATCGGAAACAGGCTCCAGGCTCTGAGCCATCAGCCCAGAGCCCGATGTGGGGCTCGAACTCCCGGACCGCGAGATCGTGACCTGGCTGAAGTCGGACGCTTAACCGACTGCGCCACCCAGGCGCCCCCCTCCCTCCATTCTTAATAGATTGTTTATCACCCGGACACACACTTTATCTGCACTGTGGAATATCCACTTTAGATTTTAAATTCTAGGCTGATTCCTGCCTACCACCTAGCATATATCTATCAGAACAATCAACTCCTATCTGTGTGTGGGCTCTAGAAATTCCAACAAAAACCTGTATTATTAGGTGCAGAAAGCATTTCAAAAACAAAGGCCACAAGCAAATATAAGTTCTTTAAGTATTATATGCTACATGACTTTGCCTCTACACAGACAGGTAATCAAGATAAGGTTCCTAACAATTAAATAAATGTAGGTTTTCTAGAAAGACTTGAGTGGGCAGCTATTCCTGTTCTCTTTCCAGTGAGAAACCTGTTCTGTGGCATCTCTGAAAGGGAGAATCAAGTCTCTGCTTAAATACCCCTGGATCTCATGCCTTCCCAAGAAGCCTTTGCTGAAGATGAAAAACTCAAAACCTAGGTCTATTTTTACCAATTTAAGCAGATAAATCACTTTTAGTTTGAACTCTATTCAACTCTTCTCCCTTTTTTTTGGTAATAATTCTCCTGCGATTCATTGAGGAAGTGTTGTTATATACAGTCAAGAGAAATAAATCCCTACATAGAAAGAACAAGGCATGAGAAGTGCTTGTATTTGTCCACAGCCCCTCTGCTCAAAAATAGAGGCATCAGACCCCAGTGCCTCCTGCTCTTGGCCTTGTCGGTGATTTATGTTTGTTTTGTTATCCATTAGGTCCCGGAGAGTTCCATCCACTCTATCATGATCACTCAGAACCATTTCATTCTCTTCAGTGATGCTGAGGCTTCTGTTTGGAGCCTTTCCAATTTCTGTCTGCGCAGGCCCTCGTGTCCCTTAGGACCGCCAGGAAGGGCAGGACTTCAGGGGGAACTGCTGATAAACACATTCAACACAGAACATTTTTTCCTCTGTTCCAACGGTCCTTTAACCCCTTCAAGATTCTGCTGCTGGAAACTGAAATATCTCCCCTACTGTGGCAGCGGGAGAGCTGTATGAGCGCACACGTGCACATACTTACAATTTTGGGTATCATTTCAAGAAATTCACAGACCCTCTGAACATGACCTATGACCCTCAAATGAAGAATCCGAGCCTTACAGCAAAACAGAGTGACTTTAACTCAAATTAGCAGGAGTTTACTGAGCACTGATTCTGGTCAAACACAGCATTCAGACACGAATAAAGCACAGTCCCTACACAGACCATCTAGAAGGGAAATAGACTTACGCTTGGTTTTGATGGAGCCGTGTCTCATGCGTATCACTGATAAAGGGTGCTACTTGTGAGACAAGATGAGTAGCACCTTCAAAGTCTCAGTTGTGACCACTGTGGGACACACGACAATCTCCCGTAAGAGCAAGTATATTGCATTCCATCTTTCATCGGCACGTCCATGCCACTCTCCCTATCATGTCGTTAACAAGATTGATCCATGGGAGACTTGGAAATGGGGGTGATAAATTGCTATGTAATCTCAGGTGGTAATTCCATTTACTCCCAAAATGCCTCAGTGTCCTCTCAATCCCATCACGTATTCACCCATCCCCCACCCTGCTCTCCTCTGGTGACCATCACTTTGTTCTCCATAGTTAAGAGTCTGTTTTTTGGTTTGTCTCTTCATGTTTCCTTTGTTTCTTAAATTCCACACATGAGTGAAATCATATGGTATCTGTCTCTTTCTCTGACTTTTTTCACTTAATATTATACTCTCTAGCTCCATCCATGTTGTTGCAAATGCAAGATTCCATTATTTCTTATGGCTGGATAATATTTCATTACACACACACACATCACATCACATCTTCTTTATTCATTCATCAGTTGGTGGATGTTTGGGCTGCTTCCATAATTTGCTTATTCAAAGTCTCTGGATAGTTAGAAGCCTGGCAAGAATGTTTGAAATAATTCTCACTGGAGACAGCTTGTCACTGCAAGGGCTGATCGCCTCTTGACTCTACAATTTCTCCCACTCTAGCAGTTGCCAGAAGGCCAGGCAGGCTGGTCGAGCTCACATGGCATGGGGGAGATACTCTTCTGCTTGCACGAAGCTTTAGGTGGATGAAAGCCAGACAGAAAAGGTTCTGGGTATCAAAGTTAGAGAAGAGGACCAAAATGGATCTCCTTTTTCTAAGTTTTTATTTATTTATTTTGAGAGAGAAAGAGAGAGAGAGAGCACCTGTGAATAGGAGAGAGGCAGATAGAGATAGAATAATACCAAGCAGGCTCTGTGCAGTCAGTGCAGAGCCCGATGTGGGGCTCAAACTCACGAAGCATGAGATCATGACCTGAGCTGAAATCAAGAGTCAGAAGCTTAACTGACTGAGGCACCCAGTTGCCTCCTAAAATGGAGCTTCTGATGACGCTTTCAGAAGTCAGAATGCAGAATCATAAGGTCAGAGATTCAAATGTCAGTGGGTTCAAACAGAAAAGCAGGAGGTGTCTGTGCACATAATAGGAATTACAAGCACTGCGGAGACAGGGTGTGTCTGTGTCCCAGCAGCATATTCTCTGTGGACCAAATCCACTGATGGGCCAGGGACTGGACCCGCATGAGCATTCCTTTTTGTCTGCGGCTGCTTCCATTTCCCTGCTACCGTTATTGATGAGTCGTCATCTTCCAGGATGAGGATCTCAAAGATCTATCTTACCGAGTGGTCATAACCAACTGATCCAGAGAAGAGGAAAGAGACGATGTATACACAGTGGAATTCTCACATTATTTAAAATGTCATTTAAGCCAACAATTTTAATTAATGTCCCATCAAAGCATTCAACAGGACTGTGGTAAGGAACCAAACTAATGGCTTTGATTTTTGCTCTTCTTCCCTTGTCCGTCTGATAAAGATTGGATATAGCAAAGATTACCCTTTGATAATTTTACCCAATGTGTTTTGCCTTCCACTCCTCTCTTCTGGAAATGACTACTCCCTGGCGGTCATTCTACTAGAGTTCTATGGGAGGGGCAAGGACTCGTGTCATGGTGGAAAGGAGGAAGACAGCACACTGGCAGGGAAATCTTGTCTAAATGGAAAGAAGAGGCGCGCCTCCCCTCTGCATCATGGGAGGCTAGACAGAGACAAGAGTAGACAAAAGAACTTGAAGATCAAGATTTCCATATCTCCCCAGACTTCAGGCTACATCTCCAAGGATGGGGTCAAGGTGCTCTAAAAACTCCCTGCTAAGTAGAGGGGCCACCAAGAGCATCTGGCCTGTGGATGTTTCCCCGGGCATAAGAAAGAAAGGTTATGAGTTTCTAACACAGGAGACAACATGCCTTTGGTACTTCTGGCAGCCCGTGAGAATGTAGGTAAACGTTATTTGTGTGTTGCAAACTACTTCCAGGTAAAGGAGCCTGAGAGAGAGAAAGAGAATGCAAGCATTAGCCCCTTCCTGCCCACTGCTGGCCACAAGCCCCAGTACTGAGAAGACCACTGGGTTGGCAGGGTCTTAAGGTCTGCGAGAGGAGCCCACTGTGGATGGGACTCTCAGTGAGAAGAGGGAAGGCAAGGTCAGTGGTCAGTGGCAGTGCACCTATTCTACCTGGCCCAATGAGGCCGGCTGACCTCAGAAAATGGTGGTCCCGGCCCAGCCCGCTATTCCGCAACAGAGACGGGAAGGGATCCAGAGAACCCTGCATCGATCAGGAACACTGTCAACTAACTGTTAACACCGTCTAAGATACTTCCTTGGAGGGGAAGGACAAAGTCTAGCATTCTGAAAGCAATCATTTTAACACAAACGGAGGCCGTTTAAAACGGAAAAGACAGATTATTAAAAACAGGTTTAAGCTTCCCCGCTACCCAGTGAGTTGGAAAGGAGGGGAGATAATCACCAAAGACGATTCTCTCTGCACAACAGAGGGTAGAGTGGAAAATTTGTGACCTACTCTACTAATCATCAGGGGAAATACTGCCAGAGATAGGCAGCCAAGAGGAAGAATAAGCAAGACATTGCAGAGGCAAAATAATTGGCTTCTGAACAATTAAGATTTATCGGTAAACAGAACAACCTATTATCCCTACAGAGACTCACTTCCTGAGGGTCAAAAGCTTGGCTGGGGTCAACCACACCTTAACAGCAGGGCCAGAGGTAGAATCCACAGACCTTAAGTCCAATCTTTAATCTCTAAATATCTTCACAAATATGAGCTGATTTTTATGTTACATTAATGGTGTCTTTACGTGCACAGTTTGAATGGAAAGGCTGAAGGTAAGAAATCAGCTGCTGCGAACCACACGAACTGGCACCTGTCAGAACATAGGAGAGCTCGGTGGTGGGCCTGCCTGTCATTCGGGCTCATGCGGCTCAACAACGTGGACCAAGCGCTCTGTGGTCTCTCAGAGCAACTTTCTTCTAATGATGGCATGGCCTTTGGGTGACTCTTTGGCCATAGAGCTGGCTCTGCAAGCAGGTCTTATTTTTGGAGTTAATAAAAGGCTGGGGAACTCTGGTTACATTGGTGGGGCTGACAGCACTGGATAGTAAAGATGCTTCCTGCCAGGGGGCAGGTGTGGAGAAAACTCTGCCCCCCACATGCTTGGAGCGCATATACAGAGAGGTGGGGAGGATGGGGTTCTGAGAAGGAAGATGACCTTGACAGAGACGTCCAGTGAGAATAGTCCCAGAGAACTGTGAAGGTGCTTCACGAGCAGAAGTGTCACCCAAGCAGGGTAGCATCTATTCAAAGCCACAGAAGTACGATGATAATTCTTGGCTCTGACTTCTGAGAAAGGAATGGAGAAAACAGAGTTTTGAGCAAGGCCACCGATTCCTCATATCTGGGTCCCACTGGGTGAGACAAGAGCCCACAATAGGGCAACGCGCAGCTCTCTTCATGTGCTTGGGTACTTGGCCAAGGGGTGCTGCCCCCTCAGCACCCCCACCATCCTGCCATTGCCACCTGGGCCCACCTAGCTCTGAAATACTTAGTAGTAGCCAAAGGGGTTCTTGTTATTCCAGACTTTATAAGGATTAGACTTTAAAAGATTGAGGATTCATTTAAGGATAATTTAATTTAATTAAACCAGTTAATTTAAGGATATCAATACATATTGATGTCTATTTATACCTGTCTAACAAAGTCAAACACTATAAGCTATAACCCTGGGTCATGTGTTATCCGGCATGATGAAATCCCCAGCCAACAGTGTCCAGGGAAATGATCCTACCCAAGCATCCTCCCCTTTGTCGCCTGGTTCCAGAACCCTTTTCAGTAGCCACTCCAGTCCAGGGTTCCCATTAATCCCTCCTAGTCCACCTTCACCTGGTCGCTCAGGTGTCGTTGTCAACATGCTACTTAATGACCGAGATTCCTTAGAGGTTTTGGGCTACTTCTGCAAGTTTAGACTTTCAAGCACTGTAGTTGCTAACTGCATTTCTAGAACCTCATATATTTCTGTTCCTATAGCTGACCCAGTTTTCTGCAGCAAGGCTTTCTCACTCTGTCTATGGGAAGCAGACCAAGAGCATCATGGCCGCTAGTGGAAGGGGAAGACCATATAGGACTTGGGTGCTCCTAAAAGAAAATGTCTCCATTGCTTTAAAAGCCATTTACAGTCTCATTGCAAGATTAATGTCCCATCCAAGGCACTGGGAAACTGGGACTGAATTTCACATACTGCCTCCCTGGGCTTTTGTGTTTCATGCCCACTGGGGTGAACATTGTACAGACATATCTCCATTATTTCTATCCTTTGCTCTAGGACCTCAGGTGTGATTTCAGTACAGAACAACCACAACAAGGAAAGCATATGTGACTTAAGGCTATATATAAAGAGAGAGGCTCTATGCAAATATATTTGAATATATATGAATATATATGCATATTCATGACATATATACCCAAAATAAGTGCTATTTCTTCAGTGTCCACCTTGAGGGAGTTGTTGTCTCAATTCATTCCCACTGCTATTGCTTAAAAGATTTTGAGGACTTTGCTTTCAAAATGGCTTTTAGAATCTATAGCACAAACTTTTCAATAGCGTCTGCAACGATCATCTTTATTCATGGAGGGTGGCTTTGGGTTTGGAAAACAGTCAAAAGTCATTTGGAGCAAGCTCTGGCTAAAATGTGGTTGATTAAGCTGAGATAAAAATCAATTTAGGTTTTTTTTTTTCTTTTTGCCAAATATGCACTCATTTGGAGAATTGTCAGGAGACAAAAGCAAATCAGTGGGCTACAGCACAGTCTTTTTCCTTTGTACGCAATCTCTCAGATGCTTTGGTTTTTACATAATAAATCCCGGACCATCTGATGGTAGAAGGTAAAATCTATATAAACGATGCGTTGTGTCAAAGAAATAAATCAACATTAAATCATTTAACAATTCTGCCACATTATGTTTCTGGAATCTCTGAGACACTGTAATTTTTCTGTCGTTATAATTTAGTTTTCGTTTTTGGATCATATTCAGGATAATAAAATAAACCAAAAATCCTCTTGTTTCATCTCTGGGCATTTCCTCAAGAGTCTGTGAAAGACCCTTATGATAAGGAATTGACTCATGCAATTACGGAGAGCTGATGTCCTGCACTGAGTCCAAAGGACAGCAGGCCGACAAAGTCCCCCTTCCTGGGGGATGGTCAGCTTTTTATTCTACTCAGGCCTTCAGCTGATTGGGTGAGTCCCACCCACATGGTGGAGGGCAATCTGCTTTACTCGGCCTAACAAATGTAAGCGTTACATGCATCCAAAACACCCTCACAGAAACACCCATAATAACTTTTGGCCAAATAGCTGGGCACCCATGTGCAGTCCTGCTAACACATAAAACGAACCATCGCAGCACTCTACTTTCATGTTTTCTCACCATTACCCAAAAGAAGGGCACGGTCTTTACAGTTACTGTCCCTAGAGTATTACAGAGTGTTCAAGCTTCAAATACGCTTAGGCAACTCATTCTTTTGCAGGTGGTGCTAGAGCAGACTCAAAATCACTCAGCGGTTCAGAGGAGAAGCCAACTCCAGAACCAAGTATTTGAACTCCCAGGATACTACACCCCATGCTGGTATACTTTCTACACAACTAACATTTTCCTGTGTAACGGGTCTGTATCTTTACCTACTTTTATTGCTTTGGGCACCATTGTTACAGTTCATCAGATATTTTCACCCATCAAAGTTTTGACACTTGTTACAGGGTAAAAATGAAGACACTTGGTTACTTCCGGCAGCATCTTTCCAAACGTCTTCAGACCTCCTTGTGACAATCAAAAACATTCATTTGACATTTTTTTACTCACACGCTTATTTTAATGTGCCAGCTGCCTATTTGGCAAACTGATTTAACTTTTCTCAAAATGTGATACGAATTCCTTTCTCTGATTAACAGTTATTCATTTGTACCCTGACATGCGGCAACATGTACTCACGCTTGCCCTAACTAAAAATACTAGTACTGTTGGGCATGTTGAAATTTTCCATTTGAAACTGGAGAAGGAGCACTGAACTGAAAAGTCAGGAGATGCTGACTCTGGAATTTCACTGCCACAAAATAGCCTATGACCTTGATCCAGTTCAGTCATTTCTCAGTGTTATCGGTGAAAGGAGTTGAATCTTAAGATATGAATTATCCTGGGGCGTCTGGGTGGCTCAGTCAGTAAAGCGTCTGACTTCGGCCCAGGTCATGATCTCATGATTTGTGGGTTTGAGCCCCGCGTCGGGCTCTGTGCCGACAGCTCGGAGCCTTCACATCTGTTTATAAAGACATGCTCTCTCACACATTATCCCATTCAACTCTTAAAAGTTCACTGTGAGGTGGTGACATTTCCCATGCTGTAAAGTCAATGCCTTTATCAGCAGACGCCTACAATGAAATGTTGCCATATGTCTCTATTATCTCTCCTTCTCGGCTCCTTGGGCCACAAAGGAAAAGTTTGCTTGCAATTACTGCTGATGCAAATCCAAGATCTCTTCAGGGATCCATCCGTGGTACACACCTGGAAAGATCTTGATTAGATGTTCATCCTGGGTGCAGGAAATGGACAACACCCAACACTCAGGATGGACGGAGATGATACTGAAACATAAAACTTGCTAACTCATCAATAATGACAAAGCTGAGCCTTAAGTGTGGGGGCAGCTGGGGGTGGGCGTAGTGGAGTGGAGTGTGTAGATTTAGGAACCTGAGACCCGGAAAATCATAATTTCCCTTCTGAAAGGAGTGGCATAGGGTAGAGGTAACTTTCTCACCCATCTGTCATTCTAACATGTGTGTCTCCAGCCCAAACCTCTCTAGTGGCCATCTCTACGTGAATGTCCAATGGCTATCTCCAGCTTAGCATGCCCCCCGCCCCGATCAAACTCCCAGTCTTCCCCTCCCACTATAAAACCTACTCTTCCTATGGTCTTTCACTCTCCATTAACAGCCCTTCCATCCTCCCAGTGGCTTGGGCCAAAATCCTAGAAGTCATTCTTGAGTCCTCCCTCTCCCTCACAACCTCCTCATACTAGCTCTACTTTCTTACAACCTTTCTACTGTCACCCCCTCAAGCCCCCTCCAAGTCACTGTTGCCTTTTTTCTGGATTATTGCACCGACCTACTAATCACTCCCCTGATTTTACCCTTAGGCTCTGCTCCTTACAGTCTATTGCTAACTCAGCACTCGGAGTAACATGGAGTAATTATTAGAATGCAAGTCAGATTATGTTAGTCTCCTGCTTGGAAATCTCCAATGGTTTTTGCCTCAGACAAGTAAAAACCAAAGACCTTACTGCAGCCCCAAATGCCTTCTGCTCTCTCTGACCTCATTATCTACTCTCCTTAAATAGGTCTACTGATCTGTGCCCACACCGGCCTCCTTGCTGCCCTTTGAAAACTCTGACATCCATCTTCTTATTTTCTTTGTTTAGCTACTGGAATGTAAGCTCCACGAGAGGAGGGATTTTGTCTGTTGTATCCACTGATACATCCTCAGGGTTCCACATCATGCCTGGAACAGGTAGGTACTTAATAAATATTTTCAGAATTAAATTTAATCAGCCCAATACCCTCCCCTCTGAAGGGGTAGAGACCTCAGTCCATGGGAAAGGCACTTCAGGGACCAGAGTCCTCCCAATGCCCAGGGCTCTGCACCTGGACCTGTGGAATCCCGTCTGCTGTGGCACCAGTCAAGTCTCAGCCATGAATGAATGCTGCTGGGCATCCTATGCATTTGATGAAAAATAATTAAAAAGGGATTTGCTTGGAAACAAATTGATACTGGCTTCGGGCACCCAAGAAATGCTTCTTTGTAGTTTTCTATGCTTCCTTCTGTATCTGGCCATCCTTGGCATGACATTAACCAAGACTGGTGCCTCTTGACTGCGTTCCGATGCCATTATCGTGCAGTTCACCCCCGTTAACCCCTGCTCACCCTCACCACCCCAGATGGACATGTGCCATCATGGAAGATCCCAGCTGAAATCTGACCAAATCCCGCCAACTTGTGGAAGAGAAGGTCATTGTGTGCCTTAGTCTAGTACTTGCAATAAAAAACAGAAGCACTGTTCACCTCAAGAGCCCATTGAAATGTGGTGCACGGATGTGGAATAGGTTTCTTCAATTTTATAGATTATTGGAAAAAGTATTTGAGAGTAGAAAGCTCCTGATGTGACCAGAGACACAGGGTGGAGTGTAGGTGGAGGAGGGGCACTCAAAAATCTTCACGTTTAGGAGCACAGGAGCCACAGAGGGGCAAACGCTGTGGCCCTCTCCCATGTCACCCTGCCTTTTCAAAGTGGTGTGAATCATAAAGTGAGGGCAATACTCTTCCTACGGCTTCCAGCACTACTACAGGCATGCAACATCACACCTCCTCACCAGCTTTAAGCACATTTGCTTGACAAATTCATTGTTCCCATGTCTATCCGACAGAACTGTAACGTTCATAACGTTGACTTTAAGATGGCAATTAGCCAAACATCCTTCTGCTGACTTCCTGAGAGAGGAAGATAATGAAATGATTTCAGCTTGAACCCTTTCCTCAGAGGAAGATTAGGAAATGCCTGCTTTTCTTTTGGACCATGGAGAGCTCCATGAGAGTGGGGCTTAACACTCACGGGTGTCTCTTAGGAAAATGCTTCCACTGAACCATAAAACCCCCACCCCGATCTTTGGGGCTAAGAGGACATCTACATATTTTAACCTTGCAAAGCAGGGGTTGAGACAAAAGCAGAGACTTTAAAGCAGTTCATGAAATGAGGGAGTTGAAGAAAATCTAAGATAACCGAATTAGCATGCAACATGCTGAACTGCGATTATGAAAACTGATTGAGTTTTCCATTAAAACACATGTTAATTACTATAGTTGATATCTTACTAAATCATATTCTAAGTGTTCCACTCGAGTAACAGATCAGTTGTTGGGGTGTTTTTTTTTTTCTTTCAACTGTCTGCAGGCTCAGTGCACCATGACCTCCGGCACTGACCCGCAAACCCAAAGGATGATCATCTCACCCCACCTGCAGTAACCTCCTGTTTCAGGCTTCCACTGTTCCCACTCAGTAGTGCCTAATGCAGTCCATTCTCCACATGGATGGCAGAATGCTTGGTTGTGTTTCGTTAAAACTAGTTTATGTCCTTTGCTCACTTGCTCCCATCTGCCCTCATGGCTTCCTATTGAGCTCATGTTAACAGTCAATCTCCTCACTACGGCTTAGAAACCTTTAATGATCTAACCTCTGGTCACCTGACCAACAGCTCCTACCAATTTCTCCTGGTGCCCTTTGCTCGGATCACACTAGTTCGTTTTTTTCTTCCTTGAACATATAACATCCCCGTCTGAGGATCTTGCTAACTGCTCTCCTAAGACTGCTTTTTCAGACATCTGAAATGATTCATCCTCACGTCATTCCGGTCTCTGCTCAAATGTCACCTCTCAGAAGAGACTTTCTCTGGAGCACCTGGGTGGCTCAGTTGGTTGAGAGTCCAACTCTTGATCGCCACTCAAGTCATGATCTCCTGGTTCAGGAATTCCAGCCCTGTGTCGGGCTCTGCGCTGGCAGCGTGAAGTCTGCTTGGGATTGTCTCTCCCTCTCTCTGCCCCTCCCCCTCTTGTGCTGTCTCTGTCAAAATAAATAAAAATTTGAAAAAAAAAAAAAAAGAGGCCTTCTCTGATCACCCAAGTAGCAATATTCCTCCCCGAGCCACAATCTGTTTTCCTGCTTGCTTTATTTCAATCACAACACTTAGGAACATCTAAAATTATATTACATATATTATACTATTTACTTATTTGTGTATTGTCTCTCCATGAGGATAGGGACTTTGTCATATTCACTGCTGTATCCCCAGTGCTTTACAAAACTACTTGGCACATAGAATTTAATAAAAACTTGTTTAATGAGGGGTGCCTGGGTGGCTCAGTCAGTTAAGTGTCCAAATCTTAGTTTCAGCTCAGGTCATGATCTCTCAGTTCTTGGGGTCAAGCCCCGTGTAGACTCTGTGCTGACAGTGCACAGCCTGCTTGGGATTCTTTCTTCCTCTTTCTCTGCCCTTCCCCGACTTGTGCATGCACTCTTGTCTCTCTCAAAATAAATAAATACACTTTAAAAAATAAAAATAAAATAAAATGAAAGGAATAAGTTAAGGCATATCAGTAACGAAAATATACACGAAGAAATTAAATTTCCAGATTAAAACTCGGATCGAAAACTAAAAGAAAGTCCAGGTACACCCAATTTATAAGCGATACTTAGAAACAAATATATTTTTTGTCCAAACCTCCCACATGTATCCCCCTGCTATATTCCCCTCTCGAGGAAAGACAGATACCCAAGTCAGGAACTTGGAAATCATATTCCTTATTTTCCTCTCTCCTTCATCAACCTCTCCATTCATACTCTGCCTTCCCCTACCTCCCACTTCTCCGTTCCCACCCAAGTCCTGCTCATTACATCTCCCGAGATCTTCTCTTCATCCTGGCTAGTGCCACCTTGGTTTATCATCTCTCACCTGAGTTCCTGCAACATCTTCCTAACTGGCTTTCATGATTCCAATCTTACCGCCCTCCAATCTATTTTCCACACCGCATTCAGAACACTCTTTCTACAAATGTAAGTCTGATCATATCCCTCTTCTTTTTAAAGCTCTTTAGATACTGCCTTTTGCCATCAAAATGAAGTTCAAAATGGCTAATGTGGAATATAAAGCTCTTGTATTCTGGCCTGTGTCCCGTCCCTAACCTCTCTCGAAACATCCTCCTCCTAAACGGGAACCCTCTTGCACGGTTGGTGGGAATGCAAACTGGTGCAGCCGCTCTGGAAAACAGTGTGGAGGTTCCTCAAAAAATTAAAAATAGATCTACCCTATGACCCAGGAATAGCACTGCTAGGAACTTACCCAAGGGATACAGGGGCACATGTACCCCAATGTTCATAGCAGCACTTTCAACAATAGTCAAATGATGGAAAGAGCCTAAATATCCATCAATTGACGAATGGATAAAGAAGATGTGGTTTATATATACAATGGAATATTACTTGGCAATGAGAAAGAATGAAATCCGGCCATTTGCAGCAACATGGATGGAACTGGAAGGTATTATGCTAAGTGAAATAAGTCAGTCAGAGAAAGACATATCATGTTTTCACTCATACATGGATCTTGAGAAATTTAACAGAAGACCATGGGGGAGGGGAAGAGGGAAAAAGTTGCAGAGAGGGAGGGAGGCAAACCATAAGAGACTCTTGGATACTAAGAACAAACTGAGGGTCAATGGGTGGTGGGGGAGAGGGGAAAGTGGGTGATGGGCATTGAGGAGGGCACATGTTGGGATGAGCACTGGGTGTTGTATGGAAACCAATTTGTCAATGAATTACATTAAAAACAATAATAAAAAAACAAATATATTTTTTAAATTATAAAGGCAATTGTTGAAATACAGGAATGAGAAAAAACTATGCCATGAGAATTGTAAAAAAACCCATCTATAATAAAAAATAAAACATAGTTAAAAAAGAAAGCATTAAATGAGACCAAAAAACTAATTTCATTTCAGAGAAATTCATCCAATGAATATTTAACAGTCATGATCCTTGATCAGTTAACAACAAAGCAAATAGGTATATACAGCAAAATGGATAGGAATGCAAACAAAATTGGCAAATCCACAATCATAAGAAGATTTTTTTTAAACATCTGTCTTAGAGGGCGCCTGGGTGGCTCAGTCGGTTAAGCTTCCGACTTCAGCTCAGGTCATGATCTCACAGTTTGTGAGTTCAAGCCCCACATCGGGCTTTGTGCTGTCAGCTCAGAGCCTGGAACCTGCTTCGGATTCTGTGTCTCCCTCTCTCTCTGCCCCTCCCGTGCTCCCCTGCTCATGCTCTGTCTCTCTCTGCCTCAAAACTAAATAAAAACATTAAACATTTTTTTTTAAAGTCTTTCTTAGAAATTAAATTAAGGGGCTTAAAAATAACACATAATTCGGGGCGCCTGGGTGGCACAGTCGGTTAAGCGGCCGACTTCAGCCAGGTCACGATCTCGCGGTCCGTGAGTTCGAGCCCCGCGTCGGGCTCTGGGCCGATGGCTCAGAGCCTGGAGCCTGTTTCTGATTCTGTGTTTCCCTCTCTCTCTGCCCCTCCCCCGTTCATGCTCTGTCTCTCTCTGTCCCAAAAATAAATAAACGTTGAAAAAAAAAATTTTAAAAATAACACATAATTCAGTTAACAAGTTTAATACATACCCCAAACCATCAGCTTACAAATATATAAACACATACACCCACACCCACATATTTGATGTAACTTACCTCAAAACCAAAAATAATTCCCCAAATAACCATATGTCATTAACAAAAACTGTCCATGTATTAAGACATAAAGAAAGAAATTATATATTTGAAAAACCAGATAATATAAGACACATTCTCTGATCACTATATGATAATATAAACTAAAAATGAAAGGATAACCAAAAATCATCTACCCTGTGGAAAATTTCTAAATGTTCTTCTAACTAACTCTTGTTCTAAGATAAAAACCACAACTGAAATTATAAGTGAATATGAGTGATAATGAGAGCTACATAATGAGAGCTACATAATACTACATGACAAAACGGTGTTTAGTCCAAAGAGATACATAAGGGAAATTTTCTTGTCTTGTAAGCATTCATTAAAAAATAAGAGGTTAACAATAAAGTAACCAAGAATTTACCTCAAAGAGCTAAAGAAAGGATGATCAAACTAAACCAAAAGAGTATAGGGACAGAACTAATAAAGATCAAAAACAAGTAAATCAAAGAAAAAAAAGTGGAATTAGTCAATAGAACCAAAAACTGGTTCTCTAAAAAAAAAAATCAATAAAACAGGCAAGTTTTGGCACATCTCATCAAGAAAAATAAGGAAAAGGTACAAATAAATACTATTAAGAACAAAAAAAAGAAGAAATAACTAGAGAGACAGTAAATGAAACATTTAAGATAAGATTATGTATAAATTTGACGATTTAGACAACATAAGTGATTTTCTCAATGTATGTAAATTAGCAAAACTGGGTTAAGAAATTAGACTTAATTTCTTGGCTCAGTGGGTGGCTCAGTCGTTTAAGTGTCAGACTTCGACTCAGGTCATGATCTCATAGTTTGTGAGTTGGAGCCCCGCGTCGGGTGCTGTGGTAACAGCTGGGAGCCCGGAGCCTGCTTTGGATTCTGTGTCTGCCTCTCTCTCTGCCTCTCCCGCACTCACACTCTGCCTCTGTCTCTCTCTCTCCAAAAGAAATAAACATTAAAAAAAATAAAAATAAAAAAAGAAATTAGACTTACATGTGAAACACAAACTATGAAATTCCCAGAAGGTAATATAGGAGAAAATGTAGATGACCTTAGATAGGGTGATGACTTCGTGGTCGACAGAACACCAAAAGCATGGTCATTTGGAAAACAGTATGGAGCTTCCTCAAAAAATTAAAAATAGAAATATCATTTAATCCAATAATTCCACTACTGGGTAATTACCCACAGAAAACAAAAACACCGACTTCAAAAGGTACATTCACCCTTATGTTCACTGCAGCATTATTTTTTTTTTAATTTTTTTTTCTTAAGTTTATTTATTTTTGAGACAGAGACAGATTATGAACAGGGGAGGGTCAGAGAGAGAGGGAGACACAGAATCGGAAGCAGGCTCCAGGCTCTGAGCCATCAGCCCAGAGCCCGACGCGGGGCTCGAACTCACGGACCGCGAGATCGTGACCTGAGCTGAAGTCGGAGGCTTAACCGACTGCGCCACCCAGGCACCCCTCACTGCAGCATTATTTACAACAGCCAAGATATGGAAGCAACCTAAGCGCCCACTGATGGATGAATGGATAAAGAAGATGGTACATATATATGCACAATGGAATATTATTTAGCCATGAAAAGAATGAGACCTTGCCATTTGCCACAACATGGGTGGACCTAGAACATATCATGCTAATTGAAATAAGTCAGACAGAGAAAGACAAAACCATATGATTTCACCTAAACATGGAATCTAAAAAACAAAGCAAGCAACAAGCAGAATCACACCTATGAATAGGTGTGCAACAAACAAACAAACAAACAAGCAAACAAAAGGCAGAATTACACCTGTGACTGCAGAGAACAAACTAATGGCTGCCAGAGGGAACAGAGTGGAGGGTATGGGCAGATGGGTGAAGCGGGGTGGGAGATTCAGGCTTCTGGTTATGGAATGAGTAGGTCATGGATATAAAAGGTGCAGCATAGGGGCGCCTGGGTGGCGCAGTCGGTTAAGCATCCGACTTCAGCCAGGTCACGATCTCGCGGTCCGTGAGTTCGAGCCCCGCGTCGGGCTCTGGGCTGATGGCTCAGAGCCTGGAGCCTGTTTCCGATTCTGTGTCTCCCTCTCTCTCTGCCCCTCCCCCGTTCATGCTCTGTCTCTCTCTGTCCCAAAAATAAATAAACGTTGAAAAAAAAAATTTAAAAGGTGCAGCATAGGGAAGACAGTCAGTGGTACCGTAACAGCTTGTGTGGTGACAGATGGTGACCGCAGGCATGGTGAACACAGCGTAACATACACACTTGGCAAATCACCATGTTATACACCTGAAACTAATGCAAAGCTAATGTAACACTGTGTATCAACGATACTCCAATAAAAATGTGAATGAAGAAGCATTATAAAACCTAAACTGACGAATTAAAAAATGAAAAAAAAAAAAAAAGGAAGACAAGCAAATAGCTATCCCTAAGGAAAGCAAGTCTGGAGAACTCCAGGGCTCATGCACAACAGGGTCACACCAGGATTATTCAGAAAGGTAGGGGCGGAGGAAGGGAACAGGTAGGGGAACAGGACACAAACACTAGGGTTTCCCTCCAGAAGGAGGAAACCTTATCCTCATTGGGAAGTGAGAGAATTAGCTGAGATTTGGTGGATCAGAGCTTTGGTGATGAGAGTTGAAAGCACGAACCCAGAAAGGACTAGAAATGGCAGTGTGGAAGGGATAGAAAGCCCTTAGCTCATTCTACATGCAGTAATGATAGCAAAGCACAAGCATCAGGAGCTTTCAAGGAACACATTGACCAATTAGACTAGATAAAAATTAAGAACCTCTTTTGATAAATACACATGCACAGATTAAAGACAAAGTCAGAGCAAAAGTCTTTGTCGCATCTACAGCAATTAATTTATATAGAGAATAACCAATTTTCTTTGCTTTTGCTGGCATGAGTGTAGCAATTTGGATACATCACAGTGGAGAGCACAGGGTGGCTTTAGGAGCTGGGATCCAACTCTGTCCATCTAATCTCTCTTTCTCCTGCCTGTTGTGTGATCATAGACACATTTCTAAATCCCTTTGTACATGAAGACAGAAAAATACTTTCCTTGTAGGCTTAATTGGAAGCTTAAACATGATACCTAATATACAATGTATGTAAGGTGCTTTAAAATTTTTTTAATGTTTATTTATTTTTGAGAGAGAGAAAGATCGAGAGAGAGAGACAGAGCATGAGAAGGGGAGGGGCAGAGAAAGAGGGAGACACAGATTCCGAAGCAGGCTCCAGGCTCTGAGCTGTCAGCACAGAGCTCAACGTGGGGCTCAAGATTGTGACCTGAGCTGAAGTCGAACAGTTGACCAATTGAGCCACCCAGCACCCCTGTAAGGTGCTTTTAATAGTTTCCATATTATAGAAGAAGTGCCTAAGAAATAGCTATTATTAAAGAAGCATCACAAGCAAAATTGACAGGTAAGCAACAAACTAGGACAATACTTGTCACGAATGTACAAGGCAAGAAGAAATTATCCCTATTAAAATAGCTCCAAGATTTCTCTCCTAGGTCAGGCCTCACCAGGTAGGGCCCGTGTCAACCACGTCCTTCCCTCTGGCTCAGCTTCCTTCAGGAGCTCTGCTTCCCTTTCCCTGGGACAGCTTTCATGTCCCCTGCATGGCCAATCCCCTTGCTTCCATCATCAGCTTAGCTCCCAAGAAAAGTCATCAAAAATCACTTTATTTTACTTGAAGACCATAATGATGAGGGATGAGCTGGTAAGAGCTGAAAATAAGATCAAAGATGAGAGAAGAAGCCACCAAATGGCTTTTAAACTACAGATCGCTTTAATAGTTGCTCTAATGCATCACTTCTAAATATAATGTTTAAAATTTGCTGTTGCAAAGCATTTTTATAAAAAGAAAAGGAAAATGGCTGCTTATCTTGATGTCAATCAAACATTCTCAGAGTTTAGGCTTTCTGCTTTAGCTCCAGTGAAAGAAATCACTTCATGGTGGCAGCTATCAAAGGGGGTCAGAAGCATACCACCTTCACGTGTGTTGCATTCTTGATTCCAAGGTATGAAGACAATGGATGTCGGACAACGTAACACAGGGAAAGAAGAAAATGCTCCCAAGTCATATGATGCTGGGACCGTAGTTTAAATAGGTCATGGCCATCTCGTAAAGACGTCTGCCTAGATCCCCACGAACCCCTATACGTTCCGCCCATTAGCTGTGATGGGCCAGGACAGCCTTCTGGTGAAAAGTGGTGCCGCTGTCCTGGCCATCGTGGGCACCTCACACCAGCTGGCCACGCAAGGGTTTCTTCTGAAGAGGCTTGACTTTGAGAAAGGAGTCCTCACTGCAGATGACAGAACTTGCTTGGGAACCGGAGGCTGGACATCCCGCACCCACCGTGAGGCTGCACGACAGGAGGAATGGGGGTCATCAGGGCCAGGGCAGCATGGAGCAGAGAGGAGAGATGGAGAGTGGATGGCTCTCCAGGTCTAGACTCAGTGTCTCTCTCTGGGAAACCCACTGGCATTTTCACCATTAGCTTCAATGGCATTTTCCTACATCTATGATGAATTCTCCTCTTCTGTGTAAACTGGCTGCAATCTGTTTATGCTCTCTGAAACGAAATTCCTAATTAGTAGAATGAATGCATGGGATGAGTGCATACAATTCCACAGTTAAGACCTTGACAGCAGGAAACACACCATTTTTCATTCCTTCTATATATATATATATAAAATTGTATATATTATATATATTTATATAATATATATTTATATGATATATTGATATATTTATAATATATTTATATATTTATAATATATTTATATATTTTTTATTTTTATATTGTTATAAATTCATATATATTTATATATTATTTATATAAATTATATATTTATATATTTATATATATAATTCATTCCTTCCATATATAATTATATATATATTTATATACATTATATATATTTATATTTATATATATTATATTTATATTTATATGTTTTTTATATTTTTTAAATATATAATATATATTATTTTATATATATTTGTATATTTTAATATATAATCTTATATATTATATATAATTTTATTATTATATATGTTATATATATTTATTATGTATATTATAAATATATACATATATTTTATTATTTATTTATTTACAATTTTTTTAATGTTTGTTTATTTTTGAGAGACAGTGTGAGCAGGGGAGGGGCAGAGAGAGAGGGAGATGCAGAATCCGAAGCAGGCTCTAGGCTCTGAGCTATCAGCACAGAGCCCACTGTGAGGATTGAACCCGCAAACTGTGAGATCATGACCTGAGCCAAAATCGGACACTTAACTGAGCCACCCCGGCGCCCCTTTCCACTAATATTTATTAATCACCGATTAGATACCAAACAGTGTAGGAGCTTAGAAGACAATAGTAAACAGGATATGTAAAATGCTTCTATTAGGATGTGCTACTATAAATATGATGACCAGGAAAGGCCTCTCTGAGAAGATATGTGAGCAGAAACTTGATGGAGGTCAGAGAAAAAACTGATAATGCAGCAAAACCACTAATAAACGCAAAGGCTCTGAGATGGGAATGTGTTTGGCATATAAGGAATGGAAAATGGAGTGGAGGGTGGAGTGAGCAAGGAAAAGTTAGGCAGGGAGCAGGGTTAGAAAGCCTGGATGTGGGTTTTTAGCGTGATCAGAAGACTCTGGAGGAAGACAGTTATTGTCTGATTAATGGGGTTTTCTTTTTTTGGAGATAAAGTGGGATTTACTGTTATATCAACATGATTAAAGAGGTTTTAAAGAAAACAGCTTGATGAATGTTTTAAAATGATCATTCTGCCCCGGGATGTAGAGAATTGACTGCAGTGTTCATGGGCAGAGGGCAAGCAAGACAGGAGAGACGAGACCAGTATGGCTGCTCTCACAGGACCTGGGAAAGACACAAAAGGTGCCTTAAGATGGCAGTGGTGGGGGAAGTGAGAAGTGGGCACATTTGCAATGGGTTCCAGACACAGAGCTCACAGGATCTGCCATGGGTTAGATGTGATATTTGAGAGAAAAGGAGGATTGGAGAATGACTCCAAGAATTTTGGCCCAAGTACCTGGCAGGATGCAAGTGCCATTTACTGAGATGGGTAAGACTTGGCAGAGAAGTAGTTTGGTAGGGAAAACAGAGTTCTATCTTTGACACACTAATATTAAATTAGCTCTCCAAGTAGAAATGTCAAGAAGGCTGTTGGATAGACGAACTGGAGCTCAGAAGAGAGGCGATTTAGGGTTATGAGCATAGAGATGGCTTGTACAAGTACCGGACTGGTCAAGCCCACTTGGGGAGTGAGGTTAGCTAGGTAGGAAGCATGAGGAGTGAGTTCCAGGTATTTCAGTATGTGGCATAGGGAGGAAGAGAAGCATCTAAGAAAGTGAACTGAGAAGGAGCACATGTGCGGTGGGTGGAAGTCCAGGAGGGTCCATATCCTATGTTTTCAAGGAGAATGGGATCAAGGCGGCCCTTCGGTAAAGTGCAAAAACACGCCACACTAAACATTGCTGAAGGGCACAACTCATAGAATTACTAGGGAAAGCAAGTGACAGCTGAATGGAAGGTTCAGCCGAGTATTTAATGGGGTTGGGGGAAGCAGGTGGGTCTGGGAGTCCCAGAGCAGGGTTAAACTGCGAATGTTGTATTACTTACACAGTGTACGTACAGGGATGTTCACTTTCTTGTTACTCTTCATGTCTTTTTGCCTGGCACAAACACCATGGACCGTCTCTTGTACCTCTTCAACATAAAAAATAATTTTAAGAAGTAAAAAGAGTGAATGGTGAGCAAATGTTGTAGTAATGTTGTCATCTTCAATGTGATGGCAGGGTCACAGACGCTCGTTTTATTACGAGGCTTCCTAAACTACACATGTGTTGCACCTGTCCTTTTATGAGTATAAAATATATCATAATAAAATGAGAAGACACTGGGAAGTAAAGACACGTACAGCTCGGGTGCAGAGAACCCTTGAACTCTGATCTAAGAGACGGCAGAAAACTCGGGCAGGGGTTGAAGTTGGATGTGGGGCCAAGAGACATGGCTTTAAAGATGGGTCAGTTATCAGCATGCGGGCATGTCAATGGAATAATCAGGAGAGAGCTTAGGATGGCGTGAGAAAGTCAGGGGCTCAGGGGAGATCAACGTCGGGGGGGGCATGACCTGCTGCCCCTGTGGCAACTCGTCTTAGTGCTGAGCAAAGGCCATTCTCCCTCTTTGCCCCTCATCAGCACCCAGGACAGATCTGCAGACGTCCTAAGTGGTTCTCAGCTGAGGCTGCACAAGAGAGGGAAATGGGAGCTTTTAGGGCGCCTCATGCCTGGACCTCACCTCATACCAATCAAATCACAACCACAGAAAGTGAGGCCTTGGCATTGTTTAAAAGCTTCCCAGGAAACTGGATGCCCGGCTGGCTCAGTCAGTAGAGCATGTGACTCTTGATCTTAGGGTCATGAGTTTGAGCCCCATGTTGGGTGTAGAGATTACTTTACAATAAATAAATAAATAAATAAATAAATAAATAAATAAATAAATAAAAGCTTCCCAGGAGACTGTAATGTGGATGCAGGGTTGAGAAACGAGGTTCTTAGCTCCTGAAAATGTACTGAGTGAATAAATCAAGAAGGACATTTCAGAAGTGAATGAGTCTTTTCCTATTTTGGAAAGCATTCAATAACCTGGCCACAGAAATGCTGTGTAACAAAACGTCTCCGTCTCCAGTGAAGCTCTCTCCTGGGATACCTGTACATTCTCCTCTCTGTCCAGCCTCTACCCCCAAAGCTGCTATCCATAAAACTTCATTAGCATTGCCACAGCTCTTTCTTCTGGAGGAGTACTTCACTGTGTGGGCAACACATCCTATTTTACCCACAAGAGGAAAATAAAGCACATGGAAAAGAGGAACAAATTAAGTTTCTGTTGGCAGAAAGCGGTGGTCAAAGTCAACGCATGCTTAATTTTCTGAGTTTTTGTCAGACCCTTGATCCCCACTCCTCTCTGTTCTCTACAGGGTCCCTTAAACACTCCCGTAACATTTAAAACTGGGAGAATCCTTGGAAATATCTATACTGATGGCTTGTGATTTTCTGGGTTTTTTAAAAATTGTTTTTGATGTTTATTTATTTTTGAAGGAGAGACAGAGCGTGAGGGGGGAGCAGCAGAGAGAGGGAGACACAGAATCCGAAGCAGGTTCCAGGCTCTGAGCTGTCAGCACAGAGGCCGACACGGGGCTCAATCTCACAAACCGTGAGATCATGACCTGAGCTGAAGTCGGAGGCTTAACCGACTGAGCCACCCAGGTGCCCCAATGATTTTCTGGTTTTTTTTTTTATTTACTTTTTTATTTAACGTTTTTTATTTATTTTTGAGACAGAGAGAGACAGAGCATGAACAGGGGAGGGGCAGAGAGAGAGGGAGACACAGAATCAGAAGCAGGATCCAGGCTCTGAGCCATCAGCCCAGAGCCCAACGCGGGGCTCGAACTCACAGACCGCGAGATCATGACCTGAGCTGAAGTTGGACGCTTAACCAACTGAGCCACCCAGGCACCCCTGTTTTTTAATTTAAGCCTCCAAGCACAATCTCTAATGCTGACACAGGAGCTCAGTTCTTTGTGCTCACCTGCTTCCTTCCGGGGGCTCTAGAAAGCATGGTGTGAAAACCTAGGACCCTAGGGTGAAGCTAGCATACAAGCCCCTAATTTGTAGATGAAGAAGTAGGGGCTGAGATAGCTTATGTGTGTCTTGTCCAAGGACAACCAACCAGGGAATGGCTCACACATCATTGGGTTCCCGGGCCCTAGCCCTGGTGCCTTCCATATGGCCAAACTGCCTTCCTCCTTCATGGAAACCTCATACCTCATTGGTTAGAATAATATGTTTTGAAAACTACAATGAAAAAACTAATTTGGACCTAATCTACAGCTTACTGAATATGGGCCTAGAGTTAGATTTCCAGAGATAACAAATAAAAATATAAGACACCTAGCCAAATTTAGATTCCCAGTTAAATTCAAGTTTCAGACAAACAATAAATATATTTTTAGTGTAAGTATATCACTTGCAGTATTTGGGACATACTTATACTAAAAAGAAAATTAGGGCGCCTGGGTGGCGCAGTCGGTTAAGCGTCCGACTTCAGCCAGGTCACGATCTCACGGTCCGTGAGTTCGAGCCCCGCGTGGGGCTCTGGGCTGATGGCTCAGAGCCTGGAGCCTGTTTCCGATTCTGTGTCTCCCTCTCTCTCTGCCCCTCCCCCGTCCATGCTCTGTCTCTCTCTGTCCCCAAAATAAATAAACGTTGAAAAAAAATTTTTTTAATAAATAAAAAAAAAATAAAAAGAAAATTATTCATTGTTTATCTGAACTTCTAATTTAACTAGGCATCCTATATTTTATCTGTCAACCCCACCTGGAGCTAACCGGGAGAATACTGTTAATTCTACCATATTCTGATTAACTGAAGGAGAGTAAAACTCATTTCAACACTCCTTTTGTTTTCTTTAGCAAGAGAATTATTAAGAAGAGAATTAAATCAGCACTGGTCAAAAAAACCCCATACACTGCCTACCAAACAATGGTGGGTAATGTGTTTCCAGGGCTAAGAAACAGGATTCTAGCTCCTGATAGTGTCTTGAACAAATAAGAAAGAAAATTTCAGTAGTGAATGAGTCTGTTATATTTGGGTATAGCAAAATATCATTCCATCGACCCTAAAATCTTGAGACCTTTGTACCCTCTCAAGGAGGAAAAGTAAATTTTAAAACTTGTGATTTTTTTTTTTTTTTTGCTATGATATGATTCATTCTCTTCTCCTTACTCCACAACTAAAGCCTGATTCCTCCTTACATAATGACCCGCTGTCAGCCTCAGGTTAATCAAATGGCTAACAGACATTCTTATTTTATCCTACTAATCCATCATCCCATGACAATGGCCAGAGGAAGAAAGCAAAGAGGGGTTTCAGGTCACAGATTGGAGAAAGTGAATCTCCTTTGTTTGGCACTGTGGGAAACTCCAAATGTCTTTAGAATCTTGACGGTAATTATCAAGAATTCAGATTCAGTTCAGCTTTGCCAAGAGCTATGAAGACTGAAAAGACTCCATTTTGGCTCTGGCCAGATTTAGCCCCATGTACTGTAGCTTGCCCACCTACACACACGCATCACGCTGAGTTAGCTCCAGCCTGGAATTCCCAGGAAAGTCTCATAAAAATGATCTAGAAAGACCTATTTCTAAGAAGAAAAGAAGGGGTGATAAATTAACCATTTTACTTATAAGATAACGGGGCCCACCCCTATTTGTAATTCACAGATAACCTCAAACGTTATTTGATAGTAGCTCTATCTTTTTCCCCATTTGTTTTTAAACCAAAGACACAAAGAGGTCATAAAGTGAATTCATGTCCACTCTTTCCCTATTACCCTTTATTTACTCTGGTGTATCCGTGGTCTATCCATAGTCAACAATGGGTAGGTGACCAGACAGAGAAGGGGGTAACAAAACAAGAGGCCTAAAAAATTCACATCCTTCATGTTTATTTCTTTAAAAATTAGACTTGACTGTATGCTTTTAGGGAGCGCAAACCAGAAAGGAAGATAGAAGGCAGGGCAAGAAGGCAATTATAGAAAAGGAGTAGAAAATCTCTTGGAGTTGCTACCTTCGTTTATATTTAACAGGAAGTGTTGGTGTATGCAAAAGAAATGGCAGACTATGAGCACATAAGCAAGCAACGATGTACTCTAGTCCTTCCTTTCAGCCCAGGGGGCTCTGGCTACATGTTGGGCTGGGAGCTGAAGTAAGATAAGCCGCTGTGAGCACCTGCTTAGAACAAGCCTGATGGAAGGAACAACCAGTTGACAGTCCCTGGGATTTGCCTTCCTGCTGGGAGGCTGGTGAGGATTAGGCAGCACCTGAGCTGACTTTACACTCTGTCCCTAGGCTTCCTTCCATAAGAACTGTGCAGAATAGCAGAACTGGCTTCCAGAAAATGATGCACCTTTTAAGGTGATGGAAGTAAGACCCTGTGCCCGAGGGGCGATTTCCGCCTTTGTGTAATGAAGGTCCGTGGTAGTACCTCACCCCACAGGCCACCACATGCTGCCTTCTAGAGCAACATGACATTATACCATTTAATCCTGACTCACTGCGGCAGCAGGCACTTACTGGAGGGATGCTGCTGGTAAATGATGTGCTTGTTTCAAAGATCTACTGGGCCCGCTGTACAGGAAAGTGTGTCATGGGATCACATCACTTCACACTGGTTATTTTCTGTATGTTTTCATTGCCTGGATGATTCTTTCTTTGTTATGTTTCTCTCCCTTTAGACTACCAGCTGGTTGTTAAGCAGGGACCTTGATGTCTGGTACATAATGAAGGCTCAATGAACAAGTACTCTCTGGGTCCCCTTTTTTAAGATGCCACCTTCTCAGAGTGGTAGATGTTTCAAATATCAACAAAGATCTTGTATCTGGACATATATTTCTGCAAATACTAGGACCTAAGCTGATCCCATTTTGTGGAAATACTGAGAAAACAGTCAGTATTAATAGATGGGGAACATTTTTTTTCAGGCTCCAGAAACTTACAAGAGATTCTGGTACATTTAAAACTCATGAAAATAAATAGGAAAACTCAGGAAGCCCTTTAGAATGCTGGCAAAGAGTATGAATAAGCAATGTATAGAACTGAAAACCTGAATAGCTAACAACTATTTAAAGACAGGTTCATATTCACTAGAATTTAGAGATGCAAAAATTAAAACAACAATGCAATATCACTATACTCCACATTTTTAAGGTAGATAATACCAAGTTCTAGAGATCATCAGAGGACACAGGAATCCTTTTAAACTCGTGGAGAAAATGTAAGTGAATTTGGCCTCAACAGAGAATAATTATTAGTACATAATGAAATTAGGCATGAATACTACTGTATCTATCACCATCCTGGTGATTCTACACCTCAAAAAACTAGCACACAGCTCCGTAAAGAAAGATGCACTAGGCCATTCTTAACCACACTGGTGGTGCCGATGGCAACAAGGAGAAACTAGTAACCTTTGTGTCTGTGCTTAGGGAAGTGGGTAAGTAAAATGTTAGTGCTTGCAGTGAAACATTCTGTAGCAGTCAGAAGGAAAGCACGCATGGTTTGCAAAAACAAGAACAAAAACAAAGAATTTTTAAAAAAGGAGAAACAAAGATACATATTTTTCAACGTTAATAACAATTAAAGACATATTTACATGAGCATTACATATTTTTCAAGGCAGTTTACAGGGGCAATATTTAAAATAGTTAGAAATACATGTGGCATGGGCACCAACCCACCAAAATTGGCTCCTCCTGGATACTGTGCCCATGTGTACCATGGGAAGTCAGCCCAGATATACGTACGGTGACCACCTAGAATGTGTATGGTGTGGACATATATGGAGGACAGTCAGGTGGGTCTGACTATGGAGGAAATGAAAGTTGAACAGGTAATAAAGAAGGAATTGAGGGCCTTGCATGGAGTAAGGAGTATAGTCAACTCAATTCTGTAAGGTAAGGCAGTGAGGAGGAGGAGGAGGAGGAGGAGGAGGAGAGGTGGGCTCTAAGAAGGTACCACAATGCATCACTGTTGAATGATATATACACACTATGTGGCTTTACAACCCAACTGCTAAACCAAGAGTAGAGTGGTCATCAAAAGAAATTGTGTCATTCTTCTGGTGCAGGAACTGAATGTCTCTATAATTTTATTTCTCTAATCCTCATTTGTTTCTCAACTAAACAATTCATTCATTCTATCCAACAAATATTTATTGGGCAGTTACATGTGCCAGGAGCTGTTCTAGGCAATGCAGCTGCAGCAGAGAAACAAAGAAAAGCCCCTTACTGTTGTCATGTCTAGTATCCTACAACAGGTTCAGATGAACACCAGGAGCATCATCCGGTGTGGCGTCTAGAGGGGCTTTCACCTTGTAGTTATGACCTTGTAGAGGTCTCCCTTCCTTGTTCACAGTGAACTCAAGTCCCTCAGCACCCAATTTAAGAATAGGCTGGGAACACCTGCCCCTCCTGATTGGTCGGTCTCCTTATCAGGGCAGTTTTCTTCTCCATAGAGACCCTGCTGACCTGACATTTCTGAAGGACCTGGTTTGGGGCTGTGGTGGTCCATGAACCCGGCCACCAGCTCCCCAACTCTGGGGCTTCAGCGGCTCTTGGTAGAGTGGTCACTTCACTTCATGTGCAGCCCCTCTGAGACCAGATCTGGCCATCCCTCTTCTTCACTCAAGGCTCAAGTGGTCCATGGAAACCATGTCACCAAGCTTAGACAGGACAGCCTGTGGACATGGATAATGAGATCCCACCTCCACTAACTGCCTTCCCAAGTGACTTCTCTCACTGCCAATGTGATGTCTTCCATCTTGAGGTGGCCCCACTTGTCTTCTGCCAGGCTCCGGGGGGCAAGTGGCTTCTTCCCTATTTCAGCAGCCTCTCTGTCATACAATGACTTGGTCCATCATCCCTCAGTGCCATCTGGAACTCACAGGCAGAAGGGCTACCTGTCCCTCATCTTCACAGCATCCTACAGACAAGTGTGTGTAGGCAGATAACAGCTGATACACTATTGGGATGGTGTTCTAGCACAGACCACCAAGGCCCTTGTTAATCTCTTTTTTATTAGGTATAAATGAGCGTAATCTTCTCTGGTTTAGGAACCACACAATCTGAGCTTAGATGCCAGCTATTTAGGTGAGGACTAGAAAACACCACCTTCTCTTTACTTTAAGACCTAGAAAGCATTAGTGCCCTAGGAAATTGAGTTCATGTGTAGTCCCTCTAACTGGGGGAAGAAACAGCCCCAGTCCCAGCTGGGCTGTCAGGCAATGTAGAGCCAGGTCACATAGCCATTCACTGGACAGCTCTGCTGGATGCCATAAAGGGACAGACAATTAAAAAAATAAGTAAGAAGTGATAAATGCTATAGAGGAAAGAACATCTTAGTAGGCTGTATAGGATGTGCCAGAATTTAGGGGGAGAGTGCAGAGCTGGATGGTTCCACCTCTCTGAAATTGTCCTTGCCATGATAACCAACAATCTTCTGCTCACCAGTGATGACCTTAAGTTTTTAACCCTTTTATATTTGCTGTCTTGGTAGCATTCAACATAGACACTCCCTCCTCTAAACTCCCATAACTGCCTAAAATCCATCATCCTTCTCAGTCTTTCTGTCCCTACTCTACATTCTCTGTTAGTTAATGTCATCACCATTAATTAAGTCTCCAAACCAGAAACCTGGGAGTCACTCTGGGAACTTACCTTATTCATTTTCCACAAATTTTTCCAAGTGCCCACTATATGCCAGACACAGGGCTATGTTTTGGGTACATATTTGCCAATAAAGAGGCCTGGTCCCTTGGTGATAGAGTTCACATAGTTGCGATGAGCATTATGGGAACTTCTGGTAGGAGGAGCTATAAAAAATGAATGTCTTTGCAAACAATGCAATTATTTTCTATGTTGCTACATTATACTGTACAATTCAGTCACTAACCATTTATTGAAGAACTTAGGGCATGTGCCACTGATATTTAATATTCAAAGTATTTTCAGAAAACCCAGAAATGAACCCACAGCTATCTGGTCAACTAATCTGCAACAAATCAGGAAAGAATATCCAATGGAAAAAAGACAGTACCTTCAACAAATGGGTTGGGAAAACTGGACTGCAACATGTAGAAGAATAAAACTGGACCACTTTCTTACACCATACACAAAAATAAATTCAAATGGATGAAAGACATAAATGTGAGACAGAATACCATCAAAATCCGAGAGGACAATTCACACAGTAACCTTTTTGACTTCGGCTGGAGGAACTTCTTATTAGACACATATGTCACTGGAGGCAAGGGAAACACAAGCAAAAATGAACTGCCAGGACTTCATCAAGATAAAAAGCTTCTGCACAGCAAAGAAAATAATCAACAAAACTAAAAGGCAGCCTGTGGAATGGAAGAAGATATTTGCAAACGACATTATCTGATAAAGAGCTAGTATCCAAAATCTATAAAGAACTTATCAAACTCAACACCCAAAAAACAAATGATCCAGTTAAGAAATGCGAAGAATAGACAGTTTTCCAAAGCAGATATCCAGATGGATAACTGACACATGAAAAAATGCTCAACATCACTCATCATCCGGGAAATACAAATCAAAATCACCATGAGATACCCCCTCACACTTGTCAGAGTGGCTAAAATCAACCACACAAGATACAATAGGTGTTGGTGAGGATGCAGAGGAAGGGGAATCCTCTTGCAGTGCAGGTGGGAAGGCAAACTGGTGCAGCCACTCTGGACAACAGTAAAAAGTTGTCCGCAAAAAAATGTTCCGCAAAAAGTTAAAAACAGAACTACCCTATGATCCAGAAATTGCACTACTTGGTATTCACCCAAAGGATATACAAATACAGATTTGAAGCGGTACATGCACCCCAATGTTTATAGCAGCACTATCAACAATAGCCAAACAATGGAGAGAACCCAAATGTCTACCGACTGATGAATGAATAAAGAAGACATGGTATCTACGTACAATGGAATATGACTCAGCCGTCAGAAAGAACGAAATCTTGCCATTGGCAGTGACGTAGATGGAGATAGAGTGTATTACGCTGAGAAAAATATGCCAGTCAGAGAAAGACAAATACCATATGGTTTCTCTCATATGTGGAATTTAAGAAGCAAAACAGATGAACATACGGGAGAAGGAAAAAAGAAAGAGAGGGAAACAAACCATAAGAGACTCAAAGACAGAGAACAAACAGAGGTTTGATGGAGGAAGGGCATGGGGGATGGGCATTAGGAGGGCACATGTTATGATGAGCACTGGGTATCGTATGTAAGTGATCTCCTGAAACCAATATTGTACTGCGTGTTAACTAACTACAATTTAAATTAAAAATTGAAAAAAGAAAAGAAAAGAAAAGAAATAAGAATATTTAGTAGAAGCTTCCGAATTCTGGACGGATCAAATAAGGGAAAAAAGGAAAAATGCTTCAACCTTTGAGGCAAAGATACACCTAACCAAATTGTTGTACCTTACAGATAGCTTAGGACAGAGGAGAAAAGGGGTCCTTTACATCCATAAAACAAGACACTGAAGAACCAGCAATGTTGCAAATGATTTCATCCAAATTAAAATCATGTCCATCAGTCCATTCAGTGTTTTGTAATTAATTCTTGTTTTGTTTCATCTTGAGTTAGCAGCTTTAGGAACAATCAGTCTTCCATTAAAGTTTTAGAAACTTTCACTCAGAAAATGAATTTTCCAAGAATACACTTTTGAATTTCTTTGGTTATACATTTCATAATAGTGGTTGTCAATAAGGAAGTCTGAAGATCAGAATTACATGCCAAGCTTTGTTTAACATTATGCACTTAAACGTGTGTGTGTGTGTGTGTGTGTGTGTGTGTACACACATACGTGTATCCAGTCAGGTTGAGAACTACAAATTTGGGGAAAATTCTGAAATGTCTAGGAAGCAAATCACACATTTATTATTTCCTTATTTATAATTGATATTACTGAACAAAGAGAATACTAACTCTAAAACTGCTTCTGTTTTATGACCCAAAGCCTTATCAATCAATCATGAAATAAAGAGCATTCTTATCTGTGAGGATGATAGAAAGGATATAGGGTGATTTTTATATTTAATTGGTATTAATATTGTTAGTGATATGCCATATGCTGTTTCAATATGCCTTTCCTGTTCTGAGTTTCAGGTAGAACTTAAAAAACTACCTATAGGGGCACCTGGGTGGCGCAGTCGGTTAAGCGTCCGACTTCAGCCAGGTCACGATCTCGCGGTCCGTGAGTTCGAGCCCCGCGTCAGGCTCTGGGCTAATGGCTCAGAGCCTGGAGCCTGTTTCCGATTCTATGTCTCCCTCTCTCTCTACCCCTCCCCTGTTCATGCTCTGTCTCTCTCTGTCCCAAAAATAAATAAAACGTTGGAAAAAAAAAATTAAAAAAAAAAAAAAAACTACCTATAAAAAGCTCATGATCCATAGAGGACAAACCTTCTTTCCTGCCAGATATATGACTTATCAATATTTCAATGTTTTGGTTTTTTTAAATTTTCTTTTCTTTTTAATGTTTATTCATATTTGAGAGACAGAGAGAGACAGAGCATGAGCGGGGAAGGGGAAGAGAGAGGGAGACACAGAATCTGAAACAGGCTCCAGGCTCTGAGCTGTCAGCAAAGAGCCTGATGCAGGGCTCGAACTCACAAACTGTGAGATCCTGACCTGAGCCAAAGTCGGACACTCAACCGACTGAGCCACCCAGGCACCCCGGTTTTTTTTTTAATTTTCAAGTAGCTGTCTGCAATGTCACCATGAGATATGGACCAGAAACATTCCTTCCTGAATGTCATTATTCTATCTCTGTATGATGGTGTTTTTAATGAATACAAACTGGGGGGTAAAATAATGACACAGATTTCAGAAAACTACAGCTGTTATCAAAAGTATGAAAGAACCAAAACAAGTAATCTTGGTTGGTAGGTAAGATCACTTTTGCCCAATGTTTGATTCAAAACACTATTTCTCTTCCATTACAGGCTTATTAAGTACAGGCAGTTTTAACAGGGCTTTGAAATGAGAGGCAAAGAAATAAGCTAAATCACTTAATTTGAGTCAGTATAGGGTCTGGTGTAGGTATTAAACTGTTCAATGAGCAAAATAAATGAGAATATTGCCTTTGATGTTCATTTATAAGTGACCATAATATGATTTAAGGATAAAAAGCAAGACTTTTAAAATTTATATCCCAAGGAATCATTTAATATCTGCCAGAAACAGCTGGGTTTATTTTCATGTCCATAGCACTAATGTCAGATGAAGAAAGATGTCCAGCTTTGAGTATTTTAATCTCTTTCTACAATACATGCATAATTTTCACATCATTTAAATCTCTAGATAATTGAGCTGCCTGGGTGGTTCAATTGGTTAAGCATCCAACTCTTAATTTCAGCTAGGTCATGATGTCACAGTTTGTGAAACTGAGCCCCACATCAGGCTCTACTCTGAGAGCATGGAGCCTGCTTGAGATTTTTTCTCCCTGGCTCTCTGCCCCTCCCCCACTCTCTCTCACTCTCTCTCAAAATAAATAATTAAAAAAATATTTAAGGTTTTATTTATTTTTGAGACAGTGTGAGCGGGGGAAGGGGAGAGGGAGAGAGGGAGAGAGGGGTAGAGGGGGAGAGGGGGAGAGGGGGAGATGAGGAGAGGGGGAGAGGGGGAGAGAGAGAGAGAAATAGAGAACCCCAAGTAGGCTCCATGCTGCCATCATAGAGCCCGATATGGGGCTTGAACCCACGAAACTGTGAAATCATGACCTGAGCTGAAACCAAGAGTTAGACGGTTAACCAACTGAACCACTCAGGCATTCCAATAAATAAACTTAATAAAATAAATAAATAAATACATAATAAATTGCCAGATAATGCAAAACCATGGGATGCAAACTATTAGTTAAGATGTAAAGATAAAATTTCAAGGATGATTTTCTAACATGAGGCTTGGGAAAGGGTGTCTGTATTCATAAAGATCTTTCGACTTTTATTTTATTTATTTATTTTTTTTAAAATTTTTTTTCAACGTTTATTTATTTTTGGGACAGAGAGAGACAGAGCATGAACGGGGGAGGGGCAGAGAGAGGGAGACACAGAATCAGAAACAGGCTCCAGGCTCCGAGCCATCAGCCCAGAGCCTGACGTGGGGCTCGAACTCACGGACCGCGAGATCGTGACCTGGCTGAAGTCGGACGCTTAACCGACTGCGCCACCCAGGCGCCCCTAGATCTTTCGACTTTTAAAAATAGTTTATGGTTTTCTGTGCTCTACTGGGAAAAAAATCACTTAAAAAGTCATTAAAATCATTTACAATAATTACCACAATTTATATGGAACCCCAAAAAAACCTGAATAGCCAAAGCAATCTTGAGAAAGAACATAGCTAGAAGAATCATGCTCCCTGGTTTCAAATTATATTACAAAGCTATAGTAATCAAAACAGTATGGTATTGGCATAAAAAAAACAGATACATAGATTAATGAAATAGAAGAGCCCAGAAAGAAACGCACACATATATGGCCAAGTAATTTACAACAAGGGGCCAAGAATATATAATAAGGTATATAATAAGGGGAATCTCTTCAATAAACGGTGCTGGGAAAATTGGACAGCCACATGTAAAAGAGTGAAACTCAACCACTGCCTTACACCATACACAAAAATCAAATAAGAATGGAGTTAAAGACTTGAGTGTGTAACCTGAAGCTATTAAACTTATAGAAGAAAACATAGGAATAAGCTCCTTGACATAGGTCTTGGCAACGATTTCTTGAATCTGACATCAAAGCAAAAGCAACAAAAACAAAAATAAATAGGTGGGGTTGCATGATACTAAAAAGCTGTACACCTCAAAGGAAACCATCAAAAAATGAAAAGACAACCTACTGAATGGGAGAAAATATTTGCAAACTATATATCTGATAAGGGGTTAATACCCAAAATATCTAAAAAAATTCATACAACTCAATAGCAAAAAAAAAAAAAAAATCAAATTAAGAAATGGGCATAAGATCTGAAAAGACATTTTTCAAAGAAGACAGACAGATGGCTGATACTCAACGTCATTAATCATTAGGGAAATGCAAATTAAAACTACAATGAGCTATCACTTCACAGCTGTTAAGATGGCTATTATAAAAAAAGACAAGAGGGGCGCCTGGGTGGCGCAGTCGGTTAAGCGTCCGACTTCAGCCAGGTCACGATCTCGTGGTCCGTGAGTTCGAGCCCGGCGTCAGGCTCTGGGCTGATGGCTCAGAGCCTGGAGCCTGTTTCTGATTCTGTGTCTCCCTCTCTCTGCCCCTCCCCCGTTCATGCTCTGTCTCTCTCTGTCCCAAAAATAAATAAACGTTGAAAAAAAATTAAAAAAAAAAGATAAAAAAAGACAAGAAATAACAAGTGTTAGATTTGGGAATAAGTTTAGGAATTCCCTGAGCTTGCACCAATGGGTTAACAAGGTTTAGGACTAAAGCATCCAGGATAGGTAAATAGGTAAACAGGGTGATAGAGTGGATTTGCCCAGAGCAGAGCTAATTAGCAAAAGAAAGGTGCCTTGTTGACCCTGAGGTAGCATGCTCTGTCTTATCCTCTAGGAAAATTAAGATAAACAGATGTGCCACCTCCTGCCTGCCACAAACAGCCATCTGTTTGGCTCACTGGGATTTTGTTTTGTATTGACCCAAATCCCTAGCACCGCATATCTTCAAAACCCCCTTTCTCTCACACACTTGAGTTAATGATCACAGTTTCATTGTCTTTTTCTGCACATCCATCACATTTGTGAGCCTTCTGATCCTAATAAAAGAGGAGCAAGGACCTTTCCTTGGGGCTCTGGTCTCCTGGACGTTAGCCTCTCTCGCATTTCATTCTGCATCCACTCTCTTGCTCAACAAGAGCAAACTCCAGACTCAAAGTCTGCGACAATTAGAGAGGATATGGAGAAAAGGGATCACTAACATACCATCGGTAGGAATGCAAACTGGTGCAGCCACTGTGGAAAACAGTACAGAGGTTCCTCAAAAAATTAAAACTAGAACTACCATATAGTATAGGAATTCTACTTCCACTATTTATTCAAAGAATAATTAGTGACAACACTAATTCAAAAAGATATTCATTACAGCATTATTTACAATAGCCAAGGTACAGAAATAACCTAAATGTCCATGGTTGAATAAAGAAGTTATATATATATATATATATATATATATATATATACACACACACACACACACACACACACACACACACACAAAATGGAGTATTAGTCATAAAAATAAATGCTATCTTGCCATTTGTGACAATATGGATGGACTCTGAGGGCATTATGCTAAGTGAAATAAGTCAGAGAAAAACAAATAGCATGCGATCTCTCTTATATGTGGAATATAATATATATGATATAATATATACGATATATCATATATAATATGATACAATATATAATATACATAATCGCAAATACAGAGAATATAGTAGCATGTGAGAGTGGGGGTGGGGCAGAGGGAGAGAGAGAATCTTACACAGGCTCCATGCCCAGCACAGAGCCCAACATGGGGCTTGTTCCCATAACCCCGGGATCAAGACCTGAGTGGAAACCAAGAGGCAGAGGCTCAATCAACTGAGCCCCCCAGGCATCCCTTGCCCATTTTCTAATTGGATTGTTTGAGGATTGTTTGATTTTTGAGAGTTCTTCATACGTTCTAGATATAGTCCTTGTTGGACATATGGTTTGCAAACATTTCCTCCTAGGCTAGAGCCTATCTTTTCATCCTACTAATAGGGAGCATGAAAAGAATGTGAATTTGGTTGTTGGGTAGAGTGTTGTATAATTGTCAGTTAGATCCCGTTGGTTGATGATGTTGTTGAGCTCTTTGATGTCCTTGCTGACTTTCTTGTAGCTGTTCTGTCAACTGTTGAGAGAGAGGTGTTGAAGTCTGCAAATATAATTATGGATTTGTCTATTTCTCTCTGCTGCTTCTACCAATTTTCACTTCGCGCATGCTGCAGCTCAGTGGTTTGGTGCAGACACGTTTAGGATTGTTGGTTTTCATGGTGGATTGACCCCTTTACCATTACATAATGTGCCACTCTGTCTCTAGCAATTTTCTTTGCTCTGAAGTCAATTTTAGATGATATTAATATAGCTACTCCTGCTTTGCCCTGGATCATGTTTGTATGGTATATTTTTCCTAATCTTTTACTTTCAACCTGCCAGTACTGATATATTTGAAGTGAGTTTCTTATAGACAGCATATAATTGGGTTGTGTTCTCTAAATGCATTCCATCAATCTCTGTCTTCTAATTGGCGTCTTTTTTCATTCCGTTTTAAGATCTTACTGGCTCTCGGAAGGATGAGAAATTTTCTACTGAAACCATGACATTTAGGTATTATGCTGAGACTCTGAATCTTATTTAAACCTCTGTTTTAGCTGTTTATTTCTGGTCCCACTCCAGTAGGAAAAAGGAGGTGTGCCACCTCATTACCGCTAACACACGTAAGAACAAATTCTGCTTTAGGTGTGGGTGATGGGGGAAGTCTGGCCTTCTAATTTCATGCAAGAGCTACATATTTCAGTTTATCAATAATAATACTGATACAGGCAAGTGGAAAACAATTTTATATCTTCATCTTCTAGAATTGTGGAATAGATGTAGAGATAAATCCAACATGAGAACTAAAGCCATCAGATCCAGCTTTTTCCATCCACACTTGGGGTATCAAAATCAATCAGTTACTGTTTAGTTACTGTTTTTCTTTTTATGAAGCAAGAGAACCTTGTCATTTTTATTACAAGTATGACATAGCTGTAATAATTGCCTAAGCATTAAATCCATAGTGTAAAATGCATAAAACAATAATTTTTAGCAATGCAATGACAAATTAAAAAGAGAAACTTTCAGAATTGTTACCATACTACTGGAGTACTCCTTTACACCTGGCCTAGAAGGTTTCTGCCCCAGCACCCTCCTCTAAGTGTGCTCTGCTCTTATCTTCCACTATATGGACCTTCCCTAGCTCTGCCCCTCCATTCTTGGGGTGAAGAAATGACCACACCAAGAGGGCATGTCTACCTGGAGCCCAGACCTAGGTCACACTCTGGGACTTACGATCCAGGAATTCCCTGCTCCACTGGCCCCATGCATATTTCCAGAACTTGTATGGGCCTCTTCTTAGGTCTGTTCTCCTAAGGGACAGCCTCTTATACCAAGATGTGCACACCAGATCTGAGAGGTGGCCAAGGGGGAGCTGCTTTGGGCAGTTCTGAAGTTCATTTAGGCATGTGGAGGGGGCACCTAAATGTCTGTGTGCTTGTGAGCTTCTTGGTGGTGCGGGATGGAGCCACGGCTGGGAAGGGATGTGAGACAACTTCTGACATGGCAGCGTTCCAATCTGGAACTCTGTGAGTTTGACTTGGCTTTTCAAGTCAATAGAAAGGTATATTTGTCAATGCAGGAGCATAAAACATATTTGACAGTAGGTTTGCTTGATTTGTGACATTAAAATACTTACCAGGATCTGAGTCCTAGTCTGACCCCGCCTTGGAGCCATGTACAAGCTTGAATTATAGTTCAGTCCCAGTTTAAGAAAAAAATCAAGGGCAGGCCTTACCATCAATAAGTCTTTGACAATGCTAGTTCAAAAAGTAAATGAGAAAAGCAAGGATTCTAAAAAATTAATAATGCATGCTTTCAAGCATTTAGGCTTCTAAACATTGTATATACCTTCTCTAGAGTAATCCTTATAAAACTGTTTAATACACCCTCCCTTTTATTGATATATACTGGTTGCCTTTCAAGGTCTCAAAAATGGAAGGCATTAGGAAGCTAGCTTTCAGTTTCTTCATAGTATGAAAAATGTCTCAAGCCTCTATCTGTCCAATTCTTCTCCCATCGGGGGAGGCTGGTTGCATTCTCTGTCCCCCAGGGCCCAGGCACCTCTCACCTGACACTGTGATGTATGCAGCAGCTGAAGCCCGTAAGTCAATTCTCAAGAAGGAAAGGCCAGTAAATCAGAGCGACATGTCCAGAAAGAATATGAAATCAAAGACTGCATCAGAAGGTAGACTGCAAGGCCAAGTCTAGGATGGTCTCAGCAGACAGCAAAGGAATAGTGAAGATGGCTCTGTCAGGACACAAGACAAAACTAGGATTTTGGGTCCCCTAGATCCTCTGCATTTATGATCTGGATGTATTTTTAAGGGTCCAGGAAAGAGTGGGAAATACATAGACTCTCATCTCTACAATTTCTTGTGAATGCATCAAAATTAATTTAGTACCTAATTCACCTCCTTCTTTTTAATTCTGAGATATTTACAGTAACTGAGACCCTTAATAAAATAGCTAATATTTGTTGTTTTTACATGCTTTGGGCACAGTTCTAAGCACTTACAAATTCTTCTTAAGAAGGTATGGAATTTATCCAAAGGACACAGGAGTGCTTATTCATAAGGGCACACGTACCCAATGTTTATTGCAGCGCTTTCAACAACAGCCAAATTATGGAAAGAGCCTAAATGTCCATCAACTGACGAATGGATAAAGAAGATGTGGTTTATATACACAATGGAATACTACTTGGCAATGAACAGAGGGTTGATGGGGGGTGGGGGAGAAGGGAAAATGGGTGATGGTCATTGAGGAGGGCACTTGTTGGGATGAGCACTGGGTGTTGTATGGAAGCGATGAACCATGGGAATCTACCCCCAAAACCAAGAGCACACTGTACATCCTGTATGCTAGCCAACTTGACAATGAATGATATTTTTTAAAAAGTACGTATAGTCTTTGTAAGCACTCAATTCTTACAACAATGCTATGAAGTTGTGATTATTATTATCATTCCCATTTTGAGGTTGAAAACCACTGACAGAGGCAGAGGGAAATTAAGTAATCTGTCTGAGGTCATGCAACTAATCAACAGCAGAGCTGAGATTCAAAGCCATGTGGGCTGACTCCAAAACCTGATCCTTTTAAATTTTTTTTTTCAACGTTTTTTTTTTAATTTATTTTTGGGACAGAGAGAGGCAGAGCATGAACGGGGGAGGGGCAGAGAGAGAGAGGGAGACACAGAATCGGAAACAGGCTCCAGGCTCTGAGCCATCAGCCCAGAGCCTGACGCCGGGCTCGAACTCACGGACCGCGAGATCGTGACCTGGTTGAAGTGGGATGCTTAACTGACTGCGCCACCCAGGCGCCCCAAAACCTGATCCTTTTAATTGCTACATTACACTGGCGTCTAGCAGGAACCTCATCTTATTCACACACCTGCTTTTAGCTACAGGTAAATAGGCAAGTTCAATAAGCTGTTGGATATTAGTTCAGACCCTCAAGGTGCCCTGAATCTTCTACAGGAAAGGCTCTTCCAATGCATACTTTGTTCTGTGGTCACATTGCTGGATTATATGGGGACACAACAGTCACCGCGTGAAAGGGTCACAAGGCCCTGAGTCCTGGGCAGTGTAGGCTTCGAATGGCAGAGCCTTAGAGATGTGGCAGGCCTTTTACCACCCTCCCATTGCACCTCCTTTCTCTCTGCCAGGCCAGCACACTCAGACATGTTTACCTTCTCTGGCTGTGGTAAAGCTTCATGACGAAGTAGTTCCAAGCAGCTTTAAGGCTCCTGAGTGCTGGGCACCATCACAGTCTCAGCTCATGGAGTCACTACGTATCGATCAATCCTTACTAATAAAATTATGGTGCTTCCAGTCCTCGCCTGCAAATATGGCAAATGCTCAGTGCATACGGACTGCTGAGCCATGACTTCATCGCCACCACTGGTCTGATGCCTTAATTAAGCTGTAATGCTCTCTAGGGGGTTGCAGGCATCCAGTCAGGATTTTGTCTGCATGAGATGCTCTCTCCAAAGAAGAATTCGTTTCCCTCACTCGCCATAGGCCCACAACGTCTTCAGAGGGGCAGAATGTGTTCAGAACTCTTCCAGTGTGGTACCAGGGCCCTCACCTACCATGACCAGGCTCCTCACTGCAACAGAGTGTGGCAGGCAGCCCAACCAGCTGCTGTGTCTTGAGACATGGGGAAGAGGAGGGAGCAAAAGTAGAGGGTTGAGACAGAGTATTCTGAGACCCTCTCAGACCCCACCCCCTCTTCCTGGTACACCTCTCCACCTTTCTTCATGAACTTACCCATGAAACTCGGTTCCCTTTGCCATGTCTCTGATCTACTGCCTTTCCCTGGGATCCTGCTCACTTCAGACCCTGGCTTTAGGCACTTGGCCTGCTGTGACAGCACCCAACTGATCTCCCTGCCTTTAGCCTCTCCTCTTCCCTGCCCATGTAGCCAAATTCATTGTCCCTGGTAGGGTTTACACAAGGCCATTCTCTTTTTAGAAATATCTTGCCTTTACCCCCATGCATGCATTCATTCATTCATTCATTCATTCATTCATTCATTCATAGCTCGGAACTACCTATCACATGTCAGGCACTTTTATATGTGCTGGAAATACAACATACACTGAAAAGGTCCTTGTCCCATGGAGCTTACAGTCCAGCATAAGGGGAAAGTGAACAAGCAAATAAATATATACCATGTCAGGTAGTGACTGGTAAGTACTGATAAACGGGAGTAGACAGAAGATTGATCTGTTAATCAGGAAATGGGGAGACAGATCCTCAGGTGACCTCTAACGATCCCGCCTTCTGGTGTTCACACCCTTGTATAATCCTCTTCCTTTGAGTGTGAGTGCAGACTTAGTTATTGCAACCTACTTCTCCTAATGGAATACAGCAAAGGGAAAGGAACAGCACTCCTGTGATTACATTCCATTCCAGAAGCTTCCATCCAGCTAACAGTTTTGCAGGTACTTTCTCTCCGTCACAGTCTTCGGGGGAGCTGCAAAGAACATGTGCGTGCAAATTTTTGTGTGTATACCTGTTTTAATTTCTCTGGGATTAATACCTAAGAATTGCTGGATCATATGGTATATTTATGGTTAAATATTTAAGAAATTGCTAACCTATGACTATACCATTTTACATCACCACAGCAATGTATGAGGATTTCAATGTCTCCACATCCTTGTCAACACTTATTTTTTATTTTATTTTAGCCATCCTAGTGGGCATAAAGTGGTTTGTCCTTTTGTTGTTGAATTGGAAAAGTTCTTTATACATTCTGGATAATAAATCCTTATCAGATAAATGATTTATAAATATTTACTCCCATTTTTAGACCTATTTAACTTTCTTAATAATGTATTTTGATGCACAAAAAAATTGTAATCTGCATGAAATCCAATATATATTTTTTTCTTTTGTGGATTGTACTTTTGTTATCATTTCTAAGAATCTATTGCCAAATTCAAGGTCATGAATATTTATTCCCATATTCCCTTCTACTAGCTCTATAGTTTTAGCTCTTACATTAGGTCTTTCATCCATTTTGATGTAATTTTTGTGTATGGTGTGAGGTAGGGGACAAACTTTATTCTTTTGCATGTGGATATCCAGTTGTCTCAACCCATTTGTTGAAAAGCCAATTCTATCTCCAACTGAATGGTCCTAAGACCCTTATGGAAAATCAATTGACCATAGATGTATGGGTTTACTTTTGGATTCTCAATTCTATTACATTGATCTATGTCTATCCTTACATGAGTCACACTATATTAATTATTGTAGCCCTGGAGGAAATTTTGATACTGGGTCCTGTGAGTCCTCCCACTTTATCTTTTTCAGGGTTGTTTTGCCTTTTTGGAGCCACTTGCAACTCCATATGTATTTTAGGAACAGTTTTCACATTTTTCACAAAAGAGGCCACTGGGATTTTGGTTGGAATTACACTTAATCTGTAGATCACTTTGGATAGTATTGCCTTTCTTGACAATAGGAAGTCTTCCAATTCCTGAACATGGATGTTTTTCCATTTAGTAGGATCTTACTAATTTCTTCCATAACCAGTTTGTAGTTTTCAGTGTACAAGTCTTGAATGACTTGGTTAAATTTACTCTTAAGTATTTTATTCTTTTGATGCTATCATGAATGGAATTGATTTCTTCATTTCATTTTCAGATTGTTCACTGTTAGTGTATAGAAATGCATATGATTTTTGTGTATTGATTTTATATCCTGTAATTTTGCTGAATTCATGCATCAGCTGTAATGGGTCTTTTGTGAATTCATTAGGATATTTTATACATTTTAAATTGTTATGTCCTCTTGACTAATCGATCTTTCCCCATTATGAAATTTTTAACTCTGCTAATGCTCCTTTTCTTAAAGATAGCTGTTTGATTATTAGTATGATCATCTCGGATTTCTTCTGGATAATGCTGGTACATTTTTCCATGCTTTACTCTATCTGCCTATGTCTTTATACTTAGAGTGTATCTCTTGTAGACAGTATATAGTTGCATCATACATTCTTATGCAACAAATCCAAGGATCTGTATTCAACAAGTCCTCCTTTTAGTTTGTATATTTATTCCATTTATATTTAATGCAATTATTGATAATGTTGGGTTTAGGTCTACCATATTGCTATTTTTTTTCTGTTTCTCTCCCTTTTAGGGTGCAGGAGACAATTAAGTCACTTGTAGTATTCCATTTTATCTTGTCTATTAGTATTTTTCCAGTAACTCTTTGTATTATATTTTGTTGATTGTTCTAGTGATTCCAATTTTATTTATACCTTATCACAGTTAAACTTGGAATAATATTAAGTTACTTCACATATGTTGTAAGAACCTCATGCAAAGTGTTTCTATTTAACCCCTTCTGTCCTTTGTGTTATTGTTGTATTTTACTTTTATATATCTACATATGTATCCCACAATACATCAGTATTATTTTGGCTTTTAATGATTGTCTTTTAAAGAAATTAAATAAAGGGGGAAAAGCCTTTCATATTTATTTGCACAGCATTTACTATACAATGATTTTGTTTTTAGATCGTGGTGGGTTTTGTTTTTTGTTTTTTGTTTTTGTTTTTTAATCTGAGTGTCCTGAAGTACCATTTCTTTTAGCATTTGCTTCAACATGGATCTGGTGGAGAAGAATTCTCTTAGCTTTTGTTTACTGAGAATTTGACTTGGAATTTTTGATTTCCCTTCATTTTTACTAAATATTTTCTTTTTTTCTTTTTTTAAATATATAATTTATTGTCAAAGTGGTTTCCATACAACACCCAGTGCTCATCCCAACAGATGCCTTCCTCAATGCCCATCACCCACTTTCCTAGATATAGAATTCTAGATTGACTGCTTTCTACTCTGAGTACACTAAAGGTATCATTCACTCATTTGTTTGCTCTCCTCTTTTGCTTCTGGTGAGAATGTGGCTGTTAATCTTCATCACTTGTATGCAATGTGTCATTTTCCTCTGGATTCCCCTGTTGATTTTCACAATATTTCACTTTACTTCTATCTGCACAGAATTAGCCCAATATCAGCCATTTGTATCCTTAGACATATTTCTGAATCTATAAATTACCTGTTTCATTGTCATGGAAAAATGAATTTGCAGAATTTTTTTCCTCTTTTTTGATTTTGTATGGTTTACAAAAGGAAAAAGGACAAGATACTGATTTAGGCAGCCATTTTATCATTAACTATAATTAGCTGAAGATATCTGAAAATATTATTTATAATTTCTTTATGTTTTTCCATATTTCTGTTTTGTTTAAAGCCAAGACAAGTCATTTACTTGCCTCAATCTTTCTAATGGTATTAGAATAAACATCACCTAAATAAAGTTCAATGGTGCTGAATGTCTACAATATACGAAGTGATTTTACACATGTGAACAACAAATTTTTATAGAATTGAAAATTATTTTAGCAATTTTGGTCTGCCCATAGAAGGAGTTACTCATTCTGTATTCTGACCTAAACATAGCAAATGGGGAAAATGTGAGGCCACAAGCAAGGATGTTGTATGCTGTTTATCAGGCTAGTTCTCTCAATCCCTTTGCTACACATACTTACCCTTTAAACATAACATACAAATGTAATAGATGGTTACCACACTTAAAATTCGGCCCTTACTGAAAAGACCTCTCATGGCGACATCTCTGCTGCAAAAATCTCCTGTAAAGAAATAATAAATCTTTATAATGCTATGATTTTAGAAAATATCTTCCACTGTTTTTTGGTTTTGCTTTTGTCGTGTCTGTAATTGTAGCCCTAGGAGAGAGAAATAGTATGAGCAGCATGGAGAAATTCTGTCTCTCAGTAGCAGGGGTAATGAACATATTTGTAAAGACTGAGTCAGGCTTTCAGAATTACAATACACAATAATTATTAATTAAGAAAAATTTCTCATGCTCTTAGTACAGTATGACTATATTCCTTGCAAGCTGTCAACCCTTCAAAGGTTTTTATGTTAACAATTTTGGTATATTTTCAAAAGACATTAATACATTTATTACAGAGTTTTTTAATCTGTACTTAATAGTAAAACATGTTTGCTGTTTCTTCATTATTTTCTTACACACAGTATACATTTAACAATTGTAATGCTAATTCCAACTTATTGCCTTTCCATTTTACGTGTATTTATTTTTCAATTCTTTGACAAGTTAGAGCCATATTTATAATGCCCAACCTCATTTTAGATAAATTAAAAATATACCTCGGAGATAGTGTGGTCTTAATTCCACACTACTGCAATAAAATGAATATTGCAATGAAATAAGTCAAATGAATTTTTTGATTTCCAAGTGCATATAAAAGTCATGTTAGCACTACAGTGTAGTCTGTTAAGTGTATAAATAGCATTATGTCTAAAAAAATAATGTACATATCTCAATTTAAAAATACTTTTATTGCAAAAAATACTTTATTGCTAAAAAATACTAATCAACATCTGTTTGCAGCAAGTCACAAATCACTGATCATAGATCACCATAATAAATGTACTAATAGTGAAAAAGTTTGCAATATGGCAAGAATTACCAAAATATAACACAGAGACACTAAGTGAGCAGATGTTGTTGAAAGAATGGTGTCAAGTACACTTGCACAGCACAGCCCTGTTACAAACCTTCATCTTGTAAAAAACATAAAATCTCTGGGGGCACCTAGGTTGGTTAAGCATCTAACTTTGGCTCAGGTCATGATCTCGCGTTTGTGGGTTCGAGCCCCACATCAGGCTCTGTGCTGACAGTTCAGAGCCTGGAACTTGCTTTGGATTCTGCGTGTCCCTCTCTCTGACCCTCCCCTGACTGCACTGTGTCTCTCTCTCTCAAAAATAAATAAACATTAAAAAACCCCACATATCTCTGAAGTACAATAAAGTGAAGCTTACTAAAATGAGGTATGACTATATAAATGTTTTAAGAATTTATAATGTGATTCTAACATAAAAGTGTTTGTGTTCATTCTAGAAATTTCTGGAGTACAGACAAGTATAAACAATAAAATTAAAAGAATACAATTTAAATCTCATTTCTTGTCCTATTTAAAGAGTTAATATTTTGAGTTTGTTTTTGTGAATAGTGTAACAAAGTGGTCTAGTTTCATCCTTCTGCATGTTGCTGTCCAGTTCTCCCAGCACCATTTGTTAAAGAGACTGTCTTTTTTCCATTGGACATTCCTCCCTGCTTTGTCAAAGATCAGTTGGCCACACTTTTGTGGGTCTAGTTCTGGGGATTCTATTCTGTTCCTTTGGTCTATGTGTCTGTTTTTGTGCCAATACCCTGCTGTCTTGATGATTACAGCTTTGTAGTAGAGGCTAAAGTCTGGGATTGTGATGCCTCCTGCTTTGGTCTTCAAAATTACTTTGGCTATTTGGGGCCTTTTGTGGTTCCATAAAAATTTTAGGAATGCTTGTTCTAGCTTCGAGAAGAACGCTGGTGCAATTTTTATTGGGATTGCATTGAATGTGTAGATAACTTTGGATAGTATTGACATTTTAACAATATTTATTCTTCCAATCCATGAGCACAGAATGTTTTTCCATTTCTTTATATCTTCTTCAATTCCCTTCATAAGCTTTCTATAGTTTTCAGCATACAGTTCTTTTACATCTTTGGTTAGGTTTATTCCTAGGTATTTTATGCTTCTTGGTGCAATTGTGAATGGGATCAGTTTCTTTGTCTTTCTGTTGCTTCATTATTAGTGTATAAGAATGCAACTGATTTCTGTACACTGATTTTGTATCCTGCGACTTTGCTGAATTCATCTATCAGCTCTAGGAGACTTTTGGTGGAGTCTATAGTATTTTCCATGTATTACATCATGTCATCTGCAAAAAGTGAAAGCTTGACTTCATCTTTGCCAATTTTGATGCCTTTGGTTTCCTTTTGTTGTCTGATTGCTGATGCTAGGACTTCCAACACTATATTAAACAACAGTGGTGGGAGTGGACATCCCTGTCGTGTTCCTGATCTCAGGGAGAAAGCTCTCAGTTTTTCCCCATTGAGGATGATGTTAGCTGTGGGCTTTTTCATAAATGGCTTTTATGATGTTTAAGTATGTTCCTTCTATCCCAACTTTCTCAAGGGTTTTTATTAAGAAAGGATGCTGAATTTTGTCAAATGCTTTTTCTGCATCGATTGATAGGATCATATGGTTCTTATCTTTTCTTTTCTTAATGTGATGTATCACACTGATTGATTTGCGAATATTGAACCAGCCCTGCATCCCAGGAATGAATCCCACTTGATCATGGTGAATAATTCTCTTTATATGCTGTTGAATTCGATTTGCTAGTATCTTATTGAGAATTTTTGCATCCATATTCATCAGGGATATTGGCCTGTAGTTCTCTTTCTTTACTGGGTCTCTGTCTGGTTTAGAAATCAAAGTAATGCTGGCTTCATGGATAAAGGACCCGAATGTGAGACAGGAAACCATCACTATCCTAGAGGAGAAAGCAGGAAAAAACCTCTCTGACCTCAGCCGCAGCAATTTCTTACTTGACACATCCCCAGAGGCAGGGGAATTAAAAGCAAAAATAAACTATTGGGACCTCATGAAGATAAAAAGCTTCTGCAAAGCAAAGGAAACAATCAACAAAACTAAAAGGCAACCAACAGAATGGGAAAAGATATTTGCAAATGACATATCGGACAAAGGGCTAGTATCCAAAATGTATAAAGAGCTCACCAAACTCCACACCCAAAAAACAAATAACCCAGTGAAGAAATGGGCAGAAAACATGAATAGACATTTCTCTAAAGAAGACATCCAGATGGCCAACAGGCACATGAAAAGATGCTCAACGTCGCTCCTCATCAGGGAAATACAAATCAAAACCACACTCAGATATCGCCTCACGCCAGTCAGAGTGGCCAAAATGAACAAATCAGGAGACTATAGATGCTGGAGAGGATGTGGAGAAACGGGAACCCTCTTGCACTGTTGGTGGGAATGCAAATTGGTGCAGCCGCTCTGGAAAGCAGTGTGGAGGTTCCTCAGAAAATTAAAAATAGACCTACCCTATGACCCAGCAATAGCACTGCTAGGAATTTATCCAAGGGATACAGGAGTACTGATGCATAGGGGCACTTGTACCCCAATGTTCACAGCAGCACTCTCAACAATAGCCAAATTATGGAAAGAGCCTAAATGTCCATCACCTGATGAATGGATAAAGAAACTGTGGTTTATATACACAATGGAATACTATGTGGCAATGAGAAAGAATGAAATATGGCCCTTTGTGGCAACGTGGATGGAACTGGAGAGTGTATGCTAAGTGAAATAAGTAATACAGAGAAAGACAGATACCATATGTTTTCACTCTTATGTAGATCCTGAGAAACTTAACAGAAGTCCTTGGGAGAGGGGAATAAAAAAAAAAAAAGAAGTTAGAGAGGGAGAGAGCCAAAGCATAAGAGACTCTTAAAAACTGAGAACAAACTGAGGGTTGATGGGGGGTGGGAGGGAGAGGAGGGTGGGTGATGGGTATCTAGGAGGGCACCTTTTGGGATGAGCACTGGGTGTTGTATGGAAACCAATTTGACAATAAATTTCATATTAAAAAAATAAGGAGTTAATATTTTAATTACACATACATTTTTTAACAGCTTCAGTTTATGTACTATTTATATATTGTTTAAAATTTTTTTAATGTTTATTTTTGAGAGAGAGACAGAGCATGAGCAGGGGAGGGGCAGAGAGAGAGGGAGACACAGAATCCGAAACAGTCTCCAGGCTCTGAGCTGTCAGCACAGAGCCCACCGCGGGGCTCGAAACCACGAACCGTGAGATCATGACCTGAGCCGAAGTCTGGAGCTTAACCGACAGAGCTACCCAGGTCCCCCTATATAGCAATTTTTAGTTTAATTATATGAATTTCCATTTCTACTGACATTCCCTAGAAGCCTAGTTATAATGGCTGCACATTTCATTTCTGCATGTATCTCAATTCATTGCATAATTTCTCCTTTGTTGTATATTCAGTTAGTTCCAGCTTTCTTTGTAATAAATATTATAGTTAAAACTTTATACATAACTCTTTGGCTTTATCCTTCACTATTTCTTTAGGGTAGATTGCTAGAAGTGGTTATGATGGATCAAAGGTTAGAAAATCTTCAAAGTTCTTAACTTCCATTGCCAAATTCCTTCCTGAGAAGTAGTCCCAATTTATAATTCCACTGGCAGTATAACAGAATGTTCCTCTGACTTTATCTTCAGGAATATCAAGTATTATGATTTAAATTATCTAAATTTATAGCAATTTGACAGGCATCTTGTTTTCATTTTTATTTTTTCTGATTAATAGGGTGAACATTTTTCTTACATTTATTAAGCCTTCATATTTCTTTGGCGAATTCTTTTTTTATGGCTTTTGTATAGCTTTTCTATTAGGATATGAATGTTTTTCTTATTTATTTACAAAAGCTTCTTGTAAGAAGCTTTTACATAAATGTATGTATATAAAGGGGCAATTACTGAAAATGTCTCTTATCGCTTTCAGGAATTTTTTTACATTGACATATAATTGACATATAACATTATATTTGTTTCATGGGTACGACAGAATTATGCATTATCTGTATATGTTATTAAATGAACACCACAATAAATCTACTTAACATCAGTCACCATACACAGGTTTTTCTCGTGATGAGAACTGTTTAAGGTCTACTCTCAGCAACTTTAAATATACAATACAGTGTTATTAACTACAGTCACCACATTGTACGTTATGCCCCCAAGACTTACGTATTTTATAACTGGAAGTTTGTATCTTTGATCCCACCCCCTTCAACCTATCTTACCCACTCCCCTACCTCCTGTCTAGCAACCACCAACCTGCTCTATGAGATTTTTTTTTCTTCAAGATTCTACCTAGAAGTGAAATCAGAAAAAAATGTTTAATGTTTATTTATTTATTTGGGGAGGGAGAGAGGGAGAGAGAATCCTAAGCAAGCTCCCTGCCAGCAGCACAGAGCAGCCGACATGGGGCTGGAACTCACGAACTGTGAAATCCATGACCTGAGCCGAAATTAAGTCAGACGCTTAACCAACTGAGCCACCCAGGTCCCTCAAGATCAAAATCTTTTTGAAAAACTGTTCTTTTGTAAAACATTTCTAGATATATGATGAATTTTTTTCATTGTTGCTTTGATAAAAGAAATATATTTCCATGATGCCATGTAATGTTATTATTAATATAAAGAAAAACTACTGGGTTTATATATTTATCTTATATCTTGCCCTTTCAGCTAACTCACTTAATCCTTCTAAGCAATTTTCGGTGGACTTTCTGTTTTTTGTTTTATTTTATGATTTCTTTTAATGTTTATTTATTTTGAGGGGGAGAGAGCGAGCAAGCATGAGAGGGGGAAGGGCAGAGAGGAAGGGAGAAAGAGAATCCCAAGCAGGCTCTGCGCTGTCAGCACAGAGCCCGATGCAGGGTTCAGTCTCATGAACCATGAGATCATGACTTGAGCCAAAATCAAGAGTCAGACACTTAACCAACTGAGCCACCCAGGTGCCCATCTGGTTTTTAGACATATTATTGTACAAACGACAAGAAAATTAATTTTTTCTTCTTTCTTTTCAGTTATTCATTTCTATTTTATACACAATTTCATTGGCCAGAACTTCTCAAACAGTATTAAATAATCACGATCCTAGAAAATATTGACTTACTCCTGATCTTAATGGAAACAACTCTAGTATTTCATTGTTAAGTAAGATGTGGATTACTGGATCAAGATAAAGCCCTTTTTTTTTAATGTTTATTTTTGAGAGAGAGAGAGACAGAGAGACAGAGAGACAGAGTGCAAGCAGGGGAGGGGCAGAGAGAGAAGGAGACACAGAATCTGAAACAGGCTCCAGGCTCCGAGCTGTCAGAATGGAGCCTGACGCGGGCTCAAACTCACAAACTGCATGACATCATGACCTGAGTCGAAGTTGGGTGCTTAATCAACCAGGCCACCCAGGTGTCCCAGGATAAAGCTCTTTACCATAGGAAGAACACATCATTACATTCCTAATTTTCTAAAGACTTACAAAAATCTTGAATAATTGTTAAACTTTACTCACTTTTAGGCAATATATGGAAATTATATGATTTTTTGTTGGACCAATTAAAGTGATGACTTAACAGACTGCCTAACATTAAACTACCCCTGAATTATTTTATAATGTACCACTGAATTTAATTTCCTAGCATTTTATTTATGATCACCCTATCTATATTCATAGTACAATTTTATCGATAGCGAAATTTTCCAAATAGTTTCATGAACACAGCTTCCACAATGGGTTCCTGAAATCAAATTAAGCTTGTGAATTCTCTGTGCTGAACAAACCATGGAAATTCAATAGTATGCATAAAATATTAAGTTCAATACTAAAAAGTGGAGTTCAATACTAAAAAAAACCATTAGAGAAAGAAAAAATTTGCTTGGCTTTTCCCCCAAATCCTTCATAGGTTTTTCTCTGCTTAAGTTGTCAGCTTTATTTTGAGTTAGTTTTGCTAATTCATACTTTTTAAGGATACATTCATTTCTGCATCAAACATAATGGCAACAGCTTGACTATAGGTGTTAAACTTCACGATTGAGATAAACGTTCTCTTTCTCAATTATTATAAGCATTTTAGTGTGTTTATGAGAGGCTGCAAAGAGCTCACCAGTTACATGTCATTTTTATTTACTTATTTATTTTTAATGTTTACTTATTTTTGAGAGAGACAGAGACAGAATGCGAGTGGGTTAGGGGCAGAGAGAGAGGGAGACACGGAATCTGAAGCAGGCTCCAGGCTCCGAGCTCTCAGCACAGAGCCCGACGCGGGGCTTGAATTCACGAGCTGTGAGATCATGACCTGAGCTAAAGTCGGACGCTCAACCGACTGAGCCACCCAGGCGCCCCTACCTGTCATTTTTAAAGTGAAAGTTCTCTGCATTCACCGTTGATATTGCCTGTTCTTTGAACAATTTTCAAAATGGCAAGGACAACACTGTTATCATCATCATTCAGATCATACATACATTCTATCAGCATCGTTCTGTGCTCTCTGAGTGCAGCACGGTGGAAGAAGTCAACAGAAATGTACCCACAACTATATATTTCATTCACCTACAATATTAAACAGAAATGAACAACGTGCCACCAAAAACCTCTGGTTAAATCTCAAAACATATGTATTTTATTTTTTATATAAAATGAAATCCACATAGCATCATTGCCTTGTTACCTTCACACTCAGGTAGTTACAATAGCTGATTTTATATGTCAATTTGGCTGGGCCACGGTGCCAAGATATTTGGTCAAATATTATTCTGGGTGTTTCTGGGAGGGTGTTTTGGGATGATATTAACATTTAGATGGAGAGGCTGAGTAAGGCAGATTGTCCTCCATAATGTGTGTGGGTCTCACCTAATCAGTTGAAGGTTTAAATAGAAAAGACTCACCTCCCTGAGCAAGAAGTAATTCTGCCAGCTGACAGCTTTTGGACTTGAGCTGCAGCAGCATCTCTCTCTCTCTCTCTCTCTCTCTCTCTCTCTCTCTCTTTTTTTTTTTTTTTTTTTTTCTTTTCTTTCTTTTTTTTTTCTTTTGTCTCCAGCCTGCTGGATTACTCTGCAGATTTTGGACATGTTATCTTCTACAATCCCATGAGCCAATTCTTTAAAATAAATTTTTTTATCTATCTCTCCATCTCATCTCATCTCTCTCTCTCTCTCTTCTATTGGTTCTGAAGAACCCTAATATAGTAATGAACAGTTAATGTTTTAGATTTACAGAATTTCTGAGCTGAAAGGAACCTGAAGGATCATCTAGTTCCAGGAGTAATCATCAAACAATAAACCAAAGATCAGTGTTTGACACTTTACTAAGCCTTGTAGAAATCAAGTCACGCATATCTAGCTTCCACTGCTAACTGATGTAAGATCAACGCGGACAGCACGCAAGTACATAAACAACACCAGTAAAATATAAAAGAACCACAACATTGTCAATACAAGTCTAATTTTATAGCTTTATGCTTTAAAAATATTTAAGTGGTACTCATTTGCTTACACAAAATACCAAACTCCTTACCATGAACTTCAAACCACTAAACAATGTAACCCCACACAGCCTCCCCAACTCAGCTCCTGATGCTCCACTCCTGTGCCTCCCTGCACACTGTCCAATCCCCATGGTCTTCCCCAGACCTTTTTTCTCTTAATTGTTCTTAATTCTTCATGGTCAAGTTCAGTCCCCACACCCCTACACTGTGATGCTGTCCTGTCACTCTAAATCAAAGGATGGCTTGCTACCCTGGCTTCTGCCAAATGGTATAATGTCAAGATGGCATCTCCCCCTTTCAGGGACAGACCACATTTCACTCACCTTCTTCTTGCTGAAATGTCAAAGGAGGCTCAAAACATGTTTAATGAATGAACAAACAGACTATATACATAAATATTTAAGCATTTAGTTCTTAATGGCTGTTGTTATTGCCTATGTGCCAAATTTGCACAGAATGCCTCACTCCGTAATTGGAGAAGGAGAAACCTGGAGATCAATGAAGGTGACGTCCCTGGCAGTCATTGAAAGCTAGATGTAGAATGTAGGAAGTAAGAATGTCCCTGTTTCTTCTGCGCAGCCCTAAAATGAAGGCACCAAGCTAAAATCTATATAGTACGCCAAAGTCATCAGCTCCTAGTCAATAGCTAATAGGATGGGTAGTATTGAAGAGGGCTGGATTATGTCTTCTGGTGATCTGGTGATATTCTCTGCTTTTGGGGATAGTGGACTCTACAAGGTGAAAAACAGGTGATAAGTATTTATTTTAATTCAAGCAATAATGCCTGGGAATGCCTGAGCTCTACAAAGAATCCTTACAATAAAAAGGGAAGTGTGGCCTCATGGACAAGACTTCTCACACTTAAATGGTCTCCTGCGCCACAAAGGATCAGGCAACAACAGACATCAGTGGTGAGATTCCAGATGGAAGCCAACAGAGCAGTCTGTGAGGCCACAGAAATATTGAGCACCTTTGAGAAAGGAATCAAGGTGAAGTGACACAGGTTCTTGGGTTAGCAAATGATAAGAATGGAATTCTCTTGAGGCATTCATGGTTCATTTGTAGTGCCACACACTGGCCTACAGGGAAGGGAAATCATGGCAGTCAATGATGGCCCCTAAAGATGGAGGAAACTGCCATATTGCTTGTGGGTACAGACAGTATGTGCTATCATTGAGATATGATCTCTTGGGAGTTCTTGCAAGAGGAGAGGCACCAGGCTGTGCAGCATGATGGACTACCCATGTGTCTGGGCAGGTGCTCAAAATAAGAAAAGCATCATGTGCACAGCTGGTTCAAATCTGCAAATCAATCAATGTGATACATCACATTAATAAAAGAAAGACAAGAACCACATGATCCTCTCAATAGATGCAGAGAAAGCATTTGACAAAATACAGCATCCTTTCTTTATAAAAACCCTCAAGAAAATAGGAGTAAAAGGATCATACCTCAAGATCATAAAAGTCATGTACAAAAGACCCATCATTAATATCATCCTCGATAGGAGAAAACTGAGAGCTTTTCCCCTACAGCCAGGAACATGACTGGGATGCCCACTCTCACCACTGTTATTTAACATAGTGCTGGAAGTCTTTGCTTCAGCAATCAGACAACACAAAGGAATAAAAGGCATCCAAATTGGCAAGGAGGAAGTCAAACTATCATTCTTGGCAACAACATGATACTCTATATAGAAAACCCAAAAGATTCCACCAAAAAACTGCTAGAACTGATCCATGAATTCAGCAAAGTTGCAGGATATAAAATCAATGCACAGAAATCGGTTGCATTTCTCTATACCAATAATGAATAGGAAAGAGAAATCAAGGAATCGATCTCATTTACAATTGTACCAAAAACCATAAAATACTTAGGAATAAACCTAACCAAAGAGGTAAAAAAATCTATACACTGAAAACTATAGAAAGCTTATGAAAGAAATTAAAAATGGAAAACATCCCATGCTCATGGATTGGAATAACAAATATTGTTAAAATGTCAATACTACCCAATCTACATATTCAATGCAATCCTTATTAAAATAACACCAGCATTCTTCACAGAGCTAGAATAAACAATCCTAAAATTTGTATGGAACCAGAAAAGACCCTGAATAGCCAAAGCAATCCTGAAAAAGAAAACCAAAGCTTGAGGCGTCACAATCCCAGACTTTGAGATATATTATAAAAGCTATAATCATCAAGAAAGTATGGTACTGGCACAAAAACAGACACTTAAATCAGAACAGAATAAAGAACCGAGAAATGGACCACAAACATATGGCCAACTAATCTTTGACAAAGCAGGAAAGAATATCCAATGGAATAAAGATAGTCTCTTCAGCAAATGGTGCTGGGAAAACTGGACAGCGACATGCAGAAGAACGAACCTGGGCCACTTGTTTATAACTGACACAAAAATAAACTCAAAATGTATGAAAGAACTAAACGTAAGATGGGAAGCCATCAAAATCCTAGAGGAGAAAGCAGGCAAAAACCTCTTTGACCTCGGCTGCAGCAACTTCTTACTCAACACATCTCCGGAGGCAAGGGAAACAAAAGCAAAAATGAACCTCATCAAGATAAATAGCTTCTGCACAGTGAAGGAAACAATCAGCAAAACTAAAAGGCAACCAATGGAATGGGAGAAGATACTTGCAATGTCATATCAGATAAAGGGTTAGTATCCCAAATCTATAAAGAACTTATCAAACTCAACACCCAAAAAACCAAATAATCCAGTAAAGAAATGGGCAAAAGACATGAATAGACATTTCTCCAAAGAAGACATCCAAATGGCTAACAGACACATGAAAAAAATGTTCAACGTCACTCATCATCAGGGAAATACAAATCAAAACCACAATGAAATACCACTTCACACCTGTCAGAATGGCTAAAATTAACAACTCAGGCAACAACAGATGTTGGTGAGGATGCGGAGAAAGAGTATCTCTTTTGCACTGCTGGTGGAATGCAAACTGGTGCAGCCACTCTGGAGAACAGTATGGAGGTTCCTCAAAAAATTAAAAACAGAACTACCCTATGATCTAGCAATTGCACTATTAGGTATTTACCTAAAGGATACAAAAATACAGATTTGAAGGGGCACATGCACCCCAATGTTCATAGCAGTGCTATTGACAATAGCCAAAGTATGGAAAGAGCCAAAATGTCCATCAACAGATGAATGGATAAAGATGTGTTGCGCACACACACACACACACACACACACACAATGGAGTATTACTCAGCTATCAAAAAGAATGAAATCGTGCCACTTGCAATGACATGGATGGAGTTAGAATGTATTATGCGAGGTAAAATAAGTCAGTCTGAGAAAGACAAATGTCATATGACTTCACTCATGTGGAATTTAAGATACAACACAGATGAACATAAGGGAAGGGAAGCAAAAACAAAATAAAAACAGGGAGGGGGGACAAAACATAAGAGACTCTTAAATATAGAGAACAAACTGAGGGTTGCCAGAGGGGTTGTGGGTAGGGGGATGGGCTAAACGGGTAAGGGGCATTTAGGAGGACACTTGGGATGAGGACTAGGTGTTATACACAGGGGATAAATCACTGGAATCTACTCCTGAAATCATCATTGCACTAACTAACTTGGATGTACATTTAAAAAAATAGTAAATAAATAAAAAAGAAAAGCAACCTGAACCATCAGAAAGAAGCCACTCCTCTAAGCCACAGCTGCCTTGGCAGAAGCGCTAGTCTTAAACGGAAACACACGTGACTATTGTTTGCAAAAATAGGAGATAAAATTCAGATCGTTCAGATGAAAGGAAAAAGAATAGCTCTGATTTAAAAAGGTATGTCTAAAGTGGTCCCACTCCAAATCAACCACCTAGAGATCCCGTATTCCCTGGTAAACTTTTCCTCCTGTCCCCCACCAAAACAAACAAAACAAAACAAAAAATTCAAAGCCTGGAGATTCTCCTCAGGCATTCCTTCCCATTCTCACTCAGCAGATTACCTCCCCTTCTACGTCAGAGAAAATGGAAGCTCTCAAGAAAAGAATCCCTGAACTTCGAACTACCTACCTACCTGCGCCCTCCTCCATACTTTCCTTCCTTGCCTCCTGACACAGGAGACTTGTGCCTCCACCAGGGCCATCTGCCACCTGTCTCCTACATGGCTATCTTGTAACAGAACAGGAAACAATGAGTCGACAGGCTTTATTCTAGGTGAGCCTTCTTCCCATACAAAGTGATGCTCCCATACAAACATCACTCAGTCTCTGAGCTGAACTGAGGAAACACGAGTTTTATAGGCACTGCGGGTGTCATGAGCCAGTAGGATCTTACAAAACAGCTGGGCCAATCTTATGTTTATAGAAATGGTTCTGGTTATTTTGTACAATGGTCTCTGTTCTGAAAAAGAGACAGGATTTTATTTCACTGGCATTTACCTTGGAAGTACAGGTGATTGCTATTATTTTTTATTATTATTTCGCACGCAAAGAAAACTTGTATTTGTCTATCTAAAAACTGTCATCTATGTTGTTGAGTCTGCTGGGCTTTTGGAAAGGTCCTCTGGCTTAAAACTGGAAGACATTCACTTCTCTTTCCCACAAAAACCAACTACCTATATAAGTAGCTTTTCATAAAGGTCAGGGTTGACCTCCGAGATTCTTAGAATCATGACTCCAAGACTCTTCCTGTACAATCTCCAAACATTCTGTCTCCTGGCTCCTACCCTTACCTCCTCCCACTTTTCTAGATACTTCTCTGTACTCGTGGCCATTTTCTTTTCTTGTCTGTTATGTGTATGTTTCCCAGGGCATGGCCTTAGTCTTTCTACTACCAATCACTGCACCTGGACAGAAGCATTCATTCTGAGATTTCAACTACATTCCTGTGCTGCTGACCCCCAAATCCATATTTTCAGTGAGAACCTTTCTCCTGAGCCCCACTTAGATGTCTGATGGGCACTCCCAATTCAACATGTTCAAGGTTGTCCTGATCCCCCAAGTTCCATAACCTTTGTTCGCTCTTCCCTCAGATGCTGCCATGATGGCTGTGCTAGAAACTCTCCCTGTCACCCACGCCATCCAAACATCTCACTACTTCACAACTGCTCCTTCAGGTAGAAACTTCACTGGGCACAAATTCTGTTTACCTGAATCTATCAGCATAGCCTGATCTTGTGCTCAGACCCAAATGCCTCACAGGGATGAGATAATATTATATCATTTGGTAACGTTTTATGAATGGTTCATGCATGGTAGGCTAAATTTTTTTTTTAAAAAACTTTGCCTAATCATTAAAGGAAAGGGACACAGAAATGGTGATACTAGGAACATTCTCGCTAATATTCCCAAACGGCCAACGTTCCCTTGCAAGCCCTTGCTCTGGGCAGGTCCAGCGACAGGTGCTGGGGATGCAGAGGTACAAGGTCGTCCCTGCCTCCAAGCTGCTTACAGAGTAAGGGAGGAGAGTGGCAGGGATATCATCACCATTCACCAGGCAAGTCCTTTCACATGAGGTACAGAAACCAGGGGTTGGGGATGGTGTAACCAGGGAATACCACTCAGACCAGGGCTGTGCGACAAATTTCCTGGGGGCAATGAAATTTAAGATGGGTTTTCAACTTGATCATCTCTTCACTTCGTTTTCTGTTCAGTCATCTATAAAATGAGCCTTTATTTAAAAAAATTTCTTTAATGTTTATTTATTTTTGAGAGAGAGAGAATGAGTGTGAGCAGGGGAGGGGCAGAGAAAGAGGGAGACACAGAATCCGAAGCAGGCTCCAGGCTCTGAGCTGTCAGCACAGAGCCCAACGCGGAGGTCGAACCCATGAACGGTGAGATGATGGCCTGAGCTGAAGTCAGACGCTCAACCGACTGAGCCACCAGGTGCCTCTTCCAGAGGCCTTTAGTCAGCTCCTTCACAACTGCTCTTTAATTGGCCATCTGATCACACTCTCCATCTCTAATGCCAAAAGGATCTTTGCTTTTATTATTCAAAGGCTTGGAACCCTAGAGTTTGATGTGGAAGGGAGAAGACTTAGGCCACATCATAACAAGAAAAGAAGAAGAAAAACGGCCTTCCCAGCTCACTGTCTCATTTTCAGGGAGTTGGACTGTCAGGCCAACCTCATTCAGATGGACAGGAAGGTTGGCAGTCACGTTTAACACGCTCGCAGTCTGCAGATATTTTCTAGACGCTGTGGTCTGGCACTGTGAGTACACGGTGCCCTCTTTCTGAATAAATTACAGAACAATTACAGCCCAAGGGAGGGGAGTGCTCCCTTTCTGCTGCCACCGCAGTGATTCAGAAGGTGCCCAGGCCCACGGCATGGGGGTGGGGCTCAGAGACAGCAGCCCCTGCCTAGCATCGCCAGTAAACGTCTAGGACGGGAGAGGCCGTGGGAGGCCTTGACCCCAATACTCAAGCCCCAACGGTGCTCTGGTTGCGGACACACAAGGTGATGTGAACTGGCAAATGATCCAGACTGAGTCTCTGTGCCTTCAGAACTTTCAGCTCTCCCTGCTGTTGGCTTTACAGCCAAGCTCTAGCTCTGGTGCCTTGCAGCACTGCCGAGAGACTGGATGTATAAATGGACAGTGACTAGACCGTGCGTACAAGATAAAACTCTGACCCACTACCTGCAGGGACCCGTTCAGGAAACCGACCCCTATGTACAAAGAACAGGCTAGGAAGCCCGCCTGCTAGTAGTCAGACTTAGGAAGTCAGGCTGCTATCTCTAGTAACAATCCAGGGGCCCAGGTAAGGCCTGTAACAGCCCCAAATGGCCAATACGTTAATAACTGACAGCTTCCTTAACTTTTGTTCCTGCTTCCAATTCAGGGCCAACCAGAGAAAGCCAAATATGCAGTCCTAACCAGTCACGTAGGATGTCCCTCTAAGGCTTAGCCCACCTCCAGCCACCCCAGGATGACAGCGTCCATTCAGGGCAGACCTGGAAACTTCCATTTTGTGCACCACACAGCTTTCCCACTCCTCTGCTATCTTTGAGTCTCTACCGAAATGCAGGTGACGGTGGCTGACCCCGTGGCTGTTGTAAGGTCTGCATAACAGCCTTTGCTTTTCTCGCTCAGTGGGTCTTCATTTATTGCCACACTGCCGTTCAGACTCACTGGCTTTAATCCCCGGCCTCAAGCTCTTGTCTCCAGATCTTGCCCTCTTAGTACTTTGCTGGGCACGCTCTCAAGAATGAACAATCGAGGGGCGCCTGGGTGGCTCAGTCGGTTAAGCGTCCGACTTCAGCTCAGGTCACGATCTCACGGTCCGTGAGTTCGAGCCCCGCGTCAGGCTCTGGGCTGATGATGGCCCAGAGCCTGGAGCCTGCTTCCGATTCTGTGTCTCCCTCTCTCTCTGCCCCTCCCCCGTTCATGCTCTGTCTCTTTCTGTCTCAAAAATAAATAAACTTTAAAAAAAAATTAAGAAAAAAAAGAATGAACAATCGATATCCAAGGTTGTTTGAAAGAGGTGAGGTGGGCAAGATGATTAATTTAGGAATCTGAGAAGATAAAAGTAGAGTTCCCATCTTTGAAAACACAGTTTTTATTGTGAGCCACGGCAGCAAGAACAGACATAGTCACGGCTGAAGTGAGGGTGTAGTTACAGGTACGAGACACAGATACAGGCGTGGATGTATGTTTCCTCTATGTGGTGTAAAGGATGCGGTAAGGAGGGGGATATCACCCTGAAGGGAAAGCGTTGTGTTCCCTATGAAAACAAGGAAATCAGGAAGTAGAAAGAAAAGGAAAAATGAGTTGCTGACCAGTCTGTAACCACAGCAATAACCTTTCTCCTTGAAAACTGGCCACACATCAGCTGACTACTGTGTGCATTTTCGAGATACACACACACACACACACACACACACGCACACACAGACTCTAACAACCAGCAATGCATTCATTATTTTCCTTCTTCCTTACGTATGGGCAATCCCATGATACTTTATAATTGCATCTAAAATTATTACATGCGATGAGATGCGAATATCATCAATCACCTTATCAGCACTTGAAATAGTCGAGATAATTAGAATATGGCAAAGAAAGCAACGGCCGACAAACATCATCTACATCAGCAATCTATTCTTATTCTCTTAATAAAGTAGTAGTTGTGGCACAAAAACAGACACATAGACCAATGGAATAGAATAGAAACCCCAGAACTAGACCCACAAACGTATGGCCAAGTCATCTTTGACAAAGCAGGAAAGAACATCCAATGGAAAAAAGACAGCCTCTTTAACAAATGGTGCTGGGAGAACTGGACAGCAACATGCAGAAGGTTGAAACTAGACCACTTTCTCACACCATTCACAAAAATAAACTCAAAATGGATAAAGGACCTAAATGTGAGACAGGAAACCATCAAAACCTTAGAGGAGAAAGCAGGAAAAGACCTCTCGGACCTCAGCCGTAGCCATCTCTTACTTGACACATCCCCAAAGGCAAGGGAATTAAAAGCAAAAGTGAATTACTGGGACCTTATGAAGATAAAAAGCTTCTGCACAGCAAAGGAAACAACCAACAAAACTAAAAGGCAACCAACGGAATGGGAAAAGATATTTGCAAATGACATATCAGACAAAGGGCTAGTATCTAAAATCTATAAAGAGCTCACTAAACTCCACACCCGAAAAACAAATAACCCAGTGAAGAAAAGGGCAGAAAACATGAATAGACACTTCTCTAAAGAAGACATCCAGATGGCCAACAGGCACATGAAAAGATGTTCAGCGTCGCTCCTTATCAGGGAAATACAAATCAAAACCACACTCAGGTATCACCTCACGCCAGTCAGAGTGGCCAAAATGAACAAATCAGGAGACTATAGATGCTGGAGAGGATGTGGAGAAACGGGAACCCTCTTGCACTGTTGGTGGGAATGCAAATTGGTGCAGCCGCTCTGGAAAGCAGTGTGGAGGTTCCTCAGAAAATTAAAAATAGACCTACCCTATGACCCAGCAATAGCACTGCTAGGAATTTATCCAAGGGATACAGGAGTACTGATGCATAGGGGCACTTGTACCCCAATGTTCACAGCAGCACTCTCAACAATAGCCAAATTATGGAAAGAGCCTAAATGTCCATCAACTGATGAATGGATAAAGAAATTGTGGTTTATATACACAATGGAATATTACGTGGCAATGAGAAAAAATGAAATATGGCCTTTTGTAGCAACGTGGATGGAACTGGAGAGTGTGATGCTAAGTGAAATAAGCCATACAGAGAAAGACAGATACCATATGGTTTCACTCTTATGTGGATCCTGAGAAACTTAACAGGAATCCATGGGGGAGGGGAAGGAAAAAAAAAAGAGGTCAGAATAGGAGAGAGTGAAAGCATAAGAGACTGTTAAAAACTGAGAACAAACTGAGGGTTGATGGGAGGGAGGGGAGGGTGGGTGATGGGTATTGAGGAGGTCACCTTTTGGGATGAGCACTGGGTGTTGTATGGAAACCAATTGGTCAATAAATTTTATATATATATATACATAAAATAAATAAATAAATAAATAAATAAATAAATAAATAAATAAATAAATAAATAAATAAAAATAAAGTAGTAGTTGTACTCCTATGGTGCGAACACTAATACTCTAGAAGGAACCAGGAGGAAATTGTAAGCAGCCTGTAGTACTGGGTTCCTAAATGGGCCATTCAGTCTTTCTTACCTACCTCCCTCCGCTCCCTCCTCCAAACCTCACCCGACCCCACCACCCTGGTCAAGCTTTCCGTCACTTCTGTCTCTCAGGCTGACATCTCCACTATCACTCCTTGTTAAAATTCTTGCCTTGAAATCCAGAAAATGAAGAATCCAGTAGTTACACACTAGGGCAAGGAAGGGTCTGTATCCCTCCGAGGGAAAATAAACAGGTAGCATGTTTAATCTAGAAGCTTGCTTGGCATTGGCACAGTTATCCAAAGCCCCTCCCGGAACGTCTCTTCCTGTGTCCCTGAACCTGGCGGTCGTGTCCCTCACAAGACTCGATCAGCTCCAGGAGGAGGTGTGAACACTCAGCTCGCCACGTGGAATCCCAGGTACTAATCACTTCCCTTGGTGATCACCCCCCCACACACACACCCAACTGCATGTCAGTCGTTCTGTGAGGTGCTGAGATTTTACATCAAGCATTCAGGTGGGGGGGGGGGAGCGGGGTGCAGCTACCCCTGAAACCCAATTTCTATCTCTTTCTTTCAAAACACATTATTGTTTCCTTGAAATACTGATCAAAGCATACCTCCACAGAGATGTCCCGAATGGGTCCCAGAGGGCCCTTGTGAAACGGGTTCCTCCAGCACCCCGGCTGCATGAACTGATACGCGGGACTCCACGTTCGCACATTTCTCACCCGGGCTCTGGCCTCAGGACTGTCAACACTGTTGTCTGCTCCCGTGTGACATGTTCAGTTCCACTTCTCAAGGAGCGTGGTTTCTGACGCCTCCATCCCACGCACATCCCTCTGGAAAGCAGGAAGGCGGGAGTTTCCAGAGTGCATCTGACACGCTGATTGCATCCTTTACCTGTCGGAAACTCTCCAGGCAGAGGGCAAGCTGAGGGCTGCTAAGTGCACCAGGTTTCTTTCGCCAATCTGGGGCAGAAATGTTACTTCCCATCAGCCACCCAGAGCAAGAGACACTGAGCAGCCCGTAGGAAAGAAAAGCTCATGACAAGCCCTCAACTAGGCCCCAGAAGTGCAGTTCAACTGCGTGACAGGGACAGAAATGCTGACCATCAGGGGCCTCATCCTCACTCCCCTAACGAGTCTTCCAGAGGAGACTCTCCGCTCATGTCTTGTCCTCTCTGACAGCGCTAGAGGTGGAGAAAATGTAGAAGGCTGGGCCGGCGCAGGAAAAGGTCATCAACACAGATTCCTGGAGCAAAGGACACCAACAATTTTGAAGGGCGTGGAAGGGCTGAGAGAAGCTTGATTAACGTAGGAGGACAGCGAGCAAGCAGTGAAAGTGACAAGGGAATTTCCAGGGGCAGAGGGCAGAGGAACTAGGGACAGCTCTCATGACAAGTGATACTTTGTGGGAAGAGAAGACAGAAGTCTCTCATGTGCCCTATGGTGGAAATCCCCACCTCACCGTCATGCTCTCTACACGTCCCCAAGAAACCTTCCAGAAAGACCGACGTTGTTCGGCAGTGCCTGTCAGGTGTTAGGTGTCGTGTCTCCCGCGTCCTGTTCCATGCGGAGGCTGCCTTCAAGGCAGGAGCAAAGGGGCCTACGGTTTGGTAGACTGGCAGCTCGGAGCTGGGTCCCGAGTACCTAACCACACCGTGGCTTGGATCCCAACCTAGAACTGAGTCCAGAGAGTAATCTCCCAACTGCCCAGGTGCCGGACCGCTGCTTGGAGGGGCTTGGGGGTGTGACAAACATAATCTGTGATAAGCCCCAGAATCCCACTCAAAGTAGAAAGATGCAGAGCCAATACTGTGAGTCCAGAGTTACAGTTTTGGGGAAAAGACGCTGTGAAAAAGACACTGCAAATATCACACGGAAACCAAACCTTTGCACGAATCTGTCACTTCCTGGGAAAGACTAAGAAGATTCCTCACACGTTTACAGGTTTGACCCAAATCTCGGGAGGCACAATTCTACCGGCCTTGGATACTTTCCAAGAAGGGGAGAGGTGTTTGATTGCCCTGTATCCTGGCTGAGATCACCACCGAGGTGCCCCAGTGGTGACGCAGGGTCAGAACCTGTGTGGAACATTAGACGTGCCTTGCAGCACGTCACGGAGGGAGCAGTTTCTATCTGGGAGTTATTTTTAAAATGTAAGCCTCTCCAAGAGCCGTGTGAATCCTAGACACTGGCAGAACTGATTTAGATACAGATGGCAATGCCTATGTTCAGAAAACAAGACCAAATAACATAACCACAGCGGGACCAGAACTGGCCGGGGAAGTACCATACATGTGACTCAGCCTGCTGAAGGCAGAGTTGTGACAAATAAGGACCTAGTGGATGGGTAATAAGAGTGTTTCCCAGCCCTGATCCGTGCCTCCCCTGCCCCCTCTTTCCTTCTTCCTTCTTCTTCCTCCCACCCCTAATCCCACCCCCACCTTCTAGTTTGGATCATACATGATGCCTCTGATTTGGTTCCAGGTGATGGAGGTGATATCAAATACCTGAGCACTGAGCCCCTGGTGCCTCAGTGGACCTAAAACTCAGGGAATGTGTTTAGTAAGCAACTCAGCACCACCTGGGACTTGGGACAATGGATATATCCTTGTACCAGGCATGGTTTCGATGACAAGCAACATCTAGTGGCAGATTGTACCCATGAGGAAAGAACTCTGTGAAGACCCCATTTTTTTCCTCGGGCAGAAGGGTAGCCCCTGGAACCACGGAATGACACTCACAGCTCCCCCTGGAACTTTCCACAGTGTGCTTTGCCCAGGACACCTATGCAGGCTTAGTAGGCAATTGTGTGTTAATTTGCATTTGTTATATGTGAAAACCGTCTGGGTATCTCAGATGGTAATGGAATGTGCCATACTTGGTGTTGTTGAAATTTGGGATTAAAAAAAAACTGTATAGCTTTCAGTCTCAGTGGTGGGGTTTCTGGAAACAGGTTAGTGATTTTTAAGAGAGGTATCATTTTACCAAGTTTTTTGGTTTTTGTTTTTTTCAGAAGAGGACTTCAGTGCCCCTAAATTTGCTGCTACCAAAGCACACGAGCCTGTTGAGAGAGCCAGCTCTAGGCCGGGTGACAGTCTGCTCCAGCCACAGAGTGATGAGAAACTCTGGAGACAGCCACTTTCCTGAGGAGAACTGGGGAGAGGGAGAACTGTCTAAAGTGGATTTTCTAGAAGTCCCAGCGGGTGATGTGCAGACACTCTCTTCACTCCTGAGGGAGCAATCTTAGGTAGAGATTGGTTCTCAGTGGTCTTCTCGGGTCTGTTTTGTGCTCCTTCTGGGCGCCACACCATGGCCAAGACTGTCTGCTGCTTGTGTTCAGGTTACCATATCTACAAGTACTAAATCCATGTATTCCAACGTAAGGCCAGACCAAGCCTTCTGTTCGTCACAGAGGTCCTTGGGAGACTACACTGCAATCCAGACAGGACAGTGGCCAAAAGACATTTTCGGATTGTTGGTGTTAGAAGTCTTGCCAAGGGGAGGGTGGTACGTGAGTTCCTTTGGCAGAGGTGAGACCTGGAAAGGAGCCAGATCTCCTCTCTCCTCGCTGCTCACCAGCTTGCCCCACAAACTATTTCATGACCCCCGCGGCAAGAGGGGAGCACAAGAGTCTCCATGGGGTGCTCCAGGGGACAAAGGTGGGATGGTGCACGCAGGGCAGGAAACACTCTCCACTTGTGTGCAGCTCCCTGCAGGTGGCAGGGTGTGGCCTGGCCTTGACAGTGCGGGAGGTGGCCACTGGTGGCCTCAGAGGACAGCCCTTGGCCAGTGAGTCAGTGTTGCCTCCACAAACGGCCCCCACAGCAGTGCAGCCGGTCACCAGTTCTCAGGGGCTCTGCCTGTGTGGACATCAGCAAGGGGCATTTCAAGACCTGAAGCAGTGCCTCGTGGGACTTTAAGAGAAGGGTTGCCCACAGTAAGTGGGTGCAGGAGACAGTTACATTGCAATGAGTCATTTACACACAGTCTGGGGAATCCTGCAGAACCCAAGATCACTCAGGATTATGAGACATTATTTGACTGTTTAAATAAATAGATCTTCATCTGCTTCCATAAAGAAAACACTATTGATCTGTTATTAGGCGGTCATTCACTCAACATTTCGGTCACTGCTGTTTTTTGTCGTTACTGAGTTTTGTGGTTATTGTATTGCTGTTGTCTGTTCTTTGCTGACATTTTTCAGCAGTGCTGACAGACTCTCAGTGAAAAATCCACAGTCTCTCAGGAAGGCATACCGGATACTTGACTGTGATTAGGAAACATGAGTAGGGCTGGAGGCATAGTCATATGAGGATGAAATCTGTTTCCTGGCCCGAATAATCATCTGCACTATTTTATGCATTGATTTAAGACGTCCAGTGAGATTCCACGCCTGCCAAGCCAGAGCTACTACAAGGGCCATAAAGATGAACAACTTGCCTTTAAAAGGGGGACACGGTTGAACACAAATAATTTCAGTGTGATAGCAAGAGTGTTGGAACAGAGTTGCATCTGCAAAGAGAAGTGTGAGGCCAATTCTTTACCTGGGGACATGGGAAGGTTTCAGAGAGAAGGCGACAGTTGAAATGAATTTTGAAGGACAGGTGGGAGATTCCTTAAGAAGGATGAAGAAAACAAGAAGAGAGAAACACCTTTCATTACCTACCAGCTCTCTCAGCTTCACAGCTGTGTTCTCCCCTTTGAAGCAGATAATCAAGGCTTGGCTTTAAGACTGGATGGATGGTTTCAGTCAATCCAGAGTTTGTCTACATGTGTTCTGCCAGGGGCTTCAGAGGATACAATGGAAGCATGAACAAGGCTCTCATTCAAGAACCGTACTGATCAAGGTGCCTGGGTGGCTCAGTTGGTTAAGCGTCTGACTCTTGGTTTCACCTCAGGTCATGATCTTGTGGTTTTCTAAGTTCAAGCCCTGCATCTGGCAAGGCAGCACAGAGCCAGCCTGGGATCCTTGCTCTCTCCCTCTCTCTCTGCCCCTCTCCCCTCTCGCACTGTTTCTGCCTTTCTCAAAAATAAATAAACTTAAAAAAAAAAAAACAACAACTGTACTGATCACATCTTTTGCACGTAACACAACTAAGAACAAAACATCATGCCTTAAGTCCCCAGATCTGACAGAACAGAAGTAAGTTCAACAGAACCTTCTATGAGATGCACTCTACAGCTGTGTTTATTCCTCTGTAACATTGGACTCCTCTTGTATTTTCTCTATTATGCGTTGCCCTTTAGTAATGATATTTACGTTTAAATTCCCAAACGTCACCGTTAGCCAGGAGATACGTTTGGGAATTTTAAAGAGTAATGATATTTTTAAGATTTTTCTTGATATTTCTATTTGCACCAATGGGAAAACAGTACAATTGTTGCGTAGAATCTTGCCCACTGACCTCTTGCTTCACCAATTTAGATACCAATTTCCTCCAATGTACATCTCTATTACGAAATGGAAAATTCTCAATCTATTATCTCCAGCTCTAAGGGTAGGGAGGCAAAGGTAAAAACAAACACACAAATGAAACCAAATGAAAACCAAAAACCTAAGTCTCATCTCTTGAAAGAAACATTATTTAAAAAATCTCCACCCTTTACCAGTTGCAAGATCTAGTAATTTCTAGTCTGGAATGGTCTGTAATGAAAGATCTTCAATAGGCAGAGGAGAAAAGAAAGTTAGGTATTCATTTATTAGTAAGAATTAAAAATAGCCATAGACACATAAAAAGATCACATCAGCTTTTAAACAGGAAGACAGAAAGTTTCTTTCTTTTTTTTTTTTTTTACATTTACCAGTTTATTAAAGGATTTGATAAAGGTTCCAGATGAACAGCCTGGTAAAGAGATAACATAGGACGAGGTCTGGGAGAGTCCCAACTACAGGAGCTTCTGTCCCCATGGAATTGGGATGCGTCATCCTCCAGGTATGGATATGTCTGCCAGCCTGGAAGCTTCCGGAACCCTGTACATTTGGGATTTTATGGAGGCTTCCTCACGTAGGCATAATCAATTATTAACTCTATTTCCAATATTAACTCTCTATTTCTCCATTTAGAAACTAATCCTTTTCTTGGGAAATTGACTCAAACAGGATTGTGCGTTAGCACGTTCCAATCAGACTCTCTGCTATGGGGACCCACTGTCACGCTTAAGACCCCACAGCAGAAAGAATGGTAACATTCACATTTTCTCACCTTAACTAGAAGACCAGAAAGTTCAGAAACACCATCCTAGAGACCAAATGCCTTTTTTGGACACCTGGGAAGGGACTTTGCAGTGATTGTAAGAAAACACATAAGAGCAGGTACACAGGGGTTACTCCATGCCTAACAGAACACAAAAAATTATCTCTAATGGTTCACTGTATTCATTTTATTGGGAGTGCCAATGGAATCAGTAAACAAGGCAGTGGTGACTGATTTCAGTGAGGAAGACTATGCCTATTGAAAATACATATAACTAAGTCAAAGACTGAATGAAAGGTATAACCATATATATAAGGCCTAGCTGGACACCAATCTCTCTTTTCCTTGGCCTTTTTTTTTTTTTTGAGAAGTTTTAGGCTTCCAGAATGACTCACTGTAAAGTACACAGGGCTCCCCACTGCCTCCTGTGCCCTCTCCAAGTCTCTCCTATTATTAATATCTTCAATTGGTGTGGTACATTTGTTACAAATGATGAACCAATATTGACACATTCTTTTTTTTTTTTTAAGTTTATTAATTGACAGAGAGACACAGAGAGCATGCACAATTGGGGGAGGGGCAGAGAGAGAGAAAAAGAGAGAATCCCAAGCAGGCTTCACGCTGAGCCCAATGAAGGGCTTGAACCCACAAACCATGAGATTATGACCTGAGCTGAGATCAAGAGTTGGATACTCAACCAACCGACTGAGCTACTGAGATGCCCAAAAACATTATTCTTAACTAAAGTCCATACTTTATATTAGGGTTCAATCTAGATGTTTTACATTCTACTGGTCTGGATAAACATATAACATAGGTTCACCATTACAGTATTATGCAGAATAGTTTCACCGCCCTAAAAATCCTCTGTGATTCACCAATTTATCCCTTCCTCCTCCCCACTCAGAGGCCCTGGCAACCACTGATCTTTTTACTGTCTCCCTAGTTTTGCCTTTTCCAGAATGTCATATAGTTGGGATCACACAGTATGTAACCTTTTCAGATTGGTTTCTTTCACTCAGTAATATGCATCTAAGGTTCCTCCGTGTCCTTTCATGGCTTGACAGCTCATTTCTTTTTAGTGCCAAATATTATTCCACTGTCTGAAGCACAGTTTATGTATTCATTCACCTGCTGAAGGGCGCCTTCGTTGCTTCTAAGTTTTGACAATTATGAGTCCAGCTACTATAAGCATTTGTGTGCTTGTGTTTGCATGCCCCTAAGTTTTCGTCTCCCTTGAGTGAATACAAGGAGCACAACTGCCGGACTGCATGTCAGGAAGGAGTGTCTTTAGTTTGGTAAGAAACTGCCGAGCTATCTTCCAAGGTGAAGTCTCTGAGAAGACCTGTAAGAAGTTTTTAATTTCAGTGAAGTCCAGATTATCCATGATTCCTTTCATGAATTGTGCTTTTGTCATCGTAGCTCAAAAGTCATCACCAAGCCCAAAGTCACTGAGATTTTCTCCTATGTTATCTTCTAGGAGCTATGTGGGTTTGCATTTTACCTTTAAGTCTGTGATCCGCTTTGAATTAATTTCAGGGAAAGGTGTAAGGTCTGGGTCTAGATTCACTTTTTTTTGCATAGGGATGTCTAGCTGGTCCAGCATCATTTGTTAAAAAAGACTATCCTTTCTTCACCCAAGCTGTGCTTCTCTGCCAAAGACCAGTTGGTTATATTCATGTGGGTCTATTTCTGGGCTTGCTATTCTGTTCCACTGATCCACTTGTCTATTCTTTCACCAACACACACTATGTCAATCACCACAGCTGTATAGGAAGACTTGAGACCTAGTAATGTCCGTCTTCCAACTTTGCTCATCAACTTCGATACTGGATAGAATATTCTGGACATTTTGCTTTCCAGATAAACTTGAGAGTGCATTTGTTGGGGTTCCAGTTCAAAAGGGAGACACAGGAAAACCCTGATACACCGAGGATTTCATCCCATTGATACACTGAGTCTATGCTACATAGATGGAACAATTTCCTCTTCAAAAAAACCCTAAAGGCTAGCTGAGAGATGACTACACGTTGGGCAATGAGAAGAAAACCACAATGAAGTGAGTAGGAGAGGCTGGGACACAATCTTACCATAAATCCCACCTCTAACATGGTGACCCACAGCTGGGAGAAAATTCAGAACCTGGAACTTCTCCCTGGGGAGTGAAAGGTTTGAACCCCATACTGGGAAGGTCAACTTTTAGGAACTGCACCTGAGAAACGAGCCCCCAAACACCTAACTTTGAAAACCAGCAGGACTCACATCCTAAGACCCACAGTACTGTAGTGACCTGGGAGATGACTCTTAAAGAACCTGCATACTGGGATGCCCCCCGCCCCAAGGCCCAGGTCAGAGAGATGACAGCCACACTTAAAGTGAGGGAAGCTCACTTGCTTCTATGAAAACACCGTCCTGAGGGGAGGGCATCTAACAGCACACACGTCTCTCCCGGAACACTCTCCTGGAGGGGCACCAGTGGGCTATCCTGGAGCTCCCCCAGTGTCATGCTCCAGGGCTCCAGTACTTCCGGGAAGGGAGCTTTCACATGTGGCTCGTCCCCAGATTTTTGTGGCTGCAGCCCAGGGGAACCTCTTGGTTGCCTAGCTCGGGAGGCAAGGGGAACTTTGCATTCCCGGTTCCGGATAACCAGTAATAATTGCTGTCACTCAGAAAGGAGCTCATACCCTTGTCTGGTGCCCTGGTTTTTGCAGCTGCTGCCAGAGGACAAGTCTAGATTGCCTGGCTCTGCTGGCCAGTGGGGCTTCCGCTTGTGGCAGGCTGCCACCCCCTCAGCACTGCGAGGACAGCAGGCTGAGGCACACCCCTCACTCATTCTGTGAAGGAGACGTCTTTGCTTGTCCTAGAGCTTTGGCCGGAGGGGCAGACTTCGGATCTGGCACACACCTAGTGGACTACGGGGCTGCTCTCAAGGAACACACGCTGTGGTGCCATCTTGGCACCCTTCCTCCACCTTGCTCCAGCTCATCTCCCAGGAGAGAGCTTGTAACCATCTGGAGCCCTGAGTTTTGCAACTGCTGCCCAGGGGATACTACCGGATTGCTTGGCCCGTGGGGCTTATGCTTGCATAAGCTTATTTTGAAAAGCTGCCGCCTGAGGGTCTGGCTTCCAATCAGTCTGAATCTAGGTGCTGAGACCCTCCCCTTAGAAACACTGACAGGTCTTGGCACATCTTTGACTGCCTGGACAAGTACAAAGGTTTGAGAGGCAACAAAAAGCTGGGGCAGGGTTGAATGACAAGGTTTAACTCCTTTAAGACTGGGAGAGGCGGCTATTTTATCTACTGTATAGAAACCAAATAGAGAGTCAACCAAGATGAAAAACCAGAGGAATATTTGCCAAATAAAAGGACAAGATAAAGTCTCAGGAAAAAACTTTAATGAAACAGAGATAAGTAATTTATCTGATAAGGAGTTCAAAGTAATGGTCATAACAATGCTCACCAAACTGGAGAGAAGAACGGATATACACAGTGAGAACTCCAACAAAGAGCAGGAAAACGTAAGAAGATACCAAATACAAGTCACAGAGATGAGTGAAAAATACACCAGAGGGCTTCAACAGCAGACAAGATGATGCAGAAGAAAAGATCAGTCAAGTCAAAGACGAATCAGTGAAACTCACCCCATCACAGTAGCAAAAAGAAAAAAAAAAATGAAAAAGCTAAGATAGCCTAAGTGGCATATACTACAACATCAAACAGACTAATATTTGTATCATAGGGGTCCCAGAAGGAGAAAGAGAAAGGAATAGAAATCTTGTTTGAGGAAATAAATAACTAAAAATGTCCCTAACCTGGGAGAGAAAACAGACATCCAGATCCAGGAAGCACGGACAGTTCCACAAGAGATTAAACTAAAGAGACCCACACCAAGATACATTATAATTAAGATGTCAAAAGGTAAAGTGACAAATGGATAAAGAAGTTGTGGTTTATATACACAATGGAATACTACTTGGCAATGAGAAAGAATGAAATCTGGCCTTTTGCAGCAACGTGGATGGAATTGGAGAGTGTTATGCTAAGTGAAGTAAGTCACACAGAGAAAGACAGATACCATATGTTTTTCACTCTTATGTGGATCCTGAGAAACTCAACAGAAGACCATGGGGAAGGGGAAGGGGTAAAAAAGTTACAGAGAGGGAGGGAGGCAAACCATAAGAGACTCTTAGATACTGAGAATAAACTGAGGGTTAATGGGGGTGGGGAGAGAGGAGAGAGTGAGTGACGGGCATTGAGGAGGGCACTTGTTGGGATGAGCACTGGGTGTTGTATGGAAACCAATTTGACAATAAATTATATTTTTAAAAAAAGGTGAAGGGGTGCCTGGGTGGCTCAGTCAGGGTGTGTGTCCGACTTTGGCTCAGGTCATGATCTCACTGTGAGTTCGAGCCCCACATAGGGTCTGTGCTGATGGCTCGGAGCCTGGAGCCTGCTTTGGATTCTGTGTCTCCCTCTCTCTCTTCCCCTCCCCTGCTCACATTCTGTCTCTCTCTTTCTTTCTCTCTCAAAAAATGAATAAAACATTTCAGAAACCCCAAATATGTCAAAAGGCAAAGACTAAAAGAGAATATTAAAAGCAGTAACAGAAAAACAACCTGTTATGTACGAGGGAACCCCCACAAGACCATCAGCAGATTTTTCAGCAGAGACCTTACAGAGTGGCATGATATAGTCAAAGTGATGAAAGAAAAAAAAATCTTCCAACCCAAAACACACTGACTGGCAAAGTTATCGTTTTGAATTGAAGGAGAGAGAGAGTTCTCCAGACAAACAAAAGCTAAAGGGGTTCATCACCTTTAAACCAGTGTTACAAGGAATGTTAAATGGACTTCTTGAAGCTGAGACGGGCACTAATTAGTAATAACAAAACATATGAAAGAATAAATCTCACTGGAAAAGTAAATATATAGTAAAGGTAGCAGACTGATCACTTATAAAGCTAGTTATGAAGGTTAAAGTAGTAAAAATAACTATAATTACAACAATTAGTAGATACACAATGATATAAAATGTAACACCAAAAACATAAAACACGGAGGGGGAGAATAAAAATGTTGAGCTTTAGAAGTGGATCAAAGATCCGATCTCTGAGGGGCTTTCTTCGGACTGGGGCCGGCTCCCTATTCGCACACCTGGGGAGGAGGGGAGCCAAGCCTGGGTGAGGTTGTAGGTCAGAGGCTCAGTCCGCTGCTGGAGAAAGCGGCTCCCTCCCTGGAGGGCTGCGCCATAGCACAGAACCTGCCTGCGTCCCCCACCCCCGGGCGCAGTGGCTGGGCCGAGGGCTCAGTCTGCAGGAGGAAAAGGCCGCCGTCTCCCAGGAGAGCTGTGGGAAAAGACAAAGCCTGCCCGCTTCCGCCCCCGCGGGGACTCGTGGCGAGGGCGGTGGCTCAGTCCCCAGGAGGAGAAGGCAGTCCTCCCTGAAGTGCGGCAGTGGCACACACAAAGCCAGCCAGCCGGGACCGCATATCGCAGCACTGAGAGGCGCTTCCCCAGTGCCAGAGCGCACAGGGCGGGACTTTGAATCCTAGCCAAGCACAGGGTCAGGGGACTTGGTGCAGAGAGGACCCCCCCCACCCCCCCCCACCCCCCGTCTGCGCCCTTGGCACAGTGAGGACGACTCAAACGGAGTCTACCGGTCCGGCTCCTTGGAGAAGAGACTGGGGAATCACCATTCCCCCCTCTACCGCCACCACCAAGGCCGAGGGGGGGGGGGTGTAGAGGGGGGCTCAGGGGATCACTCTGGGGCCCATAGTGAAGGCGGATTCAGATTACGCCAAACCACGCCCCCTTGCACTGGGTAACTGCTTATCCACTGGAGCCCCACGGACCCTGCCGACAGCTCCTCCCTACCAGCGATGCAGCATTGCCTGGATTAACTCTAGATCAATTCTGGATATAGAGACATATTCTGCCCCCTGTTTCTCCTCATTATCTCTTCCATGCCCTAGGCTGGTTACTCTGGTTATTGGTCTGTCTAAACAGACATATTTAATCCATTGTCTTGATACATGTTCTACACCTTCTTTACACTCCTTTCTCTCTCTCTGGAATGATCAAGCCACATAGTTTCTCTGTCTGGGTAATTTTATCTTGGTTTCCTTGTCCCCACCTCCTTCTTTATTTTCCTTTCCCTCTCTCTGGATTAATCCTTTTAGCTTCTCTGCCTAATCAATGTTTATTTTTTCTTCCCTCCACCCTATCATTTCTCTCTTTGTATGTGCTCTTCCATCAGCATTGCCTCCATCCTCTACCTTACTTGTAGTCGGTGTTTTTTTTGTTTGTTTGTTTTTAGTTTTTAGGTTTTTGTGTTTGTTAATTTGTGTTATTTGTGCGTGTTTTTGCCTCCTGTTTGTCTATCTGTTTTCCTTTCCAGGGCTACTCCAAGAAACAAACCAAAGCACACCTGGTGGAGGGTCCAAAACATCACTACAAGTAGGGTAATAAAATAACCAAAGTCACAACAACAGAGAGCAAGTAACATTCCCCGAAAAAACACCTCCTGAAGAGCCAGGCCCTGGACAGTGTGTGACCCTCCTTTAATATAACAGTGCTTGTAGGTGCAGAGCACACAAGCTGTTAAAACACATAAGGGACACAAAACTAGCCAAAATGATGAAACGGAAGAATTCTCCTCAAAAGAAACTCCAGGAAGTAGCGACAGCTAACGAATTGGTCAAAACTGATTTAAGCAATATAATGGAACAAGAATTTAGAATAACAGTCATAAAATTAATCACTGGGTTTGAAAAAAGCATAGAGGACAGCAGAGAATCTATTGGTACAGAGATCAAGGGACTAAAAAATAGTCATGATGAATTTAAAAATGCTAGAGGGGCGCCTGGGTGGCTCAGTCGGTTGAGCATCCGGGTTTGGCTTGGGTCATGATCTCGCGGTTTGTGAGTTCGAGACCCACATCGGGCTCTGTGCTGACAGCTCAGAGCCTGGAGCCTGTTTTGGATTCTGTGTCTCCCTCTCTCTCTCCTCCTCCCCTGCTCGTGCTCTGTCTCTTTCTCTCTCAAAAATAAATAAATATTAAAAATGTTATAAATGAGGTGCAAAATAAAATGGAGGCAGCCATAGCATGGATTGAAGAGGCAGAAGAGAGAATAGGTGAATTAGAAGATAAAATTATGGAAAAAGAGGAAGCTGAGAAAGAGAGATAGAAAAATCCAGGAGTATGAGGGGAGAATTAGACAACTAAGTGATGCAATCAAATGGAACAATATCCGTATCATAGGAATTCCAGAAGAAGAAGAGAGAGAGAGAAAAGAGCTGAAGGTATACTTGAACAAATCATACCTGAGGACTTCCCTGATCTTGGGAAGGAAACAGGCATTGAAATCTAAGAGGCACAGAGAACTCCCTTCAGACATACATTGAATGGATCTTCTGTAAGAACTATCATAGTGAAACTGGCAAAATACAAGGCAAAAGAGAGAATTCTGAAAGCACCTAGGGATAAACAGGCCCTAACATACAAAGGTAGACACATAAAGGTAGTAGTAGACCTATCTACTGAAACTTGGCAGACCAGAAAGGAATGGCAGGAAATCTTCAATGTGATGAACAGAAAAAATATGCAGCCGAGAATCCTTTATCCAGCAAGTCTGTCATTCAAAATAGGAGAGATAAAGGTTTTCCCAAACAAAAAACTGAAGGAATTCATCACCATCAAACCAGCCCTACAAGAGATCCTAAGGGGGACTCTGTGAGTGAAATGTTGCAAGGACCACAAAGTACCAGAGACACCACTACAAGCATGAAACCTACAAACATCACAATGACTCTAAACCCGTATCTTTCAATAACAACACTGAACGTAAATGGACTAAATGCTCCAACCAAAAGACATAGTGTATCAGAATGGATTAAAAAAACAAACAAACAAACAAACAAAAAAACAAGACCCATCTATTTGCTATCTACAAGAGGCTCATTTTAGACCAGAGGACCTTCAGAATGAAAGTGAGGGGATGAAGAACTACTATCATGCTACTAGAAGTCAAAAGAAAGCTGGAGTAGCCATACTTCTATCAGACAAACTAGACTTTAAATTAAAGGCTGTAACAAGAGATGAAAAAGGGCATTGTATAACAATTACAGGGTCTATCCATCAGGAAGAACTAACAATTATAAATGTCTATGTGCCGAATACAGGAGCCCCCAAATATATAAAACAATTAATCACAAACATAAGCAACCTTATTGATAAGAATGTGGTAATTTCAGGGGATTTTAATACTCCACTTACAACAATGGATAGAACATCTAGACACAGGATCAATGAAGAAACAAGTGCCCTGAATGATATATTGGATCAGATGGACTTGACAGATATATTTAGAACTCTGCATCCCAAAGCCACAGAATATATTTTCTTCTCAAGGGCACATGGAACATTCTCCAAGACAGATCACATTCTGGTCACAAAACAGCTCTTAATAAGTATAAAAGAATTGAGATTATACCATGCACACTTTCAGACCACAATGCTATGAAAGTTGAAATCAACCACAGGAAAAAGTCTGGAAAACCTCCAAAAGCATGGAGGTTAAAGAACACCCTACTGGGGCGCCTGGGTGGCGCAGTCGGTTAAGCGTCCGACTTCAGCCAGGTCACGATCTCGCGGTCCGTGAGTTCGAGCCCCGTGTCAGGCTCTGGGCTGATGGCTCAGAGCCTGGAGCCTGTTTCCGATTCTGTGTCTCCCTCTCTCTCTGCCCCTCCCCCGTTCATGCTCTGTCTCTCTCTGTCCCAAAAATAAATAAACGTTGAAAAAAAAAATTAAAAAAAAAAAAAGAACACCCTACTAAAGAATGAATGGGTCAACCAGGCAATTAGAGAAGAAATTAAAAAATATATGGAAACAAATGAAAATGAAAATACAACAATCCAAATGCTTTGGGATGCAGCAAAGGCAGTCCTGAGAGGAAAATACATTGCAATCCAGGCCTATCTCAAGAAACAAGAAAAATCCCCAATACAAAATCTAACAGCACACCTAAAGGAACTAGAAGCAGAACAGCAAAGGCACCCCAAACCCAGCAGAAGAGAAATAATAAAGCTCAGAGAAGAAATAAACAATATAGAATCTAGAAAACAGTAGAGCAGATCAATGAAACCAAGAGTTGGCTTTTTGAAAAAATAAACAAAATTGATAAACCTCTAGCCACGCTTCTCAAACAGAAAAGGGAGATGACCCAAATAGATAAAATTATGAATGAAAATGGAATTATTACAACCAATCCCTCAGAAATATAAGCAATTATCAGGGAATACTAGGAAAAATTATATGCCAACAAACTGGACAACCTGGAAGAAATGAACAAATTCCTAAGCACCCACACACTTCCAAAACTCAAACAGGAAGAAATAGAAAACTTGAATAGACCCATAACCAGCAAAGAAATTGAATCAGTTATCAAAAATCTCCCAACAAATAAGAGTCCAGGACCAGATGGCTTCCCTGGGAAACTCTACCAGACAGTTAAAGCAGAGATAATACCTATCCTTCTCAAGCTGTTCCAAAAAATAGAAAGGGAAGGAAAACTTCCAGACTCAATCTATGAAGCCAGCATTACTTTGATTCCCAAACCAGACAGACCCAGCAAAAAAAGAATACTACAGGCCAATCTCCATGATGACTATGGATGCAAAAATTCTCAACAATATACTAGCAAATTGAATTCAACAGCATATAAAAAGAATTATTCACCATGATCAAGTAGGATTCATTCCTGGGCTGCAGGGCTGGTTCAATATTCGCAAATCAATCAATGTAATACATCACATTAACAAAATAAAAGATAAGAACCATATGATCCTATCAATCAATGCAGAAAAAGCTTTTGACAAAATTCAGCATCCTTTCTTAATAAAAACCCTCAAGAAAGTCGGGATAGAAGGAATATACTTAAACATCATAAAAGCCATTTATGAAAAGCCCACAGCTAACATCATCCTCAATGGGGAAAAACTGAGAGCTTTCCCCCTGAGATCAGGAACATGACAGGGAGGTCCACTCTCACCGCTGTGTTGAACATAGTGTTGGAAGTCCTAGCATCAGCAGTCAGACAACAAAAGGAAATCAAAGGCATCAAAATTGGCAAAGATGAAGTCAAGCTTTCACTTTTTGGAGATGACATGATATTATACACGGAAAACCCGACAGACTCCACCAAAAGTCTCCTAGAACTGATACATGAATTCAGCAAAGTCGCAGGATACAAAATCAATGTACAGAAATCAGTTGCATTCTTATACACTAATAATAAAGCAACAGAAAGACAAATAAAGAAACTGACCCCATTCACAATTGCACCAAGAATCATAAAATACCTAGGAATAAACCTAACCAAAGATGTAAAAGATCTGTATGCTGAAAACTATAGAAAGCTTATGAAGGGAATTGAAGAAGATACAAAGAAATGGAAAAACATTCCGTGCTCATGGATTGGAAGAATAAATATTGTTAAAATGTCAATACTACCCAAAGCTATCTACACATGCAATGCCATCGCAACCAAAATTGCACCAGCATTCTTCTCGAAGCTAGAACAAGCAATCCTAAAATTTGTATGGAACCACAAAAGACCTCGAATACCCAGAGTTATATTGAAGAAAACCAAAGCAGGAGGCATCACAATTCTAGACCTTAGCCTCTACTACAAAGCTGTAATCATCAAGACAGCATAATATTGGCACCAAAACAGACACATAGACCAATGGAATAGAATAGAGACTCCAGAATTGGACCCACAAATGTATGGCCAACTCATCTTTGACAAAGCAGGAAAGAATTTCTGATGGTAAAAAGACAGTCTCTTTAACAAATGATGCTGGGAGAACTGGACAACAACATGCAGAAGAATGAAACTAGACCACTTTCTTACACCATTCACAAAAATAAACTCAAAATGGATGAAGGACCTGAATGTGAGACAGGAAACCATCAAAACCCTAGAGGAGAAAGCAGGAAAAAAACCTCTCTGACCTCAGCCGTAGCAATCTCTTACTTGACACATCCCCAAAGGCAAAGGAATTAAAAGCAAAAATTAACTATTGGGACCTCATGAGGATAAAAAGCTTCTGTACCGCAAAGGAAACTATCAACAAAACTAAAAGGCAACCAACGGAATGGGAAAAGATATTTGCAAATGACATATTGGACAAAGGGCTAGTATCTAAAATCTATAAAGAGCTCACCAAACTCCACACCCAAAAAACAAATAATCCAGTGAAGAAATGGGCAGAAAACATGAATAGACACTTCTCTAAAGAAGACATCTGGATGGCCAACAGGCACATGAAAAGATGCTCAACGTCACTTCTCATCAGGGAAATACAAATCAAAACCACACTGAGATCACCTCATGCCGGTCAGAGTGGCTAAAATGAACAAATCAGGAGACTATAGATGCTGGCGAGGATGTGAAGAAACGGGAACCCTCTTGCACCGTTGGTGGGAATACAAACTGGTGCAGCCACTCTGGATAACAGTGTGGAGGTTCGTCAAAAAATTAAAAATAGATCTACCCTATGACCCAGCAATAGCACTGCTAGGAATTTACCCAAGGGGTACAGAAGTGCTGATGCATAGGGGCACTTGTATCCCAATGTTTATAGCAGCACTTTCAACAAGAGCCAAATTATGGAAAGAGCCTAAATGTCCATCCACTGATTAATGGATAAAGAAATTGTGGTTTATATACACATGGAATACTATGTGGCAATGAGAAAGAATGAAATGTGGCCTTTTGTAGCAACGTGGATGGAACTGGAGAGTGTTATGCTAAGTGAAGTAAGTCACACAGAGAAAGACAGATACCATATGATTTCACTCTTATGTGGATCCTGAGAAACTTAACAGAAGACCATGCGGGACGGGAAGGTGAAAAAAAAGTTACAAAGAAGGAAGGAGGCAAACCACAAGAGACTCTTAAAAACTGAGAATAAACTGAGGGTTGATGGGGGGTGGGAGGGAGGGGAAAGTGGGTGATGGGCATTGAGGAGGGCATCTGTTGGGATGAGCACTGGGTGTTGTATGGAAACCAATTTGACAATACATTTTGTAATAAAAAATAAATAAATAATTTTTATAAGTAACCAAATAAAAAAAACCCACCCAAGATAACCACATTAGTGTTTCCTATGCATAAGCTATTAAATATATATTTATATGTATATATGTATGTTGAGGTAAACTTAGATGTACTGTTTTATGTCCATATACATTTAATATCATTAAGAGTTCCAGAATTTTAAAAACTCCTGAGACATGGTTTTTAACGTCTTTTTGTTATTCCAGCACATGAAAGTACCACAAGTTATTTAACAAATTCTCTATTAACTAAACCATACAGTTATTGCCAAATTTTTGCCAAAATACTACTATGAGGCCTATCTCTTGTATGTAAATCTATGTCCTTATCTGACTATTTTCTTGGAAAAGATTTCTAAACTTTCTAATTGTGAAATCTAAAAAAAAAAAAAAAGTGGATCAAACTTAAATTGTTATCAACTTTAAACTGTTACAGATTAAGTTGTTATACATAAGCCTCTTGGTAACCACAAAGCAAAACCTATAGTAAACACTGGAAAGATAAAGGAATGAAAGTATACCACTAAAATAAGGCACCAAACCAAAAAAGAAGAGAGAGAGAGAGAAGAAAGGATCAGAGAAGAACTCAAAACCAGCCAGTAAATGATTAACAAAATGGCAATAAGTACATACCTATCAATAATTACTTTAAATGTAAATGGACTTAATTCTCCACTCCAAAAGACACAGTGTCTGAATGGGTTTAAAAAAACAAAAACAAACACAAACACAAACACACACAAAAAACCCCACAAGACTCAGCTAGATGCCCTCTATAAGACACTGACTTCAGATATAAGGACACATATAAACCGAAAGTGAAGGCTGGAAATAGATGTACCATGCAAATGAAAACCAAAATAAAGTTGGGGTAGCAATACTTATAAAACATAAAATTGACTTTGAAATAGACTGTAATGAGAGACAAAGATGGGCACTACATAATGATAAAGGAATCAATTGAACAAGAGAATGTAATACTTGTAAATATTTATGCACCCAGCATAGAAGCACCTAACTATATAAAGTATTAATAGCCCTAAAGAAAGAAATGGATAGTAATACGATAATAGCAGGGGATTTTAATGTCCCACTTAAATCAATGGATGGATCATCCAGACAGAAAATCAATAAGGAATCATCATCCTTAAATGAAATAATCAACCAAATAGTCTTAACAGATATATGTAGAATATTCCATCCCAAAGCAACAGAATACACATTCTTCTCAAGGGCACATGGAATATTTCCCTGGATAGATCCTATGTTAGGCTACAAAACAAGTATTAATAAACTTAAGAGGACTGAAATCATATCAAGCATTTTTCCAATCACAAGGGTATGTATGAAATTAGAAATCAACTACATGAAGAAAACTGGAACACTCACAGATATGTGGAGATTAAACAACATGCTATTAAATGACCAATGGGTCAATGAAGAAATAAAAGGAAAAATTGGAAAAAAAGTGCCTTCAGACAAAGGAAAATACCAGAATACCAAAATTCGCAGCATGCAGCAAAAGCAGTTCTAAGAGGGAAGTTCATAGCGATTTAATGCCTATCTCAAAAAAAACAGGAGAAGTCTCAAATAAAGAACCTAACTTTACATCTCAAGTTATTAGAAAAAGAAGAACAAATGAAGCCCAAAGTTAGCAGAAGGAAGGGAATAGCAAAAATTAGAGTGGAAATAAAGTAAGAGATTTTAAAAACACAGGAGAGAAGATCAATGAAACTGAGTTAGTTCTCTCTAAAAAGATAAAATTGACCAGCCCTTAGCTAGACTCACCAAGAAAAAGAGAGGACTCAAACTAATAAAATCAGAAATGTGGGGTGCCTGGGAGGCAAAGCCTCCAACTTTGGCTCAGGTCATGATCTCACAGTTCATGAGTTCGAGCCCCATATCGGGCTCTGTGCTGACAGCTCAGAGCCTGGAGCTTGCTTCAGATTCTGTGTGTGTGTGTGTGTGTGTGTGTGTGTGTGTGTGTGTCTGACCCTCCCCCATCTCAAAACTAAACATTAAAAATTTTTTAATAAAACTAATAAAAATCAAATAAAAGAGGAGATGTTATAATTGATAGTACATAAACACAAAGGATCATAAAAGCCACTTGAGCAATTAAACATGGACAAATTGGACAACCTAGAATAAATGGATAAATTCCTAGCAACATATATATCCATACATAAACATACATACTTTGTCTATACCCACGCTGTGCTGAGATTTTGACTGGGAAAGCACTGAATCTATTAGGTCGGTCTGGGAAGAACGGAAATGAGTCCTCTCATCCATGTACATGGCATATCCATACATTTATTTATTTATTTGTTTGATTTCTTTCATCAGAGTTTTAAAATTTTCCTCATATAAATCTTATTCTGTTAGATTTACATCAAAGTATTTCATTTTCTTTGATATTAATGTAAATGGTATTATGATTTTTGTTTCAAATTCTAATTGTTCATTGTTGGTATGGAAAAAAGAAATTGACTTCTATATATTAATCTTGAAACCTGAAGCCTTTCTATGATAACGTATTGATTCCACAGTGTCTGTGTTCTTTGGGATTTTTTATATAGACAATCATGTCACTTGCAAACAAAGACAGTTTTTTTTGACCTTCCCAATCTATAATATGAATAGATGAATAGGCACTGAATTCTGTCAGATGGTTTTTCCACATCCATTTATATAATATGCTTTTTCTTCTTTGGCTTTTGGATATGATTAATAACATTAATTGCTTTTCAAATGTTCAAGTAGACTTTCATTCTTGGAATAAATCCCACTTGGTCATGGTGTATAATTCTTTTTATAAATTGCTGGATTTGATTTGCTAATATTTTGTTGAGGATTTTTAATCTATGTTCATGAGATATATTGGTCTATACTTTTTTTTCTTTCTTGTAATATCTTTGTCTAGTTTTGGCATTCGGGTAATGTTGGTCTCATAGAATGAGTTGTTTAAGTTTCTCTCTGCTTCTATTTTCTGAAATGGATTGTACAGAATTGGTATCCTATATTTTTTAGGTATCTGGTAGAATTACCAGTGAATACATCTGGGCTTGGCACTTCCTGTTCTGGAAGGTTCTTAATGCTTGATTCAATTTCTTTAATAGATATAAACCTATTCAGATTACCTAGTTATCCTTGTGTGGGTGTTGGTAGATTGTGCCTTTCAAGGGTATGGTCCATTTCATCTAGGTTATCAAATTTGCAGCATAAAGTTGTTGATAGTGTTCCTTTATTACCCTCTAGTATCTATGGATCAGTGGTTGTGGCCCATCTTTCATTTTTGAGATTAATAATTTGAGTCTTCTCTTTTTCTTAGGTAAAACATGGCTAAAAGCTTATAAACTGTATTGATCTTTTTAAAGAACCAGCTTTTAGTTTTGTTGGTCTTCTCTACTGAGTTTCCATTTTCAATCCAAGTTCTTAATTCTTATCTTCAACCAAAGAAGTGAAAGGCATTTTTATTTACTTTGATGAAATTACTATCCCTACTAACCCTAATCTCATAAAATCTACAGTCATTTTAAAACACAATAATTGGTAATCTGACGAACGGGACAATAATAACCATCAAAAGTAAAAACATTTCCCTGAGTGAGTGGGAAGCACTTCAGCTCATCCAGGGCGATTCTGACTCTCTTATTCTCCTCCCCTCACCCTCCCCACCCTCCACACACACAGGGTAAAAGCAGTGCCTGAACACTCTTTGATAAGCAAGGGTGACTGGACACAGGGTAGTTCAATGAACTCTGTTTCATTGTTTTCTGATTATTGTTTGGCACACACAGGCGAAACTTAGCATGGGAGAATTCATCGCTCATAGTCCAAGACCGGACCATCAGACCTGGGAAGTGGTACTGTTCCGTCAGAATGTCTGGATTCAACTTTTCCAGAATCATGTGGAAGATCGTAGGAAGAGGAGTAGTCAGCAAAGCCACTGTGGGGGCAGATGTGACACAGTCTGCAGATGTGTTGCAGGTGTGGGAGGAAGATGTGAATCTCAAATAGAGGCAAGCAGTTCTCATGACCAACCAAGTACTAAGCCCCAGATTTCTAACTTAACTGGTAAAACACAAATGTCAGAGAGCATCTTTGTGAGGGAAATGTTCTCTGGAGGAAAAGAAACTCTGGTCAAAGGTGAACTCCCACAGGATGTGTGTGATCCAGGAAACGGGAAGCCTAAGGAACTCCGCTGCAACCAACTTAGTACTGTGGCAGACGGTCCCTGTTCCCTCAAGAAATATTTGGTGATGGTGACAGTATCTGGAGAAATAGGCACTTCTCTACGGGGGCCATGAACTAGCATGAAATGAGCGTGGTCCCTTCACAGGTCGTTGGGGATGTCGGTGGACGGGAGACCAGGAAGATTCTGTGGCCTTCCATTCAATATGGTGGCTGCGTCATCAATGCGGATCCACGCCGGAGGGGTGGGGCATGGGATGGATCCTCAAGTCGGGCTCTCAGATTTGCCAGACTGTGATCCCTTTTGCCCTTAACGCCCAGAGCCCATTGACCAACCACTGCTCTGATTGTGAAGTGCTGTGCAGGCAAACTACCATGGCTGTTTCAATAAGCGTGTGGCCCACCTACTCATGCTCCCCCCCTCCAGGTGAAGAGGCTGCTTCTAAGGCAACAGAGCCCCTCTCTGTGGTCAAAAGAACAGCTGCTATCCTGACTCATCTCCCTGAAACATCCCCGGAAGACAGAATCCATTTCGGTTCTTCTTACCTTTTCTTCCCTCAGAGAGAGAGGTTCATGAATAAAGATTAAATTCTCTTTTCTCTCAGCTCCCTTTGGAGCTTACAGATCAGATTCCAGTCAGCACATAAGTGTTTGCCATGAGACACTCTCTCTCAGGGAGAGAAGGGTCTGTTTTCCCAACCATTGTTTATAATTAATCAGCACTTGCACAGATTAAAATACTCTTTTGATACTGGATACACTGTACCCATTTTTTACTGCAATTTTTTTTTTTATTGGCAAGCATAGTTCTTCCCTATTTTACCAATGAAGAATTAAAGGTATTTGGGAGAAAACAGGAATCCCAGATCAAAGATTGAGAAGAGGCTTAAGACATGCTCAAAATCAATACGGGTAACGGCCTGATTGCTAGCTCTTCTGTGGGGCTCTCTTAGCTCTAGTATCTAATGATTAAATTGAATCCAATCTGAGCAGTTACAAAAGGCCAGCTAGGAATGGGGAGAATTTGAGTTGCAGATCATTTTAAACTGAATTTTTCTTCCATATTATCTATCATCTCAGGAGCTTTTGGCTCATTACGTTGCTGAGCCTGTTCTAATGAAGGTGTCGTTTGCACATTCTTGTTTTTTGTAGGAAGGTGAATCGCTGACAATTCTTTAAAATACATTCTCAAGTGAAAACTTTCCCATCATGGTCTCGCTTATATCCTTAAAGTCACACGGGATAAGGCAAACCTCAGTCTGGCTGAATCATTCTGCCATTCCAGATAAGTGGTTCTGAATTAATGAAACTGTAGGGTGATTTGCAAAACTCGGCGTGCTAATAAATGTGTCTTAGTCCCAGTGGTGAGGCAACCATGCCCCCACTCCTTCACACTGTAACTAGGACTCTGCAGGGCTCTGGAGAGAACACGGGGTCAGCTCCCAGAAAATTCATGCAGAATTCTTCCAGCCACAAAAGGTGAGAGGAGATCGGAGGGAACACCAGTGCGACTTTCCAGTACACGTGCAAAATGCGGAGCTCAAGGAGGGGACCATCCCTTGTGTTCCATGGTGCTTCATGCACAAGGCGCTAGCATTTCTCTTCCAGAGCTTTTAGGCCGACCTGGTTCCCACTGAATCATCTCCTACCCCATCTGTTCACACCTCAGACCTCCCCCACTCTCGGTGCTTGGTACTAGCTCTGTCCCAATTATTCCCCTCTCTTCCTTTGAGCTCTAGGCTCTTCTTAATAAATCTGGCTTCTAAACAGTGATGGCGTTCTTCCTGTTTCTTCTCCCTATTCCTCAGTCATTTGTACAGTAAAATGGACAAACCAATATTTTCTCCAAGTGTCTGACAAGACTGTTGTAGGGATTAAAGGGGATAAGAGAAGTGTGAAGCGGTTCTTTTGTGTACAAGGGATTCTTTTGCTTCATCGGGTATTTATCTCACTGTGACACCTGGGAAGCCACATTTTCCAGTCACTATACCTGCCTTATAGACAGGGGTGTGCCGGGGACAACTGTGTTTCTAGGAACGAGAGACCTTCACATGTAGCTTTTGTTGAATTCCAGGCATCAGTGAGTTCTCCAACTATGGTTGCTTGCAAGCTGCCAAGGTGAAGTGCACAGACTGGCAGAGTTCCTCCTGAAAGTATCTGACAATCAATGCTCGGGAGCCTGTATGAGCCAGCTCCAGCTCACCCCTGGATATGGCCCAGATTTCAGGGTCATGAGCACCCAACGGTTTCACTGTCCAAAATCGTGACATGCTCCAGCTTCCTCATCCCAGACCAACTCTGCTGCCTCCTCTGACAATGACCCTCATCATCAGGGGCTGCTCCTCTGGACACACTTGTCCCCTACCTACACCCCAGCTGCGTCCACTGTGGCCTGGACAGGGTTGGGGGCTCAGGAGGAGGGGACCCCGCTCGGCTTGTGCCGGCTCACAAGGACACATCGTTAAGTAATGAGGAATCCTGAAGCCAGATGTGAAACCATTGGTAGCTAGAAACAGGCCACAGTGGGAGTGTTTGTACCAGAGGCAGTGGCAGATGCTAGAAAAATCAGAGCCTTCCCTCCACCGCCCCCAGAGTTAAGTTCGTCTCTCTGATTTACTGTGGCTCTCAGATCTCCGGCTTTAACCTCTAGGAAGAACTGAGCAAAGAGAACTACGATACAGAGCAAGTCTTCACTTGCCACAGAGGGCCACAAGCTCAGCCCCTCACACTGTCGGCTCTCCTCTCACTTGCCTTCCTGCCAGGAGGGAGGGGGCTCGCTCCTTTGTGGCCGGAAGGGCACCCAGTATCTCCGTGACTCAGATCTCTTGCAAAACTGATTCCAGCTGCCACATAAAGGAGGACGGGTTTCCTTTTTTGTAGTCTAACAGTGGCTCCTGAGTCCTCATTTCCTGGCACAACAGCGGCTTCTTTCCAGGACAAATGATGGCACGAAACATCCACCCTCAGGAAAACTGAACCCATACCGAGGGCTGTTCTAACAAAGCAGCCCTGCAATAACCAGACCTCCTCCACACATGCCCTCGTGCTGGAGGCAGGCAGCCTGGGCAGCCCCATTCTGGGAACAGACTGGGCAGCACCTACTTTAGTACAAGTCCTTCGGAGTCTTTATAAAAGGTTTTTTTCAAAGAAGTCTCTGTCTTGTCTTACATAGTGTCACCAGATCATATATAGCTATTTGAGGCTTTGGACACATGGCTGTTGTGGTTTTACAATGCCACGGTGGAACACAAGAAATATTATTGGCCACAGAATGAGGCTTGGTGTCAAACATCACGGGCTCTGTGCGCCCATGCATGATGGGAAACATGTGGGAAGAACAGGTGTGGAGCCCCGAGCCAGTTTTCACCATTTCTGGAAAGTAATCCGGGCTTGCAAGACACAGGAATTGCCCCTGTGATGGACTTCCATCCATCTCCCAACTCCTCTCTAGGTCATTCGATGGCAGCGTAAAATCTCACTATTAGACCTTCCGCCTTTCGCCCCTGCACTGAAGGCATCTACAGGGCAAAGCCTAACATACAGGCGTGCTTGCTCTCTGCAGTGATGAAAGAATCTGGGAGGAGGGAGGAAGGAAGGAATACATGAGGGAGAGCAATGTTTCTAAGGCCGAGAACGTGTGAAAGGGAGACGTGAAAGAGGAAGGAAAAGGCCATGAAGCAACTGGGGACCGAGTTGCAGAGCCGGGCAGAGGTGCTCAGATGCTGCCGCAGGTGGGTCCCCACCTCTGAGAGCAGCCACCCCAGACAGTGGCCCTCAGGAGAGATATGCGGATGGGCTACGTGGCAGGAAGGGGCGGTAAAACCCGGAGAAGAACCAAGCAGGTAGGTAGGTGTTTTATTCTGGATTTTAATGATTGTGTCTAAGCGTCCTCTAACTTCTCATGCCCTGGGCCCGTTGGCCAGTTTAAATTAGCATGGCTACAATAAATTCTCCCAAATCATAAATGCTTATGTGGAAAGAACCCCGGGCACCTTTCCCTAAAGGAGCCTAAAGTGTCTGCAAGTAATATCTATCTGACATCCCTTGAGGCACACAAAAGCGAAGCAAGCTGGGGCAATTATTGTTATTTTCCATTTTTCATTATGGAAACTGTGTTGTAAGAGTCTGGTGTATTGTGGAGGCAGGAGGAACAGGAATCTTGAATTACTGACCATTCATTCCACAACTTCTTGGCGTTTCCTCCATGCCGACCGTGGGCCTCGTCACGTCCCATCTCACGACAGTGAACCACCTTGGGATGGAACACGGAATGGACGTGCGCTTTCCAAAGCCAGCGGCAGCCTTTGAAGCCAGCCCGCGAGGGCAGGTGGCAGGTGGGCGTCAACGTAGCTCTTCTTGCTGCCAAATCTAATGGTGCTGGTTAGGGGGGAGTTGGGAGGGCTGTAAGCCAGGGCACGAAACTCACCCAACAGAGACCCCTACCCCTTCTCTGGAAAGAGCGCCAAGTACGACCTTCCTAGGCCACTTCTATAAGGTAGGAAAACATGTCTTCTGTGGCCGTAGGGGGAGAGCTGCCTAGCAGGGACTCACAAAAGACTGTCCTCTCCCTGACAACCACGTTCTGGCCCAAACCAGTCCCGTGCGGCCTTCAGAGAGATACTAACTAGAGTATCTGTATGTGGCCTCTTTGTAATGACTGTGGCTCCTCGACTAGGATGATGAGTCACTGTGCACAACTCATCCTGTTGGTAAGAGATACCATTTCTGAATGTCCGTGCAGGCTCTACTAACCTCCCAGGTACCTGGAAACTATGACGCCAAAGAAGAGGGAGGAAGGAAAGTGAAGGGAACCACTATCCACTGACTGGACCCTATGCTTGCCACGTGTCTTACGTGGACCATCCATTTGGTCATTCACTCCACGGAGATTCCCCGCGCACCTCCCCTGCGTGAGGCCTGGGCTAAGTGAGGCAAGCAGGGGCACGGTGGCGCACGGCTCTGAGGAAAGTCGGGTTCAGAGAAAGCAAGCCTTGCGAGAGTCACGTCATTACCTAAATGGGTGAGTCGAACTGTGGCCCCCAGATTAACTTCTCAGGCCCTTTTCTTCCTCACAGGCTGCTCCTGCCTCTGAGAACACATCTACCAGAGCTCCTTCCTTCACGGAGAAATGAAATGAACCAGGCCTGAACGCATCTTACTCTGCAGTGTGCCTGCTGAGCGGCATTGATGCTCATCTGGGACGTGACGGCTCTTCAGGGAATGCAGAGAGAGTGATGTCCCAGTCCTTGGGATGACATCACCGGTACAGGCACATATACTGCCATCTGGCCCATCGTACGTCTATGGCTCTCGCACGCACAGGAAAAAGGAGACACCACGGAGTTAGAAATGCTTTAAGATTACCCCGATACCAACATCAAGAAGAGAAACTGCAGGAGCCCAAACGATGGGGTCAGTAAAGCAAGACTGATCAGCATCACAGAGCAACTGAGAGCAGTCACTCCTCCCTGGTCTCTGAGGAGGGGGATCAGATGTCCCCACAGCACCGAAGTCCGTGACTCTGCCTGCCCTGGGAGAGGGCCTAGGCTGCCGGTGGGAGGTTCTTAGCAGAGGAGCTGGGACCAGACGGCCTGTGTTCAAATTCTGAGGTCTCTACTAGTCTGACCTTGAAGCTGAAGACTCCATGCTCCGGGTTCACCACTGTCAACCGAGGACAGTAAGAGCACCCAGCTCACAGCCTAGTAGCATAAGCAGCTAATGCATTTCAAGCACTGAGACAGTAAGCTCTCAGCAAATGCTGCTAACACTATTCTACTACTGTGAGCTCTTGTTACAATTAACTCTGACCTTTCACCCAGGGATTGGAACGTGAGAGCACAGACCCTACCAATCCGACTGAGTCTTAGAACATAACCAAGTGTGTCTAAAACTTTCTCTTCAAAAAAGTGCCACCAGCCTTTTCCTTTTAGTTTTTTTTAATGTTTTTTTTAAATTTATTTTTGGGAGACAGAAAGAGACAGAGCATGAGTGGGGGAGGTGTGGAGAGAGAGGGAGACACAGAATCCGAAGAAGGCTCCAGGGTCTGAGCTGTCAGCACAGAGCCTGATGTGGGCTCAAAACTCGTTTACTGAAAGATCATGACCTGAACTGAAGTCAGAAGGAAGCTTAACCGACTGAGCCACCCAGGCCCCCCCACTCACCAGTCTTTTCTAAAAGGCTTAGTCTAAATTATTAAGGTCACTGCTACTTTGTAAAGAAGTTTCTTTTTAACAAACCTGTGATATTGCAATTTACGATAAGAGATATACATTTGCTCTTGGTTTCTGGCATAGAACTCCTAAAACCCTAGGAGTTTCCTAAGTGACGGGAGCCAAAAGGTTTCCTCTGTTACGTTAATGAAGTGACTTCTGGAAAGTACCTAAGGATGGAGGCCTGTTGCCAGAGGAGCCAACCATGCGAATAGAGGGTGAGAACTTTCAGGCCCACCCCACCCCACTCCTGAGGAGGAGAAGAGGGAGGGGCTGGAGCTTCGAGCCGGCACCCAAGACCAATGATTTAATCAACCATGCCTCTGTACTGGAGCCCTCCATAAAAACTCAGAAGGAGAGTACTTGGAGACTTGCTAGGTTGGTGAACACATGGGGATTCGGGGTCGATGGCCCACCGGTAGAGGACATGGAACAACCCCACTCCCAGACCTTGCCCTACGCATCTCCCCCATCTGGCTGTTTCTGAGTTGTACCATTTTCTAGCAAATCGATGATCCAGTAGGTAACACGTTTCTCTGATTTCTGTGAGATGTCCGAGCAAATTCATTGATCCCAAGCAGAGGGTTGTGGGGACTTCTGATTTCCAGCCGGTCAGTCAGAAGTACAAGTAACACCTGGACTTGGTACTGGAGTGTGAAGTCCAAGGAGGAGGTCATGGAAACTCTTTCTACATAGATGGTCAGTCAGAAGCACAGGGAACCTGGGCTGGTGACTGGTGTCTGAAGGGGGTTTTGGAAGCAGGCTTGTGGGACTGAGCCCGCAGCCGATGGGCTCTGATGATGTCTCTGGGTCGACAGTGTCAGAACTCAGTTGACTCTCGACGTGCTGCTGGTATCTGAGAGGTGCTTGTTGGTGTCCAGAAGACCCCACCACATGTCAGAAGTGGTCTCAGAACCCTTTTAAAGTCTTGTAATACCGCCATATACTTAGGATGCCCTGGACTGTGGCCGGGCTGCCTTCAGTCCTCATTAAGGCCACATGAAAACAGCACCTGTGTCAGAAGTGAGTGTTGGAGGAGAAGCTGGCTGAGAATGAGATGATGATGATGATGACAAGAAATCAGATGAAACAATTCTCACGATCGACCAGCTCAGAAAGGGGCTGGACAGTATGAGTGCCACCAGGTGAGGAGGGGACATCGCTCTGGCATTTCAGACCTGCTGGAGATTGGTCCCCTCCTCTTGATCACCAATGATCAGGGCGGGTGCCCTGAACCGGCCCTCCATTCAGGTCCAGTTTCGTAGATCCAATTTCTCAAAACCCCAGTCGTTGTTGTTGTTGTTGTTACTGGATTTCTAATGGATGCTTTTTGGTAAACTGGTCACACTGCCCAACGCCTTTGCCCAATCACATCATTCGGTTCTTTAGAAAGTACCTGAAAAGACTGAGCCCAACACAGGCATTTCAGGAAGGACTCAGGACGTAAGGAAAATACAGATGTTGTGGAGGGTGTAAGTCAGGCTCTCCAGAGGAACAGGAGAATACAGAGACAGATATGCAAGAGGAGAATTACCATGAGGAATGGCTCACACAATTATGGGAACCAAGAAGTGCTATTATCTGTCATCAGAAAGTTGGAGACCCAGAAAAATCGGCGGTGTGATTCAGTCCGAGTCTGAAGGCCCCAGAATCAGGAGCACTGATGTCTGTAGGCGGGAGAAAACGGGAGTCCCAGCTGAAGAAGAGAGCGACAATTCGCCCTGCCTCTGCCTTCCTGTTCTATCAGGCCTTCGACGAGTCGGATGATGCACACCCACATTGGTGAGAATGAACCTACTTTACTTAGTCTACACATTCAAATGCTAATCTCTTCCAGAAATACCCTCCCAGGCACACCCAGCAATCATGTTTCACCAGCAACGTGGAGATCCCTTAACTGAGTCAAGGTGATACATCAAAGTAACCACTACATAGGTAGCGTGCTGCTCAAACGGCCAAAGGAGGCAGGACAGGGCCGGCCATCTGTATGGTGGCAAATGGCTTGGGGAAAGGTTTCTTTCTTTTCAAACCTCTGCTAAGTAATAAAAGGAGCAAGCCGTGCAGAGCACATGGGGGTGGATAAATCACACTGCAGCAAGGAAGGCACGGCCCATAAAGCGTGCCACCTTATGGCACAGGAGCCACTGCTAGCCTTGCTGACTTATTACTCTCCGTGCCAGGAGGCACTGAGGACGCGTGGCTGGGCTGCCTCTGAGGCAATAGATTCTGCGGCAAGTGACGCGTGGAGGAACAGAAACGCACATAACAGCCAGATGCGGAGTGTCAGGGCGGCTCTGACTGAACACAGATCTCACCTTCTCTATTCATATGTAATGTGTGATCAGTTTGCCAGGCTGCAAGTTCCAGTGTGAAACAAGGTGAAAAATTATAGCTGGCTCTGGCCTTGGCACATTTTACTCAGAAGCAGGCTGTGTGGGATTCAGAATCGACGGGAAATTCAAAGAGAAGGGAACAAACTAGAATTTCTGCATCCCCGGGGCACCTGGGTGGCTCAGTTGGTTAAGCACCTGACTTTGGCTCGGGTCATGATCTCGTGGTCTGTGAGTTCGAGCCTTGCATCCAGCTATGTGTGGACAGCCCAAAGCCTGGAGCCTGTTCCAGATTCTGTGTCTCCCTCTCTCTCTTTGCCCCTCCCCCACTTATGCTCTCTCTCTCTCTCTCTCTCTCAAAAGTAAATAATTTTTAAAAATTAAAAAAAGAAAACTTTTGTATCCCCATCTACATTATGTAAAGTTATGACTTTTATTTAAGGTGAAATAGTTTTAAAAAGATACAAGGAAGCTCACACAAAATTTGACTATTCTTTAATGTTAAATTACGAGGTGTGGTTTTCCTGCTGTCCCGAAAATTTGAGACAAATAACAATTTAAAACATCCTCACCCCAGCAAGGAAAACAAAGTGTGCCTCGCTCTCAACACCTGTGTTGTGCTCTTATAGAGCCACTAGAGGGGGCACACGCTACCTAACATGCCTTGTCCCCAGGCCCAGACAGCTCTGAGGATGCTCGCAGTTACATTTGGGAGGACGGAATGTGCTTCCATCTTGGCATCTGTTCTGCAAAAATACTAATAAGCAAACTGGAACCGAACTCCATCGTAAGACTGGAAGGCAGTGTTTCCCATTAGAGTGTCCTTTGCTCCTGGAAACTCCAGGCACACCGAGTAGATACGAAGATGCAGGGCTTGATCCTAGTTAAGGAGCTTTAGGGCAAGAGTATCCAGAAACGCACACACCTCAACAAGGGCCTGTTTCCGACTCTCCTTCCCTGAGCAGGAAACAGATTCTGATTAGTCAAATTCTTTCCACTCTGTTCTACCAGATCAGGAGCTGGGAATCCTAATAACCTGAAAGAGTTTTTCCAATGAGGGCAGCAGTAGGGAAGCCTTTTTTGTTTTTAATTTTTATTTTTTAAAATTTTTAAAAATTTTATTTATTTTGAGAGACGGAGCGCGGGCGCCCGCACGTGCCAGCAGGCACGGGGGAGGGGCAGAAAGAGGGAGAGAGAATCCCAAGCTGTCAGTGCGGGGCCTGACAGGGCTCGATCTCACAAACTGCGAGACCATGACCTGAGCTGAAATCAAGAGTCAGACGCTTAACTGACTGAGCCACCCAGATGCCCGTTTTTCATTTTTATACGAGGTTCATAGGAAGTACTGTCCACACTTGTTTAGTGAAATTGATAAGTGGTTCATTTCTCCCAGGAAGATGACAGAACGTCTGAGTTACATTATCACTTTCTCATCTGTTTTCTAGTAAGGAGGATCCTCCCTTCTTTGGGCTCAAATTAGACTACAGAATACCTCAGAATTCCCTAAAAGGATTTTGATGGGTTAAAGAAGGGAGCTCAGAAAGTAACATTAAGGGGCAGTATGCACACTGGAAGGAATTGTTTCATGTAGTCGTTACTTTTGGAGCTCTAACATGCCAGTTAGATACCGTGCCCGCGAGGAGCCAGGGGGCTGATAATTCAGTGGCACAGAAAGTGTTCGGCACATGATAGCCTCTCTGCAGATGTTTATGAAGTGGACGAATTAATGAAGAAGCGAATGAGTAACAGAGGGAAGTACAAGCTGAGGAAATCATGAAAAAAAGGGACACGTAAACCAGACTAGAGGGGTGGCTCGGGGACAGGAGATGCTGGGCGGGATTTGGGGAGGACATCTCAGAGAAGATCAGGCCTGAGCTGAGCCCTGTAAGACGGCTGAGAGGCAGGGGGTCAGGGAGTAAGAGGGGGCAGCAGGGCTGGGAAGGGGAATTCTGAGCACCAGGAGAAACATGTCCAGAGATGCTGAGCTATGGAAGATGAATAAGCACACTGGAGAACTGCAGGCAGCTTAAAATGATGGTGGCATGGAGTTCAGCTGGAGATTACTCAGGCCTCAAGTATAAAGTTAATTTTATCAATTAGGAGTAAAATATTAATACTTATTAAATTACATTTTATTAATTAATTTTATCTTAAGTTATAGGTGATTTTGAAATGCGATAAGCATTAATAATAATGACAGCCAGCAGCTAAGCCCAGTACTAAATGCCTTCTACATAACACATTGAGTCCTTACAACAATATAAGGCAGGCTACTCTTATTTCTTATACCCATTTTACAAGGGAAGAAACCAAGATGCAGAGAATTTAAGAAACATGAACCGGGGTGCCTGGGTGGCGCAGTCGGTTAAGCGTCCGACTTCAGCCAGGTCACGATCTCGCGGTCTGGGAGTTCGAGCCCCGCGTCAGGCTCTGGGCTGATGGCTCGGAGCCTGGAGCCTGTTTCCGATTCTGTGTCTCCCTCTCTCTCTGCCCCTCCCCCGTTCATGCTCTGTCTCTCTCTGTCCCCAAAATAAAAAAAATTTAAAAAAAATTAAAAAAAGAAACATGAACCGAGTCACGTGCACTAGACGTGTTACTAATAGGCACTTAAAGATACTTCAAGAACTCCAACAACCTGGAAGGACTGTATGACAAAGAGGGGTTCCTATAGTCTTTCAGAAGCTTTCAAAGGTGAGATGACTGGGCCAATCGTTTGCCCAAGTCCAGCCTCACTGGCATTTAGTTAGAGAAAAATTCTACGAGTCATTCCAAACAAAGAAGACCTTCAAATCTTACGCCAAGTCGTTTTCTGGAACCAGAGTCTTTAATGGTGGAGGTAGAACATTACATATGACTTATTAACTCATTCGGAGTACTAACAGTACCAATTCAAAAGGTGGTATACCTAAAATTCTCAAGTGCTCAAAGAACAGAGTTGGAAGAGAGAGGACTAATATTTAGATTTAGCGAAGCTGCTTAATTCTTAGCAAAAACATATACATTTATATAATATAAAATTAGACTTCCCAGCTCATACAATTAAAAGTTTTTCTAAATAAGTCAATGTTTAACTATTTAAGAAATGAGAAATAAATGATAGAATATGAGAAAATAGTAAATGTAAAAATTTATACAATCTTAAAGAAAACATATACACGTGAGGATTAATCAATTAATGAAAAATAGCTAACTTCCCTAGGTTAAAAAAAAATAGTCATTTTTTCCTTTCAGAGGCAGCATACCAACGGCCAACAGGCACAAGCAGAGGTGCTCAACATCACTAATCATCAGGGATTTGCAAAACCACAATGGGATACCAACTCACCTGCCTCACAATGATGTATCCCTTCGGCACGTGCTGGGAGTCTGAGTTGTTGCAGCCACTACGGAAAACAGGGTGAAGGTTTCTCAAAAACAATAAAAGTATAACTACCATATGATCTGGCAAGCCCATATCCCATATTTCCTTACATCAAAAGGAAATACAATCACCATCTTGACAAGATATCTACACTTTCATGTTCAGTGTAGCATTATCCATCATAGCCAAGACAGGAAAACAATGTAAATGTCTACTGGCAGATGAACAGGTAAAGACAATGTGGTGTGTGTGTGTGTGTGTGTGTGTGTGTGTGTGTGTGTGTGTATGCATATGTGTGTATACATATATATATGCATGCAATATTACACGGCCCTAAAAAAAGGAAATCCTCCCATTTGTGACAACAGGGACGAACCTGGAGGGCATATACTAAGTGAATTAAGCCAAACACAGAAAGACAAATACTGCCGGGATCTCACGTATATGTGGAGGGAAAAGAAGAAATTGTGAGCGTGAGTGTGTGTGTGTGTGTGTGAACTCACAGTAACAAAGGGTAGAATGGTGGTTATCACTGGCGTGGGGGGAAGGGGAATGGAGAGTTACTGTTTAATGGGTACAAAGTTCCAGTTTTACAAAATGAAGAGAGTTCTGGAGATGGATGGTGCTAATGGTTATCATGTAAAGGACTTAATGATGCTGAACTATACATTTAAAAATGATTGAGACAGTAAATGTTATGTTACGCATATTTTAGCACAGCAAGAAAAAAAATGGTCAAAAAATGGACACAAAAAAACTTACTAATTCCTGCAGTAAGTCACTGAAGTCTTCACGTCCAGGAGCTCTAGGACTAAGTCATGTCACAGGTTTCACGTGGCAGAGAAGCTTGTTTGTTTTTTCTTGGAGTTAAATAATCTCAACTCAAATTTCATCTATTTGAAGTGCCTTGAAAATTCTCATTAAGTAATAATTTTTCATCTTATTCTTGCCCTTAACTTCACTGAATTTCAGGCCAATGTCTTGGATCAGCCGCTCATATTGGCATATTACCCACATATATCATTCCAGCTTTCCCTATAAAATGGCATTGCCATTTTAAAATTTCATTTTTATGGTATGCTCTTCAGAAGTCCCAGAACATTTAGGATGGGAGCAATTAAGAAATAAAGGTCCACACCATTCCCCCTCAGGCAATAAATCACTCACAGACTAATGTTACCCTTGTAAATGAGCCCACTGGCTAAGTTTAGTATCTCAAATTCAGTCTCTGCTTTAGGAAAGCTTATTGCATCTACGTCATAAATGGAGTTGATAATTTATACTGAAGTTATTTCTAGAAAAAGATTTAGAATGGCTTATGATCAAATATGTGTTTATGTATTTATACTTACACATACATTCAACAGGACATGCATTTTCATGGGGGTGATATCACCACCACGGGGGTGGAAACCAGTTCTTGGCAGGGGGGAGGTTAAAAAAAAAAATTAGGTATTAGTATAGTCTGTGGCCTTCCAAAGCTTCACTCTACCCAATAAAGTCATATTCTTCAACATTTACTTTCTAGCGTTACACAGAAATTAAATGAATGAATATGTAAATAAATTCAAAGTGTCCCTTTAGTGGGGGCAATAGCAGAAAAGGATTGAAACACTGCAATGGAACAATCGCATGGGAAGAGAGAAAGGAAGGCGAGACCCCACAGCTGACAAGGGAGTAGTTTGGTCCCCACCGTCGGTCAACAGGACGTGAGCAATGCAGGGCAGGTGAGGCAGGTGAGGGCAGATTCCTGCACTCACTGCCTGGCTGCATATGAACCTGGGCCTCCCCTTTTACCTGCCATGCCCTCCACTTGGTGTTCTGCCTCGATGAGGTTTCCCCACTCCGATGACACAGAAGTGTGAACACCAAGGTGTGGTGGTAATAGAGCTCTGCTCACATACAAACATTCTGGCCATATTGCCCCCCGATCAAGGTCTTTGGGGGAGTGTCTCTTCCAGATTTGCCAGGTGAAGGTGTCTTCAGGTGGCTCTCCTCGTCTCATCTGCAAAGCCTCCCACGGGACCGTCACGCGTTTCTGTCTCCGAGGGGCCTCCCTGACTTCTCTTACCAGCCTTGGCTCTTGTCAAACTCCCCTCACCCTCTTCTCCAAGCACAGCAGACCAGGCGGCCCTTCCAAACCCAGCCTGCATGTAACTACCCACACAGTCATCCGGTCTGTCCCCTTGAGTTTCCTACCACGTCGTCTTTCCTTTTACTCCCCATCTGGGAGATCCAGCTCGGATGTCACCTCCTGTAGGAATCCTTACTCAGCGCCACCCCCCCCCCCCCACCCTGTCATCAATTTGTCATTATGTCTCCATTTGCTGGGCCCTTCTCGCTCTGCTGGAGCACCTGTCACATTCTGCTGCTCTCAGGCCTGTGTCACTACAGCCTTCCTCCCACTTATTCCAATTTTTCTGCAGGGATGACCAGGCCTTCTGGATGTTTCTATCCCCTTGAGTTTTGACTACAGAGTCAGGGGCTGAAAAAAACATTTAGTAAATTGATGGACCACTGTATTTTCTTGAAAGGGACATACTATGCTTTTAAAAAAATGTTTAAATACTTTTACAAAATAGTCTTAGAAAAGAAAAGGTTGTAAAAAGACTCTCTTTAAATGAAGTGGTTCCTCTGGGTCTGGAGATAATCAGCAACGTGACATGTGGTTTTCTATAAATTTCCACAAAGGAACCTAGGAAACTGTATTTTTTTTTCAAATCAGAAATGAATAAAGTTGAGTTTTGTTTCCAAAAAAAAGGGGGGGGGGGAAATGGTAGGTTCTGCACACAAGCAGAAAACTCCTGGTCAGCCCAAGAGCACAAACAGGTTTCATCTCCAGGATCGAGTCTGAGTGGCTGGAGGGGTCTCTGTCGCAGAAGCTTGAGAGGCTGGGGGAGGAGATGGGCTCAGCTGGATAGTGGTGGCCTGATGACAGACACATGGCCGTCATGGGCAGACATGCAACACGAGCCCGGCTGACCTGCATGGGGCTGAGTGCTGCTGCCTCCACGTGGCCCGGGCGGTGGGCTTCATGGAGGAGGCAGCAGCCTCAACTGGCACGCACGTCTCATCTACAGGAGATCCGCTGGATGCAAAACCAGCAAGGCCTGTTGTGTGCCCGGCCTTGTGGTAGCAGGTTCGAAGCAATCTTTTTAACCTTCACCCTAATCCTATGAGATGACGTTTTTTATCACCACCTGACAGAGGAGAAACTTGAGGAATTAAGTAACCTTCTCAAGGTCACATCGTATGAAAATTGCAAAGCATGGACCAGAACCCAGGCCTGCCTGACTCCCCGGAGCCGGTGCTCATCTGCCACCACAACCTCATCTCCAGGGTGCTCAGGAGGGGGCCCTGCTGACCTAAGTAACTCTGGAGTAATAAAGAATCCCATGGGGCTACCAGGTAAGTGCGGCTTCAAAACCACACTGCAAATAAACCCAACATCCACACACAAGAGCGGAACACCAGCTGTCCGGCACCTGATGTTTCTTTTCCCAAAGGAAAGAAAGAGATCTCTAGCCTAAAGCAGTGATTCTTCCTTTCCCATAGGCAAGACTGGGTACACAACAGCGTCTCCGCGCTCTAGCAGGGGCGGTCTGTGGTTGCACTTCAGCCCTAACACTGATTCATGCTGAATCTGCCATCCCACCTTCCAAAACAGAGGAAAGCAAGGGGCAGGAAGGACTTTCAGGGTGAGAGAAATGCTGTGTATTTGCAGTGCGTTGGTGACCACCTGACTCTACGGAGTTTCTAAACTCATTGAATTTAACACTTAAAAAGTGGGTGATTTTATTGTGTGTAAATCATACCTCAATAAAGCTGCTAGAAACAGAAGTATAGAATCCCCAAAAGATTCCAGCAGCACAGAGAGCCGTTCACATGGGGTGCGGGGAACCAGGTCAGTAGTTCAACCGCACATGGCTTCCGTGGTCGGTACTCGTGGCCTGTTTCCTGGCCTCTCTTCTCAAAATCTAGACAAAACACAGCAGAAGGCAACATGGCAGAATTGGCTCCACTTTGCACGTCCTCAGTAGATGTGGATCACCCAGGTTCAGTGGTTATTTTTAAACTCCTGTTGATGAGATTCTACATATTTAAATGGGTAACAATTATTTGTGTTTTTATACTCTGAGATATGAATGAGGACCACTTACATGTCCACCCCTTTAAAAAAATTATGCAGGAGGGACGCCGCTGGGGTGGCTCAGTTGGCTAAGCACCCAACTCTTGATTTCAGCTCGGGTCATGATCCGAGGTTGTGGGACTGAGCCCCACATTGGGCTCCGTGGCGAGCATGGAACCTGCTTAAGATTCTCTCTCCCTCTCCCTCTGCCCCTCTCCCAGCTCACGCTCTCTCTAAAAAAGAAAAAAAAAAGAAAAAAAAAAAGAAAAAGAAAAGAAAGGAAAGTATGCAGGAAATAACAAGCTATTTCTAAGAAGTTGGGAAGGAACCAGTCACATGTGGAGGCCGGACCAGGAGAGTCAGAGAGGATTAGGAATCTCACAGGAGAAATCAGCACCTCTTTGTTTGTGAGACTATATCTAATCCCCTTTTGGTCTGTTTTAAGAACAGGTATAACTGGTTCCTGGAGGCTGGTTCCGGAGGGCGTGGGATCCTGCAGAGTGGGGATTTAAACCCCAAGGTGATGGCAAAACATCTGAAGTTCATTGCCAGGACTGTGATGGTACAGGAAGGAAATGTGGAAGGTGCATACAGGACCCTAAACAGAATTCTCACCATGGATGGGCTCATTGGGACATTAAGCGACGGCGGTACTGTGAAAAGCCTTGTCCCCGACGACAGAGGGAAAGCTATGAAACCTGCCGGCGGACCTACAACATGGAAATGGCTCGCGAGATCAACTTCTTGATGCGAAAGAATCGGGCAGACCCATGGCAGGGCTGCTGAGGCTTGTGGATTGTAGGCCCAGTATGAAAATCCCTCTCCAGCTGTCTCCTTCCTATCTCAAACCCCATTTTTTCTCCCCTTTTTTATAATAATAAACTCAATCACATATAAAAAAAATAAAATAAAAACAGGTGTAACTAATGTACATTATGTTAGCATCAGGTGTACAATACGATGATTCAATATTTGTACCTGTTGTTAAATGACCACAAGTAAGTCTAGTTAACATCTGTCACCACGTATAGCTGACAGGTTTTTTTTTCTTGTGATGAGAACTTTTAAGATCTACTCTTAGCAACAAACATGCAATACAGTATTGTTAATTAGAGCTGCCATGCTTATATTACCTCCAAGGAATACTTATTTTACGACCAGAAGTTTGTACCTTTTGACCCCCTTCACCCGTTTCACTCCCACTGCCTCCCCTGGCAACCACCCACCTGTTCTCTGTGTTTCTGAGTTTTGGATTCAGGGAGTCTATTTTTGGTCTCACTTTTCTGAATAATAAACAGGAGATATGACAATGCCTTCATGATATTGTAAATCTAAAGACCAATGGAATGTTCTGCCAGCCCCAAAGCTATTTCAGTGGTAAACAAGGCACCCACACATTCTGGGGCGGGTGGGGGGCTGGATTATCTTTCTTTTGATCTCTATCAGTCACTGGGACATAAACTTTTCGAAGCAGACTTGACTCTCAGAAGTGAAATGGCTCTCTACAGATAATTACTTTTTTTCCTTCAAACGCCACAGCCCTCTTTCAGCAACTGTGGGTTTATAAGTTAAGCCTGCATGATGCTCAAGTTGTTTGATTTGACGAAACCAAAAATATCCTTTAAAACATTTAAAAATAAGTACAAATGTGTCTGTGGTAAGAGGGTTATATACTCAGTTAGAACATGAATTCTTCATACCATTTCCAGCCACGCGAGGAGAGTGATTGAAAAATTCAGGACAAGCAACGTGCCTGCTGTCAGTGGCACAGCCTCCGAGCAGGTGTTGGGGGGGGGGGGGAAGCACACAGACACGGCTGAGTTCTCGCACGCTCTGCCTTACCGTTGTGTAAAGGGGGTGTGTTGCACCCGATGCTGGGAGTCAGGAGAGTTAAAGGCCGACTGCCAGCTCATCGTGCATTTGGCTCTCCTGTTTATCGGGACAGCGTGTGATCATTACCGTAGAGGTAGCCATTAGTCATGAACTACTTATGTGCCAGGCATGACTGAGGCAAAAAGACACCTAAGAAGCCCAAAAATGAAGTTGAGAGGTAAGATGCACATACGGGACATTTAAATACTGCTACCACCGTCAAGCCTAGCTTTCAGAAGCCACTCAGGCTTGTCCTGACATTTGCAGGGCCCGGGGCCAGGGCACAAACAGAGGCTACGTGCCAGATGACTGGAATATCTAACGGTTGGAAACCAAGTCAGCAAACTCAAATACGTCCTCTCATCCCACCTCGCCACATACACCTTCATAATGATCTGAAGACCAGGCTGGTAGTGAACGTGCTCAGAAGCCTGGGCTGGCAGACAATGGGGCAGGGAAAACTGGCCCCTGGCCCACCCTTTCCTCTTCCCAGCCTTGGTTCCATCCTGCCCTGTAAGGTCCTTGTGTGCATGCATGGAACATCCCCCCCCGCCCCCGCAACACAGCCATGCTCTGTCAACACGCCCTTGTACACAATTGCCCCTTGGGCCTGAGCACTTCTGGGACAATGGATCTAGGACAGAAGTCCAAGCAGATCCCGTCACCCCATGGGGTTGGGAACATTTGGCCAGAGAATTCCCAGGTTGCAAAAACACAGAGCACAGTCCGGTGGGGATGGCATGGAGTCCTAGAGGCCCCGCAGACTTCTCATTCCAACCTAAGAGGCACAGCCAAGAGGAAAGGGTCTCTATACCCTGAGACTCAGGTCAGGGGCTCCTCTTATCTGGACATAAACGTGGTCCCAGAGGCACTGACAACAATGCTCTAATCTGTTCTATTTAGACACTGTAGATTCAGGGACTAGAGACAAGTGGGCAGTAGTGCCTATTTGGTCAAAGGATTTCAGAAGACAGAAAGAATAGCAACCCCAAGTGTTAAGAGATGTAACCATCACAATGCATGGGCTTTCTTAAAATGCTATACGTTTTCTCCCAGCAGGTCAGGACTGGAAAGTGGGTCCCAATCCACCCTTCTAGAGAGAGTAGATCAATTCCAGTATCGGGAATGGTTTTCTACAAACTCTGGGAAGACACTGAAACCAAAGATTAAGGATTCGTTTGCTTACTGATTTGAGAAACATTTACCGAGGACGAGACCCTGCTCTAAGTGTAGAAGATGCAATGGTGGACAGAACAGGCAAGAGCCCTGCCCTCACGGGGCCTAAATTCCAGTGGGGGGATAGGCAAGAACACAGGAATAAGCAAATCCATTTCCACGTTGTGGCAGATTCTGTGATTGAAACAAAACAGGGAGAAACTAGAGGATGGGGAAGGTGTGTGTGTGTGTGTGTGTGTGTGTGTGTGTAGGGATGGCTGTTTTACTTAGGTCAATGAGGAAGTTAAAGTGCTCCGTGACCATCAATGACAGATCCTGCCAATCGAGTGGTCAAACTCCACAGTGGATCAGGTCTCTTCTGGGGTAAAGGTGAGTCTGGGGAGCAAAGGGGTTCCATTCTGAATGGAAATCCCAGCTGCCCCTAAGAAGCTGCATGTCCCAGAATATGTCACTCGATCTTGCCTTGCCTCATTAAAGAATTTGCAAATGGAGAAAAGGGTGGTGTCCACATTGTAGAATTATTATTATGAACCCTAAGTGAGATCATACTTCTCAAGTGAGTAAGCCCAGTGCAGGCCACGCTGTAGGCAGCTGTAATAAACTATATCAATTACTGGTATTTCAAATAAACTTGATGGCCAGAAGGTTTTTGTCTCATATGAAGTACGGTGAGGCTCAACTTCCTGGAAAAAGACACACAGTAAAATACGGCACACCTGCCTGTCAGGTGGAGGAGGTCCCTTGGGAGCCTCAGATGGCAAGCACAGTGATGACAGCGGGGGACAGTTAGACAACAGCCACTGCAGCTCATGAGGGTTCCGCAGAGACTTCCCTTCACCTTTCTGGGGAGTGTTTCGATTCCCCTTAGAATAAAAGGATAAGCTGGGTTGGGGCTTTCACATTTGAGCCACAGGAAGATCAAAGGAGCTTGTTAACAGATTCCAGGTCAGGCCACTTGGAGATTTGGATTCAGTAGGTCTGAGGTGGAGACGAGGAAACACATTTTTACTAAGCACCCACATAATTCTATTATGGGTGGTCTCCTGACCCCGCTTTGAGCAACACTGAGCCGGATGATGATCTTCTGGCACCTTTTATGACCACCTAACCCAAATTCGGCTTGAGAGTCTGCTCACATCAAAGGATCAGATGACTGTAAACTTGAGCAGGCTCAGGAGTTGACCTGGCCCTAAACTTCACAAACTCCCACACGGCTTCAATGGCTGACTGGATAGATTTATATGCAAACTGCCTTGGGCACCATGGGAGGAGGCATCATGTCAACATGGAAATACAGAAATGCATGTTTGTTACAAGCTCCGAGGGCCTCAAAGGAAAGGGGAGCTGTGTAAATGCAAATCAGTGTTGTGTTATGTATTGTAATTTTTAGCAGCTCTGAGGAAAGCAAACCTTAGTGCTTCAGTTAGGCTCCTGGGAATCTGATCTTGACAGGGTAGGAACAGACAGTTTCTATCAAGCACATGCTCCCCAAAATGTTAAATAATGGCTCTGGTAGCAACAATTTTGGAGAATGTTATTATTCTGTCCCTGACTTAAATGGTCCTTTTTGCATAACAACAAAATAAAATTATAAAATAAACACCACCACAAACAGAAACAAAAGACAACACAATCAGCCAGGAGAGCTTCATTCACATCTGTCGCTAAGCTGTTAGGTGACCTTGGCTTTGTGAGACTCAGTTTCTCCATTTACAGCAGTGTCACCCCCTTCCGCTAACGTGTGGATCAAGTGAGGTCATGGCTACGGAACCACTCTGGACATGGTGGAGCGCCTCACTTCCTTCGTATCGCCGTAAAGAACAGCATCTCCCACGGTATCTCTGAGGCTCCCCCAGCACAGTCAAGACTATGCTTTCCAGGATGCTAGGAGAGTTTAGCATGGCTGCAAGTGAGCACAGAGGGTCTTTGGAGCAGGAAATTGTGTCCCGAGGCAACTGTGTGAAGGGAGGGGGGCAGAGATGGCATGATTCTGCCTACAACTGAGGATATCATCAGTCCAGAGTTTCTGTACGACTCAAACCACAGGGCGTAAGTAAGAAGAAACATTTGAGGCAGACCATCTGTGAAATCTCATCAGATGCCAGGCAAGGGAAGGACAGCCAAAGATGAGACACGTCCGAAAGGCAGAAGTGTGGCCACTGCTGTTATTGACATGCACAGAGTCGTTATCTTAGTCCGACCTAATTTCCCTGCTGATTTTTTGGCCTCTCGTTCCATGTGGTCCTCTTAGATGTATTTCTAGGTTATACTGCACTTGCCAACTGTGGATGCTCCAGATGAGTCCCTCACCTTTCAGGCCCCCATCATGGGCTCTGCCTTGAAGCTGGTGACGTCCACATGCAATTTTCTGAACCTCCATGGCCAACTGATGCATGCACCTTTTGTGGTCTCTGTTCCAGCATCCCTCTGTGATGAACACCCTGGCTTATCTATCTGACCCAGCCTCCATGCCAGTCTTCTCTCTCTTCTTCCTCATCATGATGCATTTCCCCAATGCTTCATGGGAAATTAACCTTTTTCTCACTCTCGCTCTGCTTTCTGCCTCTGCACCTTGTATTACAAATCATAACAACAGAATGCAACAATTCAAACACAAATCCAAGGTGACAAGAGATTTAACAGAAATTCTTTGTAAAGCAGAAAAAATATGAAAATAACAGAACGCTTGGAAATGAGTCCTTCAAAATGCTTTCTTCAACTAGAACAAGTTTACCACCAAGAGGGATTCCAGAAGTGGAGTATCTCAGGAGAAGAGAACCAGGGGTGGAGCTGTGCGGCACAGGGTCTAAGTCCAGGCTCTCTCTGCCCTGTCGTCACGAGTCTGGGCCAAACAAGAAAGGGTGTTTCTTTACCAAGTGGCTAAAGCACACAGACAACGCAGCCTTGGAAAATTATTTGACATTCTGTGCCTCCAGTTCCCCAAATATAAAATGGGGTGAATAACAGTAATTATCTCACTGGGGTTCTTGTGAGTATTGAATAAATATGTAAAGTGCTTAGAAGTTTAGAACAATGTTTTCACATTCCAAGGGTTTTGTAAATTACTAGCTATGCGTCTCGCAGAAAATCCTTTTTTAAAAAACTTTGTATTATGTAAAATTTCAAATGTAAACACAATTGGGACAAAAAGGTATAATGAACCCCTACGTGCACATCTCTCAGCTTTGACAATAATCGACTCATCGCCAGTGTGATTTTCTGTTCCCCAGCTATTCTGTCTGCCTTCCCCTTCAGATTATCTTGATGCAAATCCTAGATATTATACTAATCTACCTTTTGATATTTCAGTATGGCTCTCTAAAAGATAAGATTTGTTTAAAAAAAAAAACAGAACCTACCCACAAAGCCATTTTCATACCTAAAAAATATCAATACTTTCTAAAGAAAATACTTGATAGGCCTCATTCATTCCCTTTACACTTCAGCACATAGAGCATACATACACTCACAATATTCGTGAATTACAATTAATTGATTTTTAATTTTTTCTTGTTTAACAATTTGGTTGAGACTCCTACAATGCGAGGGAGTTCTGTTCCTCTGAAAATTAAAAAGAACCAATGGTTTAAAAGAACCATTCTTTTGAATGCTTAATACATTCTGAGAAGCACATTTTCAGGGACCATTAACAATAATTGTACTTTTTCTCTTGGTTCTAAGAAAGCTTAATTGATATTACCAATTGCATTCTTGAGGATATCATAACATATACTCTACAATGGAATTCTTTTACATATATATGTGTGTGTGTGTATATATATACGCACATACACACACACATATATATATATATATATACACACACATATATACAAGACAGACTTCAGTTCTAGAAATGTGACCATTATCTATTCCATATCTTTAAAAGCATATTATTACTACAACTCCTGGAGTTATTATATTACCAGACAGGAGGAGAGCAGAATGGAAAATGCCAGACATTCCATGGCACCAACCACAGTATCACCTGCAGAAGCCTAGCCAACTACAAGACTTCCATTGTATTTGGCTAAATGGCTTGCTGTAAGTGTTACATCCTGCTAAGAACAACAGTGATCTCTTTAGATGCAAGCAAAATGATCTATGGCTTTGATCTTTTGACAATGACTTGTGTCATCTAACCATGCACGCATGTGCATGCACACACACACACACACACACACACACACACACTTCAACAGGCATCATCAGTTTATAAGCCATCCTGGCTTCCACTGCGACCAACAGATGTCAATACACTCAAGGCTGCAAGTGTCTTTCTATTCATGCTTGCTTTATTTTGTCTTCGTCTACAGTTGACGGCTGCTTCTGAGTTAAGGCTGTGACCCTATAAGGCACAACAGAGACGAAGTGGAAAAGAGTGGCTGGCCCAGAGCAGTCAGAAAAAGGAGTGCACTCTGGTTTTGGGTACTTATGGAAAGGTATCTTAAGTGCTTGCTGTTAAAAAAAAACAAAAACAAAAACAAAAAACTGGACCAAACCCTGTGCTCTTATGATTACTTGAATAGTGAAGATAGTTAATAATCTGGAACTAAAAGTTTCATTTGCTGGGAATATAATTAGGGGTGAACATTTAGGGAAGATTTTTTTAAAGGAATTTTTTAAAATATTAATAAGGACAAATTGCTACTGAACTTAGCCATTACTCTATGTCAACTTCCTTCTTTATGATTCTTTACTTCCTTTATTTAGGTCAAAAAAGTAAAAAAAAAAATGTATTAGCACACAGCCAATTACAGCATGAATGGGAAAGTTAATATATTAATGTCCATAAAGCACGTTTTCTACCTCAAAATTACAAAACAGTCTAACTTGCTTTTCTTCTGAGTATAAATTCACTAAAAAGACATACACTGCAACAGTTTCAGGAAATAAATGCAGAAACCTTAAATTTAAAAAAAAGACTTGTCAGATTGCTTTCACCTTAATGCGTCTTGGGCAATAAATAAGATTCTGGATAGGATTGTGCAATTACAGACACAGAATCAAAACTGGTTTGGGTTTAATTAGGAAAAGAGTTAAGCAGTCTGGGTTTTAGGGGAGCTTTTTAAGAGTACTTTCGTATAACTGGAGAAGGGATTTCCATCACTTATATACAGCAAGCAGGGCCATTACCTTGCATCTTACAAGTACCATATTCACCTTTTCAGGGGCAACATAATTCAACTGTATTTCGAACACATTAAAGAGAAACTAGCTTTGAAGAAAGATAAATAAAAATGTCCATGACTTAAAAGTCACTGGCATCAAACTGGAAATGACAGTTCTTGTTATACAGTCCTCTTAATACTACTGTTCTGCTTTTTCTCTTATACAAAATAGTACATTTGTGAAGAAAGTGTACACTATTTAGAAACACATAAGGCAAAAACTAAAATGATCTATAATCCAACCATTCAGGAACAGTAGTTAAAACACTGTTAATATTTTGGTGCATTTCCTTAAAAATAAAGATATTGGTATAACAACGCAAAATTGAGATCTACTTTATTTTCAGTTCTGTATCCAATTTTTTGTGTTTAGCTTTATACTATGAGCATTCTCTCATTATCAGGTATGTTTCTTAGCAGCTTGATTTTTAATTGCTATATGACATACCATCATGGGGACAGACTATAATTTCTTTAAAGCATCTCCTGTTTTTGAAAACATAGGTCTCCTATTTTGATTTTATAAATGATAAAATTAATGTCTTATATTAAAAGCAGTGACCAAATCTTGTCAATTATAGCTATTAATTACCTTTCAAAACCATCCATTGTTCTACATTCCCATTGTTCCTGCCATATTTCTCTCACTTAGAGCAATAACTCTCTAAATAGTTTCTTTGCCCTCAGGCTTTCTCTCCACAAGTCCATTTTCTACAGTTCAAAGTAATTCTATCTTTCGTTTTTGTTTAAATTATAGAATTTGATAATGTACTACGTTAGCAAGGATACAGGAAAGCTGGCACTCTTATTTATTGCCAGTGAGAATCTAAACAGGTACATGTTTTAAGGAGGGATGTTTGGCCTATCTATAGGCATTATGAATTACAAGTTATAAATTCAAAATGTACTCTTTCAAGTATGTATTGTGCACAATTAGAAATGTATTGTGCAGATCAGTTAATCTGTGACAACTGAGGCAGGATATACAATGGGGAAAAGACAGTCTCTTCAGTAAAGGGTGTTGGGAAAACTGGACAGCTACATGCAAAAGAATGAAATTGGACCACTTTCTTATACCATACACAAAAATAAATTCAAAATGGATTAAAGACCTAATGTGTCCTGAAACCGTAAAACTCCTAGAAGAAAACATAGGCAGTAGACTCTTGGGACATCGACCTTAGTAATCTGTTTCTGGATCTGTCTCCTCAGACAAAAGAAACAAAATCAAAAGTAAGTAATTGGGACTACATCCAACTAAGAAGTTTTTGTACAGCAAAGGAAACTATCAAAACAAACAAACAAACAAACAAACAAACAAACAAACAAACAGAACAAAAAAACGAGAAGGCATCCTACTGAATGGGAGAAGATATTTGCAAATAATATATCTGATAAGTAGTTAATATCCAAAATATAAAAGAACTTGTACAACTCAATATCAAAAAACAACAAATAATCCAATTAAAAAATGGGCAGAGGACCTGAATAGACATTTTCCCAAAGAAGAACAGATGGCCAAACAAATGTATGAAAAGATGCTCAGCATGATAAGCCATCAGAGAAATGCGAATCAAAACCACAACGAGATATCACCTCACACCTGTCAGAATGGCTACACTCAAAAATAGAAGAAACAACAAGTGTTGGCAAGGATGTGAAGAAAAGGGAACCCTCATGCACTTTTGGTGGGAATGGAAATTGGTGTGGTCATTGTGGAAAACAGCATGAAAGTTCCTCAAAAATTAAAAAGAAAACTATAATATGACTCAGCAACCCCACTACTGGGTAATTACCACCAAAAATGAAAACACTAATTTGAAAAGATATACTCACCTTTATGCATATTTTACATTATATACAATAGCCAAGACATGGACTCAACCTAAGTGTTCAACAACAAGTGAATGGATAAAGAAAATGTGGTGTGTATATATACAATGGGATATTAACCATACAAAAGGATGAGATCTTGGCATCTGTGACAACATAAATGGATCTGGAGGGTATTATGCTAAGTGAAATAAGTCAAACAGAGACACATAAGTACTGTGTGCTTTTACCTTTTATGTGGAATCTAAAAAACAAAACAAACAGAAATGGACTCATAAATACAGAGAACAAACTGGTGATTGCCAGAGGAAAGGCGGGTGGGAGGATAGGCAAAACAGATGAAGGGGAGTAAGAGGTACCAACTTGCAGTTATAAAACAAGTAAGTCACAGGGAAGAGAAGTACAGCATAGGGAACATAATCAATATCATTGTCATAACACTGTATTGCGATAGGTGGTAATAGCACTTTTTGTGGTGATCATTTCATTATATAAATAATTGTCAAATCACAATGTTGTACCCCTAAGACTAACATAATACTGTATGTCAACTATACTTCAATTAAAAATAAAAAAATACATTTATGCAGATATACACACATACAACAGATGAAACGAGTTTATATGAAGTTTTTCATTATTTTTTTTGGAATACAAAAATATCGGAACCAATCTAAAAGGTTATCATTGAGGGGGAGCACCTGGGTAACTCAGTCAGTTAAGCATCCGACTTTGGCTCAGGTCATGACCTCACAGTTCATGCGTTCAAGCCCCATGTTGGGCTCTGTGCTGACAGCTCAGAGCCTGGAGCCTGCCTCTGATTCTGTGTCCCCCTCTCTCTCTGCCCCTCCCCTGCTCACTCTGTCTCTGTCTCTCAAAAATAAACAAACATTATTTACACTTGTAATTCAATACTTGGGTTTGCCAAATCTGAATGTTTTGCTGTGGACATAGTTTAATTTTCCTGCCCACCCTCCTTGACCCCAAAACTCAATGGTACTGGCTGAGGTAGCTGGAGCTTATAAGTCAGGGTTCCAAAAAGAAGGAAGTGCATGCAGAAAGAACTACAGAAATCTGTGTAACATTCCCTTGCATCTTTAAGTAGATATTATTCCTTACAAGCACAGGGCAAAGCTTGGGAGAAAACAGCTAGGGGCATGTGAGTTGGATGGGGGTTTTTAAGGTCTTACAATTCTAGGAGATACTAAAGTTCAAAATAGTCTCAGTAAAGAGAACTTGCTGAACACCTTGAGTGTTCTGTTGAGACCAAATAAAGGCTATGCCTAGCCCTAGAGTAAGGGCTATTCTAGAACTTCTGTAACAAAGCCCCAAAACAGACTACTATAGGATCACACCAATGTGCAAACTGACTGCATGCCAGAAACCTCAACACTTTTTTATAGGAAGACAACAAAATCCAGGCTCTCGACAATGCAGCATTCCTAAAACCCAGCCTACAAGAAAAAAATAACTAGCAATGAAGAAAATGTGACTACTAATAAGAAAAATATAGAAACAGATACAGAGATAACACATTTGTTGGAATTAGAAGTCAGAACTTTAGAGTCCACTGAATTTTGATCTCTGTTTTCTCTACCAACTGCTGTTTTATGCGCACACTCTAGTTCCCAGGTCATCCTTCCAGACTCAGAGTGGAAAGGCAGGGTGAATGTGCAATTCGCGGAGTTTCCCTTGTCTCAAGGATCACAGTACTTGTCCAATGTTCATGAACATCTCCTTCGTTTTATCTAATTTTCCAAGTGGGAGCGTAAGTTTCATAGCCATGACTTTGTTGGTCACAGCATTAATGTAATTAGCACTGTTTGAATTGCTAGCAAATTTGGGCATGGATTTCAAATATTTAATATTTAGGTATCCTTTTTTGTGAAATGTTTGATTCTTTAACTTGTTTCCATTATTTTCCTGAATTGTTTGCCCTTCTCCTGACTTCTATGAATTTTTCATGTATTTTGGAAACTAATAATTTAATTGAAAAATATTTTTATTTTTTAATGTTTATTTTATTTTTGAGAAAGAGACACAGAGCATGAGCTGGGGAAGAGCAGAGAGAGGGAGACCAGAACCTGAAGCAGGCCCCAGCTGGGCTGTCAGCACAGAGCTGGACTCAGGACTTGAACCCACGAACTGCAAGATCATGACTTGAGCTGAAGTCAGATGCTTAACCAACTAAGCCACTCAGGTGCCCCCCAAAATAATTTCTTATCTAAAGACAGTAATACGGTCTTCTACGATTTTTTTCCTAAAATTTCAATGTCTTGCTATTCATATTTACAACTTCACTCTACAGAACGGATTTGACATGTTGTAAAGTTGAACATTTTCACTTTAAACATAAGGATAAACATTCCAACATGCATGGGACCATTTGTTACTTTTCTACTTTGTTCCATTATCTACTTTTTTATCCCCATGCCAATGACACATCCCATTAACTACTTTAGCTTTATAACCTGTTGTGATATCTTATAGGACAAGTCTTATCACAGGGCATCTTTTTCAAAATTGTCCTTACTCTCCTTAAGCGTTTTCTTTCCCACGTAGTCTTGAGAACCACTTGCCACGTTCAGGAATTACTTAACTCTGTAAAGATATGAAAAAACTAAAAACTTCTACATATACCAAAAAGGATACAGCGTTAAAAATGAATATGTTATAGGAAACTCTAGGATTCTGTATTCTAAAAATAAATACTCTGATGAGACAAATGTTTGATTTTTTTTCCTACCCTCCCAGTCCCCAGGAGTAGAGAGTGGAAATGGTGACCTAGTCTGGGCTTTTTTTTTAATTCTTGCTACTGCAACACCTGTTCACACCCCTCCCCAGCTTTACGCGCTATCCCCTTCAAAGGCTAGCCTACTAAATGGTAAAACTGTTGTTCAGCCTGTGTCCCTGGAGCCTGCCTCACGTTGAAGTCTGAACAGCATTTGGCTCTGCCTTCCCTTATGGTTTTTCAGGTAGAATCCAGTTAGTCTCTGCCTTCCCCGCAGGTCCCAGTGAGCTCCGCACAGAGAAAAACAAAGAGGCGAGTTTCAGGAGAAATGTATAACATGGAAAATGATTAAGGTTTTACTTTATAATAATTCGTTCTTTCCTCCAAATTAGACTTCCTTTGGTTTGGCCAGAAAGTGCAGTTTGGAAGTTAAAGAGTAACTTAATCAAATCTCCCGGGAATGAAGTCGGCACATTCATCTAGAATTACAAATGAAGAAACCGAGGTGCATCACCCATGCTAAGGGAATTCTGGCAACCCAGTAATTATGCACGCACAGTAACACTACTGCACTAATGTATTATTCCAGCATATAAATTCTTAGAGGACCAACAGTTCACGTGCCCTGGTTAATAATACTAGGGACACAGGCGCTAAAGAAAAACCCAAATCAACACAAGTAACACATAATGAGAGCACAGACGTTTTTTTAAAAAGATGCTCCAAATGCACATTATAAAAATTCAAAACAGGAGAACACCAATTAAGTTCAAGTCTTTGCTGGGACTATATCTGATTACAAGCTGTCACATATTTCCTGGCTGAACTTTTGCATAAATGCTCTTCATTTCCCCTAATGAAGCTGTGGAAATAGAGAATTATATTGTGAAACTGAAAAAATAAAACCTTTAAAAACGATCACCTTGCAATTCAATCCGTCTGTCATCAGCTTAAGGACAGGTAATCAAGAGTGTTTGACAACGAGGAAAGAGAAGAGGGGTTTGCATGGCTACTAGATAGGCAGGCAGCCACACTCCGATGGAAGGTGATCTAGATCTCAAAGGACCTGCCGGGGGTCCTCAGATGATCTTCTGGGGAAACCTTTGCAACTGTATTCAAAATGTTATGTCTGTGCAACAACTTTAACTTGTGTGTGTCAAATCTGCAAATGATTCATGTGCTTCTGGGGTTGAACGTTCACCAACGGTCCTCATAGGGAGGGTTAAACCTGGAGTAGAGATTAGGGGTTGTGGGGGTGGGGGGAAGCTGGGCAGACAGAAGTTCTGCTCAACCCTGACCAGGACCGGGGGTGCAGAGTACAATGCAGTTTCCTGCCCTCACTGTCACTACTGAAAGCCTGGGCCACTTTCCAGTGACTACACTGAAGGGCACACCTCTGCACCCTGTCCTTGTTCCTCATGCTGCCATTTCCATGCACTCCTGCCAGCTTGCAGCCGCCAGGATTGGCATGTCTGGGGCATTTTCTGGACCATCGGAACCCATGCTGCCCTCCGACATGGTGAGCCTAAGCACTAGGGGATTCACCTCCCTGACAACAGCCTTTGACCAGTGACTCCTGAGAGTTGGTATATAAATACTCCAGCTTCCTCACCCCTCGGCTGGGATAATTCTGAGTTGTGTGCCTTATACCACTTCCCAGAAGTCCCCCCAAGGGATTAAGCCCCTGAAACCAATTTCTCTCTTTTATGGCCTAGGTCTCCAGTGGGGCATGTAGGCTTTTCTTCCAGCAGGAACCTGTTAAATAACAAAAATTCAAACGAGTCAATGTGAAGATCTAATTGGCTTTATGAAGTCATCCATGAATCAGGCAGCGTCCCATCTAGCAAGGAGAGGGGAGCTTGGAGGAGTTGAACAGAACAGAAGGTTTTCAGAAGGAGGGGCAAGCAAGGAGTTATTAGCAAAAGAAAAGAAAAGCTCATTTCCCTCAGAGAGAAGGGCAGGGGTTTTATCATGCAGATCACCTCTATTTCTTTTGGAGGGCCCACATGACAGATTAGCTCTTTGGTGATCAGAAAATTCTGAACTGATGGATTAAGACCACATTTCTGGGGGAGGCGGAAACTAAAATTAGGTTAGGTGTTAAGTCACGATTTGCTAAGTCAGCCTAAGTGACGCCATTCTGGGCCTGTGGTTTTCTTTTCAATACACCAAAATCTTCCGCTTTCTGGGCCACAGCTACTTTACCCACTGGAGGCATCTCTGCTCTTGTGGAAAGAGCTGCATTTGCATACAAAACATTGGGGATTTTGTCTCACTCCAGCTCTGTGACCCTCTGCAGATCATTCAACCTAACCTGGGTTTTCTCATCAGTAAAATGTTTAAAATCAACAAAATTTTAGCTATCCAACAGGATAGTGATGTGGATTAAGAGAGGTGGATGCTTAGGACAGCATCTTGTTAATGAAGCCTACTGAGATAGTATTTTTCACTGATGATGTTAGCAAAGATGAAAATGTCTGAGAATGCTCTGTGCTGGGGGGGGGGGGGGGGACAGAACTCACATACATTGCCACTGGCGATGTAAATTGTTATCATTTCCCTGAAGGAACATTTGGCAAGCGTTTTCAAAATTATGAAGACACATGCCCTTTAACCTAGCAATTCCACTCACCAGAATGTGTCCTCAGAGATATTCATACACGTGTGCAAAATGACTGTGTACATGAGCACACACATACACAGAAGATGTGAACGTTAATCACAGCATGGTTTATGATAGAAAAATACACGAAACAACGTAAATAGTCATCCGGATAGGACAGGTTAAATAAGTCACAGTTCAATGACTCTGTAAAATCCACACAATCATTAAAAAGAGCAAATCAGTTCCATATACCCTGATACAGAGTCATCTCTGAAAAACTTAATAAATGGGGGGAAAAAACAGAACAATGTGTACAATTTGCGATGGTCCGCGTAAAAATATGTGCAAACCTCTGGAAAAACGTACAAGACGCTGTTGGAGAGGAGAATCACAGAGCTGGAGGACCAGGGAGCTGAGGGGGTCTTATCTTCTTTTAGTACCATTTTGCACCTTTTGAATCTCATGCCATGCATGTTACCTATCCAAATAGTGTTAATTAAAAAAAAATAAAAATAAACTAGAAAACTCACACGAAACATGCAATATTATGAGATCTTGTGAGTGTTTGTCAAGCAAAATACTGCAGCATCAGATCCTGGGTAACCTTGTGCAAAAGGCTGCCAGGCTCCAGGGACAGCTCAGCCTCCACCCCTAGATGGCACCATGATGCTCTTGAGGTCCTGACACACATTCACTGCAGTCTCCTCCCTGGGTCTTAGCTGTGGGGCAGGAGCGACCTGGTTTCCTCTTAGAATGCGAAACCTGGCGGGTGGCCAGCTGGTTAGCATAATATCAAACATTCTCCTCATTTCCACAGCCTGTGTTTCCTTTACACTCAGACACAGCCTGCTGCCTGGATGCATTTGTAGCGACGCCTTCATGAGTTCCAGAACCAGATGTGTTTGTATTTACTCCTGCTCTGTATTTGCATATGTTTGTTTTCCTCCCATTTGGGCTCATTAGGGTGCCTGGGAATCCTGCGCCTGTGCACTCGGGCTGGGCATCTTGGTGCGTTACTTCAGGGAATGTTTTCATGCTGGGCTCAGGCTCTCGAACAGTCTTAATGGTGCTGAAATGCACCTATCTGGGCTTCCTTTCAGATTAAGAACACCTGTGGAGGTGCCAGAGGCATTGCTGGATTTAAGCCCACTTAGTCTGTTTGGGTTGCTATATCCAATCACCACGGGCCAGGTGGCTTAAACAATTTATTTCTCACAGCTCCGGAGGCTGGAAGCCCGAGATCAAGGTGCCAGCAGATCCCTTGTCTGGTGAGGCCCTGCTTCCTTGTTTGCAGATGGCTGTCTTGCTGTGTCCTCACCAGGCAGAGAGGAAGTTAAGCTCTCCTCTCTGTTGTTAGAAGGGCACAAATCCCATTAGAGGGGCTCCAGCCTCGTGACCTAATCCCCTCCCAAAGGCCCCACCTCCTAACACCATCCCAATGGATGGTGTTTCAACATACAGTATTTCAACATATGATATGATAGGTTTCAACATATGAATGTGCGGTGGCGGGCAGGGATGCAAACATGTTATCCATACACTGACCTACAGGCCAGCAGGGGATACAAAGAAATCCATCCACAAAGATCAGCCATGACACAGTTGTTACTCTGAGTATGTACACTGGTGAAGTGATGACCTTACAGGTCACAAAGCACGGCATGCTAAATTCCAGGGGCATTACAGGCCAGAGTTCCTCAATCCTATCGGACCCCTGCTCCCTTCTTTTGACAAATAAATTGTAACAACCTCCTTAGTATTTGGAAATGAAATCTATAAATAATATTACCGCCTACGCACAGAATTTCAATAAAACAAAGCATTAGAACAGCAATATAAGCTAAACTAGAATGAAAGTCACTTGATATAAAAGGGTACGTCTTTCCACATGTAAACGCTCAGGTGTGACCACACTAGAGGACGTGCTGCAGCATCTATGTTGAGTCACCAGCAAAGCAGCAGCTACGCGCATAATGTGATGGCGTGTGTTATCCTAGCGACTCACACGTCAGGAGAACGATGGCAGAAGCAACAGAATTTTCCGAAACCGGAAACAGAGAAGAGTTCAGGTTTATACACCAAAGGTAATTTGACATATAAAGCGGACTTACGTAAACACAGATCAGGTTTTCATGGAAAATCATGCAGGATGTTTGGGACAATTCTTTATTGGGCACGATTATCCCACGCATTGAAGGACTTTTAGCATTCTTGGCCTGCATCTAAATGCCAATATCTACCTGACTATTGCTACAACACGCTGACGGAGCTAGCCTTCTTTGGGCTCTGCCTGGCCCCGAGAATCTCCCCCAACTGGCTTCTAAGACCCTCTGGCTCTCCACTCCTAGAGGAACACATGTGATTCACAGTATCACTGCAAAACATACACGTTACCTGGAAGTGCCACCAGCATGGCATGAATTCGTATACTGTATACATTAACCGCTATATGACAGCATGCATTCCCGAGGTCACAGAAATTGGACAACAGGGTCCACACCCTAAGTCTGAAACCCTGCAGACAGGGAGCAGGTCCAGACTTGATGGCGAATACACACAACTAGCACAAAGGGGTATTTGGGCACCTGTCTTCAAACTTCTTTTGCCTGTGCCTGTGCCTGAAACACGTTTAAAATCTAGCACCCCTCGGGTGTCTGGGTGGCTCAGTAGGTAGAGCGTCCGACTTTGGCTCAGGTCATGATCTCACGGTCTGTGAGTTCAAGCCCCGCGTCGGGCTCTGTGCTGACAGCTCAGAGCCTGGAGACTGCTTCTGATTCTGTGTCTCCCTCTCTCTCTGCCCCTCCCCTGCTCATGCCCTGTCTCTCTCTCTCTCTGTCAAAAATAAATAAGCATTAAAAAATAAAAATTAAAAAAAAATCTGTCACCCTGCATGTTGTGAGGTTGACAACAAATTTTTTTTTAAGTTTACATGCTTGCAAAGATGATAATTTCTGGAGTATTATACATACAGGCATTTTAAGAAGCAATCATTACATTTATCTTTTATATCTTATGGAATCTAAATACCAAAGTGGTTTGATACCGTCCCAATGATTTCTATTTTATTATAGAAATTTCCAAACATACAGGAGGGTTGAAATAATGTTACACTGAAGACCCGTATACCCACCACCTAGATTCAACAACTAAAATTTCAGTATTACATCTATCCATCTCTCCATCACTCTAACCATAAATCCATCTTATTTTCACGCTTTTCAAAGTAAGTTGAAGACATCAGACGTTCCTCCTCAAAACACTCCAGCATGCGTATCATTCATTAGAATTCCATATTTCCTTACAGATTTTTTCTTTTGAGTTAAATGACATGAATAGAGTATATCTTTTAGTATATAATAAATAATAAATCTTTTATCACTTGAACCTCGAACCCCTATAAAGATACAGTGTATTAACTTCACTTCAGAAAGACTCCTTGTATGTCCTCCCAGTAACTTCCATCCCCATTCCCTCAAAGTTCTGATTTTTTTTCTTAACGATACAGTATTTTGCCTATACTAGAACTTCATATAAAGGGAGTCTTACAGGAAGTACACTTTCACTCAGCAAGTTTCTGACGTTCATCCACATTGCTGCATGTATCAGTAGCCCGTTCCATTTCACAGCTGAGTAGTACTCCATAGTATGAATTTACAACAATTCTGCTTTTGAGGGACACTACAACTGTTTCTAGCTTGGAGCTATTACAAATAAAGCTGCTATGAATATCCTTGCACAAGCTTTTTTGTGGACCTATACTCTCACTTCTCTTGGGTGAAACCAAAGGTAGAATTTGGAATATGTTAAGATTTGTAAAACCCAAAGGGCTTGTACCATTTGACACTCCCAATGACTATGTATGAGAGTTCTGTGTGTTGTTGATTTATGTTAGCCGTTTTGGCGAGTGTATGCTATCATCCTGTTGACGTTTTATTTTACATTTCTTTAGCGACCTAAGGATGTTAAACACTCTTAATTGCTGGAACTGTATAGTAAGTCTTGAAATCAGGTAATGTAATTCTTCCAATCGTTCTTTTTCAAAATTGTTTTGCTATTTTCAGCCCTTTACATTTCCATATAAACTTGAGAATTCGGTTTGTGGACTTTTACACCAAATGTCTGTTGGGATTTTGGCTGGGACTGCACTGAAACTATAGATCAACTTGAGAATAACTGATATCCATTATGGCATTAACAATATTGTCTTCTAATTCAGAAATATGCTATATTTGCCATTAGTTTAGTTCCTTTTCATTTCTCTCAACAATGCTTCATGGTCTTCAGTGCACATCTTTTGTTAAATTTATTCCTAAGTCATTTAATATGTAATTCTTTCAAAGACAGTTTTTCATTTTATTTCTCAGTTCTTTTGCTATTGGTATATAAAAGTACATTTAACCTTGTGTCCTACAACCTTGTTAAAGTCATTTATTGGTTCTGCTTGTTTTGTAAATATCTTAGACTCTTCTGTGTAAACAATGATGCCATATGCAAACAGAGACACTTTTACTTCTTCCTTTCTTAATTTCATGTCTTTAATTTATTTTTCTTACATTATCACACCAACTTGAACCTGTAATGCAACACTGAATAGGAGTGGTCAGAGGGGGCATCCTTGATTTGTCTCCAATCTTAGGTTAAAGGGTTCAATTGTTTTACCATGTGAAAAGATTTCAATCTAAAAATGGTCTTGAAGGATATGAAATGAAGAACCTCACACATGAGCCCTCAGAAGAACAGAACTTAACAAGGGAGACTCATTTCCCAAAAATGCCTGATTTACAGAAAACCAAGACTTATCTCTTGACCAATGAGCATCCACCAAGAATCTCTCCCCATCCTCAAGCCACGGAATTTACTGCTTGGACTCTGGCTGGACTTCCCCCCCCTTTTGCACTCCTGTCCCATAAATACAGCCCACCCCAAACCCTCAGCAGAACCACCTGGCAGCTCATTATAGCACGCATTTCCCAAAATGCAATTCCTCTGCTATTCTTGAATAAACTTAATTTCTGGTAATTCAAGCTCGTCTCAGTTTATCTTTATCTAGGACGATGACCATTAGGTATGATGTTAGCTGTACATTTTTATAAATGATGTTTAATAGAATGAGAACTGTCTCCTGCTTTCCCAGTTTGTGGGGCACTTACATCATGAAAGGATGTTGAATTTTGCTCATTATTTTTACTGCATCCCTTGAAATATGATTTTCCTCCTTTATTCTAGTAAGAGAGTAAATTATATTAATTTTTGAACGTCAAAACAACTTTCTATACTTAAGGTAAACCTTACATGGTAAGGATGTATTATCCTTTTTATATTCTGATTTGACTTGGTAATTTTTTTCTTTAATTTTCCTTCTCTGTTCCTGAGTAACAATGGTCTGTAATTTTATTTTTCTTTTCTACTATTCTTTGTGATGTTTTGTCAAGTTTTGGTATTTGGTATTGGTATGCTAGTATCATAAAATGGGATGGAAAATGTTCCTCTGTTTGCTGAAAGAGGTTTTGTATGATTGGCACCATTTTATCCTTAAATGTTTGACAGAATTTAGTAGTGAAAAACTCTTGACCTGTAGTTTTCTTTGTAGGAAGTTTCTTGATAATTCAATTTCTCTTTCTTTAAATTTACTATTTAAGTTTTTTCCTTCATCATGGTAAATTTTAGCTTTTGAGGAATTTGTCCATTTCATCTAATTTGTCAAAATGTTGATTTAAAACTGTTTATAATATTCTTTTAACTTATTTTAATGTCTATAGGATCTGTAATGACTTCTCTTTCATTCCCAATATTGGTGATTTGCATTCTTTCTCTCTCTTTTTTTTTTCCCCCTAAGTCAATCTTGTTTTGAGTTCATCAATTTTGCTTATCTTTTCAAAGAACCATCTTTTGGCTTTGTTGATTTTATATCTTCTACTATGTTGATTTCTGCTATTTATTACTATTTTCCCTAAACATACTTTGGGTTTACATTGCTCTTTTTTCTAGCTTCTTCAGTTGGAACTTTAGGTTATCCACTTGATGCTTGTCTGCACAGTATTTAAAAAAGAAACCTTGTTTCTTGAGGAAATTTTGCCATGCAGAGGGTTTCCTTCTTTTTATCAAAACAAAATTGTGTTAGTCTAACTGGATTGTAGTCTCCCTTTAACAGATGTATGAATATAAAAGGGATTAAATTAATGAAATTATTCAATCTACACCTAACCTACAATATACATTGTGAGTGAACAAACTAGAATAGGTATTCTCTAATTAAAAAATTATTTATATAGGGGTGCGTGGGTGGCTCAGTCGGTTAAGCTTCCAACTTTGGCTCAGGTCATGATCTCACGGTTTGAGAGTTCACCTTTTTTTAAAAAGAAAAGGTGCCATTTGGACAACAAGTTAGAAAAGAATAAAACTGAACCACTTTCTTACACCATACATAACAATAAACTCAAAATGGATTAAAGACCTTAAATGGGAGACCTGAAACAATAAAAACCCTAGAAGAGAGCATAAATAGTAATTTCTCTAACATCGGCCATAGCAACATTTTTCTAGATATGTCTCCTGAGGCAAGGGAAACAAAAGAAAAAATAAACTATTGGGACTATACCAAAATAAAAAGCTGCACAGAAAAGCAAACCATCGACGAAACAAAAAGGCAATCTACTGAATGGAAGAAGGTATTTGGCAATGATCTATCCCATAAGGGGTTAATATCCAAAATATATAAAGAACTTACACGACTTAATGCCAAAACACACACACACACACACACACACACACACATACACACACACACACACACACACACACACATACACAAAACAAAAAATCTGATTAAAAATGAGCAAAGGACCTGAATAGACATTTTTCCAAAGAAGACATCCAGATAGCCGACAGACACATAAAAGATGCACAGTATCGCTCATCATCAGGGAAATACAAATCAAACCCACAATCACCTCATACCTGTCAGAAGGCTAGAAACAAAAGATAAGAAATAACAAGTGTTGGCAAGGATGTGGAGTAAAAGGAACTTTTGTGTTGGTAACATAAGCTGGTGCAGCTACCGTGGAAAACAGTGTAGAGATTCCTCAAAAAATTTAAAATAGAAATACCATGACTCAGTAACTCCCCTACTGGGTATTTGCCCAAAGAAAATGAAAACACTAATTTAAAGGGATATATGCACCCCTATGTTTATTGCAATATTATTTACAACGGCCAAGATATGGAAGCAGCCCAAGCGTCCATCAATAGGTGAATGGAGAAAGATGTGGTATATATACCATGGAATATTACTCAGCCATACAAAAGGATGAGATCTTGGCATTTGTGCCAACATGGGCGGATCTAGAGGATATAATTCTAAGTGAAGTCAGTCAGAGAAAGGTAAATACTACATAATTCCACTTACATGTGGAATCTAAAAAACAAAACAAATAAATAAACAAACAAAAAGCAGAATTACACCTATACATAAACTGACAGTTGCCGGTGGGAGGGAAGTAGGGGGGTGGGCAAATGGCTGAAGGGCAGTGGGAGATACAGGCTTCTGATTTTGGAATGGATAAGTCACAGGGATAAAAGGTACAACACAGGGAGTATAATAAATGGTTTCAAAAGAGCACTGTATGGTGAACATATGGTAGCTAACTTGTGATGAACATAGCATAATGTATAAACTTGTCAAATCACTATGTTGTACACCTGAAATGATGTAACATTGTGTCAACTATCCTTCAATAAACAAATAAATAAATGAAGTAAAAATAAATTTAAAAAATAGAGAAGGTGACATTAAATTTGCCAATTTTGATACCTGCAATTAACATGTGTTTATGATTTGGTGAAGTAAACGGCAACATCCTAGCTAAAATTCACTTCAAAATATCTATAAATAATACTCTGAACACATCCGCTCAGATCACCAAGCACTGGCCGTATTTTTAAGTAATAATACATTCAAATTTCAAAAGTAGGGTCCATATCTCCATTTAGACTTTGAGGATTCTTCCATTTGATCAATTTACTCTAATTTTAAGAACTGCATATAAAATATAATAATAGTCACCATTTGGTGAGTGCCTTTACATATATTGTTGCTAAGCCTGACAACAGGCTTATCAAATAGGTATTACTGCTTCGAATTAAAAGGTATAGAAACTGAAATTCACAGAGATTAACAGGCTTTTCTGAGGTTCAACAGCTTTGCCAATAGGGAATATGCTGGGGTTTTTTTTGTTTTTTTATGTTTTTTTTTTTTAAATACGTGTTTGCGATCACAAGCCAATTTATTTTTTTTTTCAACGTTTTACTTTATTTTTGGGACAGAGAGAGACAGAGCATGAACGGGGGAGGGGCAGAGAGAGAGGGAGACACAGAATCGGAAACAGGCTCCAGGCTCTGAGCCATCAGCGCAGAGCCCGACGCGGGGCTCGAACTCACGGACCGCGAGATCATGACCTGGCTGAGGTCGGACGCTTAACCAACTGCGCCACCCAGGCGCCCCGGGAATATGCTGTTTAAAAGCATCTCTGATTTGGTTAAGAAAGAGGTTGGCTGGGGATGGTGGAGCAGGAGGACACTAAGCTTGCCTCGTCCACAGATACAGCTAGATAACACTCACATCGGCGTAAGTAACCCACAAAATGAGTCCAACTATGGCAGAACTCCACAACTAAATGGTATAGAAGAGACCACATGGAAGAAGGTAGGAAGGGTGAAGATGCGGTCTGGGAGCAAAACAGACTGAGGCCATCTGCAGTGGGGAGGGAGCTGGTGGCACAGAGAAGAAAGGAAAGCAGACTTTTACGCCAGGGAGACCACGAACAGGGGGGACAAATTCCCATAATATTTGCCTGTGAAAGTGAGAAGGGCCTAATTTTGTGAGTTCTTAAAAGCAGTGGGACTTAATCTTGGAATTTTAAAAATCAGTGGGCGAGGCTCTAGGAGAGCCTGGAGAGCGGAGGGTGGGGGCATTAGAAGTGGAATCCGTGCCCTTACCTTAAGGACAGAGCAGGAAAAAGGGCCTGTGTGGATCTAGCATAGAACCAACAGTGGGAAAACCGTTGGGGGCAGATGGAGGGAGAGTGATCTGATTGCTTCAGAACACAGCCTGGAGAGACAGGGAGCCTGAGGAGACCCCTCCAGGAACAAAGGAGCTGGCAGGTGCCATTTACCTCTCCCCCCCAAATAAATAACAGCCACCTGTAGGAACCATCACGGTGTGACACTCCTTAAGTAACTTGCTTACACCAAGCCGCCACCCCATGCTTAGGTAGCTCTGCCCCTCCTAGTCACTCTCGCCTTAGTCCCACAGCAAACCCTGCCCACACCATAACTCTTAACCCGCAGGGTATATGGAACCTCAGTCCCGATGGCAGTAGGGGCAGGTCTCATTCTGCAAGAGAACCACTGTACATCTTGTTAAAACACGCCCCACCCCTGCAAGGGATCAAACACTGCCCACATGGAGAGCCTCTGTAGATAACTGGACTGAAGGAAAAAGGCCAAGGTCTCAAAAGCAGAGAACAAGCACACATAGGAGACACTCTCTGAAGCACCAGGCCCTGGAGAACAGGGGACACTGCACAGCAGTGCACTACAGGACCTCTCCTTCATAAAACGATTACCACTAAGAGCCAGAGAAGTAGCTGACCCTCCTAACACAGAGAAACAGACACAAAAAATCAGACAAAATGAGACAAGGAAGTATCTCCCAAATGAAAGAACAAAACCAAACCACAGCAAGAGACCAAAGTGAAACAGATATAAAGACTATGCCTGATAATTTAAAATAATGGTCATACAGATAATGACTGGACTTGAGAAAAGAATGGAGAACATCAGTGAGACCCTTAACACAGATAAAAAAGAACTAATCAGATTCACGAACACAATAAATGAAATTAAAGATACACTTGATGGAATAAACAGCAGATCAGATAAAGCTGAGAAACGAATTAACAACCTGGAAGACAGATAATGGAAAGTAACCAAGCTAAGCAAAAGAGAAAAAAGAAAATTATGCAAACTGAGAACAGTCTTAGGAAACTCAGTGACTCCATCAAACTAACAAGGGATCTTACGTTTTACATTATAGGAATCTCAGAAAAAGAAAGTGAAAAAAAGAGCAGGAAAATTATTTGACAAAATAATAGCTGAAAAATTGCCCAATCTGGGGAAGGAAGCAGGTACCAGATCCAGAAGGCACAAAGATCCCTCCCCCCACAATTCAACCAAGGAGATCCACATCAAGACACATAGTATTAAAATGGCCAAAAAAATAGAGATAAAGAAAAAAATTGTTAAAGCAGCAAAAGAAGAAGAAAAAAAAAAGACAGTTACATACAAGGGAAACCCCCATAAGGCTAGCAGATTTTTCAACAGAAACTTTCCAGTCCAGAAGGGAGAGGCTTAATAGTTTCAAAGTGCTGAATGGGATCTTCCGTCAAGAATACTCTATCCATCAAGGCTATCACTCAGAATAGAGAGATAAAGAGTTACTCAGATAAAACAAACAAACAAACAACAAACAAAACACTAAAGGAATTCATGACCAGCCCTAAAAGAAATATTAAAAGGGAGGAAAAGAAAGACCATAAAGGGGGAGTATGAAAAGTAAAATACAAAAGCAGTAAAATGACTATTTATGCAAAAATCAGTCAAGGGATTCATAAAATAAAGGGATGTAAAATATGACACTATATACCTAAAATGTGGGAGGAGTAAAGAACAATTTAAACTTAAGCAACTATCAACTTAATATAGGCAGCTATATACTGAAGATGTTATACACAAATCTAATGATAACTACAAAAACCAGTAATAAATATGCAAAGAATAAAGTGAGAAGAATCCAATATATCACTAAAGAAAACCAAAAAACCATAAAAGAGAGTAAGAGAAGGAAGATCAGAGAAAATCTATAGAAACAACCACAAAACAAGAAACAAAATGGCAATTAATACGTATCTACCAATAATTACTTTAATGTAAATGGACTAAACACTCCAATCGAAAGACACAAGGTGACAGTGGATTAAAAAAAAGACCCATCTATATGCTACCTATAGAGACTCATTTCAGACTGAAAGACAGCTGCAGATTGAAAGTGAGTGTATGGAGAAACATTTATTGTGCAAATAGATACCAAAAGAAAGCTGAGGTAATAATACTTACATCTGCCAAAATAGACTTTAAAACAAAGACTGTAACAAGAGACAAAGGAGAACACTATATAAAAATAAAGAGGACAATCTAAAAATATAACGATTATAAATATTTATGCACTTAACACAATAGCACCCAAATACATAAAACAGTTAATAACAAACATAAAATAATTTGTCATCAATAGTAATAAAATAATAGTGCAGGACTTTAACATCTCACTCAAATCCATGGACATACCATCCAAACAGAAAATCAAAGAGGAAAACAGTGGCTTTCAATGACACACTGGAGCAGGTACATTTAACAGACATACTCAACATTCCATCCTAAAACAGCAGAATACATATTCTTTTCAAGTCCACATGGAACATTCTTCAGAATAGATGACTTATTAGGCCACAAAACAAGCCTCAACAAAATTTAAAATATCCAAGTTATACCATGCATCTTTTCTGACCATAATGTTATGAAACTATAAATCAATGACAAGAAAAAATGTAGAATGAGCACAAATACATGGAGGTTAAAAAACATGCTACTAAACAATAAATGGGTCAAGCAGAAATTAAAGAAGAAAGCAGAAATTACACGGAAACAAAGGAAAATGAAAACACAATGGTCCAAAACCTTTGGAATATAGCAAAAGTGGTTCCAAGAGGGAAGTCTATACATCGAGAAGCAAGGAAAATCTCAAACAACCTAACAGATAAAACCCAAAGAAGGAAATAATAAATATTAGAGCAGAAGTTAATTGATATAGAAAAAGAAAACCCCAATACAACAGATCAATGAAACCAAAGAAAGCTGGTTCTTTGAAAAGATCAACAAAACTGATAAACCCCTAGTAAGACGAAAGAAAGAAGGAAAGACAGAAAGAAAGAAAGAAAGAAAGAAAGAAAGAAAGAAAGCCCAAATAATCTTACTAATGAAAGATGAGAATAACAACTGACACCACAGCAATACAAAGAATTATAACAGAATATTATGAAACCCTACATGCCAACAAAGTGTACAACTCAGAAGAGGTAGATAAATTCCTGGAACCATATAACTTACCAAAACTAAAATAGGAAGAAATAGAAAATTTGAACCGATCAATTATCAACAATGAAACGGAATCAGTAATCAAAAGCTCCCAAAAAACAACAGTCCAGGACCAGGCGGCTTCACAAATAAATTCTACTAAACATTTAAAGAAGAGTTAATATTATTCTTCTCAAACTATTCCAAAAAAATACAAGAGGAAGGAAAACCTCCAAATTCATTTTATGAGGCCAGCATTACTTTGATATCAAAACCAGATAAAGACATCACACACAAAAAAGATAACTACAGGCCAACATCTCTCTTGAATATAGACTCAAAAATCTTCAACACAATATTAGCAAACTGAATCCACCAATACGTTAAAAAAATCATACACCACAATCAAGTGGGATTTATTCCCGGGATGCAAAGATGGTTCAATATTCTCAAAGAACAATCAATGTGATATGTGACATCAATTAGAGAAATGATAAAAAATATATATATATGATCATTTCAATAGATGCAGAAAAAGCATTTGACAAAGTACAACATCCATTCATGATAAAAACACTCTGAAAAGTAGGTCTAGAGGGAACATAGTTCAACATAATAAAGGCCTTATATAAAAAATCCACAGCTAACATCATACTCAATGGTGAAAACCTGAGAGCTTTTCCCTTAAGGTCAGGAACAAGACAAGGATGTCCACTCTCACCACTTTTATTCAACATTGTATTAGAAGTCCAAGCCATAGCAATCAGACAACATAAAGAAATAAAAGGCATCCAAATTGGTGAGGAAAAAGTAAAACTCTACTTGCATATCAGAGGATATTATATAGAGAGCACCTTAAAGACTCCACCAAAAAACTACTAGAACCAATAAATGAATTCATTAAACTCACAGGATACAAAATCAATATAACAGAAATCTGCTGCATGCACATACACTAATAATGAAGCAGCAAAGAGTGAAAGGAAGACAACCATCCCATTTATAACTGCACCCAAAACAATGAAATACCTAGTAACAAGCTTATCCAAAGAGGTGAAAGGCTTGTACTCTAAAAATTATAAAAATGCCAATGAAAGAAATTAAAGACAACACAATGAAATGGAAAGATAGTCCAAGCTCGTGGGAATTGTGAAATGTCTATATTACCCAAAGCAATCTACAGATTTAATGCACTCCCTATCAAGATACCAAAGAATTTTTCATAGAACTGGAACAAACAGTCCTAAAATTTGTATGTAACTACAAATGACCTCATATAGCCAAAGCAATCTTGAAAAAGGAAAACAAAACTGGAGGTATCATAATTCCAGATTTCAAGTTATATTACAAAGCAATAGTAATGAAAACAGTATGGTACTGACATAAAAACAGAAACATAGATCTACGGAATAGAACAGGAAATTTAGAAATAAACCCACAATCATATGGTCACTTAATCCTCAACAAAGCAGGAAAGAATATTCAATGGGAAAAAGGCAGTGTCTTCAAACAATGGTGTTGGGAAAACCAGACAGTTACCTATAAAAGAATGAGACTGGACTGCTTTCTTTCACCATACACAAAAATAAATTCAAAATGGATTAAAGACCTAAATGTGAGACCTGAAACCATGAAAATCCTAGAAGAAAGTAAAAGCAGTAACTCCCTGACCTCAGCCAGAGTAACATTTTTCTAGATATGTCTCCTCAGGCAAAGGAAATAGAAGCAAAAATAAATTATTGGGACTATCAAAATAAAAAGCTTCTACATGGTGAACGAAAGGAACAAACAAGAACTAAGAACTAAAATGCAACCTACTGAGAGAAGATATTTGCAAATGATACACCTGATAAAGGGTTAGAATCATATATATATATATAACTGATACAACTCAATCCCTCAAAAACAAATAATCCATTTAAAAAATGGGCAGAAGACATGTCAAGGGCCAGCAGATATATGAAAAGATGTTCAACATCACACATTACCAGGGAAATGCAAATCAAAACTACAATGAGATACCACTTCACACCTGTCATAATAGCTAAAATCAAAAACACAAGAAACAAGTGTTGGCCAGGATGTGGAGAAAAAGGAACACTTGTGCACTGTTGGTGGGAATGCAATCTGGTGCAGCCACTGTGGAAAACAGAAGTTCCTCAAAAAGTTAAAAATAGAACTATCTGATGACCCAGGAATCACACTACTGGGTATTTACCCAAAAAATACAAAAACACTAAGTCAAATGGATATATGCACCCCTGTTTATTGCAGCATTATTTATAATAGCCAATCTATGGAAGCATCCCAAGTGTCCATCAGTAGATGAATGGATAAAGTGGTACATGTATATACACTAGAATGTGATTCAGCCATAAAAAGGAGTGAAATCTTGCCATTTGCAACAACATGGATAGAGCTACAGAGTGTGCTAAGCAAAATAAGTCAGTCAGAGAAAGACAAATACCATATGATCTCAGTCATACGTGGAACTTAAGAAACAAAACAAATTAGCAAAAGAAAAAAAGAGACAGAGAAAAAGAGACAAATCAAGAAACAGACTCTTAACTATGGAGAACAAACTGATGGTTACCAGAGGGGAGGTGACTGGGAGTTGGGGGAAATAGGGGATGGGGATTAGAAAGTACATTTATTATGATATAAAATAAATTTAAAAATAAAAAATTAGAGCAACCCTACCAAGGGCTTAAAAAGGGTTTAAAACCATCTTACCAAGAGCTTCAGATTCCAGCTGATTTTCTATCATGGCACAAAGTTCAGGGATGGATCATCCAGGGCAAGTGCAACTGCTCAAAAATGCCATCAAGTATTTGGGTTCCGTCTATTCTAAACAATAAAATGGCAAGATTTAGCTTTTGGCCTTTATGATCATCGTTAAAATACAGCTGCTGTAACTCTAGCACTGAATCCAAGTTACAGGCAGAAAAAGGAAGGAAGGAAAAGGACGAGAACATTTCTTCATGAGGCTTTGCCCTTTCAGGATAAAAACACAAAGCAAAGTAGAAATAGAAGGAAATTTTCTCAGCCTAGTAAAAAGTATAAGACCCACAGCAATGGTGAAATACTAAATGTTTTCTGCTCAGGAAAAAGACAACGTTTGCTCTTACCACTGCCACTCAATATTGTACTGGACATTCTTTGTAGGCCAATAAAATAAAATAAATAAATAAATAACAAAGATACCATAGAAAGGCATGAAATTGGCAAGAAAAAATTAAAACTATCTCGATTTGGAGATGGCTGGATATTGAATATAGAAAATCCTAAGGAATCTACTAAAAATCTATTAGAATAAGTAAGTTCTAGTAGGAAAGATGGTAGGAAATAAGATAAACATAAAAATAAATTTTATTTCTATACACTTGCAATGAACCGGAAAATAAAATTAAGAAAAAATTGAATTTATAATCACATCAAAAAATATGTAAGAATAAATTTAGTAAGTGTAAAACCTGTACATCGAAAACCAAAAAATGCTGGGGTGCCTGGATGGCTCAGTTGGTTAAGCATCCGACTCGTGATTTTGGCTCAAGTCATGATCTCACGGTTTGTGAGTTTGAGCCCCCATCAGGCTCTGCACTGACAGTGCTGAACCTGCTTGGGATTCCCTCTCTCTTTCTCTCTCTCTCAAAATAACTAAAAATGAGGAAAAAGCAAAAAAGAAAACCACAAAATGTTGAAAGACAATGAAGAAGAGCTAAAAAAAAAAAAAAAGGAAAGCATCCCATGTGCTTGGATCAGAAGACTTAATACAGTTAAGATGACAGTACTTTCCAAATTTATCTACAGATTCAAAACAATTTGAGGTTATTAAAAACTCAGCTGCCTTTTCTTTTTTTTTTTTTTTTTGGAAGAAATAGACAAGCTGATCTGAAAATTCATATAGAAATTCAAGGGACCCAGAAAAGCCAAAACTGTCTTTAAAACTAAGAACAAAGTTGGTGGACTCAAATTCTCCGATTCTGAAACTTACAACAAAGCTACAGTTACCAAGGCTACAAGGTGTGACCTAAGGACAGACATACAGACCACTGTAATAGACTTCAGAATCCACAATACACCCTCACATTTACAGTCAACAGATTTTCAACAAGGATGCCAAGACAATTCAACGGTGAAAGAATAGTCTTTTAAACAAATGGTGCTGGGACAAGTGATTATCTACATAAAAAGGAAAGATGAAGTTGGACCCTTTTCTCGCAGCACACACATAACTCAAAATGGATTACAGATGTCAATGTAAGAGATAAAACTATAAAACCCTTACAAGAAATGTAAGAGTAAATCTTTATGATCTTGGGTTGGGAAAAAGCACAAGTAACCAAAAGCAGAAGTAACAAAATTAGACTTCATGAAAAATGTGAAATTAGGCTTTATAAAAATGTAAAACTTTTGCGCTGCAAATGATACAAAGAAAGTGAAAGTCCAAACCCCGGAACGATAGCAAATATTTGCCAACTATGTATCTGATAAGAGATTTATAGCCAGAATATGTGAAAAACTTACCAAACGCGGTAAAAAATAACCCAATTAAAAACGGGTAATGGATTTTAACACACGTTTCTCCAAAGAAGGTATACAAATAGTTGATAAGCACACACAAAAATGCTCACTACCATCAGTCAATAAGGAACCACACAAATCAAAAACATAATTGGATTTCATTTCATTTCATTCCAATTAGGAGGGCTACAATCGAAAAAACAGACAACAGTGTTGGCACGGATGTGGAGAAATGGGAACCCATACGTTGCTGGTGGAAATGTAAAATGGTGCAGCTGCTGTGGGAAAGAGTTTGGCAGTTCCTCAAAAAGTAAAACACAGAGGAACCGTGTGACCCAGCAATTCCACTCCCAGGTATATGCCCCAAAGAACTTGCATTTATTCCCACTGTTAGGAGCAAATTATTAGCCTGCATCAAACATTCCGTGCTTCAAAACCTTTAGGACCCAGACATCAACTTGGAGTGTGATGGTTTGTGGATTTAGTTCTGATGAATATAGAATTTTGTCAAAGGAGGTTTATTTAAAATAAACACTGAACATTTTTTTTCACGTGCCTTATGATTTTAGCTCCATTTTATGGCTTTTGCTCTGACGCATTAAGCCTCTAGCAAGTGCAAGCAGAGCTGAGCTTCACTCTTCAATTTTTCTCTAGGCTATTATCACTTATTATTTTATAGCATCAAAGACATGACAATGTCTCTGCTTTGAGAGAATTTGCTCTTCCTACAGACATAGAGCTATAATGAGATGCCGTGCCTGCTGCTATTTCTTCTAATTCCTAAAACTACGATAGCGTGATTTATGTTTATTTTAATCTCCTCTCCACTTGGACTAGATGCAGAATGGAAGTAATTGAAAATGCAGTCAATGAAAAACAGACCAGCAGGATGCCTCATCTTTGGCTGAGTTTTGCCTAGTATGACAATGCAGGTTCATTCTCAAAGTTCTGAGCCAGCTTGAGGCCTCTCTTGGAAATGGCCAATTTCATTCGGGCAAATAAAAGATAAAGTGAGGTCATAACAAAGGTTGCTGCAAAACAGTGCCCAGACTGCCACAAACTTAGAGTATGAGATTGGAATCGGATGTTCTTGTCCCTTAGTTGATGCTGCATTAGTCAAAGACCTTAAGTCGTTTTCTATCTTGAAGGGCTTTGGGACAAATGGGCATAAAAAACTGTCAGTCATTCAGGACTCTCCTTTTGTGCTTATTTCTGGATCCCTCCCAGGGATAGATTTCACAGATACACAATTTGGGTCAACAAAACTGTTGAGTCATACTTTTCTCTAGATTGCGGAGAGAAATCTAATTTTTTTCTAGGAAAACCTCAAGGAAAAAGAAGTAAGTAGCTTAGAAAGTGATTTCCACAATAATGTTTTGAGAAGACAGAGTCAATGCTTGCTATTAGAGAAAGTTTATTTCTAATGACCTCATCTCAAAGTAAACCCCTGTAAGCACAGGTTCTGGCAGCCTATGTTGGTGTAGGGCTGCACAAAGAATGGCTGGGCTCGGGGGTTTTGTCTTCCCGTCTGGCTTCCAGCTAAAAAACAGCACACAGCCAGCTCTCCAATGGTGGTCTATTACTCCCCATACGTGCACCTCGCCACTCCAGACAGAAAAGGCCAGGACAGACAAGACAGAGAGAGCAGCTGGGATATGAAAAATGCCCGAGTCTGTGGCTTGTCCTTCCTAGGGTGTGTGCGCATGTGCACAAGTGTGCACATGTTCCATGTGGATCTCTCATTTCCTAGTGACCTCAATACTCTCGACAGTCAGTGCAGTACTGTTGCTTTCTGGCTGTGCAATCTCTCCCTCCTTCCACTACGGCATTCCATCCAGGTTTGATCCAGCCACCCTGCACCTTTTTATTACATGCTGGGAAAACAATCTAATTAAACCCCATCGCTACACAGGGTTTTAAATTTTGTGACTCCAGAAGGCCTTTTCTTCCTTATTTATCCTCCCAGCTGCTGATTCCTGGGAAGTATAGTTATCTGCAATCACGTTAAGTTCTAGAAGAAGATTTTGTTGAGGGGAAGGAGGAACAGAGAGTCAGCTAGGTATTTCCTCAATTTCTGGGGGGCCTGGATTATTCTAAGTACTGAGAGGTATAAGATGATCAGAAAAACAGGGGTTTACTTTGAGTCTATGAAGCCAACCCTTCATTTTTAAAATTTTTATTATGGCAGCACTGCCCTTCTTGGCACCAATTTTTGTATCAGGCAGTTATTTCTATGTAACAAACCACCACCAAAATTAGTGAAGTGAAAGGAACCATCATTTAGTGAGTTCACAAGTGTGTGCACGATTGGGTGGTTCTGGTGATCCGGGCCATGCTGGGCCGGTCTCAGCTGGACCTGCTCCTGTATTTTTGGTCAGCTGCTGGCACAGCTGGAGCTGACAGGTCAAGGTAGGCCTCGTGGAAAGGCTCATCTGCACACCGTGTGCTCGCATCCTCCAAACCGGCCCAAACTTGCTCACGTGGCAGCTGGTCAGAGCTGTGAAAGTACACAACGCCTTTCGAGAGCTAACTTGGAACTGGCACATGAGTTCTGCTGTATTTTTATTGGTCAGGGCAAGAGACAATTCTAGCCCAGAGTCAAGGGGTGCAGAAATAAGCTCTTCATGGTGTAGAGAAAGAAACAATGACAGCCATTGCAACGGGCGAGGTGGTGGCAAATTATTTCCAAATTTTGCAGATACTTAGCTTCCTCTAAGGATATTTTATGAAGGTCTTTCATTTCCAAATATTTAGAATTACAGCAAGTTAATCACTGACATCTTCAAGTCGGTGTGGCTTAAGGAAAAGCTCAAGCACATCTTCGCGTAGCTCAAACTGTTGGGAACATATAGCTCTATCAGCTTCCTTCTGCATTGTGTGCATAGAATATTTTTAAATTGTTCCTTGTGGTTTCTTCTTTGACCCATGGGCTTTGTAGAAAGGTGTTAATATGTTGGTTATCCTAATGCTACTGAGTTCTAACCTAATTCTGTTATAGTCAAAGCACATACTCTCAGGGGAGAGTAAATGATTTTTAGGAAAGATGCATGGGCCCTCAGAAGAAGAGATGGGAGGTATGACAGTTTGGGACATGGTTTGTCTGGGTGTGGTATTGACTTCTAGTTTCCTCTCCTGTTACAGGAGTTGATCTTTTCTGGTTGATGAAACTCCCCAAGGAGGACCTATGGCAATTGAGTTCCTTGTGGAGCATCTGTCTTTAGGCAGATAAGCTTCTCTCTGCATTTGCTATTTTTCAGTTGCCTACAGTTCAAAATAATCAATATACCAAAGCAGCCTATTTTGGGGCGGCAAGTCCTGAACTCGTACGATCACATTTTGGAGCGGCATTTTATGCTACCCCTCACGTGCTACCACATTAGTATATTTTGTTGTCCTGCCTGGATTTGGAATTTGCTTTTACAAGTGCGGAGACTCACTGCTACTTAAGGTCAGTCCAAAAGAAAAAAGTGCTTGTTTGGAGATAAAAATAGAAAGTCCCAATTTGGCAGTGAGATAATGGAGTTCAAAAATATTACCTTGATTCTATTTTAAAAAGTGAACGAAGCAGCAAAAATATGACCATTCCTTTACTTCTGGCATCATGTTTATAAACTCAGCTTTGAAGATTTTTTAATATGCATTTTGAAGAGAAAAGCACATTAAATATACCTTCAATTGAGAAGCAAATCTTAAGTTTTCAGGGGGAAAATCTTGATAAAAGAAATTACTGAACGACCTACATCATTAATAAGAGCTCTGCTGGGGCGCCTGGGTGGTTCAGTTAGTTGAGCATCCGACTATTGATTTCGGCTCAGGTCACGATCCCAGGGTCGTGGAAGTGAGCCCCGTGTCAGGCTCCAGGCTGAGCCTGGAGCCTGCTTGAGATTCTCTCTACCTACCCTGTGCCTCTCCCTCACTCACATGTGCATGCTCTCTCTCTCTCTCTCTCTCTCTAAAATAATAATAAAAAAAAAATTAACAAGAGCTCTGTTGGCATGCAAAGTATATGCACAATATCATTTACCTCAAGTACAATACACTGGAATAAGAACCAGCAGAGTTATATAATTTAATATGACCCTAATTAACTGGAATCACATTCTGGAATTAAGTCAAAGAGAAACAGCTAAAGATAAAGTGTTTCTCTTTATTCACAAAATAAAAACAGGGGGCCTCCAAAGAGATTTGGCTAATATTTGTCAAACGTCAGAGTCAGATACTATTTTAAGAGCTTTACATGAATTAACTTGTTTTATTCTCACAACAACCTTGTGACTTAGAACTATTATCACCTCCATTTTATAGGTGAGGATGTTAGAATACACAAGACTGCAAGAGGCCATAGCTAAATGTGACACGGCCAGAATGCAAATCCAGACGGTCTAGATCAAGATTCCAAATGTGGTATCTACACTCCATCTGTGTTTTAAATTGAAGCACAGGTTCAGACTTCCAATAAAAACATATTTGACTATCCTCCTATAAACAACAATTATAAATGCTGTATAAAATACTGAAGACAATACCTGAAGGCACTGATGAGCAAAGAAAGCAAGCTGACGATGGAGAGCATGCAATCAAACAAGGGACCCACATCTGTGAAATGCACATTTATTCAGCCTTTCCCCTGAAGACACTTCTAAGTCGGCATAACCTTTAACAGAGCTCAAGTAGAAAGATTCAGCTGTATGGGCCTGAGGAGACAGGAGATTGAAATGGGGGGGGGGAGGAGAAATCCTGGAACAGAAAAATTATAGTAAGGGGAGCCCCAATCCTTGGCTGTACCTGAACTGCACATGTGTGAGGTGAATCAAAGAATTTACTCTGAAAGGCTGAGATGGCTGCATAGAGATTTCAGCAATGCCCCAGACTGAGCAGATGGAGTTTGGGTTTGGGTCCAGCTCTAGTGGAGGCATGGAAAACACATCTTGCTTTCACTGGACACCAGAGGGCCATGATTTAGGAGTAAAGATCATATCTCAGGAGTTTTCCCTACCCTACCATGAAAAACAAGAAAGAGACCTACTCTATCAAAGCCTAAACCCAAGAGCCTACACAAGACCAAAAGCCTCTGCAAGTCTATCAGTAAGACAGACCCTATGCTGGACTATAAAACAAATCCCAGTAATTCCAATGGACTGAACTCATATACAGCATAGTCTCTGACTACACCAGAATTAAGTTAGAAATCAGTACCATTAGGACAACCAACGTATCTCCAAATATTTGGAAACCAAATGATACCTTTTGACAAAGGCAAGAAAACAAGAATTCACAAGAAACTTTTTTTAAATAGTCCATGCAAATAATGCAAAAGAAAGCTGATATAACTATACTAACACCAAACTTTGTAGGCTTCAAGACAATGAGGGGCCTTGAATAATAATGAAAGGTTGAACTGAATTGAATAATGAAAGTCAAGTGGCATATTTTGCTACCTTTCCGAATCCTTTCCTCCAAATTCCAGGAACAGAGCAAGTATACTGTAGTATACTTCTCTTCAAATTGTACTGGAGATCTTAGTACAGTAAGGCAAGGGAATAAATGACAGACCTTAAAATCAGAAAACAGAGGTAAAGCTGTGATTATCCACAGATGACCTGATGATGTATGCACACAAGGAGTCTACGAACCAGCCACTACAATGAGTGAATGTAGCAAGCTTGATATTGATATGAGGTCATGATATGAGGTCAATATACAAAAGTCTATTGCACCTCTACGTAATAGGTATAAACAAAACAAAATTTAAAAATAGTTTTGCTCATAAGAATGCAAAGAATTTAACTCAGGAATAAATTTAACAAAGCAAGTGTAAGACTTATATGCTAAAAACTACAATGAATTGCAGAAAGAAAGTTTTTTTTAAGCTCTGAATAAACGGACATATATAACACATTCCTGGATTGAAAGACAATATTTTTAATATGCCTGTTTTCCCCAAATCTATAGGCTCAACACAACCCCAAACTTAACACCCAGTAGCTTCTTTGTAGGTACTGGTAATCTCACTGTAAAATTTATATGGAGATGACAAGGTCGAAGATTAGCCAAACCAAATCAATCTTGAAAAAGAACTCTGATCTCAACATTAATCTACAGTATTTAAGATAATTTAAGAGTGGTACTGGTGTAAAAATAAAGTCCAGCAATAGACACACAGAGATTCCAAAATAATTTTCAACAAAGACACCAAAGCAATTCATTAAAGAAAGGTCTTTTCAACAAATGGAATAACTAAATATAGAAAAACATGAACCGTGCCTCCTACTTTACGCTAAAACACAAAGATTAATTTGGGGTGGATCACACACATAAACATAAAGCCACGAAGTTTCTGAAAGAAAACAAGGCATAGATACAGTTGAAGAAGCAACGAAGGGACAAGGAGTCGTTTGTGAGGGAGGCATTATGGCAAGAACTGCAGGGTGGGGGCTGCCTGCCCCTACAGTGAGAAAAAAGCCACAGGCTGCAGGACCCAGAACATTCCAGTAAGCCCTCAAGATGTGGAGGGCTGCCACCTGTGTGCGCGGCCCCGCCACGACCGCTCGTCACCCCCAGATGGCTACCTGCGTGAGCGCGAGGCAATCCTGGCGTACACTTCGCATCAGAAGGAGACCACGGCGAAGATGAGGATCCAGGAGCAGCCGGGGGCTGGGCGTGAGGTGCAGAAACAGCCGCGGCGGCCACGGCGCCGGGGCAAGCGCACGGCTTCCGGGAAGAGGACGCGGCCATCGTGCACACTGAGCTGGTGCTCAACCTTTCATGCCCAAGGCCGCCTGGGGAACAGGCCCAGAAGACGCCTGAGCCGGGCCACTGCAGGTCCCGCAGGACAAAGACAAAGCACTGCCCAGCTTCCGGATCCCGTCGCTGACCCCCCAAGCCAAGACCGCCAAGCTCGGAAGCCGGCGAGCACCGCCACTGTCCCTACGGCGGAGACGTCACGGCGCATGTCAGACCTCATGGCGCATGCGCCCCACGCAGTTCGCCGCCCTCATGGATCGCGTGAGGCTCATCCAGCTCAGCCCGCGCCACGTGTGTGCCGTGACCCGCGACCGCTTGGGAGGTGCCGTGCCTCACGCCGTTGCTCTGGCCTTCTGCGGTCGTGGTCACCCTGGAGCGCAGGATGAAGCTGATGGCGGAGGACGTGGTGGACCCGGTGAACCGGGAGAAGCTCCTGGATCAGGACACCCGCATGCTGCAGCGGGTGGCACGGGCTTCACGGGCTCGGGAGTATCGGCGCAGGGAGAGAAACCCAGGCTGGTGATGCAGGCCTGGTGCACCTGACACCAAGTAAATGGGCTCGAACGTGGAAGAAAAATATTAAAGATGACAGAGCATCTGTGCAACCTTAGGGGAGCAAAGATTTCATGATTATAATTACTAAAGAAAATAAATTATAATTTATTAAAATATATTTTTTAAAGGTGCCATTAAGAAAATGATAGGGTGTGTGTGTGTGTGTGTGTGTGTGTGTGTGTGTGTGTGTGTGTGTGTGGTGCCTGGGTGGCTCAGTCAGTTAAGCCTCTGACTTCCGGTCATGCTCTTAGGGTTGATGGGTTGGAGCCCTGCCTCTGGCTTAGTGCTGATAGCTCAGAGCTTGAAGCCTGCTTTGTTTTCTGTCTCCCTCTCTCTCTCTCTCTTTGCCTCCTTCTCTCTCTCTCTCTCTCTCTCTCTCTCTAAAACAAATAAACATTAAAAAAAAAAAAAAAAAGAAAATGATAGGTGAGACCCAGACTAAAAAATATGTTTGTGACACATTATATCTGACATATGTAACTGGAATATATAAAGAACTACTATAAGTCAATATTAAGAAAGGAGACACACTGAGCACTGAGTAATATATAGAAATGATGAATCACTATGTTGTACACCTAAAACGAATATAACAGTGTATGTTTACTAGAATTAAAATAAAAACAAGAAGGTCAAAAAATAACAAATAAAAAAACAACCCAATAAAAATTGAGCACTTCACAGAAGAATGTGAATATGTCTATAAGGGTAAGAAAAGATGCTCAGAATTATTAGTTTTCATGAAGAGGCTGAGATGATACTACTCAACCACTAGCAGGGCAAAAGAAAGAAATCGAAACCAGGCCATTTCAGAAGTTGGTAGTATGGAGATTGAGCAAATGGAATTCTTTTTTTTTTTTTTAATTTTTTTTTTTCAACGTTTATTTATTTTTGGGACAGAGAGAGACAGCATGAACGGGGGAGAGGCAGAGAGAGAGGGAGACACAGAATTGGAAACAGGCTCCAGGCTCTGAGCCATCAGCCCAGAGCCCGACGTGGGGCTCGAACTCACGGACCGCGAGATCGTGACCTGGCTGAAGTCGGACGCTTAACCGACTGCGCCACCCAGGCGCCCCTGGAATTCTTGTACACTACTGGCTGGAGCGTAAATAACACAACCACTTGTAAATGTTGGAAATTTGCACGCACACACACACACACAAAAGTTAAACATACATCTAACCTATAGCCCAGCAATTCCACTCTTGTGTGTTTCTTCAAGAGAGACAGGTCCCTGAAAAGATTTGTACAAGAATGTTCATAGCAGCTTTGTTCATAATAGCCCCAGATTAGAAAACACCTGAAGGAACATCAAGTGAATAGGTTTCATGTGGAATTCTACTCAACAATGAAAAGGAATGAACTACTAACACAGCATGGACGAATCTCACAAATGTTACACCACATGTAAGAAACCAGACCAAAAAAAAAAAAAAAAAAAAGAGTCCATATTAGATCAGGCAAGACTAAACTACATCGTTACAAAGCAGAACAGCAACTGACTCCAGTGAGCGAATTGACTGCAGACTGGTAAGGAAATTTTCCAGGTAGGGGAAATGTTTTTGTCTTCACAGTGTAGTGACTGTGCAGGTGTATGTGTGTGGCAAAATTCACTGGTACAAATGGGTGCGTGTTATTATATTTCAATTAGACCCTTAAGCATTGTATGTATAAGAATCAAATTACTAAGAACTATTGCTTGTGCCATATTCTCTGTCTTGCAACATAAATGCAGTCAATGGCTTGAGAAGAACAGGATGTCAACCCCCTGAAGTGACAGGTATTTTGGTGTTCAGAGAGAGGACAGCGTCTCCAGAACATTCACATGCTAGGCTTCTACCACAGCCCATCAGCAACACTGTTATTTGTCATTCAGCAGTTCAGCTCCACCGTCACTCTGATGTGCTAGATTTATTATCTGTCTCCCAAGAAGGTCAAAGCTCTGCTGACAATGGTTTCCCTGATGTCACAAAACCCAGAGCTGAATCCTGAAACATGTATCTAAATCTCTCACCTTCCATTAGCCCTTTTCTTTCCTCTACATGTTCCAAGTTAGCCCTTATGAGGCTAGATTCTTGCTGTCTATTATAATTCTAGGTGGCTATAAGGACACTCCAGGGATTTCTGTACTAACTCTGCATTCCATGACAAGGTCACCTTGGAAAATAATTCTCTAAGTGAGTAGATACATATATAAACAATAAATAACATCCTTCCAAACCAAAGAACATTGGGTGACAAATTTTTAATATTAGCACGATCTTTTATTGGCAGTGACCTAATTCCAGACTATATGTAATCTCTAAACTTTCTTCCCACAACCAAGTATCCATTACAAAGAACAATCTAAATCATGATGATTTTCAAGTTTTAAGTTTTGACCATTAATATTCCCTAGAGATAACAATGTTTCTGCACACTTCCGGTCTACCTTTTTTTACACTTAATTAATTAATTTCTGGTCAAAAACACTTCCATATGAAAAAAAAATAAGTCCATTCTTATTTTAAAGTCAATCATTGATCGTGTATGGCAAATATAGCTATCATCAGCTGTTTTCATACAAGCAGTGGACCAAGTAGGATGAGTTCAAGGATGGGGATCAGGAAACCTGGGCTCCAGTGTTGACTATACCATGCAGTAATGATAGAGGGCCAAGTTACAACCTATTTGAATCTCAAATTCTGCAAATATAACATGGAAGAGTTGGACGAAATGTTCTGAGTCCTCCCTCTTTGCCTAGTAAAAAACTTTGGTGACCATGTAAACCGTGGAGGGGAATTATCTAATTTCAAACTCTCATAGCTAGAAAATCTTCCAAGGGCTTGGATGGGGTGGGGAGGAGAGGAATACAGAAATGACAGGGGGCAGAGAAACATTGTATCGTTCCTGGCTCTGCTGGCTTATCACTTCTGTCCCTCTGTGAGAGGAGAGCTCTGTTTTGCCCACACCTGTATTCTCACCGTTAAAGCAGTGCCTGGCACCGTGTAGACATTCAATACACATCTTAGTGAATGTTAAATATTTATCAAAATAGGGCATGAAGCTCATCAATGAGGGCAGACACCCTATCTGTCTTCTTCATTCCTATGCCCTGATGCCTAGAATATACATGGTGTATAACAGGATGTATAATATTAATGTATAATATTAACATGAGTGGGGAAAATAAATGAAAATATTATCTCTCACAGAAGTGTTAGCCAGGGAGCAAGAGTTCAAAATGCCAGAATCCTCCTGGAATGGTTTTAATATGCAGGTCAAGGGCAATTCCCACTATACCTAGCTTCTTGAACAGTCCTGGAGAGCTTTTTGTAATATCTCCTTTGATGGAATCCCTGGTGGGCATATCTGAGATCAGAAAGGCAGGCGTCAGGTGCCTGGGTGGCTCAGTCGGTTAAGTGTCCAACTTCGGCTCAGGTCATGATCTCATGGTTCACGAGTTCGAGCCCCACATTGGGCTCTAACAGCTCAGAGCCTGGAGCCTGCTTTGGATTCTGTGTGTGTCTCTCTCTCTTCCCCTCCCCGGCTCTCACTCTGTCTCTCTCTCTCTCTCAAAAATAAAATAAACATTGGCACAAGAACAGACACTCAGATCAATGGAATAGGACAGACAACCCAGAAATGGACCCACAAATGTATGGGCAACTAATATTTGACAAAGCAGGAAAGAATATCCAATGGAATAAAGACAGTCTCTTCAGCAAGTGGTGCTGGGAAAACTGGACAGCAACATGCAGAAGAATGAACCTGGACCACTTTCTTACACCATACACAAAAATAAACTCAAAATGGATGGAAGACCTAAATGTAAGACAGGAAGCCATCAAAATCCTCGAGGAGAAAGCAGGCAAAAACCTCTTTGATCTTGCCCGCAGCAATTTCTTACTCAACACGTCTCTGGAGGCAAGGGAAACAAAAGCAAAAATGAACTACTGGGACCTCATCAAAATAAAAAGCTTCTGCACAGAGAAGGAAACAATCAGCAAAACTAACAGGCAACTGACAGAATGGGAGAAGATATTTGCAAATGACATATCAGGTAAATGGTTAGTATCCAAAATCTGCAAAGAACTTACCAAACACAACACCCAAAAAACAAATAATCCAGTGAAGAAATGGGCAAAACACATGAATAGACACTTCTTCAAAGAAGACATCCAGATGGCCAACCGACACACGAAAAAATGCTCCACATCACTCATCATCAGGGAAATACAAATCAAAACCACAATGAGATACCACCTTACCCCTGTCAGAATGGCTAACATTAACAACTCAGGCAACAACAGATGTTGGCAAGGATGTGGAGAAAGAGGATCTCTTTTGCATTGTTGGTGGGAATGCAAGCTGGTGCAGCCACTCTGGAAAACAGTATGGAGGTGTCTCAAAAAAGTAAAAATAGAACTACCCTATGACCCAGCAATTGCACTACTAGGCATTTATCCAAGGGATACAAGTATGCTGCTTCAAAGGGACACATGCACCCCCCATGTTTCTAGCAGCACTATCAACAATAGCCAAAGTATGGAAAGAGCCCAAATGTCCATCGATGGATGAATGGATAAAGAAGGTGTGGTATATATATACAATGGAGTATTACTCAGCAATCAAAAGAATGCAATCTTGCCATTTGCAACTACGTGGATGGAACTGGAGGGTATTATGCTAAGTGAAATTAGTCAGAGAAAGACAAAAATCATATGACTTCACTCATATGAGGACTTTAAGAGACAAAACAGATGAACATAAGGGAAGGGAAACAAAAATAATATAAAAACAGGGAGGGGGACAAAACAAAGAGACTCATAAATATGGAGAACAAACTGAGGGTTGCTGGAGGTCTAACATAGCCCCAGGAAAGACCGTCATGAGCCTGGCCTCAGGGAACCAATCAAAAAGAGAGCTTTTGAGATGTTCAAGTTCAGAAGGGTGACAACACGCGTCTCCTTGTAACCTGCTTCTTTTCAACAGTGAGAATCTCCATGTTTTAGACATCCGACCTTTATACATGTGAGAAAGAAAATACAGAGATGAAAATATCTAAATCGATATATATGTGTATAATATATATATTTACCAAACTTACAAAAAAGAAAAACTCTTTGCTACAGTTTTCATACCATGCTAGATGAAGCCCACTTTAGAGAAAATGGGGTTTTGCTGTTCCTGAATTGGTCACCATCTGACAGCCCCGTGGCATTGCGTGGTGTTGTCACTGTAGATTTGCTTATCAATCCCCAGCTGACAGAGGCACTTACTGCTTACATCAGTTAGGAAAAGATGACATTTATGTTAACAGCCTGTCAGGAAAGGATTAAGAGAGATGTTGATTACCTGTTAGAGAAGTTACCGTCAGAAGTGTTTGTTTGTTTGTTTGTTCGTTTGTTTAAAAATTTTTAATGTTTATTTATTTTTGAGAGAGAGCATGATATTTTCGAGAGAGAGTGCATGAGTGGACGAGGGGCAGAGAGAGAGGGAGACACAGAATCTGAAGCAGGCTCCAGGCTCTGAGCTGTCAGCACAGAGCCCAGTACGGGGCTTGAACTCACATACCGTGAGATCGTGACCTGAGCCGAAGTCGGACGCTTAACCAACCAAACCAATCAGGATCCCCTGTTTGTTTGTTTGTTTTAACTTTGTATCTAATTTACCCATCTATTTTAGGTATTCTTTTCTCAACTGAGTATATAAATCCCCTTTTCCCTGTTGGCTCAGCCATAGGTCAATGGTGCCTATCAAATCTATTCGCTTGAATTTTGCCTTACCATATGGAAGGCAGGCTTAATTTCTGATCTAGATAAGAGCTGTGACAGTGGCAGAATGACCCTTCTTGACACTCCCTTCCCTCTTCCCGTGGAGGAACTGTTGCCAAGGACAGGAATGGGCATTTGCGGCTGCAGTCACTTCTCCCTTCAACGGAGGGCTGCCTGTGGCTCAGAAGCCATGGAGCAGGTGGCAAGGGTACAGGGCCAAGAGGAAGGGGTTACCGGGCCATCGAGGGTGGGCACACAGAGAGCTTGCAGGCAGCTGACAGATATTTTGAAATATGACCTGAGAGCATTCTCCATTCCTGTGTACGTGCAAGCTCACATAACAATCTAGTATAAAGGAACAATCTACCCCTATGGCCACTGGCTAGCAAAAGCAAGATCCACCTGTGTCACTTTTGCAGCCCTGAGGCTGTCCCTGCACTGATACGACACCAGGGCAGCCTCCCTTGCGGGGGCGGGGGTGGGGGGGGGGGGTGGGTGGGGAGAGGACAAGATCCAAACAAGAACAAAGGAATTAATGGTCACCTTGTGACTCCCAGAAATGCTCCTGAAGCCCTCTTCAAAAACAACAGTTGCAAAAAGCTAGAGCTAGACTTTTCTGGGTGAAAAGGGAATTTGCAGAACCTAGTGAGGCCAGGCTTCTTAGAGTCTGGGTTTATACAATAAACTGTAGGTAATGAGGATGAGGACAAAATGCAAGTGAATTTCCCTGGCTCAAAGGAAGACATGGAAACTCTTCCTGGGCTGGAAAAGGATGCGGCGGAGACCCTCGAATGAATCTAAGTAGGTGTGTGAACAGAAGGGGTTGGCAGGAAACAGATAAAGAACACTTGATGAGGGGCACCTGGGTGGCTCAGTCGGTTGAGTGCCCAACTCTTGATTTCAGCTCGGCTCATGATCTCATGGTTTGTGAGTTCGAGCCCTACCTCGGGCTCTGTGCTGACCGTGTGAAGTCTGTCTGCTTGTGATTCTCTCTCCCTCTCTCTCTGCACCCCCCTCTCAAAATAAATAAATAAACTTAAAAAAAAGGGGGGACACTTGATGAGACTTGCCTCCTGTTTCCAGTTTGGATGTCTCGAAAGAGAAGCATCTCAGAAGGAGCCCCAATCTTATGACGGGTTGAGACAGTGTTATAGGAATGGCAGCAGGATAGTTGCAGAGAAAAAAGGCCTAAGACAGCACATCCCCTAGACCCTGTGCCTGCCTTGAGGGAGATGCAGATATTTCTGCATATGCAGTGGGGATCACAGGACAGTAGAGGGGGCTAGGCACTAGAAGGAACGTGGGCTGGTAAGAAGACATTGCAGGGTATGGCAGGGACAGGGACCTCAGCAGCAGGTACTGGCATCTGCCTGGGGCCATGTGGGACCAGGGAGGTCCATAGCACAGGCAGTGGGACTAGAGACCTGCCTTACAAAGATCAAGCATGATACCCCAGCCAGTGGGGTCAACAGGACCCAGTTGACAGCACCAAGACTGGAACGCCCTGCATGCAGACACAACCTGGGAGACTGGAGGAAGGCAGAACAGAAATCGCAGAGAAACTGAACTTCAGTTTGATCAAGTTCAAAGCCTGAAAATCCTGAGCTTTTAACCTGAAAGAAACAAAACCTCCCTGAACAGGCAGAATTAAGTGGAGACTTCAGTCCTCAGTCGACTTCATTTTCAGAAAACAAAGTTCTTCCCTCCATATATGATAATCCACACAGTAATTCACTAGCAGAATCACAAGATACTGGAGACCTTGGTCCAAGGTCATTCTTACGAACATCAGATCTAACAGCTGACTGTGCACACAGACCCCCTAAAACATCTTCTGACTCTCAAGACAACAGCCAAGGGCAAATTCTCTTATTTAAAAGACTCACTTTGGATAAAAAAGCTTATTTCAGACTAGATATCTCTATTCACCTTTAAGTGTTTATTACTTATGGCAGCCGCGAGGCACACCATTAACCCCCAGAGCTCTCGTCCCTTGAAAATGCAGGTAATAAATTTTAAAATATTTTGCTCATACCATGGAGTGTGACGGTTTTTCTTCTGTGAGGTTTTTTTTTTTTTTTTGAGTTCTAGACCTTCTCTTAACCTCCAAGGAGAGGTGTGGGCTCTCTAATGAGGGGCCAGAGTGTGAGGGGTGGAAAGGAAGCCAGGAGAGAGCTGGTGATGGGTTTGCCAGGATGAGAGTCCTGATGTTGCTTTCTTCTTCGTGCAAGAAGAAGAGAAATGAGAGTGCTCCCCTCTGCACCTGATGATTTAAGACTGGGCCAGTTTTATCTTGTGAGGAGAGGAGTAACTCAGCTCGGGGCCACCCTCACCGCATAGCCTTCCCTGGCCCCCTGGAGGCCAGCTGAGTGCCCTCTCTCTGTGTCACCCTGTTACGATGGCCCAGGATGATGCTCTGTTCGTCTACTCTTCTAGCGGGGACAGTAATGTTTGGGTTAATAACCTTTGGTGATAATCCCAGTGCCTTTTACACTGCACAAAACACAGTCAGAGCTTAATAACTGTGCACGATACAGAGGAAGGGAGGAAGAAAGGAATGAACCAGTGGAGCGAGGGAGAGAGGGAGGAAGCAAAGAAGGGAAAGAGGATGGAAGGAAGGAGAACAAAAGAGGACAATAATGACAGACAAAAGATTACAAGAGGAAATGGAAAAGTTATAGCGGGAGCCTTAGGGCATTTTGCCAGACTGGTCCTGAGACTTCTTCTGGCCTGACAGGACTTGGAATTCTCTGGGGCAAGCCAGGACCTCTATTGCACTCCCCTTGCTAAAATTCTCTTTGGCTCCGCACTTTGCCAAAGTTGAATGGGATAGCATCCATTTTTTATTTTTTTTCAGTTGCCCCCCCTTGTGTGGCATTTTCCATAGTGGAGTTATCCTGGGTCCCACAGACAGCAGAATCAATGTCTGCCCGATCTGTATGACCTTGTATGTGAAGGTGATCTTTTTTTAGGTGACGCAGGTACAAAGGGAGACTGAGCCATAGGCAATTTGGCCTGCTAAATATAGAGTGGCACTTTTAAAAATGCAATCTTGGCTGCTCCGAGTGTCTGAAAAGACCTGCCAGTCACTGCCAAGGGCAAAGGATCGGGTTTGCTGGGCTATATGAGGATCCAAGGACCTATACGGAATCAGAACACATCATTAATAACAAATCCATGGATAATGACCACAGCTGATTAGGGCAGTCCACCGTGTAACCGGTTTTATCACTGTTTCCCTGCAGCCCTGGAAGCAGGCTAGCATGGCTGACCTAGCTTTATAAAACAAAGTAAGCCTGGGAGCCCATGTCATGGTGATCCTGTGAGTATGAAAGCATCTCGAGGGAAGGGGGTGTTGCCATAAGAAGAGAAACCGTCACATGAAATAAGAACACTGTTACAACATGATAGGTCACAGCCAAGAAAGAGCGGAATGGTTCTAATGGCACTCGATTGCCTGGAAGCCGGAAAGCGGATTCTTCACTGGGCTTAGCTATTCTGGGCCATCATCTATCACTCCGCACGGTCCTTTTAAGTAAAGGCAGAAACTGGAAGTTGACAAGAGAGTTACTTCTCTCCAATTTGCCACTTTTACCTCCTATGCCTCTGACCCCAAAAGCTGGGGAAAACTAGCGGCTGAGAAGAAGCCGAGGTGGCGAGCTTCCTCAGTTGGGCCAGTTGGGCATGAGGATAAAGGGAACAGCTTGACTGGGAATGACATGGTGTCCAAGCATCTTCGCCAAGATAGACATAGCTTACTTATCATACAACTAAAAAATGTATGCTATGCTTGCCTCAGTGTACTAGACATTCTGTGAATCAGATAGAATTGGCTAGAAAAGGCAAGGGTTCCCCGTGGCCTCATCTTTGGCATCTGGAAGCCTCAGTTCAACCCCATGTCCATCACTCATTGTCAGCATCACACTGGGCAGGTTACTGAACTTCTATGCAATAGAAGAGGCAATAATAATCCTCATTCCTAGAGTTGTTCTGAAGACTAAGTGAATTAATAACATGTAAAGGGTTCAGAAATTTCCCAGCACATAGTAGATGGTTCATAAACAGCTGTTATTATAGTACAGGGAGCAGAGGAGAGTTTAAGCAGAGACAGAGGCACATTTAGACAGAGACAGGCACACAGGGAAATGGCATTTGCAGCAGTCTCCTGTGACCAGAGGCCAGGGCCACTGTCCAGAAGTGCCCTAGACTCCCTCAGGCAGGCGCTATCAGATTCTGAGGGGCACCCGTGTCCTTCGTGTGCTTGGCAAATCCTTCCTCTTCTTTGCGTGAACAGGACAGACTATCTCATGCACTGAGCCATAACTTGCCATCAGCTGGTTCCTTCCTCCTGGAGAACGTCAAGGTGCCGTGTGGGCAAGCTAGAGCATGACGGTGTGTAGGAGCCTAAAGACTGCCCAGAAGGGATGGGAGCAGGTACCTGCCAGGTTTCTGACTATGGACCAAGCATCAAAAATTTTGAGCAGTTTTCATAAGCATGTCCCAAGTGCTTCCCTTCCTAAGTGCTATCATCAGGATCCTGATGATAGCGGATCAGAGGGGCCCTGGTAAGGTGGGAGGTGGGAGGTAGGAGGTGAGTCTGGCCCTACAGTTGAGCCCCTAGCTGAAGCCCTGTGCACTGCTGGCCAGATGGAGTTGAAAGGATTCATGTCCCATTTGGGGGGGGGGGGGCGGCTGGTTGTTTCCGTCCTTCCCACTGTGCCTTCTAGAAAGAAAATCAGATCAAAGGAGGGAGTTAATGATCCCTCCAGGCAGAGAGGCTCTTTTCACTCTGGGGAAAAGGCATCTGGAAAGGTAGGATAAGGAGCCTGAATAGAATTACAAATGCAGGAACCTTGAGGACATCCATTCGTTCACTGAACAAATACTTCTTTAGTGCTGACCTTTCAAAAAGATCTGGGATAGGTCCTCCTGTGGTTTGGATGTTCTTTGACAAGATACTGAACATCTAAAAACAGTCACCTGTAAAGGCACGGGAGGGGACCTCTCCATCCTCCATGATAGTATCTCTGGGGAAGGCTCCTTGGAATTGGTTCTTTAGCACATGGAATTTCCATTTTATAAGCTTAGTTGCTTAGAAGTACGTCTACACCAAGCACCGTAGGCATCCCAGCCAGATAGAAGGATCCACTGATACTAGACTCAAAGTAACCCTGTCAATAAGGCAATTTCTCCTGCCATATCTCTGAAGTTTACTGAGCTCCCCCTTGAGGGAGGATCAGAGAAAAGAAGGGAGAGGTCCTCAACACTGTTTAAGAACTGAATTGTCACCTACTCCTCCCTTGACACAAAGTCTCGACTCTCTAGGAAACTCAATGATTAAGGGAAGGTGACAGATAGGCTAAGGAGCCAGCTTTGCTGCTACTGGGAGCAGTGGTCATCATGGCAAGATACTTTCTTTAAAAATTATTTTTTTAACGTTTATTTATTTTTGAGAGAGAGAGAGAGAGAGAGAGACAGAGCACGAGCAGGGGAGGGGCAGAGAGAGAAGGAGACACAGAATCTGAAGCAGGCTCCAGACTCTGAGCTGTTAGAGCCCAATGTGGGGCTCGAACTCACGAACCATGAGATCATGACCTGAGCTGAAGTCAGACACTTAACCGACTGAGCTATCCAGGCACCCCAAGATACTTTATTTTAAAAATCAAATTGTGTTTGTCTTCCCTATACCTGCCCCCTCCCCCACCTCTCCCAATCAAGTAAGCAGCCAGGCTTTGGAATTTTTTGCCTCAGAGGCTCAGTCACCTTGGATAGGAAGACAGCCTGAAGTCAACACTGCCTCCTCTGGTGTTGCTGGGTGTGCCTGAGGAGAGCTAACTGAAATGCTTTTAAGAAGCAAAATAACAAGGAATAGACAGGGAGAGCAGCCAGTCCCTTGATGAGTGAAGATCTTCGCAGGTCTTTTGGTAATAGCTCTAAACGGGGAAAAAGCATCTGGGGAGAAGGGATGGTCCCCAGGAGAAATTAGATCCAGTTATAGGTCTCACAATTTTACCAGAGACCCTGCCTCTTGGAGCCTAGCTGGGAAGTGGCAAAGCCTTCGGATAAGAAAGGATCATGTAGAGCAGATCAAGGATGAGGCAGGGCCCACAGCCTCCGCAATGCGGGCCTGGGGGAAGACCAGACAAATGACGGGGCCAGGTAACCCTGCAAAATACTAGAGTGAGTGTGGGTGCAGCTCCAATCATCACTGAGATTGGATTCCCCTCCTGGGATTGGGGTTGGGGCAGCCACGTGGGACATGGCAGTCTTGGAAGTCAAAGGTACTTGATGTTAAGAAGATGAAGTTTTCTGCACACCTGATATATGCACGAAATAGCCACACGATCGATTTCATGATTCCTTGCTGGGACCTGCATCAGAGTGGCCTGTCCTGCCTGCTGCCCATGGCTCTTGTCACTGGAGACACTTCCTGTTTCATTCACTAAGTGAATGTGTGTAACATGTTTTCTCTTTCCCCACCTTTCGAAAATTGTATTTATTTATTTTATTGGTGGTGGGGGGAGGCAGAGAGAGTGAGAGAGAGAGAGAGAGAGAGAGAGAGAGAGAGAGAGAGAGAGAATCTTAAGCAAGTTCCATGCTCAGCATACAGCCCGACTCGGGGCTAGATCCCATGACCGTGGGATGGTGATCTGAGCCGAAATCAAGAGTCAGACGCTCAACTGACTGAGGCACCCAGGCACCCTCCCACCAAAAAAATTTTAATTTTAAATTTCGCTCAAATAAATACACATAACATAAAAGGTACCACCTTAAACATTTGCAAAACTGAAATACTGTCCCCATTAAGCAGTAACTCCATTCTCCCATCCCCTCCTGCTCTTGGCAACCACTCGTCTCGTTCTGTCTCTATAAATTTGCTTATCCTAGGTACCTCATATATGTGCAATCTAACAGTACTTATCCTCTCGTGTCTGGCTTATTTCACTTAGCATAATTAGTCTTTGTGGTTCATCCGTGTTGTAGGATGTGTCAGAATTTTCTTCTCCTTAAAGGCTGGAAGATATTCCTTTGCGTGTATATGCTGCGATTTGTTTATCCATTCATCGCTGATGGACATTTGAGCCGTTTCCATCTTTTGGTTATTGTGAATAATACTAAGAACCTGAGTGTTCAGATACCTTTTTGAGACCTTGCTTTCAGTTCTTTTGTGTATATATCCAGAAATTGCCGGATCATATGGTAATTCTATGTTGAATTTTTTGCGGGACCGCCATACCGTTTTCTGAAGCAGCTGCACCATTTCACAATCCTGCCAACAGTGCACAAGTGTTTCATTTTCTCCACATCCTCAGCAACACTTGCTTTCAGTTTTTTTGATAACAGGCATTGTAATGGGTGTGAGGGGGTATCTCATTGCATTTCCCTAATGATTAGTGATGTCGAGCATTTTTTCATGTGTTTTTTTGGCCATCTGTGTATCTTTGGAGAAAGGTCTGTTCAAATCCTTTGCCCATTTTTTAATGGGGTTGTTTGTTTTTGTTGTTGTTCCTGAGTAATACAACTTATTTTGATAGCTGTCTTGTCCTGAGATTCTTCTTTTTCTAAAGTTTTTTGTTTGTTTTGCTTTATTTAATGTTTTATTTGTTTTTCAGAGAGAGAGAGCACGAACAGGGAAGGGGGGAGAGAGAGGGAGAGAGAGGATCAGAAGCAGGCTCTGCGATATCAGTGCGCAGCCTGACGTGGGGCTCAAACTCACGAACTGCGAGATCATGACCTGAGCCAAAGTTGAATGCTTAACTGACTGAGCCACCCTGGCACCTGTCCTGAGATTCTTCTTATCAAAGATGGCACTATAACTGTTATTCAACATAGTATCGGGAGTCGTAGCCTCAGCAGTCAGAGAACACAAAGGAATAAAAGGCATCCAAATTGGCAAGGAGGAAGTAAAACATTCACTCTTCACAGACATATGGTATACTCTATATGGAAAACCAAAAAATTCCACCAAAAAACTGCTAGAACTGGTACATGAATTCAGCAAAGTTGCAGGATATAAAATCAATGCACAGAAATTGGTTGTATTTCCATACACCAATAATGAAGCAATAGAAAGAGAAATCAGGGAACCTATCCCGTTTACAATTGTACTAAAAACCATAAAATATCTAGGAATAAACTTAACCAAAGAAGTGAAAAATCTATACACGGAAAACTATAGAAAGCTTATGAAAGAAATTGAAGAAGACACACACAAAAAAATGGAAAAACATTCCATGCTCATGGATTAGAAGAACAAATATTGTTAAGATGTCAAAACTACCCAAAGCAATCTACATATTCAATGCAATCCCTATTAAAACAACACCAGCATTCTTCACAGAGCTAGAACAAACAATCCTAAACTTTGTATGGAACCAGAAAAGACCCTGAATAGCCAAGGAAATCCTGAAAAAGAAAACCAAAGCTGGACATATCACAATCCTGGACTTCAAAATGTATTACAATGTAATCATCAAGACAGTATGGTACTGGCGCAAAAACAGACACTCAGATTAACAGAACAGAATAGAGAACCCAGAAATGGACCCACAAACATATGGCCAACTAATCTTTGACAAAGCAGGAAAGAATATCCAATGGAATAAAGACAGTCTCTTCAGCAAATGGTGCTGGGAAAACCAGACAGCGACATGCAGAAGAATGAACCTGGACCACTTTCTTACACCATGAACAAAAATAAACTCAAAATGGATGAAAGACCTAAATGTAAGACAAGAAGCCATCAAAATCCTCAAGGAGAAAGCAGGCAAAAACCTCTTTGGCCTTGGCCTCAGCAACTTCTTACTGAACACGTTTCCAGAGGCAAGGGAAACAAAAGCAAAAATGAACTACTGGGACCTCATCAAGATAAAAAGCTTTTTCACAGCAAAGGAAACAATCAGCAAAACTAAAAGGCAACTGACAGAATGGGAGAAGATATTTGCAAATGACATATCAGATAAAGGGTTAGTATCAGAAATCTATAAAGAACTTACCAAACTCAACACCCAAAAACCAAATAACCCAATGAAGAATAGGCAAAAGACATGAATAGACACTTTTCCAGGGAAGACATCCAGATGGCTAACAAACACATTAAAAAATGCTCAACATCACCCATCATCAGGGAAATACAAATCAAAATCATAATGAGATACCACCTCATACTAGTCAGAATAGCTAAAATTAACAACTCAGGCAACAACAGGTGTTGGTGAGGATGCGGAGAAAGAGTATCTCTTTTGGACTGCTGGTGGGAATGCAAACTGGTGCAGCCATGCTGGAAAACAGTATGGAGGTTCCTCAAAAAGTTAAAAATAGAACCACCCTATGAACCAGCAATTACACTACTCGGTATTTATCAAAAGAATACAAAAAAGCTGATTCGAAGGGGTGTATGCGCCCTAATGTTTATAGTAGCACTATTGACAATAGCCAAAGTATGGAAAGAGCCCAAATGTCCATCGATGGATGAATGCATAAAGAAGATGTGGTGTGTGTGTGTGTGTATATATATATATATATATATATATATATATATATATATATATATATATATAACGGAGTATTACTCGGCAATCAAAAAGAATGAAATCTTGCCATTTGCAATGACATGGATGGAACTAGAGATATTATGCCAAGCAAAATTAGTCAGAGAAAGACAAATATCATAGGACTTCACTCATATGTGGAATTTAAGATACAAAACAGATGAACATAAGGGAAGGGAAGCAAAAATAAAAAATAAAAACAGGGAGGGGGGACAAAACGTAAGAGACTCTTAAATATAACCCTCAACTGAGGGTCAACTGAGGGTCAACTCTCAACTGAGGGTTGCTGGAGGGGTCAGGGCTAAAGGGAGAGGCTAACTGGGTAAGGGGCATTAAGGAGGGCACTTGTTGGGATGAGCACTGGGTGTTATAAGTAGGGGATGAATCACTGGAATCCACTCCTGAAATCATTATTGCACATATGCGAACTAACCTGGATGAAAGAAAAAAGAAAAAAAAAAAGATGGCACTATTCTCAAAATCCTCCCTCCCTCTCATGCTTCCTTTCCTCCTCCTGTAATAAGCTCCAACACCTTTGCCCTCATGTGTCTTAAGGTGACTGATTTGCTCTGGCAGTTTCTGTATGCATCGTGTAAATAACCCCTCCAGGGCCCCAGTCACCAGCTCTTTAGATCCGTCCGACATGCCCACATCCTCAGAGGGACACACGATTTATGATTAAAATGATAACCCTACCGCAACTACTTTTTTCCCAGAAAACAATCAAACCAACACAAACTTTAAGGAGTGAATTTCTCCCACTGCAAATAGTGTCAACGTGGAGGTACTGGGGTGCACCTCCAGTGTCCCCCAGTACAAGGTGCTTACAGGCTGACCTGGGCTGGGTCTGCCATCATCACCCTGGGTTCTCCATCAGAGGGCATGCAAGGGCCACTCTGGGAAAGAACAACGGCATTAGCAAACCACTGGCTAGAACACAGCCTTCCCTTCTCCTGCAAGCCAGACGGAAATGAACAAATAAAGCACCTGCTAGTTACCAAGCCGGGAAGAAGAGAGTTCAATAATGCCCCTTACCCAGCTCAGCTTTAAGATGAAAAAGCGCCTGGTGCTGAGAAATTTCTATTCCTTTAACCAAGTTCCCTATAATTCTTCTGTGTCGAAGACATAGCACTCAAATATTGTGATTTAAGAGTCATCCCCACTCCCCATCTGTCTGAAATATTTATTCAACATACCTCTCCTGTTGCCTGATGATTCCCTCATTAGTGTCATCTCCATGAAATTAAAAAACCTCGTCACTTCAGAAGTATATCCGGTAGGTCTTATCTATTACCTCTGGACAGCTTTCCCTACCTCCTCAAGCTGGTTTTTGTCTCACCTCTCTGCTCTCCTAATTCCCCATGCATACCTCTGACCCCGCACACTGTATGTGTGTGCCTCCCCCCTCCCCCATGCCAGACCTTGTGTTCCTCCAGGGCACTGACTGGGTTTTATTCATCTTTGATTCAGAGTTCCTGTTTCATAGTGGTGCGCAAAAAAGAACGAGTGGATGGATGGACCAAATCAATACTCACTTCCTACACAGCCCATCTTTTTCCTTGCGATGGATGTTACTGTCCCCTTGGGGGGTGGGGGGGGGCTTCTCTCTGGCAACACTTCACCTTAACTGCTATGCATCTTCACTCTGGCCCTATTCCTGCCCAATTAGCACGTGCCCAGTTAAAATAAGACGAGATAGATGGTTCCAGAATACACGCCAGAGCGGGATCAGCTTTTCAGCTGCGAGCAGAGAGAGGAAGGCATGTGGAGGAGAAATGTTCTCTTCGGCAGATAGCAAAGTCATTACTGGCAGGCGTAAGTGGAGAGGTGTCAATCTACCAAACGCATGTGATAAGCACACTCGTTTTTTTCAGATGATTCTAAAGAGCTCTTACCCAAGCACAGGATATGAGGAATACAGTGCATTGTGTTAAACATAGTTGTGGATGAAACCTTTGAACAGCTAATAATAGCAGAAGTAATAGTTATCAACCTTCTACTGAACGCGAACACACATGGATAATCGGAGGTTTAAGAGATTAGTCAGGAACAGGAGTGGGGTTGTGAAGGGTCCATTCTTAGAATCGCTCAAGGGTACCTGCAGAGATATTAAGCACATAAAAAACATTCTAATACCTGAGCAGATTCAGGGAGCTTTTTCTCCCATCTCTACTATCGTTTCACAACCCACGTATGTTGAGGCCACTCCTGAACAGTGTTCCTGCTCTACTGTCCATGTGGCAACTTACTCTAAAGTTCTTTAGAATCAGGGGTGCCTGGGTGGCTCAGCTGGTTAAGCGTCCAACTCTTGGTTTCGGCTCAGGTCACGATCTCACGGTTCGTGGGTTCAAACCCCACGTCAGGCTCTGTGCTGATAGCGTGGAGCCTGCTTGTGAATCCCTCTCCCTCTGTCCCTCCCATGTTCGATCTCTCTCTCTCTCAAAATAAACAAACAAACAAACAAACAAATATTTTTAAAAAATTCCTTAGAATCAACATGGGGTACGTGTGCAAAGTAGCTTTCACCCAGACCTGAAGATTTAACTTAGCTAGCCTGCAAAGCACCCTAACCATGATTAATATTCACTCATTCATTCATTCAAATATCAAATGTGGATTGAGTGCATAAAATCATTTAGACATCACTCTAGGAACTGGGGATAGAACAAAGCACAAAACAAGTTAAAATCCTCGCCTTGAGGGGCGCCAGGGTGGCTCAGTCAGTTAAGTGTCAACTTCGGCTCAGGTCATGATTTCGGGGTTTGTGAGCTGGAGCCCCACGTCGGGCTCTGTGCTGACAGCTCGGAGCCTGAAGCCCGCTTTGGATTCTGGGTCTCCCTCTCTCTCTCTGCCCCTCCCCCGCTCATGCTCTGTTTCTCTCTCTCCCAAACATAAATAAACATTAAAAAAAATTTTTTTTAAATCCTTGCCTTGAGAAAGGCCACGATGTGGTCACAACTGATGGTGACTCTAGGTCTTTACTTAGGCGCTTCCAATATGGTTGTGGAAATCGTATTCGAGAGATTCGATCATTTGAAGAACAGATTTCAGGACTAGTTTCTCTGCTGATAAATAGGTGGTGCTGAGAACATGTGGTGGTCTAAAAAGTTCCTCCAGGTCCTGTCTATACATGAAGAACAAGTCTAAAGAAGAGGCAGGCGCCCCAGCCCCCTGCGTTCAGAACAGGGCTTGAAGCCTGAATTCCTGTTGGCCAGCACTCCCCACTTCATGAAGGACGTTCTTCCTCTGAGGATAAGGCTGGCCCATCCTGCCTTCAGAAGATTATCACCTCCCCCCTCAGAGAGAATCATTTATGCAAGATGCCTACAGAGAGCCGGAACACGGAGTAGGGCTTCGCCGGACTTGCAAAAAAGGTTGCCAGATGTTTCTGTGACTGCTGGCTAACAAACGTCGGTACCTTTGGCATACTTTGGTTAAATATTTGCTGTCATTGTAACCTGCCGCCTGGAAACAACGTCACTGAGGAAGGCATGTTTAAACACTACCTTTCTCCCGTCGCTGGAGGATTCTCATATTTACCAGTGGGACCTGCCAAGCCTTGACTGGCCCAGTGAACTGGAGCCATTCCCAAAGCCACGATGCTTTCTTCCTCTGCGGACCTTCGGTCCTCCACATGGTTCTGCCTGTGACCTCAAGCCCTGATCTCTGGTGGGCATCGAGGGGTCAGCTAGATTGGCTGACTGTCATCCGGGTGGGGCTGAGCCCATCCGACTAGATTTCAGACACTGAGATGCTACTGCATCCAAGCTAGAAGTGACTGAACAGCTAGCTGGGTGTTTCTTTTCTTTCTTTCTTTTTCTTTTTCTTCTTTTAATCGCTCTCGAAATATATAACCCGGGAAACCGTCTGCTTCCTTAGGTCACCCCAAAACTTTGTCCAGTGCTGTATAGGGAAAATGCACCTGTCCTCCGGTGTCTCCTGTACTCCCACATGACCACCACTGTCATAGCACTTCTGTCCCCCACACCAAGCCATCTGTGACACCAGAGGGCCGTCCCACGCTTTGACCCAACTCGGACACTATGTACCTAGGGCTAGTGCCGGACCCCACAGGGAAAGGCTCGGTCCCAGGAGACTGCCCCCCCCCCAGCCCCCGACTTCATCAGACTCCGATTGCAAGTCTAGGTTATCACCTGTGCTTCTGACCAATTGACTATAAATCTGAGGCTCTCCGGTTCGATTAATTTGCTAAAGCAGCTCACATAGCTCGGGAAAAATGTTCACTTAGTGTTTTCACCAGTTGATTGCAAAAGGATGTGATAAAGTCTGGAGATGAAGGTCCAGACGGAAGAGATACAGAGGGCAAGGTACGTGGGAAGGGGTGCAAGGCCTCCGTGTTCCCTACAAGCACGCCATTCTCCCCAGACCCCCACATGTTCACTCACCTGGAGTCCCTCCAAACTCGGTACTCTTGGGATTTTGCTGGAGGCTTCCTCTGGTAGGCATAACAGATCATCGACTCCATTTCTAACCCATCTCCCTCCTCTGGAGGATGCAGGGAGGGAGGGCTGAAAATTCCAAGCTTCTCATCATGGCTTGTTTTTTCTGGTGACCGGCCTCTCCAGTCGCCTCATTAAAACAAAGACACCACTGTCACCCAGGAAATCCTGAGGGGTTCGAGAACTCTGCAGGAGCCTGGGTCAAAGACGAAAGATTGGAACAAAAGATGCTTTTAGTGCTCTTATCATTTAGGAAATAACAACAGTTTTAAGAGCTCCATGCCAGGAACCGGAGGCAGAAACCGATATGTATATTTTCTATTATTTTACAAGTGCCATGCACTCACTTTATGGGAAATGGGTCTCTTTAACCCAACAATTTCCCACAAAACTGCTTAATTTCCTATTAGTAGCATTTATAGTGTGGGGTTTTTTTTGCATAGAGTATCTTAGTGTTATAATAAATCATCATTAATGATGACAACTAATAATCAGTGAATGTCTCATATAGTCACTTGGTGGGGGTGAGAGGGCACACCAGTGGATCCCCCGATCGCAGGTTCCTCAGAGACAGGAGCCTAATTGGTGGTAACACGCACATCCCGATATAATCATGGAGGCACGGGGTGTGGTTCTGGAGATGGGAATCTTAATGACCCAGTGCTAAACAGGCTCACGAGACACAGTTATAAAATGGTGTGAATCCACAACATTTAAATTATCGCATTTCATAACATAGTCTGCACAACGTAAATGCTATTGAAGCTTTGTTGGCTGATGTTTCTATCTTCTCTGCATTCTTTACAATTGTTTTAGTATGAATCTCATTACACCTAGAGCGTGACCCATATCCATCTAGGTCCTCAAAGTGAGCACGGTGCGGGGGCGAAGGGGGGGCACTGAAAGTGGGGGAAGGGCGGTCAGTAGAGCAAGGGCTTGCTCTCAAGTGATGCCAAGAATTCTATCTCAAATCTTCCTAGATATGGCGGGCCTGTGTTAACAAGAAAGAATGGATGGGTCAGAAGGAGCTGGTCTGCAAAAGGGAGCACAGGCAAGGGAGAGTCTCAGCGTTGGCAGTGTTCGTCCAGTTACTGTCTATAGGGAGATTCACCTTCCTGCAGATATCCCCGCTGTGAAGATGGACATACCAGGAAGCCAGAGCCTGGTGACACTGAATATTCATATCATGTAACTGACATCCTTTGCTTTCATTCTTTCCTCTCCAGGTCATCTGCTTCATTCAGCTGCTATTGACATTGAAACCAAATTTGGTATTCTTCAGGATGCTAGGGCTCTCTTCCAGCTGGAAATAAAGGACGCTAAAGCCCTGGGAGAGCGTGGAGCCACAAAACAGAACGAGCCAAATCTTCAGGCACTGCACAGAAAGCCACCGAGTCCACACACATTGGACTGTCACATCAGGAAAAATTAAATTGTGCTGTTGCAAACCTCCGGCATTTGGGATTTCTTTGTTTGTAGAGAAACTTGAATTGTATGAGCTGATACAGAAACCTAGCCAATGCCTTGTCTTCATGAGCTTAACAACTTTTTACTGTTTTCCCATATCTGATAATTGGGGTGGGAAGGTTGAGGGACCAGGAGAGAATAAAGGATGCTATTATTTCAAATGACACCCTTGCAGGAGAGCTCAAACATTATGCGTGTGAATGTGGATCTCCTGGGCACATTGTAGCTCCTCTCCTTAGCATGCTGTGTGATCAACCAGCATACAGAAAATATAAGGCTCTCTCAAAATTGGCCTATTACAGTTGAAAGCACATTGACATGCGAGCTAAAAAATATTTATGTCAAACAATTTCAGCCTATGCGATATCCTTCACAAATCAAGGGTAATTTCTAAGATAGCATAGTTATAGGATTTATAGATTGTATTTTGCTGGTAGCACATGAATTACTTACTAAGCAGGTGAGAGAATTTCTATGCAACACAGTCCACTGCATGAAGATAACAGAGAGTAACTTCTGCAGAGGAATTCAGAAATAGGACATAATTAACTATGGCATAACCAATGCAATAAAATAAAAATGAATGCAATCAAGCATAATTTCAATACTGGAAGAAAAGGCAATTGATAGTCAAAATGGTTAATAATGCTCCTTAAAGAAAAGCTCCTTAAAAATAAGCATCCAAGGGGGGCGCCTGGGTGGCTCAGTCAGTTGGGCGTCCAGCTTTGGCTCAGGTCACGATCTCATGGTTTGTGGGTTCGAGCCCCACGTCGGGCTCTGTGCTGACAGCTCAGAGCCTGGAGCCTGCTTCAGATTCTGTATCTCCCTCTCTCTCTGCCCCTCGCCCGCTTGTGTTCTGTCTCTCTCTCTCTTTCCAAAATAAATAAACATTAAAAAAAAATTAAAAAAAAAGCATCCAAGTGCTCAAGCAACAATGTTGTTGCAAAGAACATATTATTGCTGGGGACAAATACGGAAAGTGAAGAACACAAGAGTAGAATGACTGACAATCAGCTTGTTTTCCTTTTCTTTCTTAACTGTGTTAGAGGAATAGGGATCTGGTATGACGGAGTCTATTTTAAGAAGTGGAGAGGACTGTAGCCAAGGTCAAGGGTTCCAGAGGCAAACAGCCTTGGTTTCCATTACTTACTAATCGGATATCCATGAATAGCTTCATTCTCTCCTTGCTAACCTTCATTTTCCTCATCCATAAAATGGGAACCATCAGAGTATCTATCTCACAGGTCTGTTGCAAACATTGAGTAAGATAACATTGAAAAAGGAAATCCACGGCAAATTAGCAAAGCACAAGCGCTCATGTACCTCAGCTTGTGTAAACTCAGGAAGAAATCAGTGCAAATACTAATTCTAGAGACTTGTAGTCCCCTGGGATCCACTGCAATGAGTCAACACTAGAATAATCTGACTGCTGGCGGTAAAGGTCCTGGTGCTTAGGACTTCTGAACATTTCAAAGCACTTTTCCGATGTCATCTTGTTCTTCGGTTTCACTGTGTTCACTGCCTCTGTTACGAATGAGAAAACTAAGGCAGCGGAAAATTACATAACTCCACAGACCACAGGTCTTGTTAATAACAGGGGATTAGAAACCAGCTCTGATGGTTCCCATTACACTTAGCAACACCAACAGGAAGTGTAATTTCGTGTGGTTTGTCACCCAGAGATTGTGTCGTTGCAGAAATTTAGTAAAGCACCCATATTAAATGCTCCAGGAATAAGGCAAAGCTTACATACACATGATTTGGGGGGCTGTGCTTTGGAGGGAATGTGGGCATAGAGCCTTAGCGTCAAGAGTTTTTAATTGGGATTTCATTACATAGGCAGGATTGATGAACTCAATGGTCCTGTAATTGAACTCAATCTCCTGGAGGACTTTCAACCCTCTAATGAACTGCTCGATCTTTCTGGTGACCAGACTGCATCCTGACCCTATCTGGGGCCCATCTCCAGTCAGATCACAAGCATAGCAAGGATATTCCTATGACTCAGAAGATCCTAGAGTTTTTGAAGCTGTGTCAGGAACCGGGGACAAAGACCAGACACATTCTTCATTAGAGCACACTGAATTTCCTTGACCAACTGATGATGGCTCCTCCACAAACTTCCCTCTCCAAGGTCAACACTCCAAGTACCCTGAAGAAAATTAATTACTGATTATGTCAAAGGAGTAATTGACCGTGAAAAGCCTTTTTATTTTTTAAATTTTTTTAATGTTTATTTTTGAGAGAGAGAGACAGTGTGAGTGAGGGAGTGGCAGAGAGGGAGGGAGACTCAGATTCTGAAGCAGGCTCCAGGCTCTGAGCTGTCAGGACAGAGCCCGATGCGGGCCTCGAACTCATAAACCATGAGATCGTGACCTGAGTTGAAGTCAGACACTTAACTGAGCCACCAAGGGGCCCCCCACTGATAAGCCTTTTTAAAATATCTTTTGGCGTTGGTCACTTATACAGTCTGTACTGACTTCACAGGGCCAGTGTCATTTCAGAGACCCATCTGAGTCCTTGAGAAGAGCTCTCAGTAAGAATTCTCTCTCCTCAGGCTGGAGAGGTGGTCTTCTTGGGCACAGCTTTCCATGGGCAGTCCTGCCAGGTAGTCCCAAAGCACAAATATACCATGGTAGATGGGTTTCATTTCCTTCATCACTCTCATATGTGTTTTCCAAATTTTCAATAATGGACATAGATGATTTTATAAATAGGAAATAACCCAATTAAAAAAAAGAGTAGCAGCCCATTTAGGGAATAGCCATCCAAGCTATAATACTTTGCAGCAATTACGAATGGAAAGAAATCCAAAATATAGTTTTAGGTAAAAACATCAAACCTGTATAACTATTAACTGTATAATCATCAATATTAACTTTAAAATATACATGTATGGGGCGCCTGGGTGACTCAGTCAGTTGGGTGTCTGACTTTGGCTCAGTTCATGATCTTGCAGTTTGTAGGTTCAAGCCCCACATCAGGCTCTGTGCTGACAGCTCAGAGCCTGGAGCCTGCTTCACATTCTGCATCTCCCTGTCTCTCTGCCCCTGCCCTGCTCACATTCTGTGTGTGTGTCTCTCTCTCAAAAATAAATACAAAAAAAATTAAGCATACATGAATCTTTACACACACACATATAAATCTACATCAGTATCTATAGTTATCAATCAATATATACACACAGATGAAATCTATCCTTACATACATACCCACAAATATATTTCTAACCTTTACATATGTATACATATGGATATAAAAAATACATATATTAAGGTTAGTAATGGTACTCTTGGTAGGTGATGTTGAGAGATGGGGCACAGAGAAGGACTTGGGCTTTTCATAGTATACCTTCTTATAGGTTTAATTTTTAAAATATACGCAAATATGACTTTTCAGAAAGTTTTCCATTGATCAATGGTGGATGGTAGGCAGAATTATGAAGAAGACAAAATTGAACTTGCTTAGTTTGAGGACCTTAAAGGGGCTTAAAGTATAATCATATTTTACAATAAAAAGTAGGAGAGAAAGAAAAAGGAAACAAAGGAAGAGCAGGGAGAAGGGAGAGGAAGGGAGGGAGGGATTGGGGAAGGGGCGCGGGCTTTCCTTGAGTGAGTGTGTAAAGCGCAGGGTGTATAACTGACATTGACCCTTTGTAGAAACACAGCAAAGCCAATCTGCCTCCCTTAACATAATGCAGGTCTCAGTAAGACTTTTTTTTTTTTGCAAAAAGTATTCTTGTAGTCAGGGGATTAGCACCATGAATTGTGTAGTCAGGGAGACCAAGAAGTTATTAATCATTTTATAACACTTTTTCCTCCTTTTCTTTCTTCTAAAATCTTTAAATCCATTAGCATAGTAACATGGATTTAATCATAACACAATAGACAAATCTGGGAAAGAAAGGTGGTTTAATATTGCCTTCCGGGCAGAGAATTTTGTTTTATTACAAGCTAGTGATTTAAGGTTGGTTTTAAACTTAGAAGACTATCGTTATAGAGAGTTAGAACAAATAAATGTTGCCACTTAGAAGACTGACCCCTGTACCTCTTATCAATAAAGAGAAAACCTCTAAAGATCCCCCAAAGCAATTCTCTCCCTCCAAGAAAATTGGAGGACAATTTCATTTAATAGTAACAATCCAGAGAAGATAGCAGACTATTTCTTTAAAATCTATATCAGATTAGGGGCGCCTGGGTGGCGCAGTCGGTTAAGCATCCAACTTCAGCCAGGTCATGATCTCGCGGCCCGTGAGTTCGAGCCCCGCGTCAGGCTCTGGGCTGATGGCTCAGAGCCTGGAGCCTGTTTCTGATTCTGTGTCTCCCTCTCTCTCTGCCCCTCCCCCATTCATGCTCTGTCTCTCTCTGTCCCAAAAATAAATAAACGTTAAAATCTATATCAGATGAAATTTTTAACCATATTTTTAATCTGAGTTTGACATTTTTGGTGGCAGAAAGATTCACATTTGTTAAAACTATCTAAAATATCTATTTTTTTTTCCAAAGAGCTGAACAAAAGACACTTGAAAGAAGACAAAATGAATATATACAAAGAAAATATTTATAAACCTCATTCATCCACAAATCTAAGGTAATGTGGTAGGCAAGTTACATATCGAGGGAATAACACAGCTTGTTCGATTTTTTAACCTACCCAATAAGGTGATGGACAGAATAAAGGCAGTAAGTGATGAACTGCTAAAGCAAAGCTATCAGCTGGAGACCCAAGGATCCTGGGGCCCCATGAAGAATAAGAGAGTATACTTTGGGCTCTGATACAAAGTTGCTAGTTGACTCTTGTTCCACGCCTTCCCCGTGGGCTATTTCATCCCTAAGAAAAGCTCCTTCTTGTTCCTACTGGGCCCCGAGTAAGGTAGTCACTGCTGAGGCTGCAGAGATGAAAATACCGTGCGATCTTCAAGGAGCTCAAGGGTGAGGTGAGGAAGACAGTTAACTAAACAATTTCAATATGGAGTTGCTCTGGTCAGTGTTCAGCAGTAGAGGAGAGAATCCACTATTGCTCCCCGAAGTGGGAAGGGATTTATTTTGGGGCATTCGCAGTTGACAAATCCCTGGCAGAGGAGTAGACTCTTGTGGAGCTTCTATGAAGGATGTCCCCTGACATAACAGGAAGCTGTGGAACCAGGGAGCTGTTGGAAGAATTGAGAACTCCCAAAACACACTCCGCCTGCACCAACAACATGCATGTTCCGCGTCCCCCACAACAGATGTCCCCAAGTCAGGACTCACTGCTCTCCATGATGGCTTCGTGGAACATTTGAAGTCTGAAACAGGACATAATGAGAGACAGAAAGCATGCCCTATTAAGTCTTGGGGAAATGGTAGACATTCAGGCATATGTGTCTCGATTTTCTTCTTTTAAAAAAAATTTTTTTTGTAATGTTTATTTATTTTTGAGAGAGAGGGAGAGACAGAGTGTGAGCAGGGGAGGGTCAGAGAGAGAGGGAGACACAGAATCCGAAACAGGCTCCAGGCTCTGAGCTGTCCGAACAGAGCCCCATGCGGGCTTGAACTCACAAACCGCGAGATCATGACCTGAGCCAAAGTCAGACGCCCAGCTGCCTGAGCCACCCAGGTGCCCCTCGATTTTCTCCTTTCCAGGCTTTGGTCAGCAGTGTGTGTGTGTGTGTGTGTGTGTGTGTGTGTGTGTGTGTGTGGTGAGGGTGGGAATTGTTTTTTTTCTTTTTAAGTTTATTTTTGAGAGTGAGCGAGAGAGAGAGAGAGCACACGCACGCTTGAGCGTGTACAAGTGGGGGAGGGGCAGAGAGAGAATCCACTGTTGCCATGGACCCAGATGCAGGGTTCGAACTCATAAACCGTGAGAGTGTGACCTGAGCCAAAGTCAGATGCTTAAGCGACTGAGCCATCCAGGCGCCCCAGGGTGAGAGTTTTAGATAGGTGAGCCTTACACCAAAATCAAGGGTGGACGTATTGGTGCCCTTGGCCCCATTCCAACTCCATTAAGCTGCCACGTCTTGCAATACCTCCTCATCTAGTGGGACTGGCCACGTCACCTCGAAAGACATATCTGCTACAGCCATCCTCAGTGTGGATGCTCAGATGGGGCCCAGATGTCTGTGACCGTGATGTGCCTGCTGAGGCAGGGCCAAGTGTCCCATGGCAGACACTGGCAAAGGCCAGAAGGACGATGTGACGGAGACTTGAGGACCCGCACCAGCAGGAACCAGGGTGAGGACAAACCAGCCGCTATTAGCCTTGCGGGATTCTGAACAAGCAGAGAAAGACCAGACGATGAGGAGCTAAGATTCCTTCACCACATTCCTTCCACAGGCCAGCCACTGTTTCAGGAAGGGAGGCAGGAAATAGAAGAGGCTACCAGAGAGACAACTTTTTTAATTCAAAGAAATCAGGCACCGGGCACCCGGGTGACTCGGTCGGTGAAGCGTTCGACTCCCACTCAGGTCATGATCTCACTGTTCATGAGTTTGAGCCCCGTGTTGGGCTCTGTGCTGACAGCTCCCAGCCTGGAGCCTGCTTTGGATTCTGTGTCTCCCTCTCTCTCTGCCCCTCCCCGCTCAAGCTCTATCTCTGCCTCTCTCTCAAAAATAAACATTAAAAACAAACAAACAAAAAAAGGAAATCAGGCACGAAGGCACGAATGGGACTATATGAATTATCAGATCAATCTACATTTTAAAATGAATAAAGTTAAGGGCTTGGTAGGAAGACCAAACCTTTTTCAATATATATTTTTTAATTTATTTATTTTGAGAGAGAGTGAGAGGGGCAGAGAGAGAGAGAGAGAGAGAGAGAGAGAGAGAAAGAGAGAAGCCCAGGCAGGCTCCACACTGTCAGCACAGAGCCCAATGTGGGGCTTGAACTCGAGAAATGCGAGATCATGATCCACCTTGAAATCAAGAGTCGGGCACTTAAGCAACTGAGCCACTCAGGAGCCCCTAGACAGACCAAATTTTTATAGAGACTTTGCATATCTAAATTTCAGCCTTGGTGAAAGTATGACCTCACTACAAATGTCAGAATATCTCTTATCCCAGTGCCTGGTGCAGAGTGAATACTCAAGAAGGCATTTTAGGGTGTCTCTCACTTGTATTCACCATCAAACACAGTTCATTTTGGAAGTGAGTGAGTCCTTATTCCCTGGGTTCAATTGCAGAGAATGAGATTTTTTTTTTTTTTTTTTTTTTGATACTTAGTGAACGCATTAGTCAAGGTGCTGGGAGAAGTCAATGTCAAGATGAGATTAAACATTAAGGACTTTATTAGGGCCACACCCGTGAGAGGAAATAGGGAAGGAGCCCTGAAGTCTAGGAAGGCTGTTTGACCACAATGCAAACCCAACGGAGTCAAGCAGAGAGGAAGGGAATGTCCGTTGGCAGTGACCAGGGCCATCTCAGGAAGATGCAAGGGGCCATCAGGGGTCCCCAAGCCAAATCAGATGTCAGAGACGTCATGGCTCTAGGGAATGGTCCTGCTCTATTGTTCTGGCTGCTCTAGTTATTGGCTGAATCCAAAACTTCAGGGCAAATGCGGTTGTAGATTTCAGGGCATAGCCGCTGAAGCCTTTGATTGACTAAACTCCCAGTGGTTAGAGATCCAAGAGATGCGTTCTCATGACCCATCGTATACATAATCCCTCCGCCTCAACGGGGAGCGCCAACAATTGCCATAGCCTGGCTTTAGCAGGTATGTCTATCTTATACATTGTTCTGAAGGTTAGTAAAGGAGGCACATTTCTTAGGAACGTTGGTACCGGTTAAACACACACTCCAATCTTGCTGTATTTATTGCTCTGAAGCGCACCTCTTAGAGTGCCTCAAATTTACCTTCTTTGGAGTAGTCTGACATTCCGATGAAAGTCTTTTTTAAGTCCAAGGCTGACTTCTTCAGTTATTTAATAAGCATCTTACATCTTTTCTTACCCATGATTAAGTACTTTTCATGCTTCTCACATAAGCATGAAAAGTAAGCAATTTATCTTATAAGTATGTTTTTCCATGAGGAGACAGGATATAGGAGAAGGAGGAATTAGTCTTTGAAATGAATCACCAGGACACCTCAATTTCCTCATCTCTGAAATGGGGGAAATAACATCTGCCTTATCATATTATAGGAAGGATTAGTTTTTGTATTACTCAGAAGGAGATACCAGAAACCACTCCAGGTACTTTAATCAAAAGGGGATTAATACAGGGAACAAGCGGTCTACAGAATTGCTGGAAGGACCCTGGGGACAAGTAACCGCTAACCCTGCGTCAGCAGGGTAATCCTAACTGGTAGCTTCTGGATCATACCACCTTGGCTGCAACCTTGGGACAGATCAGAAAGCCCGTGCAGGGGCTGTTGGCTTCCAGTGACACGGGATTTGCATGGTCACAGTTGTATGACTGTGTTCCATCTGCTGAACTGTGCTCCAAATTTATGTCTCCTACAGGAAGTTCTTTTTTTTTTTTTCAACGTTTATTTATTTTTGGGACAGAGAGAGACAGAGCATGAACGGGGGAGGGGCAGAGAGAGAGGGAGACACAGAATCGGAAACAGGCTCCAGGCTCCAAGCCATCAGCCCAGAGCCCGACGCGGGGCTCGAACTCACGGAGTGCGAGATCATGACCTGGCTGAAGTCGGACGCTTAACCGACTGCGCCACCCAGGCGCCCCAGTTCTTTTTTTTTTAAGTTTATTTAGTTTGAGCAAGAGAGAGAAAGAGTGAGGAAGAGGCAGAGAGAGAATCCCAAGCAGGCTCCGTGCTGTCATCTCAAACCCCTATGCGGGGCTCAAACTTACAAACCATGAGATCATGACCTGAGCTGAAATCGAGAATCTGATGCTTAACCAACTGAGCCACCCAGGCACTCCTTGTACAGGAAGTTATTAATATTCATAAGGAAAGTACAATTTTTTTGAGGCTTCATGTGTTTGCTTTTTCAAATCATACATTCTAGGAAATTTCTAGATACATAATGAACTTTGAGACCCCAATGTTATAATAACAAGACACATCCACTTTGGAGTTTATGACTTCAGTGAATTATGTTTGAAGTGTGAATTCTGGAGCATTATAAAACTAGGAAACACAGAACCCCCCCTCCCCCAAACAAATGACACTTGGGTTTTTTTTTAATCTAACTTTACTATTAAAACTAAAATTAAATTGAATTTTGAAATGTAAAAATTTGAGAATTGTAAAGAAAGCATTAGAATAAGGAAAGTTTCCTTATTTAGCAGCTTGGTTGAAACCATTTTTATACATTTTATTAAAATTGTATTACATTTCCCTATCAAATATTTTTTCTGTATTTATGTAATCCGTTTCAGGGAAGAACTTTCCATTAGAACCAGGTTTGAGCAAGAGTGCTATTGGTACAGCAAAACCTCTGTTTCCAAAAATAGTATTGTTACATTGACACATCATTATTGGAAGACTTCCAATAATTTGCTTCCGAGCGGCGGAAAATAATTTCTTTAGGACTGAGAGAAATAGTCACCTCTGTGTTGTATTTAATGTGAAAATCCCTGAAAGGATTTTTTTCCCCCTCCTTTGGAGAGTGGGGAAATAATTTTCAGGAACTCAGTGCTCAGAAGGGAGACCGGATTTGTTATGCACGCAAAGCCTTCCACAATAGAGGCACCGAAAGTTTTCCTGGGTGTCCGGGAAATAAAAGATCTTTGAGCATCTTTTTTTTTTTTTTTTTTTTTGACTATTTGGGCATCTGCCTGGCTCCTCGTGGGCCTGAGCACAGCCACAGATTCTGTACCCCTTGGATCCTTCTGCATCCAGGTGTGAGAGCCCCAAGCGGAGTGACAGGCCTGCCCTTGATATGGGTACATGAGGCGGCAGTGGGCCTGGTGGGAATGGGCAGCAGAATGGAGGGGGGTTCTGGGAGGAAATCAGTGCAGATGAAGCCAGGGAGACTGAGCCCTCAAAGCCTCATGTGTCAGAGTCGGGGAGGGGGATGCGGGAGGGGAGGGGTGGTATAGATTTCATCAGACAGGCATTGCCTGGAGCCCCCAGGGGTTTTCTAAGCTGAAGAGCGACATTTTGGGGCGCCTGGGTGGCTCAGTTGGTTAAGCCTCCGGACTCTTGGTTTGGGCTCGGGTCATGACCTCACGGTTCGTGAGTTCAGGTCCAGCCTTGGGGGGCTCTGTGCTGGCAGTGCGGAGCCTGCTTGGGATTCTCTCTCTCCCTCTCTTTCTGCCCCTCCCCCATTCATGCTAGCTCTGTCTCAAACTTAAAAAAAAAAAAAAAAGATACTTAAGCTGAAGAGTGACATCTTAAAATGTGCATTTGGAAAGGCCAGCTGGTGTCCGCTGAGAGGGCTGGGAGTGACAGGCTGGGTACAGAGAGAAATCCGGTTAAGGACGCACTGTCGCGTCTAGGGTGCAGGCGTCAGAGTGAGAAATGGGGAGGTGGAGAAATGACTCATTCAGATATGACTTAATCTAAGCCGGAAGCGTACGGACGTATGAATGTGCAGCCAAGTCCTACAACGGCCAGAACCCATTCCCGTGGGCGTGTCTCCGGGAGCCCCTTGTCCCCTGCGAGCAGGGCCATAGGGGCACTTTACAAGGATCCGTCCACCGGCCCCTGGGCTTCTGGGAGCACCGTGACAATGGAGTCTGGAACATAAGGGTTTTTATATTCCGTGTACCTGGAAGGTCTACCCGGGGTGGGGGTGGGGGTGGGGGGTGCTACAGCAATATTGGCTCTTTCTATGGGAAGGCAGCCGCTGCAATCAATGGGAGAGTCAGTTTGGGACGCAGGCAGCTGGAGCCACGGTCAAAGTGAAGGGTCACGTGGTAGCTGCATCCAGCACCGCAGAATTCTTTGTTTCCATCAGCAGCGTTGGGATTCAGCTGCAGGGAGCGGGGTCCTTCATTCAATTTTATGAAAGGGCGCAGCCTTGGAGGGCGCCTGGCTGGCTCAGTCTGTTAAGCGTCAGACTTCAGCTCAGGTCGTGATCTCAAGGTTCCTTAAAAAAAAAAAAAAAAAAAAAAAAAAAAAAAAGTTTTTTGTTTTTTTTTTTAAATAAGATTAAAAAAAAAAAAAAGAGCACAGCCTCTATAGTCGACAGTAGCTGTCACATCACTGCTAACCCTTTTGGTGAAATTTTTGGTCAAGGTGGCCACCTTAGTTTTCCATTCTGGGGCTCAGTTGGGTTTCACAGCAGGCTTAAATGTCGGAATGAAAACAGGAGAGTCGGGGACGGGATCAGACTAGCTCACGGGGTGAGAGAAAATGCCATCGTCTAAAAACAAAATAATCACAGACCTGAGCTGTTTGCTCTGCCTAGATGCAGCAGGGCCGGGCTGTGGTTGTTAGGAAAACCTCAGAGAGCAGAAGTTTCCCCCTGAAGCAGGGGATCCAAGGGGTGAGAGCACTTCTCAGTTCCAGGGGCCTCTGGGCCGGGGTACAAACGGTCGGCGAGTAAACCTCAGAGTGTAACACGCGGACTCTCTGCCTTCCCAGGTGGTTCACCAGGCTTGTCTTTACCCATCGCAAGATTCCCAGTGTATTTTTGTTTCAGACGTGGCCTATGTTACAATGTCGAGAGTGACTCGGGGGGGAAAAAGAGGCCCCCAAGAGGCCCCCGTCCAGGGATGTAGTGAAACCAGTCCGCCAGCGGCCTGGGAGGCATGTGGCTCTGTGCCTCGAGCAACCACTGCAGCCTGGGAGCCCTGGAATGTTCCAAGCTGCCCACAGTGCCCACTGTAAACGGGTGAATGGAGAAGGCTGACGGCCGGCTTCATACTAACCTGTCACAGCATCAAGGAATGATGGGAACGTAATCTTGTCTCCATGGAGCACACACTCTAAGGAATTTGGAAACTGATTTTTCTTTTGAGGAAGACTTTTTAATGCAGCTTTTTGTGCATAAGAGGCACAGCAACAGTGGTAACTTGCTGGTTTATAAAGAGGCCTAATTTCCACTTGTCTCGGTTTTTCCCTATTGCAGTAGAGACAACAAGGAATATTCCTCTCCTTTCTGGTCTTTTGCCTTCAGCCCCAGTCCACTCATTAAATGCTGGTCCCACGTTCCAGTTTCCAGATATGATTTCCTGCAGTCTCAGGAATTCTGGATGTGTTTGGCTGGGGTCAGGAGGTGAGGGGGGCAGGGTGGGCCAACTGGTAACTGAATCCCTATCGTCGAGCACCCATGTGGTTCTCTATCAGTCAGTCTCCAAGAAACAGAACTTTCTTAATCTGTATACTTCCATCTGATTTTTTTTAATTAAAAAAAATTTTTTAACATGTTCATTTTTGAGAGACAGAGACAGAGAATGAGAGAGGCACACACACACACACACACAGAGAGAGAGAGAGAGAGAGAGAGAGAGAGAGAGAGAGAGAGAGAGAGAGAATGAATCCAAAGCAGGCTCCGGGCTTTTGGCTGTCAGCTCAGAGCCCGATGCAGGGCTCAAACTCATGGACCGCAAGATCATGACCTGAGCTGAAGTCGGGCGCTTAACTAACTGAGCCACCCAGGCACCCCTCATCTGATTTATAAAACCAGCCAGCCTCAAGCTAACAGACCACAATGTTAGAGGAGACTTATTCTCATCCATCACCACCAAAGCCTCAGAACTGAGACTCCCTTACCCTTCATACCAACACTGGATTAAAGGACAGAGTTATTTCAAATAGTTTTTTGGTTTTTGGGGTGTTTTTTGGGTTTGTTTTTTGTTTTTGCCAGATGCCCTTCCCTACAGGAATTCTATTCATGGTACTGTCCACTACACCGAAAGTCCTGCTGAGTTTTAGATGGTGGAGATTTTATTTATTTTTTATTTTTCTAATTTATTTTTGTTTTAATATGAAATTTATTGTCAAATTGGTTTCCATACAACACCCAGTGCTCATCCCAACAGGTGCCCTCCTCAATACCCATCACCCACCCACCTCTCCCTCCCACCCCTATCAATCCTCAGATTGTTGTTCTCAGTTTTTAAGAGTCTCTTATGGTTTGGCTCCCTCCCTCTCTAACCATTTTTTTTTCTTCCCCTCCCCCATGGTCTTCTGTTAAGTTTCTCAGGATCCACATAAGAGTGAAAACATATGGTATCTATCTTTCTCTGTATGACTTATTTCACTTAGCATAACACTCTCCAGTTCCATCCACGTTGCTACAAAAGGCCATATTTCATTCTTTCTCATTGCCACGTAGTACTCCATTGTGTATATAAACCGCAATTTCTTTTTTTTTTTTTTAACTTTTTTTTTCAACGTTTATTTATTTTTGGGACAGAGAGAGACAGAGCATGGACGGGGGAGGGGCAGAGAGAGAGGGAGACACAGAATCCGAAACAGGCTCCAGGCTCCGAGCCATCAGCCCAGAGCCTGATGCGGGGCTCGAACTCACGGACCGCGAGATCATGACCTGGCTGAAGTCGGACGCTTAACCGACTGCACCACCCAGGCGCCCCTAAACCGCAATCTCTTTATCCATTCATCAGTTGATGGACATGTAGGCTCTTTCCATAATTTGGCTATTGTTGAAAGTGCTGCTATAAAGTTTGGGGTATACGTGCCCCTACCCATCAGTGCCCCTGTATCCCTTGGGTAAATCCCTAGCAGTGATGGTGGAGATTTTAAATAGCAATTACTTGTGGTGGAGGGATGGGAGCAATGGGGAAGGGGAAGGAGTTGCTCATCTTGGATACTGAGGTAGTGGGAATGGGCCACATAATCTCCTAAAGAAGAGATGTTCTTGCTTTGGGATTCCTTCAAGAAATACTCATTGATCACCCACCAAATCTGGGGATATATCAGAGAACAAGCCCAAACCCCTGTTTTATGGAGGTTACATGCTGTAGGGTAGACAGACAATAAGCAAGGAAGCAATTAGATTTTTTTTTTTTAATTGCAGAAACGCAATGGAGGGAAATGAACAGCATGATGGGATGGGAGGGTGTGGAGACCTTCAGGGAAGGTGGTGCCAGAACATCTACCTGAGCAGGTGGTCAGCGGGCCAGAGCTGAGACAAGAAGGCCAGGACTAAGCCAGCCACATGGAGATCTGTGGGGTGAAGAGAACACTGCTGGCTTTGTTTTTGTCTCTGTTTTTTAAACTTATTTTTATTTTTGTATTGATTCCTACTTTTTGTATTTTTTTATTTATTCTTTTATTTTTATATTGATTCTTTGTTCTTCTTCATTTTTTTTTTTTGTATTTATTTTTCGGATTCAAGACACCACTACTAGACCTCTAAGAAAGAAAAAAGGCAATGTAATCATCATTGCAAATCACCATGGATTGCAAAAACACATTTTGATCCCAGAGATATTAAAATATGTCAATAAGAGGGGCACCTGGGTGGCTCTGTCGGTTAAGCATCTGACTTTGGCTCAGGTCATGATCTCACGGCTGGTGGGTTCGAGCCCCGCCTCGGGCTGTGTGCTGACGACTCAGAGCCTGGAGCCTGTTTCGGATTCTGTGTCTCCCCCTCTCTCTGGCCCTGCCATGCTCTGTCTCTGTCTCTGTCTCTCAATAATAAATAAACATTAAAAAAATTTAAAAATAAAATAAAATATGTTTAAAAAGTATGCCTTCACATCAATGTAACACACCAATGCAAAAGCTTGTAAGTGAAAAAAAGGCTTGGCTTGCTTGAGCAACTGAAAATAATCTGATACGCTTGTAGCTAGTGAACTGAAGGAGCAAAAGGTCTGAGGTTTCAGGAGGTAAATGGATAAATCTTGGGTTTGGGGCTTAAGCATAAAGGTGTGATGATGATGCCCTCTGCCGAGGAGAGACTTTGAACTTGCCAAGACGCCAACTTTAGACGGATCTTACATATTGTAAGTGGTGATTAAGATGAGGCGGGGTAAAAGGAGATTTAATACTCACTCAAAACTCAAGGCTTATAAAAAGGCTTTTGTTCCTTGTCTACCTGGAAACCAGAGATCCTTGAAATTGTTAGCTGAAGAAACTGAATAAGATTCACATTGCTTTTTTATGCAGATTTTTATGTCATCTGCCTACCATGTCCCCATGATCAGTAAACTGGTAAAGTGCCAGAAAATGCTTCTCCATTACTTTCCTTCTGACAGCAGGTGGATGGAATTGGCGCGTCATCTAGAAAGCCGAGTTCCTGCAGGATTTACAGTCCAGTTTCGCAAACTATTTAAGGCGATAAATTTTCCATGGAGGCCATCAGCCAGCACGATAATTGGGCCTATATGGCTGTTGATAGCAAAATGTCACCACATCTATTATGTCATTTTAATGCTGCGACCTTCCCAAAAGGCAGTTGGGGACTGGAAGTATTGCCTACAGTAATATAGACCAGAAAACTGATGGCTGGCTCCTGATGACATGTGCAGGTGCTGGAAGAACTTGAAACTGAAGCCGGGCTCTGAAAGCGCAGCCCTGATTCTTTGGCTCAAATGCTGAAGCCCTTGGGTCTTGATTTCCCTAATGTCATCATCCCACCCCAGGCGCTTTTTGTGTTTTTATAGTGAAATCAAGGGTAAGTCCATCCCCGTGTTGTACTTTCGCAAATAGATTTTTTTCTCATCTCTTTTGCTCCCACAACCACAAGCGACAAAATGCATCCGTGCTCAAGGTGGTTGACGCCCCAAGGTAATGAAGGTTGCTACTGTGTTTGAGAAATGGATCAGCCTTGCTCCTTGAACACTGCTTGAATGAAGGTTAACTGATCCTGCTCCCTGCTTCCAAGTACTCAGACCCAGAATATATTGTGTTCCCCCCAAGTGTTTCGGTGTTTACTTTCTAGGAAAGGCTAAGAGGAGGTGCTTTTTTCAACAGTGAATGAACATTCAGCCAATAGTTTTAAAGCTTGGATAACTATCAGACTTCCTTTGGAGGGTTTTAAAACAATATCGGTTTGCTGCCTTTTTACTAGATTGAAATCTCCATATTTACAATATTAGATTTTCCAGGAGTTGGAAGAAGGGGGAGACATTTGATTTTTTTTCTAAGCTCCCTTGTCATTCTGGTGATTATGCATTTGAGAAGTGCAGCCTTGAAGAGTCCTCCAAAAATGATGATAGCTCTTCTCTAGAATAAGCCCCTTGGCCCTCCTCCATCTCTTGTTCCCTCAGAGAATTCTAGAGAGCACATCATCTCATGCTTATAAATGATAACCTCTTCCCCTTTGCTGGCTGTTCCTTGAGCACTTGACAAGTTCCAGTCTTTCGTCTTTAAAAAGGAACACACAAACAAAACATCTTTCCTCAACCCCATACTTTTCTCCAGCTAAGCTCTTGTTTCAACCAGACAAGGGTTGCTTTTCTACCCAACGTCTCCACTCCTCTATCTTCTACGTCTGATCGCTGCCCCTCTGAGCTCCTCAACGTTACAGTCACTCTCCCTTGCTGGCAACCAGATGCACGCTTTTCCGTTCGTATCTTCCCTGGCTTCTTGGCATCCCTGACTGTCAGCCTCTGCTTCCCTTCTGGATTTGCATGGCTTTCATGGCACCATCCCCGTCCATTTTGGTTTTTTTGGTAGTTGTTGTTCTGGACTCCGCTTCTCAGAGAATGGAAACTTCCCCTTCCGTATGACCCTTAGAATCGTTTCTGGCAGGAAGGTCTTCAGCCTACCTGGATCAGAATCACTGTAGGTGCTAATGAAAAATCTAGAATCCAGGACTTATTAAAGCAGAATCACTGGGGACATGGCCTGAGAAACTGAATTGTCAGCATACGTTTTAGGTCAGAACTTCCCAACCGGCCTGCTGCAAATGAATTAAACAAGATACAGATGCCCCTGACCCCACCCCCCACCCCCCAGGTTTCTAGTGTCTGGGAACAAAGGAAGCCACAGGCTCTGGGCTGGTTGTGCTACATGAACAGTTTCATTCATTATTCCCAGGTCTCTTACCAATAGGATCATTTGCATAGATGCCAAGAGGGGAAAAGCTTTGGGAAGCATTGCCTAGGCAGTTTTTATGAACCATCAAATTTGGGGCCCACTGCCTTAAATGTTAGTGTCCCTTGGGTTGCCCTGTCCAGACCAGCATCTTTCCCTACTGCTCTACAGACTAGTCCAGGATAATTCCATCCACTCCACAGTTCCAACTTCTACAGCTACAGTTTTGTCTGAGATCTGCAACCACATGCCTAACTGCCTTTGGCCCTCAACTGTTAAACGTCCCAAAGGTCCCTCAAAACCAATATGTATCAGCCCCGGGATGAAAAGCAAACCTTCACGTGTCCTAAATCAATTCATCTGGACTCTATTCCACCTTGCCATAGTCTAATAAATTGCTTTAATTGTAACAGTGGGGATGAAACTTATCTCCCCCACGAGATTGTGAAGTTATTTACAGCAGGAACATCATGTCGGCAATTTTAATCTATCTCGGTACTGTCATATTACTTTTCACGTAAAAGATACTCAATAAACAACAACTTCCACCTGAATCATTCCTGAGTTAGCATAAGGAATCAGACAGGAGTTGGTTTGAGCTAATGTCTCCCACTTAGGAGCTATGTGACTTTAAACAAATTATTCTATGGTTCTGATACTTGAGTTTTTTAACCTGATTGAGACAAGACCATTCATTTCATAGAGTTGGTGAAGAAGCTCTTACAAAGAACCTAAAATAGATGCCAGGCACATGATAGGTGCCCGATAATTATTAGTGTCCTAACATTTACCTTATGAGGCAGGCATTGACCACCTCTCACAGAAAAGAGAATGAAGACTCAGTCAAAAGAACATTCTTAATGCCATCTGGGAATAAGATAACATATGCAAATGATCTAAATGGGGCCTGGCACATGGGAAGCGTCTTCCTAATGTAAGCTCAAAACATATTTGTTGATAAAATAAATGTTTGTTAGTCCACTATCCTCATTTCCACGTTTTTATGCATGAACACAACATTAAGACATTTCTGCTCCCCATATATCTTGCCTGTCTTGGGCAAATATTCAGGTCACTCTTGCCAGACATGAGAAATAAGGCAGGATTAGACATGGCTCCTGTTCAATGGCCTGACAAAATCACTCGATAGCAAGATATAAAAATCCATCCAGGAGAAAAAGAAAAAAATATAGTGTGAGATGTAGCCAAACCACATAGGGGAAGGGACGAAGAGAAAACATGGAGATTGAACGGCATTACTCGAGGGAGCAGTTTTGAAACAGCAAGGGAAGAATCTGGAGATGAATGTCACGTCGGTAACCAGCAGGTGGTGGGGTGGAAAGGAGGAGGGAGGAAGAGAAAATTGGAAACAGCAGGAACAGGGCTATAACTGGCATCAGTAGAGACACAAAGGTGAAAGCTGGCATTGGAACAGCATTGGGTTGTTAGAACACCAAGCTGAGTGCAGGCGGGAGAAATGGACGCTGAGCTGGTGCTAACAACGATGGCGAATAAAAGAGGAAGCAAGTAGAACCCGAAGTGGCAGTAAAATTGAACTTAGGCAGATGAACACGTAGTATAAGACCCGCTCATTCTCACACACACCGGTTCCCACACGTCCTTTACTGCGCGGTAGGCGCTGTGCTAAGCTTGGCACCTGGGACTTTGTTGACAAGACATGTAGCTGCAGGGTTTACACGGCATGTTCCTTCCCCCTCAACAACATGTTTGTATTTCCCCTAAATTCCTGGGAGGAGTAAACAAAAGAAGATAGAGTATGTTTCTTTGGGGATGCCAGCCCCTATAAGGAACCCCAGGACCCCCCGAGAAGATGGTTCTATATCAATAATAGGACTCTCTGTAGGTCCTGATCTGTCATGTGGACGAATCATATTCAAGTATATTAATGCTCCAAAGAAAAGAGAAAGTAGAAGAAGGTCTTCATTAGGAGGCTTTCGGTCAGTGCGTGATAAATGAGAACATGTAACTTGGTAGAAAATTTTATTACGAAGCCTCAACTTTGAAAGGGAATATAAAAATGCAGCATCACTCTTGGAAAGTGAGACCTGCTTTGCAAGAGAACGTGTCTTTTACTTTTGTTATTTTTGAGACAGAGAGACAGCACAAGCAGGGGAAGAGCAGAGAGGGGGGGGACAGAGGATCCGAAGCGGGTCTGTGCTGACAGCATAGAGCCTGATGCAGGGCTTGAACTCATGGTTTATGAGATCTTGTTGACCTGAGCTGAAGGCAGATGCTTAACCAACTGAGCCAAAAGCCATTCCTACCTTTTTATTACCCACCTGAAAGTAAGCAAATGGCTCCACAGGAGACAAAACTTGACATTCTCCAGAGCAATTCACAATCTCTAACTTCTGAGGTACGTTTGCCGTTCAGTCATCCTCTCACCCAAGTGGCTGGTGATTTTTGCTCAGAAGACTCTGACTGTGGATAAATATGAAAATGTTCACAGAGAGTTATTTCTCAACACTGAAGAACCGATATGTCTTAACACTTGAATGAATTATACTGATCCTCTGGGATCACACCTCTTTTCCAAATATTTCTATTTCTAACGTGTCTGTGCAACTCTGCCTTGGTCGAAGTAGATGATGCTTCTCTCTCTCCACACCATGGTTCTCTCCCTGCTCTTCCTAGAGCCCCAGTGTTTCTGCAGTGGTCCCGTGGGAAACTCTAGAAAAGCTGGGATGTACAGCAAAGGAAGGGCCTCTTTCTCTGAATCCCACACCATTTCAATATCCAAACGTCTGTAGCTACATTCTTACGTGTTCTACTTATATATGGTGCTTACACATTTTAAAAAACTGGGTTTATATGAAGAAAGGGACTCCCCTCAGCAGAGTCTTTTACAGAGCCAAATTTTAATTTTTTTTTAAATTTTTTTAATGTTTATTTATTTTTGAGACAGAGAGAAGACAGCATGAACGGGGGAGGGTCAGGGAGAGAGGGAGACACAGAATCTGAAACAGGCTCCAGGCTCTAAGCCATCAGCACAGAGCCTGATGTGGGGCTCGAACTCACGGACCGTGAGATCATGACCTGAGCCGAAGTCGGACGCTTAACCGACTGAGCCACCCAGGGGCCCCAGCCAAATTTTAATTTTTATGAAGTCCAGTGTGTCATTTTTTTCCTTTTATGGAGCATGCTTCAGATGTCAAGTTTAAAAACATTTTGCCTGCTGCTAGATTCTGAGTATTTTCTTTTTTCTAAGCGTCTCATGACTTTATGTTTTATCCTTAAGTCCATGGTCCGTTTTGAGTTAATCTTTGTACAACCGTATACTTACGAAATGTACCTCAAGATAGTTTCGAAAAACAACTTTTTTTTGCCTGTGGTTGTCAACTGCCCCATTTGTATTTGTTGAAAAAGCTGTATTTCCCCTACTAAGTCGTTTCTATACCTTTGTCGAACGTTAGTTTGTCATATTAGTGTGGGCTTATTTCTGGGTTCTCTGTTTCATCGATTGATGTGTCCGTCTTTCTATCAGTACTGCCCAATTTGTCTGGCTATGTAATAAATCTTAAACAATAAGGTAGATTGATTTTTTCCCACTTCATTATGTTTCAAATTGGTTTAGCTATTCAAGTTCCTTTTCATTTCCATATACATTTTAGAATAATTTTGTCTATATCTACAAAATAATACGCCGGACTTTGATACACATTTGGACCAAACTTGGGTATCGGTTTGAGGAAAGTTGACTTCTTTACTATGTGCATCTTCCAATCCATGAACATGTTATGTCTCTTCATTTAGTTATATCATCTTTAATATCTTTCATCAGCTTTTGTAGTTTTCAAAATTTAAGTTCTGTACATATTTCGTTAGATTTATATCTAAATATTCCATTTTATTTTGAGTCGATTGTAAATGGGATGGTATTTTAAATTTTGTTGTCTATGTGTTCATTACTAGTATATAGAAATACAATTGATTTTTTAAATGTTTATTTTTGAGAGAGGGAGAGTGTGTGTGTGTGTGTGCATAGTGGGGAGGGGCAGAGAGAGAAAGAGACAGAGGATCCAAAGCAGTCTCCGCACTGACAGCAGAGAGCCTGATGGGGGGCTCGAACTCATGAACTATGACATCATGACCTGAGCCAAACTCGGACACTTAAACGACTGAGCCACCCAGGCACCCCTACTATGGACTTTTTTGTATGTTTATCTTGTATCCTGTGACCTTGTGGCACTCATTAATTCCTTGGATTTTTTTTTTATTATGATAAAATATGCATGACATAAAATTTACCATTTTAACCATATTTAAGTTCAGGGGCATTAAGTACACCCACCATCCCCACTATCCATCAACAGAACTTTCTCATCACACCAAATTGAAACTCGGCAGTGGTTAGATAATAACTCCCCACTCTCCACTTCTCCAGATGTGGGCAACCACTATCTATCTCCATAAATGTGATCATTCCAGACACATCATATAAGTGGAATCATACACCATTTGTCCTTTTGTGTTGCGAGTATTTCACTTAACAAGTCTTCACATTTCATCCATGGTGTAACATGTAGACATACGTACTGCGAAGCAAGTTGTAGCATGTATTAGAATTTCTTTCCTGTTTTTTTTAACCAATCTAGACATCTATCTTATTTTAATAGACAAAGACAAGCCCTCCATAATGCCAGAACACATTCTGAGGACATTTTAATTCTGTCTTCAGACTGATCTACCTCCAGTGCTCAGTGTTTTGGAGGTGAACAGCCTGTTGGTTAATTTTTTTTTAATTTAGTTTTCTTACAGAACAGACATTGTATAGACACAGCTAAAACCAAAACCGCCATATTACCAGAATGAAGCATTTCCTTCCTTTTAAAAACCGAATAATATCCGATTGTATATGTACACCTCATTTTGTTTATCGATTCACCCATCAATAGACATTTGGACTGTCTCCACTTTTGGCGATTGGGAAGAATGCTGCTGTGAACGTGGGCGTAAAAGTATCTCTTCGAGACTGACCCTGCTTTCAATTCTTTTGGTGCAAACCCAGAAGTAGAATGTCTGGATCATATTTTAACTTCGTGCATATTTGTTTAGTAACTACCATACCGTCTTTCACGTCAGCTGCACCATTTTGCATTCCCATCTATAATTCACAAGGGCTGCAATTTCTCCCCATCCTCACAAACTCGGTTCTTTCCTGTGAGTTCTTTTTCTTTTTAAATAATTGCCATCCTAACAGGCGTAAAGACGTATCTCACTGTGGTTTCGCTTGCATCTTTCTAATGCTTAGTTATTCTCTTTGCATGTGCTGTGGTCCATTTGTATATCTTCTTGGATACATGTCTAGACAAGCCCTTTACCCATTAAAAAAAAAAAATAGGTTGCTTGTTTTTTGTTGCTGCGTTGTAGTTCTGTAGTTCTCCAGCCTCCAGGCTCTGAGCAAGCTGTCAGCACAGAGCCCAATGCGGGGTTCGAACTCACAAACTGCAAGATCGTGACCTAAGCCAAAGTCAGACGCTCAACCGACTGAACCACCCAGGTGCCCCTGATAGCATCTTTTGATGCACAGAAGTCTTTAATTTTAATTTTGATGAAGTCAAATGTATCTATTTTCTTTTGTTGCCTGTGTCTTGCTGTCATATCCAAGAAATAACTGCCGTGTCCAATGTTGTGAAGCTTTTCCTCTATGTTTTCTTCTAAGAGTTTTATAGTTTTAACTCTTACATGTAGGACTTTGATCCATTTTTAGTTTAGTATATGGTATCAAGGTTAGTGTCCAACTTCCTTGTTTTGCTTGTGAGTTCTAGACAGTATTTGTAGATTCTTTAAGATTTTCTACATACACTGTCATGTCATCTTCAAATAGGGACAGTTTTTATTTCTTCCTTTTAGATATTTATGCATTTTATTTCCTTTTCTTGACTTGTTGCACTGGACATTATAGTGTCCAGAATTATGGCAAATAAAAATGGTGATAGCAAACATCCTTGCACTGTTCCCATTCTTAGGAGGGAAGTATTCAGTTTTTCATCATTAAATATACTCTTAGCTATAGGTTTTTTATTTGGTTGGTTTTGTTTGTATATGCTGTGTATCAAGCAGAGGAAGCCCTCTTGGCTGAGACTTTCTATTTTTTCATTTGTTTCAAGCAGGTTCATAACTGTGTTTTATGAGGGCTGCTGTAACATTTTCATCAGGTGATTCTAACATCTAAGTCATGTCATTAGCGTCTGTTTTTCATTAAGTTGGAGACCTTCTGGGTTCTTGGTATGAGCGTTCTTCCATTGAAACCTGAACCGCTTTGTATTATGTACTGAGACTCTGTCTTACTTAAACCTTCCGTTTTCATTTGCTTTCTCTGATACGGCTTCGGCAGGGCGTGGTGAGGGGCACTGCCTCATTACTAACGGGAGGAGACAGAAGTCGTTTGGCCTCACGGATACCTGAGAGGAAGGGGGCTCAATGTTACTTCTATACGGGGGTGGGAATTCGGGCTCTCCACGTGATCTCCGCTGACACCATCGCGTGGGTGGTCTATTACCACGGGTGGCGACTAAAGTCCTGACCACCTACTAGGCCTCCTCTGACACCATCCCAGCAGGAGAGGGAGGGGCACCTGTCAGGTGAAAGTCAGGCTCTACTGATACTGTTGAAAAAGAGGGGAGTGGGTGGGACAAGGAGGCGTATGACTGCCCAGTAAGCAGTCCCCTGCAAGGTGTTCTCTTGCGCTACCTGGGTGGACACTATTGGGGTCCCTCACTATAGCCCACTGAAGATAGAAGTCTAGGCTTCCCAATCTGTCTCTGCTGGCATCCATGGGGTAGGACCACTGTTTTCTTTTGTTTTGTTTTCCTGCGATGTGTGCTTGTTGTGTCTTCTTGGCTCCACTGTTCAGTCTTCTTGTGTTTATTTTATACAGAATGTCCGGGGTTGCAATCAGTGAGAGGAATAGGGGGAAACACCTCTAACTCCGTCTTCCTAGGTGAAGAACTCTAAGTTTACTCCTACTTGCGAAGAGACTAGATCATAATTATTCCCCGCACAAAAAAGAAATGATAATTATGTGACGTGATAGAGGTGGTAACTAATGTTGTGATGGCAATAATAGTGTAACACATATAAATGCATCCAATCAACACGTTGTACACCTCAAACTTACACAATGTTGTATGTAAAATGGATTTCAATTAAAAAAGAAAAGAAGGGAAGGCAAAGCTGGGGGTGAGGAAAATGAAACTTTAGTAGTGAGACTAAAGCTTCAGACCCACACAGAGCCCGTGGCCAAGCCCCCAGAGAAGTCACGTTGCCTTAAGATTCTGACTCCTTTCACATGACACCACGCTCGTAATCGTGAAAGTGTCAGACCTTCTCAGGAGGTTGTGAAACAGTCTCCCCTTGAAAAAACAAAGTCACATCAAATGTTTTGAAGCAGCAAGCTGCTGAGTGAGTCTCATCGATGTTTAAGAAATCAAATTCATGGTTAATGCTCTATTTAATCAGAGGCCAGCACTGAGGGGCTATGGGCAGAAGTCATGAGGGGTCGCTCCAGCATTTCAAAGTACTCCAGCTGCCTTGTAACATCTCCCCTACATTTGCCCTTTAGGCTTACTTGTATCTACGGTAGAAGCACATCTCTTTTGCCCAGATACCGTCTACACATTGTTCCTAAAAGACCTCTCTCTGGATTTTGGTAATTATGATGAGATTTCTCCCCCACTTTCAACTTCCTTTATCTCAAGTCAGACACAGAGTTAAGAGAAGGGGATCTGATAACCCCAACTCTGCTCCTCTGCGCTGCGGAGTGATCAGGCTGTGTTTGGAGTCTCCTCCATCAGCCAACAAAGTGAGTTCACGGCCCGGTCCAGGTCCCCAGAACGATGAGGAGCCGAGGTTACAGGCTCAGCTTATCAAACGCTCTTTGGCAGATGCCCAAGTCATTCCAAGTCTTGCCCTAGAATGGAGACGAAGTGGTTTTAAGAGCTGACAGATAGAAACTTAAGCCTTCCTTTCTGCCACATCTGGAGTTCTTTTCTGAAATAAAGAACAATGACAACTAATGTTCTTTGAACGCCTCACAGAATAGTGTCTCCGCATTCTGCGGGGAGAGACAGAGGGCGGCGATGAGGGGAAACACTCCTCTCTCATGGCAGGAGTGGAATTGCATGCAGGCTACTGTGGTTGTGAAGCAAACACACTCTGTTCCATTGCAGCCACCAATCTTTAGACCCGATAACATATTTTGAGCCTCAAGTTACACCAACAAAACACAACAAACAAACAAAACAAACCAACCTGTTTTTTGCTTTCACCAAAGGAAGGCTTACATTTAAATAAATAAACTTACAGTAGGAGTATTCATTGATACTTGTAATGCCTTCTCTTGGAAAGAAACTTACTGCAAAGAGAAGTATGAATAGGATGGAGGTCAAGGATTTGCCCAGAAAATTGAATAATGCCTCACTTGAAGAGAAAAAGGTGACAGTATTTCAATTTCCAGGAAGCAGTTGAGTTGGAAGACCTGATGATCAGATCTAAAGATCTAAGGTAAATTCCTGTTTCTTCAGCCTTGAGATGCTCATGCCACCATCAGTACTAAAGGACGGAAGCCCTCAGGCAAAACCTTACTTCTAAATGCATCAGCCGAGCCAAGGCCACGCAAGTATTTACTTGCGTATTTACAGGATAAAATGATCCTGTGTTTTTTGGAACGTCTTCACCTCTACCACAAAGATAGTGACACTGACTTCTCTCATGGAAATACCGTGGGCGTCAATGATAATACAGTGTATGCGACGTGCTTACCACCCATAAAGAGGCTTAGATCTTAACTTTTCATACAATGTTTTCATACAATGAACATTGCCTTCTATTACAGAACATGATCTGACTCTACTTCCATTTGTGATTTGGGCAACAAAAAACCCAGTGTTTGCCTGCATGTGTTTTCCATCAGCCAGGGGTAAGTCAAATTCTATATGGAAGGAGACCCTTGATGTCAACAAGAAAACGTGACCCTACTTTCTTAGGTCATTAATTATACTTCTCACACTATGTATCTTTATGTTTTTGTTTTGTTTTTGTTTCCTAATTATAACAATTTTATGCGTAAAAAGCTAACACTCATGGCTTGCTTTGAGATCTCTTCATAATGCCCGGGAGACAATCATGGGGAAGAAACGCAATATTAGAATGAGTGCAATTAAATACTGACTGTATATGCTCCCCCCCCAAAATCATATATTACGTTTCATTTTAGAGAGAGAGAATGAGAGGATGCAAGCAGGGTAGAGAGGCAGACGGAGAGAAAGAGAATCCCAAGCAGTTTCCATACTCAGCGTGGAGCCCAATGCAGGGCTCAATCCCATGACCCCTGGGATCATGACCTGAGCTGAAATCAAGGGTCGGACACTCAACAAACTGAGCCACTCTGGTGCCCCAATCCTACTTGATTTTTAACCCCACCCTTCCTCATGTCTGCATTTCTTCCTACAGCTCATCTATCTGACACCTATGTACTCCAATCAGACATACTTCCCTGCGAGGACTAAGATCTTTCCAGACCTAGAAGGTTCAAAGTTCCTAACTCTTTGCCTTCACAAATAGAAAGCCAAATCCACTCATCTCCATGAATATTACTCTTACCAGGATGTTCAATTACAGGCATACCTTGCCTCTCTTCTCACTTAATAGCTACACCCTTCCAACAGAGCTTTCTGCTTTCCTGGTTAAGGGACTTTAGTGCATTTTTGGAAACAGTCGGTGTTTGGGGAATGTCCCAAACAACTCTCTGAGCCAGCAAAGTGGTTGGCTCTAGAGGCAAGGTCTTTCACAGGGTTAGTTTTCAAGCTCAAGTGATTTAACAGGTCTTGAATCTGCCCTAGTCCACTCAGTTCCCGTAACTCCTTTTCTTATTAAACATTTACTAGAACCGGTGGTGATGTGCACTCAGGTTGAACGGGCCTGAGTGTTGTCTTGGAGAGGAGGAGGATTTGGGAAGCTCAGAGCACTGAGGATATAGGGAAACCACCAAGGGTCTCTCTCCCTTGAACTCTACAATGACCCACACAGGGTCACCATGGAGGATGAGGCTTCCCATGGCGACCATGCCTGGTTCCCTGTGTGCTGTTATCACCCAGTAGTTATTGGCAAATAAAGTTCACAAAATGAAGATGAGACAAATAAATGAAGTTATTGTGTTGGTCCCAGCCTACTGCTAGTGATGCTATTGGCTAGGAACACCTGGGCACTCACCTGGGTAGCAAGCCTCCATGGACTGGGGCCAGTGATGGGGCTGGAAGGTACATGGCACAGCCAAGGGCCACACAGCAAGGTTACCAGTTGAGAGAGAAAGAGAGAGAGAGAAGACCTGGGGCTCTGCCTTTATTAGGGTCTGAGGGTGGGGTGTCTGGAGTTACATGGGTTCATTCTTTAATAAAAATTTTTTTCTTTGAGTATAGTTGACCCACAATGTTGCATGAGTTTCAGGGGTACGCCATAGTGATTCGACAAGTTTTGCATTACGCTGTGCTCAAGAGCATAGCTACCATGTGTCACCATACAGCACTATTTCAAGATCATTGGCTATCAGGGTGCCTGGGTAACTCACTCGGTTAAGTGTCAGACTCTTGATATCTGCTCAGGTCATGATCTCACGGTTCATGGAATCAAATCTGGTGTTGGGCTCAGAGCTTGCTTGGGATTCTCTCTTTCCCTCTTTCTCTGCCCTTCCCCCACTCACACACTCTCTCTCTGAAAATAAAGAAACCTTAAAAAAAAGTCATCAACTATGTCCCCTATGCTGTGCTTTTTATTCTCATGACCTATTCATTTATTAACTGGAAGCCTGTGTCTCCTTCTTCCCTTCACTCACTTTGCCCATCCCCTCTGACAACCATCACGTATATCATCTGTATTTATAGGTCTGTTTCTACTTTGTTTGTTAGTTTATTCATCTTTTTAAAAATTTTTTAAAATGTTTATTTTTAAGAGAGAGAGACAGAGTGTGAGCAGGGGAGGGGCAAAGAGAGAGGGAGACACAGAATCGGAAGCAGGCTCCAGGCTCTGAGCTGTCAGCACAGAGCCCGACGCGGGGCTCGAACTCACAAACCGTGATATCATGACCTGAGCCGAAGTTGGACGCCCAACCGACTGAGCCACCCAGGCTCCCCATCTTCTTTTTTTAGATTCCATTAATGAGTGGAAAATGGGTTCACTCTTTATTGGCTCATTTAAACATAAAAGTGGGAATTAGAGCATGGGAGGGGGAAGAAGGTTCACCCAACAGGTCAGCCACCTGGCACCCAGCGCTTTCTGAAAGAGGGAAGTTCGTGGGAGGTGAAGGTCTAGTTCCTTACCTGGTAGTTTTGCTGGTAGCTGTGTTGCACAGCCGGCAACGTGTTTAGTCAAGATGGATGTCTTTAGACACGGATGTCTCCACAACGAGAAAGCTCAGTCAGGCACTTCGGTTACAGAAGCAGAGGAAAATAGCAAAGCAGGAGAGAGAAGACAAGCAAAGAGCTATTGGAGGTTTAAATTTATGTCAAGAATAAAGAGAGGATGGGCGCCTGGGTGGTTCAGTCAGTTAAGCGGCTGACTCTCTATTTCAGCTCAGATCGTGATCTCACAGTTCCTGAGATTGAGCCCTGTGTCGGGCTCTGCGCTGACAGCACGGAGCCCGCTTGGGATTCTCTCTCCCCCTCTCTTCTCTCTGCCCGTCCCCCACTTGTGTTCTCTTTCTCTCTCAAAAGAAATTAATCAATTTTTAAAAAAGAATAGAAGATACCCCTAATCAAAGCCTCTGCCCACTGCTTTCTTTTTTTACCTGAAACATAGATAATTTGAGTATGCCAGTATAATAATATACCTGTCTGCCTTCCTGTAGCCGTGGAGCTGGCTCTTTGCCCTGAGGTCCTATATGGCTCAGCTGGAGCTCTTGGACCCCCTGCATTTCAGACCCCCGAAAATAGGCTTGGCCATTTTCCAAACTGGGCCCAATGCTGACCCTGGGCAACAGGAAGAAGCTAGAAGCAGGCCAGGGTCCTGGCCTTTTCTTGCTTGCTACCAGCTCTCATCGAAGTGAATTTGATTTCCTGCGCTTGGACAGGATCCTGCTACCGGCCAGTCTAGAACCCTTCTGTGACCTCTCACTGCGCTCAGGCCACAGACGCTGCTCCTTCACCTCCCCCTGGGTCTGCCCCTCCAACCTTGGCCCCCACCATGCCCCCACCCTCACTTTCTCTGCCGTGGCCACACTGATCCCTCATGATTGTCTTTGTGGTCCCTACCGTGGCTAGACCATCCCCCCCCCCCACCTTGTCCACATAGTGAGCTCCTGCTCATTCTCAAACCCTGCCTACGTCAAGTCTCTTCTTTGGGCTCCCAGGGCACCGTGCACCTTTCTTTCAGGTCATCTGCACGGTTGCCACTCTAGCCCTTGGTCCTAGGTCGGCTTCCCTGGGAGGCTGGCTCTGAGCCGCAGAAGTCTGTTTGTGAGAAGTATGTTGGTGAGTGGTTACAGGGGGTGGGGCTGCGGCTAAGATAGCCCTTGGAGTTTGTCTGGAATGGGGCAAGAGGGCTAGGCCTTTGAACCTGGCATTGACTGTCATTGGAGACTCCAGGGAGCAGGTGGCACCTTGGGCAAGGCAGCTTTTGCAACACAGGACGACAACTGAAGGACTCGGCGGTGAGCCATCGGCTGGCAACACTTCAGGCACTGGAAGGGGTCCTGGGCTGCCCACGACAGCGTCCACTACGGTGCGTGTGCTATTTAGTCAACACCTCTCTTGGCCTCCACAGTGCAAGCTTCTTGAGGATAACATATTACTGTTTTACGAGTGTTTAGTGTAGTACTTGGCACAGTCCAGGATCTCCATAAATGCTGGTTGAAGAATAAATGAATCCAGGCTGAGTGTCCAAACTTCCGGCTTTGCCAAGGGCCGTCCGTCCTGGTTTTAGCAACAAAAGCCCTACATCTCTGTAAAAACCCTCAGTCCCAGGAAAACCGGGGCATCTGGTCACCCTGAGCCTAATATTCCCCAGTACTTTTACTGACCCTGATGGTGACAGAGTTCACCATCACTTCTGGCTCACCTGGTGGTCTGTTTGGCAGGGATTGGTTGGAATTATGTCACTAGCCTCCTTGCTCTTAAGTGAGGAGACAGACCTTGACTTTGGGTTAGGTTATCTGCTCCTAAGTCTTAGGTCTACCACTCCTTTTCTACCTCAAGCCTCTGATTTCTGACCTACTTTTGTACAGCGTCAGTCTTTCCTATAACCCAGCAGGTCTGTCCAGATTCCTCATCTCAGGACACTCTGGTCTAGCTCACTCTGTTGCCATTTGAACATATAACACCGTGTGATATGTTGTGTGATATGTTATCTCACATTAAGTGCTACTTTACGAAGGAACGACTGTGTCCTTTCAAAACCGTAGGCTCAGTGGGAATCATGGGCTGGCCTGGGTCCATCCGGGCCAACACTGCACAGAACATGGTGTGCTCCGTGTCGCCCTGTTGAGTCTGATCCATGTGGAGAAGTGGAGGGACAAAGAGAAGCTTGGGAATATTCTTGTGTGCAAGGAACAGCACTGGGCTTTCTACAGTTCAGTCCTCAGTGAGGCTGTCTGATCTTTACAATCGTTTCCAATGCAAGCGTTTGGGGTAGAATCTGAAATGCAAAGATCCTGGTTTTTTGTTTTTGTTTTTGTTTTTTTTTTTGGCAACTAGGATATTTGGCTCCATGGGTGCATTTCATTTTCACACTGAAGACCAAGACGATGAAAATAAGAGTATCCCCTCCTCACCAGGTAGCTCATGTCAGTGCTGTGCCTCTGTCCTAAGTGTCACAGGTCTTCAATGATCCCCTTTCCCCCTTGCACATCCACCAAAGAAATAACTTACTTTTCTACCAATTCCCACTCCTTATAAACATGTCTAATGGATATTTAAATAATGGTGATTGATGATGTGCCCAATAAATGTGGAGACCATTGGTATTTTGTTCCATTCTAAGGAGGAATACATTTTAAGACAATTTTTAATGTTTATCTATTTTTTTTTTTTTTTGAGAGAGAGGGAGGCAGAGCATGAGCAGAGGAGGGGCAAAGAGAGAGGGAGACACAGAATCCAAAGCAGGCTCCAGGCTCTAAGCTGTCAGCACAGAGCCCAATACGGGGCTCAAACCCACAAACTGCAAGATCATGACCTGAGCCAAAGGTGGACGCTTAACCGACTAAGCCACCCAGGCACCCCATCTAAGGAGGAATAAATTAAAATGCAGAAGAGAGGGGCACCTGGGTGGCTCAGTCCATTAAGCGACTGATTCTTGATTTGGCCCAGGTCATGATCTCACAGTTCATTAGTTCAAGTCCCGAGTTGGGCTCTGCACTGACAGCGTGGAGGCTGCTAGGGATTCTGGCTCCCTTTTTCTCTGTCCCTTCCCCATTTTTTCTCTCTCTCTCAAAATAAATGAATAAACTTAAAAAAATGTGAAAGCGATAAGTAGCCAGCCTGGCATCACCTAGCACACAGACCTAGCATTTTGAGAGGAGGAACAAGAAATCTCTCCTGCCATCTTGGCATATCTACAGATGAAAACACAGTGTCTTCCTTCCAGGGTTGTTCACCTACAAATATCCACTAAAAGAAAGAAAATCAGAGATATTGCAGTTCATACGTATGCACTATCGACCAACTTTAAGAACTGTTTACCACGGTACATATTTGCACCATTATTTTATGTAGATACAGTTGGGGAATGGTGTGTAAATTTAATGGAGTAACCAAGAATAGTCATTACCAAAACATCACTGTGCAGTAGGCTCATGCAGAGCTACTCTACCGGATACGATTTCATCTTTCTTTAATGATTCCAAAGGCACTGAAATCTTCTGAATAGTCCCAGTGTAACTGTAGCGAGCATTAATTATCATTTCGAAGCAAGAGCCAGTTAAAAAAAATTCCTAGTTGATAGCTGGTTTATTATTACCCGGACATATGAGGTTATAAACTGTCACATTTAAGTAGGCACAAGCAAATGTTCTTTCAGAATTATGTGGGAAACTCTTTCCCTCGTGGTAACTGATTTGAAACTGATCGTCACTGGGATCAGGTCCCCCGCCTGAAGTGTGAGAGCTCACTGTGGGACCAGGGGACAATGACCTCCAAATCTGGGCCTACCCAGGCGGTCATAGGACTAACACTTCGTCCATGAGGTCTCTTGGGCAGGGAAGTCATTCTGGAATTGGATGCATTTGCCAAATAACCTTCACCGGTTACATCGAGTGGAATAAAAATAAAATGTGTAGTATAATGCATTACTATAAAAGAGCTGTAGATGAAGTTGGTTCTGTAATTAGCCATCATTTTACCAAATTGGCTCCCTAAAATTAAGACTCTAGCCACATGAGAATAAAATGACTGGCATTAGATGTCGTGTGTGTGTGTGTGTGTGTGTGTGTGTGTGTGTGTAAAACTGGAATTTTATGCAGGATACAAAACGTTATTTAGATTATGGCTGAATATTTCAGAAGGTACAGGTGGGTATATGTCTTTTGTTTCCAATTGTTCATATATGCCATTTAAAAAGTGGATCAGACCCACCGCATTATAGACATTAAGGCCACCACCCCTTCACTCTGGGTGTCTACACGGACAGCCTCTCCTCATCCCCTTATCCCACTGACAGCCTCTGCTTGTCCCTTTATCCCAATTCTGCTTTCACAAAGCTGCCAAGTCCACCTGCTCGCTAAATCCAATGTCCTTTTGTTTAGCCCATTTGGAATTTTCCAGCAGTTGACACTTTGACCACTTTCTGCGTCTTGATACCTTCCTTCCAAATGGGCACCACACTAGGTCTTTTGCACACCTTCTATCATTCAATCCCTGGGAAGGTCTGCATTGTACCAAACCCAGCATTGTCACAAACCAAACTCATCTTCCCTTCTCAGCTTGTACTTCTATCCTTCTTATTTGTTGGTTTGTTTTTATTGAGGAATAACTGACATACGATATCTTATTACAACATAGTGGTTCACACTGTGAAATGCTCACAAGATGTCCAGTTACTATCTGTCACCATAAAAAGTGAATGCAATTATGACTATAGCCGCCATATTTATTATTAATAAGTCATCCCGTGGCTTACTTATTGTATAAGTGGAAATTTGCTTCTTTACCCCTTTCACCCATGTTGCCTACCCCCCAATTCCCCTCCCCTCGGGCAGCCACCCATCTGTTCTCTGTGTTTGTAAGTCTAGGTTTCGTTTGGTTGTTTTGTTTTTTAGATTCCACGTATCAGCGGAATCATCTTGACGTTGGTCTTTCTCTGTCTGACTTATTTCACTGAGCATAATGCCCTCAAGTTCTATCCGTGTTGTCGCAGATGGCAGGATTTCATTCCTTTTTCGCGGCCGAGTAATATTCCATGGGATATATACATACATCTTCTTTATCCATTCATCCATTGATGGACACATGGGTTGTTTCCATGTATTGGCTACTATAAATAATGCTACAATGAACAGGGGGTACATACATCTTTTCAAATTCGCGTTTTCATTTTCTTCAGATACCCAGTAGTGGAATTGAGAATCATGTGGCAGCTCTATTTTTAAACGTTTTGAGGAGCCTTCATACCGCCTTCCACAGGGGCTGCACGAATTTACATTCACACCAACAATGCACAGGGTTCCCTTTTCTCCACATCCTTGCTTCCACTAGTTATTTCTCGCCTTTTGGTAACAGCCATCCCGACTGATTTTAGAGCACGATTTTGGGTTTGGGTTATAAGCTTTTGTCCGCTTCTTCCTTATAACTTTTATGAGTAGGTAGTCATGTTAATATCCCTTGAAAGTATTCTGGCCGTATTCCCTTACCGCTTCTTTCCTCCTCCTTTGTTTCCTTTTAGGTCATGTTCAATCGGCACATGTCTTAGGACTGTGACAGGGTCCCAGCCGTCCTACCCAGCTCCAGTGCCCTTCCTGTGGTCTAGCCTGTGCTAACCTTCCTAGCACCACGCCTTCGGTGTCTGTGTTCTAATTCTCAGAGTGCACAGGCCCTTTGATGAAGTTTTCAAAACACCCTACCTAATATTTCTCATCATCCCTCATCATACGTAGTTACCCATATCATTATTATGTAAGAAACAAGCTGAATGTAGAAGCATTTCAATGTCGGGATTCAGAATGGTTATTAAATAATACTGGCACCTGAATTTTATTATGATGGATCATGTGCCAGGTGCTGCGCTAAGTACTTTTCAAGAAATCGCCAGGACCCTTACATCCCCAAAGAAGGTACTATTCTCCCCAGCTAGGAAGTGAGCCGACTGAGGTTAGCCGCAGCTTTCCCACAACCCCATGACCAGAGAAAGCTGTGCCTGGGGGGCAGGACCTGTGCCTCGAGCCAAGAACCCTGTGTCACGAGAGCCCCATTCTACGGGCTGCCCGGCCAGGCTCGCATCTTGGCTTACACTGGCCACCTAGAATACCCTTACCCTCAGTCTCCAAGGCCCAGCTGCCCCACAAAACCTTCCCTACTCTTAAAGTGAAATACAAAATGGAGACCAGGCTTGAAAATTCCCTGAGCGGACAACAACATTTAAACCACATGAGCCATTTAAACCAACAGCTAACACTTGTCTATGTCGAGAACGTTGGTAAAACTTAGGTTATTTCTTGTAAATGCCTCTGGCAATCACTAAAGAAACTTAAGTCTCTTGCTAAATTGGTATGAGAGAACCACTCTTCGCCAACCACCTGCCGTTTGGAAACGTAATAACCCATCATGGTGAAGGCTAAGCGGCTCCTCATTTTCACTTTCTACGCCATTCTGCAACGTCATGCCTCGTATCAGTTTTGGGTTCGAAAGCTCCCAGGTTGTTTTACGCACAACAAACTCCTCCCAGATACGAGTTTACTTACCCGGTTTTATTTTTCCCGGTTTCTGGACTTTTGACAATATCCACCCCCGCTCCCAGGGACCTCCTCCTCCTTTGAGTTCATTATCATTTTCTATCTGCCAGATACCACATCGCATGGGAATTTTATGGCCCTGTATTGCTAACTGGTGTGTGTTTATTCTCCACATAAAAGAGCAGGTGACTTCCTGGAGAACCTGCACCGTCCGTCACTTCTACAGCACTAGCTGTCATCTTGCCTTGTAGGAAAATGCCTACAATTGGTTGTAATGGCAGCAGCTAACAGTCACGAAAGAGTTTGCCACGGAAGCCCCAGGCACTACTGGCTCATTGCTTTGCATTCACCATCTCCTTACCCCCCTGGAAACGCCCCCGGGTAGCCCTTGAGCTCTAACACCTGCACACAGCCCTTAGGTTCACCTGTTTCCACAAGAACCAAGCTCCTTCTAGAACCAGACTAGGGGAGATCTCCTAACCGCGACCCCTTCACAGCCTCTTTGCATGAACTGGGGGCTCCACGGGCGATCTGGGCGGGGAGGCGTGAGCCACGTGCAAAACAACTGGTGCCAATGATGTCAAATTTTCTTGAATTTTTCATACACCCAGAGAGCCCATCTATTTACCTCTACAGGTAATGAATGATTCACTGTGACACTGACTTATTTACAGTTTTGTTGTGATACTGAGTTTTAATCCCTGCTTCTGATAAATTGAAAAAGAAACGCGGGAAGTCTAGGCTTTCAGATGATTTTTGGGAGCTTAAATTGGATTTTTTCTTTCTTTTCTGCATAAATAGTCTGTAACTTACTCAGGGGAACGCCTCATTCTTTCTCCGCCTCCAAGGATAGCATCTTTCTTGTTAGCTCACAGGTAAAGCTGGCAGGAGATGACCGTCACACGCACCCCTTCTCAGCAATCTGCCGCTCCAGGGGGATTTAGGGACGGGGCTTCTCACGTTACGTATGTTACGTTACGTTACGTACACGTTACGGACGCGGGGAGAAAAGCCCACGTGATTTTGCTATTTTACCACCTGGGTAAAGAGCTATTAACAGCCACTTGACCTGATACCCCTCCTAACATGCACAAGGTACCTCTTTTCCTCCTGCCTTAGATGTAGCCATGAAAACTTGAGATTCAGAGACCCAAGTAATGCAGATCAGTCAGAAAGAAACAATTTTAAATATAGGTTATTTGGCTCTTTTCTTAAAGTCCTTCCACAGTGATCTGAAACATGTCCCTGATGGCACAGCCAGGTTCCCGCTGGGTGATATACGGGGCTCGTCTTTCTCCAGGGAGCGTCCCTTCCTAGGAACGGGTCACCAACAGGGACGTGTGGAGTCAACGTCGGGCCTGGCCCTGGGCTCTGCTGCTCTCTGACCCAAGACAAGGGCACCCAGGGCAGCCTGGTCTCTTACCTCCCCAGATTCAGAGGGAGCAGCACAGAGAAAATGATAGACCGTGGAAAAAAAAAAAAAAAAGGCAGTCTATTATTTTACGTTGTCAGAGAGTTCTAACTGCTAGCTCGTGCCATAAATTATGCAGTGACCTTTAAAATCTAGCTTGGTCACTGCCAAATGGGTGGCAACAGGCTTAGTCCCGATGTTAAGTTCACATTGTCCTAAATTGCAATCACCACCTGGTAGATACCAAGTTGGTAACAAAGGCACCGAGGAAGGCTTTCATCATGCAAGTGAGGACATAAAAAGGGCACTCCTCCCACACTAATGTAGCATTTTAAAGCCATAATGTTTAGAGCAAGCACAAAGTGATGCAGGAGTTTCGGGTAAATTATGTTGATGTCTTTGAGCACCTATGGACTCTGGGAAATTAAATATCTCACCACATTGGGGCGCCTGGGTGGCGCAGTCGGTTAAGCGTCCGACTTCAGCCAGGTCACGATCTTGCGGTCCGTGAGTTCGAGCCCCGCGTCAGGCTCTGGGCTGATGGCTCGGAGCCTGGAGCCTGTTTCCGATTCTGTGTCTCCCTCTCTCTCTGCCCCTCCCCGGTTCATGCTCTGTCTCTCTCTGTCCCAAAAATAAATAAACGTTGAAAAAAAAAAAATCTCACCAACAATGGGCTCTGGATTTCCAGCCACGGCTTAGAAATGGAAATGAAGTGGCTGGGTCCAACGGATTCTTGATTTCTGCACAGGTCATCGTCTCATGGTTCATGAGTTTGAGCCCTGCGTCTGGCTCTGTGCCCGCTTGGGATTCTTGCTGTCCTTTCTGCCCCTTCCTATTCGTGCACACTCTCTCTCTCTCTCTCTCAAAATAAATAAATAAACATTTTTTAAAAAGTAAAAAAAAAAAAAAAAAAAGGAAAGGAAGTGCTGAGGTGTATGTGTGACCATTTACGTATAATGATCATAATTTATATAAATAATGGAAGAGGATGAAAAAAGCCCTCAAAACAATTTCTCCAACTAAAAATAAATACTATCTAATTTATTTATAGAAGTTTTTAGTGGTCAGGTAAATGACAGCAAGGCTATACATTCACAACCTTGCTATCTCATGCTGAAAAATGAGAGATTTAGCCTAAATGAAGTTTTTAGACAGTGGAAGTTATATTTAAGAAGCAAGCCTCTTGGGGTGCCTGGATGGCTCAGTTGGTTAAGTGTCCGACTTCAGCTCAGGTCATGGTCTCATGGCTCGTGGGTTCCAGCCCCACGTCGGGCTCTGTGCTGACGGCTCAGAGCCTGGAGCCCGCTTCGGATTCTGTGTCTCCCTCTCTCTCTGCCCCTTTCCCGCTCACACTCTATCTCTCTCTCTCTCAAAAATAAATAAACATTAAAAAAAGAAAGAAAGAAAGAAAGAAAGAAAGAAAGAAAGAAAGAAAGAAAGAAAGAAAGAAAGGAAAGCAAACCTCTTAAAGGAAGCCTGGCTGACTCAGTCAGTGGAGGGTGCAATTCTTGATCTCAGGGTTGTGAGTTCGAGCCCCACATTGTCTGTAGAGATTACTTAAAATCTTTAAAAAACCTAATTTTAATCATTTTATAGGCAAACAGTAGTTGAACATTGTTAGGAAAATTACAACATTGAAATAACATGAACAAACAAATGTGCTAGCTATCCTGGGGGCTGTTTGCCCCTGCCTGGGAGAGGGCTCTGTGAGGCAGTTCCTTTCTGAGTCTGAGTCTGCCTTTCATGTTAGGCTCTCAACAGCCCTTCTCAGTGCACTTACTAGCTGTTAACACGTGGTTCTCCAAGCAGGTGGCACAGGGGATCCAAGTGGGGGGGTGCAGGAACCGTGGACGCTTTTAGAGGCACAGAGCCACGGCGTTAACTTTAAGGCTGCCTAAGGTAAGGACTGCCCAGTAACTCCTGCCAATTTGCACCGAGACTTGTAATTCTTTTCCACCAAAAATTACAACATGAAGAGTATGCTAACTCCTACGTTGAGAACTATTGGGTAGCATTGCTCTCCTGTATTCTCTGTGGGTTCGAACCCAGAGCCGTCACTTTATCGGAGCGGTGTGCAAAGTGTGGGTAAGCTATGAGGGAAGAAAAGGGGCTGGCTTATTAAATGTGCTTCACTGCCAGGCTGTGAAAATACTTACAGTTTTACTTCTGGGTTCCTTACTGTGTTTTGCTTTAAATGTTTATTTATTAAGAGAGAGAGAGAGAGAGAGAGAGAGAGAGAGACAGCGCATGTGAGCGAGTTGAGGGAAGGGTAGAAGGAGAGGGGGAGACAATCCCCAGCAGGCCTGTGCTGTTAGCACAGAGACCGATGCGGGACTCGATCCCACGAACCATGAGATCAGGACCTGAGCCAAAACCTAGAGTCGGAAGCCTCACTGACCGAGCCACCCACACGCTGCATTCTTACTGTATTTTAAAAGCTGAGTTGGCCTGACAATACCTATTAGATAAATGCTTGGAAAGTTGTCTTCAGCAAATAATTTCTTGTTTTGCCTTCACACAAAACACTCGGATGCACCCAATTTTCATAAAGTAGAACTCTTGGAAAAGAATACATCACTACGGGGAAAGCTTTAAAATTGTTAGAGAGACAGGTTGAAAATTGTACTGGGCAGCAACAAATACGTAGCTGAGCTCTGTATGATTTCAGGCTCGGCATCACAAGGAAGTTTCGTTTCTAAATTTGCCAAGGCATGATCCGGTTGACCACGTACGCATTTCAGAAACTTGATCCCAGAGGACTGCTTTCCTTACTCGAGGATATCAGTATTTATCACAGCCCTCCTCGGCATGGGATGGCTGTATCATACGCCACACAATCACGAAGCCCTACTCACTGCATTCCGAGTAGGAGACAGATAATCTTACGGTCACCTTGCAGGGCGTGCTTGTTGGGCCAACTTGAAAACAAACTCTTATTCCAAGCAAAGATCCTCCACTTTCACGAAGACATCGTACTACTGATAGCTTTAAAGGGTTTAAAAGGTTTTGTGTTGAATCTTCCAGTTATTTCGGCGTCTCCAGATTTGTAAGTATCTCCCCATCCATTTTCCAAAAGGCACAGAAGGCTGGTTGGTGGAGTGTGGGCATGACTTTGTCAGGTGAGAAAAGTGACCCCGTGTCTTATTAATCTGATAACTCCAAGACGTTTTTTCCTTAAGTCACATCGTATTTATTTGTTTGGAAAGCATTCCCTTTTCCCACCCACGCATCTTCCTCTTCGACTTTTGAACATATGGCGTTCTAAATCTCCTGGGGGCATACGGAGACTACAGTCTCATACACGGAGTCATCTGGGCCAAACGTCTGTTTGGTGTATTTCCTTTATTACCTCCTTTTGGGGGCTGCTCGTAGCCTATGCGGTGCCTCCGACTTCTGGGAGGGCAAGAACGCTTCCTCCACCAACATGCTGTTCTCTGCTCCCACTGAGCGTATCTGCTGCACTGAAGTCAGCCTACCTACTGGACACACATAACTTAACACTCACACACAGGAGTGTTGTCCTTGAAGGACAAGGGTCTCTGCCGCTTCTCTATCCCAAGGGCCTTCTACAGGATTCTTTTTTTTTCTTTTTTTTTTTTTTAATTTATTTTGAGAGAGAGAGCAGGAGAGGGGCAAAGAGAAAGAGAGAGAATCCCAAGCAGGCTCAATGCTGTCAGCACAGAGACTGATGCAGGGCTTGGACTCCAGAACCATGAGATCATGACCTGAGCCAAAACCAAGAGTGAGATGCTTAACTGACTGAGCCACCCAGGCGCCCCAAGATTCTTAAGAACTCAATTTAGAACACTCTTGCACAAGAGCTGGATCCTTGGGCTTATCCTCTACTCATCACTCCCAATCGTCTTTGCTAGTATTCACTTCCACTTCCAGCTGCACCCTCGCTCGCCTCCAACTAGAGGGTTCCAAGGTCAGCATCGGCAGGTGCCGCGCTGGCCTGCTGCACGCTGCTTGTCCTGCCCCTGTTCTCTGATTGACAGCTCACTCCACCTTCAGGACCACAGGGTAGCACCTACCCACTGGCCAAGGACAAAAGACATGAATAGAAAAGATACTCTGCCTTATACTTGGCATCCAAAAGGGTGCGGGAGACAAAACTTGCCCCCCATGTTTGGACCCCCTGCTTCACATTAGAAACAACAAAAGCAATTTGAAGGGCGTTAAGGGTGTCTTCTCTGCAGCTTCATAAAAGCTTTGAAAATGACCTTGACACTTCGTTACTTGACGGCATCCTGATTCCAAGTTTTCCCGTTCTGCTCTTTCTCGTTCTCTGTAGTTTGGACTCGCCACTCAGATTAGTCAAGCGGTGGTGACACTTGAGTTATTTTTTTCCGCATTGAATATAAAGACACTCTCCCCGTGTAAAATCCACCATTTCTGCAATTTTTATCCTTCAACACCCCTGCACCATACCAAGCACTGTGGTCACAGTGAACTTTCCGGACCCGATCATGTCCTTGATGCATGTCCCTATTTTCTAAAGAGTCTCTATTCCACTCCTTAACCGATCACCAACCCCGTCTAAGGGCAGTCTCCACCATGGGGACACAGTTAGCATGGGGTGCAGACAGGAACGTGTTCCTGGATCACCTAGCATCACCCAGATCCAGAAAAACAGAAGAACACGTTTGGAACTGAACGCTGGAAAGGGGGGGTGGTCTACTGACAGCATCACCGAAGCTCTGGAGCCAAGATACATCCTTCTTACAGCTTTGTTGCTCTGAGGCCAGATGGGATCTCCTACAACGAAGAAGGCCCTGCTCATGTAAGGCCAGCAGCCAGCAGGGCAAGGCTGGTAACTGTGTGCTCAGGGTGCACGTCATGGAGATGTTTCTGAGTGATGTCCCCGAGGTGAGGACGCGCTGCTCAGCTGCCTCATGAGCAGGGCACAGATTTCTATCAACATCTCGAGCACCACCTCATGGGAGAGAAGACGCAGGTGAGGGGGTCACTGGGCATCAGTTGTCATGCAGGGTCTTTTTCTCTTCTAGAATTCTTGCTACAAAAAAAGTGTTTTAATGTTTATTTTGGAGAGAGAGAGAGAGAGAGAGAGAGAGAGAGCACAAGCGAGGGAGGGGCAGAGAGAAAGGGAGACACAGAATCTGAAACAGGCTCCAGGCTCTGAGCTGTCAGCACAGAGCCCGATGCGGAGCTCGAACTCCCGAGCTGTGAGATCACGACCTAAGCCGAAGTTGGATGCTTAACCGACTGAGCCACCCAGGTGCCCCTCTCTTCTAGAATTCTTAAGTGTTCTGTGTGTATCACTTACATGTTGCCGTAATGGTTTCTATAAAGGAGTCCTTACATATTATCTGCATAGACGAGAGCTTTCCTTGATACATTAAAGCATAAAGATTGCAACCAGCTAGGATTTTTATTGATGTCAGCTTGTAAATTTAAAAAACTCTCTGATTAATTTGCCAGCATCTGTTCATCTGGGGCTTCTGTGTTCACGATCTGGGCTTTCGCACTAGGTGACTAAGAATCACAAAATAACTTCCTTTACAAATCGTATTCTTCATTGTTTGTCCACCTCTGGAGAAACACTTACAGACATTTTAGACATCTGGTATCATTCCAAAGCAAAGGGTAGAAACATTTACTGTAGAATATGACAGTAACTCACTCTTAAGTGTATTATTTCCCTTATTTTATTGTAGCAACTCTCGATTCTTCAGTATAAAGAGAAATCAAAAGGAAAAGTATCTACAATCTTGGGTTAAGAAGTATGCTGAGATCTGGTGACCTAAACCTTCTATGTACAAGATATAAACATATTTGGACTTGTTTGTACACAGTTAATGGCAACCTATTCATTATAAATAGTAGTTTTAAGTTAGATTCTACAAAAATAATGATCTTGGATGGGCACATGCAGACTGGTACACATAAACTTATTTATAAAACACATCTCTATGCCTCTCTCTCTCTCTCTCTTTTTTTTTTTTGCTTTTAAATATAAATGTTCTATTTAGCCATCAGCTAAAACGATTTAAATGCAAATCCCCAAATCCCCAATTAAAAATATAAAATCCACTTCTCTCCACCGCAGCACACTTCTTCAAGTATTCTTTACCCATTAGTAAAGTCTAGGTAATTTTGTCCCATGGGAATCATAGGTACACATCCCATTTCTTCGGATATTAGACAGTCCTCCAGAGTAAAAGCTTCCTTTGTTCTGTTATTTGGGGGGGGGGGGGGGGGGTTGTGTGTTTGTTTTTTGTTTTTGTTTTTTGTTTTTTTGTAAATATTTTGGACAGTAGGTATTTGTTAAAATACTATCTTGGTGTCTACGTTCTCATACAAATAAACAAGACAAAGGGTCTCGCTCGCTGCCCTCACCCGGCTGCTCCCGGACAACACGGCAAAGCCCTTAGTTGCCTGCGGGGCCGTCGGGGTGGGCAGAGGATTGAGGGCCCACGAAAGGCTCGTTCTGCTTCCGGTCCTCCTTCGGGCCGGCTGCCTGGTCTGCGATGGACGAGAAGGACAGCTGGTCGTGCTCTATGATGTGTACTCGATCCTCGTCCTTGTCCTTCTTCACGTAGAACATTTTCCTGAATTTTTTCAGCTCGTGGAGTTCGCAGAAGGTTTCCAGAACTACCAGCATGGCAATGAGGCCAAGCAGAAGGTAACCTGAGTGAGAAAAAAAAAAAAAAAAAAAAAAAAGACAGTGTCTCAGTGGGATCGAGTCACGGATGAATCAAGGGACCCCACGGAAAGCGTGTGCGTGAAATCAAGTCATTGCCGCTTTCCGAATTTCTAGGAACGTTCTGAGGTCCGTGGCTCCGAGACGGGTTACCCACAGGAAAATGAAGAATGACTTACCCTTGTGCAAACGTGGGATGCTCAGGATCCCAGGGTGTAATTTTTGAGGAAACAAAAAGATGGGGTTGACCTGGCGTCGTTAAAGGGAAGTAGCATGCTGCAATGCCCGCCCACACAAGGGTAACGTGCCGGGGGAGGGCTCTCCGCTTCGGCCTCATCATCAGCGGCTCTCAAAAAGCCAGTGACACGCGTCAGAAGACTTTTTGATGGTCATGAGTGCTCAGAACAGAGGCTGACACTTTCTTAAGCACTCAATACTCGTGTCAGTATTTCCACTACCGAATAAGAAGTGCAGCGAGAGAAGTAAGCTAACTGAAAATCCTTCCAGGAATGGATGCCGACGGGGAACAGGCCTTGGCGTGGGGCGATTTGCACCTGACCGGGATCCAGCTGCCCACTAAGCTGTCCATTGTGGGACAGTTATTTTGGGGCCACACGGACCACACTCACCGGTTGACTCTACCAGCTTCTTACTCCGAAATAAAAGATAACCCGTTGGTTCAGGTTGAGTGGTGTTCTTTGAATTCGGTGAGGGGAAAATGGTGCTTTTAACTCAGTTCCTACACATTTAAAATCGGTTTCCAGAAAAAAAAAAATCCATCATGGAAAGGAACAGGAAAGTGGAAATGAAAACTAAAAATAACAAAGATTCCAATTTCATGGCCTAGTGGTAAAATGCTTGAGGACTGTCAGAAAACAAATGAGCGGGCTAGAAGGAGCGGCATAGTGGGAACGAGGAGGCGGACTATCTCAAGAATGCACGGAGATGTGGTTCTAGCATCTTTAGAATTCGGCTATTAAGTTTTGATGACAGCATGGTATATTTTAGAAATAGCAATGACATTGTTGAGCCCATTGACAATTCCCCTCCTTTCCCTTTATCTAGTGTTTAGTGAAGCCTTGATCAAGCACTGGCAAAAATATCCATGGGGTTTCAGGTAAACACTGTGGGATTCTACCCTATCCACAACCCAATATGCCTCTGGAATATTCTTTTGCTCCGGTCAGCACATATGCTACGTAGACGGCTCCAGAAAACCCGGTTCATATTGCTACGAGTGTGAAGATGATCCGAAAGGATTTGGCGTCATGTGACAAACTGAGGCGTGCGACAGTTGGGCAGAATTTATGAGAAGACTATAAACCCAAGAGAAAAGTAGAGCTAGCAAACACAATCTCAGAAACACTCAACTTCTCGGAGTCATAAACAAACTAAATTAAAACAAGGAGGTAATATTTTACCTGATGGGTGAAAAACAAAAAGTTGAGATAATGTTTACCAGAGGTACCACGTGCCACAAGACCCTCCCTAATGCTACGGGTCTATACCACCCTGTAAGAGTGGAAACCGTTACGCCCACATAATTCTGGGGACGGTCTGAGCTCATAATGCCATTCGGAAAGCATCGGGTCACTGTGTTCTGTGAGTCACAGGACAGGCATATTCACTTTGGGCCGTCAATCCCACTTCTTGGAAAGACAGCAAAGTAGAAAAAGTGTAAACGTACAAAAATATTTACTGTAGTGTTATTTATAATGCCCCCATGGCACGGTTAGATTTTGGTATAGCCAGGGATGGAACATTATGTGGACATTGAAAATAATTACGGTAACTTGAGGAAATATGAAATCATCCTTGTAACCACTTGGTGAATATTTATGGAACTCATATGGTAGCCAGGCATTGTTCAAAGCATTGGGGTTTGTGAGGGAAGTCTCTGTCCTGGGGGAGCCCGTGGTTTAATGGAGATGTGAAAATATACATAATTCAACGAAGCATGTTGTCAGGTTAAGACTACAAGACAGGGCCAGGACAGAGCATCTATTAAGATTTCCTAGGAGACACGACATGAGTCAAGTCTTGAAAAAATCTTGAGACAGCAGAAATGCAAACTGTTATACATCAAGATGCAAAAGATAAGAAAGGAGCACACAAAAATTAAGAATTTCTAAGTTCTTCATATCATACTGAATTTTGTTTTAAGTTCTTACTCATTTATCTTGGGAGAAAGAGAGAGAAAGAGAATATGCAGAGGGAGAGTAGAGACAGAGGCGGACAGAGGATCCGAAGCCTGCTCTGTGCCGACAACAGACAGCCTGACGCGGGGCTCGAACTCACGAACCGTGAGATCATGACCTGAGCTGGTCAGATGCTTAACCGACTGAGCCACTCAGGTGCCCTTCCATATCATACCGAATTTTTAAAAACTGTTTAAAAATTGTAAACCACTGGCCATCCGAATTTAAGATTTTCCTGGTAAACTGAAGAACACAATCGACTACTAATGGGCTACATTATAGCCCTAGTTTTCTGGAACTTAAAACATTTGATAAAAATAGCAACTTTTTTTTTTTTAATTAAAAGTTGGTAATCCAGTATATTTTGTGTGGTGCATTTTTACGCTGTAATTTATAATGTTATTAGTAGGGAATTGATCAGTCATGTTATTAGTAAGAAACTGATCAGCAGTTTTAAGTACCTGGAAAAAAGTAAGTCTCAGCAGTAAGATTTTTGCATAAAGAGTTTGCAGATTTATCAGTGAAAAAGAGATCAGGGCTTTTATGAATGACTCCTCATTGGTAGGTGAGGAGGGGTGTGGGAATAGGAAAAGAGGCCAAGGAAGTAGAGTCCGGGAGCCTGGCTACTCACACGTGATCCCAATCTTATAGAGCTCTCTGAATTTTTGATTGTAGCCTTCTCCAGGAACGTAATCCCCTAGGCCGATGGTGCTCAGGGAAATAAAACAAAAATAAAATGACTCCAGAAAGTTCCAGTCATCCTCCAGGATGGAGAACACGGCCGCCGGGATGAAGAAGAAGCAGGACACGGTGACAAACCCGAGGAGAACGGCGTGGACGATGGCCACCACCTGCTTGGAGAAGCCCCAGCGGACATGGAAGTAGAGGACAGGCCTGCGGGTGACATGGATGGTGACACGCTGGACCACTGCCGTCAGGAACAGGAGGGTGAACGGGATGCCGATGACCGAGTAGATGATGCAGAAGGCCTTACCTCCATCTGACAAGGGCACAGTGTGGCCATAACCTGCAAGGAAGAGGGGGCCGGAAAACACATCTGTAAATGACAAGTGCCTGCCACCCACCCCTGCCCCCTCAAACCTAGGCAAAGAATCAGTCTTCAGGTCTCATACTTTTTTTTTTTAATGTTTATTTATTTTTGAGAGAGAGAGAGAGAGAGAGAGAGAGAGAGAGAGAGAGAGAAACACAAGCAGAGGAGGGGCAGAGAGAGGGAGACACAGAACCTGAAGCAGGCTCCAGGCTCTGAGCCATCAGCACAGAGCCTGATGCGGGGCTTGAATCACGAACCATGAGATCATGACCTGAGCTGAAGTTGGACACTTAACCAACTGAGCCACCCAGGCGCCCCAAAGGGTCTGATACTTTAAAAGCTCCATCAGAATTTTTACTGCAGTAAAATCCAACAGAGGATGCTATTGCCCTTGATAAAACCTGACCAGCTCTTTCCAACACATCCAAGTCTGGTTTTGAATTTGCTGTCAGGCTGGAATAGACAGAGGTTCTGTGTGAGAAGGGGCTGATGCCCATTGTCCTAGACCAGCAGGGAAAACACACGAGATATGCCCCTCCACCCCTGCCTCCCAGGATCCTCATTAGTATCCAAACACCAGTCTACACTTGCATCCAAAACAGACTGCTCACAGAACTAGAGTTCTAACAGGGACGGCTGAACTATGGGCAGGCAAAGAAGACTCCATGAAGATAAAGACATCACAAAAGAAGAAAAAATTAAGATTTAAGCACACCAAGCCACAGGATGGAACGTTTCTTTTAAAATATTTTGCTCCATTATCTGGCTAAATGGCATATTCAGAAACTGTAATCTTTTTAAAAAAATTTTTTAACGTTTATTTATTTTTGAGAGAGAGACAGAGATAGAGAGCAAGGTGGGGAGGAGCAGAGAGAGAGGGAGACAGAATCCCAAGCGGGCTCCGTACCCTCAGCGCAGAGCCTGATGCGGGGCTCGAACCCACAATCCGTGAGATCACGACCTGAGCCAAAACCAAGAGTCGGATGCTTAACCGACTGAGCCACCCACGCCCCCAACTGTAACCTTTTTTAGCCTTTACTCCCTCTTTGTTATTTCTGAAGGTTCCAAGATGCCATAAGTTCCCTTAAACAAACATTAAAGAAAAAAACACATTAGGGCCAATGGTCAAAACAGAGGTCTGTTTGGCTTTCCACTAGATTTGAATCATGCCCAAATTAAGCCATTCAAAAGACTCTTCGTCCAACAAATGCTGGCAAGAGAGAATCCAAGGGGCTGAGGTTCTGTGTACTATTTTTTTTGTTTGTTTTTAAAAAAATTTTTTTAAATGTTTACTTATTTTTGAGACAGAGAGACAAAGTGTGAGAAGGGGAAGGGCAGAGAGCGAGGGAGCCACAGAATCCAAAGCAGGCTCCAGGCTCTGAGCTGTCAGCACAGAGCTTGACATGGAGCTCGAAACCGTGAACGGTGAGATCGTGACCGACACTCGACCGACGGAGCCACTCTGGTGCCCCTCTGTGTCCTGTTTTTAAAATTTCAGGAGCACTTCATCCTGAAAGGCCTAACAGGTCGCAACAAGTCAGTTCAGGAAAAAGCCAACAAAACGCAGTTTTGGGGGCTCCTGGGTGGCTCAGTCGGTTGAATGTCTGACTTTGGCTCAGGTCATGATCTCACAGGTCATGAATCTGAGCTCCACATCAGGCTCTGTGCTGACGGCTCCGAGCCTGGAACCTGCTTTGGATTCTGTGTCTCCCTCGCTGTCTGCCCCTCCCCTGCTCATGCTCTGTCAAAAATAAACAAACATTAAAAAAAATTTTTTTTAAACGCAGTTTTTTGTGGAGCTGGGTTCTGAAGAAACCTCCTATGTGTGGTCACGACTGAAAAGTTCTTTCAAACCCTGATTTGTAAAACGTATCCCCTTTAAAAATAAACAACTCTGAAAACCCTTCGGCTCTAGATGCCGCGATTCCCTGCTCTGTGGCACCTGCTGGGGTAGGGCCCAGGTATGGGTGATGGAAGCTTTCTTGGTTCTGCCCCCGCACGATGTCAACACAACCGTCAGGAGGTTATCTGCTGGCCCAGAAGGCACTCCGGTTATGAATGCGCCGCAGGGAGTCCCAGAAACCTGCTGAAATTGTTTGCAGTGGGTCCACCCACGTGTCCATTTTTCTGTGACGACATTCTGGAATCTTAGATTCTCAAAAGCGTTAGGAACAGTCGTTCTGAGTGAGCCTCAGGGCCCAGAGCCGTGTGGCCTTTGCACACCCGACTGCTCCCGGCGTGGCGTGCTGGGTCGGGGTGCGGTAGAGGGAAGGGGACAGGTGGAGGCATCCGGGGAAGAGCAGGAAAGATGGGGCCAGCGTGCCAAATGATGTTCACGCCACAGAAGGAAGCAGGAGGAAGTGACTGTTTACTCTGAGGACTGAGCAAAGCTGCCACACGACGGGAGACCGGGGCCCGTAACCGCCACAAGAGAAGCGAGGCATCGGGAGGGGTGTTCCCGTGCTCAGAGATCTCTCGGAAAGGCCATCTTACTCAACCATAACAAAGCCCCTGGAAAGTGATGGCAGACTTGGTTCTGGGCCTGTGCAAGTGCTAGGAGACCGAGGAGCCCGACAGAGACGCCAGGGAGGGCGTCCACCGTGGCAGGGATTTTGTGGAGGAGATAGAAGGCGGCGCACATCAGCGGGACTCGCCCAAAGCCCTTAAGTCCATGACTGTATTATGGGTCGTGGTAGTGTTTTCAAAAAGTATCTGTTCTGCAGATAGTAGAACACATCAGTTTCCTGCAGCCCACCTCTCCTGTGCCATCTGCTCTAACACAGTACCTGATTTCGCTGCTAGTAGGGAACAAAAGTGAACAAATGTCTAGTTTTAAAATATGTTAGGGTGTGTTTTTCACTTCCAAATGACAACAGCTCTTTTCATTAGAACGTTAACTGAATCTCCATTTCCTAAAACATTATCCCCGAGCAACGGAGATCTTCATTGCGAGACTCTATATCTCTCTCCGCGGTAAATGCGTGTTTGTGCCAGCAATCTGTTTCCGCTAAGAGATTTAAAATCAGCAGCATGTAGATTGCTTACTGAAAGCCCGTTTCTTCTCCTGGTGTTTACATAAATAATTTTTTGTTAATGGAAGACGAACTGTTAAATTTGCATTTCATTGGTATTCTCTACGCTTTCGGTACAGGCCATATTGGGGAATCCATTGCACAGCAATTCTTTGGCAATAGCCAGCTTAATGCATCACATGGAAACCAACCTTCAGTGCTACTGAATTTTAATGAAGTGGTGAATAGTCTACTCAAGTTCAGTCAACTGAACCCCCCAGGTAAATCATGAAGCAAAGTTCGTATTTAAAAATCTCATAATTATATTCAAATCCATTATAAACTATGAAGAATGTAGCAAAATTTTAATAAACCTCACATATTTGGTGTTCTTTAAATTTTCTGAGGCTATTCACGTACTTTTGGGCATCGTAGGAGTGTATGTATAATGGAGCGGGGAGAGTCCTACATATGATAGTGTTCTAGTAAATATGGCTTCCCGTTTGGCCACTCTTACTATGACAGCCGTCACGCTCTGCTAGCTAACATCCAATCTGGGGCTATGCCATGCTGGATCTGGGCCTTCTGGTTTTTCTGGTATTTAAGTCCTCCCGAATGGAGTACAAGACAGAGAACCTTTGTGGGCTCTTGTTCAGTTCATTACAGCAAGTCACCGTGAGGCAACTTCCTCCCACCTATCAGATGTGTTTGGGAGAGGTACGGCTTACTGCTACCTCTTGTGACCCTGCACAGAGAATAAATATTGTCATTTACTCACATTCTTTAGTATGATGTCGTACAACACTTACATTTTTCCATCAAGTTAGTTTGATACCTGCTTAAAAAAAAATCTACAAAAGAAGAAACTCAACTTCTGAAATCCACCCCAGTAGAGATACTGAAATAAATTACAGTGTTTCCTCTCCTCTAAAACAAGTATTCATTTGCAGTCCTGGCTTTCGCTTATTGGCTAATCTCTTTCCCAGTAGACCGTGAGCCCCTGATGGGGAAATCAGGTCCTTTTCTACTATAAAGCTCTCCGGGTTCCCCAACCACAGCGTCATCCAGTCCACCGAGAGCAATTAACACTGGGGTTGTAAGTGACTTCAAATTTGGGAGGGCCAGAAATTCACTAAGTGGCAACAAACAGGCTTCTGGTCACGTTGACTTTGCCTGAAGTAAATTTTTGCTCCACAGTGTCAGTAAGTGGTTGACTTCTAGATACCTTGCACACAATAGGTCTTCATGGTTCATTGCTTTACAGCAATGTTTTCCAAAGATTCGCAAGGGGATAAACTCTGTTCATCCCTTCCATCCATGTAGCTACAGGGCAGGGAATGCACAGCTTCTGTTACTTTGCTTATAACCAAAGTTGCTTACAAGGGAGAGAAGACTCCAGGGGAATCTAAACAGACTTGAAGAGAAATATCGGCAAAACCTGACAGTGGGCTACATTCACTTCATGCGATGAAGGATGGTAAGAGGGAACAGAAGTGAGAAGTCACTGGCGGTGCAAATGGCCATGCTTTTCTTGTTTATGTTTAGGAGCCCGTTCTTTTAGTATCTTTCGGATGCTTCTTGTTGATTCTACTCAATCACAGATGGTTTCTTGCTAACGTCCCAAGAGAGAGCGGCAGCGGTGTTCCTAGTTAGGACACTGCTCTGATCCTTTACCTTGGAGTGACCATTCTGAGAGATGGGCTGTATCAACATACTGCATTTAAAAACTACAGGATCCGGGGCGCCTGGGTGGCGCAGTCGGTTAAGCGTCCGACTTCAGCCAGGTCACAATCTCGCGGTCCGGGAGTTCGAGCCCCGCGTCAGGCTCTGGGCTGATGGCTCAGAGCCTGGAGCCTGTTTCCGATTCTGTGTCTCCCTCTCTCTCTGCCCCTCCCCCGTTCATGCTCTGTCTCTCTCTGTCCCAAAAATAAATAAACGTTGAAAAAAAAAATTTTTAAAACTACAGGATCCTAGCAAATGGCCTGAATGTCATAGGTGGGAGCACCCTGCACGTTTTGCAATGCAAGTTTCAACCCAAAATGGCAGCACTGTGGAAGAGCAGTTAGAAATGGTAACGAGGGCAAAGGGGCCCCTGCCACATATCCATCAGCCTGCGGAGACTGAGGTGCTAGAAAGGATGTAGGTGAGCTCAAAATCTCCAACAGGGCCACTTGCCATGTGTGTGTCTGAGTGTATGTAGAATTGCAAATTGCATGACAAGATTCAAATCCAAGAGTCATTATACACACTTTACAGACGAGAACCCTTGAGTTTCTGAGAGCTTAGACAACTTATTTGAGGTCAAAAAATAAATAAATAGAGCCCACAATCTTTCCATTTGTATCATCCATTTTGATACAAAGGTCAACGATGCCTCTAAAGTCAACTCAAGTCCTAACGTTATTTCTCAGGAGCTCGTGGTGACCAAGAGGCAGTGTTGGCCATCACCGCAAAAGGGCGCCATGTCTGGCCTGTGGCTCCATGGGGCTGCCTATGAGATAGTGAGCCTCAGGATAGGGCAGGAGGAAGGGAAACGGTGATCAGCAGGGACAAAGGACAGCACAGCGAGGTGGCGGGGGAACGCGGAGCCTGGGTAATGCTGCAGGTATCAGGGGCAGGTCGGCACAAAACCTACAAGGGCCATGGAGTGTGAGCACAAGCCAGGTGAGCCCCATGTTCTCGAATTCCAGTGGACCACCTGGGTAAATGGCAGGGTCATCAGCGGAGAAATGGAGAAGAGGACTGAGAAAATGAGAGAAAAACACGAAATCAGAACAAGTTAGGGGCGACCTTGGAAAGCAGAGTGTCTGCAGCAATAACTAATATCAGGGATAGAAGCACAGAAAAGGGTTCACTAAAATTCTTATCTTCCCATTCCACTATTAAGCTTACATGTCGATAACCTGTGTGGAATCCCTGTCTGTAAACAAACATATACCTGCAGAGACGCCGGTTAAATAAGACAGGCTGTCCAGTGGCCCAGAGGATTGGTTATAGTCCCAAGAATGTATAATATATATAGAGAGAGTATTTATAATATACATATCAGGTAATAGTTTAAGTAAAAATGATCACTTACTCAATGCACAAGTACATTTTCGTTGTGAAAGTTTCAAAAAAAATGACAGTGAAGGCGAAGTCTCCTTGGCCAAAGCTCCAGGTCAAAAGCAGCTTCGTTAGGGTACTCCGGTCCTTGGTAAGAGCAGCACACAGTGGTGAGTTGTGATCTTGTGATCACCAACATTCCCTTCTCGCCTTGTGCGCTACTCACGTTTCCAGCTCAGAAGAAAGCTTATTAGCAGAAACCTAAGAATAAATTCTACACTGCACGAAGAATCTACCAGCTCCCAGCAGAGGCCATTCCTGGGGGTTGACACACCCAGTTCCTAGGTGGTGCTGGCATAACCTAACTCCTTTTCTGGCACGAGTATGCAGGGACTGGGACTTCCAGGTGAGAACTGGCTTCCCTCGGGCCCTTCCACCTGGGCTCACTTTTATATGTGTCTGGTTTTTTGTTTACTTGGCTGATGATACTACCATTTTTTTCCCTCTTGGCATCCTAGAGTCAACATATAATCTGTTCACATACAAACAACCCCGTTTGGTTTTTGATGATTCTGATTGAATATGCAGTTTTTCATAGTTTTCTACCTGTTATTACCCAACTGCAAAATGGTTAATTTTCTCATTGTATTTTAGTTTTTTTGATGTTTATTCATTTTGGAGAGAGAGAAAGACAGAGCACAAGCGGGGGAGGAGCAAAGAGAGGGAAACACAGAATCGGAAGCAGTTCCAGGCTCTGAGCCATCAGCACAGAGCCCAACGCGGGACTTGAACTCACGAACCGTGAGATCATGACCTGAGCCAAAGTGGGATGCTGAACCGACTGAGCCACCCAGGCACCCCATTAAATTTTCTCATTTTAAACTTTAAGTAGTTTGGCCAACTTAGGAATTCCTGTTATGGATGCTTTTTTTCTGAAGCATCACCAGTTTCCTGTGACTCTAAAACATTTTTTACCCCCTCCAAACTAATAATCCTAATACCTGACTCTCCTTGATCCTTACTGTTTCACTGCTATACATTCTCCCGAGCACTGTTTGACTATTTAGTTTTGCGATTTCTTACACAACCTTTTAAGCTCTAGATTTCAAATTACAATGATTCTTTGATGTGTTTCTTTTTTCCTATTTCTAGAACTGTTTCTCCCTCATTTTTAAAGGCCTGTGTCCCTGTCATGTCTTCTCTCACACTGCCCTCTGCATAATTCTCACAAGCCTGGCTTCATAAAACTGTAGTTAGGAGACAGAAGTGAGCGTGCTCCATAACATTTTCAAACGACCCATCCTCTTTCCGGCCACTGCTGATGAGCAGGTAAGCACCTGGTGGACAGCCCAGCTTCCGATCCACTGTCTTCCCTTGTGAGCCTAACTTTGTCAAGGTGCTGACAAGGCCAGTCACATTGTTTGGTTATAATGCGGGAACCCTTGCAGGAAGATGCTGTAAGTTACCCTAGTGGAGGCACAGGGAACAATCGGCCAAGGGCATTTTTTGCTTATCATCATAATTACACCTGCTCCCTGTGGAAAAAAAAAAATAAATCAGGTGATAATCTCTACCTTCCCAAACTCCAGCTTGTTCAATTGTCCCATCTGTTGAGCAGTGCGTTTGAAGGGCTTTGTTAGGTCACATGACCCACTACCCACCATGAGATTATAACCAAATTATGTCACCTTTTTAGTACAGCTTTCCCAGAATCCCAAGCAGTCACATTTCTTGGGTTTCCCCCAGGAAGGAACAGGAAAGGCAGGGTAAGCAGGCTTAGGATTGGCTGGTCTGAATAATGTCAGTGGATGTGGGGGCACAGAGGCTGGCCCTAGTTGTGTAGCATCTGGCCCCGGGGTCACTAGGGCAGCAGGACAGTAGCTTGGAGGGTGAGAGCCCCAGAAAGGAGGTGCTTAGGGGTGTGGGCTCTCGATTGGTTGGGCTGTATATGAAAGGTGTGCTCACAGAGAAGCCCTTTATTATCTAAAATTAGTTAACCCTGCGAAGGGTGGTTCCTTCTGGATCAGCAAGGCCCCAAGAGATCAAAGCATCAAATTGAAAAGAAATAATACAGGACAGCAAAGCAGGAGCCTAGTTCTGGAAAGGCATGCCCAGAGCAGTGCCAAGCCTGAGGGGCCTGTTCTAGTAACCAAACCAGGAAGATGCAGTGGTCTGGATAGAGGGACCGAGGCGTGCCAGAGAGCATTTTGGAAAAAAGTCAGAGAACATGGTCCATGAAGAAACTAACTTCTGTGCACTGAACTCCTAGAACCTTTAAATTCTCCCCAGGTTTGTTACTTGTCAATTCTGGGTTGCCCTTGCAGACCTGGGCAGAGTGTTCCAGAGAGAAAAGTAAGGAGAAGTGCTTGGTGTGTGAGCCCCAGGCACCATGCTGGGCGATTTATAAACACCATCTCCTCTAATCTTCATACCAGCCCTTGGAGATAAGCACGCAAGTCCCTCTTTTACAGAAAAGAGACTATGCAATTAGTTCTAACTGCGAGCATGTGAGGGAGGCAGATCCGAACCCTGCGTTTACCGGATCTTTTCAATCTGGCCCTCGGGGCTGTGGTGAGGAGGACGAAGGGAAAACAGAAAGGGGTGACGGCGGATTACATGGGAAATAAAAGCTGGAGAAATCCGTGGATACTTCCAAAGAGAAGAATACTCTGAGACAGACCTAAGACAATGACCGCAGGGCTTGAGCTAACCCAACCCTGGGCTTCCAGAAACTCTCCCGCCCTGCCCGGGAGATCCAGTGGCCCCAGGCTATGGGGGGCGGGGGAGAACACATCCTGGATCCTCCATTGACCTCAGACTTCTGTTTTCTAATTCTAATTTGTTGCCTTTGTCTTGGGGTTACTCCCAAGATTTCTTTCGGCCTTTGGTCTAACCTAAATGAAATCTCCAGGTCATCTCTGATCTGTCCGGTCCCAATTCCATGAGAAGAGCGAATGAGGGCTTATCCGATCCTCACTGCGAATGCGAGCCACATAATCGCTCGCAGACATTAGCACCTGCCCAGCGGGGGCATTGCCATGGTCGTTCCCCGGCGTCCCCATGCCAGCCGCTGCTTATCATGCTCCCCCCCACCCAGCCCTTGTACCAGGGGTCAGCACACCTGCACGCGCCCAGGCTCCCACCTGCTGTCACCCACGGCCCCACCCTTCCACCGCTGGGACACTGGTAGGAAGAGTTAACACTGACTCAAAGTCTGATCGTTCTTGAAAATGGCACAGCTGAAGAATCACACATTATATATACTCTTGTTGGTGTTTTTTATTATTTATTTTTATTGTCCCCTCTCACTCGTTCCTGACCATTTCTTAGGAATTTCTGTCAGCAGGACAACACAGTGAAGCTGAAGAAGGCCAAGGAACAGCGGGTCTCGTTTTTCCTAAAGCCCCAATATATTAGACAAGGCTTCCTGATGTAGAAACTGAAGCACTGTCCCCCCCACCCCTGCCACTTCCCTCGGGTTTGCCTTCGGGTTGGACATGATTATCCTGCAGCCATGACTACCACGAGGTTTAAAAGTGATTACACTGGAAAGGCTTCCCAGTGATATACTTTTACAACAAGCTTTCACAATTCATGCTGTTGGCTTCCCTCCCCCCCCCCCAACCCAGTATGCTGTGCAGGAAACTCAGGATTTCTTTCCCCCCGAAAGAGTTGGGCACCTTGCCCTGTGGAAGACTGGCTCAAAAGGTAATAGAAAAAGTGCGGGGTGACAAGGAGAAGACACGCCATTTACTTGGTGCTGAAATCCCGCTTCCCACCCATCACATTACGATGGAGATCCTAGCCCGGCCCAAAGCTTAACTCCAGACTAGAAGAAGCCAAAGTATGTCCTAAACTCACATGTGGTGTGAAGGGTGGGCGGGGGGTGGGGGGGTAGCCCTAGACACCTGCTGAATCAAACCACATTTCCACTCTTCCCTTTACAGGGACTCAAAGCAGTAATGTCCCAAGGGTTCTAGGGAGTCTGGGAGGGAAACAGGTGTCCATGGGAAAATGGCCTTGATGGGAAAATCTCTACACCTTTTGGAGGGAGAGCCTTCTGGAATAAAGTAAACGTTGTTCTTTTTCTTCTTCATCAGACTGTAAAGACTTAAAGGCTCTTGAACTTTGAGAACACAGGGTGGAAGGTGCAAACAAAAAAAGTCCTTTGCAATACCACACTTGTCAACTAAGTGGTGCTTAGGGGAAGAGGAATCGGATTTCCTAAACGAAATCCAGGCTCTGCTTCTTAGGAGCTGTGTGACCCTGAGAAACTTGATGCCTTCATTTCCTCATCTGTCAAATATGAATAATACTTCCTCCCCTCATAAAAGAACCCACATAGAGCAACGAGCACAGATGCGGGTGCATATGAAGTCCAGGGAAGTTAAACTTCTCTTCTGATGCTGAAAGAGATAGCTAATGGAATTATCTCGACGATACCTACACTCTTCCAGGTGGCTGTACTGTTCCTAGGCACAGTAGTCAGAAGTTCTCTTTTCTCACCTCTGTTCTCTGTACACATTTTAATTCTCCTCACATCCTTCCAGACATCTTTCACAGCAATGGTTGAAGCAGTCCCTCATAATGATTGAAGACCTAACAACAGCACTTAGGGAACAATTTGATATTGGAACTTTGTGGCCGCTCCGTAGTTTGGGAGGCTACTAATGACCCGCCTCTCCCCGCCCAACAGAAAAACCCAAAGACTCCCTTTCAGGTTCTCATTCCCTCCATTGTAAACTGACCCAATGTGGTGGCCATTAATCAGTCACATTTCCAAGAGGAGATACCAGCAGATTCCAACGATCAAAGGTAGGTGAAAACTCCAGGTCCCCGCCCAGAAAACTCCTCTACTAAGTGTGGTGTATTACAACAAAAAAGAGTCACAAAACAGTCACACAACGCGTCGTAGGCTGAGGGCAATTCAATTCAAACTCTCTACATTAGGTACTTGAACGAGTAGTTCGTTGAAAGGTCAGATGGAACGCTCTTCTTGAAGCCGGATTCAACTACTTTCTAGTCAAATCAGGTGACAAAATCCTCAGCTCCTTCCTTACGTGACAGAGCACAGAACAGGACAGAGTCCTAGGCCTTGACTACCACTGTCAGGGACATCCATTTGCCGGGTGCATGAAGATTTTATGCCCGCTTCAGGCCCGGGGAGATGAACGACTTCTCTAGTTAATCCCCGTAAGTTCACCACCACCACTCTTAACTTGTGAAAAGTACCTCTAAGTACTCCTTATGCTAATTAATAGACTCTCTGGTCTAGCTAGGGAGGTACCTGCTGAGATAGATTTAGGAAAGTAGATTCCTAGTTAGAGTCTTTCAAATGATAACTAACTTTCCCTCCAGCAGTCCTAATTAGCAACTTGGCAGGCTAACTCCCGGCCTCTGGAGTGCAGATTCCTTGAAAAGAGAGCTATCGCGTTCTCCAGGTATTAAAATACAACATTTTTTCCTTCTGAGTGTCTGACAATTGGACAGGCCTTTCCTTCTAGGGAATCTTGCTGCTCTGGGTGCTGGGTTATGGCCCAGTCAGTGCAGACTCCCCTTCAGGAGCAACCGTGAGTGGGGCCTTTGTGCTGGGAGGCCCATAGCTGTAGCTGGTGTGTTAAATTCAGAATATGCAGATTATGATTTGCTGACTGAGGACGCACAAGCCACCCATATGAGGCAGCTCCCTCAGCATCCGAGCTCTTACTTGGGGGAAGAGAAAAAAACACAGGGTCATTCAACCCTGTGCAGTTTCAACCCACTAACCCGAAAGGAAGGAAGTCACAAGATTTAGGACTTACAGATCCCAGATACGGGAGGGGGGGCGTGGTAGGGGGGCAGGGGGCTAAGCCAGGGGAAGGTTGTTCCTTCATCCTAGGTCTTGGGGGAGGCTGGGGTAGACAGCAGGCCAGCAAGCACCTGTTACTTACCAGATGGTTGGGGAGGAGGTCCGTAACTTTTTATGGGCTCGACTCTAAGCGGTTATTTTCAAAGCTGCCCCAGGAAAAGCAACGTGGGAACACGGGGCAGGAATCCGCAGCTCAGGTCCTTATTTAAATGTCCAGACCCTGGCTGTGAGCAGGGTTATCGCTGCCCGGGCAGCGACTCAAAATAGCCGTTTTCTCTTCACAGACTCAGTTTGCTGCCTTAGCCCCAGAGTATAAGGGTCACTTGCACCCACCCAGGACACGGACCTTTGTTACCGTAAGCCAGGAGATGGGGGGGGGGGCCCCGTCACCACAGCACCGCCTTGCCAAAATTTACTAATACGCCAGGAAAAAATGAAAAGAAGGTGGGGGAGGCACGTGGGACGGATGAGGCACGGATGGTGGAATTGAGCGGGTGGACAGCTGGCCTGTGGGCACATGGAGTCCTCGTTACACAATTCTCTAATTTTGTATGAATTTTGTAATAACCTATCACAAAAAGTAAAAAAGTGGAGGCTTTGAAATGCGGACGTAAGGACAGCTTTTCATCTAGACAACCTCTGAGAGAGTTCTAGACTTTCTTCATGCCTTGGAATCTCGCTTCTTACAGACAGCACTCCAAATATAACAGAAGAATTAGAACCCAGAAGTGTGGCACATAACACACACTACAATCCAGCCAAATGTGATTTCTTAATTTAATGCCCTCTAAACCTACAACGATTCCATAATCTCCTTGGATGGAGGAGTTGAAACCTCACGTTGTTCTTTGAGGGCACAAACTCCTGGGCCACCAGCGACCCACAAGTCCAGGAGCTGACCAGATAGAGGGGAGTGAATTTTGGGTTAAAAAAAATTTTTTTTTAATAACTTTTTAATGTTTATTTATTTTTGAGAGCAAGAGAGAGAGAGAGAAAGGAGGAGGAGGGGCAGAGAGAGAGGGAGACACAGAATCAGAAGCAGGCTCCAGGCTCTGAGCTGTCGGCACAGAGCCCGACATGAGGCTTGAACCCATGAACCACGAGATCCTGACCTGAGCCTAAGTCAGACATTCGACCTGAGCCATCCAGGAGCCCCACACCCTGGGGTTTAAAGCAAGCCAGCTGTCTGCTCCTGCATGTAGGACAGAATTCTTGGAGGAGCCCAGGTCCATCTGCCAGGCTGGAGGGGCGCCACCCAGGGAGCAATCAAACACAACACACAGGCTGAGCCGGACGTCCATCATCCTGTGAAACTAGCATGGCACACGAGGATGGAGGGCACAGCACCGGAGGAAAGGAGAGCTGGCGGCCAGCACCGAAAAGGCAAAGCCACCCTCCCCATCAGCATCTGGCACTGGTGTTTATGGGATCACTGAGGGGCAGCAGGGTAGGGAAGGCGGTGGGTCCCGTGAAGGGCAGACACTCCCCCATCCGCCACGGCACGGACACCCTCCTCTCAAGGGACCTCACAGTGCTCACCCTGCTCTCCGCTGGGCAGTGTGGTCTGCCACGGGCTCACTTGAGCCCTAAACTTCAACTAATGTTGGCTGAGCCCCGACTGCGCACCAGGCGACGGGTCTGACAAGACCGTTTGTTTCCATGAGCGATTGCAGAGGCTCTGATTCATGAAGCTAGAACACCCTGGCTCGGGAGAAAGGACCCGCAGAAGCCAAACAATCACACGTACCCCTGGGAAGTACCGAGAGGATTTCATCTGCAGCAAAGTCCTATTTCGACGAGAAAGACTTAAATGAAAGGAACAGAGGCGCAGATGACATCTCGTTTATAACACCGACAGGTTAATAAGGGGACTCGGGTACCACATTCCACAAGATTAGACATTTGGTTCAACAAAGTCGTTTGGAATAAAAGTCTCTAGCTCACGGCTGGGATGGAGTTTGGGTGGAGAAAGCAGAGAGAGAGAGGCCTCACTGGCTGCCCCAGGTTTGGCGGGGAGATCTGCAGGCTCAAAACGCACTTCCCTTCAACTGGCTCGATCGGAGTTTTTATCCAAGCCGCTCCGGTGAGTCAGGTCTGCCTTCTCAAGGGCACCGGTGGTTTGAAAAATCCTAAAATCGGGGCATCTGGGTGGCTCAGTCGGTTAAGTGTCTGCCTCTTGGTTTCGGCTCAGGTCACGATCTCACGGTTCACGGGTTCGAGCCCCGCATCGGGCTCTGCGCTGACAGCGCGGGGCCTGCTTGGGATTCCTTCGCTCTCTCCCTGACCTTCCCCTGCTCGCTCTGTCTCGCTCACAGTAAATAAACTTAAAAAAAAAAAAAAAAGGAAGAAAAATCCTAAAATTAATTCTACCCTCATGTTCTGCAGTTTCTAAGCACCATTTGACCAAACCTGCTTCTCCTCCACCTTGAGACACTTTCTCCCTCGGTCTGAGACACACAGACTCTCCCTGGGTGTCTCCCAGTGTGTCCAGACTCTTCCCAGTTCCCTCCCCTGGCCCCTTCTCCTCGGTGGGCCTGCCACCTCAGGGCCCTCAAAAAGAGAAACACGGTGCTAACCCTAAACCTCTGGCCCCCCCAGAGAGCTCAACGGGATCAGAGCCTAGCCGACCTGTGGCCTATTAGCAGCATCTTCCGTTTTAGGCAGCTCCGCCCTGGGCAGTCGCATCCAGACCTATGGCTTTCAACACCATTTACACCTGTGGCCCTTCAACCCTGGCAGGGCATTGACTTCACCGGGAGATGTCTTAAATACCATAGAAATTTCCTTTCAACTGCTCTAGGATGGACTGTGGGTATCAGTTATCTTTTTTTTTTGTCTTTTCAAAGCTCCCCAACAGTCACCAGTTAGGGCTGAGAACCAGTGACCTATATTTGATGACTCCCAAATGTACTTGCCTTCACCTGTTTCCTGAGCTCCAAATTCAGGCCAAACATCCAATTCAAAATCCCATCTGGGCCCTCTTGGGGCGCCTGGGTGTCTCAGTCAGTTAAGGGTCCAACATCGGCTCAGGTCATGATCTCACGGTTTGTGAGTTCGAGCCCCGCATCGGGCTCTGTGCTGACATCTGAGAGCCTGGAGCCCGCTTCGGATTCTCTGTCTCCCCCTCTCTCTCTGCCCCTCCCCTGCTCATGCTCTGTTTCTCTCTCTGAAAAATAAATATTAAAAACAAAGACAAAATCCTATCTGGAACGTGGCATAGGTACCTCAAAATTACCATGTCCACAAAAGATTTCTTTTTTTTTTTTTTTTTAAATTTTTTTTTTTCAACGTTTATTTATTTTTGGGACAGAGAGAGACAGAGCATGAATGGGGGAGGGGCAGAGAGAGAGGGAGACACAGAATCGGAAACAGGCTCCAGGCTCTGAGCCATCAGCCCAGAGCCCGACGCGGGGCTCGAACTCAGGGACCGCGAGATCGTGACCTGGCTGAAGTCGGACGCTTAACCGACTGCGCCACCCAGGCGCCCCGGCAAAAGATTTCTTGATTACGTTATGCTGAGGGCCTCCTCCCCCCCCCCCCCCCCCCCCCCCCCCCCCCCCCCCCCCCCCCCCCCCCCCCCCCCCCCCCCCCCCCCCCCCCCCCCCCCCCCCCGTCCCGCCATCACCTGTGACCATGGAACCTAGGCCCACATTCCCCCTGGTGGCTCTCATTTCAAGCAACAGCACTAGTATCTGTTTAGTTCTTCAGGCCAAGTACCAGCTAGATTTTTAAAAATTCTTCTCTCCCTGTCCCCAGCAAATCCTATTGGTTCTACTTCCAGAAGAGCACTCTTTATCATTCCCACACCTGTTGACCCAAGCCACGCGATTTCTTTCCTGTGTGACTTTCACAGCCGCCCCCCCAGGAGCCCGTCCTCCACCCTCTCACGCACAGGAGACACTTGTGTCAGTTTCCCGTGGCCGCCGTCACAAATTACCACCCACGGGGCGGCTTAAAACAGCAGAAATGTGTTGTGTCACTGTTCTGCGGGCCAGAAGTCTGAAACCAAGGTGGGGGCGGGGCCCTCCATCCTCCACGGGCTCTAGGGGAGAGAGCTTCTTCCAGCTTCTGGTGGCTCCAGGCTTCAAGGAAGGTGGCTTCCTTGGCTTGTGGCCACATCACTCCAGTCTCCGCCTCCCGCTCCACACGCCCTCCCCTCTGCACCTTCTCATTTTCTGTCTCATTTCAGGACATGTGTTGTCACTGTATCCAGGGCCCATCCAAATAATACAGATGATCTCATCTCCAGATTCTTCATTACATCTGCAAGGACTCTTTTCCAAAGAAGGTCATGGTTACCAGTTACAGGGGTTAGGATATGACCATAAATTGGGGGGGGGGGGGCACCATCAACCCAGTACAACACTGTGTCTTTTAACAGTGCAAATTATACCACATCACCTCGTTAGATTAAAGTGCTCCAACGCCTTTTCACGGCAAGTACCAGAAAGAGAATGAAATCCGGCATTCCTTGCTGTTTCATAAAGGCTCTGCAGGATGTGGCTCCTATCTGTAACCAAATTTCCTCCTACCATCTCCCCCTGTGGACACCCCGGCCCTGGATCGACTCTTCAGCAAGTTCAAGCTCCGACCTCAGAGCCTTTGCACGTGCTGTTCCCCCAGTCTTCCAGGACCGGTACCTCCCCCTCCTGCTGGCCTCAGCCTCAGTATCACTACCGCAAGAGAAGGCTTTCAGGTCCCCCTCTCTAAAGTAGCTCCATCCCCTTCCAGACACTGACGCCCCCTACCCTGCTGGCAGTTTCCTGTGGCACCAACCCCATCACGTGCCGACCGCCTCCCTAACCAAAACGGAGACCGGGGTCTCGTCCGTCGTGTTCACGGCTGCGCGCCTAAGCGCCTGGAAGAGCTGCTTCGCCAGTAGGGTGCACATCCGTCCACGTTCTAAATATTCTACCCTGAGCGTGACTGGTGGGGGTGGGGGGGCCAGGTGAACTTAAACCACGCCCTATCTGGAGAGGAGGCTATAGTTGCGGGGTCCGTATATGGACTCAGCCACATCACACCCAGGCAACAGGGGTGCAGGGGGGGAGCCAATTTTAGCTACCCCTGCCCACCTGCTCTAAGACCCATGGGGCAGCCCACACCCATTGAAGTAATCCAGGTCTCCATTCACGTCTCTTCTGCCTTCTGTAAACAGGTCACAACAAGTACCGAGGATAAGATAAGGAAGGAGAAGCACAGTAAGGGAGGAAGCACGGAGTTTAAAGGGAAGTCACTCTGGGAAAAGCCCGGTACCAAAAATAGGAGCTCGTCAGAGAAAATGGCACACGAGGGAAGCAAGAGCAAGACTGAATTCACACAGACAAGAATTCCAGTCAGCGCACGGTGGGTGGGCCCTTCCCTCACCCCCGAAATCCCATCCAGCCGTTTAAGTTCAACTAGTACTTATGTGCACCGCCCCCCCGCCCCCTACACCAAGGCCCTAATCCGTATACACTCCAGGCCCCCAACTCTCTTCATCAAACCCAGCCCCCCCATTCCCACCCAGCTGGCCACGCCCCACAGCTGCCACTAACCCAACGTACAGACCGGCTGGTCAGCACCCCCCACCCCCCGACCTGCCTTCTCCAGGCTGGAGATCACCTCCACTGTCCACCCACCAGCTGCCTGAGAGTAAGCCCTCACTCTTAACATCCAAGTGGACACCAAGGGCCATTGACTTTGGAAGACTGTCTCTAATTTACTCCTTTTTCTCTATCACCACCATGAGATCTTAGATGAGGCCTTTATCATCTGTCCCCCGTAGGAACAGCCCCTGCTGGCTTTTCTCCTACCCTGCCCATCCCCCCACACTGCCATTTCTCACCACAAAAAGGGCTAAAATTCAGGTCCCTCCCATGAGCACTCGGTGCCCGTGTGTCCAGCCTCACTGCTTGGTCACGGCTGGATCGAAGCGAACCCGGAGACGTTCTCAGGACACTCCGTGCCCTTTACGCTTACGTGATTTTGCACACGCTGCTGCTCCCTTACCTGCTTCTGACCTGCCCCCGAGCCCCTCGGGCACTGGTCCCCACATAGGCTCCCACAGCAGCGGACACATGTTGTGACAGCCACAAGGCACCCGGGACCCAGAGGTCCGGCGAAGCTGCGCATTTCCTTTCCCTGCCACCCCAGAAGCCAGGAGTGACCCCACAACATGGCTCTGACTAATGAGATCTGAGTGGGAATCTGCTGGAGGGAAACCTTTGTGTCCTCCTGTTTCGACCACCAGCAGCGTGTCTGGAGCTCAGGGCCCGTCTTGTGACTCTGAGGGCCTTGCATGAGGACGGAAACAGCCTGGGATGAAGGGACCGGCCACCTGGAGCAGCCAGCCCTACGCCAGCAACCGCTCACGGCCAGACCTTTATCATGGGAGAAGAACCGCACCCCCCACCCCGTCAATTTAAACCATTACAAACTGCAATTTTTGTTTACCGTGGCTGAAAGCAATCTTAATTGGTATTCTATTATAACGATCCGTTTACAGGGTTCTTTAAGATACGCTTGATCCCTCGGGCTCTATCTTCTTTCTCCCTCTAACTCTGGAACCCAGCAAAGCCTCTCAAGTGGTGAGCCCCACTGCTACACAAGGCTCTGAGCATCGTCGCCCAGGAGGAAAGCAGTCCTACAGGCTGTTACAGGCAGACTGGAGGCAGACCGGACCTTTACCCTCAACGTTATTCCAGAAAAGCATCTCTTTTGGAGCAATTTACAGGGGTACCTGCCCAACAGATTACAAATACATATGGGGCGCCTGGGGGGCTCAGCCAGTTAAGTGTCTGACTTCTGCTCAGGTCATGATCTCGCAGTTTGCACGTTTGAGCCCCGCATCCGGCTCTGTGCTGACAGCTGGGAGCCTGGAGCCTGCTTTGGATTCTATGTCTGCCTCTCTCTCTCTGCCCCTCCCCTGCTCACACTCTGTCTCTGTCTCTGTCTCTCTCTCTCTCTCTAAAACAAACGTTAAAAAAAAATTAAAATACATGTGCAAAATGTAACCAAACTTCCATCATGGGGAAATGAGTTCACATGATCACAAAATAACTTTCGAGGCTAATTCATTTTACCATTAACGTCTAACTATAATTAATTACTTCCATGTCTGTTTTATCCTTCAGTGGAGATGAAATTAGCAATATAATGAGTCTGCTGAATTCAAGCTAATCACTAGGTCAAAAGCAAGGCTGGGCTTCCCCAAAGTCCCTAAGAGTTCAGCAATGAGAATGTGAATTACTCCTTTATTCCTCACCTGGCCAGCTTGCAATAAATCAGTCTGAGTTAAGCCCATAGCGACACCAATGCTGTGCAACTGTTAAGTCTTATAAGTGTTTCCACGACTTTTCAAATCTACCCCTGGTGCAAAAAAGTCAGGTTTTATCAGAGGACTATTTTCCAATTTATTTAAATGTTACCGAAATGTTTAAAGCCTCAAACCGTATCACACGGCTTCCTCTCACTGCTGCTTCCCACACTCTCGGGGTGTTGTGCTTATGGTCTTTCTGTTTGGACAAGAGAATTCTCATCTTAGATCTCTCTTTGGATACGTTTGCTAAATCCCTTTTGCAGACCCTCAGGGGAAAACCGAGAATACTGAAGTAACAGCAGCCTCCCAACAAACGCTTAATTTGTCATCAGTCTCTTTTCTGTTCATCCCCAACGCTCCTGGTTAGCAACTGCATAAAGCAAGAATGAGGCGGGAAGGGCCCCCCTGAGGATCTCTATCAGGTGACTTCCAACCTGGGCCACACGTGTAACAAGGAATCAGCATTCAGTACTGCTTTGCAGAAAGGAGTTTTCAGGATAAAATTCAGGAGTACAAAATGAAAACAAACTGCAACCAAGCAAATATGAACAAGCCACAATGTCTAATTCACGGGATGACTGATAGCCTGTGGTTTTTTAAAAACTGGACAGCTTAAAAAGCAGATTCCGGGGCGCCTGGGTGGCTCAGTCAGTTAAGTGTCCGACTTCGGCTCAGGTCATGATCTCGCAGTCCGTGAGTTCGAACCCCACGTCGGGCTCTGTGCTGACATCTCAGAGCCTGGAGCCTGTTTCAGATTCTGTGTCTCCCTCTCTCTGACCCTCCCCCGTTCATGCTCTGTCTCTCTCTGTCTCAAAAATAAATGAACGTTAAAAAAAAAAAAAAAGCAGATTCCTTTCCCCAGGATATTAATGGGGGGATCAAGTATTCAACATACACAATGTTCAACGCTTTTCCAGCCGTTAGATTCCTCCGACTTTAAGTGTTCTTGGCAGAGGAGTGAACAGGAAGTCTGCTGGTGAAAAGGAGGGTACCTCTTATAGGAGAGATTCCATCAGGTAACATAAAGTTGGCAGATACGAGAGATCCTCTCGTATCTAACCATAAAAAGCAGGAATACAGTTGTGCTGGCCAGATCTCTATGACACATCTACAATATAGCAAACACTTTTAGATGCTTTAGAAGCTGAAGGTTCTTCGAAGAAACAGGACCAGAGACATGTCCCCTCTTACCTTATGAAAAATAAAGATGTACAAACAGAAAGAGAACATCTTAAAAAATGCAGAACAGTGGGGCAACTGGGAAGCTCAGGCGGTTAAGCGTCCGACTTTGGCTCCGGTCACGGCCTCACAGTTGGTGGGTTTAAGCCCCACGTCAGGCTCTGTGCTGACAGCTCGGAGCCTGGAGACTGCTTTGGATTCTGTGTCTCCCTCTCTCTCTGCCCCTCCCCTGCTTGGGCTCTGTCTGTCTGTCTCTCTCTCTCTCAAAAATAAACACTAAGGGGCGCCTGGGTGGCGCAGTCGGTTGGGCGTCCGACTTCAGCCAGGTCACGATCTCGCGGTCCGGGAGTTCGAGCCCCGCGTCAGGCGCTGGGCTGATGCCTCGGATCCTGGAGCCTGTTTCCGATTCTGTGGCTCCCTCTCTCTCTGCCCCTCCCCCGTTCATGCTCTGTCTCTCTCTGTCCCAAAAATAAATAAACGTTGAAAAAAAAAAATTAAAAAAAAATAAAAATAAAAAAAATAAACACTAAAAAAAAAACTTTTTTAAAATGTAAAACAGTGAATGATTCGGGGTCAGCTGAGTGGTGAAAAATGCACCATATGATACAGAGAGAGGGAGGCAAGCACTACACGAGGTCAGTGGTAGACCTCTCTTTGATTTGGTCCAGATTCAGGGTCACATGAATGAAAACCTCAAATCCTGTATATTCCTTTCTTCTTTTGGTGCATTAGGACCTGAGCCCAGTTGTAGGGCCAAAAGCCATGGGTAAAGACGCACGTGGGTGCAAAACTGCAGGGAGCAGACTTTTGGTCGGAGGCAACTAATCATCATTAGGCTTACGGTTTACTCGTCCCAAGAGGGAGTGGTATCACTTGTTTTGTGGGCAATTACCCTGGGCTAGCAGGAAAAACCTATCTGCCACTTCCGTGGGTACACACTCTCCCCTTTAGAGCCAAACGTAGGAAGAGCAAGCTGCTCGGAGGAATCATGTGAATTCCTCCCTTTCTAAAAATACGACTTTCTGGCATAAAACACCACAGCGCATGGCTCAACTTAGTCACCCGGCCCGTGGCCAGTGCTGGAATGTGCATCACATCGCGCTCTGCACCAGCTGGGTCCCCACAGCCCTGCACCTGTGCCATTGGGCAGCTCGGCCAGAAAGGACGGCCACAAGACCGACCCCCACTTAGAGGAGGCTGGGAGGCTGGCAGCTTCTGGAATGGTCACAAAGCTGCTGCACGACGGAACTTATTCCGCAGGGCTTTCGTCCCATCCAAGGGAAAGGAAGCATTCTCATGTGTGCTAAGAAGCGGGTCAATTTTCTTCCTTCCTTCCTTGCTTTCTTTCTTTTGTTTTTTTTAATTTTTTTTATTTTTGGGGGAAATCGATCACCAAGCGCACACACATCTTCCCTTCCTAACCCACGGCTCTATGTGACATAAGGAAACAGCTGTCGTGAGCTCCCCGTGTAGGGCAGACACACTGTAGAGTCGGGGGAAGTGAAGGCACACGGGATCTCCCCACTTTAAAGCACCTCATCAGACACTCCATGGGCTTTGTTTTACTACTTAAGACACGTAAGGGGTGACTATCCAAACCAACATTTTACTAACTTTTAAAATCAATGTTCCCTTTGGAAAAACAACACAAGGAAAAGTAAACCCATCTCAGGAGAGAGTCTGGCTTCTCCGGCGGGCGCAGGGGTGGGGGTGGGAGATAATAATACCCTTTTATGTTTTCTGTTTTTCCATAGCCCTGAACGTTCCATCAAGCATTAATTTCTATAACTGGCATGATAAATAAACATAAAATGTGATACTTAGTATTCACACTACATATCCCTCCCCTCCCCCCTAGCTGTTGAGAGTCTCTGCTCTTACAGGCCTTAAATGTTGAGTCTCATCAGCCCGATAAATAGAACCATTTAAATGCAAAATGGTTTTCTGGGGCTTCAAAGGACTGAATTGAATTTACTTTTAATGCAGAGGCTCCCAAAAGGACATTACATTCTGACCATTACAGTGTACCAAAAGAATAGAACTCCTATGGTGTAGGTTTCTACAAGTGAAAATCCCGGGGTGACTGGGTGGCTCAATATGTCCGACTTGTGATCTCGGCTCAGGACATGATTTCGCAGTTCGTGACTTAGAGCCCCGCATCGGGCTCTGCAGTGATAGTGTGGAGCCTGGTTGGGATTCTCTCTCTCTCATTCTTTCTTTCTCTCTCTCTCTCTCTCTCTCCCTCCCTCCCTCCCTCCCTCCCTTCCTTCCTCCATCCCTCCCTCCCTCCCTCTCCCCTGCTGGCTCTCTCTCTCTGTCTCTCAAAACAAATAAATAAAGTTGAAAAAAAAAAAAAGAAAGTAAGAAAATCTCATCACTGGTCAGGCCCTGGTTAACCCACCAATCAGAAAGGTCGCCCTGAAAGCATAGTAGTTCTGTGTTTAAGAAAAGATAACCATCCCCTGCCAAACAGAAATTCTGATTTGAAAGAGCTCTGAGGCTAGCTTGAAAGAAATGATGGTGAAAACTGAGAGATGGGCAGAAAAATTGGTAAATTATATCAGTGAGTTGTTTTTCAAGTTTACTTATTTATTTTGAGAGAGGGAGACAGAGCAGGGGAGGGGCAGAGAGAGGGAATCCTAAGCCGGCTCTGCACTGTCAGTGCAGACCCCAACGCGGGGCTCAAACTCATGAACTGTGAGATCATGACCTGAGCCCAAATCAAGAGTCGATGCTTAACCCACTGAGCCACCCAGGTGCCCCCGTATCAGTGAATTTTTAAAAATCCTTTTGTTTCCAATGCTCCTTACGTTCTCCTCTCACTGAGAACACAGACACCAACAGAATAGAGCTCCCATAAGAACTCACTGGCTCATCTACCTACCGGTGACAATGACCTCCTCCCCCCCCCCCCCCCCCCCCGCCCCAGCCTTTCTCTTGGGTTTCTGAGACCAGCTCTCCCCCCAAACCCATTCACCCACCCAAGGACACGGGTCAGCAAGTCTGCCTTCTTTCCATAAACATAGTTAAGTCTCCTCTAACCCACCACTTCCCTCCCAGTTACCACCCATTTTCCTATTCCTCTGTGCAGCAGGATTCTCAGAAACCATTATCGGGGTGCCTGGGTGGCTCAGTCGGTTAACCGTCTGACTTCGGCTCAGGTCATGATCTTGTGGTTCATGGGTTCAAGCCCCGTGTCAGGATCTGTGTTGACAGCTCAGAGACTGGAGCCTGCTTCAGATTCTGTGTCTCCCTCTCTCTCTGCCCCTCCCCCCTCGTGCTCTGTCTCTCTCTCTCCTTCAAAAATAAACATTAAAAAAAAAATTAAAAAAAAAAAAAAAGGAAACCATTATCAACCTCCCGCCTCTAGTTCATCACCTCTTTCTCTCTTTTTTTTTATAGACTTTACTTTTTAGAGCAGTTTTAGGTTCACAGCAAAACTGAGCTGAAGGTACAGAGAGTTCCCACATACTTCCTGCCCACACATGCGTGGTCTCCCCGGTTATCGGCATCCCCTACCGCAGGAGTACATTTGATACAATGGATGAACCCACACGGACACATTATCGTCTCCCAGAGCGTCCACAGTTTACACGGGGGTTCAATCTGGGTGTGTGCAGTCTATGGGTTTAGACAACTGTCTAATGACTTGTATCCATCATTACAGGGTCACGAAAAATAGTTTTGCTGCCCTAAAACTTCTCCGTGCTCATTCACACCCTGCTACCCAACCCCTGGCAACTGCCGATTTTTTTGATCGTCTCCATAGTTTCGCTTTTTCCAGAATGTCATATAGTTGGAATCATATGGCACATACTGTCTTCTTTCACTTAGCAGCATGCATTTAAGGTTTTTCCAAGTCTTTTCATGCGTTCGTAGTGCATTAGTGGTGAAGAATATTCCATTCTGGATGGACCACAGTTCATTTACTCATCCACCTACCTAAGGAACCCTCTCGTTTTCTTTTGAATCTAACTCAGATTGGCCACTTACCCCCACCAACCCATGACCCCGCCATTGCTAAATCCAATGGCGATCTCAGCCTTCACCTACTGACCCATCAGCGGCATCTGAGACCACTACTCACGCCTCCTCGCAACGTCTCCATCATTGATTTCTCGGCCTCCAGGCCACGGCAGTCACCTGGCTTTCCCATGACATCACCAGTCACCTCTCAGGCTTTTCATTGGATCCTTCCTCTTTCCGACCTCTGATGTGGCATACCTCACACCCACACGTCCAACCGCCTCCTCAGTACCTCCACTGGGCTGGCACACGGGCATCTAAAATTACCGCGTCCCCAGCTGAGCCCTGGGTCTCTCTCTCCAGGCAGTGGCACCTCTGTCTCGCTGTGGCTCATGCCAATAACCCTAGGGATGCTCTGCTCTCTCTTCCACCTATGTCCAACCCCTCAGCCAATCCTATTGGCGCTACCACTAAAGAAGGATGTCTGGAATCTGACCAGTCCTCGCCACCTCCCACTCTACGCTCACGGTCCGAGCCACGGAGATCTCTCCCATGATCACAGCACGAGCCCACCGATGGGTCTACCTGATCTGTGCAGCCTCCTGTACTCTGTTCCCCAAACAGCAGCACAGCGAGCTCGGGAAACAAGTCAGATTGTGTTACTTTTCTGCTTCCAATCTTCCAGCAGTGCTCACTCGCTCACAACGAGACCCAAGGCTCTCAGTATGGCTCATATGGTCCTACGTGACAGGACCCACATCACATCTCTCTAACTTCATCTGCTATTACATCCTGCTGTGTGCCCAGCTCCAGGGACACCGGCCTCGGAGCTCCGTGACAGGCATACTCCTGACTCAGGGCCTTCGCACATGCTGTCCCTGCTGCTTGGAATGGTCTTTCTTCAATTATCCATTTGGCTGGCTTCCTCAGGGACTCTGGGTCTTTATTCAAAAGCTGTCTCACTCAGAGAAGCCTACAGAAGCCACCTTACGTAAAATATCAATGATCCCGTCAATTCAAACCTTACCTCACCCTTCCCTGCTTTATTTTTCCTTAGCATGTATTTTATTTACTTATATTGATAATATTGTCATTCTTCCCTTTTAGAATGTATATTCCACGGTGGGCATTTTGGTCTATGTTGTTTCCTGGTGTTCCTCAGCACCTAAAAATGTGCCTGGCACAAAACAGCTGCCCAAAAGGTATTTTATGCTAGTAGTAATGAATGCATGAGTGAATGGGAGAGTAAATGAATTTCCCTTGGCTGAATCAAATCCGTAGCTTAATCTCTAACAAAAACCCAAGTTACTGGGCATTGGTACCTCATTAACATGGTACCAATCACACGGGAAGAAGTTCCAAACTTTCAAATACAAACATACAGCTGTGATGTTACACTGGCTTAAACTTTCCATTTTATCAGCCACTTAAAAGTATGAAAAACAACAAAAACATGATGGTCTTGGAGCCAGGTTCCCTTTGGGCTAGGAGTGTATTTGATCTGTTTATTCCCATATTTCAAGCCTAGCAGAGGTCAGCTCACAGTGGGAACTCACAAGATGTTTGTGGCTTGAATGAACACTAAATGTGACTTTTATTTTGGTGAGCTGCCATTAGTTATTGAGTGTGCCAGGGTGAATATACCTCAGGGGTGCCCTGGAGGGCCCCTCCCTCCTATGCAGGGCCCCTCCCTCCTATGCAGGTATACACTAAAACCTTTCTATGGAAAAGATGATTATCTTTCCATTCAAAGGCTGATCACTGCTATTAGCAGCATTAAAGTGGTTCCTGAAATAGAAAAAAAAAAAAAAAAGGGTATTTACCCAGGTCAGAGATCAGGAGAATTACGTTGCTGAAAAGGCTTTGTACTTGAGACTGGCTTTAGGTTCAAAGCAGAACTGAACAGAAGGTACAGAGAGTTCCCATACACCTCTGGCCCTCACTCATCCACAGCCTCCCTCACTACCCTCACTATCGACAGGTACCCTGTGGTACCTGTTACAACTGACGGACCTACGCTGCATCGTCACACAGAGTCCGTATTTCTCTAAGGGCTCACTTGTGGTGCCCCACGATCTATGGGTTTGGACAAATGTACGGTCCCTGGCATCCATCGTTACAGCATCACACAGAGTTAACTTCAGTGCCCTAAAAATCCTCTGTGCTCTCTGCCTTTTTATCCCTCCTCCTACCTCAAGATAATTCCATCTTAAAAAACTGGTCTATACGATGGACAGGTTAGACCAGAGGATAACTTACATTTAATTCTTTTTAATGTTTTTATTTCTTTTTGATAAAGAGAGAGACAGACAGAGACAGAGTACAAGCAGGGGGAGGGGCAGAGAGAGAGGGAGACACAGAATCTGAAGCAGGCTCCAGGCTCTGAGCTGTCTGCACAGAACCCAATGCACGGCTCGAACCCGCGAACCATGAGATGAGTTGAGCCAAAGTTCGACACCCAACTGACTGGGCCGCCCAGGCGCCCCAAGAGGATGCGCCCCAAGAGGATAAGTTACATTTAAACCTTCTGCAGTTGGGCCAAGGAGTGGAAGCCTTGAGTAACCATGAGGGTTATAATATGTCAACTTAACTTTGGAAGGAAACAATTGTTTCTTTTAAGTTTTTTTCAAATTTATTATTTATTATTTATTTTTGAGAAAGACAGAGTGAGAGCAGGGGAGGGGCAGAGAGAGGGAGATTTTCAAGCAGGCTATCTGCTGTCAGCACAGAGCCTGATGGGGGGGCTTGAACTCAGGAACCATAAGATCGTGACCTGAGCCGAAATTAAGAGTCAGACCCTAAACCAACCGAGTCACCCAGGTGCCCCAACAATTATTTCTTTCTATTTAAAGGGTTCCATCTGGGGGCACCTGGGTGGCTCAGTCGGCTGAGAGTCCGACTTTGGCTCAGGTCACAATCTCGCAGCTTGTGGGTTCGAGCCCCGTGTCGGGCTCTGTGCCGACAGCTCGGAGCCTGGAGCCTGCTTCGGAGTCTGTGTCTCCCTCTCTCTCTGCCCCTTCCCCACTCGCATTCCGTCTCCGTCTCTCTCAAAAATAAATAAACATTAAAAAAAATTTTTTTTTTTAAAAAGGGTTCTATCTGGATAAAACGATCACTTCATACTTAGATGCCTGAGTAGGACGCCCTGGAAAACTGAAAAATGTACTGTGGCATCTATCTACCCCCCAGGAAATGATGCTCTTGATTTTTCCTTCAGCTTTTCATTAATGGATTTGAAGGAAGCATAAGTATAGGATCATCAGCCCCAGTAGAGGTTTCTGGTGTTGTTTCTCCCAAAGAGGAACCTGAGGCACATCAAAGACTGAAGGTCACCATACGTAGGGCGGCAGTGGCCACAAGACCATGAGCCCAGCTTCTACTTAACATCCTGCCACCAAACCTTGTCAACTCTCTCGGAATCTGTCAGAATCTCTCAGAGTCCTCCCAGGGCTGCCAGAACATTCGGACTGGAGTCCCCATCCTGCCACTTCCTAATTGCTTTAGGTTAAACAAGACACTTACATTCTCCGGCCTCAATTTCGTATCTGTAAGACCGGGTTGATTAAGGTGCTCTGCTATCCACACACAAATGGTTTTGTTTTGTTTTTCCTTTTTAATGTTTATTTATTTATTTGAGAGAGAGAGAGAGAGAGAGAGAGAGAGAGAGAGAGAGAAAGAGAGAGAGCAGGGGAGGAGCAGGGAGACAGGGAGACAGAATCCCAAGCAGGCTCTCCATACTGTCAGTGCAGAGCCTGATGTGGGGCTCGAACCCACAAACCGTGAGACCATGACCTGAGCCAAAACCAAGAGTCTGGCACTTGGCCAACTGAGCCACCCAGGTGTCCCTCCACATACGAATGTTTTAACAGTCAAAGAAAGTAATTTCAGTGAGAGCAGCCGGAAAAATTTTAAAGCAACATCGAAATGGAGATATTCTTATGAAGTATTTATTGTTCCCTCCTTTATCTTATTCATGGTCATTGCCAAACACCTGTTGTCACAATCTCGTGTGCCCAGAAAATACTTGTAAGAGAATACACAGAACTACTGTTTTGTGTGGACTGTGGACAGACAGGTATTCTAACACTCCACCCCACCAGCCTCTCCTCAAAGCCATGATGGTTTTTTCTTGGCATCTGCCATTGACAGTTAAATCATGTGCTTCTTTAAATCAAATCATTTCCTTTCAAATCATCTCCCCAAACCTCAAAAACAAACAAAACATCTCCGCCAAAACAAAACATGGAATTTTAGACACTGGAAACTATTAAAACTAGTCTCCTTTTCAGACTGTTTCTACCACTGAACAAATTTACCATTTCATAGGGTATCATTCAAGATTTTAGACAAATTAGCACCACAAGTCTATTCTTCTTTTTTTTTTTTTCAACGTTTATTTATTTTTGGGACAGAGAGAGACAGAGCATGAACGGACGAGGGGCAGAGAGAGAGGGAGACACAGAATCGGAAACAGGCTCCAGGCTCTGAGCCATCAGCCCAGAGCCTGACGCGGGGCTCGAACTCACGGACCGCGAGATCATGACCTGGCTGAAGTCGGACGCTCAACCGACTACGCCACCCAGGCGCCCCATAAGTTTATTCTTCTATAAGGATCAAATAGGACTCCAAATTCTGTCTCACAAAATTGGCAGTTTAAGGAATGTGATAAAATCAAATATTCTTAGATTCAAGAATTAGTTCTTGAATTCCTCAGAAAAACAAACATGAGTTTAATGGGCTATCAACATTTCCCAAGTATATTATGTTAATCTGGCTTTTTAAATGTATCGACCTAGAGGGAAATGCCCTGGGGAAGAGCCCTAAAATATGTACTCTAATGAAGTTTTCTTCTTAAAATGTCAGGTGTTTTTTTTCTTTAAAAAAAAATATTTATCTATTTTGAGAGACAGAGAGAGCAGGGGAGGGGCAGAGAGAGAGAGGGAGAGAGAGAAACCCAAGCAGGCTCCGCAGTGTCAGCACAGAGCTCGATGTGGGGCTTAAACTCACGAACCAAATCGTGAGATCATGACCTGAGCTGAAATCAACAGCTGGACACTTAACTGACTGAGCCACCCAGGTGCCCCAAAATGTTAGTTTAAAAAAATATATTTTTAACATTTATTTTTTAGAGACAGACAGAGCACAAGTGGGGAAGAGGCAGAGAGAGAGGGAGACAGAATCTGAAGCAGGCTCCAGGCTCTGAGCTGTCAGCACAGAGCCGGACGTGGGGCTCAAACTCACGAACCGCAAGATCATGACCTGAGCCGAACTCGGATGCTTAACCGACTGAGCCACCCAGGTGCCCCTGAAAATGTGTTTAAAAAATTTTTTTAACGTTTATTTATTTTTGAGACAGAGAGAGACAGAGCATGAACAGGGGAGGGGCAGAGAGAGAGGGAGACACAGAATCGGAAACAGGCTCCAGGCTCTGAGCTGTCAGCACAGAGCCGGACGTGGGGCTCGAACTCACGAACCACGAGATCATGACCTGAGCCGAAGTCGGATGCTTAACTGACTGAGCCACCCAGGTGCCCCAAATGTCAGTTGTTTTTTTTTTAAACATACTTTGAATACTTTCATACCTGTCAGAGGACTGGTCCGTCTAATACAAGAGAGACTTCTAAGGGTCACAAAATTACCCAGGATTGGCTGTAACCTCTTCTCCAGCCCTGCTTCTCGAGGATCTCACTGCTATTTTCACACAACTCACTCACCAATAATCAACACTGTTTTCACTGAAACACAGGGAAGCAAACCCAAGTTAACAACGGACCCCCTAACCTTTGAGGGGCCAACGAGGAAGCTCTGTGGCACAGCAGGTGCATGCCAGACGCTGCGGAAGTCAAGCTGCCTGACATTTCTGGGAACAGACAGTACAGACAGTCTTCTGGCTCCTGTCTTTAGAGGACAAGACCGGTAAAAGAGGACAGGCTCCCCCAAACTAAGTTCTGAGAGCTGAGCTGCAAGGGCATCTGAAGAGGAAGAAAAGCCGGAGGCAAGGCAAGCAGAGATGTGGACCAGGAAGTGCACCCGGGGTACCTTCTGGGAAGAGGCACAGACCCAGGGTAATCAGGAAAGAGCGGCTGTGACCTCGAGATCCGTACATGGATGACGGAGGCCCCCAATTACGTGAAGGACAAAGCAGCATGCCCAGTGGCCAGCCCCCAGCAGGTGGTCGGCAAACAGTCGTAATTACTGGAATCACAGGACCAGACAGACCCCTTGTGAAGTCCAGGCAGCAAGCCGGGGACAAACCACTGCCAGGAGAGCCAGCAGCAGCGTCTGCACTGATCTCAAAAACAAAGACAGGGACGCCTGGGTGGCTCAGTCGGTTAAGCGTCCGACTTTGGCTCAGGTCATGATCTCACGGCTTGTGAGTTCAAGCCTCGCGTTGGGCTCCGTTGTTGACAACTCAGAGCCTGGATCTTGCTTCAGATCCTGTGTCTCCGTCTCTCTCTGCCCCTCCCCCGATCATGCTCTGTCTCTCTCTCTCTCTCAAAAATGAATAAATGTTAAAAAAAAAAAAACAAAACAAAAAAACAACAAAGCTAAAACCCAGTATTGGTGGGATCATGAAAAAATGGTCCCTTGAATCTTAAAGTCCATTAACTGGCCTTAACCATCTCACGTGGTCAAAATGACTAATCAAATGTTCTCTGTGATTTCATCAGGTAATTTGGCTGTTTGCACGTCAAATCTTACGAGCTTCAAATTAGAGCTGATAATTTCAGGGGGAGAAAACAGTGCAACTCCATCCGTGTAAAAATGAGTTTGTGCAAAACACATCACGGAAGGAATTATTACCTTAGGCAGCAGACTTTGGAGGAATAATGAGAACATTCCCTGAACTGAGTGGGCAGGGCACATGTTGACCCACGCTAAGAAGCTCTTCAGACAAATGTCATTTTGCCTTGTGTTAGCAGGACACAGAGCAGTGTTTTCCTTCTGAGCCAAGCTAGGAGCACACACGTAGAAGCAGAGAACAAGGTGGGTACATTCTGTCATGGCGTCTTGGGCAAGACACCATCTGTTGGGGGTGCTGCTGGGGGACACAGTTGGGCGTCTAGGACCAGGGCCTCTGGAGGCATTGGAACAGCAGTGCTCTGGCCCCAAATGGAAGGAGGCCAAACTAGAAGACAGTCCCAGTTGCTAAAGTTTCAAGAAGGCACAACTCTCTCTGCCTTGGCATTTAATGGGAAATGGGGAGCAATGTGTTTGGGGAAAAGGTGGACCCCGTGGGCATCTAATGAGACCAACCATAGGAGTGAGCTCGATGTGTGAGAACACCAAGGATGTTTCTTTAGGAACACACAGCTCGGTTCTAGCCTGGCCTCATTTCACAGATGAGGAAGTGAGTGGCGGGGGGGGGGTGGGTGGAGAAACTTGAAAACAAATAAATGGTCTCACCGTGTACCCCAACACACGCAGAGCACCACCTCCCAGAACACGCAGAGCAGATAAATAAGGGTGGGTGACTTTATCCCGCTCTGAGACAGAAGGGAGAGTGGCTTTCAAAACCACCCTGCACACAAGCCAGCAGGAATTCAATTAAATTCACGGTGAGCTCACATACGTCCTTCAAGGTGTTAGGGCACAACCAGACTTTTTTTTTTTTTTTTTTTTTTTTGCTTCTAAGGAGAAACATAATGAAGCACGCCTAACCAAACTATGCCCTGATTCTCAGCCTCCCCCCAACAGCTATACAAACATGAGCTATCCAGTGAGGGGCTCACTCCCAATGTCAGAACCCTGCCATTCGTTGGCAATGGGAATCACTCGGATAGTCAGTAACCATCACGTCTATTAGAATTACTACTTACCAACAGAGGTATAAATAAGGCAGACCGTGGATGATACATGATTCTCAGGGCCAGGCTTCTTCCTTTTCTTTTTAAAAAATGTTTTGAACACTTAATTCATTTTTGAGAGACAGAGCGCAAACAGAAGAGGATCAGAGAGAGAGGGAGACATGGAATCTGAAGCAGGCTCCAGGCTCCGAGCTGTCAGCGCAGAGCCTGATGCGGGGCTTAGAACCCATGAACCATGAGATCATGACCTGGGCTGAAGTGGGACGCCTAACCGACTGAGCCACCCAGGTGCCCCAGGGTTCTTCCTTTTCAAGAAGGCATGTTAGAATGGAAGTAAGGGTGACGTTGCTATAGGAATAATATTCAACCCACTCTAATTGTTTCAAGTACATCTTTTAGAAATGCAAAGTTCACCTGCTGCAAGCAGCTGTGAATCAGTCGTCTGTGGCACTTGACTGCTCTGGGGTACAGATGACCCAGGAGCCCTGGAGTGCGGGCCGTGTCTAACCCTGAGATCCACCAGAGCCCATGTTCAGAGCTGACACAGCAGGTTTTGAAGAGATTAAACAATCTGATCAACTTTGCTTTGCTTTCCAAACATGTCCGCGGACTGGTCTATGTCTCGGGCTTGCCTATGAGCTATGGCAATACCGTGGCTAAAAGAGCGCTTTTCCTTCGGTCTAAGAGTCACCTACCCTCATCTGTCTGCTCTGCGTGCACATGTGGGTTCAACAGGGAACTCAGTTCTTGAGTTCACGCCTTTCAAATCAGGTAGCAAGGAGGAAAGGAGTCTCTGCAGGTGTGATCATGTGTGCACTTTAAAAAGATAAAAAACCAGGGGCGCCTGGGTGGCTCAGTCAGTTGAGCATCTGACTTTGGCTCAGGTCATGATCTTGTGGTTCCTGAGTTCGAGCCCCGTGTCGGGCTCTGTGCTGACAGCTCGGAGCCTGGAGCCTGCTTCGGATTCTGTGTCTCCCTCTCTCTCTCCCCCTCCCCCGCTCACAGTCTCACTCTCAAAAAATAAATAAATATTAAAAAAATAAAATAACAATCACATCTGGGGTGCCTGGGTGGCTCAGTTGCTCCAGCGTCTGACCTTGATTTCAGGTCAGGTCATGACCTCACGGGTGGCGAGGAGCCCCGTGTCGGGCTCTGCACGGACAGTGTGGAGCCTGCTTGGAATTCTGTGCCTCTCTCCCTCTCTGTCTGCCCCCTCCCTGAGCCCCCTCTCAACATAAATAAAAACTTAAAAAAATTTTTTTTAATCACATCTGACGAGAAAGAAAAGAAGATTATAAATGTAAAGATTTGCGCTAAGTGGTGCCTTTTCCTCAAAGCATCCACGAGGTTCACACAGCAGCTGTCATCACAGCTTTCCCTGTGAAGTAAGAACAGACTTGGGATACTGGACACCCTGAGGCAAAAACTGAAAATACTGAGCGATTAAAGAGAAGCCAGACATCTTCATTCTGAGTCCAATACATTGAGAAATTCCCTTGAGCAGTTACAAAATGCAAAGAACTGTATTTACGATACCTGTGTTTCCTTTTTTTTTAAATGTTTTACTTACTTTTGATAGAGAGAGAGAGAGAGAGAGAGAGAGCGCGAGCATGAGTGGGGGAGGGGCAGAGAGAGAGGGAGACCCAGAATCCGAAGCAGGCTCCAGGCTCCGAGCTGTCAGCACAGAGCCCGACGCGGGGCTCGAACTCACAGACCGTGAGATCATGACCTGAGCCGAAGTCGGACGCTCCACCGACTGAGCCACCCACGTGCCCCAATACCTGTGTTTCTTTTAACAACAAAAGCTTCCCTAAGTCACAGCTTGGTCACTCGGGAGCGGGGCTGAAGTGGGGATTTTGGTAGGTCAGAAAAGAATTTCCTTAAAGCAGGTTACCAGCAAGGCCATGATACAGGGAACGGCTATTTTACTGGACTTCCTCGACCCATTGAGAAATGCTTGTTTGCAACGAACTGAAATACCAATCACAAATGCCACTTATAGCCACAGCCTCTACAGCTTAGTCATTATCTTATGGCTGAACCCGTGAGAACTGGGGCTGGAGGACCCCGGCCCCCACAGCCCCCTGTGTCCCCCAGAAGCACACCCGGTGTCTGGGGTCCGGCTAACCACGCATGTGTGGGGAGGTGAAGGAGCACAGGACTGGGGCTCTTCCCTACAGTGCTCCCTGCCCCGTACCTGGAAAGACCTCACACTCCCATGTACGGCAGCCACTCGGCTTGTCACTCAAGCCTCAGGGTGGGCTTCGGGGTTCGGGCTGTGGCATTCATGGTAGGCCAGCCCGGAGCAACCCCTCTTACGCCATGGTGCCCCAGGGCCTAGGAGTCCCCATTTAAGCCCACCGAGGGGCTCTGTGAGGGGTCCTCCCCCGGCTCCCCCCACCCCGTCCCCGCAAGTCTGTCTTCATGTCCAGGTGGTCTTTTGGGCAGTCCTCACTCTTCTTCAGTGCAACTCCCAGCTTGCGTTCGAGCGACCGCCATGCCTCAGAGCCATGCTGCCCAGCTTCTGTCCTCAGCCAGGCTGCAGGCCGGACGGTAAGAGCACATTCAGGAACCGACGTGGCTCCCTCTTGCCGGCCGAGTGAAGCGCAAAATCCGCTTGCCACCGTCGAAGCCCTCTGCCTCCACCTTTCCGCCTCTTGTCTGCCACTGGCCGGTGCTGCCTGTTCACCTGCCACCGGTCGATGCCGCTGCGAGTCCCCTCTTCCTCTGCACGCTTCGGCCCACACTGGCCTCCCCCTCGGAACCCCGCAGCCCCACACGATTCAGCGGTTAGCTCTCCACGAGTCTTTACGTGTGCGTGTCCCCCGCTAGACGGCAGGCCTTTTTTTAAGGTCAGGGATTATCCCTTTACAGTATTTTTTCTGCGTCCTCACGTGTGGGGCACAGGGGAGACAGGTTCTCAGCCAACCTTCCAGGGGCCTAGAACCCCCAAAGCCTAGAGCTGGAGGAAGGTCTTCTTCAGCCCCTTCATTGTTATCGAGAGGAAACGACTCAGCTCTGGAGAAATTATCAGTGAATTTTTGTTGCCAGTGACTTGGCAGAAGAGACCCCAGGCTGCCCGCCCCCAGTCCACGGATCGATGCTTTTGTGCCTCTTATACTGGCCGCCCTTCACTTAAGCCCCGGGGCTTATTTTTTTAAAGCTCCCTAAAATACACCTCTAAGCAACATTTACTTCGTTTATGTAGGGTTGTTCAGTATATCAGAAAATAAAAACTCCCCCTAAAAAGAATGCATGATCTTCACTTTTCACTCAATCAGGCCGTACTTTTCCTTCTTTTTTAAAGTTGTTTTATTTATTTATTTTGAGGTGGGGCCGGGGGTGGGGGGGGTGGGGCAGAGAGAGAATCCCAAGCAGGCCTCGTGCTGTCAGCTTAGAGCCCGATGCAGGGCTTGAACTCATGAACTGTGAGTTCTCATGAACTCATGAACTCATGAGCCGAAGTCAAGAGTTGGACGCTTAAGCGACTGAGCCACCCGGGCGTCCCAAGGCTGTACTTTTCTAATATGAATTCAGTCTGATATCACAACAATCGAACTAGACAACTCCATTCCCTGGCTCCCGAGGGAAAAATCCGTCCCTTGAACCCTGGCTATGAGGGGACGCTGCTGTGCGGCCCTCCTGCCCTTGGCTGGTGGTGTACTGAGGAGGGGACAGAGCAGAATGGCCGAAGAAACTCTCCAGACACCCCCGACCCCCGCCAGCCAGGGGGAACAGGACGCAGCCTCACCAGGAGGAGGCGACTGCCAGCATGAATCGACACACAAAACGTAGTTGTGAGAGACATGAGAGCAGGAACCTGAACGTACAAGTTCAGGTGCCAGTGTGACATTTCAGCCACATCCAGATTACCTTCGCAAATGACAGGTGGGCATCCAGAGTTGCTGGAAGAACAAATGTGGGTGTAGGTCATGTTCCAGAAACTACCATCGGCGGTGTGCTGCCTTTTTTTCCCCCTTTGTTAATTTAGATTTGCTCTTTCCACCTTTGTTGGTTCGATTTTTAAACGAAAGATGCACTGCAGAGTAGCAGGGGCGGGGAGGGAGGATGGGCCCGGCCGAGCGGATGACAGATTGCGTGTCCACACACGGGTGCTCCTCCCTGCTGTTTAGGGGCGTGAAAGCGTGGGCCTCATCCGCACCCCCTCCTGAGCGGTGCATCTGTGCAGGCTCCCCGTGGGCGAGCTTGTGTCCCGACCCCTGGGTGGCAGGTAGGTGGTTAGGTGGTGACGTGGGGTCTCCTCTCCCAGCTGAGAACTCGGGGAGGCCCTCTGACAGGGAGGCAACCTCTCCGGACCGCCTTTAATTAACTTAATCCCCTAACCACAGCCTTTAAATAATTGAGCTCCTTGGTAACCAGTGTTCAAACATTTAAAGAATTTTAGCTACAAGAATGCTTTAACCTTTAAATTCTAGTTTCAAACATTCCACTTTGCCTCCTGGTAAGTCACAAGCTGGTGGGGGTAGGGGGGAAGCTTGGACAAAATTTGGTGTTTGGGAATAGAGAGGGCACCTTAGATCATCCAAGAGTAGCTGCGAGCCGTGTTATTCAAATGACATCATTTCAAATGGTAATTACGGCAAACTTAAAAACAAGCAGAAGTGAAAATTACTCAGGTAGTTTTCCGGGTCCCATGATAACTTTGCCCTCTGTCACAAACTGTAAATACTCTTATTTGAAGGTGATCGACCTCCTAAAATTCTGAGATTGATTCCTCGTGGAAAAAAATATTATGTTTTTCTTATTTACTTTCTAGAAACAGAAAAGACCTACACTGACTTCTTGGTAATTTATTTAACGTTAGGTGCATCTAAAAACCGCACTGGATGGGGCGCCTGGGTGGCGCAGTTGGTTAAGCATCCGACTTCAGCCAGGTCACGATCTCGCGGTCCGTGAGTTTGAGCCCCGCGTCGGGCTCTGGGCTGATGGCTCAGAGCCTGGAGCCTGTTTCCGATTCTGTGTCTCCCTCTCTCTCTGCCCCTTGCCCATTCATGCTCTGTCTCTCTCTGTCCCAAAAATAAATAAACGTTGAAAAAAAAAAATTTAAAAACCGCACTGGAGAAGATATTTATTTATTGCTGTTCTCTGGACTATACAGAATATAAATTTTAAATTGAACTATTATGTCAGATACTAAATATCCTGTTGTTAAAATTTTAAGAAAAATATGAAGCAAATCTTCCTGTCCCGCCCTCCCAGTTTTCCATACGGCCCTATATAATATTAAATTAGAAAATAATATTACAGTTTAGAGACTGTTTCTTAGCCGGGAAGTTGAAGTATTTAAACTATTGTTAAATGAATTAATCAAATGGCAACTTGGTCGAGAGAATTCACGTGCTTCACCTGCAATACTTTCTCTCTATTCTCTACCTATGGACATGCTATTATTTCTCAAGGCCAAGTTCAGGTATCACCCCTCAAAAGCTTTCTTCAAGTCTGAGTCAGATGAATGACACACAGATGTGATGTGAAATCACAGCACGCGGCTCCAGTGCAAGGACGGCCCTGGGGACGCCACATCAGAGTGAGTGCAGCCATGTGTGGACCCCGAACAGCAGGGACCTCAAGTCTGACAGGCCCATGACTGAGCTCCAGGCCTACCCCAAACCTGCTCCTTCCCCGGCCTTCTCTGTCTCCAGGAAGGGTTCAGATCAAAAACCTTGGGGTCATTCTTGATTATTCTTTTTCAACACCGCACATCCAATCTATTGGCAAATCCTGTTGGTTACGCCATCCATTTGTGTCTGAGATCTGACCACCTCTCACCACCTACTTCCTCCGCCTGCTCTAAGCATCTGGGATATTGGAAATGTCCTGTTTTACGCCCTCGGCTTCCTCTCTTGCCTTCCTCCATCAGCCTGAGTGAACTTGGTAGAACAATCGGTCAGATCACGTTACCCTTGTGCCCAAACACAAGGGGGTGATATCTGAACTTGGCCAGGGCTTTCCACCTCGCTCAGAGAAAAGCCCAAAGCTTTGCAGCGGCCTGGGACACCCTACCCCGTGTGCCCGCTTCCCTTCTCCTTGACCTGGTCACGCGCTGTCTTACTCAGCACCAGCCATGAGGGCTTTCTCACAGCGCCTCCGATACGGGGATTGTGTTCTAGAACAGTTCCCCAGATAGCTGAATGATGCACTATCACCTCCTCTGGTTCTTGACTCAATGCCATTTACTCAGTGAGACCTTTTGTGACTTCCTTATCAGAGACCACAGTCCTGGACCCCCCCCCCCACCCGCAACACACACCCAAGTCTCCCTATCTCCTTGGCTTCCTTCTCTCTGCTGGAGGGGATGCTGCTCCTTAGCAATCTATCCCCACACAACGTGCTGTGCGTTTTACTCCACTCAGTGTACATCCTGCACCTCTTTCACTCCTCACACAAAACATAACACTTCTGACACCTCTGGTCGCCGTATGCGTGGATGGTTTTTTTTCTCCACAACAAGCAATTCTGCACGACAGCAGCTGGTGTCCTGTGAGTCAGTCCCATTCCGACACTGTCTACTTGGAGATGGCATCAGATCCCACAGGTGAAGGGCTCAGTCCCGCAAAGCTGTCCTCACTTCCGAAGTCAAGTCCAGCTGGCAGCTGTACTTCTGACTTATCGGCTATAAATCAGAGTTCCCACGATCCCTTCCTCAGGGTCAATTTGCTAGAAGGGCTCACAGAGCAAACAGTCCGTTCACTAGGTCACCGGTTCCTCATTTTATGACTCAGGAACAGCCAGATGGAGAGATACATGGGGCGAGCTGGGAGGGTCCCAAGGCAGGAGCTTCTTGTCTCTGTGGACTTGGGGTGTGTCCCCCTCCTAGCGTGGATGTGTTCACCAACCTAGAAGCTCCCTGAATCTCGTGCTACTGGGATATTTATGGAGGTGTCCTCACAATGGCATGACAGATCATTAACTCCATTTCTAGCTTCTCCCCTCTCTGGATGATGGGGGTGGGGCTGAAAATTCCAAGCTTCTGATCATGGCTTGGTCTTTCTTGATGACCAGCCCCCATCCCTAGAGCACACGCAGAGCTGCCTTCCGGAACAAAAGATTCTCCCAGTGCTCTAATCAGGAATTTACAAAGCTTTTAGGAGCTCTGTGCCAGGAACCTGGGGCAGAGACCAATATATATTTTCCATTATCTCACACTTAATCATCTTATTTACAGGATCTCCTTCCTCCTACTAGACAGACATCCAGTTAGGCAAGATCCCCAAGTGCCTGGATCAGTACCTGGTAAACTTAAGCGCTCAATAAACATTTGCTCAGGAATGCATGCCTTTCTCCTCGCTTTGGATCACTTAGAGTCTTCCACAGTGCAGTGAGTAGACACGAGGCACTCAGATACAACTTTTTATATAAATAACTGTAGGAGGTCATTTAAGCAGTGTGGGCCTCTGCTTCCTTATCAAGACAATGACAATATATCTGAGGTCTCTTGAAAATGAGTAGCATCTTTAGAAATCTCCTTGCTTCACAGAAGAGCAAACAGACTCAGACAAGGGAAGAAACGTGCCTTCCTTTGCCTTTATTGAGGACCTACTGAGTGCTAGGGATGCCACCACGCGAGGCCAAGACAGCGCTCATTCTCGAGACCACCCTTGCGGGAAGAGAGACGTGAAAACAAGTAATTCTGTCCAAGGTGGTGAGCGCTGTACCAGAAGAAGGGGATAGTCCCACATCAGGCAGGACACAAGATGCTGCGGGAACCAGAGAGGAGAAAGAGCAGGAACAAATGGGGTACACGTCTGGGAAGACGGGGAGCACAGCCAGCTTCTGTGCAGCCCCCAGGCCTGTGTGTGCCCAGCTCAGGATGCCGCGCTCAGGGTGGCACTCTTCTCTTCTCCGGGACACGGGTGCCTCTCCCGTCTCCCCTCCTCGGTGCGCCTTTGGTCTAAAGGTCTCCTTCGGACTGTGCTGCAGACTCGAACCAGAGCCTGAATAAACCTCAAGAGGCTTCCACGAAGCTGAGCAGAGAGGGGGCGAAGGCACCACCTTGAGTACATAGCTTAATTTGGGTCCCCATGCCGCTCTAAGCATGAATAGGGGATGAGCGCTTATAATTGACCCTCCAGTGCTTATTGTTCTTTCGCAACTGAAGTATAATTAACACGCAACGTTGCATTACTTTCAGGTATACAACACGGTGTTTATACTGCAAGTCTCTATTTCAATACTTTTTTTTTTTTAATGTTTTATTTTATTTGTTTTTGAGAGTGCGGAGGACGGGAAGGAGCAGAGAGAGGGGCACAGAGGATCCGAAGCAGGATCTGTGCTAACAGCAGAGTCCCACGCAGGGCACAAACTCATGAACCGCGAGATCATGACCTGAGCCGAAGGCAGATGCCCAACCGACTGAGCCACGCAGGTGCCCCTCAGTTCTTTTTTTTTTTTTTAAGGTGCTGTCCAGTGTTTTTATTTTTTTAATTTTTTTTCAATATATGAAGTTTATTGTCAAATTGGTTTCCATACAACACCCAGTGCTCATCCCAAAAGGTGCCCTCCTCAATACCCATCACCCACCCACCCCTCCCTCCCACCCCCCATCAACCCTCAGTTTGCTCTCAGTTTTTAAGAGTCTCTTATGCTTTGGCTCTCTTCCACTCTAACCTCTTTTTTTTTTTTTCCCTTCCCCTCCCCCATGGGTTTCTGTTAAGTTTCTCAGGATCCACCTAAGAGTGAAACCATATGGTATCTGTCTTTCTCTGTATGGCTTATTTCACTTAGCATCACACTCTCCAGTTCCATCCACGTTGCTACAAAGGGCCATATTTCATTCTTTCTCATTGCCACGTAGTACTCCATTGTGTATATAAACCACAATTTCTTTATGCATTCATCAGTTGATGGACATTTAGACTCTTTCCATAATTTGGCTATTGCTCAGAGTGCTGCTATAAACATTGGGGTACAAGTGCCCCATCAGTACTCCTGTATCCCTTGGGTCAATTCCTAGCAGTGCTATTGCTGGGTCATAGGGTAGGTCTATTTTTAATTTCTTGAGGAACCTCCACACTGTTTTCCAGAGCGGCTGCACCAATTTGCATTCCCACCAACAGTGCAAGAGGGTTCCCGTTGCTCCACATCCTCTCCAGGTGCCCCTCAGTTCTTATTGCTAATATGCAATCCACTGACCACACTCGGAGAAATAAAAACTAGCATTTTTTTTAAATTGTGTGTTTTTGTCTCCTCTGCTCAGCACCCACAAACTGTGCTTATATTGACTTTACATTACCTGGGTCACTGAGTCCCTGGGGAGCTTTCTGCCCAAACCTCACCACCGGGTACCATAACTAAATCTACAAAGGCTTCAGAGTTCGGGCTCTCATCTCACAAAGCAAGTCAACTTGAGCCAGAGCACCCAAAGCAAACAGAACCCGACGGGGAATCAAGCAGATAGTAGCCAATGAAGAAACACGGCCAATGTCAGACACAGCCCAGTTAATCTCGTTGATTTAAGAACCTATTCTGTTTCACAGATTAAAGAACGGAAACACAAGTACAATCAGAAAATACAAGGCTGCTGGGTCTGCCTCACACCCAGGGAGAGAACCAAGGTCCTTCCGGTTCTACTTCCTCTGTGCCTCCAAATCCCCCTCCGCCTCATTCTTCACTTTGACCTTCGGTCAGGGGCACGGCCCTGTGATGGAGTGGCCACCAACTCTGAAGGCAAGGAATCCACCCAGAATGAACAAAGAAGTCAGAGCACAAACTGAGCCTGGGAGACAGAAGCATCACAGAAGTCTAGAGGACACCCCCAAAGTTGTCTGCTTTTTAAGAAGGAGACAACCCTTAGCTCCCACCGGTAACAGACAAGGTGATCATGGCACAGTCAGCAGAGAAGAGAAGGACTTCAGCAGTTCATGGATTTGGCTACAGTTGAGACCGAGTGAGGTTTCTTGAGAATAAAATCTAGCACAGTGCAATTCTATGCCAAAGAGAGGGTACGGTATAAACGGTTTCTCTGTCCCGGAAACCAGCTTGCGGGAAGTTGGACCACATGAAATCGCCGTATGGGTCAAAACAATGAAGCAATTTCACATGCTCCAACTTCAGAGTCCTCTTCTGTGCTAGAGACAACAGATGGTCTCCCCACCCTCAGCAGTCCAACGTGTGGTGCATGAAACAACTTGTCCTGAAAGGCACCAGATTTCCCACTGGGTTACCGGTACAAGAGAAAATTCTATCTGGACTAGATTTACAGTTATGTCATAAAAGCAGACGCATGCTTTCTTTCAAGTTATTATCATTTATAATGGCAACAGGATGTTCCGAGTGCCATAAAATAGGCCTAGATAATAGCAAATGTATAGTTTTGGGGGGAAAAAAACCCTTCAAAATGCTAAAGAAGCGATGTTTCAGAGACAGGGATGGGCTTACACATGAGTATTAGTAAATATTAATACATACTCTTTGACCATTAGTGGGTGGAAACATTTCTAGGATTTATGACGCATTTCTCTGCCTTCCTAAATAGAGTCAGGTTGAAGTATTATTCCTGATCATTCAGGGATATCGATTATTACAATGTATCCTAAAATAATGGTGTCTTATTCATGCATATGCAGTTGTTGGCATGTCATACATGGCAAAGACATAAAAATTCTGTTCCTTGTGTTCCTATATTTGGTTTTTGTTTCTTTGTTTTAGCACAACAACAACCAAAAACCACAACAGTACTTCTGTATTACCTTACTAGGGCTACCATAAAAAAGTACCACAGATTGGGTGGGTTAAACAACAGAAATTCATTTTCTCATGGTTCTGGAGGCTAGAAGTTCAAGATCAAGGTGCTGGCAGGCTTGGAATCTTCCGAGGTCTCTCTCCTTAACTTGCAGATGGCACCTTCTCATCGGGTCCTCATTTTAACTTAATCACTTCTTATTTTTTAGATTTTTTTTTAATGTTATGTATTTTTGAAAGAGAGAGCACAAGCAGAGGAGGGGCAGAGAGAGAGGGAGACAGAGGATCCAAAGCAGGTTCTGTACTGTCAGTGCAAAACCTGATGTGGGGCTCAAATTCACGAACCTTGAGATCATGACCCGAGCTGAAGTCGGATGCTCAGTAGTCTGAGCCACCCAGGCACCCCATTAGTCACTTCTTTAAAGGATCTATCTCCAAATACATAGTCACATTCTGAAGTATAAGGATTAGGACTTCACCATTCGAATTTTGGAGACACATTCAGCCCATAACAAGTCCCTATGCCTAGACACTATGCAAATACCAAGCTCTTAACCCAGACACATCTGGACTCAAAGCAAGGCCACTACTAGTTTTGTGACCTAGCTAAGGTCCCTGAACCTAAATTTTACTTTCAGCCTCTTTTAAACAGAGGATAATGACCCCTACACCTCATTAGCTCCTTGAGATAGGGGTACACATACAGTGTTCAATAAAAATTTGTTCTTAGTAATATTGCTTTGGGGTGCCTGGGTGGCTCAGTCGGTTGAGTGACCGACTTCGGCTCAGGTCATGATCTCACGGTTTGTGAGTTCGAGCCCCACGTCGGGCTCTGTGCTGACAGCTCAGAGCCTGGAGCCTGCTTCTGATTCTGTGTCTCCCTCTCTCTCTGCCCCTCCCCCATTCATGCTCTGTCTCTCTCTGTCTCAGAAATAAATAAACATTAAAAAAAATTTAAAAAAATAATATTGCTTTATTTTTCTGATGTTTAAAGTATTTGTCTTTTTGTGACCTTTTGCTTAGGCTTGCTTATAGCTGTACGTTTCCTTCTTCAATCCACTAGGGGCTTTGAAGCCAGAAAATTAAATTTGTTAGAATTAAACATAAAGGCTCCAAATCAAGACCAAAGGCTCTCCTGCACATAAAGACCACAGACTTCAGCACGTGGGATTTCAGATCTCTCTTCCAGGTCAATAGTTTGCTTGGTTGTTTCTGGGGGAATTCCTTTCCTCATTGGCATTTCTGTTCCAGATAGAATACAGTATTTACCAAGCATGTTAGATAAGGCAATTACAATGTGAGGTGTGGCTTTGTCACCATTCCAAATTGAAAAAAAAAGGGCGGTGGTGTCACAGATTTGACCAAAATCTAGTGACATTCTACAATAAACAATCATTTGTTTTGGAAATGGTTGGGATGGTAGCTACTAATCTAAATGCTGCATACCCCTGAAAATTTTAACCAACTAATTTAAATGCTGCATGCCACAGTGCAAAGAAGTCTCAGATGCTAAACTGTCTTCTGGAAAGTTTTCCCAAAGGAAGTACAGGTCTTAGAACTCCTCTGACTTAAGAGTTCCTTTTAAGGCTTATTCTAAAGCTGGGTTCGGCCAACTCTTTCTGCAAATGGCCAAGCTGTAAATAGTTGAGGTTTGGGGGCCACATGGCTCCTGTCACAAATCGGCCATTTCAGCGGGAAAGCAGTCATAAATGATACCAACAAATGGCTGTACGCCAACTCAAAGTTTGTATGGGTGCTGAAATTTGGTTCTTGTAAAACGTCAACGTGTCAGGAAACGTGACTTTTCTTTTGATTTCTTTTTAGCCAGCTGAAAAGACGAAGACCATTCTTAGCATGGGCTGCATAAAAAGAGGCAGTGGGTCAGATTTGGCCCAGAAGCTGCAATTTGCCCACTGCTGTTAGATTCTAAAAGCTCAACCCGTATTTGTTGTTAACCATAACCCAGTTTTCCTAGTGAAAATGGTTTGAAAGCTAAGGGTCAACCTGGAACCCCTGTTTCCTTCTCCCATGTTCTCTTCCTGAAAACGACCAATGCCATAGCAGCTCCCTACCTGACCGGAGCTGTAAAGGCCACTGTAAAACAAACCAAATTAGCTTCCTTTTCTGAGCACTTTATTTATTTATTTATTTATTTATTTATTTATTTATTTATTTATTTATTTTGAAGTTTACTTATTTAGGGGCACCTGGGTGGCTCAGTCAGTTAAGTGGCTTGAGTCTTGGTTTCAACTCAGATCATGATCTCACGGTTTGTGGGCTCACGCCCCACATGGGGCCCCGTGCTGACAGTGTGGAGCCTGCTTGGGATTCTCTCTCTTCCTTTCTCTCTGCCCCTCCCCCCACTGGCTCTCTCTGTCTCTCTCTCTCAAAAATAAATAAACTTAAAATTAAAAAAAAATAAAGTGTATTTTTTTAGTTAGAGAGAGAGAGAGAGAGAGAGCGCCAACAGGAGAGGGGCAGAGAGAAAGAGGGAGAGAGAGAATCTCAAGCAGGCTCTACGCTATCAGGGTGGAGCCAGGCGTGGGGCTTGAACCCACCAACTGCGAAATCATGACCTGAGCAGAAACCAAGAGTTGGATGCTTACCTGACTGAGCTACCCAGGTGCTCCCCTGTTCTGAGCACTTTAAATAAAAGTTTCAAAACCTCTCTTCATAAACAGGGATAAGGCAGCGTCATGATGCAAGGCTCCATGCTTACAACTGACAGCAACAGGGACTGAGCTATCATCCAGACCCCTATTTACAACACAGCAAAAAGTGACAGCCTTACAGTCATATGCACACAAAACTTACTTTTACCAAACATCTGCATGATATAACCTTGCTCAGGGGGATGAATAAAGAAGTCACCTTACAGTAAACTGACATGTTCTTAATTATTTCTTCCTTCCCAAGTGTTCCTTACTCCTCGGGGAAAAAAAAAATTCACGGTATAAAAGTTACATGGGAAATGCCTCAGTCTATAACGCCTCCTTTTATTTTTCTACAGCCCTTCCCTCTGGAAAGATAAAAGTGTACCACAGTTTCCCCTTCCACTTTCATACGGTTCCTACGCAGGTGTTGCTGCATTTTTTTTTTAATCAAGGAAAAGTAAAGAGACGTTCAGTTTGAAATAATTCCCAGAGTCCTTGGCAGAGCGGAGACTGCAGATCATCCCTGAATCACCAACCTAAGTCTTCTTCCCAAGAGACCACCAAGCTCCTCGCATAAACTGGAAGCCTGGACTTTGTGAGATGCGAAGGTTCTGCCGTAGACACATCCCGTTCCTGTATCAAGGTGATGACCAGGAGAACAGCAACTTTGTAATCCCCACCGTTACCATTCTAGGCATTCTAGGGTTGGCTGTACTGACTGGGTGACAATAAGCTCAGGGATTTGCCACCTACAGTGCGAGAAGAGTTAACCAAGCAAACCAACCACGGCCACAGCATGTCTACTATCTACCCGAAAGACAGGCACGAACCATAACTCCAATTCAAGTTGTCTAGTAATTTTCTAGGACATATTTTTCTAGTAATGAAGTATACTGGCTTCACCCGACCAACTGTCTGACTTCCGGCCACGAGACCTGTGTTTTGCTACCACGTGGAACATCAAAATGTGTCAGATACCGGGTCGACACAAAACCGGGAGAAGAGTAGCTTTGATTTAGGGAATTCTGAAGTTTGCTGGAACCCTATCTGAATTAATTAAGTCAGTTCTATCGAGGACAAGAATTCATTGATTTGCTAATGTTACGAACTGAGAGACACCTTTTTCATCTAGTTTATCCTTAAGTGCCCCTTGCACCGGATTTCCTAAATGAACTCTTGTTTTGCATGAATACAGACTTTCTTAGGAACTACAATGTAATCTGAATACCAATAATAAGACATCTATCCCCACCTTTTTTCTTATTTAAACAGGAACTGCATTTTTCCTAATTAAAAACAAAGAGGAGGAGACAGAATCTAGGAAATAACTGTCTAATCGAGATGTAAACTCATATTTTTTTGAGATTTAATTAGCTGCTTATGATGAGGTTATACATGAGCTGTGCCAGTCCTAGAAAATCCCACCCAGTAAAAGCAAATGCATTCTTTTCCTCGCAACACTGTTCTTAGACTGTTCTACTCTTAAAATACCATTACTTAGAAGGTACTGAAAGTGATAAACTCTTCCCAATGTCCACTCAACACCGTGACCCAGTTGTAGACTTTCTGTAACCCAGTGGAAAGAGTTCTGCAGAGAATGAATATTCCCCATTCAGAACAAATAAATGTACTGCAAAGGAAAAGCACGGTGACCTCTAAATGTTCCCAGAAAGGGACCCAGCTGAAGACAACGGAAGCGAACACTTGGGGACATATAGCTAAAGAGTGGTGTTGGCAAAGGTGAAAAGTAAGAGAATACGTCTTGTTTAGGGCTAAGTTTTTAACGTATCACAATACAAGCTAGAATTCTGTTTACTACAGTTTAGAAATTCACCTCAGACTTCTAAACCATTGCTTCCCAGGATCTTGGTGGAAAGTGTACTATTTACTATTACTCAGTACCACTTATTACTAAAACAATCAATTGGGTTTAGCCCAAGGGGAATATAAACAAATAAACCCTGGGAAGTGTCGAAGGGGTGGAATGATGTAAGAGTTGGCGCCACAAGAAGTTGATTCACCTGCTCCGGAGGTGGGGGCAGGGGCGGGTCCAGTATCCCGGCAGGGATCACTCCAGGCCCAGATTCTAGGACTACACTGGGAAGTAGTAAGTGTGTGCCCTTGTGCACGCCAAGATGGATTGTTCAAAGACTGGATCTCGTGGATAAAAGGGGGGCTTCGCTGAGCATTCTCTGGGATACTTTCCAGGGTTCAAACATCAATTTATAATTATCTCCAACCAAGTGTGTGTGCCCCACTTAGCCGCTGGGAAAAATGCAGCCTTCATTCACCTAATCCGGCAGAGTAAGGGCGCCCTGGGGCACTCGCCGGCCTCGGCTTTCACCCGAGGACGCTCTTCCATTCGTGAGCGTCCTGCTGGGTGACTAGTGCGGGGTGGGGGAAGAGTCGCTGCGAAGTTGAAGGGTGGCCTCGCACACCTAAAGTTGAAAAAAACTGCTGAATCAGGGTGCCCCCATTTTGCCGGATCCTAGGCAATCGGATGCTCCCTTCCCTCACCCCTCCTCCTACTCCGAAAAGAAACCGGATCCGCCTGTCCGCTCGGAGGTCACCTGCGAAGAGCAGAGTGATGTCACTCGGCTACCCCCACAACCTCCCCCCCCAAACAGCAAAAAGCCGAGAAATCTATGCATCACCCAAAGAGAGGGCACCCTCCGGAAGGTGACCCTCCAGCGCGGCCTCGGCCCTGCGGGACGGGGTCGGGACGAAGGTGAGCGCCCTCGGAGCAGTGGACAGTTTCCAGCATCCCCTCGCCTCGCCGCGCGGCGGCCGGGATGCTCCGGATTCCTACCGGACAGTCTGGTGCAGGGCACCGCGAAAACACAGGACGCAGCCCGCGAAGCCCCCGCAGCCACCCGGGCCGAAGGCTTCGGGGACCACTTCCCAAGAGTTACGGGAGGCAACACCCAGGGCGTGTTCCGCGGCCACAGCACCGGCTTCCGGCTCCGCCGGGTGTGCGCGCCGCGGGAGGGCCCGGGGCGCCGGGGCGCGGGCGGCGGGCGCGGAGGGGTAGGGGGGTGGCCGCGGCGGCTGGCCCCTACCTGTGGTGGAGAGCACGGTGCTGGCGAAGAAGAGCGCGGAGGTGAAGTCCCAGTTCCAGTTGCCCGAGGCGTTGCTGAGCACTGACACGCCGTAGTTGCTGGCCTCCAGCACGCGGCCCAGGAACTGCTCGAGCTGCTGCTCCGACAGGCACTCGTGCTCCTCCAGGAAGCGCCGCTTCAGCTTGCGCAGCTCCTGGCGCAGCAGGTCCTCGTAGGGCAGCTCCACCGACGAGAAGACCACGGCGCCGAAGACCAGGTAGAGCAGGTAGCCGAGCACCAGGAAGCCGAAGCACCAGGCCGAGCGGTGCCGCTCCACCAGGCGCACGCACGAGCTGCCGGCCAGGGACTGCAGCATCTTCCCCCGCCGCCGCCGCCAAAGCCGCCGCCAAAGCCGCCACAGCCGAGGCCCACGCCGCAGACCGGCCCGAGCGCGGCCCGCCGCCCCGCCGCCCCTCGGCCCCGCCCAGGCCCCGCCCCAGGCAGCCCGGGCCCCGCCCCCGGCCCCGCCCCCGGCCCGCCGCCCACTCCCCACGCGAGCCCTCCGCGTTCCCCCGCAGCGCCGTGTGCCTGCGATTGGCTCGCCCGGGAGTGGTTTTGCTTCCTTCTTTTCCTGTTCCCTAGCACTGTAAGAGGCCCCGATGATGTGGCGCTGACGTGGCTGGCGGCTCAGGTAACCCGCGAGTCGGCCCAGACCGCGAGGCAAACTTGGCTGGAGCGCCGGGGCTGGGCGCGCGGCCCCGGGGCCCCCGCCCTTCGCGTGGTCCCGCTGGCCGGGCGCTGGCGCGCAGACCCCTGAACCGCCCGCCGCGGCCACCCGCTGCGTCCTCCCCCCTTGGGTAACCAAACCAGAGCCGACCGCTGGCGGGGTGTGACAGCGTGTGCGCGTGTTGCGTGGGACCGTGCGCTGCCTGTCCAGGCCTTCGGCCCCAGCTACAACTTGCTTGCCACCTATTTTTTGTTAATCAAAGCCTGCATTTCCCAGTAGCGAGCACTGGAATTCTTTCCTTCGTCTGCCTTATTGGTCCAAGCAAGGCTCGCAATCTGGTGCCAATGCTGATGGTGAAAATATCAGAACCTCGGGGTTGGAAGGCACTTTGGATCTTAGAAGTCTTTTTCCACCCACCCACCCACTCAACTCCTCACAAAAAGAATCCGAGAATTGAAGAGAGTTGGAAAAGTCACATTTCTGAACTCTTCCCTCTTTAAAACATAAAGAGGGGAAGAACGGTCCACAGAAGAAACTGAGCTTTCCCGAATGCTCTTTTTAAGGTGACAGGGTCAGTGAGCCACTTTTTTTTTTAAGGTGACAGTGGGTGAGGGTAAAAATTGGCACACCCTCCTGGAAAGGCAAATTGGCAAATGCTTCTAGACCCTTGAACATCTTCTGTACTCTGACTCCATGATCTGTCCTAAGAAAATAATCAGGCAAAGATTTATAGACAAGACTATTCATAAATAGTGTATATGTATATGTATATTATATATATGCAATACACGTGTATATATTATGAAATAATTAAGGATCAAGAATAACCAAAATGTTCCAAATAGAGGAATGAATGAATTATGGTATCACTATAGCATGGATATTGTATAGCTATTAAAGATGTGTTTCAGGGTGCCTGGATGGCTCAGTCAGTTAAGCTTCTGACTCTTGATTTCAGTTCAGGTCATGGTCTCATGGTTAGGGGATCAAGTCCTGCATCAGGCTCTGTGCTGACAGCATGGAGCCTGCTTGGGATTCTCTCTCTCCCTCTCTCTCTCTGCCCCTTCCCCACTCTCTTGCATGCATGTGCACTCTCTCTTTCTCTCTCTCTCTCTCTCTCTCTCTCTCTCTCTCTCTCTCTCTCTCAAAATAAACATAAAAAAGACGTGTTTGAAAACCACTGAAGCATAAGCAATTGTATGTATTGAATATATACAGTCTTATGTATAGAATCTCAAGTAGGTAAATTAGCTCCCAACAGCTGTCTTTGGGTGATAGTGGAGACCATAAGTGACTTTTATTTCTTGTACATTTTTATGGTTTTCCGATTTTCTGAAGAAATGTTTTTTTCTATGTAGTTGATCTGTGAGGCAGATGCAGTTCTATTTTATAAGACAAAATACAAATATTTTCCATATTTGAGTCTCTCCCAGCTGAACCTGGCCTAACTCATGAGATACAAGAACATGGTTGCTGTTTTCAGCTGTTAAGTTTTGAGATAGCTTTTTATGCACTGATAGGTGCCTGGAACAGCATGCATCTGGATTATGCTGAACTTTACAAATCATCGTTAGAAGTTTTCTTCCGATGAATTTGTCATTGTCTGCCATATTTCACTTCTCTGACTTAGACTCTACCTTGGTTCCATATTACAGCTAGGCCAGGGATACCAAATACTTGCAAATCGTATGTTACCCTCAGGCTATCAGTAGAAATTGGAAATACCATGTGAGTGGTCTGGTGGGGACCAGGTCTTGCTGCACGGGGTGAGATGTGTGGAGTGAAGCCTGGAGATGGGAGTGGGCTGGGGAGTGTGGGTATTTCTGTGGTTTTGGCTCTCAGAGTTGACCCAAATCATGAGAATCAAGGCTGGCTGTCTCCCATCTTCTTCTTGGCCCACTGCTCTGGACACACTATTCACCTGTCTTCAGGGTAGTTAGCAATCTCAGCAATGTCAATCAAGACTAGGACTTTTGTCGACTAGCTCCATTCCCCCTGTGACCATGCGAGCTGGAGCTGAGATCCCTGACACCCTACCCCCACCTCAGCATGGCAGAGGACATTGCAAGCATTTCTCAGGGGGGAAAAAAGGAATATGGAAGAAAACTCAGAGGAAAGGGTAGAGATTCACAAGAGGGGAGAAGAGTGGGATGGGAGGGGGTGCAGTGGGCAGAGAAGCAGTGAGGTGCTTTCTGCAGGGTGTTCACATTAATTAGCATAATTTGGAGACAAGTTGACTAAGCTTTGTGAGAAACAAACCTTGCGCTAGGCAGAGCCTTGCAAGTTAATCTGACACGGAGCTCATGATGTAAATGATCACTGTTGTGCTATATGATAATTAGGCATAAATGGCAAGCAGTTCCTGTAAATAGGTTTTATTCTCTCAACAGGTTGAGACAATGAGAACTATTTATAGACAGGGTAGCTCTCTAGGAAAGTGTTTCACTTACAAAAAGTGAAATTCACAAACACGGTGTTAGGGAAACCCAGCCAATCAGCAACACATACACAATATTAGCATTTATGATTCCTTTTCTAGGTTTATACCCAAACGAATTGAAAGCAGGAACTCAAAGAGGCATTTGTGCAGCCATGTTCACAGCATTATTCACAACAGTCAAGGCGTGGAAGTACCCCAGTGTCCATCAACGGATGATGGATAAGCAAAAAGTAGTATAAATTCACAATGGAATATGTTTCAGTCTTTTTTTTTTTTTTAATTTTTTTTTAATGTTTATTTATTTTTGAGACAGAGAGAGACAGAGCATGAACAGGGGAGGGGCAGAGAGAGAGGGAGACACAGAATCAGAAGCAGGCTCCAGGCTCTGAGCCATCAGCCCAGAGCCTGACGCGGGGCTCGAACTCACGGAGTGCGAGATCGTGACCTGAGCTGAAGTCGGATGCTTAACCGACTGAGCCACCCAGGCACCCCTATGTTTCAGTCTTAAGATGGGGCACCTGGGTGGCTCAGTCGGTCAAGCATCCGACTTCGACTCAGGTCATGATCTCGCGGTTCATGAGTTCGAGCCCCACGTGTGGCTGTGTGCTCACAGCTCGGAGCCTGGAGCCTGCTTCCGATTCTGTGTCTCCCGCTTTCTCAGCCCTTCCCTGGCTTGTGCTCTGTTTCTCTCTCTCTTTCAAAAATAAATAAACATTAAAAAGTTTTAAAAAAAATGAATGAAATTCTGACACATGCTGCAATATAAATGAGCTTGAGAAGACCTACGTTAAATGAAATAAGCCAATCACAGAAGGGTAAAAACTGTATGATTCCACTGTAAGAAATCTAGAGGAGTCAAATTCACAGAGGCAGAAAGTAGAAGGAATTGTATTTGCCAGGGGCTGGGAAGAAAAGGGAACCAGGGAGTTGGTGTTTAGTAGGAACAGAGTTTTAGTTTTGCAGGGTGAAAAAATACTGGAGACGACGGTCATTCTTACACAGTAATGGGAATGTGCTTAATGCAGCTGAATTGCACACTTTTACCATCATTTAAAAAAATGTTAGCATTGGGGTGCCTGGGTAGCTCGGTTGGTTAAGTGTCCAACTCTTAATTTCGGCTCAGGTTTTGATCTCAAGGTTTGTGAGATCGAGCCCCACATTGGGCTCTGCACCGACGGTGTAGAACCCGCTTCAGATTCTGTCTCTCCCTCTTACTCTCTGCCCTTCTCCCGTGAGCTCCCTCTCTCTCTCAAAAATAAATAAACATTTAAGGGGCGCCTGGGTGGCGCAGTCGGTTAAGCGTCCGACTTCAGCCAGGTCACGATCTCGCGGTCCGTGAGTTCGAGCCCCGCGTCAGGCTCTGGGCTGATGGCTTGGAGCCTGGAGCCTGTTTCCGATTCTGTGTCTCCCTCTCTCTCTGCCCCTCCCCCGTTCATGCTCTGTCTCTCTCTGTCCCAAAAAAAATAAATAAACGTTGAAAAAATAAATAAATAAATAAATAAACATTTTTAAAAAAATGTTAGCATTTGGGTTGACAGTAGGAACATGGTCATTAAGAGTGGGTTGAAGCTGTCCCACCCACCAGCGAGCGGCTGTCTCCCTGATGTGGGTCCTTGAAGAAGCAGACATCCTTCATCTCCAGAGAGTGTTGGGACAGTGTTGAGACAGTCCAGGGAACTGGGACAGTTCCTCAGTGATGTGGCTCATACCCAGATGAGATACAGGAGGCTGGTGATGGATCCGGAAACTCAGCCTGGAGAAATGGCGGAAGGAATTCAGACATTTGCCCTGAGGAAAAAAAATTTAGGATGATCGGATAGCTGCATGCCAAGAAAAAAAATGTGAATTTATTTTGTGTGTCTTCAAAGGGTGTAGGACTTAGAAATCACTCTAAGAGAGAACATTCTAAACATTCTAATCATGACTTGACCACCAATGGAATGAGCTGCCTCTGGAAACAGCTCCCAGCCCTGAGCATTGGAGCAGAAGGCAATCAATCGCAAATTAGCAAGATACAATGGAGAGCGTTTAGCGTCTTCAGGCTCCTTCCAAGTCTGAGATTTTACCGTTGCGGTGTGTATACAAGGTCAAGTGTATGAGGAGATCAGGAGTAAAATAGGTGAGACACAAAGTTGCCCTGAGATTCCTCTTAAAATTACGGATTCCTAGCCAGGAACCCCGACACGCTCCGGCCCTTGAGCTGCCAGCTCCTGGTGGTGTCATGACCACGTGTCAGGGAACCCCGACACAGTGGACACCCCCCCCAGCTTCTCTGCCATTTTTGCCAAAGGGTGTTGCCATCCCCCGTGACTGTGGTGGGAGATGTCCATCCTGTGAGAAGTGCAGATCAGGTTCAGCGTGTAGATAGCGTCTGGTGTTAGAGCAGCGAGCGACAGATGACTCCCCTTCAGGTCCTCCCTCCCACGCCGCCCTGTGACAGGCTGTCCACCTTGACCTGAGCAATGCTCACAATTTCCCTGCTCTCATCTCTGTCTCTTAACCACGCCTCCAGTCACGCTTTACCTGTGCGTGTTAAAACAATTGATCCCTGCTCACCTGTTATTCGGCATGACCTCCATGGGTGCAAGGAATAAGGAGCGAAAGGAAAGGAAGATGGGGCTCTCCTGGAAGCAAGAGAAAGAGATCAAATAGAAGAGGGAGAAGCTGAAGCTTAAAGAAAAACTTTTTTTAATTAAAAGAGCTATTTTAGAGAGTATTCTTTTTTTTAATGTTTATTTTTGACAGACAGAGACAGAGTGCGAGTGGGGGAGGGGCAGAGAGAGAGGGAGACACAGAACCCGAAGCAGGCTCCAGGTTCTGAGTGGTCAGCGCAGAGCCCCACGCGGGGCTTGAACCCACCAACTGTGAGGTCATGACCTGAGCTGAAGTCAGACGCTTAACCGACTGAGCCACCCAGGCTCCTAGAAGAGTATTCTGATGACATCTGCTGCTCTGCCGTGCCATGCACATTGGGACAGTGTTCCCCACCCCCAGCTGTGCACTTACCTCCACCACAGTCCCCCACCATGCTCTGCCTCTGAGCTCCTGCTCACCTGAACTGAGGTCCCCGCACTGTTCACTCAGTGCTTCATCACTGTTCAAAACCAGGTCATGTGTCTGAGCAGAGGAATGGCTTGGTTATCCCATGTTTCAAACTACTACACAGAGTGGGAGGTTATCGCCCTAATGCCAGAAGAGAGAGAGGAAAAAAAAGAGTTGGACAGTATCTCTTTTGCCTCTTGGAGTGGTCCAGCCTGGGTGCTGGTTATCATCAGTGCTCCTGCCGTGTGACAGGACCTGGCCAGCAAGCTCTGTGACAGCACACTGCACTTCATAAACTATTGCGTTTGCACTCGAGACCCCAAGTGTCCTTCAGGAAGCTCTCCAGCAGAGAGTGACTTTATGCTGAAGGTCAGTGGTTTAACTTTTCAAGAACCTACCTACTCAGAGAGAAAATCTTCAAATCTGGGCACACTGAGATTCCCCCTCGGCCCCCTGAATCTCCCCGAACTCTAGGGGCAGGACTTCAAATGAAGTCTATAAATGCTCAGTCCACACACTTCTGAGTTTGCTATATTAGTACCTTCCCTAGATCCTAGAATAGTTTAGTTTCCTCCCTATCACACTTCCACTTAAACTTTCCTGTATTACAAGACCCCATTCAAATCTGCCCCTCAGGTCACCTATTTAAACTATCTGAACACACAAAACTCCACCTCTCCCCTCTCTGAATTCATGCTATGCACGTGACCTGTTTGAGCCTCCTGGTCCCTAACATATAGCTCCCAGTGTTCATTATTTTTATGAGTACAGTGGACCCTTGAACGACGTGGGTTTGAACTTCATAGGTCCACTTACAGACTTTATACAGCACAGTACTGTAAATGTGTTTTCTCTCCCTTATGATTTTCTTAATAACATTTCCTTTTGTCTAGCTTCCTTTGTTACAAGAATGCAGCATGTAACACACAGGACATACAAAATAGGTATTAATCGACACCGTTTATGTTATCGGTAAGGCTTCCAGTCAGGAGTTGGCCATTAGTGTTTAAGTTTGGGGGGAGTCAGAAGTTATTTGTAGATTTGCAACTGCACGGGGGGATTGGTGCCTCTAACCCCTGCATTGTTCAAGGGTCAACCACAGACGCTTTGTCTTGCAATGAGGGTGTACACTCTTAGGAAGAATCCCTATGTCTCTTAGTTCTTTGTATCCTTGATAAAGCTCAGCACAGTTTTTTCACATGATGTATGTACCGTAAATACCTTTGATTGTTTGATTAATAAATAATCACAATGATTACACTTTCCCCAGCAGGAAAGATTTGTTTAGTGAGAAATATTTTTAGAACCGTGGTCAACTATCCATGTTTATGCAGTAAGTATTTGTTATTGCTTTTAATGTGAGGAAGCTGGTTCTTAGCACAAGGACTTGCCCGAGGGGCCCTTGACAAGGAAATGATTTATCTTGGGGCTAATTTTGTTCCATTGGGATTCTAGGATTTTGCATATATAAAGAAGACTTCTCGGGTTCTTTTTTATTCAATGGAAGGCAAAGGCCGTCTGTTAGACTTTAACTTTGATCGTTGGTCCTGAGCACCACCTTTGAAACAAGGCACAACAGAACAGCACACACTCTTACAGATTCTAGAAGGAGCAGAATTATGGCCATGACCCAATCCCTAACGTGACTGATTGGACTAGGGATAGAGTTTGAACCAAAGATGGTCAAACCAATGATTATCTGCCCACCAACCAGATTCCCTACAATCATTTGAAAACCCAGTGGGGATTCTCAGGCACTGGGGGTGCTGGGACTGAAAGAGATCAGGTTCAAGAGAAGGAAACTGCCTGCATGAAAAGCAAGAAAAGAAAAGATGGAAGAGAAAGCTTCAGTGAAATGAGAGAGGGGGAGGGAGATTGTATAGATTGAGCAGTAAATAAAGAGTGAGAAAGCAGAAATAGCTGGTGAGATAATGCCTCCAAAATGCTTGACTGTGAGAAGGGACGAGAAAGAACAGAACAGAGTGTCATCTATCATTTTAAGGTGAGATTTTAGCAGAAAGACATTGGAAACAGTCGAGAAAGGGACTGGGAAGTAGAGCAGGAAGAGAACCGGGGGAGAGTGGTGACCTGTAAGACAAAGGAGGAGAGAGATTAACCAGGAAAATACACAAGAGGGTTGGATGCTGTAGGAGGACACTCAAACAGAAGGTTGAAGTGTGACCATCATGGAGTTGTTGGAAACCCTACCCAGTGCAGTTGTAGAGGGCCCAGAAGTTACTGTAGTTAAGAAGAGGGAGGTGGAGGGCGCCTGGGTGGCTCAGTCGGTTAAGCGTCTGACGTCAGCCCAGGTCATGATCTCAGAGTTCGTGGGTTCAAGCCCCGCATCAGGCTCTGTGCTGACAGCTCGGAGCCCTGGAGCCTGCTACAGACTCTGTGTCTCCCTCTCTCTCTGCCCTTCCCCCACTCCCCCCTCTCTCTCTTGCAAGAATAAACATTGAAATAATAATAATAATAATAATAATAATAATAATAATAATAAAAGAAGAGCAAGGTGGATAAGTGAAGACAGTAAGCTCAGAACATCCAGCTAGCCCATGGAGAAAAGGGAGCCACTAATGGGGATACAGGATGGGAGGGGGGAGTGGTTGTGGGTGGGGACTTGCTGTATGCTTAAAATGGGAGAGAATTGAGCATGACTGGGTATTGCAGGGAAGTAGCCAGTGGAGAAGTAGGGTTTAAGCAAGAGAAGAAAAAGAAGACACTTAATAAAGAATGGTTTCAGAGGAAGTAGGCATGACTGCACTCAATAGCATAGAAGTAGACAAAGAAAGAGAGAAAAAAGTTAAGTGATCGGTCTGTTCATTCATTTATTTATTGCTTCATTTAACACATAGAGTTTGAATACCTGCCATGTGGCAAGACTTGCGCTAGGCTCAGAGAATGTAATAGTGAGCAAGATGTTTATGTTTCTTGTCTTAAAGGAACATATTCAAATGTGACAGTCAAACATTAACTAAATACAAAGAGCAAGGCCCAGGGACCTATAAAGTATCTAACAGGGAACTCTGTCGGAATATGGGAACCAGAAAGGCTTCCCTGAGTCCATGCTGTTTGGGCTGAGCTAAAAGGTGATAGGAATTGGGGGCACCTGGGTGGTTCAGTTAGTTAACCTTCCAACTTTGGATTGGGTCATGATCTCACAGTTTGTGGGTTCGAGCCCCACATTGGGCTCTGTGCTGACAGCTCGGAGCCTGGAGCCTGCTTCAGATTCTGTCCCCCTCTCTCTGTCCCTCCTCTGCTTGCACTGTCTCGCTCTCTCTCAAAAAATGAATAAATGTTTAAAAAATGTTTATAAGATGATAGGAATTAACTAAAATAAAGAGGTGGGCCTGCAGGAGGGTCTGGAACTGGTGGGAAAACAGGCTATGAAGGCAGTGGGGCCAGATCACACAGGACCTTCCTTGCAGGGCAGCTTAAGAATACAGGTCTTTTTCTTGGAATCCAGGGAAGGGTTTTCAGCATAAGAATTTACGTTTCAAAATGGCTGCTTGGCAGTGTGAAGAATGGGTTTGAGTAGAGCAGGAGTGGGTGCCATGGGACCACTGGAGTTCCCAGGAGGCAAATGATGACAGGTTACCTCCTTGTGTGAATGCAGTAAGGGCAGGGATCACTGTCTGTTCAGTAGCCAACAGAATTGGACACATAGTGGGAGCTACGTGCTAAGTTGGGAGAACGATCAGGTTTGCACAAGAAGCTCATGATCTCAGTTTAGGACAAGCTGAGTGAGTTACTTTTCAGATGCTCAAGGAAACACTAGGCAGTTGTGTATACAAGCTTAGAGCTCGGAGAATTCCGGTGGAGATGTAAATCCACATGGTGGGTTATCCAATTTAACATTCATATATGGAACACTTCTAGATAATGGCCGTTTTGGCTTTGCAATGGAAGTGAGTGACTGAAGTTTAGTCAAGGTATAAGATTACTGGCATAAAGAAGGTCAAGAACACAGATCTCTATGTTGGTTGCTGGATGGGACGCCCACATGGATGTCAAATATTTCCCAGGAAGATGGTGGGGGTTGGTGTGAGAGACAGCATAAACCTAGTGCCAAAGTCCTCAGGGACCTGAGGAGTGATAGAGGAAACAAGGGGAACAGGTTGAGAAACTGTCCCCAAGTGCTTTGAAGGTGCACAGGTCAAAGGAAGGTAAGAGACTAGGTTTCAGAAGACGCTGTTTCTACCTCCATCCAACTATGCAGCTTGAGTAAGTCATTGAATGTCCCTCAGAGTGGTAATAACTCATCACCTGTCTCTGTCTACAATGGGAATCAAGGAGAATAATTTTTATATAAATATGTAATTGAGCACTATGGAAAAGTAAGGCATGGCTGCACTTGGTTTTCACACCTGAGCTGTGATAAAAGCCCCAAGAATTCAGAAGATAAAAGACATTGTGAACTGCCTTGGGTTACCCAAAAATGTCTTGAGTGAAGTCGTTCTTGAGCTGGGACTTCAAATACCAGGTGGTAGATACCGACCTATGTTAATAAACAATTTAAGGAAAATATTTGCGACAAGAATTAGCAAACCACAGATTGACCCTAAAATGAAAATTCAGTAGAAGGCAGACTCTGAGTAAATAAACAAAGTAGAAATAAAACGTAGATAGGTCCGCTACTGCTTTCTTTCAAATGTGGTTTTATTCTCCAAAGAACAGAAAATGTTTGTCTATTCTTTTGGGTATGAAGTAGTATCAGTGTCAGTATTCAGGAAAGGATAGAAATGTCATCCTTAGCGTGTCAGAGTAATAGGAAGAGAGCTTGTAGCGGGTGTGTGTGCATCATAGGCTCAGCAGATAGATAATATCAAGAGCTGAAATCCGAGCTGTGTAGTGCCTGGCCCAGCCCCTTTCTCAAAAGCTCACCTCCTGCTCAGCCTCGTTAGATTTTGGTGAAACCATATCCCATAACTGGCTATCTTTTGAGACCCGGATCCGTGACGACATCCCAAATAAAGAGGATTTGTGTTTCTTCCCTGTGGTGACTGAGCCGTTCCCACAGAATGCAAAGTTAGGACTGCTATGGTACCTTTTTAGTCCCTGAAGGGTCCAGAGTTTTTGCTCCAATATTTTGTATGCTTGCCCTGTACTTGCTTTTACTTTTTTTTTTTTTAATGTTTATTTATTTATTTGGGGAGAGACAGCTGTGGGGGGGCAGAGAGGTGGGAGAAAGAGAATCCCCAGCAGGGGTCAGTGCAGAGCCAGATGCAGGGCTCCAACTCCTGAACTGTGAGATCACGGCCTGAGTGAGATCAAGAGTTGAACACTTAACCAACTGAATCACCCAGGTGCCCCCTTGTACTTGTTTTTAAAGCAAACCTGCTGTATTAGTGGTCACCTCCTACTGGCCTGTGGCCACCTGCAGTGCTGAATCAGGACACCAAGGCAGCCCCTGAGAATTTGCCCCTCACCCCGGGCTCTTCAGTCAATACTAACCCAGGCACTGCTGCAAAGGGACTTTGCAAATGGAATTAAGGTTATTAATCAGCTGACCTTAAAACAAACAGATTAACCCGGATCATCCAGCAAGGCCCAGTGTAATCACAGGAGCCCTGAAAATCAGAAGAGGAAGGTCAAAGAGTCCATCAGAGAGAGAGGTGATGAGGCAAAGGAGGGGTCAGGGAGCTGGTGAAGCCAGGAAACTTGGATGCCTCTAGAAGCTGACAGCAACCCTCACCTGACAGCCAGCAGGGAAATGGGGACCTCAATGAACCACAGGAACCGGGTTCTACCCACATGCTTCCCTGGCGTCCCTGTTGATGTTCTTTCTGTTTAGATGATCAGTTCATTGATATAGAAGGGTGTAACAGCCCCCTACAATTATTGTATTATTATAGATTAGTTCCTTTATGTTTGTTATTAACTTTTTTAGAGATTTTTTTAAATTTATATTTAATTATTTTAATTAAAAGCAATTTTTTTTAGAGAGAGAGTGAGCATGAGCAGGGGAAAGGAGCAGAGAGAGAGAGAGAGAGAGAGAGAGAGAGAGAATCTTTAGCAGGCTTCACATTCAGCACAGAGCCTGATGCAGGGCTCCATCCCAAAACACTGGGATCATCATGTGAGCCAAAATCAAGAGTTGGACGCTCCACCGACTAAGCCACTCAGGTGCCCCATGTTATTAACTGTTTAATGTATTTTGGTCCTCCTATGTTGGATGCATAAATATTTCTAATTGTTAGATCTTCTTGTTGGATTGTCCCCCCTTTATTATTACATAGTATACTTCTTTGTCTCTTGTTACAGTCTTTGTTTTAAAGTCCATTTTGTCTGATATAAGAATTGCTACTCTGGCTTTGTTTTGACATCCATTAGAATGACAGATGTTTCTCCATGCCCTACTTTCAATCTGCAGATATCTTTAGGTCTAAAATGAGTTTCTTCTAGGCAGCATATAGATGGGCCTTGTTTTTTTAGCCATTCTGCCACTGCATCTGTGTCTTCTGATTGGAGCACTTAATCCATTTATGTTCAAAGAATTATCGATAGATACATATTTATTGCTGTTTTATTACTTGTTTTGTGGTTGTTTCTGAAGATTTTTCTCCTGTCCTTTCATGTCTTTCTCTCTTTCATGTTTTGCTGATTTTCTTTAGTGATATATTTGGATTTCTTTCTCTTTATTCTTTGAATATTTATTAATTGTTTTTGACACATGGTTACCATTAGCTTTGTATACAACCTCCTCTGCATATAGCAGTCTATAATAAGTTGATGGCCACTTAAGTATGAATCCATTCTTTACTCCTCTTCTCCCCACATTTTAGGTGTATGTTATTGTATTTTATATCTTTTCCTTGTGAATTCCTTGACTGATATAAAAAAAAATTTTTAATGTTTATTTATTTTTGAGAGACAGAGAGATACAGAGCACGAGTGGGGAAGGGGCAGAGAGAGGGGGAGACACAGAATCTGAAGCAGACTCCAGGCTCCGAGCTGTCAGCACAGAACCCAATGTGGGACTCGAACTCACAAACTGAGAGGTATGACCTGAGCCGAAGTCGGATGCTTAACCGACTGAGCCACCCAGGCACCAGCCCCCCGCCGCTTGACTGATTTTTTTTTTATTTTTAGAGAAAAGTTCATTTTTACTGCTTTTGTGTTTCCAACTTCTATATTGTCACTTGTGACCTCTCCTATCCATTCAAAGAGTCCTTTTTAATATTTCTTGTAGAGCTGGTTTAATGGTCAAGAACTTCTTTAGCTTTTTGTTTGTCTGGTAAAGTCTTTATCTTTCCTTCCATTCTGAGTCATAGCCTTGCTGGATAGAGTATTCTCGGCTGCAGATTCTTCCCATTCAGCACTTTGGTTATATCACGCAACTTCCTCTGGCTTACAAAGTTTCTGTTGCAAAATCTCCTGCTAGCCTTATGGGTTTTCCCTTCTGAGCTAATAACATCTTTTGTCTTGCTGCCTTAAAAAGGTTCTCTTTAGCACTATATTGTGCAAATTTAATTACGATGTGTCTTGCTGTTGGTCTGCTTTTGGATTTTGTTGGGTGTGCTCTGTGCCTCCTGGATCTTTTATCTGTTTCCTTCCCCAGATTAGGAAAGTTTTCAGTGATTATTTCTTTAAATAAATTTTCTGCCCCCCTTTCTCTCTCTTCTTCTTCTGGGATTCCTGTAATATGAATGTTATTATGTTTGATGGAGTCATTGAGTTCCCTAAAGTCTATTCTTGTTTTGCTTAATTCTTTTCTCTTTTGTTCAGCTTAATTACTTTCCATTACTCTGTCTTCTAGGTCACTAATTCATTCCTCTGATTCTTCCTTCCTGATGTTTATTCCATCAAGTGTGTTTCTCATTCATTTATTGCGCCCTTTATCCCTGTTATGTTGTTACTTATCACTGTGCTAAGGGCCTCACTCACGTCTTCCACTTTTCTCTCCAGTCCAGTGAGTATCTTTATGACCATTGCTTTAGATTCTGTGTTAGGCATGTTACTTATATCTTATTTCACTTAGATTCTCCAGCCATGGCCTTGTCCTGTTCTTTCATTTGGAATAAATTTCTCTGTCTCCTCATTTTCTCTGCCTTTCCGTGTCTGTTTCTCCATGTTCAGAAAGTCAGCTGTGTCTTCTGCTCTTGAAAGTAGTGATTTTATTAAAATGAGGTCCTGGAGTGCCCTGCAGTCCAGTGTCCCCTGTTCACGAGAACTTGGCCCTTCAGGAGAATATCTTATGTGGGTCTCTTACGCCCTGCTGTTTTGTCTGAGTCAGTTTTCCTTTCCGTGCCGTCATCTGCGCTGTCTCTCAGCCTCGTGGGCTGTGCTTGATTTCTGTAGTGTTGGTTGGGACCCAGGCAGGACACCTTTGGAGGAGGGGAGCATGCCCCCTGGGGAACTTGGGAGCAGGGCAGCGATTCTAGCAAAATTGGCAGTAGGCCACGAGTCCCGTGCTGGATCCCTTTAAGTGCTGTGGTGGCTGGGCCTTGCTTGGTGGCTGGGTGTGGCATGTCAGACGTGGACAGTGGGTGGTGGAAGCTGTGCACAGGTTGGCTGGCATGGGGCCACGGGGGCACCCGCACAGCGTCGGCAACATTTGCTGTGAGCCCAGGGCCAAGGCTGGCAGGCTTGGAGTGGGCGAGTCCTCTGGAGAACTCGGTGTGGCCCACTGCTAGTGGATTAGGTAGCAGGTGTCTGTGCAACACCACCTCCTGGAGGTGTCTCTATGTTTATGCTGGGCGGGGGAGGAAGAAGGCACCTCCCTGCCAGCTCCCTCATTTTCAGAGACCTCCCCCAACACGCTCTGAAATCAGCATGAACAGATGTGACTTCTGCTTGCCCCTGGCATTGTGTGAACTATCATTTCCGTGCTGCCTTTCCACGTAGGCTGCTGTCTCTTTAAGGGCAGAACCCAGCTATCACTCACCCTCCTGGTGCCCAGCGCTGAGTCAGCTGACTTTTAAAGCTCCAGGGTCCAAGTCCCCCCCCTGGTTATACAAAGTCAGAATATCCAGCCCCTCTGGTTTTCTTTTTTTTTTTAATTTTTTTTTCAACGTTTATTTATTTTTGGGACAGAGAGAGACAGAGCATGAACGGGGGAGTGGCAGAGAGAGAGGGAGACACAGAATCGGAAACAGGCTCCAGGCTCTGAGCCATCAGCCCAGAGCCTGACGCGGGGCTCGAACTCACGGACCGCGAGATCGTGACCTGGCTGATGTCGGACGCTTAACCGACTGCGCCACCCAGGCGCCCCAAGCCCCTCTGGTTTTTAAAGCCAAACGCACGGGGATTCATCTTCCCAGTGTGAGCTCCCGGGTGCGATGGCTTGTTTCTCTGTCCTCTCTGTGGGCAGGTCCCTCCCCTGGGTGGGCAGCCTCTCTCCTCCTTTGTGACCTTTTAGCTGCAGCTTCTTCTCTGTATTGAGTTGTGGTGTTGGTTCTTCCAGTCTTCTGATCGCTCTCTGGTTTATTGACTCGGATGTGGACGATATCTAGCTGAAATAGTAGAACGGGCTCAGGGCCCTCCAACTCCACCATCTTCCCAGGCTCCTCTCCGGGTCTGTAACTTAGTCACTGTTGTTGTACCAATGTTGATTTCTAAACTTTTAATAATTGTACCAGGTCTGTACATGCTGTTAACATTAGAGTACGCCGGGTGAAGAGCACAGAGGAAGTCCTTGTACCACTTTGCACCTTTTCTGTAAGCCTAAACTTCTTTCAGAGTGAAAATTAAAAGGGAAAAAGACTCGCGATATCAAGTGCTGTCGATGACGGAGAGTAGCTGGGAGGCTTCCTGTATTGTCGGTGGGAATATGAAATGTTGCAGTCAGTTTGGAAACATCTTAATACCTTCTCATCGAGTTAATCCTGCAAATTTTCCTCTGACCCAGCAATTCTATTTCTAGGTATATATTCCAGGAAGATGAAAACAGTCATTGACTATAGTTGAAAACACTATATTGTAGAATTGGAATTTGCTAAGAGAGGGAACCTTTGGGTGTTCCCACCAAACACACACACACACACACACAAACGACATATGTGAGACGGGGGATGTGTTCATTAACTTGATGGGTGCAAGCCTTTTACGATGTATACATTTATCAAATCATCACTCTGTACACTTTAAATCTTGCAATTTTATTTGTCAAGTATACCTCAACAAAACTCAAAAAAAAAAAAAAAAGGAAGAGCTCTTAAAAACAAGAAAAACGTCGCCAAAAGGCTTGTTTTCAAATGTTTGTAGTAGCTTTATTTATAATACAATTTGTTTAGAGTGTAGGAGTTCATCCAACGGAGTCGTCCCCAGCAATGAAGGAATGAACTGTTGATACACGCAGTATGCGTGAATCTAAGGACAATATGTTGTGTGAAGAAGCCGGCACGACATAACATGTACTGTGTGGTTTCATAAATATGAAATTCTAGCAGGTGAAAGTAATCTGTGGTGGTAGCTATCAGGTTGGTGGTTTCCTGGGGTGGGGGAGAGATTGACTGCACAAGGGAAAAAGAAACTTTCTGGGGAGAGGGAAATATTTACACGTTGTCTAGAGCGGTGGTTACACAGGGGTATACCCTCGCAAAAGTGATGCGTGTGCTTAAAATATATGAATGTTATTATTTGTAAATATAACATATTATATTTAAATAGTATATGTTAATAGACCACAGTAATGATTTTCAAAAGTAAAAAGAAAAAGATCTATTAAATATCTACTCTGTTCCAGAAATAAGGAAATATTCTGGGTATTTAAAAATGTTCAAAGTCCCTGCCTTCAACAAGCACACAGGCTGTAGGATAAACAATTACAACACACTGTTGTGACGAATGAGAGCTTGGACTTCTGCCAGATCATCTAGGTTCAAATACCATTTCCTTTATTTTTTTTTTGGCGGGGGGACGGTCAGAGAGAGAGGGAGAAAGAGAATCCCAAGCAGGCTCTGCACTGTCAGCACAGAGCCCGACCCAGGGCTCGACACCACGAACCCTGAGATCATGACCTGAGCTGAAATCAAGAGTCAGACGCTTAACCAACGGAGCCACCCAGGCTCCAAATATCATTTCCACCATCTATTGTTTTGGGTTCTATTTTTAAAATATTTTTTTAACATTTATTTTTGAGAGAGAGAGAGAGTGAGAGCAGGGGAGGGGCAGAGAGAGAGGGAAACAGAGACTCTGAAGCAGGCTCTGTGCTCGAACCCATGAACCAAGAGACCATGACCTGAGCCAAAACCAAGAGTCAGACGCTTAACTGAATGAGCTGCCCAGGAACCCCTCCACCACCTATTGTTAATGTAAACTTTCTGTAAAATTATATAACCTTTCTAAGCCTTGTTTTTTTCCCCCTTTTTCTGTAAAAACGGGAATAATAAATGTACCAACCACTTAGGGTTGGGAAGATAAACAAGACATTGCATATAAAGTGTTTGCACAACATGGGACACAGAATAAGTGCTCTATAAATCCTTCCACTTGTAAAATTCCACGGGGGCAGGGACTGCATCTGGTTTGCTCACGTGGAAGCTATAGAATCTTTTATGGTGCCTGTCGCGGAGCAGATGTAAAATGAATATTGGTGAGATGAATAAATGGAAGAACCAGGAGGAAGCCACGAGTAGGGAAGTGAGAATTGGGGTTTGGGTTAAGGGAGGGTTGCTGAGTGCCAGGGGGGTGGCTGTGCTTTGTCTTCCCCTCTGGGGCCATCTTTCTTCCCCTGGCCAAGCTCTTCTTAGAAATGGTTTCTTGGGCTGTCTGTGTGACTCAGTCGGTTGAATGTCTGACTCTTGATTTCAGCTCAGGTTGTGATCTCAGGGTTTGGGGGATCGAGCTCTGAGTCTGGCTCTGTGCAGAGCCTGCTTGGGATTTCTCTCTCTCTCTTTGCCCTTCCCCCGCTTTCTCTAAATTAATTAATTAATTGATTAACTTTAAAAAAAGAAATGGTTTGTCTTCAGGAAACATCATGCCTATTGCCATTCTTTCTCTTTTTGCTCCCATCTAACTCTCTGCCAAGAAAGACCGCCCTCTCTGTAATCCCCCAGTTTAAGGCCTACCCCTCCAAAAGTCTTCCCTTAGGTGTCTGAAATTTCTGACGTGAGCACCATGAAAGCTCATTCATTTGGCACTGTGATTCTCACCTTGTAAGGTACCATGTTGTCTCTTGGTCCCTTACAAGATGCTCTCTCATGAGACAGACGGATAGGAAGGGAAAGTCAGGCAACAAAAACACGTGCTGTCTTCCACAGAAAACAAGTGGGAAGTGGAGGGAGTTTATGTGACTTCTATTTTATCTGGGAAGTAGGAGGTGAGATCATCTGCTAAGTGTGATTAGGAGGATGATGAGTGCTGGGTCTGAGGAAAGAAAAACAGGAGAGGAAAGTGACAGAAGGAGCAGAGAATGTTGAGACATGTGGAGAACGCCATCGAGGTTGGAGACTGTTTGTAATGGCCATCACCCATTCAGTTTGCATTTTCTGCCACAGTTTTCAGTTCTTTGAATGAGGTCAAAGTAAAGTTTTTCTGGGGATATGGAAGGGTGAAAGAATAAGAAGACTGAAATGTTCCCTCACAAGGAAAGGAGTTAAAATGATGCACTGCGGTGTCTGCAAAGTAGCGCAGAGAGGGAAATGAAGGGAGTAAGGAGCTAAAAGCTTGGAAAGAAAATGGAGAATTAAGCAATTAGTGGTCTCCATGAGGCAGGAGGCTAGGAATGGTCACAATATGGCAGTGGGGGAACAAAAGGAGAGCCAGCGGTCGTCACTAGAGGGGAGATCCATTCTAGAAGCACGGAGTGAGTTCTCGATGACGACAATTTCTAGGATTTAGCCATTGCCAGAGTGGAGGGAAGAAAGCCACCGGATGAGCTATGAGTCCAGGATTATGTCTTTTGACATTGAAGACATGCGAGACAACGCCAGAACTGGGGAAGAGAGAGAGACTACATCCCAAGAGCAGACATCTTCAGGGTTTCAGGAGTGCATGGGGAGATTAGTAGCTAACCAAGATGGCGGTCACAGGAAGAAGTACTGCTTTTGGGACTGACCCCCAACTGAGGGTCCTTTTACTGAAGAGAGAGATTGACTGGAAGTTGATTTAGGAACTTGGGAACCACGCTAATCGCTTCTGCAGCCCAGACATGTAGGAAAATGAGCGGCAACCACGGGGGGCTGCTGGACGTATGCCAAGAGGACCAAGCTTCAGGAAGGCAGAAGGAACTCTTTATGCGATTGGCATAAAGAAGTAGATGCAGTGGGTTTGGGGAAGGTCACAAAGGGTAAAAGAGAAACTGTGCACAGGAGAGGAGCAGCGGAAATCACAGGTAGAGGAGAGGAAGGCCGGAACTAACTACAGATGAGAGCGCAAAAAAGCATGGATATGCAAAGGAGCCTACGTTTTGCAAAGTGACCAAGACGATGGAGAAATGCAGCAGAGCAGAATTAACGGGCTTCAAAGCAAACTGTGGTACCAAGCAGGGGCAGGTGCAAGGTGCAAGGTGCGACTCAAGACTGTGTGGCCCTATACAGAGAAAGACAGATACCATATGGTTTCACTCTTATGTGGATCCTGAGAAACTTAACAGGAATCCATGGGGGAGGGGAAGGAAAAAAAAAAAAAAAAGAGGTTAGAGTGGGAGACAGCCAAAGCATAAGAGACTGTTAAAAACTGAGAACAAACTGAGGGTTGATGGGGGGTGGGAGGGAGGAGAGGGTGGGTGATGGGTATTGAGGAGGGCACCTTTTGGGATGAGCACTGGGTGTTGTAGGGAAACCAATTTGTCAATAAATTTCATATATTGAAAAAAAAAAAAAAGACTGTGTGGCCCTGGCTTGCAGTTAACCTGGCCACCAGGCAATGCCTTCTGCCTCTGCGCACCTCCCCTCCGCTCCCCAGACGCACCTTCAACTTGAGAAATACAGTCGCGGTAAACCGAACACCAGCCTTACCCCCATCTGTGTTACTGTTCCCTGAATGGAGGTTGCGTGCTAGATGTTTTCATTCTAGAATGGCTAGTAAATTAATTTCAGAACACTTTTTTTTTCTTTTAAATACCTTTTACTTTTCCTTCCCCGCCCCCACCTTTTTTTTTTCTTCCATTTTACCCAGTGCTTTAACGTTTGTAGGTCATTTCCATATAAATCATTCATTAGAGTAACTTCCTTACAGTAACTGTGGACGTAGACGAGGCATTACTCTCCAGTTTTTCTAGATGAGTAAATAAAGAATTTGTGAACTGCTTTTTAAAGGGCATCTTGTTCAATGCTTTTTCAGTGTTTTAAAGGGGCCTGTCCTTTGAATACAAAGTCACGGAGCGCACTTACGGCTCTCACACATGCCTAGAAAATGATTATGATGTACTCGATGATATATTTAAAAATGAAACCTAAGGGCTTGGTAATAACAGCTTCCTGTCACTGTTACTTTGTCATCGTTCAAGGACTTTTAAATCACTGAGAAATATGTGTGTTCTGTGCTGAAAAATTACATAAACGCAGGGGCAAGTCACAGATCATCAATAATGAAAATGATTACTAGCGGGGCTGTATTTGAAACAATGAGCATGTTTGGTGTCTATTGTAGACAATAATGAGTAGTCGCTGCAAAAGAAGCTGATAGACTTAAGTCAGTGGCTCTGAGAGTTTTATAACTCTAAAAGGCTGCCTTTTCAATCCAGATTTTTAAAGGGCAGAAACCTCCCTCAGTGAGAAACTCATAGAATGGATACGGCCCTTAGGTGTTTGGAGATCAGGGAAGGGGAGCCGTTTGTAGTGGTTTTCAATCTCATCAGAACAAACTTGGCCAGAAGTATAAAAGGTAAAAATACCCAGTGTCTGAACCTTTAAGTGAAATAGATAAAGATTAGGGATTTGGCATAAAAATCATTATAAAATCGTAGGGACCCCACATTTTTACTTGGGCTTTCTAGTAAGTATTTTATACTTTAAAACATTCCGTTGAATTGTATGAAATGGCTTGTTTATAAGTAAAATGAAGGTCAAATGCAAGCAATTTCATATGGCTCAAAGTAACATTTATCTAAACTATGAGATGGTTAGAATATACACTATGAATGACACATGCTTCTTGTATGAATGATAAAAGCTTCTGTTAGGGTGCCTGGGTGGCTCAGTTGGTTAAGTATCTGACTTCAGCTCAAGTCATGATCTCACGGTTCATGGGTTCGAGCCCCTGGTCGGGCTCTGTGCTGACAGCTTGGAGTCTGAAGCCTGCTTCGGATTCTGTGTCTCCCTCTCTCTCTGCCCCTTCCCTGAAAGCTTCTGTTTACCTTCTTGGTCAGTCTTTTCTTTATTTGAAACAGGGAACTTGTAAGGCCCAGCTACTCCTCACAAATCTGCATTTCCACTCTTTTTTTTTTAATTAAAAAAATTGTTTAAAAACATTTTTTTAATGTTTATTTATTTTTGAGAGAGACAGATACAGAGTATGAGTGGGGAGGTGCAGCGAGAAAGGGAGACAGAATCGAGAGCAGCCTCCAGGCTCTGAGCAAGCTGTCAGCACAGAGCCCGATGCAGGGCTCGAACTCACAAACTGCGAGATCGTGACCTGAGCCAAAGTGGGATGCTTAACCAGCTGAGCTACCCGGGTGCCCCATGCATTTCCATTCTTGATGCTTTGGGCTGACACTCCTATTTACCCACCCAGATCATGTTCTTCGAGTCATTTCCAAAAGGAAAGAGACTGGAACCTGCAACAAAAGACCTAGGGCCCCCAGATTTCCTCCCCAAGAAATTCTTAATCCAGCCATAATTAATCGATACATTATTGGTCTTTATGAATTTAGCACCTGCAGTCATTTAAGTGGTAAATAAATATCAAGTTATGTCTTCTCCTTTCATTGATTTTTCTAGACTTAAAAGTGAACAGGAATAGAGTATTCTTTTTTCCTCCCCAGCTCTATATTATACCTGGTTTGGGAAATTATTTTTATATCATTTGAAATGCTATGACTATGTCCCATGGTCAGCTAGACCATGTCATGAAAAGTGCTTATACACGTGTTGTGCACCAGGAGACTAAAGGTATATTGCCATGGAAACTTTGATGCTGAGTTAATTTTTTTTTTTTTTAATTTTAGACAGAGGAGGGGCAGAGGGACAGGGAGATAGAGACCCTCCACACAGCACAGAGCCCCACACACGGCTCGATCCCATAACCCTGGGATCATGACCTGAGCTGAAATCTGTCTGAGTCCGACACTCAACCGACTGAGCCACCCAGGCGCCCCTGATGCTGAGTTTTTAAGTGTAAAATTTTCATTTGTGAAATCATAGCTGTAAAATCTTTATACATGAAGTTGTTCCCTTTATCAGAAGCAAGGAATTATCTTCCTGTTTTACTAATCAGCTACATTGAACTTTATTCTAAATGGTGAGAATTGCCTCTTTTTTTTAATGTCATCTCAACCAAACTGGGTATTTTCCAATCGAGGCATCAGTGAAAATACTGAAAACTCATGTTGTTAAGTGTATCGGCTTCACTTACAAGAGATTTTCAGGGAAAATAAGTTAAAAGGAGAGGACCCCGGAAAACATTTTGCTTTAGTTCAGTAAAAATTCAGCATACTAGTTTTCAAAATTATTTATTTATTTTGAGAAAGAGAGAGAGCTCACGTGAGTGGGGCAGGGGCAGAGAGAGAGAGAGAGAGAGAGAGACCCAAGCAGGCTCCACACTGCACGGGCCTGACCCCACAAACCAAGGGATCATGACCTGAGCCAAAATCAAGAGTCAGATGCTTAACCGTCTGAGCCACCCAGATGCCCCTGGGCATACTATTTGTAATTGCTAAATAAAGAGATAATGGCCTTCATCCTCACATCTATATTTCTCTATGAAGTTGACAGAGAAAATTTATATAGAAACATGAATATTTGGCTAATCGTCATGGCTTCAGTGTGTGTTCAAGTGTTGTATTGTATTCAAGTATTCAGTGTGTATTTAAGTGTTTTCAAGTGTAGTGGTTGTATTTATCCATTCTCTGGCACCTTAGAATAATGAATGTTCAAGATTTCTGGCAGGTTTGGCATTAATGATGGATTAGGGATTTTCTTTTTTTTTTTTAATTTTAATGTTTATTTTATTTTTGAGAGACAGAGAGAGAGGAGGGACAGAGAGAATGGGGGACACAGAATCCGAAGCAGCCTCCAGGCTCCGAGCTGTCAGCACAGAGCCTGACACAGGGCTTGAGCTCACAAACTGTGAGACCATGACCTGAGCTGAAATCAGAGGCCTAACCTACGGAGCCACCCAGGTGCCCCTAGGGATTTTCTGCAAAAGAGGTTAACTGGTGATGTGGGGAAGTAAGGACAGGAAGTCTGAAGCAAAAATCTAGTCTAATACAGACACTTACATGGGCCATGCTCTAACACCAGCCCATTGACAGAGATTACATCTGTCATGAGAAACTTAAAATAGAAGGCGTTATAAGAATGACATCATTTTTCCCACAAGCGTGAGAATTATTAACAAACGATGGAAATATGGCTACTACAATTTATAGCCCTTTTATACAAGGTTAGATATTTTATTTAGTTAGTAAGATATTGTATATAAAGGAATGATGTCTTTCTATGTAACTTGTCTACGATATACGTGTATACTTACATATGTGTGTGTGTGTGTATGTATGTGTGTGTGTGTACTTTAGTTACACTGACAGAGCAAATTGCTTTTTCTATCTAGTTTGTTCCAACCAACCAAAACCTATTTCGCTGAAGTGCATCTGGCCTAAATATAATTTTAATTCATTCTGTGATAATAACTATATCACTATTTCCAATAAATTCCTGTCTGAATTTGTCAGGTGGACAGAAATTTTAAAATGAATGCCATTTAGGAATTGGATTTAGACAACCCATGAGCGTTATACTTAAACATTCTGCGATGGAAGTCCTATAGAAATATACACAGGGAATGAGCAGGAAATGATAATTAGATCACTACCAAACTGAGTTGGTATCATTGAACTTAGCCCCATTTTTCTTACTGTCCTCTTGCTGCCCATGTCAACTCAAATAAATGTTTTTTGAATTCTATATTAATTTACAGTAAAGAGTCATAGCCAAGAAGCATATTAGTATCTGTTCAGTTTCCACTTTCAGCCTGAATTCTGTCTTCCTTCTCAGTAGTTCCTTATAACAAGCATCTGAAACACAAGGCACGTTTAGGACATGCACAAACATAAGCTCAAAATGGACTAAAGCCCTAAATGTGAGATCTGAAATCATAAAAGGTCTAGGAGAAAACATAGGCAGCAATCTCTTGGACGTCAGCATTAGTGAAATTTTTCTAGGTTTGGCGCCTCAGGCAAGGGAAATAAAAGCAGAAATAAAATATTCAGACAACACCAAAATAAAACGCTTCTGCACAGCAAAGGAAACCGTCCACAAAACAAAAAGGCAGTCTACTGAATGGGAGAAGATATTTGCAAATGATATATCTGATAACAGGTTAATATCCAAAATACATAAAGAACTTATACAACATAAGACTCTGAACCATCTGATTAAAAAATGGGCAGGGCACCAGGGTGGCTCAGTCAGTTAAGCATCTGACTTTGGCTCAGGTCATGATCTCGTGGTCCGTGAGTTTGAGCCCCACATCGGGCTCTGTGCTGTCAGTTCAGAGTCTGGAACCTGCTTCAGATTCTGTGTCTCCCTCTCTCTCTGCCCCTCCTCCACTCAGCTCTGTCTCTCAAAAAATGAATAAATGTTAAAAAAAATTTTTTTTAATGGGCAGAGGACCTGAATAGACATTTTTCCAAAGAAGACATACAGATGGCCAACAGACACATGAAAAGATGCTAAACATCACTAGTCATCAGGGAAACGCAAATCAAAGCCACAAAGAGACGTCACCTCCCACCTGTCAGAATGGATAAAATAAAAAAGACAAAAAATTACAAGTGTTGGCAAGGATGTAAAGAAAAAGGAGCCCTCATGCACTGTTGGTGGGAAGGTAAATTGGTGCAGCCACCGTGGAAAACAGTATGGAGGCGCTTCAAAAAATTAAAAATAGAAATACCATATGATCCCATAATTCCACTACTGGGTGTGAACCTAAAGAAAACAAAAGCACTAATTTGAAAAGATGTATGCACTCCTATGTTTACTGCAGCATTATTTCCAATAGCCAAGATATGGAAGCAACCCCAGTGTCCATTGACAGATGAATGGATAAAGAATGGAATATCACTCAGCCATAAAAAGGATGAGATCTTGCCATGTGTGACAACATGGATGGACCTAGAGGGTATTGCACTAAGTGAAATAAATCAGACAGAAAAAGACAAATACCAACAGACTTCACTTATACCTGGACTCTAAAAACAAAAACAAACAGACCCATAAATACAACAAACTGATGGTTACCAGAGAGGAATGGGAGATGGGCAAAATGGGTGAAAGGGAGTGGGAGATACAGGTTTCCAGTTATTGAATGAGTAAGTCACTGGGATGAAAGGTACAACATAGGGAATATGATCAATGATATTGTAATAGTGTTGTATGGTGAGATATGGTAGCTACCCTTGTGAGCATAGCACAGACTATGGAGTTGCCCAATCACTATGTCATACACCTGAAACTAAGGTAACAATGTGTGTCCACTGTACTTACACACACACACACACACACACACACACAGAGGCACATGAACACAGAACACATTAAAGAGTATAAAAACAATATTTCAACTAGATCAAAGAACAGATAAAGCACTGATAGAGATCTGATAAAGACTGATTTATATGGTCATTAGCTTTTTGACAAAGGAGTCAAAGTAATACAATGGGAAAAGAAAATCTTTTTTTAAATATTTATTTGTTTAAATTTATTTATTTATTTTGAGAAAGAGAGAGAGAGCACAAACAGGGGAGTGGCAGAGAGACAGAGAGAGAGAGAGAGAGAGAGAGAGAGAGAGAGAGAGAGAAGCCCAAGCAGCCTCTGCACTGTCAGCACAGGGCCCAGCAAGGGGCTTGATCTTATGACCATGAGATCATGACCTGAGCCCAAATCATAAGTCAGATGCTGAACCGACTGAGCCAATTTTATATTTAATCTTACTTGATTAGGCTACATTCCCCAGATATTTGGCCAAGCACTAGTATAGATGTTTCTGTGAATATGTTTTGTAGATAAGATTAGTATCTAAATCATAGACTGAGTAAAGCAGATCATTCTCCATGGTGTGGGTGGGCCTTGTCTAATCAGTTGAAGTCTTAGGAGGAAAAAAGACTGAAGAGACTGGCAAAAGAGGAAGTCTACCAGTAGATGGCTTTCAGACTCAAAGTGCAACATAAGCTCTTTCCTGGGTCTCCTTAAAGAGTTTGGAGTTGCCAGCCTCTACAATTCTGCGAACCAATTCCTTGAAATAAATCTCTTTCTCTTTCCTATATTCCAGCACAAGAGAAAGTGCAAGGAGCGAGAAATGTGTACGTGCAATATTTTAAGGCCCAGATCTGAAAGCGGCACCCTTCACTCACAACTCATAGTGATAAAACAGAGGCACGAGGGATGGAGATTTCCACAGGCCCAGAGACCAACCTACCACGGAGAAAGGAAAGACTGTATTTTTGTAAACACCTGGAAGTCTCCACTATCTAGGGACACTATGCTGAAAGTCTTAAGAGGAAGTTGTTTTTACTGAATGTTGCACAAGTAAGAAATTGTTTATAATATGTGGAAGGCATAAAGCAAAACAATTGAATAGAAACTGAGACGCTCAGCGCCCAAACTTAACAAATAGAACCATTACCACATTCTTGGAAAGTCCCTTCCCAGTCCACTACCACTTTTCACACTGCGATTCAAGCCCCTCCCACATGCAAAACACATTCATGATCTCCGAGATTCCTGTGGGTCTCATCCTGTTACAGCATTTGGCTCAAATCCTCTAATTCAGGTGTGGCTGAGGTTCCTGAGTGTAATCCATCTGCGGGCCTGTGGGAGCTGAAGAGGCAAGTTATCTGACCCCAATACACTGAAAATATAATTGTGAGACCAGCATAAGATAAGAATATAGACATTCCAGGCCAATCAGTGAGAGAATGGAAGGTAAAAAAGAGGCCGTACACCATACGAGCTCTGAAATAGAGAATGACAAATACTGAATTTTCTTGATCAGGTCTCCAGATTTAGGAATAATTCTCTGTGGCACTTGGTTTGACTCTCTAAATTCTTGGCTCTGCCCTCTGGTTGCTTGGTCCACCCTTCTGGGCTCTTGGCTCCTCCCTCTGCGTTCATGACTCCACCCTCTGGCCCAAGGCTCCTCCCTCTGGATTCTTGACTCCTCCCCCTGGGTTGATGGCTCCTTCCCCTGAGTCATTCTTCATTACTCATGAAATGTATTGGCTATTTATAGTTGAGTAATTTGGGGGCACCTGGGTGGGTCAGTCAGTTAAGTGTCCCACTCTTGGTTTCAGCTTAGGTCATGATCTTACGGTTTGTGGGACCGAGCCCCACACCGCTCTCTGCTCTGACAGCTTGGGGCCTGCTCAGTATTCTCTCTTTCCCTCTCTCTCTCTGCCCCTCCCTCTGCTCATCCTCTCTCTCTCTCTCTCTCTCTCTTAAAATAAACAAATTAACTTTATAGTCAAGTAAATTATATTCTCTCTGTCCCGTTTTGTACCAAAATTTTTTTTGCACACTTTTGCTGAAACAATTATTCTCAGGAACTTTGTGGACTCTGCATTGATTTCATGGGAATTCGGTCCATTAGACAAAATCCACATCCACAAACGTTGTTCAGATAAGCCCGTCTCTATCTTTAGCTTCTGCTGAGACAGCTGAGAACCCAGCAAGCTTCCCAGAGGACCTCTGCTTGGTTTGAGGCGATCTGTGAGGCACCCCCTTGATCTCTTGAAGGGGACTTTTGTGCCATCTCCTGACCCTTCTGTGGTTTTAGCAGAAGCTGTGCCATCAGTCACACACTCAACCTTGTCGCCGTGACATGCTTTTGGCAGGCCCTGCAGTGTCTGTTGCCATCTGGAGAGGCTGAGGATTTAAAATCTCCCAGTCTTTCTTCCTTTTTGCTAAATAGTTCTTTCCCCCGATTTCTTTTTCTCCTTCATGCATTTTATCACAAGTGCATGGTGCGAAACCCGCTGTGGGCTAAGCTTCACCAAGTCTGGAGGCCAGTGCTGAGTGCCGAGCCATGATTGCAACGAGGTGGTGTTGTCATCCTAAGTGAGGATTCAGAATGAAGGAACACTTTCCAAGTCACGTTGTGCTGTCAGTATAACTGTGACCCAAAACCAGATGAGGACGTTGCAATAAAGAAAAATTATTATGCCAAGATTCCTCAGGAACACAGATGCAAAATTCTAGCAAATCAAATCTGGCATTGCATAAAAAGAATAATTTCTCATGACCCATGGGTTTATTCTATGGATTTATAACATAGGAAAATAAGTGTTTTGACCATATTAGTAAGATAATGGAGAAATTCATATGATCATTTCATAAATGCAGAAGGATATTTCATACAATCCCATACTATCTTATGCTGAAAACGCAGAACAGTGGCTCAGTCAGTTAAGCGTCTGACTTCAGCTCAGGTAATGATCTCGCATTCTGTGAGTTCAAGCCCTGTGTCGGGCTCTGTGCTGACAGCTCAGAGCCTGGAGCCTGCTTCGGATTCTGTGTCTCCCTCTTTGTCTGCCCCTCTCCCACTCCCACTCTGTCTCTCTCTCTAAGATGAATAAACATTTAAAAAATGAGAAAAAGAAAACATGGAACAAATTAGGAATAGCAGGAAATGCCAGAAAAATGTTCCAGGGAAGCTTATCTATAAAATACCCATCACTAACATCATAGGTAATAAACAGCAAGCATTGAGTGCTTTCCCTTGAGTTGAGAAACATGGGTGTCCACTATTAATCATTTCTATTTAACATTATGCTAGAGTTGTTAGTGCATTAAGAAAAAAATATATATGTATTACATTTTAAATGTCATAAACTTTAAAGCTGTCATTATTCAGAGATAATGTAACTATGTATACAGATTATACAAAAGAATCTGTGACTTATATTAAGTAGTACATGAATTTAGGAAAGTCATTATATACAAGGTTAATATGCAAACATCAACTGAATTTCTGCTTACTTGAAACAATTAAAAGCCAAAATTATAAAAACTTTTCCAGTAGGATCAAAACACACTAAATACCTAGAAATAAATTTAATGAAACTTGTTATGACAGATGGGATGATGCCCCCCTAAAGATGTCCATGTCATAATCTCTGGCACCTGTGAATATAATACCTTACATAGCAAGGGACTTTGCAAAAGCGATGAAGGACTTTGAGATGGAGAAGGGTGGTAGTCTGGATTATCCAGGGGAACTCAATATGATCACATGGGTCCTTAAAATTAGAGAACGTTGCCTGGCTAGGTTCAGAGAAAGATGTGAGGAATGAAGCAGAGTCAGAGGGAAGCAACATGGCTGGCTTTGGAAGAGCGGGGTAGGAGGCCATGAACTAAGACATTCAGGAAGCATCTGAAATCCAGAGAAGACACCTCAATGAATTGTCTCCTAGAGCCTCCAGAAAGAACGTGGCTCTACTGACACCTTGATTTTAACCCTGTAAGACCCATTTTGGACTTCTGACCTCCAGAAGTATAGGATTATAAATTTGCATCATTTTAAGTCATCATGTTTGTGATAATTTGTTAGAGCCACCATAGGAAACAAATGTAGACTTTGGCACCATTATTGGGGTGCTACTGTAACAAATGCCTGAAAATATGGAAGGGGTCTGGGGATGGGGTCCTGGGTAGAGCCTGGAAGATTTGGGGAACGTGATGGAGAAAGCCTAGGCTGTGCTGAATAGACCGCTGGAAGAAGTGTGCATGTAAATGACTTTGCTGGTGAGGGCTCAGAAGGAAGTAAGGAGCATCATGGAGAAATCCCAGCATGTCTTACAAAGTATGTAAATCATCATAGATAGACCACTTGTAGACACGTGGACGTTAATGGTGCTGCTGCTGAGGGCTCAGGAAGAAATGAAGAACATGGTTTTGGAAACAGAAAGAAAAGAGAACCTTGCCAGACAGGGTAGCTCACAAAACTTAGCTGAGTTTTGACCTAAAGTTATGTGGAAGGAGAACTTTTTTAAAAATATACTTTATTGTCAAATTGGTTTCCATACGACACCCAGTGCTCATCCCAACAAGTGCCCTCCTCAATGCCCATCACCCACTTCCCTTCTTCTGCACCCCCCATCAACCCTCAGTTTGTTCTTAGTATTTAAGAGTCTCTTATGGTTTGCCTCCCTCCCTCTCTGTAACTTTTTCTCCCCCTTCTCCTCCCCCATGGTCTTCTCAAATTCCACATATTAGTGAAGATGTGACATCTGTCTTTTGTTGACTGACTTATTTCACTTAGCATAATACCCTCCAGTTCCATCCACGTTGCTGCAATGGCCAGATTTCATTCTTTCTCATTGCCAAGTAGTATTCCATTGTACATATAAACCACATCTTCTTTATCCATTCGTCAGTTGATGGACATTTGGTCTCTTTCCATAATTTGGCTATTGTTGAAAGTGCTGCTATAAACGTTGGGGTACAAGTGCCCCTACCCATCAGCGCCCCTGTATCCCTTGGGTAAATTCCTAGCAGTGCTATTTCTGGGTCATAGAGTAGTTCTATTTTTAATTTTTTGAGGAACCATCACACTGTTTTCCAGAGCGACTGCACCAATTTTCATTCCCACCCACAGTGCAAGAGGGTTCCCGTGTCTCCACAATCTCTCCAGCATCTATCGTCTCTGGAAGGAGAACTTGTACGTGACAACCTTGGATATTTACTGAGCAGCTTTCCAAGGAAACTATGGAAGGTGCAGCCTGGTCTCATCTTGCTTCTCACAGGGAAATGTGAGAAGGAAGAAATCAGCTGAGGGAAGAACTAAATCAGCACCTCTAGGAGCAGTGACAGCACTGACTCCATCTTTGGCCCTCCATCTTGTTCATGTGCATGCAACGACCTTCCTTTGGGCTTCACGTCCCAGGCCCCTTGGAGGTTACCGTATGCCCAGACTGCGGTGCAGGAAGGCTTGTTCTGAGCCTCCCTAAAGTGATACACAGGTGGCACACTTTAGACAACTACTCTTTGACCTCCCCACAATGCCTCTTGCTCCATAAATCCTGTGGATGCAGGTCCAGATGGGGGGCAGAGACTAGGCGCCTAATGCTTGGTCCATTTGTCCACCTGACTCCCCGCCCCCCCCCCACCATTGGTAAGTTACCTTGAATAAAACTCTGTCAATGGTCCAGAGTGGCTTGCACTGTTTTTCCATCGCAAATTGCCTTCTCTATCTGGAGGATACTTTACTGTCCCTCCTCCACCTTCTAATACCCCATGATTTGGGAAATTCCCAATTGTTTCAGACTGCAAAAAATGCTAAAATTTGGAGATTTGTAGGAAAGTGTGCTCTGGAGAGGAAACCAGGGGAGTAACTGGACAACATTTTGCTAGTGCCTGGGAGGAACAAAAAATCACAGTATCCAGTCACACGGAGAACTCTTTGAAGGGATTCCATACAGGACTCATGGATCTCCTCAGCCCTCTCAGCAGAAGCCACCAATAGAGGCAGGATTATCTAGAAAAGACCTATGGATGAGCCTTTTGTCTAATAGTGTGATTCTCTGTGACCTATGCAGGAGACCCCAGGTTCTTGAAAATTTCATGTACCACCAGAAACCCTGCCCCCTTGGACTGAAAGGGACACAGAGTGAAATGAAAAAAGGCTGTTGGACTCTTAAAATTCTACAGACAGAAAACAGACTGATAAAACTACTCAGCGTCTAATACATGCTTCCTTTATTAAAGGACTCAGAGGGCAGGGCTGGAAACCCAGAGAGTAAAAACAGAGCCCAGAGGGAAGAGCTGTGAACCACGAAGGATTATTTCCAGGACTTAAACCTAATGTTGTTTTCCCAGCTGGATTTTGAAATTGCTTGGGACTGAGGATTCCTTTTTTCCTTCCCCCTCCCACCCCCTTTTACGAGGCATGTCAGTAACCCGTAACCATGCCTGCGCCATTTTGCATTTTGGAAAAAGAAAACATTTTCTAATTTCACAGATCTGAAAATGGAGGGGAAGTTTGCCCAGGATGGATCATAGTCAGAGTCTCAACTATATCTGATTTAGATCATCTATCTAGATGAGATTTTGGACTTTGAGTTGATGCTTTGATGGGCTGAAACTCTGGGGGATGTTGGGATGGGGTGAACATAGTTGGCATGTGAGACAGACGTGCATTTTTAAGGATCAGAGGTGGACCGTGGTAAGGAACTGAAGTCTCCGTCCATCCACCGGCAAGAACTGCACGAGTGGGTTGGAAGTGTATCTTAACGATGACATCCTCAGATGACCATCACTCTGGCCGAGACCTTGACTAAACCCTCATGAGACACCCTGCACCAGAACCACGTCACCATTATGTTCCCAAATGTCTGACCCTCAGAAAATATGTGAGATAATGAATATTTGTTATTATTATTGTTTTTTGAGAGTGAGTGTGTGTGTGCATGCATGTGCGTGAGTGAGGTAAGGGCAGAGAGAGAGAGAGAGAGAGAGAGAGTCTTAAGCAGACTCCACCTTCAGCTTGGAGCCCCACTGGGGGCTTGATCTGGTGACCCTGGGATCATGACCTGAGCCCAAATGAAGAGTCAGATGCTCAACTGACTGAGTCATCCAGGTGCTCCAATGTTTGTTATTTTAAGTTGCTTAAGTTTTAGGGCAATTTGCTATGCCAGCAACAGATAAGTAATATCATTATTTAATAATTTTATTTTACTTATTTGTTTTCAATTTTTTACTGTTTCTTATTTCTTTTTGAGAGGGAGAGAGACGCACACAGAGTATGAGCAGGGGAGGGGCAGAGAGAGAGGGAGACACAGAATCCGAAGCAGGCTCCAGGCTCCGAGCTGTCAGCACAGAGCCCGACAGGGGGCTCGAACCCACGAACCGCGAGATCATGACCTGAGCTGAAGTCAGATGCTTAACCAACTGAGCCACTCAGATGCCCCCATGATGTTATTTTAGAAAATAATTCAAGAACAACCCAAATGACCATCGGTTTGTGAATGAGTAAGCAGATGTGGTGTATCTATACAATGGACTATTATTCTGTCATAAAAGGATGAAATTGTGTATGCTACACTATAGATTGCTGTTCAAAACATGCTGAAGAAGCCAATGTACAAAGCTATATACTGTATGATTCCATTTATGTAAAATGTCCAGAACAGGTAAATCCTTGGAAACAGAAAGATTAGTGGTTGCCAGGGGCTGGCAGAGGGGAAGTGGAGAGTGATTGCTAATAGCTATAGGATTTCTTTTTGGGGTGATGAAATGTTCTGGAATTAGGTGGTGCTGGTGGCTAGGTACAACTCTGCGGATATGCTTTTTACTACCATTGAATCGCATACTTTTTTTAAAAGTGTGAATTTCGTGGCATATGAGTTATACTTCAATTTAAAAAGAAAGGGGGAAAAGGTGGGGGGGAAGGAGCGTCTTTTGATAGATTTAACAATTAGAGTTGTTAGCAGCGAGGATTTGTGTTTGTCCGTTTTTTATTTAAAAGGCACAGAGGCTGCAGCACTGTGGCTTGGCAGCGGACACGCGGGGAAAAAGAGAAGGTGTTAGGAAACAATTGTTGAAGACTGTGTTTCCTTCCTGGCATTTAATCAAAAGAGGTAAAAGACTCAAGCAGTTTGAAAACAGTTTCCTGGTGTGTGGACTTTACCACCTTCTGAGACTGAAGCACGGGGGCCATGTTTTACTGTTGTTATTATTATTGTTTTGTTACTGTAATTATTATTTTAAGTAGGTTTCAAACCCAGCGTGGAGCTTAACGCGGGGCTTGAACTCACGACCCTGAGATCAGGACCTGAGCTGATTAGGACCTGAGCCACTCAGGAGCCCCGTGGGGCTATGTTTTTTTAATATTGCAGAAGTAGAATGAATGGTTTCTGCAAGCAGGGTATTTAACCTTTCTTTTGTGGGAAAAAGATTAATAAACAAGTAATGCAGTGAGATGCACAGTTGAGCGCAAAACTGCAGAATACAAATTATAAATCTTTAGAACCTTAGAAAGATCAAAGAGAACAACTGATATCATCCCTTGTTACTATAGTGAGCTTTGTGTATTTATAGGAATCCGAGGGACACACAGAGATCTCAGTTGTCCTGATGGCTGACCCACTAATCCCCACTAACTTCCAATCAAGTTACCAAATATTAAAATAAAACCAAAGTCTGAGTTCAGTTTTTCAAAGAGGAATATATGTTTATAAGGCGTACAAAATTTCAGAAAATACATTACTGTCTATTTGGATATGAAGTCCTGAAGCCTCAGATTTTTGTGCCCTCTAGTTTCCAGCAATGATTTTATGTGGAGTTAAGTCCCTGATACATCGGTTATTGGATGCTGAAACCCAGGTCTGTCTGGCCTTTGTTTACTATCAACCCTCTCTAGGTGTTTAGCATTCCAATGAGCTCTTTCGCCAAATTGCTTAAAATTGTGTTTCTCTGCTCTGAAAACCATTGTATCTTGTGATTCCTACAAGTTATATTTAGCTGCATTTACTTAGAATATTCAAGATATAAATACTCTGGAGATCCTGGAGAAATAGGATCCTTCAGCGAACATGATGCTGATTATATCTTGGAGTGTTTTCTACTGCTTTGATCCTCAGTATTTATATTCCTAACCCCACACCTTCCTTCATGGTCAAGGAGAGACCCAGCGTCAGAGCCAAAAAAAAACCTGTACAAGGCCAACTCATTATGGGAAATTTTAAATGACTGTAAGCCAAATTTCCCACGACTAATGGGGAGCTTCAAACCTTTCTGATTTCTCTGGGGCCAGAACCTGGGGGATGTCCATTGGGTAAGCCTTCTTGAGAAGCAGTATAGCAGAGTGGGTCAGAACCAGGATTCTGGAGCAAGACTCCAATCCTGCTACTTACTAGCTTCTTGGCCTTAATTACTCTGTGCCTTGTTTTTCTTATCTGTAAGATGGGGGCAATAATGGTATAACTATCAACTAGGGTTGTCTTCAGGATTGACGTAATGTAAAGCTGTTAGGGAAGGATTTGCACACAGTGGGAGTTATAGAAGTGTTAGCTGTTATTATTAGTATTGCTGGAGACGGCAGCATCTAATGGAACTATTGGAAAATCTTTGCTCTGGGGAACTGAAATATTTATCACATCGCTCTACGTTGCTGGGCGAGACAGCAGGAGCTGCGGGAAGGTTTGGCAGTATATTTACATCATGTAACTTACACTTGATTCCTAGTTGTGTTGAACCAACGGTGTCAAAATACACTATTCATGGAAAGCATTAAGCTGAGTGATGTGACCTGTAAATCTCTCCTTCCTTTTACTCTTTTATTTCCTCTCCTCCTTTACCTCCATGCCCTATTTCCCCCTTCCCCTCACTGTTTCCTTCTGTCCTCTTACATTTCTTTGATTATAATCTCTTAAATCTGTGCTAAAATGTTTTCTATAGCGAAGCTAGGAAATTGGGAGCCCCTAAAAGAGGTAAGATTGAAAGCACATCTGAGTCTGATGTTATAACCAGGAAATTAAACTTTGAAGCAGTTATTCTGCCTTGAAATTATTTTTCTGATTCGTAACTATGGAGAAGAGCCGTCTGCTTTAAACATGGCTGCATTTGACTACAGAGGAAATTTCTTTCCTTTCGGAGGTTTGCAAATCTGGATGCACTTATAATAAAGTGTGTTCAAACCGAACACAAATTGCGTTTGCTCTCCTTTGTGACAAAATTCCCCTTCTCACATACTGTCATCCCAACTTGCCCTAATTTTAGGGTTTTTGAAATCAACCCGATGATTGGTGCTGTATTAGAAGAGGTTTTTCATTGTGTGTCAATAGTACAGTTTGTGTTATTTTCTGGACTTTAGTACATTTCTGTGTACTTGCAACTATTCGTGAGAGACTAGCGTTGGCACTGAAAAGGACAGTGTAAGACTCATGGCAAAGACATGAGGATTCAATTTAGCATGTTATTTCTTGGTTTTGAAATGGCCCTGGAGTTTGAGTGGGGACCTACCATTGTTGTATTCCCAGCTCTTTTCCCACAAATGGAACCCAGAAGCAGTTATATTGTAACTAGGAAAAAAAATAATTAACTGGAAGGCAGTGATCGGTTATAGTCACCATGGTAACCCAGCGGCCTGCAAAAAGGGAAAATATAATCCCACCACCGCAGTGCCTCTTACACATCAGACAGGCATTAGTGACCTAACTCCGGGAAGAATAACGAAAAAACCCAAAACCCATGCACTCACTCAGTACTTTTTTGAGAGCTCCCCGGGGTAAGAGCAAACTTCAGATGTGAGGTAATGAGTTAGCAAAGATAGAAAGAGAAAGGCTCCCTGTCCTTAGGGACATTCCCTGTAGTTCACTTAATGATGGATTTATTAATTTCTTTGCAGTTTTCCGTTTCAATTAATTAGCCCAACTATATTCTGCCAGACGCAGAATACAGGAACAGATGTATGACAGTTTCTACCCGTGATAGAAAATGAAAACACAGTTTACGACATTATATCATTAAGACCTAAAGGTCTTTTTGTTCTTTCTATTCTTGTTTTCATTGTCCTCAAATCCATCCCACCTCAAGGGGAGAGATACTGCCCATTTATCTTTATATTTCCAGTGCCTGGCGCTGTGCCTGACACATGGTAAAGATTCAGTAAATCACGTTGAAGGAGGAATGAACGCATTTCTCCGAAAAACCAAAGCTCCCTCCGAGCAGACATCTCATTTTTCAGGCACTGTGCCAGTACTGTGCAAAACTTGAGTTTTCTCTGGCTTAAGTCACTACTCCTAATAATAAATTAGAATCAGTATTATCAAATATTAGCAAATCATTGCCTGCGATCCTCATTTATTATCTGAAATACCTCATTTTCCTAGGAACAGTTATTAAGTCTGGAAGTCATAGAAACCAGAAGAAATATAATTACAACTCTAGTTCAATCTCATAATTGTCCTTCTATGATAGTTTAATAGGATGTTAATCGGTTTTGCCTGGGTCCGGTACTGCCTGGCTCAAGAAAATATACACCAAGCTTCTGAACATGGGAAAATCTATTAAAAAAAAAAAAAAAAAAGACTTTCTGCTTCCAGGTCCTGTACAGAAATTGCATTGATGTTTTTTTTTTTTTTTTCAACGTTTATTTATTTTTGGGACAGAGAGAGACAGAGCATGAACGGGGGAGGGGCAGAGAGAGAGGGAGACACAGAATCGGAAACAGGCTCCAGGCTCTGAGCCATCAGCCCAGAGCCCGACGCGGGGCTCGAACTCACGGACCGCGAGATCGTGACCTGGCTGAAGTCGGACGCTTAACCGACTGCGCCACCCAGGCGCCCCTGCATTGATGTTTTAAATGCATAAATGTTACCTTTCATACAGTTATCAATTTATGTTCCAAGAACTTAATGGAGCCCTATTAATGAAACATGCAATACCTAAATTAAGTCTCTAGCCAAGTACTTATCGAGAAGTTGGGTTTTTTTCTTCTTGAAGGTATGGGTCGTATCTCGGAAGACAAACAAAACTTTCTAGGCGTTGCAAACCCACATGTCTGCATGCTCGTGCCTGAGGACATACTGCCAGAAGCCAGGTGCAAGGCACAGGGGACATAATGAAGGCTGAATGAGTTGGGGCTGATGATCGGTCCCTAGGCGCTGAGACACCCAGGACCTCAGGGAATAAGATTCGCCTACACCCAGGACCTCAGGGAATAAGATTCGCTTCTCAACACATTGCTCTGGCCTGTAAACTCACTCAGTCTGGGAGAGAAAGACAAAAGTACGCCCCGGGGAACACTGACATCAGGTCACACAGTCAGGGGTGAATACGAATCCTCCTGTCAAGTTTCTTATTTTATATTCCCACTGGACCAATTCCCTTCCTACGCCTTCCTTTGAAAGATATACGTATACTCAAGTACAGACCCAATACTGGGGGCTAGTATGGTCTTAACTGTTGAGAAATGAGACACAGTTCCACAATTCCTTAGCTAAAGCTCTTGAGGCTGTAAATCAGCTCACTGTTTGTTTTTGTTTTTGTTTTTTAATTCTGTATTATATCACACTCCAACAGGGCCCCGGGACAGAACCCAGAAATCAAACACATTACCATTTCTTCCATAAAACGCGTGCATATTTGCACTAAATAAGATGAAGATTAAAGTAGCCTCGTATTATTTCAGGTTAGATTATGTTGCCAATCGACCTGTGAAAAAGTGTTCAGTTTTCAGATCATTTTTGACTTTGGAATTGCAGGTGAAGTCTTAGAAAGCACTCAGCGACTCCCCATCTCCCAGGTTAGCCTGGTTGTGCACCCACCTCATGCCATCCTGCCCCTGCTCAGGTACATGAGTCATAGTATGTCTAAAGCACAGTCTTTGGTCTCATGCCTGTTTTGCCTGGGAAATTTACCAGAAAGATAAAGACACTACCGTATCTTTGCCATATTCAGGAAGCCCTCTTGCGAGATTTAGTTCTTCCGGGTCAGCCGTTTCTCTCCTGTGCAAGTTGGTGTTGTGATTTCAAGCATCTGAGCGCATTCGATGACAAAAGGTCGGTGGGGAGGTGGTGGTTACTCAGCCAAGGGATAGGAAAGGCAGAGGGTGGAGACACCAACATATCCCAAGGGCAGGGGGGTAAAAGCAGGGTGGTTTTGAGGAATCCCGAGTAGTTGTGCAGGGCTGGAGGAAAGGATGGATGTAGGGACATGGCTGGACGAGGGGCAGATGTAAGGACAGGAGTGGATTAAGGGTGAATGTGAGACAGGCAGCACCAACAACGGATGTAAGGTCAGTTCAGGAGAAAAGGCGGGCAGTGTAGAGAAGCTGGCCTTGGCTGTCATGTAAAATGATCTTTTATCCTGGAGAGTGTTGGGGAGCCACTGACAGGCTTTAAATAGGAGAGGAGCATTGGGGCGCCTGGGTGGCTCCGTTGGTTATGTGTCCAACTTCGGCTCAGGTCATGATCTTGTGGTTCATGGGTTTGAGCCCCATGTCAGGCTCTGTGCTGACAGCTCAGACCCTGGAGCCTGCTTCTGATTCTGTGTCTCCCTTTCTCTCTGCCCCTCCCCTGTTCATGCTCTGTCTCTCAATAATAAATAAACATTAAAAAAAAAATTTTAAGGCCCCGAATAGCCAAAGTAATTTTGAAGAAGTCCAAAGAAGGAGGCATCACAATTCCAGACCTTAGCCTCTACTACAAAGCTGTAATCATCAAGACAGCATGGTATTGGCACAAAAACAGACACATAGACCAATGGAATAGAATAGAAACCCCAGAACTAGACCCACAAACGTATGGCCAACTCATCTTTGACAAAGCAAGAAAGAATATCAAATGGAAAAAAGACAGTCTCTTTAACAAATGGTGCTGGGAGAACTGGACAAGCAACATGCAGAAGGATGAAACTCCACCACTTTCTCACACCATTCACAAAAACAAACTCAACATGGATAAAGGACCTGAATGTGAGACAGGAAACCATCAAAACCCTAGAGGAGAAAGCAGGAAAAGACCTCTCTGACCTCAGCCGTAGCAATCTCTTACTTGACACATCCCCAAAGGCAAGGGAATTAAAAGCCAAAATGAACTACTGGGACCTTATGAAGATAAAAAGCTTCTGCACAGCAAAGGAAACAATCAACAAAACTAAAAGGCAACCAACGGAATGGGAAAAGATATTTGCAAATGACATATCAGACAAAGGGCTAGTATCCAAAATCTATAAAGAGCTCACCAAACTCCACACCCGAAAAACAAATAATCCAGTGAAGAAATGGGCAGAAAACATGAATAGACACTTCTCTAAAGAAGACATCCAGATGGCCAACAGGCACATGAAAAGATGCTTGATGTCTCTCCTCATCAGGGAAATACAAATACAAATACAAATCTGAGTATCTGGTGATACTCAGATATCACCTCATGCCAGTCAGAGTGGCTAAAATGAACAAAACAGGAGACTGTAGATGCTGGAGAGGATGTGGAGAAACGGGAACCCTCTTGCACTGTTGGTGGGAATGCAAACTGGTGCAGCCACTCTGGAAAACAGTGTGGAGGTTCCTCAAAAAATTAAAAATAGACCTACCCTATGACCCCTAGCAATAGCACTGCTAGGAATTTACCCAAGGGATACAGGAGTACTGATGCATAGAGGCACTTGTACCCCAATGTTTATAGCAGCACTCTCAACAATAGCCAAATGATGGAAAGAGCCTACATGTCCATCAACTGATGAATGGATAAAGAAGTTGTGGTTTATATATACAATGGCATACTACTTGGCAATGAGAAAGAATGAAATATGGTCCTTTGTAGCAATGTGGATGGAACTGGAGAGTGTGATGCTAAGTGAAATAAGTCATACAGAGAAAGACAGATACTATATATTTTCACTCTTATGTGGATCCAGAGAAACTTAACAGAAGTCCATGGGGGAAGGGAAGAAAAAACAAAAAAGAGGTTAGAGAGGGAGAGAGCCAAAGCATAAGAGACTCTTAAAAAACAGAACAAACTGAGGGTTGATGGGGGGTAGGAGAGAGAGGAGGGTGGGTGATGGGTATTGAGGAGGGCACCTTTTGGGATGAGCACTGGGTGTTATATGGAAACCAATCTAACAATAAATTTCCTATTACAAAAAAATTTTAAAAAGGTAGGAGAGGAACACGACAAGATTTGTGTTACTTTGAAAATCCTTTGCTGTATCATTGAGGATGTGCCATGAGATGCATCGCAGGGAAGGGCTTTACTATTATTGTCCTTGTTTTAACATGAGTAAGGGACAGGCCGTTTAGGGCATATAGAAGAGATGATTAGTTATCCCCCAGTATGTGTCTTCCCTTTCTTCCTTAGAAATAGAATCCATGGACAGCTGGAGAATGGCTACATTTCTAGTCTCCCATCCATCCAGGTATTGTGGTGTAAAAAAGCTTGCAAATTAGATTTTAAAATAAGTTTTTCATTGGTCCATTAAGTATACACGTTCAATTTAAGAACTAGCCTCTAAGAACTGCCTTGTGATCTGCTGGGAAAGAAGTTCCCTGTACTTGACAGGTTCAAGAGGATACGCTTCCTTACGCGTAGCAGCAAAGGGAAAAGTAACCCAACTTCAAAAAGACTGTTTGGGGGTGCCTGGGTGGCTCAGTCAGTTAAGCATCTGACTTCAGCTTAGGTCCAAATCTCACAGTTCGTGGGTTCAAGCCCCAAGTCAGGCGTCAGGCTCTGTGTAGACAGCTCAGAGCCTGGAGCCTGCTTCAGATTCTGTGTCTCCCTCTCTCTCTGCCCCTCCTCCACTTGTGCTCTGTCTCTCTCTTTCAAAAATGTTTAATAAACATTAAAAAATTTTTTTGAAAAAAAGACTGTTTGGAAGAGGGTTTAATTACTTACATGTACTAGTCAGCATTTGTCTAGTAAAGCATTAAGGATTATCATTTTGTTGAAACCTTTTCTAAGTACTGACATGAGCCACTGTTTCCTTATGGAGGATCAGGTGACTAAAGTCTAGCCAATGGGATGTAAGAAACAAAGGTATACAGGGAAGGGGCTTTTCTTTCCCCTCTTTGCTGCTTGCTGGAGGATGGATGGGGAACATCAAGAGAAGAAGGCTGCACTCCCACCCCTGTGCAGATGCAATGTCCTTTCTAGAATACCTATATCTTTTTTTTATGGGGCGCCTGGGTGGCTCAGTCGGTTGAGTGTCTGACTTTGGCTCAGGTCATGATCTCACAGTTCATGGGTTCGAGCCCTGTGTCAGGCTCTGTGCTGACAGCTCAGAGCCTGGAATCTGCTTCTGATTCTGTGTCTCCTTCTCTCTCTTCCCCTCCCCTGCTCTTGCTCTGTCTCTCTGTCTCTCTGTCTCTCCCTCTCAAAAGTAAATAAACATTAAAAAAAATTAGTATACCTATTTTTTTAACTTGTTAAAAGTTTATTTATTTATTTTCAGAGAGAGAGAGAGAGAGAGTGAGCACAACTAGTGGAAGAACAGAGAGAGAGAGGGAGAGAATCCCAAGCAGGTTCTGCACTATCAGGGCAGAGCCCAATGTGGGGCTCAAATCCACAAACTGTGGGATCGTGACGTGAGCCGAAATCAAGAAAATCAAGAAGCTTAACCGACTGAGCCACCTGGGCGCTCCCAGAGTACCTATTTCTGGACTTCTTTTATGAAAGAGAAAAATACATTCCATCTGTTTGAGCTACAATTATTTTGTACTATCCTGTGTAATCATATATAATTCTAACCAGAGTGGGAGTTACTGATCATTTGGAGTTCAGCCATCTTCTTTGTTTCAAAAGCTGTTAGTTTGGAAAATTTTAAAAAGACAGGGTCTTTGTTTGCAGAAACATAAGCCAAATATACCCTCACTATTTGGAGTACAAAAAAAACCCAAAATATAGTCACCGCTTCAGATAGAAGCAAGATTAAATGGGTAACAGTACCTAGAATGTAGTATAATCCAACAATATTTCCTTCACATGTATACCTTTGATATTTAAAAGAAATTTAAGTAATTCGTTCAGTAAGACCAATGATCACTCTTATTTGCCATCTATGGAAATTCAAATTTGTATTGAGTTTGACTGAAGAGAATTATATTTCTATCTGAGTGAACTTTTAAATGGTATAATTCATCCTGATGTGTCTTTTATATTTCTGTGAGATTTAAAAAAAAAAAGGAAAGCCACTGAAGAAAAGGTCATCCATTGCACAACTCTGAATTATTTTTAAAAAAACATTCTTTGTTCCTTGGCATTAGGCAAGCTCAATAAATAATTTTCAGCAGGTTAGGAACGGGAGAAAATAAAACCTCTCATGTATATGGTCACGTAATTCAAACAAGGGAAACAAGACAGCCACTCAATGAGAAAATGATAGTCTCTTCCACAAATGGCACTGGGAAAATTGAAATCCACCTGCAAAAGAATAAAGTCGGACCCTTACACCATATACAAAAATGAAAATAGATTAGAGACCTAAGCATAAGACCTAAAACCATAAAAGTCCTAGAAGAAACCTTAGGGGGAAATCTTCACAACATCAGATTTGGCTCGGATTTTTTGGCTATGACACCAGAAATATAGACAACATTAGCAAAAATAGACAAATGTGACTATATCACATTTAAAAACTTGTGTACGTGAAAGGACACAATCAACAGACTGAAAAGGCGGTCTCTGGAATGGGAGAACATATTTGCAAATCATATATCTAATAAGGAGTAACATCCACAGTGTATAGAGAACTATAATTCAACATCAGTGAAGAACAATGACCCAATTTAAAAAATGGCCAAAGGACCTTAATACAAGTTTCTCCAAAGATGATATGCCAATGGCCAACAAGCACATGGAAAGATGCTCAACACCATAAACCATTAAAGAGATGGAAATGAAAACCACCATGAGATATCACCTTATACCCATACAAATACTTGATGGTTCCACTTCTATGAGGTAGCTAACGTAGTCAAATTCATAGAAACAGAAAGTAGAGTGCTGGTTGGGGGGGACAGAGGGATGGGATTTTTAGGGGATGGGTAAAGATTTTCAGTTTCGCAAAATGACAAAATCCTGGAGATGTGCTGTTGCACAATGTGAGTATTCTTAACACTACTGAACTGTATACCTAGAAATGGTTAAAGTAGTAAATACGACAGGATTTTTTTTTTTTACCATAATTAAAAATAACAATGCGGCGCCTGGGTGGCTCAGTCGGTTAAGCGTCCAACTTTGGCTCAGGCCACGATCTCGCCGTTCATGAGTTCGAGCTCCGTGTTGAGCTCCGTGCTGACACCTCGGAGCCTGGAGCTGCTTCGGATTCTGTGTCTCCCTCTCTCTCTGCCCCCTCCCCCACTTGTGCTCTGTCTCTCTCTCTGTCTCTCTCAAAAATAAATAAACATAAAAAATTAAAAAAAAAATAACAATAAAAAACAGTCCCAAACAAACAAGTATAAAGGCTATTTTTCAGACATAAGACCATTTGGCATTAGGGTATTTATCCTGAAATTGAATTCACAGGTAAGGTAATTGGTCTGAGGTGCTTAGAAGTTGTTCCAGGTTTCTGTGCTGACACACATCCTGGTGTCCCTTTGAGTGTGAATAGTTCTGTTTCTGCTCCTCGTCCTCTTGCCCTGGTGGAGCTGCCACCTTTAGCTCTGTGATTTTGTAGACAAGAGATGCTGAGTACATTCAAAGCAAAATAATTCTCAGCAATGAAGAAAACATCACAAAATGTTAAGGTGGTATTGATTAGTAAAATTCCCCAAATGGAGTGCCATATTTGAGGCAGCCTTTCAATTTTTTTCTTTTTTTTTTAATGTTTATTTATTTTTGAGGTAGAGCACGAGCAGGGGAGGGGCAGAGAGAGAGGGGGAACAGAGGATCCGAAGCGGGCTCTGCACTGACAGCAGAGAGCCCGATGTGGGGCTCGAACTCACGAACCGTGAAATCATGACCTGAGCCGAAGTCAGCCGCTCAACCCACTGAGCCACTCAGGCATCCCGCAGGCTTTCAATCTTTAATAAATTCAGTCCTCATGGGTGGCACAGAATATAGGCTGCTCATTTCGGCCACTTGAGCAAGCAGATAAACCAACACCTGTTGAGTTTTTCTAGAGAATTCTGATTTCTTAGAAACAATGAATATAAATGACTGTTTCATCCAAATCTTACCATCTGCAAACTTTGACCACTCTGTTTTTTCCCAACCTTTCCCAGCCATTTCAGTTCCAGGGTGTTTTGGTTTGTTTCTGAACGCCTCCAGAATTCACAGGGCTTGCATACCCAATGGAGCTCATAAACGATTGGTGTAACTGGTTGGATGCCATATCGTCACATGTCAGTTGTTCTTGGTTGAAAGATCTTTGAGAGCAGGAACTATGTTTTATATTTCTTCTCGGACTCTGGTGCGTACAGAGTACGTATATTTCTTCTGTGACACAGCCTACAGGCATTGTCACGTGACCATGCTGTTATTTCGGTGTTAACAGTGATAGCTACCCCTCTCCCCAAAATGTCTTGGTTTACTCACAAGCTATGTGGCATGAGGGAGATATTAGCCTGGTTCTACAGAGCAGGGGATGGCATCTGGGGAATGTTTCTTCCAAAGACATTAGTCAGATTTCCTACTTCTTTTTTTTTTTTTTTTTTAATTTTTTTTTTTCAACGTTTATTTATTTTTGGGACAGAGAGAGACAGAGCATGAACAGGGGAGGGGCAGAGAGAGAGGGAGACACAGAATCGGAAACTGGCTCCAGGCTCTGAGCCATCAGCCCAGAGCCCGACGCGGGGCTCGAACTCCCGGACTGCGAGATCGTGACCTGGCTGAAGTCGGACGCTTAACCGACTGCACCACCCAGGCGCCCCTCAGGTTTCCTACTTCTTACAGCTGCTCATGCTCACCTAGCACTTCCGTACTGGACTTTTCCCAAGGTTCTGTATCGGCCACCAGGTTGCTTCCTGTTGGCTTCCACACGCTGCCTCCACAGGCTGAGGTTTCATCTCTGCTAACTGTGAACTCAGCTGTCCATCCCTGCTAACCACTTGTCCATCACTTTCCCATCTTCTCAAAGTGGGTAAGCACATTGACTTTTTTCCCCTCATCTATGTATGCCTTTGCTTTGTTGTCTCAGTCATTCATGGTTTAAAAACTCCTTTGCTGTCATCTTAGCAGGAGCTGGGGAGGGATAGGGGACAAAGGCGTGTTTTCTGGCCATCACATTTAACTGACTGCCTCCCTGTGCCTTTACGAAGAAAGTAGAATTTGGCCCTGAGAGTGGTCTATTTCAGGGAAAGGTGGTATGGCCATGGAGCCTGGGAATGAGGGTGGCAGGGAATGAGATTTTTAAGGGATTCTTTTAGCCTGATAAGGATTTTGTACTAGATTCAGAAAGTACTGCAGAGCGTCTGTAGAAATTTAAGTGTGGAGGCTTATGCCTAGTTCACTTAAAAAAAAATGTTTTTTATGTATTTTGAGAGAGAGAGGAAGAGTGAGCAGGGGAGGGGCAGAGAGGGAGAATCCCAAGCAGGCCCCATACCTTCAGTGCAGAGCCCATTGCGGGCCTTGATCTCACGAACCAGGAGATCATGACCTGAGCCAAAATCAAGAGTCAGAGGCTTAACCGACTGAGCTACCCATGCCAAGTTCACTTTTAACATGGTTTGGTTCCTTTCATCTCTGAAAGGATTTCTAGTTGCCAGCCCAGGGCAGTCAACAGAACTGTCTGAGGTGATGGCAATGTCTGTTATCCGTGCTGCCCAACATGGTGGTCGCTAAGCCATGTGTGGCTGTTGAGCACTTGAAATGTGATTGATCAATGCAGCTAAGGAACTGAACTTATAATTTTAGGTAACTTTAATAACTTAAATTTAAATAGCCACATGTGATTCGCATCTCCTGAGTTAGAAAGGATAGCTCTTGCTTTTAGAATTTGATTGTGGCATTCCCTAATTATTTCACTTGTGTCTGCCTTGTCACTCCAAAGAGATTCTCAGACCCTACAGACAGTGACCTGCTCAGATGATAATCTTAGCTCACAGTTCAATAATGGATAGCAGAGAGCTGGACTATAAATGGAACTACTGACTCATTCTCAGAGCGGGGGAAGGAGATCGGAGCTGGGAGTCAGGAGGTCTCGTTCTGATTCTCCCGCTAACAAACTAGACAACTTTGGGAAAAGTTATTAATTCACTGATTCATAATCCCAGAGTTAAAAAATAATTATTAACTGAGTCCCAAGTAATTTGTTATCAATTGTGGTTGTCAGGGTTCTCCGGAGAAACAGAATATGTGTAAGTTATGTTGATATATATGATATTATATGTATATGAATTATATTAATCATATATAAATGCATATTATATAAATATATAGTTGTATATATTATTAAACTGTACAGGGGCTGGTACTTCTTTTTTTTTTTTTTAATTTTTTTTAACATTTCTTTACTTTTGAGACAGAGAGAGACAGAGCATGAACGGGGGAGGGTCAGAGAGAGAGGGAGACACAGAATCTGAAACAGGCTCCAGGCTCTGAGCTGTCAGCACAGAGCCCGACGCGGGGCTCGAACTCACGGACTGCGAGATCATGACCTGAGCCGAAGTCGGACGCTTAGCTGACTGAGCCACCCAGGCGCCCCCAGAGGCTGGTACTTCAAGAAGTGTTTTTGGAGTGTGTTACATGCGCTTTCTTGTTGCGTATTTGTCTGCTGTATCCTACTCATCCGTCCTCTACAAAGTTTCTCCTTGCTCATAGTGGTGGATTGTTTGGGCCTTCTACCAGGTGTATAATTGTATATATTATTATACAATAATTAGAGAGAGAGAGAGACTTATTTTAGGAAATTGGCTCAGGTGAATTGGCTCACATGATTAGGGGGGCTGGCGAGTTCAGAATCTGCAGAGGGGGCTGGCATCTACTCAGGGAAGAATAGATTTTGCAACTCGAGTCCAAAAGGAGGCTGAAAGCAGAATTTCCTCTTTGAAGGACGTCAGTCTGTTTCTCTTAAGTCCTCCAAATGATTGGATGAGGCTTACCCATACTATGGAGGAGAATCTACTGAAAACCTACTGATTTAAATGCTAATCTTATCAGAAAAAAAAAAAGAAAGAAAGAAAGAAAGAAAGAAAGAAAGAAAGAAAGAAAGAAAGAAAGAAAGATGGAAATATCTAAAGCAAAATATCTTGTACCTTGGCCCAGCCAGCCACATACAAAATTCACCACCGCCCCCCGCCCCCCCCCCCCCCCCAGTGATAAGTGAATGGTCAAACTTTGCAAGTATGTTGCTCTTCCCAGTAAATGAGAGGAGCTGTTCATCCCTCTCAGCTTTGCATTTCTGATACAATTGAATGGGACAATGGCTTGTTTGGAACACCCTTGCAGATGTACGCTGGGGAAAGGTTGGATGTAGTATCGGAAAGGTTAAACAAGAAATCTGCACCTTATATTGCCCTCTCTGGAAAACTTTAGTATACTTGTGGACCTCAGCTCCTTTCTGAGGAATTTCCTATGCGTTGGACAACATTCAGCATACCAAATGCCCCACTACCCTGAAAAAGTGGATTTGCCTGGACTGGCATCCTTTGATAGGCAGAGAAAGTGCATCCGTTTAGTCTGGTAACTTCCTGAACCAATCAGACCTTTTTGGGGTGAGTAAGAAGGAGGTCGAATGTTCTATGGAAAGAATATAACCATTAATAGTGTGAACCTGCTGAATGATACCTAAAAAGACCTTGGAAAGCAAAGAGCAGTAGAAACGATGATAGGTAGACATCATCAGAGGAAGAGAGGGACTGTGAGAAAAAAAGCTAGAAATGGTGGAATGACTGAGTCACTGGGATGTCAGTATTAAAATTCTGAGTGGAGGCTGTCTGTCATTGAAGACACTTCAAGATCAGCTGGCCACCAAATTGCCTCCTAAATGACCTGAGTGTAATCTGGTGTCCACTGTGTTTCTTATTTGCCATTGTCCTTACTTTGCGGTGACCCATGGACTGCTACCTTGAAATAACCTAAGTACCTCACTGTTCCCTAGCATCCTAAAAAAAGCCTAATGCAGAAACGAACGCTGACTTCATCAGCATTTCTGGGCTCACCTATCTCAGATACAGTGTTCTGGGAATGAGCCAGATCATCTTCAGATTCTCGTCAGCTGTGACCTTTATTTTGACACAAGGTAGTATTGAGACAAGGTGGGCAGGTCACACACCAGTGCTCCAAGAATATGAAAGAAGAGAGGTCACCACTGTCTGGGGTTGTCACTCTTGGCTCTGTGGGGAGGTCACTGGCATAAAAATGTTGCCATGACGTCTACCTGATCCTGCATTAAAAAAAATTTTTTTTCAACGTTTATTTATTTTTGGGACAGAGAGAGACAGAGCATGAACGGACGAGGGGCAGAGAGAGAGGGAGACACAGAAACGGAAACAGGCTCCAGGCTCTGAGCCATCAGCCCAGAGCCTGACGCGGGGCTCGAACTCACGGACCGCGAGATCATGACCTGGCTGAAGTCGGACGCTTAACCGACTGCGCCACCCAGGCGCCCCATGATCCTGCATTTTAAAGAAGCTCGGATTGGACAGTAGATGTCAGCTTGCTCGATCCTTTTGTGTTGCTTGTCACTGTATAAACAACCCTTTCTAAAAATGTGTGGGTTTTTTTTTTTCAATTATAAGAAGAGGAAAATAATAGGACAATCACTCCCACTACGTAGAGATAGCAATTGTTAATAAATTCAAGTATTTTTCTCCTCACGCTCTTTTCAACCAACCTTGCGTCATGAATGTCTGTCTTTGAATGTTTTATGCAAATTAGATTTTCATAGCTACACAGCATTACATTGTATGGATATACCAAAATTGTACTGATTCTGTTATTGAAATTCCCCCCCCCCCCCCCCGCCTTTTTTTTGCAAGAGTGCCCTAAAGAATACATTTATACATGCATCTTTATGTACATCTCTGATACTTTTTTTGAATAAGCCACTGAAAACAGATTCTGGACATTTATAAGGTATTTGACACCCACTGTGAAACCGGCCCCCAGAAGTGGTGTGCCAGTGTATGGCCCTAGAAGGAGACTATAAAATCTCCCTACTTCCTTATTTCCTTATACTCAAGTCATTATTAAGTACTACTTGTGTTCCCCCAATTTGGATCGAATCGCCAGATTTTTGTCAAATATGAAATCTCATTGTAATTTGCATTCCTTTGATAATGAATGACATAAACCTGTCTTCATATACTTAAAGCCCATTTAAATTTCCCGTCTCATGAATCCTCTCTTCACATCATCTGCCTATTTTTCTATTGGTGTGCTTATATTTTTCTGGTCGATTTAAAGAGCTCTTTATATATGGATGTTATGATTGGTCTATGTAAATGTTAAAAACAAACAAAAACAACCTTGAATTTTCCCTGTTGCTAAACAGGATAAAGACTTCTCCCACCTCTTTTTTTCAGACCATTTCCTTGGAAATAACTTCCTTCCTCTGTCCCTTTGATATGTATACAAATCTTTTTAGAGCCTAAATAAGCCTCTCGCCAGCCTTACAACTCAGGGCTGTTTCTCTTATAAGGGCTTGGAACCCTCTTTGTGAAATGCAAATATCAAGGAAGAGAGTGCCTCACCTTGGTAAGTTCACCTGGCCACCAGGCTGTAAACCTCCTGCTTGACTTGGGATACAAGCAGTTTTCTTTTTCCTTCAGATAAAGGCACAGATGGCTGCCCCGATTACCAGGTAAATATTTAACACGGTGTAGTCAGGTCTTCCTACAGGAAGACAGAGGAGTACAAATCCCTAGAACCTGTGAGCGATGGGTTTCACCTGCTAGGTTATATACAAAAATGGGGTTCCTTTGTCTTTGTGATCTCAGTAGCATATTCTCTGGGATGTGTGTGGCAGTCTGCTCCGATGTGAATTCATTAACAAACCTGTTATCTTAATTTTGTATGTGTGTGGAGAATATTTTCCAGGACAGATCAGAGATTTTATTTTACTTTTTCCCCCATCATGCTATGTATTCCAAACGGATTTTGCACTGTGTTTATTTCTATGTGTTTTACGTATTCATTGACGTGCAGATGTCCTGTACTTGGATCTATCCATCTTCCTTTCTTATGGTTTCTCTCTATGCTTTTGCTCAAGAAAGTTCTTCCTATCCTGAGAACAAATATGTTTTCCATTATTTTTTTTCTCTTTTATAGTTTAACTTTTTACATTAAACACTCAGTTTTTAGGAATTCAATTTGATGTGGGGAACAAAGGCAAAAGAAAAAATTAAGTTTCCTTACCACTTGTAGCCCATTGACAAGTCCTTCAAACAGAGTGACCTTCATCGAAGAACTCAGCTGCTTCGATGCCACCCTGCTAAGGGCAAAAGGCAATCTTAGCTTAACATTATCCCTGACCTCCGGGCTCCTGTAAGTCTTCTTTAACACATAAAAATTCCTTTAGACACTTCCTTTATCTCCACCCCCCCCCCAAGATACATGTTAGCAATCATCCTTGAAGCATATGGCCCCCTGAGACACATCTGAAGGGTCTCATGACTAAGGTTTTTTAGTAGACAGTAGTAGACAGCCTCTTCCTGACAACAGCTAGCCCCCTTCAAGGCCCCCGGAAGCCTTGTTTCCAAAATTTCCTTATGCTGATCCTAAGCCCCTCCCACCTTGAAGGTATACAACCCCTGGTTCCTCACAATCCCAGTACAGCTCTTTCTGCCCACGGGTCCTGTCCCCCACTGTGTTTTTAATCAAACTCCCTATCTGCACCGAGGACATCTCAAGAATTCGTTCCTTCCCAGGCTCTCTGAACCCCAACATTTCCACATCAATTCTATGTATGTAGGGATAATGTCACACTCTCCCACCTCCCAAATCTAATACCAATTATCAGACACATATTTAACTCCTTTGTTATGAAGATGAGACCTATGAGAATTGTGTGTGCCTGATGTGGTGATGTGGAAATCAAGTGGCATTCAATCAGAAGACAGGCTTCCAGCTCAGCTGAGACAACATGGACAAACTCGGCTTTGCCATATTTGTGTGACATAGGGCAAATTATTTACCTTTTGGTGCGTCAGCGTTCTCATCTCTAAAATGGGGGTGATCATATACTTCCCTCATAGGATTACAAGTAAGGATTAAATCAGTTAACACACATAAAGAGTTTAGAACAATGCCTGATACCCATAAGCGTGCAAAGAAATGCTAGTTAATACGATTACAATCATCTCTTTAGTGATAAATATGCTTAATATGAGGGCGTTCCTTTTCTTTTTTTCTGGAAAAGGCGCTGTTACCCCAGTGAGGACTCTTTGATGTTAACGTTACGGATGGAGGAATAGTACTGGGTCTGTGAATCTGTTCATCCTTTGCGCTTTAGTTTGCTTATCTGTCAATTCCTCACAGCTCTAAGGTGACCGTGGACATTAAAGTACACAGTGTATTCATTTGCTCAGGTGCCGTAACAAAGCCCCACAAACCAGGGGCTTCCACAACAGGCATTTAGTGTCTTGGTTGTGAAGGCCAGAATCTGAAATTAAGGTGTTAGCAAGGCCGGTTCCTTCTCAGAGCTGCGAGGGTAGGGTCTGCTCTTCTCTTCTTGGCTTATAGATCTTCCCGTCCACAAGGGATTCTCTGGTGTGGCTCTGTGTCCAACTTTCCCTGCAGTAGTGTTGAATTGGAGCCCACCCTAAGGACCTCACTTGGATGTGATTACCTATCTCCAAAGAAGGTCACGTTCTGGTGCTGGCACTTAGGACTTCAACATACGAATTTGGGGGGAACACAATTCAACCCCTAACACCTGGTGAAGTCCTGGTGAAGTCCTGTAGCTATGTATGACAACTGATGGGGAGAACAAAGGCAAAAGGAAATGCAGATAAAATGAAATTTCCATATAACCTGCAGCCCACTGACAAATACTGGAGGCTGGCAGAGTGTAGCATTTCTCCAGGAACTCCCTACTGTCTTAATGCTAATGCTTTGCTAGAGGGAAAAACAACCTTAGCTTGACAATAGCTGGGCCTCCAGGATCCTGTGGGTTTTCTTTAGCATAGGAAAATCCTCTTGGAAACTTCCTTCGTCTTTACCTCCCCCAGCTCCAAAGTATATATAATAATCAGTTACTCCTCACAATCCCCAGGCAGCTTTCTGCTCATGGGTTCTTTGTCCCTGTGCTGTAATAAAAACATTTTTTTTTTCACCAAAAATGTCTCCAGCATTCTTTCTTGATGTTTCTCTCCCGGACCCAACATCAAATCACATCAACAGTAGCAGCAGCACCGAGGGAAGACTCCCCACAAGGCATTTCCACAGCCGACAGTGTTGATGCACGAGGTATATGTTCTCAACTCCATTTTAAAGAGGTTTCCTCTTGACTTGAGGGACTAGCTTTTACTAGAGAAACAATCATTTGAATTGTTTTCGCCTTCACCTCTTCTTTCTGTATCTATCAACTAAGAATGAAATCTCACACAGGTGGACTGTAGATAAAATTTAGAGGAAATGAGAAACCTTTTGGGTTAAAACCCTTAGTAAACCTTTGTGTATCCAGGAAAAGTGTCCAGTTCTAACGTGATTCGTATGAAACTTACATGTCTGGGGAGATTTTTCTCCTTTTGATGACAGACGGTGCTTGAATGGATTTGCCCACATTAGAGCAAGGATGAATGGAAAAACAATACCATTGAGACTTTTTTCTTCTCCAGGCAGCTGTAAATCACATCGAAATCGTTATAGTAATTATAACTGGTGATAATCTGACTCAACACAAATGCCATCAATGCTGTGACACTTCGGTGTCTGCTCTGTGGCTTATCACATGAATTCATGGGGAGCTTGTGCAGAGAATTAGTCATGAGCATGGATAGAAAAAGAAAAAGTGTAGGAAGGCATGCGATCTTTGCAGGACCTGTCTACTCGTGAGAAGGAGGGCGTGGGCGGAATTGTTCACAGTCCTTCTTCTCTCATTCTTTCTCTTCCACCTGACTGTCCTCCCAGGCTAATTTGGAACATCTACTGACAGCATGAGAAGAGGGAGCAAGTGGGAAGTTCACAGGGTGGAGAGAGGGAAAAATAGCTACAGACTACCATGGGGCCAGTTAAAGATCTGAATGGCAGAGGGGACTGTGGGCTTGTTTTTGTCCATCGCAAATGATCAGCACTCAAAATGGCACAATTATTTCATTTGAAGTTGGACCCAGGCTGGACTCCTACCCCTTCCATTTATTGACTTCAAGTAGTCACTCGGTTTCCCTAAACCCTGGGGTGAAAGATGCCCACGCTGCAGAATTACGGTGAGGGCTGACATATCCCAACAGATGTGGGAGCAACCAACAAATGCCCAGCCTGAGCTCAAGGTTCATCCCCAGGCAGGTAAGGAAGTAAAGGATATGATGAGTCAATTCCTTAAGTTATGGCAAGGCAGCCATGGTGTGCTCCCTTTGGTTGAGTAGACAAAGGGCTTAGTTCCTTCAGGGAGGATGGAATGGGAGTGAATTTCTAACAGCAGTTAGAACATGAGTCCACCAACAGAGGCTGGATCCGAGTCTTATACCTGCTCTTCACAAGACATTTGTCCCGATTTGTAATTGTCAACAAGTGGATCATTAGAAAAACTCTCAAGTAACGGGTGGACAGTTAAGTGTTATTTGATTGTTGTCAACAGAGGAAAACACTATGATAAGACTCAATCACCAACCACACTGTGGTTTCTTTAAAGAAGGATCTTGTTTTGCTGGTTCCACAGTTGCCTGGAAAGGAGGCTTGGGAGCGGAGGAGGTGATATGCTTCTGTGTGAATGCAGAAAGTGGTAGGCTGGAAATTAAAATTCTGCCATTGTTTTCTCTTAGGGACCAAGCTGAGCGAAGGAGGTGGGAGCCACTTGGGTGGCTGCTGGGATAGAAAAAGCAATCTCTAAAATAACACTTTAAATCAAGAATGATGCACTCTCCCCAACACATTGTATCTCATCTTTGCTTGTTTGCTTCCAAATTTATTCTGCATAATATAACCTTTGTTTCTCAATGTGTTCCCTAGAGGCAATTTATATTTGACTTTGCCAATGGTTGCATTGCTGGAGTACTTTATCCTGGTAGCCAGCACCCCCGAGGGGTTTTTAGTCTGTCTATATACATCCAGTTCAAAACCGTGTTGGGTTTCTACTGTGTTTCAAAGACTGTCTCATAATGGGCACTGTAGACACAACTGAGACACAGCTCATGCTCACTAGGGTATCAGGCGTCTTTCCAGGAAGAAGACAGGATTAGTCACAATGGTCGGGAGAGAGAATGTCTGGAAAGGTTTAAATTAAAATTTGAAGGATGGGGGGGCATCTGGGTGGCTCAGTCGGGTGAGCATCTGACTCTTGATCTTGGCTCAGGTCATGATCTCGTGCCTTTTGAGTTCGAGCTGATGTCAGGCTCCATCCTTGGCAGTGTGCGCACGCTCTCTCTTCCGCTCTCTCTCAAAATAAACACATAAACATTTTAAAAGTTTTTTTTTTTTTAATTTGAAGGATGGATAAATACGATGGGAAGTCATTCTAGACTGAAGAAATGGATTGAGCAAAACCCAGAAGTGAAAGTGATCATGCATGAAACAATTTAAGCCATGTTGTTAATAAATGATCATGTCTTTGTATGCTACCTTTCCATCTCAGCAAATGGCAAGGCCGGTGGAAGATATTTGGAGATGGAGGGGGCCGATCACTGTGTTCTCCAATCAAACTGGACAGGAGTGGGAGCTGGCCAAGTAAAATGCGGACAAGACCTTTACCTTTGTTCCATTTGGCCTAGTTACTTGAATCTTTTTAAACAATGTGATTTCAGTTTTAATCTTGCTTTTTAACTTTTTTTAAAGTTTATTTATTTATTCTGAGAGAGAGAGAGAGAGAGAGAGAGAGAGAGGAGCAAGTGGGGGAGGGGCAGAGAAAGAGGGGGAGACAGAGAATCCCAAGCACACTCCATACAGTCAGAGCCCAATGTGGGGCTCGAACTCACACACTGAGAGATCATGACCTGAGCCGAAATCAAGAGCCAGATGCTTAACTGACTGAGCTGCCCAGGCACCCCTTAAGCCTGTTTTTTTTTTTTAAGCTTAAGTCAACAATCCACAAAAGAAGAACAAAACTTTACTTTGTGTGGGTGGTTGCCCATAATGATCAAAGAACAGGGGTGCCTGGGTGGCTCAGTCAGTTGAGCATCTGACTCTTGACTTTAGCTCAGGTCATGATCCCAGGGTCATAGGATTGAGCCCCGAGTTGGGGCTGATGCACTGATGGGCATGGAGCCTGCTTGGGATTCTCTCTCTCCCTCTCTCTCTCCCCTTCCCCTGCTCTCCTGCTGCTCTGTCTCTCAAAATAAATGAACATTTTTTAAAAAATGATTAGCAAAATGCAGTGAACGTGGTATATACAATTACGATGTAACATACAAATGTAAGACATTTTCATTATCATTACTCTATTGCACACACAGCTAGTTCTGAAGGCTTTCACAGGGAAGCTTTCTCAGTGGGCTTGCTGTGAAGCAGAGTGTATACAGGGGATGTCCACTGTGCTTACTGAAGCTCTCAGGTCTCTGAGAGTCCTCTGGGAAGGAGATGGGGAAAAAGAGAAAATAAACACTATTATATTTGTTCTCCTTGTAAAACCAAAATCCCCACTGTTCGGCATCACGTAGGAAACACGCATTTTCCCAGTCTGTGGTTCCTCAACTCAACTGTGATGTGCTATTATCACTAAGAACCATGGGTGATTTTCTGGTGATTCATTATCAGCAATATTGATTCACATATGAGCTGGATTAGAAAAATATGGAATCATTTTCGACTTAAGTGAGAATAATAAGACATCCCCATCTTTCTCTTATTTGTTCTGTAGGACAATTTATTCCATTTCCACTTTCTTTTTATTGCTTCATTTTCAGAAGGAACAGGTCAACAGATCAATAACTGTCATTTTCTCATTTGCCTAAAAATCACAAAGTGAGAGTACAGATTTCAGCCTTCCAGGCATAAGAATGCATTGGATTGCCCAGCATTAGGCACCTATTAACATCACAGCCAGATATGATAATATCATGTTCCATTACAAGAAGTGATTAACACTCCTTTTTATCCCTTTTCCTTTCAACAATTCTCTTTAGAATTACCCTGTATTTAAAAAATTTTAATCCAAGTGGAAATTACTCCAAATGCTACATATATGAGATTAACAGTGACAACAAATTCTTACTGTGCTCATGTGTCTCTGACAATCGGGACGGAACAAGGTCCTAGAGACTCCCCAATCCCCTTGCTTCACAGAGCCTCTGATGTCAGCAGAGAAGGTCGCATTGAATATTTTTTAGCAGAACTAGTAACTAGAGGTGGACAGGTAGCCCTGCCCATGTGAGCTGGCGGGGAGCTGGGAGGGGGCAAGACAGATACCCGCGTGGACAAGAATTTTCAGTGGACTGTCAAGGAAGGAGGAGGGAGGCAGGTGTAGGGGAGGGGCAGGGAAGAGATGCTGTTGTCTTTAATGTTGGTCCACTTTGTGGCCGAGGAAAGAGGTGACAGAAGGAGGCTGCCAAAGTCCAGGAGCAGCAGCCGAGCAAGAAGGAAGTGGCCGTAGAGAGCCCTGGAGGACAAGGGACAAGAGCAGACAGGAGGAGTCTGCAGTGAATGTTAGACACCAGCACCCCTTCCTGAGATGCAAAGAGCTTGCTGAAGCAGACTAGAATAGAAAGAAAACCCGAGGGCACACAAGGGCAGTACTGAAAATAAACAGTCGGCAGCCAGGCCCCAGTCTGTGGTCCAACAGTCGGGCACAGGATACGAGGAGGTCACTGGACGCTGCTAGATTATGCCAAGGCCAAAATCGCAGGTGCTCAAGGCCACAGTTCGCAGAAAGACATAAACACACGGGAGCCAAAATGGTCAAGGAGTTACAGGGGAGTGGGGTGGGGGTAGAAGCCGGAATGTGGAAACAGTTGCTAGAGGGTCCAACTAATTCTGCCAAACAGTGTTTTCCTTACTTGAGACTAATTTGTTTGGAGAGGACCACAATGACTGAGCATTTCTATGCCAGAACAACCCTGTGGAGGAAGTACTCTGTTAACCCATTTTTTTAAGTTTTATTTATTTTGAGACAGAGAGCGCGCAAGCATGAGCAGGGGAGGGGCAGAGAGAGGGAGAGAGAGAACCCCAAGCAGGCTCCACACTGCCAGTGCAGAGCCTGATGTGGGGCTCAAACTCATAAACCCTGAGATCATGACCTGAGCTGAAATCAAGAATTGGTGGCCAAAGTGACTGAATCACCCATGTGCCCCTCCCACGAGCCCATTTTTACCCATGAGGAAAGTTAGGCAGAGTGGAAGTAAGCTACTCGCCACAGCTCACAGTGACAGGACGTGCTGGGATGAGACCCAAGCCTGGTCTGATGCCGGAGCCTCAAATGTCCATGACTCTGCTTCCTGGCTCCACCAAGGTGATTGAACCAGGTTTATTAAATTGAACAGAATTTGCAACAGGGAGACAGGAAGGGCTTCCAGAGGTGAAGCAAATGCCAGCATGGATGATCAGGGGCCACAAGTAAGGGGCCACATGCTGCCTCCCTACCCTCCTGTGGATAGAACTTACTTTAAAATATAGGTTTTATTGTTATTCAGCTATGGTAAGTCCCATGGTTCAGGAGATAACTGCCATTGAAATGATAGTTTGTTATAGTTCCCAAGACAAGGGGGCACGCCATGCCATGGGGGGGAGGGTCCCAGGGGGATTCCCAGGGTCAGTCACAAAGCAGAGGGAGAGGGGAACTGTGAGCCAGAGCCTGTATTGTGGTCTCTTTGGGAAGGAACATGACAGGCAGGATAAGCAGGCTCAGGATTGGCTAGTTTGAATCGTTTCAGGGCTCTGGGGCAGAGGGTCCATCCCTGGTTGTCAGATACCTGGCCCTGGGTGATGAGGGCAGGTGGATGTGGCCCGGAATGAGAGCCCCATAGAGGAAATGGCAGAGGTGTGGGGTCCAGGAGTTGGTTGGTTTGTATTCGGAAGGTGTGCTAGTTTACTCTCTGTAGGAACTGGCTGACTCTGGGAGGACTGGTCTCTCTAGTGTTAGCAAGGCCCCAGATGTGAAAGCATCGGAACCACAGAAAATACAAGGCACAATCAATAGGCGTATCTCCACTAACATTACACAACTATCCTCGGAAAGGAAGTGGCTTGTTGTGTGGGAGTTTGGAAGCAAGCTGGCATTATTTCTATCCTCCTCCCCTCTCCCCCTTGGATGGGAACCTGGCTTCAGAGAACACTCCCTCTTTCTGTCAGTCCTGGGGGGAAGCTTTGCCACAGAAGCCTCGCCCCTGTGGTGGAGGGCGGCGGTGGCCAAGCACTGGATGGAGAGAGAGTATCCGATCCTGCAGCTAAGTATCAGCAAGTCCACTTCCCTGCAGATCTCAGCTGCATTCGCCAACCCCAACCCGCTCAGCAAACATTTGCCCGATACTGGGCCACATCTCTTCATTGGTTCTAGTGAGGGATAGATGTATAATATTATTGCATCCTCCCCAGGAACTTAGAAGGGTAACAACTGCAAATCAGTAGGGAAATAGCTTTTGGTCCTGAATAACACTCAAGAGAATGGCTGGGGCCCCCAATACCTTTTCCATCTGGCAAAAATGAGTGACTCCAAGAATCTTGGCTGATGATTTAACTCCTGCTAAGGTCTGGTTGTTGTGCCCTCTTTTTAAGAATGTGTGACCTATTTTTCTGTCTCACACACAGCCTCACACTCCAAAAAGACCCTTTTTGACCCTAGTCAGTTAATCTTGACAGAATTGAGCTCTTCTGTCCATTAGGGTGAGCACACATTAGGGTGACTGTCTCGCCCAAGACAATCCAATGATGAGCCACCAATACCTGGGTCTTTCCTCTTCCTTCAAGAATCTTAATCCAATGGCCAACTCCAGATCCTGAAGTCTTCTTCATAATTCTTCCCAGGCACCCTACACCATCTTCTAAAATTGCACTTGGCATTCCTTGACATGCCAGAGTTGTCCCAAGATGGTAGACTCCTCAATTCAGAGGTGAAGAGGTGGAGAAAAGGGAAGAATAAGGTTACCTGGTTCCTTCACTACATTTGGTTTATCACAAAGCACTAAATTAGCCCAATCTTGGAGGTAGTTTTTTGCACAATTAAATACATACGTAAGTGTCCACTTTGATGAATTTTGACAAATCAGACAACCATGTAAAACAAGGTACAAGATCTTCTCCACACCCTTCACAGTGACCTGCACACACACACACACACACACACACACACACACACACACACAGCACACAGAGGCAACTACTATTGTGATTTGTGTCAACATAGCTTTGTTTTTCTTGCTCTAAAAGTTCATAAAGTCAAATACTGTGTGTTTTTAATAGCAGTGAAATAAAGCTAGAGGAATGTAAGGGTGGAAGGACTAAGATAAAATATGGAGTACGTAAAATAGATACTGAGCCCTTTGGTGTACAGTTGAGGCACAGATTTGTTGTACTTTGGCAACAGCATTGATCATAGCAATGCCCTTCCCATGGCCCTCACTCCAATCTGGTAACCAGGCCAATGGTTACTATAACTTCATCAACCACTGTGAGCTCTGTTTTGGAGGGTTAATATGGAAACTAAATTGACTGAGATGTTGGGTGAAAGAATAGTCACCAAAATTACTCTAATTCAACACCAATAGGTTGTTTATTTGGGAAAAAAAGCCATTTGATCCATCTGGAATTTTAAAATATCAAGTGAAATTAGTACGTAATGAAAAAGTCAGTATCTCTTAGTATAGGACTCATCACCATTATATAAGATAATGAACTTGATATTTAGCTATTCAACTTGTCATCTGAAATATTGTACTTTATATGTACAGTTTGGGTGAGTTCTTTTCATCATAAGAAGAAGCCTTGAGAGGTTTCCTTCACTGTTCTGGGTTTTGAGTGAGCTTCAATTTGCAATCCCCTTAGCACGTTCAATACATTTTCCAAAATTGTGTTTCTTAGTTTTGGCAGAACGATGTGGAGGAGGGAATTGATAGAAACTGCATCAGAAATACTAATAACTCCCCAGTAAGTCTCAAATGTTCCACAGCCCCCTCATTACAAGGCCAGAAGCAAAACAATCTCTGAAAATATTCATGCACAGAAAGCACTGGAAAAATCCAAGACTCTATCTCTTTCCATGGTACCCCATGTATTGCTCTGTATACAAAGCCTCCACATGAACTATTACAGAGGATACTATGAATTACTCCTGGCTCTGCAGTCAGGTCAGGGCTGTGCTGACCATGGGATGGATGGCTGTGTTTTGGGAGCCCCCGTTGTGCACGGCTGCCTCCCCTGGGCATGCAGCCCACAGCTCCACGGGACTCTACCTTAGCTTCAGAACTGAATTCCGTAGCAGGGAGAGCAGAAAAACCGTGAAAACAACGCATCTCACTCGTTTGCCTAGGGAATAAATAAAACAAGCCTGGAGGGGAGAATGACGTGATGAGCAGATTTTGGTTACCAGGAAGGCCAGTTCCAGAACGATGAGGTCACCCGGTTTTGCCTGTAGGGTCTCCTGCTCTGTGTACCCCTGCGCTCCCTAGAATCATCCTGCCTCAGCCCTCAGGACACCCCACCTCACACTACAGATATTTCTCTTTACTTCCCTCTCCTTCTGCTGAAAGACAGTGTCTGTAAGGGCCACATTCTTTGCACCGCGAATCTGGCAACCAAGTGTAGAGGACTGAATTTTAACAGGTTACCTCTGGAGTAACAGAAATCTAGCCCATGGAAAGGACCTAACTATGGCCTGTTAGGAGAAAGGATTTTGAGGAAGGAGGCACCTTCAACACTTAGAGAGAATGTCGTCGACCCAGCCATAGGCAGAACAACCCTAGGGATGAATGGACAGCATATTCTGTGGGTTCCCCAGTTCCAGATTACATGAAACATATGAGGTTTTTAGGCAACACCATATGGAGTCCTAAAACATAATTAACGTGTTTCGTTTTCAGTTTATAAAGTGGTAAAATATCTTGCCCTAACGAGCTTCACCAACTCACTCGTGATGAGTGATCCCAGCCACAGGGCCCATAGGGGCAGGAAAGCACATTCTAAAAAATGGTGTGGCAGGCAAAGATGTCCACACCCCAGTCGCCAGAATCTAGGAGAATGTTGTATTACAGGACAAGGGAGAAATAAGGTTGCTAATCCACTAAACTTGAAGTAGACATATGGATCCTAGATTACCCAGGAGGGGCCAATGTAATCAATGTAATGTACAACTGAAAGAGGGAGGTGGGTGATGTGCCATTGAGAAGGGCACAGTTTGCCGTCACTTTGTTGGCTTTGACAATGGAGGGAGGGATCTTGGAGCACGAGATGCGGGTACTTCCTGGCATCTGAAAAAGGCAAAGAAATGGATATTCCCATACAGCCTCCAGAAAGGAATGTCGTTTTGCAACACCTTGATTTCTGCCTAGTGGGACCTGTCGGACTTCTGGCCTCTGGAACTGTTAATACATTTGTATTGTTTTAAGCCTCTAAATTTGTAGTAATTTGTTACAGCAGCAATAGGAAACTAATGCAGGTGGGATGTTGGAGCAAATGGTTCCACATAGGAACCATTGTGTCTGAAGCTCCTGTCCTGTGAAGGACATGCATCAGCTCCCCAAAACTGTCACCTGTAAGCTCAGAAATACTGTTCTACTATGTTTCTTCTCCACGCCCTGTCACCATCTTAGTTTAAGCCTGCGTCATCTTTTCCTTAAAAATGTTGCCAAAGCTCTCGAATTGGCCTCCCTTCTGTCAATGCTCACTCACAACCAAGCTCCACACTCGAGAAAGCAAGCTTTCTAGACATATGTCACCGCCCTAGATAAACATCTCCAGAGATGCCAGTGCCCATAGGCAGAGACCTTGTGCCACACAGGGTCCTCCGCTGCAGGCTCACCTCTAAAGAGTAGAGCCAAGAATGAAAATAAAGGCTCACATGCAATGTCTGTAGATGTTATAAATCAACTTATCAAACTGGCAGACAAAACGTGTTTTATTCTCCTGTTTTAGAAATCCAGGCTTGAACTGGCAAGTCTCAGACTCATCTGAGTTTTAGGCCAGAACATGTCTGCATGGAGAGAGCTGGTACCTGGGCCCAAGTCTCTGGCCTGCCTCTGACTCCCTTCTCACCTTAGTTCTGCTTCCCTCTTATGCCACACAGACCACGCCAACACCAACTTCTAACTCCATCCAAAACCTTTGCCAGTAGCCAGCCCTTGGTTACCTATCTTGCCCACAAACACATGCTGGTGGGATGGTCTTACCTTGGGTGTGGATCCAGAAAAGAGCCCACCCAAGCCATGGAAGCAGACTGGGGGCCTTCAGGCAAGGAATACTGCAGTGCTAGGTATTCAGATCTTTGTCTAGAGGGTAAGGCAATGGATTTCAGGTGGGCATGTGTCCTTGGTCCTGCATATTTTCTCCCCAAGGGGCAAAAGGTGGTCCAAAGAGGTCCAGAGCAGGATGTTCTAAGGTTTCGGGGCCAGAGCAGTGGCTCTCTTTCAAGGGTACTGTTTTTCCACCTCTCTAGCCACCTCCACCCCACTTCCCGCCTTGTGCCTCGAGTATCAGAGCGCTTGTCAGATTTTGTACTAATGTCGTGTTTTCTCAGTGCATTCGCTTGTGCAACAGCCAGCTATGTGCTATAAAGCAGTAAACCATTCATCTCCTTGGACTATATTTTCCATTTTCTGTATCCCCAAACTTTTGGGCATAACAAGTTGTCAGTTCATTCCTGGCCACTGAGAACTGACCTGATTTTGTGACATGAAAATGGAGGGCACTAATTAAATTAAAGAATTGAAAAGGGTCATGTTTTTCCATTAACAACCGGTAGAATGTCAGGCAGCCATGCAGAATATAATCCACTCAAGTATCCAGCTGCTTTCTCATCAGGTATGAAAGCATGAGAAAGTGACCGTAATAAAGACGTGGTTCTGAAACAATAACACTCAGGTCAGTGGAGTGGAATTAGACGGGAACAAAAGGTCTCTCCTGGAATCGTGGTCTCAGCATAGTGACTGGGGCGATGGCAAAGGTGCTGTCATTGCTTGAATGCAGTGTCAGCAAGATGACCTAGAGACCGAATCTTGGGCGGGGAGTTGGAGTCCAACTGGCCATTCCCATCAGGGGGTCCTCTGTACAGTATTTTGCCTTGGTTTCTGTTCAGGAAGGCGGCATTTCCTGAAGTCCAAGAAGGTTGAACCTCTAACCTGGCCTTTCCGCCAAAGTTAAAACAAAGAGAACGCAATGAGACAGTGGCAATGAGACTGCTTTGGGGGCCCCTGGGTGGCTCAGTCGGTTAAGCATCTGACTCTTGATTTCAGCTCAGGTCATGATCTCGCGCTTCGTGGGATCGAGCCCTGTGTTAGCCTCTGTGCTGATAGTACAGAGCCTGCTTTGGATTCTCTCTCTGTCTCTCTCTGCCACTCCCCTACTCATTCTCTCTCTATCCCTCACAATAAATAAGAAAAAACATTAAAAAAACCCTACTGGTTTTTAAGATTTAGGGGCACCTGGCTGGTTCTGTCAGTAGAGCGAGGGACTCTTGATCTCAGAGTTGTAAGTTTGAACCCCACGTTGGGTGTAGAGATTACTTAAAATAAAATATTAAAAAAAAAAAAAGATGTGGGTTTCAACAAAGAACATGCCCTGTTCACCTATAGAAGAGCCCAGCATATGGAATGATGCCCCTAACCCAGGGTGAGAGCTGAGTGCTGAGCTTGTAGAACTATCATCAAGTTCTGAGGAACATACAGGTGCATAGTATATCTTATAAAAATATCACAGTAAAGACCTAAGTGCCCACCGATGGATGAATGGATTAAGAAGATGTGATTTGTATATACTGTATATTCTCTCTCTCTCTCTCTCTCTCTCTCTCTCTCTCTCTCCCCACACACACACACACACACACACACACACACACACAGTGGAACATTACTCAGCCATAAACAAGAATGGGTTCACGCCATTTGCAACAACATGGATGGATGAAGAGGGTATTATGCTAAGTGAAATAAATCAGATAGAGAAAGACAAATGCCTTATAATTTCACTTCTGTGTGGAATCTAAAAGCCAAATGTAGAAACAAACAAAAAACAAAAACCGCAAACAGACCTATAAATACAGAGAACAAACTGGTTGCCAGAGGGGAGCGGGGGACGGACAAAATGGGTGAAGAAGAGTGGGAGGCATGGCTTTCCAATTATGGAATGAATATGTCACGGGGATGGAAGCTACAACACAGGGAATACCGTTAATGATGACTTTTTTTTAAAGTTTATTTTTGAGAGAGAGAGACAGAGCACAAGCAGGGGAAGGACAGAGCGAGAGGGGTACACAGAATCTGAAGCAGGCTCCAGGCTCCAAGCTGTCATCATGTAGCCCGACATGGGGCTCAAACCCATAACCTGCAAGCCAAAGTGAGACGCTCAACCGACTGAACCACCCAGGCAGCCCCAATTAGTGATATTGTAATACAGAGAACAAACGGGTGGTTGCTAGTGGGGAGGTGGGTGGAGGGATGGGCAAAAGAGGTGACAGGGATTAAAAGGTATGAACTTGCAGTTGTAAAATAAGTCACAGAGGTGAAAAGTACAGCATAGAGATTATAGTCAGTAATACTGTAAAAACATATGGTGACAGACGGTGACTACATTTACCATGAGTAGAATTGTCGAATCACTGTTTTGTACACCTGAAAGTATATGTCAACTATATTTTAATAATAACAATTTGAAATACGATAAAATATCACGGAAGACTAAGATGACTGAGAGCAGGTAGAAATATTTGCGTGTATAAAGCGTGTCAGCTGGGCAAAATTGCAATAATGAAGTTGAGCGGTGGCTAGAGGGATAATCATGGGAGGGGAAAAGAAAGAACTTCTACGTTTTATAGACAGAAGTCTCGGATTTAAACACCAGCATTACCCACTTGTAATTTGTACTACCTTGGATGAGTTTGAGAAATGTTTTGCATCTCTGGATTCCTCTCTTTTAAAAAAATGCATCGTTATTAACTGATATCAATATCATAAAATTTGCATTCTACCTTTCGTAATCTGGTAACAATTAAAAAAAATTTTTTTAATGTTTATTTATTTTTGAGAGAGACAAAGACAGAATGCGAGTGGGTTAGGGGCAGAGAAAGGGGGAGACGCAGAATCCAAAGCAGGCTCCAGGCTCTGAGCTCCGAGCTGTCAGCGCAGAGCCCAAGGCGGGGCTTGAACTCAGGAGCCTCGAGATCATGACCTGAGCCGAAGTCGGACGCTTAACAGACTGGGCCACCCAGGCGCCCCAAATATTTAAATCCTAGGACTGCTTTGAGGATTACACGGAGTAACCCTTAGCTTTCAAGTCACCCAACAGTCCCTGGCACAGAGATAGAGCCATGATTACCTGGGTGTCCTTTGCTCTTCATAATGTAATTGTTTCCTTAGTTGACCACGAGGGGATCCTCTTTCACATAAATTAAAACATGCAGATGTGCAGATTGGTGAGGTCTGTCAATTATATATGACTCTGTAACCACTGTGTAAAACAAAATAATACTTCTATCACCCCCAACAAGCTCCCTGTGTCCCTCTTGGTATGTTTCCCACTCTCAGAACTGAACTGTTAGCATCAGTTACTCTCACCTGCCTTTTGAGTTGTATCAATGAGATTATATGACATCTGCTTCCTCTCCTTTCCATTTGCCTTCTTTCACTCAATGTGATGTTTTCGCAATATATTGTTGCCTATTTAGGAGATTGGTAGATTTTTTGATCGCTGAGTGTGATAAAGTACAGTATGTTTAGCTATTTTCTTATGGCCAAACATTGGGTTATTTCCAGTTTGAGGCTACCATTCTTGTACCAGCTGTTTTGTGGGTATGTGTTTTCACTTATTTGAGGCAAATACCTAAGCATGGAATTTCTGTGTCATAGGGTAGATGTATGCTTAACTTTATCAATGCCAAACAGTTCTCTGGGGCGGTGGTATTATTTTGCACCCACAGCAACAGTGTGTGAGAGTTCGTTTGTTCTACACCTTTGCGGACATTTGATGTTACCAGTCTGTTTCTGTTTTCAGCCATCCTGGTGTATGCAAATAGGAGTTCGTTACAGTTTCATTTGAATCCCCCTGACAACTAATAATTTTCAGCACCTTCCTTGTGCTTATTGGCCATTGATCTAGCTTCTTTTATGTACGGTCTTTTAGAGACTTGACCTACTATTTTAAGAACTGGGCGGTTTGTTCTTTTAATTACTGATTTAGAGGGTTTTAACAACTATATTTTGAATAAAAGTGCTTTGCCAGATATATGTATTATGAATAGTTTTGGAGTTGGTGGTTTGCCTTTTTATTGTCTTGATGATATCTTTTTAAGAGTAAAGAAATTAATTTTGTATAATCCAATTTCTAACTTTTTCTTTTACGATCAGGGCTTCTTGTTTTATAAGTCCTTGCCTAAACCACGTGTGCAAAGATATTTCTCTATGCTTCCTGATAGAAGCTTTGTTATTCAAGCTTTTACATGTATGGCTATGATCCATCTTGAATGAATTTTTGATCGACTTAACAAGAACTTTAATTTGGGCTCTTTATTTTTTATAGTTCTTAAGGAAAATATATTAAATGCTTAATATAACCCTTAGGTTTCACACAGGATCGGAGTACAGAACTACACACTGGGAATTGTGAATCACTTTCCGTATATTTCTATTTACATTTTGTTAGTTACTAGTCCAGGAACGTGGACAATATCAACAGGGGCGTCTAGCAGGCTGAGAATTGATCTTCCTGGCCCTGAGAATAAATTAGCCTGTCTCTTGACAACCCATTTTCTCTCATCAGGGAGGAATTGTCATCCCAAGGACTTTCTCTTCCAAATGTTATCACAAGGACTTTGACAAAGTCATTTATAAGTGCAAAAAATAAACACCACACCCTCGATCCCTGATGGGTGGGAGGTCTCCATGTTTACAGGGGTTAGACTCCGTGACCATCTCATCTTTGCATAGATGTAAAAGAAAATTCTAATGATTTCTTGCTCCTCAATTCCATTTTACCATGATTTCTTTTTTGTGCTGAACCAAGGAATTACTTGCAATGAAATGTCTTCATCATTGTAGCAGAGATGTTTTCAGAGCAAAAGTTCTAAATTTTGATGGAGTCAAATGCATCAGATTTTCCTTTTTGGATCATATTTTGGGTGTCAATCCTTTGCCTGAACTCGCTGCCTGCCCTACGTCTCACAGATACTCTCCTCTTTTTCCCCAAAAAGTTATACAGTTTTGCATTTTACGTTTAAGTCCTTAACTCATCTTTGTAAAAAGATGTGAGACTTTAGGTTTTTATTTGTTTGCCTTTTGCCTGTAGATATCCAGTTACCGTGCAATCATTTGTTGGAAAGGTGATCTTTCCTTTATTCAGTTGCTTTTGAGTTGAGTCTATCCACTGAATTTTTATTTCGGTTGTCGTACTTTTCACTTCTCAAGTTTCCACTCAGCTCTTCTTATCTTCTGTTCCTTTGCTGAGACTTGCTTTGTTTTCATTTGTTTTTAAGCATGTCTGTAATGGCTTGTGAAACATTTGGATGCTTTAAAATCTTTGTCAGATAATTCTAACAACTCTGGCATCTAGGTGTCTATTGATTATCTCCTTAATTCAGTTTAAGATCTTCCTGGTTTCTGCTATGACAGGTGATTTTTCAGGTGAAACCTGGACATTTTGGATATTATGCTCTATGACTGCATCTTATTTATGCCTTCTGACTCAGCTGGTTTTCTCACACACCTCTCTGGCAAGGGAAGGGGGTGGGGTACAGCCTCGTTACTTTGAGATTGCAGTGAAAGTCCCAATCTTCTATTCTACCGCTACTTGAGAGGGTGGAGAAGGGGTGCTCCTTCTCCCTGTTGGGTCCAGGTTGGAGCCCAGGTTTCTCATATGGTCTTTACTAATGCTGCTGGGGTAGCCACTTCCTTCCCACTCGGTGGGGATGAAAATGTCCTCCTTTTCTGGCACTAGTCCTATGGAAACTTGCAGTGATTTGTCATATGCTCTTGGGAGGGTGGAGGTCTAGACACCTCACTCAGCTTTTGCTGGCATATGTGGGAAGAAGCCACAGATTTATGTGCACATGTGTGTGCTTGGGGGTGGGGGCCAGTTGCAATGGAGCCATTATTTCTGAGAGTTTCATCTTGGGACAGACTAGGCAGCATTTTAAAGGGCTTTTTTCTTTTCTTTACTTTAAAAACAAAACAAAACAAAACAAAACAAAACAAAACAAAACCCTGTGCCTGTTGATGTTTGTATGTTGTTGGCTTCTTCAGCACTGACTTAGATTTGAAACAAAAACAAAACCCAGGGAACTCATCACCATGTTGCTCTTCAGCTGTTAGCCTGTCTTCCTCACTCCACCTTTCAAAGTCAACTTCTGCTTATTTATATATAATATCCAAGGATTTTCATTGTAATTATTGGAAGGCATCTGGAAAAGTATGTCTACTCCATCTTCTTGGAAGCAGAACCTTGTTTTTGTTTTTAACGATCTTTCTCTTTCTAGTACTTTTTTTTTTTTTTGTTCCCGTCAAAATGTACTGATATAATGGCATGCCGAAATGTTCAATCCACCGAAAAGATTTTACCATACCTGGAGCCTACTTTTACTTTCATTGGTTGGAGCAGATGGGGGATGGGTGTTCACAAAATTGCATTGGGATCTCTAGAGTTGTTAAAATCAATTTGAGGTCGGAAGGAGGAGAAAGGAGAAGGAAATGAATCACGCCCCCTCCCCAATAAATACTGGCATCCCATGTGGTACCGCAGCAGTTCTAAGTGCCCCAAATAGAAGTAGGGTGGGAGGTCTCCACCAGGCAGCCATCAAAAATAGCCATGTAGAAACTTCTCTGCATTATCATTCTTGTCTCCGGTGTGTCTTTTACTAAGTGGATTATACGTAAACAAGACATTATTATTATTTTCTCCTTCTCTTAGGCATATCGCTCTGGAGATCTAGGCACCTGTAGTTGGAGTCACAGCCTTTCTGTCTCCTGTCTTGTAACTCTAGCCTGGAAGAACCATGGATGCCTGCCTAGGCATTCTTTAAAAAAAAACAAAAAAACAAAAAAACAAAAAAACTTTTCTTGGTTTCCCTCTTTTTTTTAAAGAAACATTTTTTTAATGTTTATTTATTTTTGAGAGAGAGACACAGACCATGAGCAGGAGAGAAGGAGACACAGAATCCAAAGCAGGCTCCAGGCTCTGAGCTGTCAGCACAGAGCCAGATGCAGGGCTCGAACCCATAGACTGAGAGATCAAGTTTAGCCAAACTTGGCCACTTAACCAACTAAGCCACCCAGGTGCCCCTCTTGGTTTTCCCTCTTTAAAAAGACTCCATCCTTTACTTTTTCTTCTCTAATTCCTTTTGCATGGATTGTTCATCCTGCGGTTAGCATGTTGTTAACCCCTCCTTTTTGTTCTCATTGTGGAGTAGTGTGGTAACAGCAAAGGGTGCAGACTCAGGTTCCAGGCCATCAAGGTTAATATTCCACCTGTGCCATTCTCAGGCTGGATCACTTTAGCCTGTTTACTCAACTTCTGTGTTTTGTCATCCGTGAAATGGGGATGAGAGTAGTAATCTCCTCAAGGGGTCATTGTGAAAATTAACTGAACTCACACCCACCAGCCAAAGACCACCGGGAACACATCTGTGGTCAGAACTGGTTTATTATTTGCATCAGCGGTAATAATGGAGGCAATAAATGAATAATAAAGAATAATAGCTGAAGAGAGATACACCCTGGGGGGAACTCTGAGGCACCATGGTGGCATCTCAGGAAGAGGGTGGTACCATCTCAGGAGGGAGAGGATTTCAGTTTGTATAGAGTGGTTTTGGAGAGGGTTTGAGAAAGCAGGCAGTTGCTTTCGACTGGATGCTGTCAGAAAGCTGGGACAATTTCATGACTGGGTAGCTTGCATTTTTTTTTTTTCTTTATCTAGAGGGTGGAAGACCAAGGCTAAAGCCGTAACTGAGAAAGCAGCAGCAGTCACCCCCGTTGGCTGGGAGAGAGCAAAGCTCAGTCATTTTAGTGATTTGCATCGTGTTCTTGTTTTTGTCTTTCCTCAAGCATGATTATGGAGGAGTCTTGGACACAGCGACCTCGTCTGATGTTAGTGGTCTGTGAAATTGTTTATGATTAGCAGGAGAACACTCTGGTCCAGCCTCGAGTGTCAGACCAGCTACCAGCTACTAGCTATCTGCCCCCCCAGAGCTGCTATCCGCCCCCCAATTTTTTTAAAGTTTATTTATTTATTTTGAGAGAGAGAGAGAGAGAAAGAGCGGATGCACACATGCACATGCACAAGTTAGGAAGGGGCAGAGAGAGAGAGAGAGAGAGAGAGAGAGAGACGGAGAGAGAAAGAGAAAATCCCAAACAGGCTCCACACCACCGACACAGGGCTTGAACTCATGAACGGGGAGATCATGACCTGAGCTGAAACCAGGAGTTGGATGCTTAACCAACTGAGCCACTATTGTTTTCCTTCTTAAAATGTAAGTTTTTAGGAGAAAAATGTGACACAGTATGGCTCGTCCTCTATCTCTCCATATCGTTCGGGATGTATATGCTTGGTCTCCCCAGACACAACTTACGTGCCTGGTAGACAGTGACACATCTCACACGCTCCAGCTCTGCCATTGCACTTGGCCTCATGAGCAGCACTTCACAGAAGCTCTGGTCCCTTCCGCAGGGTGCTGCATGATTCTCTGCTGCGGTCTATCCTCCACCTTCTGTATTACCATTTGAACGGACAACCCTTTCTCAAGTATCAAATGACACAGAATATAAGGTAGGCCTTGTGCAAAGATTACCAGACACCCCTCATCTTTGCACATCATGGCAAAAATGGGTGAGATATTTTCTACCTTAATAGAAATGTATCAATCTCTGTATTGCCCCTACTATTTACACAGTATGTGGCACATTGCTGTGTATGGGATAGAATAAAACATGTAAATAAAGACGTTAACCTAAGTCTGTAAAAGCACAGGGTTTCCCAACAGCCTGGAAATCTCTGGCTAAGCTGCTCTCTTCTCCCACATTTTGTCTTTATGAAGGCATCAGCTGGCGGTGCTAGCATTTCCCTGCCGCCATTTTCCTTTGAAGGCCATTACTCTCTACCCTTAGAAGAAGTTCCCTCCTCAGAAGCTTATATCATGCAGCTAATTCAATTTAAGATTCAAGTTGAATCCTAAAGGAATATTTCAGTCACAGCTACACATTAGACTCCGTCTGGCATAAATTGTTACTAGGGAACAAACACATCTGGTTAGACTCTTGGGTTACTTTAAATGCGTTTTCCATCGAATTTCCAATGTCCGTTTGTAAAAATGTGTGTGTTAATGCTCACAGGGGAAAAAACAGAGTGTAAAATTGTACTTGCCCCTAATCATAACTTGCAAAAATGATATAACTACACAGATAAATTCCATGAAAGAACATGGAGAAATGGAAAATATTCACTGTGACGATATCTATCTATGCACAAAATAAGAGAAACACATGCATAAGTGTAAACCTGTGGGACGGGCAGGTATCTAAATATTCTGTTACAGTGAAATTTTCCCTGATGCCCACTCCTCTCAAATCCAGTCTCCTATGTTCCCACAACTCCTTATGCACACCATGTAAAAATAGCAGACATCTTGTGTATAATGTCTTATTTGTCCCATGCCAACCTGTGTACTCTTTGTACTCAGGCACCATCTCTTATTTATATTGAGGTCTGTAAGGTGCCCGCATAGAACATAGCAGTTACTCAAGAATATTTCTGTGTGGGGGGTTGGTTAGTTATTTATTTTTGAGAGGGAAAGAAAGCGTGTGCACAAGTGGGGGAGGGGCAGAGAAACAGGGAGAGAGAGAATCCCAAGCAGGCTCCACAATGTCAACACAGAGCCCAACTCAGGACTTGATCTCACGATCCTGAGATGGAGACCTGATCTGAGATCAGGAGTCAGAGCCACTCAAGTCAAGAACAAGAACACTTGTTATTCAGTGATTTAACTAGTTACATTCCACCTGGTGGCTTTAGCCTTCAATTTCAGGAGCTTCTTTTAAGAGCCCCATAATACAGGGTGCCTGGGTGGCTCAGTTAGTTAAGCATCTGACTCTTGATCTCAGCTCAGGTCTCGATCTCGGAGTTGTGAGTTCAAGCTCCATGTGGGGCATGGAGCCCACTCAAATAAAAAAGTCACATAACTTCACTTACCAGATATACTCGAAAACATAGTCACACAGTGACAGCTTTGTGACAGTAGATCTGAGACAGGAAAAGCACCCATGGCACTACCAATTGTCCTTATAATCCTCAAATATTTTTTGCCCACATACCTCCTAAAAGAATTTCAAAAAACAATAGTTTTTTAAGTTGACATAGAAATTTTTTCATCTTAGGGCACCTGGGTGGCTCAGTTGGTTGAGCATTTGACTTTAGCTCGAGTCATGATCTCATGGTTTGTGGGTTTGAGCCCCATGTTGGGCTCTGTGCTGACAGCTGGGTGCCTGGAGCCTGCTTCAGGCAGGCTCTCTCTCTGCCCCTCCCCTGCTTGTGCTTTCTCTCTCTCTCTCTCTCAAAAATTAATACATAAACATTAACATTTTTTTCATCTTAAATTTGAGTTGTTGCAAAGTATGCTAGCTTAGAGTTTTAAATATGTTTTGAAAATATATAAATAACAACTTTATTATGATATATTTGTATAGTGTTACTTTGGATTTATAGAAATTAAAATTGATAAAATAAAATTATTTTCATTATACTCAATGGAATATAGATATCATTTATCCATTGAATTCTAAATACCAGAGAAATTTGATATCCTCCAACATACATAAATATGTATATACATGTTTTTTTAAAAAGGTGGTGACCCCAGGGCTCACTGTTAAAAATATTTTCTTCCTGGGGGCGCCAACTCTCGATTTCAGCTTGGGTCGTGATCTCACAGTTTATGAGTTCGTGGGTTCTGTGTTGACAGTGTAGAGGCTGCTTGGGAGTCTTTCTCTCCCTCTCTCTATGCCCCTCCCCCTGTCATGTGTGCATGCTCTGCCTCTCAAAATAAATGAATAAACATTAAAAACATTTTTCTTCTAGATTCAATTATACTTATAAATATCAATAGGATGATATCAATGAAAATAAAACAATTATTTATGTACTTTGATAACTGCTGTGGAAAATATAAACTTTTATTAGAAAGGTCTTTTTAATGAGTTGGGTAGGGCTTTTTTTGGATTAGTTCATGTTTCCGTGGGTGAATATTATATACTGCTAGCATGAAACAGCGTTCACCATCAGTTTCATTCCTATCTTTCATGTTTTATACGCAAACACTACGAAGCACACATATCAGTAAATGGGAATAGAAGGAATTTGTTAAACAGTGTCACTGTTTAAAAAATGTTCTTCTTTTGAGTTTGAATGCCAAAAGTAGCAAAGTGATCGATGTATTTATTCCCTTGCAATTGAAAGGGTTTTATTTTTTTAATTAAAAAATTTTTTAATCTTTATTTATTTTTGAGAGAGAGCGAGAGACAGAGTGCAAGCAGGAGAAGGGCAGAGGGAGAGGGAGACACAGCGTCCGAAGCAGGCTCCAGGCTCTGAGCCTGAGCACAGAGCCAGATGCTGGGCTCGAACCCGCGAACCATGAGATCGTGACCCGAGACAAAGTCAGATGCCCCACCAACTGAGCCACCCAGGTGGCTCCCCAGGAAAAGATCAGTTTTAAAAGTCAGGGGTGGTTAGAGACAACTGGGACTGGTCTGATGCCTTGACCCCAGATGCTTGTTTCGGCAGCTCACTCTTAGAACAGACTGTGTACATGGAGGTTGAAAAACTGGAAAATGATCTCTGTGGCTTCCTTGGAAAGTCTTCATGTGCTCCTGCAATTACGCCTACCCGTGGTTGGAAAGTTTTGACCTCAGTATCCATTCTTCTCTTCATGGTCACTTGCAGAATCTTAATTATCTGCAGGGTGGCATTGTACGCAGCGAAAATATTCACCTTGCCAGACCCGGTTCTTGCCAATGAAATCTAAGCTGAGTTGCTGGGGCTGGGGGCTCTCCTTGGAGCATTTGTTTTTCTGAGAAGATGGGACCAAGTCAGTGGGCACAACCGCTGCCCTTTCACTCTCCCTGCTTTCTTTTCTTGGAATGGCAGCACAACGTCAGGAGGTGTGGCAGCCATCTTGCAAACAGCAGCCACATGTTCAGAATGGAAGGACCAGTTCATTGAAGAAGACTGGGTCTATGTGGACAAAACTTGTGGGGGCTGCACCTGTCCTATCTGCCTACATCTAGATTGTCACTGCATGAGAAAAATAAACCCCAATTGTTTAAGCCTTTGTTGTCAGGTTTTCTTTCTTTCTTTCTTCTTCTTCTTCATTTATTTTTTTATTTTATTTTATTTTATTTTATTTTATTTTATTTTATTTTATTTATTTTATTTTGTTTCTTGGCTCCAAGTGCTAATGGCAACAAAAGATTATTCTTTTATTCACACCTTGGGGAATGCATGAGTTATTTTTCTGGCCTCAAAGATCTTGCCAAATGCCGTAGGGAATGCTAATGAACTGTTATACAATCACATTTACATTTTATTACAGGCATTAGTTTTTCTGACCTAAATAAGATAAATTTATAAAATAAATGTTTTGAACACCAGCCAAAATATTAAAAGGTTTTTTACACAATCACATCTTTTAATTTTTGCTCTTAGAAATAGTAGGCAGTCAGTAAATATTTCTCCAGTAGAGGACCATGAAGAGTAAAAAGGCCAATTCTAACATTATTTTTTAACTTAATAAAAGGTATTGTAATAAATATTTGAGAGTGACTTATGGAGAACTATAAATTCAATTCCGGCTGTTTATGAAGTGGTTATAAATCACAATATCTGGGACATTGGAAATAAGATACAATGTCATATGGTATTTGAGTAACTAGGGAAACATCACCTGAAATGAGAATGGTGATTTGTGACTTGGGGATTTAATATATTTATGAAAATTTATCGGTGAATTTCATCTAGTGCTATCTTAGATGACAAATTGCCTGAAAATTTCAAATGAATCATAATAATTACTCACCGTGGAAATGACTAAATGTGTTGGTAGAATTCTCAAAAATGGCACAAAAATAACACTCTCAGATATAAAACAATAATAGTAATATTTCCGAGCACTTTAGATGTATTATATGCATCTATCCTTTCTGCAACTCTAGGCATGAACATGGATAACACTATTTTTCCATTGTACAAAGAAACTAAGATACTGATAAATTTTAAAAGGTGCCTAAGTTCACACAAGTAATAAGTGACATGGTGGGAGTTAAACCAAAGGAGTCAGTTGCACTGATGGTGTGGCTGAGTCACCTTCTATTCCCAGTGATGAACGTTATCAACAACGGATGCAACGTAGAACAACTCCCCAATGCTCTGGGGAGGAAACAAGAGCAGGCAGGGCCTGGAGGGAAGCCAACACCCAGAAGGAAGAAATCTCAGGGAGCTAGTCTCCCACGTTTTATGGCTTTTAGGCTGATAGACATCTTACCTACCGGAAGTGAGAAGAAAATCCCGGAAAGCAAGGGGCACAGAGTAGGAGTGTCAAATGTATACAATGTGTGTAAGTCTCTGTTTGACCTCAGGATATATATGCAGAGGGCAGACCTCAAGTCCCTCAATGAGGGGACAAAAGAACCGAACTTGAGAGAGGGCCACCGCTTAACTTATGGCTGCAAGTCCAGCCAAATTAATTCCCTATTCAAATAACAACAACGGTCACTGGGGGAATATAACGGAACACAGCACCTGCAGGACATAACATTCATAACGTCAAGAATACAATTCAAAAGCACTCCACTTTTGAAGAATCAGGAGAATGTGTCCCACATTCAAAAGAAAAGACCTAACTCAAATTTGGGATATACTCCTGCATAATTATGTGACCCTGCCAAGTTATCCACCCGCTTACAAGACAAGACCCAGAAACTAGTGCACACCAAGAAAAGTTTCCCTCCGTGGCTGATAGCTCTATGGTCTTCCAGTTTCCATTCTTATTTTGCCCAAGCTCTAGGTTCTGGTGTCCAGGTCAGCTGTTTCATGTGGAACATTGACTCTGCCCTTATATGATAGATTTGAATATAATCCAGTATCAAGGACTTCCCAAACACTTTCTCTATTTGCCCGATAGTATCTCTTCTCCCTATTCCACTATTCACTTCCTTGGGTTCCTTTTAAATGTTCATCAGTAGGTCTTCCCCGAAGAGACTGCTACTGATATATAGGTAACAAAGTGACCCATTTTATGGAGGTCAGTATCACTTCCCCAGCCAGCCCCAAGCTTGAGCAATGGTCTCATGGAGAAAAAGGCAATGGTAGTAGACACTGAGGGCCTGCCTGGCCTCAGAAACAGGAATTTACCAGTAACGAATGGTCAATAGCTATCACTATTTCTGAATGTCTGCTTTGCCAGCAAGAACCTTAATCTGACTTCCTGACATAGCTTCAGGGACCAGGCAGTTTCTGGTGGAAAGGAAGATAATTAGTCTGGAAACCTTCTATCATTAAGGGGGCAAAGACAAATGTTGAATCTGCTATCTTGCCTTCAAAAACAGAGGAAAACAAGGGAATGAGGGAATTTTTAGAGCTGATGGAAATGTTCTATATTTGGATCATGTTGGTGATCACATGACATGGTATACAGTTGATGCCTTAACAACATGGGTTTGAACTGCATGGGTCCACTTATACATGGATTTTTCCCAACAAATAACATATAATACTATAAGTGCATTTTGTCTTCCTTATGATTTTCTTTTCCTTTTTTCTAAAATTTTTAAAATGTTTATTTATTTTTGAGAGAGAGAGTGAGCGAGTGCAAGTGGGGCAGGGGCAGAGAGAGAGGGAGACACAGAATCGGAAGCAGGCTCTGGCTCTGAGCTATCAGCATAGAGCCCAACGTGGGGCTTGAACCCACGAACCATGAGATCATGACCCGAGCTGAGCTGAAGTTGGCCACCTAACACACTGAGCCACTCAGGTGTCCCTTTTTTTTCTTTCTTTTTTTTTTTAAGGGAGTTTTCATATGTAATTAAGGTAATTTACTTAGAGCATGCAAGCAGGGGAGAGGGGTAGAGAGAGAGGAAGAGAATCTTAAATGCCCAGTGTGGAGCCTGAAATGGTGCTTGATTTCACAACCATGATATCATGACCTGAGATGAAATCAAGAGTCCAATGCTTAAATGACTGAGCCACTCAGATGCGCCCCACCCCCCCATGATGATTTTCTTAATAACATTGTCTTTCCCCTGGCTTACTTTGTTGTAAGAATCTAGTATAGAATACATAGAACATACAAAATATGTGTGAATGACTCTTCGTTATTAGCAAGGCTCTGGTCAAGAGTGGGCTATTAGTACTTCGGGTTTTGAGGAACCAAAAGTTACACACGGATTTTTTGACTGTGCAGGGGTTCAGCGCCCCTAATCCCTGTGTTGTTCAATGGCCAGTGCAAATTGAGAAACAATGCCACAGTATGTTGTGTTACCTTTTACAAGATATGCTCTATGCTCTAGTCAGCCAGAAATACATGCTGCCATCTTACTAACTAACTGCTAGATACAGATCTAAAGAACAAAAGACAGAGATGGAAATGGAGTCTATCACCATTTTGCCTGATGACTCACTCTCAAAGTTTTTGTTCTAAATTCCCATGTGACTGACTTATCCCGATCTGGAGATATTAGTACTAAAGAAGGAATACTCATGCCATGGGTCACAATAAAGGCTTTGCTGAGCCGAAAGCTTAGACTTATATCTCATCATTAACACTGACTAATATGACTAAGGAAATTAAAGAAAAATAATAGTACCTGGGGAGGTTGGATGATGGCTTTTAGCCACCAGTCATTATAGTCGGTGTTGGTGATGCTGCTACGTCAGGGAAAGATAGTTGAAAAAACTGGAGGACATCCTTGTATTTCCATGTCAGGTAATGGAAAACCACTTTACACTCACAGGCTGGATCATCAAAGCCTCAGGTCTCTCAGAAATCAAGGTGTATGTTAATTCAATGAGCAAAGAAAGCTGATGGGTGAGGTGCTGACTAAAGTCAAGATAGACTACGGATAGAACTGTTTACAGAAAGCCCTGCCATGGACATTAGTGGAAAAACCCAGGCTTATCCTCTGGAACAGATAAGGGGAGACAGTCCTGGTGTTGTGCCCCTATATCACATAATACATCATTTAATGTCAAACTAAAAATCACTTCTGGTTGCTGATATATAACCATGAATATAAAGGAAGTTTATCATGCGATGCGGCCAACTCTCCTAGATTCAAAGTCTAGATTGCCAAATTTCAAGTATTCCTCCATGAGAAAATTAATGAGGTAAAGGAGAGCCTCAATTTTTTATTTGATTGTTTATTTCACATGTATCCTAGCTTTGCGCTGGTAGTAAGCCCAGGGAAAAGCAACTGTGAACCCTGTCTTGGTTACCGTTCTTGTCAACCTTGACTCTGGGTGAGGGGTAATGGCAACCCGGGCTGAACGAGAGAGGAGGGAAATCATCAACGCCTTCTATGCTATGACCTCTTGGACAACTCAAGAAATGAATACTTGTGGCTCCCACCGCTGTTCCTTTGCTTGCTAGTGAAGTCTCTGAGGAATGAATGATTGGTACCTCCTTTTTGTGGAATAGATGATGATTTTTTTCTTTCCCATTTTCATCTTTCTTCCCGTTCATTACCATTATGTGGTAGTGGTTAAATGTACCCACGGTTTCTGGGGTTATAGTGATCTGACACAGAATCGCAATGGAACTAGCAGAGGAGTTTATACCAAACTGATATGCTGGCCCTGGGAACACAGGATCTCAATGACATTATTGAATCTTGAGGCAATAGCTGAATGTGACTCTGAGTTGTCTCTGGTTGGGGAACTAATATGAAAACTTGTGATTGTATGTGTGATAGTTAGATTATGTTAGGCAGAGACGTCTTTCAATATGTGTGAGTAAACACTTATGGGGGTGGGCAGCCAACACATATAATTCAAGAGAAAAATCCTGGGATGACTCCCTAGCTTATAGCAATTCTCCCTGTTGGAACTTGCCCCTGACACCCATGGGCAGACCTGTAGCAGCATTGTCTTCTTAGGTTAAGTTTGGGTCTCTGGCCCTAACTGAACAGAGTCAATCAGGTTCTATCTCCTAGAAAATTGGAGACCTATGGGAGGTGCACACAGATTGTGGTCTCCGGAGCTGAGTCATGCTCCAAGCAGTGCTAAAGAAGAAAAAGTCCACGAACTGACTGAGCTACTTGAAACATCTCTTACTGTTGCTTTTCTCATCAAGGCTCAGTTTTTCACTTGTTCCCTTGATTCGGGGATGCACACCCCTACCCTCGCCGAGAATAGTCATTTTTGCCTCCGGAACTACTTAGAGTCAGTTTTCGTTATTTGTAGTCAAATGAACTACCTGGAGAACAGAATTATAAATCTATACAGGTGACAATGATGTTATTTTACAAAGGATTTTAAAGTCCTGGAAGTTCTCCTGAGGAGTTTATGTAGAGGTGACAGTAACTAAACTTCACTTCCGTCTCAAGCTCTGTGCTGGGGCCTTTCCCTGCGGTAACCTGGATCCGCGCAATGGCCCTCTGAGGAGAGTATTGCCCGTTGTAGAAAAAGTTGAAGTATACCCGACACACAGTGTTCCTTAGTCTCAAGTGTACAACACGGTGATCTGACAACTCTATGCATTATGTTGTGCTCACCACAGGTGCGGCTACCATCTGTCACCTTGCAGTGCTGTTACAATACCATTGACTGTATTCCCTACGCTGTACTTTTTATTCCCAGGGCTCATTCATCCTGTAACTGGGAGTCTATACCTCCGACTCCCCTTCGCCCATTTTGCCCTCTCCTCCGCCCCCTCCCTTCTGGCAACCACCACTCTGTTCTTTGTATTTACAGGTCAGTTGTTGCTTTTTGTTTGTTGTTTGTTTATTCATTCGCCAGGAGAGTATTGCTCTTACCCTATCTTACAGGTAATTGTGGCTCAGAGAAGTCAACTGAATTACCTGATACTACACCTCTCTGTAAAATGTAGAAAGGGGATTAAAAATCAGGAACTCACTTATATAGTGAGCCAGTGAGCCAAGATCCAATCCAGGACTGACTCTAAAAAACATATGTTTAGCTATTAGTGTATTAATTCAATAAAGATCTACTGAGTTCCTAATACAAAAGGAGGCAGAATGATGTAGACATTAATAGTGTAGGTTCTAGGGCCAAAGTTTCTGTATTGGAATCCCAGCTTTGCCAATTTCAAGATGTGTAACCTTGTAGAAGTTACTCACCTTTCTGTGCCTCAGTTTTCTCATCGTAAGGTAGGAAAGTAACATAACTACTTAATTGAATTGTTAGGAGAAATAACTCAGTTAATACATTTAAAGTTCTTTAGGCTGTGTTTGGCACATCAACAAGAGCTATTTCTATGCTATGAGCAATGGGTAAGTCAGGAAATGTCTCTGCTTTCTGTGGTGCTGTGGGTGAAGATAGGGGGGTGGTTTCCTATTTAGACAGGCTGGCCAGGGGGAGGTTCCTCTGAAGAGGTAGCAATGCACAAAGTCCTGACTCTCGTGAAGAAATAAACCATGCAAAGATCCTGGAGATGAGTGCTTTGGGAAGAAGGAACAGCAAGTGCAGGTCTTGAGGTGGGGGGAATTTGGCATGTTCAAGGAGTGGCCAGAGTAGCTGCAGGAGTGAGCAGGCGGGGTTGTGGTAGGACAGGAAGTCAGAGAAGGATCAGGGGCCAGATCCTGAAAGGCCTTGAGGACCTGGGCAAAGGGTCTGGATCTTTTCAAAGCATAAGGCGGGGCGGGGTGGGGGGGTGGTGATCAGAGGATTGAGAACAGAAGAGTGACATCATCTGCTTAAAGTTTTGAAGAGATCAGTCCGGCTGAAGTGAGACGTGCAGGGTGTGATACATAGTGGGTAAGGGTAGATTCACAAAATCAGCTGGGGCTAACAGTAATTCAGGCAAAAAATTATAGCATCTTAGATGAAGTTACTATAAATAGAGGTGATGAGAAGTGGTCAAATTCAGGATATGTTTGAAGATACATCGTGAAGGATTTGCTAATGGATTTGCTTTGTAGTATGAGGGAGAGAGAAACCAATGACTTCCGGTATTTGGCCTCACCAACAGGTGGGTGTGATTCCTTTAAGCAAGACACGAAGTATTTCAGTCATGATCCAGTTAGGAGGAAGAAATCAGACTGGTTATTTTAACAGAGATGATGCGAACATTTTGGTATTGTGAAAACCCTAGGTATTAAAGAACTCAAAAGGCAAAATGAGCACTAAAGTACCGCTGAGGTCATGCTCATGGGGAGACAGCTCCACTTGCCCAAGTTTGGGAGGACAAAGGGAAGAGTTGGGAATGATGATACTTAGCACCCTGGAAAGGGGGTCCCATAGAGCTGACACCAAAGTGAGAACAGGGAACTGCATTTTGCTATCATCTCTCAGTGTATAGGAAGAACCCTGAAGAGTGAGGACCCAGACGTTTGAGAAGGGGGTGCCAGATGGATGGCACCCTTGGCTCCTCAACAGAGGTATGATGAGATCTGGAAAACCTCCAGGCTGGAGTCATTGCTAGCGTAGGAATGAACCGCAGCCCGGTGAAAGAGCATTGTCAGGGTCACACTGACAGAAACAGGAAGCCAGAACACGAAGAGAAAGCAAACAGGGAGGGTCCCCTTTTCCTCCTGCAGGGTTGAACTCTTCCATTAGCAACCCTTACTGACAGGGCCTAGCAGGGAGTGGCTAGCAAAGCAGGAAGGGGGTGGGTTGAGTCCCAGCCTAAGCATCCCAAAAAGGAGCTAGAAGGGTGGGGTCCAAGCTGAGAGGTATCTTCACAACAGACAGAGAAGGCTTGATTTTGGGGGGCACATTCAGGTAGGAAGAATTAAGAATTCTCTTTGACGGATCTATTATGATAACAAATGTAGCTGCTGAGGAGACAACACCTTGTACAACCAGGACATCAAAGGAAGGTTGAAGCCAGACATAGAAATTTTAGAGTCAACAGCTACCGTGCTTGAGTTGTATTCATAAACAAAGGAGACCAAAGTAAGGCCTTAGAAACTGATCCTCAACCTCTAATGCTTTCTTTACTGAGCTCTACAAAAGCACGCTATAATTGTATTTCCATAGGTTAATTCAGATCTTTTTTTTTTGCTTAAATTTTTGATAATGTAGGATTTAGAATATATGGAACAATCTAGATACAAGTTTTCAATCTGACAAGGTAAGTTGAGGGCTTTGTGGAATGGCAGAACAATCTCTAAATGTCCTCTATTCCATGATGCTTCTTTTGGTAAGAGTTATATATAAATGATCCCATAAATCGAACTGTCTTGATTTAGAGAATGAAAGTTTCTGTCCGTGGCATTTTTATAAAATATAGCATTACATAAAAAATGGAAAACACTCATAAATTTCTTTAACTGAACCAAAATCATATGATGTGTATTAATTAGATGTTTTCTACTTACATCATTATCATTTGAAAAGACCTTAAAACACTTTCTAGAAGTTCCAAGTAATTAATCACTACAAGAACCCTAGGCGTTGATAGAAGCAGATACTGTAATTCCCCCTATAATTATGGAAAAGGCAAGATAATACCCATCTTCCTGAGTCCCAGGGATTACTCATTTTAGGATTTAAACACACTGAGTATGCTTGTAGGTCTGATGTTGGCATGGTCCGCCATGAGTTTATGGCATGGAAGATCAAAGAGTCTGCTATGAAAGAACTCATCCAGGAAAAGAGGGTTGGCACACACCTATGCCCAGTACTAGAGCCCTCCCTGATCATGGTAGGAGATGAGAAGGTGAGGAGTATGTCTGCCCCTAAGCTGTTGCTCTGACCCACCTCCAGTGGATTCATCTCTGAGTTCTAGGTAGAGATATGTGGCCAAAAAATTTTAAGATTTTCTCAACAGAACTTTGTAAGACAATTATTTTTCAACCAAACATTTTCTGCTTTTTTTTTCTGCCCAGCATTCCTCACTCCCTTCTTCTGACAGCAGTGTTTTCCCTTCTTTGTGGAATTGCCTCACCTTATCTTTTATAAAGATTTAATGATGCTTTCAGTCCCACTATCTTATCCCCTCAGTGTGGTGATTGATTGGAGGATGAGTCCTGACTCAATGTGGGACAGATTTTGTCTTTGGTGAGATTTGTGTGTGGCTGTTGAAAAAGAGAAATGGTTTTTCTCCTCTGAGGTGGTGAAGTTGGAATGGTATAAACCTGGGTCAATCAGAGGCAATTTCTCATCAACTCATTGCCTCAAAGGAAATGTCTTTATAGTAAAAGGGAATGGGGGGGGGAGAGGGGGGAGAGAGAGAGAGAGAGAGAGAGAGGGATGCAGGGCTTTGAAATGGTCAGAGATAAATAAGAGCCAAGAGGGGGTGGTGGAGAGAATAAAAGGGGGGGGGGTGAAAGAGGGAGAGAGGGCATGGGGAGAGATTGATTCTAATACTATAGAGTCTCTGAAGACTCTACAACCATCTTGTAGATTTCCTGGCCACATGTGACCTACTATATTCCCATTGTCTAAAGTTCAGATAGTTGTTTAACAGAGATTAGCAAAAAAGTGGAGAAAAAGGATTTTGCTGTGATACCAGAAGTATTTGACCCAATCGGGCCTCTATAGAATGTTACCAAGCTCTAGTACCTCAAGTGCCCTGGCACATTACCAGCACTCTCAGAGGGACACATCCAGAAGCACTCTAAAGGCAGAGACCAGTGCCTTCAGAATTGGCAACTGTAGAGCAAACAGCTTTAGCAGCATCAAGATGCAACAGAAGTGGTTAGAAAGAGCAAAGGAATCCTTGGTAGAAGTGAAGGAGAGATACAGTGCCTTTGGCATGCACGGCAGTGCCCTTGACATTGACCAGACATGGCCATCATCACAAAGTTTATCATCACTGATGCGCCCAGCCGGTGGTAGGTATATTGCCAGAGGAGGATGAACAGAGTTCAGAAGAAGAGAGAAAAAATTAGCAGACCCCATGCGAAAGCCTAAGTGAGAACACTCTGAGGCCTCATAGAAACAGATGGAAAAGGGGAAGGTCTTTGAAGTGCAAGCAATATTGGTGGTGGTTATAACTGTAAGTGCAACCCTGCTTTCCCACAGACAGCAGAGATCTGAGAAAAAAATGGGTTACACAAAGCTTCGCTTCCTCAGCTGGCAAAAACACACAAAAAATAATGATGGCCACGTTAAACGTGAGAACAGCGTGCTCATCTTGGGTCATGTAGGGAGACAAGACTCACTGAGCTGCTGGAATTGACACGGGAACAATAAAGCCACAAACAGGCACTAGGACTGTATCCTTGGGAAGATTTGCAAAGGCTGAGCTGGCGCCAAGGTCAGGAACAGAGCCAACACCTAGAGAGGCAGGGAAAACAGCCTGTGAGGAATGATCCAAGGACGGAGCTCGCCGGGGCTGGCAGAAGAAGCCAAGTCTCCACTGTCCAGACAAATTTACTGCGGCAGGGTTGCTTGCCTTAGATTCCTTGTCTGGGAGGCCGAATTCATGTGGTACAAGGGCAAGAGTCTCAGCCCAGAGTCTGGGAAACACATTTTCTTTCAAGCCATGTATAGAGGAAAAACGTGTCCAACCAGAGAATTAGAAGACCACTTTGGAATCTCATCTTTCTCATTCTCTACTGAAGCTATCAAGTCAGAGTGTTTGTTATTTTTAATTATGAAGATAAAATAAGATAGGGTCAGGCACCTTGAAAAGCTGAAAGCTTTTAAAAACGAAACGATATTTTAAAAATGTGTAAGTCACTGTAATCAGCGTGGTACACAGCACCCTGGAGCCTGTACAGCTCTACCCGTGGGTCAACACTATGTCTCTTACTTTTGTCCATCCGTTTCCCTTCTCCTCTTGGCCTCTGTACTTTCATTGCTTTCTCACATTACAACACCAGCAACACACGTATAGTTGGCACATTCACACACACACGCACACACATATGTGTACATGTGTGCACACACATGTAGTGGTTGACGTTTATCCAATCTACAGAGGTCTGGGAGTGGCTGCTTGTTTGTGGCTGATTTCTGTTCTGATCGACAGTTTCTTTGAAGTATCATTGGTCGAAGACTTAATAATACCATCCAATTTATATGCATTGTGATTTCTTTATATGTACACACACAGACACATACACACAAAGAGTTTGTTATAAACTCGGAAAAGGGATGGACTATTACCAAATTTAACACTATCCCCAACATATCCCCACTGTCACCCTGAGACGTTCTGGTTTGGAGTTGAGGAGTAGTTTTCTGCTTAATTTGTTCTACAACATCCTAAACAGAACAAGTATTTAAATAAATCACGGAACCGCATATAGAAATGGTGTCATTGGCATTATTTTAGTTGCTAGTTGTTGACAGACACTTAGGCCATTGACAGGAGACCATTAGGAGAATCTTAATGTGGTTGGTGGGCAATATCCTCTCTTCTGGCTGCCCTTATCTCAAGTGTAAGTTGAAGATCCTTCCAAATTTTTATTATTTACTACTTACAGGAAATTGCTGTCTTTGCATTTATATGAATTTTTGTGAGATATATGGATGAGAATATTGTATCTTTGCCCACATATAATGCTGATAAAGGATTTAATTTAAGGAATTTAGCTAATGAACTCATTAACTGATGTGAGAAAACTCTTAATGAGTCAAATATTTTGGATCAGGGAGTTCAACAACATTTTATGATGGTTTTAATTACAGCAGACACTGGGAGACATGTTGCAATTTACAACTACCACCGTAGATAATACAATAAAATACATCCTGGTGGTTAGAGCGAGTATGCCCTTGTTGTCATGAAGAAGATAGTGGGGCCAAACAGCCAATTAGTTGTAGCAGTGCTCTTTAAATAACTACTGGTTGTTATTTTCCTTCTGAAAACTCATTGTTCTGAAATGTAAATGAGTAATGGATGACTCAGTGAAGGAGAGAGAGTCCTACCATTACAAGAATTCTGGGTATACATGAGTTGAGCTCCAGCTGCTAAAACCTACTGACAGGGAAAGCATTAACATTTCAACAAAAATGTAGAGAATTTCATTTTACCCTGAGGAGAAACTGAATGAATTCTGAATGCATGTTGACTTTGAAAAAATGATAATAATAGAAGAAATATATAATACATGATTACATTCTATCTGCCTAAAAGAAGAAAAGGATCTAATCATACAAATGATGTAAACTGACTCAATAAAAAATAGAAAATCTCTACAAAACTATACCAAGTACAGAGAGCTGATCAGTAATAAAACCTCCCAACAAAGAAAAAAACTAGAAACAGATGGCTTCGCTGGTGAATTCCACCAAACATTTGAAAAAGAATTAATGGCATAGCAATTCCTCTAAACTTTCAAAAAAATAGAAGAGGAGGGATCATTTCCTAATTCATTCAATGAGGCCAGAATTACTATAATACCAATACTAGATAAAGACATTGTAAGAAGAGAACATTACAGATGAATACAGGTGCAAAAATCCTCAACAAAATACTAGCAAACTGAATTCAATAGCATATTAAAAGGATTATGCACTATGACCAAGTTGGATTTCTCCCATGAATGCAATAATGGTTCAAAACAGAAAAGTCAATGTAATATACCACATTGATAACAAAGTAAGAAACCACATAATCATCTCAATTAGCACAGTAAAGGCATTTGAAAAAATCTAACACGCTCATGATAAAAACTCTCAGAAAACTAGGAACACAAGGGGAGTTCCATAACATGATAAAGAGCACATATGGTGAAACATCATAAGTAAACATCATACTGAATGATGAAAAACTGAAAGCTTTCCCCATAAAATTGATAATGAGACAAGGATGCCTACACTGATCAATGCTATTTAACATTGCACTGGAAGTTCTAGCTAGAGCAATTAGACAAGAAAAAGAAATACCAAGCACCCAATTGGAAAGGGAGATAGAAAACTATCTCTATTCACAGATGATATGATCCTACATACAGAAAATCCCAAATAACCCACAAGAAAGCTACTAGAGCTAATAAATGAATTCAGTACAGTTGCAAAGTACAATATTAACATAGGAAAATCACTTAAGTGTCTCTATACCTATAATGAACAATCTACAAAGAAAATTAAGAAAATAATTCCAGTGGTAACATCTAAAGGAATAATATATCCAGGAATACATTTTAGAAAGAGGAGAAAGGCTTGTATACTGAAAACTCCAAAATATTGTTAAATGTAATTAAATAGAATGGAAAGACATCCCATGTTCATGAGTAAGAGGACATACTATTGTTAAAATGTCAATACTACCCCAAATGATGTACAGTTTCAATTCAGTCCCTATCAAAATTCCAACAGCCTTTTTAGAAGAAATAGAAAAGTCAATCCTCAAATTAGTGTGAAATTTCAATAGGCCCTGAATAGCCAAAAATATCTTGAAGAAGAGTAAAGATGGAGGACTTAGACTTTTTGATTTCAAAAGTTAAAACAAAGCTAGAGTAATCAAAGCAATGTGGCACTGGTGTAAGAATTGACATAGACCAGTGGAATAGAATGGAGAGTCCAGAAATAAACCCATACATCAGTGGCCAATTTTGGCAGCATGCTAAGTCCATTCAATGAGGAAAGAACAGTCTTTTCAACAAATGGTATTGGAACAACTTGATTTCCACATATAAAAGCATAAAGCCATACCCTTACCTCACACTATATATATACAGAAAATTAACTCCAAATGGATCAATGATCTAAATATAAAGGCTAAACTCACAAACCTCTTAGAAGAAAATATAAAGTCAATTCTTTGTACTTAAAAAAATTTTTTTACCGTTTATTTATTTTTGAGAGACAGAAAGAGACAGAGAAAGAATGGGGGAGGGGCAGAGAGAAGGAGACACAGAATCTAAAGCAGGCACCAGGTTCTGAGCAAGCTGTCAGCACAGAGCCCAAAACAGGGCTTAAACCCATGAACAGTGAAATCATGACCTGAGCCGAAGTTGGATGCTTAACTGACTGAGCCACCCAAATGCCCACCCCCCTTTTTTAGAGAGAGAGAGAGAGAGAGAGAGAGAGAGAATGCACGTGAGCTGGGGAGAGGACAGAGGCAGAGAGATGGAATCTTAAGCAGGCTCCACACTCAGTGGGAAGCCCAATGTAGGGCTCCATCCCATGACTCTGGAATCATGACCTGAGCCAAAATCAAGACTTGGATGCTCAACTGACTGAGCCACCCAGCACCCCAATTCTTTGTGCTTTTGGATTGGATTCTTAGATATGACAGCAAAACTATGGTCAACCAAAGAAAAAATAAAGTGGACTTCATCAGAATTAAAAACTTGTGCATTTAAAGACTTTATCAAGCAAATGAAAAGATTCTATAGAATGGGAGAAAAATTTGCAAATCATATATCTGATCAAAGGTTAATATCCAGAATATAAAGAATTACAATTCAACAACACAAAGATAAACAACCCAGTTTTAAAAAGGGCAAAGGGCTTGAATAGACATTTTTCCAGAGAATATATACAAATGGCCAATAAGTACATGAAAAGATTCTGACCATCTTTAGTCATTAAGGAAATGCAAATAAAAATCATGAGATGCCATTTCATACCTATCATTAACTATGATAATCAGTCTTTAAAAGTAGAAGATAACAAGAGTGAGTGAGAATTTGGAGAAATTGTAATTGTTGTATATCACTAGTAGAAATAAAAAAAGTTGTAGCCATTATGGAAAACAGTGTGGTGGTTCCATTAAACAGTATTACCACCAGACCTGGCAATCTCACTTGAAGGTATGGACCCCAAAGCATTGAAAACGGGGGTTCAAATAGATACTTGTACACCAATGTGTACAATATTCATAAGAGGACAAATGTGGAATCAAATCAAGTGTCCATCAACAGATGAATACATGAAAAAAATGTGATATATACATACAAAGGATATCATTCCATAAAGAAGAATGAAGTTTTGATACATGCCAGAACTTGTCTGACCTTGCAAACATTATGCTATGTTAGATAAGCCACACAAAACACAAATATTGCATGATTCTACTTATATGAAATATCTAGAACAGGCAAATTCACGAAGACAGAAAGTAGATCAATGATTACCATGGGGTGGGGAGGGGGAATGAGGAGTTTTAGTTTAATGGTTAAAGAGTTTCTGTTTGGGGCGATGAAAGAATCTTGGAAATTGTAGTGTTGGTTGCACGACATTTTAAATGCAATTAATGCCACTGAATTGTACACTTAAAAATGTTTAAAATGTAATATTTTATATTATACATATTTTACCACAATAAAAAATGTCTAAAGGATTGTGTACAAAACGGATCCTATCCCTAATGTAAAAACAGAAAGTCTGAAACTTCTAGAGGAAAACATAGGAGAAAAATCTCAACCACAAACATGTCTGAAATAGTTCACAAAGCATTAAAAAGAAAACAATGCTAAAATGGATGTCATTAAAATTTAAAACATCTGTTCTTCTAAAAACACTATTAAGAAAAACAAGCCGGGGCGACTGGGTAGCGCAGTCGGTTAAGCGTCCGACTTCAGCCAGGTCACGATCTCGTGGTCCGTGAGTTCGAGCCCCGTGTCAGGCTCTGGGCTGATGGCTCGGAGCTTGGAGCCTGTTTCCGATTCTGTGTCTCCCTCGCTCTCTGCCCCTCCCCCGCTCATGCTTTGTCTCTCTCTGTCCCAAAAATAAATAAAAAAATTTGAAAAAAAAATTAAAAAAAAAAAAGAAAAAAGAAAGCCAGGGTGGGAGCCAAGATGGCGGAACAGCATGGAAGTTTCTTGTGTGTCTCGCATCCATGAAATACAGCCAGGCCAACACTAAACCATCTACACACCTAGAAAACTGACTGGAGGATTAACACAACAATCTGCACAACCTGAACCACAGAATTCAGCAGGTATGCGACACAGAGAGGTGAACTTGGGAAGAGAAGCCGGCAGCAGGCAGGGAGCCACTTTTGCTGGCGGAGAGAGGATAGAGACGGGGGGGGGGGGGGGCAGAATACAGGAAAAGCACCCCTCCCCAAAAGCAGCTGGAAAGAAAGTGGAAAACTGGAAAACAGCCGCAGGGACTAAACTAAAAAGGGAGAAAGGAGAAAGGAGAGGGTTTAAATTCCATTAAGACTGTAAACAAGGGGAGTGCAAAGGCTTCAACTCTGGAGCTCGATACCTGGTGGTGCTCTGGTGGGAGGGGCGAATCCCCAGAAACAGAGTGGGGTCTGGGAGATTCTTGGGCCACACGGGGAAAAGCGGTTCCACTGCGGGAAGGACATTTGGTATAGACTGTTGAAGCCACCTGGTCCCAGCAGACCCCAGAAAACTGCCACATTCGCTGGTGCTGGAACAAGGTCCTTAAGGCTGAAGCCTGGTGCCAGATGTGTGTTGTGATTTTCCATAATCCCTGAAAAGCTGCTGCTACACTACCTCATGAACTTTTTCTGGGGCGGGTGGCACCTGGCCGCAGTCTTGGGGCACCGGCAGCAGCAGGGTCCAGCAAACGTTCCTGGGTGCAGCCGACACTCGGTCATTGCTCATTCGGCCATTGCTCATTTGGCCATTGCTCGGTAAGACCCTCCCGCAGAGGGGTGGAACCGGTCAAAGCTGCGGTCCTTCAGAAGAAAGGGCCAGGGAAAACAGCGGCATCTGAGACAAAACTCAGGAGAGAGGTACCGCCTGGGGCCTGGTCACAGAGATTGAGAAAGAGGGGAGTGGACAAAAGCTGAAGACAGAAGACAGGTGTGCGATTGACAATCGGAGAGAACAGTTTCCATACTAGAGACTGCGTAGCTGGGTGACACCATTTTCACTGCTCCTGCACATGTGCATACGCACCTATGAGCGCCACATCAATCCACCCCAGTAGCCTAGCAGCGCCATCTAGTGGAGAGCAGAGCTGTTACACTGAGCCCCGCCCAACGGGGCCAACCTCGCTCTTTAGGAACACAAGTCTCACCGCCAGCTTAGTTTATGCACTATAAAGCGCTACATAGTCTCACTTCTAGGGGAAAATGAAGTAATTTCAGTCCTATTTCAATCTGTTAGCAGATCCATCAATTCAATTTTCTTTCTTTTTTTTTCTTTTCCCTTTACACTACTTTTCTTTTTCTTGAACGCAGAAAGAGAAAAATTTCATTTTTACTTTCAATATCTATTAAAATTTTTTTTCTTTAATTTTTTACTATATTTTTTGCTTTTTTGTAAATTTTTTCAAATTTTATTTTACTTCCATCATTTTATTTTAGTCTACTACAGTGTATTCACTTTTCAAATTTTCAAACAATTTCTTTCTTTGTTCTCTTTTTTCAATACCTCATTTCTTTTTCTTAAATACAGAAGAGAAAAAATCATTTTTATTTTTAATTTTTATTAAAAATATTTTTCTTTAATTTTTTTCTACTATATTCTTTACTATTGTGTAAATTTTTCAGATTCTATTTTACTCCCATCTTCTAATTTTAGTCTACTTCAGTGTACTCATTTTTTCAAATTCTCAAACTATTTCCTCCCCCCCCTTTTTTTTCTTCTAATTTATCAAAACCACTTACAACACCCAGACCAAAACACACCTAGGATCTAGCATCATTTATTCGATTTTGTGTGTGTGTGTTGATTTTTAAATTTTAATTTTTATATTTTTAAAATTTTAATATTTTTATGTTAATTTTTTTCACCTCATTAATTCCTTTTCTCACTTCAAAATGACGAAAGGAAGGAATTCACCCCAAAAGAAAGAGCAGGAAGAAACAATAGCCAGGAATTAACCAACACAGATACAAGCAAGATGTCTGAACCAGAATTTAGAATCATGATAATAAGAATACTAGCTGGAGTCAAAAATAGATTAGAATCCCTTTCTGTGGAGATAAAAGAAGTAAAAGCTAGTCAGGATGAAATAAAAATTGCTATAACTGAGCTGCAATCTCAAATGCATTCTGCGGCGGCAAGGATGGGTGAGGCAGAACAGAGAATCAGCTATATAGAACACAAACTTATGGAGAATAATTAAGCAGGAAAAAAAAAGAGGGAGATTAAGGCAAAAGAGCACAATTTAAGAATTAGAGAAATCAGTGACTCATTGAAAAGGAACAACATCAGAATCATAGGGGTCCCAGAAGAGAAAGAGAGAGAAATAGGGGTAGAAGGGTTATGTGAGCAAATCATAGCAGAAAACTTTCCTAACCTGGGGAAAGACACAGACATCAAAATCCAGGAAGCACAGGGGACTCCCATTAGGTTCAACAAAAACCGACCATCAACAAGGCATATCATAGTCAAATTCACAAAATACTCAGTCAAGGAGAGAATCATGAAAGCACAAGGGAAAACAAAGTCCTTAACCTACAAGGGAAGACAGATCAGGTTTGCAGCAGACCTGTCCACAGAAACGTGGCAGGCCAGAAAGGAGTGGCAGGATATATTCAGTGTGCTGAATCAGAAAAATATGCAGCCCAGAATTCTTTATCCAGTATCATTCAAAATAGAAGGAGAGCTTAAAAGTTTCCCAGACAAACAAAAATTAAAGGAGTTTGTGACCACTAAACCAGCCCTGAAAGAAATTTAAAGGGGGACTCTCTGAGGGGAGAAAAGATGAAAAAAACCAAAAACTAATAATAAAGACCAAAAGCAACAAAGACTAGAAAGGACCACAGAACACCAACAGAAACTCCACCTCTACAAACATCATAATGGCAATAAATTCATAGCTTTCAGTACTCACTCTAAACGGCAATGGACTCAATGCTCCAATCAAAAGACACAGGGTAACAGAATGGATAAGAAAACAAGATCCATCTATATGCTGTTTACAAGAGACCCACTTTAGACTTAAAGACACCTTCAGATTGAAACTAAGGGGATGGAGAACCATCGAGCATGCTAATGGTCAACAAAAGAAAGCCGATGTAGCCATTCTTATATCAGACAATCTAGGCTTTAAAATAAACACTCTATCAAGAGATGCAGAAGGGCATTATATCATAATCAAGGGGTCTATAGACCAAGAAGACCTAACAATTGTAAACATTTATGTGCCAAATGTGAGAGCACCCAAATATATAAATCAATCACAAACATAAAGAAACTCATCGATAGTAATACCATAATAGTAGGAGACTTCAACACCCCACTCAGTTATGGACAGATCATCTAATCAAGAAATCAACAAGGAGACAATGGCTTTAAGTGACACACTGGACCAGATGGACTTAACAGATATATTCAGAACATTTCATCCTAAAGCAGCAGAATATACATTCTTCTCCAGTGCACGTGGAATGTTCTCCAGAATAGACCATATACTGGGACACAAATCAGTCCTCAGCAAGTACAAAAAGTTCAAGATCATACCGTGCATATTTTCAGACCACAATGCTATGAACCTCAAAATCAACCACAAGAAAAAAATCTGGAAAGGTAACAAATACTTGGAGACTGAAGAACATCCTACCAAAGGATGAATGGGCTAACCAAGAAGTGAAAGAGGAAATTAAAAAGTATATGGAAGTCAGTGACAATGATAACACCACAACCCAAAACCTCTGGGATGCAGCAAAGGTGGTCATAAGAGAAAGTATATAGCAATCCAGGCCTTCCTAAACAAGGAAGAAAGATCTCAGATACACAACCTAACCTTACGCCTTAAGGAGCTGGAAAAAGAACAGCAAGTAAAACCCAAAACCAGAAGAAGACAGGAAATAATAACAATTAGAGCAGAAATTAATGCTATCAAAAGTAAAACAAAACAAAACAAAAAAACACCACAACAAAAAAAACATAGAACAGATCAATGAAACCAGAAGCTGGTTCTTTGAAAGAATTAACAAATTGAGAAACCACTAACCAGTTGGATCAAAACGAAAAAGGAAAGGACCCAAATAAATAAAATCAAGAATGAAGGAGGAGAGATCACAACCAACACAGCAGAAATAAAAACAATAATAAGAGAATATTATGAGCAATTATATGCCAATAAAATGGGCAATTGGGAAGAAGTAGACAAATTCCTAGAAACATATAACTAGTGAAACTGAAACAGGAAGAAATAGAAAATTTGAACAGACCCACAACCAGTAAGGAAATCGAATTAGTAATCAAAAATCTGCCAAAAACCAAGAGTCCAGGGCCAGATGGCTTTCCAGGGGAGTTCTACCAAACATTTAAGGAAGAGTTAACACCTATTCTCTTGAAACTGTTCCAAAAAGTAGAAATGGAAGGACAACTTCCAAACTCTTTCTATGAAGCCAGCATTACCTTGATTCCAAAACCAGACAGAGACCCCACTAAAAAAGGAGAACTATAGACCAATTTCCCTGATGAACATGGATGCAAAAATCCTCAACAAGATATTAGCCAACCGGATCCAACAATACATTAAACAAATTATTCACCACGACCAAGTGGGATTTATACCTGGGATGCAGGGCTGGTTCAATATCTGCAAAACAATTAAGGTGATTCATCACATCAATAAAAGAAAGGACAAGAACCATATGATCCTGTCAATTGATGCAGAGAAAGCATTTGACAAAATACAGCATCCTTTCTTGATAAAAACCCTCAAGAAGGTAGGGATAGAAGGAGCATACCTCGAGATCATAAAAGCCATATATGAATGACCCAACACTAATATCATCCTCAATGGGGAAAAACTGAGAGCTTTCCCCCTAAGGTCAGGAACAAGACAGGGATGTCCACTCTTGCCACTGTTAGTCAGCATAGTATTGGAAGTCTTAGCCTCTGCAATCCCACAACACAAAGAAATAAAAGTCATCCAAATCGGCCAGGAGGAGGTCAAACTTTCACTCTTCGCAGATGACATGATACTCTATATGGAAAACCCAAAAGATTCCACCAAAAAACTGCTAGAATTGATTCATGAATTCAGCAAAGTGGCAGGATATAAAATCAACGCATGCACAGTAATTGGTTGCATTCCTATACACCAACAATGAAGTGACAGAAAGAGAAATCAAGGAATCGATTCCATTTACAATTGTACCAAAACCCATAAAATACCTAGGAGTAAATCTAACCAAAGAGGTGAAAAATCTATACGCTGAAAACTACAGAAAGCTTATGAAAGAAATTGGAGAAGACACAAAAAAAAATGGAAAAAGATTGCATGCTCCTGGATAGGAAGAACAAATATTGTTAAAATGTCGATAGTACCCAAAGAAATCTACATATTCAATGCAATCCCTATCAAAATAACACCAGCATTCTTCACAGATCTAGAACAAATAATCCTAAGATTTGTATGGAACCAGAAAAGACCCTAAATAGACAAGGCAACCTTGAAAAAGAAAACCAAGGCAAGAAGCATCACAATCCCAGACTTCAAGCTATACTACAAAGCTGTAATCATCAAGACAGTATGGTACTGGCATAAGAACAGACACTCAGATTAAAGGAACAAAATAGAGAACCCAGAAATGGACCTACTAATCTTTGACAAAGCAGGAAAGAATCTCCAGTGAAATAAAGACACTCTCTTCAGCAAATGGTGCTGGGAAAACTGGACAGCGACATGCAGAAGAATCAACCTGGACCACTTTCTTACACCATACACAAAAATAAACTCAAAATGGATGAAAGACCTAAACGTAAGACAGGAAGCCATCAAAATCCTTGAGGAGAAAGCAGGCAAAAACCTCTTTGATCTTGGCCACAGCAACTTCTTACTCAACACGTCTCCAGAGGCAAGGGAAACAAAAGAAAAATGAACTACTGGGACCTCATCAAAATAAAAAGCTTGTGCACAGCAAAGGAAACAATCAACAAAACTAAAAGGCAACCAACAGAATGGGAGAAGATATTTGCAAATGACATAGCAGATAAAGGGTTAGTATCCAAAATCTATGAAGAACTTATCAAACTCAACACCAAAAAACAAATAATCCAGTGAAGAAATGAGCAAAAGACATGAATAGACACTTCTCTAAAGAAGACATCCAAATGGCCAACCAACACATGAAACAACATCACTCATAATCTGGGAAATACAAATCAAAACCACAATGAGATACCACCTGACCCCTGTCAAAATGACTAACATTAACAACTCAGGCAACAACAGATGTTGGTGAGGATGCGGAGAAAGAGGATCTCTTTTGCATTGTTGGTGAGAATGCAAGCTGGTGCAGCCACTCTGGAAAACAGTATGGAGGTGTCTCAAAAAACTAAAAATAGAACTACCCTATGACCCAGAAATTGCACTACTAGGCATTTATCCAAGGGATACAGGTATGCTGTTTCGAAGGGTCACATGCACCCCCATGTTTATAGTAGCACTATCAACAATAGCCAAAGTATGGCAAGAGCCCAGATGTCCATCGATGGATGAATGGATAAAGAAGGTGTGGTATATATATACAATGGAGTATTACTCGGCAATCAAGACGAATGAAATCTTGCCATTTGTAACTACGTGGTTGGAACTGGAACTACGTGAATTTCACTTAGTGAAATTAGTCAGAGATAGACAAAAATCCTATGACTTGACTCATATGAGGACTTTAAGAGACAAAACAGATGAACATAAGGGAAGGGAAACAAAAATAATATAAAAACAGGGAGGGGTCAAAACGGAAGAGACTCATAAATCTGGAGAACAAACTGAGTGTTACAGGAGGGGTTGTGGGAGGGGAGATGGGCTAAATGGGTAAGGGGCACTAAGGAATCTACTTCTGAAATCATTGTTGCACTATGTGCTAACTAATTTGGATGTAAATTAAAAAAAATAAATAAAACAAGTTAAAAAAAAAAACAAAAGAAAAAACAAAAAATACCCAAAAACAAAATAAAAAGAATGATATGTCAAAAAAAGAAAAGAAAAGAAAAGAAAAGAAAAGAAAAGAAAAGAAAAGAAAAGAACAAAGGAAGCCGCATACTGGGAGAAATTGTTTTTGGAAAAGAATGATATGTAAAAAAAAAAAAGAAAGAAAGAAAAAAGCAAGCCACATACTGGGACAAATTGTTTTTAATGCATGTACTAACCAAAAATTTGGTTCCAGAAGATATAGAGACATGACACAACTCAATAATAAAGGGACAAACAATCCACTTAACAATAGCCAAAATATTTAAAGACACTTCCCAGAAAGTTAAGCAATAAATACATGAAAATATGTTCAACAGCATTGGCCATCAAGGAAATACAAATAAAATCACAAGGATGGATATATATACATATATATACATACACACACACACACACACACACATATATATATATATATACACACACACATATATATACACATATGTATATACACACACACACACACACACACACATATAACATAACTGTTAGAATGATTACAATTTTGTTGGGGTGGGAGTTAAACTCCAGGATCTACCCTTTGAGATCATGAGACAGTAGTAGTCTTTTGTTTTAAGTTTATTTATTAATTTTGAGAGAGAGAGACAGCGACAGAGAGAGAGACAGAGAGAGAATGAGCAGGGAAGGGGCAGAGAGAAGGAGCGAGAGAACCTTAAGTAGGCTCTGCGCTGTCAGCATGTAGCCCGACAGGGGGAATCAAACCCACGAACTGTGAGATCATCACCTGAACAGAAATCACGAGCCAAATGCTTAACCAACTGAGCCACCCAGGAACCCTGGAATGATTACAATTTAAAGCTTGACAGGATCAATTGTTGGCATGGATGTGGCCTCTGGAAATCTCATAACCACAGCTGGGAATCCCTGCTGTAACATGTACAACCCCTTGGGAAAGCAATTTGGCAATTCCTTCAATGCACACTTACCATAAAGCCCAGAAATACCCTTCTTGGCCAAGTTTCACCCAGGAAAGGTGAAAATGCATCCTCACAAAGAGCTGTGTACAACTGTTCACAGAAATTTCATTCCTCGTAGCCCCAAATAGGAAAATAACCCAAATGTCCACCAATAGGTGAATAAATACACAGTTGTGGAAGCTCTCATATATCTACATAATGGAACAATACATGGTAGTGAAAGGAACAAATTCTTGGTATCCCAACAATAACTTAATGTGGTGGGGGGGGGAAAGTCGGGCATAGAAGAGTATACATACTGTATGATTTCATTTAATGGAAGTTCTAGAAAAGATAGTGAGAAGATCAGCAGTTGCATGGGGTTGGGAGTGGAGGTGGGGAGTTGATTGGAAATTATCACAGGAGAACATCTTTGGGTGATAGAAATATTCTGTATCTGGATTTTGGTAGTGGTTGTGTACGTGTATACATTTGTCAAAACTCACCACAACGTACACTTCAATTGAGTTATGCATAACATATAAATTAATAAAGATGATTAAAAAACGATGTCCTGAAACAGATGAAGCCTCCGGAACATTCTAGATTTAAGGAGGCTGAGAGAGTTAATAAACAAATGTAACGCTTGAAACTTATTTTTAGATCCAGGTTAACAAAAAAGCCATAAATAATATCTTCAGACAAAAAGATTTTTAGAAACATGTTAAACATCTTTGACCTGAGACTGAGGGTAAATGGGCAACCCTTACACAATTCCATCAAGTTTTCTGTATTTTGAAAACTTTCATAATAAAACATTTGGAAAGTAAATATGGTTTACAATAATGTGAAAAAAATCCCCAGCAAAAGGCTTGAAGCTTCCCCTAGTTGTAAACCCCTAGTTGGGTAGTGGCACCAAAGACAATTTTTAATCTTTTGAAACTTCTCTAGATTTTCTAAATGTTATATATTACTTTCATGAAAGAAATGGTTTTCATTTGAAAACTTTAAAGTTTAAGTAGCCATTTTGTTTCATGATTGCAAACCAAGACCCAAAGCAAATTTAAAGTACATGTATGCTTCTGGGTTCATATCAAACCAGGTCAAAAATATTAGTTGAGTGATTGCATGAATGAATCAGCTGTTTCTAAATCTTACACATATGCCTTATGTGAAAATGTTTCATAAGCAAAGTTGTTTTATTATTATACGTTAGTGTTCTCTACAGAAAGAAAAGTAGTGTGAAAGAAATCAAGTGATAAGAAAGATCTGCTTGTTGGATCAAAAATTATTTTCTCTTTTTGCTGAATTACACTTAAATGATCAAGACATTTTACATCAAAATCTGTAGGAGCTTTGCCTTTCCTCACTGCCCCATTGATACCTCTGAGTTTCGCGAAGGCTCCTTTCTCCGTGGCCCACAAACCAAGACTTGCAGAGAGAGAGCTTTTATATTCTATGCCATTTTAAGGTGACTTAATTTCTTAAAAAAAATTTTTTTTATGTTTATTTTTGAGAGAGAGAGAGTACGAGCAGGGGAGGTGCAGAGAGAGAGAGAGGGAGACACAGAATCCAAAGCAGGCTCCAGGCTCTGAGCTGTCAGCCCAGAGCCCGATGTGGGGCTTGCACCCACAAACCGGGAGATCATGACCTGGGCCGGAGTCAGATGCTTAACCGACTGAGGCCCCCAGGTGCCCAAAGGTAACTTAATTTCATATCTATTACTCGAAAGCTGCAGAAAGTGGGCTATATTGATATTTATCGCTCCTTCAGGTACTTCTATTAAGATCTCTTTATGTTGACTTTTATTTTTTCATGGAATCTTCCACTCAAGAAGCATTTATGAAGTATCTATCATGTTCTAGACAGTATTGTAGGCACTGAGAATTCACTGATCAAAAAGATATATGACCCTTCTCACACCATACACAAAAATGAGCTTGAAATGATTCATAGCCTAAATGTAAGAGCTACAACCATAAAACTCTTAGATGAAAATATAGGAAAAAATCTTCATGACCCTGGACTAAGCAAAGCCTTCTTATGTACAACACCAAAAGCACAAGTGACACAATAAAAAAATAGATAAATTTGACTTCATCAAAATTAAAAACTTTTGCACTTCAAAGAACATTATCAGGAAAATGAGAAGACAGTTCACAGAATGGGAGAAAATATTTGTGAATCAAAAATATGATAAAGGACATATATCTACAATATATAAAGAGCTCATACAACTCAATAATAAATAGACAAATAGCCCAATGTGCAAAGGATCTGAAAGACAGTTCTCCAAAGGAGATCTACAAATGGCCAATAATGACACAAATCATGGTTAACATCATTAACCATCAGACAAATGCAAGTCAAAACCACAGACCCACTAGGATGGCTATAATCAAAACAGGCAATAACAACTGTTGGTGGGGAGGAAAATTATAAGCCCCACACACTAATGGTAGAGATGTATAGCCGCTTTCAAAGAAAGTTTCTCAAATGCTGACACATCGTAGAGTTAACCATTTGACCCGGCAGTTCCACTCTTGGGTATATAGTAAAGAGAAATGCAAACATATGTCCATACAAAAACTAGTACGTGAAAGTTCATAGCAGCATTGTCCATAATAGTCCCAAAGTAGAAACGTCCCAAATATCCATCATCTGATGAATAAATAAATTAAATATACATCCATACAGTGGAAGTTCCAACATGGATGAATCTTGAAAACACTACACTAAGTCACAAAAAAACCACAGTAGATGATTCCACTTGTGTGACATGTCCAGAAGAGGCCAATTTTAGAAGACAGAAAGTAGATGAATGGTCAGCAAAGAATGCCAGGAGTTAGGGGTGAAGGTGGATGCGGAGCAGTTGGGCAGAAATGGGGAGCGACTGCTAATAGGTATGCATTTTCTTTAGCGATGATAAAAATGTCCTAACATTGTGGTGATGGTTGCACAGCTCTGTGACTACACGAAAAAACATTGAATTATCTACGGGTAAGTGGGTGAATTATATGATATGTGAATTGTATCTTAATAAAGTTGTTATCTTTTGAAAAGGGTACAGGAAGACTCTGTCTTCATAATAGAAATTCATAACTAAGATGTCTGAATGTCATGGTAGGGAAACAGAGCAAATAACAAACAAGCGAATAAATACACCATGTAATTTTTTATTTTGGTAAATACCAGGGAAATAACAGAACAGGGCAGGGGGAGAGGGCTCATTTAAAGTGGATGGCCAGGAAGAGCCTCTAAAAGGCGGGTGTGGGAGCCACAATGATTGGAAAGGTAAGACCTACAAATATACAGGCCAAGTAAGTACAGATTCTTAAAGCCTGTTTCATTGCAACTCTTAGGAGAAATATGGCTTTCATCCTGATACAGCGAACACAACTGAAACTCTGTGGAAAACAGAAATAAAGATCTAAGACTTCATTATTAATTCAGTTAATGGTTAATTCAGTACATATTCAGTTAATGGATGGGAGACGGTATAACTAATTCAAAATAGCAAATGATTTAACGGCTTTGGAAAGCACTTAAAGTCCACACGTACAGAGCACCTGCCATTCTCACACCCAGGCACCTTCCCTTTGGCTCGGTCTCTGTGGGAAGCTGCCAAAGCCCCAGATGAACAGTGCTGGCAACGGGGATGTTATGAATATTGCACAAAATAAAATTTATCCAATGGTCGCCAGAGCGGTGCAAAATCTGGAGAGCCTGACAGTATGCTTAGTCACACGGCAGCTTTGCCAGTTGGGAGAGTAGGGTACCGACAGACATTCGTGATGTGAATATCAGGGTGATGAAATTCGTTTGGACATGCTTGGTCAAAATGTAATTAGGGGGAATTGATCCATTTCAGCAAAGACTAGTTCCCAATGGTACGTGCCCCCACTTGGACTCTGGGCACCGCGTACTGTTGAAACAGCCCTGATCTGAGGCGGCACCGAGTGTAGATTGCTCCAGAATGCAGACGCCATGAAAGTCAGAGAAACAGCTCTAGGAAGCCCCAACCTGCAGGTAGAAATCTAGGTTTCCATAGCGGTGTCTTGCCCTGCCTCCACGGACCAGGACACCACGCTGCTGGGAACAGGACAATGTTTTGTGCTTTCTTTGGAGCTCAAATTATATATATTTTTTTAATATTTATTTTTGAGAGAGCGCAAGCAGGGGAGGGGCAGAGAGAGGGGGACAGAGGATCCAAAGCAGGCTGTGCACTGAGAGCCGCGAGCCCGATGCGGGGCTTGAACTCATGACCCTCAAGATCATGACCTGAGCTGAAATCGGATGATCAACCAACCGAGCCACCTACGTGTCCCTGGAGTTCAGTTTCTCTTTAAGATGAATAAAATAGGGGCACCTGGGTGGCTCGGTCGATTAAGCGTCTCACTTTCTCACTTTGGCTCAGGCCATGATCTCACGGTTTGTGAGTTCGAGCCCCGCGTCAGGCTCTGTGCTGACAGCTGGGAGCCTGGAGCCTGCTTCAGATTCTGTGTCTCCCTCTCCCTCTGCCCTCCCCCGCTCGTGCTCTGTCTCTCTCTCAGAAAATAAATAAACGTTAAAAAAACATTTAAAATGGGTAAAACAATGACATTCTTTGGAGAAATTAGAAAGGAATCATTTACAAACAAAATAAAAAAAACTGAGGTTGTGTTAGAACAGAGAACAGTATTTTATGCTTAGTTCTGTAGGTTCCTCTGAGGAAAGGTATTTCATATGCTTTGCTTCCTTACCTTCAAATTACCCTTTGTCACAGGCGTGGAAAGCAATTCACACGCATGCCCCACTCCAGTCACGCAGGTAACAAAGTGCTGTCTAAAGAAATGTTTCCTTTTTTTTTTTTTTTTTTTTTTAAATAGGCTCCATGCTCAGTATGGAGCCCAATGCGGGGCTTGAACTCACCACCTGGAGATCAAGACCTGAGCTGAGATTGAATCGGACACTTAACGACTGAGCTACCAGGTGCCCCTCAAAGAAATATTTAAAATGAGGATCTGCATATACTATTTTTATTAAATGAAACGCTGCTTTCCACAGAATCTAATATAAATTTAAATTTTCAAAACATGTGACTTTAACCATAGGAGAGGGGAGGGGCCTACCGGGAGAGCAGAATTGAAGGTCTGCATATTGTATGCCAGAATAGTGGAAAGTTAGAAATGAAATTATTAAGCAACTAAGTAAAACGTGTTCTACCTTGGCATGTATGCCTTCACAGTGACCTGGTAGGCCAGGCTCAAATTCGGAATTCTTGGACTTGTGGAGCTTTGTTCTAGAATGTGGTGGCACAAGCAGAGCTGGCCCCTGGCTCTGCTCACCTCCCTTCTGAAGACAAGGGAGCCATTCTGTCCAGAACCGGATGGGCCTTGTACCCCTGTGTCATTGCCCAGCTCTAACCTCACAAGGAGCGGCATTTCAGCTACTCTCAAGAACTTGGACAGATCGCTTCAGAAGAGTCCCAGGCAGGTGTGAAAGTGGCTGGAGTCATTGATCCAGGGAATTCTAGGGTCCTGGGACCTCAGAGTGTCCCAGGGGGACAGCAGGCTTGGAGCAGGTCCCACTGACTTCACTGATTCCTTGACCCTTGGTGAGAGGTTGGGCTGGAGGAGAGCCAGAATGGCTTTTAAGCAGGTAGGCTGGGGTGAGAGCCTCTCTTGGGTCTGAGAGCAGTCCTGTTCACTGACAAATGGTTTTTTAAGTAAATTTAACCAATATTTTCCTAAAATAAGATTTTCATTGAATTAACAAAAGAGAAAAAGGGCAGGTAAGCTGTGTCATCAATTCGAGCATTACATAAAGGCAAGTTCGTCTACTGTAGACACCAGTATCGGTGAGATGCCTGAAGACCGCATTTGGACAATTTAGCCTAGAGCACTACTGTAGGTGCTCTGCAGGTGTTTGTTGAGCGTGACCCCAGATATCTAAAAGAGAAGTTGTTTCTGACTGTTACTCAGAAATATGCGCTGCCTGTGAGCTCAGCGATGTATGGTACAGTCTTGTCCTCCTTAGTCCTGGAGAGGATGACAAGCGTTTCCCAAGAAAGAATTCTTCATTGAAGTCATTCACTGACCTCCTTTAGACTCTGAACTCTAGCGAACTCCCAAAACCTTATTCTTTTTTTATTAAAAAAGTTTGTTTTAACATTTATTTATTTTTGAGAGACAGAGAGAGACAGAGCACGAGCGGGAAGGGACAGAGAGAGAAGGAGGCACAGCGTCCGAAGCAGGCTCCAGGTTCTGAGCTGTCAGCACAGAGCCCGATGCGGGGCTCGAACTCACAAACCGTGAGATCATGACCTGAGCCGAAGTTGGGTGCCCAACTGACTGAGCCACCCAGGCGCCCCCCAAAAACCCTATTCTTAAAGTGGTTCATTAAAATCACGGACCTTGATTTCTCAGACATCTAGCACCGAGCAGGGATGATTGCTAAGTGTTTTTATCACAGATTTTGCTTTAAGAACGCTGTGGCTTTCTCATGCGTTTGTACCTCTTCCAATCTAGATCAGTTTTGTCACAGAAGAGGACGGTCTATACAAAGAAGAACACTACTTACAGTTGGCAAAAATGACTTACCCTCCAGCAAATTTACCGAGCTTGAAAATGTTGTATTGCACTTCACTTCACATCTGTTTCCTCTGGAGCCTCTGTACCTTCAGCTGGGAATTTGGCCTTGGGTGACGAGAACATGGTTATCCTGTGTGGCAGATATTCTGGTTAGATACTCGGTTTCGACTCCCCTTTCTCACTTTCTAAGAGAAAAGAGAACCTAGTTTTATTTGGGGTGTCAATGTACTGAAATAAAAGCGTATTTTTAATTTTATTTACTTTTCAAAAAGTAATTCTATTGTCTTTTACTTTAAATGAAATATTTGTTTTTAATTTTGTTTACATTTATGTATTTTTGATAGACAGAGAGAGACAGAGCACAAGTGGGGGAGGGGCAGAGAGAGAAGGAGACACAGAATCTGAAGCAGGCTCCAGGCTCCGAGCTCCGAGCTGTCAGCACAGAGCCTGACATGGGGCTGGAACTCACAAACCGAGAGATCATGACCTGAGCTGAAGTCGGATGCTCAAACGACTGAGCCACCCAGGTACCCCTTAAATGAAATATTTAAAAAATACTTAAAATTTCTGGGGCGCCTGGGTGGCACAGTCGGTTAAGCGTCCGACTTCAGCCAGGTCACGATCTCGCGGTCCGTGGGTTCGAGCCCCGCGTCGGGCTCTGGGCTGATGGCTCAGAGCCTGGAGCCTGTTTCCGATTCTGTGTCTCCCTCTCTCTCTGCCCCTCCCCCATTCATGCTCTGTCTCTCTCTGTCCCAAAAATAAATCAACGTTGAAAAAAAAATATTTAGGGGCGCCTGGGTGGCTCAGTCGGTTAGGCGGCCGACTTCGGCTCAGGTCATGATCTCATGGTCTGTGAGTTCGAGCCCCGCGTCCGGCTCTGTGCTGACAGCTCAGAGCCTGGAGCCTGTTTCCGATTCTGTGTCTCCCTCTCTCTGACCCTCCCCCATTCATGCTCTGTCTCTCTCTGTCTCAAAAATAAATAAACGTTAAAAAAAATTAAAAAAAAAAAAAAAAAAAAAAAGAAAAAAAAATATTAAAAAAAAATACTTAAAAATTTTAACTTTAATATTTTGAATAATTTAAAAATTAAATAAAATAATTTTAAAATATTTATTTATTTATTTTGAGAGAAAGGAAGAGGGAGAGCACATGAGTGAGGGGGAGAGAGAGAGACGAGAGAGAGAATCCCAAGCAGGTTCCACACTATCACTATCAGCACGGAGCCTGATGCAGGGCTTGAACTCACACACCGTGAGATCATGACCTGAGCCGAAACCAAGAGTTGGATGCTTAATTGACTTAGCCACCCAGGTACCCTGATTTGATTTACTTATTATTTTTTTTATTAATTTTTTAAAAAAATTTAATGTCTTTTATTTTTGAGAGAGAGAGAGACAGAGTGCGAGCAGGGGAGGGGCTGACAGCAAGGGAGACAGAAACCTAAGCAGGCTCCAGGCTCTGAGCTGTAAGGACGGAGCCCTACGTGGGCTCAAACCCATGAGGCTTAACCGACTGAGCCACCCAGGCGCCCCTTGCTTTACTTTTTAAAAAGTAAAATTTACTTAAAATTTTGTAATTTCTATTTTTATGTAAAATATAAATGAAACATTCTATTTACATTTTATTAAAATATATTGATTAATGTCTGGTTGGGAGGAAGCACATTGACCTTGGGCTTTCACATTTTTTTCTGCCTGGACGCTGGACTGCCAGAGCCTGAACTTCCTGCTTCCCGACTTCTAACAGGAAATAAGCTAACCTGTTAGATTTTCTGTTAATCACTGCCAAAGGCATTCCTCATTTATACACTCTGTGTGAACCAAATGCCTGTTTGGCTTCAAATAAAACCACAGTGCTGCCAAATAAAATAAGACAGAAAACTCCGCAATAGATCTGGTGAATATTCAAGACTTCAATATTGAAGTCTAGTACAGTGTGGTTTTCATGGTCACTACATTTTAGTTTTTCTAAGGTTTTGAATGGCAACTCTTAGTTCAACATAATGCAGCCAGAACACGTCCCTCTTGTGCTATACAATGGAATTTATACGGAAGAGGAAGAGAATGTTTGGGGTGATAGTTACGTCTCTAAAAGAATTGTAGAAAGCATTTGGGCTTTTTCAAGGGATACAGGAGTGCTGATTCATAGGCACACACATACCCCAATGTTTATAGCCGTGCTTTCAACAATAGCCAAATTATGGAAAGAGTCTAAATGTCCATCAACTGATGAATGGATAAAGAAGATGTGGTTTATATGTACAATGGAATACTACTTGGCAGTGAGAAAGAATGAAATCATGCCATTTGCAGCAACGTGGATGGAACTGGAAGTTATTATGCTGAATGAAATAAGTCAGTCAGAGGACAGATATCATATGTTTTCACATATGTTTATGTGGATCTTGAGAAATATAACAGAAGACCATGGGGGAAGGGAAGGGGAAAAAAATAGTTACAAACAGAGGGAGGGAGGCAAACCATAAGAGACTCTTAAATACAGAGAACAAACTTAGGTTGGATGGGGGTGGGCAAGAGGGGAAAATGGGTGATGGGCATTGAGGAAGGCCACTTGTTGGGATGAGCACTGGGTGTTGTATGTAAGCCAATTTGACAATAAACTTTATATAAAAAAAGAATTTGGGCTTTTAGAAGTGGACTGCTTTGTAATTTGATAGAATTTGGAAATTTTTAGCAAACTGCTTGGTTTATCAGGTTGTTTGCTCACCATAATATGAGTATTTATATATAAAAACTTTATCGTTTATTAAAATATATTTAATAAGTATTATTAAACAGTAATAAAATATAATATTATAAATAGAAATATAAATTTATTGTAAAATTAAATTATTATTTTAAATATATTTATTATTTACTTATTAGTTATAAAATCAATAAAATATTACTAAATATAAAATATTGTTTTATAAAATGAAAAATTAATAAAATATTATTGATAAACATGTTTTTAATTTACTTATTAGAATTGCCCTCCAATGCTAGGTGCAGACAATGGAGAAAAGCTGTAGAACACCAGATGGCTGGAGTTCCTTCCACATACACAAGGCCAGAGAGAGGTAGTACAGGGGGGTGTGGGGGCTCCGAGCTTCAGGGACTGAACAGCCTTCCATCCTCCTGCTCTGGACTTCTTAGCTGTCTTCCATTCTCACCATCCTTCTCGAAACTCAGGAGGGTGCTGGAGTTGCTGTCATGATGTCAGAATTCCACGTAGGAGGTAAGACGATGTGGGGGCAGCACAAAAAATGGCTCAACTCACAGTCTGTCGCTCTTTTAAAGGTTTCACTTCAAAAAAGTTCCACCCAACAATTTTTATTTATATCTCTGGCCAGTCCTGGGCCCCATGCACATTCATTATAAAGGAGGTTGAAAATACAGCCCTTTGGCAGGATACCATTGCCATGAATACATTAGGGTTCCCTAAGGAAGAAGGAAGGGAGGCATATTGGATACGCTGGTAGTGGTGTCCTCACGGTCCTCTCCTTGGCCTCCACTTCCTTGGGCATTGCTCTCTGAGGCTTCCAGTTTGCCCTCTGTGGGGTCCTTCCTCAACCCAAACCCTCTTCCACCTTTCTTCCATGTCTGTAACCAAGGTGGGCCCCAGAGGCTACTCCTTCCCTGAGCTGCACAGTTTTGTAGCTCACTTCCTGCAGGTGCAGATTTGGGCTGGGAGTTCTTGGGGTTGATCATTAACAGACTGTGAATGGATGAGCTTGGGTTTCTTTGGGCATCCAGTTCCCTCAAAAACATAATCAGCTTCCAGTCGTTTTCCTTCCAATTCACCTTTTGGCACCAGTAATCATATCAAAAGTCCTTGCCCAGACACGTTTTTAATGATGGATTTATTTTAATAAATATCAAGCTAACGAGATTTTCTATTTATTTTTCTTTTAGCTTTGCAAGGCTTGTCTTCCAAGCATTAGTCTACCCAGTGAAACATAATGATTTGTACCTCAGACTCCAAGCAGAATTTAAACTGCCTGCCAAAAAAAGGTTAAGTGATCCTCACCAAAGTAAGTAGGGAAGAGTGGCAGGGAGTGGACAGAGGGAAAAAAATCTGAAAGTACCCAGAAAAGAAATACATTTAAGTAAAAGTATTACAGACCACAGAAATATAAGCCTGGTTTCTTGAGAGCACGTTGGAAATTTGCAACACCTTCTAAAAATTTTTTTAATGTTTATTCATTTTCGAGAGACAGAGCATGAGTGGGGGAGGGGCAGAGAGTGGGAGACACAGAATCTGAAGGAAGCTCCAGGCTCCAAGCTGTCAGTCCAAGGCAGGGCTCAAACCCATGAACCACAAGATAATGACCTGAGCCGAAGTCAGATGCTTAACCAACTGAGCCACCCAGTCACCCCAGAAGTATGCAAAACCTTCTAAAGAAATTGATGGTGGTAAACAGAATAATGCTCACACCCCCAAAGATGGCCAATGTTTGAATCCCGGAACCTGTGGATATGTCAAGTTACACCACAAGGGGCAATTAAAGAAGGTTGTAGATGGAATTAAGTTTGCTAATCAGCTTTTCTTGACATGGGGAGATAATCTTGTGTCATCCTGCTGGACCCAATGTATGCAAGGTCCTCAAATGGGGAAGAAGGAGACAGAACGGCCAAAAAGAGAAAGATAACATTATAAGAAAGACCTGACTGGCCATCTCTGGCTTTAAGAGAGAAGGGGGCATGAGCCAAGGAATGCAGGCAGCTTCTAGAAACTGGAAAAGGCAAGAGAGTTGATTCTGCCCTGGTACCTCCAGGAGGCACCTCAGAGATCCCATACCTTATTTTAGCCCAGTGAGACCCATTTTGAACTTCTGACTTCCAGAGTCATAAGGTAGTAAATTTCTGTTGCTTTAAAGCCACTAAGTTTGTGGTAACTCGATACAGCAGCAAATGGAAACCAATACGTTGCTCTATACAAACTAAAATATTAGAACCATCTTTGAATGTTGGAAGATGCAAGGCAAGAAACAGACTTCCCAGCAGAGACAAAGTAGACTGAGGGCAGTGTAGGATGCATGGACGGGGCTAAGTATGAGACCAGAGCAGAGGCGAGCCTCACATGTGAGAGGTCGTTACTAGTTTCTTTGAGAAGATGGCTGGGTGACTTGTCTCAGTCAAGGTGTGCTACATGCATGCATGATGCTGATGGTTCTTTTCATTTAAATTTTACAGTTAATCAGGGTGCCTGGGTGGCTCAGTCGGTTGAGCATCCGACTTTGGCCCAGGTCATGATCTCGCAGTTCGTGAGTTCGAGCCCGGTGTCGGGCTCTGTGCTGACAGCTCAGAGCCTGGAACCTGCTTTGGATTCCGTGTCTCCCTCTCTCTCTGCCCCTCCCCTGCTCATGCTCTGTCTCTTTCTCACAAAAATAAATAAATATTACAAAATTTTGTTTCAATTTTATAATTAATAAGCCAATATTGATGTATTATATGAACTAAAGTCCATACTTTTTTCATATTTCCTTAGTATTTACCTAATGTCCTTTTTCTGTTCCAGGATCCTATCCAGGATACCACATTACATTTATCTGTCATGTCTCTTCAAGCTCCTCTTAGCTATGACAGTTTCTCAGACTTTCCTTGTATTTGGTGGCCTTGACAGTGTTAAGGAGTACTATTCAGGTATATTACAGGATGCCCCTTTATTGGTATTTATCTGATGTTTTGGTCACGGTTAGACTGGGGTTATGGGCTTTGTGGGAGGAAGACCCCAGAGATAGAGGGCCATTTTCCTCACATCCCATCAGAAGTATATACTCCCAACATGACTCATCGCTGTGATGTTGCCTTGAATATCTACGAGCTGAGGGAGTATTTGTCAGTTTCCCCTCCTATAAAGTTACTCTTTACCCCCATTCCATGCTGTTCCCCTTAGAAAGATATCACTATGCACAGCTCACTCTGAAGGGCTAGGAGTCATGTTCTACCCCCTTGAAGGCTGAATACATTATTAAAAAGTTTTCTGTGCAAGAAATTTGTTCATTCTTCCCTATTTATGAATTTATTCATTCATTTATATTAGGATGGACTAATGGATATTTAACTTATATGTTGGGTTATAACCCAATACTCCTGTACTTATTTTTGTCACTCAGATTATCCCAGCTTTGGCTACTAGAAGCTCCTTCAGGTGGCTTCTGTGTCCCCTTGACATTATCCCATCTTTATAGGTTTTTTTGGTGTGTTTTTTAGCATAATACTGAGAGTTTTAATTACAGAGTATAGGTTCACTCATTAATAAATTCTTACATATAGGTGCTACTGTATGGGTCATGTCTAGGTTTTATAGTCAACATTGCAACGTTGAGAATGGATGAAATCAAGAACCAATAGCGTCCACCTTTGAGAATAACAAATAAAGTGCATTCTTCCAGAATTCTACACATTATCCTTGTATTCCACCAAGGTATAAGATAAAATAAATTGAAAGCCAATGTAAGTATTTTTGTGCAAGGAATAATATGATAAAGATCATATTTATGGTATTTAGGGACATGAAAAATATGGGTAGATGGTATGGGAACAGAACTACTTGAATATCCTTTTTGAATAGGGGGAGAAAATGAAAGTTGCAATTGTGCCTCAATTTAGGCAGGGAAGAAGCTTTAAGTAAAGAGAAATGGCGAAGCAAGCCCTTTGAACTGAAAAGTACCTACTTTTATTTATTTTCAGCTCTACGTTGTGAATCGATTTCTCTTTACCTACAAGAGAAGCCAAGGACACTGAATGTTTATGACCCGGAAAATGAAACAAAGAGCAAGGTTGAATTGAACAAGTAACTGAATTGAAACAGATTTCCAATAGGGCAAAAATTTGACTGTGTTTGATCATAAGAGGAAATTTTCTGGCTTTCTGGATTTTTGCCTTCAATGCAAAAAAAGGATCAGATCACTGTTACTATCAAATTGTTTTATTGTTCATTCAAAACATGAAAATGTTTAGATTACTGTAAGAGGTTGTAAAGTATGGCAGGGACAGAAGATAATGATAGTTCTTACTGTTCATTATTTTCAATGTAACTGAGCTTTGAATAAGCCTATTGGGATTTTAAGATTTTATTTTTAAGTCATCTCTACACCCAACATGGGGCTCGAACTTATAACCCAGAGATCAAGAGTTGCATGCTTTACTGGAGGAGCCAGCCAGGTGCCCCAACCTATTGGGAATTTTTAAAATTTTTTTAATTATTTTTTTATTTGAGAGAGAGAGAGAGACAGAGACAGAGAGAGAGAGAGAGAGAGAGAGAGAGAGAGAGAGAGAGAATGAGCAGGGGAGAGGGGCAGAGGGAGAGAGAGAGAGAATCCTAAGCAGGCTCCACACTCAGCACAAAGCCTGACCTGAGGCTCCATCTCATGACTTGAGCTGAAATCAAGAGTTGGACACTCAATCAACTGAGCCACCCAGGTGCCCCAACCTATTGGGATTTAAAAAAATTCTTTTCCACCCAAAATCTTACTTCATTACCTACCCCCTGCAGGGCACTATAAAAATCTCAGCGTGACATTTAATACTCCGTGCAGTGATTTGATACCAGAGCAAAAATTAAAAGCAAGCTTAAAGAAAGCTATTTTTCTGGCACAGTTACAACCAAAATTAATGCACGGTTTTGCTTATACAAACCAAGTTTGTGGCAAATTCCATGCAAGATAATGAAAAAAAGAACGATGATAAAGATAGTGCAACAAAGGAAAAGAGATAGCTGTGAGAAAACCTTAAGAGCATCTGACAGACAAATGTAATTTTCTAAATGCTGAGGATGGCTAGATTAAGGAAGTTTTAGGTTTACATTAATCTTGAGGAAAATTTTAGAGTAAAATTTTAAATACACAGATTGTGACCCATTAGAAAAGAAGTGTTCTCCTGGACTCTGTTCTGGGTCCAGTGAACAAGATGTTCTAAAATAACTGTACTTAAGAAAAATAATAAAATAGAATAATTGTATTTCATTTTTTTAAGATTTATTTCTTTATTTTGAGAGAGAGAGTGAGAGATCAGGGAAGGGGCAGAGAGAGAGGGAGAGAAAAGAATCCCAGGCACAGTTAGCACAGAGCCTGATACGGAGCTCGATCTCACAAACTATGAGATCACGACCTGAGCCACCCAGACGCCCCAACTGTATTTCTTTGCCATTAGGGTCAGGATAAATTAGAGGTGTATCAAGGCTATCATGACTCGATTTCAATAAACTATTTGACAAAAAGCCTTGGGTTATCCCTCTGGGTAAGAAGTTGATAGGCACATGGAGGTCCCTTAGGTAGGGACACAGCTGCCTAGGTAAACCACAAGTTAAAAAAACCTACCATCAGAGGTGTTGTTTCATGGCTCCTTATTAGCCCATCAGAAGTCTCCAGCAAAGCTTCTCTAGACTCCTTTCTAGGTCCTGTGCTCTTTACTATTTTTTTTTTTTTGACCGAAGGCAAAGCAAAGTTAATAAATTTTCACATACATCAGTGTTTGATTGGGTATCTCCTAGGTTAAGTGCTACATTCAAAAGCCAAAATCAGGGCGCCTGGGTGGCTCAGTCGGTTAAGCATCCGACTTCAGCTCAGGTCATGAGCTCACCCCTTGTGGGATCGAGCCCTGCATTGGTCTCTGTGCTGACAGCTCAGAGCCTGAAGCCTGCTTTGGATTCTGTGTCTCCCTCTCTCTCTTCCCCTCCACTGCTCATGCTATGTCTTGCTCTGACTCTCAAAAATGAATAAATGTTAAAAAAAAAATTTTTAAAGCCAAAATCATCACAAGAAGAAGACTGAGGCCACTAATGTATTGTATAGAGAACGTGAATCACTATGTTGTATGTATATACGTATGTCACCTATACCCTGAAATACATACATACATACAGAAAATTAATACTTCGTACAAGCAGGTAAAGAACAAAATGAAAGCAATCAGTGTAGTCTACCATATCAAGAAACTGTGAATAAAAATTACATGATCAGATTAAAAAAAGAAGAAGACATATCCAAGGGACAGAAATTGAGACTATAGATCAATATCCTGGGCTCATAAACCCTAGCTGTAGTATTTTCCATTTTAAAGCTGTTTTTTTTTAAGAATTTATTATTTTCCTTTCTTAAAATTAAATGTAGTTAGTTAACATAGAGTGCAATATTGGTTTTAGAAGTAGAATTCAGTGATTGATCACTTACATACAAGACCCAGTACTCATCACAAGTACCCTCCTTATTACCCATCACCCATCTAGCCCATCCCCCACCCACCTTCCTCCACCAACCCTCAGTTTGTTCTCTATCCCTACGAGTTTCTTGTGGTTTGTTTCCCTTTCTTTTCTTCCACCTCCCAACTCCCTATATGTTCATATGTCTTGTTTCTTCAATTCCACATGAGTGAAATCATATGGTATTTGTCTTTCTCTGACTTGTTTCACTTAGCATTATACATCCTATCTCCATTCATTCCATTGCAAATGGTAATATAAATATATTTTTTCTTCTTTTTTTTTTTTTACTGTCATTGTGTCCTTAGAATTTCCAGAATTTCACTATGAGATGCTCTAATGCCGTTTATGGAGCATTATTTATAATGGCTGCTCTATCTCAGTCAATAAGATTTTGGTGAATTCACAATAAAATGCACTTAAAAGCTTGATTGCTAATGTAATCATATTTTAAAAACTCAAGAATTATGTAAGCGAGGGGTGAAAGGATAATTTGTATGAGAAGCCAAGATTAAGCATATTTTGCTTCATTCATTTTCTCTAGGTTTCTTAACAACTGTGGCAAGGGGAAAATTCATGGATTATATACATATTAATATCAATTTTTATGGGCACATTTATTTTTCAGGATAAGACAAACATTTTTATTTTTGGCACCAAACTCAGAGAGCAGCAATATATTGTATTAATTTCATTTAAAAGTTTTTAAGCAATATAACAGACCATGTGCATTCTTCTATTGAGATAAAATTGACATATGACATATTAGTTTTAGGCGTACAACACAGTGATCCAATATTTGTCTATATTGCAAAGTGATCACCACAAGAAGTCTGGTTAGCATGCATCACACACATAGTTACAAAATTTTTCTCTTGTTATGAGAACTTTTTTTTTTTGTATCATTTCTTTATTTTTGAGAGAGACAGACAGACAGAGCATGAGCAGGGGAGGGGCAGAGAGAGAGGCAGACATAGAATCCAAAGCAGGCTGCAGGCTCTGAGCTGTCAGCACAGACACCAATGTGCAGCTCCAACCCACAAACTATGAGATCATGACCTGAGCTGAAGTCAGACGCTTGACCGACTGAGCCACCCAGGTGCCCCTGTTATGAGAACTTTTAAGATCTACTCTCTTACAACCTTGAGATATACAACACAGTATTATAAACTATACTCACAATGCTGTCCATTACATCCCCAGGACTTATTTATTTTATAACTAGAAGTTTGTATGCTTGACCCCCTTCACCCATTTTGCCCCCTGACCCCTAGCCTCTGGCAACCAGCCACCCATCGGTTCGCCGTATCTATTAGTTTGGTTTTTTTTGTTTTTTGTTTTGGTTTTTTTTTTTTTTGGATTCCATCTATAAGTGAAATCAAACGGTACTTGCCTTTCTCTGACTTAGTTCCCCTAGCATAATACTCTTAAAGTCATCCATATTGGCACAAATGGCAAGGTCTCTTTCAAAGGGACTTGGTTCTCTGTAATCAGCCTGTGCTATATAGAGCAGCTATCTAAATTTCGCTATGATAAATTCTGGATACACATTCTTTTCTCCCCTGTTCTTTTCTTCCCAAAGACCATTTATCTTCTTTACTGTTATTTTGATTCTTTTTTTATTAAATGTTTACTTATTTTGAGAGAGAGAGAGAGAGGAAGAGAGAGAATCCCAAGCAGACTCCATGCTGTCTGTGCAGAGCCCAATGCTGAGCTAGAACCCAGGAACCTGGAGATCATGACCCAAGCTGAGATCGAGAGCTGGACCCTTCCTCCCCCACCCATTATTTTTATTCTTAACAATACACTTCAATTATGGCATCTTTTTGGGAATCATATTTTAAAAGGCTGAAGAGGTACTTTATTTAAAAGAGTTACTGTTTTTGTTGTGTGCAGGAAGGATGAGAACTTTATATCTGAAAAAGAGACCTCTCTCTTTTTTTTTTTTTTTTTAATTTTTTTTTTTAATTTTTTTTTTTCAACGTTTATTTATTTTTGGGACAGAGAGAGACAGAGCATGAACGGGGGACGGGCAGAGAGAGAGGGAGACACAGAATCGGAAACAGGCTCCAGGCTCTGAGCCATCAGCCCAGAGCCTGACGCGGGGCTCGAACTCACGGACCGCGAGATCGTGACCTGGCTGAAGTCGGACGCTTAACCCACTGCGCCACCCAGGCGCCCCAAGACCTCTCTTTTTTTTGTTGTTCCCTTGCCTCTGGGCACTTTGGGGTTTACCGTGCGCAGTGAGAGGGGCTTTGACTTTCCTGCCATGCCAATCGTCAGGTTAATGTTCAGTTCAGTGTTTCCCTCTCTGTCCAGAAAGGTATGTAGCCCGGGTATAAGAGCTTAATCTTTTTGGTTTTACTCTAAAGCCTTCTCTTTTTCATCCAAATTCATTTTCCTAACCAGCTGGGAAAAGCCGCAGGCTCTGTCCTTGAGAAGCGCGTGGCCATATGCTGCTCATCTGCTCGGTGGAAGGGGGAGCGAGCTGCCACCATTGGGGGCTGGGATTCTGGCATCCTGCACGGGCCAAGAGAAAGCCACCTGGTATGAGCAGGAAAGGCGCCGTCCCCATGAGGGTTCACAGAAGGATCCCGGTCACTGCCTACTTGGGAGTCGTCCTTAGAACGGAGAACTTCTGAAATTCTTTTACTGACATCTGAACCTGATCCCCTTACTGTCTCTGCAGTGGCACTTCCCACTGTCAAATGAGGCCACCGTTCATGCACGCCCCTGATTTCTGAAATGACATCGCCACTGATGTGTAAGTGATGCCTTTGTGACCACGAAAAGGAGTGAAGAGATACACAGATGACGGCTTATTCGTTTCATATTCTTTTCTCACCCGAAATGTTGAAATCATGTTTATTGAATGCTTAGCATAGACTAGTTTCCTGCTAAATAGTCATTTCCAGGGACACTTTATCCCCACAGCTGACACAACATGCCATGAACCTGAGGCGGGTCGACCATCTTTTCTCATTTCCCTCTCTGGAATAACAGAATCCTGGCTTTGGGAAGCAGCAGAAAGAAACTGAGCAGTTTTGAATACAAAATGCCTCCCAGGGATGTCTTTATTTCAATTTTCCCCTAATGAAGCCACTGGTAATGTTATAATATGTCACCCTTGAAAGAATCAATGAAGTTTCCTTTTCCTTCTGGAGCCTTAGGAATATGGAGATTTTTCAAAAGTCAGAGCACACTGTGGGATCTTAAAAGTAAGTCATTAGGCTTGCACCGGCTCACTTAATCAGACTGCCCCCTCCTGAATTATAGTCTGCGATTGACTAGAAAATGAAACTGGGCACTTTGAACAAGAAGGGCAGGATCAATACACTCATTTGTGTACCAAGCACTGAAATCAATATTTGCTTGCTCGAGTCTTTCAGTCCTGAAAATTATACCTATTTACCCTCTGCTTTCTTATTTCTCCTTCAATTGGATCTAGGCTTTACTAAGACTTGGACCCTACCATGTCGTCACTGAAGAGAAGTTGGACCATATGCCCACAGCAGAACCACGAGATGCACAATCCAAATGACATCTCGGTCTTCAGTCCCTGATAATGCAGTGTGCACTTGCTTTGGCTATAATATCATGTTTTTTTATTTACCGTTTGGGGAAAGTTTTAATTAAGCAGTGGAAGAGTTATCTAGAATATCTACCGAACTGCCCAACATTTCAAGGGGATTGCTTGAAAATAAGAAAAGTAAGTCTTTGTCTCTTTAAACTGCCCACCCCCCAATTCCAAACATACAGTAATTTGAAAAGAAATATTTGTGCTTCTGCACACATGCACGCACAAGCACATGTGCATGCGTGTTTCAAGGCATTATGGCTGGCTGGTTGCATGATCAACTCCCCTAGCATAAACAACCCACCCTGCTAAGCACCACATCTGTGGCATCTACTTTTGTTTGCAAGGGGAAAGAAGGAAGAGTTAGTGATGGGGACTCTCTGGGAACAAGGAACAGGGACAATGGAGGAGATAAGACTCATGGCATCTGTTCCCTTCTGCCCTTGGACTAGTTTCAGTGACTACAATTAGAAGGCTTGAGCCACTGGGGCACCTGGGTGGCTCAGTTGGGTAGGCATCTGACCTTGATTTTGGCTCAGATCATGATCTCATGGTTCATGAGTTCGAGCCCCACATTGGTCTCTGGGCAGACAGCGTGGAACCTGCTTGGGATTTTCTCTCTCCCTCTCTCTCTGCCCCTCCCCTGCTTGTGCTGTCTCTCTCTCTCTCTCTCTCTCTCTCTCTCTCTCTCTCTCTCTCTCTCTGCCTGTCTCTCTCTCTCAAAATAAATAAATAAACATTAGGGGAAAAAAGAAGGCATGAGTCACTATGGTGAGCCAGCTCTTTTCATGGGAGATTCTTAGAAATTCTAGGGGCACCTGCGTGGCTCCAATTAAGGAGCTCTGGTTAAGCATCCGACTTTGGCATGGGTCATGATCTCAGAATTTGTGGGTTCAAGCCCCATGTCAGGCTCTGTGCTGACAGCTCAGAGCCTGGAGCCAACTTCAGATTCTGTGTCTCCCTCTCTGCTTTTCCCCGACTCGTACTCTCTTTCTCTCTCTCAAAAATAAATAAGCATTAAAAACTTAAAAAAAAAAAAAAAGAAATTCTGGGCAAGTCAGAGACTGAAGGAGCCACTTTCTCATGTAGTGTATTTAAGACCAGGCATAAGCAGAGGTGGTTTGGGGCCTGTATGACATCAAGTATGGACATCAAGTATGGCAGGGAGATGGGAAGAGGGCAAACCCGGAAGTGGTCCAGCATCCCAAGGGGTGGCTGTTAGCAAGCCTCGTGATATCATTCTCTTGGACTCTCTTAATTGGAACTGTGAAAAAACAAAACTGAGTAAATGTGAAGATCTACTTGGCTTTATGAAATGACTCATGAATCCCATCCAGCGAGTAGAGAGAGAGAGCTCCAATGAACTAAAGAACAGGTTTTTTTTTTTTTTTTAAATTTTTTTTTTTCAACGTTTTTTTATTTTATTTTTGGGACAGAGAGAGACAGAGCATGAACAGGGGAGGGGCAGAGAGAGAGGGAGACACAGAATCGGAAACAGGCTCCAGGCTCTGAGCCATCAGCCCAGAGCCCGACTCGGGGCTCGAACTCCGGGACGGTGAGATCGTGACCTGGCTGAAGTCGGACGCTCAACCGACTGCGCCACCCAGGCGCCCCAGAACAGGTTTTTAAAGGCAAAGAGAGGGTGTAAAATAAAGAGGAAAGGAATTTATTAGCGAGGAGTGCATTGTTTAGGCAAGGTTGCTCTCCTAAGGGAAACAAAAGGAGTCTATGAGTAAATTTTCTAGTATCCACCATGGAGAAAATTCCATGTTGCCTGGGGCAAGGGTACATTCCCGGGAGGTTGCAACTGCGGTTAGGTTAGATGTTAAGTCTTGATTTGCGGGCACCATTTGGGGCCTGTTGTTTGCTTTTTAACATCACCATGCACAGGAGCCCTGATGAGAAATTGTTAAGTGCATTCGTGGCCACTGACAGAGAAGAGAATCAACTTGCATACTTTATGTAGAGGCTGTAGGAGACCATCTAGTTTCCAGAACATATCCAATGTAACCCTGACATCCTGGAAACAGTTAACTAGGAGTCACTGTAAAAAATTTTTCATGTGTATTTATTTATTTTGAGAGAGAGACAGAGTGTGCACAGGGAAGGGCAGAGAGAGAGAGAGGATCCCAAGCAGACCCCACACTGTCAGCGCCGAGCCCAACCCAGGGCTCAGTCCCACAAACTGTGAGATCATGACCTGAGCCAAGATCAGCCTGACTGTCTCAACCACCCAGGTGCCCCAGGAGTCTTATTTATTTATTTATTTATTTATTTATTTATTTATTTATTTATTTAAATTTTATTTTAAAAATCGATATCCAAATTAGTTAGCATATAGTGCAACAATTATTTCAGGAGTAGATTTCTTACTGCCCCTTACGCATTTAGCCCATCCCCCACCCACAATTCCTCCAGTAACCCTGTTTGTTCTCCATATTTAAGAGACTCTATGTTTCGTCCCCCTCCCTGTTTTTGTATTATTTTTACTTCCCTTCCTTTATGTTCATCTGTTCTGTGTGTTAAAGTCCTCATATGAATGAAGTCATATGATATTTGTCTTTCTCTAATTTTGCTTAGCAAAATACCTGATAGTTCTATCCACGTAGTTGCAAATGGCAAGATTTCATTCTTTTTGATAGCTGAGTAGTACTCCACTGTATATATAAATATACCACATTTCTCTTTATCTATTCATCCATCAATGGACATTTGGGCTCTTTCCATACTTTGGGCTATTGTTAATAGTGCTGCTATAAACATGGGGGTGCATGGGCCCCTAGAAACAGCATACCTGTATCCCTTGGATACTTAGTAATGCAATTGCTGGGTTGTAGGGTAGTTCTGTTTTTAATTTTTTGAGGAAACTCCATACTGTTTTCCAGAGTGGCTGCACCAGTTTGCATTGCCACCAGGGGGCAAAAGAGATCCTCTTTCTCTGCATCCTCGTCAAAATCTGTTGTTGCCTGAGTTGTTAATGTTAGCCATTCTGACAGGTGTAAGGTGGTAACTCATTGTGGTTATGACTTGTATTTCCTGGATTATGAGTGATGTTTCATATGTCGGTTGGCCATCTGGATGTCTTCTTTGGAGAAGTGTCTATTCATGTCTTTTGCTCATTTCTTCACTGGATTATTTGTTTTTTGGTGTTGAGTTTGATAAGTTCTTCATAGATTTTGGATACTAACCCTTTATCTGCTATGTCATTTGCAAATATCTTCTCCCATTCTGTTGGTTGCCTTTTAGTTTTGTTGATTGTTTCCTTTGCTGTGCACAAGCTTTTTATTTTGATGAGGTCCCAGTAGTTCATTTTTGCTTTTGTTTCCCTTGCCTCTGGAGACGTGTTGAGTAAGAAGTTGCTGTGGCCAAGATCAAAGAGGTTTTTGCCTGCTTTCTCCTCAAGGATTTTGATGGCTTCCTGTCTTACGTTTAGGTCTTTCATCCATTTTGAGTTTATTTTTGTGTATGGTGTAAGAAAGTGGTCCAGGTTGATTCTTCTGCATGTCGCTGTCCAGTTTTCCCAGCACCATTTGCTGAAGAGAGTGTCTTTATTTCACTGGAGATTCTTTCCTGCTTTGTCAAAGATTAGTAGGTCCATTTCTGGGTTCTCTATTTTGTTCCATTAATCTGAGTGTCTGTTCTTATGCCAGTACCATACTGTCTTGATGATTACAGCTTTGTAGTATAGCTTGAAGTCTGGGATTGTGAAGCTTCCTGCCTTGGTTTTCCTTTTCAAGATTGCCTTGTCTATTTAGGGTCTTTTCAGGTTCCATACAAACCTTAGGATTATTTGCTCTAGCTCTGTGAAGAATGCTGGTGTTATTTTGATAGGGATTATATTGAATATGTAGATTTCTTTGGGTACTATCGACATTTTAACAATATTTGTTCTTCCTATCCGGGAACATGGAAACTTTTTCCATTTTTTGTGTCTTCAATTTCTTTCATAAGCTTTCTACAGTTTTCAGCATATAGATTTTTCACCTCTTTGGTTAGATTTACTCCTAGGTTTTTTGTGGTTTTTGGTACAATTGTAAATGGGATCGATTCCTTGATTTCCCTTTCTGTCGCTTCATTGTTGGTGTATAGGAATGCAACCAATTACTGTGCATGAGTTGATTTTATATCCTGCCACTTTGCTGAATTCATGAATTCATGAATCAATTCTAGCAGTTTTTGGGAATCTTTTGGGTTTTCCATATAGAGTATCATGTCATCTGCGAAGAGTGAAAGTTTGACCTCCTCCTGGCCAATTTGGATGACTTTTATTTCTTTGTGTTGTGGGATTGCAGAGGCTAAGACTTCCAACACTATGCTGACAAACAGTGGCAAGAGTGGACATCCCTGTCTTGTTCCTGACCTTAGGGGGAAAGCTCTCAGTTTTTCCCCATTGAGGATGATATTAGTGTTGGGTCATTCATATATGGCTTTTATGATCTTGAGGTATGCTCCTTCTATCCCTACCTTCTTGAGGGTTTTTATCAAGAAAGGATGCTGTATTTTGTCAAATGCTTTCTCTGCATCAATTGACAGGATCATATGGTTCTTGTCCTTTCTTTTATTGATGTGATGAATCACCTTAATTGTTTTGCAGATATTGAACCAGCCCTGCATCCCAGGTATAAATCCCACTTGGTCGTGGTGAATAATTTGTTTAATGTATTGTTGGATCCGGTTGGCTAATATCTTGTTGAGGATTTTTGCATCCATGTTCATCAGGGAAATTGGTCTATAGTTCTCCTTTTTTAGTGGGGTCTCTGTCTGGTTTTGGAATCAAGGTAATGCTGGCTTCATAGAAAGAGTTTGGAAGTTGTCCTTCCATTTCTACTTTTTGGAACAGTTTCAAGAGAATAGGTGTTAACTCTTCCTTAAATGTTTGGTAGAACTCCCCTGGAAAGCCATCTGGCCCTGGACTCTTGGTTTTTGGCAGATTTTTGATTACTAATTCGATTTCCTTACTGGTTGTGGGTCTGTTCAAATTTTCTATTTCTTCCTGTTTCAGTTTCACTAGTTATATGTTTCTAGGAATTTGTCTACTTCTTCCCAATTGCCCATTTTATTGGCATATAATTGCTCATAATATTCTCTTATTATTGTTTTTATTTCTGCTGTGTTGGTTGTGATCTCTCCTCCTTCATTCTTGATTTTATTTATTTGGGTCCTTTCCTTTTTCATTTTGATTCAACTGGCTAGTGGTTTCTCAATTTTGTTAATTCTTTCAAAGAACCAGCTTCTGGTTTCATTGATCTGTTCTATGTTTTGTTGTGGTGGTGGTTTTTTGTTTTTTGTTTTGTTTTGTTTTGTTTTACTTTTGATAGCATGAATTTCTGCTCTAATGGTTATTATTTCCTGTCTTCTTCTGGTTTTGGGTTTTATTTGCTGTTCTTTTTCCAGCTCCTTAAGGCGTAAGGTTAGGTTGTGTATCTGAGATCTTTCTTCCTTGTTTAGGAAGGCCTGGATTGCTATATACTTTCCTCTTATGACCGCCTTTGCTGCGTCCCAGAGGTTTTGGGTTGTGGTGTTATCATTGTCATTGACTTCCATATACTTTTTAATTTCCTCTTTCACTTCTTGGTTAGCCCATCCATTCTTTGGTAGAATGTTCTTCAGTCTCCAAGTATTTGTTACCTTTCTAAATTTTTTCCTGTGGTTGATTTCGAGGTTCATAGCATTGTGGTCTGAAAATATGCACGGTATGATCTTGATCTTTTTGTACTTGCTGAGGGCTGATTTGTGTCCCAGTGTATGGTCTATTCTGGAGAACATTCCATGTGCACTGGAGAAGAATGTATATTCTGCTGCTTTAGGATGAAATGTTCTGAATATATCTGTTAAGTCCATCTGGTCCAGTGTGTCACTCAAAGCCATTGTCTCCTTGTTGATTTCTTGATTAGATGATCTGTCCATTGCTGAGTGGGGTGTTGAAGTCTCCTACTAGTATGGTATTACTATTGATGAGTTTCTTTATGTTTGTGATTGATTTATATATTTGGGTGCTCTCACATTTGGCACATAAATGTTTACAATTGTTAGGTCTTCTTGGTCTATAGACCCCTTGATTATGATATAATGCCCTTCTGCATCTCTTGATAGAGTGTTTATTTTAAAGCCTAGATTGTCTGATATAAGAATGGCTACATCGGCTTTCTTTTGTTGACCATTAGCATGCTCGATGGTTCTCCATCCCCTTAGTTTCAATCTGAAGGTGTCTTTAGGTCTAAAGTGGGTCTCTTGTAAACAGCATATAGATGGATCTTGTTTTCTTATCCATTCTGTTACCCTGTGTCTTTTGATTGGAGCATTGAGTCCATTGCCGTTTAGAGTGAGTACTGAAAGCTATGAATTTATTGCCATTATGATGTTTGTAGAGGTGGAGTTTCTGTTGGTGTTCTGTGGTCCTTTCTAGTCTTTGTTGCTTTTGGTCTTTATTATTAGTTTTGTTTTTTTTTTTCAACTTTTCTCCCCTCAGAGAGTCCCCTTTAAAATTTCTTTCAGGGCTGGTTTAGTGGTCACAAACTCCTTTAATTTTTGTTTGTCTGGGAAACTTTTAAGCTCTCCTTCTATTTTGAATGACAGCCTTACTGGATAAAGAATTCTTGGAGGGGCGCCTGGGTGGCTTGGTCGGTTAAGCGTCCGACTTGGGCTCAGGTCATGATCTCACGGTCCATGAGTTCGAGCCCCGCATCGGGCTCTGTGCTGACAGCTCAGAGCCTGGAGCCTGTTTCAGATTCTGTGTCTCCCTCTCTCTCTGCCCCTCCCCTGTTCATGCTCTGTCTCTCTCTGTCTCAAAAATAAATAAACGTTAAAAAAAATTTAAAAAAAAATTAAAAAAAAAAAAGAATTCTTGGCTGCATATTTTTCTGATTCAGCAAACTGAATATATCCTGCCACTCCTTTCTGGCCTGCCATGTTTCTGTGGACATGTCTGCTGCAAACCTGATCTGTCTCCCTTGTAAGTTAAGGACTTTGTTTTCCCTTGTGCTTTCATGATTCTCTCCTGGCCTGAGTATTTTGTGAATTTGACTATGATATGCCTTGTTGATGGTCGGTTTTTGTTGAACCTAATGGGAGTCCCCTGTGCTTCCTGGATCTTGATGTCTGTGTCTTTCCCCAGGTTAGGAAAGTTTTCTGCTATGATTTGCTCACATAACCCTTCTACCCCCATTTCTCTCTGTTTCTCTTCTGGGACCCCTATGATTCTGATGTTGTTCCTTTTTAATGAGTCACTGATTTCTCCATATCTTAAATTGTGCTCTTTTGCCTTAATCTCCCTCTTTTTTTTTCCTGCTTCATTATTCTCCATAAGTTTGTGTTCTATATCGCTGGTTCTCTGTTCTGCCTCACCCATCCTTGCCGCCACAGAATGCATTTGAGATTGCAGCTCAGTTATAGCAATTTTTATTTCATCCTGACTAGCTTTTACTTCTTTTATCTCCGCAGAAAGGGATTCTAATCTATTTATGACTCCAGCTAGTATTCTTATTATCATGATTCTAAATTCTGGTTCAGACATCTTGCTTGTATCTGTGTTGGTTAATTCCGGCTATTGTTTCTTCCTGCTCTTTCTTTTGGGGTGAATTCCTTCCTTTCGTCATTTTTACGTGAGAAAAGGAATTAATGAGGTGAAAAAAATTAACATAAAAAATATTAAAATTTTAAAAATATAAAAATTAAAATTTAAAAATCAACACACACAAAATCGAATAAATGATGCTAGATCCTAGGTGTGTTTTGGTCTGGGTTGATAGATTAGCGAAAAAAGGGGAAAGATAAAAAAGGAAATTGTTGGAAAATTTGAAAAAATGAATACACTGACGTAGACCACAATGAAATGATGGAAGTAAAACAGAATTTGGAAAAATTTACCCAAAAGTAAAAAATATCGTAGAAAACAATTAAAGAAAAATATTTTTGAGAAAAATTGAAAATAAAGATGAATATTTTCTTTCTGTATTCAAGAAAAAGAAAAGAAACAAAAAAGAGAAAAAGAAAAAAGAAAATTGAATAGATGGACCGGGGAACAGACTGAAAGGTGACTGAAATTACTTCTTTTTTTCTCCTAGACGTCAAACTATGAAGCGCTTTATCGTCCATAAACTAAGCAGGCGGGGAGATCTGTGTTCCTGAAGAGCAAGGTTGGCCCCGTTGGGCGGGGCTCAGTGTAAGGGTTTCCGTTCTCCACTAGATGGCGTTGCTTAGCCTACTGGGGTGGGTGGTTGTGGTGCTTGTAGGCGCGCATGCGCCCCAGCGCCGAAAATGGCGTCACCCGGCAACCCAGCGTCCAGTGTCAGAGTTTGTTCTCCCCATCAGCAGTCGCACACCTGTCCTTTGTCTTGTGCTTCCGTCCACTCCCCGTCTTTACGCTGTCCGTGACCAAGCCCCAGGCAGCACCTCCCTTCTGAGTTTTATCTCAGATGCGGCTCCTTTGCCCGACCTCTTAACTCTGAGGGACTGCGGCTTTGACCCGTTCCGCCCCTCTGCGGGAGGGTCTCACCGAGCAATGGCCGGGCGCCGGCCACACCCAGGAACGTTTGCGGGTCCCTGCTGCCGCGGACACCCAGAGACTGTGGCCGGGTGCCAGCCCGCCCCAGAAAAAGCTCGCGAGATTGTGGAGCAGCAGCACCTCCGGGACTGTGGAAAATCACAACACACATCTGGCACCTGGCTTCACCCAAAGAGACCTTGTTCCAGCACCAGCAAATGTGCCTGTTCTCCCAGGTCCACTGGGGCCTTGCCTTTGGGGGACCCCCACAGCCTCGACCAGGTGTCCTCCCAGCGGGGGAACCGCCTCTCCCCGTGTGGCCTGAAGACGCCAGGACTTCACTCGGCTCCTGGGGATTCGCCCTTCCCACCAGAGCACCGCCAGGTATGGAGCTGCGGAGTTTCTGACTCTGCGCTCCCCCCCCTTTAGAGTCTTAATGGAATTTAAACCCTCTCCTTTCTCCCTTTTTAGCTCAGTCCCTGTGGCTGTTTCCACTTTTCCACTTTCTCTCCAGCTGCTTTTGGAGAGGGGTGCTTTTCCCGTATTTCCCCCCCCATCTCTGTCCTCTCTCCGCCCACAAAAGCCCTGCCCTCAGCAGCTTCTCTCCCTCCCCCAGTTCACCTCTCTGCGCCGCGTACCTGCTGAGTTCTGTGGTTCAGGTTGTGCAGATTGTTGTGTTCATCCTCACATCGGTTTTCTAGGTGTGTAGGATGGTTTAGCGTCGGTCCGGACGTCTTTCACGGACGCGAGACACACAAGAAACTTCCATGCTCTTCCGCCATCTTGGCTCCTCCTCCCCCTCGGAGTCACTTTAAAAATGAGTGCGTCAGGGGCACGTGGGTGGCTTAGTCGGTGGAGTGCGTGACGCTTGATGTCAGGGTTGCAAGTTCGAGCCCCGTGCTGGGGCAGAGATTATTGTTACAAAATTAAAAACCTTAAAGAAAAGAAGGGAAATGAGTGAGTTGCCTAAACAGAAGAAAGTTTGCAGTCATTGTGATTTTCCCATACATATGCATGGCCCAGGGAGACCAGGCAATTTTAGGAGACCAGGCAATACCTTCACACAAACGTACATGCCCACTCACAGTTAAACACACAAAAATGTATGCATACCTGTAGGAATAGATTCATTTTTTTCATGTCTGCATTCATGGGCAAGTTTATTCTGAGTGGTTATTTTTATGTACATCGTTGCGCTAGGAATTTCAGAGAATATGTGGAAAGTTGAAAATTGACTTCTGGTTCAACATGGCAAACGGGCCACAGATGTTTACCTCCTTTTTCTACCAAAGCCCTGCTAACATGAAGGGAGCCAAACTTTCCAAGGTTATTATCCCAAAAGAGTACCAAGAACAGGAGGGGTAACAAAAGCCGAGGAAAGACTTGAACTTGGCTTTGGAATCCAGAGGGAGCACGGATGACTGGAGGTAGAGGAGGTTATATGGCAGTCCTTTTGGAGGGTGGTCCACTGGGGGAGAGGAGGTGAGCCCCCCACAGTGCTCATCAACTGGAGGGTCGTGCAGGGAGCTTGGACTTACAGGGAGCTGTTGACTCTCACCAGGCCCTCACTGTAAGGAATCCTCTTTCTTCCTTGCACAGGATGAGTGCTGAATTTCTAGGAAAATTGAATTAGAGACAGGAGGGACTCTGATGCCACGCAGAGAGGGATACAGGTGAGGCCACAGGCAGAACACAGAGGGGTCCAGTGAGAGTCTCCATGTGACTCTATAAGAGTCTCGCTGTCCTGCGAGAACCTCATGCCTTCCTCTCACTCTGCTCCCTAATGAGCAGCAGGCCAGAATATGTTGAGCGGCCCCTTGTGGGGAGAAAGTCTCCAGCCACTGTGACTTAACAGTCCCCCATGTGAGCTCCAGATCACCACCTGTCCTCCCCTAGGAGGCCCACCAGTCGAGAAGCGCCCCCAAACATCTGGGGCTCCCAGTCAGCTTTTCGGGTCTTGCGCTTGAAAGGGAGTGCAAACTTCAGGACCACGAACATTTGGGGGAAAAAAAAGCCTCAAAGATAAAGGACAAAAACCAAACCACCAGCATAAACAAAGAAACTCGGAGAAGGCAGAGGCAGGATTGGCACAAAGAAAACGGAAACAAATTCTTCTGAGCACCCAGAGAAAATCATCAAAAGATGTGGTACCCCAGAAGATAAAAACAGTCTGCTAGGAAAATTCAGAGAACAATGAAGGAAAAAGCCTGTAGAAATGAATGTTCTAATGTCAAAAATGTCCTGCCAGCATGAGCCCGCAGGCCCCACAACTCCACACTAACTGGTTCTTGGTTACTGTCTCAGTTCCAAGTTCGACCTCTGGACCAAACACCATGCCACTGGGTGGGGGGCGGGGAGCCCACGGCTGGGGCAGGGGAGCTTGGAAGGGGGTGCTTAATCTGGGGCCACTAGGGTTTCCGATTGGAGACTGATACTGCTGTACCTCTTCTTTTGCTGGTAATTCCAAAACACAGACATTCCCGGGGCGCCTGGGTGGCTCAGTCGGTTGGGCGGCCGACTTCGGCTCAGGTCATGATCTCACGATTCGTGAGTTCGAGCCCCGCGTCGGGCTCTGTGCTGACCGCTCAGAGCCTGGAGCCTGTTTCAGATTCTGTGTCTCTCTCTCTCTCTGACCCTCCCCCGTTCATGCTCTGTCTCTCTGTCTCAAAAATAAACGTTAAAAAAAAAAATTAAAAAAGAAACAAACACAGACATTCCAGATGCTTTATATAAGCTCCTGGGCCACTGTTTGAAAGTGTTAGATCTCTATAATAATGCTACCCCAGCTGAAATTAAAGCCACTCGTCAAAACATACATACATACATACATACATACATACATACATACATAAATAAAAGCTTTGATCTCATACCCTTACTTGTATTATTTACCTATTGCCACAATAATGCAGCCTAACAAATTCCTCAAAATGTAGTGGCTTCAGGGTCACCTGGGTGGCTCAGTCGGTTAAGCATCCGACTTCGGCTCAGGTCATGATCTCACATCAGCTCTGTGCTGACAGCTCAGAGCCTGGAGCCCGCTTCAGATTCTGTTTCTCCCTCTCTCTCTGACCCTCCCCCATTCATGCTCTGACTCTCTCTGTCTCAAAAATAAACAAACATTAAAAAAAAATTTCTTTTTTAATGTAGTGGCTTCAAACAGCCCTCGTTCGTTCTTGTGTTCAGCGGGTGGTGGTCAGGCTGGGCTGGCTCGGGGCTCCAGGTTCCAAGCTCTTCTGGGCTCAGGTCTGTTCCCTTGGCGTCTGAAACTCCTTTGAGCAGCCGACATCCGGGACAGAGGATCTGCTCCCCACCCTGAATTCTTGGCCCCAGGCTGAGGACACGGCTGAAGAATCCACTATGGGAGCACTCTTTATTGGAGTGCCAGAGTGGAAATCCAACGGAGCAGGCACATTTCATGTGTCTGTTCACATCTTTCCAACTAACTAATGCCTCACTGGAAAAGCAAGTGACAGGGCAACATCCAAACGCAGAGCGAATCCACTCACCTAGAGGCCATGGCAATGGCAAACATGTGGATTTCAACGCTACTGCTACAAAGAATTGGGATCAAGGGTTTAATTACTGCCATCGGCTCTATTGGCCCCAATTATTCACATACACCCCCACATGGAAAATACCCTCACCTGCGTCACGGAGACCCACAAACGTCTCCTCCAATCTCAGCATCTGATGCCACATCATGGAGTCCAGGTACATACATGGGTCCCTCACACGTGCCATATACCAACCACGATAGGACAGAAAGACCCCTGCAGTCAACACGTCCTTCTGAGGCAGGGGAGGGTGGGGTGGGAGTGGGAAAAGCAGAGCAGTAACCAGCTTGCAGCCATTTATTTTTATTTATTTATTTATTTTTTATAAAATTTTTGTTTTCAACATTTATTTATTTTTGGGACAGAGAGAGACAGAGCATGAACGGGGGAGGGGCAGAGAGAGAGGGAGACACAGAATCGGAAACAGGCTCCAGGCTCTGAGCTGTCAGCCCAGAGCCCGACGCGGGGCTCGAACTCACGGACCGTGAGATCGTGACCTGGCTGAAGTCGGACGCTTAACCGACTGCGCCACCCAGGCGCCCCGCTTGCAGCCATTTAAATATCCGACTAGGGGGACACCGCCAGCGTCCGCAGCAGGGACTGCACCTCCTTTGACCAGCTTCTGTCCTCCGGGAGTGGCCCTTGAGGGCCACTGCTCCCCACGGCTCTTGGTTCTGTCTCTGAGCCTCCATTCGTTTCCACCGAGCACTTCCACTGCTGGAAAGACAGCTGGAGACTTTGCCTTTGTTTCTCCGTCTCAGTCACTTTCTGCCTGTGTGGAAGCTCTCCAGAGAAGCCGAATCAATGGTGCATATGCATTATACTGCATGTAGTATAGTGTAGCATAAGATAGAGAGTATCTATATATACTAGAGTATACATAATAGTAAATTATATGTGTTATATGCTGTATGTGTGTGTGTAAGTATACATATGTAGATGGAGATAGATTTTGTATAAGGGATTGGCTCACATGATCATGGAGGCTGATAAGTCCTAAGATCTGCAGTCAGCAAGCCAGAGACCCAGCACAGTCCATGGTGCAGCTCCATTTCAAATGTTGGCAGGCTTGAGACCCAGGACAAGCCAATGTTTCAGTTCCAATCTGAAGGCAGAAAAAACCCCAATGTCTTGGAGGTCCCAGACTGAAGGCAGTGAGGCAGGAGGAGTTTCCTTTTATTCATGGAGGATCAGTCGTTGGGTCCATTCAAGCCTTCAATTGATTGGATGAGGCCCACCCACATGGGGGTACGGGGTGGGAGGAGCAATCTGCTTTAGCAAGTCTACTCATTCAAATGTTGATCTTATCCAGAAAAAGATCACAGACATGCCCAGAATAATGTGTTTGACCAAATGTGTGAACACCTCTTGACCCAGTCAAACTGACGCATAAATTTAATCATCACACTGCCTAGAGAAAGTTAGGGGTCACGAGGTCTTTTTGTATCTCTCTCAGCCTCAGTCTCTTTTTGTCCAGGCTGGCAGGATTTTTGCCAATGTGGCTCTTTCAAAATGTGGGTTTTCTGTGAAAGGGATTCCGGTCAACTACGTGTGGCAAAAGGCACACCCATAATGCTTTTCAAGATATGCCTCTTTCCAGCCTTAATTACAGGTACTTTCAAGAAATCAGACTTCTGTGGAACCTTGTCTATAATCTTCCCACTCTTTCTAATCTTTCCTTTTGTCCAGTTGGAGGGACCCACTAGTGGCCGTTTTATTTTTATTTTTATTTATTTTTTTTAATGTTTATTTATTTCAGAGACAGAGCATGATTGGGGGAGGGGCAGAGAGAGAGAGGGAGACACAGTATCAGAAGTAGGCTCCAGGCTCTGAGCTGTCAGCACAGAGCCTGACACGGGGCTCCAACTCACAAACCGTGAGATCATGACCTGAGCTGAAGTTGGTCGCTCAACCGACTGAGCCACCCAGACGCCCCTACTAGTGGCCATTTTAAACCTCTCAGATGTCTTACCAAAGAGTCCCTCAGGTTGACTTTGAGTCACTCCAAAGCTGTGTCACATTAGTAGCACCCTAGATTTGGTCTTTGCCTTAAGGCTCTGTTATGATGGCCCCAGCCTTGACTTTGTGAGAAATTGTTTCATTTCATAACTCTGCCGCACGATTCTAGACTCCCTAACATGCCTTTCACTTCTATTTGCAACTGAGAAGCTATTTTCCAAACACGTCTTCTCTTTCCTGTAGCACCTTCCCATGTGCGTCCAATAGCAACCAATTCCTGCTTCCAATTTTACTTCCTGCAGACTTTCTCACCCAAGACTAAAAGTTCTGTAGGGACATTTTCTACCTTCCAAATTAACCACAAAGTAGTTTTATCGAATGCTTTCCCACTACATAATGTGAGTTACTATTTGGTCAGCCTCCTATCTAGTTGCCTTGGTTTTTACCATTCATTACCATTTTAATTCCACAAATTTTAGGTTCTTGTCAGGGCAACACCCCCTTTTTGGTATTGGTCAGCAATTACTGCAATAGCAAAACGTGAAAAGATCTCAAAAGTCACTGCAAAAGCAGTAATTTGCTTTCCTGGTGTCAGATCTGTGGATTGGCTGGACCCCGGGCTCTGAGGCGTTCAAGTCCACGCCACACGTGTCTTGCAGTCACTTGCAGCCACCAGGCGTGTGGTCCGCTTCCTGTGTCACATTCTCCGATGCAGGCTGAGGACAGGTGGGTACTTGAGGTGCAGTCTGCCCATGGCGGGCCACCCAAGTGCATGAATGCAAGCCCAAAGACACAAGCATAGTTTATGCCTGTTTGAGCCACGTTCACTAGCATCTCCTTGGCCAAAGCAACTCATGTAGCAAAATTCAGAGTTAGGGGCAGGGAAGTACACTCTGCCAACCTTGAAACCGGGGTGGATGTGACTGGATAATATTAACACGGGTGCCTGGAAAGGTGGGGCTAATAACTCAATCTACCTCAGTGCTGGAGAGATTTCCTCTCTCTGTCTCTGTCTGTGTGTCTCTCTCTGACTCTTTCTCTTTGGTAAGATTGTGAACTTAGGAGATCCCGGACAACTGAATTTCAGCCCCTGGGGTTCCTGAGACAACCTTGCTGTTTTGTTTTGTTTGAAGTGTGATTATGCCAGGCCAACTGAAGTTTCATCCTCCTATCACTACGGCTTCTCTTCCACCACGAATGGACCTTCAGGGCATGTGAACAAAAAACCAAGGAGTTTAATTCTATAATATTAAAAAATAACTTTTCTAATTGATAACATCCACCTGGTAAGCCCCTACTTTTCTTACATCAGCCAAGATTCTAAATAACTACTTATAAGTCACATTTTTAACCCTATTGATTGTTTCCAGGTGGTTCTGCCCTCATTCATGTTCATTCCATTGCGTTCCACAGGCTTCTCTGATGGACCCACAAGTGTCCCTCCTAGAGCCTCGGGCCATCCAAGCTTCTGAGTCATCTGTGTCCCATCCCGTGGGATGTGCGAGTTTGGCATTCTCTCAGACTGGGAACACTGTGGTTCCAATCCATCTGCTAGGTTCCTGAAAACCAGGAATCTTGTGTCCACAGGAATCGATGCTGGACAGTCATGTTGCCCCAAGTCACAGCTATCTGCCTCTGCTTCTGTCTGTCCACAAAACAACCCAGGCTAGATAGAAGAGTGCTCACCTATCACATTCTACTCAGTTCCGTGCAGGTGCCCCTCGAGGCCGGCTGCTCTTCTTTGGTTGTTTTTGTGCCTCGCCTTTGATAGACAATTGTTCTGCTGGACGCCTGATGGCTAGGCCCGTCTCCCACCACTACCTTTAGTGGAGCCTTGATGTTGTCTCTGGATCCCAGGCCAGCTGCCTGGAATTTTACTGTACGCAGACAGATCTTAAAAAATCAAAATGGCTATCTAACCGAACCTCTAATATTTGACGCAACATATTTTGCAACTGTTCCTGAAATTCACCACACCCACTTTACCCTGACCTCTGGGTGGCCCACCTTCCATCCCTGTCAGTTTCCCAATAAGGCACACCTAGATCTCATTTTTCAAGTCCAATAGGTCCACAGTTGTTGACTCACTGCTTAAGGAAAGTCACTATTTACCTAGTGAAGATCATAGTTTGCTTTCAACACTTCATGTCAGTTTTCAGAAATTTATTTAATTTCTTCAGTTGTTCTAGCTAAGGATTTTGGATTTTCTAAAGAGAAGGAGTTTGAAGACCCCCTTTTCCTGGAAACTAGCTAATTATGGCCCCAGAGCATTCAAGAACAAGCTTATAAACACAGTGTGTGGATTGAGGCAAACAGTGATAAGATCGTTACAGGAATGAAGACAGGCAGCCATCTGTACATCCCCAGTGGGAATGGGACGGTGACCTGAGTGGAGAAGAATAGATATTGCTTGGATGGTATTCAAATATTGTTTTGTGTCCAGAAGGCAAGCGTAGCTGGTGTCAGGTTAATTAAGCTCTGGGCTTTCCTGATTAGTAGGATGAGAATCAACGCATCAGCCCATTCTATTTTCCCCATTGAGTTCAGCATAGCAATTGACTTAGGTATCGTGGAACCAGAAGCTAATGCCATTTGGGCCATCTTGTTAAGAAAACAATTACAAAATTAAGTACAAAAGTGAATTTTTTTTAAATGCACAAAATTCGTAACAAATTACTGAGCCTAGAAAATTCAGGCCTTTTTCTTCTGAGCTCTCTTTATGAGAAACTTTTATAGAGAAGTGCTTTCTCATTGCAACCTGGCTTTTCCTTCCCACCTAGAACATTCTGGGGCTCCCATCAGCTCCCATGAGTCATCAGCCTGGGCAAGGACAATCTCTGAAGCTTAAGATTCATAAATTTCACAGTAAATCTGCTTTTCGTCCAGAGCACAAACATGATCAAGATATACCCACCGGGGTCCATGCCTTAACATCAGGGCTGGCTTTATGAGTGTACAACCTGCACAGCAACCCAGGGCTGGTGTTCAGAAGGATCCATGCTTTGGTTTAATGCTCTGCTGTCCGTTACCATCTAGAAACTCTTAATTTTTTTCTTTCCATCAGTATTTGTAGGAGAAGTCGATGGGACAATGGAGCCTGCACGTAAGCAGGAGATAGATGTGTCCACCTGCCTCATGATGCCCCATGAGCACGTAATTCCAGTGGACCTGTGCTCCTTGGGGGTTTAATGAGTCCCAAAATGAGTACAAGGGAAGGATGTTATGTTTATACCCAATAGAGCAAGTAAGGACTCTGCCAGCCACAGAAGGCCATGTTTTCTGTTCAAATCAGAACCTCCTTTGAACATGGAGAAAATGCAATGGCATTCTAAGAAACACAAGTGATCAAGAAACATAATCCTTCTTAACAGTGTCACAGCTCCCCTGTATTAGCCAACTACTCATGCCAAAAAATGACAGAGAAGGAAAGGGAGAGATGGGGTAGATATAGTCCCTTTTCCTTTCTGTCTTAACTTACTCATCCATAAGCAATGTAGCGAGTGTTGGTAGAAAGTATGCTTACCAAGAAGTGAAAGAGAAAGAGTTGGGTGAATTTTCTGCATTGTTTCCACTGTTCTGGTAAGAAAAAAATACATATGTATATATGAGCTACAAAATATAAACTGTGTGATTTTGGTGATCTGCATTTAAAGTTGGCATTGCACAATGGACAGATGAAGGGTAAAATTCATGCTAATAAACTGAATTTTTATTACCTAGAATACCATTAAATAGCAAATAAAAAAATACTTTGAGAAAGACTAGAGGAGGAAGGAAAAAGCTTTATAATCTTACTACCTCTAGTGGCACTTTTTCCCTTTGGTTTTTGAACACAGGATCCCACATTTTTATTTTGCCCTAGACCTTATAAATTTTATAGCCAGCCTGTTTCAAGTGGATGGGTACTGTTCATACAAAGACTTGTGAGTGAGATTCTGCATTTTTCCTTTTCAAATGCTTTGTCTATAGCAGTCAATAGGACAGCAGAAAGATTGCAATTTGCAATGAGTTGGAAGAAATTGCCTTTTACTTTAGATCAAAGATAGTAAGAAAAATATGAAGACATGTTGGCATGTAATGTAGGGCTAATATTTATTGACTGCCAAGCTGGTTTATTTCTACCTCAATTTTCTAATGTTTTTTTAAAGAGTTTATTTATTGATTTTGAGAGAGAGAGAGAGAGAGAGAGAGAGAGAGAGAGAGAACGAGAGAACGAGCAAGCAGGAGAGGGGCAGAGAAGGAGGGAGAGAACCCTAAGGAGGCTCCATGCTGTCAGCGCAGAACCTGACGTGGGGCTTGAACACATGAAGCATGAGGTCATGACCTGAGCTGAAATCCAGAACTGGAGGCTTAACCAACTGAGCCACCCAGGCGCCCCATTTTTACCTCAGTTTTCTAACTCCTACTTTCCACGGAGTATTAGAACACAAATCCCTAAATTCGAATTTAAGTAGGTTTTATTTCTTTTATTAAGCTCATGCTTACTAAATAAATTACAGTGCATCTATATGATGCATAATTATCTAGGAATTAAACTGACATTTCCAAAAATAGCTAATGACATGGAGGGCAAATTAGGATGGAAATTTCTAAATATAATGGGGGCAACTGGCTTGCTCAGTCAGAAGAGCATGTGACTCTTGATCTCAGGGTTGTAAGAGCCCCATGTTAGGTATAGAGATTAAATTAAAAAAAGAAATTTCTAAGTATAATGTCATCCTACCAAGAGAAAAATGTGTTTGCATAAAAAATATTGGAAGAAAAATATCAGAGTATTTTTCCTTCTGTAGCTTTCTATGTTTTAATGTACTTCCTAACGATCACCCATTCATTTTATAATCAGAAAGTATTTCAGCAGCTTCTTATACATTTCTGTGTTCTTGGTACTCAGCATACTACCTAAAACAAAGTGAACATTCGATAATTAGCTGATGCACTTGAATCACCCTTAATTCACGAGTGAGAATGCTCGAGCTCACCAAACTCTCGTAGCTACTGGTAAAGTAGTAAGTCTTAATAGTGAGTCTTTATGTAAATATTCAAATACTCTCCCCATCTTTATAGAGTCTTTTGGTGGAAAATCTTGCCTTGATTTACATCTGAAAAAATGGATCCTATCAACTTTCTACTCTGTACCCCTAGAAAAAATTTCTCTCTGTTGACCATCCCTCCTTCTTGCCCCTCTAATCGCCAGCCTGCAGCCAGCTGGATTCATCTGGGATGTTATTCTATCAGGTGACCCCCTCTTTCCTGCACCGACTTCTCCACCATCTCCTCCTCAGGATATCCAACTTCTAGCACCTTTGCAAAATGGTACCTCTCCCCAGCCACTCCCTCACATTACTCCTTCCCACTAGGGGGAAACTTTCAGAAAGGAAGCATAGTCCATATTTGGTGTCTCTTCTTGCTCACCTCACTTTTCGCTCCTCGATTTGCTGCCATGTGACTTATGCTCCAACTTTCCATGGAAACAATTCTTGAAAAAGTCACCAGTGAGCCCATGGCTGCCCAAACTGAGAACTATGGGGAGAACCACATATCTTCTCCTGTCTTGCTCTTAGCCCCTGCTGGGATGTTCTTCAAGTTCTCTGTCAGCATTGTCTGCTCTTCAGCTATCTCTGGTCTCGTCCCTCTCAGTCTCCTTCACAAGCTGCCTTTTCTCTACCCACATGTTACATTACCAACTACATTTAAATTATACCACTAATACAGGCTTATAAACATACATGTTAAACAATGCCAATCAAGCTGTTGTTCCTTCTAACAGACCACTTCAGTATCCCAGCCCAAGCCACCATCACTTTCTATGCCTCCCAGCTAGGGGAGGGAAGAGAGTCCATGGTTTTGAGGGACTCCCCTAGAGCTATTTCCAGAAATGAAACAACTATGAAAACATAAAATTAAGGGGTTAATAAGCATTTTCTCTTGTCTGGTCCTTCATCTCAAAATCTAACTCATCACTCTCTTGATTGCTGGATTGAGCCACAGACGTATGGGTTATGGTTCCCACTCCATTTATGTCGCCTGGTTTTTAACAAGATGACTCTGTTCCTTTACAGTGGGTTTAAACACATCTGTGCTAAGCCAAAAGATCTGCACCGGGTCTTTGGTGTTCAGGTTCTCTGTGAATTCATCATTCCTCTTAAAGCATTATCTATTATCCACCCCTGGTCAACAGACAAATAAGTACAATAATCAAAAAGGAAACAGGGAACAGGTTTCTCCCATAATTGGAAGAATGCTGTGAGCAAGATGAATGATCTGGAGGGCCCACTGCTGAGATTTATAGCAGGGAGACTGCAATTATTTAGAGAGAGAAATTGCATGTTTATAAAATCTGGGCAGACAGAGGTACAGAAGGTAGATGGCCCCCACCTTTCACCCTGCATGCCCCGTGCACCCCTGCACTTTCCCTGGGGGCCCTCCTGCTTCTAATTACCACTGTGATGCTCAGCCTGCAATGACAGAGAACCACACAATGACCTGTGTGACCGTTAATACCATGATCACAGTGCCTCTTCTTTAGTAGTCGATTGCCTGGGTGGCTCAGTCGGTTAAGGTTCCGACAGCGGCTTAGGTCATGATCTCGCAGTTCGTGGGTTCAAGCCCCATGTTGGGCTCTGTGCTGACAGCTCAGAGCCTCGAGCCTGCTTCAGATTCTGTGTTTCTCTGCTCCCCACTCACGTTCTGTCTCTCTCTCTCTCTCTCTCTCTTTCTCAAAAAATGAATAAACATTAAAAAAAGGAAAAGATGGTTACAGTTCCCAAGATGGGGGGCAGGCCATGCCGTGGGGGGAGGAGTCACACAGGGAAGCACCAGAATCCCTCAGGAGGCAGAAGGCAAGGGAGGCCTGTGGGCAAGAGTCTTTACTCTGGTTCCCATGGGAAGGAACAGGTGCAGCAGGGGGTGGGTTTAGGACCGGCGGGTTTGCATACTTTCAGGGCTCTGGGGCACAGGGGGTGTCCCCACGTGTCTGGTACCTGGTCCTGGGTGATGGGGGCAGGGGGATAGCGGTCCCACCTGTAGTGTGAAAGCCCAAAAGGGAGGTAGTTGGTGGCGTGGGGTCCAGATTGGTTACTTTGTATTTGAAAGACACATTCTCCCGTGATTTATTTACTATCTTTGGGAACTGGCTAATTCTGGGAGGGATGGTCTTTCCAGCATCGGCAAGTCCCCAGATGCCAAAGCATCAGAAAACAGAAAATTAAAGACATGGTTAATATACATCTCTTTCCTCAGGATGGTTTTACATCCAGCACCTTATTTTATTTCCCTGTCACTGGACATAGTTCAGGACTTTTCTGTACACTGTCCCCGACTCTGAAACTCAAAAATGAGCTTGAGCTCATCCCCACTCACAAAGGCCCCAGATTCCTTAATTTCTTAAAGGACCAGCTCTCATACCAAAGGGTGAGCTAGCTTTTTTTTTTTTTAATCTTTTTTTTTTTTTTGAGAGAGAGGGAGACAAAGTGCAGGCAGAGGAGGAACAGAGAGAGAAAGGGGGCCACAGAATCCGAAGCAGGCTCCAGGCTCTGAGCTGTCAGCACAAAGCCTGACACGGGGCTCGAACTCATGAACCATGAGTTCATGACCTGAGCCAAAGTTGGACCCTCAACCGACTGAGCCACCCAAGTGCCCCATAGCTAACTTTTGCTAATACGCTCAAGAAATAAAATTCCTGGATATACCTTTACTATCGTCCAAATCAAGAAAAGATTTAATTCTTTGAGCTACTGTTTTGTTTTGTTTTGTTTTGTTTTGAGCACCTACCAAGCTCTGCCCCAGGATATTTGTTTCTCTTTATAATACTGGACCAGATACAGATCTGAACTCTTTTGTTCCTTTTGTGCAGCTAAGCCAGGCAAACACTTAAAAGAAACTCTGCTAAATACGGAGGGAAAATATTTAGACACAGCTTAATCTTCCTTACACTTTAAAAAGCATCATTGTACACATTGTCTAATTTTATCTATCCTCACAAAACTTGGTGAAATAAACAGTTTTGTTATCTAAGCTTTACAGAAAAGGAAACCGCCCTTTAAGAGGTAAAGCGACTTGCCTAAGATCACCCTCCTTAGCTGGTCAATATCAGGATATGGGCACAAACCCAAGTGTTCATGAAATCCAGCCTTCTTTTGCAAAGAGGGCAAAAACAGTTGTTTTGGAGAATATTTCTGATTGACTCTTGTGTATCTCTAAGGAGAAAAGAGCATAAGAATTGGAAAAAGGGTTTTGAATCCAGAGAGACAAGGGTTCCAGTCCCAACCCCACCACTTGCTAAATGGGTGACTTTGACTGAATTGCTTGTTCTGAGCCTCAGTTTCTTCATCTATAAAATGGAGATGCTGATGTCGTATTATCTAGTAGCATTGCTTTGAAAGTAATGCGCCTACAAAGATGTCTGGTACAAAATGAACATGTGGTGAGGCTATCAAGGAATATTATTATTATTATTATACACAGAGAGGGTATAATTTCACAGATGTTCATTTCAGTCTTCAACAGATATTTATTGAACTCCAACTATATGTGAGGAACAGAGAAAGGTTAAAGACAGACCATCTAGTAGATGGAGACTGACATTCAAACAAGCAAATACAATAAAGTGTCCTGGGTGTCCATGCCAGAGTGGTGATGGCCGTGGAGAGCCCACGGGACCTCAAGAGTGTCAGGAAAGCTTCTATAGAGGATGCGTACAGCTTTCAACCAGAGGACAAGGGCAGTAACTACTTTATAAATTTCCTTCCCTTAGTTTGATACATCATTGCTTAAAAGATAATAAAGTTGAGGGGCGCTTGGGTGACTTAGTTGGTTGAGCGCCTGACTCTTGATCTCAGAGTCATGAGTTCAAGCCCTGCATTGGGCTCTGTGCTGAGCATGAAGCCTACTTAAAAAAAAAAAAAAAAAAAAAAAGATAAAGTTGAGGGCTGAAATGAATTTTTGAAAAGCAAAATTAATTTGAAAAGAGACAAAATCACTGAGTTGTCACAGAATTGCCAAGGGCCCACATGAGTTATCAGTGCTGGAACTAGTGGTTGGAAACATGCATTTTTCAACCAATTTATTTTTGTTCCAAAGATAAAAATTCATGAAGATTTTGCCAGAGGCACATCGAGGAACATCTGAAAGCAAAACAATGCCAAAGTGAAGAAAGCCGCTCTGTGGTGAATCTTCCCCAAATTAGCAACATCCCTTAGAAAATTCCAGAATTTGGACAAAAGCTACAAAAGCATAAGTTACTTGAGGAAAACTGCATAAAAGTTAGCAAGGAATAAAAAAAATGAATGCCTGAAGATATTTATTTTTACTGATTAATCCGTTTAGCCAACGGGTTTTTATTACTTATTATTTTTTTTTTTAACTAAATTCTGTTCTCTGTCCGTTGTGTACTGAGGAGAAAGGCAAGAAATGACAAAGGCAGGGCAGAGGGATGGGAGAGCCAGAGATTGAGGAGAAGGGGGAGGAGAGCAAGAAATTAGAAGAGGAACAGGAAAAAGCAAAGGATGTATGCGATCCAGACAGTGAAGCAAAACTTATGGGAAATCCCACGTGCACACACCAACATACACACACTGACTAGTTGTACAATAGAAGCCAGGTGTCCTGTGGCCTGCAGATGTATTTCTCTTTGCACGTTTCACCTGGCATTTAAGTGGACACAGCTGTCCTCCCTGCCGCCTGGGCCTCCTGGCAGCTCTCACATAAAGTCCTGGGCACCTGTTGTCCTCACACAGTGTGGCCTAAGGCAGTGGGAGGACCATGGGGGGGGCAGTGGGGGGCAGCATGCTGTGTCCCTGGGCAGTAGGGGGCCATGGGGCCAATGGGGGGCAGTGTGCTGTGGCCTGGGGCAGTAGGAGGCCATGGGGGGCAGTGGGAGGCACTGAAGGGCAGTGGGGGACAGTGGAGGGCATCATGCTGACTCCCGCAGGCCAGGCCTCAGAACCAAATAACGAGCAGCTCACTACTGACTCAAGAGTGCCCTAAGGACTTAGTCTCAAAAATATCTTCTTGCCCTATTTTACACACAGCAATTCCTGCTGTCAGAAAAAGTATGCTAACAGAGCAAGCAAAACGCAGCAGGGTCGTATTTCCGCTTCCTTGCCTTTTGTGAACGGATGACAATCTGCAAACAAGGCCTCTGGCAAACGCGGGCATGGCTGTCCGGATCCCTCATAGCATGGCAGGCCCGGTGGTGAGAGCCAAGCTTAGCTTGTACATGTGGCCATCAGGTCTGTGTTGAGCCCTCCCACGAGCCAGTTGCCAGAGCAAGAGCTGGAAGACTGGCCTCTTCGGCAAAAGTCAATGGGCCCATGGGGTGGATGTGCGCTGAGGGTCAGCGGGTACAGGCGGGGCGGTGAGGGGAGGCTTCTCCCAGGACTGGGGAGCGGGGAGGCTGGTTTGGAGCCGGAAGGTGTGTTGTGAGTGCTCCTTGTGGGAGACCACAAGGGACTCAGCCATGGCAGTGCCCTGGGGGAGAGACTGGAAACGCATTAACGGTGGGGAAAGGAGCAGAGCTGTGACCACAAACCGAAAAGAAAGTTCAGATACTTAGGGTATCAGGTACCTCTTGCTGCGTAACAAGCCACCCCGGAATTGAACAGCTGAGAACAGCGGGCCCTGACGTGCTCCTGGTTTGAGCTGGGCCCCTGTGTTCACTTGGGCGCTCAGCTAGGATGGGTTTGCGTCTGCACACTGTTTCTCTTCCCCGAGGAGGCCAGGCTGGTCTCGTTCCGATGGCGACGGCTTTGCAAGCACGGGGAGGGGAAGACCATCTTGGCGTTACTTCTGCTGTGTCCTAGCAGTTACAGTGAGTCACCAGGCCACCCAGACTGGACAGGTAGGCCAAGAGATTCATCAGTTCGTGGCAGGAATGGCAAAGAATTTGCGATAGTTTCTAATCTACCACCAGGAGAAGGCTCACTTTCTCCCCTTGGGAGCAGCCTTCTTTCCTCAGGATGCAGCCTCACCCTTTTGAGAAGAGGAGAGGGGTCACGTCACATGTCAGGGGGGTTGCTGACCAGCCAGGACAGGCTCGACCACCGACCTCGGAGCCGCCAGCGTGCTCGAGAGCAGACACCCTGGCCAGAGACTCTTCTGTGCTCCCTGGACCTGTAGGTCCTAAGCCAACCACTCTGTGAGCTGTTCAGCCCTCAAGGCTCTGGTCTGCTGTGACCCTTACTGGACTAGGTTGCCTGACTTCCTCATTGCTGAGCCCAGCTCAAAACTCCCCCAGGCCTCAGAGTGACTGATCTCCAGCCACAGGTGACTCCAGCCCCCTCCCTGGCAAGCTGGCCAGGAGAACAGAACCTTGGCTTCTGTCTGTCTGCCCATCCAAGGCCCAACCTGCTTGATTTGCTTGTGGCCTCTTATCTATTCATGGATCCCCTCTGCTCCACACCAGTGTCCCCTACCCACACTCCTCCACTATTTCCCATGCCTGCTGGGAACCCCAACTTCCAGCCCCCCATGTACACCTAACTCTCGTCTGTGGATTCCTCTCAGTCACAGCCTTCATCAGGCTGCTCCTTCTGTGATGCTTTTTACCATAACAGAGAAGAGCTTGAAGATGAAGGGAATTTCTTGTACAGGTGCTATAAAGAGAGCCCATTTTAAAACACCCCCCCCCCAGAGTAGAGGATGATCCACTTTCTAGAGCCAGAGTCCTTACATCATGCAAGATTTGATTGCCATTGCTGATTTAAAAAAAAAAAAATTATTCAACTCTTTCTTCTGTGAGGATGAAGTTTAAAGGTGCATGGGGAGATTTTGAAAATTCTATTAAACTTAAAAGAGAAAACAAAAGAAAATTCAAAGTAGGATGAGTTCAAAGAGACATTTAGAGTCAAGGGATAAGGAGGGAGTTTTCTTCTGCTTTTTTCAGCAACTCAGAAATAAGCTGTGTAATTTAAATGAATTTGGCAGTGAATGGAAATATAATCCTTTAAGTACTTATTTAAAACATTTCTAATCACTGGAGGCAAGTTAGTTTTTGAACCCAGCCTTTGAATAGGGAGATGAGGTGAAGTAATCATAGTGAATGTGTATTCTTCCTGAGTCAGGATCACGAGTGTGAGTGTCAACTCACACTTGTGGCTGTGATGTAATCTATGTGCCCCCAAACTAGTTCATGAAATTTGATTAAACATGTGTATTCAGTAAATGGGCAAAATCAGGACTCATTTCAGGGAGAACATGGAGCCTCTTCTGTTGAATCAAGTGCGTGGGTCCTTTCTCCCCCTTCTTGGGGATTGTTTTATTGCTCAAATGTCTGCCCTACCTCTTTCCTTTTATTTATGTATTTTGGTGTTTCTCCTGGGACTCAAAGAGGACAGGTTGGTGAAGACCGAGGCCTGGACATTACTCTACATGGTGCCTCTCTAGCCTCTCTCTGAAATTAAATTACAAGTGTAAGCCAGTCCTCTTGTACCCTGCACTCTTGAGCCACAAGAAGGCACCAAATTATGCGTGTGTCTCATCCAGAGGTGGAGAGAATAAGGCATCACCATGGGTGTGGGTTTGCCACGAACGTGGGCCAACAAAAACAGGAACAGAATTCTGTCGTGTATTTGAAACATTTGCAAAAGAAGCTTATAGAAACAATGTCTCCCCCCCATCCCCGCAGCTATATCCCCTTGAGGCCAGCAATCGGGGTTTATATTCACTTTGGATCCCCAGATGAACAGGGCCTAAGTCACTGATTCCATTGGGTACAAGTCCGGTCTCCTGCAGGGGGCGCTGCTCAGAGGTGTTTTGGTCCCATGAGCCGCTGCTCCCAGCAGGAGGCCGATGCTCAGGCTGGCTCAGCGGGATGCCACGGGATGCTGGATTCATCAGAGCCCATCACCCTGACCTCACCCACCTCGTATCAGCCATCTCATCTTGAGACATCTCCACACTCAATGCTTGGAAAATTCACTGGTCATATAAATGGGGGGTGCGGCAGCTTCTTAATTATAATTTCTCAAATGAATTAATTGGCTTTCAGGTTTTCGATATCAGTTTTTTGGGCTTAGTCAGTACGCGTCTACGTCTAGAAAGAAGAGTGGCAAAATGAACTTTCTAAGCCTGCAGCCTGAAGGCAGGGTTTGGCAAGATTGCCAAGGAATGGAGGGCCACCGTGTGGAGGGTCTGGGGAAAGGCCAGGCAGTCTTTCTTCTCCAGTGACAAGGCTCACCAAAGACCCAGGCAGAAGGGCAGAGTACATTTTTCTCCATGCTTCTGCCTCCCGTTCACGCGTGTGTGTGTTTTCCTATCCACTGTGCAGATTCCCCAAAGGCTTCAGTCACTCCTGACGGACCTTGTTAAATCTTGCACAACGCTGAGTGCAAAACGTGGGCTTCCGTCCTCGCGGAAGGAGAGCTCTTTTTCACCGGAAGCTAAATTTTTTATTTCTAGCTGTACTGATTTGAGAAATAAAATGTTCATACTCCTGGTAAATACAGTTAACAACAAACAGGAGCTGCGGTCTGTTGACAGCCCCCACTTAGGGTGCACTTCCTGGGCGCACAGCTCAGAGTTAGGCACCAGAGGAGGGGAGGGGATGGGGTACTGATGGTAGGCTCCTTGGTGGGAACTGGCTAGTAAGGTGGTACCCACTGCCCAGCTCCGCAGCAGCCAGCCAGCCATCACACGGTCAAGTGTGATACTGGAAGCAACACCCTCAGGGCCTTTTTTTCCCCTCTCAATTTGGGGAACTCCATGTATGTATGTATTTTTCATTTAAAAAGTTGAGTAATATGTGATTATTATGAACACATTAGTAATAGGAAACATCTTCGGGCACCTGGGTGGCTCAGCCGATTGATTGAGCCTCCGACTTCAGCTCAGGTCATGATCTCGTGGTTCGTGGGTTTGAGCCCCGCGTCGGGCTCTGTGCTGACAGCTTAGAGTCTGGGGTCTGCATTGGATTCTGTGTCTCCCTCTCTCGGTCCCTCCCCTGCTTGTGCTCTGTCTGTCTCTCTCTCAAAATAAATACACACCAAAAAAACATTTTTAAAATAAAAAATAATAGGAAACATCTAAACAAGATGAACATGGTCACCTGTCTCTCATGAAGAAACTTCCAGGTTAGGACAGAGAGACCTGCTTGTTCTTTTTGACAGCTGCATGGCACTCCCCGGGGGATCCTTGTTGTAAGGCACTGTGGAATCTTCTATCCAGAGCTCTGTTCCCTTCCCTTCATCACTGATCATGCCCCGCCCACCGTGGGAAGATGTCAGGGTACAGACCCACATGTGTGGATGGGACTGTGTGGCTTTGCCTGCAGGTTATGGGTTCACAGAACCCCTGCTCAGGGGTCCCTGCTGCTTCTGGCTGAAGTGGCCAAAGTCTTGCCCACAGTGACAGCTGAATTCATGGTTGGGGACCCCTAATTTCCCCCTTATCCTTCCCATTTTCCTTTCTTTCATTTTCACCTGTTTTTGTTTTGGTTTCTTATTCCTGCTTCCCACCGGCCCCATGGATCCTTACCAAGTCCTGAGGCCTCGAAGGCCGTTGAAGGAGAGTCTTGTTTTTATCTCTACTGCCCTTTTAGGGGTCAGGTCTAGCTTCTGCCCAAAACTAATTTTGAAATCTTCCTAGGGTTGGGGTATGAGTAATTGAAACACAAAGGAGACAAAAGATTTTATCTTGATCTGTTTTCAGTAAATGCATATAAAACACTCAGAATTTAGACATTTGGACACAGAGGAGGGCATAGCTTGGGCAAGTACAACGATAAGCAATTTTCAGATGTTAATTATAATTAAGTTTCCTCTTTACTGAAACCTTTACAAGCAACTTCTGTGAGATGAGATCAAATTTTCAGTAGACTTTTCAGGCCAAGTTTTTTTCATGTAAAAACATAATAGTTTTCAGCTTACGTTATAGCTCCAGGGAAATAATTACCTTCAGCCAACAAGGTTAATGGACATCTCAAGATCTATTCATTTAATTCGAAGCAGATTTCAGCTGCTAATGCTGAGCTCTGTAGCCAATTATAACAAAGGGATATCGTTTATAGTGGAAGTTCAGGTTTCTTTCAGTGTGATTAAATCTCCACTGCCATGACCTCCCTCCTTACCCCAACTGTTGAACTCGTCTCGTAGCCTAGAGGCAAATGACAGTTGGAAGAAGTTGTTTGTCACATTGCATTATCTTTGATGTTGGAGGAAAAGGAAGGCTCCTCAGATGGTGCCACTGTGGACTTGACCTTGCTCAGTGCAGGTGTTCAGACCTACATCCAGAGAGCTGATTAGGCAGTGGAAGAAGCAGGCATGTCAGAGGCCACTAGGACCCTGCCCTTGCAGACTGAGGAAGTCACTTTCTCTGCACCCACCCTGACTGACTGGGGACGAGAAACAGGTTGTGATAATCTCTCATGAATATAACATTCACTCCTTCTTTGGCTCAGGGGAGCTTTCGGAGGCCACAAACATGGGGGAAGATGCCAGAATATGGGGTCAGAATATGTGACGTGGAGTCCCAATTTGTCATTCACTGTCTGTGTGATTTGGGGGTGAAATATCTTTGAGTCTCATATTCCTCATTCTTGAAACTGATGAAAACGTGTGTTGTTTTGAAAGGATCAAGAGAGATGAGCAAAATGAAAGTACTTGCTGCATTTTAAAAACACTTTGCAAATGTCAGATTTGTATAATTATTGCTAATGAAAACCTCCTCTGCCAACCATTCAAAGGCTGCTGACAACCTAGTGATATTTTTGTTTTTAATCGGGGATCTTTCTGGCTGGAAGGCTGATTCCAAAGGGAAGCTAGTTTTCTCCCAGGAACAGGAGGTAGAAAATTAAGCTCATTGAATCTGTTGTGTCATGGGGAGTCAGATGCCATCCAGCTAGCACCTGTCTCATGAGGTACCCATCTCAAGGTTTCTTGTGGTGAATTTGATCTCAAGTATGTGTCTACCCATCAGGGTTAGGGATAAGGAGGCTTGACTTAAAAAAAGTTTCTAGCTGTTCCTAGAATGTTTACTTGAAACATTCAGACAGACAGACAGACACACACACACACACACACACACACACACACATGCCCTAAATGTAAGAGAAATATACACATCAGGGAGAAACAAATGAGCAATCAGATTTGTGCCAAAAGGCAGGGGCTCAGGTGACTGATTTAACCATCTCTTTCTTATATCCATTCCCCTCCACCCCCAGGGGAGTTTTCTATTTCTCTCACACATTTTATTTTTGGTGGAAAGATACTGCATTGCCTCGGTGGGTGGCGGGCACGTTACCATTCTCGAACTTGGGGCTCTCGGTAGCCTATTATTTAGCAGAGGGAAGTTTTATTATGAGCGAAAGATGCAAAGCATGGAGAAAAACAAACACACGACCTAAATGGCAGCTTCTGGCAAGTTGTAGCTACACCTCTGTGTCTCATGACCCCCCAGAACTTAGGTATTTGTTTAAGGAAACTTGGGCTTCAGTGAGAAAGAAGGAGAATTCTTGGATGCACTAGAGGGGGTAAGACCTCTGGGCACCCTCTGTCCCTCTGGGCACCCTCTGTCCCCCCACAGCACCCGGCAAGGGATCACGGTGTGGGGAGAAGTCATAAGTAAGATGGCCAGAAGATTCCAGAGTGGAAACAGGCAGAGAGATGGAGAACTTGGACGTGAGATCTGAACATCTTGAATGCCACAGTCTACCATATTTACAATTTACGATGATGGTAATAAATGGGTGGTTCACATTTGCATGAACACGATTGAACTTAGTTCCAGTTCCTGTGTGTGATATTTGTGAAAAGGGTAATTTATTTGAAAGACTAAACCTATTTATTCTATCTCTGAAAATCCTAGTGAAGGCTTAAAATAAGAGGAAGATAGGAAGTATGATATCCCAAACTGCATAAACCGGCAATTGAAAATTGTCACCCAAATGGATAACTATACAAAAGGAACGATGAGTATTGAAAATATCAAAATAGCATCCATTGGCTCCTTCAACGCATATTTCCCAAGCCCCCATTATGTGTCAAGGTCCAGGTATTTAAAGATGCTTACGAACTAGTTGGGGAAGACAATTACGAGAGAATTCACAGGGTGTTCTGAGATGGGCAGGTCAGGGTTGGGAGACGAGGTGGGCTTGCAGGAGCAGTGGAAGCTTTCCAGAGGGGGAGGTTATCAATCCCATACTAAGGCAGATCTATTCAAGAGCCAGATTGTGACGGAGAAAGGAGCTCATGTCAGAAGGTAAGTCAACAACCATCCCCCTTTGGCAAGGAAGGCTTGCTAAGAAAGAGAAAGAACTGTGTGCTCAGTGAGTCAGCCAATTTACTTTCTGACTCAAGCTCCCTATCTTGTCCCAAAGCCATAACAGACTGTCCTAGACCAGCAGCTGCTCTGTGAGGCGTACTTTGAGCACCAGGCTAAAGGACAATTAAGAGTTATTCAGGGAGAAGGGAAGGAGGGATGTCTTGGCAGAATGCAACTCAGCAAGCGCCAAGCTCATTTTAAGGGAAGGAGGCATCAACAGAAAGAAATCTCATTCCCGCCTCCATTGCCAACTCACACCAACCTCCTGTGAAAATCTTCCCCAAGAAACATTGTGCAGAACTCTGAGAGAAAAGAAGGCTTCTTCCTTAGCCTCTGAGGCCAAAAGGCTCAGTTCCTTCCAGGGAAACGTTGAGATAAGGAAGCACAGGACACCTTGCATTGGAAGAGAAACTTGACAAACCGAGCCCAACAGCGACACCTATGGGCGGCTCCCGGGTTTTGCACTTGGGAAAACTAGGTTCCTCTTATGTGTCCTCTGTTGAAGGAACAGAGAGGCAAGAAAGGTTTAGCTACTTTACAAAGAAAGAGTAAGAAAAGAGGAGGATTGGAGTTGCCTTTGTCCACAGCCCTTATCTCTGACAGCTGCCGGGGGTGGGGGGTGGGGGAGGGATGGGGGTGAAGGAGGGGATTCCTGGAGGGGCTGCCCCACACCATCCTCACTGTGGCCGGAAATGCCCCCTGAGTGCTTTCTTTTGAATTACGCAGGTTCTCTCTAATAATCACCTTTTAAAATCCAAATCTCCCTGCAAAAGGATAAAGCTAAGCTTGACTTAGTTTTCAATCAAAAGACTGAATGCACTCACTTTTGAGCTGTTTTCCTTGAGGAATAAAGAGATTTGCTCAAGGTGGGTTCACAGGCTCACTGAGACAAAAAGGGAAAGTCAGGAAGAAAAAACACAGCTAAAACAAACTTCACACACCCTGCATTGTGCCCAGAGCCAGTCCCAAGACTGTCGCCTGTGAACCCATCGTTATGAAGACTTAGCTATTTGCTTCTTTTTGCCTCTATAGAAACTGGGCATCCTTGGGATTCACAGAATACTTCTCCAGATTTCAGTAGGACTCACTTATGCCTTTTCCAAGAACATGTAGCTTTCAGTAATCTTTCTATTGTTTAGAGTTGTAAGAAACAGGACAAGTTACTTCCCTTTTCACTCCCCTGTTGGGATCATGCTCAGGAGGGAAAGGCTGGGCTCTGTGATGTTTTTGGGGCATGTGAGTGGTGGAAAAAGCTTCCGCCTCCCTGGGTGATGGGCACTTCCCACTTAGGTTTGGCAAGCAGTGGATGGAATATCAACCATTTTAAAAAAAATGTCGGGGAGCCTGGGTGGCTCAGTCGGTTAAGCGGCCGACTTTGGCTCAGGTCATGATTTCGCGGTCCGTGAGTTCAAGCCCGCGTCGGGCTCTGTGCTGACATCTCAGAGCCTGGAGCCTGCTTCCGATTCTGTGTCTCCCTCTCTCTGACCCTCCCCGGTTCATGCTCTGTCTCTCTCTGTCTCAAAAATAAATAAACGTTAAAAAAAATTAAAAAAAAAAAAAAAAGAAATGTCAACTAGAGTAGAATGAACTGAGCTTTAAAGATAGCCCTGCTTCCCAGCCAAGAGGGTGCTTGGAAAATGCAGATACAGATACAGAAATGTCAGAATTCCACAAGGGAGTGAGACCTTCTTATCCCAGTGGGGTGAAGGAGGGCTCCTGGCAGATCAGGTGTTTGTACACATTAAGCTCTACCCAGGCGATAAAGAGACTTGCCTGGATGGTCCAACTAAGGAGCTGGATTTGTCCTCCAGGCCACAGAAATGAATGGCAGAGTTTTGTGGAAGAAGAAACACTTGGCATTCATTGGTCGTTGTCCTTGGGTCTCCTGCTGTGTGCTCAGCACTGGCTGAACAATCTAAATATAGGAGGTCAGAGCGTCCAAGACCCCTTCCTCTGCCTTCAGTCAGGCATGGTTCTGACAGTTAGTAGCTGCTGCATGGAGCTTGGCTTCGCTGAGTTGATCTTTCCCTAGAAATTTCTATGCATATGGAATATTTTACAGCTAAGGGTTTTCAATAATTTATCCTCCCTAAGTGCTAGGGGCTGTGGCAAATGCTTCATATACATTAACAAGTTAGGAAATGAAAGCTTTTGAGAATTTTCAATGTTGCCCAAGATAAATGAAGAAGTGATGGAGCTAGAATTCAGACGCCAGTCTTTCCTTCCGGAAACCCCTCTGCTTAATCACCCTGCTCTGCCTCCAAAAGGCATAATTTTGGACATGCTGCCTCCTCTGCCTTTGGCCTAGCTCTCCCCTACAGAGGCTTCTCCTGACCCTTTGAGGACCATTTCCCTTTCCTACCTGTAGATGAGGCTCTGTGCTCTCCTACGATTCTTGCACCTCTGACCCTCTTGTGGATCCGCAAAGAAAAGTAATGATTCTAGGGTCCCAGCAGACACCCAGCACGTCAGAACCTTCTGGAGTTAGGGCTTCAGTATCTCTAACTGTAAATATTGTAGTCTGTAAACACACGAGGAATTATAAAATTCAACATAGGTTGATCACACAGCTATCTTCTTCCTCAACTTTCCCTCACTGGAGAACTTTTTTTTCCTTTAATTTAGAAATAATGGCTTTTCTGGGGAAAAAAATCTCTAGATGAGAATCACTTACAGATGATAAGTTGGAAGTTCTAATATTTTTCTTCTAATGGATACAAGTTATTATTAGGCCAATCTGCTATAATGGAAAAGGCTCCAGATAAGGAGATGGGAAGGGTTCTGAATCTCACCCCCTGCCCAGCTACCAACACACCTTTGGGCTCATGGCCAATTGCTTAAATCTTGTGAGGCTCCATTTTCTCAGCTGTATAATTTGAGGGATGTGTAGATGGTGTCTCAGGGTCTCTACCATTCTATTATCATAAACATCACAAATCAATAAGCATTTCAAAGCTCAGATAAGCGCATTTCTATTAGGTAAAGATTGTCCTATTTGCTCAATGGTAGCCATATTTCTTCTGAGAGTCTGTGGTATGCTAATAAGGGGGGAGTATTTTTTTCTCCACCTGGACACCTCAGTGTGTTTTTTAAAGCCGACAAGAAGAAAAAGGCACACATCGTGAGTAGCAAATGGATACCAGGCACTGTGTTAGGCACATAGCATTGTGTTCTCACTTCTAAGGAGAGGGGTGGAGAGGCCCATCTCTAATATAGTTGTTTACTGGGGGAGTAATTCCTGAGAGCGTGCAACATTATTTATGTTATTCGAGGTGCTAGAGATACAACAGTAAATGAGAGACACAAAACCATGACATTTTATAAATACTGAGTGACTCCACAAATATTTATTGAATACCTCTCATATTCCAAACACTGCACTAGTTGTTGTAGATACCAGAGTGAACATATTTCTTTTTTTTTTTTAATGTTTATTTATTTTTGAGAGAGAGACAGAGCACGAGTGGGGGAGGGGCAGAGAGAGAGGGAGACACAGAATCTGAAGTAGGCTCCAGGCTCTGAGCTGCCGGCACTGAGCCGACGACATGGGGCTCAAACTCACGAATCACGAGACCATGACCTGAGCCGAAGTCAGACACCCAACCAACTGAGCCACGCAGGCATCCCCAGAATGAACAAATTTTTGACCTCATCACTTGCTTAGCTCAGCCAAGTAAAACAATGAATGGGCACTGTTTATAACATAAAAGTGCTCTGGAAATATCAAAGGCATCTATACTAGAGGGACCTTTACCCTCACCTGGTAAAATGTGAGTTAACCAAGATGCTCAAATCTGAAGTGATAGCTTTGCTTATTTATGTACAGGATTCTGCTATTGACCTGACTACTCTTAAAACATAAATTTAGGTAAGTAATAATATCTATAGCGTCCCTATCGGTATATCCTCATTTTCTCCCTCTTCTTCTGTTATACATGAATTTCTTTTTTAGATATCAATACACTTTGTCTTTTTTTGGTGAGAGATCACTGATACACTCAAGCCTAATTCTTTGAGATATAGGATTCCAAATAACTTTGGGTCATCACTAGCAAAGTGTATTATGAGTTACCTGTAGGCAGGCAGGTCGAGAGAAGGCCATCATCCTACTTGATTCAGCTCAATTTGAAACTGTTGGAGAGTGATCGCACTTTATATTCTCCTCAATCTTTGCAAGAGTCTGGAAATGGACACAGTCCAGTCAGATGGTTGATACGCCTGGAAACTTTCCAAGCTCAGACAGGTCTAGATATAAGCAATTAATGTTAAAAAAAAAGAATGTCTTAGTCAGTTGTGAGAAAGCCATAGGTTCAGAGTGTTTCAGTAAATCACAGGAGTCTTAGTATCCTGACTTTCCCCAATCAACAAAAGAAAACAGTTAAAGGGGTTTGGTGTGGAAAATTCAAATAAGTACTGAAAACATAACATTAAGTTATATTTATTTCATTGCTTTTTTTTTTTAAGTTTATTTATTTTGAGAGAGAGGGAGAGGCAGAGAGAGGGAGAGAAAGAATCCCAAGCAGGCTTTGCACTGTCAGCACAGAGCCCGATGCGGGGCTCTAACTCACCAGCAGTGAGATCATGACCCGAGTCGAAGTCAGACACTCAACCGACTGAGCCACCCAGGTGCCCCTAGCCTCAGAGTTGTTTAAAATAGTGAAGTTCAGTTTTGTTTTGTTTTTTTCTGGGGCACCTTAAAGATGTGAACCACTTGAAAGGAATGCATAAGGCCCTACACTCACAGGTGTTGGGAGTTAGAGAAGTTACTGCCACAGGAAAATTACTCAACAGGAGATATGAGAGGTCTGAAATGCTAATACGGTGAACTGCTAATACACAGGTACGATGAAGTGCTCATAGTGATAGTGTAATACAATTAGCCTTCCTAAAACATTCCTAAAACATAATATTATATATTATATAATATATAATATTATATATTATATAATATTATATATTATATAATATATAATATTATATATAGTATATATAGTATAGTATAATATATAATATTATATATAATATAATATATAATATAATATATAATATATAATAATATAATATATTATATATAATAATATATATAAATATATAATATAATATATATAGTATATATAATATATATAAATATATAATATAATATATAGTATATATAATATATAATGTATATATTATATATATAATGTATATATTATATGTATAATGTATATATTATATATAATATAAAACATTTTAAAAATGTAAATAACTCTGAGACTTAATGTTTTTTGTGAAGGCAGAAGAGTCACCCACTTGATTTTTATCCACCTTATGAATATTGATTTGTTGAATGTGAATTAAAAATCAATGGAGTCATGTTTTCTGGTTTGAAAAGTTAATTACACATGTAAAATCTGTGCTAAACCATTGAGCGGACTTTACTCTAGCACGTGCTTTTAGCAAGTGAATTGATCTTCATTTTAAGTGGCATGGCCTGAGCTTGAAAAGTTTCTTTGGGGTAAGGGAATTAATTAGTCCAGACTGATAAATGAAATTGTTTAGGTCTGTCTCACTCTGGTGGATTTCGCTTCTGAGACACTGAAACTTGGGTTGGACCATGGCCATTTACTACATTTGTTTTTTGCTTTCAAAAGCCCAGTGATTCCCAAATGAGTGGATCTTGGCAACTAGTAAATGCCTTATCTATCTGGGGAAAATGCTGATAGCAAATTTCAGGCAATTTAAAATGATCTAATAAAAGGTTTTTCAGATGATCTGGCAAGGTGGTGCTCAGCATTGACAAACAAGGGCTTTCTTATTCCACCAGGAGCCGGTGGGAACCTGGCCAACAAGAGATGCTCACTGGTGCCTGTTGGGTGAGCACAGATTGTCAGGAATCTGTATTTGGGCTCTGACAGTCTTTTGCTAACAGTGAAAGAATGTAGTATAATTTGGTAATTAAAGAAAGGAAATACGTGAAATGAGACAAGAAAATACCGTGTTATCTTGGTTCTCAGCTAAAATTTGGGTTTTGATATTCTGTCAAACATGAGAACATTCCTGCTCCCAAATATTACTGGACAATGAAATTCCATGGATGGCCTTGGTAACAAAAGATCTGACACTCATGTCATTGCATTTGGAAGACAAGAAAGAGGGGGAGGCTGAACAAGTACTCAAAGAAATAATGGCTGCAAACTTCCCAAATTTTGCAATAGATGTGAGCCTCTGGATGCAAGAAGCCGAGCAGACACCAACAGGATAAACCCAGAGAAATGTGAGTCCAGACACATCATAAGGAAACTTCGAGAACAAAGATACAACATCTTGAAAGTGGTCAGAGAAAAAGCACACCTTCTCTAAAGAAGAAAACAACTCAAAAAGCCAATTTCTCACCAAATACCTGGAGGGCAGGAGGAAGTGATCCAGTCTTTGGCAAGTTCCAGAATCCTATATCCAGTGAAAACATCCTTTAGTAAGGAAGGGAAAATCAAGACATCCTCAAATGAAAGAATACTCAGAGAATGTGCCCAGTTGACCTCCCCTAGGAGAGGAGCTTCCCTAAGTAGAAAGGAAATGATGAAAGAAGGAAAGAAGGAGGCCAGCCAGTCATGGCATTTTAACCAATAACCAGACAAGCACAACACAAAATACTGTGCCCCACATCAGGCACATCAAGAAGGAAGAAAGAACATGGTAAGCCAAAATATAGATAAGTACAGTACACCTTCCTTCTCCTCTTTAGTTTTCCAGATTATGTTCGATGGTGTAAGGAAAAATTATAACACTATCTGATGTGGTTCTAAATGTATATAGGGGCAATGTTTATAGCAATTATATCTAGGGGCACATAAGGAGATATAAAAGGTGGTGAGATTTCTATACCATGCTGAAATTGGTAAAATGACCATGCCAGTAGACTGTGATATATTATACCTGGAGGAAAAACTTAAAAAGTTATGCAAAGAGATATACTCAAAACACCATAAATATATAAAAAAAAATGGAGTTATAAAAAATATTTGATTAATACTCAAGAAGGCAGGAAAAAGAAAACTGGGGATACAAAAAACAGAGTACCGGGGTGCCTGGGTGGTTCAGTTGGTTAAACGTTCGACTCTTGATTTTGGCTCAGGTCATGATCTCAGGGTTCATGAGTTCAAGTCCTGCATTGGACTCTTTGCTGGCGGTGTGGAGCCTGCTTGGGATTCTCTTTATCTCTCCCTCTCTCTGCGCCTCTCCCACTCATGCTATCTCTTTCTCCCAAAATAAATAAACTTTAAAAAAAATAACAGCATACAAAGATAATTATTATCAAAAAATAGACAATAACAAGTGTTGGTGAGCGTGAGGAAAAAAACTGGAACACTTTTGCTTTGCTGGTGGGAATGTAAAATGGTGCAGCCACTGTGCCAATGGTATGGCAGTTCCTCAGAAAATTAAACATAGAACTCTCTTACTTCTTGGTACATACCCCAAATTATTGAAATCAGGGGCTTGAGCAGATACTCATACACCCAAGCATTATTCACAGCAGCCAAGAGGAGGAAGCAACCCAAGTGTCCATTGATGGATGGCTGAACGGATAAACAACACGGGATCCACACAAACAATGGGATATTAGCCCTAAGAAAGAAGGGAATTCTGACACAGGCTACAACATCAATGAGCCTTGAGGACATTACATGAAATGAAATAAGTCAACCACGAAAAGAAAAATACTGTATGATTCCACTTATAGGAGCTATCTAGAGTAATCGAGTTCATACAGATAGAGAGTAGAATAATGGTTTCCAGGGGCCAGAAGGAGAGGAGAAAGGGGGAGTTAGTCTTTAATGGATACAGAGTTTCAGTTGGGAAAGATGAAGAATTTCTGGAGATGGATGGGGATGATGGTTGCACAATAATGTGAATGTACTTAAAGCCACAGAACTGTACGCTTAAACATACAACATTTGAAGACAGATTGGCAGTGTGGATGAAAAACCATGACCAACTGTGTGCTGAAGTGAAGAAACGCACTTCAAATACAGTGATATAGGCAGGTTGAAAGCAAAAGGATGCAAACATAAATCAAAAGAAAGCAGGAGTGGCTACATAAATGTCAGATAAAGTAGACTTCCAAGCAAAGAAATTTACCGGAGACAGAGAGGGACATTTTATAATAATACAAGGATCGATGCACCAAGAAGACATAGCAGCCTTAAATGTATATGCACCAAATAACAGAACTATAAAATACGTGAAGCTAATGCTGGTAGAAATGAAAGGAGGGACTCTTGGGTGGCTGAGCTCAGGTCATGATCTCACGGTCCAGTCTGTCAGTTCAAGTCCTGCCTCAGGCTCTGTGCTGACAGCTCAGAACCTGGAGGTGCTTCAAGTTCTGTCTCCCTCTCTCTCTGTCCTTTCCTCTTCACACTCTTTCTTTCTCAAAAATAAATAAACATTAAAAAATTTTTTAAAAAGAAATGAAAGGAGAAATAGGCACATTTACAATCATAGTTACACACTTCAATGCCTTTCTCTCTACAATTTATAGGAGGACAACACAGTAAGTCAGCAATAATGTAGCAGAGCTCAACAAAACCATCAGCAAACAGGAGCTATTTGGCATTTATAGAGCATTCCAATCAATAACAACAGAATACACATTCTTTATAAGTGGCCATGACATGTATACCAGTATATATCAATCGCATCTGGGGCCATAAGACAGACTTCAAAAAATTTAAAAGAGTTTGAAATTTTATAGACTATATTGCCTGACCACAATGGAATCAAATTAGATATCTATTGACTTATTTTTGATCAATTGATGTATTGATGTATACATCAATTGATGTATTGATCTATTATTATACAGAAAGATGATGGGAAATTCCCAAAACTTGGCAACTAAATTTCATGCTTATATATAATTCATGGGTGATGAATTATTGGAAGTTTCAAAGGAAACTAAAAAAAAAACAACAAAAAGCAGTTGAGGGGCCCTGGGTGACTCAGTTAAGTGTCAGACTTTGGCTCAGGTCATGATCTCATGGTTCGTGAGTTTGAGCCCTATATCAGGCTCTGTGCTGACAGCTCAGAGCCTGGAGCCTGCTTCAGATTCTGTGTCTCCCTCTCTCTGCCCCTCCTGTGCTCATGCTCTGTCTCTCTCTCTTTGTCTCTCTCTATCAAAAAGAAATAAACATTAAAAAAAAAGAAGTGGGAGAGTAGCCACAGACTACTCACCTGAGACACAGAGTGAAATAAGTAAATAAAGATGATTGCTAGAGGCACCATCATGATCAAATAAAGTGATAAATTTATTTTATTTCTCTAAGAGGCAGCAAGTTTCACTCAAACATTTTTCTTTTATTTTTTCCCCTTAAGATAATGAAGGACCCTGTATAAGCATTCTTCAAAGAAACAGAACCAATATGATATATAAAGTATAGATACAGATCTATAGAGAGAAATAGAGGAAGAGATTTATTATAGGGCATTTGAGGACACGATTATAGAAGCTGACAAGTCCCGAAGTCTACAGCTAGTACATGAGAGACCCAGGAGGGCAGGTGTATAATTGCAGGTTGGGCCAGAAGGCCTGAGACCCAGCCGAGCTGATGTTACAAGCTTCAGGGCAAAGCTGGCGGCCAGAGACCTAGGAAGAGCCCATGTTGCTGTTTGAATCCAAAGGCAGGAAAAACAATCTGTTCCAGCCTAAGGTGGGCGGGCAGGCAGGTGCGCCCTGTTACTTGGCATGAGGGTGAGCCTTTTTATTCTATTCAGGCCTTAAGGGATTGGATGGGGACCACGCCCGTTAGTAGGGAGTCCACTTTACTCAGTTCACTGATTCCAGTGGATTACATATAAAAACAGCCTCACAGCAACACTCAGGCAAATATCTTGGCATTCCGAGGTCCTGCCAGGGTGAGAAAAGTGAACCATCATAGACCTGATAGACGGAAACGGAATATGGAAAGAGGGCCTGGCTGATGGAGCAAAGTCCTGAGAGAGGGGGGTCACGGTTGGGGGGGGGGGTCAGTCTGTGAGGAGCAGGGCTGGTATGTCACATGGGTGTGGGATGTGTGTAACATAGGGGTGGCGAGCCTAGCTTGAAGGACAATTAAAATCTCTTCATGTTTCAAAATGAGTAACGTTACTACTTTTCGGGACGAAAACTCACTACGTTCATTCCTTTCTAGTGAAAAAGAGATGAAACTTCTTACCACTTACTTGCAAAATGACTACCACAATCACAAGTGAACTGTTAAATTTCGTAATTTTGTTCAGTCTCTGACAACTCAAGAAGAATCAGCAAATTATCAGTCTCCCTGAGGCTGCGTCTTATATGCAGTCCCTTTCATTCAATGTGATTTAATTAAATTAAATGTATTTATTTAATGAAATATTAAAAAAAAAAATTTTAACGTTTATTTATTTTTGAGATAGAGAGAGACAGAGCATGAACAGGGGAGGGGCAGAGAGAGAGGGAGACACAGAATCTGAAACACGCTCCAGGCTCTGAGCTGTCAGCACAGAGCCCAATGCGGGGCTCGAACTCACGGAGTGTGAGATCATGACCTGAGCCGAAGTCGGCCGCTTAACCGACTGAGCCACCCAGGCGCCCCTATTTAATGAAATATTTAAAACTGAAGCCTGAGTGTTGTACTGAAATTCATCCCTGAAGCAGACCCAGAGTTCATTGCTACCTTGGAGAAAGTTACTCCCAAGAATTTGCAAAGTTCTTTACTTTTAAGGGTTTTTTTTAAGTTTATTTATTTATTTAGAGAGAGAGCAAGAGAAAGTGGGGGAGGGGCAGATAGGGAGAGGGAGAGAGAGAATTCCAAGCAGGCTTTGCACTGTCAGCACAGAGCCTGACGTGGGGCTCAAACTCATGAACTCACTGAGCTGAGTCGGACGCTGAACCAACTGAGCCACCCAGGTGCCCCAAAAGTTCTTTATTTTATTTATTTTTTTTTTAATTTTTTTTCAACGTTTATTTATCCTTGGGACAGAGAGAGACAGAGCATGAACGGGGGAGGGGCAGAGAGAGAGGGAGACACAGAATCGGAAACAGGCTCCAGGCTCTGAGCCATCAGCCCAGAGCCCGACGCGGGGCTCGAACTCACGGACCGCAAGATTGTGACCTGGCTGAAGTCGGACGCTTAACCGACTGCGCCACCCAGGCGCCCCGCAAAAGTTCTTTATTTTAAAGAAGCAACTCTGAAGCCTGCCTGTACAGGAGAGAAAGTTCATAAGAAAGATGACTTTATAAAATCCTCTCCAGGTATCCACATGGAATATGGCAGAACATTTTACTTTAAAATGGAGGACTCTTTCTAGCAATTAATCTTATGGTCTACTATCCTTTAAATATCTAGACTCACCTTTGAGCTCTATGCTGCAGTTGAGGGCATAATTATTCTGAGCATATTTTTTCTGAAGAGAATAATTTTAAGTTTGTCACATTTGAACACTTGACCTAGGTTATAAACATAAGCATCCAACACTCCTGTGTGTCTATTTGTTCTGTGTGGTTTGGTCTCCACTCATCCTATTTCATCAGATGCAGCAAGGGAATTTATTTGCAGGTGTCGGAATAACACACACTTGCTGGGTTAAGTAAAAGGGGAATGTATTGGATCACACAAACTGAAAATTCTGGAAGTAGTGCTACTTTTGGACATGGTTAGATTCAGAGCACCGATGATACACAATCGGGTCTCTGTTATGTTCATACCATGGCTCTGCCTTCCACTTTGGGCTTCAGTTTGCACACAGGAGTAGCAGATGGCTCAGAAGTTCCAGCCCTGACATTGACTTTATTTTCAAGGCCAACAGGAAAAAGGAGGCATCTCTCTCCCTGGGACTTTAGCAAGTCTCATGTCCCTTGGCCAGATTAGGTCCCATGGCCATCTAGAGGTCATCACTGTGCCAGCAAAACGTGATGACCTCAGCCTGGGGGCAGTTTTACAGAGTCATGCGGATAGAAATGCCAAAGGGATCAAGTACAGAAGGCAGCTAAGTGGAAGGTGGGAAATAAAAACAACAGATAAGTGCTTTGCCTGTGAACATCCGCCCCACCCCACCCCACCCCCGCCCCCACCCCCACCCCCACCCCCACTCCCCGTGAGGCTGGACCAGTTCACTGAAACTAACTCATGGTATCATTTCCTTTTAGCCTTATTATTACAGGATAGTAGAAATTGAGAAACACTTCTTAAAATCAAAATGATTTCATTTGTAAAGGGTGGTAGGTATGAGCCAGTGTCACCAAATCTTTAGTGGGGAATTTCAGAGAGCCTCCTTCCTTCCTCCTCTCACAGCCACCCTTCTGACTCAATGCCGGTGTCGCTGTGCCTTTGCCCTATTTTGTAAATAATATTATTTCACACCAGGGCACCTGGGTGGCTCAGTTGGTTAAGTGTCTGACTCTCGGTTTCAGCTCAGGTCATGATCTCGTGGTCAAGCCCTGTGTGGAGCTCTGCACAGGCAGTGAAAAGCCTGCTTGGGATTCTTTCTCTCTCTCCCCATCTCTCTGCCCCTTCCCCACTCTCACTGTCTCTCTCAAAATAAATAAACTTAAAAAAAATTCACACCTTGCCTCTTTTATTCTGATCTTCTATTGTACTAGTTTTTCCTAAACTTGTTATTGTAATGTGTTTGTATGTGAAACTTTCTGCCCTTTTCCTGGATTATGTATCGCCCCTCCCTAGATCTGCTGAACCCTTCTCGAGGTCTGAATGGACAGTCAGGAGAAAATAAATCATTGTTCACCTATCTTAAGTCCTTCCAGCTTATCAAACAATAGCTCATCTGAGGGTTTTTGGTAAATGTCTACTAAAAGGTCTTACAGCACCTCGTGATGTAGGTAACATTCATGCCTGAAAGTCTGCCATAAAGCAATTATCCTGATTTTTACTTCCCTTCTCTGTCTAGCTGTTCGGTACAAACAACAGTAACAAAGAGGTAATGAAGATCATTCAGGTCAATTTAGTAAATTAAAAACCTACAAGATTTGATTTTTTTCAAAAAATGTTTATTTGAGAGAGAGACAGAGACAGAGACAGAGACAGAGACAGAGAGAGGAGAGGGGGACAGAGGATCTGAAGTGGGCTCTGCACTGATAGCAGAGAGCCCGATGTGAAGCTCGAACTCACGTACTGCGAGATCATGATCAGAGCCAAAGTTGGACATTTAACAGACTGAGCCACCCAGGCACCTCAAGGTTAAAATATTAAAAAAAAAAAAAGGTAATCAGGGTTTAGCTACTAATGCCCTAATGAAGAAATTTTAATTATTCTGAAAATCCTGAAATTGCCAGGATTTGTTCAGTCTTTCGACATCTCCCCACTCTCCACCACCCTTCCAAAATATGCCAAGGGATTTATTTACTTAATGCACTTAAAAATTTTTTAATTATCTTCTTCACATTCTTGTGGATTCTTACAATCCTTGAAATGAATGAGAATGTGTCAGGTTTTAAAAAAAACAAACAAGGACAGAAGGAATGCTAGATCAAACTTCCTTTTTATTCTTTTTTAGCATTTTGTTTTTCACCAATCCATTGTCCATGGTTTATCAAAGAAATTTTGAGTCATCAAATTTATTAAAGGTACAAATAGCTATGGACACAGTAGATAGCCATAACTGTAAGAGTGTGCCCATCAATATAATAGCAATAAGTAGACAATTTGAGAGAATCTTCTCATGAGTGTGTATTATTTACTTATTAGTTTCATTATTTATTACACCAGCTCTCTTTATATAGAAAGACACAATGGAAATGCCCCCTTTTCTCTTAAAATTCCACTTGAGGGACAGAGGCAAGCCTTGCTCATGCTCTTCTGTCAGCACCACTTTTCAAAGACTTTTCATTTTAAATGCTTTTCTTCTGTGCTTGATTGTTTTCCCTCTTCCACAACAACATTTTGAGTAGGGAAAAAATAGAGACAACCTCAACCTTAGTATCTAGCTTTGTTTTTCTAGAAGTGGTCAAACAGCTGGAGGAAAATAGAGGGAATTGGTGTTTTAAAAACTAACCCCAAAGCTTGGTAATCACACTTTGCAGTGTGATGGAGATAGCCCCAGAGCTCATTTTTTCCCATTATGATTGCTTCTGGAAGAGTCTTCTGTATCCTAAGTGTCTTCAGCCACTGGGGACTCTCTGAAGCTTTGATAAAGGGAATACTTTGCATACTAATTTGCTCAAGAGGGAAATTTTTGCTGGAAGCTAACAAGTCAGGACTGAAGTTTCAGGGATACAGGTTTGGTGTGGTTTTGTTTTCAATGGTGGCAAATTTCACATAACATAACATTTACCATCTTAACCATTCCGAAGCGTAGAATTTCGTGGTCTAAGTATACTGACAGCACTGTGCAATGATCGCCGTCATCCATTTTCAAAACTCATCACCCCAAACAGAAACTCTATACTCATTAAAAACTAACCCCCACTCCCTCGCTCCCCCCAGCCCCTGCAGTCACCATTCTACTTTCTGTCTCTATGAGTTTGACTGTTCTAGGGACCTCATATAAGTGGAATTGTACAATCTTTGTCCTTCTGTGATGGGCTTATTTCCCTTAGCATCATGTCCTCCATGTTAATCCATGGTGTGGAATATATCAGAATTTCTTTCCTTTTCAAAGCAAAATAATATTCCATCGTATGGATACACACATTTTGCTTATCCATTCACCTGTCAGCGCGTATTCGGGTTGCTTCTACCCATTGGCTATTGTGAATTACGTTGCTATGAACATGAGTGTACAAATACCTCTTTCAGCCCCTGCTTTCATTCTTTTTCAATTCTTTTGGGCATCTGCCCAGAAGTGGGATTAACTGATGGATCATATCACAATTCCATTTGTAATTTTTGAGGCACCACCATACTGTTTTCCGTAACGGTTGCATCACATGCCCACTAGCAGTGCACAAGTGTGTCAATTTCTCCACATCAGTGCTCTTCTCATCAATGTTTATTATCTTTTTTGGTGGTGGTAGCTTTTTGTTGTTTTGTTTGTTTTTTAAAGTTTATTTATTTATTTGGGGGGGAGGGGAGCACACACGTGTGTGCGCATGTGAGGGGAGGGACAGAGAAAGAGAGAGAGAGAGAGAGTCCCAAGCAGGGGATGTGGGGCTCAAACTCACATGAGATCATGACCCGAGCTGAAATCTGGCTCTTAACCGACTGAGCCACCCAGGTGCCGTGTATTCTATACTATAAGTAGTAATCCTAATGGGTATGAGATGTCAGCATCACAGATTGTACTATCAAATTTTGTATTGGGATTTTTTGTATCACTTTTGTTTAAATATCCTATATTGTGATTATGATAGTAAAAGCTTAAAAGTCCAAATATTCTTTATGAAGTCAAAAGTATCCTGGAATGGCTATCACATAAATAATAGGATCTCGGAGCGCCTGGGTGGCTCAGTCGGTTAAGCGTCCGACTTCAGCTCAGGTCACGATCTCGCGGTCCGTGAGTTCGAGCCCTGCGTCAGGCTCTGGGCTGATGGCTCAGAGCCTGGCCTGCTTCCGATTCTGTGTCTCCCTCTCTCTCTGCCCCTCCCCCATTCATGCTCTGTCTCTCTCTGTCCCCAAAATAAATAAACGTTAAAAAAAATTAAAAAAAAAAAGAATAGGATCTCATAATCCATGCAAATTTGAATTATTCCATCACTGTCTGCATTGGGCCACATTTGAGTAGAAATTTCTCTTAAATAACCTTACTTTTGAAAATTTCCTTAGAAATACAATAATCTGGGGCGCCTGGGTGGCTCAGTCGGTTAAGCGTCCGACTTCAGCTCAGGTCACGATCTCGCGGTCCGTGAATTCAAGCCCCGCGTCAGGCTCTGGGCTGATGGCTCAGAGCCTGGAGCCTGTTTCCGATTCTGTGTCTCCCTCTCTCTCTGCCCCTCCCCCATTCATGCTCTGTCTCTCTCTGTCCCCAAAATAAATAAACGTTAAAAAAAAATTAAAAAAAAAAAGAATAGGATCTCATAATCCATGCAAATTTGAATTATTCCATCACTGTCTGTATTGGGCCACATTTGAGTAGAAATTTCTCTTAAATAACCTTACTTTTGAAAATTTCCTTAGAAATACAATAATCTATTTTTGTAACAAGTTCCAATTTTTAACAAGTATTTCCACCGGGAAAATTTGCAAAATGGCCATGTTAAATTTCAGTTCATTTAAAAATTATGCTCATCTAAAAATAAGATTATTAGTAATACCAGTATAAATTTATTTAATATTACCTATTTTTTCAAAGCACCCTCACAAATATTATCAGAGTAAACCTCACAGCATCTTGTGAGTAAATTAGTGAAAGAATCATAATTTCCTTTTGTGATAAGGAATTCAAGACACTAGAATGGAAAGAGATTCATACAGATGGCCCTGCTAGTCAAGGTCAAAGCCTAAATTAGACCTAGAACTTACTTCTGTAATTATTTCATTCTTGGTTTTGTAATTTGTGAAATACAGTAAAAGTGGTATATATGTCCAGTGGACTCAGCATAATGAGAAAATTTATATGAAGTTTTTAGAATGTGCATATTACTTGTGCTGTGTGCCTCACAAACAACGACTTAATAAATATAATTACAGTAATAATAATTATTATTACTTCAGCCTTATTTATACTACATGTATAATGCTGTCACATGTATAATGCACACACACACACACACACACACACACAATATTTCAACACTAGTAATTCTCTATACTAGTGTTGAAAAACATTTGACAAAAACCTCTAGAAGAAATGTATTTTACTTTATGATGCAATACACAATATATTTATATACCCCCGAAACATCTACATGAGAAAATACTAACTTTACTACGTGAAATCACTCTGATACATTCTAGTCTATTCCATTCTTTTAAGGGCCAATGTAGACCCATGATGTAGGGGTTGCTGGAAAGCATTCTATACAGTGTCACACCATATGTTTTGGATTGGTAGTCTTCTAACAAATATCAGGTGTTATAGAGTGCTCCCTCCCAAAGGTCCCAACTCAGTACCTTTTTTGGTTCTTCTTGAAATCGTTTCCAATGTCTCAAGTTCCGACTGAGTCCGGCGCCTTTTCCTGGGATGGTTTACCAATGGTGATTTCAAATGGTAAAGAACAGAGCGGAAAAACTCCAGAGGCCCCTTCCAGATGTGATGCCATGTAAGTTCCCACTTTTTCACAGTGAAGGAAAGCAGGAGGCTAAGTTTAGATTCAGACAAGGAAGGCTGGCTGGCATGCTTCATGGTCTCGATTGAAATTTAGCCTGTGTCTGGGTTGCTGTATTGGGAAAATGAAATGCTACTTGGAATACATTCCATCTAAAAACCGTTAAAGCAAGGGGCGCCTGGGTGGCTCAGTTGGTTAAGTGTCTGACCCTTGATATCAGCTCAGGTCATGATCTCATGGTTTGTGGGTTTGAGCCCCACAGTGAGCCCCACTCGGACTCCATGCTGGCAGTGTGGAGACTGTTTGGGATTCTCCCTCTCTCACTCTCTCTCTGCCCCTCCCCTGATCTCTCTCTCTCTCTCTCTCTCTCTCTCTCTCTCTCTCTCAAAATAAATAAACCTAAAAAACTTTTTTAAAAGTTATTAAATCAAGAGAACCTGAAAGAGCTCCTCCCTCAGTGATAAGTATTTTTTGGTTTTCTTTTTCTTACTTAGCCCCTACTTAACCTCCTAATGTTAGGATAGTACTTGTTCTTTGAGAAGTAACTGAAGGACCAAGATGTCTATTTCAGATATAGGAAAGCTGATGTCTGAGAATCTGCAAGTCTCGGGTGGGGCAGGAAGTAAAACTCTTTGAATTTGCACACAATTGGATGAATTTTGCAGTATGTCCTATGCTAAGGCAACATGGTACTACCTGATATCACCAAAAATAGATTTTTTAATTAAAAAAAATTTTTTTAAGTTTATTTATTTTGAGATAGAGTGAGCAGGGGAGGGGCAGAGAGAGAGAGAGAGTGAGAGAGAGAGAGAGAGAAAATCCTAAGCAGGCACTGCACCGTCATCACAGAGTCCAATGCGGGGCTCAAACTCACGAACTGTGAGATCATGACCTGAGCCAAAACCAAGAGTCAGACGCTTAACTGACTGAGCCACCCAGGTAACCCCATCAAAAATAGATTTTTAGACCTTTTGGAATACTGACAATGTTGGTTTTGATGGGATTGTCTGAGAACCTAAAATAAACCCAAGTCCCGTTCTCTAACACTTGTGCCCCTCCCCTATATCTGCTCCTTTCATCTTGTGAGAAGAGAAGACATATTTCGTAAGAAAATAAATACTAAGCAACCACTAAGATAATTTCATACACCTAGATAAAATTGGGGCCCAAATGGTTGTATGCTATATAGAATTTAAAAATGTTTTAAAACTACTACTTCTAACCTGATGTCGTCCAACAGGACAAGGCTATGTGGTGATTTTATCTTCCCAAAACCATCTGGCATTTGTCCAAACTGTTTGTGTTCACAAGCAGAGCCTAACACTGAAAAGTATGGCCAATTCTTTCTAGGAGATAGCTGTGATGCCAGTGGGCTTTTGAAGGAGAAAACATGATGCCTGATCTTAAGTGTCTGTGTTCAGAGAAGCAGTTAGGAATGATAGGGAAAAGAGGGAGTTTTGTTTCGTTAGTGAAAATATAAATGGAATCCATACTTGCATGGATTCTCCCAAGTATAGATTGTGTGTGTGTGTGTGTGTGTGTGTGTGTGTAGCATTTACTGCCACCTAACTAGTATTGAAGGTTCAAAGCATGCTCCCTGAAGTCCACTTAAGTCTTTCCAGGACAAAATTTACCTGTGTGGGTTCACAAACAGATTGCACGGGAATCACCAGGGGATGTGGTATTTAGTTAAAAATGCAGATTCTCCATCGTAGCTGTAATCTTACTGAATTAGACTCTTGTGGGTAAAGTTACTGAATTTGCTTTTTTACTCAAGGTCCTAAATAATTCTTATGAACCTTGAACTGGGAAAAATCCTGCTCTGGACACAATGACAATAGTTTGGCCATCTGCCATCAGACACTGCTCTCATGAAGGTACCATAAGCTCATTTTCCACTACCTGGAGACACAACTCCCGGGTGTCTCACAACATGTAACACATACAGACACATTTGTACTTTTCCTAAAAATATATAACAGTTAAGGTGATAATATAAAAATGAGTTATTTTCTGAGATGGATACACTCAAGAGTTTTTACAACTTGTGATCCAGAAAGTCTAAGTTTTTCAGACTGAACCTTAACTTTTTTGAATTTACGTGCTTAAAGAGACTTTCAAAAATATTTTAAACTGTTGGAGCTCAGTTGGTTGAGTGTTGGACTCTGGATTTTGACTTAGATCATGATCTCATGGTTGTGGAGCCTGCTAAAGATTCTCTCTTTCCCTTTATAAAAAGAAGGAGGAAGAGGAGGAGAAGGAGGAGGGGGAGGAGGAGGGGAAAGAAAGAAAGAAAGAAAGAAAGAAAGAAAGAAAGAAAGAAAGAAAGAAAGAAAGAAAGAAAGAAAGAAAGAAAGAAAGAAAAGAAAGAAAGAAAGAAAAAAAGAAAGAAAAAGAATCTTTCTTTCCCTTTCCCTCTGCCCCTCCCCTTTTCATGTGCATGCTGGCATGCTCTCTCTCTCACTCTCTCTCTCAAAAAATAAATAAATAAACAAGATCATTGTTATCCAGTACTGCTGTGATTTCTCCCTGTTGTGTAAAGATACATAAAGGCATGTACGGCAGAGAAAGCTTTGTACATGGTGGTATTCAAAAGTTATTAGTGCCTTCATTGCTGGTGACCAAGAAATACAGAGCGGTGGCTGCTTGTATGAGCAAAATATTGTTGGTGCATAGTGTACTGAATGATTTTAGAGCAATAAGAAACTCTGTTCCACTTTTTCTATTGCATTAATAAGGAAGGCATATTAATAAATTATTTTGTGAGAAGCAGACAAAACAAAAAAGTCTGTCCTAACTCCCATTTTCCCCTTATGCATTAAAATGGCACATGAAGGAAATAAAACTCCAACCTTCTTCATTCTTCTAATTGGGAAAAGGGCCAAGAACAGTTTACATGGCCCTTGGTACTTTGGGTAAAGAGTTTTTAGGAAGCTAAATTTAAAAATAAAATTGGAAGCATTTTTTTCAAAAGAAAACCTTTTTTTTTAATTTAAATCTGAGTTAGGGGTGCCTGGGTGGCTCAGTTGGTTAAGCATCTGACTTTGGATCAGGTCACTGATCTCACAACTGGTGAGTTGGAGCCCTGCACTGGGCTCTGTGCTGACAGCTTGGAGCCTGGAGCCTGCTTTGGATTCTGTGTCTCCCTCTCTCTCTGCCCCTCCCCCACTCACACTCTGTCTGTCTCTCTCTCTCTCAAAAACAAATCAACATTAAAAAAAATTTTTTTTTAAATCCAAGTTAGTTAACATATAGTGTAATAATGACTTCAGGAATAGAAATTAGTGATTCATCACTTACATATAACACCCAGTGCTCATCCCAACAAGTGCCCTCCTTAATGCCCATCACCCACTTAGCCCATCCCCCAACACAACACCCCACCAGCACCCCTCAGTTTGTTCTCTGTATTTAAGAGTCTCTTATGGTTTGTCTCCTCTGTTTTTATCTTATTTCTGCTTCACTTCCCCTATGTTCATCTATTTTGTTTCTTATTTAGAAAAAAATTTTTTAATGTTTACTTATTTTTGAGACAGAGAGAGACAGATCGTGAGCAGGATAGGGGCAGAGACAGAGGGAGACACAGAATCTGAAACAAGCTCCAGGCTCCACGCCATCAGCACAGAGCCCGACTTGGGGCTCAAACTCACAAACCATGAGATTGTAACCTGAGCCGAAGCTGGACTCTTAACCAACTGAGCCACCCAGGTGCCCTTATTTTGTTTCTTAAATTTCACAGATGAGTGAAATCATATGATATTTGTCTTTCTCTGACTGACTTATTTTGCTTAGCATAATACACTCTAGTTTCATCTATGTTGTTGCAAATGGCAAGATTTCATTCTTTTTGATCACCGAGTAATATATATATAATGCAATATTATATATATATATATATATATATATATATATATATATGTACACCACATCTTCTTTATCCATTCATTAGTCGATGTACATTCAGGCTCTTTCCATACTGTGGCTATTGTTGATAGTGCTTCTATAAACATCAGGGTGCATGTGCCCCTTTCAATGAGCACTCCTGTATCCTTTGGATAAATATCTTGTAGTGCAATTGCTGGGTCATAGGGTAGTTCTATTTTTAATTTTTTGAGGGACTTCAATACTGTTTTCCAGAATGGCTGCCTCAGTTTGCATTCCCACTAGGAGTGCAAAAGAGATCCTGTTTCTCTGCATCCTTGCCAACATCTGTTGTTGCCTGAGTTGTTGATTTTAGCCATTCTGACAGGTGTGAGGTGGTATCGCATTGTTGTTTTGGTTTGTATTTCCCTGATGATGAGTGACGTTGAGTACCTTTTCATGTGTCAGTTAGCCATCTGGATGTCTTTGGAAAAGTGTCTATTCATGTCTTTTGCCCTATTCATCCCTGGATTACTTGTTTTTTTGGGTGTTGAGTCTGATAAGTTCTTTATAGATTTTGGATACTAACACTTTATCTGATATGTTATTTGCAAATATCCTCTCCCATTCTTTCAGTTGCCTTTTAGTTTTGATGATTGATTCCTTCACTGTGCAGAAGCTTTTTATCTTGATGGGGTCCCAATAGTTCATTTTTGCCTTTGTTTCCCTTGCCTCTGGAGATGTCAAGTAGGAAGTTGCTGTGGCTGAGGTCGAAGAGATTGTTGCCTCTTTTCTCCTCTAGGATTTTGATGGCTTCCTGTCTTATGTTTAAGTCTTTCATCCATTTTGAGTTTATTTTTGTGTAGGATGTAAGAAAGTGGTCCAGGTTCATTCTTCTGCAGGTGGCAGTCCAGTTTTCCCAACACTATTTGCTGAAGAGACTGTCTTTTTTCCATTGGATATTCTTTCCTATTTTGTGAAAGATAGGGGTGCCTGAGTGTCTCAGTCAGTTAAGCATCCAACTGTAGCTCAGGTCATGATCTTGTGGTTCACGGGTTTGAGCCCCACATCAGGCTCTGTGCTGACAACTCAGAGCCTGGAGCCTGCTTCAAATTGGTGTGTCTCCCTCTCCCTCTGTCCCTCCCCTGTTCACACTCTGTCTCTCTCAGAAATAAATAAACATTAAAAAAAATTAAAAAAAAAAGATAGTTGGCCATATGTTTGTGGGTCCATTTCTGGGTCCTCTATTCTGTTCCATTGATCTTTGTGTCTGTTTTTCTGCCAGTACCATATTGTCATGATGAGCACAGCTTTGCAATACAGCCTGGAAGTCTGGAAATGTGATGCCTCTAGCTTTGGTTTTCTTTTTCAGGATTTCTTTGGCTATTCAGGGTCTTTTCTGGTTCCATACAAATTTTAGGATTGTTTGTTCTAGCTTTGTGAAGAATGCTGGTGTTATTTTAACAGGGATTGCATTGAATATGTAGATTGCTTTGGGTAGTTATCAATATTTTAATGATACTTGTTCTTCTAATCCACGAGCATGGAATATTTTTCCATTTTTGGTATTTTCTTCTATTTCTTTCATAAGTTTTCTAAAGTCTTCAGTATATAGATTTTTCACCTCCTGGGTTAGGTTTATTCCTAGGTATTTTGTGTGTTTTGGTGCAATTATAAATGGGATCAATTCCTTGATTTCTCTTTCTGCTGCTTCATTATTGGTGTATAGAAATGCAACCGATTTCTGTACATTTATTTTATATCCTGGGACTTTGCTGAATTCATGGATCAGTTCTAGAAGGTTTTTTGTAGAGTCTTTTGGGTTTTCCATAAAGAGTATCATATCATCTGTGAAGAGTGAAAGTTTGACTTCCTCCTTGTTGATTTGGATGACTTTTATTTCTTTGTGTTGTCTGATTGCTGAGGCTAGGACTTCCAACACTATGTTGAATAACAATGGTGAGAGTGGGAATCCCTGTCTTGTTCCTGAACTTAGGGGGAAAGCTCTCAGTTTTTCCCCACTGAGGATGACATTAGCAGTGGGACTTTCATTTATGGCCTTTATGATCTTGAGGTATGATCCTTCTATCTCTACTTTCTTGAGGGTTTTTATCAAGAAAGGATGCTGTATTTTGTCAAATGCTTTCTCTGCATCTATTGAGAGGATGATGTGGTTCTTATCCTATCTTTTATTAATGTGATGTATCACATTGATTGATTAGTGGATATTGAACCAGCCCTGCATCCCAGGAATAAATCCCACTTGATCGTGGTGAATATTTTTTTTAATGTATTGTTGGATCTGATTTGCTAGTTTCTTGTTTAGAATTTTTGTATCCATGTTTATCAGGGAAATTGGTCTGTCATTCACCTTTTTAGTCGGGTCTTTGTCTGGTTTTGGAATCAAGGTAATTCTGGCCTTGTAGAATGAGTTTGGAAGTTTTCCTTCCACTTCTATTTTTTGAAACAGCTTCAAAAGAATAGGTGTTAATTCTTCTTTAAATGTTTGGTAGAATTCCCCTTGAAAGTCATCTGACTAGACTCTTGTTTGTTGGGAGATTTTTATTACTAATTTAATTTCTTTACTGGTTATGGGTCTGTTCAAATTTTCAATTTCTTCCTGTTTCAGTTTTGGCACTTTATATGTTTCTAGGAATATGTCCATTTCTTCCAGACTGTGCAATTTGTTGGCATATAATTGCTCATAATATTCTCTTACTGTTTGTGTTTCTGTGGTGTTGGTTGTGATCTTTCCTCTTTCATTCATGATTTTATCTATTTGGGCCCTTTCCTTTTCTTTTTGATCAATCTGGCAGGGGGTTATCAATTTTGTTAATTCTTTCAAAGAACCAGCTCCTGGTGTCATTAATCTGTTCTACTGTTTGTTTTTATTTTATTTTAATATCATTGATTTCTTCCCTAATCTTTATTATTTCCCATATTCTTCTGGCTTGGGGCTTTATTTGCTATTCTTTTTCCAGCTCTTTTAGTTGTAAAGTTAGGTTGTGTAATTGAGACCTTTATTCCTTCTTTAGGAAGGCATGGATTGCTAGTTACTTCCCTCTTATGACTGCCTTTGTTGCATCTCAGAGGTTTTTGGCTGTCGTGTTTTCATTTTCATTGGCTTTCATGTACTTTTAAATTTCCTCTTTAATTTCTTGGGTAACCCATTAATTCTTCAGTAGGATGTTCTTTTTTTTTTTCCTGTATTCTAAGCTGTTTTTTTTTTAATATATGAAATTTATTGACAAATTGGTTTCCATACAACACCCAGTGCTCATCCCAAAAGGTGCCCTCCTCAATACCCATCACCCACCCTCTCCTCCCTCCCACCCCCCATCAACCCTCAGTTTGTTCTCAGTTTTTAACAGTCTCTTATGCTTTGGCTCTCTCCCACTCTAACCTCTTTTTTTTTTTTTCCTTCCCCTCCCCCATGGGTTCCTGTTAAGTTTCTCAGGATCCACATAAGAGTGAAACCATATGGTATCTGTCTTTCTCTGTATGGCTTATTTCACTTAGCATCACACTCTCCAGTTCCATCCACGTTGCTACTAAAGGCCATATTTCATTTTTTCTCATTGCCACGTAATATTCCATTGTGTATATAAACTACATTTTCTTTATCCATTCATCAGTTGATGGATATTTAGGCTCTTTCCATAATTTGGCTATTGTTGAGAGTGCTGCTATGAACATTGGGGTACAAGTGGCCCTATGCATCAGTACTCCTGTATCCCTTGGATAAATTCCTAGCAGTGCTATTGCTGGGTCATAGGGTAGTTCTATTTTTAATTTTCTGAGGAACCTCCACACTGCTTTCCAGAGCGGCTGCACCAGTTTGCATTCCCACCAACAGTGCAAGAGGGTTCCCATTTCTCCACATCCTCTCCAGCATCTATAGTCTCCTGATTTGTTCATTTTGGCCACTCTGACTGGCGTGAGGTGATACCTGAGTGTGGTTTTGATTTGTATTTCCCTGATAAGGAGCGACGCTGAACATCTTTTCATGTGCCTGTTGGCCATCTGGATGTCTTCTTTAGAAAAGTGTCTATTCATGTTTTCTGCCCATTTCTTCACTGGGTTATTTGTTTTTCGGGTGTGGAGTTTGGTGAGCTCTTTATAGATTTTGGATACTAGCCCTTTGTCTGATATGTCATTTGCAAATATCTTTTCCCATTCCGTTGGTTGCCTTTTAGTTTTGTTGGTTGTTTCCTTTGCTGTGCAGAAGCTTTTTATCTTCATAAGGTCCCAGTAATTCACTTTTGCTTTTAATTCCCTTGCCTTTGGGGATGTGTCGAGTAAGAGATTGCTACGGCTGAGGTCCAAGAGGTCTTTTCCTGCTTTCTCCTCTAAGGTTTTGATGGTTTCCTGTCTCACATTTAGGTCCTTTATCCATTTTGAGTTTATTTTTGTGAATGGTGTGAGAAAGTGGTCTAGTTTCAACCTTCTGCATGTTGCTGTCCAGTTCTCCCAGCACCATTTGTTAAAGAGGCTGTCTTTTTACCATCAGAAATTCTTTCCTGCTTTGTCAAAGATGAGTTGGCCATACGTTTGTGGGTCTAGTTCTGGGGTTTCTATTCTATTCCATTGGTCTATGTGTCTGTTTTTGTGCCAATACCATGCTGTCTTGATGATGACAGCTTTGTAGTAGAGGCTAAAGTCTGGGATTGTGATGCCTCCTGCTTTGGTCTTCTTCTTCAAAATTCCTTTGGCTATTCGGGGCCTTTTGTGGTTCCATATGAATTTTAAGATTGCTTGTTCTAGTTTCGAGAAGAATGCTGGTGCAATTTTGATTGGGATTGCATTGAATGTGTAGATAGCTTTGGGTAGTATTGACATCTTGACAATATTTATTTTTCCAATCCATGAGCAGGGAATGTCTTTCCATTTCTTTAAATCTTCTTCAATTTCCTTCATAAGCTTTCTATAGTTTTCAGCATACAGATCCTTTACATCTTTGGTTAGATTTATTCCTAGGTATTTTATGCTTCTTGGTGCAATTGTGAATGGGATCAGTTTCTTTATTTGTCTTTCTGTTGCTTCATTGTTAGTGTATAAGAATGCAACTGATTTCTGTACATTGATTTTGTATCCTGCAACTTTGCTGAATTCCTCTATCAGTTCTAGCAGACTTTTGGTGGAGTCTATCGGATTTTCCATGTATAATATCATGTCATCTGCAAAAAGCGAAAGCTTGATTTCATCTTTGCCAATTTTGATGCCTTTGATTTCCTTTTGTTGTCTGATTGCTGATGCTAGAACTTCCAGTACTATGTTAAACAGCAGCGGTGAGAGTGGGCATCCTTGTCGTGTTCCTGATCTCAGGGAAAAAGCTCTCAGTTTTTCCCCGTTGAGGATGATGTTAGCTGTGGGCTTTTCATAAATGGCTTTTATGATCTTTAAGTATGTTCCTTCTATCCCGACTTTCTCAAGGGTTTTTATTAAGAAAGGGTGCTGGATTTTGTCAAAGGCCTTTTCTGCATCGATTGACAGGATCATATGGTTCTTCTCTTTTTTTTTGTTAATGTGATGTATCACGTTGATTGATTTGTGAATGTTGAACCAGCCCTGCATCCCAGGAATGAATCCCACTTGATCATGGTGAATAATTCTTTTTATATGCCGTTGAATTCGATTTGCTAGTATCTTATTGAGAATTTTTGCATCCATATTCATCAGGGATATTGGCCTGTAGTTCTCTTTTTTTACTGGGTCTCTGTCTGGTTTAGGAATCAAAGTAATACTGGCTTCATAGAATGAGTCTGGAAGTTTTCCTTCCCTTTCTATTTCTTGGAATAGCTTGAGAAGGATAGGTATTATCTCTGCTTTAAACGTCTGGTAGAACTCCCCTGGGAAGCCATCTGGTCCTGGACTCTTATTTGTTGGGAGATTTTTGATAACCGATTCCATTTCTTCGCTGGTTATGGGTCTGTTCAAGCTTTCTATTTCCTCCTGATTGAGTTTTGGAAGAGTGTGGGTGTTCAGGAATTTGTCCATTTCTTCCAGGTTGTCCAATTTGTTGGCATATAATTTTTCATAGTATTCCCTGATAACTGTTTGTATCTCTGAGGGATTGGTTGTAATAATTCCATTTTTATTCATGATTTTATCTATTTGGGTCATCTCCCTTTTCTTTTTGAGAAGCCTGGCTAGAGGTTTGTCAATTTTGTTTATTTTTTCAAAAAACCAACTCTTGGTTTCGTTGATCTGCTCTACAGTTTTTTTAGTTTCTATATTGTTTATTTCTGCTCTGATCTTTATTATTTCTCTTCTTCTGCTGGGTTTAGGCTGCCTTTGCTGTTCTGCTTCTAGTTCCTTTAGGTGTGCTGTTAGATTTTTTATTTGGGATTTTTCTTGTTTCTTGAGATAGTCCTGGATTGCAATGTATTTTCCTCTCAGGACTGCCTTCGCTGCGTCCCAAAGCATTTGGATTGTTGTATTTTCATTTTCGTTTGTTTCCATATATTTTTTAATTTCTTCTCTAATTGCCTGGTTGACCCACTCATTCGTTAGTAGGGTGTTCTTTAACCTCCATGCTTTTGGAGGTTTTCCAGACTTTTTTCTGTGGTTGATTTCAAGCTTCATAGCATTGTGGTCTGAAAGTATGCATGGTATAATTTCAATTCTTGTAAACTTATGAAGGGCTGTTTTGTGACCCAGTATATGATCTATCTTGGAGAATGTTCCATGTGCACTCGAGAAGAAAGTATATTCTGTTGCTTTGGGATGCAGAGTTCTAAATATATCTGTCAAGTCCATCTGATCCAATGTCTCATTCAGGGTCCTTGTTTCTTTATTGACCGTGTGTCTAGATGATCTATCCATTTCTGTAAGTGGGGTGTTAAAGTCCCCTGCAATTACCACATTCTTATCGATAAGGTTGCTTATGTTTATGAGTAATTGTTTTATATATTTGGGGGCTCCGGTATTCGGTGCATAGACATTTATAATTGTTAGCTCTTCCTGATGGATAGACCCTGTAACTATTATATAATGTCCTTCTTCATCTCTTGTTACAGCCTTTAATTTAAAGTCTAGTTTGTCTGATATAAGTATGGCTACTCCAGCTTTCTTTTGGCTTCCAGTAGCATGATAAATAGTTCTCCATCCCCTCACTCTCAATCTAAAGGTGTCCTCAGGTCTAAAATGAGTCCCTTGTAGACAGCAAATAGATGGGTCTTGTTTTTTTATCCATTCTGATACCCTATGTCTTTTGGTTGGCGCATTTAATCCATTTACATTCAGTGTTATTATAGAAAGATACGGGTTTAGAGTCATTGTGATGTCTGTATGTTTTATGCTTGTAGTGATGTCTCTGGGACTTTGTCTCACAGGGTCCCCCTTAGGATCTCTTGTAGGGCTGGTTTAGTGGTGACAAATTCCTTCAGTTTTTGTTTGTTTGGGAAGACCTTTATCTCTCCTTCTATTCTAAATGACAGACTTGCTGGATAAAGGATTCTTGGCTGCATATTTTTTCTGTCTAGCACCCTGAAAATCTCGTGCCAATTCTTTCTGGCCTGCCAAGTTTCAAAAGAGAGATCAGTCACGAGTCTTATAGGTCTCCCTTTATATGTGAGGGCACGTTTACCCCTTGCTGCTTTCAGAATTTTCTCTTTATCCTTGTATTTTGCCAGTTTCACTATGATATGTCATGCAGAAGATCGATTCAAGTTACGTCTGAAGGGAGTTCTCTGTGCCTCTTGGATTTCAATGCCTTTTTCCTTCCCCAGTTCAGGGAAGTTCTCAGCTATTATTTCTTCAAGTACCCCTTCAGCACCTTTCCCTCTCTCTTCCTCCTCTGGGATACCAATTATGCGTCTATTATTTCTTTTTAGTGTATCACTTAGTTCTCTAATTTTCCCCTCATACTCCCGGATTTTTTTATCTCTCTTTTTCTCAGCTTCCTCTTTTTCCATAACTTTATCTTCTAGTTCACCTATTCTCTCCTCTGCCTTTTCAAGCCGAGCTGTGGTGGTTTCCATTTTGTTATGCATTTCGTTTAAAGCGTTTTTCAGCTCCTCGTGACTGTTCCTTAGTCCCTTGATCTCTGTAGCAAGAGATTCTCTGCTGTCCTGTATACTGTTTTCAAGCCCAGCGATTAATTTTATGACTATTATTCTAAATTCACTTTCTGTTATATTATTTAAATCCTTTTTGATCAGCTCATTAGCTGTTGTTATTTCCTGGAGATTCTTCTGAGGGGAATTCTTCCGCTTGGTCATTTTGGATAGTCCCTGGCGTGGTGAGGACCTGCAGGGCACTTCCCCTGTGCTGTGGTGTATAACTGGAGTTGGTGGGCGGGGCCACAGTCAGACCTGATGTCTGCCCCAGCCCATCGCTGGGGCCACAGTCAGACTGGTGTGTGCCTTCTCTTCCCCTCTCCTAGGGGCGGGATTCACTGTGGGGTGGGATGGCCCATCTGGGCTACTTGCACACTGCCAGGCTTGTGATGCTGGGGATCTGGCGTATTAGCTGGGGTGGGTAGGCAAGGTTCACAGGGGCAGGAGGGGCAGGCTTAGATCGCTTCTCCTTAGGTGATCCACTTCAGGAGGGGCCCTGTGGCAGCGGGAGGGAGTCAGATCCGCTGCCGGAGGTTTGGCTCCGCAGAAGTGCAGAGTTGGGTGTTTGCGTGGAGCGAGCAAGTTCCCTGGCAGGAACTGGTTCTCTTTGGGATTTTGGCTGGGGGATGGGCGGGGGAGATGGCACTGGCGAGCGCCTTTGTTCCCCACCAAACTGAGCTCTGTCGTCAGGGGGCTCAGCAGCTCTCCCTCCCTTTGTCCTCCAGCCTTCCCGCTTTCCGAGCAGAGCTGTTAACTTATGACCTCCCAGACGCTAAGTCGCGCTTGTTGTGGGAACACAGTCCGTCAGGCCCCTCCGCTTTTGCAAGCCCGACTCGGGGGCTCTGCTTGGCCGGCGAGCCGCCCCTCTGCCCCGGCTCCCTCCCGCCAGTCCGTGGAGCGCGCACCGCCTCGCCGCCCTTCCTGCCCTCTTCCCTGGGCCTCTCGTCTGCGTTTGGCTCCGGCGACTCCGTTCTGCTAATCCTCTGGCGGTTTTCTGGGTTATTTAGGCAGGTGTAGATGGAATCTGAGTGATCAGCAGGATGTGCAGTGAGCCCAGCGTCCTCCTAAGCCGCCATCTTGCCACCCCTCCTATTCCAGTAGGATGTTCTTGAATCTCCAAGTATTCATGGTCTTTCCAAATTTTTTCTTGTGGTTGATTTCAAGTTTCATAGCATTGTGGTCTGGAAATATGCAAGGCATTATCTTGATCTTTTTGTATTTGTTGAGGGTTGATTTGTGTCTCAGTATGTGATCTATTCTGGATAACGTTCTATATGCACTAAGAGGAGTGTGTATTTTGCTGCTTTAGTATGAAATTTTTGGAATATATCTGTTAAGTCCATCCAGTCCAGTGTGTCATTTAAAGTCATTGTTTCCTTGTTGATTTTCTGCTTACATGATCTGTCCATTGCTGTAAGGGGGTGTTCAAATCCCCTACTACTGTGGTATTATTATCAATGAGTTTCTTTATGTTTGTGATTAATTGATTTATATATTTGGATATTTCACATTGGAGGCATAAATATTTATAATTGTTAGATCTTCATGGTGGATAGACTCCTTAATTATGATGTAATGTCCTTCATCTCTTCTTACAGTCTTTATTTTAAAATCTAGTTTATCTGATGTAAGTATGGCTATTCCTGCTCTCTTGAAGACCATTAACATGATAGATGGTTCTTTATCCTTTTACTTTCAGTCTGCAGTTGTCTTTAGGTCTAAAATGCATCTCTTGTAAGTAGTACATAGATGGGTCTTGTTTTCTTATCCATTCTAATACCCTATGTCTTATGATTGGAGCATTTAGTCCATTTACATTTACAGTGAGCACTGAAAGATAGGAATTTAATACCACTGTGTTGCCTGTAGAGTTGGGGTTTCTGGTGATGTTCTCTGGTCCTTTCTAGTCTTTTTTGCTTTTGCTCTGTTTTGTCTTTTCTCCACTAAAAGTGTCCCCCTTAAAATTTCTTGCAGGGCTGGTTTAGTTTTTGTTTGTCTAGGAAACTCTTTATCTTTCCTTCTTTTTTGAATAACAGTTTCGCTGATAAAGAATTCTTGGATGCATATTTTTCCAATTCAGCACGTTGAATATATCCTGAAACTCCTTTCCAGCCTGCCATGTTTCTGTGGATAGGCCTGTTGCAAACCTGATCTGTCTTTCTTTATAGGTTAAGTGTTTTTTTCCCCTTGCTGCTTTCATAATTCTTTCCTTGTCTGTGTATTTTGTGAACTTGGCTATGATATGCCTTGGTGATGGTCAGTTTTTGTTGAATCTAATGGGAGTTCTCTGTGCTTCTTGAATTTTGATGTCTGTGTCCTTCCCCAGATTAGGAAAGTTTTCTGCTCTAATTTGCTCACATAAACTTCTGCCCCTTTTTCTCTCTCTTCATCTTCTGGTACTCCTATGATTCAGATGTTATTCCTTTTTAATAAGTCACTGAGTTGTGTAAGTCTTATATCATGCTCTTTTGCCTTTGTTTCCCTTTTTTTCTCTGCTTCATTATTCTCCATAATTTTATCTTCTATATCGCTGGTGCACTGCTTCATCCATCCTTGCCATTGTGGCAACCATTTGAGATTGCATCTGTGTCATAGCATTTTAAATTTTGGCTTGACTACAGGCCACAGAAAGGGATTATCTCCACAGAAAGGGATTCTCTGGTGTCTTATAGGCTTTGTTCAACCTCAGCTAGTCATTTTTATTATCATGGTTCTAAATTCTAGTTCAGACATCTTATTTATATCTGTGTTGATTAAATCCCTGGTGTTATTTCTTTCCGTTCTTTCTTCTGGGGTGAATTCCTTCATTTTGTCATTTTGGAGGAAGAAAAAAAATTAATAAAATAAAAAATTAAAATTAAAAAATTATAAACCAAACAAAAAATCAAATAAAGAAAGCTAGATCCTCAGTGTGTTTCAGTCTGCTGGTTGAAAGAAGCTTGATAGGCAAGAGAAAAAAGGGAAAGGAAAGAAAAAAAGGTAAGAAAAATTAAAATTAAAAAAATATATAGAATAGAATAAAGAAAATGAAATATAACAAAAATTTAAAAAAATAAAAAATAAACTAAGAAAAATAAAATTTTCTCTTTCTGTATCCAAGAGAAAGATAAGAAAGAAAGAGAAAATAATTTAAGCAAAAACAGAAGAAAAGAAAACAAATAAATGGACCAGAAAACAGAATGAAACCCAAATGAAGTTACACCCAGTTTACCCTAGAAGTGAAACTATGAAAGCTTGTCTAGTCCGGACACTAAGCAGGTGGAGTGGTTCGTGCTGGTATTCTGGGAGATGTGCCTGGAGGGAGCGGTTGCGTGGAACTTGGTATAACAGCTCTACTCTCCACTAGGTGGCGCTGCTTAGCTTATTGGGGTGGTGTGCATGCTCATGTGGCGCACATGTGGGAGAGGTGAAAATGGCTTCACACTAGTCTCTGGCCCAGGAACTACCTTCTCCCATAGACCCGTGATCAAGCACACCTCCTTTGTCTGAAGCCTCCATCCACTCCCCACCTCTTCCCTGTCCATGTCCAAGCTGTCTGCCTGTCAGGTGGCACCTCCCTTCAGTTTTATCTCAGATGGGGTTATGTTTCAAAACCCCACACTTCAGAGACCCCCATGTCTTGGACCTGTGCCAACTCTCTGGTGGAGGCTCCTGCTGAGTAATGGCCCGGTGCTGGCTTGCCCCAGAAAATATTCATTTGATCACACAGTGGCAGTGGTTTGGGATTATGGCAAATCACAACACACAGCCAGCACCATGTTTCATTGCACTCTGACACCTTTGTCCCAATACCAGCAAACATGGCTGTTCTCCAGGGTCCACTGGAACCTCTGCTTGTGGGGAGGATTATGGTCTCTACCAAATGCACTCCCAGCAGAGGAACCGCTTCTCCCCGTGTGGCACATGGACCCCTCAGACCCTGCTGCCTGCTCCTGGGGATTCTCCCTGGTATCCTCACTGGGGCACCGCCAGGCCCTGAGCTCCAGAACTTCAAACTGTACTCTACTGTTTATAGAGTCCTGGTGGTATTGGAACCCTCTTCTTTCTCCCCATCAATAGTTTGGGGTAACAGATATTTTGTTCAGTCCCCTGCGAGTGTTTTCACTCTTGCTCTTTCTGTCTGCTACTTTCAGGGGGAATGCTTTTCTTGCATGATCCCAATGTGCCACAGTCTCCCCCCACCCCATCCTCTCTCTGCAAAAATGGCTCCCTACCCTCCGCATCTTTTCTCTCCCCCAGTCCACCTCTCTGCACCATGTACCTGCTGAGTTCTATGGCTCAAGTTATGCAGATTGTTGTGTTAATCCTCAGATCAATTTCCTAGGTGTTCAAAATGGTTTGTTGCTGATATAGCTGGATTTCAGGGATGAGACAAACTCAGGGTCTCTATGCGGCTCCACTATCTTAACTCCTCCCAATATTGACTCACTTTTGCGTTTTTAATTGCCTGATAAATCCCCCAAGAGTTTTAAACAAGCAGTAGTTGATAGTATGAAAAATACTAGAAAGGAAACACCCAGGAGTGAATTTTTCTTGGTAACTTTTCATTATAATACACACACACACCTGCACACACACGTTTTTATATGAGGGAAATGCCATTTAGAGCAGTTGTTGTGAATGGGTCTGTTCTAATCACTAGTTTCTCTCAAGCATTATTTCAGAATGGCTACATACTATCTGATAAAAACATGTGCTGTGTGCTTCTATATAGGAATATTATTATTAAAGGGTAAATAAGTGAGATTAAGTAGAAACTTTTTTAGTGAAAAGTCCTTTTGATTAGGTTAAGGATCCAAGTAGTATGTCATAGTAGTTAGAATGAAGTGTCTTCAACAAAGCAATTTGCTTTCACTTCAAATTAAATAACACAGTTAAACCTTGAACAATGTGTGGGTTAGGAATGCTGAACTGACCCCCTCTATACAGTGGAAAATCCATGTATAACTTTTGGTCTCCCCAAAACTTAACTAATAGCCTACTGTTGACTGGAAGTCTTCCTGATAACCTAAACAGTTGCTTAACACATATTTTGTCTGTGGTATGTATTACATGCTGTATTCTTACAATAAAGTGAGCTAGAAAAAAGAAAATGTTATTAAGAAAACCATAAGGAAGAGAAAATACATTTACAGTATAGTACTGTATTCATATAAAAAAAATCCACGTGTAACTGAATCCAGTACAGTTCAAAACCGTCTTGTTCAAGGGTCAGCTGTATTTGTTTGGGATGCTGTTGTTTGAAGATCCTTGTGGATCTTTTATTTCATTGACATTCATATGCACAATGAGTAATGACTGGGAAGATATTATTATTCTGTCCTCAATAGTGTGTTGCTCAATAAATATTTGTTCAGTGAGTAAATAAAAAATACATTGTTGGTACAACATGGGAAGTATAGTGGATAAAGTTGGGAACTGGTAGTGAGCTAAATCACTGAGACAGATTCTGAAATAATATTTTGTAAGTAAATTTAAAAATTAAAAACTTCTTGTATCTTGAGTTTTATTTCCTCCAAACCTCACCATATTAACAGGGTGGAAAATGGGACTTTCACTCTTTGGGTAAGTTTCTTATATATTTAAAGAGTAATTTCATAGGCAATTAGAGAATGACCCAGATCTTGTTACTCACAGTCTGGTTCCCAGAACAGCAGCATTGGCTTCACCTGGGAGCTAGTTAACATGCAGAATCCCAGAATCCACCACTGACCTACTGAATTGAAATTTGCATTTTAATAAGATCTCCGGTGATTTATCTGCACATTAAAGCTGCATATAAAGAACGGCTGGCCTTAAAGTTTGGCATTGAAGAAGAAAGGAGATTAAAAACGGGGAGACCAATAATGAATATGTGAAAATAATACAGGTGCTATACATGTAGATTCAGAAGGCATAAGCCTAAAATGTCTTTGATTCAGCTTTTATTAAAATGAAATTGAAGTCAAAGGCAGCAAGCTTCAAAAACAGGAATCTCGAAAGAATGAGATGCTTTGAAATATTGGAAAATATTGTGAGACCACAAAAGAATGAGAAGACCTTTAATATCTAAAATATTTGGAAAATACAGTTATGTAAAAAAAAAAATTACACACACACACACACACACACACACACACACACTCACATTGCTGTGCTTCCAACCATGATGGGACAACAGGAACCTAATTTACCCTCCCGACATGCACTTGAAATTTCCTCAAATATGAAACTCCTGTTTGTAGACATTGACCAATAAGTGGTATTGGTCTGTGATCCCTGACAGAAGGGAAACAAATTAAGGAAGTCTGTTATCCCTTGGGATTTTGCCTGGAGGTACACCCAAGACTGTAGAGCAGAAAGGTAGATCCCTATCACGACATAGTAATCTTTTTGAGTTTCAGAGGTGAAGAAAGGAGTTCATGGAGGCTGAGGTGGCAGGAAGTTGGAGGGCATTAAGCTAAAGAGGAGGGGGCTGTGCAAAAAAATAATAAAAGAGCTCCCAAATCACTTGAATCTTTGCTGAATACTAAGATATGCATGTTTGGGATGAAAATTCACCAAACTAGGCCAAGAGCAACCAGAGAAATGTGAAGCAGACTGTGACTGGTGAGGAGTAGAAGAGATACGGAAATCAAGATGCTCCTCTCATGCCTCATTCCCCAAGTTTCTTAAATGGGGCACTAGAGAGGTATGAGAGAATGACCAGATCTGCTCATCTCTAGGGTCTCAAGCTACCTTGACTTCAAAATACATTCCTGAAAGTTAAATGGACTTTTCTTCTTGTCTCATGCTTGGCTGGGGCCCAAAGGCAAATTACTGGCAGATTATTGGTCCATCAATTGCCAAAAGATGACCCCCTAAAAGAGCCTGTGCGTGGTGACCCCATTCCATACTTTAAGGGTATGTAAGGAGAAGCCTGGAGATGGTTGAGGTGAAGAGTTTATGGGGTGAGGCTTCCTTGGAAAGAGTTGAGGGTATTCTCTTCATCTTTTTTACCTGTCTTCTGTTGAGATCGGGATGGGGATGCTCCCCATTTTACATGAGGGGGTGTTCAAAGATGTATGCAGCTTGACATGCATCCTTGAAGTTTGGGGACTATGGGAAATAGTACTTATCTAAACACCAAATAATGGGAACCTGGCTGGAGCACTGTGCCTGGCTACAGGAGACAAAGTTTCATGTTCCATGAACCAGATATGAAACCTATAAATGAAACCTTCTGGAGCCATCTTGAAAGAGACTCTCCAAATGGATTCTTGGAGAGTTGGGAGTCCATAGCTGGAAACCAGGGATAGGCAGCGGTGGTCAGTCAAAGGAAGCTTCTCTGGTGCCAGCTGAATTCCATCAAAGGTCCAGCAGGGCCATCTCAGAGGAAGCCACAGGAGACTCCTATGATGAGAAGGTCAGCTTTAAATACTGCTATTCTAACCAGACAACCAGCGCTAATTACAAATGTGCCTATGGAGGAAACTGTCTCCTCCCTCCCCACTTGCCAGTCCTGTGGGGCCAGCAGGGGAATAGAGTGGGAGAAGTAAGCAAGGTTGGGGCAAGAGGAGGAAGCCATGCAGATCTCCCGCCTGGCGCGGTGCTGATCCGGGGGAAGGGCAAAACAGGTAATTGGTGAGAAATTTCAGAAAGACATTTTAATACTTAAAAAATAACGGCACAAGCATATGATAGGCATGAGATCCCATTGAGGGCTGGAAAAACGAGTTGACAGAGGAGGCTGAAATGGTAAACTCTAAGAAAGAATGAAGTTGCTTCCTACTTACACTCCGGTTACTAATACACTAGAATTATCTTTATTTGAGTTTCAAGTGAGGAATATGCTAAGAATAAGGATATTCATAAGATTTCAACAAAAGTAGTGGAAAGCATCCAAAAATGCATGATCTACTGAAAATAACTTGCACAAACACATACATATGTATGTGTGCATATATATACACATACATATATATATGTATGTGTGTGTGTGTATATATACATATATATATGTGTGTATATATGTGTGTGTGTGTGTGTGTGTGTGTATATATATATATATATATATATATATATATACTTTTTTTTGCTGCATAAAGGTGATTTTATTAAAACACAGGGACAGAACCCATGGGCAGAAAGAGCTGCCCCACATAGCTTATATTTTCCACTACATTGTGTATTATCAAATTCTGTCCCCTCAAAGAAATTTATCTTTTGCTTCTAAACAATTAAAAGAAACATTTTTAAGACAAAAGTTCACATATTATTTACTAAACTCTGAAACTACAGATTAGACATGATAATAAAAATTATTTTCATATCAGCTTTGAAATGGAAATTGATACAGACTTTCAAATAATTTTTTTTTCCTGAAACCTATTACCAATTACCATGTTTTCCCCCAGGGAAATGAACAAAATGTTCAAGACCCTGACTTACATATAAAAAAATGTGGACAAGACTCTATCCATACATGACAATGGGAGGATTTTAAATATTTCATCTAAAGAATGAGAATTCTAGCAATTAGCCAAAATCAAAATATTCAGAACCCAGTGTAGTGAAATTTCAAAGAACAACATCCTAGATATCTGCAGGCTCTTATATACACATTTAGCTATTCAGCAGGAAACTTATGGTTTCATGAACTCTCAAAGATTCCTTCTGTAAAAAGAATATAAATTGCATGCCAGAAAACAATATTTCCCCTTAAGGGTCTGAGAAATGAAATTAAATACATTTTGGCCTTCAAAAACTTCCAGGAGTTATGTTACAGGCAAAAACTAGACAAAGGATGAGTTACCCACAGTGTGTGCATTTATTTTGTTATTATTTTTTTTTAATTTTTTAATGTTTATTTATGTTTGACAGAGAGAGAGAGAGAGACAGAGACACAGAGCATGAGCGGGGGAGGGGCAGAGAGAGAGGGAGACACAGAATCTGAAGCAGGTTCCAGGCTCCGAGCTGTCGAACTCACAGACTGCGAGATCATGACCTGAGCTAAAGTCGGACGCTCAACTGACTGAGCCACCCAGGTGCCCCAATTTTATTATTTTAATGTTTATTTATTTTTGAGAGAGAGAGAGAGAGAAAGAGCACGAGTGGGGGAGAGACAGAGACTGAGAGGGAGACACAGAATCTGAAGCAGGCTCCAGCCTCTGAGCTGTCAGTACAGAGCCCGAAGCAGGGCTGGAACTCACCAACTGTGAGATCGTGACCTGAGCCGAAGTCAGACGCTCAACCTACTGAGCCACCCAGGTGCCCCTGTGTGTGTTTATAAGAAAAAATACTCATCATAGCCAAGCAGTTTCAACCTGATAGTTGCTAAGTAGCATCAGGAACTCAGACTCCAATGTTAGAAACGGTAATTGTGTGAGTCTGCACAGTGTATATAACCCAGTCACTAAAACAAGTGACAGAGGCTTAGCACATGGCTTCAGGTTGTAGTCTGAGGAAGCTTTGAGGGCTCTGCGTATTTTAGAGGGAGGAACCCCCGTTCCCGCCACCGCCACCACGGGCCTGCCTGGTCCTCTGGCTCTGGTCTAGGACGTGTTGCCAGCTGGCCCACGCTCTGGGCTCCGTCTTGGTTAAACATGGACAACTTCCCAGAACAGCAACATCAGACAAGGCCAATCTGTGACCATGATGGATTGTGACTTAAAGAAGACTATTCCATAACCACACACAAACAGGCACATTGTTCAAGCCACAGAAATAGAACTCCCGTGGCCTGTCAGCATGCGCTCCAGAACAAAGCTCTGCTTCCTCAAACCCTCCCCATCACCAGGCCAGATGCCATCAAACCTTTCTAACCCCCCACAGTTCCTCCTGGGAGGCCTTCTCTCTCCCAGCCATGAGTCACAACCCCAGCTTGGTCAACTACAGGTGTGATCCTGGTCTTTGGCTGGAGGGCGGATCCGGACAGAGATGTCATTTACACTCGGTAAAACATGCCCACCTTAAGTACACCCACTTTCCATGAATTTGGCCAAATGGACACATCCATGTATCCACCACCAAAATAAAGATGCAGAACATTTTCTGTCACTTTGTGCTGCTTCTCAGTCCAACCCCACGCCAGCTTGAGGAACAGGGAACCTGACTTGCCACCTCTGGTCTAGAGTTTGGAGTCTATACCTTTCTCTGCCTGTTTTCTTCCTTTCAACATATGTTATTGCTAAAAAAAGACATGTTATCTCTTCCTTTCCAGCAGGTAAGGTTCTTACCTCCTTTCTTTGTCATACTGCACAAACTGAGATCTCTTAGGTAATACCAGATAGAAGTGTCCAGAGTGAACGTATTTGCATTTTTGCTGATCTCAGGCTGTCACCATTAACTGCAATGTTAGCTGTGGATTTTGCATAGACAGCCACCATCAGGTGGAGGCATTCTCTTCCTCCTTTGCTTAGAGCTTTCACTATGAACAAGTGATGAACTTTGTCAAATGCTTTTTATATATCTATTGAGATGATCATATGGGGTGTACAGACTGTAATTCTATTAATATGGTAAATTACAGTCATCAATGTTTGAACGTTAAACCAACGTTCAAACCAACGTTTGAATTGGTTATTCAAAATAACCAATGTTTGCAATTCTAGGATAAATCCCTATTTGACATATTATCTTATTGTTATTTTGCTGGATTTGATTTGCCAATACAGTAAAAGCTTGGTTTGTGAGCACAATTCATTCTGGAAATTGTACATCAAATATTTCCCCATAAGAAACAGCAGAAATTCAGATGATTCATTCCACAACCCAAAAGTATTCCTATAAAAATGGTTATAATACTGTAATATAATACAAAATAATAAAGAAAATATAAAATATAAAGAGAAATAAAGAAATTAACCTACACTTTGAAAACCTTTGTGGCTGGTGCGAGGGAGACAAAACAGAGGGGAGTTATTGTGTAGGATGATTTTCACTGTCACTAACGGAATCACTGCTATCTATTGGCTCAATGGAATCTTTTTCTTTTTGCGCAATTTTAACAAGGAACCTCTCCAATGACACTTGCTTTTGCTTCCTTTTGAGGATTTTGTGGAAATATGAGATTGCATTGTCATTAAATAGATTCATCGCTTACACTGCTACAGCCTTATTTGATGGTGCTTTTCTATAAAATTTTGCACTATTTCCCACATTGTCTACATCTCCCTAATCTCATTTGAAGTGAAGGGTTCCTCTACCTTTTTCTCCTCCTCCTCTGTAGATGAGATGTAGATGTAGACTTCTTACAAAATCTTGCAGTTTCAGTCATGTGTTCATACTTCTCAATGATTCCTTATTAACTTCCACCGTAATCATCTCCTTCTTCTTACCGCCTTTCTTTTCAACCTTTTTCCTGCATTGGGGCCATTGTATACTCACATGGATATTGACTACAGTATGGAATTAATAAACTCTTTTCATATACTGTATTTCATGTAACTGTCAATAAGGCAGCAGAGGAAAGGGTCTATATCTGCAGGCAGCCTGACCTAGAAGGAAGCAAAGCATTCCTAAGCTTACTCTTGTCTGGAAAAGCAAAGGACTGTCCATAGGTGCTTTGAAGTGACAAAAAATACACTAGTCCCAGTTGTGGGCACCTTCCAATGTTCTGAAAAGTCACTGATTTCTGCCAAATACCATGGCCTGAGACCAAGCATCCGAGCATGGGAGGTGATTACCCACAATCCTGCATTGAGAGAGAGACAGAGTTGGTTCTGTCTCTCAGAGCTCAGTTGTATTGGTTCAGTTGTGATCAGGTGACATTCAGCATCATGTACTATTTGTATTACAAGACATTGCTTGTGTATCAAGTTAAAATTTATTAGAAATGTTTTCTTGTCTTGTGGAACACTTGCAGAACAAGTTACTCGCAATCCAAGGTTTTACTGTACTTTGTTAAAGATTTTTGTGCTGCTTTTAATGAGGAATATCAGTGTGCAATTTTCTTGTAAAGTCTTTGATTTTTGAATGACAGAATGCACATCTTTTCTGTAAAATGAATTGAAAAATATTCTCTACTGCTCAGTGTTTTTATTTTTTTTTATTTTTTTTTTAAATTTTTTTTTCAACGTTTATTTATTTTTGGGACAGAGAGAGACAGAGCATGAACGGGGGAGGGGCAGAGAGAGAGGGAGACACAGAATCGGAAACAGGCTCCAGGCTCTGAGCCATCAGCCCAGAGCCCGACGCGGGGCTCGAACTCACGGACCGCAAGATCGTGACCTGAGTTGAAGTCGGACGCTTAACCGACTGCGCCACCCAGGTGCCCCTGCTCAGTGTTTTTAAAAAATATTTCCTAAAATATTTGATAAACTCACCGATAAAGACATCTGAATCTAGAGGTTATGTACGGGAAGATTTTTTTTTTTTAATTTTTTTTTCAACTTTTTTTTTTTTAATTTATTTTTGGGACAGAGAGAGACAGAGCATGAACGGGGGAGTGGCAGAGAGAGAGGGAAACACAGAATCGGAAACAGGCTCCAGGCTCCGAGCCATCAGCCCAGAGCCTGACGCGGGGCTCAAACTCACGGACTGCGAGATCATGACCTGGCTGAAGTCGGACTTTTAACCGACTGCGCCACCCAGGCGCCCCTGTATGGGAAGATTTTAATCATGAATTAGATTTATTTAACTGATATAGGTCAGGTTTTCTATTTCTTCTTGAGTCAGTTTTGGTAATTGTGACTTTCAAAGAATTTGTCCATTTCATTTAGCCTGTTGAATTTATTCCCATACAGTAATCCATAATATTTTCCTATTATTGTTTTAATATCTCAGATCTATAATCTCCTAGGTCACTCATGATATCGGTAATTTTCTCATCTCACTTTTTAAAAGATTCATTAATTTTATTTATTTTTTGTTTTCAAAAATTAGCTTTGGTTTTATCGATTTTCCATATGTTATCCTTTTCTATTTCATTGATTTCCACCCTTTGACTATTGTGAATAATGCTGTCATGAGTATGGATGTGCAATATCTGTTCCAGTCCCTGTCCACAATTCTTTTTTTTTAATTTTTATGTTTATTTATTTTTGAGAGAGAGACAGAGACAGAGCATGAGTGGGGGAGGGGCAGAGAGAGAGGGAAACAGAATCTGAAGCAGGCTCCAGGCTCTGAGCTGTCAGCATAGAGCCTGACACGGGGCTTGAACTCACAAGCCGTGAGATCATGACCTGATCTGAAGTCAGATGCTTAACCACCTGAGCCACCCCGGCGCCCCAGCTGCTCTCAGTTCTTTTGGATAATACCCAGAGGTGGAATTGGTGGATCATATGGTAATTCCACTTGTTATTTTTTTAGGAACCACCATATAGTTTTCTGTAACAACTGCACCACATTACATTCCTCCCAGTCGTATGCAAGGCTTCCAGTTTCTTCACATTTGCACAAACGCTTCTTTTCTTCTTTTCTAGCCTCCCCCTCCTCCTCCTCTCCCTTCTTCTCCTTCTTCTCCTGCTGTTCCTCCCTCTCCTCCTCCTCCCCCCTGCTTCTTCTTCATACTAGTTATCCTAATTGATATAAAGTGAAATCTCACCCTGGTTTGGATTTATATTTCCCTAATGACATCTTTTCATGAACTTATTGGTCATTTGTTTATCTCCTTTGGAGAAACATCTCTTCAAGGTTTGCATCCTTTTTTTAAACTTTTTTTTTTTTTGCTGCTGTTGTGTTGTAGGAGTTCTTTATATATTCTGGATATTAACCCTTTATCAGATATATGATTTGCAAATATTTTCCCCTATTATATGGGTTGCTTTTTCACTCTGTTGATAGTGTCTATTATGTATTTTTTAACTTTATTTATTTATTTTGAGAGAGAGAGAGAGAGAGAGAGAGAGAGAGAGCATGAGCAGTGGAGGGGTAGAGAGAGAGGGAGAGAGAAAATCCCAAGCAGGCTTCATGCTCTCAGTGCAGAGCCTGATGTGAGATTATGACCTGAGCTGAAACCAAGAGTCAGATGCTTAACTGACTGAGCCACGCAATCACCCCCATTGTGTATTTTTTATACCTTTTATTTATAGTTTTATAATGCCCATGTTTTCCTTTAAGTCACTGAGCATATTTATATTTATAAAATCTTTTTAACATCCCTATCTGCTAACTCAATCATCTCTGTCATTTATGGATCTGTTTCTATTGATTATTTTTTCTCCTGGCGATGGGCTGTGTTTTCCTGTTCTTAGCATGTGTGTTAATTTGTTTCCTTTTGTTGGATTGTGGACATTGTGGATTTTATATTGCTAAACCCTGAATTTTGTTGTATTTCTAGAGTTTGGACCTTTGTCCTGGCAGGTCTTCATGTGCAGATCACTTTGGTCCTTTGGAGACTTGTTTTTAAACATGGTTAGGGTGGCTCTACAGTAGCCTTTACCTTTAGCTAGTTCAGCTCCTTAATTAAAGGATGGCCCTTCCTCCATCTCTACTGAATGTCTTTGTTTTCTATAAGGTCTCTCCATTGTAGATGGTGGGAAAATAATTGATTCCTAGCCTTAGTTCTCTGTGTGCCCTGGGGATGATTAGGCTTACGGCTCCCCAGCAATTGCTGTTTTCCCAGAAGTTGTTTTTAGTCTGACCTCATAGAGCTTTATTCTATGAGTGTGCAAACTTTGAAATTTAACCAAAAACTCAAGAGGAGTTTGGAGTCTACATGTAAATTAGCTTATTTTGTGCTTGGGAATAAACTGCTGACATCAGTGCAACTATACTTGAATTTCTCTTAATTGTTATACTATTTGGGAGGATTATGATCATGTACTATATATATATTTTTTTTTTTCGTTTTTTTTTTATTTATTTTTGGGACAGAGAGAGACCGAGCATGAACGGGGGAGGGGCAGAGAGAGAGGGAGACACAGAATCGGAAACAGGCTCCAGGCTCTGAGCCATCAGCCCCAGAGCCTGACGCGGGGCTCGAGCTGCTGGACCGCGAGATCGTGACCTGGCTGAAGTCGGACGCTTAACCGACTGTGCCACCCAGGCGCCCCCATGTACTATATATTTTTAAAGTCAATTTTGGCATATCTTCTGATATAAAATTGCACAAGCGGGTTATTATTATGGCACATGTGCTTTATGCTTAAACCGTTGCTTGAGAAAAGTGAGTATCTACACAGCTCTTGTTCTCATTAAAGTGAAAAGTCAGCTGATCAATGTAAAAGTATCCAAAGTATAGCTTCAGCACTTCCTGTAAGTTTTGGAGTTTCTTTTGGGCCTATCTTTTTTATTTATCATATGAAATATGTGCAATTATTAGATATTAGTAAGCCAATTTAAAGTAAAATAATTTCTATTATTCCTTTCTTAGGTGGCTAGGTTAATTAAAATGTATTCTGAGGGGCGCCTGGGTGGCTCAGTCATTTGAGCATCCAGCTCTTGATTTCGGCTCAGGTCATGATCTCACGACTCATGAGACTCTGCACTGACAGTGTGGAGCCTGCTTGGGATTCTCTCTCTCCCTCTCTCTCCTGCTCTTCCCCTGCTTGTACTCTCTCTTTCTCTCAAAATTAATGAGTTAAAAAAAATGAAACTCATGTTGTAGGAAACCATTTATTGACAATGGAAATGTTCTGTTGGAAGGCTGCCTGAAAAAGCAATTATAGTATGTTTTGTATTTATATACCTGTTCGTGTACCTATACATAAGTGGAAAGAAAACTGGAAAATTCAGATTTACTGGTAGATTATCTCTGGGTGACATGACTGTGAATTATTTTCTTTCTGTTTTACCATGAGTTCCATGTTTTCTCGGTTAAACATGTATTTCTTTTGTAATTATGAAGAGCTTATTAAGCACTTGGGCTTTAGATCGCCAGTCAAGTCATAGAACACACCAACAGTGTTACTTCACAAATTCCTCCATCTCGGTGGACAGTTGGGAGGAGTGTGTACAAAATGGCACATTTGAAGTGTGGTTTATGCAACTCTGCCACTACCCAAAACTTCTGGGTTTAGAGAAAGAGTATGGGCATAGACCTTTAATAAGTGATGTCCAACACAGGAAAGTATGATTAACACATATAAGCCAATATTTATCTTTAAAAGAAGAAATGTATTTGGGGTGCTTGGGTGACTCAGTTGGTTGAGTGTCCGACTTTGGCTCAGGTCATGATCTCACGGTTTGTGAGTTTGAGCCCCACATCAGGCTCTGTGCTGAAAGCTCAGAGCCTGGAGCCTGCTTCGGATGCTGTGTCTCCTTCTCTCTCTCTCTCTCTACCCTTCCTCTCCTCACTCACCCTCTATTTCTCAAGAATAGCTAAACATTACAACAAAAAAAGAAATGTATTTGTTGACTTTACATTTAATAGTGATAAAATTCTGCAGAACACATAATGGGATTAAAAGAATTTATATAAGATCAGATTCAGATCCATAGGACATGAGATGTTGGCCTAAAAAAATGGTGATGCCACCAATTAAAACACCCTTGGACACCAACTCTAATAGGCTTTAACCCTGGACATGCTTCTAAAAAAATTTAACTTCCACAGAGAAAGGAACTACCTCTGCCCAGAACGTTTCAGGATCATTTGCAATAATTTAATGCATTGAAGAGTATTTTTTAAAAAAAATTTTTTTTTCAACGTTTATTTATTTTTGGGACAGAGAGAGACAGAGCATGAACAGGGGAGGGGCAGAGAGAGAGGGAGACACAGAATTGGAAACAGGCTCCAGGCTCTGAGCCATCAACCCAGAGCCCAACACGGGGCTCGAACTCAGGGACCGCGAGATCGTGACCTGGCTGAAGTCGGACGCTTAACCGACTGCGCCACCCAGGCACCCCTAAGAGTATTATAAACACAGTGCCATGACTGAAGCCAACTGAGAGAGATTTCTACCATGATCTCCTTTATATTTTTATGATGCTTAAAAGGGATTAGAGTCTTTAAACTGTATGAAGTATTAGGGTATTCTTTATTTTTACTATTATTCTGTTAGTGAGAAAAATGTTAAAATTAAAGGTTTTTCAAATCACCCTTTCTGTTTCATATAAGCACGAGACAATGAGCAGAGTCCAAGGCAAGTTGTTGTCTAGGGGGTCCCCTCTGTACCCTTCTTTTGTTTTGGGTGCTACCTTCCTTTGAAGGTGAATCATTTTGCTAAGCTGACTGTGGTGTTGGGTGTATGAGTTTATGTGTGTGTGTGTGTGTATGTGTGTATTAGTGTATGTGTTTTGTGTGTGTGTGTGTGTGTGTGTGTGTGTATGAGTGTGTATGTGTTGTGTGTCTATGAATCTGTGTTCTGTAAGTATAAGTGTGTGTTGTATTTATGTGTGAGCATGCATTATGTATTTAAGTGTGTGTTGTGTGTATATGTTGTATGAGTTTTGTATTTGTGTGTTGAGTTTGTATTTAAGTGTTATAAGTGTGTGTTGTGAATGCCAAGTGTGTTGTATGTAGTATGTATTGTGTGTATGTTGTATGTTGTGTGTCCCAGGTGTGTGTGTACATGTTGTGTGTATAAGTATATTGTGTGTTGTATATACTTAAATGTGAGTGTGCGTGTGTGTGTGTGTGTGTGTGTGTGTGTGTGTGTGTTGTGTGCTCCTACAGTGCCCATTACAGAGGACACAGTATGTGGTTAGTTTGTATTAATTAAATGAGTATTAGAGTATTTTTTAATAATTGAAATATAATTAACATACAGTGTTATATTAGTTTCAGGTATCCAATAGGGAACATTTCTTAAATAGATATTTTTAGATGGGTTTTAAGAAGGTATTTTTGATGAGTTTTAGGTGGGTTTGAGCAGAGGGGAATTCTGTTTTTAGCCAGTGTCTAATGATCGTGGGACACCTACTTGAGACATTTTGGTTCAATTCTGCCTGGGCCCCTTTAGAATTTGGAGATTTGATGTACTCTGCAGCTATAAAACTTCCTTGTCTCCTTACATATTTAAAAAGATCACTTTATGGGGCGCCTGGGTGGCTCAGTCGGTTAAATGTCCGACTTCGGCTCAGGTCATGATCTCGTGGTCTGTGAGTTCAAGCCCCACGTTGGGCTCTGTGCTGACAGCTCAGAGCCTGGAACCTACTTTGGATTCTGTGTCGCCCTCTCTCTCTGCCCATCCCCATTCATGCTCTGTCTCTGTCTCAAAAATAAATAAACATTAAAAAAAATTTTTTAAAGATGACTTTATAAAGATCATCTTCTTGTTCTTGCTCAACCATCACTAAAAAATCAATTTCCTTAGATCCCTTAATCTTGCCAGTACTTTTCCAAATCACATCCATTATTTTTCCTTTTTCTTCTCAGTGTATAAATTTGGTTACAATTTTTCAAAGAATCAAGCTATGTTGATTTTCCTTGTCTGTGAAATATTATGAATATAGTGCCATCTAGTGTACAGAAAGCAGAAAATCCAATGCAAATAATTCAAACAGGATTCTTTAATTTTTGAAACAGGCTCTTTGACTTTGGGTGATACAGAGTTTGCAGGAAAAATTACCAAATTTGTTTGAATTTTGATACATTTGAGTCACATCTCTTATAAACAACTACCTGTTTCAGAGAAAAAGACTTGGCTTATTGAAGATGTCAGTAAAGACAAACCATAAGACATAGAGACTTTTCCAGTTTTTAGTTAGAGCTTACACTCAACCATGGGTCACTATAACTCACATGATCAAACACATTTAAAAAATATCTTCTGCTCTTGTAGCAGAATCTTTTTTTGAATAAATATTTTCCTATAGACTTATGAAATAAAATTAGATACGTATTTCCTGCAGAAACCATTCCTTAATAGACTTAAGATTTTTTAGAGAGATACAAGAATGTGTTCTGACTTTTCAAAATTCAGAGTGAGAAAATTGTACCTCCTGGATCCTTGTCAGTAGCGTATTTTCGGCAATCTCTATAGATGTGTCCTAGTGGTATCTCCTGCTACTAAACAAACAATGCTAGGCTGTACCATCACCAGGAGGAAGACCACAATCCACAGAGATCCATCGGCTCTTTGTAGGGAGTGGCAAGAGGCAGGATGGCCATCGAGTAAAAATAGTATTAGTTTCCTATTCTACAGTTATCGGGAAAGAGAACTTTTATATGTAGTTTGTGCCATTATGCCATATCTTTGCATTCTAGGAAAGAACAGAAAGGAGAAAAGGTAATAGATGGCAGTGGGCTTTGGGTCATGGTACTGTATTTCTCTGTTGGAGCCCCTTTGGGATTTTGTATGTAGGCAGAACCCAACAGGGCTGTTTCTTCCATTACAATGGATGAGCGTCCTCTTCCAGTTAGGAGTGCTAACCGTGCTGATGGCTCCCAGGAATGGGCCTATTCTCAGATAATACTAACCTAGAAAGTTTTCTTATGGGTCAGGGAAGATATTTGAGAAGCTGTGACATGACCTTCCTCTGCTTTCTACTGTCCAGGTCTTTTTAACACATGAGTTGTTTGGTTTCTTTGCTCTCTTTCCAGAAAGCTTTCTCCAGCTTGCTTCTCTTCACATGCTTCATCAGAGCCACTTAGCACCTTCCACTATCACTAAAATTCAGATGACTCTGGAATTTCTCTCCAGCTCCAGCCTCTGTGTTAAATTCCAGCTCCAGCTCCACCTCCCATTTGGATGTCTCTAGAGTTTTCTGCCACTCAGAACCGCAAACTGTGCATGTCCAAAAATCACTGTCAATGTTTCTAAGTGCCAATTCTCCTCTCTGTGCCTCAGTTCTGTGGATGTCCTGCAACCTCCCATGTGGCTAACTGCTCTGCCTCACCTGACCGCTTGCTCTTTGTTGACCTCTGCAAATGGTAGTCTCCAATTTGGAGATTGGAAACTTGCTCTCACATGCTCCTTTTACTCTTTGATCTTGCTAGTATATCTGATCAAATCTTCTCTGTGACTCTAGCTATGCCCTCTATTTTACACACAACTGTCTTATTCAATATTTCAAAACGTGTTCCAGTCCATTACGGAATGAATTGTGTCTCCACAAATTCTTATGTTGAAACCTTAACACCCAGTATCTCTGAATGTGACTGTATTCAGAGATAGGGTCTTTGCAGAGGTTATCAGATCAAAAGGAGTCATTAGAGTGGGCCCTAATCCAATATGATTGGTCCTTACTAAAAGAGGAAATTGAGTCACAGACATCTATAAAGGGAAGACCATATGAAGACACAGGAAGATCTACAAACCAAGTGGAAGCCTCAGAAGAAACCAACACTGCCGACAACTTGATCTCAGAATTCTGCCTCCATATAGACTTTATACTCAAGCTACAGCATCAACTCTTCCCTGGGTCTCTAGCCTGACAGCCTGTCTTGCAGAATTCAAACTCCCCAGCCCCAAATCATGTGAGTTAATTCCTTAAAATAAATCTCATGTGTTTGTGTGTGTGTGGTGTGTGTGTGTGTGTGTGTGTGTGTTTGTGTGTGTATTAGTTCTGGTTGTCTGGAGAACCCTAATACACATTCCAAATTAAAACTTATCATTGTGGTGATGATCAAGATGGTGGAGCAGCATGGGGACCCTCAGCTTGTCTTGTCCCCGAAATGCAGCTAGATCAGCACAAATCATGTTGCACACCTAGGAAATTGACCTGAGGATTAATACAGCATTCTGCATAACTTGATCCACAGAACTTGGATGTAATTTTTTCTTCCTCAAAAATGACAAAACAAAGGAATTCACTGCAAAAGAAAAAACAGGAAGAAATAACAGCCAGGGCCTTAATCAACGCAGATATAAATAAAATGTCTGAACTAGAATTTAGAACTGTAACAATAAGAATACTATTTGGGGTTGCAAAAAGCATGCAGTCCCTTTCTGTGGACATAAAAGAAGTAAAATCTAGTTATGAAATTAAAAATAACAGAGATGATGGGGCGCCTGGGTGGCGCAGTCGGTTAAGCGTCCGACTTCAGCCAGGTCATGATCTCGCGGTCTGTGAGTTTGAGCCCCGCGTCGGGCTCTGGGCTGATGGCTCAGAGCCTGGAGCCTGTTTCCGATTCTGTGTCTCCCTCTCTCTCTGCCCCTCCCCCCTCTGCCCCTCCCCCCTCTGCCCCTCCCCCGTTCATGCTTTGTCTCCTTCTGTCCCAAAAATAAATAAACGTTGAAAAAAAAAAAATTAAAAAAAAAAAATAACAGAGATGCAATCTCAAATGGATGCCGCACCAGCAAAATGGACAAAGCAAAGCAGTGAATCAGTGATATAGAAGACAAAATTGTGGAGAAGAGTGAAGTAGGAAAAAAAGAGGGAAACAAAGGCAAAAGAGCATGATACAAGACTTAGAGAACTCAGTGACTTATTCAAAAGGAATAATATCTGAATCATAGGCATCCCAGAAGATGAAGAGAGAGAAAAAGGGGTAGAAAGTTTATGTGAGCAAATTATAGCAGAAAGCTTTCCTAATCTGGGGAAGGACACAGACATCAAAATCCAAGAAGCATAGAGAACTCCCATTAGATTCAACAAAAACTGACCAACACCAAGGCATATCATAGTCAAGTTCACAAAATACACAGACAAGGAAAGAATTATGAAAGCAGGCAGGGAACAAAGTCCTTAACCTATAAGGAAAGGCAGATCAGGTTTGCAGCAGACCTATCCCCAGAAACTTGTCAGGCCAGAAAGGAATGGCAGGTTATATTCCACATACTGAATTAGAAAAATATGCAGCCAAGAATTCTTTATCCAGCAAGGCTGTCATTCAAAACATGAGAGATAAAGACCTTCCTAGACAAACAAAAACTAAAGGAGTTTGTGACCATTAAATCAGCCCTGCAAGAAATCTTAAGGGGGTTCTTTGAATGGAGAAATGAGGAAACAAAACAAAAAATACCAAAAGTAACAAAGACTAGAAAGGACCAGAGAACAACACCAACTCTACAGGCAACACAATGGCACTAAATTCATATCTTATGGTACTCACTCTAAATGTAAATGGACTAAACTCTCCAATCAAAAGACATAGGGTATCAGGATGGATGAGAAAACAAGATCCATCGAATATGCTGCTTATAAGAGACCCATTTTAGACCCAAAGATGTCTTCAGATTGAAACTAAGGGAATGGAGAACCATCTAGCATGCTAATGGTCCTCAAAAGAAAGCTGGAGTAGCCATACTTATATCAGACAATCTAGATTTTAAAATAAAGACTGTAACAAGAGATGAAGAAGGACTTTATATCATAATTATGGGAACTATCCACCAGGAAGATCTAACAATTATAAATATTTATGTCTCCAATGTGGAACAACCAAATATATAAATCAATTAATCACAAATGTAAAGAAACTCATTGATAATAATACCACAATAGTAGGGGATTTCAAAACCACATTTACAACAATAGACAGAACATCTAAGCATAAAATCAAGAAGGAAACAATGGCTTTGAGTAATACGCTGGACTGGATGGACTTAACAGATATATTCAGAAAATTTCACTCTAAAGCAGCAAAATACACATTCTTTTCGAATGCACATGTATATTCTCCAGAATAGATCACATACTGGGACACAAATCAACCCTCAACAAGTACAAAAAAATTGAGATCATACCATGAATATTTTCAGACCACAACGTTATGAAACTTGAAATCAACCACAAGAAAGAATTTGGAAAGACCATGAATACTTGGAGATTCAAGAACATCCTACTGAAGAATAAATGGGTTAATCAAAAAATTAAAGAGGAAATTTAAAAGTACATGGAAGCCAATGAAAAGGAAAACACGACAGCCCAAAACCTTTGGGATGCAGCAAAGGAGGTCATAAGAGGGAAGTAAATAGCAATCCATGCCTTCCCAAAGAAGGAAGAAAGGTCTCAAATACACAACCTAACCTTAAACCTAAAAGAGCTGGAAAAAGAACATCAAATAAAGCCCAAAACCAACAGAGAAGGGAAATAATAAAGATTAGAGCAGAAATTGATGGGATCGGGGAAAAAAAAAACAAACCAAAAAACAGTAGAACAGATTAATAAAACCAGGAGCTGGTTCTTTGGAAGAATTAACAAAACTGATAAACCCCTAGCCAGATTGAAAGAGGAGAGATCACAACCAACACCACAGAAACACAAACAATAATAGGAGAATATTATGAGAAATTTTGTGCCAAGAAATTGTGCAATCTGGAAGAAATGGACAAATTCCCAGAAACATATAACTAGCAAAAATGAAACAGGAGGAAATAGAAAATTTGAACAGACACATAACCAGGAAAGAAATTGAATTAATAATTAAAAATCTCCCAACAAACAAGAGTCCAGGGCTGGATAGCTTTCCAGGAGAATTCTGCCAAACATTTAAAGAAGAGTTAACACTATTCTTTTGAAGCTGTTTCAAAAAACAGAAATGGAAGGAAAACTTCCAAACTCATTCTACGAGGCCAGCATTACCTTGATTCCAAAACCAGAGAAAGACCCCACTAAAAAGAAGAACTACAGACCAATTTCCCTGATGCACAGGGATGCAAAAATTCTCAACAAGATACTAGCAAACCAGATACAACAATACATTAAAAGAATTATTCACCATGATCAAGTGGGATTTGTTCCTAGGATGCAGGGTTGATTCAATATCCACAAATCAATTAAAGTGATACATCACATTAACAAAAGAAATGATAAGAACCACATGATCCTCTCAATAGATGCAGGAAAAGCATTTGACAAAATACAGCATCCTTTCTTGATAAAAACCCTCAAGAAAGTTGGGATAGAAGGATCATACTTTAAGATCATAAAAGTCATATATGAAAGACCTACCACTAATGTCATCCTCAATGGGGAAAAACTGAGAGCTTTTCCCCTAAGGTCAGGAACATGACAACAATGTCCACTCTCACCATTGTTATTCAACATAGTGTTGGAAGTCTTAACCTCAGCAATCAGACAACACAGAGAAATAAAAAGCATCCAAATGGGCAAGGAGGAAGTCAGATTTCATTCTTTGAAGACAACATGATGCTCTATGTGGAAAACCCAAAAGACCCCCCCAAAAAAACTGCTAGAACTGATACATGAATTCAACAAAGTTGCAGGATATAAAATCAATGTACAGAAATCAGTTGCATTTCTGTACACCAATAATTAAGGAGCAGAAAGAAAAATCAAGGAATTGATCTCATTTACAATTTCACCAAAGAACACAAAATACCGAGGAATAAATATAACCAAAGAGGTGAAAAATTTATACACACCAAAAAATAGAAAAATATTCCACGCTCATGAATTGGAAGAACAAATATCATTAAAATGTTGATACTACCCAAAGAAATATACATATTCAATGCAATCACAATCAAAATAACACCAGCATTCTTCACAGAGCTAGAAATCCTAACATTTGTATGGAACCAGAAAAGATCCTGAATAGCCAAAGCAATCCTGAAAAAGAAAACCAAAGCTGGAGGAATCACAATTCTGAACTTCAAGCTGTATTACAAAGCTGTGATCAAGACAGTATGGTACTGACAGAAAAACAGACACAGAGCTCAATGGAACAGAATAGAGAACCTAGAAATGGATCCACAAACTATGTGGCCAACTAATCTTTGACAAAGCAGGAAAGAATATTCAGTGGGAACATGACAGTCTCTTCAGTAAATGGTATTGGGAAAACTGGACAGTGACATATGGAAGAATGAACCTGGACCACTTTCTTGCACCATACACAAAAATAAACTCAAAATGTATGGAAGACCTAAACATAAGACAGGAAGCCATCAAAATCCTCGAGGAGAAAACAGGCAGCAGCCTCTTGGACCTTGGCCCCAGCAACTTAGCATGTCTCTGGAAGCAAGGGAAACAAAAACAAAAATGAACTATTAGGACTTCATCAAGACAAAAACTTCTGCACAGTGAAGGAAACAATCAGCAAAACTAAAAGGCAACAGATGGAATGGGAGAAGATATTTGAAAATGACAGATAAAGTGTTAGTATCCAAAATCTATCAAGAACTTATCAAACTTAACACCCAAGAAACAAATAATCCAGTGAAGAAAATGGGCAAAAGACATGAATGGTCACTTTTCAAAAGAAGACATCCAGATGGCTAACAGACACATGAGAAGATGCTCAACATCACTCATCATCAGGAAAATACATATCAAAACCACAATGAGATACCACTTCACACCTGTCAGAATGGCTAAACTTAACAAATCAGGCAACAACATATGTTGGCAACGATGTGTAGAAAGAGGGAATCTTTGCATTGCTGGTGGGAAGGCAAAGTGGCGCAACCACTCTGGATAACAGTATGGAGGTTCCTCAAAAAGTTAAAAATAGAACTATCCTACGATCCAGCAATTGCACTATTAGTTATTTACCTAAAGGATACAAGAATACAGATTCAAAGGGGTACATGTATCCCAATGTCTATAACAGCATTATCAACAATAGCCAAACTATGGAGAGAATCCAAATGTCTATCAACTCTTAAATGGTTAAAGATGTGGTATATGTATATACATTGTGTGTGTTTGTGTGTATGTATGTATATGTGTGTGTGTGTGTATATATATATATATATATATATATATATATATGTATATGTATACACAATGGTAAACACAATCACCATTGTTATTCAACATGGTGTTGGAAGTGTGTGTGTGTGTGTGTGTGTGTGTGTGTGTGTACACACATATACATACAATGGAATATTACTCAGCTATCAAAAGAATGAAATCTTGCCATTTGCAATGACATGGATGGAGCTAGAATGTATTATGCCCAATGAAATAAGTCAGTTGGAAAAAGACAAATATCATATGACTTCACTCATATGTGGAAATTAAGATACAAAACAGATGAACATAAGGGAAGGGAAGCAAAAATAACATAAAAACAAGGAGGGGGACAAACATAAGAGGCTCTTAAATATAGAGAACAAATTGAGGGTTGGTGGAGAGAGGTGGGGGGAATGAGCTAAATGAACAAGGGGTATTAAGGTAGACACTTGTTGGGATGAGCCCTGGGTGTTATAAGTAAGTGATGCATCACCAAATTCTATTCCTGAAATCATTATTACAGCATATGTTAACTTAGATTTAAATTAAGAAAAATAAATAAAACCTATCATTGTGCCTTTATAATGCAGAATACACTGCCAAATCCTTAGACTAGCAGTCAAAGTCCTCCACAATAATGCCCCAAAGTTGCATTCCAACTATAGTTTATACTACTTTCTTTCAACTATCCTTTCATCAACATGTTAACCATAACATTTATTGAAAACCAACTATTTAACAGATAACAACCTTTTTTTTCCCTGTGGTTTAAGAGCACAGACTAGACTCAGACTGGATTCAAATCCAGCAATTTCCTTGATCTCCCTAAGCTTCAGTTTCTTCATCTATAAAATGGGAATCATCCATCCAATTATTCTACAAAGAGTTATTGAACAACTGTAGGTGACATAGGTACATTCGTGATATTACTATTGTCGAATGGCTGTTAGGCGAGTTCTCTAACTCCTAGGTGCTGGTGCTGTTTACTGAGAAGAAGGTTGAGGGAAAAGCAGATTTAGGAAAGGCAGTAGATCAAGAATGTTATTTGGGCCACGTCCTGGTTGAGATGCCCCTGAGACATCCGAGAGGAGATGAGAAGTAAGCAGCAGAATATATATTAAATGGAGCTCTAAGATTAGGACAAGGCTGGAGACAGAAAATAGAGCGTGAAGTGCCTTGAAATGCATTTAGGGCCATAGGATAAAAAAACATAGCTTTAGATGTGTGGTGTTACATGAGCCAACAGGAGAAAATGCTTCCAGAAGAGTTAGTGACCTGCTTTGTGAAATATAACCAGAGGTTCCACTTATAGGATGGCTGTATACGGAGCATACTGGTGTACCTTAAAAAAGACTTAAAAGTCTCTGGAAATTGTCTTAAGGGCATACAACAAATAAAGAAATATTTATTCAAGAAGACTATACTAAATCTTGGTAAGAACAGTGAGAGTCTGTGACATCTGAGCTATGGCCTACAACCTCTGCCTCACCTCACCCCCACCCAGCTCAGCTTGGCAGAAGCTCTATTCCCATCAGATTTGGCCCAAGAGACAGGACTCCCTCCCAGTCAGCTCCCAATAAAAGCAGTGTATATTTCAATCAGAGGCACAGGACATCAGCATTTCACATCTTCTCCAACTCTGCGTTTAAGAGGCTAAATTCCTACTGAGTGTAAGTGAGAGGTGAAGGCTTCCCTTCTTCCACCCAGTTCCCACTCACAGGATGAGGCTCTACCCCAGTGAAAACACTGGATTCCAAAATGCTTTCACCCCACAAGTTCACTCGGAGAGGAGTCATTCTCTCTGGGAGAACCAAGCAAAGAAGATTGCACGTTACTACTCCACCCAGCACCCAGAATATGGCTCAGATATTTTGCTCAGGTCGGGAGGTGTTACACAAGAACAGAACTGCAAATCTTTCACCAAAGGGACTAATTTTATTTAAAAGAGTGTGGGGGAAGTTCAAGCATAAGAGCATTTTCAAAAACCATGGCTCCTCTTAATTAAGAGCAACAAGCTAAATCATAGGCCAGCTGTTTTACCAGAGAGAATCAGGCAAAAAGGCTTCTAGTAAGATCCCACCTGGGATCAGAACACACTTTAAAGACTGGCCCACAAATTATCCCTGTCTGAAATTAATTGGAATAGACGGTGGAGAAATTTATGCCCCAGGCATAATAAAAAAATAATTGAGCAACCAGTCAGCAATCACTGGAGACTAACAACTGGGTGTAATACCAAATGAAGCACACAGCTTAACAGAGACCAGTGGAAGCGATGGTCAAAGGGAAGCATGCTAAAACTGTGTTATTGCAGGGTAGCTGTGTGCGCACTAAAGCTACACCTTCTGAGGAGTGACACCAAAGGCTTTGCACTGTAGGGGAAAAGAGACATTATTAAAATAGTCTATCCAAATCCTTAAACAAACACACAAACAAAAACAACAAAAAGACCTGGATAGGGGGTGAGGGAAATCATTTTCCACGTTTGCTACAATGTATTCCCTAAAATGTCATTTTTAACAACAACAACAACAACAACAACAACAACAACAAATATGAGACATACAAAGACACAGGAACGTGTGATCTATCTACTGGGGAGAAAGGAAGCAACAGAAATGGCCTCTGAAAGGTCCCAGATTTCAGACTGAACAAAGACTTCACAGCTGTCCTTTTAAATATGTGCAATGGACTAAGGGGAAGCATGTTTTAAAATAAAGGAAGGTATGATGATTCTTATCAAAAAGAGTATCAATAAAGACATGCAATTATAAAAAAAGGAATCAAATGGAAACTATGGAGTTGAAAATGCAGTAACTAAAATGAAAAATCACCAGAGGAGCTTGGTAGTAGATATGAACAGAAGAATGAGAGAATTTGAAGAGAGATCTATATAGATTATGTAATCTGGAAAAAAAGATAGAGAATAAAGATGGAATGGAAAACCTCAGAGAAATGTGGGACACCATTATGTATACCAACATATGTGTAATGGGAGTACCAGAAGGAGAGAGGAAAAGGAGCCCCAAAATTACTTGAAGCAATTATAGCTGAAAACCCCAAATTTGCTGAACGCATTAACCTACACATCCAAGTAATTAAACAGACTCCTAGTTGGATACACGGTCTAGAAAAAGATCTACATCATGATAAAAATGCTGAAAGCCAATAACAAGGAGAAATCTGGAAAGCAGCAAGAGAAAAATGACTCATTGGCCTCCCATAAGCTAATGACTGTGGGGAGGCTTCCTTCCTCCTTCCCTGAATCCCTCAGATTGGCTCTTCCAGTGCTAACAAAGCACCAACTACTCCACCTTTTACAACTCATTTCACTTGTACTCAGGGTTGGCCACATAGTCTGTGGAGCCCAGTGCAAACATGAGGGATCCCTGTTTTAAACTTGTTAAGGAATTCAAGATGGTAACAGAGCATTAACCGTGAAGCTCAGGAACTTCTGGGCACTGAGCCCTGAGTGGCACAATTCGCTCGCCCATGAAGCTGGTCCTGGTTAGTTTCTCATTGAATGTCTTTCTTGCTAGATCTGAAGAACCATGAAGGCAAGGTCCACACGTGGTGTCTCTCTTGTTCACCACTAAATCCTTTTAGTCTTTCCCAGAGCCTACCTCAGTAGCCGCTCAATGAGGCTGTCAGCCTAAGGAAGCTCAATTCATCTTAACCTGCTTTGTTTGGATGTAAAAACATAGCTAATGTTTCCTCTACTGTAGGGTAACTATTACTTTTTTTTCATTTATAAAAGCTTCATCTTTCACTGTTGTTTAGTATGTTGGCCTTTTCAAAAGAGTATAGACAGCTTATGCCTAATTATTATACATTTATATTGCAGTTAAGTAATTCTATATTTATAGGCCCACTGAACAGAATATGCCATTTTTTTCTGAGTTGACCTATTAGGTATGCATGTTTTGATACTTGTGGTTCCCTTTTATATTTACTTAAAAAGTTTCCCATTGCATTAACCGTTGGCTTTTTAAAAAAAATTATTTAAATTCAAGTTAGTTAACATACAGTGTAGTATTGGTTTCAGTAAAACCCCGTGATTCATCTCTTACCTCTGACACGCAGTGTTCATCCCAGCAAGTGCCCTTCTTAATGCCCATCCCCCATTTAGTCCATTCCTCCACCCACTTTCCTTCCAGCAACCCTCAGTTTGTTCTTTGCATTTAAGAGTCTCTTATGGTTTGTCTCTTTGTTTTGATCTTACTTTGCTTTTAGGTACACATACATTTCTAGGCTTCTGAACTTTTTGACGAAACATTACTATAGCTTTGGATTCCATTTACAAAGCTCACACTTCAGATGTCTACTCTGCACTATACGCATGGTTACAATAGGTGTGAACAGGGACTAGATACAGGTTGGGTCTTTGGAAATCTACTAAACTTCTCTGGGTCCATTTTACTCCTAATAGGGATACTACGACTTGCCTTACCAATTGTATTAAAGGTAATTACAGGAGGTGTCTCACATAGGCACCTAGGAGGGTCCTCACCACTTACATAGGCCACGGATGCCAAGTTTCCGTCCCTCTGGTGTGGCAGGGCAATGCTTGGATCTGTATGAGATGTTATCTGCTTCATACTCCACCCAAGCTCTCATTGCTTAGTGAGAATTACCAGATGCTTCATGGTTCTTCAAATTTTTCTGATTTAAGCATGTTAGTAATGAATATGCCTCATTAACCACAATCCTGCAGCATCAACGGAGATTCAGTTCATACACTAATTCCACGTTGCGAAGGCATGCCTTCTGAAAAGCTGGAGTTGCAAGTTCTCACAGTGAAACGCAACTCTTCAATGCATGTGTAAACCTAACATATTTTAAGTAGAATATTTCATTATACTTTTTAAAAAGTATTTAATCCCATGACTCAGTGATCTTCAGATCAGTGAATTTAGCAGGTTAATACCTGGCTTTATTAAACACTGATGAGCCTTATTAATGTACTTTTCCTTATTAAATACAAAATAAGCCATTACAAACTATAGTCAAAATTATCAGATCAAAGCCACTGAGCAAGTAGACTAGCTATAAAAAAAAAGTTTATTAAAAAAATAGACAACATATGTAAACATCTTTTTCAGTCACAAGGCTTCATAATACAGCATTTCAGGCTCAGGCCTTAAATTTCTGCAGTGGGAGCACCTTAAATGTTGACTAATAGTAATCAGCTTAATTTCTCTTTCAATGAGCTATTAAGTCTATATGAAAATAAATAACCAGATTCTGCTAAGTATAACAAAGACACATATAGAAAATCGTAAATATACAACAGATCTCAGCAAAAACCAACTCTTTGCAGTAACGTGACATTAAATCCTCGTATCGCAATTATCTCTTTAACGTATCTTCACTTCTAAATTCATCGTGATGCAAAGTTGACTGCAATGAAGCTAGATGGGAGCAGGAACAGAGTAGAAGGAAAAGACAGGACACCTGCCACTGCCCTCCACCCCTTACTCACACACACACACACACACACACACACACACAGACACACACAAACGTGTGCACACACATAATGTTTTGGCAGAAGCAAAACTGAGAACAGAGTTTCTATGCTTTTTTTCATGTACTATTTCAGGCATGTATTTCCTTTACTTTTAGCTGGAAATTACATGCCCCCAAATGACTGACTACGAAGCAGCCAACCACAGTTTCAAATGTGATAAAGTCTTGAGGAAACACGATTTTGATTACGTATTTCAACCACCTCCCAAAAGTGAAGCCAAATCATAGAATGGACCATAATACAACAAAATGTGGATAAACACCTGAGATTTTGCTGCAAGAATTTTAAACACAAGAATGTTTTCCTTGGGGTTAAATGCACTTAGATTATTATAATCCTTTCATGCTCTGTTGACTGTCTGCTGGGGCATACCTGCCAAGTGACTATGATGTTCCCAAATGGCCAAATACCATTTTCTTTTTTTCTGCTCTAGGTGGATATTTTATCACAGCTGATTTAAACTGCTGTCATTACAGTTACTGGGTAAACCCTGACCCAGGTAAAATTTTAAATGAAATGTCAAGTGATGTTTGCAATTTAGTGTTTCATTGTATGCAAAATTTTAAGTATTCATTGTCATCCCAAATAGTCACATTCTAGTGATGGAAGGGAAGCATAATGAATGTACTAAAAGAAACCCAGACAAATGTACAAGCTCCTGGACAGTCTTTTCTGTAGTTTAATAACTCAACAGTCTATTTGTATCATAGATGTAGTATTTTATAAAAGTGACTCCATTTAAAATCATTTAAAATCCTGATCTGCTACCCCAAATCCATTAAAAAACCCCTATCTGAAAATAATCTGTATTTGTCATTTGTACCATTATCAGCTTATCTTTTGATGTCTATCTACCATTTATCCACAACTACTGAAACATGAGATAACTATGCAATACTTAAATTCTAACAATGCTGCTTGCTGCTTCTTGATTTGGTGGCTCTTCTGACTATACTGGGGGTTATCAGAATAATCACATATTTAAACAGAAAAATAAAATTAAGTGACATGACTGTTTCTGACATGTGATATACAAGTCACCACTTAATTTTTAAAGATCCTACTACAAAATGGAAAAGCTTTATACTCTGGACACCAACTACGTGGTGACTGATGGAAGAAGAAACTTTTCTACCGTAAGAGCCTACAGCTTGGCCTCGCTCAGGTGGACATCATGTGGTCCTAGCCAAATGCCAATGACTGACCTTTTAAAAATCTGTCTTGGGGTTCTAATGGATAAGAAATTTTTTAAAGTTACATTCTGTACAACGTTTGCAAGTTACATTCAGTTAAGTTTCCTCAAAGAGAGAAATATTGCATAATTTATGTGAGATCTGGGCAGATCTATACATTACAAGCCTATGTTGAGTTCAGGGGATTTCATTGGGACCCTCTGTCTATTCCAGTCTTCAATATATCTCTTTAAATAGATACCTTTACTTACTAATATCACACTATTCCTGTTGTTTTGTTGCACAAATAACAAGAAAGAGATGAAAAAGAGAAAAGAGAGAAGGCAAACAGGAAGGAAATGAAGGGGAAGGGACAAAAAGGGTACACGTCATTACAATTTGGGTGTTATAGACAAGGATATACATGAGGACAGAGAAAGCATTAAAATTATGCTCAAGGTAACTCTGCCCAGCATAGTTTTACATTGTTGCACATTTCTTGTTTTATGTGTGTGTGTGTGTGTGTGTGTGTGTGTGTGTGTGTGTGTGTGTGTGTTTCAGGTTACTAGGTAAGAATCCAGTGGGGAAAAAATGATACAGACCGCTAAGAGCAATCACATATATTTTTCTGCAAAGGTTGACATCCATTACTACTTTTAGTAACATGGCCACAGCTTTTGAAAACACAGCAGCATGAAACAGTTCAAAGGTAGACACATTGTTTTAATTTGTTCACCTTAAAAAAAAAAAGGCTCAAACAAAGTAAGGCACTTAAGACAGAAATTCTTTCTCCAGTTGATATATGGATGGTCGGCTAGTTCTGCTCTTCATCCTGCACAAAGGCACCGTGCAGTCCCTGCTTTGGCCTTCGGCATCTGCGTCCAGTAGGGAAGGCACATGGGGCTTAGTTCTCTCCTGGGCACCGAGGGAACAGTTAGCAGTGGGTCCCGGACCACGCATGGCAGAGTCGGCCCGTGTGGGCTGAGACTCTGTTCGGCTCCTGGAGGAGGGAGGGCGAGGCAGAGGCATGATGCTGACCGCTCTTTGTTTTTCGGGTGGGGCCTCCTTTGGCAGGTTACCGTGAGGCCCATGTGAGAGGTGGGGGATCCCCAGAACCCGCTCAGGTGGCAGGTAAGAGGCTCCGGGGGCTGGTAGGAGAGTTGTCCCAGCTGCTTGAGAAAGCAGAGACAGTGCACAATTAGAGGGACAGTGACTTCTAAAACAAGCAACATCCAGCCCAATAACCAGGAGGGCACATGGATTCGGTAATCACTTTCAAGTGAGCAGTAACAAAAAACCCTGGACATAAACCTTTTAGAAGGACTGGGATACAATGTTTGTTTGTTTATGAAAAAGCCCCGCCAGATTGTAAAGAGTGTTTCTACCAAGGAAACTCGACCCATAAACACAGCCACATCACTGTCACAGCACTGTGGTCAATCACTGCAACTGTTTCATAAACAGGGGAGGCTTCAAGATGGATAAGACTAGAATAGAGGTTTGTTTTTTTGTGTGTGTGTTTTTTAAATTATGGTTAATATGATGAACTTTCACTTTCAGATTATGATCTGAAAAAATGGATGACAACTGGGAGGCAGTTAAGTGCTACATGCTGGCCCTTCTCTTTCTTGTTCTGCACAACTGACTCATTACCACTCCAGCAAATAATTATTGGCTTAGAATTAAAAGAAAAAGAATGCTTTCTCATGGGATTATTGTCCTAGGATTTCTCCTTGTGCAATTACAAACTACTAATACTCTACTGCATTACAGAAGGGCAATAAATGTATCTAAAGACAATGGACAATAAGCTGGAAAAAAAAATCACGTCGGGGGTACAGTCCTTAAAAGAGCAGAGGAAAAGAAAAAGAATGAAAACCATTTCAGTTTTAATATACTTTATAACTAACCATACCATAACTTTTTACAACCTAAAGGGCATTTTTCATACACATGACCTTGCTTAGTACTCAAGACATATGTTTGTAATTATCTTTACATACAAAAGAAGTAACACCTACACAGCATGCTGTGCACCGTTTGACTCTTACCCTTGCTAAATTCAACCTGGTCGTCAACTGAGCAGTGAAGCCGGGGGACGCAGAAGAACACGTATCACAGGGGAGGCTGGGTGATCAGTTATGGGGTTCCAGCTCTCCCACTAATTACTGGTTCAGATCTGGGCAAATGACCTGTCCTCTATACTGTGAGGAGCTGGGGCAGTTATTCTCTACATGTTTGCTCGGTTTTAATTTGCTATTATATATATACATTGCTGAAATCCAATCACGCTTTTCCTAGAATTCAAATGATAAAGTCAAACAAAAGAGGAGGGTAAAATTCAAAGATCTGTATTCACTGTGCAAACAAACTTGTAAGTGTAGCCACTTGGAAGATATACAATCAGATATCCAAGCGATTTGACATTCTAATCTCAACAGCGGTGTTCTGTACTTTGACCCAGCTAATGCAACCTACCTGGGGTCTGAGAAGCGTTTCCATCAGACAGGGTGCGTCTGTGATGCGATGCTTGTTCTTTCGAAGAAGGGTAATAAGGCACATTCCCACATGTCGGCTCTAAGAAAGGAGGAGGCAGGTTTTTCCACATCCTCTGATCAGTCTTGAGTCTTGGCGTGGAGGGCAGTCTGTGACTCCCTCCCCCGACGGCAGGGCAGAAATCTGGAGTGGGCATCTCAGGGTCACAGGTGATGTGGGTGCCGCCCTCAGACACATCTTCACCGTCGGTCTGGAGCAAGCACTTCGTGGAGAGAGAGGGCATGGACAGAAGGCTTAGGGCACTTGTTGGAGGGAAGACGGGTGGGTTGCCGGCCCCCTCGCCTGTAGACGGTGGCCTTGTAGAAGGACTTGCACTGCCTCGGGACTTGGGAGCCCGCTGGAAGATTCCCTCGCGTTTCTTCCTTTCTTCTCTGGGCAACGGTTCCTCAGCAGCCTGTGTTTTATTGAGCTCTCTGATATCCAGCCCCAGAGCCACGGATGCCAGCAGCATGGTGCAGCCATACAGGGCAGACTCTGTCTTCTTTCTCTGGGGGGATCTGCTCAGGCTATTCGTAGGGGTCACCTGAGGAGTGACAGCAGCAGGGTTCGTGGAGAATCCCTCCTCCCAGCTTCCAGGTTCCACTGGATTCTCTCTCTGGCCATCTTTCCAAAGAGGTAGATCCACATAGGCTTGACTAGGTGATTTTATTTGCTTTGGTTTTCTGTGTTCTGATCCGTCCAGGGAAAGTTTTGGCTCTTCAGAAACACCTAAATAAAGATATAAATAAATATACAGGGTAAGTACAATTTACAGTAAAAATTATTTAAACGATACTATAAAATAAAGCTAAAATCTAATAAATATTCTAAGTCCAAGCACATGGAGTCTTTTCCATTGAGCAAACAGTTCATCCAGAAGGACCCTAAGGAAAGGGAGCCTGGGACACAGAACTCAAGGTTCCCCAGCAAGCACATCACCTGCTGTTCCTTATCCTTCAGGAAATGGCTCTTTGTTGGCACGGAAAATAAAATTAGTATAGAAAAAGTCATCAAGATACAGAAATGCACACACATATACGTGGGCACTGTAATGTATCAGACACAGCGTGCCCTTTGCCTCCTCTGAACGTGTCCGGCCCCGTCATCCATGGCTCGCCTGTGTGTGTACAAGAACCACTAGGCCACAGATCAGTGTGGAAACTGGAAACCTGCAGAGATGTGAACTCTGACCCACTCCAGACCCGGGAACCAGAAATTCTAAGGCTCACCCCCAGGGGTCTGTGTTTTAACACGCCTTTACTCAAGTTTGGGAGCCACTGGAACAGAGGAAGATTCTCCGAAGAGGTCCCTCAGGGTAACAAATTGTTATCAGCTGAAGAGGAAGCGGTAATTGTTATTACTTGGGTGCTTAACAATGAATCAGCCAAGCGACAAACTCCTTAATCCACATTCAGAGCAATCCACAAAGAGGCTCCAGTGACTTTTCCAATATTATGTCCTATTATTCGTGCAACGTGCTCTATATAGTCCAGACAAGTCAAGAGGCTAGCTTCTCCCAGTGATCCGGTGGTGCTCTTTCTATCACTGCCTTGCCTTCAGACAGCCCTCTTCTTCCTCCGTCTGGCTTCCTTCCACATTCTACCACTGGCCCCAAGTTCCCTCTCACCTCAGAAAGCCCTCTCTCAAAGTACCACCTGCTGCTAATGCAGCCTGACACGGCCCATGCCCCCCGACGTTCAGTCTCGGCTCCCTCCAAAGCTCCCCCACCCCACATCTTTCAGTTTCTGTACTTTTAGATCACAATCTGATGTGCATGCAAGCTGGTAATCTTCTGACCACCTGTCTTTTCAAATTTGGAGGAGTCTTCCCTTCATCAACTAGGCACGAAATGCATTTGGGCGAAACGAATATGTGTTACATATATGCACAGTACATGTAACGGATAGCAAATGATCAACCCACAGTTTACAAAACAAGAGTGGGGGATGATACTGACAAGTGAAATTCATTGATTTAAAACTATACTGAGCGGGGTGCCTGGGTGGCTCAGTTGGTTAAGCGTCTGCCTTCAGCTCAGGTCATGATCTTGCAGTTCGTGGGTTCAAGAACCACATCGGGCTCTGTGCTGACAGCTCAGAGCCTGGAGCCTGCTTCAGATTCTGTGTCTTCCTCTCTCTCTGCCCCTCCTCTGCTCACACTCTGTCTGTCTGTCTCTCTCAAAATTAAATAAACATTAAAAATTTTTTTAAAAAAGGGGGCGCCTGGGTGGCCCAGTTGGCTCAGGTCATGATCTCACAGCTTGTGGGTTCGAGCCCCGCATCAGGCTCTGTGCTGATGGCTCAGAGCCTGGAGCCTGCTTCAGATTCTGTGTCTCCCTCTCTCTCTGCCCCTCCCCCACTCACGCTTTGTCTCTTTCAAAAATAAATAAACATTGAAAAAAATTTTTTAAAAAGTTTCAGAGGTAGGAAAATTGTTAGAGAGCCTTCAGGGATTGTTATCACTAAAGAAAAGAAAATTGGTCTTTCTACCTGACAATCTAAGGCAGCCCTTTTTTTTTTTTTTTTTTTTTTTTAAATTTTTTTTTTCAACGTTTATTTACTTTTGGGACAGAGAGAGACAGAGCATGAACGGGGCAGGGGCAGAGAGAGAGGGAGACACAGAATCGGAAACAGGCTCCAGGCTCTGAGCCATCAGCCCAGAGCCTGATGCGGGGCTCGAACTCAGGGACCACGAGATCGTGACCTGGCTGAAGTCGGACGCTTAACCGACTGTGCCACCCAGGCGCCCCTAAGGCAGCCCTTTGATGCTATAACCAAGTTAAAGCTGTTTCAGGAGAACACGGTGGTAAATTTCTTGAATTTATTATCCGTGCTGTGCTTAATTTTATAAGCAACTTATCACTCACCGCCCATGTTCAATCTTCCTCTTTTGCACTGTCATGAGGATGTGGTTTCAGCATAAATATCTGCACAAGTATATTTGGGTATATGCAGGACAGATGTTCTGTCATTCCTGCATAAATGCTTCCTAGTCAGGTTCATGATTGTATTCTGACTCTTGCTGTAAAGGCAACAGGTTCTCCTCTTATTACACATTATGACTTATTGTCAAATACAGTTTGAGGACCAAGGAAGAACAATTAATTGTAATAAAACTATTATTCCTATAGTATATTTTTCATTATTTGTGACTAAATAGATTAGTCTTCCCTTTTTTTCTTAATTCTTTTATTTACCTACTTACTTACTTATTTATGTATGTATGTATGTATGTATGTATTTATTTATTTATTTATTTATTTATGGAATGTTTTGACCCTCTTAATAAGTCCTCCAAAGGACTGGTGGAGAAAATACAAGGATATACTTGGCTGACTCCACTCAGTCTCTGTTAAGCTACCTCTTGAAGTTCACGTGAAGGGTTATTTTTTTTTTATTTAAAAAAATTTTTTTTTACATTTATTTATTTTTGAGAGACAGAGCACAAATGGGGGAGGGGCAGAGAGAGAAGGAGACACAGAATCTGAAGCAGGCTCCAGGCCCCGAGCTGTCAGCACAGAACCTGATGTGGGGACTCAAACCCATGAACCGCGAGATCATGCCCTGAGACCAAGTCGGCGCTTAACCAACTGAGCCACCCAGGCGCCCCTCTCTTAAACTTTTTAATATCTGAATTTTGAATAGGCATACTAAATACTGAAAATAATCATGATTCACTTCAGTTAAATAGAGATTGCAATGCAATTCTCTCTAAGCAGTACTTTTCCACAGATAACCTGCTTGGTAAGATTTCATCATGTCAAGAGGTGGAGATACAGGCAGGAGACCACCCCTTAATCTCAGCAGAATTTCAGGATGTCTATATTTTCATATTTACTATATCCTATACGAAATTAATTTGAGTCTACAGAATTAATTAGGATACCACTTTTTTTCTGGTAAACAGCAGGAGTTACAAATTCCCAATAAACAATGTGGAGCCTCATTACTTTTCACCAAAAAGACTTCCAGGACAGAAAATAAGTTATGAGTTTAAGTAAAGGTATACATAAGCAATGCTACTACTTGCTAACTTTCCCTATGCTACTTGAACGACCACATGGAACTATTAAAGCAGAGCTTCTAGAACATTCAGACGGGAAGTCTACCTCAAACAAATTCCATTTCCTGAAGCACATTTACCTGGCTGGTCCACAAATAACGAAGCCAACGGCATGGTTTTCTGATTCTTTAGTAAGAGAGTTGACCAAGGACTGTTGCCGTCTGAGAGAGGTCTTATTCTAAAGGAGAATGTAACAGAAACAAAATTAGGTTTTGATAGATATATGCTGACAAAATTTTTAAGTAGGAAACAGCACATTTGTAGTGTTTTGAAGGGCTAACAACGTACGAATAAAACCTTGAAATGGGACACAAAGTACATCGGAAATTTTTTTTTAACTGCATAACTAAATAGTAACTAATTTAGTAGGATAAACTCATCCAGGAAATTAAATTAGTATTGGGTAGCTCTGTATTTTTCCAACTGCTCTTTGAAAGTGAAGTCTGGCCAAAGTGGTGTTACAAAAGGCACTGTATCTGTCATGGTATATATACGCTGAAGTACTCCCTCCCCCCGCCCCCACCACGATATCACACACATACCTTTCTTTGCACTCAGTTCTTTCTTTCATTTGAATTGAATTTGGTCCCCAGGTACAACCTTTTTTCTTGAAACTCCTTTTCACATCTTCAAACTCTTCTTGTCGACAGACAGTGTTTCTTCCCCAAGTTTTGTTGCTTTCATCCGAAGTCACTAGGCAGAGAGCATCACTCGTTTACCAATTAAAAAAACCTTAAGCCAATCAAACCAGTTGTACAGCTACCTTATGCAAAGCATGTTGGCAGTGGAGAAACATGAAAATGATAAAAATTATTTCTTTCAGCCCACTGACAGCAAACTTCCTTCTCTTAGCATAAAATTAGGGGGGAAAAAAGTGAAATGAGTTAAAGAAAAGACAGGCTGAACTTAAGGAAAGAAAGTATATATTTTTAAATTGCAATTTAATCCCATTTTCATAAGTCATTGCTGCTTTACTCCGGCCATCACGACAGCTTGGCTACAGTTGCCTTTTAAACCTCAGACTGGTTTTTAAATTAAAAAAAAAAAAAATTTATGTTTATTCATTTTTGAGGGAGAGACAGAGCATGAGCAGGGGAGGGGCAGAGAGAGGGAGAGAGAGAATTTGAAACAGGCTCCAGGCTCTGAGCTGTCAGCACAGAGCCTGATGTGGGGCTGGAACTCCCGAACCACGAGATCATGACCTAAGCCGAAGTTGGACGCTTAACCGACTGAACTACACAGGCACCCCAAAATCTCAGATTGTTTAACAGTTGTCCCGTCTTGCTTTTTTTCATGGCCTCACAGGGAGGTCTGTGGCCACATTTAATATCCACATTTTGCTGACACACTTCCATGCTATCCCTGTAGCCTTGAAGTGCACTTGCAACTGACTTGGAAACCACTGGGGGAAATGGTTGCTGTGACTGCACAGTTGGGAAAACAATTCTGTAAGTAGATGTTTGAAAGCACAAAAGATGTTTTAAAGCATTAGGACCTGTCTACAGAGTGGAATGCTCTACGACCATTAAAAAAAAAAAAATGAGGTTCAGGGGCACCTGGGTGGCTCAGTTGGCTGAGCTTTGAACTCTTGATTTTGGCTCAGGTCATGATCCCAGGTTCGTGGGGTCAAACCCCATGTTGGGCTCTGGGATGAGCTAGAAGCCTGCTTAAGATTCTCTCTCTCTCCTCTTCTGCCCCTCTCCCCTACTTGCACTCTCTCTGTGTAAAAAAATGAGGTTCAGATAAAATTAATTATAATTTGTATTGTATTGTCTGTATTAAATATATAGAACCTATTATATTTTTTTATTTTTATTTTTTTTTAATTTTTTTTACATTTATTTATTTTGTGAGAGAGAAACAGCATGAGCAGGGGAGGGGCAGAAAGAGAGGGAGAGACAGAATCAGAAGCAGGGTCCAGGCTCCAAGCGGTCAGCACAGAGCCTGACGCAGGGCTCGAACTCATGAACCATGAGATTGTGACCTGAGCCGAAGTCGGACGCTTAACTGACTGAGCCACCCAGGCGCCCCAGAACCGATTTTATTAAAAAGTATTTATGCATATGTGCATATAAACACACATTATACAGAGAAGTAAATAAACATAGGTATCAAACTTTCATTTTATGCTCTCTATAAATATCTAGGTATATAAATATACAAATATATAGGGGTGTGTGTGTGTGTGTGTGTGTGTGTGTGTGTGTGTATATGATTTTTTTAAGTAGGCTTCATGGGCAGCATGGAACCCAACATGGGGCTTGAACTCACAACCCTGAGATGAAGACCTGAGCTGAGATCAAGAATCAGACGCTTAACTGACTAAGTGCCTCTAGATAGCAAACTTTTATTGAAGTGTTTTACCTTTGAGGGAGATGACTGCTTAGGGAAAGAGGGAAATTTAAGTTTTTGAGAATCATTTTTTTTAAATTGGAAGCATTATGGGGGATGTTTGATTTATTTTGTGTGTTTCAATATTTTCCACATTTAAAAATTTACGTTATCTATGCATACAGAGGTGTTTGTGTGTATGTGTGTATGTGACAATGTTGAACAAGTTGTTCACTCTTCTCATGAAGGGTCTCCCAGCAAAGTCTGAGGAGTGGGGGGCGCTCCACCGGCAGGTGGAGCAGGACTGTGGTTACCAGACTGCTACACAGGACTCGCTCTCACCTGTACAGTTCCCCAGCCTGTGGCCCCAGCATTAGCAACAACCTTAAGGCTTAAGTTCCCTCATCTTCCTCCTCCTTGTCTTGATTTGCTCTTCTGTTGTCCCTTCTGCTTCGACATTAACTGAACATTTACTGTCCTAAGAGGCTAGAAAGGGTATGGTGAAGAGTCCATGCTCTTGGTGATTGAATTCAGTGGCACAGCTTCGTGGCCATTGAGTTAGGTCAAGTTTCATAAGCTCCCTGTGCCTCACTGGGGGAATCACAATAGTGTCTACTTAATGAGGCTGCTTTGAGAATTCAATGGGTTTACACACAGAAACAGCTCAGAATGGTGCTGGGCACAGCAAGTGCCCAGTGGAGGTTAACTGTTAATACAGTCGTGCTAGGTGCTGGGTCCCAGGGTCTCTGCCCGTACGGAGTTTATGGTATGCTATTTCTGCCTCAATAACCCCTCATAGACTAGCCAATCCTAGATTCAGCTAGCAGAACTTTCTTGGTTTTTGTTAAGCGGATTGGTAAGTAGTACATGGTGGAATGAGGGAGGGTTACTGACATTTTCCACTTGTATCAACCATCTCTTTGGAAAAATAGTGCACTAATCTTACTATCTATTATTATATTCAGTTACTGAAAAACATGCCAAGGATGTACAATGGCAGCAGATTACTGGGACACAGGAAGCTATGTGGTGGACTGTTCCACCATTTGATTCTATTTGACAACACGGAAAAGATGTGTTTTACTCTTGCTTTAAGATATACCCCGAAACTTACATTTGCAGAGGATTAGTGAATTTTCTTCCTTATTCCCAGAGAGAAGTGTGCCTGACATACGGTATCGTGTAACAATACCAGTCGTTAGAGTAAGCCAGAGGAAGTTATAGTAAGAAAATATTTTCTGCAAATATTAGATGGTGTTCTCTTTACCAGAAAGTGATTCAATGCATGATGGTGACATACTCATGGTTTTATACAAAGTCAAATTTACATAGTATATTTTTATTTGGGTATTTACTTTGGTAGTCTTTAAACAATTTGGGGGTAATCTCTTTTATGTTCAGTTTCACTGAAATGATTCTCATCTCCCTCAATACCTATAATTATTCTTCCCTTCAGTTTCAGAAGTTTTGGGTTTTTCTTCTTACAATGCTTTCACAACACATTTTTCTCAGGTTTACTCACATTTCCCCATCTCTGGTCCAGAGAAAACGTGCCAGATGACATCTCTAACTCACAGTGAAAGGAAGCCCATTCCTCTGAATTAGGTGGGCAGATCGACATACTTGATCCACCCAAAGGGAAAATCCTCGCAATGAATAATTGCTAATGCTATAAAAGGCAGACCCCAGTGAGAGGCTCGAAGGCCACAAAGAGCTTCAGAGTAAGAATAATAATAAAAATAATGATCAAAACAGCTACCAGTACACACAGAGCTCTTACCACGTGTATACACTTGACCCTTTTAAACAACTATCATCCCCAGTCTACAAAACAGAATCTGAAGCACGATGAGGTTAAGAAACTTGTCCAAAACCACAGTGGAGTAGAGCCAGAGTTGGGATTCAGTCCCAGGCTGTGTGGCTCCAGAATCCATGCTCTTAACTGCTATGCTCTGCTAAGCTGGAAAGACAGGACATCCACACAAGCTAGTGACCAGAGAGGACACACAAACGAAGATAAGAAGAACAGCTGGGAACATCTGGGGTCAGAAATAAGAAGACGATGATTCAGGTCAAAGAATGTGAACAGAACACTTCTGCACATGGAACTGGTCCTGTTTGGAATATCTTCACTCAAATGCTTTCATCTGTTACTTTAGAGAATGGATGCTGAGGACCTTGGTGTTTGGGGGAAAGTGGGGATGTTCCCTGAGCTGGCTGTACTGCAACCCCATAGGGTTAGAACTTACTTGAAATCCCAAAAGTATTCAGTTTAACCAGTACAAGTCTTGGGCCTTGCCAGGCTTATCCAGGTATGACTTCCCCTCTTCCACGAGGCTCGTAATCACAACCAAGGAGTGCGAAGACGGGGACTCTGATTTGCCCTGGGTGGGAATGTGAAATGGCACTGCCACTCAGGAAGGTGGTTTGGTGGGGTCTTCTGGAACTATGCACGGGCACCATGTGAACCAGCAATCACACTCAGTGGCATTTATCTGAAGCAGTTGAAAACATGTCCATGTAAAATCCTGCACATGACTTTACAGAACCAACTAAAACTTGGAAGCAACAGAGATGGCTTTCGGCAGATGAGTAGGTAAAAATAAACTGTGGTCTGACCAGATAAAATGGAACACCACTCTCTGAGCAGCACTAGGTGGAAATGAGCTGCTAAGCCAGGAAAAGCCAAGGGAGAAACTTGAATGCGCATTGCTAAATGAAAGAAGGCAATCTGGAAAGGCCACATACTGAAGGATTGCAACAGTAGGACATTCTGAGAAAGGCAAAGCTATGGAGACAGTAAAAGGACACTGCCAGGGATTGAGGGTGGAAGGGTGAATGGGTAGAGCACAGAGGACTTTTAAGGCAGTGAAAATACTATGATATTATAATGGTGGATACGTGTCATTGTGCATTTGTGCACGCCCAGAGCCTAACACCAAGAGTGAACTCCAACATACACTACAGACTCTGGGTGATGATGGTGATGTGTCAGTTCAGGTTCACGGAGTAGAACAAAGGCTTGACTGTAGTCATAGTGGGGGAGGCTGTGTGTGTGTGTGTGTGTGTGTGTGTGTGTGAGGTGGGGGTTTAGGGGAAATCTCTGTACCTTCCTCGCAATTTGGCTGTGAACCTAAAATTGCTAAATAAAAGTCTAAAAAAAAAAAAAAAAACCAATATGAAAACATGGAAAAAGGCAGAGAAACAGCTGGGCAAAAACAGGGGTCATGACTTCTTGTTCCATTGCCCTTTCAACATGGCTATGAGGTCAGCCTTGCTATCCTTTTATGTTCCTTTAATAAGCCCTTACTCTGGGCAAAAGCAAGGTACAAATTATGGCTTTATGAAAAATGCTTTCTCAGAAAGATGGGTTAGTTATGACAAAATGATGGCACCTTAAACTCTAAGATTATGCATTTATTCAGATTACTATACATTTATTTAGATCATTTCTCTTTAACTGTGAAGAGGCTAGTATCCTGGGTTCCTGGGAGCTTTAACAGAAAAATCTTTGTTGGTGCCAGGGTTTTCATTACAAAAAAACCAACCAACCAACCAAACAAACAAAAAACACCAAAACAAAACAAAACAAAACAAAAACCCTAAAACAAAAAGAAATAAATTGATTGCAGACCTGATTAGGGAAAATATTCTTTCAGAATGTTTCTTCTCCAAAGAAGTATAGTAAGTAGCAAAGAATTAAGTTTGTTGGAGACAGCAGAAGATGCAAGTCAATTATTAAATAGGGTAATGGAGGCTGATTACCAGATTCCTCACATGTATACATATAAAACACATTCTTGTTTTGCTTAGTTTACTATTTGGACTCACTTTTGAAAAGAGTCAGTAGTTTTATTTAATTCCGCTAAACTTTGATTTAGGGTCTAACTGAAAGCCCTATTTGTGCAAAGGTGCCAGGCAAATTAGCTATATGTCTTCCCCCACGCCCCCAGGCTGAACCTTCTTTCTAAAACCAAAACACTACATGATGTTTTGAAGCACTTGGTTTGGCTAACACAGACCAAATGAAAGTTAAATCTCAAAAAGCAAAAATTTTTTTCTTCACAAAACAAGGAAAGAAATGGAAGTAATCTTGAATTCCTGAATTTATTTTTCAAAATATCCATAAATATGCTACTGATATAATTAGGTTATGCAAATTTTACATACAGACATGTTTAGCAAAATGTCTCAAGGCATGGTATTCTACTCGGTGGCATGGGCAGATCACCAATTGCATAGAATCTAAAAACCTTTATTGTGAAAAGAAGAAAATAATTCTGCACAGCAAAGGAAACCATCAACAAAATGAAAAGGCAATCCATGGAATAGAAGAAAATATTTGCAAATCACATATCTGATAAAGGCTATTAATATCCACAATGTATAAATAACTCATTTACCTCGATAACAAGAAACCAAATAATCCAATTGAAAAATGGGCGGATCTGAATACACATTTTCCCAAAGAAGGCATACAGACAACAGACAAATGAGAAACTGTTCAACATCACTCATCATCAGGAAAATGCAAATCAAAACCACAGTGAGATGTCACCTCACACCCGTTAGAATGGCTAGTATCAATAAGACAAGAAATAATAAGTGTTGACAAGGGTGTAGAGTAAATGAACCCTGGGCACTGTCAGGTGGGCATGTCAATTCGTGCAGCCACTGTGGAAAACAGTATGGAAGTGCCTCAAAAAATTAAAAATAGAAACACCAGAGTGTGACCAAGATGGCGACACAGGGTATACCTGACTTTGTTCCCCCTCATAGGAAGATCAAACAGCTACAGTATGTGAGAATAAGACACCACTGAAAGAATCCTAGAATACAGGGGTGAGGCTGAAGCACCTCAGAAACTAAGACAGACTGCATCATAAGGGTAAGGGAAGCAGCTACACATTGAGCACACTGCCCCTGCCCCCCAGGCCAGCGCGGCACCTCAAAGAGAGGTCTCCTCTGACCTTCCAGTTCTTCTGGTGGACAAGAACCCAGAGGGGATAACAGCACCCTCCCATCATTGTGGGTCATTTTTGCAGGTCACTTAATCTTATCTTGCACCAGGGGGATTAGTGGGGAATCTGTAGGGCTCAACCACTAGGAATCTGTGGAGATGGGGTGGGGGAGGGGCTTGCAACAACCAGCATATGATCTTGGCAGACTGAGTTCATACTAGCAGGGCCCAAATAGTCCCAACCACCGGCTTCGTTTATCTGCAGGACCGAGTTTTGTGGTGTGCACATGTGTCTGATTCACATTCTCGTTTTGTCAGCCCTAGGGCCCAGTTTGCCCCTGCCCAGGGAGGGAGCTGAATCATAGCTGCATTCACTGTAAAGAGGATCTTCCAAGCCTCTCTGACCAGGACTGGAGACAACTCCTGGAAGCTGTGTGGCTGGCAGAACTTGAGCCAAGAGGCAGGTAGGTGGAACTGATACTTTGCAGAACAAAGCCAATGGCCTTGTTCAGTCAGGCAACTTGGGGTGTCTGTCCGCTTGAGTGAAGACAAAAAAGAGCTTTACCACCCTTAGAGCTACTTCTGTTGCACTCAGGCAGTGAATCTAATTCATTTGCCTGCGCATCACTGAATACATCCTTCAGCCAGTCCAACCAGACCATGGGAAGCTTCATAGCCCATTTAACAGGCCTATGCATAGTGACCATATGTTAGGCCAGAAAACAAGTCTTAGCAATACAAGAAAATCCTACCAAGTATCTTCTCTGACCACAGGGCAGAACAGAATCAGTAACAAAAGAAAAACTAGAAAATTCATCAACACATGAAAATTAAACAACACTCTCCTGAACAACCAACAGATCAAAGAATAAATTAAAGAGGGGGAAAAAAATTTCTTGAGGCAAACAAAGATGAAATATAACACACCTGAACTTATGAGATACAGCTAAAGCAGTTCTAAGAGAGAAATTCATAGCAATAAATGCATACATTAAGAAGAAAGATCATAAATGGGGTGCCTGGGTGGCTCAGTCAGTTAAACATCTGACTTTGTTAAGCTCAGGTCATGATCTCATGATTTGTGGGTTCAAGTCCCATGTTGGGCTCTGTGCTGACAGCTCAGAGCCTGGAGCCTGCTTCAGATTCTGTGTCTTCCTCTCTCTGTCCCCTACCCACTCACACTCTGTCTCACTCAAAAATAAATAAACATTAAAAAAAATTATGTATATATATATATACATATATATGTGTGTATATATATGTATATATATATGTGCATACATATATATATATATATATTAAAAAAAGAAGATCCTAAATAAACAACCTAACTCTACACCCTAAGGAACTAGAAAAACAAAACAAAACAAAACAAAACAAAACAAAACCAAACCAGTGAGCCAAAAGTTAGCAGAAGAAAGGAAATAATGAAGATTAGAGCAGAAATAAATGAAATAGAGAACAACAACAACAAAAACACAATGGAAAATATGAACCACACTAAGAGTTAGTTCTTTGAAAAGATAAACAAAATGAACACAACCTTAGCTAAACTAACCAAGAGAAAAAGAGAAAGAACGCAAACCAACAAAGTTATAAGTGAAAAAGGAGACATTAAAACTGATACCACAGAAATTCTAAGGATCATAAGAGGTACCAGGAACAACTATGTGTCAACAAAGTGGACAACCTAGAAGAAATGGAAAAATTCTTTAAAAATTTTTTTTAATATTTATTTTTTTGTGTGAGAAAGAGAGCATGAGCAGGGGAGGGGCAGAGAGTGAGGGAGACACAGAATCCAAAGCAGGTTCCAGGCTCTGAGCTGTCAGCACAGAGCCCGACGCGGGGCTCAAACTCACAGACTGCAAGATCATGACCTGAGCTGAAGTCGAACACTTAACCGACTGAGCCACTCAGGCGCCCAAGAGATGGAAAAATTCTTAAACTTACAACTTGCCAAGACTGAATCAGGAAGAAATAAAAAATCTGAATAGACCAATTATTTTTTTTAATTTTTTTTCAACGTTTTTTATTTATTTTTGGGACAGAGAGAGACAGAGCATGAACGGGGGAGGGGCAGAGAGAGAGGGAGACACAGAATCGGAAACAGGCTCCAGGCTCCGAGCCATCAGCCCAGAGCCTGACGCGGGGCTCGAACTCACGGACCACGAGATCGTGACCTGGCTGAAGTCAGACGCTTAACCGACTGCGCCACCCAGGCGCCCTTAGACCAATTATTAGTAAAAAGATTGAATTAGTCATCAAAAATATCCCAAAGAAGAAAAGTCCAGGACCAGATGGCTTCACTTGTGAATTTTACCAAACCATTAAGGAAAATTAACACCAGTCTTTCTCAAATTCTTCCAAAAAATCAAAGAGAATGGATCACTTCTAAACTCATTTTATTAGGCAATCTTTACTCTGATACCAAAACCAGAAAAGGATATTACTAGAAAAGAAAATTATGTGCCAATATCCCTGATCAATATAGACACATAAGTTCTTAATAAAATACCAGCAAACAAAATTCAGCAGCACATTAAAAGGGTCATTCACCATGATCAAGTGGGATTTATCCCTGGGATGCAAGGATAGTTCAACATACGCAAATCAATCAATGTGATACATCACATTAATAGAATGAAAGAAAAGAATCATATAGTCATCTCAACAGACATTGAAAAAGCATTTGACAAAATTCAATATCCATTCATGCCAAAAAGTCTTAACAAATTAGGAACAGAAGGAATGTACCTCAACACAACAAAGACCATGTATGATGAGCCCACCCTTAACATTATACTATATGATGAAAGGTTTAAAGCTTTTCCTTTAAGATCAGGAACAAGGTGCCCACTATCACCACTCCTATTCAACATAGTGGTGGAGTCCTAGCTAGAGTAATAGGCAAGAAAAATAAATAAAAGGTATAAAAATTGGAAAGGAAGAAGTAAAATTCTATTTGCAGATGAGATGAAATTATATACAGAAAACCCTACAGACTGAAAGAAAAAACCTGTTAGACCTGATTAATGGATTCAGTAAAGTTTCAAGATACAAAATTAACATACAAAAAACCAGTAGAGTTTCTATACACTAACAACACGTTTTCTGAAAAGGAAATATAGAAATCCCATTTACAATAGCATCAAAAACTATAAAATACTTACGAATAAAACTAACAAAGGAGGTGAAAGATCTCTATTCTGAAAACTATAAGATATTGATGAAAGAAATCAGAGAAGACACAAATGAATGGAAATATCCTGTGTTCATGGATTTTAAGAACTAATATTGTTAAAATAGCAATACTACCAAAAGCCACCTATGGATTCAATGCAATCCTATCAAGATTCCGATGGCCTTTTTTACAGAAGTAGAAAAACCCCTCCTAAAATGTATATGGAATCACAAAAGACCCTAAATAGCCAAAGAAATCCTGAGAAAGCAGGAGGTACCACACTCCCTGATTTCAAGCTATGCTATTAAGTTATAGTCATGAAAACAATACGGTACTGGCATAAAAACAAAGAGACCAACAGAATAGAGCCCAGAAATAAACCAAACTACATATGGTCAACTAATACTTGAGAAGGGAGCCAAGAATACTCAATGGAGAAAAGACTCTTCAATAGATGGTTCTGGGATAATTGGATATTCACCTGCAAAAAAATAAAGCTGAAACCATATCTTATACCATTCATAAAAATTAACTCAAAATAGATTAAAGAGTTAAATATGAGACCTGAAACCATGCAACCCCTAGAAGAAAATGTAAGAATAAAGCTTCTTGACATGGGTCTTGGTAATGATTTTTTGGCTATGACACCATAGGCACAAGCAACAAAACATAATCAAATTAAAAAATGTCTGCACAGCAAAAGAAACCATAAACAACCTAGTGGAAAGACAACTTATGGAATGGGAAAACAAATTTGCAAACCATACATCTGAGAAGGGGCTAGTCATCAAAGTATATTAACAAACCCATAAAACTCAACAGCAAAAAATCAAGTAACCAGATTTAAAAAATTGGCAAATGTCTTAAACAGACATTTTCCAAAGAAGACATATGAATGGCCAACAGGCACATGAAATGATGCTCAACGTTACCAATCGTTAGGGAAATGCAAATCAAAACCACAATGAGATATCGCCTCACACCTTTTAGAATGGCCACCCTTAAAAAGACATGAGAGAACAAAGACTGGCAGGGATGTGGACTGCTGGTAGGACTGCAAATTGGTGCAGCCACTGTGGAAAACAGTATGGAGGTTCCTCAAAATATTAAAAATAGAATCTCCATTTTACCCAGTAATTCCACTTATGGTAATTTATCCAAAGGAAATGAAAACACTGAAAAGATACCTGCACCCCGATGTTCATAGCAGCATTATTTACAACAGCCTAAACATGGAAACAACCCAAGGGCCCATCGACAGATGAATGGATAAAAAAGAGGTGGTGTGTATATACAATGGAAGGTTACTCAGCCATAGAAAAGAAGGAGATCTTGCCATTTGCAACAACACGGATGCACCTAGAAATACTATCTGATCTCACTTATATGTGGAATCTAAAAAAAAAATCATAGAAAAAGAGATCAGACTTGTAACCAGAGGTGGAGGGTGGAGGAAGGGGGAATTGGAGGCAGGTGGTCAAAACGCATAAACTTTGAATTAAAAGATAAATAAGTACTAAGGAGGTAATGTGCATGATGACTATAGCTACCATTGCCATATGATGTAAAGAAAAGCTGTTAGGAGAGTCAATCCTAATAGTTCTCATCACGAGGAGAAACATTTTTTACCTTTTTTTGTCTTTCTTTTCTTTTTATTGTTACCTATCGGAGAAGAAAGATGTGCAGTAAACCTATTGAGGTAATCAGTTCACAATATATGGAAGTCAAACCACCATGCTGTATGCCTTAAACTTATACAGTGATGTGTGTCAATTATTCCTCAATAAAACTGGAAAAAAAAATAGAACTATCCATGATCCAGCAATTGCACTTCTGAGTATTTAGCTGAAGAAAACAAAAATACTAACTTGAAAATACACATGTGCCCCTATGTTCACGGCAGCATTATTTACAATAGCCAGGACGTGAAAACAACTTAAGTGTCCATCAACAGACAAATGGATAAGGAAGACGAGGTATATCTATCCAGTGGGATATTATTCAGCCAGAAAAAAGAATGAAATCTTGCCATTTGCAATAACATGGATGGGTCATGAGGGCGTAGTGCTAAGGGAGATAAGTTAGACAGATAAATACTGTATGATCTTATTTATATGTGGAATCAAATTAAAAAAAGAAAAAAGAACTCATAAATACAAAGAACAGATTGGTGGTTGCCAGAGGCAGGGGGTGGATGAAATGGGTAAAGGGGGTCACAAGGCACAAACTTGCAGGTACAAAATAAGTAAGTCCCGGGGGTGTCATGTAGAGCATGGGGACTATAGTTAATATGGTATTGCATATTTGGAAGTTGCCAAGAGAGTCAATTTTAAGAGTTCTCATCATACAAAAAATAAAAATAAATTTTGTAACTATGTATGGTGACCGATGTTAGCCAGACTTATCGTGGTGATCATTTTGCAAAACATGCGACCCTTCAACAACATGGGTTTGAACTGTGTAGGTCTACTCACATGCTGATTTTTTTTTAATAAATACAGTACAGTCTGGTATATGTATGATTTTCTTAATAATATTTTTCTCTAGCTTACTTTATTATAAGAATACCATATATGATACATGTAACATGCAAAATATTTGTTCATTGACTCTTGATGTGATCAGTAAGACTTCTAGTCAACAGTAGACTATTATCCGTTAAGTTTCTGGGGAGCCAAAAGTTATATGTGGATTTTCAACTGCACTGCTAGGTGGGTGGGTGTTCAGTGGCCCTAACCCTCATGTTGTTTAAAGATCAAATGTATATACAAATATTGAATACTTACGTCATATACCTGGAACTAATATAATGTTACGTATCAGTTACATCTCAATTCAAAAAAGAAAAAGAAAATTAGACTAAGAAATGTCAGACCAAATTTCGTTTTCTGAATGGTTGTGACATCTATGAATGTCACGTGTTCGTTACAAGGACCTTTAATACACCTTGGGCTGGATGGAATCCAAGTCGGTTCACGACGGAAATCCCCCCCAGGAGCCCCTAGGCTGGGGGAGAAAGCTTACGCTGTATCGCTCGGAGCCGAGGAATCACCGTGGGGCTACTAGGCGGACTGGAACCATTGCTGTTCAAGCTCCTCCGTTTGTCCAAGTTGGGAGAGGCCTGCACGGTGATTTTATGCTGGAAATCTGTGGGACATGGAAACAAGGAAGAATTAAGGTTTCGTGGTTTTTAAGTTCCATTCATGGCCACTTTCATCAGCACAAAGCAACAAAAGCAAAAACTGCCCAAGGGTAAGAAGGCAGGTATCTCTGGCTCTGTTGCTTGGTTTCCTTCTTCTCTTCCATTCAGGGTTCAAGTCAAAAAATAATGACTCAGAGCATACGATCGGTTAGGTACGGTCAGACACATACAGAACAATGAGACACTGAGTACTTGCAGAATCGAACCATCTTCTGGGAAGAAGAGTTACCTTTGTGTAGCCTGATATGCTTATAAACAAAATTAGAAGAGGAGATGCCTTGGACTTAAATGAGCCTTGGTTCTGTCACTAGCAAACTCTGGACCTCAGACGAGTCTGGACCTCAGACCTCTCTGAACTGGTCTCCTCAACTGTTAGACAGAAACAACCAACATTGCACAGATTGCTGTGGTGATTAAAACAGAAAATGCAGTTAAACGCTAAGGCGGGGCAGGGGGGGGTGGTTTCAGGACAAAACACTCCCCCCAATACTCCCCCTTAACCTATCACATTTCTTCACAACTGTCCACTCTTCATCAAATCTAGCATAAAAATACTCTGCTCTGTTTTTACGGGGTCTTCATTTCCTTAGGGAGGCTCCCTGTTGTATAAAACGTACGTTAAATAATTGCTTTGCTTCCCCCCCCCCTCCGTTAATCTGTCCTTGACAGTCTGATTTTCAGACCCAGACAGGGACCCTAAGAGGGTCAAGGAAAACTCCCCAACCCTGTCTCAGTTAAAAGCATTTTGTGGTCAACATACCCTACAAATCATAGTTAATCTGACCCAACCTTAATTTGGGCAGCTGCCACGGAAGAGTATGTGGACAATATGGGAATATACAGAAGGGGTTATGTGACCAGAGGGAAGTGGAGGGTGTCTGGGAAAACTCTGTCAACTGTAAGAAAGTTATCAAAACCTTAGACCCAGGTAAAGGAAATTATTGGGTGTTCTTTCAGAGTGCACGGCTGAGCTTAACCTTTGACTTTCTCTTGACAGGGCTAATTTTTACAACTCCGTCGGGGCAGAGGTTAACTTATAGATTCTATCTGGTGGCAATACCAACAATTTCTGTCTGGTGTGAAAGACAATCCCCAAGGTTCTGGTTACTGCCATCCTGGGCACTAACCAGATTTGTATTTAACCTAGCAATCTAACCCTAACGTCCCCTTATTAAATTGCCCGTACATACTTAGCTGCTCAAATTCTCAATGAAACCAATTTTAACTGGTTCTCTGGTTATTCAACATTTTTTATTTATTTTTGGGACAGAGAGAGACAGAGCATGAACGGGGGAGGGGCAGAGAGAGAGGGAGACACAGAATCAGAAACAGGCTCCAGGCTCTGAGCCATCAGCCCAGAGCCTGACGCGGGGCTCGAACTCACAGACCGCGAGATCGTGACCTGGCTGAAGTCGGACGCTTAACCGACTGCGCCACCCAGGTGCCCCAAGGTTCTCTGGTTATTAACGAGTTGAATAAAAATCTTGGACACGTGTCCATTTCACATTTGAAAGAGAGCTATAATTTTCCTTTCTGAAAACTATACTTTATGCTTTATTTAAAAAAATTTTTTTTTAATGTTTATTTTTGAGAGAGAGAGAGAGAGAGAGAGCGAGCGAGCAGGGGAGGGACAGAGAGAGAGGGAGATACAGAATCCGAAGTGGGCTCCAGGCTCTGAGCTGTCAGCACAGAGACGCACGCGGGGCTCGAACTCACGAGCCATGAGATCATGACCCGAGCCCAAGTCGGATGCTTAACCAACTGAGCCATCCAGGCGCCCCTATACTTTATGCTTTAAAGAACTTTAAAGAACCACCCAGTGTTTGGAAAGAGGGGAAGCTGGAATTTGGTAGCCCAGACATCTATCCAATCATTCATGTTAGACGCCTGCAAATTTTTAATACCGTCTCCTCCCCCACCCTCCATATCCAATTAAACACAAAATAGCTTGTAAATTTGGGGTTACAGATTCATGTCAGAGCTATCGTTGAGAAATTTATATTCTGGCTTCTGGAAGCAGCCAACTCCACATCAGAATCCCAGCTTACCACTTCCCAGCCACGTGGATTTTCGAGAGGTGACTTAACCTCCTGGGGTCTCGATGTCTCCATATACAAAACTGGATAATAAATAATGATTCCTACTTTGTAGGACAGCTATGAAAAATTAAATACAAAGAAGTACAGAAAATATTTAGCTCGGGGCTCCTGGCATAATACGTGTTCAGCAGATACAGGTTAGTCATTCTTTTTGTTCTCTCCGTCTCTACGGCATCCATCATTCCACGCCGAACCTGCCACATTTTCTCTTGATCTTCCTGCACCTCTCCCCTGGGCCCCTCTACAGTAGTCAGATGCATTTTAAAAACATATGCCAGACCATGCCATTCCTCTGCTGAAAACCCTTCAAAGGCTTTGCTTTTTTTTTTTTTTTTTTTTTTTGAGAGAGAGAGAGAGCATGAGCGGGAAGAAGGGCAGAGAGAGAGAGGGAGTCACAGAATCCAAAGCAGGCCCTGCATTGTCAGCACAGAGCCCGATGACAGGCTCGAACTCACCAGCCATGAGATCATGACCTGAGATGGAGTCAGTGCTTAAGGGGCTGAGCCGCCCAGGCGCCCTTAAGTTATTTAAGTTCTTAAGTTACAGAGATCAAAATGCTAACACACTCGGGGTTCTTCGTGCCTCTAGCCTCATCCTGCCCTGTTCTCCTGTTATTTGCTATGGTTTGAACCAGGGGTCGGCAAACTTTTTCTGTCAAGTGCCACATAGGAAATGCATGGCCTCTGTCACAATTACTCACATCTGTTGATTTAGCAAGAAATCAATTATACAAGAGACATAAATGTGTTCCAATACAACTTGCTTATGGAAATGGCAATTTAAATTTCATGTAATGTTCACGTACCGTGAAATACTGTTCTTCTTATTCTTTTCAAGTATCTAAAAGTGAGTGAGCCACTCTTAGCTTGTGGGCTGCACAGAACAGGTGTGGTAGGGTAGATTTGGCCCACAGTGTGCAGTTTGCTGAGCCCAGGACAAACCACACGGGTCTTGCTCAGTTCCTGGCAGGAACTAAGCCTTCTTTTGCATGTGCTCTCTTCCTTCCCCTCTGTATTCAGTCAAGTCTTATTTCAAGTCTCAATTTAAAATTTTTGCCAGGGCGCCTGCGTGGCTCAGTTGGTTAAGCGTCTGACTTCAGCTCAGGTCATGATCTAGTGGTTGGTGAGTTCGAGCCCTGTGTTGGGCTCTGTGCTGACAGCTCAGAGCCTGGAGCCTGCTTCAGATTCTGTGTCTCCCTCTCTCTCTGTACCTCCCCCACTCACGAAAGTGGAGAGGGAGAGCTGTCAGACACGTTCTGTCTCTCTTTCTCAAAAATAAACAATAAAAAAAATAAAAATTTTTGTGAATCCTTTTATTTTCATTTTTTTTTTAGAGAGAGAGAGAGAGAGAGAACACCTGGAGCAGAAGAGGGCCAGAGAGAGAGGAAGAGAGAGAACCTCAAGCAGGCTCCATACGAGGGGCTCGATCTCACAACCCTGGGATTGTGACCTGAGGCGAAATTAAGAGCTGGACACTTAACCAACTGACCCATCCAGGTGCCCCCAAATCTCAACTTAAATGTTACTTCTTTAGGACAACTCTCTTGATCTTCGTAAAGCAGGTGACATCTTTCCACTACTCACTGTCATATGACTTTTCCCTCATAGCAGTTAATAATTTTATCAAGTAAATAAGTATTTAATTATTAGCTTAAGGTTCGCTCCCCTCCCAATACAGCGTCAGCTCTACGCTGGCAGGGGCCATATAGACTCCATCACAGTACGACCCCAGCGCAGGCTGGCGAAATGCCTCGCCCATGAAAGATACTCAGTAAATCTCTGCTGAATCAATATTTTATCTGTTTACGTTTATAAGTAACGTAAGGGCAGAGATCATGTTTATTTTTTCGCAATCCCTATTACTTGATCATGGTAAATCCTCAAGTATTTGTTGAAGGCAAAAATGGTGTTAAGGTTTTACAACAGAATCCGACTGGTGCTCACTTACAGTCAATTGCTGAAAAATACACAGCTGGGTGTAGGGTGGTTTGGAAGACAAAACAAGTGGAAACGAAGTAGCAGATGGGAGGCTTCCTCCATCTACCAAGATCTGACCCGGCAGAGAGCAGTCTGCATAAAGATCGGATGTGAGAGAACAGTTCAGCAGGTGATTGGACTGATTGGCGGGTGGGGGAAGGTTAAGAGAAACAGTCTTACCCGTAGGTATGAAAGAGTTTATTTTAGACTGAAGTGCTTTATACAGGTTCAGCTAGCCCCATGATACGTCAGAACACTGGAAGCAAATTCCCCACGAGTTTTGGAGAAGGAAGAGCCACCAGCCCAGAGCAGAGCAGACGGCGGCTGTGTTCTTGTAGCCCTCAGAACTAGAACCCAGAACCAGACCACAGCATGGGAACGATAAACCAGGTGGAACAAGGGATGGCCAGGTGACCAGCAGAGAACATCTGTAAGGCCAAGGAGGAGTCGCACAAGTACCAGACTGGATTTTAACAATACCTAAGATTCAGAGTGCTTCTGATCTCCTGGAAAAGTCTAAATAATTTCTCTCTCACAAAAAAAGGAGTCTAAGTTTAAAAAAATTTTTTTTAATGTTTATTCATTTTTGAAAGAGAGTGAGAGGGGCGCCTGGGTGGCGCAGTCGGTTAAGCGTCCGACTTCAGCCAGGTCACGATCTCGCGGTCCGGGAGTTCGAGCCCCGCGTCGGGCTCTGGGCTGATGGCTCAGAGCCTGGAGCCTGTTTCCGATTCTGTGTCTCCCTCTCTCTCTGCCCCTCCCCCGTTCATGCTCTGTCTCTCTCTGTCCCAAAAATAAGTAAATGTTGAAAAAAAAAATTTAAAAAAGTGAGAGAGAGAGAGAGAGAGAAAGTGGGGAGGGGCAGAGAGAGAGGGAGACACAGAAGGCAAAGTAGGCTCCAGGCTCTGAGCTGTCAGCACAGCGCCTGACGCAGGGCTCGAACCCACGAACCAGGAGATCATGACCTGAGCCGAAGCCAGACGCTTAACTGACTGAGCCACCCAGGCACCCCTGGATTCTTTATGTCTTAAACATAAAGAAAATATTATTTTTGTTTGTTTGTTTGAGAGAGAGGAGTGGAGAGAGGAGAGAGAATGAGAGAGAGAGAGAGAGAGAGAGAGAGACCAACCACATGCACGGGGAGGGGCAGAGGGTGGGAGAGAACCCAAGCAGGCTCCACATTCAGCATGCAGCCCCACTCTGGGCTCCATCTCACTACGGTGAGATCACGACCTGAGCCAAAATCAAAAGTCGGACATTCAACTGTCTCAGCTACTCAGGGGCCCCCCAAATATTATCATAATTACCCTTGTCCCTGTGAGTTGGGGAAAGGCTGACTTTGTCCCAGTTCTACATTTAGGAAAACTGGCGGATGTTCAGTTTTTCATCCTACTTGAGAGAATAATTGTCTCATGGCAGATTCTCATGAGGTCCCCAGACTTTTGAGTAAAACTATACTTGTGTTTTTATTGGCAATATTGATGTTTCATGACAGTATCAGTGGGAATAATCATTTGACCCTGCAAATAGTAGCATTTGCACACACATACACACACACACACACACACACACACACACACACTCTCTCACATGTGCACACGTGAAGGAAGATGACTGTGGCCGGCTTTCGGCATTTCCGAAGTGGTTAAAATTAGGATCCCATTGCTTTTGAAAGATACCAAATTTGAAGGCTTCAAACCTTCTTTGCCTTATTTTATAGGTTCTAAACATACAACTCTGGCCTGAGATAAACATAAGGCAGAGCACGTGGTACAAAGTGGTCACCATAGAAATACATCTACCGTGATCACTCTAAGATCCCAACAAGTTCCAAGAATTCACAAAGTACAATTTATACTTTATGTAGATGATATCGTCTACACTTTTGTAGATTATATCGTCTCATTTTATAAGCATCCACCCTTGTTTGGGGAGTGCCCATAAAGGACTGCCAGCGGAAGGATTACGTTGGAGTTTTCTAGTGGTTAAGTCATCACAGCTATAAATAGTCATAAGATTAAAAGTTATCCTCAGTGATTCTGAAGGACAAAATTATGATGAGCTAATTTTTCACATTTAATAACAAGTTTTTGGAAGAGGGAGAGGCACAAATATTAAAGGTCAGTTTGTAGGAGTCTCCAATATGCTTCTGAGAAAATTTTTAAGCTAGTTACACATAGGGAAAATTTCCTGCAAAAGGGGTTCAAGCAATTTGTACGCTGAAAAGAAACTACCACCGCCATTCGAGCTGCTGTCTAGCAGATGTTTCTTCCTTAATAGTGTCCCGCTAAACAGTACTAACATTTGGTAACTCAAAGAATTTTCTAGAAGACAGTAAGTTCCTTGGAGGTGCAAATAATTGCTTTCTCTTCTATACTAAGCAAAATTCCTGGAGGAAATAAGTAACTATCGTTACAGTTATCATTTTTCTCTTTGGATCTGTGGATATGTATCCTACTTTGGGACACTATGCAAGTAAATTGTGTGTGTGTGTGTGTGTGTATATATGTACCTGTGTATATGTGTGTGTGGGGGGGGGGGGGGGGTGAAAAGCTGGGGGAATCTAAAGAGAATCGATTTCCAGAGCAGTAACAATCTGACAACAATGTAGCAACACCTTGTGGCCAGAAAAGGTAAACCCCATGCTAAATTAAAGAAACAATTTCATTCTTTGAAAATGGATTAGGACTATAGCAGATTTTTGGGGTATGTTTTAATGGGAAATCTTTTATTGAATGCCATAAGGCAAATAAATGTAGAACAAATTCTCAGAAAGAGAGAATGTAATCCAGGAACAATATAAATCTAGCAAAAATAGTCCAACATATTTGGTCTGCTACAAGTGAAGACAAGATATTGCGGAAACACGATTTGAGATGAAAAGCAGGAATGAAAGTGACCTCAGGAATCCTGAGACGTTTGCTTTAATCACCTTACCACTGAAGAGTAAAGAATCACGGGAATGATTTAATTTTTTTCTTCCAAGTTTATTTTCCATCAGTTTCTCATTAGCCATGCCCCTCCCAAGTCTCCCAGGGAATCGGTGAATATTAATTAGCATAACCTAGTCGCAACACAGATAGAAGGCTGATAGAGCCAAGACCTGGAGAAATTCTGAATTTTTCTATCATCTACACTTGAAAGCAGAAGCCTCATCATAAATAAAACAGTTTCTTTTAAATTATGTGGGACCCACAAGACAGCACAGTCAGTGGTCCCCCAAGTTACACTTTGGCTAAAAAGCAAACATCCGAAGAGATCCTGATAAAAGATCTTTTTTTCCTCCAGAGAGGTCAAAGGTAAAGGGAGGAAGGACCACACACAGCCTGCTTCCACTACATCAAACCAAATAATCAATAACGTATACTGTGTACTCACCATGGCCACACATCAGCGATTTTCTGACTAACTGAGGGCATTGGCAATAATCCAAAAAGTCACATTATGTTGGGAGGTTTCCAGTAGTTTGTGATAAGTAATTTTATAAGACAATGTATACATACTTTATATAAAAGAAAAGTGTTGTTGGGGTACCCGGTGGCTCAGTCGGTTAAGCGTCTGGCTTCAGCTCAGGTCATGATCTCGCGGTTTGTGAGTTCAAGCCCTGTGTCGGGCTCTGTGCCAACAGCTCAGAGCCTGGAGCTGCTTCGGATTCTGTGCCTCCCTCTTTCTCTGACCCTCCCCTGTTCATGCTCTGTCTCTCCCTGTCTCAAAAATAAATAAATGTTAAAAAAAAAAAAATCTCATCCTGCCGTCTCTTCCCGGGCTGGAGACAACAAAGAAGCCCATCACACAGATGACATTCAAAACTCTTGCGACACACGCAGGCGAGCGCATACCTGAAGGTAAGCTGATGCGATGTCCGTCTTTGAGCTTTAACCGACTCCGCCTGAACTTTCCCTTCCTCTTCTTGACGTTGGGCTTCTCCTGGTTTAACTGGAAGATCAAAATGTTGAGCTCCCGCTCCAGCACGTCGATCTCCCGCTCGGCCAGCTGCTGCTCCCGCCGCTTGAGCAGCGCCTCCTGGGACTTCTGCTGGAGGGCGGCCCGGGTCAGCTCCTCCTCGCGGGACCGCAGCTCCTGGGGCACAGAGCACGCAGTGTAAGCAAGAAGCAAGCGGGGGTGGCTCTTCTCCAGCTCAGCCCCCCGCCGCCCCGGTCCTCCCGGGGCAGCAGCCTTGGCAATCAGGACAGCGGGAGCTAAGACCTCCCCGGCCCAGCACTGACTCAGACTACAAGCAATCCGCCTGCGCTCTGCGTCCTGAGTCTCAGGGTCCCCAAAAGGCGTCACCAATTTTTCGAACCCGATTTTAACACTTCTCCCTCCTCATCGCTGGCCCTCACGATCACCTGACACGGAAAGTGTTCAGTAACATAGAGCAACAGAGGACAGAGGTGATCGACCCATTTCCCAAATAAAGCCAAACGGTAAGACTTGACTGATTAAAGGAGAATCATTCTACTCATGAAAGACCACAGTTCAGATTTCTCTACCTGGGAAGAACTTCGTTGGGTTATTTAAGGATTTGCTTAGGGGTTAGAACATCGTGGTGGAGAGATTCCAGGAACAACAAAGCTAATGGGTCAGAAGGCAGCGGAAGGCCCAAGAGAAATGAAAATGAGCATCCCTAAAATTGTAAGCCCCTGGAAAATGAATTTTTCAGGACCCCATGGATGAATGAGAAGTATCACTTCTGACACAGATCGCATGAATTAGCTCATGAAGGCCGCTCTGTCACAATTAAAGTCTAACTTCCAAAACTTGGCTTTGGTTTCAGAATTATTTAGCTTCATAGAAAGCCCATGAATTAAAGAATACAGTTAATCCTTGAAGAACACTCAGTTGGGAGCATTGACCCTCCCCACCCCCACCTTGCCATGGAAAATCCATATATAACTTTTGAGCCTCCAAAACATAACCACTAAAAATAGCCTACTGTTGCTGAGAAGTCTTACCAACCACAGTCAATTAACATGTATTTTGTATGTTATATGTATTACAGAGTGTATTCTTGCAATAAATGAAGCCATAGAAAAGAAAATGTTTAATAATAATGGAGAGAAGATATATTTACAGTCCTGTACTGTATTTATTGAAAAAAGCCACATATAAGTGGACCCACATAGTTTAAACCTGTGTTGTTCAAAGACTGACTGTTCCTATTAGGAAAAAAGTACTCAATAGTAAAACCAAGAACTCTACCAAGTTTTAAAATCACACTTCCACTCTTATTTCATTTCTATAAAATGTTATGTGTGTCTTTTTTTTTTTTAATGTTTACTTATTTTTGAGAGAGAGACAGAGTGTGAGCGGGAGAGGAGCAGAGAGAGAGAGGGAGACACAGAATCGGAAGCAGGCTCCAGGCTCTGAGCTGTCAGCACAGAGCCCGACGCAGGACTTGAACTCACGAGCGATGAGATCACGACCGGAGCCGAAGTCGGATGCCTACCGACTGAGCCACCCAGGCGCCCCTAAAATGTTCTCTTCTTTACCAGAGACATAAATGTTCCTTTTAGTGCTGAACTTCTTTCTCTTCTTGATTGCCCTGCTACTAAATCAAGCAGTCATACTGAAATCAAGGCATTTGCAAACTTTTATTTACACTGCTCCAGAAAATTTAATCTTAGACTGTCCTAACACCAGAAGCTTTGTTAGAAACTATAGATGCCAGCTCAGATGTAGCTTTGAGCTAGGAGCTGTGAGAGCTCCGAGGACTGGGCAAACATATCACACTTTATATAAGCAGCCACACTTGATACAGCCCATGTCAAGAATACTGATACAGAAAAAAACAAAACAAAACAAAAAAACCAAAACACTCTAAAATAGAGGTTCATGGAAGAAACCAGAGCTGAGGCATGGGATTAAAATGTCAACTCAAGTCTGCTAATCCCTTGGACTTTTTATAGAAGGGCTCAATGAATACATGGAGGCTGTCAGTACAATTATCACAGAGGAAAAACAGAAGACCCTCATTCCGTAAATAAATATAATAATATCAAGAAGAGACTGAGGAGTTCTAAAAAAAACAAAAAAAATTATTTATTCAGATCAAACGAATTCTGAATTTATTGTTAATTTGCAAAGTGGGCTGAAATTCACCTTTGAAACATTCTTAAAATTTGCTTTTTCTAAACAAAGCTCACAAAATTGCAAAAGATTTACTTAACACCAGTTGATATTCAAGTCACTTCTGCTAATATGTACCAGCTGATTCTTATTTATAAGCAGATCAGTATTTCTTCATTACATTATGCCAGACGTAAATTACTATATACTACATGAAAGGAAAGGAAAACGAAGAAAAAGCTACATATCAGAAAAAATTCTGAAATCTGTTATATAACTGATGGCTTTTTCCAACCAGTTTGTCCAAACTGGAGATCTTACCGTCGTGTATTTGGGGACAGAAGATACTTTCCAGTCAACTTTCAATGTCTAACTCATTACTGTCTGCCCTTTTGTTAAGATATTACTTTTCAGTGGTGTTGATATCAATCCAATTAGCTATTACGGAATGAAATGGCATAAGGTACAGATAAGGCCAGCAAATTCAATTAGGCTTTTTGTGTGTTACTACTACAATAATTGAAGAAGAAACCATTTTTAATTCTGGGTCCCGGGCGAAAATGTGGATCCCCTGGCCATGACTTTATAAATTAAAAACAAACACACACTTGCCCGAGACTTAAGAGAAAAAAATAAGATCAAAGAGAAAACAGCCAAAGTACTCTTCTTTCTGAATGCATTTTAAAACATTCAAAAGTAAAAGAAAAAAAAAAAGGCTGGAGTATTAGAACCCATTCGAATACTTTGAAATTATGAAGCATACACAAAAATTCTTTTGGTTGCTGAGATTTCTAAGCAGTAATATTTGTTTAATTGCTTGGCACAGGCCAGTCTAGTAATGGCAAATCCAGATTCCTGGCAGATGTTAATCATTAATGGCGGTATGTCTTCCAATAGTGGTTCAAAAACAGGTGCATGGACCCAGTGCACAAAGACAGACACACAAAGATAAGAAGCCAGGAATTTAGGGAGGAACCGATATCCGTGGAGGCTACAGTTTACTGAGTAACGCAGAGCACAGCCAAGTTACTGACCATTAATTCCAAGTCTGACGCCTCCTACCTTAAGCAATCAGTGAACGAGAAAGGGAGATAGTGCACGTACACCCTGCTCTCGACTCTGTTGAGAAAGACGCAAGGAGAAGAAACCTTTGAGCAAAATCCAAGAACAAAAAAACCCCCAAAAAGCATTATAGATTCTCTTCAATTTTGAGTCAAAGGCTCATACGATACCATAAATGTGGTATTTCAAGGAGCACTGCACAGATATCACATAAAAGGAGAAAGCAAGGACGCCATGAGAGGACAGCTCAAAAATGATTCCAAAGAATAATAAAGAAACTACTGTAAACCCCCACATGGAGAAAGGGAAGACACGCATTCTTGAAGGATGCTTTTTGACTTTTATACAATGTAAAGTAAGAATTAATTCACTGGATATCCTTCTATCCGGCAGTGTCATGAATAATTATCAATAATTTAAAATTAAATTAGATAAAAATCATCGTTATTAATAACATCACCTCTAAATTTTAAATCCTGTGACTTATTTTTCCTCTAAGTTCACTCCCATTCCCCAAAATCTTTTTTTTTTTTTTAATTTTTGCTATTAAACATCTAAGAATTCCTAAAAACAATTTGGGGAAGTGTGAAAACAAAACAAAACAAAACAAATCAGTATTTTTCTCTACCATGTTAAGTCAACGAAATGTATTAAAGTTTCCAAGAAACTATTAATAATATCGCGGAAAGTAATCCTTCGATGAAACACAAGATTTAAAAGCTAATCTGGCCGGTCATTTTCAAGCATTTTCCTGCTCAGAGGAGCCTGGTTTCCCGAACGACTGGGCCAGGGATTGGCAGCGGCTGTTAGATGCTGCTCTGGTTCCAATCAAAGCCACCGCTTTCTTTGGCACTTGCCAAGTAATGGGCACTGCTCTGAGCGCTGTGCACACACCACCGGGTTAAGCCCCACACCACCCCAGGGAGCCGGCAGCGTGACTGTGACCTTTAATGGGGAGGAGGTGAGCAGGGAGGGAAGAGCCCCGGGTCCAGCCAGCTGTCTGGCTCCAGTCGTAACCGCTTCGCTAGACTGCTATGGATTTTGGCACTCTGCTAAAAACTTATATTAAAAAAAGGGAGGGGAAAGGAGTCTATCATTGTTTTTAGAATCCCATTTCGATATCCCCTTTCGTCTGTGTGGCTCCCTCGAGGGAAGGAAGCTGAATGCAGTCTACTGAGCCACCGTCTGCTCTAAGCGTCAGAAAGTTGTTGATTCCCAGACCACATTTTTTTATATTAAATATAATTTATTGTCAAATTGGTTTCCTTGTAAAACCCAGTGCTTATCCCAACAGGTGCCCTCTTCGGTGCCCATCACCCACTTTCTCCTCTCCCCCACCCCCCATCAACCCTCAGTTTGTTCTCAGTATCTAAGAGTCTCTTATGGTTTGCCTCTCTCCCTCTCTGTAATTTTTCCCCTTCCCCTCCCCCATGGTCTTCTGTTAAGTTTCTCAAGATCCACATATGAGTGAAAACATATCGTATCTGTCTTTCTCTGCCTGACTTATTTCACTTAGCATAATACCCTCCAGTTCCATCCACATTGCTGCAAATGGCCAGATTCCATTCTTTCAAATTTTCAATTTTCTCATTGCCAAGTAGTATTCCATTGTATATATAAACCACATCTTCTTTATCCATTCATCAGCTGATGGACATTTAGGTTCTTTCCATAATTTGTCTATTGTTGAAGGTACTGCTATAAACATTGGGGTACAAGTAAGTGCCCCTATACATTAGCACTCCTGTATCCCTTGGGTAAATTCCTAGTAGTGCTATTGCTGGGTCATAGGGTAGATCTATTTTTAATTTTTTGAGGAACCTCCACACTGTTTTCCAGAGCGGCTGCACCAGTTTGCATTCCCACCAACAGCACAAGAGGGTTCCCATTTCTCCAGACCACATTTTATTATTTAAAAAAATTCTTTTTAACATTTATTTATTATTGAGAGAGAGAGAGAAACACACACACAGAGCATGAGCAGGGGAGGGGCAGAGGGAAGGGGAGATACAGAATCCAAAGCAGACTCCAGGCTCTGAGCTGTCAGCACAGAGCCTGATGCAGGGCTTGAACCCACAAACTGCGAGATCATGACCTGGGCCGAAGTTGGTCACTCAACCAACTGAGCCACCCAGGAGCCCCACCAGACCACATTTTAATCCCTGGAGCTTTGACCCAAGAGGCCCTACTTCCAAACTCTGCAACATGAACCCTCTGAGTTCTTCCAGTATTCCAGGGTAGCCCCTGCAATTACCATTCCCTTCTGCACACCTTCTGTTCTTTGTCCAGACTTGATTTCCAGGTCCTCCTTCTGCCTTCCAGGCCATCTTCCTTGGGAGGCTCTTTAAAACCTGATGCCAACAGTCAAACCCACTGTCTAAGGCTGCATCTGCCGGTTTTGTATTTTCCAACTTACAAAATACTGAAAAATCTAAGAAGGGGCTGAATTACCTAAGTCTACTACTTGAAAAAAAAAATGACTTTAGGAAAAAATAAGTGACTTCAGCAGTTTACATATTTCTCTCTAACCTTTATTTTAATCACTTAAAATTAGGAAATATTTAAAATATACTACAATCAGAGAGAACAGCAAATACCCATACACTCACTGTCAATATTTAACAGATGCTAAGGTTTTACCTCATCCGTTTCAGATCTGCTAAAGTCTCATGTGCAGCACGCTCTAAATTCTCTCCTCTCCCTCTTCTTGTCTGCGGTTCCTTGGTTGCCCCGTAACCCTCCCTCATCCAGACCTTCGGACTTTTGGTACATCTGAATGGCACTGGTTTATGTGTTTTACCAATTTCCATAAATGGTATCTAGCGTAACTATCCTTCTGCAACTCACTTTTTCCACTCAATTTTACATTTGAGATTTATCCTCGTTGCAACATGTAGCTAGAATTCATTCATTTTGACTGGTTTGAAGATTTCCAGTCCGAATCAATACTGAATATACTGGATCAATACACAGTAGTTTGGGCATCTGTTCCCTGTTCATGGATACTGAGGCCAATCCCAGGTTTTCACTATCACAAACCACGCTTCAGTGAACAACCAAAACTTCCCCGGGCACACATGTGGGCGTCCCTCAAGAATATGTAAGTAGAAGTTAAACAGCTGAGTTGTAAACCTCTTCGATGGCATACGATTCAGAACAGATTTCCAATACATACATCTAAGTTCCCTGTTTCCCTTGAGTAATAATGGTGGTAATGATAATCGCTAGTATCACTCACCTACTAGAATACATTTCAGGTTAGAATGCATTCAGGATATTAAGAAACGTTGCGTAGGTTAATGTAACATATTTATTTACTATCTACCATGTGCTGAGTACTCTGTTCAATGCCGTGGATGAAAATGACCAAGAATAAGATAGTGTAGCTGACTAATATATTATCTAGCAGAAATGGTAAACCAAGAATAAGTACGCAAGCTAATACTGAAGTCAGACTCAGCGCCAGCTGAGTGTGGGATGCTGTGACACACAGCTTATCTGGTGCATCTGGGTGAGGGGAGGGAGCTACAAAGGACTCACAGCCAAGGAGCCAGCAACTGTGAGGTGGGGCAAGAAGCTAAGGAGGGGACAGTATTCTGGACCCACGAGAGCATGTATCTGGAGACCGAAGGTCAAGAGTGTGGCGGCATCAGAGGAACTGAATGGAATTCAGGACGGTTGGGACACAGTGAGGCTACAAATGGAAGGACAAAGGAAATTAATAAGGGAAAGAAATTGGCCGCTGAAGAAGGATGCTCAGATTTGCATTGTAGAAGGGCCACTGGAGGTGAGGGGACCAGTTGGGGGAGCAAGACTGGACGCAGGGCAAGCAGGTGGGATGCTGTTGCAGTGACGCAGGTGGTAAAGCGAGGACAACAGGGATTAGGGGAGGGATTCCCACTGATGGTCTCTGTCACACAGGAGACCACCAGAAACATCTTCAAAGCCCTTGGAGGCCGGGTACCAATGAGAACAGTAATCTGTCCGTCACAGAAAGAAGAAAGCAGAATGAAGGAAGATCGGGTGGGGGTGAGGGGTGGGTTCTGACTTCGGTGTTTGGCTGGAAAATGGTGCCAAGATCCACGTCTAGCCCTTTTTAAAAACTTGTCCACAAGATCCCAGACCCCTAGGCCAGCCGTTCTAAGGACCTTAAGAAAAGAGACTGTCGTAATTATCTTTGTATCCCAGGACTCTAATACTGCTCCCAGCACACAGTACGTAGTCGGTAAATGTTTGCTGGGAAAACACAAAACAGAACATAACCTTGAAACTCACAACAGTTTCCCCACAGACAAGGCTTTAAGTTGTATGTATTTTTTAGAGAACAATTTGCACGTTGGGGAGACCCTGTGACATGCCTGGGAGTGATTCCCAATTCAGTAAGACAACAGTAGACCTAAGCTTCTCAAAGACAGAATCTGGGCATGCGATGTCTTGGTGTCACGCACAGTATTATAAAAACCAGGTCAAGAAATGTTTATGCATGGGGCGCCTGGGTGGCTCAGTCGGTCAAGCGTCCGACTTCAGCTCAGGTCACGATCTCGCGGTCCGGGAGTTCGAGCCCCGCGTCGGGCTCTGGGCTGATGGCTCGGAGCCTGGAGCCCGTTTCAGATTCTGTGTCTCCCTCTCTCTCTGCCCCTCCCCCATTCATGCTCTGTCTCTCTCTGTCCCAAAAATAAATAAACGTTAAAAAAAAAAAAAAAAGAAATGTTTATGCACATATATTCAAACCACAGCTTGTTATTCCCTCTTTGCACTTGGGTTGACCACAGGCCTTTAGTATTACAGTCAATATAAAAGTCTAGACATGTAATACAGAGCCTCTCTGCCTAAGTCCAAGTGACTCTAGCATGAGGGAATGATCCTCAGCCATGTTTTAATGTTGTAAATTTGAATCAGCAAGTGGGCTCTTTATTTAGCAAAGCATTACTGCCCTCTTAAAAAAGAATTCTACTATTTTAGAATCACAAATGTATGAGGTATAAAAATTCCTTCCTGGACAACTGCATGGCTTTGTAAAGGTTATCAAAAACTTGCGATGTTGTACTTTAGCCCAGACATTTCTTGCACATACAAACAGAACTTAACCCTCGGATAATTATACACTTTGGGTGGGCAGAATAAGGCTTGATTCATCAAAATGCTCAAGTACTACAAAAGGGTCTTCAAGAAATTAGTGCTGAACCTATAGCACAGAACCGTGCTGTAAAGTTGGGGTTCTTAGGGGCCGTGAAGTCACTGTGTCACCAAAGGAGACCATGCTAATTGCATTCACTTCCCAACCAGTCTGCCTTCCAATTGGGTATACCTTTACTTCTCCTAGTTCACTGTGTATGTGGTGGCATAAATGCAGCCTCAGGTATGTTTCACATAGATGTTTATTTAGTGCTTCTTAAAATAAACAAACCATGGGGCGCCTGGGTGGCTCAGTCGGTTAAGCGTCCGACTTCAGCTCAGGTCACGATCTCGCGGTCCGTGAGTTTGAGCCCCGCGTCGGGCTCTGGGTTGATGGCTCAGAGCCTGGAGCCTGCTTCCGATTCTGTGTCTCCCTCTCTCTCTGCCCCTCCCCCGTTCATGCTCTGTCTCTCTCTGTCCCAAAAATAAATAAATGTTAAAAAATAAATTAATTAATTAAAAAAAAATAAACAAACCAACTGGAACTTAACTCATCATACTAAAAGGTTCAAAAATTATACTTTCCCAGTTTCTCCAGCAAAGCACTGCTTTGGAGATAAAAGGGTGTGTGTGTATATGTGTGTGTGTGTGTGTGTGTGTGTGTGTGTGTCTGTATGGGGGGGGGGGGTGTCTAGCCTAAGAAAGGCTTTAAAAGATATAGTCAGTAACTTTAAAAAGACACCTTTGTGACAAACTGTGACATTTATAGAATACTACATGACATCAAGGAATTACTGTTACTTTTTGAGATAATAGTGGCAAGAAAGTTATTTCTAAAATTCTTACCAGTTAGAGATGCCTGTTTTAAGATTTAAGGGTAAAAGGACATGAATTGAGGATTTAATTTAAAGTATTCCATTTTTAAAAAAAAAAAGATGATAATGGGACTAAGAGATGTACAAAATGACAAAATACTGACAGTTACTAAAGCTGGTTAATTTATACCAAGGACTCAGTATGCTGTTCTCTCTTCTTTTAATTTTTTTTTTTTTTTTTTTTTTTTTTTTTACTTTTGAAAATTTCCCTAACAAAAGATTGTTTCTTTTCCAACGATACATTTTGAGGACACTTCTGTTTTGCTTCGTTTTAGCAGGAAGGTAAGAATCAGTAACTATTCACATCTGAAAATCTTTTACAATAGTGCTAACCGTGTTCTTGACTCATGTTTTCCATAATCCTCGCAAATGTGGGTATCTTCTGCAATGACTGTATCTCTCTCACCTTTTCCTTTGTTCTCAGTTCATCAAACATTTGCTGAATTTCTAGCTTCCAATCATCTTGCATGGAATGAAAAGATTCCTGAGGCAGGTCAGTCATAACTGCCTTTTCAATAGCAGTCAGTTGTTCAAGGATTAAGGGAAATGATGGACGAATGTGAGGGTCTTGCTGCCAGCACTCTAAAATAAACAAGAACCACATTAATTCCATTTCTTAGCACAGCCCAGATTTTCAGCCCATGCTGATGGTGTCTACTGAAGATCTGAAAAATCAACTGATGACGATTTTGAAAATTTTATTTTACACAGCATCCAGGTCAGTGGCACGTGTACAATATTCGCTGTTAGGTAAGGCTCTTGTGGTTTCTCTGATACGACAGGAATACTGGATGTGTGCGCTCCATGCTTCACCATGAACTGTGTGTATCGGGGGCCTAAGCTGCCCGGCCGGTGATTTACAGGTACGGAGTTCTAGAACTTGGCCCAAGAAACCCGAAATCTCTAAAATGTTATAATCACGTGAGAGGTTCTAAGAAATGGCCTCATAATGAAGGAAGGTAACTAGCTGCCTACAAAAGGAGTCAGTTAATTTTTAAAAGCTAAACATCAAATAGATAAGGTCATGGCAAAACCACGCCGGTTAAGATCGTAAAACATTTTTGATCATTAGGTGGAATTTAAAATAGCAGAATGGAGCCAACTAAATTCTGTCTTTGAACTTTAGTGCTGTACTTGGTGAAAACTTTATTACCATTCGGTTGGATTTTGTACATAAATGAGTCACTGATAAAACCGGATTGTTTTTTAAAAAGTGACTTAATCCATCAATGGTTTACCTGATGTCTCAGATTGAAGACAAGGTTTCGGATTCATAAAATGGTACAGTTGCTTAAAAGCATCTGAAAATTAGAATCACTGCTGTACCCAAAGTATCCAAAAGTACCCTTTTGGATACAAAATGCACAGATGTTCTCCTGAGCGGTTCCCCTTGCCTCCACAGACCCACAGAAACAGGGGGGGCACAGATACCTTTCATGAGCTTGGCAAACGGCTCAGGGCAGGTGGAAGGAATGGGCAAAGTGAGCTTATTGACGGCTACTCCGTAAGCCACGGCAAGCCCATCGATGCCACGGTAGGGGACTTCTCCCGTGAGCAGCTCCCACAGCAGGACTCCATAGCTGGAAAGCAAAATTGCCATGGAGTTAAATGGGTCAAAGGGTGTCTTTTTCTTCCAAACACAAGGGGTGGGATAAATGCATCTGAGCCCTCATTCAGCCCCGACTAAAAATCTTCCCTTCTGGGACACCTGGGTGGCTCAGTCAGTAGAGCGTTGGACTCCCTTAATTTTATTTATTTATTTATTTTTTAACAACTGATCTCCCATTTTATTTAAGTTGTTATTTATTTTGAGAGAGAAAGAGAGAGAGAGAGAGAGAATCCCAAGCAGGCTCTGACCGTCAGCACACAGCTCAATGTGGGGCTCGAACCCATGAACTGTGAGTTTATGACCTGAGTGAAAATCAAGACTCGGATGCTTAGCGGACTGAGCCACCCAGGTACCCCTAGCGTCAGACTCTTGATTTTGGTTCAGGTCATGATATCATGGTTTGTGGGTTCGAACCCCATGTGGAGCTCCACGCTGGGTATGGATCCTGCTTGAGATTCTCTCTCTCCCTCTCTCTCTGCCCCCACCCTCCCTCATGCACTCTCTCTCTAAAAAAAAAAAAAAAAAAAAAAAAAAGACCCTTCTCTTCCAACAAACCCTTTAGTGGCACATATTCCAAGGTGCGAGGTGGGGTCTTCCAGTGAACCCCCTGTTTAAACACACACAGGTACACACCTTCCCAGAAATCAGTTATGCATTAATTACAGGAATTAAAACTATATAATGAATAGGAAGCATAGAAGCAGTACATAACTGAACTAAACGGATCCAGAACCAAGCCACACTTTGATGTGGTGTTTTGACGTTTCTCCTTCTATCTCATTTTTCCACACCGGGATTAAACCTCTTGAGGACTGTCAGGTCACTGAACACATTAGCCCCACAGAAATCTCACGTTATGCACCATAGGACTTAGATAGAACCATGTTGACTATTTTTAAATGGTTGTTTTGAAATTGTTCACCTTTCTGCCTCTCCCTTTATATCTTAAGAGTTGTGTTCCTGGGGCACCTGGGTGGCTCAGTCGGTTGAGCGTCCGACTTCGGCTCAGGTCACGATCTCACGGTTCGTGAGTTCGAGCCCCGCGTCAGGCTCTGGGCTGATGGCTCAGAGCTTGGAGCCTGCTTCCGATTCTGTGTCTCCCTCTCTCTCTGCCCCTCCCCCATTCATGCTGTCTCTCTCTGTCTCAAAAATAAATAAACATTAAAAAAAAATTAAAAAAAAAAGAGTTGTGTTCCTAATATTTCTACCATATTGCTTAAAAGTAATGGACAAAAAAACAAAAAAAATCAGCATGGGCCTCCCAGTGCCCACTAGTGGGACAAAACATCACTTTTTTGTAACTCTGTATCCATTAGTACCTTAGTTTCCCTTTATAATCTGCAAAACATGAAGTACAAATTAGCTTTTGTTAATACATGAAATATCAGCCACTCCAGACATCCCATTTGATTTTAAATTGAAACACACAGGCAGGGAAGGGATGGTCATGTTTTTTTTTGTTTTTTTTTAATTCTACTAACATAACAAGTACGGTCCTATTTACTTTTCTAATCTTTGAAAAAAATCATCACCTTTACGTTTTAAAAAAACCATTTGAAATTTAGAGTGGTAACTTGATTCTCATTTCTTATGTTTGTTGCTTATATATAACGTGTAGGCATAGTTTTAAAGACAGCAGACAGAAGGTAGAAAAACATGCCTAAAGAAAAGACCACACAGCTCAGAACAGCACCAAAAAAAGCATTTAACTTTGGCTTTGGACTTGCTTTCTGAGTCTCATTAGATTATTTTCTGATCTAAAGAGATGCGGGGGACTCAGAGCATCACAAATATAATAGAACAAGCCCTTCATGAAGGCGTGGTCTGCAAAAAGCTGGAAACTCTCTGGACTCCAGGCTCAGATCATCCCGGATACAATAACCTCTCATTTACAGACTTCTCTGTTAGTGTCCATTAGACTCTAGACACTATACCGAAAACGTTCAGAATAAGAATGTAGCCATGGCGGAATGTGCCCAATCAATGGGGCCTTGGGCATCCTCCAGCTGATGTTCTACCAGCTCTAAGTAAAGATGTTTGAGTCCCGAGGCCCCTGAGTCTAGGGCTCCCTGAGGCCGAGGAACAGGGCACCAGTGAAAGACAATTGGATCCTGACTCAGCAGACTGGAGTCTGAGTTTCGGGAGTATCACTGCTTACTAGCTGTGTCTCCACTCACAAAGCCCTTAACAGCTGATTGTGAATTAGCTGATCTATAAAATAATAGCGATATCTGTTCTGCCATCCCAAAGCTGTTTTATATATTGTATATATATATATATACAGTATATATATTTATATATATACTGTATATATATATACTGTTTTACATATATATACTGTATATGTATACTGTTTTATATTGAAAAAAGGGGAATATATAATGCAGTACTTGTAAATTATATAATGCCATAACTATTAGCAATTAAGTGGAAACCAGTATTTTCCAAAGGTAATGACCTGTTTGGTGCCTTAAAAATTATCTACATTATAGTGCATTAGCAGAGATACTTTAATTCCAAGAAGAAGTAAATTTAATTTATAGACCAATCAACAAAAATCAAGTCAGAGCAGGAGACAAAAACAAAAACCTTAAAATAACTGGAAACTGTGTAAATCCAAAGCCACGTCTTGCTATTCTCAATAGCACATAAGAAAACTAAAACAAACAAGAACAATAATGTAACTTTGCTTCTTGGGAGTTTCCGCAAAGGAGTAATTCAAGACAGGTCCTTTTTCTGGAGAGCAGAGGGCTTATGTTAAGAATTGATGTCAAGAAATGGAACTATTTCAATGGGACTATCTTTAGAATGTAATGCATATGCTTCTGTCCGCTGCAAATGGGTAGGATACAGTATAAATAAGGCTGTCTCCTGAGAGCTCAATGGCCTGATGAGCCAGAGTGATGGTAGCAGGAGTCTGGCTCCCAGGCCTGGGATGTGAGTATAATACTACTCACCAGCTTTACAACCTTGAGGAGATTTCTTAACATCTCAGTGTCTTGGTTACCTATTCTGTGGAAGTGCAGTGATCGCAGAAGATATTGTGAAAATTCAATCACAAAGTCTGTCTAAGTTACTTTCCGGTGTAATAGCCAGTAAGGGGGAAGGACAGTGAGAGATGATCAATCCACTCACTAGTTAACGTACTCGTCAATATGCTAGAATGCTAGTCTACTGCACAGACTTAAGTCATGTCTCTTGAATGAAATCATTAAAAAAAATTTTTTTTAGTATTTATTTATTTATTTAATTTTTTTTTTTCAACGTTTATTTATTTTTGGGACAGAGAGAGACAGAGCATGAATGGGGGAGGGGCAGAGAGGGAGACACAGAATGGGAAACAGGCTCCAGGCTCCGAGCCATCAGCCCAGAGCCCGACGTGGGGTTCGAACTCACGGACCGCGAGATCGTGACCTGGCCGAAGTCGGACGCTTAACCGACTGCGCCACCCAGGCGCCCCAGTATTTATTTATTTTTGAGAGACAGAGAGAGAGACAAAGTACGAGTGGGAGAGAGGGAGACACAGAGTCTGAAGCAGGCTCCAGGCTCCGGGCCGTCAGCACAGAGCCGGACGTGGGGCTCAAACTCATGGACCGGACCATGAGATCATGACCTGAGCCGAAGTCGGATGCCTAACCGACAGAGCCTCCCAGGCACCCCTGAATGAAATTATTTTTACGGGAATATTATAAAAGGAGATTCTAAGGCAAAGGAAAGCGAAATTCAGAGAGGGGGCCTTCCCACCCCTCCGCATCCTGACATTCAAGGACTCAGAGTATGCTTGATGTATTAATGCATTCTGCAGGTGTGTGGGGATGTTTGGTTCCACAACTAGGTGGCTCTAGAGGTCAGCAGTTTCTAGTCCTTTCTGTAGCCCTTCATGTTTTTCTTCCTATCACCTACTTTGTTGTCAGCTGCCAACTTTTACCAGCTTAGCATCCCTCTCCCCCTTCTAGCTAGCTGCTTTTATTGAAAATCAGATCATCGAACATGTAAAACAGAGTTAGAAATAAGCAGATTTTGAGAGAAGATGTGTCCAAGAAGTATATGGACTCAAGGAGCCCTATTTTGGCTAGCTTTAGATTTTTTTTCCTTTTCTTTTTGCTTATCTCTTGATTCTTCTCTGTTTACAATAGGTGAAAAGTTGCCATAAAGCATTTATACAGATAGTCCAGCATTTATACAGCTTGTAATCACACAGTTTGTAAAAGAAGCACACAAAATGGAAGGGTTATAGTCTTAAGTAATGTTACTTTGAATATAAAATTGGTCCTTGATGTATGTATCAGTTTCTAGAGTCTTGAAGTACAATCTCCCACAAGAATCACCTGTTTCCCTGAAGTATTTTGGTATTATCGTATGGCCAAAAAACTATCATGGGTCAATCAAGGAAAGCACATTTAACGTTTTGTAGGGAAACGTCTGCTCAGACTCCACCAGCACAGAGTCTAATTTATTAAGTAAGGGATGAGACTCAAACACTTGTGTTTTCCAAAAACGGTCCTAAGACACCCTGGAACCCCAATGCAGTTGATAAATTTCTGAAAGGCCATAAGTAGAACAGTTAGGTCATACTGAAAATGCGGAGGATAAGCTTTAAAGAAATTTTCTTGGAACTTCTACCAACAGACGCTCTGCCACTAACAGGATGTGTGAATCGGAGAGAGGAATTTCTGCAGCATCCAGTGATGACAGGGGGAAAACAATTTTTGTTGATCCCCAATTTGGAAGTCGGATCTGAGTTCTACTCACGGTCTTGCTACCAAACAGATACAAACTCTTAGCAAGTGACCCTTCTCTCGGCCTGAGTTTTTTCTTGTGTAAAAAAACTGGAGTTTTAGTCACTTTGCAAACTATGAGGATGGCTGGAGTCAAAAAGTCCGAGAACAACAAGTGTTGGTGAGGATGTGGGGCCATCGAGAGCCAGACACACTGATCGTGGGTGCAAATAGGTGGTTTTGGAAGTTGTCTGGGAGCTCCTCGAACGATGACCACACACGGAATTACCACATGGTGCAGTGGCTTCCTGCCTAGGTACAGACCCAAGAGAACTGAAAACCTACGTCCTCACAACAACTCGTCCATGAATGTTCATAGCAGCCTTATTCAGAATCGCCAAAGAGCGGAAACAACTCAAATGTTTATAGCAGCCTTATTTGGAATCACCAAAGAGCGGAAACAACTCAAGCCCATCAACTGATTAACAGACAAACGAAATGTGGCAATCTGCCCAATGGAATATTACTTGGCAATAAAGAAGGATATCCTGACTCATTCTCCAACTTGAACCTTGAAAACATGAGGTTAACCAAAAAAGCCAGTCACAAAGGACCACGGGGTCGTATGACTGCATCTATAGGAAATGCCCAGAATACGCAAATCTGAAGCTACAAAACGTAGATTAGCAGTTGCCTGGGGCTGGGAGGGATGGGTGCGGGGAGTGATGGTTGCGCTGCGAAGGATTTCTTTTTCGGATTATGCAAATGTTCTCAAAATTGACTGTGGTGATGGATATACAATTCTATTAATATACTAAAAGCCACTGAACTGTACAGTTTAAATGGGCAGACTGTGTGACATGCAAATTATATCTAAAACAACTGCTACAAAACAGTAAAAAATGTAGAATTTTAATGCTAGCTATCGAAGATGCCCTTTAAATAAAGGCAAGTTAGCTCTTGGGCATCGTAGCTATTAAACATACTGATTTTTCTTTGTTGTTCTATTACTGCTAGTGTCTTCATGCCCCAATGAGACATAACTGAATGGAGAATCTAACTAACCTGGGATCCTATCTGGTCCAGCCCTCCATCCTCAAACTGGAAGCTTTAATCTTTAGATGATGCAATCTATAAAATGATGGAGCAGATCTCGATTATTTTCTCAAACTCCTTCCATGCTACTCTTGTCTGTAAATCATGAGAAATCAAAATTTTACTTAAAAAAAAAGTAACAATATACTATTCTTTACTGACAAGCCTTACAAAATCTAGGCATTACTATTAGCTCAAGTTATAATCAGTTTTAATCAAACCTCGGATTTAACGAGAAGGTTCTCCTACCAAGTTATGGAAGTCATGACGATAAAAACCTCAAGTTACCTGTTCTGTTGCGATTACATCTTGACCCAAACCATGGAATCTTTTTTTTTTTTAATTTTTTTTTTAACGTTTATTTATTTTTGAGACAGAGAGAGACAGAGCATGAACGGGGGAGGGGCAGAGAGAGAGGGAGACACAGAATCAGAAGCAGGCTCCAGGCTCTGAGCCATCAGCCCAGAGCCTGACGCGGGGCTCGAACTCGCGGACCGCGAGATCGTGACCTGAGCTGAAGTCGGACGCTTAACCAACTGAGCCACCCAGGCGCCCCCCAAACCATGAAACCTTCAAAAAAGGCCTGTGTTCTCTGTTATGCTCAGGTGCTGAATACTTTGGGACTCATTTAAAGGAAGCATACCAACCAGTTTCTGCAGACGTCATGCGATCGCGCAAGACCTGGTGCTCACCTCCAGATGTCACTTCCCTTAGAAAACAAGGAGGACTTGATGACTTCCGGGGCCATCCAAGCGTAAGTGCCCGCGGCGCTCATTTTGGTCGTCCTGTGCCATTCTCTGGCTAAGCCAAAGTCTGTGATCTTCAACGTTTTATTGCAGATGTTGTCATGCTCTATCTTCTCGAGCAGCAAAACTTAAAAAAAAGAAAAAAAAAAGAATCAAAGGTGGAGTGTTTTCACATTCTTCTAATTTTCTGATCCCAATGCTTCTTTGGTATTGAAGATACAACCTTCACCGCAGTCCGAAGGTAAGTGAGAAATGGGCTTGTATTTTACCACCATGCCTTACTTCCATCACCTATGTCATAGTTGCCTGCAGTGACAAGTTGTTTATTTTTTTAATCCACAGGCACAACACAGCTTAGCACTCTTTATGAATGTTTCCTTTTATGAGAAAGTAAATGATTTCTAGGGGCAAGAAACATTTACAGAGGTATCACAGATAGGATCAGAAGTCTGTGAGAGTTCCGCCCCCCCCAACCCCCCCTTAAGAAAATACACTGTTTTCTTCCTAGAAGGTAGGTCCTGATCTAAAGGCAGAGCCTCTACTGAATGTTTAAAAAAATTTTTTAATGTTTTTATTTATTTTTGACACAGAGCATGGGGGGGGGGGGGATGGCAGAGAGAGAGGGAGACACAGAATTTGAAGCAGGCTCCAGGCTCCGAGCTGTCAGCACAGAGCCTGACCCGGGTCTCGAACTGACAGACTGTGAGATCATGACCTAAGCCGAAGTTGGACACTCAACCGACTGAGCCACCCAGGTGCCCCATCTATTGAATGTATTAAAGAACACAGCAAACAGATGGACTGTCACCCTAAATCGTTACTAGCAAACACTATCTTATAGTAAATTTGCAAAATGCTTACAGGTTTTTAACTCCTAAAGATACTTGATGAACTGCGTTGCTTTACTGAAGCTCAAAATAGAGCAAAAAGTAAAAGCTTGAGATAAATATTATGCAGAAGCTGCTTTTCCTAGCCCTCAGCCTCCTGTCAACATACAGAATGTACAGAGCAACTTGCAGGAGCTGAGGTCACTGCCAGAGTCGGCCCCTGAGCTCTCGTGTAACAGTAGCTAAAACAAACATGCTTCTCAGTCTCTCCCCACCTGCACCCCGTACACCCTGCCCTTTCAAGAACCCGGGGTTCTTCTCTCCCCCTGCTTGATTTCCCTCTGCCTATACCCATGCAGAAACGTTCCTGAGGTTTTCCATGTGACACTAACGTAGCTACTTACCGGGTTCCTCCTTCCCATCTGCTACAAGGGGAAGAGTTTAAACCTACTGTTTTTGCTAACTTATCTCATTCCTTAAAAACCTGCAATCTGCCTTGTAGCCCCACTGGTCTTTTTCCAAAGCACTTCCACCCCCACCCCCCGCACCTTCTCCAATTCCCCTGCCACCGAATTACAATCGTCCTAACTGGCCAGGATCATGCATCTGCCAGCAGATTCACCTTCCTAAAGTGTCACAGCATTCCTTTATTTTTAAACCTTCCACACACAAACTCCCAATATAGGCAACAACGTGGATGAATCTCAAAGCCATCACGCCAAGTGAAAGCAGTTGGACATGAAAGGTGGCATACTATGATTCCATTCGTATTCTGGAAAAGGGACAGAAATCAGATACGTGCCTGCGGAGGCTGATGGCATAGGCTTCACTGCTAAGCTCCACGAGAGAACTTTTTGGGGTCATGCCAATTCTCTATCTTGGTGGTGGGGGTGGTCGTTGTTACGGGATGATACATATTTGTCAACTCCTTCAGAGGGTGAGTTTTACTGTATGTAAGTTACAGGGTAGTAAACCTGCATTAAACAAAAAGCAAAAACCAAAAACCAACTCCCATGATTCCCGATGACTCAGAGACAATGTCCACACTCCAACATGTGGGCCCCCAGAGCTCTACCTCTGCACAGCAACCTACCTTTCAAACGACATCATCTTCCTCTGTATGTGTTTCCTCCACTTAAACTCCTCATTCAGCCCTCACAGGGTCCTCTTGGTGGAACCTTCCAAATACCTCTAAGCAAAAGAAAATTACTCCCCCACCCTTACTCACACGAACCTTGTGTTTCTATTATGGCCCTTATAAAACATAGGGTACTAGAAATATTTGTTTTCACCTCTGACTTCTCCACTTAGACTACTAGCTTTCACAGAGCGAGTGTGTGAGTTAGAGAGTGAAAGAAAAGAGAGGGAGTGAGAGACAGAAAGTTGGTAGGGAGAAGAGGAAGAGGGGGACAGACACGCTCAATTCACATTCATACTGTTATCTACACCGAGTCTGGTCTTCTTCAAGGCAGGTGCTTCACCATTTACAGATGAACAAAACACGCACATTGTTACAGTTGCCCTTTGCAGGTGCCCTTCCTGCCGAACAGAAGTAACAACAAATAAGAGAGTCCCTAACAAGGGCTGAGTTTTCCCATACAGCTTGCACACATCCATTACTTCATTCAAGCCTCACAAAAATCCCAAGAGATGGGCCTTCATTATCAAAGGATAATTAGTGTTGAAAAAAAAAACAAAGCAACAGAACAAATCCATTTAAACAGTAATCCAAATTTCAGAGTAAACAGGGCATGGTGGGGGGGGGGGGGGGGGGGACTGTTACTCAGGTTTTACCTTGAAAACCAAAATGAAAATAAGTCCATTTCATCTTTTTTTTTTCTTTTTAAAAAGGACATTTGTGTAACATTGTTGCAACCATGTGCTAGCTCTTAAAGGGATAAAAGTAAACAAGTATGTATGGAGGTCTTTTAGAATCAACCATCCAAACAACACTGGAGACCAGCATAAGACATTCTTCTTTTTTGATTTGTAGAACATGATCATAAAGAGGACCATTTTCCCAAACAGTTACAAGAACAATGAACGTCTGCCAAGTACCAAGTACCTTCTATTCGTCAGATTCATTTACGGGTATTTTAATCATAAAATCCACACCTGCAGTGCAATGGGCAGAATCTATTTATTCTCCGTACTTTATAGATAAGGAGGCTGAGACACAGGTGTTGGGTAATCTGTCAGGTGGCTAAAGGAGCAGCAAAGCTCCAGCAGTCTGACCCAGAGAAACACACTCCTAACTACTAACCACATTGCTCAGATGACAGCTTTTATCAATTTTTCACAAGAGCTTCCTTTATCCTTTAGAAATCTCTCTCCATTCAGGTGACCATTCTTTTCTTTCTGATTTCCTATCAGTGGCTAATGATCAACTGATCTCGGTGGAGGCGGTCTGGCGCAGTGAGGAAGAACGTGCACACTCCAGGACCAGACTGCTTGCTTTGGATTCTGCACTTTTGTTTCTTTGCCTGTGGTGGGAATGGAGGCAGTAGGTACACCATAAGGTCGCAATAAGCAAGAGGTGAGAATGTCAGATGCTAAGAACACTGGAACATAGCATTTTGTAAAGATCCCTCTCTCTCTCTCTCTCTCTCTCTCTCTCTCTCTCACACACACACACACACACACACACACACACAGCCTTTATCAATGGGTTTGAAAGTGTTTTTAGTAACTTTTTCAAAATCACCTTCATGGACTTCAGGGAACCTCGACTCTTTTTCAAGACTTGAAATTTCACTTTGCAGTGGATTTGCATTTTATCCGCATATCATCAAATGTTTACAAAATTAAACAGTCCTAAAAGTCAAAGAGTTCATGCAAATGGAGAGAGCCAACACTAGATTTATTTTTTTTAAGGGCTTTTATTTATTTTTATTTTTTATTAAAAAAAAATTTTTTTTTAACGTTTATTTATTTTTGAGACAGAGAGAGGCAGAGCATGAACGGGGGAGGGTCAGAGAGAGAGGGAGACACAGAATCGGAAGCAGGCTCCAGGCTCTGGGCCATCATCAGCCCAGAGCCTGACGCGGGACTCGAACTCACGGACCGCGAGATCGTGACCTGGCTGAAGTCGGACGCTTAACCGACTGCGCCACCCAAGCGCCCCTAATTTCACTTTTAAACAATGGTTATTCTTAGCACCAAAAAGACCCCAAATTAATAATCAAAATGGCTTGCAGTTCTATAAAACATTGGCTTCTAAGACATTTTCACACATGTCTTCACTTTTACAAACATCCACATTGGAAGGCACAAGGGAGCACTGATGAAAATGGGCATAAAGATGATTGTACCTTCCCAGACCCCAGGAAGGCTTGGCAACCCTTGAGGATAACTGGAAACGGAAGAGTGAGAACCAAAACCAAAATATTTAGGGGCCACTGGGTGGCTCAGTCAGTTAAGCGTCTGACTTCCACTCAGGTCATGATCTCATAGTTCGTGGGTTCGAGCCCCCTATCGGGCTCTGTGCTGACAGCTCAAAGCCTGGAGCCTGCTTCGGATTCTGTCTCCCTTTCTCTCTGCCCCTCCCCAACTTGTGCTCTGTCTCTCTCTCTCTCTCTCTCTCAAAATTAAATAAAATGTCAAAAAAATTAAGTATTTAAAACTGATTGCGTTCTAAGTAAATCTCAGGGCTGAATGTGCCCTGAGCAGCCTCTGTAGTGAAGGTTTGAGGGCACCTCCCCCCACCCGGCCTCCAGTCCAAAGTCTCCACGGGAGCTAAGTGCCTCCACACTTTGAACAGAAAACAAGTTAAAATAACATTCTGAATGTCAAACGTTTAGACTTCCATGAAAGGCCCATTGTTCTGGATTCTGTTTCAGAGGTGTGCAGCAGAATTCCTGAAATTCCTTATCTTTTGGGCAAAGTGACCGAAACCAAAAATAGCCAGCGTCCCGACAGGTGGACTCGGGCACCTGGCCAGGTTTCAGCCTAAGGCCTCAAGGTCGGCGGCCAGCTTCCGCTTCCTGCCATGCCCCGGGAAGGGTCTGGAGCACACCAGCCAGCCACCAGAAGAATGTACGGACCAGGCGAATAAATTTTGGCCCCAGAAATGGCAAATTCTTGTTAGTAACCTAGCGACGAGCGTTTGAGCCCCCTTTTGTGAGACTTGAGTGAAGATTTTTGACCCTTGTTAGCCCTGTTCGTGAACAATCAGCCTTTACAGCCTTGTACTTAGTCTACTTACTCGACCATGAGGCACTTGATTTTTTCCGGCTCCTTTGAAGTTTCACATTGCTATTTTCGGAATTATCGCATATAATGTATATTTTTTTAAAAGCAATTACACTGTATCCATTCCATTCTCTCACCACTTATGGGATTGCTGTGTCCAAATTCCATTTGAGCCAAATAGGGTAGTCTCAATTAATCTTTAACTAGAAATGTAGAATCAAAACAAAAGTCCTAAGAAAGAGAACAGGTTGACAAAAGCAAAGCGTGAAAGAATATAGCATTAACACACATTGCTTCTGTCAGCCTAGGGAAGGTGACTGAGAATTTCAAGTCTGAAACTGACCATCTATGAGGGATTAAGTGATGACTTTCTAAGCTTACCAAGTAGGACCACATCTGTACACATTTCTTTCCATCTATTCCCCCACCGGCACCTTGTCGCCTCCCCCAACACACACACCACTCAGCCACTCCTAGATCTGCGGAGGCAAATCTAACATTTCCCCCTGGCCTTCAAGCCCCCTCTGGACCTCATCTGAAATGACCTTTCCAGTTCTTCCGGTGCCCTCTAAAATGAACCCCGCATCCTAACAATTCTGGGCACCGGTGCCCACCTCTGGAAAACACAGCACAGCACCCTAGCACCTGCTGTACGGAATGCCCCCCCTCCTCCCCTCCATAAAAACCACACGGGCAGGCACCCCACTTTTCGCATAAGCATCAGGGCACCAGCACTGCCTTCCACTGGGAGGCCACTTCCAAGTCTATAACCCTTTTGGAATCTCCAATTCCCTTCTCTAAAAAAAAGAAAGAAAAAAAAAAAAAAAAAAGCACAACTCCCTCACTCTCCTCCTGCTCAGATCGCACAGGAGTCAGTAAGTCACGGCCTTTGGGTTCTCCCTGCAAGACCTCAGCTAGAAGTTTCTACTTTCTATCTAGTGCCGCTCTCGTTACACTTAAGGTCTTCTCGTACTTGTCCCTCTCCTCTCTCTGATGATACTACAAGTGACTGGAGGGTAGAATTTACACCTGGTTCGCCTTATTTATTTATTTACTTACTTATGCTGCACAGCAACTGGCATTTTTATATGCTCGGTAGGTATTTGTTAAATGAACGGCTACCTAGTGTAAGGGGGGGAAATGAATGTGAGGGAGATGAACTATTTCAAGCTTTCTCACGTGAGGTCAGCTGCTACTGCAGAAAACCAAGTCAACCTCCACGCTCCCGGAACAGTATTAGGAAAGGAAGACTGTTCTACAGAGAATTACAACAGGACGGTTATTTGAATTCCTATCCGTCTGCAGCATTTGACACGGTTGATCGTCCTCCTCTGAAACGTGTTCTTCGCTGACTCCGGCGCATCCCCCGCTCCCTGGGGCTCCCTTTCTTTGCCAGCCGCTCCTTTTTCTGGTTCCTGCTAATCTCCCCGATCTACTACTGCAGACCTCCAGGACTAGGGTCTTGGACCTGTGGTCCTTCTATCTACTCACTCCCCAGATAATTTCAGCCCACCTCAGGGCTTTAAATACCATTTCCATGTGGATGACTCCCAAGTATTTACCTCTGCCCTGGTTTCCCTTCGATCTGTTCTCAAAGCTGCAGCCAGTGAGGTCCTGTTACAAGGCGAGTCAGAATCCAGTTCTCAGTTGGAAACCCTCCAGGGTCATAGTAAAGTCGAAGGTCTTGGGAGACCTACACGACCCTGTCTCCACCCCCTCACGACCTACTGTTCTGCTCCAGTCCTCTCCTGCCACACTGGCCTCCTGCTTTAGGGATTTTGCAGGCTCTGTTCCCTCTGTGAGAGCATTCTTTTCCAGACGGCCCGTTTCCTCACTTTTTCAGGTTTTCCCGATAACCCACCTTTTCTGGAAGGCCTTCCTTACCCATCCAACCTAAAACTTCAACCTCTCACCTCAAGAGATTCACCCTCTTCAAACTGAGGTTTACCAACTCTCCAGCATGCTACATCCTTTATGATTCATTATTTAACATTGGCGTTGTTTTACTGGAATGGAAGTTCCAGGAGTGGAGGAATGCGTCCCTGCTTTGCTCACTACTGAACAGCAAGAGCCTCTCGGAGAGTTCCTGGCATAGAGTCCACAATCAATAAATAACTGCTGCATAAATGAGGGCGTTAGCTTACTGAATACAAGATGGACTTCTATAAAGAAGATGCAGATGTGGTCAGCAAAAATAGAGTTTCTCATTGCTCTGGTGCCCAATCCAAAAGCCACCGTACAACCCTTTTCCTGGACACATACGATACTCAGTTTGAATGAGAAAACTTCCTACATTTCATCCTGTGAAAACCTAGCTCAGTATTTGTGTCACTTTGGTCTTTTCACAAAGTAGGTGACAAAGCAAACGGAGGGAGGAATTCTTCCACCATATGCTACACTGACATATTAGTGAACAGAAAGTCACATATCTCATACTATTGGATGCAATGTTTGCAGAAAAGCAGAAACCCAATGTGCTCCTTCAAATCACCTTACGCCAGGAAGAACTCAAACATTCCTACGTGCAGCCAAGACTCTCCCCCAGATGGCACGTAATTTGGTCTTTGGCCAATAGCTTAGAGAACTGGACTAGTGGTGAAACGGTTACAATAGCAACACAGTTCTTCGTGCCTCCTCCTTGACCCTCAACTTATCAACCCAAGTTACAAGCAGACCTGCCACAGCACGCAGATGGCAGCACCTGTACAGAGAACAAAGCTCCAGACTGTGTCCTCCTACTGCTGGCTCGTCCCAATCAAGCAAATTAGCCAAATCCAAAAAGACCCTCCCCCCAACCAAGATGAATAAATACATGACTATACGATACTATATACCGCAGAATGACTAATAATGATGTTAAGGTTGTAGAAAACTTATAGGCATCAAGGAGTTCACGCACAACAGCTTTAAATTTATTTAAAGCACTCAAAGTATTTCTAAGTAACATACAAAAAACGAGTCTCCTCGCCAGCTTACACTTAGACTGTGTCTTACAGCTTACTTCCTCAACGCTTTGACATATGCCAGGAGTCAGCAAACTACACCCCATGGGCCAAGTCCAGCCCATGTAGACAGCCCAATGTCTACTTTGTAAATAAAGTTTTATTGGAACACAGCCACACTCATTTGTTTACATACTGTCTGTGGATGTTTTCAGCTACAACAGCAGAGATGACCAACTGCAACAGAGACCTTAATATTTACTGTCTGGGGCTTCACAGGAAAAGTGTGCTGACCCCAGGAGTACACTATCTCGCTTTATCCTCACATCACCCTATTCAGGAAGTCAGTGCCCGTGAGCCCACAGTTGGTGAGCTGTGGAGTCAGGGTGCAGACCTCCGACACCACAGGGACACTATTTGTCACCCAACGTCAAAGGCCAAATGCTTAAAGATATTCCTTTCCCCAGAGACACAAGCCCAGAAGAAGCCACCCAGACTCTCACCCGGTGTCCTCTATGACCAACCATCCAATTTCATCAGACAGTGAACTGGATTTCAGATGCAGTGTGTATTCATGGAAGAATTTATAGATCAACCCAGAAAACCACCAAGAAGGAACCCACAAATCTGGCCCTTTGAACAATTTCCGAACTTGGTGCCGCATTGAAATCATCTGGAAGCCTTTTAAAAAACATATTGCTGCATCAAAGGCCCAGATTGATTAATGAATGGACAGAGTTAAATTTGTGTTAAAGCAAGTTAGTAAAACATTAATGGCAGGAGAGTGTATAAGTGCTCGCTTAAAGTTCCTTCAATTGCGTATTTCAAGATGTTTGAAATAAAATGGTAGAAGAAAATTCATTGCTTGTTCCCGACTACGGTCAACTAAATCAGAACATCCAAAAATGAGACAAGGGATTTTACTTTAAAAATTTTTTTTTTCCAACGTTTATTTATTTTTGGGACAGAGAGAGACAGAGCATGAACAGGGGAGGGGCAGAGAGAGAGGGAGACACAGAATCTGAAACAGGCTCCAGGTTCTGAGCCATCAGCCCACAGCCTGAGGCGGGGCTCGAACTCCCGGACCGCGAGATCGTGACCTGGCTGAAGTCGGACGCTCAACCGACTGCGCCACCCAGGCGCCCCGGGATTTTACTTTTTAAAAGCTCACGAGGAGCTTCCGATACCACATCTGGTGTACGAACAGCTGCTCCAGAGTGCCGTTCGTTACCAACAGACCTGATCGTCTGGCCTAGAGGGTCTCAAAGTATGGTCCAGGGGCCCCTGGGCATCCTCACGGTGGCAAGAGATTGCAGAAGCCACAAAGTGGCTTTTTAAATTTTTTTTTTAAATATTTTTAAATATTTAAATATTTTAAAAATATTTTTTAAAAAATTTAATGTTTATTTTTGAGAGACAGAGAGACAGAACACAAGCAGGGGAGAGGCAGAGGCAGAGGGAGACACAGAATCCAAAGCAGGCTGCAGGCTCTGAGCTGTCAGCACAGAACCCAACACGGGACCCGAACTCGCGAGCCATGAGATCATGACCTGAGCCGGAGTTGGACACCTAACCGACTGAGCCACCCAAGCGCCCCTATTATTAAATATTTTTAAGTTTATCATTTCAGGTTTCTAACTTGGTAAATATCAGTAGCTATAACCCACGTAAACAACAGCTCTTTGGGGTCCTGATGATAAACACTTGAGAACTGTTCATCCAGGCAGTAGATGGAGAAGATAAATGCTCAAGTTCTGGGATCAGAGGGTCTGGATTCAACAAGGGACCTTGACAAAGGCAAGTAAACCCTGGCTTCAGTTTCTTCATCTGCAAAATGGGGGCAGTCAAAAGGGTGCTGTGAGGCATAAATGAGAAGCAGGTTTGGGCAGTGCCAGTACTTTGGATGCATTAGGTAAGTGTGAGCCATCGTTCCTATTACGGCCATTGCTTAGTTGGTTTTTTTGTTTTGTTTTTTAATGTTTATTCATTTTTGACAGAGAGAGAGAGAGAGAGAGAGAGAGAGAGAGAGAGAGAGAGAGAGAGAGAATGAGCGGGGGAGGGGCAGAGAGACAGGGAGACACAGAATCTGAAGCAGGCTCCAGGCTCTGAGCTGTCAGCACAGAGCCTGACGCGGGGCTCAAACTCACGAACTCTGAGATCACGACTTGAGCCAAAGTCGGACGCCTAACCGACTGAGCCCCTGAGATGCCCCAGGGCCATTGCTTAGTTAACGCACTTGAGACGAAGCAGCATTTGAGATGATTTTAAAATTTTTTAACATTTATTCATTTTTGAGAGACAGAGCATAAGTGGGAGAAGGGCAGAGAGGAAGGAAGACACAGAATCTGAAGCAGGCTCCAGGCTGCAGCACAGAGCCTGATGTGGGGCTCGAACCCACGGATCAGGAGATCATGACATAAGCTGAAGTCAGATGCTTAACTGACTAAGCCACCCAGGCGCCCCAAGAGAGATGAATTAAAAAAAAATTTTTTTTTAACATTTATTCATTTTTGAGAGACAGAGAGAGACAGAGCACGAGTGGGGGAGGAGCAGAGAGACAGAGGGAGACACAGAATCGGAAGCAGGCTCCAGGCTCTGAGCTGTTAGCACAGTCTCACTGACCGCGAGATCGTGACTTGAGCTGAAGTCAGACACCCAAATGACTGAGCCACCCAGGCACCCCGAGATGAATTTTTTAAAAATAACTAAATTCATACGGATTGGAGGTCAGCTGTAAAAATCTGCTTCAGGCTCCCAAATAAAACCAGCACAGTTCTGCCAGCCTGTGTAGGAACCCTTGCTCTGCCCCCTGACATTCCTTACTGAGGTGTTTCACCTTTTGGGAGCTCCTCAGGGCTGGGGAGGGTTTGGGGACAGTCACTGATACTTGGAATGAAAATCATCGGCCTGGCATGGTAAATCTGGTCACTATTTCCTAACTCTAGTGAATCAGAGAGACAAAATGCTCTCAACTAACTCACCAAATAAACAGTGATTATAAAAACTAGGCTCCAGTCATAAATGATAAACAATTTACGTCAAACCAGTGTCTAAGTATTTTAATTTTTACTGCCCTGCTGATAAGCTAGGATAGGACAGTCATAAAGCAAATTATCCCAGGCTCGTGTTTCTTTTTTCCGTACAAATGTTAACCTTTCAGCCGACCAGACCACGTTCTTCCTGAAAACCTTTAATGGCTGCCTCTTGTTAGTCTATACATGTTAGTATGGCGTTCGAGGCCCTCACTCACTGCTGGCCACGTGCTGAATGCCTGTTTCCTTCCCACGAAACTCCTTGACTGCCCTTCATTCTAGCTGCACCTGACTACCCTTGGTTCCCTAAAAATGTCCTTTGTTTTCATGCCAGTTTTTCCACAAACGCCTTTGATGAGTAAAAGAAACATCAAACAGATTTCCTCCCCAGGACTCTGTCTGCATCCAACAGAGGAATTCAGCAGACCGTATCAGAAATCTAGAAATTCAGGCTCAATGAGGTTATACAACTTGCCCAAGGTCACACGGCTCCTAAATGACAACACTGATCATCGAACCCAGGTCTGACGGAGGTGGAAGGCAATGCTCCCGCCAGTAGCTACGCTGTCCTGGCGAAGTTCAACCCTTGCGTGCAAACAGGGCTTTCAGACACCTTCTGAAATGGATGGAGTGGTCTTCCCTTCTCTTCTTTCCTTCACTAGGCTTTGATCCACTTGACAATGACTACAAGCATGATCTGATCAGATGCGTAGAGTGGAATCAGCCTGCATGATCCAGAACCAAATAACTGACACCCCCCCCGCCCCCCGCAACCCTAACAGCTATAAAAAAATGGGTGCTGGCCTAGTTATTTTTTTTTTATTAAAAAAAAATTTTTTTTTAACGTTTATTCATTTTTGAGACACAAAGAAAGACAGCATGAGCGGGGAAGGGGCAGAGAGAGGGAGACACAAGAATCCAAAAGCAGGCTCCAGGCTCGTTGCTGACAGCACAGAGCCCGACATGGGGCTCGAACTCACGAATTTGAGATCATGGCATGAGCCGGAGTCGGATGCTCAACCGACTGAGCCGCCCAGGCGCCCCTGCCTAGTTATTTTTAATATGCAAGTCTGAAAATGGTAGGGGAAGATGTGGGGACCCTTCATCATTGCTATTCTTCTAAAAATATATCCTTTACCTGGTTTTTTTTTGTTTGTTTCAGAATGAGATTAGCCCTTGCCACCATTGGGGTATCTGTACTCATCTTCCTGTGCCCCTTGGGGTAGAAGGAGGCTGTGGCATGAAGCTACACGTCTGGAATAAAAGAACAGACGAGAGGAGGAAGAAGATGCGTGTCTTTTAACTGATAATAGCGTAATTAATAGCTCCTCCAAATCACTCTGATGAGCTATTTAAGCACCTTATCTGGAGACGACAGTTCCTATAATTTTCTCAAATAGTTCCTTTATTTACACCGTACTACTAATAAGAAAAACCAAAAAAAAAAAAAAAAAAAAAAAAAAGAAAGAAAAGAAAAAAATTCCTTTTGTAGTTCGTTTTAGGGAGAGCTCTAAATTGCATTTGGTAATAAATCTAAGTATGTCCACTTATTGATTGTAAATGCCACTGTTGATAATATATGTAATAATGATTCCCCAGAAGGCTAAAAAAAAAAAAAAAAAATCAGGATAAAAAAAATCGCTGAAAAGTATAAAAGCAAGTAGCTACCAAAATTTGTGGCTCAGTTTCTCATGAGATATTTGTTTTCTGCTAAGAGCACCACCACCACAACTCGGTAAGCAGTATTAAAAAACGAACCGACAGACATAAATTATGCCACATAATCTTGTCTTCAATCCTGAATCATGCCAGAATAAACAAAACACAGACTCAATCCTAATAATTCAAACAATCCTCAGTAATTCGCGTACTGTACTAGTTTGTCTCCACTCCTCCTTGGTAACTTCCCTGAAAACGACTTCCATTGGGTGAAACCAATGCCTTCTTTGGCAGGAGCAACCTCAACAGCCTCCGCGTGGGCCAATTTCAAGTCCATTCTCCACAGCAGCGAGAGACATCCTGTAAACACACCATTGGATCCCACCACTCCTCTGCACAGAATGCCTCCAGGCTCCAGACAGTCCGCACTCAGAGCGGAACCCCCCCATGGGTCACGGCCGCAAGCCCCACCATGCCTACCCCTGCTCGACCCTCGGCCTCAGCCTCCCGGTCTTCCCTCCTCTCCCTGAGAAGGGAGGCTCAAGGCTGCTTCAATCTCCCTTTGCCTGGATCTTTGCTTGACTCATGCTTCCTCCTCACCCACGTCTCTGTGTCACTCCTCAGGGTGGCTTCCCTGGACCACCCGTCTGACTGACACCCTCCCCCTCCGCCCCATCACTGTCTGCTATCGCCATGCTTAATCCTCGTGACCATACTCAGTCACATTTGCCACTGCATGGCTACGGTCTTTCTTTCTTGCTAGGCTGCGTCCTATGCCAGCAGGGATATTGTCGTCGGGTTTGCCACTGTGTCCCTAGGGCCCAGTAGTGACTGGGGAAGGGGAGGGGGAGGGCTCAAGGTTTACTGAATAAACGCTCAATGATTTTTCTCCCTTCTCTGCATGGGTGGAAAACTGGCCAAGTTCATAGGAACCCCATGTTGCCTCATACTGTTCTCTAGTTGTTGCATACAGACTTGGCAAGGCATTTTCTACACGCTTTGCACCCCAGGAGTGACAGGGCCTAGCATGTTTTAACAACATAAATGATGCTTAAAACGTGCTAAATTTGGCTCAACTTTAAATCTTTGGCTGTTAGAAAAGGAACAAAGCAGTTGATTCCAACACAACACAGCTATGATTTTAACATAAACTCCACCTCAAATATATGATAAAACTTAAAAAGACCAATGAGAAAAGAGGAAAGAAAAAATACCTAACAAAAGCCATATCTTCCCATGACAAATTTAAACATTTGTTTTAAACAATAATTTCAACTAACTTGGTTCCAGGTAGTTTTACACTGGCTCTTTGTAGGCTCCAGAATGAAGATAAAATTCAATATTGATTTTTAAAACCTTGTTTACATTATCATTAACTCACTACCACCATTAGCAAATAACTAATAAATTCAAACAAAACACACTGTAATAGAATTTCACGTTTGAGAACACTCAAACGTCTGAACAAGAAGTTATGGCTTCAGGGGTGCCTGGGTGGCTCAGTCAGTTAAACTCTTGGTTTTGGCTCAAGTCATGATCTCGTGATTTGTGAGTTCGAGCCCCGCACTGGGCTCCATGCTGATAGTGCAGAGCCTGCTTGGGATTTATTCTCTCTCTCTCTCTCTCTCTCTCTCTCTCTCTCTCTCTCTCCCCCTACCCTGCTTGTGCTCATGCTCTCTCTTTCTCTTTCAAAGTAAATAAACTTAAAAAAAAAGTTATGGCTTCACAGATCACAAGAGAATTCCCAAAGTATCTGCATTTATTCATTGAATAAATAAGACCAGAAAGTGAGGATAAGGCAATGTGCTAGGCACTGTGATTTGCACATTTTGGGACCTATTAAAAATATCCACATTATAGTAATTTAAAAACTATAGCAATGGTCCTACTGTAACAAGTACTTGGCTAGGCTAACGACCAAGCCAATCACATCTTTTTCAAAGTACAACAATTTAAAGCAAAGACAGCCTTGCCTGACAGTTACAGACATTAAAACGCTCCAGGAAGTTTGGCAATTTATTCCGAGAGTGAAAATGCTTTCAAAAACTAAGTTGCAGCATATAACCACGTCCAAATGATACATCCACTCCTGTGCAGGAGTCTGTTCAAGTTTCCTGCTGTCATTAAAAACCACTTAACCATGTTATTATTTCAGGGTCATGTTATTTCTTTTTACTACTTAATAGTATTAGCTCTATGAAAGATATTAATTCATATAAAAAGGTTGGTGATTGGAACATGGATTATTCTCCCCATCTGTGCTTTGACAAATACTAGCAAACGTACTCTACCTTTATGAACAGATTCATGAAGACCTCAAGCATCATCACCATCCAATAAGACAAGACAAAGTAAGCATAATGCAAAGTAATAGTTACAGGCCCTTTAGTTTTTTGATCTAAGGATCAACCTAACCCAAACTGTTTGCCTGCGTTGGTAACTGACGTCCTGCAACAGGGTAAGTAAGCCTGTAGAATAGCAGGTTCCACGTGTATCACAGAACTGCAGCAAATGCCCAGGCAGGGCAAGCAATGATGTTCTTTTCTGCTGTCCTTAAAACACCAGGTTTTGCAGAAAATAACCAGCAGATAAGGACTTGCAGGACATCACCGAGGAGACAACTTATGGAACCCACAGACTGCACACACACCTTGTTCTGTGGCAGCAACTGGAACACACCTTGTTCTGTGGCAACCGTGTCTGTTAGACCTATCTATCCTTCAAGGAAAGCATATTCCAGGAAATAAGCACCAACTGGTAGTGAACGCTGTCAGGTTTGAAGCATTTACAAAAGTAAGTACACTGAAAATTGTGCTGTGTCTTTACTGTAACATGTATTCCCTAAGTAAATAATCCTAGGTCCTCCATGTGACCTCTGTCCAAACTCAGAACACAAGACCACTGCCATTTTTCTATGCCATATCTTGTTTGAATTTGCTTCTGACACTTGAGTAGTTGCAAACTAGATTATAAGACTATAATTTGTATCGGGGGTTGGCAGGAGTCCTAAAAAAAAAAAAAGAGAAACTAAAACAAACTATCCAATGCTTGCCTGCAGGTACCAACACTTTAAATAGTCTGATTCCCATAATGAAAGTCGGATATTCGTCATTTTCAAATAACTTTCAGTCCGGAAGAATTCTGAATAGGAAAAAGAATCCACACACAATGAAACAAATAGATCATTTCTTCCTGTCACTCTTTTTTCTGCAGACTTGGGGAAGGACAATGTTTCCGTTTGGGTTAGCGCCTGTCCCAGCAGGTTTTACCAGGTTGAAAGACAGGCGGCTGCGGTAGGCCAATGCCAGTTCTGGCTGCATCTTTAATCTTTCACAAGATTTCATCCCATCCTAAGAATATGAATGGATCTTCAATGCTGAAGAACCAAGTTTCAACAGCGATCCCATTCCCAGTTTTATAAGGTGAAATTTCACAGGATTCGGGTTTAGCCCATTTGTCAGTTCTCTATGGACAGCTAGAAAAATCCATCTTGATTTATAAACAAAGTAAAGGACACAGGCCAGGTCTTCAGGATTTCAAGTACGTGTGCAAGGACAACGCGCTTGCTGGTAGCCTAAACGTGCATGATGGCACAAACCGGTGTTTATTTTCTGGAGACCTGTCATCAACACTCAAGCTACCAAACCAATGATAAAATCCCACTTCCTGTGCAGAGACGTCTGAATGAAAATCTCTGGAAATTGTCAAAGGACACGAAGCCATATTCAAAGTGGTAAAGAGCGACTTCAATTCAACACTCGTAAAGCGGAAGGAAAGGAGGAGTTTGATGAAGCCGACAAGGAGGGCCAAGGGTTCCCCAGGTTATGAGGCCCCGGTTTGCAGTTCCATAAAATGAGCCACTTATTGTACCTCAAGGCCAAACGGCACCGTGGGGTTTCCAGGAGATCCAGCTATTTAACAACTGTTTAGTCATCAAGCAAGACAGAGCTGCCTTTTTAAAAAAGGCACCCAAAAGCAACAGAAGGAAGTCAAGGTGAGTGCGTCACCTGCCCCAAAGCAAGTAACCAAGGTCTAGCGGGATCTCTGGGCCCCCAAAGGCCTGCTCAGGAGGTGCTGCTGGAGCCTCCTTCCACCTGGTTCTACGTCCGGGGGCCCGCCCAGGGCTGGCACGCGCCGTGGGCTCCGCCGAGCAAGGCTGCGTCTCCCGCCCCCCTCCCCGCCCACCACCTCCCCGGCCCACTTACTGTTGCTGGACTTGAGGTCCCGGTGCAGGATGGACACGACGGCCTCCTCGTGCAGGTAGAGCATGCCCCGCGCGATCTGCACAGCCCAGTTGACCAGCACGTGCGGGGGGATGCGGCGCGCGCGGCGCGCACCGGGCGCGCGCGGGTCCGGGGCGGCGTTGGCGGCGGCCAGCGCGCGGTTGAGCGCTCCGCCGCGGGCGAACTCGAGCACCAGGCAGAGGTGCGGCTGCTGCAGGCACACGCCGCGCAGCTCGATGATGTTGGGGTGCCGCAGCATGGCGAAGAGCCTCGCCTCCCGCCGCACGCTCTCGGCCGCCGCCGCCGCGTCCTGCTCCGGGTCGCGCCGCGCCGCCTTCACCGCCACCTCCTGGCCCTGCCAGGTGGCGCGGTACACCTGCCCGAAGCCGCCGGCGCCGATGAGCTCCTTGAGCTCCAGCCGCTCGAAGTCGATGTGCACCGGCGAGCCGGGCCGCGGCGGCGGCGGCGGCGGCGCGGGGCTGGCGGCCGGGCGGCACGGCGCCACGTAGTTGGCGGGGAAGATGCCCAGGCGCCGCTGCACCTGGCCGGCCCACCAGCCCTCGTCGCCCGACACGGAGGCGTCCTGGGACAGCACCTCCACCAGCTGGCCGCGCCGCAGGCTAAGCTCGTCCTCGCCGCGCGCCTCGTAGTCGTACAGAGCGGCCCACAGCCCCGCTCCCGCCGCGGCCGGGGCGGAGGCCGAGCCGCCGGAGGAGGCAGACGACGACGACGCGGAGCCGGCGGGGGCGCCCCGGGCCGGGGACACCGGCCTGTCAGCCGCGCCCTCGGAGCCCGGCAAGGCCATGGGGGGCGGCCGGGAGGGCGACGGCGGAGCGGGGCGACGGGCTCAGCCTCCGGGGCGGCTGGGGGCGCGCATGGTCCGGCAAGGAGGGGGGGTCGGGACGCGGGGGTTCACGGGCCCACTACCCGTAGGCCCCGGCGTCGGTCCCCGTCCCGCCTGGGTCGCCTGTGCTGCTGCAGCGGTCCCCGCGTTGGCGGGTGCTGTAGCACCATGGTGGCGCGCTGGGCCTGCGGCGGGCCTGTGGCAGGCTGGGCCTAGCCGCGGCCTGGGCCCGCCCCACCGGGCCCGCCCCGCCCCGCCCAGCCCCGCCGGGCCCGCCCCGCCCCGCCCCGCCGGGACCCGCCCACCGCTCTGGCCCGCCACGCCCCCTCACGGCCCGCCCAGACCCCGGGTCCCGGGCCGCCCCCGCCACTGACGCTCGGGGGCTTGGGTGCGCCGCGCCCACTTGGCCCGGGAGGCGGAGCCGGCAGTGGGTGCACGAGGTTTTCCAGAAAAGTCAAGCCAAGGGTAAGGCTTCGGGGAGGCCACAATTCTCCAAAAAGCAGTGCAGCGGCTGAGGAGGATCCGGGGTGCTGGGGCGTGACGCGAGGGACTAGGTCGCAGTTCTGGGAGAGTCACGGTGCATCTCAGAACAGGTCGCAGAACAAATCCGTATCAGCCTTGCCATATCAGTTCCCGGGCTGCGAGCATTGGAAATCCACCGCCCAGCCCAGAACTAACCAGATTACGGATCCCCCGCGCAGTGAGCTGCAGGTTGTAGAGACCCCGAAGCTCGTTCTTCTTGACAGATAATCCCGCGTTTGCCTTTCTTTACTGGTCCCTCGAGTGGGAAAGAACCCCCTGTCCCCTGTGAACCCACAGGTTCGGGTTTAGGAAGCGTTGGCCAGACATATTCCCAGAAAAGGCGAATAGAGCGAGGGAGTCTGTGCCCAGAGCTCCAGCCTTCACTGCTGTGCTGACTGTTCATTCACAGGTGTTTACTGGCGCTTCGCTCGGGACGAACTCTGTACAGAAACGTTCTGGGAAGCAGGGCCTCTCCACCCTTACCCGTTCGCTCTGTGCAGGAAAGGGTAAGCTCATAAGAGATGGAAAGTGAAGCTTTTATGTCTGAGGGCAGGGAGCATGTCAAGGCTAGCGATAAGGAGGAACTTTGAGATTTTCCTGTACGAACATACTTTTTTCTCTGTGATTTTTTCATTATTTAAGAAAATCATCTTCGAGAGTTTACTGGGTCAGAAGGGCTGTGGAAAGGAATAAAATGACGAGTTCTCACGAAATGGTCTGCCACTGTGAGACATAGCCCGCCTTCTCTCCCTGCCCAGGCTCACAGAGACTCCCTTCTCTGCCCCACTACCCTCGCACCCCACCCCACCCCTGTTCTACCCCCCTTTTACAGTTTCTGTCCTGATGGTGACAGGCCTAGACAGATGTGGGTCTCCTGTCTCTATTGATGGAGATGTGGGAAGAAGTCTTCCAGGTGTCAATATTTCTCATTTAATGATTAACGAGCACTTACTCTGCCTAAGGCCCTATGCTAAAGACTGGAAGTTACAAAGCCCCTTCGCTAGAGAATGATAAGGGAATAAAGAAAGTTCCACAAGAGAAGAATAAACCAGTTGTCCTGGGCTCAAGGTGAAGAAGCACTTCCTGTTGCCTGGAGTCACTGGGGAATGCCTTGTGGTGTGTTATTTGAGCTGACTATGGCTGGGATTAACAGCAAAGAGGAACAAGGACATCTCAGGCCATGTGCACATAAACAAGAGAGAACAAATAAATACTGCGCTCAGGGCGCTGCTAGAGGTCAAGAGGTTACCATGGCAAGCGATGAGACTAGAAAGAAGAAAGCCCAATTATAAAAATTCTAAAGGAACGAGAGGGTCCTGTAGTAGGCCAGCCTGAAGTCTGCGTCCTTTACCACCAGCAAATGAAGAGACGATTTGGGTTTTAGGAGGATAAGGCATAATAATGTTGCTATATATATAATGAGAAAGTCATGGTCTTTTCAATTATACTGTTACTGGCTGTGTGACCTTGAACACAGTCACTTTACTTCTCTGCAGCTCAGTTTCCTTATCTGTAAAATGAGAATAATAACAAATAGTTCCTACCTCATAGGATGGTTGGGGAGACTGAAGGAGATAATGGATGTAAAGGTGTGGAAGGTGCTTAGCACATAGTAAGTGCCCAATAATAGTAATAGTCCTCTTATTATTAATATTCCTTTTTAAAAAAGAGAGCAAGCCAGTCTCTGGTCCCTTTGACAAACATAGTTTCTAATCGTTTTGGTTTTTGAGTACTTACATTTATGGTTGTCTTCTATGTACGACTAGCATCATGGGTTTTCCATTTGCAGCACTGAAATTAAGATTCTCACCCAAAAAAATTAAGCAAAAAAAAAGAAAAAAGTCAACTCAAAAGGAAACATAATTAAAATAGTATACAGTTGGCACATGGATATAGCAGATATCAAGAAAGTTATACTGGAATGACCAAGGTTGGGATACATGGCTGGGGGTGCTGGGGAGCCCTGATGTTTCAGGACAGAGCTGTGATGCAATTATATTGAAACTATGTAAAGATGGGATTAGCAAACATGGAAGCAATAGGTGTGACTAGGGCGAGGTGAGAAGCAAGAGAACAGAGAGAGACCACTGACACAGGAAAAGGGAGAATTGGGCGGAGGGGGGGTGGCTGGAACCCACGGCCCTGGCATCAGGAAAGAAACAGCCCAGTGCCAGACACAATATGCAGAGAAGAATCAAAAGTGCTTCATCACCAATTACAGGCCCCCAGGACCTCATCCCAAACTCAGGAGTCCAGATAAGTGCCAGGATTTAGAATTTGGGGATTTAGAATTTTAGTGCCAGGGTTTAGAATCTTAATATAGTACATATTTGAATACTAACTCTTTCAATTAGGGATGGGACAGCACTGCAAAATCAAACACATGGATATTTCTGCCCCAAAATGTAAAAAAAACAAAAAACAAAAAACTCACCAAGTGAGATAAATAAAGCCCAAAAGAGCCTCATGTCTTTCCTGTCAAGTTTTGTTGCCAAATGACTTCTAATGCCTCCTGACAAAGTTGGGTTTGGTTTTTTGGAGCTTCTCAGATTTTAGAATTGTGGATGAGGGCTTGTGGGAAGTGTTCCAGATAACTCCACCCAGGTTTCTAACTTAAGGAAGTAGGTGAAAGGTAATGATGTCAAATGACCTAGGAAATGGTTTTAGGGAGATGGTTATTCTTTGACGTGTTAAATTTGGGATGGTTTGGGGGTACTGAGTTTTACGGCTGGAATGTCAGAGAATGAGAAACTCAGAAAGGAGACCAGAGATGCAGGGAATTGAATTTCGGAAGTAATTCTCTAAGGTGATGTCTCACACTGTAGGGAACTGTTCTAGGCCATGTAGGGAGCAGGGGGACCCCGTGTGTGCCTGTCTGAGCAGTGTGACAGTTTCATTTACCCTGGCAGGCTCCTCGTAACCTTCAGGGACTCTGCTACCTGCCAGGACTCCCCCCTCCTCTCCAGTTCCAGACGGATCAGTCTGTGAAGCCTTCTAACTTGGCTAAACTGGAGATCTCTCTTGACTCACATACCTGATACTAACAGGAGTACTGAGTGATTATAAGTCTCAATACCACAATCCAAAGAGTCTCCCTGTAGACCTCCTTGAACCACCAGCCGTGTGATCCCCTGGGACCTTTTCCCCATCTCGGACCTCTGAGCAGCAAACTGTCCTGATGGTGTCTGCCTGGACTGGATGATCCTAAAATTCATCACTTGTTACTTTTGTGTCTTTTTTCTTACCGCCCCACCCCCCCACCAAATCTTTAGTTGGGGAAATAGCACTACCTAGAGATGTGTGCTATAACCATGCCCCCTCTGTCTAGCCCAGCACATTCTACCAGGAAGACCGTCATAACTCAAGAGCAGAGTGCTAAGACAGAACTTTGGTGACAAATACATGTAAATGAAAGCTGGTAAAAAGAAGAACCAAGGGAAAAAATGAAAAGGAATCAGACAAAGAGGGCAACACATTAGTGTTAGGGAAACCAGAGAATGGCTTTATGGAATTGTTCTCTTGAAAAGTTGTATCAGTCTGTGGTTGATTCGGGAAGGAGAATCAACCCTCAAGAATCATCTTCTCTTTGGAGAATCTTCCTCTAGTTAATTATCACTACCCCTTTTATCTTAGGTCAGCTGTTCTCAAAGTGTGGTCTGTGGGCCCCAAGAGATCCCTGAGACTGTTTCAGGGGGTCCACAAGGTCAAAATTATTTTCATAATTATACCAAAATATTTGCCTTTTTCGCTGCGTTGACATTTGCACTGATGGTTAGTGCAGCGAATCGAGGCAGTGACACCAAATTGCACAAGTAGTGACTGTGTTCTTCAATGTCACACACTTGCAGTAAAAGAAAAAAATGCCAGGTTCACTTTGAAATGCCCTTGATAAAACAGTAAAAACTAGTAATTGTATTAAGTCTTCACTTTTGAGTATAGGTCTTTAACATTCTCTGTGACATAATGGGAAATATATATAAATAATTCTGCTGCATACCCAAATATGATGGCCGTTTAAGAAAAAGCACTTCAGTGATCCTTTGATCACTTTTTTTCATCGATACCGTTTTTATTTGAAAGAATGAGTGATAAACAAATTGTAGTTATTCAGATTTGAATATTTGGAAGACATTTTCTAGAAAAGGAACACAGCAGGACTATTATCTCGTGGAAAAACCACTGAAGGGATGTGTTGCCAATGATAAAATTGGAGCTTGCAAGAAAAATCAGGATTTTGCAAAACTTGTAGCTGTTTTCCTTAGCTCCATAACTTCCCAGACACTTAAAGCGTTTTCTGATAGGGTTGGTAGTAACATTAAGAAATGTGATTTCTTGGTATTGTACGATGAAATAAGCCATCATTTGAAAGACCTGCTTAGCTCAGTGAGCCACTATTTTCCCAAAGACCAATAGCCTTTTGATATCACAAAACCATAAATGGAAAAAAGAGCATTCCATAATGATTTCAGATTCCACATTGTAACTTGTCTTTAAAAGACCACCACTTGTCCAGTTTGGGGATAGTATTAGAGACTGTCCATGATTTCCTTGTAAAGGCTATGAAAAATACTTCTGTCTCAGGAAAGATTAGCAGTGTTTAGGAGTTAGGGAGATGGAGAGAGAGATTAGTGTGGGAGACTTGTGTGATGGAACTATTCCGTATCTGAACTGGGATGCTGGTCACACAATTGTGCACATGTGAAAAAATGGCACAGAACTAAACACACACACACACACACACACACACACACACACACACACACAGATGAATGCATGTAAAACCTGAGACCCAAATAAGTTCGCTGGATTGTATCAGTGTTGATGTCCTTGTTGTGATATAGTATAGTTATGCTAGGGAAATTGGGAGAGAGGCACACAGGCTTTCTCCATATTATTTCTTACAATTGTGTGCAAGTCTATAATTATCTCAAAATCAAAAGTTAAAAAAATACTTCTGTTTCTTCCAATCACTCATCTGTATGAGACTGGAATTTCCCCGTATGTTTCAACCAGCACAATATTTTGCAACAAGCTGAATGAAGAAGCACATAAGAGAATTTGGCGATCTCCTATGTAGCCAGGTGGAAAAAAGATCTACAAAAATCTGAAACAATGCCAGTCAACTTATTTATACATTTTAGTTTGGGGAAAAACATTAATATTTTTTTTCATAAAAATATGTTACATGTTACCCTGTGATGGGTTTCATGTTATTTTAATATAAAGCTATAAATGCATATTTTACAATTTTCTTAGTTTTAATTCCACTATAGACATTACTGACAGAACACAAATACACCAAATATATACAGAAAGATACACAGAACCTCTTTGAGGTCTTCATAACTTGTAAACATGTAAACGGGTCCTGAGATTTGAAAAGTTTAGAATTGTCCTAGATTAATGGGAGGATTTAAAAAAAAAATCAGTTCTGCTGATTAGGCTTTTATTCAGATAGGGGCATAAGACCCTTTGCTCGATATCCTGGTATATTGCTGGCTGGTACAGACGAAGCTAGGACATTTCAGCAACATGGCAGTAAAGTCAATAAGTCTACAAAACGGAACAAACAAACAGAAAACCCTCACATTAAACCAGAAAATCTGACTTTTTCTCATGGGCTTTGACTTAGACTTGAAGACAAAAAGCAGAGAGAGTAATGTTGACTCTCCTACCTGCTTTGACTTCCAGTTTCCCATTTGAAGGAACTTCAGTAGCAAATAGCGGAAAATATCATCCCTTTCTTGGGAGGGGGGTGCCTAATCTACCCGCTGGGTAGCCATGACCCAAGAGGAATCGATGTAGAGAAGGTTGCTGACATTTAAAATTCAGCTTCAGTAGATCTGAGATGTAGTCTGTGGTGAAAACCTTGAAGGCTGAAGAAGGATGGTGGTGGTGAAAGTACATTTAGAGGCCCTTTTGCCATCGAGGATCTTAGAGTCAAGGCTAACAGATATGGGGAAACAGCCATATTGAGAGAGGGCCAAATCTGTGGAATGTATGGTGTGGCAGAACAGTTGAAAGATGGTGGGGATCAGTGAGAGGTGAGGTTGTTTGCAAGGTGACCAGCTCTCCCAGGTTTCCAGACACAGGAAAGGGTGTTTTCTTGGGAAGAGCGAAGAAAGGAAGACAGATTAGAAAAAACGTTAAAGATGGGCCGTGGTGTCTGCGCATGACCAGAGGTGAGACACCCTGGAGAGGTGGGAAGGAGGGGTAAGGAAAATATGTTCCCTCAAGAACTATGTGTGTGAATTCTTTTAAAAATGGAAAAATGTTTGGGATTAAAAAAAAAGTCTCCCAGCATTTTTGGTTCTCTTTTCTCAGAACTTTATACTTTTGATGTGAAATAAACATTAGGAAGACGATTAACAGTGCAATTTAATTGCTCGTATCTGGTAGTGTGCCAGTCTTGTTAAGACAGAAAGCGTTTTGATTGATATCCTGGAATTTTGCCAATGCCAGCTGTTGTGACTTACTTGGATTACATTTCGGAGATCTTTTGTGTGGTGTTTCACCAGTGTGCATCTGGTTTATTTTCCTATGCCAAAAATCAATTTCATCTGCCAACAAAAGATAAACGTTTTGCACAAGGTGGTCGGAGTTAAAATTTGGAATGGTCATTGCCAAGGCTCTTGGGCCTGTCACATCTCAAAACATAGGGCTTTTTGAGCAAACCAAATTATGCATGTATGTGACAAATTATTGTAATTTTATTCTGGTATCGTCAGATTTCTTATTCATCTATCATGAATTATGCTACAGTTAAACCAAGTAACGGTACAAATAAGTTGCAGTTAAGACAGGAGAGAATACGGAGAGTGAATAGCCTCATCGTTCAATATCTGTTTTTGTTTTTTTTTTTTGAGTGTCAGGAAGTAATCAAGGTACTTGGGATATAAAAATGAACAGGACAAAGTTCTCTGTCATGATGAAGCTTATATTTTAGCATCAGTAGACGGGAAATAGAATAAATAAATTACATAGTCTATTAGGATTTGAAAACTCCAGTATAACATAAAAAAAGAACACAGGAAAATATGGATCGGGAATGGGGCAAAGCCACAATGAGTAGGTGCATGATGTATTCCGTAGGGAGGTCAGGGTGGCCTTGTTGTTGAGAAGGTGAGATCGAACAAAACTTGGAAGGGATCAAGGAATTGGACACCAATTATCTGAAGACAGATCAGTTGAGCATATACTACAAGGGAGTTCACAGTACACTTTGACTTTCACGCTCTCATGAAGGCCCAGTTCACGGCTTCAAAATTGTCGTTGAGCAACCACAAATGAATGTAGTGTGAGTGAAAAGGAGCATGAAGTACTTTGTGAATGTGCTGAGATGGTAAATTAGCATTTTTCTCTCGCATCTGGCTCTCTGGCTTCCTGTCCATGAGTTTAAAGATGCGGGGTTAAATGAGTAATAATAGCAATATGGTGATGATAATGACACAGCAAACCATAACGAGGTAACATTTTTTGGCCTGTATGGTCAGTGTTGAAGCTTTGGACTGAAGCTTTCAGTCTGTGTGTCAGGTTCCTAAACATTCTCAAAGTTTCAGCAGGCTTTCAGCTTTAGAGTAATCGTAATGTCTTAGAATTTCTGGCACTTTAATCACTGGACAAGACTGGAGCCTTGCCTGTCCGTGCTTAAAGTTACAGATTACAGTCAGGGCTGCTCAAATGGACAATGAACGACTTCACTGAATAACACAACAATGTAAAAATCCGAGTCATTTCACACAGCCAAGGTCTTTTTTAAACCCTCAAAGATATGTCTTCTGAGGTAAAGCTACAAAGCTCGTGACCTTGGGCCTGAGATAGGAAGGTTTCCATTCCAGCCTGAGTAACTATTTTTGTACATTTCAAATATAATGGCTGATTCTTCATAACTTGTTAGAAATATTAAACAGGGGACACAAAGAACAGAGATGATTTTTTTAAAAAAAGATCTTTCGCTAAGATCATAGTGAAAAATATTTGCTGTTTACTTTTTATTATGTGCCAGCAGCTTGTTATGTACATTACAAAACATACAGTAAGTTCATGTTCTTGATCAGAATGTCTGATTCTTGGACTCATGGGTCTGCTTTTGTGAGTTGACTTTTCTACTCTGAACAAACTTAGCCTCTTTTATCTTACTCATTGTGAAAATGATGGTTTCCTGCTTATCAGATCTACTTTTGGTGTGTAAGCTTCCTAAACCAGCCTGGGATACACAACAAAAGCCTACAGACACTACTGATCCTGGTAGTGACCTTGAACTGCTTTTGCACTCGCCAATTTTTAAAATCTATATATAAAGTTAGAAGACTGTTAAGAGTTTGATGAATATAGGGGCGCCTGGGTGGGTCAGTCGGTTAAGCCTCCGACCCCGACTCAGGTCACGATCTCACCCTTTGTGACTTCAAGCCCCACATGGGGCTCTGTGCTGACAGCTCAGAGCTTGGAGCCTGCTTTGGATTCTTTGTCTCCCCCTCTCTCTGCCACCCCAGCCGCCTCTCAAAAATAAATAAGCGTTAAAAAATTAGAAAAAAAAAAAAGAGTTTGATGAATACCATGAGAATTAATGGAGTAACTAAACTAAGCAACTCTTTTGAAATTCTTCGAAGAAAAACACTAAGTAAATCCAAGCGTTTCTTTCTAATTAATGCTTAAGCGTAGGCTAATTCAGTACTGAACTATGTAGTTTAGATTCCTCTCATGAAGTGAAGACTTACTCTCAGTCTTTTAAAACCTCTGCAGGGGCGCCTGGGTGGCTTAGTCGGTTAAGCGTCGGACTTCAGCTCAGGTCATGGTCTCACGGTCTGCGAGTTCGAGCCCCGTGTCGGGCTCTGTGCTGACAGCTCGGAGCCTGGAGCCTGCTTCGGATTCTGTGTCTCCCTCTCTCTCTGCCCCTCCCCTGCTCATGCTCTGGCTCTCTCCGTCTCAAAAATAAATAAAAACATTAAAAAAAAAATCTCTGCAGAAATTTCTTCAGAACTCTTAAATTAACCCAGCTGACCTTCCCTCCTGTAAACACAAGTGTGGAACCTACCAGTTGTAACTACTCCAGTTTAATCCCTTCTTGTTGCTGCTCTTTCTCATGCCTCAATGTTAGTTTTATTGTCTGCAAAAATTTCCAGGGCCTAAAGCCACAGCATCTGCGTCATGATGTGGACTTCCTGATTTTAAGGGCGTTAGTGTTACCTTACTGGGTTGGTGCTGTTAGCCTGAAGGACCTGATGAATATAAAAGACTTTGAAGCCGGTCTTGTGCCAGATCAATGTAAAGTATTGTTTTGTGGTTGCTACTTAATCACAGGATTATTTGAAGTCTTTCTAATCTCTTCTAGTTGAGGGTTCAGTGAGGGACTACTTCCAGTAAGTATCTCTTTCAAGGGTGTTTTCTTATCTGATAATGCTCTTGGGCAAACTGGTTTTCTAGAATAACAGTAAGAATGCCCTTAAAAAAGAGAAAAGAAAAGAAAAGAAAAGAAAAGAAAAGAAAAAAAGAAACCTCAGCCTTTCAAACATTTGAAATTAAGCGTCTTGAAAAAATACTGACAAATTATGCTATTATTCAACAGGTAAAATCTGAGTCTCAGCTTCTACTTGTCCTGGATACTGGTTCTCCCTAATATTAACTTTTGTATGAGAAACGTTGTTTTTTTGTTTTTTGTTTTTTCCCCTTCTTAGATGGATTCCAAGCCTGGTTTTTCAAGTGACATTAATATTCTTTTAGCAGTTTATTGTACTTTTGATTAGACGCCTCTATCTTTTCACATTTTCCATATTTAGGATCCTAGAAATCTTCTGTGTGTGTTCTAATTATTTTTTGCATACATATTTTTTTTATTTTTAATTTTTAAAAGTTTTTTAATGTTTACTTATTTTTGAGAGAGAGTGACAGAACGTGAGCAGGGAGGGGCAGAGAGAGAGGGAGACACAGAATCCGAAGGAGGCTCCAAGCTGTCACCACAGAGCCCTAGGGGGGCTTGAACTCATGAACCCTGAGATCATGACCTGAGCTGATGTTGGATGCTTAACCAACTGAACCACCCAGGTGCTCTGCATATGTATTTTTTAAAAATCATGTACACGAAAGAATACTTTGAAAAGTAGAATTTCTCTCCTACATGCCCTCCAACCCCTAGCCATCCATTTCTTTGCCTAAGGGTTAAATTTGTACCTCTCCAGGGATAGATTCATACACACATACATTTATTTATACACTATTTTATACCTATTTTCACTTAATATATCTTAAAAATTTTTTAATGTTTATTTATTTTTGAGAGAGAGAGAGAAGAGACAGCGTGAATGGGGGAGAGGCAGAGAGAGAGGGAGACACAGAATCTGAAACAGGCTCCAGGTTCTGAGCTGTCAACACAGAGCCAGATGTGGGGCTTGAACTCACAAACCGGGAGATCGTGACCTGAGCCCAAGTCGGATGCTAAACTGGCTGAGACACCCAAGCACCCCTGCACTTAATATATCTTAGAGATCATGTCGTAGCAGAACTTTGAAAGTTGCTTCGTTCTCCCTAACGGCTACACAGTCCTCTCTGTATACTGTACCTTAATGATGTCCTTTGATGGAAATTTAGGTTGCTTCCAATTTTCTATTGTCACGAAAAGTGCTGCAGGGACTATCCTTGTACATTTGCCATTCGCAGGAGTGCCAACATACAAATAAGATAAGTTTCTAGGAGTGGCTCACTGAACAAAAGGGTGTTCACTAGCTGTTTTGATAGATTTGGCTAAATGGTCCTTCCTAGAGATTGTACCCCTTTGCATTGCCACCAGCAGTGGGGTTCCCCACACCCTCCTCAATGCAGTGCAAAATGGAACTTTGCTCTTTGCAAAAAGCAAGGGAAGCTGATGGGGACCATTTGTTTTCCATAGTTTTTAACTGTATTTCTTATTGTGATTGAGACTGAACATCTTTTCAGATGTTTGAGTCCTTTGAATTACCCTTTCTGTGAACTATCAGTTCTTTTTTCTTTACCCATTTCTGGTTGGCCTTTTGGTGTTGATTTTTAGGGGGTCTGTGTATGTTAAATGACTTATCTTTGTGTCTTAAATATGAAGTGAGAATTATAAATTAATTCAGTAAGAATTAATCTATGTGTAACATTGACTGTTTCAGAAGGAGGACAGTAGCCATTGATCATAGGCTACCATTGGGGCTCCTGTAAACACTTTTAGTAGCATAATTATTTGGAGCTGTAAAATTTTCTTTGAATAGTACTTTTTTTATTTTTTACTTTTTGAGAGAGGGAGAGCGTGCACACACACGTGAGAGGGAGAGGGGGCAGAGGAAGAGACAGAGAGAATCTTAAGCAGGCTCCGTGCTCAGCACAGAGCCCGATGCGGGGCTCGATCCCACAACCTGGGGATCATGACCTGAGCCAAAATCAAGAGTCAGACACTCAACCGACTGAGCCACCCAAGTGCCCCCAACCCTACCTGTTTTTGTAACTGTTGGTCCTGATAGGCCATGTTTTTATTATTTTCTAGGTATTCTATTGTGGTGACCTTTACCTCTTTTTTTGAACCAACAGAATTTTAAGAAATCACTTTTGGAATTTCTAGATGACAGGGGTTGTGTGTGTGTGTGTGTGTGTTTTTTCTAGATGCGTTGTTAGTTTCTACTTTTATTAAATTCTGATCAGAAAATATTATTTGTATTGTTCCTCTTCTTATTGATATTTTCTTTTACGAGTATATGACCAGATTTTGTAAATGCCCTGTGAATGTCTGGAATGATATAAATGGGGTACATGGTTGATAAGTATCAGTTATGCTATTTATGCTTATTTTCTCATTTATAATTTTTTTTTTTTTTTTGAGACAGAGAGAGACAGAGCATGAGCAGGGGAGGGGCAGAGAGAGAGAGGGAGACACAGAATCTGAAGCAGGCTCCAGGCTCCGACCTGTCAGCACAGAGCCTGACATGGGGCTTGAATTCACGGACTGTGAGATCATGACCTGAGCTGAAGTCGGATGCTTAACCTACTGAGCCACCCAGATGCCCCTATTTTCTCATTTATAAAAGGGGGAATAATTGTAGCTTCTACCTTGAAGAGTTGTTTTGTAGACTAAATGAGTTAATGCATATAAAATGCTAATAATAGTGCCTGACCCAAGGAGACTATTGGGTGGAAACCATTACTATCTGTTATAAAATTCTGAGCTCTACCATAATAGTAGCAAAAGCTTACACTGATCTTTCCCAAAGAATTTTGTAACCATGATGTCATCAACTTTTCACATTATATGATTCTGAAGAAAATTCTGAGGCTAATCTAATATTTTCCCTTAATAGGTGACTTTTTGGGGGGGGGGTTGGGTTTTTTTTGTTTTTGTTTTTGGCTAGGTTACCCAAAGATTCCTCATCTTTAAAGTTTGATAACTTTACTAGAACCTATCTCTTTGTAAAGATTACTATTTTAAGATAGAGCACTCAGAGAGAGCAATCCATAAAACATATGTACACAGCCTAATGAATTACTGTAAAGCAAACACCCTTGCAGTCATGACCCAGTTCAAGATACAGAACATTTCGACATCCCAGAAGCCCTCTGGGTGCCCTTTACCATCACAGCGTCCTCAGTGCAAGTTACTTTTGCCAGCATTGGTAAACAGCCCAAAGGAAAATAAATCCTCAGAATCTAAACTAACCCTTCACTATAGAATAAAGGTGGCATATATTTTGGTTTGGTTTTATGTGTTTCTTCTTATTCTGCTTTATTGAGTATAGGGGCACTTGGGTGGCTCAGTTGGTTAAGCGTCTGACTTCAGCCCAGGTCATCATCTCATGGTTGGTGGGTTTGAGCCCTGCGTCAGGCTCTATGCTGACTGCTCAGAGCCTGGAACCTGCTTTGGATTCTGTGTCTTCCTCTCTCTCTGGCCCTCCCCTGCTCGTGTTCTCTCTGTCTCTCAAAAATAAATAAAACGTTAAAAAAATAAAAAATAAATAATCTGCTTGTTGAGTGTAACTCACATACCATACTGTTCACCAGTTGAAAGTGCACAGTTCAGAGGTGTTTACTATGTTCACAAGTTGCGCAACCAACACCACTATCTAATTTTAGAACATTTAGTCTCCCTGAAAAGAAACCCTGTACCTATTAACGTTCAGTTCCCATTACCTGATCTCATACCCACAGCCCCCAGCAACCACTAATTCACTGTCTCTGTATAGATTTGCTCATTCAGCACATTTCGTATCATTGGATCTGTGCTTGTACAACATGCGGTGATCGGCTTCTTTCACTTTGTATAACAACACTGTGTCAAAGTTCATCAATGTTGTGACATGTGTCAGTACTTCATTCTTTTTTATTGCCAAATAATATTGTATGGACATACCACGTTGAGTCTATCCATTCATCTGTTAGTCAGCATTTGGTTTGTTTCCATTTTGTTGGTTATTAGGAATAATCCTGCTATGAACATTCATGTACAAGTTTTTACGTGGATATATGTTTTCATTCATCTTCAGTATAAGCCTAGGAGTGGAAGAGATGGGTTGTATGGTATTTAATGTTTAATACTGAGGAATTGCCAGACTGTTTTCCAAAGCAGCTGCACCATTTTGAATTCCCGCCAGGAGTGTATGAGTGTTACAATTCCTCCACATCCTCACCAGCAGTTGTTACTGACTGCTCACAGCCTTTGGGCTTTACCTTCACTGTCTCTTTTTCCTACATTCGGGTAATCTGTAAAGAAAGGCTAGGCATCTTTTCTTTGGAACCAGTAGGAGATTCAAACCATGCAATTCTGTGCCTATATGCGGGGCCTCTCACCCTGGTCCCACTCCTTCCTCACAAAAAACCCAAAAGCATTCTCCTTTCTCCACTCTCTGTTTTTAATTTATTTACTTAGGGAGAGAGAGAGAGGGAGAGAGAGAGAGCAAGCGGGGGAGGGGGAGAGAGAGAGAGAGAGAGAGAGAGAGAGAGAGAGAGAGAGAGAATCCCAAGTAGGCACCACACTGACAGGGCAGAGCTTGATGTGGAGCTCGAACTTACAAACTGTGAGGTCATGAGCGGAGCTGAAATCTAGAGTTGGACACTTAGCCAACTTAGTCACCTAGGCACCCTTCCTTTCTCCACTCTCTTGAGCCCTTTACAGATTTGCTTGGGGAGACCTAAGGTTTTCTGCAGAAAACCTAATTAGAGAAGTAATAAAATTTTCATACCCTCTTGGTGTTTGTGAGGTATCATGAATCTGGACATCCAAGCAAATTCTGGATGGAAGTCGCCACTGCCTAGACAGGATATCCACAACATATCCAGAAGTCAAGACTTATGTTTACTTGTTGATCTTCTGTGTAGTTACTCTTTCCATTACTGAAAGTACATTACTTAAGTCTCCAACTCATTGAATTGCCTATTTCTCTCTTTAATTCTGTCAGTCTTTATTTCCTATGTTTTGCGGCTCTCTAGTTAGGTGCATATATGTTCATATTTGTTAAATCTTAATAAATTAATCCTTTATCATTATAAATGTTCTTTTTCTTAGTAACAGCTGTTGTCTCAAAGTCTATTTCGTTTGATATTAGTATGGTCACTCAGACTCTCTTTGTTTGCATTTGTGTCTTTTTCAATTCTTATTTTACACCTATTTGTACCTTAAAAAAATTTTTTTTATGTTTATTTATTTTTGAGAAAGAGAGACAGACAGACAGAGTGTGAGTGGGGGAGGGATAAAGAGAGAGAGAGAGGCAGACACAGAATCTGAAGCAGGCTTCAGGCTCTGAGCTGTCAGTACAGAGCTCCATGCAGGGCTCAAACTCATGAACTGTGGGATCATGACCTGAGCTGAAATCAGATGCTTAACCAACTGAGCCACCCAGGTGCCCCTGTACCTTTTTTTTTAAAAGTTTATTTATTTGTTTTGAGAGAGAGAGAGAGAGAGAAAGAGAGAGTGCAAGCATGATGGGGAACAGGCAGATAGAGAGGGACAGAGAAGATCCCAAGCAGGCTCTGCACTGTTAATGGGTCTCCATATCACGGGCTGTGAGATCATGACCCGAGCTGAAACCAAGAGTTGGACAATTAACCAACTGAGTCACTCAGGCGCCCCACCACCTATTTGTATCTTTGAATCAGGGTGTGTTCCGTAGCAACTTATCATTTGATTAATTCTTTTTAATCCATTCTGCCAATCTGCCTTTTGATTTCAGGCTTAATCGATTTGTGTTTAGCGTAATTACTGAGAAGGTAGGACTTATATCTGCCATTTTGTTATTTGTTTTTATATGTTCTGTCTTTTTTGTGTCTCTATTCCTCCGTTACTGCCTCCTTTATTGCTAGGTGGATATTTTCTAGTATGACGTTTTAATTCCCTTATACTTTCTTTTACTGTAACTTTAAATTTTAGTTTGTTAGTGGTTATAGTAGCTGGCTCCCATGTAACTCTGTTCCCTCCCACTTCTTTTATGCTGTTCTTTTCATACACATTTCATCTTTATAGTATCATAAGCTCTACATCACAGTTTGGTAATTCTTGCTTTATGTAGTTGCCTTTGAAAATAGATATGAGCGTGAAGAAATTATAAACAAAAGCATGTTTATAATGTTTTTATATTTACCTCTGTAGTTAGTTTTGCTGGTGTCCTTTATTTTTCTGTGTGGATTCGAGTTATTGTCTGGTGTCCTCTCACGTCAGCCTAAAAGACACTCTTGTCTATACCTGCAGGTCACTGGGCCTGGGATGCAGGAAGGATGGCAAGGGCCTCTGTTAAAATGTCACAGACCCCACTGTCTTACCTAAGTTAAATAGTTTCTCGTGGACAGAGGATTTGCTGTTCAGTCCATGGCTTTGGTTAATTTCCAGGGTTCTGAAATGATTGATGTTGCTTGTGCCTCTATTTTCATCAGTTTTGTGGGAGAGTGAGTTGACCAAAGTCCTTACTCTGGGAATGCAGATGTCGACTACCTTAGGATCCCTGTTAATGTCAGGTTTTTTGTTCTTGGTCATTTTGGGGTAGGGGCCTGATGTGTCATTTTAATGTCCAAGAAAAATCCTCCTTTATCTCTGAAAATGTCTTTAAGTAATTTAGAATACACCTTGAGTTTCAGTGTTTCTCTTCTGTTCTTCGGGGCCACTAATTTGCACAGAAGTTCAAGAAAAAATAATTTAATAAATATGTCATATTCACTCACAAAACACACGCACAGTACGCACTGACTTTCACAAGACATGAACAAACTAAACAGGTTGAAAAGTAGAACTGTCATTTGGTGGATTTCTGGAGTACTGAATCCACCCTTTGTTTAAAGTCTTTGCCTCTTTAGGGGCGCCTGGGTGGCTCAGTCGGTTAAGCATCTGACTTCAGCTCAGGTCATGATCCCACGGTTCCTGAGTTCAAGCCCCACATTGGGCTCTGTGCTAATAGCATGGAGCCTGCTGGGGATTCTCTGTTTCCTTCTCTATCTTCCCCTCCCAAGCTCATTCTCTCTCTCTCTCTCTCAAAATTAAAAAAAAAAAAAAAAAAAAAAAAAAAAAAAAAAAAGTCTTTGCCTCTTTAGAATAATGGCAGTGTACTGTATTTTACTGTATTGGCAGCAGTGTTCTAGCGCCACCTAGTGCTACAAAGAAGTAAGAGCTGCTCTGTTTTTTCTTTTCTTTTTTTTTCCTTCTTATCCTTCCTCCCCCCAACTCCTTTTCCTCAACTTTCTTCACAATAGAATAAAACCTACTCCATGATTATCAGATTTAATCACTGGACATTTATAGAACACCGAATCTTAAATGTGCATATCAATTATTTATTTATTTATTTATTTATTTATTTATTTAACATTTATTTATTTTTGAGAGACAGAGAGAGGGACAGAGCACAAGCAGGGGAGGGGGGCAGAGAGAGGAGACACAGAATCCGAAGCAGGCTCCAGGCCCTGAGCTGTCAGCATGGAGCCGGTCGCGGGGCTTGAACCCGTGAACCATGAGATCATGACCTGAGCCGACATTGGACACTCAACAGACTGAGCCACCTAGGCACCCCTATAAATCATTCTTTTAAAGCACACACAATGATTTACCAAACTGACCATATACTTTGTCATAAATCAAGTCTCAACAAATCATTGAAATCATTTAGAGTATGTTCTCTGGAATTAAATGGGAAATCATGAATTATTATAAAATTTCTCATATATATGTATACCAACATATCTCTAAAGCAATATATTTCTAAATAACCCATGGGTTATGGGAGTCCCAATGGAAACTAGAAAATATTTTGAACTGAACAATAATATGTATATACAATATATATGTCCATATATATGCCCAAGAAAATATATATAACAAATATATATATAACAAATATATATACAAAATATATATATTATATATACCACACACACACACACACACACACTATATATATATAAAATTTGTAGAGTGCAACTAATACAATGGTTAGGGAAAAATTTATAGGTTTAACTGTATAGGTTTAGCTGTATGTAACTACATAGTTTCAACAATATATTAGGAACTGTGGCAAAAAACCAAATGAGCCAAGCATCTACCTCAAGACATTAGAAAAAGAACAAATTACGCTCAAATACAATAAAAGCCAGGAAAACAAATTGAGAACGTAAAATAACAAAACAGCAAAAATTTGATAGAGAAGATGAACACAGTCAAATGTTTGTTCTGGTTAATTTGATCAATCCCTGATGAGTGACCATGAAGGAGACAGGAGGCACAAATAATGGATTTCGGGAATGAAAAGGCACACATCATTGTGTATTTATGCCAGCTCTTAAAAATCACAAGAGCATGGTATTAACAGCTTTATGCTGACAAAGTAGAAAATTTAGACGAGATGGATAAACTTTTTCAAAATTCGATTTACCAAAAAGTCAAAAGAAGTGAAATATTCAAATAGACCTAAAATTGTCACCTGCATTGTATTCAAAATGCATCTTAATTCTTCGTCTGGATGGGTTATTCTCTAGGCATGCTGTTTTGTGAGCTTGTAGACAGTAATTCTTTTTTATTTTCCTTTTCTTTTTTCCATAGTTTGTTCCCATGTTCCATAACTTTCTCTGCCCTAGTACAGTCACTCATTTTAGTGAAGCACATTTTCTGGTAACTCTGAGAATGCTTACCCAAGAGTGTGGTAGACATTTGTGGTGCCCTGCAACACACAGATTAAGGTCACCCTCAAATGCTTGATTTTGGGATGTTAAACCATCCTTGAATTCCTGGGAAGAATCCTACAGAATTATGGTATCTAATATTTTTTTAATATGTTACTGGATTTAGAATGCCAATATTTTGTTGAGGATTTTGTTTTTGTTATAGAGGAATAACGAATATTCTGAGGTTTTCTTTTCTTGTCATGTCTTCATCTGTTTTGGAATCAGGGAAATACTTGCCCCATAGAATGAGTTCATAAGCATTCTTCCTTCTCTCTTTTCTGAAAATGTTTGTATATGATAATCACAAGCTCTGTTAATAGCCAAAATTCTCTTCTCCTTTCCAATTTTTCCTCTTTCATAATGTCTTGTTATTTTGTTTTTAATCGATGCAATAGTCCCTCAAATCTCATGGAGAATATGAATTCTAATGTTTAAGGACCTCTTATTATTTTCTTCAGGTGCCCTATTTTAATGGGGGCCATTTTCTTAGAGTGGTTAGCTTTTGAATCTTTAATTATTTTGGTAATTTAAAATTTTTTACTTTTTGCTCATAGTTATAAATGAGGCTTTTTAAATTAATGAGGATTAATCTCATAGGACTATGACAAATGCTATTGATCACTATTTTATTTCTCCAGCAGATACAACCTCTTCCACTTGCCCACACTCAGAGCCTTCTTGGAGTCCAAAGAGTGTTCCATCCATAATAGTTAGTAAGAATGAGCCTCAACGGGGCCCATGAACTGAAAGCAGACTGGCAGATGAAGAGCATGGACCGTTGAGCAGCATAAGGACCCCTTCACTAGGGTCAGTGGGCGGGCACACCAAGGTACAGGCTGCGTGGACGCCTCCATCAGCCTTTCTTTGCCCGGGGCTCTAGACTGCTCATGTTTGTTCACTGCTCTTTGGCGTAGCCATATTGTCATCCTCTGCTGGAGCAAATCCTCAGGGTGCTGATATCCATTTAGAGTTGCACTTGACAGGGGAAGCAGTGGGAAAGAGCCTCAGGAAGCCAAGGACATTAGGAATTTTACTGCTTGCTGCACCTAACTCCACCGTTTATGTTGTGGTGACTCAAACACAGCTGAGTCACTGCCCTCTCTCCAGCTCTATTGCCTACATTAGGGGCTAGACAAACACACTTCACTTCGAAGGCCATTCCTACACGATGAGGAGCCTGGATATGCCTCTGGCCATGGAAAGGTGGTGTTCCAGCTCCCATATAAACTTTAGTATTTCAATTCCAATTAATCTCAGTTCCCTAATATTTCAGTTTTTACATTGCTTCCCTCAGCCCTAGTCAATTGGATCGTGGCCCACACTGGGTGCCAATAAATAACGTACAAGAGTTCTACATGGAAAACTATAAAATATTAGTGAAAGGTCTTAATAAATGAAGGGCTACATCTTGTTCATCATCGGAAAAGTTGAATATTAAGAAGATGTTAAGGGGCACTGGGGTGGCTCAGTAGGTTAAGCGTCCGAATTTGGTTCAGTTATGATCTCACAGTTTGTGGGTTCGAGTCCCCGAGTTCTGTGCTGACAGCTCAGAGCCTGGAGCCTGCTTCGGCTTCTGTGTCTCCTTCTCTCTGCCTCTCCCCAGCTTGTGCTTGCTCTCTCTTGCTCTCTCTCTCTCTCAAAAATAAATAATAAAAAAAAATTAAGAAGATGTCAATTCTCTAAAAATTGACTAGTAGATTCAGTTATAATCCCAATAAAAATCCCATGCACAGGTGTGTGTGTGTGCATGTGTGTGTGTGTGTGTGTGTGTGTGATAGGTATGTTGACATATGTTGACTTGCTGAGGAAACAGTATCAGCAGAAGCAGAAAGGCATGACGCAGCATGGTGTGTGCAAAGATATATAAGTAGTTTGGGTTTCCAGAGATGAGGTCGTGGGGATTTGGTGAGGACAAGGCTCGGGGGGCCCTTAACTGCTTTTTGTTTGTTTGTTTGTTTGTTTTTGCATGTGATGGAAAAAAATTTAAGAAGGGGTAGAGAGGTTGGATTTACATTTTATGTAAATCACTTTGGCTTCCCCTTCACCTGCTCTACTCTTTATGCAGGTAACCACATTCCCCGGGCTTCCATGCACCATGAGTTCCAGGTAGGCTTGGTCAATGGAAGGGAGAGGTAGAGATTGGAAGTCTGGAGAAGAGAAGTCAGGGCATTCATGTATCCCTACCCCCACTGTTGCCTGTTGTGGGATTTGTTGAGGCAGCTGTACATCCTCCAGGCTCCAACTCTCTCCAACCTGCACTGCCATGGCTCTGTCTCCTGCTGCCAATCCTTGGCTTCTCAGTTCGGACAGTACCACCTCCGGTCCTAGGAGTCCTGCTTCTGCCTTTGCTCATCTCCAGGTTCTTCATCATCCATCATTTCCTGTCTCAACTTTTCCCTTTGCCCTGTCAGATCATCTCTGCTTAAAAGCCAAGAGCTCCTCTTTTCTTTTCTTCCTGGATGGACATTAATTGACCTAGGGGGTTAAGTTGGAGAAACGAAAACCCATCAGGAAGCCACTGAGATAGTTCAAGTGAGAAATCCTCAGGACCTCACCCGAAGCAGTGGTTGTAGGGACAGAGCGAAATGTATCTAGTAATAGTCTCTTGGAGATAAAATTGATAAGACTTGATGATTGACTGGATGAGTTGCTAAGAGAAAGAGGGATGGGAGAGAAGGGGGATCTAGGGTAGATTCCTGGTTCTTTTTAAAAATTATGTATTTATTTTGGCAGAGAGGGGGGGGGGGCAGAGAGAGAGAGAGTATCCCAAGCAGGCTCCGCAGCGTCAGCACAGAGCCTGACGCAAGGCTCCATCCCACAAACTGTGAGATCATGACCTGAGCCAAAATCAAGCGTCGGACACTCAACAGACTGAGCCACCCAGGTGCCTCTAAATCCCCAGTTCTAAGTGATTACGATCCAAAATACAGAAGGCACACTTTTCTCTGCCATCATGGTATGTGCGGTTGATTGTTCCTGGTCGTGTCTTCTCACAGGACTTTCAGGATCAAGCAATTCCTGGCCAAGAAACAAAAGCAGAATGGTCCCATTCCCCAGGGGATTTGGGTGAAAAGTGGTAATGAAATCAGGTGCAACTCCAGGAGGAAGCCCTGGATGGAGAAGAACCAAGCTGGGTCTGTGAGGGACCACATCACACAGGAGATGGCACATACATTCATGCCGCAGGAGGGTCACATGCTCGTACCCTATCAACTGTAAACAGCGCCACCACCTGGTGGGGAAATGATTTCCTCTATTGCTTTTATTTTTTATTGGGGAAATGATTTTCCTCTATTGCTATGCTTCTGGACAAGTAGGTTGGTTCGGTAATAAATATGTGAGATCTTTTGTTTTTGTTTTGTTTTGTTTTTAAAAAACAAACCAAAATACAGAAGGTGCAACAGGAGAATTGCCAATAAGGGAGAAGCCAGTGAGTGACACATGCTGAGTGTGAACAATGAGCGTGAACATGCTGAGGTTGGGGGGCCTCCAAGGGGATATAAATCTGAAGTTCAGGAAAGAAGTCAGGGCTGAATATAAAGACTTCAGGTCATTAACACATGCATAATAGTTAAAGCCAGGAGAGTAGATTTAGGCTACCCAAGAAAATCAGAGTGGTGGAGAAGAAACATGCTTATTTTTCCCCCCTGTGTTTTTTTTTATATTTTAACTGTTTATATTTATTTTTGAGACAGAGGGAGACAGAGCATGAGCAGGGGAGGGGCAGAGAGAGAGAGGGAGATACCAAATCCGAAGCAGGCTCCAGGCTCTGAGCTGTCAGCACAGAGCCCAATGCAGGGCTCGAACCCACGAACCATGAGATCGTGACCTGAGCCCGAGGTGGACGCTTAACTGACCGAGCCACCCAGACACCCATTCCCCCATATTAAAAGCCAATTCGTTAAAAGGAGCACTTTGCTGACACCTACCCCCAGGTCCTCTAAAGAGTTGCTTATTTTGGTCGCTTCTGCTTCTTCAGAACATGCTCATTCTTTTTTTTTTTTTAATGTTTATTTATTTTTGAGACAGAGAGAGACAGAGCATGAACGGGAGAGGGTCAGAGCGAGAGGGAGACACAGAATCCGAAGCAGACTCCAGGCTCTGAGCTGTCAGCACAGAGCCCAACGCGGGGCTTGAACTCACAGACCGTGAGATCATGACCTGAGCCGAAGTTGGACTCTTAACCAACTGAGCCACCCAGGCGCCCCAGAACATGCTCATTCTTATGAAAGAGAATGAATCAGGTATCTGCCCATGTCACTACCTTCGATCCTGGAGCTGCAGAAAGCATGGATTACTCCTAACGACAATGTTCACTCTGTATTTGGCCTCTTCTGTGGCACTTGACACGATTAACCATTTCCTTCTGGAGTTGCTCTTTCCCTCTGTAGTTACTTGGTGATAACAGGCCCTCCTTGGTCTCCTCTTCTCTTTCCTTCTTTCCGCCTGCTTTAACCCTTGTGATCCACAGCCCCCACGCTTCCTACTCCACACTCTTTTCCAGGAGTCTGTCACTCCCTTTCCTGGAATTCCTCAAGTCTGTGTCCCCACTTGAGACACCTCTGCTAAGCCCCAAAGACCATCGTCACACTACCCCCCCGCTAAGTCCCCAGGAAAATTCAGAGCCGTCGTTTCTTGGTTTTTGTTTTTCCCTGCTACACAGCCTAACATTCCCTAACTTGATTAATTTCACCGCATCATCACCCCACCCCCAAACAGAAAATTACTTTCTTTTAAAATAATTTTTAAAGTTTTATTTGGGAGACAGAGAAGGAGAGAGAGAGAGAGAAGGGGGGAGGGGCAGACAGAGAATCCTCAACAGGCTCTGTGCCACCAGTGCAGAACCTGATGTGGGGCTCGAACTCACAAAATCATGAGATCGTGACCTGAGCCAAAGCCAACAGTCAGATGCTTAACCAACTGAGTGTCCCAGGTGCCCCGGAAGTTACTTTATTCTTTTATCTCTACATTGAATTGGTTGCCAAGTCCTCAGTCACATTTAATCCCTCAATATCACATTCATTCTTGCTGTTCCAGGTATTCAACATTTCCCCCTGCACTGTTGTTTATGTCACATCCAGGCTTAAAGCTTTTCAATGCCTGTCTATTGCCAAGGATAAATTTTTTAATGTTTATTTATTTTTGAGAGAGAGAGACAGAGACAGAGACAGGGCATGAGTGGGGGAGGATCAGAGAGAGAGGGAGACACAGAATCTGAAGCAGGCTCCAGGCTCTGAGCTGTCAGCACAGAGCCTGATGTGGGGCTTGAACCCATGAACTGTGAGATCATGAGCTGAGCCAGAGTCGGACATTTAACCGACTGAGCCACCCAGGCGCCCCACCAAAGATAAATTCTGAAGAACTTCAAATGATCCATGAAACTGACCTTGCACCCTTGGGGGTTCTAGGGGGAAATCTGAAACTGGCCCCCATACACGGAGGGCAAGGAGAGACCAAAGAAAGAGGCAGACCACTCTAGATTGGCAGGTGGCAATTTTAATAAGCAAGGGAACTTATACACGTGGCTTGTCTTGGGTGGCTGCGAGATGGGTAGCTATCTGCACCTGCCTGCCAGAATCTTAAGTTTATCCACAGGCCTTAACCTGGTTCAGTTGTGTAAACGGTCCAGATGGTCTCAATAACACATTGCTCTCTCAAGTCTGCATTCTTGATGTGGGTCCTAGTGGAAAAATGGTGAATGAAACATATATTCCAAGTATGCGGGTGGGGTTGGGGTATGTGTGGGAGGGGTTAAGAGCCTTGGATAGCCCTGGCCCAGCTCTCAGGTCAATCAGGGATCACGTCCTTTTGGTGACCTCCCACAACAGGATACATGCATACAATTGTATATATTATAGCACACAGAACATTTTGTTGCAAGTCTGTGTTGGTTTGCCTGAGTCCTCTTGTAGTCTGTGAACTCCTTCATGGTAAGAATTATATTTTATTGATGTTCCCTTTCTCAGTCTTCTGCAAAATGCCTGGCACATAGAATGTGCTCAATAAATATTTGATGAACCAGGCAGACACAAATGAATAAGGGCACTCCCTTAGTGCGGGAATGGACCTGTTGCACTCCTCCTGGAGCCATGCACATGAAAGTGATCCTTTAGTGTGGGTCTTCCTGTGGAGTTGGTTGATTGATTCATTCATGAACTATTTATGGAGCACCTGGTAGGTTCCAAGCATTGAGCCATATAACAGGCATCCTCTTGGCTTTGAGAAAATTATCATTCCAATACAAAAAGCAGAATTATTACATTTTGGCTAGTCATTCCTGCAGATGAATGCAGAGTCAATTAAAAAGTGGTTAAGGCTGACGGCATACACACTAGTGAGACTTTGGCTGTAACCCAGTGGGCTTTCATGTTCCAGACTTGCTCCTTGGGACAGACCTCATATTATCTCATTTCAGCATAGGAAGGCTGGGATGCCTTTACTGGACCTGGCTAAGGCAGCCACGAGCAAATGCTGCTGCGCACCAGAACATGGCCAGGGCGCACACAGGTGCCCATATCAGAGACGAAATGTGATGTGTTTGGGGCAGATGACACAGGAAAGGCATATCTGAGGACCATGGAACCTTCCAATCCCTGCTCTTTCCCAAAGGCCCTAACTAACACAGGGCTTCCTCTGCTTATTCCTAAGCAAGGCGAGTTCCCTTTTCTCTGTCTCTTGTCCAAAGCTTGCTTTCAGAAGACAATTTGAAATTTATCTACTATAAATTATAAAAGAGTATAAAAACTAAATATCACTAGTTCACTGGTACCTTCTAGTGGGCCTTCCTATCTAAACAGTATGGAAAGACTTAGACTAACGTTCTGAATAGTCGATTGATGACTGGGATTATATTCTAGGCATAATACAAAAAGACATGTCTAACCGAGGCTCCTGAAATGATTCCAGGAAGATGGTCATCTTCTTTTTTTTTTTTTTTTTCAACGTTTATTTATTTTTTTTGGGACAGAGAGAGACAGAGCATGAACGGGGGAGGGGCAGAGAGAGAGGGAGACACAGAATCAGAAACAGGCTCCAGGCTCTGAGCCATCAGCCCAGAGCCCGACGCGGGGCTCGAACTCCCGGACCGCGAGATCGTGACCTGAGCTGAAGTCGGACGCTTAACCGACTGTGCCACCCAGGCGTCCCGAAGATGGTCATCTTCTTGATGTGTCAAGTTGGACAACAGAGGGGACGAAGGGAAAAGGTCAGGGAGGGGAAAAGGTCAGTGCCAAAGGCACAGGCGGGGCTTAGGCTGACTACTAGAACGTCCGGGGGCCAGCAGGTAATTCAGGAGAATGAAACTGTGCCAGTGCTGGGGCGGGGCGGGGTGGGGGGCGGATTACAAGGAGTGACGTGTGACAGGATCTCGTGTTACATAAACCTTTTGGTGCAGGCAGCAAAAGGGGAAAAGGCAAAAGCGCGTGTTTTGGATGGTCTCTTCTTCTGCACGAGAACATCTTTGATTTTTCAGCCCTTCTCGCCCGTGGTGAGACGATGGGGAGGAAAAGGAAGGGGCAGAGAGCAGAGCCAAGGCAGAGCGGCTGGAGGGGCTCAGGAATACTCTGGGCGGGCGCTGGGCGGAGCCTCTGGAGCATCCTCTGAGCGGCCGCCTCTGAGCACCATGGGAAAATCCTTCCTCCCTCGGACATGGCGCCCACCTGCCCCGCGGCAGCAGCCGGCTCCGGCGCCGCGGTTCGCGGGTCCGGGCAGGAGAGCAGCTCGAGCTTCAGTCGCGGGGCGGAAGGGGGGGGAGGGGGCGGCGGCAGCGGTGGCGGCGGTGGCGCCGCCCGCGGGCCTGGGTGTTAGAGCCGAGGGCGCCCGGGGACCGGCGGGCGGAGCGCAGCGGGGCGCCGCCGGCCCCGGGGCGCAGCAGGCATGGTGTCCCAGGCGCTGCAGCTGCTCCGGCAGGGCGTGTGGGCCGCGCTCACCGGCGGCTGGTACCACGACCCGGAGCAGAGCAAGTTCACCAACAGCTGCCACCTCTACCTGTGGCTGTTCCTGCTGCTGCTGCCCCTGGCCTTGCACCTGGTGAGTGGGGAGGTTCGAGCCGGGGAGACGTGAGGGTGGAGGCAAGAGGGGAGAAAGCCACCCCAACCTGCGTGTCTGCCTCGTGATGGAACGGGCTGGCAGCGATTCTTAAGGGATGGGATGAAGAAGTATAAACGTACCGTTATAAGATAAATAAGTCACGGGGTGCAATGTACGGCGTGGGGAACACAGTCGGTAATATTGTATTAACTTTGTAAGGTGGCAGACGGTAACTGGACTTGCCGCGGTGACGGTTTCGCAATGTATACAAATGTCGAATCACTCTGTTATACACCACGAACTAATACAGCATTGTACGTCAGTTATGCCTCAATTGAAAAGAGAAAAGGTGGAATGAGGACGGCCCTCGGGATTTGGGGACAGAGGAAGTACAGGGAGAGGGGGACAGGGACTCGTTGGCAGGAAAAGAAGTCGAAAGGACTTTGGGGGCTCTGGGACTCATTAAGAATTGATGCTGACTGTCAGGATGAGTCAGACTCTGCTTGTGGCCGGGGGATGTTGAACCTGTTTTGTAGGTGGAAAATCCTAGGCCTTCTGGCTGGTTAGCTGGGCATGATGGCCAAAATGCAAAATGAAATGTTAAAAACAAACCTATTTCAGTTGTTCACCTTCTAATCCCCTCCCCTCCTTTCCTGTTTTGCTTTGAGAAGGCAGGTTCAATGATCAAGTACTCAACTTTCGATTTCCACACCATTATGTAAAGAAATCTATAGGAAGATATATTACTGGGTAAATCTAATGTAGTTTACGCTAAGCATTACAGTACCTAGTTGGGGCTTGCCACTTTAATAGGTTACCATAATTGAGCGCTTGCAGACTAGCTACATCATGACCTTCTTGGGTAAATTAAAAATACCTAATTGAAACAATGTTTCAATCTGAAGAGAAGCTGTACAGATAAAGGGTTCCATGTCTTATTCAATGTTCTGTGCCAAGGATCTAATTTTGATAGCTCTGTTGAAAGACTTTATTTCTAAAATGAAATTTAATCATCTTCTCCCCTGCAAAAATCTTCAGTGAGTTTGCACAGCTAATGAATTCCAAGTTCAACATTAGAGGCTGTCCATGATCTGGCTCCTGTTTTCCTCTTTCTGGCGGTTTATCCAGAGGGTCAGAATTCTAACTCTGAAATCAGGCTGCCTGAGTTAAATTTTGGGTCCACCTCTTACCAGTACTATGACCTTGGGGAAGTTGCTTACATTATCTTATTTTTCATTTTCTTAGCTGTAAAATGAGAAAAACAATACTACCAGATGGACGGTGTTGTTTAGGGGCTTAAATGAGACACTGCACATACAGCCATCCATCTGTCTGGCTTGACCCAGGAATGGACACAGACCTGTTCTAAATTTCTGTTTTGCTGCAGAGTAGCTGCTTGGCGTGATGTTTAACCTATCTAAACCTTAGTTTTCTCAGCCTTAAAACGGATGTGATAATGATTATGTCTCAGGAAAAGCAAGTAAATTTTTGTATAAAAGGCATTGAGATGCAGAGGCTGATCCATGGATGCCCTTCAACATGTTAAGTTTCCTTCTTCTTCTGTGACCTTGTTCATCGTTTTTCCCTGGCCCGTAGGTCTTGATGCCTGGAGGGGCAGCGTAGCTGGGTGCCCCTCTTTGCCTGGAGGGGCAGCGTAGCTGGGTGATGAGGAACACAAACTTGGGTTCAATCTGGGTTCTTGTGCTTACCAGCTCTGTGAGCTTGAGCAAGCTCGAGCTTTCTGGGGTGTAAAGCAAGGATAATAGTACCCCCCTTATAGGGCAAATATGAGGGTTGATTGAATGAATGAATGAAAGTGCTTCTCAGTACCTGGCACATAGTGACAGTTCAATATGAGCTGGGCTTCCTCCCCCTCCCCCTGCCCTTTTCTCGTCATTTACTTTCCATAATCTCTCCATCCTTCTCTGTCTCAGTTTCCCTGATTTCCATTCAGCTGGAATTAACTTCTCTTCTCTCTTGCCTTTACCCCATTCTGTATTTACGGTTGGTACAATAGCACATTTTGAATTCTGCTTTGCACTTAGTTGCTGGAACATGTACCTCTCTGCTTCTAGATCATGGGTTTTGATTTTGTCGATTCATCTTGCTTTTTCACAGTGCATCTAGCAAAGTGTCCTGCATTTGGTTAACCGTGATCTCATATATAATAAACTTGTGGCAATAAAATCAACCTGTATCTTTCTGTTCCATCCAACATTATATTGTCTACCTCACTGTATATTTTCAGTATTTCTGAAAATTAAAGCAATATATATTTCACCTCTAATCCCACTCCTCAGCAACAACCACATTTACATGTAATGTATATTTCTATAGATTTTTTTTTTAGGTATGTGGGCTCATTTTTACATAACTCGTTATAAGATTTGATGTGTGCCTGTGATCAGAATCCTTAATTTCTATCTAATTATGCTTTCTTGAGTAGCTTGATTCTAACTTGTATTTGTAAATAGGAAATTGCCCTTAATTAAGTTCCTCTTTAATGCTATTTTAAAATAATTTTTTTTGGCTAGATCTCAAGAGTTTAGGAAGTAAAAAACTGATACCTTAAATAATCTTACTCTTATATTGGATTTTTTGGATCAGACCAGTTATACCAAAATTTTTGTATCTTTTTGCCAGTGTTCTTTGACCTATTATAGAATAATTTTATGTGAATGCATTTGTTGTCCTGCTACTTTTTAAATGTATCCTATCTTTTAAAAAATGCAGGTTATCCCTTTGTTTCTCTGGTCTTCTGGTCTCTGAATGTGACCTTAGCAATAAAAGACCCTCCTTCCTCAGCAGAGGGTTCTGTGCTACTAAGTCTTGAGGTTTAAATATATTCTTCTGAGCTTCAGGGCTGCCTGGGGTTGCTAACATCTTTTTCAGTTTTTTCCGCTTACAGGAACTTAGTCCAAAAAAACTACCTGACTGCTCACTGATAGCAGGGGCTTATTTGAAGTTCTGTTATTTAAGGGGCCCTGAACTTTCCTGATTTTTGCAGTTTGAGTTGAAACATGTTTAACCAAGATAGTTCTACTGTAGGGAGAATCCATACCTTTCAATTTGATAGGGGCTTTGAGTATGTAAATTAAAACTTTATTATTAATTATTGAGGCAAACTTATCTCTGAGCCCTAGAGTTTCCTGAGGCCTGGTTGATAATGTGGAAAGTAGATTATTTATTAGCATTTATAAGTTTTTCACGTCTTTTTGGGAAATGCTAAAAAATGCACAACTATAAACACGAAGCCACTTTGGATAATTTGGAAAGAGTTTTACTTTGATTTATTACCGATCTGATTTTCTTTCGGACGAACTGAAAGATGCATTTGCCATTAGAGATATTTAAACTGTCTACTCCCCCTATTACAGAGGCTGAAACTGAGGCTTGGAGAAGTGAAGTGACTTGCACAATCACACAATTCGTAGAGGGTAGAGCAGAGATGCCTTTGGACACTGGCCTAGTGTCGCCAGAACAGGGTCAGCATCACGCCCAGGGCATTCCTGTTCTAACGCTTCACATGTCTGTTATCTCACAAGAATAAGCACAAGCCCCCGTGTAGTAAGTGACAGTTTACTACATGGGGGAGTATGGGTTTCATTTGATAGATTCAGCAACTGAAATCCAGAGGGGACTAGGTTACCTGCCTAAGGCCATATAGACTATAGGTGGTAAAATTCAGAATTTTCGCTGAGGTCCTGTTGTATCCCAGTCCTTGGCCTTTCCACAACACTGTGCGGCCACATCTGCTACACAGGAGACATCTGAACTCCCTGAAGCAGTAGGCCCTCAAAAAGTGGCCTTCTGATTATCCTGGTGGTGGTAGGACCAACGTGAGTAGAACAAGAGTTGAAGAGTGGAAAAAATGGGTTGGAAACTTGATATTCTTTAAGATCCGTTGGAGGGCAACATTGTGTATGATTTTCACACCGAAAGCCTGTCTTTTATTTTAGGACGATAGCTTTATGTTCCCTTTCCTTTTCTTTTTGCCAGACTTGCTGTTTCCAGTTCTGCTTTTTAATTTAGTGTTAGAGACTTTCTTTGGTAGGAGCCACTTCATTTCTAATTGCTATGATTATCCAGTGGGATTACCTACCTGGGAATGCAAGCTGGTGCAGCCACTCTGGAAAGCAGTATGGAGGTTCCTCAAAAAACTAAAAATAGAACGACCCTACGACCCAGCAATTGCACGACTAGGCATTTATCCACGTGATACAGGTGTGCTGTTTCGAAGGGACACATGCACCCCCATGTTTCTAGCAGCACTGTCAACAATAGCCAAAGTATGGAAAGAGCCCAAATGTCCATCGATGGATGAATGGATAAAGATGTGGTATATATATACAGTGGAGTATTTCTCGGCAGTCAAAAAGAGTGAAATCTTGCCATTTGCAACCACGTGGATGGAACTGGAGGGTGTTAAGCTAAGTGAAATTAGTCAGAGAAAGACAAAAATCACATGACTTCACTCATATGAGGACTTTAAGAGACAAAACGGATGACCATGAGGGAAGGGAAACAAAAATAATATAAAAACAAGGAGGGGGACAAAACATAAGAGACTTATAAATATGGAGACCAAACAGAGGGTTACTGGAGGGGGGTGTGGGAGGGGGGATGGGCTAAATGGATAAGGGGCACTAATCTACTCCTGAAATTATTGTTGCCCTAGAGGCTAACTAATTTGGATGTAAATTTTAAAAAATAAAATTAAAATAAAATATAATAAAATGATTTACCCAAGACCTCTAGGCTCATAGGTGGTAGAACTCCAAGTCCTATATTCTCCCTACCACCCACTTCCATGGCTTCCTCTCAATAAGTAGCTATAGTCGAGATTCTTCTGTGACCGTGCTGCTCACTCATGGGAATCTGACCCAATGCAACCAGGAAAGGCAGAAGGAAAGACCTCTGCAAAGGTCAGACCATGCATTGCTTGAGGCTATTGTTCTCCATTCCAGCCCCAAGAACTCTTAAGAGATCAATGAAAACATACACTGGGAAATAAAAGAGGCAGGAGAAAAATTAAAAACAAAACAAAATGAAACAAATGGGATTACCTATCATGTGCTAGTATCGCACTAGATAGCAAGTCAGCAAACCATGCCTGCTAGGGGGTCTTGTTACACTTGGTGGGGGACTCTCCTATTGTAGTCTGTAGCCACTTGCCCATTTGGATACATAATTAGTTTTCCCTGGGTTTTCTATTTCTTTGTATCCCTCCTTCCACTCCCACTTCTAGCGTATAAAACACCTCTGCATGAATTATGGGAAGATGGTGTGTTCAAAAAGCCACGTCTTCCTGGCTCAGGACTTGGGGACTAGACTCCAGCCACCATTGGATCCTGTCAGCTGGAGGCCTTTGTGCAAGATGCAGCTTGCCCAGCCTGACACAGCAGGCCTGGCCGCGTTGGCTTGATTGTTGTTACTTTGCTGGGCTACTTCACCGGCTGCTGTTCTCAAAGGTTCCCTCTCATGGTCAGTCCTAGCGTTTATATTAGATGTCCCTGAAAGAAAGGCTTTCTTTGCTGTTGGATCACATGGACCATACTTTCTGTTTTGGTGCTTTTACCTCCGGGGGCGTATTCATTCACACATTGAGATCCATGAACCTCTGTGCGTTCCCATAACTTACTGGCATGTCTGAACTTCCTTCCTCCTGCCCTCACCTGCTTCCTGCCCTCACCTGCCCGAAACAGATTGGGGTTCAAGGCGAGGCAGCCAAATCTTGCGGATGGATGCTTAAAGGCATTCTTTCCTGGCCCTGGGCCTCCACAGAAGTGCAGACCCAAGCCTTCTGGATTTGGGCTCAACGCCATCCCATGCAGTTGTCTTTAAAATCGTGCTGTTCCCAACGGCTGTTTGGACTATGTGTGCAAAGGTCTTGGCTTCCTGGCTCCATGAGGGCTTTGTTTTCCTGGCGTAAGCCCTTGGACTAGGGACGCCCCTCCATCCCTGGGGTAGCTCAGGGCAGTCATCTTCAGTCTCTCCTGAGTGATGATTGACACCTTCTGCAAAATTCCTCCTACTTATCCTGGCCTTCTGCCACTCAGACACATGGATGTTGTGGGCAGGTTGTGTTTTGTCTCTGTGGCAAAAGAACCAGCATCTGCCTGGTCCTGGGATGTCGGCCTCTGGAGCAGCCTCCAAAAATAGTGCTTTTTCCCCCTTTCTTTCTGTTCTAGTATTTCAAGTTCATGACTAATTTTCTGGTGGTTAAATTTATGTCTCCCAGCCCACCTCCACTTCCCTGAGAGCTTTTTGAGAGTTCTCCCAATTAGTACCTAGTTATATTTGGATGCCACTCTCCTCAGATATTTTTTCTTCCAATTGTAATGTCTAATACTTTAATGCCCTTGGTGTTATTTATTTATTTATGTGTAGGGAAGTTTATGCTTATCAAGTGACTGCTGTTCTCCTGATTTTAACCTCTTGGTCCCTCAGATGGTTACTTTTAAGTATTACCCAACCATATTCCCATTTGTCTTTCCCACATCTTATAGAAGATAAAAAATGGGCTAGTTCTTAGTGGTACTCAGATTTTCCCCTTATTTTCTTTTTTTTTGTTGTTTTTTTAATGTTTATTTATTTTTGAGAGAGAGAGGGAGAGAGAGAACACAAGCAGGGAAGGAGCAGGGAAAGAGGGAGACACAGAATCTGAAGCAGGCTCCAGGCTCTGAGCTGTCAGCACAGAGCCCGACGGGGGGCTCGAACTCACGAACCGCGAGATCATGACCTGAGCCGAAGTCAGACGCTTAACTGACTGAACCCCCCCTGTCTCCTCCCTTGTTTTCTTTTGAATCTTTCCCCTGTAACATTTATTATATTATTATTATATACTATCGGAATAGGCAGTAGCAACAGCCAACGCTCACCAACCACATCTAAGGTGGGCCCTCTTGTGAGAGCTTTGCCTGCCCTCCGCCATCTTGTCCTCACAACCCAGAGAGGTGCTGCCATTATTCCCCTGTTACAGTTGATGGCATTGGCACAGAGAAGGTGGTTAACATGCATGAGGATGTGTGGCCAGTTATGACCTAACCAGAGTGAGAGTCCCAACAGTCTGTACTCTTACCTTCCAGCCGTTGTTTCACAACATGGACATGTATGTCCTGCACGTTGGCATGAAGAGACACAAACACTGAAAATGTGCAAAAGATCATCTAATGAAAAGTTAATTTCCCTGGACTCTTGTCTCTACTACGTCATTTGAGAGGCTACCATCACACACCGTCTCTCGTGTGTTATTCGGAGGATATTTTATATGCAGGCGGGTGGAGATTTGGTGTGAGGGATACTGGTCTGAATCATAAAGCAGCCTTCTTTGTCCTCTGTTGCCCATTTGGTTTGTTCTCTAGAGAGTTTGTTCTCTACTCCTAGATAAAAGCAGTTGCAATCCCCGGGATTTCAGCTCGCAAGTAATAAAAGTCCAACAAATAAAAAATAAAAGTTTGACACAGACTTGACTGAGATTTCAGAATGTCCAGTTCTGTGTGATAATCAAAGCTTCAACCACTCAGTCATTTCTATGGGCAGGAATGGGTACAAGGAAGGAGGGCTGTTTCCCACCACTCCTCCCTCACATGTTGGTCGATGTTTCTGATGTCTTTAGTCTCGATGAGCAGGAAAGCTCTTTGTTGACTGGCACAGTGGTAGGCCGGCTCTGGGACAAGGATGCACGTGTCCCCAGCTGAACCTCTCTGGCGAGGCCCTTCCCCATGTCCTTCGCAGACCCTGTTCTCCGTGCCGGTATTTTGTCCCTTGCATTTCCACGAGGAGAGCTGCCTCATCTCTGTCCCGCCTCCACGGTTTCTCAGAATGGGAAGTCCACCCCAGAGACTTCTGCAGGGCCTTTCTACACTGGCAGCCCTTTTGGACGTTATCTAAAGCAAACTCTTGCAGGCTCGAAATCATAGCCTCCTATGATTTCTCCTACGCCCTCTCCCAACAGACTCTGGGAGGGAAGGCCAACCTCAAGTGTAGGAACATCCCCCTTGTCCCTGATCAGAGCAGCGAGCCAACTGGTCTCTCATCTTTTAGCTCTTCTGGGAAGGAGTCAGATACCAGTCTACTGTGCTTCCCACTCCCCCACCCAGATTGTGGGGGACCCACACTAAGTCTCTGAGTGGTCCCACTGAAGCCTTTCTGTCTTCATTATGGCAGGCAGAGATACAGGACTCACGGAATACCAATGTTCCCTCCAAATATCTTAACAAATCCTCTCATTCCGGATTGTATTGTACCCTCATTTTGAGGGAGAGATTTTGGAGTCCTCTCATTCATTTTCATGACCCATTTAGAAGTTTCTAGATTGACCCAGAAATTGGTTGGAATCTAATTTCTCTTCTATCTTGGCTTTTTGGTCAACACTTCCAAATGAATATTTTGTTGTATAAATAATGCAGTCATTTGTGTGTACGTATTCTTGTTTTCCCACTTCATGGAACATCTTGGAGATTGGTACATAAAAAGCTGCATCATTATTTTTAATGTTTACATAGTTTGAGTAAAGGGTAATTTGTTCAACCTGTCCCCTATGAAGAATACTTAGGTTTTCATATGATCTTTAACCTAATGCAAGTATTTGGCTATTTGTATTAAGTTTCATTGAGTATTTGAACACATGTGCACTCATTAGGATGTGCTAGTTTGTGACGATGTAATAAATAACCTTAAAATCTCTTTGGCTTTATCAAGTTTGCTTTTTATTCACATTATATGTCCAACATGATCAGTAGGGGGTGGGGGACATGGTTAGCTGGGGGTCCTGCTCGTTGTAACCTAGGCTAATAGAACCTCCATTTTGGGTTGGCTGGGGGTCTGCTCACCCTGGCTGATCATTGCCAGTCACTGTGATGGAGGGAGAGAGAGTGAGGGTCAGGCGGTAGCTTTTGAAGCTCCTTCCTGGAAATGGCAAATACTTGTGCACTCAGATTTCTTGGTCAGGGCAAGTTGCATGGCCACACCCAACTCCAGAACGAGAGGAAAGAGCAGTTGTATCATGTGTCCAGGAAGGAATTGGACTTACTTGTTGGGCAGCACTTATGTCTATGATGGCAAACTAAGTGCCAGGGTTCTGATGGATTTGGGGAAAACAACAGGCAGAAGATAGATTGGTATTTCTCCTCATGAGTTAGCAGATAAATGTTAATAGACATAAATAGAACAATGACAATTGTTATTATATGGCAAGTACAAGATGTTATATATAGTAAACATGGGAGACCTTATCCTGACTTTGGTATTTAGGGAGGGCTTCCCCGAGGAAATGACTTCTGATCTGAGATTTGACAAATGCCTAAGGAGTTAGCCAAGCAAAAATGGGTAGACCATGAGGAGTTTGAATATATAATTCTCAGTACAGTGAAACACATGGATGCTGGGTTTTTTGTTTTGTTTGTTTGGTTTGGGGTGTGTGTGTGTGTGTGTGTGTGTGTGTGTGTGTGTGTTTTGGGTCAAATGGATATGATTTTTTTATTACCCAATTTTTATTTTTGAAAAATTTCTTGTGCATAAAAAAGTTGCAGGAATAGTGAATGAAAATATTTACCCTTCACTTAGATTCACCAGTTCTGAATATTTTCCGACATTGGCTTCATCGCTCTCTTTATATGTTTATATAGTTTTGATTCTGCTGTATCATTTCAGAATAAGTTGCAGGCATCGAGACCTTTCCTTCCTAAAAACATCAGCTGGTATGTCTTAAGGAAAAGGACATTCTCCCACACAGTTATCGCATGCAAAAGAAGTTTTATTGCTGTAATGCTGTTATCTAATGTATAATTCCGATCCAGTCTCCTGTGTTCCCAGTGGTGCCCTACATAACTAGGGATTTCTGTTTTGTTTTTCTGGAACCAAAATTTAATCAAGGATCATACATTGCTTCTAGTTTTCATGTCTCATAATTGCACTTTGTTCCAGAAGGAGTTCTTCCAGCCCTTTTGTTTTCTTTGGTGGCATTGAAAGTTGTTTTGCAGAATGCTCCTTAATTTAGATATTTTGGATCATTTCTCGAGATTAGATGTGTGATTATGCTTACTTTGGCATGAAATCTGCATAAGTAACGTATCCTTGTCCTGAATAACATTGTAGGCTCGCTTGTGATATCATCCCCCCCACTGTCGGGGCTGTTAAGTGTGGTCACTGGTTAAGGTGGTATCGCCTACATTTCTCTATTATAAAGGTACCTATTTTCCCCTTTGTATTTAATAAGTTACCTGTGAGGGGAAACCTAGAGGCTGTATATAGTACTGTATTCCCCCAAAACTGTCACTTAATGATAGTAACATAAATTAATTCTTGCCTAAAATAATTATTGCAATGGTGGATGCAAAATAGTGATTTTCTATTTATTGGTATTCTTCTGTAAAGAAAACCTTTCCCTTTTTCCCCTGCCTCTGTAGTTTTGTGGTGCTGGTTAATGTGCCTAGATTCATGTTTTTTAATTCAATGGGTTAGAATCTATTCCTATGATCATTCTTATTGATATTCAAATTACACAAAATTTGGCAAGTAAGACCCTCTTTGAGCAGTTCTTTAATCCTTTGGCTATGTCCCCAGCAGATTTTGAGTACTTTCTTGCTCTCTGGACCACCACGGTAGTCAGGCTTAGCTTATACTTTCCCAACCCAGCCCTGAAAAAAGCAGCCATTTTTCTAAGGAGACTGGATCCTTTTAGTGGGGAATGGCTTCGGGAAGCAAGATTTAAGGCAACAGTAGTTGTGCTCATTACTCCTGGATTGTCTTTGCTCTGGGTCCTTCCAGTAGACAGAGCTGGGAGAGCTTAGTTATCTGTCTGTCTATCTATCCATCCATCCATCCATCTATTGAGAGTTTATTCTGAAAGTTTTAATCTGGTCCAAATCAAAGGATTCTAACTCTCCTTTACTCCTTCTGTATTTGTATCTACTTTTTCCCACAAGGAGAGTTCTGGTTGCCAAACTCTCATTTTTTCAGCCTTGAAATATACACAGGAAGTACTACTCCTATACCACCACCAAACAAAATCTTTTAGTAAAGTTCAAGATTGCTTTTAGTTATTATTATTTTTTTAATTTATTATTATTTTTTTACATTTATTTATTTTTGAGAGACAGAGCACGAGCGGGGGAGGGGCAGAGAGAGAGGGAGACACAGAATCCGAAGCAGGCTCCAGGCTCTGAGCTGTCAGCACAGAGCCCCACATGGGGCTCGAACTCACAAACCATGAGATCATGACCTGAGCTGAAGTCGGACGCTTAACCTACTGAACCACCCAGGCGCCCCTATTATTATTATTTTTTAAAGAATACACCAGTAACGTGCTGTGAGTGTATTGTGTTCTAAAGTTACTTGGATTAATTCTTTGAAAAAAATTTTTTTAATTGAGGTTTAAAATTATATTAGTTTTAGGTGTACAACATAATGATTCAATATTTGTACAGGATTCCTTCTTTGTTTTTATTTTCTGATTTGTTTTTGTGGTTATTCCGTGAGTTCCATATACATTTCGGTCCATCTGTGGGTACGTAATTCTGTTTTTTTCCCCCTTCGTCCTTGTTGATTTAATAATTTTTGGAAGTACAAAACATTGACATGGTTCAGAAAACACATGTAAAAGATACATTGTTTTTCTTTATTAAAAATTTTCCCTGGCTATTGAGTGGGAAGTAGATTAGAGAAAGAGCAGGAACAGAGGGGAGGTTCAGAGGCTTTTTTAGTAGTCCAGCCAAGAGATGGTGGCAGCATTAAGATGGAGAAATGTGAATGTATTTTGATAAGATTTAGTGGTAAGTTGGCTTGGGGGGTGGAGGAGTGAGGATGAGGGACGAATCAAACGTGGCACCTGGTTATCTAGTTTGAGCCCAGGTGCATGAGGTACCATTGCCTAAGATGGGAAAGGTAGGAGAGTACAGGTGGTGGAAAGGGTTGGGAAACCACACATCTAGGTTTAGATGTGTTAATTTGGAGTTTCCTTTCAGATGTTAAAGTGGAGATGTTCAACTGATAGTTGGATATAGGTTGCGGGGAGCTTAAGGGATCAAGAGTAGTTAGAGATAAGGATTTGAAAATCCTCCATGTAGAGATTATATTTACTGTCAAGGGACTGAGTGAGAACTCCAAGAGAGAATGTGTAGAAGGAGCAAAGATTTGATCTCCAACTCTTTACCTGACTATGCAGGCAATAAAAACATTTGCCCTGTTGTTTTTTGCTTCTTCTCAAAATACCAAATCTGAATTTACTATTCCACGGTATTGATGAATGATGCATAGAGGATGCTGATGGTGATGACAAGTGAAACTAACATTTGGGTGCTTATTACATATTGGAAGGTGAAGTCTAAGGAGCTCTACATACAGACATAGGGCGAAGAGGTAGTATGAGTGAGGCAAGGAAAAGGCTGGAGAGCGTCTTGCATTAAATGTTTACTTTTAGAGACACTGACGAGATCATTTTCAGTGGCGTGCTGGAGCGTCGAAGCCAGGTTGCTGTGGGTTTAAGAGGCAATGGGAGGTGAAAGAATGAAGACAGCTGGTAAAGATGGCTCTTCCATTCAGGAAGCAGAGAAATGGCACAGTATCTGGAGAGAGGTTTGGATTCAGGGAAAGCTTATCCTTCCACCAACTTTGCAAGAATCTTGAGGGTGGGGATGCGATTTGAATTCCCCTTGGTCCCTGGTGTGGTGCTTCGTGCACAGGGGATGATCAGACTGCTCTTTCCCCCCATGCAATCTAACTTGGTAAGAAAAGACACAGTTTTGGTTGTGCTGATACAGTTTGAGGCCAGGCCCAGTTCAATGGACTCACCGCAATGTTGTGGCCAGGATCCAGATCATTAAAAATGGAGTTTGAAAACCGAGGTGTTACTCTCTATATTGGATTTCCTTAAAGTTCGAATTGCTGTTGTTTCTAAGATGACATTTCTTTTATTATTCATGTGGCAATTATGTATTTTCGTGGCATTTGTGGAATAATTACAAACTTTTTTCTGCATCATGGGATACTTGCACTTTAAAAATATCATTGGATCAAATAAAATGATTTTACCTCATTTATTGATACTGAGTGATCTTACATATAGAGAGCAAATATAGAAGTTTTGGATTGTGAGTGACCTTGTACTTTTTTATATTGGCTCATGTGTGTGTTTTAATTCCTTCCTCCAAATCTTTACCGTTTCAAAAGGAAATCAGGAGAACCGATGCTCATTTGCCACTGGCCTTCCTCACTCTTGAGAACATCTTCTTCCTTTCAAGACTATAACTAGATACTAAATAATTAGGGAAGAATAGAAATCCCTGAATATAAGAATTATCCCTGAGCCATCCCTGACACAAATACTTTTCCAAGAAAACAACTGCCTTGGCTTATATCATAATTATTTTTTCCTTATTATGTATTATGATGAACACTCCTGATGCTCGATGCAGGCAATAAAAACATTTGCTCCATTGCTGTTAGCTCCATCTCAAAACACCAAATCTGAAGTTTTTATTTTGTGGTAATATATGAAATGATGTGTAGATGAGGTTGATGATAATAAGTGACATTAACATTTGAGTGCTTATTACATTTCAGAAAATGTACTAAATAAAACAATTAACAATCCTGTTAAGAACTATTATACCCATTTCACAGAAAAAACTGAGATTTACACAGGCTACATAACTTCCCCAAGTTGCAAATTGTGAAATTGCATGCTTTATGATAGTAATGCTGGATAGCAGGCTGGGTGTTGGGAATGTAATGGAGAACAAGTCAGGAGCTCAGACCTGGCTCCTGTCCTCATGGGACTTATCATCTTCACATGGCTCTTATGAATAAGTAAGAATAAATAAAAAAATATAAACACCTTGAAAGGTGACATAAATAGAAAGCTGACACAAAGAAATATACATACATCCATCCATATATCCAATAAACATGTGAATGATTATTTTATTAAGAATCCAAGAAGTGCATATTAAAATAATGTGACTTTGGCATATCTAGGTAGCAGAGATGTAAAAGGTAACACCTAATGTACTTTAAATAAATAGCCCTTCTTAAAAATTTGGAGGCATGTATGGACTCCATACATGTGTCACTGAAGCACTGTTTGTTACAGCAAAAGACTAGAAACAGATCTTCATTGATAGGGAGCTGGTTGATGGAACTATGGGCATCCACATAGCAGAGTTCCATGGACTTATAAAAAAAGTGGATGAGGAAGTAGGCTACTATAAGAATAATCTTGAGGACCTACTATTGTCGAAAAAAAGCAGAATCTATGTATAGACTAAAAGGGAGGAAGGAAAAATAAAGCATATATCCAGTTGCTAATGTTTCAAGAAGACACAATGAAAGGATACATTTTTAAAAAGTAATATATAGGGAAAGAATGGGAAAGAATGGGGTAATATATAGGTAAAGAATGGGGTGAAGGCAACAGAGCTGGAATTAAGAAATTAACTTGTTTCATAGTTTGGTGGCATATTAAAAAAATATTTCAAATGACTTTAAACACAGAGCTTCTAGGCCTACTGGGGTATAGCCTAGAGATAAAGGAACCACAAAGAATCTTAAATTGAATTCACTTATCTTAATGCCCTCAATAAAATGTTATATTATTATTTTGAAATTTTATATTTATATGGGTAAATAAAATAAGAGATCCTGTTAATATTTTTAGGACTCAAGATTTTGACAATAAGAGAAAACATATAAATCAAATCACAAAAGTTACATAGAACCTTGTAATCTTTCATATGAATTGTAAATACCCATCTGAAGTCATGATTTATTTTTTTCTTAAAAAAATACATATTTTTTTAGCTCTATTAAAATGCCTAGAAGCAATGATAACCCAAGAAGAATGTGCGAATCTCATGTTCACATTCTGGTCTCTAAATGCCATTTCCTTCTAAAAGGAACAAGCACTCTTTGGAGAAATGACACATCCCCGGTCTGGGCCAGAAAATGTAGAAGAGGATTCTAAAGTCAAAGAAGCTATTGAAGAATCCTAGAGTTATGTTAAAAGGATGTGGGGGCAAACTTGTAGGTGCTGGTCAAAGATGGGCCAATTTGAGCACCCATGAGATAGATCACAATATATTGACGTGCATTTAGGAGTGGGATGCATCCTATAGGAGGACCAGACGTTAATGTCAGAATATGGGATCTATCCTGGATGCCAAAAGGGCTCATCTCTATTCCCTGGAGTAGCTGCTGTGTTAGCAAGACTTGCTCCCAGACCTGCGAGTGGACTGTGGTTGGCTCCAGAATGGAAGAGAGTGGAGGGCATCCACGTGCCCAAACTGCAAAGGATTGGAGAAGGAGAGCTGACTCTGAAAAAGAGATGAATGTCTACTCATATCTCTTGGTTGTCAGAAAACCTTCACTTCTTAGAAATCTCCACTTCCTCTTGCAGAAGTCACCCTGTATTCCCACCATCAGGCACAATTCTTGAAGACCTTTCCTTGCTGACTCATGAGATTGGGGACCATGTCCCCCTTCCCATCATGGTAGCAAACTGCCTGTCGAGGTGCTGGTTTCCTTGATGTGCCGTCTCTGCCATGGTATCCTTTCTCCCTCCACACCTCCCATACTTGTCATCTCAGGAATACCTTGTCAAGCAGCCCCGGGTGGAAACCCCAACCTTGCCATGAGTCAGCTACTTCTTGCGACTTCTCCCTGCACTTGGCTTTGTCAGCTCCTGAGGAAAGCACAGTTTGTCCTTGCCATTGTTTGGGAGCCTTGAAAATGAGGGAGACCAGGGCCTGACATAACTGCTGAAGCCAAGAAAGCGCACAGTGCTGACTATGGGTCAGGCACTGCAGGATGTGCAAAGAGTGGACTCAGCCCTTGCATTCAAGGAGTTTACAATTACCGGAAAGGAGAGTCCATAAAAGTGAGATAACCTTCTATGAGTGGCACAAATAATAAGCTGATTTGGAAATCAGAGTGCTTAACACACGGTGTACCCTAAACCATTTACTCAGCAACTGATCAATAAAGAACGGTAAACATAACCAGTGATGTTGCAGAGAAAGGTGTATTCTGGCTTTCCTCATCCTGCATTTGTCATTCATTGCTTCTCAGTGTTCTGTGCTTGGCTTCATTTCCCCCTTTCTTCTGCAATGTGGGCCTTCTCAACAGTCTATCTCTGCATTTCATTGTCTTCTCTTTCCCTTGAGAGCCAAGCTACTCTGATGGCTTTGCCTGTTGTGTCTGTGCTAATGGCACATGCCCGGCACCCGCCATTCCCTAGATTCCCTAGATTCCTAGATTCCCTAGATTCCCTAGATTCCTAGATTCCCTAGATTCCCTAGATTCTCTAGATTCCCACTCTGGGTCCCATGTGATCTTTCTGGCATCATGATCTAAGCCCAACTTCCCTGTGAGGCCTCCTAATGACAGCTCCCATTCTCTGTGATTTCTCCACCTTCTCTAACTGGACAACCTCATGCTCAGGTAGGACAGTTTATCTGAGTGAGACCTTCAGTTGTGCGCCATTCTGTATTATTTGTACACCACCCTGGTGTGATCATCTCATCTTACCGCCTTGACAGTTTACTCTTTGAGGCCAGGTTGGTTTGGGGTTTTGCCTTCAGTGGAGGGCCCCACAGCATACCCTTGTTATGCAATGATCAAGAAGCTGCAGGCTCAAGAGGGCCCTGATGTGATAAGGTTTGGAACGAATCCACCAAGTGCTGGAGAGAGCTGCATAGGGCAGTGATGTGGTAAAAATGGGGCTTGGGAAGGGAAGCTGGGGAGTAGAGAGGGGAGATGAGCAAGCCAGCCCCCAGGGGCCTCCCAGCAGGGATGCGGCAGGTCTGAAGGGGCCCTGCAGCAGGCAGTGTCCTCCGGCTCTTTCCGTATTTCCATGTTCATCTCAATCCTTTCTCCACCAGCCCCTCCCCAGGGCAGCCAGCTGCACTGGCTTCTTCACATCTCTGAGGCCGCTTTATAGCTTTTGCACCTGTTCCCATGGCCTCACATCTCCCCGCTCGCCTCTCCAAGTTACCTCTAGTTCATTCTTCAGTCCTCAACTGAAATGCCAGTTTCACGCAGGATTATTCCTTGGCACTCCAGACTACGTTAGGTCCCCTTGTTGGGCAAAAATAAATAAGTTAATTAATTTTGTAATTAGTTGTCATTAGGCTGTGCTAGAACAAAAGCTCCTTGAAGACAGACAGACGTGTGCGTGTTTGGTTCTCAGCTCCCTCCCCGGTGCCAAGCACAGCACTGGCACCGTGTGTCTCCAGCACGTCCTTGTGAGGAGCTAAGTGAATAAGAGGTGGCAGTGTGGTCGCTCTGCGGGGCTTCGAGCTGTCGCTTACTCTGGGCAACAGACACTTGAGTGGATGTAATTTGACCTTGAGGAAATCTGGGAGAATCGGCGAGCGTTCTGAGGGACTGGTCCTGCTGAGCCTCTATTTTCAGGCAGAGGGACCTATGTGTTCATATTTCCCAGGTGGAAAATGCTGTGCTTAATCTCAAGTGCTATAAAATAATAATTACTTTTAAAAGTTGCGGTGAAACGCACATAACTTAAAACCTTTACCACCTTAATCGTTGTTGAGAGTCGGGTTTCAGTAGTGTTGAATATATTCATGTGGTTGTGCAATGAATCTCCAGAGCAGTTTTCGTCTTGCAAACCTGGAACTCTGTATTCGTTGAACAAAGTCTCCCCGGATCCCCCCTCTCCTGAGTGCCTGGTAAGCGCCATGTTACTTTCCCTTTCTGTGAATTTGATTCCTGTGTCATGTAAGCATAATCACACAGTACTTGTGTGTGTGTGTGTGTGTGTGTGTGTGTGTGTGTGTGTGTGATTGCTTATTTCCCTTAGTATAATGTCCCCTAGATTCATCTGGGTTGCAGCGTGTATCAAAATTTCCTACCATTTTAAAGGCCGAATACTATTTCACTGTATAAATGGGCCACATTTTGTTTATTCATCTTTCCACAGGCACTTGGGTTCCTTCCACGTCTCGTTATTGTGAATAATGCTGCTGGGAACATGGATGAGCAAATATCTCTTTGAGACCTTGCTTTCATTTTTTTCTTTTTTGGGTGGAAATAGAATTGCTGGATCATATGGTTATTCTATTTTTAACTTTTGGAGGAACTGCCATACTGTTTTCTATAAATAATAACTTTTTTTTTTAAATTTTTTTTTCAACGTTTATTTATTTTTGGGACAGAGAGAGACAGAGCATGAACGGGGGAGGAGCAGAGAGAGAGGGAGACACAGAATCGGAAACAGGCTCCGGGCTCTGAGCCATCAGCCCAGAGCCTGACGCGGGGCTTGAACTCACGGACCACGAGATCGTGACCTGGCTGAAGTCGGACGCTTAACCGACTGCGCCACCCAGGCGCCCCAACTTTTTAAGATAAAAAAAAATGTAGCAACTTACCATATGGTAGCTCCTTCCCAGTAGTCATCCCCTTGCAGGATTATTCATTTATTCTGAGAATCCTGCCATCGATGCTGGTCGTCTCAGATGTTTCTTCGAGAGGCGTCTTTGGAGTTTCTCATGCTGACATAGGAGAGCAGGGGCCATAAGTTGTACTTTATATCATACTTTACAGGTTTTTGAGGTGATTTTGTGGAAAAAATCACAGTTTATGCGGGACAGCAGGCATCCACATGGATGGTTTCATTAAGCTCCACAACAGTCCTGAAGTAGGTCAGCCCCTTTCCGGTCTCCTCACTGCTCCGTCCAGACTCCCATGTACACTGGTGACCTTGTGGAGTGCAGACACCAGCTTTTCCCTTCCATACTTAAACAGCCTTCTCCGCCCTTTCTTCACGGTGAAGATCGAATCCCTAAGCCTGTGGTGTGTGAGACCCTTCCTGTGGTACCGCTTTGCCCCCCCTGGAGTGTGCCATGTGTCTCTTCCTGGAAGGCTCTGTGGTTTCACGTGGGCTGCCTTGTGCCTGTCCTTCCTCAGTATCCTTCCCAGTTCTCATAGAGAGCAGCTTGCCCTGGAATGTTCTCCCTGGCTTCTCACCCCCGCCTCTCGGGCCAGGTGCACTGCAGTGGGCCAGAGTTACAGCACTGGGCGCTCCACCTTGTACCTGTCTCCTCCTCTATCTTGACTTTGAACTCTGTGAGCATAGGGACTAGGTTTCTATCTCTGTGTTTGGTGCAAGGTAATCACATATATATTTATGGGGCTAAGTAGTGGTTTTCAGTGAGCAGACCAAGTCTGCAACCCCTCCTGGGACATTTGGCAATGTCTGGAGACAATTTTGGTTTTCACACTGGAGGATTTGCTACTGGAACCGGGGCCAGGGATGCCTCTACCTTCTGCGGTGCACAGGACAACTCCCACAACAGAGAATTACTCAGCCCAAGATGTCAATAGCACTGGGGTTGAGAAACTCTAGGCTAAAAGAAGGAGGTTGATCATTATATAATATCAGTAGGTGATGTCCGTGACTCTAGTGGCCTTCACTGCAGTGTGATATTGTCTACTTATATTATTGTTAAGTAGGTCCACTTCTTCTAGACTGGGAGAGATAACTGCCCCCAAGAAGCATTGGCAGTTCTTGTAAGGAACATTTTGAGGTCCATCTCAATGACATTATCACAGTGGCATTTCAATTAAATGTCACAGTAGCATTTAAGGAGTGGGGGCCAGACATGCTGAACATATTGTGCAATGACTGATTGTAGTCTTTTCATATAGTTGATTTTGAAGAATATTGCTTAAGAATGAAGAAATGTAATATTTTGATTCATTGCATTTAAATATTAACTGAAACACACTTGAAATTTCATGACACTAAACATTTTTCCTATCATTTGGGTCTTGAGGGTACTTAAAATTCCTTATGAACAATGAAGGTACAAGTTTAGATTTATGTATCAAATATAGAATTGATCAGTTATAGTTTACATTTTGTAAACTTTCACATTATTAAATTCTTATTTTAATTTTAAATGTTTATTTATTTTGAGAGAGAGAGTGCATCTATCTATCTCTAGATAGAAGGAGGAGAAGAGAGGAAGGGAGAGAGAATCCCAGTCCACGCTGACATCACAGAGCCCGAGGTGGTGCCCAATCCCACAAACTGTGAGATCCGGACCTGAACCCAAATCAAGAGTCAGACGCTTAACGGACTGAGCCAGATGCCCCTAAATTCTCATTTTAAATTCAAAATCACACATTTCTTTCTGTTAGGAAACAATGACATTGATATTCAATGAGATCCACACTCAATATCGATACAGATTCCCGGTTGAGATTATCATTGTGTCGAGATTGACATCACTTTGCCTTCAATGAGTTTACTGATTGGTTCATCCTGTTGAGGTCAGTGAACATTAAACATGTAAATGAAATGTTACTTCTTACTGTGACCATCTGAAATGGAAAAGACAACATGTATCTAGATTTCTTGACTGTACTAGGCATTCATTGATTAAGCGGTCCACCACGAATATTCTTTTTTTAACGTTTATTTATTTTTGAGACAGAGACAGAGCATGAACGGGGGAGGGTCAGAGAGAGAGGGAGACACAGAATCCGAAGCAGGCTCCAGGCTCTGAGCTGTCAGCACAGAGCCCGATACAGGGCTCGAACTCACGGACTGTGAGATCATGACCTGAGCCGAAGTTGGACGCTTAATCAACTGAACCACCCAGGTGCCCCCACCATGAATATTCTTTATGAGAAGAGGAGAGAGAGAGAGACTGAGGATTAGGTAATTGCAGATACCAGCTTTCTAAGTGGTTTTCAGAGCATTCCAGCCTACACAGATTCCCATTTTCATGCCCCTGCCTCAAATCTACCTCTGCAACCTTTGGCTGTTTTTCCATCTTATCGTTGCCTTGTAGCACGGCCTTGACCATCCATACTTTTGCCACTTCTCTATCCAGTGTTTCCCCCAGGAAAGCCACACACAAAGGAAGAGGCCCAGGAGCTCAAAGAGCAGATCTGATAGACCGACAGCAGACCCCAAAGCAGTCAAGTCGTAGGCCTAAGAGAACATGTTCCATTCGTCTTCCTCCAAAGGATAGAGATAGGAGTAAGGCTGTCTTTGGAGAGCCGGTCAGATGTCTCGATTCCACGCACCTCATCATTTAAAAATATTGGCAAGGCTGGCCTTCTTCTGAGGGTACCGCAGGGAGGGCTCCCTCCATGTTCTGTCAGGAGTTTGACATGCTCGCTTGCCTTCTCACACGTCTCTGCCTCTGGCCTTCTCGACCGCATGCCCGGTACCCACAGGACTGCTGAGCTCGTTCCCGTTTCTGTACAAAATCCGCAGTTCCAGGTTTTCTGAGAAAGTTTTAAATGGAGTTTTTGTTGTTTTCTCATAATGGAAATTCACGAAATAGGTAAAGAACTGTGATTCAGGAGGTGAAAACCTGTCAACTCCTTCGCGTATTTAAATGCAGAGAAATGATTGTACTTCTCCATCTTGTGGCCTGATTTTCCCCTCCAAGGGAGTTACAGTTTCCTTAGATAGGACCCCAAATCCTACCTGAACGAAGTCATTGGAACTAATGCCCCGGCCCAACACTCTGCATTTGTGTATCAAATGAATGAATGAGTGAATGAATGAGGAATGGGCGGCTGGATGGACAAAGCTCTTCTGATTTGACAAAACGGATGAACAAGACGGGATCTCTCTTATCTCTGAAGCAGATAAGACACCTCAGTCTGCACCCTGTCTTTTGGGAATAACCTAGGGTCTTCTAATAGTTGAGCCCTGGTTAGGCTTCCAGAAACATGAACTAGGAGCTTCTGAAGCCTGTGTCTTCCCCAGATGGCATGAATACCCACACTGGGCAGTTCCTTGCAGCCAGAGGGAATATACTGGCATACAACAGGACTGTCGAGCACTCCTTGATGGTATATAAATGGCAAAAACCAGTGCAAATGCTATGGTTGGGAGATTAATGCCTTATTTGTTAGGCCACAGATTCTGTGTAAAAACATTTTCTAAACTACTTGAAGCTTAACCTTAAAGCGGGAAAACTCAATTTACTTTAACTACATTCATAGTTTTACATTCCCCTGCCTTCTCTGATAGTATATTGAGTATCGTTGAACATTTTCTTTGTACTTCTGGATATCTTATTATGTTTTTGTAGTGATGTCCCCAGAGATGACTGAGTCGTGTTTGTGTCTCAAAAAATGACCATACGAGTGACATGCCTTTTCATAGTTTTTTTTTTTATACTTTTCCAACACTATGCTGTCATTTATTATGTTTTGCTACGTTATTGTGGTTACGTCTATTCCCTCCTCCTCCCCCTCCACTTCCTCTGTCCTCCCGCCTTCCCCCTCCCACTTCCCTTCCTTCTCCTTCTTTCTCTTCTTATCCTTCTCCTTTCCTATCCCGCCTTCTAATTTCTGTTATGGGCCAGGATACCAAATTTGTTAGACTTATTAGATGCCACGTAAATATGTCTAGAGTAAGAGTACAAAGCTTCCAACCCATTCTCTGAGTGAGTTGCCTTCCAGTCAAGGTCATAACCTTTATGCGTAGACTTGATGGCCCAATAAATAGCACCTCCTTTTTTCTGAGCCACTTGAGGGAGACAGGGAGTCAAGCAGATGGAGTTCAGGGATCACCTTTATTACAAAGGAAGCTATTATTTGAACATGTATTGTATCTGCAGGTATCTCCTAATTGTGAGCTGTGGCATTATGGAGCCTCACTTAGCTGTCAGGAGTGGTTGGAAAGCATTGGGCCTCTCTGACTTGGGACTGATGCTGGAGACCTTGCAGTATGGAGAGAGGCCACCCCAACCCACACCTGCTTGGTCAGGGCTGGCCCCTGGGACAGAAGAGAAGGCACGTCCATTTCCTGTTCCCCCCAATACTGGTCAGAAATCTCTGAGGAAGGAGTTAGAAGCACAGAGAGGCCAGCTGTGTTTCCTCTCCTGGAAACCATAGGAGTGGAGAGGAGTTTCTCTCTAACAGTTATGTGTTTTGACTTCCCAGAAGACATTTACACTTTTTTTTTTTTTCCTTCTGAGTCCTTGGTTCTCTGTCAGGTCATGGAAGTAGCTAGGTAAGTACCTTTCAGATTACAGGAGATATATGTACTTGTCACCTTGGAAGTATAACCCATTCTATGCTTCAGCTTCTTCATTTTTAAGGTGAAAAAAAATTATTTCCAGAAGCCTTCTTCAAAATTAGTTTGTGAAATTAGATCAATGAGGAATCTTTATAAGATATACATTAAAAAAGGTTGAATCCCCAAGAGTGCCCTTCTTTATGTTTGTACACTGAAACCCTCAGGAGTGGTTTATTCTCACTGGACACCGGCATGATTTATAGGTAGTCCTCACTCAGCAGATTATTGATCTCTCCAGGCTACTCAAGAAATGGAAAACAATAACCCATTATCTTGAAGTTAAAAACCAGAGTGGTATAAAATGGCACAGCCACTATAAAAACAGCACGGAGTTTCCTCCAAAAATGAAACAGAGAATTGCTGTATAATCCAGCAATTTCACTTCTGGATATATGTCCAAAGGGATTGCAAGCAGGGTATTGGAGAAATATATGCACACTCACGTTTAGAGCAGCACTATTCACAACTGAAGGGTAAACAACCCAAGTGTCCGTCGACAGATGAATGGATAAACAAAATGTGTAATGAGTGATAATGCAGTATTATTCAGCCTCATAAGGGAAAGAAATTCTGACTCATGGTACAACATGGCTGAACTGAGGACATTATGCTGGGGGAAATAATCCAGTCACAAAAGGATAAATACCGTATGATTCCAATGATGAGGTATCTAAAAGAGTCAAATTCATAGAGATAAAAATAGAAAGTTGGTTGCCAGGACTGGGGGAAGGAGAAATGGGGAATTACTATTTAATGGGTATAAACTTTCAGTTTGGGAAGACGAAGAAGTTCCAGAGATGGTGGTGATGGTTGTACAACAACGTAAATGTACTTAATGTCACTGAACTGTACGCTTAAAAATGGTTAAGATGGTAAATTTTATATTACACATATTTTACCACAATAAAAGAAAAGTGGGTACACCCTGTGAGAGAGGCTGAGCTATGAACCTGAAGAAACAGCAGTGGCTTCCATCTGGGGGAACTGTGAGTGGTCTGGGTGTTCACTCAGACACATCTAGATGGCACCAAATTCCAAGAAATCCAGTTTTGTGAGCCGTGCGAATGACTACACTTGTAATTGCTTAGCTGGTAACAGCATGTTGTTTTTCATGAAATTTTGTCAGAAAAAGTTTGGTCAAATGAGTTCTTATACCTCTAGTTATCTTGATAATGTGTCAGAGAACCACATACAGCTTTTCTTTGGCCAAGGATATAATTTTGAAAAAGCATTGCCTCCTATTGGTAATTAGAATGTGTTAAAATGATAAGTTCATGGAAACAAGGAAAAAATTATTCAAAATCTAAATATACCTAATATGGAGGGAGGTGGGGGACGTCTGATATAAATTAAAAGCCAATTAAAACTGATCATGCATGACACATCTCTTCCTAAGCCCTCCTTCTCTCTTTGCGTTCTTACTTGTAAGGACAGAAAATCCTGCCTAGGAGCTGGGGATCTTTTGTTGATTGAGCATAATGATGTCATCAGTAAAATGGCCTAGGAAGTGATTTTCAGTGACGTCCCTGGAAATGTAGAATTGGAGGAGCCCCCGCAGAGCTTGATTATATGGCATTAAAAAGGGGATATTTGGGAGGATTCTAGGTTCTGTTTGCAGGGTCTACTGAAGGAAGAGATTTTAAAGGAGAGCAGGGTATTTTGGGAGGAAGAATGTGCCATCTGTAGCATATTGTAAAACCTTTCTCTCTCCCTGGAAATTTTCAGTAAAATATCTGTCTTTCACTATGGCCTGGTGACGTCTATGAGCTTTTTGGGGATGTGACTAAGTGTCAGTGGTCCTTCATAGAGGATGAGACAAGGAAGTTTTCTCAACTGGGATGCAAACTACATGCTAAGCCTCATTGTAATTTCTTGCCTTCTCTTAACTTCAACACTGCCAAGCCAATGCTATAGTCCATATTTACGAAGGTAAACTAAAAAGTAATACCTCTTCTTATTGTGGCAAGTCACTTTTTTCCAAATGAATTTTCTCCAATATCCATATGTAATCTTTTCTCTCTCACCTTTGCTAAGCATTCTCTTCTCAATGCCTGATGTTCCACCTCCCTCCATTTATTTCTAATATAATTTGAATGGAAGCTTTCTGGTGGAAATGGAACCCCCAGTATTAGGTTCCTAGTGTTAGCTGCCACAGCAGGCAGAACCCCTAATCTCAGTGGTCTAATGAATCACAGGGTTATTTCTCACTTCTAGCACATGTCTGTCTCGGGTCTGTTAGGACCTTGTTCCAGAGTCACCCAGGTATCCAAGCAGAAGGAAGATCTGCCATCTTGCACATGGATCATCTAGAAAACACGGTCTCTGAGATTGCCTGCTAAAGAGAAGAGGGAGATGAGGGAGGCACCTAGCTCAAAATTGTCTAGGCTTAGAAGTGACACCTGCCACTTCTCTTCATAGTCCAGTGGTCAAAAGTAGTCACATGGCTCTAGCCTGACTGCAAGAGAGGCTGGGAAATGCAGGAGACCACATGCGGTACTTAGTGAGCACGAATTCTTTCTGTGGCCCCTTACTAATCAGAGTGCTATGAAGCCCAAGTTACATTATAATTTAAACCACTTTTGTGGGGCGCCTGGGTGGCGCAGTCGGTTAAGCGTCCGACTTCAGCCAGGTCACGATCTCGCAGTCCGTGAGTTCGAGCCCCGCGTCGGGCTCTGGGCTGATGGCTCAGAGCCTGGAGCCTGTTTCCGATTCTGTGTCTCCCTCTCTCTCTCTGCCCCTCCCCCCTTCATGCACTGTCTCTCTCTGTCCCAAAAATAAATAAACGTTGAAAAAAAAATTAAAAAAAAAAAAAAAACCACTTTTGAATATAATTTGTGTATGATAGTATGCTAATCTATTCTCAGGACATTTGTTGGGTTTTATTCTTCCTTTATCAGTTTCTTTAAACTCACTGTCTAGCTTCAGCCTAAATTTTTTAGACCTGAAATACAGAGACATGTTACGAAAAAGTGCTGGGGACCATTAGTGGCCCCTATCACTCTTTCTCTGTTTTTAAACTTCTATGTTGCTTGAGGTTCATACAGCTTCTCATCAGGAGAGAAGTAAATGTGAAACCTATCTGCTTCCAGGTGGGGAACCTGACTTTCCCTGTCTCCCTTATCTATCTATCTATCTATCTATCTATCTATCTATCTATCTATCATCTATCTATCATCTATATTTGTTTTACTTAATCTTTAATTCACTTATTTATTAATTTATATTTATTTGTGGACTTTTTTTCCCATGGAGTAAAAACAAGTCAGTGATGGTGAAAATTCTTCACTTCAGCTTTCCTTGTTGGTGATAGTTTTCCTCTTCCTTTATTCTTTGTGTTGGCTATGCTGTTTTGAAATGGCCTTACCTAGATGATGGACTATCATGGGACCATGGGGGGTTATTCAGGGGCTACTTGGGAGCAGACTTGGGATGGGCCATGTTGTCTACAGGCTCAGCCAGTTCCAGGTCAAAGGAGAAACTATACTTATCACTGGATTTCTTGAGATCCTTCAGCAAGGTGCATTGATGAAAGGGTCTTGCTGTTTCTTGAGGCTGTCCTTGGTAGCATCTTGAGACACTCTAGGATCTATTTCAACCTCCAAAGATAAGAACGTAGTTTGGGAAGGACTAGAGAACCTGCAGTCGTCCATGGTCCTGGGAGAGAACTAGAAAGGTATGTGGGGGATCCTCCAGGGTGGGACAATTGCATGGATCCCAGTGATTCCTTCTGTTTCTTGAGGGGATTGGACAGAATTGAACTGACCGTCACCATGAACTCCATGCCCAGATCCTTTCACACTGATGTAAATACCCCTCTTACCCTTTTGTAGCTCCTTGCCTGCATCACACCGGTAGGGAAATCCATGGCCTGATGGTGTTAACCCAACAAGAGAGCAGGGAAGGAAGGAAGGGGCCATGACATTAATCTTTCTCCTTCCTTCTTTCTTCTGTTCTCAACAAGGCTCTCTGTGTTTTGTTGAAGGAAACAGCATCTCAAAGGCCTTTCTCCGGCCTTTGCTACAAGCAGATGTGTAGGAAGGTCAGTCAGATCGGGCTATGGAAAACAACTAGCTAGTAGAGCATGGAAAGTCTCACTCTAACACACCTTCTGTTCTGTGGGATTCCTGCCGGCAGATGAAATGTTGGTCATTAAGTGCCAGGATTATGAGCACCTGAGAAACAAGAAAAACAAAATTTTTTAAGATAAAGAGATAGCAGCTCTTTTTCCTCAGGTATTGCAACCAGGAACAGTTGTAAAACTAATAAAATTTGAAATCTTGCCCAGTGTATGTTTCATAAGTAGTCCCACAATGCTTTCAGATTTAAAACAAAAGATAATCCTCCAAACGGATACATTTTCTCTTTCTCTTCTCTTCTTTAGGCTTTTCCTCCAAATGCCATCACTGTATTTTTTTACTGCAGTTCAGTGACTATATTCTTCACCATAATCAAATTGGTCAGCTATCGCCTACACCTCATGTTTGATAAAGGAGAAGTAATTCAGCAGAAGCCCTCCAAAAAGAAAGAAAAGCCAAGTAAAGACAAAGAGGCCAACAAGGAACACATGACTAATCACAAAAATCAAAGGTAACATTTCTGTTGATGTGGCAGTTCATAATTTAAATGTTTCAGTATTGGTGAAAATGTTTTCCATTTATTAGCTGTTCGTGAAAATACACCAGTATAGGTAGACACAAATCTGTACATTTTTCTTCTATTGAACCATATGCTTAAGCCTAAAATTAATACTGATAATCAAGATGATTTAACTATTAACATGACCTTATACAATGCTCCACAGTTCATTTGCATTAGGCCTAACAGAGCAAAGTATTTTAATTCAGCATTTTTATCTCGTCATTTAAATGCTTAGTGCATGCCAGAGTATTTTCAAAAAGAACACTGGTGTTTATTAATATAGAAGTCATACATTGCATGAAACTGAAATATTAAAAATGATTCTTGAGTGTCATTGTCACTTTTCTCGCCCTTATTTCTGATAGTTCCTTAGGAGAGCATGTCTTATTTTTTTTCTAAATATTTTTTCACGTTTATTTATTTTTGAGAGACAGAGAGAGACAGAGCATGAGCAGGGGAGGGGCAAAGAGAGGGGGAGACCCAGAATCCGAAGTGGGCTCCAGGCTCCGAGCTGTCAGCAGAGAGCCTGACGTGGGGCTTGAACCCACAAACCTTGAGATCATGACCTGAGCCGAGTCGGACGCTTAACCGACTGAGCCACCCAGGCGCCCCGAGCATGTCTTATTTTAAAGTAATATTTATTATTCTCCCTTAAAAACAAAATTTGTACACAATGACGATTACACAATGGGATCTAGGAAAGGGAATTGTTTGGGGACTGCTACCCAGTCACAGTTCTGTTTGATAACATCACTGCTCTTGTGTTTCTCACATGGGTTAGCAGCACCAGGCAGATTAACAATGGCAAAAAGGAAGAGCCTCACCGGAACCTCTCCACGCCTCCCCTCCGCTGCAGCTCCAGAGGGCAGAGCATAAACTCTCAGCACTCATCTGGGCCACTGGTCAGTGTGTGTTTTTCTGTTTCACACCGTTTCTTGTTGTGTAGTGTTGATCCTGCCTGGACGGGAACGTGCAGGGGTATTGCACGTTCAATACAGTTCAATACAATACAGTCAGTACTGCCCCTGTGCTGTGGCTGACCACATCTCAGGGTGTGGAAATGACCCCTGGGGAGCCCTTGGACCCTGAGATAAACATCCAGTCTCATGCTGGAAGCACAGCATTGGCCTCCTCTGCCGGCCGCCCCACCTGCCGGGCCTGCCACTCTGGCCAGAAGAACCTGTCAGCAGACCTCGACCTCCTTCTCCTCTGCTCCTGTCTGTCATTCATCTGAATCACCATATTTGCAGTGTCCTCCCCTGGAATCAACTGCACTACCCCACATGTCCACATTGAATTACGCCTGTCTCTTGGGCAGTCACTAAATCCCCTTTGCTCCAGACTAACTTTATTGGGCTCTATTTGCGGGTAGCATACCGTAGCCCCTTTCTCTCTCTCCTTTTCACTTTCTTAACTATCAAATGCCCTTTTATCACAGTACAGTGGTCTTGCTTGAGCGTCTACACTTACCTAGATTTTGTATTCATTTCTGCTCTCCATTTTATTAGACGCTTAAGCAGAGCAGACACTGTATAGTCTCGTCCCCACGCGCCATTTGGTTTGTTTTTTTTTTTAATTTTTTTTAACGTTTATTTATTTTTAAGACAGAGAGAGACAGAGCATGAATGGGGGAGGGTCAGAGAGAGGGAGACACAGAATCTGAAACAGGCTCCAGGCTCTGAGCGGTCAGCACAGAGCCCGACGCGGGGTTCGAACTCACGGATCGCGAGATCATGACCTGAGCCAAAGTCGGACGCTTAACCCACTGAGCCACCCAGGCGCCCCGCCACATGCCATTTGGGAAGACAGTAACGGCTGCTTCAGGGGTCCGCTGACTGCCCAGAGATGGGCACCAAGCTGAGTCATGGATTGATTTTTGTTCTTCTGTTTGTCTAGGAGTTGCCGGCACAGGAAACAGTGGAAGATCTCAAAGGTAGAGTGTTCATTACCGCCATTTAATATTTCATCACAGCATTAGCTTCAGGGAAGTGAAAAAGAATTCTCGTAAAACAGAATGCCAGTGAATTAATTCAAAGTAAGAACTGTACCTAAGAAGGCATAGTTCTAGTCCAACTTCATTTCTCTCACTCTTACTTTTCATTATTTCTCATCAGAATTTGTGCATCATTTCTACATCTAAATTGTAATATGTCATCGATCGTATGTCATTGTGCTTTTTCCAGTCTGCGTTTATTTCATGTGGCTCAGAACAGCAGATAGAAAACAGGATCAATTCATCATTGATTTTCAAGCTTTTTATTGTAGTACTTCCATTGAAAATGACAGAGGAAATTATAGAGTGTTCCATGGACTGCATTTCCTTCAAGTTACGAATTTTGTTTCTGGGAGTTTTCTTTTAAGCCCCCAGATCTTTGTTTCACTTTTTTACAAAGATTTCATTTTCTTATGTTTTGATTGTTTTCAGAAAACTCAGAAAAGAGCTTTTGGAGGCCCGAATTAACTACTTCCTTTCTCTGCAATTCTATTTTTTTGTAGTGCTACTACAAAGAGAAATTTATGCCCTATTTAAGTTTCGAAAGTAGCATAAAATTTTATCTTTGGTAAAACAGCTGAAATTAGCACTTGGGTCTGAAAACCTGAAATGAAGTTTATTTTTTCATCACTCAGCTAAATTCCATGAGAATATGTAAGGGATTTTTCGAATTCTTTTTACTATGTTACTGCTACCGAAAGGAAGTGAGTGTTAACTTAGGTTTCAAATATTTTAGTCACAAAGTTTCATCTGTATAATAATAACAGTGTTATTTTTGTTATTTTATGTTATACAATATTTATATATTATGTTATATATATTATATATATAACATTATATATATATGTTATGTTATGTTATAACAATATGTTATACAAATATTTATTATTTGTATAATAATAACAGTGTTATTTTTGTTATTTTATGTCCATTTACACACACACACACACACACACACACACACACACACACACTTTTTTGTCATTTTAGGCTACTTATTCCAGATCAAGCTTACTGTTGCTATTAATGCCATTACTTTATATTTTCAGTATTTGTTCTGGCCCTTTTTAACCTCACCATTCTAACTGAAACAATTACTTCCTTCCTTCCTTCCTTCCTGGTAGTAGGAATTGCAGTAGAGACTTTGCATGTATGATGAATAAAATTCTGAGTCATAACAAGTAAAACGTAGAGGTTATGTGTGGTTTTTTTTATTTTTTTTAATGTTTATTTTTGAGAGACAGAGAGACAGAGCACGAGCAGGGGAGGGGCAGAGAGAGAGGGAGACACAGAATCCGAAGCAGGCTCCAGGCTCTGAGCTGTCAGCACAGAGCCTGATGCGAGGCTCGAACTCACGGACTGTGAGATCATGACCTGAGCTGAAGTCGGACACTCAACCTACCGAGCCACCCAGGCGCCCCCATACAGGTTATGTTTAGATCCACACCTGACTGCTAAATCCAATGTGTTTTCAACAACACTGCACTAAAGCATTTTTTTTTTCCTAGACCAATCTTATAATACACTATCCTAGTATTCAATTCTTTTTGTCGTTAAAAGGCACGGTAGTGTTGTTTATTTTTTTAACAGGTCTGTTGAGATATAATCTAGATGCCGTGCAATCCACTCATTCTAAGTATATAATTTAATGGCTTTTAGTATATTCACAGAGTTGCATATCCATCATCATAATCAATTTTAGAATATTTTCCTTACCTTGAAGTGAAACCACGCTTAGCCACACTCCTCAATCACCCCACGTTCTCCAGGCTCAGGCCACCACTAATCTTCTTTCTGTCTCCATGAATTTGCCCATTCTGGACATTTCATACAGCGTGGTCTCTTGTGACTGGCTCCTTTCACTTAGCATAATGTTTCCAGGGTTTATCTATGTTGTAGCTTTGTATCATTGCTTCATTTCTTTTCATGGCCAAGTAATATTCCATTCAGTGGCTATACCACATTTTGTTTATCATTCATCAGTTGATGGACTTTGTGTTCTTTCCCCTTTTGGGCTGTTATAAATAATGCTTCAGTGAACATTCATTGGGCCAGTTTTTATGTGGACATGTGTTTTCATTTTCTTGGATATGTACCTAAGAGTGGCATTGCCGGGTCACATAGTTACTCTGTTTCATCATTTGAGGATCTACCAGATTGTTTTAGAAACCAGGTGTATCAGTTTACATTCCCACCATCAATACATGAAGGTCACAATTTCTCCATGTCTTTCCTGACACTTGTGATTATCTGTATGTTTGATTATAGCCATTCTAGTGAGTATGAAGGGTGTCTCACTTTGGCTTTGATTTACATGAAATTAGTGATTTTTCTAATGCCTAATGATATTGATGTTGTCACCATCATTATCCTTAGAGAAATGTCTATTCAAGTCCTTTGCCCAGTTTTTAAAAACTTTTTAAATGTTTATTCATTTATTTTTGAGAAAGAGAGGGAGAGAGAGAGGGAGAGAGGAAGAATCCCAAGCAGGCTCCATGCTGTCAGCACAGAGCCTGATGTGGGGCTCAAACTCACAAACCGTTAGATCATGACCTGAGCCGAAACCAAGAGTCAGATGCTTAACCGACTGAGCCACCCAGGTGTCCCCTATTTGTCCAGTTTTTATTCAGATTGTCTTTCTATGGTAAGTTGTAAGAATTCTTTATATATTTTATTTTATTTTTTAACTTTTTTAACATTTATTTATTATTGAGAGACAGAGAGAGATAGAGTATGAGCATAGGAGGGGCAGAGAGAGGAGAAGACACAGAATCTGCAGGAGGCTCCAGGCTCCGAGCTGTCAGCACAGAGCCCGACATGGGGCTCAAACTCACAAACTGCGAGATCATGACCTGAGCTGAAGTCTGACGCTTAACCGACTAAGCCACCCAGGCGCCCCCTTTATATATTTTTAGATACGAGTCTCTGATCAGATATAGTTGCAAATATTTTCTCCCAGTCTGTCGGTTGTCTTGTCACTTTGTTACTGGGGTCCTTTAAAATGCTCTAGTTTTTAATTTTTATGAAGTCTACTTTATTGTTTTGTTGTTATTATTGTTGTTGCTTGGGCTTTTTGTGTCACATATAAGAAACCATTGCTGAATCCAAGTTCATGAAGATTTATTCCTGTTTTATTCTAAGAGTTTTACGGTTTTAGCTCTTATAATCAGGTCTGTGATCTGTTGTGAATCAATTTTTGTGTATGATGTGAGGTAGGGGTCCAACTTAATTCTTTTGCACGTGTTTTTTGTTGTCCTAGGATCATTTATTGAACAGACTGTTTGCTCCCCATTAACTTGTGTTGGCACCGTGCTGAAAATCAGTTGACCATACATGTAAAAGTTTATGTTGGACTTTCAGTTCTATTCTTTTGGTCTATATATCTATCATTATGCCATTATCAGACCATCTTGATTGTAGTAGCTGTGTAACAAGTTTTGAAACTGGGAACTGTGAGTCCTCTAACTTATTTTGGCTATCCTGGGTCTTCTACGTTGCCATGTGAACCATCAATTTCTGCAAACAATACATCTGGGATATTGATAAGGATTTTATTAAATCTGTGGATAAATTGGGGAAGAATTGCCATCTTAACAATATTGCATTTTCCAGTCCATGAACTTGGGATGTCTTTCCATTTATTTAGTTCTTCTTTGAATTATTTTGACAATGTTTTGTAGGTCTTCAGTGTATAAGTCTGGTACTCTTGTTAAATTTATTCCTAAGTATTTTATTTTTTAAATACTCTTATAACTGGGATTGTATTCTTAATTTAATTTTACCTTGTTTATTGGTAGTGTATGGAAATAGAATTGATTTTTGCACATTGATGTCATATTGTACAAACTTCCTAAATGTTTATTAGTTCTAATAGTTATTTAGTGGATTCCTTAGGATCTTCTATAAATAGAATGATATCATCTGTGAATAGAGATACTTTGCTTTTCCTTTTCCAATCTGGTTGCCTCTTTTTTTTTTTTTATTGACTAATTGCTCTGTCTGCAATTTCCAGTACAATGTTTATTGGATGTTATGAGAGTAGATATCATTGCCTTGTTTCTGATCATATGGGGAAAGCATTCAGTCTTTCACCTTTTTATATGATGTTAGATTTGGGTGTTTCATAAATAGCCTGTGTCAGGTTGAGGAAATTCTCTTCTAATCTCAGTTTGTTGAATATTTTTTATCATGAGAGGGTACTGGATTTTTGTCAAATGCTTTTTCTGTATGTCTTGACATGATCATATAGCTTTGCCATAGTATCTTTCTTGATGAGTGTGTGTGTGTGTGTGTGTGTGTGTGTGTGTGTATTTAGTAATATAGTATGTTTTTTATAGTTAAAGTGTCAAGGATAGAAAACAAATGACTACTGGGTTAGATTTCATTGCTCAGCAATATCTTGGTAGAGTCATTTTAGGCCAACTATTTTTCTTAGTTTTCCAGGTAGGAAATTTATTATTGTCATTTTTACTCAGGATTAAGCAGGCACTGAGGTATGACGTGCTGATGTGTTCCCAAAGACCCATTTATAGGCCATGGTATGGCTTTGTTCATTTATGTACAATAAGTTGTAGTTACCAACTTTCTTCCCTTGGCTTTCATAATAGCACACTTTCCTGACTGACTTCCTTCTCAATGTCCTTTGATTTATCCTCCTCTGTTGTTTGACATGTAAAGGCTGGAGTACCCTTGGTCTTGGGCCCCTTTCTCTTCTCTAGATACCAGGTCTTCCTTGGCGATCTCACATCTAGCTTTAAATACCATCTGAAATGATGGTGAGTAAATCTGTTTCTCCAATTTTGACCTCAATCTGGACTTCTGTCCCAGGCATCCAGTTGCCTACACCTATTTTCCTCCCGGATCAGGTGTCTAATAGTCAAATTAAATGGATCACCACCAGATCTCTCAGTTGATGTCTCTAAATCTGTATCTCCTCTGTTTTGTCCTTATCAGTAAACAGTCCCACCACCAGTCCTGTTATCAAAGCTTTAAAGTCAAGGAGTTTTCCTTGGTTTCTCTTCCCCCACTGCCTTTAGCTTCAGTCCATCAGCAAGTCCTGTCAGTTCGACTCCAAAACATATTTCAAATTTATCTCTTTCTCTCCATGTCCACCACTACCGCCCTAGTCCAAAACACTGTCATTCATCAACTGCAGCAGCCTCTTCCCTGGTCTCTCTTCCAATTTTATCATACCTCACCACAGTCTATCCCTCATGCAGCAGGCAGGGTTATTTTTAAAATCCTCATTCAGATCATGTGCCCCTTGAAAAACTTCTGCTGGATTCACATTATTCTCAGCATAAAATCTACGTGCCACACTTTGGCTTATATTTTGGACCCTGCCAGCCTTGTGGATCTCTCTTCTTCTCATGCTCCCTTTGCTTTTCTACTCCAGCTTCATGGAGTTTCTTTCTCTTCCTCAAACATGCCAAGCAAGTTCCCATCACAGGGTCTTTGCACTAAATCCTTATTTGCTTTAAAACCTAGGGTGCTCTTTCCTCTCGTCTGGTACATCAGGAAATGGTCCTGTGGGCATACAAATCTGTGCGGTCACAGTTGTGTGGTGTGGAAAGTAATGAAACAAAAATGCATTATGAATGTTTTTTATAGACCCAACCCAAGACCCCGTTCCTCAGGCCCTGCCTGGTGGTTTGGATTCCTCCTGCAATATTTTTTATTCATTTTCAACAGTGCACTTGATATTGTGCAGTCATGGAAAGTGTCTCTGATGAGACCACATTCAAGTTTAGATCTGAATGGCAAAGTAAAGGAGCCATACATACAGATAGAGAGGCAATGTGAGGGAGTAGAAGAGCATCAGGTCAGGACTCAGGGGATCTGGGCTCTAGTCGTAGATCTGTCAGTAGTGTGGTGAACTTGGACATGTTTCTAGACACTTCCGTTCTTCTATTTCCATGACAAGGCATCTACTCTGTAGAATAGGATAACCTGCATAGCGTTGCTACAAAGTCAAATAATTTTCACTATCATCATCAACCAACATTCATGAGTGTGGATAAGATAATAGGTTGGTTTCTTTGGAGGATTCAGTGAGCATAAATTGTGGTTGTTTTTCTAGAACACCATGCAGCCCAGTTAGGAAGGTAATTTAAATGTACATTTAAAAAGAGCTACAGTTTAAAAAGTGTATGGTAAATAAAGTTTAGTCCTACAGACGTTAATTGCTTAAGGATTTCAGAAGAGAGCTTATTTCTGGTTTAGGTGATCATGGAAAGTTACATGTTGGAGGAGGTTATGAAGAAAGCCTTGAATGGGGTCTCCAGTGGGCGAGGAGAAAGAACAGTCCAGATGGGAGAGATAGGCCCAGAGTTTGTACTAGAGTCAAAGAAAGTCTTCTGACTACAACGTGTAGTGACTCAATTCTTTCTACCAGAGTGTCCTTGGAGGGAAGGGAGGGGGTGTATATTCCACCTGCTCCAGAGGGTCATAGGCTGAATCAGCCTATGGCAAGGATTAAAAAAATACATGTTATGTCTTAAAATGTTTCATTCTTTTTCATCATATGCTCATTTGTTTACATAATAAGGTAATATTTTATATTACTTTAAGAGTTGTATTTATTTTTTTTCCTCTAATATTTGAGTAAATGACAAGTTGCTTATCCTGACTTTCCTGTGGCTTTGCAGACCCTCGCAATAGACCCCTTGAGCCCCTAGAGAACACTCTTCATGATAGAAGTGAAGGAAAACTGAGGTATTGATTGATTGAATGACCATAAGGCTGGGCAAGAAAGAGAAACCAAAGTATTACCCGAGGGTTTCAAGCTTAAGAGGCTTAGGGAGTGGTAGGGTCGTTAACAGATATAGGAAGCTGGGAGGATAGAGCTCACTCAGTCACCATCGTAAGTATTGCAGATACAATTTAGAAATGTTTTGGGGCACCTGGGTGGCTCAGTCGGTTGGGCGTCTGGCTTCGGCTCAGGTCATGATCTCGCGGTCTGTGAGTTTGAACCCCGCGTCGCGCTCTGGGCTGACAGCTCAGAGCCTGGAGCCTGTTTCAGATTCTGTGTCTCCCTCTCTCTCTGACCCTCCCCCATTCATGCTCTGTCTCTCTCTGTCTCAAAAATAAATAAATGTTAAAAAAAATTAAAAAAAAAAGAAATGTTTTGAAAATTTATGAATCACATCAGAAGTGTGAGGTTATCATTGTCCTCAGACCAAGGCGCTAACAAGCCCAGTGCCAAGCCCTTGGCCTACTATTTTCTGCATCTATCCTTCTAGATCCTCATGGCGGCCTTAAGAGTTTGGTATAATTATTCCCATTTTACAGGTAAGAGGTTGAAGACGAGAGCAGTGTTTCTCCACTGGGGGGCTGTCCTCCCCAGGGAATGTTTGACAGTGTCTGGGGGCATTTTCCACTGTCATGATTGAGGGCACAGTTGCTCCTGACATCAAGTAGGCACAGGCCAGGGATGTTGCTAAACATCTCACAATGCAGAGGACAGCCCCCACCGCAAATATTTATCTGGTCCCAAGTGAGAACAGCGCCACAGTTGAGGATCTTGGTTTAAAAAAATGTTTTTTAATGTTTGTCTATTTTTGAGAGTGTGGGGGAGGGACACAGAGAGAGGGAGATACAGAATCCAAAGCAGGCTGCAGGCTCTGAGCTGTCAGCACAGAGCCCGACGTGGGACCCAAACCCACAAATCGGGAGATCGTGACCTGAGTTGAAATCAGATGCTCAACCAACTGAGCTACCCAGGCATCCTGAGGATCTTGGTTTAGAAGGATTAAGTACCTTGCCCAAGGTAACGGATTAAGGATTAAGTACCTTGCCCAAGGTAACCTAGCTAGTAAGTAGCAGAGCCAGGACCTTCCTGACAATAAGTCTCAAACATGTTGTTTAAAACATATCAGTGGGCCTCCCAAGGTCACAAAACAGCAAAATCTAAAAGTCTGAATTATTATTTTTAAACACCGAGATTTTAAAAACAATTTCAGAGTGGAGGTGATATTTTAAAAATAAGCATCCAGCAATAGCATTATTAGGAATTTATCCAAAGGATACAGGAATGCTGATTCATAGGGGCACACGTTCCCCTATGTTTATAGCAGCGCTTTCAACAATAGCCAAATTATGGAAAGAGCTTAAGTGTCCATTAACTGATGAATGGATAAAGAAGATGTGGTTTATATACGTAATGGAATACTACTTGGCAATGAGAAAGAATGAAATCTGGCCATTTGCAGCAACGTGGATGGAACTGGAGGGTATTATGCTAAGTGAAATAAGTCAGTCCGAGAAAGACAGATGTGTTTTCACTCATATGTGGAATTTGAGAAACTTAACAGAAGACCATGGGAGAAGAGAAGGGGAAAAAATAGTTTCAAACAGAGAGAGAGGCAGACCATGGGAGTCTTAAATACAGAGAACAAACGGAGGTTGTTTGGGGCGGGGGGAGCAAGGGAGAGGGGAAAATGGGTGTTGGGCATTGAGGAGGGCACTTGTTGGGATGACGCTGGGTGTTGTACATAAGCGATGAATCATGGGAATCTACTCCCAAAGCCAAGAGTGCACTGTATACACTGTATGTGCGCTAACTTGACAATAAATTATATTACAAAAATAAAAGAACAAAAATAAGCATCCAACCGCATCGGTTGCTAGGGCTGCTTTTCTCGCTTTGCATTACGAGGTCTCGCCCCGGGACGGCTCTCACCTGTTTCGGGAGCTAAGAAAGTGCCTGTGGTTTATTTCAGGTGTCATTCTCTCAGAAGACCAACCTGTAGCACCTGTGTTATCTACCTCACCTGGTGTCAGAACAGGAAGTAAAGTGTGCGCGCCGGAAACCACGACCACGCCAGCGATCCCCAGGAAACCAGCTGTGGCAGGAAGTCCAGCCAGCGACGAAGGGAAAGAGAGGGGAGGCAGGCGGCAGCCCCCACTCCGCCACAGGTCCGAGGGCGGCTTAGTGGAGAAAGAAGCCTCGAAGAAGTTGCCACACCTGTCTCTGTCTCAGTACGACTTACTAGAAACCGATGTCTCTTTCCAGCCTTGGGGGAGTGAGAATTCAGTCCTGAGTCCCGAACCGGCGAATTACGCCTCGGGCTCCTTACGGGACCGGTGGCAAAGGGAGTCCCCTCCAGACAGCCTGAGCAGTAGCTGCCCTCAGTGCAACACTGTAATCGCCAGACCTGCACGTGCGTCACCGGATGCCTCCCGGCAGGCGGACCCGCCCTTGAAGCAGGAAGTGGACTACTCGGACAGCGAGGTAGCTGTCACTCTCATTGATACTTCTCAACCTGGAGACCCACTGAGTCTGCATGAACCCATTAAAATTGTCATCACCATGAGCAGTACTCCGAACTCCATGACAGACTTGGAAAGTTCGCTCCACCTCAAGGTGATTGGCACTGAGAGAGCTGGCTTCACGTCTGACGCTGAGCCGGCTGCCCCGGGGGTGGCCAGTCCTCCCAACACGGAGCAGATAAGAATTCCTGTCATCACACTGGAGCTCTCTGAGGATGGGGCAGGAGGCGCCATGTGTCCCGAAGGCAGTGGAGGTGACAGGAGTCCCGAGAGATTGATGGTGGAGGCGTCATCCAATCAGTGTTCTGGCTACGAATCTGGGGAAGGAGGAAATGCCACAAAGGATGGCAGTCCTTCCCCCACAGGAGACCGCTGTGAAGCAACTCCCCCGTTCACACCTCACGCGGCCCCTGAGACGGAGGGGGGAAAGGAAGGCCAGGCTAACCTTGACCCATCATCTTGTAAAACCAGCCATGAAAAGAGACACGCCCGGGTTCTCAGCGTGGACAGTGGTACAGATGTCTTCTTGAGCAAAAGTTCCGCAGAAATTATTAGCGATAAAGAAAAAACAATACCAACTTCCAAATCTGACCTGGAGGCTAAGGAAGGACAAATACCAAATGAATCCAACTTCCTCGAATTTGTCTCCCTATTAGAGTCAATCAACACTTCCAAGCTGGCGGCGTCCAACCAAAGGAACAGCTCAGTGGAGCAGAACAAAGACAGTGGGCTTCTCGGAGGTACGATTCCACATCATTTCTTTCGTGCTGATGCGAAGAAGGCAATACATGTGTGCATTACCTTCTGTGATTTGGTTTTGCGAATGGCAGGATATCGGACCATTGCTGCTTGGCGTTATTGATAATTGCCGAGTGTGCCAATACTAGTGTGCTGAGCACCTATCAACATGGGCTTACTCCAGCAGGAAATTTAAGGCCTAGGAATGAATGTTCAGCTTCCCTAGAAGGCCGCGATGTTTATTTCCGAGGAAATAAGCAATTATATTTTATCACAGTGGCCAGAACTCACAGTAGATTTCTGTCTCTTTAAGAATAGATGCATTCTGGGAAAGCTGATTGTAAACTACGTTTCTGTGAAATGAATCCACTTTTCTGTTGAGTTCCATTATAAAATCCTACGTGCAGGGCTCCTTAATTATCCCAATTTGTAAACATAATTGTAACAAACACACAGCTCTTAATTTATGTCAAGTACTGTCCTAAGCCCTTTACATGTATTAACAGGCATGACCGTACATTGTCATCTGCCCCAGACGGTCCTCGTTTATACTTTTTTTGCCACTATAATTAGTAATACAACCGCTTTTCACTCTCAAAAGTGTTCCCAGTTTGAATAATAAATTACACAGTTACTCTCATCTTAACTCATTTACTCCTCATGTAACCTTATTTAAATAGCCACATGCGGCTGGCTACCGTATCGGATGGCGTAGATCTGTACATGTGTGTCTTCCCAGGAAGCTGTGTGTATGGTGGACAGAGCCCTGGCTTTGGGACCTCAGAACCCAGGGGCAAATTTTGGTTTTGCGGTGCCAGCTGGGTGAGATTGGACAATTTACTAAATCCATCGGAGTCACAGTTTCTTCAATAAAGCAGGAGTAACAATATGTTGCAGATTTACTGTGAGGATTCAATTAGGAAAATGGGTGAAAAGTCTTGCTGCGTGATCAGTTTCAGCCTTTTATTCTGATTCCCCCCTCAGGCCAAGGTTTATTTGATTTGTCTGCTTAAGTTTCTGTTCTTAAATTTGTCAGCTAACCACATTCAATCTGAACCAATCTGAACAGTATTAAATTGGAAATCTAGGGGTGTGCAAAGAAATATGGATGCTACTTGGTTTTCTATGGAAAGGAAGGGGCTTGGTTTCAGGAATCTGCAGGTGTGGCAGGGAGGGAGGAGTGGATTATTTACCTCTTTCAGGAAAGGACAGGGTTTGTTTTTGTTTTTTTAAAATGTATATGTGTGTGAGAGAGAGGGAGAGACAGAGCATGAACAGGGGAGGGTCAGAAAGAGAGGGAGACACAGAATCTGAAACAGGCTCCAGGCTCTGAGCTGTCAGCACAGAGCCCAACGTGGGGCTCGAACTCAGGAACAGCGAGATCATGACTGGAGCTGAAGCTTGATGCTCAACTGACTGAGCCACCCAAGTGCCTGACAGAGGTTTTCAATTGAAGGATGAAAGAGCAGGACGTAAGTCTTTTAGTTCTTGGAAGGTGAGAACTCAAGGTGGCAAATTAGATGCTGTTTCACTTCTATCTTGGAGATCAGTGATATCTTCTTGCTCCTCTATCAATAATAATTTGTTATGTGCTGTTATCTAAAAACAGAAATAGACTATATTTCTAACACAACATGACAGTGTTTAATGATACCAGCAGCCTAGGCAACGCGCCCTCATCTTTCTCCTGCTTGATAGCGAAACAGTGCTTGAGCTTTACGTGATTGTCAAAAGATACAAGATTTCCCAGTTCTCTCTATGATACTCTTCTTTCCAACCCAGGCCCTTTCCGCAAAGGGCTTTATGGTTATCTTCAGGGCTTGGGGGTGTCCTAAGGTTCAAGGCTACGGAAAACCGCACATGTATCAAAAGCCTTTTAAAACCATGGTTTTGTTTTGTTTTGGGGCATCTTAATTTAACTTTGTGGAAGTAAACAAAGACCACTCAAATGAGAAGAAGCAAAGGCTATTATTCAGAGCTTGCTACAGCAAGGGAGTTGGCCACCATCACCTGTGTTTCGGTAGAGACTCAAAGGCAGGCGGAGGAGTGGGAAAGCTTTGTAGTGGGGAAAAGGGAAGGCTTCAGGTGTCCTCCGACTGGAGGCTGGGGATACTGGAGGCAGGCTACTTAGAGCATACTGTGTGATTGGTTAGGGGGGCATGTTTGGCTCTCTCTGGCTGGAAGCAGGGACAAAAATTAGGGAAGCTCTCAGTAATTAGTCGAGTCCTGGCCATTTGGGGCCAATTCTTACAGAGGTTATCGTTTGGCTTCCTGGACTGTTTGCTAGAAATAATCATCTGACTTCCTACAAGTCATAGGACTTGTCCATGGCATGTTGGCTTTCTGGACTGGTTGCTGTAGATTGTGGGTCAGAGTTCTATTTCTATATGTATCTTGTGCGGCCACCACCTGTGTCGTATTCAATCACTTCTAGAATTTCTAACAAGATAATTATGAATGTATGTAGAGATGCTTTTTGAAGAATGATCCAAAGTATGGAAAAATGGAAACAACCTAAATTTACAACAATAGAGCTCTAGTTCAATAAGTTATGCTGTATCGATGTAATATTATATAACTACCATTTCTAGATGGTCAAGAAGAATATCTGATGTCATTAAATATTTATAATACTTTAACGTAAATATAACAGTTATAAAATCATATCTGTATTACAACTTAATTTTTGTGAAGAAAAAGTGTATATGCCTAGAAGAAAAGACAGGTATGGTATGTATGTATCAAACTGACTCCTGTGGCAGCGTGGTAGGGTTAAGAGTGATTTAAAATTTCTTTTCTCTGGTTTTAATTATACACAATTATGTGCACTGTTTTTATAGACAGAAAATTCCTGTCAATATGTTATTTTAAAGGGAAAAAGGAAAACAAATAGTCTGTATGTTGACATATGTAATGTACCCATTTAAGAGAAGGAGAGACTAAACTATGAGAAAGAGACACGAATAAATAGAAGTTACGTGCAGCATGAGGGGTAGAGCTGTCTACGTTCGCCTTTCTGCAATTTTGTATGCGATATGATCACTGGCTAACGCTACTTGTTATGATAGCACTTTCTCACAAGCATGTCTCTTGAAAACTGAAAGCTTCTATCTTGACGAGCTGTCAAATGAAAGGCAAACATTTTTGGATCCAAGAAATTCTAATGGCAGTTTCACAAATGTGCCGGGAATGTTTATCTTCAGGACTCACATAGAAGCCAGCAGTGTTTCTCTAATTGCTTGAAGTCCAGGGATGAAAATCTTTGTTGTATACATAATCGTGTGATTTATACTGCAGGGAAGCTAACATAATTTTACTTTTTGCGGGCCCAGGCAGATCTTAGTGGGCTTTTCAAATAGCATGTCTTGAAAGGACCTGTAGGTTCAAACCACTCACTTGTGTTCTTCTCTTAGACAACAATTTACTCAGAAGAACATAACTCTTGACGTCTTTGGTCTTGGGAATACAGTGGTTTTTATAACCCTAAAACTGGCCGTTGGGGTATATCCTCAGAAAAGGAGGGGCTGACCCTTAGGGGTGGATTCCATTGTGCATCATGGTATAAGCTAAGGCCCTTATTTTGGTCAACTATTTAAAGAGGATTGCAAAAACTCACAGAATCTTTTCGTACCTATTGATTTCAGCATTCTCATTCACCTGAAATTATTCTCAGGGCAAGGAGCAAGTATAGTATCTCACTGTGTCTTCCACGGTGCCAAGTACAGAGTGCAAAGTCGACTATTTAATGAATATCCACTTTATGAAGGGACTAAGTCTACCTTTACCTTGAAAATCTAGAGGTGGAGAATGAGTGACAAGGAATGACTGATAAGATTTTAAAGCGGTAAATGAGACATTGCTCCCAAGTAGTCAGGTTTGTTTACATAATTATTTTTTCATCTGATGCTGTCCATTTATGAGTTATGAACCTTTCAGGCCCGAGTAATCGAAATGGGTGATTTTCAATCAGCTGAGCCAGTGGTCACTGGGGTTATTTCAAGGGATTCCCTGAACCTAGAGTAGGTGATGTCCATAGATAGCTCAGTAACCTGCCTCTAACATATAAACTGTTTTTCAAATATACCTAGGTACTGTCATAATTGGTAAAAATAAAATTGATCAAAACACATTCTGAATTCATAGGAGCTGTGTAGATTTTCTGTCTATTCTTGTTTCAGTTTTGGTAACTTATTTCCAAGGGCTTTCACATTAATTTCTTATTTAACATTATGTTAACACATCAAATGATGTTTTTCAGATACCTGCTCCCAGGAGAAAAGGGAGGAAATCCAGGAACGTGAAAAGCCTAATGGACACAGTTCCAAACAAGGAAAACCAGACGTGCAAAGTCAAGACCACACTAGCACCAGCCCCGTGTTCACCGAGCCTGCCAAGATCACGACCCTGTGAGTCTAACTTACTTACTTAGCTTCATGTTGGGGCAGAGTGTGAAGCAGCCTCAGTTAGTGGCTGCTTCTGTTAATGGTTTGTTAAGGATAAGGAGGAGTTCCTAATAGTTCTTGAAACTTTTATATATGTTAAGTTTCCAGGGCAATAGACAAAGACAGATAATCTACAGGGTAACTTCCCAGCAAGACAGCTCCGTCTTGCAAGTTATCAGTGGGCCTGAAACATCTGTGCAAGATGAGATGTCTGTGGACGCTATGCATGTCTTCATCGACGAACACGGTAAGTCCTTAGAGCTTCTTAGTAACGAGGAAGAAGGGATAAGGCTAGTGGCTTTCTCATGCCCGTGTGGTCTCTTAGCCTCAGTACTAGACTTTGGAACAGGAAGACTTAGTCCTGCGATTTTCTCACATAGAATGTTCTTGACTTAGTCCTACGATTTGCTCACATAGAATGTTCTTAGAGCAGAGTGTGCTCCTTCCTGCCTCAGGGCCTTTGCACATAGCATGTCCCTGTACATAGCCCACAATGTGCTATTTATCCTTCATATCTTAATTCTAAAGAAAGTTCTTCAGGGAAACCTTTTCTAGGCTCCCCAGACTTAGTCAGATTCCTCTGCTTTTTGCTCTTAACCCCCTGTCCTTTTCCTTCTTTGATACTATTATAACTTCTAATTATTTATTGACCTATAATAATTTGATTAATGGTATTTTCCCCCTCACAACTGTGAACTTTAGGAAAGCAGTGCCTAGTACCTAGTAAATATTTATTGGATGTATGTTGAAAATCTGACCTTGATATATATTTTTAGTGCCTTGTCATAAAAAGGATTTAAAATAGCAAAAGAAAGAAAAAAACAAAGAGAAGGAAGGAAGGAAGGAGGAGAGGAAGAGAGGGAAGAAAGAAAGGGAAGGAAAGGGAAGGAGGAAGGAAGTAATGTTAAGTGGCAAGTTCAAAGTTCTATAGATAAGTGATATAGGCCCTTGTTTTTTGAGGATGGGTATTTGGCTTAAGACATCAATTAATGTTTTTTACACATCAATTAATGTTTGTTATTTTACTCTCAAAAGAATCCTGGTTTGGATAATGAATAATATGGTTACCCTATCTACAGATCAATCCTTTGTGGTCTGAAGTGCTTTTGCATCAACAGACAAAGAAGTCTTTTACACTTTAAAGAACAACATTAACACTTATATCAAAGCCTCCAGGGGGGCTGCGGTCTTCCTTATAAATGTATCTCTTGGTGGGAGGAACCTTCCAGTTGAGGTCCTGTCCTTCAGTCTACCTTCCAGCTGCTTATAACACAGTTAATTATGCTCCCGTGTTACCTGAAGAAGGTACACCTCAAACCTGTTCTGCAGAGAGACCATTTCCATTTACAAAGTGAACTGATTTTCACACCTCAATACCCGGAACCTCTTTAGCAGACTAATTTAACTCTGCAAATTAATTCCATCTCTTGCCATCCATCTCATTACTAGGCTGACACACTAGGCAGTGCTCTGTGCCCCTGCTCATCTGCAAATTCTGAGGTGGGGATGGTCTCATGACCTCCACGAAACAAAACCACATGCTTGATAAGCCTCTTTTAGCACATGATACAAAGACACATGGGCCTGGTATGTTTCATCATACTGACACATGATGAAAATAGACAAAACGATGAACTGAAAACAGTTGACCCTTGCCCAACAGAGCTTTGAACTGCACAGGTCTCCATATACATGGTTTTGTTTGACTGTTTGTTTGTTTCGGTTTTTTGGGATGAATACGGTGCAGTACCGGAAATGTATTTTCTCTTCCTTTTGACTTTCTTAATAGCATTTTCTTTTCTCAGGCTTACTTTATTATATGAATACAGTATATAAAACATATCACATTCAAAATGTGTGTTAGTTGACTTTGTGTTATGGGTAAGGCTTTCCCCATTAATTAGTGGTTGAGGTTTTTTTTTTTTTTTTTAACGTTTATTTATTTTTGGGACAGAGAGAGACAGAGCATGAACGGGGAAGGGGCAGAGAGAGAGGGAGACACAGAATCGGAAACAGGCTCCAGGCTCTGAGCCATCAGCCCAGAGCCTGACGCGGGGCTCGAACTCACGGACCGCGAGATCGTGACCTGGCTGAAGTCGGACGCTTAACCGACTGCGCCTCCCAGGCGCCCCAGTGGTTGAGTTTTTAAGTAGGGAGTTAGAGTCATATGTGGATGTCCAACTGTGTGGGTGGTCGGTGCCCCGAACACCTAAGTTGTCCAAGGGTCAAATGTATATAAAAGTGAATTAAGAGATGGTGCAAATTAATTGATCAAAAGCAAGTAATAGGTAACCGAGGCAAACTTGTCTCAGCATATTATTAGAGAGGTATGTCAAGAAGATTTTTTTAGTTACACATTCTGTGGGAAAATATAAAGAATGGACCTAGATTACCAACAATTATTATTAAAACAGTCCAAAATGAGTTCCTTCTGACTTGAAAAATGTATAAGCTGGAATGATCATATACGAATACTTGTCTAATATTCTTTGCTGAAATTTCATGATTTTCTAGGGGAAATTAGATCCTGTTATTTAAAGTCTGGAAATCAGAAAGAAGGCCCTTTACAGCATCAGCCATCAAATTATGACAGTTTCTCTCGTGCTCGGTAAGTGGAGGTCTGGTTTCTGGTTTGGGAGCTGTCGTGTTGCTGGGGGACATGTAAATTAGTCTGACTGCAAATGAAGTGAGGATCCTGGTGTAGAATGAATGTGTTAATCCGTTTGTAGGTGTCAAAGCATGTGGGTTTTGTGTGCGAGAAAAAGAAAATCTGATATCGCAGAAAAATAAAAAATAAACTGAGCCATTTTTGCAGTAGCCACGTCCAAAAATGAATGTAACATGTAAATATCAATAGAGAGGAATCGTGTGCAAACAATAGTGCTGCCTTCTGGTAGGATGACGGTGCAACACACGAACTTGTTCTTAAATTTGTCCTGAGGAATGGACCAGAAATGTAGTTAGTTCTCACCTGCAGTAATAATGGAAGCAAGCTCTTTTGTAGATTGATAATCTAAACATCTTTCTTATTTTCCTCCCTTCAGTATGTATTGAATAACTTCCTAAATTGTATTCTAAATGATGTTAATTAAGTTCAATATTGAATTAGCTTGTGCATCTGGAACATACCCAGATTCACGGGCAAGCCGTAAATCTTACTAATGGCAGACGGAATTCATTGTTCATTCTGGACTTCAAGATTCTTTGAGGATAATTCACGTGGACACACCTCAGTTGTCTGCTCTTAGTGGGGAAGTACATTTATCATGTACGTTCCTTTAGAATTGCATGTATATTTGAAGATTTATGGGAGTCCTTTGTGGTGTGATTAGAATGCCTTAGGCGTCACGCCTGGAGAGTTCAAAGGGAGTTATAGGAACCTTAATTCCAGATCCTGCGGTTCAGTGGTCCTTCCCAGGGTCAAAGTTTCCTGCACAGGTGTGCATGGGAAATCCAAGGAGGAACCCCACGTGGGCCTAGAAGGAAGACTGTCTGTGTCCTTGCGGTCTGGTCTCCAGGTGGAATTTTGTCGTGCACCAGCCTTTTAGGCTGTTTCCTCATTGTTCCCACTGCTGCTTAAGAATGCTGGTGTCAGCCATTCCGGCAGAGTTGATGGGTACTGTAGGTGGTGACTCTCCCAGGCCACGCTGTCCCAACTAGGCCCCGACCCTGAAGCAGCCTGCTGTATCCAGAGTCACTCCTGCAGGGAAACACGCATATTCTCCATCGCTGGCAGGCCTTCCACTCTTCCTCTGTCTCCCTCAGGTGCCCATGTTCTGGTCAAAATAGACAGAAGGGTGCCTGGGTGGCTCAACCGGTTGGACTTGATTTCGGCTCAGGTCATGATCTCAGAGTCTTGGATCGAGCCCCACATCAGGCTCTGCACTAAGTGTGGAGTCTGCTGAAGATTCTCTCTCCCTCTCCCTCTCTCTCTCCCTCTCCCCCCAGTTTGTGTGCTCTCTCTCTTTCTCTCTAAAATACAAAAAAAAAAAAAAAACCAAAACCAAAAAAAAACCACAACAAAAACCCAAAAAACCAAAAAGCCTGGAAAACAAAATAAAATTCTTCTCTAGCCAAAAGACGCACAAAGTCCCCGTGCAAATGGAGGCCCAGGAGAAGAGGGAGGTTTGATGCACTCACCTCAGCCCCAGCCTCCAGGACATTCGTTACAGTGGCTTGATGGACATAGGCATCTAAGATGGCAGGTCCCTCAGACCAAATACTCAATTCTGCGAGAACACAGCGTGGAAAGCTGTTACATTATTCTGCAGTCCTCCGTTGCAAGCTGTAGTGTTTTTAAACTAAATTTAAAACAATTACAAGCCCCTTATTTTATCCCAAAATAAAGCTACCAGACTTTCTTATTTTTATTTTCCTGGGCAACTGTGCTTTACTTTCCCACTCCGTAAAGCCTTTGATTGCCTTTGCTGGTAATGCCCATTAGAATAAAGTCGTGTATCCAGAGCCTGAAAAAGTTAAAAATGTACAGTGTGCAAATGAGAACCAGAGAGAATGCTTGCAAGGTTTCCAGTAGGCTCCTCCTCCTTAGGTTTTGTCTCATGCAGAGCCACCCGTGAACTCGGGTTTTCCCCATTCATTGCCCTCTCTTTATTAAATTTCCCACAAGTCTTGCTTTCTTTCATCTCCCCTGCGTTTCCCCTCCAGACTAGAGCTCTTTATTGTATAACCTGCCCTCTATTTCCAGAGCTGTCAAGGCTTCGGTGTGCCACAGGGCACTGACTCGGAGCAAGAGAGCTTCCGGCCAGGTGTGGTTGCTAGGGCTGCTGAATGTGTGTGTGCTGAGTGCCCCCGAGAAGCCCTTGGACAGTCTCAGGTCTCAGTCCTTCCCGAGCACTGCCTTTTTGGCTACATACAACATTTAGACCCCCTTTCTGCTACACCTGAGAGAATCCAAGTCAAAAGGCCTCCTCACCATGGGAATTTGGGGTCATGTAACTGAGACATCTTGCAGACGTCTTCAGGGGTGTGGTTTCTCCTTCTCCATCTCTCTCCTGTTCCTGCGTTTTGACACCCCTCTCAAATACTGAACTCTGGTGGTCAGAAGATGCCTGTAGTAGCCCCGGGCCTTATGTCTTCTCTCAATCGAGTCCAGCAAGGACAACATGCTTCTCTCCCATAAACCCCAATATAAGAGTCTCATTGAGTCGGATTTGGTCCTGACTGGGCCACGTTCCCTGAGCCCAGTCACCAAGGCAAGTACTTGGCTTAGCTCTACGATCATGTATAGAGGTGCAGTCATAGGTTCCCTCTGAGAAAGGTTGGGGGTGGCTCTTTAGTGGTAAATTTGGAGCAGGGTGGATGGAGGCGGGGCAGCAAAAATCAACAGATGACCCCCGAGGATTCTCTGTTTCTGGTAAAAGTCATTCGATTAAACTAATTACTGAGCTTCTCTAAGGAGAATAATGATCAAGTTTTGTAAAAACAGCGTTCCCCTTCAAGAAAAGCTTTATATTATTTCCCTGGTCATCACTAACATTTCTTGTGTGCAAACATGCCAATGGAGAGCTCTTGGCCCACCACCTCCCATGCTAAGTTCTAAGTCTTTGACCACCTGCCCTATCCCCAAGGTAATTTGGCAGCGAATTGGTTTTAAGAGCTGTACGAAAGAATGGCACATAGCCATGCATATCTTCTTGTGCTTCACAGATAAAATGGAATAGGATACATGTTTGCTCTCACATGTACAGACCATTGCTTGAGAATATCCATGTTCTCTACATTGCCTGTGCTTTGAAATAAGTTAGTTGTTCAGAAGGGACTTTGTTACGGGGTGTTATGGCAATTCAATGGCCCGTTTGGGCATAAGGGATGTACAGTGCTTCCTGTTTAATGCATGAGAACAAAACTCAAGTCGCTTCACTTAGCAAAATTATAGCATTGAAGTGGCTCCCTTGGCTGTTCTAGAAAAGTGGAGAAGGGGCTGCCATCTGTTCAACTCATGCTCAGGAAAAACGGCTGAGTGCTATGCAGAGTCCTGTGATCTTCTGGACTTAAACTGCTCTCTGACAGGCTTATGCTAGATATTCAAACAGTCTCACAGTCTTCCCCAGACTTGGGGACAGTGGAAGCTATGCCATCCATCATGGGAGACTCGTTTCTTTGGGTTCGTAATAAGCCTTGGCTTTCATGGAAATTCGTGATGTAGTGATGATTCGGGTATCTTTGAATTGATGGTATGAAGGGAAAACTTCTGTAAATAGGATAAAAGCAAGCAGGTTCAACTGAAATATTTTAGTCCCTACGTTAATGGACTACTGTGTGTTGGGGTGTGCATGAGGGCGAGTGTCCTCTGTCTCTAATGTAAAGAATGATACCAGAGCAGGGGCGCCTGGGTGGCTCAGTCGGTTGAGCGTCCAACTTTGGCTTGGGTTGTGATCTTACAGATGGTTTGCGGGGTTGAGCCCCACATCGGGCTTCGTGCTGACAGCTCAGAGCCTGGAGCCTGCTTCAGATTCTGTGTCCTCTCTTTCTCTGTCCCTCCCCTGCTCTCACCCTCCCTCCCCATCTGTCTCAAAAATAAGTTACAGGGGCGCCTGGGTGGCGCAGTCAGTTAAGCGTCCGGCTTCAGCCAGGTCACGATCTCGCGGTCCGGGAGTTCGAGCCCCGCGTCAGGCTCTGGGCTGATGGCTCAGAGCCTGGAGCCTGTTTCCGATTCTGTGTCTCCCTCTCTCTCTGCCCCTCCCCCGTTCATGCTCTGTCTCTCTCTGTCCCAAAAATAAATAAACGTTGAAAAAAAAATTAAAAAAAAAAAAGTTACAAAAACATTAAAAAAAACAATTGGAAAAAAAAAAAAAAAAGAATGATACCAGAGCAGAAGGCAGCTGATCAAGTACAAGGCCAGCAGGTCAGGATTTTGCAAACTTGGAAGGGCCGGGTAATGCCTTGCACCTGTGTTCCAACACACCCGCAGGCTTTCTGTGGGAAGCAACATGATGGCAGTTCCAGGCCCCAAAGGGATCACTTCCCTGTAATAACTCTGGTCACGGCTGCCACCACTTGTTAAATATATATTGTGTGCGAAGCACTCTGCTAAGTCATCAGTTGTCCAATTGTCAACATGACATGTGAGATTTGCTCCATTTCACAGAAGAGGAAATAAGACTGAGAAACATGCTCAACCTTCAGTGGCTAGCAAGTGGGCTCAGGACACTTGGGTCTTCGTCCCTGGTCCTCTGCCTCAACAGGGGCCACAGACTCAGAGCCCCGTGGCTCCCAGGCAGGTAGTGTAGACGGGGGAAGCAGGCCAGTGTCACATGTTAGGAGTGGCGGCTCCCACAGGCCACTGGAGGGCATTTATCTACTTAGGCCAACTCAGTAAGCCCGGCCCAACTGGATTTTCCGGTACTTTCCACAAGGAGCTAAAAATCCACATTTATTTGTAACGTTCTTTTTTGTTTAATGTCGCCAGTTTGAATTGGTTTGAAATACCACAGGCTACAGATGACACGTGTGTGGTTACTGTGGCCTGTGGACTACTGGCTGTCCAGTCCTGCTCTGAAGCCCAGGCCTTCACCCCACGCCCCGAGACTTCCTGTGGAGCAGCCCTGCCTGCAAACACACGCCTTACAGAGATGCCCTTACGTGGTCCCCACCGCCTGGGGCAGGCGTGCACTGAGCCTGCTCCCCCTCACCCCTGCGCAGCCCTGCCCCTCATCCCTCCTCTCTGCGAAGCCCACGCTGGCCAACCTTCAGCCCTTCCTCTCTAAGTGTCTGTCCTTCTTTACCTCAATTGCCCTCCTCCATTCAGTCCTACCCTTTGGAATAATCACCTCTCAAAGCACAAATTTCGATCTGCCTCTCTGTACTTCTTTATCTTATCAATCCCTACTGTGCAAACGAATCCCCTGCTCCATGTCAGAGGGGGGCTTATCACATTCTCCCTGGTACCTCATTTACTTGTGTAGGACTCCCGTCCCCCCTAGACTGTACTTGTCTAGAGAAAAGTGCCTCCGACCAGTGCCTTTAGAGCCCTCACTTAGCCCTCTGTAGATAGATGTTAAGTAAATTCTGAATTGAATCAAGTCGGATCATTGGAAGTGACACAGAGAGCCCAGCTGGAGTTCGGACAGTGCTCAGACCAGCTGGGCATTCAGCGAGAGGAGGTGACAAGCTGAATAGGAGAAGCGGAGTCAGGTCACGGGGGCCGTGAAGCCTGGTCGAGGAGTTCGCGCTGTGTTCTACCTGTAGCAGCAGGAGCAATTCGACCTATTTGTAGACAGAAGCAATCCGGTGAACGTGGGATCATCAAGACAACATCAGCACAAACTCCCTCACCCTGTGGCACTTGGAGTGAAAGAGCTGGAAACCCTAGCAGTTTGCCTGGTCATTTGATTACAGATTTGATTACCTTTTCCTTCTCGTAAGTGGGGAAATGGACCCAAAAAAGCCCCCAAACTGAAACTAAAAACGAACAAACAAACAAATAAATAAATAAAATGCAACCCTGCAGAATGACTATTCAAACCGCTGGACACAGAAATCAGAGATTGCGGCTGACATTAGATTTTCCTGTCTTGTGTTCTACCCATTCATGACTACATAGTTCTCTGTGTCCACATGGATGGGGCTGTAATGGGGCATTAGGTTTAGCACTGAGTAGCCTGCGCACGAGTGTTAGTCTTAGGCTGATCCAGGCTTCAGTTCCAACACTCACATGGACTTTTTGGTTGACATTGAACAACTTGCTTAACCATCTTAAGTGTCCATTTACTAATCCATAAATAGAAATGATATAGTAATTAATTCACCAGGTGGCTTTAAAAGTTAAACATAACAGGCATATATAGCACTTAGGACAGTACCTGCCACAAGGGTATTGTTATTATCTGCAAACAGAAGCAGTAGGGCCAGGGGCTAAACTTCACCGTGGCCTAATAGGGCAAAGCATCCTGACTTTACCTGGGTGGAGGCCTTCCCTCCAGTGCTTTTATGAGTTACTTTATGAGATTTTTAAGGCAGCTAAGTACTTTGTATGCTCTCTGTCAACCTGTTGAGTTCCAACATCTTGGCCTCTGTGGTAATTTTAGGATAGGTACTTTAATATTGTATCCTTGGCTTTTAATGCCATTAAATGTTGAGTTCTCACTACAGTAAATATAAACTTTGGTTTTGAACTTGGAAGGATTCCTAGTTAGGACTGTTGCTAAGCCATTCAGCCATGGGAGATATTGGAAAAGCAGCTTTTTCCCTGTAAGGCAACTTCAGTGGCTGGGATTGCCTCCAACTAGGCCATTAAACCATGGATCCTTATTATTGGCAAGAAAGCCATTCGTCTCTGCCATTGTTAAGTCCAGTTGCCACGTGACAGTTTTATATCCCGACTCCCAAGCATGAATAGGGAATTGTTTGGGGTGTAATTTCCATGTCTCTTTGGGGGATTCCTGGAGGAAACCAGGAGAGGAAACAAATTTCCCTCCTTGGCCCCACTGTCATTGTGGGAACCAGCACATTTCTCATTAACTGCCAAAGAAATGTAAGCAGCGTTTTCCGGTTGTACAATAGCTGTCCGTAAAGCAGGTACCTTTGGTAACACTCTCTAACATAGCCCTGCTCTCCCCAGACACTAGGATGAGGGAACTCTGGCTTGAATTGCAGCATTTAGAATTGCTACTTAAAAAACTTTCAGAGGACAAATTCATTACCCAGCACCTAGGATTGATTCAGTAGCTCAGAGCCTAAAATGAGCTAATCTACCTAGAAAGATGTACTTACGAGTCTGCCCAGACAATCAAAGTTGATGTAGGCTCTCTGCTTAGGAAGTTGAAGTGTGTCTTGTGTCTAAAAGGTTCATTGCGGACTGAACTTTTTAAATTTCCTCTGTAGATCTTGCAAGTAAAGCTTGATAGGTTCTTTTCTTTGTTCAGCAAAGATTTACATTTCTTTTGTCTATAAATTCTTCCAAGTAACATAGCAGAGCTTTCTTCTGTGAAAGATCTACCACCGTGTTTTAGTATTAATCTAGCTTTTCTAGTGTCAGAAGCAGTCGGATGAAAATGCATGCAAAATGCATATTGTCCGGTGTCCAGTGAAATCTGATGGAAAGGCATAGTATTTTCTTTCATTTTGAGTCTCTGTTACTCAAAAAGTAGGCATAGTAGTCCACTGAATGGAAGACTCATTCTAGAGCATACTAGTTTATAGGATTTTTATTGGGGGATTTTTTTTTTATTTAAGAAAAAAATTTTTTTAATGTTTATTTTTGAGACAGAGACAGAGCATGAGTAGGGGAGGGGCAGAGAGAGAGGGAGACACAGAATCCGAAGCAGGCTCCAGGCCCAGGGCTGGAGCACAGAGCCCGACGCGGGGCTCGAACTCACAACCATGAGATCATGACCTAAGCCGAAGTCAGACACTTAACGCACTGAGCCACCCAGGTGTCCCCGGGGGCCTTTTTGTACTTCAACTTGTTTTTAATTGAAAGAGTAGAGTAGTTTGGGTAATAGTGTGCTGATTTATCTGGATTCACTTATATCTGGCTTTTATTTGCTTATGAATCATTGTAGTACATATCAAAGCAGATATGGTTCTGTTTATAAACTAGGTGTATTTTTGGATGCTGCTGAATCTCTAAACCCAGTGAGTACTTTGCTTCAAAGGTGGATCAGAGCCCTGTGCTTAGTCTTTCTTGCTTCTTCAGAACTCTTTTCTGTTGATATTACCAGCCCTTCTGACCCTTACCTCAGTAAAACTTCCCTCACTCATTGGGATCAATTCTGAGGAAAGCCCTTTCAAGCCACAATGAATGTACCTGGTTCCCAAAGAAGGCAAGGAGCAGAAAGTTGCACAAAAGAATTATCTCTTTTAGAACCCTCTGTTTTACATTAGTCAGAAGAAATATTGATCCCTGGTTTGGAAAATCTGAGCTGGAGTATCAGGCATTGAAGTTAGTCAATTAGGTCTTCAAAACGTGGAGAAAAATGTGAATTCCCCCAATGTTGGATATGCTCAGTGCTATGTTCCATTCAAGCACAAGTTGAAAATGTCAATTCTAACTATAAATCTTTGAGAGTTTGCATATAGCTGCATTACTATGTTGGCTTGTATAGTGGAGAGTTATGTGTGTACTGCTTTAAATAAAACAAACAAACTTTGGGGGGATCTAGGTGCCTTTGATCACATAGAGGTGGAAGTGATCTGGAGGAAGCACAGAAGCATCCAGAGTTGCAAACTCTTTGAAGAGTTTCTGCCATTTCCAAATTTCTGCCCCTCCGTCTTTTGTTTTTTTAGTTCTTATCTCTGATCCTTCCACTCTGGTCCTTGTTTCGCTTTTCTGGACACTTGACAGAGAGACGAAGTTTTCATCCAGGCACAGAGTCATAAAGATGGAAGGGTTAGGAGGTTGATTCTAGAGACTTCTCTTCCGAGGCACCTTCTCTGACTCCTTGGGAAGGCCTGCCACACTGTTTTGGTGGCCATAGCCCCAACTGCCACACGGTGGCAGTAGACGCCGTGCCTGAGGCCCTGTCTCTCTCCTTTTGCTCACGTGCACAGATGGATTTTACTGTCCTGTGAGAGCTGTTTGCAGACTCTCAATCTAGAATCCCCGTTAAAGTTCCAAATAAAGGTTATCGTTTTTTTTTTTAAATTTTTTTTTCAACGTTTATTTATTTTTGGGACAGAGAGAGACAGAGCATGAACGGGGGAGGGGCAGAGAGAGAGGGAGACACAGAATCGGAAACAGGCTCCAGGCTCTGAGCCATCAGCCCAGAGCCTGACGCGGGGCTCGAACTCACGGACCGCGAGATCGTGACCTGGCTGAAGTCGGACGCTTAACCGACTGCGCCACCCAGGCGCCCCAAAGGTTATCGTTTTTAAAACAAGGCTGCTTTATTTAATTATCCTACATACCAAGCACGTTGCTTGGCTGTGAGTTCCATTTTCAGGCTGCCCCTCTGGGTGACTTGTTCCCATGTGTCCCCCGGGGGGGAGGTCTGACGAACAAGAAGGACCGGTAGAGAGAAGGGTCCTCTTTCTCTAGATGGTGGGCCATAATTTTGAGATCCCGGGAAGACGAAGAATTTCAGGAATTCTTTTTTTCCACGGTGATGGGAAAATGTAGAAGAAGCACATGTATTTTCATTATTTGTTGCTTGCAGAGTCTAAATGAATGAAAGCTGGGGAGTACAATATGGTGGAATGTTGTCCCCATCAATCTGAGACTCAGCTCTGCCCATACAAGAGTCACCATTCTGGCCCAGACTAGCACCTAGCCCCTAGTCACCTTTATATCCTCCTAGAGGCTGCTTCTTTGGTAGTTTCTGTCACCAGCCACTCTTTCTGTTATTGTCCTGAGCCCAATCTAATTTAAGTCAACTCAGCGACTCCATCACCCTGAACCAAACTAATGTGCCAGCGATTAACCAGAGAGAAGGTGATCGAGACCAGACCTGCAGGTATTGTCCTCTGATAGTTCAGAGTGTAGTTTTATTACAGGTTTGGAATATTGCTGTTTCAGGGAAGGAAATATCTCTTAAAACTCAGCCTTTTTTTTTTCCACATTATGTTTATTCACGTGAGGGGAAATCTCCGGCCTTAAGTTAGGAAAACAGAGATGTTTTAGATGATTGCAGAGCCCACGGTGCACAGTTAAACAAGGGCCAAAAGCAGTGGATTGTCTGAGAAGAGTAGAAGAATAAGTCTGAGAAGAAGCAGAAGGTAAGCAGGCGTTCTTTAAGGACTGGTAGGGAGACTTCTGTCTGCTCTGTGATTTTTGTGACATCACAGCCTCTTTGGTTCTTGATTGGGAAGCTGGTGAACATCCATCATGACTACAACATCAGGACCCCAGAGAACAACATTTAAGCAAGGGGAGAAATCTCTTCCAGTTGAACAGTGCCGACTGTAACATTTAATCATCTCTTCCTGGCCAGATCGGAAGCCCGTATACATGTGTGATACAGGTTTTCTGGTGAGGCCACACCGGTCATAAAGCTAGGACAAGGATCTTTTTTAATATCATCATGCTTTGTTTAGAATACTCAACTTTTATGAAAGAAGTTAATGAAGAGGGAACTTAATAAGCTGTTGGAGTCTGTTTTTTTTTTTATAAAATAAAGAGGATTGAGTGTGAGTAGAGGGCAAGACACTCTTCCCCCATTCATGCTAACAGAAACAATTGGAGGTAATGTTATTTGTATGAAATGCATAGGGGTCATGTTGCTGTTTCATATGAGAATAAACAAAGTCGGGTCCCATATCCATAGAAGGAAATAAATAAGGTATGGTTAAGTGTCTAATACGTGGGAGACACCATTTAGTGGTTTACATATCTAGTCTGATTTGATTCTCACAACCCCTGTGCAGGAGATGTCTTCCCTATTTTCTAGGTGAGGATTGGAGATAGGACGACAAAGGCTTGTAGTCACAGATAGTGATTAGTAGAGCAATAATCCAAGCCTCGTTCTGCTTAATTCTAGAACTTATCCAAAAGATTTTTGAAAAGAAAACCAAACCCTAGATTTTAACATGAGATTTTCAAATGGCTTCAATAAAAAAAAATAATGTTATTTGTTGTTATTATTACTTTACTGCTGGAAACATGCTAAGTAATCTGCAGATATTAAGCTGAGGTGTGTTGACCCTTCCTTTGTATGGTGTTTCCTGGCACGAAGCAGCAGCAACGGGAGGCTGGCTCTAACAGCCAGTCCTTAGTTCATTTCAGTTGGCAATAGAGGGCGCTATTCACTTTCTAAGATTTTCTCAAAGAAGCACACGTGTCCATCCGGCTCCTGCCTGTTTACAGTCATCACTTACATTATTGACAGCGCAATCAGATTAACCTTTTGATTTCTGTGAAGTTCTGGCACTTGCCAGAGTCTGCTGGCATTTGCTGAGATTTAGATTTCCCCAAATTTGTACGAGCGAGGCACTCTCGATCCTGTTGTGTTCGGCTATGCAACAACACGATTACAGGACGTGGTGGTTTCTGTACGAAGCAAGAAAGTCTGAGTGCATGTTGCCTTTATAAATCTAACTGCTTTTTTTCTTTTTTCTGTTAGTTAAAAGATGTTACACCTCTGCCCCAGACAGGAAGCACAAGCACAGTGTGTGCAACAGTCATCCAAATAACGGAAGGATAGGATTTTTAAGTTTGAAGCTCCATGTACTTTGCTCTTTGCTCCTTCACTCCTGACTTTAACATACGGCGTTTCCTGAATGGTTCTTTATCAGAGTGCCTCTACTGAATGCACCATCAAGTAGTCATAAATGATGTCTGAAAATGTAGAGAGATGTGCGTGTATGTATGTACAGTGGAACTATTTTATTTATTTTTAAAATATTTTTAAGGTTCTTTATTCTGAGAGAGAGAGAGAGCATGAACAGGAGAGAAGCAGAGAGAGAGGGAGAGAATCCCAAGCAGGCTCCACACTGTCAGCTGTCTCGAACTCACGAACCATGAGATCATGACCTGAGCTGAAATCAAGAGTCAGACACTTAACCGACTGAGCCACCCAGGCGCCCTTGGTGGAACTCTTTTAAATGCTGTTCCGATAGAATAAGTATTTATGTGTTTATGAATGCAGTAGTAGGGACTACTAAGGGAAAAGAAGGGCCCACAAACTCGCCAGAGTTTATAATGAAATGTGAGGCTAGAAATCTGAAAGGCATCACGTTAGTGCAGCGTCTGCATTCTTGAGGCAGTTTGGGCTGCAAGTTCCATAAGACCCCAAATCACAGTGGATTAGACAGGAAGTCCAAAGTCCTGATCCGTGCAGGTTTGGTCAGTGCAGTGATTCGATGTCATCATTGGGAAACGAGTTTCTTTCCGTCTCTCAGCTTTGCTGTCCTCAGGCTCATCCCCTGTGATGACGCTTTGGCTGCTGCAGCCCCGAAGTTTTCTTGTTACCTTTTAAGAAGTAGAGAAACTTGTGCCGAGTTCCCTGATACCCTCAGCAGTGTCCCCTTTGCTCCACGGTAGCCTCTGAGAATACGTTCTTGGGGCTCCTGGGTGGCCCAGTCGGTTAAGCGTCTGTCTTGTGATTTCGGCTCAGGTCACGATCTCACAGTTTATGAGTTTGCCCCACATCGCCCCCCTGTCAGGGCAGAGCCTACTTGGGGATTCTCTCTCTCTCTCTCTCTCCCTGTCTCTGCCCTTCCTGTGTACTTTCACCTTATCTCTCTCTCAAAATAATTAATAAATTTAAAAACTTAAAAAAAAGTGTATGTATAAAAATAGAATGTGTTCTTCCTTCTTCCTTCCCAAAGCAAGGCACTGACTGGGGTGAATGGGGTTTCAGTGATCGGCGTATTACCCCTGGGGCTAGGGAGAGACCCGGTCTCTCTTCTGAAGCCATGGTCTTGGACGAGTGAATAAATGGAGCTCTGTTAGCAGGAATTCCGTCAGAAATGACTGTGGGGTGGGCAGTCAGCATTGTCCTCTCAGTTTTCGGCACCCTGCTAGAAAAGCAGATGGAAAAATACGTCCCAGTTTGTGCTTTCTGAGCCAAAGGAAAGATGCCAGGCTTGAGATTTACAAAAGACTTCTTTAAATTTATGTCTTGTCAACCCATACGTGATTAAAGACGGTAAGATTCTTTAATGTAGATTATAGCTATTCTAGTAGTGTCCTCTTTTCCAATTACGGAGGCATTTCTTGCACCTGACGCACACTTTCTTTGCTCTGGGTGGGGGTGGGAGGCGAGGGGATGCAGAGCGTGTTAGGGGTTGGAGGAGGTAGCAGAGACGCAGGTTGTCTGTGTTCCTTCCTGATTGCTGTCTTTGGAATTATCCAGACCACCACTTACTGTTTTCACAAAATATGAAGGCAGAAACTATTGCTACCCCCTGCCCATCCATCGGATACGTAGAAAATTAACGTTGGCATCTCTTAGAACACCAGGCATCCACCTACCTACCCCATGGCACGCGGCAGATCTGGACAGCCCGAGTAATTTGCACGTGTGCAAGATGATTGCCCTTCTGCCCGAAGAGAGCATTGCATATACAGAATCCCAGCCCTGAACTGCGTATGCAAATCTGTAAAGGTTGTAAAGGCTTATCGGCTACCTGCCCTGGGGACCCCTGGTGTCCTCGTGTTTGGGTATAATAACAGATGACTTCCACACTTCCAGGTGACCAGAGCTTTTGTTTTGCCCCTCCTCAGAGACATACAGATCAGCTCCTCCAGTACCACGACTTCTGAGAGTCAGGATCCTTCTTCTGGGGACCCTGCGGTCAGTGCGCTTCAACAACAGCTGTTGCTAATGGTGGCTCGGAGGACCCAATCGGAAACCCCGCGGGTACGTTCCAGCCTCCCTGTTTGCGAATGTTCCAGAAGCAGGGATCTTGAAACCTGTTTCGTGGTCAGATTACCTAATGGAATTAGTCGGGTCTTGTCCTGAATTTTACATTGCTAGGTTGTGGGTATATCACTGCATGGTAGTCTATTGAGCGAACGTGGAAAAAAAAGCCATTTAAATAACAGGTATCCTTCGCTGACACTAACAGAATTGCCATTGCCTTAATGCTCTTCCAAGTGCATTAGAAATTCATGTACCTTGATCTTTGGTTGCCAGGATGCACAGACCCCACAAGGGCTTACTTGGTTAGGATGCCTTTTTCTCACCAGAGTTGGAAAATACCTGGATCTTTATTAATTTATGACAGCCTCTTATTAAACATTCAGACATCCTTAAAGAGAAACTTGACTTGAAGAGAGACTTTATTCTTAGAGCAAATGGCATTATCATTCAGGGGCTGAAAAGATGAAGCCTTCAGTTATCTTTTTTTTTTTAATTTTTTTTTCAACGTTTATTTATTTTTTTTGGGACAGAGAGAGGCAGAGCATGAACGGGGGAGGGGCAGAGAGAGAGGGAGACACAGAATCGGAAACAGGCTCCAGGCTCTAAGAGCCTTCAGAGGTCTTACCAAGGGACAACTTACTAATGTTCATTCGCTTATCTGGTGCACCTTGAGTATGACTCTGGGAGAGGCAGAGCAAAGACTTCACAGCAAAAATCACACGGGACGTAAGACGTACCACCGGACGTAAACTGAGAGCTACAGATTCAAGCAGGGCATTTCAGACAGAGAGGCTGGCGAAGGCTCCTCAGGAAGAAGGGCCACCCGGGCCAGACCTTGAAGGAGAGTGACTTTCCATTGGTACAGGCTGCTGGCAAGTTAGTGGACCCTCCTGGCAATGTTTTGATGTCTCGTAGACAACCTCACCTGTGAAAAAAATAATACCGTTTTGTATTTGTTTTCCTGATTGCTTAACTAAATTTTTCCAAAAAGATGCTTGATAACACAGCGGGTTGAAATCGGTCAGGCGTGTGGGGAACAAAAGGTCACGTTATGTTGTCACTGACCGCACACTGCTCTGGAGTCCTTATTCCTGCTGCCTGGCTAGGGAGGACTGAGAGGTGCCAAGCAAGCAGAATGAGCCCTTCCAGGTGCCTGGGTGGCTCAATCAGTTAAACACCGACTCTCGATTTTGGCTCGGGTTGTGATCGCACGGTTCGGGAGTTCAAGCCCCACATCAGGCTCTGTGCTGACAGCAAGGATACTGGTTGGGATTCTCTCTCTCTCCCTCTCTCTTTGCCCGTCCCCTGTTCACTCTCTCCCTCTCTCTCAAAATAAGTAGATAAAATGAAAAAAAAAAAAAAAAAAAAAAAAAAAAAAAAAAAAAAAAAAAAGAATCAGCCCTTCCGGGCTTGAAGGAGTTTCTGTGGGAACAAGCATTCAGCTAATTCAAAACCTCAGTCTTCAGGGATTTCTTCCCTTCTGTGTATTCAGTCTCACCTCCGACTCCTCCTTTCCAGGGCTTCTGGGTACAGGAAGGAGTTTTCCTGGCCCCCAGGAGGCCGGTGGAGGTGAGAGTCACGTCTGGTCATGGCTCAGATGCCTGGCCCCTTCCTGGTCACCGGGTGTGCTGGTGGTACCTATGGGGAATGGCGGCTCCTGCCCAGTTAGGGTGCAGTACTGGGGTCTGCGGACCCTGCCGTGAGCCCCCAGCTCTGGGCCCGGGCTTCGGTTGCATTCTCTCTGCTCTGTGCTCAGCCCCCCACAGTTACCAGACTAGTTTCCACCACAAGCTAAAGTACGTCGGGGGGGCCCCGCAGAATGTGGGTTTTCTCTGAGAAACTTCCGCTTTCCCTGACACAGACCTGGGGACGCTCCAGTGCCCTGCCTCTAGAATGTCAGTTTTGTATCTCCAAGGAGAGGGAGTTATAGTTATATGAAAACATCCACATGGGGGCGCCTGGGTGGCTCAATTGGTTAAGCGTCTGACTCTTGGTTTCAGTGCAGGTCACGATCTCACGGTTCATGGGTTTGAGCCCCACTTCGAGCTCCACACTGGCAGTGCGGAGCCTGCTTGGGATTCTCTCTCTCTCCCTCTCTTTCTGCCTGTCCCCCACCCAGTGCTCTTGCTCTCAAAATAAATAAACTTAAAAAAAAATCCACATAGTTTGGGAAGAAGTGAATGTCATTTGTTGCATGGATAGTGGAGCCCCAGGGAAACTAGGAACTTTGGATTATCAGAAATGCAAACCCACTGATTTGATGTCTCAAAAACAGCGCAGGAAGAGCAGAAACTGGGAAATAACTGACTATTACATAGATAAATCAGAAAGTCACACTGTTCTTTACATTTAAAATTCTCTAAGTGGCATGATTATGTATATGAGTGTATAAAAAGCTGAATTATATTTAGTGTTCCATTGTTAATTACTTAACCAAATTCAGTGGCAAACTTCAGTCATTTTAACTCTTAACATTTTAAGTAAAATGTAAAAACTTTAATGTTTTACTATATGGAGGTAGAGAAGTGGAAAAATGAAGATTGCTCTCCAGGCTCATATTTAGATGCTGAGGAAATATTTACAAAGGTCTCCTATCAGAAACGATTTTTCACTTCTACTGCTTAGTTTTCTAAATTTAATTGATGTCACCAATTAGGTTTTGGCCACAAATGAAAAATTAGGTCCGTTCCCTGCTCATTCTCCCAAACACATGTAGTGAAGGGTTATGCTCTATCAGCTCTGTGCCAGGGGTAGGTGCACAGGGGCGAAAAGACTCAGCCCCTGCCTTCGAGGAGTTTAGACACTGGTCAACCGGTTCAGCTACGCATGGTAGAGGTTATGGTCAGGACGCAGGAGACTAGGGAGGCTTCCTTGGTGAGGTCACAGCTCAGCTTCGATGCAGAGGAAAAGCTGAAGCGGGGCAGACACGGCCGGGACAAAGGCTCGGCTGGAAAGCAGGTGTGCTCGTGGTCCTGGCTCAGAGGCATCGGGGCAACGACATGAGGAGTTGTGCTTAGACAAGTGCGGCAAGAATAAGCAGGAAACAGGGCTCTGAAGATGAGACTCTTTAGTGACTTCCCTTGCCCCATCTGCCCTCCCTCTGTCCTTCTCGCTTGGCTGCTCGGTGCTCAAGAGTAACTTGTGTACTGGGAGCCCCTTCCCCCGCAACCTTATGCAAATTCCTCTCATTCCAATAAGGGACCTTTTCTACAGGCTCCAGTGGTGGCCAGGAGCTGGGCCCACACCAGAGAAAAGACTCTGGAGTTCTTCCCTGGCACAAATAGATGAATGAGGTAGCCCTGCAAGGGGAGTTCTCAGGACTGGCCAGCTTCTTTCTGTATGAGGCAGGCCAGGGGAACGGGTTCTGTTCCATCACTCTGGCTGCAGGGCTTAGCTCCTGAGCACAAAGAGAAGGACCAAGCTTGGGGGCACATGGGGAGCTGGTGAACTCTCCTCTGTGCTCTAGATTAGCACTGAGGGGCTGTGAGTGTTCTCAGTCACAGCCTCTCATGCATCCACAGTGTAAATTGGTACTTCTCTGTGCTTCAGTTTATCCATCATGTATTTCTAAGCACATCGGGAACAGTCTATAGACGCGTTACCATGACTTGAAAAGTTTGCGTTGTTCCGTAACGTTATATAAGTATTTGAGGCATCGGCGTGTAAACATCTTTATTACACTGCTGGTTGAGAGCAAGCCCAGGCCACTGGTAGACAGTGTTAGATCCTTGGGAGTATAGCATTTTCTGCTTCTTTTTATCTTTACTTGGATCTGGCTTCAAACCCGTTCGCCCTGCCCCACGTTAAGAAATGAGCTAGTATCGGGGCGCCTGGGTGGCTCAGTCGGTTGAGCGTCCGACTTCGGCTCAGGTCATGATCTCACGGTCCGTGAGTTCGAGCCCCGCGTCGGGCTCTGTACTGACAGCTCAGAGCCTGGAGCCCGTTTCAGATTCTGTGTCTCCCTCTCTCTCTGACCTTCCCCCGTTCACGCTGTCTCTCTCTGTCTCAAAAATGAATAAAACGTTAAAAAAATTAAAAAAAAAATGAGCTAGTATTGTATATGAGAGTACTCTGTAAACTGAGGCTTTGTGGAAGTCTATAGGATTGGCATCATCATCATTATTATTACTAGGGGTAGCATGAGAGCCGTATTTCATTGGTCCTAAACTGATCAGTGAGTGTTGCAAAGATGTTTGCAGCACTGGATCTGGGGGACGGGCGCTCGAGGTTAACATAAATGTAGCATTGCCATCACAGTTTGCTATCATTAAAGGATTAATGAAAATGGAAACTTTCACCTTTTACCCTATATACCACTTGTATTTTTTCCCCACAATGATGTGCTCTTGAATTGCTGTTTTTTAAAATTTAAAACATCTCCAAAAGGTAAAAACATATTCCTAGATGTCTAATTTGCATGAAGTGCTATATATAATATTTTATAAACAATCCTGTCTACAAGAATATTGACATTTCCTAGCAGATGAGACGGATGAGACACCAATTATAATACCTTAACATAGTCACCGATCAGCTTACATATTCATTTATTTGAAAGTGTATTTTGACTTAAGAGATGAATATTTGCATACTCCTCATGTATCATGTTCAGAAGTTTATTTTTTTTTTCAAATGTAAGAATATACATGATTCGTTACGATTCCTGGAATTTTGGCTGCTAAATAGAGCCACTGTTATAATAGTATCCCGTGTGTGTTTTATACTTTTTTGTCCCTCGAAGTGTTGTTCATATCTAGATTTAACCAGCATTCCATCAGCAGATTAGGAACACTAGGTATGTGCAGGGCACGCGTTTGGTACCTCAGTACATCTCACATTTGGGATCACATTATCTTTGTAGGACACCTTGGAGGTTAGGTAATATTTAACCTTGGATTTGCCATAGGTGGAAACCAGTGCAGAAGGTCCTGGTATTTGGGGTGTTGACTGCACCCCTCCCAGCCCAGCACTCCTTTCCCTTGTCCCTTGGTCACTACTGGGATTTCGAGTTCTGCCCACCCCCTCCCCAGCAGCCTCTGCCACGATTTCTGGTAAGCCCACCTGTGCCACCAGAGTGTCTTTCCGCTTCCCAGCTCTGGGTGTGACGGCTCTTAGGAAGGGCACTTGGTGTCGCACAGGACTAACTTCCTGTGGATCTTCTTCGTTCCTCCACCACCTTCAGGAGCTGTCACGACACTTCCGCCCTTCAGAGGAGGCCTCCGGTTTAAATTCACCTGTGTCTGTTCTGACGTCGACATGTAGACCCGGTCACTTACTCTCCTCCACGTAACACGCCCTCATTTATATTTTAGCTTTTATTAAGCACAGTTCATGCTCGAGGTCATAAATCTGACTCTAAAATTCCTTTAAATAACAAATTATTTGACATCCGTTATTACCCATCTTAATTATTTTTGTCAGTGTCCCTTTTCCGATGGCTTCCTCTTCAAATTGGTGTTTTTAATTCGTTTCTTCACGATTGGACTCAGACGTGTCGTCTCTTGAAGTGTTTTGCTGTGCAGATGGCTTTCACCTTACCAAGTGAGCTCTGCCTGAGCTATGGATTCACCTGGGTTCCCCTAAGTGAGATTGCAGAAAGAAACCAGGCTTTTGCCTCTCACGGTCCTCTTCCTAGAGTAGGATGTTGGGGGAAGTGATCTGACCTCTCAGAGCCTCAGTTTCTCACATTTTAAATAGGGATAATAACACCTATGTGGAGAATTTCTTATAAGGTTTTGACGATTAGAGATAATATATGGCAAAATTATGCCATATAATCAGTGGCAATGATTAACATCATCAAAATTCTTAATTATATGGAACTCTTGAAGGTGCCATTATTTTGTTATTTATTTATTTATTTTGAGAAAGAGAGAGAGAGAGAGGGAGAGAGGGAGAGACTGGGAGAGGGGCAGAGAGAAGGAGAGAGAGAGAATCCCAAGCAGGTTCTGTATTGTTGGCACAGGGCCCGAGGTGGGGCCCAGTCCCACAAACCATGAAATCATGACCTGAGCTGAAATTAAGTGTCAGATGCTTAACCAAGCTGAGCCACTCAGGTGCCCCAGAAGATGAAATTATTTGAACAGTAGAACTTTTCAGGTGTCTTGGGGGAGAGGGGTAGACCTTTACATTCTTAAATATTTTAATATTACCAAAAATTATTTCTGGAATGTATTATATACATACTTGCCTACCTTCTTAAGCTGAATATGCTAATCATCACTTAAGTTGCTCTTGATAATTCAGACTCATGAAGGGAGCCTTGACTTAAATACAGATCCATATGGGGAGGGTGAGCAGTGCACTTACCTTGCTTCTTCAAAAGGGCTTGTGTTCAACTTATGCCCCGCCCTCCCTATTTCTGATAATTTCTTTTTTGAAATAGTAGAATAAACCTTGCTTGCCTGATCTCCCGGGAAATGTGACATGGTGGTTCTTTGGCAAGGCTTAATTAATGAATCAGAGCCAGAAATAGCGTTTTGGCCAGTGCGTCTGTGCCTTCACATAAATCAGAGACATGGAACGCCTTCTCCATCTCCATTGTGAGTCCTACCCCAGCCAGTCCCGTCATTGCTGATGCTGTCCGGGAGCTCTGCCCTAGACCCCCTCACTCCATACTGTCTCCAGCGTTATCCATCTTACACCCTCCCATGCCTCACTTCTCGCTCTTTTTCTAAATATCTAGACATAGAGACGTTTCTACTTGCGTGTGTCACCATGTTCTCATGGCTGGTTTGCTTGTCTGCTCTCTGGGGAGTTGTTTAACCCCTTTAAGCTAGCCACTCTGTCTTGTTATCCTTTGAATTCTCAGCATGTATTACATATAGGATCCAGCCTCTGTAATCCGTACAATAAGTATTTGTTGGATGAGAGAATAAATGAATGATTGAAATGATGAGAGAAATTTGAATTTGAAATTTGTACCAGAAAACAGGCTGAGAATAATTGCTATAATCCACTGAAGTGTTTAGCTCTGAGATTCCTTGGTATCTAAGGCAAAAAATGAAATTCCACGAAGCTTAGTTTCTCATAAAGGAAGTTGTTTTGGGCTGATTTGTACCTCAGAACATGACTGTTTGGGGAGATAGGCTATTTAAAGAAGTAATTAAGTTAAAAAGAGGTCATTAGGGTCAAGCCCTAATCCAATATGGCTGGTATCCATTTTTTTTAAGTTTATTTATTTATTTTGAGAGAGAGAGAGCACACAAGTTGACGGGGGGGGGGGGGGGGTGCAGAGAGAGAGCGAGAGAATCCCAAGCAGGCTGCGTACTGCCAGCCCAGAGTCCAATGTGGGACTCAAACCCATGAACCCTGAGATCATGACCTGAGGCAAAGTCAAGAGCCAGCCGCTTAACTGACTGAACCACCCAGGTGCCCCAGGCAGTATCCTTCTAAGCAGAGAGGATCAGGGTGCAGCTACACTTGGAGGAAAGACCATGTAAAGACACAGAGAGAAGACGGCCATTAATAAGCAAAGGAGAAAGGCCTCAGGAGAAACCAATCCTCGATCACAGACTTCCAGCCTTCAGAACATCTCCGTTGTTTCAGCCACCCAGTCTGTGGCACTTTGTTATAACCACCCTAGCGAACTGACATAGAAGCCAAATCATTTTTTCTCTGCATTACATTCTGAGATTCTTTTAAACAAGGATTTTTATTTAAGCAGCAATGAATAGCACAATATGCCAGAATCTTTAATAACTTCTGCAAAAGGTAGACATAATCGTCATGTGATTTCTTTTATACTGACCTTACCTAACAGCAAAGCGTATATAATATTAAACCCCAACTTAAGGACAGTATTTTTCTTATAATTCAGAAAAATGCTATCCTCTGTGCTGCTGCTTGCCCTTGACCTGTTTCCCCATTGTATGTGAATTCCCAGACCACAAAACAGTAAACTGTGGTAACGCTGTGCACATATTTCTTACTGGAATTTTTTGTCCATGGAGCATAAAGGGAAAGGATGCCCTTTGTTGGGGGAGGTTTACTGTAAAGCACAAATCCATTGTCATCAACAGAAGCTCTTCCTGCTGACATGACACCAGGCAGTTTCCACTAAGCTCTCTCTCATGTTGGAATAGAATCCCAGACACAAGCAGCACCTACAGTCTCCACTTTCCTGTAATAGTACAGCCAATCCGTCCTGTATGCGACCACCCTGTATACTGCCTTCATGATGGACCAGCTGTCCCTGGCAGGGCCTTTTGAATTAATATTTTATGATCTGAATAACTTCATGTTCCGTAGCTGAGTCAGTGAATTAGCATCTGGGAACAAAGAGGTGGTAAAATTGGCCTCCTCGGAGAGCTCTGCTGTGGGCTCCAGTGAAGCAGGTGCACTGCCCATATGCGTGCCAGGCACTTTGACACCAGTGACTTTCACTGAATTAGGAAAAAAAATCGGCCCAAGTATAACCTCCTGCTTTATAACTCAAGGAGAAATGTGTGCGACCTTTCAATAGCAGCTCCCCCTCCAAGGCTGTCTTCTTTACTGTCCTCATCCCTTTCCTGGTCTCAGCCCTTCTTACCAGTCTCCTGTGTCTTATGGGAGTCAGCCTACAGGAAATTACAGCCTATCTTAAATCCTGTTTGGAAGAATACAGAGCCAAAGCAAACAAATAAAAGTACAGATTAGAATGAGCTAGCACTTTCACTTCTGGGTATATATCCAAAAGAATTAAAGCAGGGACTCAAACAGATATATCCACGCCCATGCTCATAGCAGCGTTCTTACCAATAGCCAGGGGGTGGAAGCAACCCAAGTGTCCATCGACAGATGAACGCATAAACAAAATGTGGTACATCCTTACAATGGAATATTCAACCTTAAAGAGGGAGGAAGTCTGACACAGGCTACAACATAGATGAACCTTGAGGACATTATACTAAATGAAATAAGCCAATCACAAAAGGACAAATACTGTATGATTCCACTTACTGGCGGTACCTACAGTAGTCAAAAACATAGACAGAAAGCAGGAAGGTGGTTATCAGGCTGGGCGCAGAATGGGGAGTCAGTATTTAATGGAGATGGAGTTTCAGTTTGGGAAAATGGAAAAGTTCTAGAGATCTGTTGTATAACAATATGGATATCGTTAATACTACTGAATGGTACACTTACAAATGGTTAAGATGGTAAATTCTGTGTTGTTGCTTTTTTTTTTTTTAAGCACAATTGCAAAAAAACAAAAACAAAAACAGGCTAGAAATAGAAGATCTACAGGGAACTGGGGTGTCCAGAAAAGGCTTCCTGAAAAGCAATGGCCAACAGCAAAGGAGATCGATGGGGGCTTTGTCTTTAATGGCCTCTGCACAGAGAATGGCAAACAGCACCATGTGGCAAGTCTAACAGGAGCCTCTCCACTTAATCTGAGACTCCAAGAAGCCACATCCTACTCTTAGGACTAACTAAACACACTCTGTCAACACCATCCCCACTAAGGGGACTGCATAGAAAACTGCCTGCCTCAAACTTTGGTGTGGGTTTGCAGCCCTTATTCATCCTGGATCACATGGCTGATCCAAACACCTCACACAAAGAGTTTATGTTAAGATGGTGCCAGCTTGGTATTGCATTCTTGTGCCTAGCAGAAACAAAGGCGAATTTTAATCCTGAAGAACACAGCTTTAATATTGCTGTCAAGGAATTCATTCAAATAAAGATCCAAGGAAAATACGATTAAGTGAAAAGTTATAAAATACATTAGAAAACATGAGACCATGAATAAGAGCCAGCAAAGTCAACAGAAAGCAGAAACAGACTCTCAGTGGATTTAGAAGTTGTAATGATCAGATTCAGAATATGGATTAAGAATGTTTCACGTGTATAAAAGAAATAAAAGAAGGGATTGCAAATGTCAGAAGCAAAAGGCCACATAATGACCAAACAGATCTGAAAAAGCACCAGATACTAGAAATGACCCATATATAATAAAAATAAAACTTTAAGGGATTTAATGGGAGATTTGACACGTAAGATTTGAAACAATTATATACGTGTAGCACCAAGAGATGAAGAGGTAAATAGGAAAGAAGGTTAAGAAGCGTGGAGGTCAGGGGCATCTGGGTGGCTTAGTTGGTTAAACATCTGACTCTTGATTTCAACTCAGGTCACGATCTTACCATTTGTGGGTTCGAGCTCCATGTCTGGCTCTGCGCTGACTGTGCAGAGCCTGCTTGGGATTCCTTCCCTCTCTCACTTTCTCTCTGCCTCTCCCCTGTTCTCTCCTTCTCTCTCTAAATAAATAAACATAAAAAAAAAAGAAATTTATTTAAAAAAAAAAAAAAGGAAAGAAGCATGGAGGTCAGGACAAGAAGGTTTACTGTTCTCCTTGTCAGAGTTCCAGAGGAGATGAAGGGAAGAGCAACAAAGCAAATATAATTTAAAATTTAAAGTTTAAGATAACCCACAGATACAGGCATTAGTGCCTTGGCAAACTGGTGAGGAAGGGACAAACATTTTAGTAAATGGCGCTGTGACAATAGTGTTCTTTATGGGAAAGAAAACAGACCCTTATCTCATATCATGTACAGAAACCCCTGGTAGATGCATAAATTAAATGTGAAAGGCAAAAGTATATAATTTTAAGTACAATTATATAATCAAATACCCTTATGACTCTGGGTAGAAAGGGATTTGATAAACAAGGTACCAAAAATGCAAAACTTTTGTACTGTACAGGAAAAAATGGATAAATGAGATTTCACTTAAATTAAGAACACCTGTTTATCAGTCACACAAGGAAAGTGAAAAGACAAGCCATAAACTGGGAAAATATCTGTAACACGCATGATTAATAAAGGTCTTGACCATATGGGTACATATATGCGTATATACACACACATGCACACATAGACACATATAAGCTACTAAAAGACAAACAAGCAGCCAAAAACTAAAAGTGGACGAAGATGCTCAACTTCATTAATAATGAGGGAAATGCAAATTAGAATAAATTTGAAATATTTTATATGCCAGATTAGCAACAACTAAAAAGTACCTGATGCTATCAAATGTTGGTGAGGATAGGGAGCGACACGATGTTTGTCTGCTGTTAGTGGGAGTACAGACTGATAGAATCACTTTAGAAATCTTATTTTTCCAAGGTGTTTTCTAGTAAATTGAACATTTCCATATCCAGTAATTGCATTTGTGCGCTTTCTGGAAGAGTCCATTTGCTTCCTAGTAAAGCTGAACGTGTGGTACAGCTGAACATTTGCATTCTTAGCAATTCCATTCCCAAGTGTATGTTAGGTGTCTGTTCTAAAGAAATCCTTGCACATATGTACCAGGAGACATTTCCAAAAATGTTCATAGCAGTGTAATAGTAAAAAAAAATTTTTTTTGAAAAAAAAAAAGACCCTAAATATCCAACAGTAAAGTAGATAAGTAAATTATGGCATGTCCGTATAATGCAATATTATTCAACTGTGAAAATAGATGCCACAGCTGTAAAACAGCATGGATCAGGCTCAGGAACATAATGTGGAATGGAGGGGAACAAAGGCAAGTTGCAGAAGCATACATAGGCTGTGGTTTCATATCCACGAGGTTCAAAAACATAAACAGTATAGAAGTTGTGGATGTAATAAGCAGAGTAAAACAGAAGAAAACAAAAGGAATGATAAACACAAAACTCAGGACAGTGATGATCCCTGAAGGAATAGGGAAGGAGAGGTGTCCGCTGTGTGGCCCCCAGGGAACTTCTATGCTAGCGGTAATGCCCTTTTTGTTATACTGGGTGATAGCCACACAGCTATTCACTGAATTGGGGTTCGTGGGTTTTTTTAATACTCTACATACATTTAAAAGATATGTATTTGCATTGATTCAATATTGAATGAAACTATTCATTTTTAAAAAGCATGGTACCCTAGGGGCACCTGGGTGGCTCAGTTGGTTAAGCATCTGACTCTTGGTTTTGTGTCAGGTCATGATCTCACGGTTTCTGGGATTTAGCCCCATGTCGGGCCCTGGCATGCATTCAGCATCTGGTTTTCAGTCTGTGAGACAGTTGAAGGTCTAAGAGGTGTTTTCTTACAGGCAATAGGATGCCACAGACTGACTCCACCGTATTCTTTTTTATTTTCCTATTCCCAACCTTGTGCCAGGCTCAGAAGAGTTACTCATTAAGTATGTTAGATGAATCAATGAAGAGGAATTTTCTTTTCAAAATTAAATTCCTCTCCACAAGATTAGAGCCAACCAGAAATGAATCTGGGCTTAAAACGTTTTGAATCTGGAATTAAATTTTATTGGTTTAGATTTTTTCTATAGATATTTCCGTTTTTTCTTATATCAGGCCTCACCAATGACCTACAAAATTGGCAATGAAAATTTTTTTACTCTTAGTAAAATTTAAATATTTATTCCAATGTTGCATTAAATAACATATCTTTAAAAAAGTAAGCCATTTAAGATCTTTAGTTGAATTCTGATCTTTTATGAGAACTATTTTCATGGCAGTTTCTTGGCCTTAATTAACATCAGTGTTTTGATGGGAGTAGCATCAATTTGATGGTACGTTATAATGGAATGGAAGTGTGTCGGTAAGAAAGACCCTTTTTGTTGATCATTATCTTTCTCTTAGAGTACCCTTTTTAATGAAATATGTTGGTTTACATTTCAGAATTTGAACATCTGCTTTCTATACTGTTTTATTATGAGGTACGTTTATGACAATAACATGTCAGTATGAAACCCTTTCTCTGTTGTTTCTTTTGGTATGTAAAAGCATCTGAGCCAGGATCTGGAAGACTCGTCATGTTCTTCAACACAAGGAAAATTTAACCGAGAGCAGTTTTACAAGTTTATCATTTTCCCTGGCAAGTGGATTAAAGTCTGGTATGATCGACTTACCTTGTTGGCGTTACTTGATCGGTAAGCCACTGAGCATGCGAACGTACGGAGAAAAGACACAATGGGGGCATAACAGGGCACTCACATGCTTATAAGAAAGAAATTGCCACTTGCTAAGGTTCTCTGGGACATTTTCAAGATGGATGCCTTTTGTGCTGCAAACCCAAAGGCAAAGCTGTGAGATCTTGACCACTGGAGAAATTGTAATTTAGCAATTACAGTAGGAGATTAGAGAATTGGGGGAACACGGTTCAGATTTAAGGTTGGCTCTGGGGACAGTATTGTGTGTTGGTCTATTCACGGTTTGCCACATTTTTGTAGGGGGGCTTGGGGTTCATGGGTAGTGTGGGGCCTGGCTGACTGGATGCGGGCAGGGGGAGAGGAGGGCAGATGGAGCCCTGTGATTTCTAGCTTTTCTCCTCAACAGCTGAGGCTACTTCTCACTCTTGTCTGAGATACACTAATTGGAACATTAATCTCTCCTTTAAACCCTTTACTCTTTCTCGTCTCTTCTTTCTATTGTTTGTCAAGATGAAACGCAGGGTTGGAGATGCAGTCGCTGGGCGGGGAGGGCGAAGAGGGAGGGAGAAGGTCCAGTTAGTTAAAGCACGGTGGAGACGGGGCCAGGTTGGGAACTTCCCATGTCCATCCCTGCCCCCGACCTCACGATATACAAAAGACGGGATTTTCATCTTCAGGGGCTGTGCAGTTCTGATGGGAGTGTTGGTTTGAAAATTGAAGATGGCTTGAGGCACCTGGGAGGCTCAGTCAGTTAAGCGTCTGACTTTGGCTCAGGTCACCATCTCACGGTTTGTGAGTTCGAGCCCTGCATCAGGCTCTCTGCTGTCAGTGCAGAACCTGCCTCGGATCCTCTGTCCCCTTCTCTCTGCTGCTCCTTTACTCTCTCTTTCTCTCTCAAAAATAAATAAACATTTAAAAAAGAAAAGAAGATTCAAGATGCCTTTACTGAAATGTGGAGTTTCACAGTTAAATGCCAGCCAGTGGGGGCAGTGGGAAAGCTGATTGCCTGCCATCCTATGGTTGGTCCCTCAGTGACTGATTGTTATAGTAATGTCTTACTAAAAAACTATAGTCATGCAAAATTACAACAGTAAATTTCAGGACCCACAAGTCAGGGAACGGAGTTATAATGGTTTTTCTAACAACACTACGTCACCCCAGAGGCACACACTTAAGATGAACGTTTCAAACGTAACTGGAATCATCCAAAATAACACATCCTGTTAGATGAGTTAGTTTTAGGGGTTTTTTTTTTTTTGAAATATTAATTTTTTTTCTGTTTAAAAGGAATTGCTGGGGGCGCCTGGGTGGCGCAGTCGGTTAAGCGTCCGACTTCAGCCAGGTCACGATCTCGCGGTCCGGGAGTTCGAGCCCCGCGTCAGGCTCTGGGCTGATGGCTCAGAGCCTGGAGCCTGCTTCCAATTCTGTGTCTCCCTCTCTCTCTGCCCCTCCCCTGTTCATGCTCTGTCTCTCTCTGTCCCAAAAATAAATAAACGTTGAAAAAAAAAAAATTTTAAAAGGAATTGCTGAAAGTTGGACTACCTCGTGTTAGCCCTTCATATTAAAAACAAATGTTTCTGTACATTTCTAGGTGTACATTATTTAAATGCACTCAGTGGCAACAGATTAACTGAAAATCTAATTAAGGTCTAGAAAAGGATGATGAGGATTATTACAGTTTTTAAAAGTTTACAGTTTTATAGTTTTAATCGCTTCTGTTGCAGTGGGTTTGAATTCAGTGTTAAGGGATTTGTAGAGACAGCATTACGTCCTTAGGCATGGGTCGCTCAGCTGGTACAGGGAGCCCCTGGGGATCAAGCCCCGTGCCACCACTTACTAGTGCTGTGGTCTAAGGATGACTGTGAAACCTCCCTGTTGCTCAGCTTCCTGTCTGCTAAATGGGGATCATCTATATACAGGGAGATTATGAGGTTTAAATAAAATTAGCTATGGAAAGTATCCTTTAAATATTAGCTGCTGTTGCTGTTATTATGACCTGAAATTTGGCCCAGAACCCAGAAAGAAGAAAAATAAATAAAAATATAATAAAATTAGGGTAGCCAAAGTAGATGCTGTCAAGTCCAGACACATTTAGGCCCTTAATTCGTAGGGGAAATCGTCCTGTTTTCAGAGCCCATATCAGCTTACTTTCAGGCATCTCCCAGCACACGTGGGGATCTGGTTTTCCAGTTCACGGTCAATTAAGAGGGGAGATCAGACGACGTGAGGCCCGAGCTGACAGCAAGGACAGAGGAAGAAAAGCCCAAATACTAACCTAGAAAAACCAAGCAGCTTGGGACCTTTGCAGGGAGAGTGTATTCCCCAAACAGGACCGTGGACCAGAATCACCTGGGAGCTTTGTGACAATACAGATTCTAGGAGTGAGAAGTCACCACTTCAGCATGGCCTTGAGTACAGTGTAGGGCTGTATTATGGCATCCCTCGCCAGCTCACCTTCTTTGTGAGGACAGTTGTGATCTGAAAGGCCTGTTTAAGAAAGCAGCAACTTACACAATACATTTTTTATGATGATTGTAAAGCTCCAAAAGGCACCAATAAATTACCTTGTGACATTCATTGGGGGACATTATATTTAAAATCCCCCATGGATTAATGAACTTGAGTTGCCAAATTAAAGTTTATAAGGAAGTTATGCATAATAAAAAACAAACCGTAAGGGTTGAGCAGGAAGTCGAAGAAATTGGTGAATTAAAAGCACTGAAATTGAGCTAATCGTTGCTATAAACTCTCATAGCTTAAGGCTTTCTGCTTCATAATTTTCAACTTTACTCTGGAACTCAGGCTGATTTTCCTTGAAAATACTTCCTTTTTCTCTGATTGTACCTTCACGGTTCCTGTGATTGCAACATCTCCTATTTGCTTTTGGTTTGGCATTCATTCTACTCAGGTGTTTTTGGACTTGTCCTTAATCTCCTTTATTTTCTCTTATACATTTTTTATTCTGCTATTACCCCATCTTGAAAAACACATAGGTTTTATTTTCATTTCTCTAGTTATGATCTAAAATAAAATAAAAAGCTAAAATAAAAAGCTGCCCATCTGGGCATCGTTTTATTCATTTTTTTCATTAATTCAACAAATTTAGTAAAAGGAAAAACCACCCAAACCCCAGGCACCTGTTCCATGCAAGGCTCTGCACTGGGCACTGGGAACAGAGCAGTGAGTGGAACAGGTGTGGTCCCTACCCTCACGGGGCTTGTATTCTACTACATGAGACAGGCTGAAATAGCAGAGTGGAATAGGTGCCGTGAAGGACACACATAAAAGCCTGGGGTAGAGGAAAGTGGGGGACAAGGGACACCATGTCAGAACAGGTAGTTGCAGAAGTGTTTCCTGAGGAGGAAACATGCAAACCAAGATAGATATAAGGCAAGGAGGCAGCCCCGTAACAAGTAGGGGGAGAATCGTTCATGCTCTTCAAACAATCTCATTGTCAGTGCCGCCATCTTGAGAACACGCTCTCATCTCTCCCATCCTTGAAAGTCCTTTTGGCCCACTTTCCCGCCAACCACTGTCCGGTATCTCTGTGCTCTTTTGCAGCAAAACTCCGTGAAGAGCTGCCTGTGCTTGTTTGTCTTCTCTCTTCTCTCATTTTCTCATAAACCCATATGTTTGCTCCCCGACTCCAACACTGCGCTTGTCAAGGTCACCGTTGACTTCACTGGTCAGTCATCATTTTACTAGACCCATTTACCACCTTTGACAGAATCGATCCTCCTCCTTGGTATGCTTCCTCTCTTGGCTTCCAGGATCCAGCCCTCTCTTGGTTTTCCTTCTGCCTAGCTGGTTACTGCTTCACAGGACAGTCACCCGTGCAGGTAGCCTCTGTCTCCTGACCCCCTTGATGTTGGGTGCTTCACGGCCCTTGGTCTCGGTCTCCTTTCTTTCTCTCTCTACCCTCTTTTCTTTAGTGATTGCATTTAGTCTCATGGCTTTAAATACCGCCGAGGTGCCAACAACTAAGATTTGGACCTACCTCCTGAATTGCAGACTTGTCTCTCCATCTACCAGCCTGACATCTCATGACCACAGTCCAAAACTGAGTTCTTTACCACTGTCTCGTCTCCCGTCTGCTCCACCAGCTGTCTTCCCCACCTCAGCTGACGACAACCCCATCCTTCTAATTTCTCAGGTTAAACATCTTGGAGTCAACCTTGTATCTTCTTGTCAGTCAACCTCTCATAGGGAATCATGTTCACTGTTTCTCCAGATGTATCTGCTACATCTTCCCACCTCTCATGTGACCACCCTTGTCTGAGCTACCTTCGTCTCTCATCAGGGCCGCTGCAATAGCATCTCCTGCCTCTACCTGTTCTCCCTGTGCACTGTTGTTTTTTTTTTTTTTTAAGTTTATTTATTTATTTGGAGAGAGACGGGGCGGGGAGGGGCAGAGAGGGAGAGAGAGAATCCCAAGCAGGCTCTGCACTGTCAGCACAGAGCCTGACGTGGGGCTCGATCCCACCAACCATGAGATCACGACCTGAGTAGAAATCAAGAGTCAGACGCTTAACCAATGGAGCCACCTAGGTGCCCCCCTCCCTGTACAATGTTGTAACATGCTGTTCTGCTGACCACCCTGTGGTGCCCCCCATTTCACTCATGAATGAAAGCCAAAGTGCTCAGAATGCCTCAGAGTCCCCATGATCTAGGCACTGCTTTGCTCTCTGACCTCACTTCCTGCCACTGCCATGGACTCCTTCCCACCCACACTGGCCTTCCTGCCATTCTTCACCAAGCCAGGCATTCCTCCAGCCTTGAGGCCTTTGCATTGTCTGTTCCCTCTCCTCTCCTCTCAGATATCTGCGTGGCCAACCCCCTCGCCTTTCAAGTAGCACTTCTCTGTGGGGCTTAGCCTGACCTTCCTGCTTAAAATTACAGCAGTTCCCCACCCCCACCCCCACAGTTCTTCTCACCTCGTTCTGATCATTTTTTGATTGCGTGAATCATCCTCAAATGCTGTATAATATCCTTATGCTGTGTGCATATTACTTATTTCATGCCACGGCCCTCTGGAAGGAAAGCTCCAGAAGTTCTGCTCACTGATGTATTCCAAGCCTCTGGAGCAGTGCTGAGCCCTCTTGAGTGACCAAACAAATCAACCTCCCTTCGCAAACCAGCTCCCCTTCCCAACTTGTGCCGTTGATGTTGCCATGATCCTTTCTTCCCCACATTGAACTCTTGAGACCTTCTTTGTTCTTTCAGCCAACCCTTCACTGTGCACAATCCATTCCTTTCTGCCCTGCTCTGTGCTGTGTCTTTTTTTTTTTTTCAACGTTTTTATTTATTTTTGGGACAGAGAGAGACAGAGCATGAACGGGGGAGGGGCAGAGAGAGAGAGGGAGACACAGAATCGGAAACAGGCTCCAGGCTCTGAGCCATCAGCCCAGAGCCCGACGCAGGGCTCGAACTCCCGGACCGCGAGATCGTGACCTGGCTGAAGTCGGACGCTTAACCGACTGCGCCACCCAGGCGCCCCTGTGCTGTGTCTTGACATCCCATTGCCTCTCCAGTTTCCCACTGCCCTCTCAGGCCCTCGTTCCTTCTCCCCTGGAGTGTTGTTTATCCCACTCTGCTCTATTTCCTCTCCAGTGCATCTTGTCAGCCTCTGCCAGATAAATCTTTCTGACTTATCTGTACTGCCTCAATCACAGAACTCCTTGCCCAGTGAGTAAACTTTTTAACCCGATATTGAAATATTGATGCTTCAGGAGCTGTGAGAGTGGAGTCATGGGGTGCTGGGGCAGAGGAATGGAATCGTGCTGGGGGAGAAACCGGTGGTGGGGGGGAATACTTTTCAGGAACGTTATTTTCCCCCCCTAAATAGGAAAAATGTCTGTTCATTTAACTGAAATTTTTGATTAAAAAAAAATTTCCTAAGCTTTAGATATCTTTAAGTATACATTGAAATGTTATGAGCACACTAAAAAATACATAACGGATTTTATGGACCTGAACTAACAAAATATATTCAGCTTTATAAAAAGCACATAATGGAAAACAACAACAAAAAAAAATCCCATAAAGTTTCCTTTCCACCAAAGGAGGAATCTTGGTCCCCCCAGGAGTTGTTTTTTTTCTTTTAACTTTCAACTTGAGCATGATAATATCTGAGTTCTTCACATTTCTATGCGTCTTGATTCTATACATCTCAAGTGCCTGATTAAAAAATAAGCAAAAGGTATGAACAGACACCTCACCAAAGGAGATATACAGGTAGCAAATAAGCATATGTAGTGCCATTCCACATCGTATCATTGGGGAATTGCAAAGGTAAACAATAGTGATATGTACTGCACCCCTATTAGCATGGCCAACTCCAAAGCACGAACCACACCAAGTGTAGCCGAGGATGTGGAACAGTAGGAACTCCCTTCATAGAGGGAATCCAAGATGGCAAGTCATTTTTGGAAGATAGCTTGGTGGCTTCTTGCAAAACTGAACATGTTCTTACCATGGGACCCAGCAGTCATGCTCCTTGGTGCAAATGAGTTGAAAGCTTAGGCTAACACAAAAACCTACATATGGATGTTTATAGAAGCTTTATTCATAGTTGCCAAAACTTAGAAACAACCAAGATGTTCTTCAATAGGTGAATGGGTAAACCATGGTACATCCATACACCATATGGATGCATTCCATATACTAAAATAGTATTCAGTGATAAAAAGAAATGAGCTATCAAGCCATATAAAGATATGAAGGAAGCTTGAATGCATCTTACTAAGTGACAGAAACTGACCTGAAAAGGCTACCCGCTGTATGATTCCAACTATATGACATTCTGGAAAGGAAAATCTGTGGAGACATAAAAAGATCAGTGGTTGCCAGAGGTTGGGGGAAAGCAGGGTAAGTAGGCAGAAAAGGATTTTTAGGGCAGTAAAAATAGTCTACATGATACTGTAATGGTGGATACATTTCACTATACATTTGTCCAAACCCATAGAATGTACAGCACCAAGAATGAACCATAGTGTAGACTCCCAACTTTGGTTGATAACAATGTGTCGATGTTGGTTGGTCGATAGTAACAAATGTACCACTCTGGTGGGGGATGTCGATGGGGGGGGGGGGGGCAGGTGTGTGTGTGTGTGTGTGTGTGTGCGTGTGCGTGTTTGCGGGGTGGGCTATGCGAGAACTCTTTGTACTTTCCCTCACTTTTGCTGTGAATCTGAAACTGCTCTTACAAAATAAAGTATATTAATTTGGAAAAACACAGGAGTGCCTGCTTGCCAGGAGTACAGTAGATGCCTGTCCCATTCTGAAAATCATTTAATGGGACAGATCAGTATGTTCCTGAGCGACAATTGGCGAGGTAAAAAAATATGCGTATCATTCTTGGGCTTCCTGGATGACTCGGCTGAGCATCCGACTCTTGATTTCGGTTTAGGTCATGATCTCACAGTTCGTGAGTTCAAGCCCCGTGTTGGGCTCTGTGCTGAGCGTGGAGCCTGCTTAAGATTTGCGCTCTCTCTCTCTCTCTCTCTCTCTCTCTCTCTCTCTCTCTTTCCATCTGCCCCTCTCCCCCACTCATGCTCTCTCTCTCTTTCAAAATAAATAAATAAACATTAAAAAAACCAATATGCTCAGCTTTCTTGGGAATGACCCATCTGAACTCCTGACGTTGTGGCCACACCATTCTCCCTTGCTCCATTTCAGCCTCTTCCACCCATCGCTATGCCCTCCCATGTAAAGACTCCTCCCATAGAAGCCTTTCACCTCTAAAGTCATAGTCCCAGCCACTGACCATCCTCAAACGTTGCCAATGCCAAGCTATACCAAGCACTTGGGCCCGTCCGCTTTCTCCTGTCTAGCAGCCTCCTCTGCCCTTGTTGCCTCCCCCATTCTACTTAGCCTCCAAGATCCAGCCTTCATCCCCTTGTCTCAGCACCTTAAAGCTCCCTTACCCTGTCTACCTTCACACCCAGCGACAGCACGCCCACCTCCGGATGAGCCCATCTCTGCATCTCACACCTCTTATGCAAAGGTCCCTCACAGTCCCAGTGAGACTGTGGTCACAACACATCTCAGTCGGACCCTCTTACACGTCAGCTCTCCAGCTCCTGAAACTGGGAAGCGGATTCTGGCTGAGGAGATTGTATCTAGGAGGGATTTCCTGCTTCAGCCAGGTGATAATGCACCTCCTCTGCCTCCCCCCACCTCCCGCCTGCCACACTTAAAGGAACCAGCACAGCTCTTTGTCTGAAAGACATTTCACTATCATAGGTGGAATAGTTAATTGTTCTCCCCCCCAGGAAACCCAGTTTAGTGATCAAAGAGACTCATGGAGTTGTATTTCATTTCTTCCAATAACAGAAGTTTGGGATTAAAATAGGGATTTCGCTTATAAAATACAAGAATAATGAAAGAAAGAAAGAAGCCTTAAAATGCTGTTACCACATATCAAGGCATGCTTCAAAAGCTTAAAAAGCCAAACTATTCTGTTGATGTCGGTCATTTTAGAAGCATTCAGGTATTATCTTTAGGAACAGACTCACTTTTGGGGCGCCTGGGTGGCGCAGTCGGTTAAGCGCCGACTTCAGCCAGGTCACGATCTCGCGGTCTGGGAGTTCGAGCCCCGCGTCAGGCTCTGGGCTGATGGCTCAGAGCCTGGAGCCTGTTTCCAATTCTGTGTCTCCCTCTCTCACTGCCCCTCCCCCGTTCATGCTCTGTCTCTCTCTGTCCCAAAAATAAATAAACGTTGAGAAAAAAAAAAATTAAAAAAAAAAAAAAAAAAAAAAAAAAAGGAACAGACTCACTTTTTACTTCCTTGGTTCTTATTTATTTTCCCCAGAACTGAAGATGTCAAGGAAAATGTGCTGGCAGTTTTACTCATTGTCCTGGTTTCCCTACTCGGATTTCTGACCTTGAACCAAGGCTTTTGCAAAGACATGTGGGTGCTCCTCTTCTGCCTTGTCATGGCCAGCTGCCAGTATTCCCTGTTAAAGGCAAGACCACATCTAATTCTTACCATCACTAATGTATCCTTGAAATCATGAGATGATGACACAGACACTTCTGATTTGTGTTCTAGAGCGTTCAGCCTGACCCCGCCTCGCCAATACACGTAAGTTTCGAATAACAGGCAAGTAGCTTGTCTCGTCTGCTTGTGTTCAAGAGAGGGGAACAAAATCTGTCCAAGAGGCAAAATATATATCAATGTGTATCTATTGAATATATACATAGAAATATGAATGCATTGTTGCCGATTTCAGGCTAGATCTGAGAGCGTGGTGTGAGTGGCAGTGGTGGGGGGGTGTACAGGGTGGCGAGGGTCTTTTCTATCCCGCTGGACTCATGTCAGAGTAGACCATGCAGCCCGGTGTGGGAAGGCCGGGCTCTGCAGTCAGACTGCCTGCTTTTGTTTCCTGGTTCCTCCGCTTGAACGTTGAACTCGGAAGAAGATACATGTACTTGCCATGTCTCTGTTTCTCTGTTTCTCTGCATGCAAATAAGGATGATAAAAATGCCTGTCGGGATTAAATAATCTATTTAAATTCCTTAAAACGGTGCCTGGAACATAGACATTGCTTAGTAAGTGGGAGCTATCGTTATTGGTAATATCAGTTGTGTAAGCATGAACCATTTTTCTCTTTACGTGAAGCTGATCTCCTCCTAGTCCACATTTTCGAGAGTATTGTTACTTTTCTCCCACATGATTTTGGGCTCATTTAGAACTGAGACGCTGGGTTCACCGATACTGACCTGTTGGTGCTCCGGCATCCTTCCGTGAGCTCGGAATCACACATAGCTTCCTCTGACCCAGCTGCCCTTCCCTTGCAGGATGCTAAGTGACAGGGTCCGGCACTGTCCCTGCAGGTACCCTGGCTACCACATGCCTTTGGTCTAATCCCCTGCCCGGTGGACCTCTCAGCTCTTAGAGGGCTTTCTCTTCTTTGTTAGGGTGAGCTGTGGGCCCCCAAGAAAACCGGAGAAAGGAAGCTTGATCTTAGCTCCATTGTGCTTTTGAAAAATTCATATCCAGGATTTAGGACTGCTTTTAAATCTGTGATAGCTCATGTTTAGCTCATAGTAATTAAGAAAAGCTTATAATTGGACGATCACATGGCATACGTTGCTATCTTGTTAAATTCCTCTGTTCCCCGTAATTGGTTTACATATAATACATCTTCTTTTTATTCCAGAGTCTGAATGTCAAGATGAGTAGAAGCAGCATAATTAGGGTATTAAGATGTATTGTTGTGATTATCGTCAGAAATCTGGGTTAGCTGGAGTGAGCAGAGATGTGGAACTCTGAAATTTTTTGTTCGAGCCCACCCTAGATGCCACGTCCTCCCCTTCTGCTTCAGTAAATAAACCCTCCTTTCGAGTGATGACACCTCAGTGTCACCGTTTTTCTGGGTGACTTGGGGGAGGGGTGTTACGTGCTGTTAAACATTCATTTCCCACATGTACCTTCAGCAATAATGCAGAACATGCTAGTAAAGGTGGATGGTGGATACAGCTGCATAATCCCTGTGGATTTGTCAAGTCTGTTAGCAACAACCCTATGTCATCGCTCCAAGTTGGAGTTACATTGTCTATGTTGGTCTAGCTCCTCGAGGACTCAGTCAAGTAGCTATTCCTTTCCCCAAGCAAGCGTGTCATAGTGAGGGAGTTAAGAAATGACTTCTCTTACTGTCATAGTAAGACATAGCCAGACACCTGTTTATTAATTCTTGTACACCAATTTCTAAGTAGATTAGTCCCTGATTTGATTTGGCCTTTTTTTTTTTTTAACAGTTCTGGTGGGGAGAGAAAATACGGTAGCTGCAAAATGTTTCCTCTTGCAATCTGACTGAACCATGTGGGCATTTAGAAGGCAAATTTATTGTCTCCAGTTTATAAATGTGGAGACCTCAGAAAGGAGATGGTCAGGGGAGCTGACCAAGGCTGGGCGCAGAGATGGCTCTCAAGCCTGCTGCCGACGCCAGCCCCGGTCATCAGACGGACCAAAGGGCTTTCCAGAAATGACATTGTTTTGTACATTGTAGGGGGAGGGGTCATTAATAAATTCAGACACTTCTTGCTCTGAGAGTGATTGACCGACTTTTCTTTTTTTTTTTTGTTTCCTTCTGGAGAACACAGGTGGCAGATTTTGAGCAAGTTGTTAAAACCAGAAGATAGCAAAATAGAAGTCACAGTTTTGCATAACACTGTATATTTCAGATGTAAATGCAGAATTAATGACGTGCTAATAGATACGGTACAGTAGACCCTGGGCCTGGAAGAAATGTGTCTGGTTATAAAAGAAAACAGGTCTAGCAGAGCTTAAAAAGTGATGGTTCAGGTGGATACTGGCAGCATCTGAGGATCAGACTGTCAATAAAGCAGTGGATGGACGAGGAAGCTTTTAACCGGCGTACCCAGATCTGTGCACAGGTCTAACCAACAGTAACCACTGATGATCACCCGGGAAGCAAAATTCAGTAGGAAACGTTAAGAGGCAGCAGAAAACTGGCATCTCCTGCACAGAGCCAGACTCAGGTGTCTTTCCCAGCAGCAGCAGGGATTCTGACTTGGGGTGGCTGAGGCAGCGCCTGGGAATCTGCATTCACCGCCCTCCCTCCCCCCGACGGGGGATGACAGTGGTGGTGATCTCAAATGATACATGACAAACGCTGGGGTGGCATGCAGATTTAGGGATTTGAATCCAGCCTGACCATGTACAAAGTATGAGATCTTGGGCAAGTTAGTTCTCTGCACCTCAGGTTTTTCGTCTGTGAGAGAGGAAATCATGACAGAGGAGCATAAGGGGATTGGACAAGATAAGGTGCTCAGGTGCTCAGCACAGTATCCGGTAGTACGGTGGAAGCACTTGACGAATCTTAGCAACTTTTTTACGGCTAAACTGTGAACGAGAGCAGCCTCAGTTGGATTTGGTGAAGAGCGGATTGGACGATACGTGTAATGAGCCCGGCGCAGGGCCTCGAGTGACTCAGTCCTCTGTAAACGTTTCTTTCCTTGTCTCCTTCCACTCGGCGTAGTTATCGTTTCGTTGCTTACAGTACCAACTCCAAAGAGCAAGGGCTGTATCTTGTTTTTTTTTTTTTTTTTAAATTTTTTTTTTTTCCCAACGTTTATTTATTTTGGGGACAGAGAGACAGAGCATGAACGGGGGAGGGGCAGAGAGAGAGGGAGACACAGAATCGGAAACAGGCTCCAGGCTCTGAGCCATCAGCCCAGAGCCCGACGCGGGGCTCGAACTCACGGACCGCGAGATCGTGACCTGGCTGAAGTCGGACGCTTAACCGACTGCGCCACCCAGGCGCCCCGCAAGGGCTGTATCTTGTTATGTGTTCTCCTCGGTGAACTACGGCAACTATACAGTGAGGACATTTGGTGCCACTTCCTGTTATATAGAAAATCATCGCGAATGATTTTTGTGAATACGCTTCCGATCTTGGAACAGCTTTAGAGGTACAGAGCGCTTGGGAAGATAGTACAGAGAGCTCCCACATACCCCACACCCAGTTCCCCTACTTGTTATTTACCTCTTGCATCAAATTGTGACATTTCTGGCAATTAGTGAGCCAATATTGATACATTGTTAGTAACCAAAGTCCATATTTTACTCAGAGTTCCTTAGTTTTAACCTGACGTGCCTTTTCTGTTTGAGGACCTCATGGAGAATAGCACATTATGTTTAGTTATCATGACAGCTTCTCAGACTTTCCTTATTTTTTGATGAGCTGGACAGTTTTGAGGAGTATTGGTCAGGGATTTTGGTCAGTATTGGTCAGTCGGGATTATCTGATGTCTATTTTATGATTAGACCAGGGTTATAGAATTTTGGGAGCAAGACCATTGAGGGGAAAAGCCATTTTCATCACATCACGTTGAGGCTATGTACCGTCTACGTGACTTAACCACTGTTGGTGTTGACCTTGATCACCTAGGTGGGGGTAGTGTCTGTCAGAGGAATGATATTAAATGACCTATAAAAATTTTTCTCAGTCCTCAATCTTAGAAATAAGAAGGTCAACTGAGTCTTAGTGGTTCTCGACTGAAAATTAAATTAGATTTATCTCTTCAGTTGTGTATTTCCTTTGCTCAAAAAAATAGTATTCTTTAAAGCATGACCACTCCAAATTGCCTTCTCTGAATTCTTTTATGCTTAATTTCTGCCATGAAATCAGGGCAGAACTTAAGTGATCACCCTTCCCTCTGTCGGTCACTGTCATTGAGGGAAATGCTGAGGTAGTGGGAAACCGTAAAATGGAAGGGTGGCACAGTGGATGGCACGTTGGGCACTGTTTGATGTCCATTTCACTGCCTCCTTGGTTGGACAACGGCATTGACCCATTTGTCAAGATTCACAGACGGGAAAGCTAAGAAGTTGGCCCCGAGATATATCATTCTGTGAAATTAAGTAATAAACTAAATTAAATTATAAACTAAGCTTACAGAAACTCTTTTGCCTATGCCTTTTTAATTTTTGAAGTAACTTGTCAAATTTCTACCATATTTAGACTCCAGTAGCATCTTATTTTATTATTTGTTTCATTTTTAGAGAGGAGAGAGAAGGAGCAGGGGAGGGGCAGAGTGACAGAGAGATTCCTAAGCAGGCTCCACGCTCAGCATGGACTTTGAAGCTGGGGTCGATCCTACGACCCTGGGATCATGACCTTAGCTGAAGCCAAGAGTTGGACACCCAACCGACTGAGGCACCCAGGGGCCCCTGAAGTAGCATTTTAATAGTCATCTGTTAGGAATTATTTGACCTTTTGGTTGCTGCTTATCGCCTCTACCACCTTCTCTAAAATGTTTTGGATCCTTATATATACCCCAGTATGAGTCACGGAATACTTACTGGCTCCGGTTTTACTGGGGCTCTTCTCTCTGTAGGGCAGTGGCTGCCTGGTCCCCAGCTTTCCCCCTTTTGCTCCACATCCAAGGGGGACTGAAGTGTATGGTTAAAAATGCTCAGGCATTTGCTAATGCTGATTTGCTAATGCTAAAGTGAGAAAAAACCCATCACCAGGCACAAACAGATATCTGAGTAAACAGATCGGTACCATCGTAATGAACTATGAAACAGCCAACTCCTATTTTAACGATGGGGGTTCACATCAGTGAACAGTGCCCCAGAGCAGTGGACAGAATATGCCGTTAATGTTCTAGTGAATGTTCTAATGAACACCGTCTAGAGTTCAAAGTCTTTTTTTTTTTTTTTTTGATACAATTTATTGTCAAGTTGACTAACATAGAGTGTGTGCAGTGTGCTCTTGGCTTCGGGAGTAGATTCCTGTGATTCATCACTACATAGAACACCCAGTGCTCATCCCAACAAGTGCCCTCCTCGATGCCCATCACCCATTTTCCCCTCTTCTCCATCAACCTCAGTTTGTTCTCAGTGTTTATGGTTTGCCTCCCTCTCTGTTTGTAACTATTTTTTCCCCTTCCCTTCCCCCATGGTCTTCTGTTAAGTTTCTCAAGATCCACGTATAAGCGAAAACCTGTGACATCTGTCTTTCTCAGACTGACTGATTTCACTTAGCATAATACCCTCCAGTTCCATCCACATTGTTGCAAATGGCACAATTTCATTCTTTCTCATTGCCAAGTAGTGTTCCATTGTGTATATAAACCACATCTTCTTTATCCATTCCTCAGCTGATGGACACTTGGGCTGAACACCCCAAAACTGTTACTAATGCTTCTCCTCATGCTCTCTGTATATCTGCTTCACACGAGTGACGTTCACATTATGTGTTTCAAGAATGACGATTATGAATGAACGTTAGTGAAGTCAGGCTGAGTCCTGGGGCCTGGACCCAGTGCCCAATGGGCTCCTCTGCTCGGTTGTTGTTGGGAGTCAGCACGCAGTGGTGGAGTAGGCGGGAGTAGTCGGGAGTAGATTCCTGTGATTCATCACTACATAGAACACCCAGTGCTCATCCCAACAAGTGCCCTCCTCGATGCCCATCACCCATTTTCCCCTCTTCTCCATCAACCTCAGTTTGTTCTCAGTGTTTATGGTTTGCCTCCCTCTCTGTTTGTAACTATTTTTTCCCCTTCCCAGTGCCCACCCAGCCTCCGAATCCTTGCTCTGCCACACCGCTTTCTGTGTGGGAAGCCGGGGGTAAATTTCGTAATTTTGCAAAAAATTATTATTAAAACTTATGCCGCAGATTACCCTTGGCAAAATGAGAATAGTAAGTACTTCTTGGCGCGTCCCGGGGACTGGCCACGTGGGTAGAATGGTGCCTGGGGCACAGGAAAGGCGGGACAAATGTTAGCTCTTGGTGCCCTGGCCATTCACACCGGCCCAAAAAAATACCAGGTCCTGAATGTGGCCAGATGAGACGTGTGCAGACTCTGCAGGTATGAGGTGCTCTCTCTCCTGCCCTGCGGACTGAGGGCGCACAGAGCCCAGGGCTGGCACCTGCGGCCAACTGAGATGGGGGGGTCGCAGCGTGACCTGGTTAACAGGGTTAACAGCCCAGATTTACTCACCACCGAGGCCCAGCTGCACCCCAGGTTCTCTGACACCCCATCTTCCCTTATAATAAACACCTTTTATATTTGTCTTAATAACTTTGAAGCCTTTGACTAGCCCCCTGTCTTGCTATGGGGATGATTCGAATGGCCTTGTCCCCTTAGCCACGTGCACCACGACTCTCCAGAGGTGGGGTCCCCGGAGGTGTTGATTCTCTGGCTTTGCCCTTCCAGAAGCTGCCCTGGCCCAGACCTCGTACACGTGGGTGGGGCTGGTGGGAAATCAGAGGCATGCGCAGACAGCCTCCAGGATGCCCCACAGCTGATGTCAGGGGAGCTTCCCCAGGGCATTTTCAAGTTGAAACCACATGGCTGGGGTGGGGTGGGGGGGGAGGGCGGGGAGGGATAGTTGGAGGAGTTGCAAAAAAGACTGATCAGACTTGACCTGGTGGAACTAGTGGAATTTTTTCTCTTGAAAAAAGAAAAAGCAGTCCTTGGGGGGTCTGATGATTGATTTGCATGGGAAAGAAGGAATTGGAGAGCAAAGGAATTTTATTAGGGGACTTTCTTAGGAATGAAGGAAAATAAAAGTCATGTCTGTGGCACCTGTTAGGGTCACGCTTAGAATGGTTTGGGGACCCAGAACATGCAGTGAGGTGAGACATTGGTGGATGATGAGGGCAGGCTGTTTGTGAGGGAGCCAGCCTTACGTTTTGTTTCATAAATTACAATTACAAGGAAGCATTCCCCTGCCCATTAACAAAAGTTTGACTTACCAGATTTAAGATGGGATCACAGACTTGTTCCAGGCCAGACTTTCAATTCCTAGAAAATGTATTTTTAAACCTTTTAGGAAAAGGAAGAATCGGGACAAGTGGGAGGTCGCTCTTTAATTATATCTCCTGTATGGTGTCACTTTGAGGAAGGTCTTGTGTGTTTGTATACCAAGTTATCTATCGGTAGCAACCAGAGTTAGAAATGCATTACAATCCCACTTAGGCTTTAGTTTTGACTTTTTTTTTTTTTTTAATGCAGAGAAAGTATTTCCATACCCATTAATCTATGACCCAGTTGGATTCAAAAGGAAATCATAAGAGTGCAAATGTTCCTTCAAGACTGAGGCTGGATTCAGGGCCAAACATAGCCAGCCCCCACGGACAGCCTGTGTTTTCTTTCCTATTAAAAGATGGTCTCAGAATAGGACCATCTCTAGTATAGAAGCAGTGGCAATTTAAATTGCATTTCTAAATATAACACGTTCAAGGCAGTGACTTTAAAAATTCACATCCAAAGCCGTATCACTTTCATCTTCACTTTTTATACCCAAGGTAGTTCATGAATTGCAAAGAATATTCTCCCCCTAATTCATTTTTGGTGGTGTTTTGAGCCTTATGAATTGTGCACTGATTTGTGACATGTAAATTCTTCATTGGCTTTTGCCCTGGAAAGTTTGGTGTTCTATCTTTCCCATAATTTTCCTATCCATTCAAGGAGAAGAATAAACATGTTTCTACTTCTCCTCATAACAACATTTTGAGGGCCAAGATGAGATCTGTTAAGCTTTTGGTCCTCCTCAAAGGCAAATGTATATAAATGTTGAGTTTTTAAAAATTGGATTATTCCCCCACTCCACACTAAGACATTTTCTGCAATCTCTGTGGGTATAACTTTGTATCTGTATTGCCTTGCTTTTTAAGACAGAGAAATCAAAGCCCACAATTTACAATTCTATTTCTTAATAGTAGTGGGTCTCAAGTTAGACCACATAGAGCAAATAATGGCTTATATTAGTTTTGCATTTGAAATGAACAATACAAATGCAAGTTTCACTGTTAGGGGATCACTGATTAGATCTAGATTGTATCTAAGGATGGTAATTAAATTTTCAGCTAAATCTTGTTGAGTCTGAGAGGCATAACATTCTTTTTGATATTCTTCTCCTTAATTGTCAGAACAAGCATCAGAGTTGTTTTTTTTTTTCTTTTCCTGGTGATTTGTGTATATGAATTATGCTGGGAGTGGGGGGAGAATGTTGTATGGTATAAGTTGTATGATATGATATAAATTTCTGACTATGAGATTTTTGTCATTTAATCCAAATAATAGGTACCATTCAGATATTGTGTTTGTTTTCTAGGGACACAACCAAATCATAACATATAGCAGACCAATCTATTTTTGTGTGCTGTGTGGCCTTATTTTGCTTCTTGACACAGGGGCCAAAGCCCGGCACCCTCCCACTTACGTTGTCTATGGCCTGAAGCTCTTCTCTCCAAGGTCCCTCCAATCAGCTAGGGACCTGTTAATAGGTGAGTGAATTTGGGGGTTGTGGGGAAGGATATAGAGGTGGGAAGATATGTCTCCCCTTTGTATTCTGAATCGCTAGTTGGAGAAACCTCCTTATTTGATTACTGGATGAAAAGAGATGCATCTCTCTCTTGGCTTGTATACCTTTAGAAGCTGGAGCCCCAGAGCATTCAGTGGCAGAATCATTCTAAAGCATTGTGGTATCAATGACACAGAAGTTGTAACACTGTAATACCTTTTTTTTTTTTTTAATGTCTATTTTTGAGAGAGAGAGACAGAGACAGAGTGTGAGCTGGAGAGAGGCAAAGAGAGAGGGAGACACAGAATCTGAAGCAGGCTCCAAGGCTCTGAGCTGTCAGCAGAGTTGGATGCGGGGTTTGAACTCATGAACCGTGAGCTCATGAGCTGAGCAAAAGTCGGACCCTTAAGGGACTGAGCCGCCCTGGCGCCCTGCAACGCTGTAATATCTGAAGGCTGGTTGCTGTGGTGCCTGGTGTGAGGCATCGGTGGGGCTCCCCAGGGTGAGGGGGTTTTGCCACCTGGGTGGCCGTCCCAGGTGGGACAGATTGTCACATGGCATATGGAACATGGCACAGACATTCTAGTAACGCTTGAGTGTGTATGGTTCTCCGTCGAGGTAGAGTCCTGCGCATGCTGGTCACCCAGTCTGTCCCTGGTACTCTGTGCACACCTTTAGGTCCAGACGGAGTTTCGTGTGATGTGCCCTATTTACACGGGAAGCCTGCACAGTGTGATGGTTTCGAGCCCAACCTCTGGAGCTGGGTGCCTGGCCGTTTGAATTCTAGCTCTGCCACGTTACTAGTTATGTGACCTGGGGAAAAATTCTTTTGTGCTGTGGGGACAAAAATGGTAGTCACCTCAGGGGTTGGTTCAAGTTTGAAATGTGTCCGTGTATTTAAACATACAGAAGAGGGCCGGGCACCAGGTATTAGCGATTATCATCATCCTTCTGTGAAGAGGCTGCCCCAGTGTCACCTGCAGCTCTGAGGGCTTGCCTCGTAATGCCCTGAGAATTCTTGCGATGACCTCCAGGGGTTGACACACACACCAGCCTGTGACTGGCTGTGATCACGTTGCCCAAATGGATTGGTAAAGGGCAACTATCGGAGATATCAGCCCCCGGATCTATTGCTTTCCAGTTGGATATCTTACTCAGGAGGAGCTTTTCAAAGCCATAGGGCCCATATCATTCTTTCTCTGGCCCCCATGACAGCTTCCTGAGTCTCTCTAGTGGACTGGAAAGGGCCCTCCACTATGGCATATCTTCGTGTTCCTTGTAGGTGACACCGAGGTAGACATTGCATTCTCTGACTCGCCTTCTCAATCACCATCTCCCCACTCCTCTTCCTGCTGTGTTGGTAGCAAACTATTCACTCCCCCATACCCAGCCCCAGATAAGCCCACCTTTGTGCCCACAACAACTGTTCACTCCCCCATACCCAGCCCCAGATAAGCCCACGTTTGTGCCCACAACATCTCTCTTCCTGTTACATACACACACGCATGCATACACTCCGAGAAAGACTTCAGTTACTTTTATCTTCTTATAAATGTGCTCTCCCATCTCCCTCCTGAGATTAGCTGCAATGGAAAGTGCAGCGTTTGAGTGGATGCAGATGCCCAGTCACGGTTGTGCATGCTGGAGACGGTCCTTTCCTGTTTCCTCTTAGCCAACGGCAGCGCTGGGATCCAGAGCTCAACGGCACAGGAGGGCCTGGGGATTAGAGGTGGAGACGGCATGACAGCATTTTGGAAGATGTTCAAGAAACAGGTGTCTGTGTCAAAATGTTGCCTTCCCTCTCTGCACCGCACACTCAACCTTGGGCACCTCATGACCATCTTTTCCTAGGGTCTCGAGCACGGGTTAGTGCTGATAGAGTTCCACCTCTTACAAATCCTTGTGACCTGATCTGGAACCCTAACTACCCTGGCACACCTCTTCATCTCATGCTCATGTCTTGTGTTCCTCTTCTGTGGTGCCCCAACCCCCTTGACCATGCTAGTTGATGGTCCATTCCCCTAAGCATGGTCCTGTCTTCCGTCCCCCCAAACCATACTTTTCAGAGCACCAAACCCATTGTGTGGTCATCGGCTGCACTTGTGATATTTGACTAACGTCTGCTCCCTCACTAGCTTGTATGCTGCTGGAGTCAATCCGGGCATGGCGGAGGCCACGCCTCCTTTCTCACCCTGAATCCCTGGCACCCTGCCCTGTGTCTGGTAAATACAGGCACTAAAGAAATGTTTGTTGAGTGGATGAACGAATGAACAGAGGGAAAGCTTATATAGTCCTTTTTGGCCTGTTCAGCTCAGCCTTTCAGTAAGTAGGGACTTCATAAGCACCCCCTGAAGATGATCTGTAGAAAGAGGAAGAAAAGCATGGCATCCATTCCATTTAGAAATTGTTTTTCTGTACATGGGCGTCTCCACCATTTCTCTCTATTTAATTTGCTACTATAAACAAGCCAATGGCATTGCAATAAATGTGGTTGTCTTGGTATAGCAAATTTGCCCTGGCATCAGAATGTGAAACGTTACCAGGGCCCCAAAAGTAAGACCTTAATGTACTTGGTGAGATTTTACTTTTAGCAGAAACCCTTGTTCTCAAATAAGCTACTGGCTATGTATATTCTCATGTTATTTTTCTTCAGACCAATTCCATTGAGGAGTGGAGATGGGGCAGGGAATGTGGCATTTTGCATCTTTCTATCTGGAATTCCCTTTCCCTCATTAGAGCTTTTCCTTAATACATGTTTTTTTGTCTGCTTGTCAACAGTGACAGGTAAAAATAGCGATAAATAATCCAGCAAGCCAACTAAATGACTTCTGGGATAAAGAAAAAGGGAAAACTAGAACAATAGCAATCCCTATAGAGTGAATGTGTTAAACACACTAATTTGCACTGAGCAGGAAAAGATTGTGGAACAGATTTAGAACAACTGGGAATGAGAGGAAGGGGATAGAGGTATATACTGTTTTTCTGACTCGATGGGGGAAGGCGAGGGCAATTCTTCTTTATGGAACCTCTCCACCTTCTGTCCCTCACTAGCAAGGGATGTGAGTGGAGTGAATAATAACTGCTGCCATTGTTAAGTTCAGAAACCAACAGGGAGAGAAGAAAAAATCAGGAGGAAACAAAAGGTTACTGGGAGAAAAAGGAGTGTGTTTTCCGATAGCTGCCATAACAAAGTACCGCTAATGGGTCCCTGAGAACATCAGGGATGTATTGTCTCATAGTTCTGGAGGCCAGGAGTCTAAAATCTCTGAAGGCACGAGGGAAGGGCCTGTCCCAGGCCTCCCTCCTTGGCTCATAGATGGCCTTGTCCCTGTGTCTGTCCACTTCATCTTCCCTCTGTGTGTGTCTGTCTCTTTGTCCAAATGTCCAAATTCCCCTTTTTTATAAGAATGTCAAGGTTATTAGATCAGGGCCACCCAGACGCCCCTCACGGCTCATGGGATTGAGCCCCACATCGGGCTCTGCGCTGACAGCATAGCACGGATTCTGCTTGGGATTCTCTCTCTCTCCCTCTCTCTCTCTCTCTGCCCCTCCCTTGCCCCCTCTCTCAAATTAAATAAATGCATTTAAAAAGAAAAAGGACAGGAGAGAAATAGGAACTTAGCCCACGTGACCTTGTTTTCCATCAGGTGGTCTAAAGGTGCTGTCTGCTTCTCGTGCTGTGATGCTCCTCTGGCTGGTGCTGGGAAAGGTGACATGGTTCTTAGAATCATGCCTTCTTGCTGATATTTCTGTTACCTGCTGCCACTCCTGCTTTCTGCTCAACACCATGAACCCATCAGAGGGAGGAGAGGCGGCCAGGGGAGGGGAGCTGGAAAGGGGCGGGGAGCTGACCCTGCCTCCTCTGCCTCCCAGGGCAGAAGGGGTTGAATGTGAGCCAGTGGTGGGAGATGAGTCAGGTGGAAATTGGGTGGGTAGGGAAGATGGAGAGGCTGCTTATCTTATTTAATGCAAAGAGAGGAGCATCTCAAAGGCAAGCCTCTCAATTACATAATAGAACAATGCAAGAAGGTGGGATGTACGGTGGCAGGGACTTGTTGCTTTTATAGGCTGGGGCTGGGGCTGGGGTTGGGGGATGGTGAGTTAAAGACATAGAAACACTGAGGGTAATATTCTTATATAATTTTCCCCTCTAAGACCCCTCATAGATATTCAGCATATCCCTGTGGGCACTTCTCTTTCATTATAAGGGACAATTCTTTCTTTTTATTTTCGGGAGGGAGGTGAAGGGACCTCTGAGTATCCCTTGCCTGTGCTCAGTCAGACATGGAGACCTCTGGGCTGGAATTTTTAATACTTTCCATTCGGGTAACTTCAGCAAAAGCCGGCGAGGGAGGCTGTCTTTGTAATTATCCCCCTGATGAGGAAGCCAAAAGGTCTTCAGTGTCTTAGTATCGTACTTCAAAAGGAGCAGGAGCAAAGCTAGAGTGTGCCCTGAGATGGGGTTGGGCGGGGGTGGGGGGGGCAGGAGAATGAGAAGAAATGCTTGGGTGCTGGAGGTACAGGCGATGGTGATTCACCCTTGTAGCTGTAGTTAGTAGTCATGGCCAGGAATACGGCTCCCTGCAAGAAACACCTGTAAGATGGTTTGGCCTAGAGGGGTGCAGTGGTACTGCGGGGTTACCTGGTGAAGCGAGGAGTTCTGGATGCGGAAAGGGTTCAGGCAAGATGAGGTGGCTGTCATTTGCAGCACGACCCCATGCACTGCGTGGATCCCTTTCAGATCTGAGTTTTCTGTTTTCCGTTAGTCCTTCCGACCACAACCCCCAGCCTACAACAACGCATCTCCAGTAATGCCACCCTTGGAAGTAGATGGAGGTTTTGTGACGAGTTACTGGAATGTACCCCTCTCCTCTGCCCGGTGACACCTCACATTTGTCTTCTCTGTGTGTCTTCTATGAAGGCTGTTTCTGGGGCTCAGTATAGTTCATCCTCAGGACAATTAGTTAACACACAGATACGGCATCTTGAAGACACGCAACATATACATTCACATCAACTGTGTAGGTTTCAGGTTTATTTCCATGTTATTTTCATTCTGTGTGTTCTCTCTCTCAAATTAAACCTAATAGTAGTAGGATAGAATAGTAACGAGTATCATTATTCACATTAAAAAAAGAAGCTACAATGTTTTTATTTATAAATGTTGCTTGGCAAGAAACGGGACTGTACCAGAAGTTTCTGCATTTATGGTAATTATTAGGGAAAATGAGGAGTAGGGAAGAAGTGAGAGAAAATTATAGACCCTCTCAGTGGTATGCTAAGAAAAAAAAACCTGTTCACAGGGAAAATTGCCAGTAGCCACAGGGACTTTTTCTTTTACTTTTGGAAAAAGGACAAAATAACCTCAGCAACTTCACGTGTAATTTTCTAACTGTTCTAATGCAAAAACCATTTAGCTCCTTTTTAAAAATATATATATATTTTATTTTAGAGTGAGAGAGAGAGTGGGAGAGGAGGCAGAGGGAGAGAGAGAGAGAGAGAGAGAGAGAGAGAGAGAGAGACAGACAATCCCAAGCAGGTTCTGCACTGACACGGGGCTCAGTCCCACAACCCTGGGATCATGACCTGAGCTGAAATCAAGGCGCCCTGGCTGCTTCTTTATTCACATGAACTATGGCCTGACACATGAGATGCGTGGGCTCCCCACCTTGCTCCCCTTCCACCTTTCTGGCTTTGAAAAGAGTAATGATTTCCTTCTCTCATACATCCTGGGAAGGATCTAGACACTGGGCTCCATGTGGACTGCCGTCCTTCCGCTGTGGCCAGGAAACTCGGGTTCTGCACGCACGGCCACAGCATCTCTGGCCAAGGCTCCCCCGTGTCTCCCACCAGCGTAGCACCCTCAGACCATGACTCACTGGCTCCAGTCCTTTTTGCTTCCATAGTTGTGGTTTCATTGCCTCATGTATTTCTCATAGAGAATACTTCTTTTTGAGAGAGAGAGTGTGAGCAGGGGAAGTACAGAGAGAGGAGGGAAGACGGAGAGAATCCCAAGTAGGCTCCATGCTGTCAGCACAGAGCCTGACATGGGGATTGAACCCACAGACCCTGACATCCGACCTGAGCCAAAGTCAGATGCTTGACTGACTGAACCACTCAGGCACCCTACATGCTTTCTTGAACATTTTCCAATATTCAGCTGCCTTAAATATTGTTTCACACCCGTACTTTTCCCTGGAAGTTCTTCATTCTTGGTGTGGTTTTTGCCACATGCACAGCGCTTGAGAAGGTGAACTAATGCAATCTCATCACACCTTCCCTCTGCCCCTATCCTGGCCATGGGGAGTGCAGCTTAGTGTGCAGTCTTCACTGCTGGGTTTGAGTCTCAGAGTTGAGAAAAATGTTAGTTCACTTGAAATTATGTGGATTTAAATTTTGATGCCTATAACTATGCTCTATAATTAAATTTCTCTTTACTTCTTATGTCTCCCCCATCTCTTTGAGTTCCGTTCACAAGTGAAAAAAAATGGTGTCTTATACAATTATGTTTAGTAGGTCACTACTTGTGTCTTATTGCATACTTTGGTTGAGAAGTGGATTACTCGCAGATGCTCTAGGTTTTTACAATATCGTTGAAATCTTGCCACAGAAAACATTACAGCAAAATCACCACGTGTAGCAAAACATGGTTCCAACCGCAAGAGAGTTGAAACAGTTCCCCAGTATTATTGTAGAGGGGATTGTCCCATACTTACTTTTAAGCCACTACTAGCAAGAGCATGGGACCGTACAGATACTCTTCGTTTCTACAATTTCACAATGGAAAGTTTACATTTCTGATTTTTCAGAAATAGCTGACCCCCCCCCCCCCCACCATCCCCACTCCCACTGTTGACTGTGGTTTATGCACGGTGTTAGCACATAGTTCCAACGTTTGGGCATATGGGATTTCAAATCAAATTTCCTTAGTTTTATTAAGGCTTACCAGTATCGAACTACATTGACATGCTACTCAATAAACTGAGACAGAAGACAGATGTATTATAGCAGAAGGAATGGGAGATTCTGTGTTTCTATGAAAGCCAACTTACAAAGAGTTGAGCAAGAGAGGATAATAGGGAAGTAGCTGTGAAACGCAGCTCTGGTACGTCTTATTTCCTCTAACAAATGATCTGGGGGACAGGTGGAGTCCTGGCATGTGGATGTTTTATCCAGCTGCACTGTTACAATTTTGGGACGGAACACGGTCCTCTGGCCAGGCAGGGCTACCTTCGTGTCCCAGACGCTCCAGTGTCCGGGGAGTCAGTCCCTTCAGTGCCCCACCATCACCTGTGGTGGCGTCTTAATCACCACCCTCCCTTGTTCCTCTGCGAACCTGGAGTTCCCACTGAACTCGAATCTGTGGTTGGCATTTAGATGTGGTGATGCTCAGCACGTCAAGTGCACCAGGGGACAGAGGCACAAAGTGAGGAGCCCCCAGCTCCGATGTTGGCACCCCCCGCCCCCATGCAGGGAGAGACCCGCCCACCTACCACCCTTTAGGTTTGCCTGTTTCTGGAGTTTCCCAGATTCTTCCTCCCATGCTCATGCCCCCCACATGCAAAGCTGCTCTTGCAAACTGTGGACTGGTCCACTGCCTCCCTCACCACCCGACGTCTCTCCTGGGTCCTCGTCTAGGCCTCTTCCTCAGACACGGCCCCTTGTTACTTCTCCAGGCATGTTTCCACTCGGCCTGCAGACCTTCCTTCTGTGGGTGCAAGGAGTCCAGTCTTGCCTCCAGGACGCGGGCAGGGCGGGCCAGGTGCTGGAACGGGAGCAGGCGGGATTGCCTCGGGGACCTGGTAGCCATCGACCGCACACTTACCGTCAACTTTGTCTGTTCACTTCCAGTATTTTTATATTGCTTCCCTGCGATTTCCCTCCTTGGGCTCTTCCCGCAGATCGACACTTTCTGCGTTTACCTTCTGGAACAGATTGACATGCTGTTTTTTGGAGGTTCTGGTAGGTCATTGACATCCTACTCTTCCTGTAAAGGAGTCTGAAGTTCCAATAAGGGCTGAGTGGAGTGAGAGTCCGGACAGCTAGGTTTTCTTTGTCATGAGCACTAAACGGCTTCATGCGTGCACCTGGACAGACAGGGGACCCGTGTCTCCGCCTGTGTGGACCCTCCCTTGGCGTGGCACTTTAGATTCCCACCGAGGTGGATAAAACCTCGCCTAATCCTTACCTGGAGACTTTGTGCCGGTTGCTTAACTTTAAAGTTCATGCTTCTCTAAATGGAAATGAACATGTGGATCTCCTAGGGGTTCTGTAAAAACTAAATGAAATTGTACATGAAGCACTTGGGCGTTGCTGGTGATCAGTACTATGACCACCTCATTACACACACACACACACACACACACACACACACACACACGCGCGCGCGCGCGCGCGCACACGTGCTAACGTTGCTTGTTCATTACACTCATCTCTCTCTCTGACCCCCTTCTGTGGAAACCTTCACCCGCGAGGTTTATCGTGGCCAGCAGCTTTCAACTGTAAACAAGGAGGTCTCCCTACGTCCTCACGGGGCCTGTTCACGCAGTCTTCTACGCATGGTGCTCCCAGTTCTCTCTAAATGCTTTCCTCCTGCATGTTTAGTAAGTGGTCTGTCTTTCTCGTAGTAACAGTCATCCAGTGCTTTGGCCCGACCCCTCGGACTTCCTCTTTGCCCCCCTCCACCCCCGGCAGACATCTTGTATTCCAGACCCGCCACCGTCTCCTAGCGTCGTTACATTTATTGACCACGAGACCGTTGGTGTTTGTGTTTCAGCCGTTTCCGGGATGACGTCGGCTGTTTACAGCGTGGCCCGGAGTGCCGCCTCCGCTGCCCTGCTCCACGTGCTCTGCTTCAGCGCCGTGAAGGTAGGCGTGAGGACCCAGGGCCTCTGCCCTTCTCCTCCCATTCAGTAAACCAACTGGGGGTTCAGGCGGATCTGAGCACATCAGGAGAGGCAGGGCCCCGAGGGTGGGGCCTCGGTGGCGTTAGAAGACATCTTAAGATACCTGATTTGCTAGGGATCACAGAGCCACGTGGTCTCATCCCACTCTGCACCTGCCCCTCTGGCCTCCTTACTGACCCTGGGCCTCTGCCTAGCATGGCGGTCAACGGGACCTGTTGGGTTGACCCTCCCTGCTTTCTGAAGTATCGCTCAAAAGGCAGTAAAGAGATCCAGTGGCGTAAAGCTATGTGGACGGAGAACAGGAGAGGGTACAACAGCAACATGGTTTTAAAATCTAGAAAACAGAGGACCCGTAGACTTCTCCAGATGGAGAAAGTTGAAGCTCAGGAGGGCAGCAAGGGAGGCCCACGAGGATGAAAACACAAGATGATCCTTGACCTCAGGAAAACAGAAAGTTGTGTCAGAAAACCAGAGGTAATTACTATGCAGGCAGTGGCTCAGCTGTGAATAATTCTTTGTATTTGTGGCGACTGGAATGACAGTTATATGGGGAAGGGAAGTGCGTGTGTGAGCGAGTTTGTGTGAGTGTGACCATCAGGGCTGCCTTTTTTTTTCTTTTTAATTTTTTTAATGTTTATTTATTTTTGATAGAGAGAGAGAGACAGAGCATGAGCGGGGGAGGGGCAGAGAGAGAGGGAGACACAGAATCCGAAGCAGGCTCCAGGTTCTGAGCTGTCAGCACAGAGCCCGACGCAGGGCTCGAACTCACGAACCTCGAGATCATGAGCTGAGCCGGAGTCGGAAGCTTAACCGGCTGAGCCACCCAGGTGCCCCTGGGCTGTCTCAATCCTGTCTCCCACATTGGAAAGTCAGCAAATAAAATCTAAGATAGAAAAAGATCATGAAATAACAGGGGCGCCTGGGTGGTTCAGTCAGTTAAGTGCCCAACTTCGGCTCAGGTCATGATCTCACGGTTCGTGCGTTCGAGTGCGCTGGGCTCTGTGCCGACAACTCTGAGCTGGAGCCTGCTTCAGTTTGTGTCTCCCTCTTCCTACCCCTCCCCTGCTCATGTTCTGGCTCTATCTCTGAAAAATAAATAAAACATTAAAAAAAAAGAAATAACAAAACAATATGTCACCTGGAAATATGGAGAAACATGGGCGAAGAAGCACAAACTGCCTTCAGGCAGCAGGAATTTGGGCCATGAGGTGGTGTAGACAGGGAACACTGCTGCTCATTTTCAGTATTATAGAATTGTAGAGTGCCCATAAAGTCTGAAGACAGTAATACACGTAATGTCGGGGGCATCTTCGTTCAGGAAAATTTAATTAATATTACACACATTTGTTGACTTTATGGACATCCCACTTTTAATGTTTTAAACAACAGGTACGTCTGATAAAATAGAAATTTAATGTAAAAAAGAAGGTAAAAATAATGCATGTTCCATAGGGTGTTTAAGATCAAATGACACTTCTTAGCCAACTCCTTCAAAAGAGTAACTTACAGTCTTATTAAATGCATCATTGTGGGCGGCAGAAAGGTCATTGTTTATTCCCACTTGTGGAAGACGGGGAGTGCGACACGATCCTCTCCCAGGGCATTCCCATGAATTTGTCTGTGACCCTCAATGGCCTGATTTCCTCCCTCACTCCCTCCATCCCTTTCGTATAGGTAGTTTCTTTCGCATAGAAAAAGGGGAGGAGGAAGATTCCTTCTTCTAATGCACAAAGGTAACTTACGTGCTGGTGGGGACACTGTCACCACGTTTATACCATCATGTAGAACAGTCATTACAGAAGGAATCAATGTTTCTGGCGTTCTTTCTTTTGAAATACATTCTTCTATTCTGTCATGGTTTTATTCAGGAAAAGTACACGGATTATTTTCTGAGTCCTTGTACTTCTGAGGATCTCTTCCTACTGCCTTTTGTAAAACATCTGTCTGTAAAACTCGGGGGTCACAAGCTCTTGTGCACAGGACCCTTTGTTTATTACTTACTCTGTTGTGTTTCGGTGTCTGTTTACATATACATTTTTCACGCATTTTAATTTTTTATTGTTTTGTATTTTAATTTTTTAAGAGTATTTTTAATTTTTTTGTTCTTGGTGTTTAGTTTTCAGTTTAATTCCAGTTAGTTAACATACAGTGCTATGTTAGTTTCATGTATGCAATTTAGTGATTCAACATTTCCACACAACACTTGGTACTCATCACAGCAAGGGCACTCCTTAATCCACACACACACACCCCCCCCACATCTTTATCCATTCATTGGTCAGTGGACACTTGGGCTGATTCCATAGTTTGGCCATTGTAGATAATACTACTACAAACCTAGGGGTACATGCATCCCTTTGAATTAGTGTTTTTATATTCTTTGCATAAATACCCAGTAGTGTGATTGCTGGACTGTAGGGTTGTTCTATTTTTAATTTTTCGAGGAACCCCCATCCTGTTCTCCACAGTCACTACACCAGTTTGCATCCCGACCAACCGTGTACAAGGGTTCCTTTCTCTCCACGTCCTCGCCAACACCTGTTGTTTTTTGTTTCCATACATTTAAGAAATCTGATTTACTGGGATATAAATTGTATACTGTAAAATTTACCTTTTTAATATATACACTTAGGTAAGTTTTTAGGTAAGTTTTGATGGATGTATGTAGTCATGTAACTAACACCACACTCAAGTTGAGCGATGTTTGCACCAACTCCAAGGTTCCCTGGTACCCCTTCATAAGCCACTGTCTTCTTCCTACTGTAACCTTTGGCTATGACTGAATTGATTTCTATGGTTATAACTTATAAAACACAACTTCATACGATAAAATTCATGGGTTTTAAATTTTTTTTTTTTTTCCAACGTTTATTTATTTTTGGGACAGAGAGAGACAGAGCATGAACGGGGGAGGGGCAGAGAGAGAGGGAGACACAGAACCGGAAACAGGCTCCAGGCTCCGAGCCATCCGCCCAGAGCCCGACGCGGGGCTCGAACTCCCGGACCGCGAGATCGTGACCTGGCTGAAGTCGGACGCTCAACCGACTGCGCCACCCAGGCGCCCCAAAAATCCATGGGTTTTAAATATATAATTATATGAGTTTTGATGACTGTATATAATCAGATATCATCAAAATATTATTTATTATGGATTCTTTAATAATATCACAATACACACATCACAATCATGATGTAGAACAATTCCACCTCCCCCGAGTGTTCTCTCTGCTCCTTTGTAGTCCTTTCTCTCCCATGCCCAGGTTTCTGCCACTGCTGATCTGCTTTCTGTCATTCCAGTCTTGCTTTTTCTCGAATCTCATATAAATGGAATATACAACATGTAGCTTTCTGAGAGTTTGACTTCTTTCACATAGCAGAATGCTTTTGAGATCCTACCATGTTGTTACACATGTCAGTGGTTTTTCTTTTTTATCACCGAGTAGTATTTCTGTGGTTATTTCCAGTTTTTGAAAATTATAGATAAAACTTTTTTTTAAGAATAATTTTTTTAATGTTTATTTACCTTTAAGAGAGAGAGAGAGAGCGAGCGCCATATGAGCGGGGTGGAGGGCAGGGGGCACAGAGAGAAAGGGAGACAGAATCTGAAGCAGGCTCCAGGCTCCTAGCTGACAGCACAGAGCCTGATGCGGGGCTTGAACCCACGTACCCTTAGATCATGATCTGAGCCAAAGTCAGATGCTTAATTGACTGAGCCTCCCAGGCACCCCAAATTATAGATAAACCTTCTATAAACATTTGTGTACAGGTATTAGTGTGGATATGTGTTTTTATTATTCTTAGTAAATACTTAGGAGTGGTATTGCTGGGTCAAGTGGTTAATCAATATTTAACTTTAAGAAACTGCCAAGCTGTTGTTCAAAGTGTGCACCATTTTTGATCCCTTCAGAGGCTTTGAGATTTCCAAGTGTTCCAGATTCTTTCTAGCACTTAAAATTTGTAATAGTTTTAAAAATAGTACTCATTCCAGTATGAACTAGTATCTGATTGTGGCTATAATTTGCATTTCTCTAATAATGACTGTTGTCAAGTATGCGCCATACTTTAGCTTGCTACTTATGTATCTTTTCTGGTGAAAAATCTGTTAAAGTCTTTTGCCCATTTAAAAAATTGCATTATGGGGCGCCTGGGTGGCGCAGTCGGTTAAGCGTCCGACTTCAGCCAGGTCACGATCTCACGGTCCGTGAGTTCGAGCCCCGCGTCAGGCTGTGGGCTGATGGCTCAGAGCCTGGAGCCTGTTTCCGATTCTGTGTCTCCCTCTCTCTCTGCCCCTCCCCCGTTCATGCTCTGTCTCTCTCTGTCCCAAAAATAAAAAATAAACGTTGAAAAAAAAAAAATTGCATTATATGTTCTTACTGAGATATGAGGTTTTTTTTTTTTTACATGTTATGAATACCAGTCCTTTATCAAATATATAGTGTACATATATTTTTTTCTAGTCCTTGGCTTGTCTTTTCACTTCATTAACAGCATTTATCAAAGACTAGACATTTTAATTATAAGGAAATCCAATTTGTCAATTACTTATTTTATGGTTTGCACTTCTTATGGCCTATCTAAAAAATATTTGTCTAACACAAGGTCACAAACATTTTTTCCTAGAAGTTTTATAGTTGCAGCTTTTACATTTAGATCTCTGACCCACTTTGAGTTGATTTTTGTGTATGAGATGAGGTAAAGATTGAGATTCACTGACACGATTGTTGAAAAGACTAACATTTCCCCCATTGAATTACCTTGGAAGCTTTGTGAAAAAACATTTACTGGCTTCTAGTTTCTGGTCCAGTATGTGAAGGGTTGGAAAGTTGTTACTTTATCCTAACACTAAGTAAATAGTTGAACAAATTTAAAAAAATCAACAACTCTTTTTGGATCCATCAGACAAGGCAAGAAGCAAGCAAATCACTGCTTCCTAAATTGGAGAGACGGACAGGTAGATACAGGGGATCACAAGCTCCTGGAGCAGGAACCTCCATGGGAATGAATACAAGGGTGGGAAAACCTGAACCATAATCAAGGAATTGCCGAAGGCTCAGTCTGGGCAAGTCTGAGAGTTAATATCTCCCAGGGGGTCCACTTCTCCAGGAGGCCGCACAATTTTGTGAGTTTTACCTCCAGGAGCTTGGAACAGGTTCTCACAGTGAATATTGGAGAAAAATCCCAGAATCCAACTCTTGCTTTTAGTAGGTGGAGGGGAAGAGTAAACATTCTCTTCTTAACAACAAGAACATTCTCTTCTTAACAAGGCCTGACCTCATGATTTCCCCACAGCCTAAACTACTGGGATTTTTAAGAGCCTAACTGACTTAGAGGAAGGGAAATGCCAAACTCCAGTTGGCTCTAGCCTTCCATGTGGGCGAAAGGAAATACCAACTCCATTCCAGCCCCACCATTCCGTCTTACCTAAGCAGCACTCAGAAACACTTATGAAGTTCATAGTCCAGAGGCACAGGCTCACTAAAAAGCTGAGCAGTAATCATAGGACTATAAAATACTTCTCCCCCATGCCTTAACATCACATCACTAAAGACCTGTTTACCACAGTTCCTTTTACCCAGCGTGTCATGTCTGGCTATCAAGAAAAAAAATTACAAGGCATACTAAAAGCCATAAAACACAGTTGGAATGGATAGAGCAAGCATCAGAATCAGGTTTAGGTATAGCAGAGATGTGGGATTTATCAGATTGGGAATGTAAAACAATTATGATTAATATGCTAAAGGATGAAGTAGACAGTATGCAAGGACAGACGGACAGTATAAGCAGAGAGATGGAAATTTTCAAGAAGAATCAAAAGGAAATGCTGGTGAAAAAAACAACACTGTAATAGAAACAAAGAATGCTTTTAATGGACATAGTTGAGGAAAGAATCTCTGAGCTTAAGGCTATGTCAGTGGAAACTTCCAGAATGAAAAAGCAAAGAGAAAAAGACTGAAGACAACAAAATATCCAAGGACTGTGGAACAACTACAAAAGATGAAACATACGTGTAATGAAAATGTCAGAAGGAGAAGAAAGAGAAAAAGGAGTAGAAAAATATACTTTGAAGCATTAATGACTGAGAATTTCCCCAAATTAGTGTCAGACACCAAGCCACAAATTCAGGAAACTCAAAAAACACCAAGCAGATGTATTCAAATCATCAACAAAAACAACAAAAACTAAACCAGTGCATATCATTCAAAATGCTAAAAACCAAAGATCAAAGAAAAAATCTTGAAGGAAACCGGAGGAAGAATTATTTTACCTTTGGAGGAGCAAAGATGAGAATTGTATGTGGTTTCTGCTCAGGAGCTGTTACAGACTGAGTTGTTTTCCCCAAATTCAACTGCTGAAATCTTAATGGGCTTTGGGGAGATAATTCAGTTTAGATGAGGTCCAGAGGGTGGGGCCCTCATGATGGGATTAGTGCCCCTGTAAGAAGAGAAATCACTGCTGTGTGAAGACACAGAGAGCAAGTGCCCATCTGCAAACCCAGAAGGGAGGCTGTACCAGCATCTGACCATGCTGGCACCATAATCCGTGGCCTCCTGACTTCAGAACTGTGAGAAATAAATTTATGGTGTTTAAGACATCGTGCTTAGTAATACACACACTGTATTTTGCTATGGCAGCCTAAGCTGACTCATGACAGGAAACAACTCAAGCAAAACAAGAGTGGAGGGAAATAGTTAAGGTATTGATAGAAGAAAAAAACCGACCAAGCTATAATTCTGTACCCTGAAAAATGATCCTTCAGAAGTGATTTGTTGAAGGAGATTGGTTGCCAGTATACCTGCCTTCCAAGACATGTTAAAAGAAGTTCTTCAGAGAAAAGAAGAATAATGTAGGACTGACACTCAGAACTACATAAAGGAGGGAAGATTATCAGGGAAGGGATAAGTGAGGGTGAAATAAATATTTCCATTTTTTCTATTTATTGCAATCACATAATCAAATAAATATAAGTGTATAGTTATTATGAGTACTTGCATTACCCATAAAGTGGCACAGTGTTATTTGAAAGTGGACTTGACTTAATTATAAATGGATATTGCACATTCTAGGGCAACGACTAAAAGAGCATTAAAAAAGAGGTATAACTGATATGTTAATAAAGGAGAGAAAATGAAATCATATGAAATCAATTAAAACTACAAAAGGCAGAAAAAGAGTGAAAGACAAAAATAGGAGCAAAGACCAAGGGCAATGAATAAGGAACAGTAACAAATATAGCAAGTATTAATCCAACTATATCAATAATCACTGTACAACTAATGGTGCAAATGCACTGATTGAAAGGCAGAGGTTGTCAGAGAGGATCAAAGAATGAGACCCACCTATATATCGTCCAAAAGAAATCCACTTTAAATATACAGACACATACATCTTGGAGGTAAATGGATGGAGAAATATGTACCTTGCTAAAACTAATAAAAAGAAAGCAAAAATATAGGGTGCTTGGGGGCTCAGTCCGTTGAGTGTCTGATTCTTGTTCTCAGCTCAGGTCATGATCCCAGGGTTGTGGGATCGAGCCCTGTGTCAGGCTCTGTGCTGATTGTGGAGCCTGCTTAAGATTCTCTCTCTCTCTCTCTCTCTCTCTCTCTCTCTCTCTCCCCCCCTCCCCCTCTCCCTCTCCCCCTCCCCCTCCCCCTTTCCCTCTCCCTCTCCCTCTCTTTTTCTGTCTCCCCCTTCCTCTGCCCTTCTCCCCTGCTCTTGCTCTCCCTCTAAAAAAAATAAAGAAAAAAGAAGAGAATGGCTGTATTGATTTCATACTGCAGAGCAATAGAGTGGACTTCAGAGCAAGAGAAGTTTTCAGAGATAAAGAGGAGCATTACATAATATTCAAAGGATCAGCTCTCCAAGAAGACATAACAATCCTGAGCGTGTATGTACCTAACAGCAGAATATCAAAATATTTGAAGGGGAAACTGATAAAATTGTAAGGAGAAAAAGATGAATCCACTATTGTAATAGGAGATTTGAATACCTCTCTATCATAAATGGACAGATCCAGAAGGCAGAAAATCAGTAAGGGCGTAGATGAACTCTACAGAATCATTAATCGACGGAATATATTGACATGTGTAGACTTCTTCATCCAACAATAGCAGAATACACATTCTTCTCAAACTCACAGGAAATATTCACTAAGACAGACCACATCTTAGGCCATAAAACACATATTAACACATTTAAGAATAGAAAGCATACTGTGTCTGCTTTCAGACCACAATGGAATTAAAATTCCAAAGTATATGGAGATTAAACAACACACTTCTTTTTTTTTAATGTTTATTCATTTTTGAAAGACAGAGACAGGGGCGCCTGGGTGGCTCAGTCGGTTGAGCGGCCGACTTTAGCTCAGGTCATGATCTCGTGGCCCGTGAGTTCGAGCCCCGCGTCAGGCTCTGTGCTGGCAGCTCAGAGCCTGGAGCCTGTTTCAGATTCTGTGTCTCCCTCTCTCTGACCCTCCCCCGTTCATGCTCTGTCTCTCTCTGTCTCAAAAATAAATAAACGTTAAAAAAAAAAATTAAAAAAAAAAAAAAGAAAGAGACAGAGGACAAGCAGGGGTGGGGTGGAGAGAGAGGGGGACACAGAATCTGAAGCAGGTTTCAGGCTCTGAGCTGTCAGCACAGAGCCTGATGCAGGGCTCAAACTCATGAACCGCGAGATCATGACCTGAGCCAAAGTCGGATGCTCAACCGACTGAGCCACCCCGATGCCCCTAAACGACACACTTCTAAGTAGCACATGGATCAAAGGAGAAATCTCAAGAAGAATTTAAATAATGTTTTGAATGAAATGAAAATGAAAATGCAACTTATCAAAATGAGTAGGATTCAGCAAAAGCAATGCTTAGGGTGAAATGTAGCATGAAATGTATATATTAGAAAAGAAAAAAGATCTAAAATCAATAATCTAAACTTCCACCTTAGGAAACTAGAAAAATAAGAGCAAATTAATTCTGAAGTAAACGAAAATAAATAATAAAAATTAGAACAAAAAATCAATGGCATTGAAAAATGGAAATTGATCGAGAAAATATATAAAAGAGCTGGTTTTTAAAAAAAGATTGATAAAATTAATAAGCCTGTACCCTGGCCAATTAAGAAAAAAAGAGAGGAGATGCAAATTACTAATTATAGAAATAAATGAGGGGATATCCACTGTAGATTCCATGAACACTAACAGGATGATAAAGTAGTATTGTGAATAACTCAGTCTAGATAACGTAGATGAAATGGGCCAATTCCTAGAAAGATGTAATCCACCAAAGACTCATCCAAGGAAAATGATTATCTGATTAGGATTGCATTTATTAAAGAAATTGAATCAATAATTAACAAACTTTCGAAACAAAAAGCACCAGGCTCAAAGAGGTTCACTGTTGAATTCTACCAAACATTTAGTGAAGAAATTATACCAATTCTCCACCATCTATTTTAGAAGGTAGAGGCAAAAGGAATACTTCTTAATACATTCTATGAGATCAGAATTACTCTAACACTTAAACGAAAGACATTACATGAAAAGAAGACTACAGATTAATGTCATGAACAGATGCAAAAAAATCCTCAACAGAGTATTACCCAGTCATATCCAACAATGTATAAAAAAAATTATATGCCACAACCAAATGGAATTTATCTGAGATATGCAAGGCTTGTTCAGTATTCAAAAATCAAATAATGTAATCAATCACATCAACAGGCTAAAGAAGAAAAATCACATGATCATATCAACAGATGCAGAAAAAATCATTTGAAAACATCCAGCAACCATTCCTGATAAAAACTCCCAGAAAACTAGAATTAGTGGAGAATTTCCTTAACTTGATCTAAGAACTTCTACAAAATACCTATGGCTCACATTGTAATGGTGAGAAACTAGTTTTCCCACTAATATCAGAAAGAAGGCAAGGATGTCCTCTCTTACTATTCCTTCTCAACATATATTGGATGCCCTGCCTAATGCAATAAGATAAGAAAAGGAAATAAAGGTATACTGCTTGGTAAGGAAGAAATAAAACTGTGTCTTCAGAGATGTCATGATTTTCTATGTGGAAAATTAAAAAATTGATGACAAAAAACTCCCTAGAACTAATAAGTGGTTTAGCAATATTGGAGGATACAAGGTTAATATATAAAAGTTATTCACTTCCCTATATATCAGCAATGAACAAGTGGAATTTGAAACTAAAAGCACATAACAAGAAGATATTACTACACAGCTATCAGAATGGTCCAAATCCAGAACACTAACAACACCAAATGCTGGTAAGGATGTGCAGCAACAAGAACTCTGATTCATTCTAGCAGGGTTGGAAAATTGTGTAGCCATTTTAGAAAACAGTTTGGCAGTTTCTTTCAAAGTAAACATGTTTGTATTATACATGTGTTTGACACTATCATTAAGTGGTATTGTATAATTTAAGTTTCTGATTGTTCATTGATAATATATACACTTATTGTTGTATATTTAGGGTAGTATCTTGGAACCTTGTTAAATACTTATTCTAGTAGCTTTTTTGTAGCTTCTTTTTAAAAATTTTATTGTTTTTTTTTTAAATTTACATCCAAGTTAGCATATAGTGCAGTGATTTTAGGACTAGAATCCAGTGTTTCATCCCCTATGTATACCACCCAGTGCTCATCCCAGCAAGTGTTCTCCTTAATGTCCCTTGCCCATTTAGCCCGTCCCCTACCCACAAAACCCACAACAACCCTCAGTTTGTTCTCTGTATTTAAGCATCTCTTCTGTTATTTTCCCTCCCTGTTTTTATATTTTTGCTTCCCTTCCTTTATGTTTATCTGTTTTGTGGGTGTGAGGTGGTGTGTCATTGTGGTCTTGATTTGTATTTCCCTGGTGATGAGTACGCTGAGCATTTGTTCATGTGCCTGTTAGCCATCTAGATGTCTTCTCTGGAAAAGTGTTCATATCCTGTGCCCATTTCTTCGCTGGATTGTTTTTTTGGGTGTTGAGTTTGGTAAGTTCTTGATAGATTTTGGATACTAACCCTTTATCTGATATGTCATTTGCACATATATTCTCTCATTCCATCGGTTGCCTTTTAGTTTTGCTGATTGATTCCTTTGCTGTGTAGAAGCTTTTTATCTTGATGATCATTTTTGCTTTTATTTCCCTTGCCTCCAGAGACGTGTTGAGTAAGAAGTTGCTGTGGCCAAAGTCAAGCAGGTTTTTGCTTGCTTTCTCCTCTGGGATTTTGATGGCTTTCTGTCTTATCTTTAGATCTTTCATCCATTTTGAGTTTATTTTTGTGTAGGGTGTAATAAAGTGTTCCAGGTTCATTCTTCTGCATGTCTCTGTCCAGTTTCCCCTAACACCATTTGCTGCTGTCTTTATTCCATTGCTTTGTCAAAGATTAGTTGGCCACATAGTTTGTGGATCCATTTCTGGGTTCTCTATTCTGTTCCATTGATCTATGTGTCTGTTTTTGTGTCAGTACCATAATGTCTTGATGATTACAGCTTTGTAATACAGCTTGAAGTTCAGAATTGTCGTTCCTCCAGCTTTGGTTTTCTTTTTCAGGATTGCTTTGTCTATTCAGGGTCTTTTCTGGCTCCATACAAATTTTAGGATTGTTTGTTCTAGCTCTATGAAGAATGCTGGTGTTATTTTAATAGGGATTGCATTGAATATGTAGATTGCTTTGGGTAGTATGGATGTTTAAAAAATATTTGTTCTTCCAATCCATGAGCATGGGATGTATTTCTATTTGTTTGTGTCTTCTTCAGTTTCTTTCATAAGCTTCCTATAGTTTTCAGTGTATAGATTTTGTACCTCTTTGGTTAGGTTTATTCCTAGGTATTTTATGGGTTTTGGTGCTGTTGTAAATGGGATCGATTCTTTGGCGTCTCTTTCTGCTGTTTCATTATTGGTGTATAGAAATGCAACCGATTTCTGTGCATTGATTTTATATCCTGCAGCTTTGCTGAATTTGTGGAGCAGTTCTAGCAGTTTTTTGGTGGAATCTTTTGGGTTTTTCCATACAGAGTATCATGTCATCTGTGAAGAGTGAAAGTTTGACTTCCTCCTTTCCAATTAGGATGGCTTTTATTTCTTTGTGTTGTCTGATTACTGAGGCTAGGACTTCCAATACTATGTTGAAAAACAGTGCCGAGAGTTGACATCCCTGTTGTGTACCTGACCTTAGAGGAAAAGCTCTCAGTTTTTCCCCATTAAGGAATGCAAATTGGTGCAGCCGCTCTGGAAAGCAGTGTGGAGGTTCCTCAGAAAATTAAAAATAGACCTACCCTATGACCCAGCAATAGCACTGCTAGGAATTTATCCAAGGGATACAGGAGTACTGATGCATAGGGCCACTTGTACCCCAATGATCATAGCAGCACTCTCAACAATAGCCAAATTATGGAAAGAGCCTAAATGTCCATCAACTGATGAATGGATAAAGAAATTGTGGTTTATATACACAATGGAATATTACGTGGCAATGAGAAAAAATGAAATATGGCCTTTTGTAGCAACGTGGATGGAACTGGAGAGTGTGATGCTAAGTGAAATAAGCCATACAGAGAAAGACAGATACCATATGGTTTCACTATTATGTGGATCCTGAGAAACTTAACAGGAACCCATGGGGGAGGGGAAGGAAAAAAAAAAAAAAGAGGTTAGAATGGGAGAGAGCCAAAGCATAAGAGTCTGTTAAAAACTGAGAACAAACTGAGGGTTGATGGGGGGTGGGAGGGAGGAGAGGGTGGGTGATGGGTATTGAGGAGGGCACCTTTTGGGATGAGCACTGGGTGTTGTATGGAAACCAATTTGTCAATAAATTTCATTAAAAAAAAAGGATGTTATTAGTGGTGGGTCTTTCGTAGATGGCTTTTATGATCTTGAGGTATTATCCTTCTATCCATACTTTCTTGAGGGTTCTTATCAAGAAAGGATGCTGTATTTTGTCAAATGCTTTTTCTGTGTCTATTGAGAGGGTCGTGGGGTTCTTATTCTTTCTTTTATTAATGTGATTGATTTCACTTTGATTGATTTGCAGATATTGAACCAGCCCTGCATCCCAGGAATAAATCCCACTTGATCTCGGTGAATAATTCTTTTAATGTATTGTTGGATCTGGCTGGCTAGTATCTTGTTGAGAATTTTTCCATCCATGTTCATCAGGGAAATTGGTCTGTAGTTCTCCTTTTTAGTGAGGTCTTTGGTTTTGGACTCAAAGTAATGCTGGCCTCATAGAATGAGTTTGGAAGTTTTCCTTCTATTTCTTTTCTTCTTTTTCTTTTCTTTCTTTCTTTTTTCTTTTTTTTGGAACAGCTTCAAAAGAGTAGGTATTAATTCTTCTTTAAGTGTTTGGTAGAATTACCCTGGAAAGCCATCTGGTCCTGGACTCTTGTTTTTTGGGAGATTTTTTGATTACTGATTTGATTTCTTTACTGGTTATGGGTCTGTTCAAGTTTTCTATTTCTTTCTGTTTCAGTTTTGGTAGTTTATATGTCTCTAGGGATTTGTCCATTTCTTCCAGGTTGCCCAATTTATTGACATATAATTGCTCGTAATATTGTGTTATTATTGTTTGTATTTCTGCAGTGTTGGTTGTGATCTCTCCTCTTTCATTCTTGATTTTATTTATTTGGGTCCTTTCCTATTTATTTTTGATCAAACTGGCTAGGGGCCTGTCAATTTCGTTAATTCTTTCAAAGAATCAGCTACTGATTTCATTGATCTCTTCTACTATTTTTTGTTTGTTTATTGGTTTGGTTTTGTTTTATTTCAATAGCATTGATTTCTGTTCTAATCTTCATTATTTGCAATCTTCTGCTGGTTTTGGGTTTTCTGTTCTGTTCTTTTTCCAGCTCATTAAGGTGTAAGGTTAGATTGTGTATCTGAGAACTTTTTTCCTTCTTTAGGAAGGCCTGAATTGCTATATATTTCCCTCTTATGACCACTTGCAGCTGCATCCCAGAGGTTTTGGGCTGTCATATTATCACTTTCATCGGCCTCCATGTACTTTTTAATTTCCTCTTTAAGTTTTTGGTTAGCCCATTCATTCTTTTTTCTTTAATGTTTATTTATTTTTGAGAGACAGAGAGAGAGACAGAAAGAGAGAGAGAGAGAGAGAGAGAGAGAGAGCGCATGAGTGAGGGAGGGGCAGGGAGAGAGGGAGACACAGGATCTGAAGCAGACTCCAGGCTCTGAGCTGTCAGCACAGAGCCTGATGTGGAGCTCGAACCCATGAACTGTGAGATCATGACCTGAGCTGAGGTTGGACATTTAGCCAACTGAGCCACCCAGGCACCCCAACCCATTCATTTTTTAGTAGGATGTTCTTTAATCTCCAAGTATTCGTTTTCTTTCCAATTTTTATCTTGTGGTTGATTTTGAGTTTCATAGCATTGTGGTCTGAAAATATGCACAGTATGATCTAGATCTTTTTGGACTTGTTGAGGGCCAATTTGTGTCCCAGTATGTGATCTATTCTGGAGAATGTTCCATTTGCACTTGAGAACATGTATTCTGCTGCTTTAGGATGAAATGTTCTGAATATATCTGTTCATCCAGTCCAGTGTGTCATTTAAGGTTATTGTTTCCTTGTTGATCTTCTGCTTAGATGATCTGTCCATGCTGTAAGTAGGGTGTTGAAGTCCCCTAATATGGTATTACTATCAATGAGGTTCTTTGTTTTTGTGATAAATCGGTATCTATATTTGGGTTTCTCCACGTTGGAGGCATAAATGTTTACAATTGTTAGCTCTTCGTGGTGGATAGACTCCTTAATGCCCTTTAATGGTATAATGCCCTTTATTTCTTGTTACAGTCTTTATTTTAAAATCTAGATTGTCTGATATAATGGCTACTCCAGCTTTCTTTTGGTGACCATTACCATGAAAGTTGGTTCTCCATCCCCTTACTTTCAATCTGAAGGTGTCTTTAGGTCTAAAGTGTGTCTCTTGTAAACAGCATATAGATGGATCTTGTTTTCTTATCCATTCTGATACCCTATGTCTTTTGAGTGGAACGTTTAGTCCATTGACATTTAGAGCGAGTACTGAAAGTTAGGAATTTAGTGCCATTGTGTTGCCTGTAGAGTTGGATTTTCTGGTGGTGTTCTCTAGTCCTTTCTAGTCTTTGTTGCTTTTGGTATTTTTTTGTTTTGTTTTGTCTTTTGTCCCCTCAGAGAGTCCCCCTTTAAATTTCTTGCAGGGCTGGTTTAGTGGTCACTAACTCCTTTAGTTTTTGTTAGTCTGGGAAACTCTTTATCTCACTTTCTATTTTGAATGACAGCCTTGCTAGATAAAGAATTCCTGGCTGTGTATTTTTCCAATTCAGCATGTTGAGTATATCCCACCACTCCTTTCTGTCCTGCCAAGTTTCTGTGGATAGGTCTGCTGCGAGCCTGATCTGTCTTCCCTTATAGGCTAAGGACTTTTTTTTCCCCCTTTATGCTTTCATAATTCTTTCCTTGTCTGTGTATTCTGTGAATTTGACTATGATATGCCTTGTTGATGCTTGGTTTTTATTGACTCTAATGGGAGTTCTCTGTGCTTCTTGGATTTTGATGTCTGTGTCTTTCCCCAAGTTAGGAAACTTTCCCACTATGATTTGCTCACATAAACCTTCTACCCCTTTTTCTCCCTCTTTATCTTCTGGGACTCCTGATTCTGATGTTACTCCTTTTTAGAGTCACCATTTTCTCTAATTCTTATATCGTGCTCTTTTGCCTTCATTTCCCTCTTTTTTCCTGCTTCATAATTCTCCATAATTTTGTATTATATTGCTTGTATTGCTCTGCTTCACCCATCCTTGCTGCAGTGGGATCCATTCGAGATTGCATCTCAGTTATAGCATTTTTTACTTCATCCTGACTAGATTTTACTTCTTTTATCTCCACAGAAAGGGATTCTATGCTTTTTTTCAACCCCAGTTAGTATTCTTATTATCATGATTTTAAATTCTAGTTCAGACATCTTGCTTATATCTGTGTTGATTAAGCCCCTGGCTGTCATTTCTTCCTGTTCTTTCTTTTGGAGTGAATTGCTTCATTTTGTCATTTTGGATGACAAAAAAGAATAAAATTAAATATTGAAAACAATACAAAAAATCAAATAAAAGAAGCTAGATCCTAGGTATGTTTTGGTCTGGTTGTTGAAAGAAGCTTGACAGAAAAGAGAAAAAAGGGAAAGAAAATAAAGGGTAAAAAATAAGAAAACATTTAAAAATTTTTTAAAAAGTATACAATAAAATAGAGTAAAATTAAATGACGAAAGTAAAATAGAATTTAAAAATTACAATAAAATAAAAAATATATAGTAAAAAAATTAAAAAGAATTTTTTAAATAATGTAAAGAAAAATAAATTTTTTTCTGTCTGTATCTAAGAATAAGAAAAGAAAAAGAAAAGAAAAAAAAGAATAGATGGACCTGTGAACAGAATGAAATCCGAAAAAAATTACATCCAGTTTCCTCTAGAGGTCTAACCTTGAAGCACTTTATAGTCCTGCACTAAGCAGGGGGAGAGACTTGTGGTGGTCCTCTAGGGCCTGAGCTTGGTTGGCACAATTGGACAGGGCTTGGTGTAACAGCTCCATTCTCCACTAGGTGGTGCTTCTTAGCTTAATGGGGTGGATCAGTGTGGTGCGTGCGTGTGCTTGTATGCGCATGTGCAGGAGAGGTGAAATGGCATCACCCAGATTCCCAGTCTCTGGCACTAGAACTCTGCACTCTCACCGACCAACAATCAAGAACCCCTCCTTTGTCTCTGGTTTCTGTCCACTCCTCACTTCTACATTGTCCGGGGCTGAGCCATCATGCCTGTTAGGCGATACCTGCCTCCTGAATTATGTCTCATATGGGGTTGTGTTTCTAAACCCCTCGCTTCTGAGATCCCCTCGGCTTGGACCCGCTCCTACCCTCTGGGGGAGTGTCTTGCCAGGCATTTGCCAGGGGCCGGCTTGGCCCCGGAATGTTCCCGCTGTTGCGCTGTTGCAGAGGTTCAGAGATTGTGGCCGGGTGCACGCTTGCCCCAGAAAAGTTCCTGCAATCGCACAGTGGCAGAAGTTTAGAAATTATGGCAAAACACAGCACATAGTCAGCACCAGGTTTCACTGCACCCTGGTGTCTTTGTTCCAATCCCAGCAAATGTGGCTGTTTTTCGGGGTCTGCTGGGACCTTTGCCTGTGGGGAGACTGTTAGGCCTCTACCAAATGCCTTCCTAGCAGAAGAACCACTTCCCCCTGTGTGCCCCACAGAGCCCTCTGACCTTGCTGCCTGCCACTGGGGATTCGCCCTTCCCACCAGAGCACCTCCAGATATCAAGCTGTGGAATTTCCAACTGTGCTCTCCCTTATTTATAGAGTCCTAATGGTATTGAAACCCTCTCCTTTCTTCTTTCTCCCTTTCTTGTTCAGTCACTTGTGGGTGTTTCCACTCTCCCTTTTTCTCTAGCTACTTTTGGGGAAAGTGATTTTCCTTCACTCTCCCCTGTTTCTCTGTCCTCTCTCCCCCCAAAACAGCTCCCTCCGCGGCTTCTCTCTTCCCCAGTTCACCTCTCTGTGCTGTGTACCTGCCAAGTTCTGTGACTCAAGTTATGCAGATCAATCCTCAGATTAATTTTCTAGGTGTGCAAAATGGTTTGGTGCTGATCTAGCTTCATTTCAGGGATAAGAGAAGCTGAGAACTTCCATGCTGCTCCGCCATCTTGGCCCCTCCCTTTTTGTGGCTTCTTTGAGATTTTATATATAGATGGCCATGTTGTCCGTGAATAAAGACAGTTTTATTTCTTTCTCCAATCCATATACCTCTGATTTCTTTTTCTTGCTTTATTGCCCTGGCAAAAATCTCAGGAGGAATGTGATTAGAACTGCTGAAATCAGATATTCTTGCCTTGTTCCCAATCTTAGGGGAAAAACATTTAGTTTTTCTTTCAGTGTTAAGTGTAATGTTAGCTGTGGAATTCCTTTTTATCAGACTGAGTAATTTCCTTTAGATTCCTAGTTTGCTGGGAGTTTTTATCATTAATAGATATTAAATTTGCCATATGCTTTTCTTGCATCTACTGAGGAGATCATATTAATTTTTCTTTTAATCTGTTGATAAGATGAATTGTACTGACTTTTGAATGTTGAATTGATCTTGCATTTGAAAAACGAACACCAGTTGGTCATGATATATTATACTTTTTATACATTGCTCAATTTTATTTACTAATATTTTGTTGAGAAATATTGTGTCTATGATCACGAAGTTTCTAGTTTTTGAGCATTCTTTTCTAGTGATGCTTTGCCTTGTTGTATTACAGGGTAACGACCTCATAAAATGAGTTGGAATGTATTTTCTTTCTTTTATATTAAAAGAGTTTGTATAGAATTGGTATTATTCATTTAAGAAGTGTTTGGTAGAACTCTTAGGTGAAGCCATGTGGGCCTGGAGTTTTCTTCATGGGAGGATTTTAAACTAAAATTCAATAAATATAGAGTTATTCAAATTATCTATTATTGAAATAGTTGTGTTCTTCAAAGAATTTGTCCATTTTCTCTATATTTTCTAATTATTCACATTAATTTATTCATAGTATTCTTTATTGTCTTTTTAATGCTTATAGTGTTTATAGTGATGTCTCCTCTTTTATTCTTTAAAAAAAATTTTTTTTTAACGTTTATTTATTTTTTGAGACAGAGAGAGACAGAGCCTGAATGGGGGAGGGTCAGAGAGAGAGGGAGACACAGAATCTGAAACAGGCTCCAGGCTGTGAGCTGTCAGCACAGAGCCCGATGTGGGGCTCGAACTCACAGACCATGAGATCATGACCTGAGCCACCCAGGCACCCCTCTTTTATTCTTTTTTTAAAAAATGTTTATTTACTTATTTTGAGAGAGAAAGAGAAAGAAAGAAAAAGAGGAAGAGGAAGAGAAAGAATGCTAGCTGGGGAGGGGCAGAGAGAGGGAGCTGGAGAATCCCAAGCAGACTCCATACGGTCAGTGCAGAGCCCACGGACCATGAGATTGTGACCTGGGCCAAAATCAAGAGTTGGATGCTTAACCAACTGAGCCGCCCAGATGCCCCCATCATAGTTATTTCGTAGTTGAGATTTTTATAAATTCTCTGGTGTTTTCTCATTGTCAAGAGTATGAGCCATATTATTGTGGATTTATGCCTCTGAAGTGGAGGTATCACTCTTTCCTATTTCATTTTGAGAACAAGAATGAGACCAACTTGAATGTTTCCTGAATTCTTATAGAATTCTTTCTTATTTTCCAAAGTTTTGGAGAAAAGCAATAGACTGAGTAGACTTGGTTATCTTGGGTTAGGTTTTCTGGATGTCATGCCTAGTCTTACTTTTCATACTGAAGACTTACAGATGGGAAAAGTTTCCCTCTCTTCCTTTTTGATTAATGACATTGATTTTATTTATGTGACCTGTTTTCTCCTTTAGTGTTTCATTGATTTTTTTTTTGTTTGTCTTCCATTTTGCTCATTCTTTTGTTATGGATTTCCTCTCTATATTTTCCCTTTGTTATCTGGTTCAGTTTCTAGAGTTTGTCATGGCTAAAGCAACAACAACAACAAAGAGCTTACTTTGACCTAGAAACTACTAATTATTTTCCATGCTTTCTATAATCTATACAGCATCCCTGTGAGCACAGTACTATTGACATCCTGATTTTACTGAAGCTTATAACATGGTGTTCATTATTCCTTCTTCATAATTGCTTATTTACTTTTAACCTGTTCATATACTTTTTAATCTTTTTTGGATCAGATCCTCTCTAAACAATGTCTTTTTCTTTCTTTCTTTCTTTCTTTCTTTCTTTCTTTCTTTCTTTCTTTCTTTCTTTCTTTCTTTCTTTCAAGTAAATACATTTCAGAAAGCATCCTTAAGTGGTTCCTTTAGAGAAATATCTCACTTTAAATGTGTTTTTTTGTTTGCCTTATATTTTATCTTTTCTTCACAGTGTTTTCTTTGACAACCTACTATTGTCTCTATTCAACCCACAGACTTATTTTGTTTGTGGCCTCTATCATGTTTAAGATTTGTTTAGAACCAACATTTAAAATTAGGTCACTTGATGTAAAAGTATGATTCTCCTACTTTTCTTAACTAATTTGAAGCTCTGGCAATACTGGACCCACATTCCCACATGGTAACAACCTGCTGAAACCGAACAGGGAGTCACAACCACCCCAGACTCACAGATCTCATCACGCCCTGCTGTCACCTCTTACACCTGACCCCCCTATTGTATTTATTCACCTGTCTGCTCAGGTGGGCATTAGATTTTGTGATCTCTGTCTTTATAACTAGGTAGGAATTGAGCTGATTTCTGTCAGAAAATTTTAAGGCTCCCTGAGCAATATTTCCAGAGGTAACTCAGGTTGAAAATACAGAAAGAGAAGAAAACAAAATGAAATGTCTTCTAGTAACATAGTACCAGTTCAGGTATGATTTGCCCTGGTAAACTGTCCTGCTGATGGAGTTTTGGGTGGTTACATCAGGAGGTTTCATCACAAGCAGTAGACACCCAGGGCAGTGCTTATCTCCACTTCACACTCTTTAACGTCCTCATCAGTGAACTGGCCAAATAAAACCTGCTGCTTCCAAGATGGGGGCGGGGGTGGTAGTGGTCTGCAAATACTGCCCGTCCACCAATGTGCAAGTCCAAGTGTCAGGTAGCCTCTCAGCCCCATGGCTGACCTCAACTCAAACTCTCCCATCTCTGATTTAGGTGATGTCAGAGGGGGATTATCAAGATCTTTTCCTGTTTACTTCCCTCAATACCCTACTGACTCTATTTCTCTCAAGATAAGAGTGGGAGTTGGGGTCATGTGTCAACCACCAAACCTTTTTTCTAGTGTAATCGCCTCTATAAGGGGGATTTGGCATAATTCCTTAAAGCCTGTGGCTTATGCACAGGTACCTTCTCTGGTTCCTAGTGTGGATTTATGCTTTCCCCCTCCTTTTTTTCTTATTTGAGAGAGAGAGAGAGAGAGAGCGAGAGCGCATGAGTGACGGAGAAGGGAAGAGGGAGAGAGAATTTTCAGCAGGCTCCATACTCAGTGCAGAGCCCAACATGGGGCTCAGTCCTACCACCCCGGGATCATGAGCTGAACAGAAATCAAGAGTTGGACGCTCAACCGACTGAGCCACTCAGGTGCCCCTTTTCCCTTTTTGAATATTTTATTAGACATCATGGGAGGAGGAAAGCTAGTCCTCTGTTTTTAATGCCATTTTGACCAGGACCCCACACTCTTATACCCTTCTTTGCAACCCTGATTAGCAAAAAACACCTGATGCACATATAATTTTGTTTGTTTGATGGAAATGGAAAATGCAAGTTTTCTGTAACTGGTGCGGGAGCTGGAAAGTTCACAGCCTGCTAGTCAACATGTATTTATTTCTTTAGAAATCACTCTGCCAGGTACTATAGAGATAGGAAAGAAGTTAGTTCAAAGATGGTGATAAGATCAAAGTTAGTTCAAAGGTGGATGATCAGAAAAGAGAAAGTTGGTCAGCACAGCCTTCAAACGTTTTGTCTTTGGCCTTAAGAACTTCGCCATATGCAGTTGAGCACGTGAACCATCTTCATCAGAGTTAGGAATGAATGACCATGGCAGATGGGCAAGGTGGTAAGGAGATTAACCTACTAATGGTAAATGAGAGAGAAGACTGGATATCTTGGCAGTAATCATAGTTATTGAAAACGTTGAATATAAGGCTGAAAATGCATGTTTTTGATACATTGGCATGTTGTGCATCCTAAGAATAGTGGTTTCATGAAGGGAACTTACAGAAAAAAAAGTCATCCACCCCCAAGATTTGAGTGCCATAGATGAGCTTATGGGCCCAGTGGTGATGGAAAAAAAGGCATTAAAACACTCCACCAGTTGACTTCCCAAATAACCTTATGAGTGGTCAGATCAAAAGCATAAGTTCCTGATTCTTCATCAGCTGAGTTATGCTAGCTATCTCTCTGTTAAACCACAGCAGCTTGCTCTAAATCTTTGACTTACGGCAAACCTTTGTCTTATGCCTCATGCTTTTGAGCACGGACGCCTCATTTGATACTGAAAAATAACTCATTGACAATAGAATTGTGGTTGAATCTATGGAAGACAGAATATTCTTCCAGCATCAGGATGCTTTCTGCAAAGGAGCAGCTCATGGGACTTCTTAGATTAATTTCTAAAGGACAAGTTGTATGCTCTGAAAAACCCATTTCATTTGACAAGTGCTGAAGGCTCATTATTACCAGTTCAAGTATTATCAAAAGTAATTTATACTCCTGGGATTGTTAAATGACTTTTCCTTGCAAAATTCTTAGAGGGTTTCAGAAACTGTTGAAGAATGTGGCATTCACAAAGATGGGATTTTTTTTTTTTTTTTGGTTTTTACCTAGTTGTGATTCATTTGTTATCATTCCTTCACCTCCTCAAGTCTGACTCCTTCATATCAGACATTACTAACCAATCACAGCATTGTTCTTACTGAGGTCAGTAGAGCCACGGGCTGCCCAGACAGGGCTCAAGGCAGTCAGTGCCAAGTGATCAAAACTGGCGCAAGGGACAAAATCCATTTACAATCCTGGGCAGAGACTGGTGTTTATTTCCGTTTTCCTTTCTGTTTATGGCATGCTATAAGCATAAATAACCGTTGGATGAGAGTAAATAATTGCATTTCGAAAGCACGCTGCTAACTGCGTAAGGGGAATGAACACTTCAAAGGCTCTGGGATTTACTTAGGTGTTGAAACGGGCTTTTTACCATTTGGAACTGGGGCTACTTGGAAAGGTTTATTTCATTTTAGAGGTATTGACTTCCCTTGCTCAGCGCAGAACAAGCATCTCTTGTGATAAATTGCGGCTATTGTTATAGAATCTTAATAGTCCGTCTATACAGTATTTTGAAAACAGCTTTTGGTAAAAACAGAGCAATTTGCGTTTCTCCCTTCTTGCTTGTAAGTCCTGAGTTTTCTAATGGTCACAGATCAACTCTCCACTTTAAAATGCAGCACCTATTAAGTGCTGTGAATTGAAAGGAGGTGGTTAGCAAATTTGCAAGGGAGTCGTTACGAAAAAAGAAAAGTTCACCCATCTTCAGCCCAACACGCTTACCCAGAGCTGTGATTCCACTTCTTGTTTAACGATGCTTTTGTTTATGCCTTTTATGCTTACTCTTTGCATTGCTGGGATTGATTTTTTTTTTTCCTTTTATCTCTGTGATAGATTGATGAGCCCTTGTGAACAATTTCAACATGTCACTTGCTTTGCCAGGGATATATTTCTTTATGTGGATCTTGATATATACTTATGTCCTTGATTTTATATTATTTTATTTTGATAGCAGATCGAGGGACTTTGAGTTAATTTTGCTTTCTGGAATATGAATTAGGGGACAAATTTGATTCCTCCTTCAATTCCATATTCTCTTTGAATCAGCCAACCTGGTGGCAAGTAACATATAAATGGACTCTTCATTGACTTAAATATTTGAGAGTGATAGACAGAAACAACCAGAATATTTGCTCCCTGGAGAAATGGCTCAGTAGTTAATTAGCTGGGTTTTCTGTATGTCTGAGTAAACCATGATTTCTGTTTTTTATTATCCTTTACAAAGAGATTCTAGTTTATTGATGGCACGGGGATCCAGAGATTCAGAGGTTGAGGCACATTATTATAATTTAATGTTTCCTAGCACCATTAACAACTGCTTGTGGGAGAGGTTTTCCCACATAGTTTTCTAGGGTTGCAACTAAAACAATGACATTTCCCCTGCATTCAGGATTGAAAATCTCATTGTAGATGTAAAACAAACTCATAGTTCTAAAATAGTTTTAGTTTTGAAATGGGCCTCAGATGTCCCCTAGTCTAACCCCTTCCTTTTATTATTTAATATGAGGAAATGTGGATCCTTAGAGAGATTAAATGCCTTCCTCAACATCACACATCACAGATCCCAGGTCTTGCATCTTTTAAAATTTTTTTTAAATGTATGTTTATTTATTTTATTTATTTTTGAGACAGAGAGAGAGAGAGAGAGAGAGCACACGCATGAGCAGGGGAGGAGCAGGTAGAGAGGGAGACACAGAATCCGAAGCAGGCTTCAGCTATCAGTGCAGAGTCTGACACAGGGCTCGAACCCATGAACCTGAGATCATGACCTGGGCTGAAGTCGGACTCTTAACCGACTGAGCCACCCAGGCGCCCCGATCTTGTATTCTCTTATGTCTGTGCCATCCTCTTTAGCACATGTGAAGTGTAAATAGATTTCCTAGACAAAAGAACAATGCACAGGCTTATGAGATACCTTCAGGTCTATGGGACTTTAATTTTCAAAATCAATTCCTAATTGTTTTCTCATTTGCCCTTTATAGCCTTGCGTGATACATGAGGAAGATAATAGCATTTCTATATTCTGGGTGGTAAATGTGAAGCAGAGAGTGCTGAAGTTATTTGCCCAAGGGCATGTGGCTAATTCACATTGTTGGTTGTTTTTTTTTTTTTTTCAATTGTAAAGTGGATTAGAAATAACTGCCTCATATAAAAGTTGTCAGAAGTAAGTGAAATTAGATGGGTAATGTATATAAAGTGCCTAGCTCAAGGGTTCTCATTAAATGGTGTGGTGGGCAGAAATCTAAAGTTGCCCCAAGACCCCTGCCCCCTGGTGTGCCTAATCCCCTTTCCAGCCCTGTGAATAGGACAGGGTGTGATTAGGTTACACTGGCTGCAAAGTTGAAAGGGATTTTGCCTATGTAATTAAGTCCCCCTGATCAGCTAACTAAATCAAAAAGGAGGTAATCTGGATGAGTCTGATCTAATCAGACACTCAGCCAAGTCCCTTCAAAGAAGATCTCGAGGTCAGAGCCAGAAGAAGCCGGGAGACTCCCCCGTCCCGGCCCTGTGGCTTTGGAGAAGTAAACACCCATGTTGTGAACTGCTAACAGAGAGAGCCCCAAGTCAAGGACCTGAGAATGGCCTCTCCCAAGCGAAAGTGGACCTCAGCAGAGAGCCAACAGGGAAATGAGGACATTGGTCATGTAGCTTCAAGGAACTGAATTCTGCCATCGCTAGTGAGCTTGGAAGGAGACCCCGAGTCTCAGGTAAGATCGCAGCCCGACCCACACCGTGATTACAGCCTGGTGAGACTGAGCATCTGGCCGTGCTGCCTGAAGACTTCTGACCCATGGACCCCGTGCAATCATAAGCTTATGTTTCAGGTACTGAGTTTGTGGCAGCCTGTTACACTGCAGTAGAAAACTAATACAAGGGAACTATTGTTAGCAGAAGTAGTTGATGGTTAGGATGATGATTAACCTAATGGTGATAATGTTTAATAGTAAGTTTGAAAATGAAATCCAAGTTGTAATTTGCCTTTTATTACACTGGACTTTGGATTATGTTTTTGGTTAGAATCAAGTCACTTCTAGCTGCAAGGGAGGGGAAATCACAAGCCTTTTAGCTGTCTGAACAACCAGTAAGGAGGTTATTGCTTGTGGGGAAGAAGGGAGAAATACGTGTTTATTGCTTAGGTAGTCAGCTAGTGCTTTCTGTCACACTGCCCTTCCTAGGAAGTTAAAAAAAAAGTATAATTGGTCTGTAAACCCAGTTCCCACTGGATTGTCATGACCCTCAAACTTCGGTTGGATGACTTTGACAGTGGCCCTTTGACTCCGATTTGGGGAAAACTGGAGGAAGAATAATGATAGTTCAGTTGTTCAAAATGTAATTGCAATAGTCGAGCGGAGACCCGGCCTGAGGTTTTGGTCGTAGGCACAGAGTATGGAATGGTCAAGTCCAGGAAAGGCAGTGAAATGAATATTGGTAGGATTCAGTGAGGGTCCAGTTTGGAGTGATGGGGAGACGGGAGGGTGTGTAGGATTCAGTGAGGATCCAGCTTGGAGTGATGGGGGGACGGGAGGGTGTGTGGAAAAGAAAATATGAGGCCTGGAGTGTGGATCCTAGGGATCCGAGTAGACATGGAAGACTGTGTCCCGGCCATGCCAGGGGGAGGATATTTTTCTCTCTTGTGACATTCTGTGGGCAATGTTGTGTTTCTGGTGCTCACACATTAGTTATTGGTTCTGTATGTAATCAGTTCTATGTGGAAAATACAGATACCATAACAGCTAGTAAAATGTAAGCCTCTGTTTCCTCGTATTTAAAATGAGCAACACTTAACTTTAAGGTGTGCTGAGAACTAAATGTCATAATACATGTGAAGTGTGCCATCAGGTCATTGCTCAGTACCTAAGAACTATTGCTGTGGCTTTGATTGTGTGCGTGTATATTTTAGCATTTCCCAGTTTGACCATGAGCCCCTCAGAATCACAGACTGTCGTTTATAGTCACTTCTTTTTATATCCGATGCAAAGTCACTGTTACTTAAAAGGAATTCTGTAAACGTTTGGAATGAATAAATATAGGTAACAGAAGAAGGGTATGAGAAGGAAAGTAAATGTCAGTATTTTTCAGAAAACATACATATTTGTGTGTGTGTGTGTGTGTATATGTGTGTGTGTGTGTTATTTATATTTATCTATGTTGATATGGATAGGTTTGGATGAATGGCACCTGTCAGTCAGTCTGGCTAGCTCATGATCTCATGTTTCCTTATGCCTGTTCCTAAAACTATAATATTTTATCCCCCCCCCTGCCCATTTTATTTTATTTAAATTCAAGTTGGCTAACATATAGTATGGTATTGCTTTCATGAGTAGAATTTAGTGACTCATCACTTGCACAAAACACCCAGGGCTCATCCCAACAAGTGTCCTCCTTAATGCCCATCCCCATCTAGCCCATCCCCCACCACCTCCCTCTAGTAACCCTGTTTGTTCTCTATTTGGCTCTTACCATTTGTCTCCCTCTCAGTTTTTATCTTATCTTATTTTTCCTCCCCTTCGCCTATGTTCATCTGTTTTGTTTCTTAAATTCCAATATTTTCTTGAATCACAAACATATAATGTTTTTCACCAAAATGAAGAAGAATGTGAAATAAGAAAAATCTACGTTTAGTAGACAGTGAAGTCTGACTTGTCGTATTTGTTAGTATGATCATTTATTTATTTACTCAGCACATAGTGACTACCTACTAGGAATCAGACTCAGTGGGGGGCTCTGGGCGAGAGGGGACACCCAGTGTTCAAGATAGGAGAAGGGTATCAACAGGGGATGCTGTGGGCTTAGCTCCAGTCTGGAGGGGCGGGGCGGGGGGAGGGGGAGCCCAGAGTATGTCCCTGGCAGGCTCACAAGTGCCTGTCACATGGTGCCCTGTGAGCCATATGAATAGAGCACACAGTGCCAGATAGCTGATCTTACCGAATTTCTGGAACGTTAGGGGCACAGAGTTCCTTTTACTTCAAGATGAGATTCTTGTCAAAAATAGACCTAGAAAAATAGGACTGATATCAGAGTCAAAGTGTTATGATCTAATTCTTATTTTAGGAAGTATGAAAGCCTGGATCTTGCAACTGCCCTGATATTTAGTGAACTAAGAAAAATTCATTCATTTTTCCTTAAAAAAGAAAGCGTGTGAGCCTGAAATCAAGGGCTTAGCAGAGTGAGAACCTGGCCTGTTTGCATTCATTTTATAACTAAGCCCTCCATCTTCTCTGTAAATTCCATTGTAGAGATGTCTAACATTCCCGGGGAATAAAAAAAAAAGGCTAAAAGCCAAGACTCCCTTCAGAGAGAAGCTGAAGCTCCCTGTGCATTTCATCAAAAGAATTCCCAAATGCATGTGAAATCTACCACAGAACTGTAGGACTATTAGACAGTTTTATTTCTACCTCATAAAAATATTTCAAAACCTGTGGGAGTTTTAGGAAACCAGCACTCATCAATCCGTATCATTCCCAATTCAGGCGCCCTTGAGACACATCTCCAAGCAATTAGGGATGTTAATTTTGAAGCAAACTGTCACATGGTATATACTTCATTATCAGTGAGTGATAGATTGTTTAAAACCTTATCTCAAAATCTTTATATGTGTGTATGTATATTTATATATATATGTATGTATCGTGTGTCCATGTACATATGTGTGATTGTGTCTGTGAGTATAATGAAAGTAACATTTATAAAATAAAATTCAGGACTAATACCCATCTGTTTAAAATAGAGAAGTTTATGTAGAGAAGTCCATTGGCAATGTGAGTCTGTCCTTCCTCTCTTCCCTTCTGCTTCTCTTCCTGGAAATGCAACTGAGCTCATCTGCAGAAAAAAAACACAGTGCATTTGGTGGTTTTCTTTCAAAAGCCCTCTTCAGGTTAGTTGTGCTTTTCTCCCTCCAATGTCAATATTCCCGTCTCTATCCCCAAATAAAGAGTAGAGTAAAAACTTCTTCAGACCCATTTCTTTTCTTACTGTATCTCTGACTCGACAAGCTCAGATCCTTCTAGAAATGTGGCTGCGAATGCTCCCGATGCTGAGGAAAGCCACCATCCGTCTGGCCTTTACTCTGGCCTTTACTCGTCTGTAGGGCAGGGCAGGATAAGGCCGAGTAGGGCAGGGCAGTCCTGCCTGCGAGACTAGGCAGGGAGAGAAGGGCGGGCCCCGGGGGGTGGACACAGGGGGTGTCATTAGCAAGGGGACAGGAGAAAGGAATAAAAATGGGACAAAGGTAGTTTATCTTGTTGACCCCCCATCTTAATTCTGTAAAATAATTCTGAAGAGTTTCTTCTTATGTTCAATTTGTTTATTTAGGGGTGTGTGTGTGTGTGTGTGTGTGTGTGTGTGTGTGTGTGTGTGTATGTTGTGTGTGGTAGATTGTGGAGCTGTTAAGCAGGACCATGTTCTGTGCGAGAAAAGCAAAAGGAAAGCTTTCAGTAAGCTTCTCTTCCTTCCTTCCTTCCCTTCCAGGCACGCTTACGCCTTCACTCTCCAAGGAGAATACCTGTGTTTTAAAGTAATGTGTGAAAAGGAAAGGCTGATGTTTCCCCAGTTGTAACTTGCTGTAATCATCAGTGTCAGGAAGTTCTTCCTTAAATCATATTCACGTTCCACCGCTGATGCCGAAATGCATTTCCTCTGGTTTGATCTTCAATCAATGGCACCCAGATGCCTCTCTTCCCAGCATCAAGAATTATGGGATGATAGACCCATAAAGGTCATTTCCCTTCCATGCATCTCCTCCAAGCTTCACTATTTCCCCTTCTTTAATCCATCCCTGTAATCTTCTCTCTCTGTATCTTTACAGTGACACCCAGCCGTACCCATCCTGCAGCGTGACCAGGTCCCTGCCTGGGAGCCGGTCCGTGCAGCCTGGAAACATGGCACCCCTCCATGGCTTGGAGCCCAGTCCACTCACGTTCATTCCTTGTCGCCTTTTGCACCCCAGTTCCTTTCTCGGTCCTCCATGAGCTCCCCTGAGCTCCTCCCAGAGCACTTTTCTAGGCGCTTGTGGTATTGTGTGTTACAGCCAGCCCTGAACCAGGCAGTTACCTCAAGAGATGTCCAGCACTGTTGACTGGGGGATGAATAAATGAATAAAACAGACTGTAAAGCCAGGAACTTATGATCGATAGTGATTGTGCAAAGCATACTAACCATTTTTATGGGAGGTGTGAGAAATGCTTGTATTTTGCACAGTTAGCAGTATAAACGTTTAGGGTAATGGAGCATACCGAGCCCTGAACTAGGGGCTTCTTCCTAGTCTTGCCGCCTTGGGTAAGTCTTTTCCCTTCTTCTTGTCTTCTTACTTGATCAATACCTTGAAGGGGTGAGTCTGGCTCAGCTCTGAGATCTCATCCAGATCTAAAATAATTTTTCCCGAAGATGGCATGGTTTTGCATATTTTGGCACTCTGCACGTGAAAGAGTAACTCATGTTGATATCCAAGTTACTGAGTAGCTCCGTGTATATAGTGAGAGTGAGCGAGAGCAAGAGAGGAATCTGTATCTGTCTATTTTTTTTATCTATTACTGTTGCCAATACGAACAAGGTTAAGCCCTGGAGTACAGAGCCAAGGGAGATCCAAGCAGTCTGCGTTTTGCAATCTGTCCAAGTGCAGGGACACCCAGGTTCTAAGACACAATTGTGTGAAGATATGAGGTTGAGGCAGAAAACATGCAAATCAGTGCCTGGAATATGAATACTTCTTGCCATCCCACCCTTGTTCTGGGAAGAGCACTTAGGCCATTCTGGCATCTCTCTCCTTTTACTCTGTTGAAGGAAATATTCATTCCTTCCATCCCACCCCTGTGGCCACACTGCCATTTGTTTATGTCTGACAGTTTAGCCTGAAGTCATTAGTTATGCTTAAAAGAAATCACATGTATGGAGGAGTGAATGCAGATGTTTACTGCCACAGGACCAGAAGGAACAGAATAGCTTCAAGTCATAGAGTGACCCGTCAGTTCAGACCGTGAAGCTTGGGATGCTAGTGTCGCATCTTGGCAAGGTCAGATTCATTTCTTGCAGAGGGGTTCCTCTTTTCCTTGTAGAAACAGAAGGATAAACGGGATCTACAAAATCTCATGGTTCTTTTTGCCTCCTGGAGAACGACTGAAGGTCAATTTTAATTTTTTCAGAAAATACGATTTTACTGCTGTTCTCAGTCCTGTTATGTATCTGTTATGGTCTGAATGTCCATGTTCCCCCCAATTTCATGTGTTGAAATCCTAGCCTTCAGGGTAATGGTATTAGGAGGTGGGGGCTTCGGGAGATGCTTAGGTCATGAGGCTGGAGCCCTCGTGAGCGGGCCTGATGCTCTTATAAGGGAAGCCCGAGAAACCCCCTCACCCCTTACAGCAAGAAGGAGCCAGCTCTGAAGGGAAAGTAGGTTTTCTCCAGATACCAAATATGTCGGCATCTGGATCTTGGACTTCCCAGCCTGCAGAACCGTGAGCAATACATTTCTGCTCTTTATGAGTCTACAATATTTTTTTTTTCAAATTTTTTTTTTCAACGTTTATTTATTTTTGGGACAGAGAGAGACAGAGCATGAACGGGGGAGGGGCAGAGAGAGAGGGAGACACAGAATCGGAAACAGGCTCCAGGCTCCGAGCCAGCAGCCCAGAGCCTGACGCGGGGCTCGAACTCACGGACCGCGAGATCGTGACCTGGCTGAAGTCGGATGCTTAACCGACTGCACCACCCAGGCGCCCCGAGTCTACAATATTTTGTTAGAGCAGCGCGACTGGACCGTGACAGTGACTTCGTAAAACCTATAGTAAAAGCAGACATTTATTGAGCATTTTATGCGGGCCACTCCAAGTACTTCAGACGTAGTATTTCATATACTATTTGCAACAACCCTAGGGGGCGTGCCCTGTGAAATTCTCTTAGATAAGGAGACCGAGGCTTAGTGGCTTGCCCAGTGTCTTAGTGTAAATAATCAGCACAGTTTGGAGCAAAGTGGCAGCCCGATGCCAGAGTCCATGCTTTCAATGACTGTTGGGCCCTGCAGAAGAGGGACCTCCTGTGTACTTGTAGGTACCTAAAAAGATCTGTGTCGTTCCCCTCCTTCGGTCAGCATTATATAGTAAGGAAGCAACAGTTGCTCAGATACAGTGCATTGGTTCTACACATATTTATTAAATGTCTTTCAGGGCCAGGGGCCTGCACAAGGTGCTCAGAATATGCTGGGCTAAAGCAGATGAGTTCCTGCTGTCAACGGGCCAGGCCCAGTGGGGGGATCAGAGGGCAATCAAACAGTCACTTACACAGATGCACAATCACAGACTGGGACAAATGCTGGGACGTAGAAGGAACGGGGACATGGCTGACCTCCTACGCCACTGTTTCTGACTTGATATTTTAACCTTCCACTTGGTTTTGTACCAACTGCTGTTTCAGCAGGTGAAAAGGGAGGGTCCCTTATACTGACCTTTTATGTTTGCACTGGAGGGATTTAATTAAGTACAGAACAAATGAGATTAGGTAAGGGGTAGGGGGCAGATAAAGTAGGTAAACTTAATTGTTTAAATAGATTTCGTCCAGATTTAATTGTCTGTGAAGACCATCCGTCACGGGTGCTCCTTCTTTTCCAGTTACTTAGAGACTAACGTTGACATACCCCTTGGCAGTGAGCAAGGCTGTTTCAGATCAGGTCATTACAGGGGACATTGTCAAGAAAGGGGACATTGTCACCTTTCACAGAGGAGGAAGCTGAGCCGTGGAGAAGTGAGGGACCTTCCGCAGAATCACGTCTTCCAGGAAGTGATGAGCTGGCATCATCCTGCCAGTGCTTGCTTGTCCCTTGACCTTTCCTCTGTTCCATGCAGTGACGATTATTTCCATGGTCATGGCTACTAAATCCTTCTCAGAGTGTTTCTTTCCCCCAGCATTTTTTATGGGCTGCATGTAAAAGGAATGCCTGTACCGTCACAAAATTGTGAATGAAATAAATATATAGCATAAGCAAGTGCAGAGGAATCAATGGAAGGAAACGGAATTTAGCAGGTTTTTCCCTTTCGGAAAACTTTTTGTTGTTGGTTTTGGTGATAGCCGAATATAAAGCCCCAGGTGGGCGGCCAGAGCAGGGAGCCGAGGAGGACACGTGGAGTACACACACAGGTACCCAAAAAGCCGAGAGCTTGGCCTGTCCAGAAGGCTCTGCAGGGAAGGGACCACGTTCTCCTGTGTTTCTTCTGTGCAATTAAAAGCCCCTCCCTTGACTCCCAGGAGCCTCTGCTTCCTGCTCTGTGAGTACCTGGCCCCTCACTGTCAAGTTGCCTGTCCCACCTTACCGCAGGATCCTCCCTCCCCGGGGCCTCGTGTCTGCCCTCCTCACGAGTGTGCACCTCGATGCCTGGCACATAGTCGGGGGGGTGGGGAGCCGATGAATGTTTCATGGGTGGACTCTTAGGGAAGAAGAAAACTCTCAAACTTCAGAATAACTTTTCTGTCACTGGGGCCGCTGTTTGAAGGAAAAATGAGCGATAAGGTCAAAGAATCCCCTTTTCTCCGCTAGTCCAATCATGCCGGTGGCACTTTACTGCCAGGTCCACATTTGATCTAAGCTACTTAATTTCTTCACCCTCTTTTCTTGCTGAAGATTCTTTCCCACACAGGTCATAGAAGAGGGGCCGATGTAATCATGAAAACTGAAACCTTGCAGTCCCTCACTCACAGATCCATTGATGTGCTGACATTTGTGCCCAGAATGGGGGAACTAGAGATGAAAGGCCACCCCCCTCGGAGTCTGCTCTAAGCATAACTGTGTTCAGTGGCTCTGAGATGAGGGAGCGAGTCCTACCCGTGGCCACAAATAACAGAAGTGAGATATCTCAAGTGTTGACGTGGAAGTATTTAAAGGCGTTTTTGATACACGGAGGAGGGCTCCAGTCTGCCTGGGAAGCAGGGAGGCAGCACCAAGCAGGTGGGACTTGTTATACTGGGTGCTGAAGCATGAGTAGGAGTTTGCCAGGTAGAGGAGAGTGGAGTAGGGTCAGAGCACGAGAGCCCTTTGTACAGACGGAGCCCTGTGTGTGAAGGCAGTAGGAAGGAAGCAACATAGCTTTATGACTTCGCTGCTGTGCATATTCTAAATGGGAGGAACGAGGCTGCAGACATGGGCTAGGGTCAGATCCTAATTGGCTTATGTAGCCTCCTGTGGAGTAGATTTATTGGGCAATGAGGAATCATTGAAAAATACTGAGTGAAGGCCATAGTGCGATGTGCTCTTTTAGGTGAGGAGGATGATTCTCTTGTTATGTGGAAGACACATTGTGGGGTCTGGGGAGTGGGGTGTTTGATCCCCCCGTTATGAAGCTATCAGCAGTAGAGCTGGAAGGAGAGAGACAGCAGAGGCTTACCCGGTGGGATGTCAGGAAAGGAAGGGAGGCCTGGGCAGGTGTTGGACGATGTGAAAATCAGCTGACTGGGGACCGTGGAGAGGAAGCATCTCTCCGGATAGCCAGCTTTCTGGCTCAGGGCGCTGGGCGTCAGTCACCCAGTAGGGGCTGCACGGAACCCTCTTGTGTCAAAAGCTTTAAAAAATGGCCCAGGGGGGCGCCTGGGTGGCACAGTCGATTAAGCGTCCGACTTCAGCCAGGTCACGATCTCGCGGTCCGTGAGTTCGAGCCCCGCGTCGGGCTCTGGGCTGATGGCTCAGAGCCTGGAGCCTGTTTCCGATTCTGTGTCTCCCTCTCTCTCTGCCCCTCCCCCGTTCATGCTCTGTCTCTCTCTGTCCCAAAAATAAATAAACGTTGAAAAAAAAATTTGAAAAAAAAAAAATGGCCCAGGGCACAGACGCATACCCTTTGCAGCCACCCTTGAGTTTGTATTCTTTTCCTTTTCTAAAGAAGAGGAAACGAACCCAGCGCTCAAAGATGTTGAGTAACTCAGCCAAGGCCTCACAGCTCACGTGTGGCAGCGCTGGGGTTCAAAGCTAGGTTCGCCCAGCTGGAATCCCACCCTGTGCAAAGCTGCTGCCCCCATGGGGAGGTGCCCCACGTGGAGGAAGCTAACGGGTCCTTTGCGAGGCCGGGGTGCGCTGAAGGAGGGGATAGAGATAGTGGGGTGGGGCTTTTTTTTATTTTTTAAGATGTCAGCAGAAGCATTTCTATAGGCAGGGCGGAAGGAGACAGCGGAAGGAGAGGATGCCTTTCCTCCATCTAGGGGATGCGGTGCAGTCAGGGGACTCTGTGGGTGAGAGGGCGGGGCTGGCGTTAGGACCCAGGCAGTGCCACCCTCCCTCGGACACAGGAATCCGGGCTTTGCGGAAAGGAAACTCCAAAGGGAGCAGTGAGGAACAGAGGCCCCGGGCTCCCGGGCAGGGCAAGTCGGTGGGGTGGGCATCTGCAGGGAATCAGGGAAGCTGCCTCGGTGCCTTCAGGACGCTGGGAAAGTCAGAGCCTCACGGAGGCGCTGGTCCGCGAGGCTTGCGGGGGAGGAACCGGTCAGCGTCGCCTCCGGCCTGTCCAGCTGCGGCTCAGCGGCTCCCCCAGGGTTGCTGTCTTCATTTCCCTTCCAGATGCTTCTAGACCCTCACTATGGGTGGAGACGAAGCAGTGCAGCTTAACTTCCAGGAAGGCGAGGACTGTAGACTCGAAACCACTCCCTCCACCAAGGGCCAGGCGATAGCTTGGCCTTCACATCTCAGCTGTCCCAGATAGGAAAGGAACACAGCTGAGTCATTCGTTTGTGTATTTTATTTTACGCACAATGATCGACTCAGCCTTGTTGAGTTAAAAAGGATCAGCGTCTTGAGAGAGAAGCATTGCAGTCTGGGTCTCGATTCAGCTTTTGGAAGGCACCGGTAGATTCTGTCGGTGGTCCCTGAAAGGCTGAAGGTTTCTTTGTGGATGTTTGTGTTGGAGAGGGTGCCAGGGATGGGCGGAAAGAGAGCTGGGTCCCGGGTCCCCACTCCGCTCACCGTGGGGACGCATAAGGCCTATGCTCTTTTCTCCCACCCTGAGGACAGCGTATTGATTACTGGTGTCTGTGTTTCTATCACATCAAACCTGACTACCTGGCTCCTTTCGTTTAAAACCATTTTCTTCTCTTTCTCGAGGAGGACTGTCTTTAATTTGTCATCCAGTTCACTAGTCGATCTCTTAAGCCGTGTTTCCATGTCTTGTACCTTTTACACCATCGATTCCATAAACACTAGGAAATACAGTTCTTGTCATTATCATTAGAAATGAATTCAGAAGAGGCAACACATGATTAACATTCATCTTCTGAGTCCTAAATTTCAGGAAAGATTGAGTAAAAAATATTCTCAGGAAAGATGAACGAAATATACTCTCATAAACATGTACACGTAGTTTGAGACGCCCCCACTCCTGCCCTGGCATGTGTCAGAATCGGAATTGGTTTCCATGTTGGCCATCAGGTGCCGGTGACGATCCCGGGACACTGTGCCCATCTGGCTGGACCGTGGGGATGCGTGCCTCCGTGTTCTATAGAGAGCGAGTTGATTTTTGCACCACTCCTTGGAATGACTTGGCATCTGATGTCTTTTCCTCAGGAACCGTGGAGCACTCAGCACATCCCAGCGCTGTTTTCAGCCTTCTGTGGCCTCCTGGTCGCGCTTTCCTACCATCTGAGCCGGCAGAGCAGTGACCCCTCTGTGCTCCTGTGAGTAACACGCACCGCTGTGCCTGGTTCCCGTGGCCCTCGCCTTGTCACAGGGGCGAGAGGGCCATGGCTCGCATGGTGGCTGGACCCCTGTGCTGTTCACGCAGCCAACCACCCGGCGAGGACAGGAGAGGTGCAGGACCGGCCAAACACTAATGGAAATCAAGCACCAACTTTTAGCGAACATTTAACCTCTGCTCTTGCTTTTGGAGTACAACGCACAGCGCCAGGGACACAGGGCTGTTAGCTCCCAAGTGCTGCTTTTGAGTTTCCTTTGGGTGAATTGTGTGGGCAGCTCCCACCTCAACAAGGACCCTTTCCGGGCCTGTGAAGCAGAATCGCTAGGTGGTTACCCTGTGGAGACTTGATGGGCATCTCTGCAAGGTTTGCAGTTCGTTCTGTTGTTTTTTGTTCCAAACAGGGCCGTGCCCACATTTTAAAATATATTTAATAGTAATCTTTAGGGGCGCCTGGGTGGCGCAGTCGGTTAAGCGTCCGACTTCAGCCAGGTCACGATCTCGCGGTCCGGGAGTTCGAGCCCCGCATCAGGCTCTGGGCTGATGGCTCGGAGCCTGGAGCCTGTTTCCGATTCTGTGTCTCCCTCTCTCTCTGCCCCTCCCCTGTTCATGCTCTGTCTCTCTCTGTCCCAAAAATAAATAAACGTTGAAAAAAAAAATTAAAAAAAAATAGTAGTCTTTAGTCACTTGAAATATACTTTTCTACCTTCCCTTTAATTTTGCCTTTTATTATTTTTACTTGAAATGTACTATCTTGCCTTTAAATTGTGCCTTTTATTATTATTTTTTTAAAAAATTTATTTGGGAGAGAGAGAGAGAGAGAGAGAGAGAGTATGCAGGGGAGGGGTGGAGAGAGAGAGAGGGACAGAGAATCCCAAGCAGGTTCCACACTGTCAGCACAGAGCCCGATGCAGGACCCAAACTCATGAATCGTGAGATCAATACCTGAGCTGAAATCAAGAGTCGGATGCTTCACTGACTGAGCCACCCAGGCGCCTCTAATTGTGTCTTTTAAATTTTTGATAAATTTGCACTTGGGAAGTAGAAACACTTCCTGGGATGCCAGAGTTTCAGATAGCAATCATCTCATGTCATTTTTCCAAATGTTTGATTTTGACCATAACTGTGTGGGGGCCAGAGAAACCATTGTTTTAGGCTGCCACATGCAGCAAAATAAAAGACGCGGGAAATGGGCAAAAGTTACATGTGGTTTGTGCAGTTTTTCACGTCAAATATTTTACTGAAGTGTTGAGTTTTGCTGCCATTTTTATGTGGGGAGGAAGCCCCAATGGGCTGACACAGAGAAGCTCTGTGAGCTTCGCTGTTGGCAATCAGCTGCCCATTCCTCTTGAGGTCCTTGACTCCTTTAATTAGGAGGGAATCTGAGAATCAAAACATTAGATTTGCGATCACCTGAATACACACCTCTTCCTCTTTATTATGAATTAATTAAAGGAGCGAGCCCTTGCTTTGGTCATCTGGGAGTGAGAGGTCTCAGGTGAGGCTATTTACCTCGAACGTTGTGACAGGCACATACTTTAAAGAGTATAACCTGTGCGTTTGTTCGTTTCCAGGTCCTTCATTCATTGTAGATTGCTTCCTAAATTTCTACATCAGAACCTGGAAGAGTTGGCCGCCGACCCTCTTCCTAAGAAGATGAAAGGCTCAGTGGTGAGATATTTGTGTTGCATAATGTACATGAGGATTTTGCTTAACCTGGCCTGGCACGTGCTGGCAAAGCTCAGGTTCTCAGCGGGGCCCTGGCTAGGCGGGAATGACAGTCACCGGTGCAGAGAGAGGTGCCTTGTCTTGGTCTACAGTTGGCACATGGACTGTTGAGCCACCTGGCAGGTGTGGACCTTTGACAGCCCCTCGAAGGCAGATGCTATATATGCCACGGTCACTCCATTGGTCCTCAGCTGATGGCAGTTTGCTCGGCTCTTTGAATGAAACGAGTTCGGTCAATGCTGCCCCCTGCTGGTGCCAGGCAGCAGGCCAGCTGCATACAAATAAAAGCTCATCTGCCAAGCTGGTTTCTAATGGGCTCCACACCTTCTGGCCTCACCACACCTTCTCCACACCTTCTGGCCTCAGCCTCATGCTGAGCTCAGAGTGCGCTTCCCACGTTCAGGGTTGACACTTGCACAGCCCTTGTGAGGAGCCCTTGGGTTTTAAGACTTACATCTGGGATGTTGGAGAGGGGAGCGACTCTATGGGATGGAGCGTGTAAGGGGAGAAGGAAAGAGGTAAAGAAGGAAGAACAGAACACAGAGACTTTAGAAGAAGGATGCTCTTTTCTGTTCGCCGGGAAAATGGCTTGGGGTGGTTTCAAACATCATCTGAGGAGGGGTAGCGTCTTTGGTATCATCTTCCAAACGTTACCACTTTCAAAAGCAATGCTCATTTGTTGTGTAATCTCCCATTCGAGTGTTGAGCTTGGGGAGATCTGCTGGCTGGAAGTCATGCCTTTCCTATGTTTTTGAGGAATGACGGATCAATGGAAAAGCAGCAAATGACCCATTGATTGCAGGCTCCTCCAGCCAGGAGATGCGTCTCATTTGTCTTGGCCTCCACGGTGCCAAGCGCCTGATGCTGATAACTGCCGTTGAATTTAGATGAGATTCAATTGCAATCCGCAATTTCAAGACAATGTGCAGGACTCAGGCAACAGGATAACATTTAAAAACTTCACACCTAGCCCCCTGTGCCTTTGAGTGTGGGTGCAGTTCAAGCCAACACATTGAGGAACCAAAGCACAGTCACCGTGACTAAGGACGTGGTTCATGAATTTGACAAGCAGAGATATGTTTACAAGCAGGGAAGGAGGTAAAGCAGCTAGGGCCAATAGGATGGCAGCTAAAAAGGGAGGAATACATTGACACTGAAACATCGCATCAGCAACCTGATCTCTGACATCTACACCAGGAGATTTACAGGATCAAACTTGACATTCCTAGGTCAGTTGCCATAAAGTCTTGGAATGGCCCGATGTCTCCCCCAAAGGTTTCCTATAGGTATCTGAGAAAAACTGTTCTCCCCAAATGTTCCCTGATTTCATGGAATCATGAGGATGCTTTCTGATTTGTTGCCTTGAAAATAACATATGGACAACGAAGAAATCCACCAAGAAGGTTGCTTGGCAGAGGCTGACAGCATTTCCTTAGATGTGATGGGCTAGGAGTTGCCTTCCCCAGTTTTCATACACTTTGAAACGCTCTGTATAGTGAAGCGCACATAACCTGTAGGCGATTTAATGTGACCTGTGTTCTCTCTGAAAAGTCTTCTGGTCTAATGAGAATATTTTAATAGGACTACCACATTTAGATTTTAGAGTTTGGTATATAAAACCTTTTGTGCCCTAGTGCAAGTGCGAGATTTCTCTCTTTGTCTCTGATTTTATTTCTCTGTGTCTGTCCGGCTCTCTCTTTTTCGCTCCCTCTTTTCTTAAATTTCACTTTGTATGAGAAGTCCCTAAGGAGCCTCCTTAGATCAGGTTTCCAGCCCTTCCTCTTATTCCGATTCATTTGGCCTGTGCCAGGGCCTGGGGATCTGCATGTTTACAAGGCTGTCCCCACAGACTGGTCTTCCAGGGACCTTGATCGAGAACTAGAGATACCTAGAGCTCCATCAGTGGGCTTCCACATTTCCATATGATCATTGCCAGCTATGCACTCAGTAACAATGTGAACTTTCCACTCCTGGTTTAGTTTCTTCTTATCCCTCTGCCTCATGAGCTTGGTCTATTTCTTTCTTTTTTCTTTAAGTTTTTTTTCTTAATGTTTATTTGTTTTTGAGCGAGGGACAGAGCATGAACAGGGGAGCGGCAGAGAGAAGGAGACACAGAATCTGAGGCAGGCTCCAGGCTCTGAGCTGTCAGCACAGAGCCCGATGTGGGGCTCGAACTCACGAACCACGAGATCATGTCCTGAGCCGAAGTCAGATGCTCAACCGACTGAGCTGCGCCCAGGCGCCTCTTGGTCTTTCTGTTTCTAACGTCACTCATCCTCCTCAATCCCTATACTCTTCACCCATTCAGATATGCTACTTCCATTGTATCTATTTTTCTCAGTTCCTAGAAACAAAAAATAGACCACCAACAAAACAAACGACGACCTCATTCTTATTTGTACAATTCAAACAACTTCTTTGTAACCACTGGTTGTATCATTTAGGGTTCTCTGGCACCACTCTGTCTATATCTGCTGTGTGTGTAGTTTGGAACCAGCGCTTTTTAAAAAATTTTTATTTATTTTATTATTTATTTTTGAGAGAGAGAGAGGAAGAACGAGTGGTGGAGGGGCAGAGGGAGAGGGAGAGATTAGAGCCTGACATGGGGTTCATGCTCATGAACTGTGAGATCGTGACCTGAGCCGAAATCAAGAGCCGGAAGCTTAACCTGCTGAGCCATCCAGTGCCCCGGGATGAGGCCTTCTTCAGCTTCTTTTTTAGGGTTGGAGCATGAAGTACTACATGAGATGTCACAATGGATTTTAAATATTCAATGTACTGAGCCCCAATATATTAATTAGTTAAATATGCATGGAATCAACATTAAAATAGGGAGCCAAAACCTTAATATTATTGAATATTGTTTTGGAAGTTCTGGCTTGTGTTAAGTCCTAAAAGAAAAAAAAAAGTAGATTGCATTACTGTATACATTTAGGTGCACAACAAAGTTTTTAAGTATCAATCATGATCAGTATAAGAATTCACAAATACCCCTAGAGACAAAGAAACTTAGAAAAACTTAGAGCATTCTAACACATCAGAAATAACTTTAGAAAATATAATGAGACCATAATCCCACTCACAATGGCAACAAAATACATGAATTGATAATAGGAAAGATTTTACCAAGTAAGGTCAGAAATAAAGAAAACCACAGCAGTCTATTAAAATGCAAATGAGCTTCTGAATAAGTAGTGATAAATAGACATAACCTGATTTTGGATAGGAAGGTCGAGATTTATTAAATGCCAATTCTTCCTAATAAATTTATAGGTTTAATATAGTTCAAAACAGTTCCAGAGGAATTATATTCACAACTTGGGGAAATGATTCTAAGATTCACTTAGAAGAATAGCCATTAATAATAGCTTTTAAAAATCTGAAAAAGAAGAATAAGAAAGAGGAACTTAGCACTTTGGGATTTAAGAGTATATTATAAAGATTGAGTAATTGGAAGAAAAAAAAATGAGACTGATCCAAGAGTGGAGAATGGGATTAGTGAATCAGTAAAACACAGAAAGGAGACAAATTATTTATAGGAATGTATTATGTGAAAATTACATGTCACAATCAAGAATTGATTAATCAGTGTATGGTGCTGAGGTAATTGTTTAGCAGTGGGAGGGATAAAAAGAGATTTTATGTGCCGATCCCTCACCAGAAAGAAAAAGAAAGATCAAACGAGACTTTTCCATCTCTCACGTTATGGCAGGCTGACTTATTATAGCCAAACTCTCTGCTGATTAAAACTGAAAATTCTGAACAAAATACAAAAAAAAGTCCTTCTTGTATGTGGAAAAAAAAGTGACCAAAGATAAGGAATTATCAAGTCAAAGTCTGAGTGAACAGGGAGACCTGGAGGAAGCAGAGGAGGAAACTGCTTTTGCCTCAAGAGCACCTGCCCAACCAGGGGATCTTGAGCCTCAGTGTTCAGCCCTCAAACGGCAGGGAAGAGAAAAGAAAGCCCAAAACTGCCAAGATGGGTGTGCAGTGGGGACCCACACTGAGTCACCCACCCTCAGTGGGAGGATGAACCAGAAGGACTCAGTTGCATCCTCCGCAGTGCCTGGAGAATGCAAGGTACTGGCCTCGGTGCTGAACACAACGGCCCTGGATCCCTGGGATGTTGTAGTCCGCTCCGCTGTGGGCTTTCAGTCCACATTCTGACACCCCTAACCCCTAAATTTATGTAGTGAATTTGAAGCGGCCCCCAACTAGGAACACCTCATGGCAATACGAAACACACATCCTCTCTAGAGGATCCTTGCCTCCTAGGTCTCCACGTATTCCCCAACCCATTTTTCTAAGGGAAATGAGCAGCTCTCGCTAAAAAAAATGTAAAAACTACACAAGGAAACAAGGAACCAGCAGAAACAGGTCTTCAAGTACTTGAAGCACTTGAACTACCAGACACATTTTAAAACTACTTAATGTGTTTAAAGGGATAAGAGGTAAAACTTACAGACAATAGAAAATACTAAAATGATCCAGCATGTTTGAAAGAGAATCAAATAGACCTTTCTAAATGAACAAACAAAAAAATGGCAAAAAATGAAGCAGTTGAAGTAAACACACACACACACACACACACACACACACACACACACACACGAGATTAGACACCTCTGGTGAGAGAATTAGTGAACTACAAGACAGAAGAAAGTACCCAGGATGCAACACTAATAGACAAAAAAATTAGGAAATACAACAGAAAGACAAAGACAGGTGACACAGACTAAGAAGATCTAAAATATATGTAATCAGAATTCCAGAAAAACGGGAGAGACGGGAGCCTAATCAATGTCTGATGAGATGATATCTGAAAATTTGCCGGAATTGATGGAAGACACTGATCTAGGGACTCAAGAACGCCAGTGAATCACATGCAGGGTAAAACAAGGAAGAGAGAATCCACACAGGACAAACCTTAGTGAAAGTGCAGATATCAAAGACACAGACCATCTTAAAGCAGTTAAACAAAAGAATGGATTACATTCAAGTGAATGATGAATGGAAAGCTCCCTTATCAAAACCCATCATAGAAGCCAGAAGTTTGATGTATTCAATGTCCTGGAAAGAAAGTATCTGCCAGGGTAGAATTCTATGCCCAGTGAAAAGATCTTTAATTTTTTTTTTAATGTTTGTTTATTTATTTAGAGAGAGCGAGACAGCGTGAGCAGAGGTGGGGCAGAAAGAGAGGGAGAGAGAGAAAGAATCCCAGTGAAAATATCTGTGCTGGTGCCCCCAGTGAAAATATCATTCAAGAACCAGGGACAAAATAAAAAATATTTTACATAAACAGAAGCCGAGAGACTTTCGCTAAATGTAGTTCTGAGTGATGTTCTTCAGATGGTCTCAGACAGAAAGTCTAATTCGCAAGAAAGAACAAGGAGAAAAAAAAAGTGGCAGATACATTGGTAAATTTCAGCAAACATTAGCCGTACAAAACCATACAAGGGTAACATAAAACTCTGGATGGAAGGAGAAATGGACTCCAAGACTTAAAAATTCTTCGTAATGTCCCGGAGGCAAGTAAAGATCCTGATTAACTTAAGACTGGTAAGTGAAGTATGCTTATTGGAATGTTCAATGTAACTGCTGAAGGAGTAGAAACAGTGTGTAACTTCCTACTCACTATAGAGGGAGGAACAGAATGACAAAACAAAAAAATGGCTCTTCATAAGTAACAAAATAGAACAGGCCTCCTCTGTGATGCTCTGCTTAAAAGTCAGTTCCAGAAGGGTTATAAGCCTAAATAGGAGATTACAAAACCTGAGAGTGCTTAGAATCATAATAGAGGAAATTATCTTTATGATACCTCCAGAGTAGGGGAGAATTTTTTAAATAAAAACAACAACAAATTGAAGTTCACTAAAATTATGACCTTTGACTTATCAAATAATGCCCAAAAAAAAAGACTTAAAAAAATAAGCCACAGAATGGGAAATAATGTTTAAAATATGTATAGTAGATAAAGCACCAGTGTAGAGACGAATACACAATTACTATAAATCAACAAGAAAGCCAGATATGTCGATTAAAAATGGCCAAAAAGGCGGCACCTGGGTGGCTCAGTCGGTTAAGCGTCCGACTTCGGCTCGGGTCATGATCTCGCGGTTTGTGAGGTCGAGCCCCGTGTTGGGCTCTGTGCTGACAGTGCGGAGCCTGGAGCCTGCTTCAGATTCTTTGTCTCCCTCTGTCTCCACTCCACTCCTGCTTGTGCTCTGTCTCTCTCTGTCTTTCAAAAATGAATAAACATTAAAAAAAAATGGCCAAAAGGCTTGCACATGCACTTCACAAGAGAGGAAATAAAAATAGCCAAAAACATGAATATGTATGTAAGCTAATTAATAATCAGGAACCTCCACACTAAAACCACACTGTGTTACCATTTCACACTTGCCAGACTGACAAAAAATTAAAAGTTCCCACAGTGTTAAGTGTAGAGCAAGGGAACTCTTATGAACTGCTGGTGGTGGTGTGAATCACTGTGTATATTTTGGAAACAGTTTGGGATCATAAGGTCGAAGATGCATATATACTACAGCCAGCAATATTACTCTTAGATTTTTATCCTGGAGCAAATCTTGCACATTTATACCAGAACACACACGTAAGATTGTTCCTTTTAGCAATAATTCCTAAGAGCCCTAAACTGAAGCCGCTAGAAATTCTACCAACAGTGAAATGACTAGTGTGCAGCAGAACAGATCTTACTGGAGCCATATGCAATGGCACGGGTGAGTCTTGACCATGTAACGTGGAGCAAAGGAAGCCAGACACAAAAATGTCTCGTATAGTGCCATCCTTTGGGTAAAAATAGACAAACAATTCCATATGGAAGTCGCAAAATCATTCTTGTTTAAAAAGCAAGAAACTTATTTTCACCGGAGTCAGGATAGTTAATGCGGAACCCCAAGAGGGGATAGAAAGGTTTGTGATCAGAGAGCCGCATAAAGGGATTTCTTGGGACTAGAAATGCTAGATTTCTTGAACCAGTTGGTAGTAACTGAGATGCTCACTTTATAAATTTTTTACCTGTCTTCTATCTATCTATCTATCTATCTATCTATCTACATATCTTTAAGTTTAATTACTTATTTTGAGAGAGAGAGAGCAAGGGAGAGGCAGAGAGAGAGAGGGAGAGAGAATCCCAAGCAGGCTCTGCACCCAGGGCTCGATCCCACGAACCATGAGATCATGACTTGAGCTGAAACCAAGAGTTGGACACTCAGCCAACTGAGCCATCCAGGCGCCCTTTATAATTATTTTTTAAATTATATTTATCTATTTTATGCACTTTTTTGTATTCCTGGCTTACAATTTTAAAAATGTAAAAGAAATTTTCCCAAAAAGGTATGAAATAAAATCAAACATTTATTCAAATTCTAGAAAGGGGATGATTTTCCAGATTTGGAATCTATAAAATGAAAATAAATAAAACACACACACATACACACACACAGATGTGAGTCCATAAAACTTTTATACTTCTATATGTTTAATTAATTAATTTAATTAATTAATTTAAACATAACAAAATTAAATAATTTGGTAAAATATTCAATACAAATTTGATAAAAGTTAAATATCTTTCTTCTGCCAACAACTCACACTTTAATTGGTAAAACTCTATAAGCAAATGATATCAGTATATGTATTTCACTTTAGGGACAAAATATTTCGAAGTAATTGTGAGGACCATATTTACCCTTCTTATAAAGAAAGAAATACAGATTAAAGTAAGAGAGTTGTTTTGTTTTGTTTTGTTTTGTTTGTTTTTTTTTTTTGTTTTTTTTGTTTTTTTTTTTGTCCACTCAATCAGCACAGGATAAATTAATGATATTGCCAACTGGGACAAGATGAGATTTCTTAGACATTGTTTGTATTTGTGTAAATTATTACAATCGTCTGGAAAAGCATAATTTATCAAGAATTCTAAAATTCATCACCTATAATATAATAAGTCGATTTATCAGAGGTGGTCTAAAGGATGAATTCAAAATATGAAAAAAAGATTTAGGTACATCAGGATCATGACTGCAGCATAATTCATCATGGTAAAAAATGGAAAATAACCCAGAACCTAACAGTCGGGGAATGCCTGCACTAAATACAGCATATTCCCTTTCAGTCATGAATTTAATGTTTTAAGTTTCCACTATGGCACTGTTTGTATGTGTACGTCTATGGGTCATCACAAGATGGAAAATTAGTTCGCTGTTAAGTGGCTATTAGTAAGTCTATACAATAATATACATATATGTAGTGCTTACAAAAGAAAGTACAGTTGAAAAAGATAAAAAATTATAGGCACACTAAGATTAGATCTTCATAAGCTATGCACAGGTAATACATATGATGTATATATGTATATGTATGATGTATAATCATAATATACATCATGATTACAGCTAGAACTGTGCCTCAGCATTCGTAGGCAAAAATACTGAACCAGAAAGCATAAAAATGCTAATATTGTTAGTGTCAGGATGCAATGATCATGAATGATCTATTCCCTTTCTTCTCTGTGTCCTAGAGTGCTGCAATATTATGTTATCCTATAATGGAAATGTTAACTCATACTAAAAATTTGCAGAGACCTTCTAAACTTGCATTTTTCTCAGATGTTTCATACTCTAATTTTTATTTGTTTATTTAAAATATTAATGTTTATTTGTTTTTGAGAGAGAGAGAGAGAGAGAGAAACAGAGCACGAGTGGGGAGGGGCAAAAAGAGAGGGAGACACAGAATCTGAAGCAGGCTCCAGGCTCTGAGCTGTCAGCACAGAGCCCGACACAGAGCTTGAACCCCCGAACTCCGAGATCATGACCTCAGCCAAAGTCTGACACTTAACCAACTGATCTACCCAGGCGCCCTGTATAATGTGTATTTAAGTGAGCAAAAATTATTTAGTAAGAAACCCAAAATTAAAAACTTTTTACAGTGTTTCAGGCTACTTTCATAGGAGACAACAACAATCTCTGATGACTAGGTGTTTTCAAGATTCCTTTTCAAAAATAATATTTTCACCTTTGCTGCACTGTACTGCATTTAAAGACACCCATGAAACAGTGGTGCTTGTAAGAATTATAGTTGTGTATTAGTAAGTAGCGTTGTGTCACTGAAAAAATATGTTTATAAAAATCTGCTGCATTTCGGGGTACCTGGGTGGCTCAGTCAGTTAAGTGTCCGACTTCAGCTCAGGTCATGATCTTGCAGTTTGTGAGTTCAAGCTCCACATCGGGCTCTGTGCTGACAGCTCAGAGCCTGGAGCCCGTTTCAGATTCTGTGTCTCCCTCTCTCTCTGCCCCTCCCCTGCTCACACTCTGTGTGTGTGTGTGTGTGTCTCCCTCTCAAAAATAAATAAACATAGGGGCTCCTGGGTGGCGCAGTCGGTTAAGCGTCCGACTTCAGCCAGGTCACGATCTCGCGGTCCGTGAGTTTGAGCCCCGCGTCAGGCTCTGGGCTGATGGCTCAGAGCCTGGAGCCTGTTTCCGATTCTGTGTCTCCCTCTCTCTCTGCCCCTCCCCCGTTCATGCTCTGTCTCTCTCTGTCCCAAAAAAAATAAACGTTGAAAAAAAAATAAATAAATAAACATAAAAAATTAAAAAAAATCTGCATTTCATACTCTTTGTAAAGGCACATGTGTAAAAATTTCTAAGGAAAAGTACATTTTCAGGAATACAATTTTTGGAGCAGCATAATATCTGGGTTTTGGTGGCCGTAGGGAAAGAGGGAACCTTTTCTTTTTCTTTTGCTACTGTTACTTTCACCAGTATTAACACAGTGGTCTGTGGTTTCATTAATTAGCACTAGCTTGAAGAGCTCAATAATCACCATTTGCCATTGCCTTTGCTGAAGAGTCTGCTCAAAACTTTGCCGGTTTGCAGCTGGGAGGGGGATGGGGGAATTGTTTGGCTTCTTACTATTGGTTTGTGAAGCTTTTATGTATTACAGATGCAGTTTGTGTTTTGCAACTACTTTTCTCAGTCTTGGCTTGCCTTTTCATTTTATAACAATGTATTTTGAAGAACAGCTGGTTTAAATGTTCATGAACTCCAATTGAATAACTTTTTTTCCCTTTAAAGTTCCACTTTTCAGTGTTTTGTTTGTGAAAGCTTTGCTAAACCCAAGGTCACTAAGATTTCCTCTTATGTCTTCTTTGAGAAATGTAACAGTTTGTTACGTTTATAATGCACGTTGACTTAGGTTTTATGTGTGATGTGAAGTAAATGTCAAGGTGTGTTTTGGTTTTGTTTTGTTTTCTGTTTTTTTCCCCATTCCATTTGTGGAAAGAATTATCCTTCCCCTCATTTAGAGGAAAGGTGTTTTTTCACATTGTCACTTTTGTTTAAAATCCATTGACTGTGTATGTTTTCGTCTATGTCTGGGCTCTTTGTTCTGTTCTCTTGATCAAGATGTATACTTTATGCCAATACCCAAGGCCTGATTCCTGCAGCTTTGTGATAAGTCTTCAAATCAGATATTGTATATCCTCCAACTTTGTTCTTCCTTTTCAAAGTTGTTTTGCCTCTTCTAGATCTGTTGCATTTCCAAGTAAATTTATATCGCATTCTAAGGAAGGAAATAAACCACTGAGACGTTGCAGATCAGTGGTTGTCTCCAGACAGAGGAGAAAAGGGGGTGTAGGTTAGAAAAGGCCGGGAGAGGAAACTTCAGGGCACCATGGCTGTGCTACTTATTTTCATTGTGGTTGTGGTTTTCATGGGGATATCCACGTGTCAAAACTCATCAAATGGTACACTTTATGTATGTGCAGGGGTTTTGTATGTCAGTCACACCTCAAGAAAGTTGTTCAAAATAACAATAGAGGGGCATCTGGGTGGCTCAGTTGGTTAAGCCTCAGACTTTGGCTCATGTCATGATCTAGTGGTTCGTGAGTTCAAGCCCCATGTCGGGCTCTGTGCTGACAGCTCAGAGCCTGGTGCCTGCTTCAGATTCTGTGTCTCCCTCTTTCTCTGCCCCTCCCCTGCTCATGTTCTGTCTCTGTCTCTGTCTCTCTCTCTCTCAAAAATAAACATAAAAACATGTTTTTAATTAAAAAAAAAGAATAAAGCTAACAATACAGGGGCACCTGGGTGGCTCAGTCTTGATTTCAGCTCAGGTCATGATTCCAGGGTTGTGGGACTGAGCCCCACATCAGGCTCCATGATGAGCATGGAACCTGCTTAACATTCTCTCTTTCTCTCTCTCTGCCCCTCCCCTGCTCCTGCACAGGTGCGTGCTCTCTCTTTCTCTCTCTGTTTCTCTCCCTCTCCCTCTCTCTCTCTCCCTCTCTTGCTCTCTCTCTCTCTAACTTAAAAAATAAAAATAACAATACAGGAAAGAAATGGGCAGGAGGAACATTTTTGTAAATAAAGACTAAAATCAGTAGAATTCCTATATATCATCCAACTGTGAAAAAAATACCAATAATCAGAGCTCATTCTCTTGCTTTAAGAAACCTAGAAATGTAAGCCTCCTCCCCTCACCAGCTGCCCTCATGGCCCACTATTTTGCCTTTAGGCAAGAATGGTTGGTCAGTTATAGATAAGACTTACTTTTCAATTAGAATATTTGGGAAAATGTTTATCTTCCTTTCGGATAAGGATTCAGTAATTAGAATAAATTCTTTAATGTTTATTTTTGAGAGAGAGGAAGAGGGCACACGCATGCGTGTGCAAACACACACACACATGCACACACACACTCAAGTGGGGGAGGGGGAGAGAGGGAGACAGAAGATCCGAAGCGGGCTCCACACTGACAGCACAGAGCCCGATGTGGGGCTTGAACTCATGGAACCGGGAGATCATGACCTGAGCTGAAGTTGGATACTTAACTGACTGAGCCACCCAAGTGCCTAAGCATTCAGTTATTCATTCATTCATTCATTCATTCAAACATGAAATTTATTGGCAAATTGGTTTCCATACAAGCATTCAGTAATTTTTAAATGACATAAAACCATGTCAGTATAAAAGAGGAAGGAAAAATTCACTTATCTTCATAGCCTGAAGAGTCAGTGAGTTATAGATCTTTCCTCTGGGAAGGCCTGGCCTTTTGTAAATCTTTGGAATGCAAGGAGATACCTGAATTTTGTCCATTTATTCATAGTAAAGTTTTGATGAAAATCCCGTGATTATAAAAGTTTTATGAGGATTCCAGCTAAAAAATCATTGTGATTTGCCCTGCCCAAAAAATCAGGGGGATTCTTACCACTTTTTTTTTTTTACCATATTATTCTTCCCATTACTAAGAATAAATCTAGAATTTAGTTTATCACGATACAATTGCCCCCATATTTAATACGTGCACATGAATTGTAAAACAACTTTAGCAGATAATTGATGAATTGATGCTGAGACTGTTATCTCTTCCCTGTATGATTAGTTGCTTTAACCAAGCCATGCTGACTTTTCCATCAGATGGTTCCAGGTCATTATTGCTCCATTTAAACTGCCTTTCTGACTCCTTCCTATCACTTTGGGTGTTAATTCAGCCAGAAAGCCAGTAGCATGATTTGCAAGAACTCCACATTTTCATCTTAAAAACCAGAAAAGAAAAAAAAAATGGGTTGTAGGGAAACAGACATACAGAGATACAAGTTTCTGGTGGATAAACAATTATTTAAGAGGCATAATTCCCTTTCAATATGAGATATTGATATATTTATAATGATGGTTTAGAGTTTTCAGGTAACTGTGTGACACCTCAAAATGTTCAATAATTGTGAACTGAAGTGAACTGGCCTCTGTAGACAGAAAAAAATGTGATGGTCGTTTATATCTCTAAGATGTATCTTAGTCCATTCTCCATATAGCTGCAGGATTAATGACATTCTTTGGCCTAACTTTGCTTTGTTTTCCCGAGACCCAGCTCACGCCACAATTTTATGCGAAGGGAAGTTATCAGCAACTTACTAACATTTCATTTTCTGCATATGTGCCAATAGTATGTGTATATTTAAATTATTTGGAGGTGGCCTTAACCCAATCTGACTGGTGAATTAAAATGTGAAATCTGTTCTGGACCAAAGAAATAAGCAGGGATGCCCGGGTGGCTCAGTCGATTAAGCGTCTAACCTCGGCTCAGGTCATGATCTCGCAGTTTGTGGGCTGGAGCCCCGCGTTGGGCTCTGTGCTGACAGCTCGGAGCCTGGAGCCTGCTTTGGATTCTGTGGCTCCCTCTCTCTGTGTTCCTCACCCGCCTGTGCTCTGTCTCCCTCTCTCTCAAAAAATGAACAGTAAAAAAAAATTTTTTTTTAAAAGAAATAAGCAAATGTGTCAGAGGCTTCTGTTTGGCCAACAGCATGCATATAAGCATGCTAAAGCCGAGTAGAGATCATGAGCACTTCACCCTCCTTCATCAGACCATGACATCTTGTCTTTGGCCTGTGTTCGTAGGGAAGAACCTTATGCCTCCTATACACGCGGAACGCGCTTTTTTTTTTTTTTTTTTTTTTTTTTTTTTTTTTTTTTGCCGTGGTTAGCAGACGTAGGCTAACTTCACAGTGTGCATTCCCCATTCCCCACCCTTTGCCTTGTTCTTCCTGGTGGTCCACCCAGGGTGTGCCCCTGGGAACATACAGGTAGGTGATGTGCTTGAAAAGTGGGTTATCCAGAGTTGGTATCTGTCTCCTGACTTACCTGGTGACTACAGAGTTACGGAGAGAAACAAAGAGCAGACTTTACAGTTGGTTCTCTCTTTGCAGAAGGATATCTTAAAATCGGATCTCATTATCTGCTCAGTGGCTGCCGTTCTGTCATTTGCAATCAGTGCCAGCACTGTGTTCCTGTCCTTGCGAGTACGTATCCCTTCGGCTTTATACTCCCCTGCCTTCTTATTCTCCCTAATAACAGAGCCGGCTGTGGGACTCCAGGGCATCGTCAAGGTAGTAGAGCCAGGAGAGGAAAACACAACACCAGCTGAGAGGTTTAAGGAACGTGGCTATTGTGCTGTGAAGAATTACGTCCCAGATGAGATTTGGTTCACACTGCAGATTGGGTTCAAGTGTTTTATCCCTTGTCCTCCGGCATCTGGGGAGCCGTATTGTTTGCTAGAGTAACAGCACATGTCCTAGAACCCCGCGGTGGTAAGACAGGCCCACGGCTCACTGCCAGGAGCAGGACTGAAGGCATTACCATATCAGGAGGGAGACCGAGGTCCCCAAGCCAGAAGGCGTTTGGGAACATGGTTTTCAGGTAGAAAAACAAAAGTGGAGAGCTCTAGGTGGGGATTCTGGCTTGAGGTTCCAACAGACAGTTACTGTCTCCATATAAAAGTATTACACACTTAGGAGCTCTCTTTCCAACAAGGAAAGTCTGTTAGCTATGTTTGTTACTCTCCGCCTCTTCTTTTAAAAACAACAGTAACAAAATCTAAAGGGCAGAGTTCCCTTGGCCTCTGAACTTGGTAGGCCAGCTCTCCACCCCCTACTTAGGGGCTCCCAATACAGGGTGGTTTTGTATGGAAGAAATTTTCAGAAACAAGCCCGGGGTTGCCTCTCTGTTCCGTTAGAGGGAAGAGGGGAAGGCCGGCAGTGTTACGTGATATTCATGGACACCCCTCCCCTGTCCTGCGAGGCTAACCCGTGACATTTGTCCTCTTGTATCACAGCCATTTCTCAGTGTCGTGCTGTTTGCCCTGGCTGGCTCGGTGGGGTTTGTGACCCATTACATGCTTCCTCAGCTCCGCAAGCACCATCCGTGGATGTGGATTTCACACCCCGTTCTTAAAAACAAAGAATATCAGCAGCGGGAAGTGAGAGGTCAGTAATCTATCCCTCGTTAAAAAAAACAAACAAACAAAAAACGATGTAGTGGAAGGTATCTGTTACAGCAGAGAGCGTGTGCAACCAATGTGAATGTGCTGAATGCCACAGGACTGCACACTTAAGGACCGTTACAATGGCAGATGTTACATTATATCTATTTTACCACAATTAAAAAAAAAAAAGGAGAGCGTGTACCTTAGAGTGTGCAGTATCGCCCCCAGAACGAGAAAGTTGAAGGGGAGTGAATTAGAACTGTGTTTTATAAAAATAGTAAGTGGTTGTTAGTAGTGGGGAAAATTAATTACCATTATTCAGACCTGAAGATTATGCTGTTCCAGCTTGAGTTGACCCGGGACCAGGAAGAACATCACTTTACTGCTCTCCCATCCTCCACAAAGCGTTTGGGGTGGGAGTGGGGCAGGGATGTAGCCCAAACCTCTGAATCTTTAGGACCTCTGACCCCTTGCATTTTGCTTCACTTGACCCACACCCATACTTGATGGACTCAGCTGTTCTCAGGGCTGTTTCCGGTCACAGTCATGCAACAGCCTGGTAATCCAGGCCGTGCCACTAGCTTCTAGATAAGAAGTCTTTCAGGAATTTCTCTCGTAGCTCTTCCCTTGCTCTGTGATCCCACAGATGGCGGAAGGATTGGATTCATCCCCATTTTCAGACACATTGAAGTTACAGGTCACAGACCGTAGCTGTCGTTTATAACCAGCTAGTGCTGGTAATTCTGAGCAGAACGTTGTAGCCCGTTGTAACGCCTCTGTTGTAGAGGGAGATATCTCATTGTCACCCTGTCCAGGCGCAGGGGTATGTGAGCAGAGCCAAGACTGGCTGACCTGCAGGGATGCATTGGACTCCCCAGATTAGTTAGCAGTAACTTTGGTGGACTGGTATGACGAAGGGAAAGGGGGGCGAGATAATTTCAAAACGAAGAAGCGAAAGAATCACTTCAGGTGCTGTCGAGAGCATTTCTTCAAGGAACATCTCTGGGTGGGTATGTGGAGCTGCCTTAATCTGAAACAGTCAGATCAGGAAAATTGTAGATTGTTTAGTGGAAAAATACGGCATCGAGGGTCTGCTGCGCATATAGGGTTTAGGGGGTGGAGAAGGGTCACCTGACCGCTCTGCCCTCAGAGACTTGCTTTTCTCAACATGCAACAGGGGCAGCTAGCTTAAGGGTCAAGCTTAATATATTTGTACTATACATACACACACACACACACACATATTTTAAATGTTCTGTTACATTCTAGGTGCTACTTAAATGCATAGTATTTTAAACCTGCATGGGCCATTTTTTAAAATTTATTTATTTTGGCGGGGGGGGGGGGAGAGCATGTGCACAAGCGGGGGAGGGGCAGAGAGAGAGGGGAGACACAGAATCCAAAGCAGGCTTCAGGCTCTGAGCTGTCAGCACAGAGCCCGACACGGGGCTTGAACTCATGAGCTGTGAGATCATGACCTGAGCCGAAGTCGTATGCCCAACTGACTGAGCCACCCAGGAAACCCTTCATGACCTTTTCAGCACATGATTCAAGCCCAGGTAACGTGAACGTGTTTGTATGTTGATGTCTCCTCTTTGAGGGATGAGTGGGCGTCTGTCCTGTAACGGGGGGCTGGGGGTTCACGTCTGTTAGCACAGGCTCAGGCAGAAGCTCTGTGGCTGTTTCTCCCTTGCCTGCATGAGCTGTTTATAAGCCACCTGAAATCTAGCCAAGAGTAATAGACTTGACAAATTAGGCATATAATGAAGAACAGATTGCATTTCAAAATTACGTGTGTTAGAAGGAAAATCCAAATATTTAAAATATGATGGTATGAACTCGTTGAAAAGCTATTACTCATTTTGGTATCATCCAGATCCCGACTTTCCTTGCCTCTTCTTCCTGGCCGTCTGCCTTTTAGGTCTTTTGCTCTTTATGTCTCCTACTAACAAGAAAAAACATGCCCAGGAAATTCAGACCAACTGTATACCTTTTTTTTTTTAATGTTTATTTATTCTTGAGACAGAGACAGAGCGTGAACAGGGGAGGGGCAGAGAGAGAGGGAGACACAGAATCTGAAACAGGCTCCAGGCTTCGAGCTGTCAGCGCAGAGCCCGACGCGGGGCTCAAACCCATGAACTGTGAGATCATGACCTGAGCCGAAGTCAGACGCCCAACTGACTGAGCCACCCAGGCGCCCCAAACCGTATACCTTTTAATGTGAAAACTGTGCTCAAATTTTCTCATTGGATCACAGAATACTATTACTGGAAGAGAAGGTCGAGCAGAGCAGGGCAGGTCTGTGGCCTACCACTGGAGTCCCCTAATCCCACGGCAGACATCGCTGAGAACAAGCCTAAACCTGGGCCAGAGGCAGACACTGAATCGGCATGGGAGATGAGATGTATGTACTCTCCCTGTCTCAGAGTTTGTAGAATCCCGCCCCACCCTTTACCTAGGAGGAAGCTGAAGCCCACAGACCTCGAGGGTCCCAGCAAGTCTGTGGCCAGTGAGTGACCAGAAAGAACCCAGGGCATCTTACTCCGGTGGGGTGCTCTTTCTGCTCCCCCGTCAGCTCTCGGTCTAGCAGGCTGATCGTGTGCAGTTCGTATGCGGCCCTTAGATGACATGTTGCTGCCATCATTGTTGCCCAGCAGGGCCACTTCGCTGTGGTAGGTCCTGCAAAATCCGACAGGCCGTAGTCTAATGCCAGCTCTGCGAAGCTTGCTTTCATCCCTGGATTGAGACAGACTCACCACACTGAATTCTGGGCCTTCTCGTGGTTTCTCAAATACACCCCATTCTCTGACCGTCCCCCTTGCTGTTCCCTTTGCCTGTGATGCTTTTTCAAGCATCACTGGACTCGCGCCACTAACTCATCTTTCAGGTCTCTGTTTAAAAGTCAGTCCCTCCATGGGGCGCCTGGGTGGCGCAGTCGGTTAAGCGTCCGACTTCAGCCAGGTCATGATCTCGCGGTCCGTAAGTTCGAGCCCCGCGTCAGGCTCTGGGCTGATGGCTCAGAGCCTGGAGCCTGTTTCAGATTCTGTGTCTCCCTCTCTCTCTGCCCCTCCCCCCTTCATGCTCTGTCTCTCTCTGTCCCAAAAATAAATAAACGAAAAAAAAAAATTAAAAAATAAATAAATAAATAAATAAATAAATAAATAAATAAAAGTCAGTCCCTCCAGGAGCACCCTGGTGGCTCAGTTGGTTGAGCATCCGACTCTTGATTTTGGCTCAGGTCACGAGCTCACCGTTCGTGGGCTGGAGCCCCACATCAGGCTCAGCAGGAATTTCTCTTTCCTTCCATCTCTCTCTGCCCATCCTGCTCTCTCTCTCTCAAAACAAACAAACAAACAAAAAACTCAAAAATCAAACCCTCCAGAAGTCTTTCCCTGACCACCTGGAGTAGGACTAACTTCCTGACTGTGCCCGTGAACCGCCCTTTCCATAACATTCTCTGCAGTGACTGTGAGCGACATATCCACTGGCTCATGCTGGTCCTTCACTGCTCCCCGTGGTGCTGGGCACAGAAGTGTCTCTCCTGAACTGCACTGCACTGAGATGTCATCAGCCCTCAGTTTGCTAGAACAGACTTCAACCTTGCTGGGTAGAAAGTTCTCTCAGTTTACTTTCCTTTCTGCATACCTCTGATACATAATTTTACTCGCCATACAAAACTACTTGGAGATACAAAATAAATTTTGATACAAAATTCAGATTACGGCTCAAGTTGAGGCCTGTAAATTGAAATGTATTGTTTAGCCAATTCAGTTCTTCACTTTCGAGACTAATTTAAGTAAACTTTATCCCATACTAGTCCCAACAAGATGTTTCACCAATATTGGAGCTAAAAGAATAAAGTTTTATTACTCATAGTACAGTTGAGCCATAGTGATGATGTCGTTGTAACTGACATATTAATGGGTATGTAAGGTGGTTTTTTTCCTTCTCTATCCCCCACTAGTCTAAGTGAATCATGCTGAAAATAACAAGATAACTAAGTAGACAGCACCACAGATGACATCATGTTAGTCAAGTATGGAGCTTCTAAGACCAAATGTTTAAGGAGCATTGTATTTTTAGAAAATAAAACAAATTATCCTGAATTATGATGGTAATTCCAGACAAATGACTTCATTGATAGGCCACTGTTGCAAAAGAGTCAGAAGTTGGATCTACTTGAAAACTTGATTTATTTAATGTCACTGAATACCTGTCTTTCAATAACTAATTTGAACATAAAGAGACTAAATGCTGCAATCAAAAGACATAGGGTGACAGAATGGATAAAAACAACAACCAGACCCGTCTATCTGCTGCCTCCAGGAGACCCAGGTGAAAGAGACCAGCAGATTGAAAGTGAGGGGGTGAAGAAACATCTGTCTTGTAAATGGATGTCAAAAGAAAGCCAGAGTAGCAATACTTACATTGGGCAGAATAGGCTTTAAAACAAAGACTGTAACAAGAGACAAAGAAGGACATTATATCACAATAAAGGGGACAATCCAATGGGAAGATGTAACAATTATAAATATTTACACATCCAACCTAGGAGCACCCAACTGCATAAAAGAGTTAATAACAAACATAAAGGAACTAATCAGTAATAACACAATGATAGTAGGGGACTTCAACACCCTACTTACAGCAAGGGACAGATCATTTAAATAGAACATCAACAAGGAAACAGTGGTGGAGCAGATGGATTTAACAGGTATTTTCAGAACATCCCATCCTCAACCAGCAGAATACACATCGTTTTCAAGTGCACACAGAGCGTTCTCCAGAATAGATCATATATTAGCCCACAAAACCAGCCTCAACAAATTAAGGAAGATTGAAGTCATACCATGCGTCTTTTCCGACACAGCACCATACAACTAGGAGTCAACCGCAAGAAATAATTTGGAAAGACCACAAATACATAGGGGTTAAATAACATGCTACAAAATAATGAATGGGTCAAGCAAATCAAAGAAGAAATTAAAAAGTACCTGGAAACAAATGAAAATGGAAACACAATGGTGCAAAACCTCTGAGATACAGCAAAAGTGGTTCTAAGAGGGAACTTTATAGCAATACAGGCCTATCTCAAGAAGCAAGAAAACTCTCTAATAAACAACATAACCTTACACCTGAAGGAGCTAGAAAAAGGACAACAAACAAAAGTTAAAACAAGCAGAAGGAAGGAAATAATTAAGATAAGAGCAGAAATAAATGATACCAAACTAAACACACGCACACACACACACACACACACACACACACACACAATAGAGCAGGTCAGTGAAACTAGGAGCTGGTTCTCTGAAAACAAAAATCAATATAATTTACAATCTTCTAGCCAGACTTCTCATGAAAAAGAAGAAAGGACTCAAAGTCACAAATGAGGGAGGAAAAATAACAACCAGTAATCACAGAAATACAAATAAAATAATAAGAGAATATTATGAAAAACTGCGTACCAACAAATTGGGCAACCTAGAAGAAATGGATACATTCCTAGAAACATAAAAACTACAAAAATTGAAACAGGAAGATAGAAAATTTGAACAGACCTATAACCAGGAAATAAATGGAATCAGTAATCAAAAAACTCCCAGCAAGCAAAAGTCTAGGACCAGATGGCTTCACAAGTGAGTTCTACCAAACATTTAAAGAGGAGTTAATAACCATTCTCAAACTATTCCAAAAAGAGAAAAAGAAGGAAAACTTCCAAATTCATTCTATGAGACCAGCATTACCCTGATACCAAAACTAGATTAAAAAAAGAGAACTATAAGCCAATATCCCTGATGCACATACATGCAAAAATCCTCAACAAAATACTAGCAAACAAAATTCAACAATGCATTAAAGAAAACATTCACCATGGTTAAGTGGGATTTGTTCCAAAGTCATTCAGTATTCGCAAATTGATCAATGTGCTACATCCCATCAATAAGAGAAAGGATAAGAACCATGTGATCATTTCAATAGACACAGAAAAAGCATTTGACAAAGTACAACATCCATTCATGATAAAACCCTCAACAAAGTAGGTTTAGAGGGAACATAGCTCACTGTAATAAAGGCCATTTATTAACAAAACCACAGCTAATATCATCCTTAAAGGATGGAACTGAGAGTTTTTTCCCCTAAGGTCAGGAACAAGACAAGGATGTCCACTCTTAACACTTTTATTCAGCATAGTACTGGAAGTCCTAGGCACAGCAATCAGATAACACAAAGAAATAAGAGGCATCCACGTCGGCAAGGAAGAAGTAAACTTTCACTATTTGCAGATGACATGATACTATATACAGAAAACCAGAAAGACCCACCCACCCCCCAAAAAAACCTGCTAGGACTGATAAACTAATTCAATAAAGTTGCAATTATACAAAATCGGTGTATGGAAATCTGCTGTGTTCGTATACACTAATGATGAAGCGGCAGAAGGAGGAATTAAGAAAAACAATCCCATTTACATCTGCACCAAAAATAATAAGATACCTGGGAATAAGCCTAACCAAAGAGGTGAAAGACCTGTACTCTGAAACTATAAAACACTGACGAAAGAAATTCAAGAGGACACAAAGAAATGGAAAGACATGCCATGCTCACGGATTGGGAGAACAAATATTGCTAAAATGTCTACACTACTCAAAGCAATCTACACATCTAATGCAATCCCTATCAAAATACCACCAGCATTTTCCACAGAACTTATAACAAATAAGTCTGAAACTTGTATGGAACCACAAAAGACCTTGAATTGCCAAAGCAACCTTGAAAAGGAAGAGCAAAGCTGGAGGCATCACAATTCTGGACTTCAAGTTATGTGACAAAGCTGTAGTAATCAAAACAGTATGGTGCTGGCACAAAAACAGACACATAGATCACTAGAACAGAATAGAAAACCCAGAAATAAACCCATAATTATATGGTCAATTAATCTTTGACAAAGCAGGAGAGAATATCAAATGGGAAAAAAAGACAGTCTCTTCAACAAATGGTGTTGAGAAAACTGGACAGCTACATGCAAAAGGAAGAAACTGGACCGCTTTCTTACACCATACAGAAAAAAATTAAAAAGTGGATTAAATACCTACCTACATGTGGGACCTGAAATCATTAAAATCCTGGAAGAGAGCACAGGCAGTAACCTCTTTGACATCTGTCATAGGAACTTTTTCTCAGGCAAGAGAAACAAAAGCTAAGCTAAACTATTGGGATCACATCCAAATCAAAAGCTTCTGCACAGTGAAAGAAACAATCTACAAAACTAAAAGGCAACCTACAGAATGGGAGAGGAGATTTGCAAATAACATATCTGATAAAGGGTTAGTATGCAAAATATGGATAGAACTTCTAAAACTCAACACCCCAAAACAGAATAATACAATTACAACATAGGCAAAAAACACAAACAGACATTTCTCCAAAGAAGATATCCAGATGGCCAACAGACACATGAAAAGGTGCTCAACATCACTTATCATCAAGAAAATGCAAATCAAAACCACAATGAGCTATCACTTCACACCTATCAGAATGGCTAAAATCAACAACTCAAGGGACAACTGGTGTTGGCAAGGATATGGAGAAAAAGAAACACTTGTGCACTGTTGGTGGGAATGCAGACTGGTACAGCCAACGTGGAAAACAGTGTGGAGTTCCCCCAAGTCACACTACTGGGTATTTATCCAAAGAATACAAAAACACGAATTCAAAGGGATACATGAACTCCTATGTTTATGCCAGCATTATTTACAGTAACCAAATTATGGAATCAGCCCAAGTATCTATCAATAGGTGAATGGAAATAGAAAGATGTTATATATATATATATGCGCCTATATATATATGCGCCTATATATATATGTATGTGTGTTATATATAGATAAATAGATGCCATATCTATAGATATAGATATAGATAATGGAATTCAGCCATAAAAAGGAATGAAATCTTGCCATTTGCGATGACATGGATGGATCTAGAGAGTATTTTGTTAAGTGAAATGCATCAGGCAGAGGAAGACAAATACCATGATTTCATTCATATGTGGAATTTAGGAAGCAAAACAAATGAGCAAAGGGGGGAAAAAGAGAGAGACAAATTAAGAAACAGACTCTTAATGATGGAGAACAAACTGATGGCTACCAGAGGGAAGATGGGGAGGGATGGGGGAAACAGGTGATGGGGATGAAGGAGGGCACTTGTTGTGATGAGCACAGGGTGATGTATGGAAGTGTTGAATCACTATATTGTATATCTGAAACTAATATAGCACTGTATGTTAACCAACCTGAATTAAAATAAAAATTAAATATGACAAAAAAATCGTTTTATCTAAGAACTTTCAAAAGGAATCGTGTCATTTAGGAAAGGAATAATGGAGTTGGGTCATAATTTCATATGGTCCTCCAAGAAGAAATTTCCCTAATATTATCATTCTTGGCTCTTAAGAGTTTAAGAAAAATTGAAGTACTCTGATTTGATGACCATACTCCTACTGTAAAAGTGGGTTTTAATGGGGTTTAAAGCGATTGAGATAGAGAATAATTCCATTATTGGCATTCACTTGTTTATTCATTCAGAAAATGCTTATGAATATACTGTTCATTAAAAATAGAATTACTGGGGCGCCTGCGTGGCTAAGTCAGTTAAGTGTCCGACTTCAGCTCAGGTCATGATCTCATAGTTTGTGAGTTCGAGCCCCGCGTCAGACTCTGTGCTGACAGCTCGGAGCCTGGAGCCTGCTTTGGACTCTGTGTCTTCCTCTCTCTCTGCCCTCCCTTTGCTCATGCTCTGTCTCTGTCTCAATCTCTCTCTCAAAACATGAATAAACATTAAAAAAATTTTTTAAATAGAATTACTGAGTTCCTACCTGACACCAAGCCTGTGAACCAGTGAGACAGGATGACGAAGATGTGGTTTCTGTTATCAAAGAGTTTCTGACCTATTAAGCAAACCTACGGCTGTGCCAGAATGGAAGAGCCATGACTGCTACATACACACTGATGTGGGGTCAACACTATGTGCAGCCTTGTAGGAAATTCAAGGAAGTAGAAAGCCCAGAGCCTAAGTGAAGGGGCTACAATTATTCATGGCTTACATTTTTCCAACTGCTTGGGCATAATATATAAAATGGAAAAATGTATGAATTTTAGAACTAAATGTTGAATTAATCTCTGGTGCATAGTAGGTGTTCAATAACATTGGTTGAACAAACAGATGAATGATCAGTGCTCTGTAAATTCATCGAAAGAAGACTTCCCTGTAGGCTGACAGGAAAAAGCCTTGTAAAGGCTGGTTTGAAGGACTCGAGTGTACATGTGGATGGTAAACTATATACAAACAGGCCCATCCCTCTGCAAAAAAAATGGTTTCCTAAAAAGCTTAAGCTATAATTTTTGGATGTACTAGAATAAATGGGCAAAAGATGATAGAAATTAGAAATTATAAACAACACCAGTTGAGAACTTCACTGAAACAGTAATTAAAAAAAAAATTCACTCTAATGAAACTAATTCACGAACCAGTCCCAATTTTGTCATTCTTAAGTGAGACTTTGCATTTTAGCAAATCTTGCCTGTGATTTGCAGATAGACTGGTTTCAACATGTGGGAGACCTGGTTCTGAGAGATGTTTCTTTTTCTAATGTATTTTGCATTTATAACAAGGTAATAACCTAGATTAAAAATCAAACAGTACAAGTTGTAATGAAAAGCAGCAGACTCTTGTCAACTTTTGCCATGTCTGATTCTCCTTCTCCACGAGAAAGTCCTTTCTATCCTTTAGGTATTTCTTCTGGTCCTTACCATAATTCTTCGAAGTGAGGTGCATGTTCTCCTGTGTCTTGATATTTCAGATTTGCCTATCTACTGACTTCCTGTTCTGAATAAGGATTCCTCTCTTTTATCTTCCCTCGTACGTTAACATCTTCCCTTTCTCCTTCCTCACGGTATGGTTTTAATATTCTCTGAACAAATACTCAGGGTTTTGTTTTTCTGCTAAGTCTATGGTTGTTCTATTGTCGTTCGCTTCTGGCCCAGTAGTGACCATGATTATCTTTCCTTTCTTGTTCAGATTTCTGTTTTCGTACTTGCTAACCTTTCCAATAGCTATGGAAAACGTCTCTCAGTTCAGTTTTCCCTTCAGGCAAACCTGCCAGGTGATCTACTGGTTCCCATCTCCCTAGACTCCCTCCCGGAACCTGCTCCAATTGTTCCTTGTTTACTCCCTCTTTGTGAATGAAGCAAATCCGTCAGTCACTTTAGGAGGCTTTGTATATCTCCAAGCATTTCCATTCTACTCTGTACTTTGTACTAATGGATAGTTAGTTTGTATTATGGAGCGACTAAGGAGGCAAATGCTTCTGTAAGAATTCCAAGGTAATGTCTCCTGTCGCCCAGCTTCTGCTGCTGCTGTTGGAAAGTCTGATGACTTTCTGACCCCTCCCCCCACCCCAGTCCTTTATATGTGACTGGATTTTCCCCTGCGGGAAGCTCTTGAAACATTAAGGAGGGAATTAAAGTGTCATGGCCCAGAGAATGGGGTCAGATTTTGGCTCTGTCACATATTAATTGTGCTTAACCATCATGATTCAATTTTGTCATTTATAATTGGGGGTTCCTACAAGAAAGATTTGTTGGGGGATGAAACGAATCAAGATAATAAGAATAGAATATTGGCATAGCCCTTGGCAGGCAGAATGCATTCAGTAAGTATATACATCTCCTCCTCCTGTTCCCCAGAGTTAAATTCAATCATTGCGCACCTTGCTCTGTGCCTCATTTCATCCATTGTGCTAGATGGCTGGTGGCCCTTTATCATTTGGATATATATGTTCAATGGTTCTGAAATTTTTGTCAATAGGTGATCGTACTGCCCGAATGACCTCGTTCACAGAATTTCCATGGTGATTAAATCAAACCCAATAATCTGTGTAAAAGTCCTTTGTGGCATGACAGGCATTGTTTGATTTCAAAACATAAAGGCTGTGTTGGGGTCTTTGGGAAGGTCTCGTCTTTGTATGCGTGACGAGGAGACGCTATAGCTCTGGGAAGAAGAGCTTACGTCTTCTTCTTCTTACCTCTTACCTCTTCCTTTTTTGGCCCGCATAACAGGTTGCTAACATCAGGTGGTAGTGAGAGACCTGAAAAGCCCTTCAAAGCCTCTTTAGTTCAAAGTGACTAAAATAGTTTGGAGCATGAACTGAACTAGTGTCAGCTGAGTACCAGTCCCCTTTGCTATGATGCTTGCATAGGACAGTGCATTCCAGCGAAATGGCTTAGAGCTGATGTGTCAAAAAATAGCCTGTCAGCTGGAAGCCTGCCTTATTAATTATTCCCTCTGTTGTTATTCTCCTCATGTACCTTCTCTTCCCCTCCTTTTCTTCCCCCCTCTGCCAGGCACTGCTTCATTTCACTCTCCCGCTCTGTTCTCCTTCTAGTCAACTGGGGAACTTCTCTCTCTGTGTCAGTCTGGAGGTGGCTGGAGTGGAACCAGGTTCACACTGCGGCAGGAGAAAAAGGAAGGTGGGATCCAGTTGCCTCTGCTCAAAGGGGAGCGAGGCTGCAGGAGGCCTGGGGAAGCACAGGCCAGTGCTGGCCAGCCTCAAGAAGGAGAGGGTCTGGGGACAGAGCTCAATGGTCAGCTGCCAACCTCAGCTTTCCAGCAAGCCACAGGGTGTTTACCCAAGTGCCCAGTGGGGTTCTTCTAGACTGCGGATACGTCGAAAACAATGTGGAAATAAAACGAATGGCCAGTAATTGGAGAAGTGTAAAAAAAAAAACAAACCTAACACTAAAAATCAAGAGGCCTAAGTATGCATGTGATGTATGCAGGTTGGAATGTGGCAGCTTTGGGCTCTTGCGGCCCAGTGTGCGTAGAAGCACAGAATCAGGCCATTGGGAGGAATGATGTTAGTTCTCAGCTGCAGTGGGTGAGGTCACTATGATGAGTGCTGACTTAGTCTCCCTGTTGTGCATGCACTGGGGTCTTATCTGAAGCGCTTAACCCACAGAGTGCTCTATGATAGGAAAATATATGGAGATGCCCGTGGAACAACGGAAATGGTGTTATAAAGCGATCTTGTAACTTACGCATTCCTTACAAGTGCATACTCCTCATAGGTTACTAGATCGCTTTAAAACATACAAATCACTCTTCCCTTGGGGGAGAAATTACGATTTTGCAGATTAGACATTCACTGAGTACCTGCATTGTACTAGGCACTGTGTTTGGTGTTGAGAATGCAAAAATTGGTAAGAGCATAATCCTTGCTTTTGACAAGACGGCTGTTCTAACAAGAAACATCTTCCCTCCTGTGCTCCTAGTGAGAACATTTGAAAGTTGCTCTTAATGCTTTTCACATGAAAATTTTTGACCTAACCTTCTTCATGTGAAAAATTAATAAATGATTTCAATAGTGTTTTAGTTTTAAATACTATGATTTTGTATTAGCAGAGGACCTTTCTATCAAGAGGAGAAAGCACATTATTGCATTGATTCTCCCGAGAGCCTCTCTATCCCTTTGAGGAGATGTGAAGGATGCATTTTTATTCCCACTGAATTAATGAAAAAAATCAGTGGGAAGTTTTGGGAAAATGAGCTAAACATTTTTAAAAATTGAGTTAGACTTTGTATCAAATTAAATTCCAGATGGATTAAAGATTTAAAAAAAATTTTTTTTAAAGGAGGAAAAGAAGAAAGAAAGAACCAGAATAGCACTGCAAGAAAATATAGGTCAAGTTATATAATCTTGGTTGGGAAGAGAAAAATAATTTTCCTAGCATGACCCCAAAGTCAAAAACCACTGAAGAAACCACGAACAATTTTATTCTCTGAAAAGTGTCAGTTTTAATATTCTGATTCCTGAATGTTGCTCTTTACTACCTTATATTTCTTTGAGAGGTTTTACCAGGGTGTTGACCCTGGTAATAATTCCTGAGTCATTCAAAAATAATGCTAGAACCTATCACAGGCCAGGGACTGTGCAGAATGTTGGGGGAAGCACTGGGTGGCAAGGCCTCACCCTGGGGTGAACCTTCTGAGAGAAGAAGCGCACTATGGCCAGGAGTGAAACTCGAACCCCTGCACGGCAGGCACTGCCACACCACGGAAACCCCGGCCTCTCCTCAGACTCTGTTGTTCTGGGTGTCTGCTTTAGTTAAATGAACTATGAATCAATTCATCGGTGATGTTGCCTGAATGTCCTGAGCGGCTCCTGTGGACAGCGTCCAGGGCTAAATGCCCAAGCATGCTGGAGAAAAACAGCCTCGCCCCCTGGCTGTAGTAGAGAGGTGGACCTTCGTCCCACAGATTAATATACACGTACAGGGTTTGAAGTACAGTGAAGGGAAGGAGTATAAAGGGATCCGGAGCTAGATCTGAAAGACCAAGGAAGGCTTCTTTGAGGAGGCTGACATTTAATTGGAGGCTTGGGAGATAAAGAGGGGAGTTAACCCTTAAACTGGAGGAAGAGGGTTCCAAGCAGGAGAAGGGCCATGGGCACATCCTCTACTGACTAATGGGAACGGAAAAGTCACGAGGACCTTGGCTTTATCCTAAGCGGAATTACAGGGCTTTGAGCAACAGGGGAATGTGATTTGCTTTACGTTTAAGGACGATTACTTACCCCTCTTCATGCTACCGGCTTTGGAAGCGAAGCCTTTTCTAGAGAATAAACCATGGCGTGTACATGATAGTGCTAAGGACTTTGCGATGTGAGGTTCGGCCCAGCAAGAAAGATGACAAGGAGAAGGCCTCGTAGGGAAAAGCGATTGCCTCTAATGAGGGGATGCCACCAGCCTGGACGTGGTGATTCCATTTTGCGGGGCGTCTCCGCCTTAGATGCCTCAGGGTGACGGGGCTGCTTGAACCGAGCGGCAGCCGTCTGGAAATGTTTGTGAACACGCCTGGCCCCTGTGAAGGCGAGAAGTCATGCCTCCTTGCAGCCGAAATGGCAATTCAAGGTTTGAACTGGAGGAAATTGTCTCCCTAAAGATAAAAACATCCCGAAGGTTTTTCGATTCGCTTTTAATTATCGAGAAGGACTTCTTTTAGTAACGTAAGCTTCTAAATAAAACAACCTGAAAGGCCTTGGAGAAAATTTAAAGCACTCAATTGTAGTAAGTTGTATATAACTTGTAAATGGCATAGTTAGTTTGCATTCTTTTCCTCACGGGCCTAATATTCCAGGGAAGAGAGAAATACTAATGCTCAAGGAAGGTCTTTTATGGTCTCTGTGCATATTCAGGGCATTGCCAAAGGACAGTTATAAAATACCATTGCAAAGATTTTCTTTCTCACTTGACTTTCTATGAATACTGAGGCAGTTTGGGGCCCTAAGAAACATGTTTATCATGCTAGTGCATTTGTAAGCTTTGCCTTTCATTAGCTTTTCGTGACCACCCCATAAGAAAAGATTCAGTGTCGTCTTTTAGAATTCAGAATTCTGGAATTACATTGCTGTTTTAGTTTCCTCCCGTGTAATTATTCTTCTTCCTTTCTGCTTCCCCTCCACTCCCAAACATAAACGTTCAGTATGAGTTCGACTTGTCTGTTAAGAGTCTTCTACCATCTAGAGATTGTAACGTTTCGTTGGAATAAATTCCCAAGCTTGCTAGGAGGATAGAGATATGGAGCATTTACGGGGAAATTGATTTTCTTTCAACATAAAGGATTAGCAGAACCTGGAGTCAAAAGTTTGGAGTTGGTGATGCTGCTGTTATTCCTGTATGTTTATTGTAACCCCCTTTCCACGTCCTTCTCCACCCCCGCTTTGGCTGGATGTCCTGACACCAGTCAGGGAAGCCGTGCCTTGGGATAAATCTTCACCTAGAATGTTTTCCCCTTAATGTACAGTACGTAAACCTGTGCTTGCCGGTGCGTGCAGACGGTATAAAGCACATCCTCTGGCCTCTCATCCAGAGATTCAGAATTGGTGGGTTGCCCGTGGGAAGAGCCGGGATATCTAGTCACATGCCTCAAAGCTGTGCCTGTGCTGTAGTTTCCACACACATCCCTCCCTTCCAGGTACCACAGAGGGTTAAATCTCACAGAATCAATACCTCTGCTCTCCAATATATGGAAAGGCACGGATGGTAAATTCAGATCTTACTGGTGATTTCTGTACATGTTTTTTGAAATTCATTGCTTTGTGTGTTTCTGCGATGGAGAAACTAAAATTCTTATGGAAAACCCATATTTGTTATCACTATCTGCCGTAAATCCTTGCAAGGACTGCAGTGAAATTGTGTCCCTGCCCTCCAATCAGCCCCACTCACTGGAAAACATCATGGTCTGATAGCAAATGTGACAAGCGTTTGAAAGCCTGGATCGCACTCCCCCATCCACATGGCACTAGCATTCTACAGTGACGAGCTGTAGATGTTTCTTTTAATTCAGATGTTTTTCTAACAGCCCTGCAGCATGAGGTTGGCTTATATTTCCTTAATTTACATATTTTTGCAGGAATCTAGCTAAGGTTGTCATGTTTCTCCGAATTGGTGACAATTGTTGATAGAACTCTGTAAATGTATTTTTATAAGCAGGCTGAATTGAATTGCATTTGATGTGACGGCCCCAATCTGACACTGTTGACTTCATATAAATTGAGAAATCAGAAAAAATAATGTGCATAGAAGGGAACCTAAACGTACCCGATTGGACTTTAGGAGAGACTAAAATAGGAAATATTGCTTAATGTGTTATAGTCAGAAAGTTTTTTGTTTTGTATTCAAAGAGTAATTCCAAGAGGCTGGTTTTTCTTCGATTTAACGATCCAGAGTTCCCTTGAACACTAAAAATGATAAGATAATAGGTGAACGTTTACAGAACCCTAAGCCGATGGAGGCATAGCGTCTACTCTTGACAAACCCACAGTCTAGTGGGGAGATTAATATTTAAATGAATGCTCCATGGTGTAACAGGTACTATAATTAGAGAATTCACAGTGCATAGTGATGGCACAAAGGAATGATGTATTCTGCTTGAAAACTAAAGCTAGTAATACAGAATGCTGGTTCAGTGTCTTGCAGAAGCTTCGTGGGTCCTTGCTAGATGGCAGCATGGTGGACCACCGGCGGTGAGGAGATGGCAGGGTCCGCCCAGCACAGGCAGAAAGGGGGGCATGCGTTGTTTCTAAAGAATTTTAAAACAATAATAATGCCAATTACAATTTGGAGTCCTTTTTTACTTTCACCTTGTGCCAATGGTTCTAAACACTGTCAGTGATTAGACCCTTCCCCTGGGATGGACACTCCCGAGTGCACAGCCCTGGAAAACGGCCGGTAGCAACTGTACTGGGAATGGTCAGGGACATGGGGATCAGACAAGACCAGGAGTTCCTCAAGCAGGAAATACAGAAGGACATTCCAGGAAGGCACCCAGCACATATAAAGGCATAGACAAAGTGAGGTTCAATGCCGTGTGGGAGGAAATAGACACTTTGAATATGGGGCGCCTAGGTGGCTCAGTCGGTGAAGCATCTGACTCTTGATCTTGGCTCAGGTTATGATCTCGAAGATCGAGCCCCGCGTTGGGCTCTGTGCTGACACTGTGGAGCCTGCTTGGGATTCTCTTTCTTTCTGCCCCTCCCCAACTCATGCGCTCTCTCTCTGAAAATAAACAAACAAACAAACAAACAAACATTTAAAAAAATTATTTTCAATAAACTGTGATGGTCAGTTATCCACATGGGAAAAAAAATCGGTCTCAATCCCTATCTTACACCATACAGAATCAATTCCAGATAGCTTGCAGATCTAAATGTGAAAGGTAAAACAATAACATCTTAGGGGAAAACATAAGAGAATGTGCTCACGATTTTTGTCTTTTAAACACAGTACAAAGGGGCACCTGGGTGGGTCACTAGGTGAAGCATCCGACTTTGGCTCACGTCATGATCTCACGGTTCATGAGCGAGCTCCACATCGGGCTCTGTGCTGACAGCTCAGAGCCTGGAGGCTGCTTCGGATTCTGTGTCTCCCTCTCTCTGTTCTTCTCCTGTTCGTGCTCTGTCTCTCTCAAAAATAAATAAAGATTAAAAAAATAAAACAAAATGAGCAGAGCACCAAAGACTCCAAAAGGAAAAAAAAATGAGAAATTGGAACTTATTAAAATTAAGTATTTCTTTTCTACAAAAGAGACTATTAAGAGACTGATAAACAACCCATAAAATGGGAGAGCTTTCTGATGCATGTATCTGACTAAAGACTCATACCTAAGGTATATAAAGAACTCCTAGAAGTCAGTAAAGAAAAGACATCTAATCCTAGAAATCAGTAAGGAAAAGACGTTACTCCGGGAGGAAAAAGAACCAGGCAACGCACATGGAGAGCCACACTTCACAAAAGTGTGTATCCAAATGGCCAAATGGTGTAAACACATGAAAAGGTACTTAACTGCATTAGTCATCAGAGAAATGCAAAATAAAACCATAACATGATACCGCTCTACACCCACAGCATAGTTAAAAGGAAAGAGAGAGAAAATGTTTTGGCAAGGATGTGAACAAACAGAAGGAACTCTTTGCACTGTTTGTGGGAGTGTAAATTGGCTCCATAACTTTGGAAAATCTCCTAGAGCTTCCTACACACACTTAATAACCTAGCAATTCTGTAGCTAGATATATACCCCGGAAGCGTACCCATGTTTACCAAAAGGCCTGTCCAAGAATGTTCATGGCGGCACTCTACATGACAGCTCTAAACTGGAAACAACGTGAACGCTCATGTACAGCAGCTTTGAAAAACAACCTGTGTCTATTCATATAGTAGATTATTGTACAGCAGTGAGAACGGGCAGATGATGATTACACACAAAGATGTGGCTGAATCTCAAGGAGAGCGTTGGGAAAACGATACAAAAGGACAGCGGGCAGACGGAACAGTGGTGTTTGGGGTTAGGGCACTGGTTACCTTGGGGGGCAGTTACTGGAAGCAGGCATGGGGGCTTCAAGAGGGTTTCTTCTTCCTCTACGTGCTAGGGACACGGCCGTATGTGTATGGTATGTGCAGGTTTCTGTATATGAAGAAGTTCAATGAAAACGTTTTTGAAAAATCCAGCATGGCTACTTCAGATCACCAGTTAAGTGAGTGTAGAACTGCTGATGGTGACCAGAGAGTTACGAAGTGGCAGGTATAGAAGATCTGACACCGTTCCAGACCCACTGGGTCTGATTCTGCATTTCCCCCAGGTGATTTATTTGCATGTCGACGTTTGAGAATCACACATCTAGGACAGCGTCTTTCTGCCTTGTCCCCGGGTAGTTCCAACATGCAGCTGTGGTTAGGATGACTCCGAGGTATATTGCCTGCATGGCTAAGTGAATGCAGGTGTCATTAGATAAGATAAAGAATGTTCGAGGAAGAGCAGGTGTGTGGAGGCTGACAAGTTCAGTTTTGACATGTATTTGGGGATTCCTTGGGGACATCAGGTGAAGCCATCCATTGAGTATTTAGATCGGGAGGCCAGGAGACAGAAGACTGAGAGTTACAGATGGGAGTGTCCTCAGCATGGATGGAATCATTAAAGTTAAGGGTGTTGAAAATGAGAAAAAATAATACAGAGGTCCAAGGAGAGCAAATGACCAAATAAGGGAAGAGGGGTTTGCAGGGAAAATGGGAAAAGTAGTATCAGAGGTTTGAATGCAAGCAGGAGCAGGTGGCATGGGGAAACTAAGGAAAGAGAGTTTTCTGCGGAAGGCAGGACCAGCGATGTTTTATGCCCAGAAAGGTCTAGTAAGGTAGACTGAGAAGGATCAATTATTTGTCCTTTGGGAGGTCACAGGTGGCTGCTCCATACACAGTTCTGGCCAGGGGTAGCTGCAAATATCCAGGCGCAGAAGTTTCAGCAGTAAATAGGAGACAGGGGCCTGGGATGGTCAGACATTCACAGCCTTTGCAAGAAGCTGTGCAAAAAAGGGCAGAGGGAGCGAGGTGTAGAGTGGAAAGCAAGTTTTCAATTTGGCAAAGACTGGAATATTGCCACTTGCCAACAGGAAAGAGCTACTCTGGGGAGTGACCCCTGAACCAGCCATCAGGAAAGAACGGGACTCAGAGCTTCAGTGGACGCTCAACGTGAGGAGGACCCAGCAGGTGGATGTAACTATGAATACATTCGTAGCTGACGGGTGGGAAGATGAGTTGTTGGAGTCTCATAGCCTCAGTTTTCTCTAGAAGTAAGGTTCCTGTCATTTGCCTAAAGGGATGGGGGAGACATCATAAAAATTCGTCTTTCCTAATTTTCATATACTTTCACAAAAGATGAGAACCCTGTTGTCGGCATGTAGAATATATAATAATATACCTAGATTTCATTAATTATATGTAAAAAAAAAAAACCTTAATTCCCTATGAAACAGCCCATTTTCAAATCTATACCGGAAAACACTGCACATTCACCATTAAGAATACCCGAAGTTAAATTCCTACCCAACATCCTTGCTGTTTTTTTAATTATTGAAGTAGAGTTGACATACAGTGTTACATTAGTTTCAGGTATGTGACACAGACAATGCCATATATTACTCTGTGCTCACCATGGGAAGTGTGGCTACCATCTGTCACCATACAAAGTTATTACAACATTACGGACTTATATTCCCTATGCTGTACTTTTCATCCCCATGACTTATCTGTTTTACAGCTGGAAGTTTGTACGTCTTCACCTATTTTGCCCATGCCCCACCCACCTCCACTCTGTTTAGGTAGAGTTTTTTTCTCTGTATTTAAGAGTCTGTGTCTGTTTTTGTTCATTTGTTATGTCTTCTAGATTCTACGTATAAGTGAAATCGTATGGTATTTGTCTTTCTCTGACTTTTCTCGAGGTCCATCCATGTTGTTGCAAATGGCAAAATCTCATTCTTCTTTAGGGCTGAGCAACATTCCATTTCGCATATATACCTTTTAAATTGAAGTGTAACTAACATGCAGCGTTATACTAGTTTCGGGTGTACAATACCATGATTCAGCAGTTGTTTACATTACTCAATGCTCATCATAAGTGTACTCTTAATCCCCATCACCTATCACCCATTCCCCCACCCACCTCCCCTATGGTAACCATCAGTTTGTTCTCTGCATTTAAGAGTCTCATTTTGGGGGGCACCTACGTGGCTTGGTCAGTTAAGCATCCGACTCTGGATTTTGGCCCGGGTCATGATCTCTTGGTTCGTGAGTTTGAGCCCCGAATCTGACTCTGTGCTGACAGCATGGAGCCTGCTTGGAATTCTCTCTCTCTGCCCCTCCCCTGCTTGTGGGTGTGCACACACACACACACACACACTCTCTCTCTCAAAATGAATAAACTAAAAAAAGAAGAGTCTAATTTTTTTGTTTCTTTGTTTTGTTTCTTAAATTCTACCTGTGAGTGAAGTCATGTGGTATTTGTCTTTCTTTGACTGACTTATTCTACTTAGTGTTAATACCCTCTAGCTCCATCCATGTTGTTGCAGATGGCAAGATCTCATTCTTTTTTTATGGCTGAGTAATATTCTGTTACACACACACACCCCACGTCTTCTTTATCCATTCATCAGTGGATGGACTCTTGAGCTGCTTCCATTTCTTGGCTACTGTAATTAATGCTGCAGTAAACACAGGGCTGCATATATCTTTTCAAATCAGTGTGTTCCTTTTCCTTGGGTCATTACCCAGTCTTCCTCCCTGTTTCATGTATCATTAACGTTTCTTCTTATTTTTATCTTGATGATTTCTCGTTGCGTCTCTCTTCTACTGATGAATCCCTGGGATATTTGTTCTTATTTCTTGTCCATGTCATGAGGTATTCCCACTGTGTCTGACCTCACCATTCTTTGTGAATCAGATTCCTGAATGCTGACCTCTTCTCATATTTTTAATCAAATGATAAGTATGAGTGCGACCTGTTCTTCATGAGTGGATTCTTGTGTAATCCAAATAATGTAACAACGACATGGCCCTCTTGTTTGTTTTGTTTTTTTTTTTTTTTTTACTATAGGTTATTGAGGTGTAAGTTTGATAATATAAATAGTTAAGGAATGTGATTCCAGAAGTTCGATGGAGTCAGCTTTGCCCTTTGGGGGTTTGGCCTCTGAGACTCGGTGGAGAGACTGAGTCCCCGGCATGTCTGATTCATTTTCCTGGCTGTTTGGCTGGTGGATTGGGGACCGTCTCAGCCTCACAGTTAGTAGCAGAGAGACTCAGCAGGGAATGAGATGGACCTACCTGTGGGCCCTGGGCTGAACCAGGAGTGCTCTCCTCATGGAAGCAGGGGAGAGCTTGGCTCCATACTTCACTCCTGTGTCAGGGATGTGTGTTCTCTCTGCCTGATGCTGTGGCCTAAGGGAGTTTGTGCTCTGACCACCGGACCAGCCAGCCACTCCTCCTCCTTCTCAGAAAGAAAAGTAGCCAGAGGGGGGTGACAGGCACTGCAAGTGTACATCCTACATGACCCCATCCCGAGGGGGAGCAGAGTCTTTCCCTACCCTGAGTGGCGAGAAAGAGGGGCAACCACTTCCCCAGCAGCTGACTCAGAGGGTGGGCAGGGCACACAAGCCGAGGCTCAGAAAGATTGAGTTAACAGTTCACCGTCACGCACCAGTGGTTGGTAGAGTCTGAATGAAAACCCAGACTGGTCTGACTCAAAACCTTAGCCCTCGTGGGAAGAGACGTCACTCCCCGTGGTGCTCCTGTTGTCACAAGGGTTCTCAAGAATGTAACACATTCATAACGACGGGGCCTGGGGATCAGCTTTCTCTTATGTGTATGTATGTCCTGGGGATTTGATTGTTGATTTAAAGACTAAGAAGAAGGAGAAGAAAGCCCAGCCTTGGAAGTGTCCCCAGCTGAAGAGGAGATGGGCCCAGGAGATTGTTTTTCAACCCTTCATCCCTCACTGTCCACCCATACTTCCTCTGAGAGACCTTGATACAGGACCGCTTACTTCCTGGGTCCCAGGAATAATTCCATATGGAAAAATCACCTGACTTGAAGAATTGAGACCCTGGTCTATATTACCGTATGTTATTATTTATGAACTATGTAGAAACAAAGCTAAGGATTGCCTGGAAAGCAAATTGGTGTATCCTGTCTAGAATCTGGAGTTCTGAGTGAGCAGCTTTCGAATGAAAAGGGGGGACATTCCTTCTTATTACATGTACTTAAAGAAAAATAACTTGATCAGTTCTAAATGGTTTTTATGTTTCTTTCAGATATTGCCCATCTAATGTGGTTTGAAAGACTCTATGTCTGGCTTCAGTGTTTTGAAAAATACATCCTGTACCCAGCAATAATTCTGAATGCCCTCACTATTGATGCATTTTCAATAAGCAATTACCGGAGACTCGGTACCCAGTAAGTGGATAACAGTTTATTCTCGTAATGATTTCGATCACAATGATTTCAAAATCGGGTGGATTTTCTCTAAACAGGCTACAGTAGTACAGCATCTACTAATTTACTGGCCGCGTAAAAGTAAGCCACGGTGGTCTTTTACTCAAACTCGCTGGAGGAACTTGATGGTTATTACAGAGTGGGCTGAAAATGAAGTTAGATCTGCTTGAAGTGATGTTGCAAATAAACGACAGTCGGTTTGAAAAAGCTCCTGCAAGAACTTAGTGAGCTTTAATGAGATGACGGAAGTGCAGTGTGGTTCCAGGGGTTCCTGAACCCCCTGGAAAGTTCTTACCATCATGCTCAAAGCTTTATGAACCGCCTCATGTCATTTCATTTAGCAAATACTCTATCGTTTTGTGCTTGAGGGAGGGGGGATTAATCACTGTCAGTGCTCTCTCTGCATTTATCGGGAGAAGCCTCACAATTAAAAAAAACCACGGAGCACAGCGTCATCATGCCGTCAAGATGCCCATGTTTTTGCAAAGCATTAACAACACACAGTTGGGTTATTAGTTTCATACGTAAAATTAACTCTGAATTTGCAAATGGAAATCCTTCTCGATAATCTGTGGATTTGCTGCTCTGACAGAAGGTTGAAGTGCCTGGTCAAGTAAGTTCGAGTAGGAGAATGAGAAAGACATCCTTTCCCAGATTTGCTTATTAAGTCATGTTGCTTAAACATTATGTGCCCAAGTCAATTCTTGTGCATAATCCCAAGCATATTAATTTAAACCTGCTCTTCCTTTTGGGGGGTGATGGGGACAAATTAATTAACATTTGCCAAAGATTGAGCAAGCTGAGATAAAAGACATTTGAACACTCTGTTGGACATTGAGTGGATTCATAGTCACACAAAGCAGACACTGAATGAAATGGTCGTATAACCTTCCTGTCTTTATCAGACTCTGCCTTCCTTCCAGTTCAGACCTGTCATGGCTAGGCCAGGCCAAGTCGTGCCCTTTGGTATTTAAAATCCCGGACTTCAGATCCAGGGATGAAAATCAGTCTCACTGGATAAAGAACACAGACAGTGAGACTGTAGTAGCCCTCTTGCCCAGTTTGGGGGGACCCAGTCCCAGAGATGACTCCTCATCCAGAACCTCAAGTGCTTTCTCTAGTGGTAGGTGTTTCTGGTATGGCACAATGTTGGCTAACCCTGCCGCCCTCCCGGAACAAGGCCGCATCTCGGTTTCTAGAACGAGGGCTTACAATCAGAACTAAAGTAGTAAAGAGGGTACCAGTGCTGCCCCCCCGGGGTAACGAGCTGAAGGACTTAAAGTTTGCTCGCTTTCCAACCTCAGGACTGGGACCTTAAGCTAAGCCTGCAGGTTGAGGCCCTCCAATTCTGGCTGTTGGCAGAGGCTGGACACTAGGGTTGGGAATCAGGCAGAGTCAAAGAGTTTGGAGAGAGTCCAGTTTCAAGTAATAATACTCTCTACCCCCTATAATGTTTTTTCCAGACACTAATATCAGAAAGTAGCACCTTAGCTATGTCCCTCCAAATAGTCTCAAATCCAAGATGACACCAACAGAACTATTCTACTTAGAACCAAAAGCTGACAATTCCTTCATATTCTTGAGGCATCCAAATGAAGCCTTGAAAGTAATTTTAGGGTGCCTGGGTGGCTCAGTCAGTTAAGTGTCCAACTCTTGGTTTTTGGGTCAGGTCATGATCTCACAGTTTTGTGAGTTCGAGCCCCGCATCGGGCTCTGTGCTGACAGCATGAAGCCTGCTCATTATTCTCTCTCTCTCTCTCTCTCTCTCTCTGCCCCTCCTCTGCCCACACTGTCTCTGTTTCTCTCAAAATAAATAAATAAGCTCAAAATTTTTTTAAATAGTAATTTCAAGTACCCCATTAGACCAGCTGTTCTAAAAGAGGACAGCAGGAGTCTGTATGTCAGTATCACCCAGAAACCTGTTTCTAACTATAGAATCCCCCAGCCTACCTGCACTGAGAACCACTGTACCTGATAGTTAGGCAGTGAACCCCTCAGCAACAGGCATGACTTCTTATTCGACTTTTAATACTACCCCCCCCCTAGTAAATGGTAGAAGGCTAGGTAGATGGGTGATCAAGCCGGGACTGGTAAATGGATGAATGGGTAAATTGTGATATCTTGTTAGGTATTTATATTTCCCAGCCTGATCTAAATGGATGCTTTGCAGCTGTTCCAGGCCGTGTTCACTGACTGCCACATAAGCCTTTATTAAACCTTCAGCTGAGCCTACAATAGTCTCTGAACTACTTTAACTGTGATCATTAGTCTTGCGATGTTATAAAGGCCATAAAATTCAGTCCTTAAGACCTCCCATAGTGTTAACCAGTCATCATTGATAAGCAAAAAATTAATGCTCTTCGTTTTAACCGTAGTCACAGAGAACACAAAGTTAAGAGTTGACCCTCACTTAGATTTGGCCTGAATAACCTCCAAAATCATCAGTCTCCTGTGAAAACCCAAATAAGAATACCCCTAACCTTAAGATGCCTTGTCATTGGGCATAGACATTCTTGTATCCTGGGCTGTTGTCAAAGGCAACTGGCCCCAAAGTCATGTCTTTATACTGTATTTTCATCAGGAAATAGAAGGAAAAGAAAGGTGGGTTCTGGAGCAGTGCGCAACTTTGCTGCAGGAACCCTGAGGGTTTTATGTTGAAGTTACATGAAAACATGCCCACTCAGCCCAAATCTGTATGTAATCAAGGACTAGTTTTCCTCGGATGAGCCTTGAGCAAATCTCACTGGGTGCATCCTCAGGCAAAGTGAAAACAATTGTAGCCCTCGGTCTGAAGGCATACGAAATATCACATCAAGGCAAATGGAATTGCCAACGTTATTAGATCTTTTTGACAACAGAAATGACAGTGTTGCACCTGATAGGTGCAAAGACTTTAAAAGCGTTTTTCGAATGCCCTCATCCTGGGACAAGATAATAATAATGCTGAAAAGGGTCCAGAGCCCGGGGATCCCTCTAGGCTGAGGGAAATTGAGGCATAGCTCCAGTTTTCTGTATTTAGCCAGGGGGAGAAAACCTCTCTCTTTTAAGTGCAACCATTCACTGGAAAGTATTCCCATCTCTGCCTTTCTTTTGAGTTTGCAAGTAGGATTTTATTGCAGTGGGACGGTGCAGGAATCTGCCCAAAATGCGCAAAGCCTTCCTTCAGAAAGACAGACCCCTCCAGGAAGTGGCTGTGTGCTCTGTCAGGATATTCTTAGCTGTTATCATTAACTTCCCAAGCTTAAGGTAGTTAGATTATTCATTGTTGGCTTCAGCATCTGCTGGAATTGTTCATATAACACATGCTCCCTATACAGGTTAATGACCTGACTCCCCAGACAAGAGCATCCAGGAGCCCAGGCCTTGAAGCAAAGTCCTGGTTATCTCCTTGCTGGACTGCTTTGATGAGTTCCTTAACTAAAAAGGCCAATGCCATGGGGGGAAAAATGTCAATGGTATCATTTTCAGCAGGAAAAAAAAAGTGTGTGGGGTGGGAGGAGTCCAAAGAGCTTACATTTACCAGGGAGGTAAATATGCTGAAAAATATTAGAAATTAACATGTAAAGGCAAAAAGGTCTGTGATGAGATACCGGGGTTTTATTTCTTTTCCGAATTTAATATTAGCTACTATTATATCACTGCGTCAGTAAGATTCTTTCATAATAAAAAAGCATACACTGAGCGGACACAAAGAGGGACAGCATGCTGTTTCCTCACTTGCCATCAAACTTTCTGCAGAACCTGTCGCTGCAGGAGTCCTTCAGATAAGCTCCAAGGGAGCTCTGTGTCCTTGCTGAGAGACAGGGGACCATGAAGATCATGTGGCAGGAAGGAGCTTCTTCTCAAGGCCAAGGGTCTGTGCTTGAGAGTCCTTTCGGACTGAGTTTCAATCCTCACTCCGCCCTGCCCCTCCCATGAGATCTTAGACAAGGGACCCAAACTCTAAGACCCCGTTTTGCTCCTCTGACAAATGTGGATAATGACAGAGCCTCCCCCCACACCATCCTCCGCCCCTGTGTCCCCCTTCCCCACCAGTCTTGGCTTTTCATGCCTGTAAAGTGCACCGTGCACAGTAAATGCTCAAGAAACATTAGCTATTGTGACTCACCTGGTACTTCGCCGTCCTTGACCGCTTCCTTTCTTTCCTTTCCACCAGCTGGGACATTTTCCTGATGATCGTTGCCGGCATGAAGCTGCTAAGGACCTCCTTCTGTAACCCCGCTCATCAGTTTATTCACGTGAGCTTCACTGCGATCTTTTTCCATTTTGACTACAAAGATCTGTCAGAGAGTTTCTTACTGGATTTCTTCATGGTGTCCATTGTGTTCAGCAAGGCAAGTTAGTTCTCCATTTTGTTCATTTTCAAATTTAAAAGGGGCGTTTCTCACCATAGGTTTCAAGAGCTGTAAACATTTTCCTTTAAAGAAAATTGTGGAGTGAAATTAAATTGAATTACATATGCATGTCACACTCCTGCTACCGCTTGAGGGACATTTCCCCGTGGAATACAAATATGCCACGTAATTTGCCAAAAATCACTAATTACAATGAATTAGCCATTTACTGTTGCTTGAAATTTTGAAATTTTATGATCTTTGCGTCTGTTAGCAATCTCATTACAGAACTTCCCTAGACCTCAAAATGCTCTGAATTAAAGATTAGCAGCCAGACAGATTTTTTTTTTTAAATTAGCTAGCATTTGAGGTAAAACTTGTGACCTGGTATCCAAGAACCAGGTCTCTTGGATTATTTTCATTCTTCTTGGCGTGTGTTAGGTCAAGATACACAGGCAATGAGAAATCCTAATCATAGTTCAGGCAAAATAGGGGGATGGAATTGGAGGTCGAACATGGCGGGGGGGGGGGTGGATAAAATCCGCTGGATCCTCACCTGAGTGTATTCTGAGCACCTCGCAAAGCCAGGGTTTGTAAACAGAAATGAAAAGGAATTTGGAACAACTCCTGGTCAATAAACTGACCCTGTCACTTCACATCTGGCTTCCTCACGCGCTATCTTTTTTTTTTCAACGTTTATTTATTTTTGGGACAGAGAGAGGCAGAGCATGAACGGGGGAGGGGCAGAGAGAGAGGGAGACACAGAATCGGAAACAGGCTCCAGGCTCTGAGCCATCAGCCCAGAGCCCGATGCGGGGCTTGAACTCACGCACCGCGAGATCGTGACCTGGCTGAAGTCAGACGCTTAACCGACTGTGCCACCCAGGCGCCCCCTCACGCGCTATCTTTAACACGGTGGCCGCCGGTGTCTGCCCTCAGCTTGACTTAACCAGCCCCTCCCCCGCTTTTGATTAATAATTTATTAATTTTAAGATCTTTTTTCCTGAACTTCATCTTTTACCTCTTTTTGAATCTGTTCTGTTAAATGTTTCTCTTTCTTACTTACCGTTTTCTTCTACCTTTCTCTTTGCTTATTTTAGGTAACAAAATTTCAAAACTCTCATATTGTCCTAACGATGCCCTGTGAGTAATGTCCTCACCCTATCAGACGTGCGCGTTTCCTCTTATAACTCAGGCTGAACTCCGATTTTTCAGCTGCCCGAGTCCCTTCTTGTGTCGTTTGTCACATGCTCTGTGCTATTATTACTTTTGCAGCCTACCTCTTATTCCAGAGCCCTGGTCTTGGTCCTTTTCCCGCAAACATTTCTTCTGTGTTTGAGTTCTGTTTGGTGTTGATAAAGTTATCCCAATTTTCTCGCGGTTCAAATCACAGGCTTCCATATTCTGTTTTCCTTCACTATGTATCAATTGCCTTTATTTCACATAATAAATGTAAAACTATATCCTATGATCTGTAAAGCATTTTAGAAGTTATTATAAATAACTTTACCACTTGCAGGGGGTAAGAGCTTATAATCAGATGCAAAATGTGTCAGGATGTATTGAATTCCCAGCTCTGGCATTGTTTCTGTTTTGACATGGTGTTATTTACATGCCTTTCTGACCCGCGGTTTCTGATAAAATTGAAAGTAAGGATGGCAGTCTTGCCCGGGCATTGAGAGGATTGAAAGAAGTCTTTAAGTAAGATGTGCTTCCCAAATGCAAGGCAGAATTTGTAGAGCCATTGTAAGTAGAAAAACAGAAGTTATGCGCTGTTTAGTGTGGGGAGGAGCGTGGCTGGTTTTCCACACTGAGCTCCACTTAAGAATCTCTCTGTAAAGTGAGACGCCCCAGGTGAACACAGGCATGACAGAGAGGAGTGAGGGTCTCACTGTAAAAGTCTTAAGGGCCTGGCTTCTAAGTGATTGTACATCCACAGCAGGAACAGTGATTTTCATTTCCTGGAGCACAGGCAGCCTTCCCCCACTGACACTTGGTGCCATCCTGTGCATCGTGAGCAGCGTGGGACAGGACACAGTCTGAAACTAACTCCGTGCAAACTTAGCGGCTGCAAGCATTTGACTTTCACTTGCCATAATCTTTTTGAAGTCAGAGTTCAAACACTAATAAAGTCAGACAGAACTATAGTAGCCGCATTCCTATTTTCTCTAATTGTGGGAACATTAGCACATGTAATTTCAATAGTTTGCTTTTAGGCTGGGGATAAGAACAAAAGCTAGAAAAATCAGCATACTCTATAGCGAGTCAGTCCTGAAACATCCCTAACTCCCTCTGATGCTTGCTCATGCTTGATCTTGAGAGAGCTGGGAAGAGTCCATTGTCTGGAATGAGAAACAAAATAAAAATAGGTCGTTAAAGAGACAGCATTGGAGATCTTCGGGGGGGGGGGGCGGGGGAGCCAGCAGAAATTAGTGACAGAAGACAGTGGTGGCGATGAGTGGGACCCACAGTTAATGTTTCCGGTAAATATCCTGCCTGTAATTCCCAACTGATGCTTTCTCTTCTTTCTCATCATTTAAATATACCTTTAAAAAAAATTGTGCCCCAAGGTCTGGAAGGTGGATGTTGGCTAGTCTCTGCAGCCTGCCAGACCTAGAGAAAAATGAAAAACAGGACATAATGAGTTCCAGAGTCCAGTGGGAAAGAATTAACACCGGCCAAGCATTGACAGGAGGGCGGGGCATTCACAGTTACGGCATCCTGGGCTCCTGGGGAATGGCCAGAGGGGGATATCCCATATCCCCTCTCGAGATGTGTGGTATTCCAAGCCTACACCCAGGTGGTGCATCACCTTTGAGATGTCAGGCCATCCTCCCCCGCTCCCGTGTATTCTCAGTCCCCTCTCTCTTTCAGTCCAGCCCCATCAGTCAGCGTTTCCTTTCAAGAATTAACTGCTGTAATTAATTTGTCGCATTTCTGGGGCATCTAGGTCCTTGGCGGGGCAGAAAGCATACTCCAAGTACGGGTACTCGGTTACGACAGGATCAAAGACAACAAAGCTGCTTTTGTGCTCTCTCACTGGTCTTGAAAAAGTTCCTAGAAACCACTCTGCCTTGACATTTCTAGTAATGCTTAGTTGTAAAAGTAGGACTTTACAGAATCCTGCCAGAGGATAATTCTGCCAGCATTTGCAGAATGCACTGACTACAAAATTCTACAGGCCATTGGTTCAGCATGGGAGGTAGCTCTCTTACCATCTAGCAAATTAACACTAACGGGTGAAGCTGCTTTTATATGAAGCTACATGAATAATCACACCGGGGCCATGAGTTGTGGCTCTGTTACAGGCGACTGCAACTGCCATTCAAATGATTTGGAACCAGAGTTTCTAAAGGACATTTCCCTTTTTGTTTTCTGTATGTAGGTAGAAAGTCTTGCATTAAAATGGAACCTCTTGTTTGGGAATGCATGCTTTTACGAAAGCATTTGTTCAGAAAACTTTGTTCAACAAAGTAACTGTTCACTTATTTAACATCCCTTAAGCATTATTAAGCATTGAACTAGGGCATAAAGATTACTAATGATACGAAAGGTAGACAGACGTCTTTATCTGGTACTTTCCATGGGTCAGGTGCTGTTTTCAGCACTTTATACATATTGATGTGCTCGGTCCTTTATGGTAAGATACTGTTCCTGGTACAGACGAGCAGAGGCACAGAATTTAAGTTAGTCGTCGAAACATCTCGTAGGTATAAAATGGTAGCGCAGGATTCTTCTCTGAGGCTGCGCTTTGTGACACGGCCTCCCCTGCTTGGGGACTCTGAAAAGAAGGCACAGAGGTAAGGAGATAATTACAGTAAATGTGATAAGGAAGGTGGCCATGGCAGAGAATTTCGAGAGGGCACATAAAGCGTACCCAGTCCCACCCAGGAGAATCAGAAACAGTGATGCTCACCTTGAGCTTTGAAGAAGGGGGGAGTGAGTCAGGCAAGGAAGGCAGGGAAAAGTGAGCTGCATCAAGGGAACAGCATGTGCAAAGGCACAGAAGCAAGAGAGAGTTTGGCATGTTCTGGGATCCGCAAGACCCTTGGTAAGCATGAACACATGGCGGGGGCGAGTGGTGACGGATGAAGCAGCGGGTGTCCCAGGTCAGATGGCAAAAGGTCCGGCAGGCTATGTGTCAGGGTTTGGACTTCACTCCTACTTTGGCTGAAGGTTGTTAAGTGAGGAGTAGCAGGATCAGAATTGCATGTTAGAAACATCTCTTTGTGGGAGTGATAAAAGATGAGAAAGCATGGGTTTTGGAAATTGGGTAGGAGAGGATCGCAGTAATGCAGGCGACTCATAGTGACAGCTCGAACTGCAGTGGCAGAAGTGAGAGAGAAGGGGACACGTTCCAGGAGGGTGTGGGAGGTGGACCTGGTAAATTTAGTGACCACTGGGATGCAGTGGACTTTGGGAGGAAGAGCCACCACTGGGAGCTCTCAGATCGCCACTCTAGTAACTAGTGCTGTCACTAACTAGATGAGCGGGGAAAATAATCTTGGTTCTAGATGTGCTGAATTGTATAATGAGAAGCGATGAGGACCCAAACTAATTAACCCTGGGAACGGGATTTTTTTTCCATTTAAATATTTTAATTTGCATAACGAATGCATAAATGCATGCTCATTGTAATAAAATTAGAAAACCAATGGAAAAATACAAAGCAAGTCTGTCTTATACAACATTCATCGCTTCTTAACCCCCCTCCTCTCCCTAATGATGGTAAACATTTCAGAATAATTCCTTCCATTCTGTTTTCCTAAAAATTCACACACACACACAGAGATACACAGATTTAAAGAGGATCATTCTTTACACATTTTTTACTTTGTTACTTAAAAACATATCTCAGAGACTTCCATGACTATCCATCTAATGTGGCGTCTTCTGTTTGATGCCTTCATAGTATTCCATAGCGCATATCATAATTTGACTAGCCATTCCCCTATGATAAACATTTAGTTTGTTTATAGATTTTTTCTGTAGTAGTTGGGACTAATTTGTTCACAGATTCCATCTGGCTTCATGACAAAAGGGAATCAAACTGTTCACATAACCAGTTGGGTGATCCAGAGGCTTAAATGATGGCCTTGAAATTCTGTTGTTGTTGTTATTTCTCCTTCTTGTCCTCATGCTGGCTGTCCATCTCTACTCTGCTGGCTTCATTCTTAGGTTGTGTCTATCCATGTGGTGTAACTATGGTCACCAACAGTTCTAGGTTCACAGCATTCTTATACCTAAAAATCCCAGAAAGAAGAGAAAGCATCTTTCCTAATGATTTCAGCCAAAGTCTTAGGGAAGAGTCTCATTGACTCCTTTGGTGTCATGTGTTCATTCATGAACCAGGGGCAGTGGCCAGAGGGATGTGAGTTCCGTAGTTAATGAAGCCTAGACTTCTTGCCCATACCTCCCTTGAATCCTAACCAAACTGTAGGGACTAGGAGCCAGGGACAGAAGAAAACGAGGCTAGACAAGAAGTGTCTGATGCTACTGCATTTGACTACACGAGATCAAAACTAACTGTTGGTGTTAGGAAACACACAAGCGTCTGTGAAACAGATTCCCACGATGGGAATTGCCGGGTCAATAGCATATACATAAAAGAATCTCAATAGAGAATCCTTCCAAAAGATTTACATTCCTTCCAACAGGGGTGACCAGAGTTCAAGAAATAGGTATGAGAAGTGACACTCTCGAAACAAGATCAAGTGCGGCATATAATGGTAAGCAGGAAAGGAAACGGGACTTGTCAGGTTTATTGATCTTTTTCATAACTCTGGAATCTTCAGTAAGGTCATCTCGCAATTTCCTCTCTACTAGACGAGACTAACTCCTGTAATAACATCAACCCATAGGGCCTGGAGCGTTCTTTATGGCCCAACAATGTCCTGTCTTCAAGGAAATGAAGTCTGCTGTGATAAAGCTTTCAAATCCTCTGCAACTTTCTGTAGGAAATCTATCTGGATCACATACTAGCAGCCTGGTTGTCATTTAAAAGGATAGATGAGTAAGAAATGGTAAGAGAGAAAAAGAGAATGGTGATGAGTGGGAAGAATGATCACAGCGCAGTAGAAACTCTATACTCAACTAAATTATAGTGGGTGGTTGGTTGGTTCACTGAAAAACGTAAGCAGGAAATTATAATAAATGATACCTGCCTACCTTATAATTTGATTAAAGTACAAAACTTGTATATGAACTCTTATTGCCAGTCTTTTGAAGCCTTATCTTTGAGTAGGAATCTACAGAATGAGGACTATTTGCTCTTACTGCACGAACCATGCCCAGAATGTGTTTTCTAGGATGTTCAGTGCCCATTTCTGTTTCTTAAATTCTACTTGAAGTGAGAAGTGAAAGTTACCTCTGAACGTCTGAGAGCAGTTCACATTTCTTTGTTCCCAAATCTCCTTTCTTTCATACCTAAGTCCACAACAGTATTTTTAGAGAGGTCTTCCTCAAGCTCTCGGCATTCAACTTTACTGTGATAGAAACACCCTGTTCTGTACCTGCTCATATTGTTTGTTCTCATATTGCATCAGTGTATGCAATATTTAATTGAGTAAAAAGATCATTATACTGAGAAGTAAAACTGATACGGCCTGGGCAACCAGCGTAAAGACCTGTTGTTGATCATTCAACTCCAGTGGGGGGATTTATCAGGAGTGTACTGGCCTTCAGTGTTCATTGGGTTGTGGGACTCACCAGTAAGTTTTACGGCGCAAATATAAATGCCAATCAGTGTGAAAGTCGATTAGGCAGGTTTTTGAAAGCAAGGGTCTCCTTTGGTAAGATATGTAGAAGAGAGCCATATTTGCTTGGCTATTGACTCATCTGTGTTCTTTGAGGTGCTGTACCCAAACTGAAGTTAAGGAGACATGTAGGATCTCAGCATACGACATAGAGAATTTGATTCAGCAATTATTATTTAGTGCTGCCTGAGGAAGGGAGGTGCTTCCGCAGAAAGAAATGCCCTCACAGAGCTTAGCCTGTTGGGAGAGATGGAATAATTACAAACAACAGAGAGTTAAGTTTCCTCATCAGGCACCCTAAGATTCTGACTGCTTTCTCAGCTCCCTACTCAGACGTGAACCTTTGAAAATACACACCCGGTGCCTCTGAGTTTTCGCCACCCGCTGCCACCACTTTGGTGCCAGCCACCCTCTCCCTCCCCTGCGTTACGGTAGCAGCCTTCTAACAGGCCTCTCTGCCTCCACCCCTGCTACTACAGCCCCTTCTCAACAGAGGGGCCAGAGGGTTTGTTTTATATAAACTTACTTTGGAATAATTTTAGATTCATAGAGAAGATGTAAAGGTAGTGGAGTTCCCACACACCACATACTCAGTGTCCCCTATTATTAACATCTGACATTAGTCTACCACATTTGTCCCAATTAAGGAGCCAAGGTTGATTTGTTTTCATCAACTAAAGTCCATACTCAGTTCACTCAGTCCATACTCAGTTTCTTTAGTTTTTCTGTAAGGTGTCCTTTTTCTTTTCTACCCGAGACTCCACCCACACTGCACTTAGTTGCCCCGCCTCCTCCTTAGGCTCCTCTTGGCAGTGATAGTTCTGTTGTTTCTCTCGTGAAGTTAACGGTTTTGAGGAGTATTGGTTGGGTATATTGTGACATGTCTTTCTGTTAGAATTTGGGTGATGCTTTTGAGACCTGAGTTATGGGTTTGTGGAAGGCAGATGACAGAGGTAAAGTGTCATTCTCATCACATCATATCAAGGATTCATGCTAGCAACATGACTTAACATTTGATGTTGACCTTCACCTGGGCGAGATAGTATTTGTCAGGCTTTTCCATGTAAAGTTATCCTTTTGTGAGTCTTTCTATGTTCCTTGGAGGAAAATCACTATGTGTAGTTCACATTCAAGGAGTGGGAAGTTGTATTCTACTTCCTTGATGGGAATGGAAGAAATAATAAATTGTTTGATTTATTTTGAAAATTATTTGATTTTTCTGCATGAGAGATTTGTCTATCTCTCATCTACCTATCTACCTATTTTTATATCAGAATGGACTTGTAGATATTTATTTCATACTTTGGGTAATAATACAATATTGCTTTACCCGTCTTGTTGCTCTTTGGTTATTTGGAGCTCTTTCGGTTGGCTTTTGTGTCACTTTGACATAATCCCACTGTGTGTGTGTGTGTGTGTGTGTGTGTGTTTGTGTGTGTTAGCACTTTCTTACTTTCCCCCACTGTAAGATGTAAAATGTTCTTGCATATGTCCCACCCCGGTCCTAAAATTTGCCATTTCTCCAAGGGGGGCCTGCTTTCTTTTATTAGGGAATGGTATTTAGAAACCAAAATCAGGAACCCAAGTGTGCTTGTTGATACTTGAGTGTCATTGATTTCAGGCACTCTCAGCCAACAGAGCAAGGGAATATATGTGTGTATACCCATGTATAGACACATATCTAGAAATAATTCTGCATGTAACCACTTGTGTCTACATTAAGTGAAACATGAGTTCTTACTGATATCTCCAAGTTGAATCCATTACCACAGGGATCATTCCGGCCAGTCGCCCTTGCTTACTGTTACTTCCTACTCCATCAGTGAGAAACCTGACTTCTATCATCTGTTGTACATTTAGTTAACTGTTTAGTTCTAGTGTGTGTGTATAGTCATTTCATAATTGCCAACCTGTGGCCCCATGGGAAACAATCTTATCAACTAGAGCACAGTGCTCAAGTGCAATGTAGTTCCTTTTTGCCTTTAGTCTTACAGATTCCACTCATTTTCAAAGTTACTTGAGTCAGCACCTTGTTCCTCCACCTCCCTTGGTGAGGTTATTTCGTACATTTATACCATAGTTACATTGTTTTGTCACTGTCTGCATTCCATTTGGAGATCGCCAACCTCCTAGATGATTATTAAAAAGTTTGCATACGTTAAGTTTTCTCATGTGATAAATTTCTGTGGAATTTAGCAAATCTATAATTGCATGCATTCATTATTAGGGTATCTTACAAAATAATTTGCCCTAAAAAATCACGTGTGCTTCATCTATTCATTCGTCTCTCCTCTTCTCAAAACTCTGGCAACCATTGATATGTTTACCACTGCTTTAGTTTTGTCTTTTTCAGCATATCATATAATTGGAATCATATGCCTTTTCACATGGGCTTCATCCACTTGGCAGTATACATTAATGATTTATCTGTGGCTTTGCATGGCTTTGGCTTGAGAGCTCGTTCCTTTTTATTGTTGAATAGTATTCTGTTGTATGGATGTTTATCCGCTCACCTGTTGAAAGAAATCTTGGTTTTTCTAGTTTTTGGTGATTATGAATAAAGCTGCTATGAACATTTGTCTGCAGGTTTTGTGTAGACTTAATTTTCAATTAAGACGGATAAACATCTAAGAGCCAAATTAATGGCAAAAGTATGTCTAGTTTTGTAAGAAACTGCCAAATTATCTTCCAAAGTGCTGTCTACTGTTCTGCATTTTTGCCACAATGGATGAGAGTTCTTATTGTTCCTCTACCTCACATGATTTATGCTGTCAGTTTTGGGGGTTTTAGCAATTCTAGTAGGTATTTATAGTGCCATCTCCTTTTCATTTTCATTTCCCTAAAGACAAGTGCTGTTGGTGTTGTCATATACTTATTTGCCAACTGTATATCTTCTTTGTTGGAGTGTCCAGATTTTTTTGCCCATTTTAAAATTGGTTTATTTTCTTATTGTCGAGTGTAAGAGTTCTTTGCATATTGTGGCTACAAGCCCTTTATTAGATATATGTTCTCTGGGCTTGTCTTTTCATAGCGTGGTTTTTAGATCTTCTGTGGTGTTCCTCTAGGGTAGAAGAGGTTATTTACTAAATTTTTCTTGCCCTGCTAGGCTGCCCTTTTCCTGGTCATTTAGCTAGAGAAAGCAGACTTTTTTTTTTTTTAATTTTGGGCTTTTTTGGTTTATGTCTCTTGACATTTCTGAGTTGCTGGCTTGCTTAGCTCTAAATTTGTGAAATGCGTGGTCAAAAGAAAATCCGGGGGGGGTAGGGCGCGCCTGGGTGGCTCAGTCAGTTAAACGTCCGACTTCGACTCAGGTCATGATCTCACGGTCTGTGAGTTCAAGCCCCGCATCGGGCTTTGGGCTGATGGCTCGGAGCCTGGAGCCTGCTTCCGATTCTGTGTCTCCCTCTCTCTCTGCCCCTCCCCCGTTCATGCTCTGTCTCTCTCTGTCTCAAAAATAAATAAATGTAAAAAAAAAAAAAATTAAAAAGAAAAAAAAAATCCAGGGAACTCAATACCATTTATTTCCCCAGATCCCAGGGCCCTTAGCTGGTTTCCCCCTTTCTCTCCAACTTTCAGAGTCTTCTTAGGTTTATTTAGTAAGCCATTTTCAAGATTTTCAGTTGTATTTAACAGGAGCAATAGAGAAAGATATGTACTTCCTGCTCCCCAAAGTGGAAGCCTATGATGTACACTTTAAACTAATCTAAATCCATCATCAAATGATGCTATAATGCTTCACTTTCTAACTCAGGTACCTTTTAACAGAATATTTTCAACTTCACCTTCCTGTCCTTCCAACACAGTAGTTATTCATTTCTTTATCCATATTTTAAAATCACCCAATGCATTATTCCTATTATTTCTTTAAACAAAAAATTATATTTTATATCACTTGTAAAATAACAATAATAAATATTTTACTTTACCTTCACTTCTTTCTTTATATAGATTTAAGTTTCTGACCTGTATCATTTTCCTTCAGCATGAAGAAATTTTAACATTTCTTGCAGGGAAGGTCAGCTGGTAATGGATTTCCTCAGGTTTTGTTTACAGAATCTTTATTTTTTCCCCTTCAATTTTAGAGAATAATTTTGTTGGATGTACAGTTCCAGGTTGGCAGGGTTTTTTCTATCAACACTTCAATAAATATTTCACTCCACTTTCTCCATGCTTGCATGAATTCTAATGAGAAATCTGTTCGAATTTCTTTGTTCTTCTATATGTAAGGTCTTTTTTCTTCTGGATTTCAAGATTTTTCTCCTTTTTAGCTTTCTGAAGCTTGACTATGACATGCCTAGGGGTGTGTGTGTGTGTGTGTGTGTGTGTGTGTGTGTGTCCAATCTTGCTTGGTTCTTTGAGTTTTCTGGGTTTGTGTTTTGGTATCTGTCATTAATTTTGGAAGTTCTTGGCTGTTATTCAAATATTTCTTCCACTCTTTCTTCTTCCTCTGGTATTACAATCACACATATGTTATACCTTTTCTTATTGTCCCGCAGTTCTTAGATATTTTCTTTTTGTTTCGTTTTGTTTTTCTGTTTCCATTTCAGTCAGGGAAATTTCTATCGACCTATCTTCAAACTCACTGATTCTTTCCTTGACCATATCCTGTCTATTGATGAGTCTGATAAAGGCATTCCTTTTTGCTGTGATCGTGTTTTTAATTTCTAACGTTTCCTTTACCCTTTCGTAAAGTTTCCATTTCTTTTTAAAAAATTTTTTTTTTCAACATTTATTTATTTTTGGGACAGAGAGAGACAGAGCATGAACGGGGGAGGGGCAGAGAGAGAGGGAGACACAGAATCGGAAGCAGGCTCCAGGCTCTGAGCCATCAGCCCAGAGCCTGACGCAGGGCTCGAACTCACGGACCGCGAGATCGTGACCTGGCTGAAGTTGGATGCTTAACCGACTGCGCCACCCAGGCGCCCCTTAAAGTTTCCATTTCTTTGTTGATACTAGATACCTGTTCTTGTATGCTATCTACTTTTCCATTAGAGCTCCAAACGTATTAATCAGTTATTTTTTATTCCCTGTGTGATCATTCCAACATTTGTGTCCTATCTGAGTCTGGTTCTGGTTCTTGCTTTGCCTCTTCTGACTGTTTTTCCTCGCCTGTTGGCACACCCTTAATTTTTTGTTGAAAGCAGGACATGTTGTATCATGCAATAGAAACTGAGGTGCATATGCCTTTAGTGTGAGGATTTCTGTTAATCCGATTGGGAGAGGGACTATGTTTCATGTTTGCTGTAATTTGTAGGTCCCAGATGCTTCAACTTCTTCTAACGTCCTTGTTTTTGTCTCTTCTTGATTTTTGACTTCACTAAAATCTCAGAGAGAGTTGTGTCTTGTGTTATTTTAGCAGTAACCTAGTGTTACTATACTGGATCATTGTTGGTGTGCTGGTAAGGTATGGAGCGGGTGGGCGGGGGTGGGGAGAGTATTCTATTATCTTCCGATTAAATCTCAGTCTCTTATTGGATCTGTGTCTCTGGGCTGGGATCTTCATAAGTGTTTCCAGAATGGTGTAGCTTTTTTTCCTCCCAGTGCACTATACTCCCTTTGCTGGTAGTAGCATTCTTAATCTATTTCTTTAAAGCCCTGACTCTGTTGCTGTGTTTTTTTCCTCTTTTAGGTGAGGTAAGCTGGAGAGGGAGGGATTCCCTCCCCGTAACTCGTAACTCGGATAAGGCTCAGGCAAAGCCCTTTGCCCTTCTGCTTGGGCCATTGTGTTTCACAGTGGTTAATCTCCTCCCCCTGCCAGATCCCTGAAGAGATTTTTCTTGGCTCTCCATCACAAGGACCTATTGGGATTTCTGGGGTAGAAAAGAGGGAGGGCCCCCTAAGACTGTGGCGCCCGGGGTTTCTAACTCTCATGCTGATCCACACTCAGCCTCTAGCAGTTTGCTAGAATCACCATGAAGTGTTCCTACCAGTTTCATGGCTCTAGAAGCTTCTGCCCCAGATGAGCAGGGCTCAATGAATCTTTCAGAGAGGCAGCTTTCCCTGTGACATCAGTTGTCTGATGGGTCGAGAAGACCTTGCGTTTCAGTCTGCTTAGCCTTCTCTTGTGGCAAAAGTGGGAATGACAACTCAATCTTTTTTCATTGTCGGAGCTGAAATTAGAAGTCTCTCAGGTTTTTCTTTTAAAGCACACCCCGGATCTTGTCCCTGCTCAGAACCGTGACGTGGCTCCCCATCTCTTGCACAGTGAAAGCCAGATCCCTGGCACTAGCCCGCAGACCAATGCCAGCTGGGTCCCCATCACTGCTCTGACCTCTTTTTCTCCTCTCCTCTTGTTTAACCCAGCTCGCCTTGCTTTTCCTCCACCGTGCGAAGCATGCTCTCGTGGGGACCCCTTGTTCTAGCTGTTTCTCTGGTCTAAAAATGCTCCTCCCCACGTGTCCGCTGGACTCACCCCACCAGATCTGTCCGGGCTTTGCTCAGATTTCACCTTCTCAGTCAGCCCCACCATCGTATTGCAGCTCGGCCTGCTCTGTCTACCCTCCACCAGCCCCCCCACCCCAGGCCTTTTACATGGAACTTTTGGTAAGAGCGTCCACCACCTTCTAGCTGGCTCTGTCATTGGCTTGTTTATCACTTTATTACCCCTCCCACTGGAATGTAAATTCCATGAAGGCAAAGATCTTTGCCTGTTTTGTGTACTGATACGTCCCAATTTCCAGATCAGGGTCAGGCGTGCAGTGGTGTAGGATAAACGTCTGTGTAATGTTGAAAGTTGCCCTTGTGCACCAGCTGTCCAGTAATTCACCCACAGTCAGTCTCTCTGAGAGTGACTTAGGAGTGCGGGTCACACTTGAACTTGGTCCCAGGCCCACTCTGCCCAAGGCCAGGAGTACAGAATGGTTTGCAGGCAGTTGACAAAGCCACCGTCCAGGCTCTCGGGGACACATGTTCACTTGCAGTGGCCCCCCCAGGATGGCTCAGGAGAAAATTGTCACAAGCTCTGCCCTGCATCTGGAAACAAAGAACGTGGTCCAATATGTTCGGGTTCCCAAAGAAATTGGAAATTCCTCAAGTGGTAGAACCATGGGGACATTTATTTGTTCCTTACTTTCCGCAACATCTAACAAAACGCAGGGTCGCCCTGATTACCCAAGCTGTATCCGTTGAAACCAGTTGAGAGGTGAGAAATGGAAAAGCTGGTTTTTGGAAAATGAAGTCTAAGCTTGGACGTGGCGATCGGATGACATTTTATTGTTCTAGAGAGATGATGATTCACAGTGCAGGGGCAGAGGAGTGTGTGGGAGGAGCAAAGTTTATTTAGACTGAGCATATGGGTCACTCCGAGTTCCCTCCTCAGGCTTTTCCTGGTATACATTTTCATCTTGGTTTCCTATAAATCCTGTTTAGCTGTGTCACTGTTGCCTGCCGCCCTGTTCACACTGGGGAGCTAACACATGGCCAGCATCGCTGTCCGCTCTGCTGTGAGTGAGTTGCTTTGTGCTCTATAGTCGGCAGAGCCCCTCTTGCAAAACCGAGGGGTAAATCACGCTGCATGTGGCTGTAGATCTTCCCCAGTGGTGAGAAACTGGTGTCATCCAACTGGCCAGCCCTTTACTGTGTCCTGTAACTTCCGGGAAGGGCCTGAGCAGCCCCAAACATCCTTTGCTTGAGATTTACAGCCTAACACATCAACTTTCTTGGCTTCCACTCCCCAGCACACCGCCCACACATCAAGGAGCGGAGTTTCCCTTAACTCAAACCATGCAAGTTACTGTAATTTATCTCCTGGGAAGAGATAGGGAGCTGAAATGTTCATCTCCTCTGAACCTCTGCCTTCAAAATAGGGATGAGTTTTGCCTCCCCATTTGGGACCTCTAGCCTGGTATGCAAGAGAGAGACCTTCCCCCCCCCACCCCCCTCCCACCCCTTCAGGCTTCCTACATTCTCATGTAAAAGAATACTATAAAAAACACTTAGATTTAGTAATGTTCAGAGATCTACATAGTTAAGAGTGTCCCTGTTGATATGTTAAATAAGTATTTACAGGCTCTTATTTATTTATTTATTTATTTATTTATTTATTTATTTATTTTTGATTGAGTGAGCCAGGGGCAGAGGGAGGGAAGGAGAGAGAGAGAATGCCACCAGGGGCAGAGAGAGACAAAGAGAGGGAAAGAGGGAATGAGAGAGAGAATCCCCTGAAGGCTCCACACTGTCAGTGTAGAGCCCAAAGAGGGGCTCAAACTCACAAACTGTGAGATCTTGACCTGAGCCAAAGTCAGATGCTGAACTGACTGAGTCACCCAGGCGCCCCCAGGCTCCCATTTATTTAAAGTCTGCAGCTTTCTCCCCCGAAGAAGGCTGTTCCCTGGCTCAGTGTTGCAGCCCCTCCCATCAGGGCAATGGTGATGTGTCTTAGTGTAGACAGATTCTTGAAGAGCCACGGCTGATGAGTCTTCCTAGGAATAGGGAAGTGATGTGTGCTGAAGGCACGCAAAACCTACTTGAGTAGCTTCAGAGGATTCAGGAGATGTGATGATTCTAGACTCCCTTCACTGACAGAATTCTGAAAACCTCCCTTACTTGGTGGGGAGCAGTGCCCTCCTTAAAGCCCTCCTTAAAATGCTTCCCAGAGGGAGAGCTTAATTTGGTTGAGTAATGCAATATTTTCCTTACAAGGCTGATAATCCCTTACTGGCTGGGGGCTTCTGGTTCTACAGGATTACACATGAACCTGTGGATTCCAAATAGTGTCTTTTACCAGGTGCCCATACTGAGGACAAGAACTTCAAGGTCACAGACTTACTTTCCTTCCTTCCTTCCTTCCTTCCTTCCTTCCTTCCTTCCTTCCTTCCTTCCTTCCTTTCTTTCTTTCTTTCTTTCTTTCTTTCTTTCTTTCTTTCTTTCTTTCTTTCTTTCTTTCTTTCTCTTTCCTTGAACTGCCAGTTTTGGAAATACTTTGATGGACCAAACCACAATGCTTCTGCCTGAAGGAAGGGTCCTGATGATTCTGAGATGGTTGCCATGTAAGTTTAAAATCTCCAGAAAGAAGAGGAGAGTGAATTGCTCCTCTTATAAGGAAAATCCATAGCTGTTGCAAAGATCCGGCATGTGAATGGAAGCAACAAGAAAATTTCCACTGAACGCATGCCAGCTATAGTTGCGGGTTATATATCACTTGATGAGTTGGGGAACCTTCTGAAGCTTTCATTGACTCATTGTTTCACTTTCTGAAAAGCAGTTACTGCACATACATCCACTGTGTGCCTATATTACTTACCTGCCGGAAGGTGAGTATACAACATAAAGAATACTCAGTGCCTGCTGCCAATGTGTATACACTCCAGTGGGGGACAAAGGAGATAAAAACATATAAGAAGTACCTCTGAAACAATCTCGAAAGGGCAATAAACAAAGTAACATATTTGTTGAGCACTTAATACATGCTGAGTCCTACAATAAAAACTTACCTGGATTATCTCATTTAATCTGCGCAATACATTTCTGAGATACGTAGCATTATCGTATCCACTTTGCAGATGAGAAAACTAAGGCTCAGTGGAGCGAAACTTGCCAAAGATCACGCAGCTAGTGAGAGGCAGAGCTGGGATGGGAGCTCGGGTCTGTATGACCACCAAGCCCACACTTGAAACCAGGATGCTGTGCCTCTACTTTGTGTGTGATTTGAAATTAGAAGCCACAGATAGAGGAGACCTCCAGAGGGAGCAACTAGTTAAGGCGATGGGGGAAAGGTCACAGGAAGCACTTTGGAGAGATGTCACTGTGAACTACTTTTTGATTCCATTTTACTTCTGTTGACTTGTTATTTATGGCCCTCATTGTAACTCCTTGCTCTTACTTTAAAAATGCAAACCTTTAATTCATCGCAATGTACTTTCGAATAATAATATACCACTTCATGTGTAGCGTAAGGAATTTCAATTGTTTCCCTTCCCATTCTCTGTGCTCTTGTCGTGCATTAATTTTACATATGTGATAAATATGCAACACGCATTTAATTTTACATGTGTGATAAACACGTAAATAAATGGGAGCCAGTAATTCTGCTTTAGAGCCAAATTGCTCCTTTAGAGCAATTGAAAATAAGAAAAAATTTATTTATTGCCACTTATTCCATCTCTGATGCTCTATTTCTTTGCATATGTAGATCCAGGTTTCCAAACTATATCATATTTCTTGCACCTGAACTTCCTTGAAGAGTTCTTGGAGTATGGGTCTATTGGCCATGAACTTGGTCAGTTCTGTTTGTCTGAGAAAGTATTTCTCTTTCATTTTTGAAAGATATTCTTACTGGGTATAGGATTCTATCTTGACAGTCCTACCTGCCCCCCCCCCCCACCGCCCTTAAAAAAGCCATTCCTTTCAGCACTTAGTACTTAAAAAATATCACATCATTACCATCTGCCTTACATGGTTTCTACTGTAAGTCTCCTGTAATTTTTACTGTGTTTTTTTTGTGTGTGTGTGTAATGTGTCTTTTTGTTGTTGTTGTTGCCTCCAAGATTTTCTCTTTGTTGTTTTCAGCAGATTCAATAGGTCATGCCTAGTTGTGTGAGTGTTTGTCCTCCGTGTCATCTGAGCTTGGTGTCTGTCATTATTCTGAACATTTCTTGGCCGTTACTTCTTCAAATACTTCTTTTGTCCTCCTGTTCTCTTTCTGAGGTTCAAACTATGCATATGTTAGATAGTTTGATATTGTTATGCAGCTTTTAAGTACTCAGTAATATTTCCTATTAAGTTTTTAATTCCAGTTAGTTAACATACCGTGTTGCATTGGTTTCAGGTGTACAATATAGGGATTCCACAGTTCCCTACAATACCTGGTACTCATAATGACAAGTGCATTCCTTAATCCCCATCTCCCACCCACCTCCACTCAGGTGACCATCAGTTGGTTCTCTACAGTTAAGAGTCTATTTCTTAATTTCTCTCTCTCTCTCTTTTGTTTCCCCTTTGCTCATTTGTTTTGTTTCTTAAATTCCACATAGGAGTGAAGTCATGTGGTATTTGTCTTTCTCTGACTGACTTATTTCATTTAGCATAATACCGTCTAGCTCCATCCACGTCATTGCAAATGGCAAGATTTCATGCTTTTTTATGGCTAGGTAATATTCCATTGTATTTATGTACCACATCTTTTTTAAAAATTTATTTATCTTGAAATAGAGAGAGAGCAGGGGAGGGGCAGAGACAGAAAGAGAGAGCGAGAGAGAATCTCAAGGAGGCTTCGCACTGTCAGTGCAGAGCCCAATGCAAGACTCGAACTCAAGAACTGTGAGATCATGACCTAAGCCAAAATCAAGACTCGGATGCTTAACTGACTGAGCCACCCAGGCCCCCATCACATCTTTTTTTATCCATTCTTTGATTGATGGATACTCAGGCTGCTTCCATAAAGTGGCTATTGTAAATGATGCTGGTATAAACATAGGGGTGCATGTATCCTTTTGAATTAGTGTTTTTGTATTCTTTGGGTAAATATCCAGTAGTGCAATTACTAGATCATAGGGTCGTTCTACTTTTAACTTTTTGAGGAACCTCCATACTGTTTTCCACAGTCACTACACCAGTTTGCACTCCTACCAACAGCGCACTAGTGTTCCCTTCTCTCCACATCCTCTCCAACACCTGTTGTTTCTTTTGTTGTTGGTTTTAGCCATTCTGACAGGTGTGAGGTGGTATCTCATTGTGGTTTTGATTTGCATTTCCCTGATGATGAATGAGGGTGAGCATCTTTCCATATGTCTGTTGGCCATCTGGATGTCTTCTTTGGAAAAGTGTCTATTCATGTCTTTTGCCTATTTCTTCATTGGGTTATTTGGTTTTTGGGTGTTGAGTTTGATAAGTTCTTTTTAAATTTCCAATATCAACCCTTTTTCTGATATGTCATTTGCAAATATAGGTTTCCCATTCCTTAGGTTGCCTTTTAGTTTTGTTGATTGTTTCCTTTGTAGAGAAGCTTTTTATTTTGATGTAGTTCCAATAGTTTATCTTTGCTTTTGTTTCTTTTGCTTTGGGAGACCTATCTAGAAAAAGCTTGCTACAGCCAATGTCAATGAAGTTACTGCCTGTGGGATTTTTATGGCTTCAGATCTCACATTTATGTCTTTCATCCATTTTCAATTTACTTTTGGGTATAGTGTAAGAGTACTTTCTTTTTTGAGTTCATTCGGTTTTATCTTTGTGTTTCAGTTTAGGTCATTTCTGTTGACCTGTCTTCAAGTTCATCGATTGTTCCTTTGACTCTGTTAGTGTGATGAGCTTGTTGAAAGCATTCAATGTCTCTGTTATGGTGTTTCCATTTCTCTCATTTCCATTTGAGTCTTTCTTTTATAGTTTCCATCCCTTTGCTGAAATTACCCATCTAATCCTTCATATTGTACACTTTTGCTGTCAGAGCCCTTAACATATTCATCAGAGTTCTTTCAACTTTCCTACCAGATAGTTCCAGCCTAAATGTCATATCTGACTCTTGCTCTGTTACTTTGTCTTTTAGGAGTGCATTTTTTTCTTCCCTTTTTGTATACGTCATAATTTTTTTGGTTGAAAGCTAGACATCTTGTGGAGGACCATAGAGAATAAAGTAAATAGTTTTTATGCCTGGAACTGAGCATGCCTTTCCTTCTGGTAGAGATTTAGTGCAGAGCTATGCCTGCTGTCTGTATCTCAGACCCTGTTTACTCTGCCCTCAGTTATCATGTGCAGAGGGCAGTGTCACAGTCTGCCATAGTCTGTCATAGTCTCACATCCTGCTCTGTATGTGGCTAGGGGCCCATTGCAGACCATATACCACCCCAGAGGTCAAAGTCCAGTGAGTGCAGTGGATTAACAGCCACTTCGCTGGCTTTGTATGATGTCTCAGATAAGTGGATGAAACTTTCTCCAGCTGTGTTTTTTTTTAATGTTTATTTTTTGAGAGAGAGAGAGAGAGAGAGAGAGAGAGAGAGCACAAGTGGGAGAGAGGCAGGGAGAGATGGAGAAACAGAATCCAAAGCAGGCTCTAGGCTCTGACCTGTCAGCCCAGAGCCAGATGCAGGGCTGGAACTCATGGACCACGAGATCATGACCTAAGCTGAAATCGGACACTTAACCAACTGAGCCACCCAGGCGCCCGTCCAGCTGTGGTTTTAAATTAACTTTTGCAACCTAGATGTCTATCAGTAGTGTAATGATTCAGTAGATTGTCTGGCCAAGCATTGGAGTGTTAGGCAGCTAGTTAGGTGTTAGGTAGAGTAGTTTGTACTGATGTTGGACATATGAGGTAGAGGCATCAAGTTTCAGAGGAGTGGATATTGTTAATCCAATTTATTTTTATTTTTATTTATTTTAAAGTTTATTTATTTATTTTGAGAGATTGAGTGCGTGTGTGTGCATACAAGCAAGGGAAGGGGCAGAGAGAGAGAGGTAGAGCGAGAATCCCAAGCAGGCTCTGTGTTGTTAGCACGGAGCCCAACATGGGACTCAATCCCACAAATGAGATCATGATCTGAGCCAAAATTAAGAGTTGGACGCTTAACCGACTGAGCTGCCCAGGCACCCCTTAATCCAATTTAAATACAAATATACATATATATATGTGTGTGTGTATATATATAAATATATAAATATATATATATTTATATATACACATATGCATTTGTACATATGCATGTGTAGAAAATGCCAAGAAGAATAACTCCTCAGCCATCATTAACTGGTAGTTAGATCAGAATGAGACGGGTAACCAAACTTTTTTGCTTACACTTTATGTAATTCTGAACTACTTGGTATTTGAAAAATAAATTTTTAATGTTTACTTATTTTTGAGAGAAAGAGAGAGACAGACAGACAGACAGACAGAGTCAGAGTGTGAGCAGAGGAGGGGCAGAGAAAGAGGGGGACGCAGAATCGGAAGCAGGCTCCAGGCTCTGAGCTGTCAGCACAGAGCCTGACACGGGGCTCAAACCCACAAACCATGAGATCATGACCCGAGCCGAAGTTGGACGCTTAACCCACCGAGCCACCCAGGTGCCCCCGAACTACTTGGTATTTTTAATTTTATTTTTTTTTATTTTTTTTTCAACGTTTATTTATTTTTGGGACAGAGAGAGACAGAGCATGAATGGGGGAGGGTCAGAGAGAGAGGGAGACACAGAATCGGAAACAGGCTCCAGGCTCTGAGCCATCAGCCCAGAGCCCGACGCGGGGCTCGAACTCACGGACTGCGAGATCGTGACCTGGCTGAAGTCGGACGCTTAACCGACTGCGCCACCCAGGCGCCCCACTACTTGGTATTTTTAAAGTGAGACTGTATTATTACATTTTTATTAAAAGCAGCATAAATTTTGAAAGTCTAGGTGCTTAAAGCAGAAAGCTTTCATTATATGGAGCATCACTGTATGAATCACCTTGTTTCTTTGTGCACTAGACTGAGGGAATGTTCGTACGAGTATAAAATCTCAGGAGAGTACATTAGATGTAGTGGAGGCACGCGGTGGATGGCTTGGGCAGGAGCGCATTCAAATTGCCAGAGCAAAGCTGCCTCACAGCTGCATGTAAGAGTATTTATTTGCTTCTCGTATTAAAATGCTACATGTGTCCAGGCAGCACCCTGTGTCCTGATAGAGGCTTTTGAACTTGTTCCTTGCACCCTCTTCCTAAAGGCAGTATTTGCCACCCGTAGGATTGTGGTGGACCTTCGAGAGGAAGGAAGCCCCCTTAAATCAAACAATCCAAGAAACTGCCTTTTCTGAAATAAAATCCAAAACAAAGACCGAAAAACTCTATCCTATATAGAATAATTGAATGAAGGCTCCCACAATAAATGGAAAGGATTAAGGAATGGAAAAGGAAGGCGGGATGTCTGCATAAACTACCATATTTCTACTGCTTCACTCCAAGGTCAGTTTGCTTAAAGAACAAAGGTCACACTCTCAGTGGTTACTGTCATCATCTCCTGTTTCTTCCACCTTGAGTTGGTCCTTGTCTCCCTCTTCAGGGACGCACCGCCCCAGCTACCTGCACCCTCACTCCTGCTGTCCACCAGAAGCAGAAACACACACCACCCGTAGATGCTGGGTTACAGTCAATTCCCAGTTCCCAGGGGTCTTGACAAGACCTTTTAGTTTTGTGCATTCATAGCTCTTGGTAGCTTATAAAATTTCAATGTGCCATGGTGACTTCGTTTGCATTTATGGATACCCTAATTAGCAGTTATGAAATATGACTAATACTTTCTTTCATGTTCTCCTAGGGGTCTGAATTTATCTGGCTGCATAAAGTTGGCTAATCAAAGCATCAGGGCATTTTCGTTTAGTAGCTGCACATTCATTTGCCTAAGTAGGCAACCCCTGCTGGGTACTCTCATCCTGCATCACTTGTATTTCTCTCCTCAGTTAAACAGTTTTCCAAACTGCACTTAATAGATGATAAACTATAAACTAGTTTTAGTCTCCCTTAATGGTTCTCTTTTCACTTTTCTGGTGGAGGCTAATCAAATTCATCTCATTTGATACCTCTTGCCTGAGTAATTCTGATATTTTACGTTTTACTGTTAAGTGTGGTGTTGAATGTAATATGGCACTGATGTCCTTTATCAGGTTTAAGAAGAACTCTTTTATTACTAGATTAGAAGGGATTCGATTCAATAAGTGTTGAATTTATTTTTCAACATCCTTCCTGTACGAATTGAGCATCATATGGTCTTTTGGTTTTAACTTTCTTCATGTTGTGAATTATATTCACATTTTTCTAATCTTAAACTGTTAGAAGATGAAATTTGATCGGGATTATTTTTAAACATTTATAGATTCATTTTGTAAATATCTTATTAAGGATTTCTATATGTATATTAATAGATAAGAACATTTATATTTTCCTTTCTTTTGATATTCTTATTCATTTTTTTTGTATTAAAAATTTCCTCCCAATATAAACTTCGTGATTTTTCTAAGATGCACATTGTAAGGCTATATCTTTTCCTCTACAAAGCGCTTTAGCTGAGCCCCACAAGTTATGATTGGTCCTACTGCTTTTAATTGTCATTCATTTTTAATTTTTTTTGTGTGTTTTATTTTTTATATTCGAGAGAGAGACAGAGCGTGAGTGGGGGAGGGGCAGAGAGAGAGGGAGACACAGAATCCAAAGCAGGCTCCAGGCTCCGAGCTGTCTGCACAGAGCCCCACACGGGGCCCAAACTCACAAACCATGAGATCATGACCTGAGCTGAAGTCGGACACTTAACCGACTGAGCCACCCAGGCGCCCCTGTTGTCAATCATTTTTAAGTATTTTCTTTTTTAAAAAAATTTTTTTTTCAACGTTTTTTATTTATTTTTGGGACAGAGAGAGACAGAGCATGAACGGGGGAGGGGCAGAGAGAGAGGAAGACACAGAATCGGAAACAGGCTCCAGGCTCCGAGCCATCAGCCCAGAGCCTGACGCGGGGCTCGAACTCGCGGACCGCGAGATCGTTACCTGGCTGAAGTCGGACGCTTAACTGACTGCGCCACCCAGGCGCCCCCATTTTTAAGTATTTTCTATGTGTTACCATTTATTTTTAATTCATCGGTATTGGTTTGTTTGATGTTATGTCTGAATGCAAAATTGGTGATGATTGCTGCTATTATTTTGCCATCATTTTATTATTGACTCAATGTAATTGCACTGCATTTTGCATATTAATTCTTAGCATTGTTTAAGACTTCTTTTGAAGTAAGCCATCAAATCTTTTAAGTGTACGTATGCTTGAACATTATATTCGTCTCTTTCGGTCGGCTGCAGGATTCTAATACACATATCTCTTAGACAAAGCTTATGAATTCTGTTGGTCAAATGTTTTATATGCTTTTTTACTTGTCTACTTAAACTATCATTTTCTGAGATGCATGTCCTAAAAGTCTCCCCTTCTGATTGTAGATTTGTAATCTTGTAATTCTGTCCATTTTGATTTTAGATATTTTGAAACTATTTGGCTAAGTGAATTCATTCCAATTATGTCATCTTCCTGAGAACTGTTCTCTTTTATCATGATGTACTGATCTTTTTCCTTTTTTGAGTGAAAGCCAATTTTGTCTAATATTAATATAGTGAAGCAAGTTTTCTTTTGATTGGGATTTACCTGGTATCTTTATTTTTTCCCACCCTTTTACCTAAAAGGTTCTAAGTCATTTTAATATTTCTTATAAAAGCAACACTTTTCTTTTTAATACAGATGGAGAATCCCTATATTTGAATATTTAATCAGTGATTACTGATATGTTTGTACTATTTTCTGTCCTATTTTTTATTTCATATATATGCTTCTTCTTTGTCCCCTCGCCCCTTCTTTCTGGTCTTCCATTGAATGGAATAGACTTTTTTTTTTTTAATTCCTTTTCTCCTCTAGTGTTTTGGAAGTTGAATATTGTGTTTCTGGTCCTTCAATGCAATGAATTTCAATGTGTGGTTCCCAAGTAAGCAGCGTCCCCATCACCTGGGAAGTTATTCTTGGGCTCCACCCTAACCCTACTGAGTCAGAACCTCTGCCCGTGGGAACCAGAATCTTTGTTTTACAGGCTCTCTGGGTGATTCCGACACACAGCAAAGATCGAAAACTTAAGTGGTTTAGTGGTTACTCTTAAATTACTAATAAGCACATGTGATTAGCATATAAAAGTAATTAAAATCTCTTCCCTGCTCTTAAACAATCCAAAGATTCAACACTTTAACTCCAGATTCTCCTCTCATATCTTAAATATTTATGATATCAGTACTTGACTACACCTTCAAGTGAGTTACTATCTTTATGACTAATTTTACAATTAATTCCAATATTGACATTCTAACATTTTAGCAGTTTCTTTTCTCACCATTATTCTTGTATGTTCTATCTTCCTTCAGGGTTGAATTTTCTTCTTACTGAAGCACATTCTTTACTTTTTTTTTTTTTCTGCAAAGCTCTATGAGTAATCAATTCTCTCAGTCTTTGTCTGAAAAGGTCTTTGTTTCCACCTCACACTTAAATGACACTGAAGTTCTGTAAAAATTCTAACCCGATAGTTACTCCTAACACCTAAAAACATTATTTCATTTCTTTTGGCATGTATTTTTGCTAATGAGAAGTCTGCTGTTATCCAGAATTTTTTGCAGGTAATCTGTAAAAAAGATTTTTCTTTTTGATTTTGATGTTATGCATTTTCACTATCATATGCAATAAGGAGTGGGTTCTCTTCATTTATTCTGTATGGGACTTGATCAGCTTCTTCAATCAAGGACTCATGTTTTCCTCAGTTCTGGAAAATTCTGAGCCATTTGCCCTTCAGATATTTTTCTTGCCCCTTTCTCTCCACACTTTCTGAAACTCCAGTTGGACGTATGTTATGTCTTCTTATTCTGTCATGTATGTTTCTTACCTTTCCAATTAAAAAAAAAAATCTTTTAATCTCTCTGTGCTTTGTCTAGGAAACTTACTCAGGTCTTCCATTTCTCTACTTTCTGTTTTGCTGTAACTAATCTGCTTTTAAACCACCTCCCGGGGCTCTTTATTTTAATGACTTCACTTTCTGCTCCTACAACTGATACTTCTTTCTTTTTCAATTCCACTTGTGCATTATTCATATTATGTAACTCTTTTATTATTGTTTACTTTTATGTTGGCTCTTTGCTCATTCATTTAGATTGTTTTACATCAGTGCATTGCATAAAATTCTTGGGGTGCTAATAATTTGGTAGTTTATAATTTTCAGTGTGGACTGATCTTCAGGGACTGATCTTTGTTGTTTTGTCTGTGGGGGGCCCATATCTTCTGGTTGTGGAAGTGTCCCTGAAGACTGTGGGTGCATTTACTTTTGCAAGAAAGTGTTGTCATCCTCCCCTACTTTTTATGTTATAGCCACTTGGTTTGGTATTCCCATGCTTCTGGAATAGTTTAAACTTCAATTCCACTCCCCGGCATTGTGACGGCTAAGGTTTTGGTGTATTGTGGACATTGTGGATGGCAGATTTTTATCTACTGTACACGAGGTAGAAGGCAAGCTTTTTTTGCTATTTCCAAGCACTGATAGGTTGGGTTTTTCCAATTCACTTTTTTTGTGTGTGCATGGCAGCCCTTCAAGTCCATTATAATCCAAGCTCTCAACTCCCAAGGCCCACAGCATCTACCTTTGTGTCGTCTTGGGGTCATTCCAGGGTCAGTTCAGACTTTTTATTCTCATTTTTAAACTCCCCTTTTGGTTCTGGCTGTTGGAGGCTTTCCCTTCTTTTGACTTCAATTATTAATTACATTTTTCCATACAATCTCTTAGATTATTTATATTATTTTTACAGTGGGCTGGTAAGCTTTGTGCATTACCATGCTCCCTGAAGCACTGTAATATTTTGCTAAACTGTGTGCTATTTAATAAGCTCCCAACACACATTGTAGACAGAGGTACAACTAGTTTCTGACCTTCTGAAATTCAGTTTTGGAATCAGTTGTAATGCTGCCTGAATATGTTTATTTGACTTGCAAGATTCTAACTCATATAGTCAGCCTTTGTTTGAGACTATTTATGTTTCAAAGGCAATGAACCTGTATTTAAGTATCATATTTGCTGTTATCAATCTGTTACTCTGTAAAATGGTGTTCCATCTCCCCCCAAAATGTGGTATCCCACATTTGAGGTGTCACTGGCTTTACTTTTTCCATTCCTTCTTGAATACTTTTCTACTCCTCACATCACCACCTATGCCTCAAAATGTCTGATCGTTTTCCCCAATTCTTTTGTTCCCGTACTTTTAATTCCTCAGCTGGGCTCCTACCTGAATTCATCAACTTGCTTGCCTTAAACCTCCAGATGTCTTCCCATTTCTCTACCTCCTTCCCAAGCACTCAAGAGCCGCTGCTCCCTCTGTTTTCTCTCATTCTTTTTAAAAAAAATTTTTTTTAATGTTTATTTATTTTTGAGAGAGAGAAAGACAGAGACAGAGTGCTAGCTGGGGAGGAGCAGAGGAGAGGGAGGCACAGCATCCAAAGTAAGCTCCAGGCTCCAAGCTGTCAGCACAGAGCCCGACATGGGGCTTGAACTTATGAACCATGAGATCATTACCGAGCTGAAGTTGAACACTTAACCATCACCCAGGTGCCCCTATTTTCTCTCATTCTGACCTCAGGACACCTTTAACTCAGCAGCTGGTTTCTGGCACTCCATTCAGCTTTGCATGTCTGCTCAGAGTCAGGCATTAATAATCACAAGTTGCATATCTTTCTAAGAATGAAACTAGCTGAATCTGACAACAAAATGCAAAAAGAAAAGAAAAAAAGAAAAGAAAAGAAAAGAAGGAAGGAAGGAAGAAAGAAAGAAAGAAAGAAAGAAAGAAAGAAGAAAGAAGAAAGAAAGAAAGAAAGAAAGAAAGAAGAAAGAAAGGAAGGAAGAAAGAAAAAGAAAAGAAAAGAGGTAAGTGATAGAACTAATCTGGGGGATTGAAAGGCTAAGGTTAGGATTAGCAATAGGAGAAAAAATGGTGGCTGGGATTGGGAAGAAAAATTCCACTTCATTCAAATGGAATAGCATATGTGTAGCTCCCAAAGATAATGCTCAATATCAAAATGTTCAAAAAGTGTGAGTTATTTTGTTGGCAGGGAGGGAGTCCCCTGAAGAAAGATGGCATACATCTTATTTCCGAATGTAGCAGCAAGGAAATGGGTTGGGCCATCTTTCTTTAGTGACTGTTTTAGGAGAGCTTGTGAATTTATGCAGTTTGGGTTTCCTGTCTATACTGGAGGTAAACCAGCATTGTCTACACCTAATTGAAAGATATTTCCAAAAAGGGTCATTGGAAGTGAGACTATTTATGGTGTCTTCCTTTGGCAAACAACCAGAATCATGCCGGTGTGATTTGTATTTGCTCTTTTCCTAGTGTTTTCGGTGGAAAAGACCCAAATGATTTTGTTTTCTCTTCTAGTCCTACTTGGGTAACTTGTAAAGTTTATTGTGCTTTAATAGGGCTGAGATTTAAGATCGTGGAAGCAGAACATTAGAAGTGGGATAAGCTTCATCAAAACAGAGGCCTTGAGCTGTCCGTGGAGATGTGCTTTCGTAGCTAATCTAAACGGGATTCTATCTAAAGCTCTTTGGGGCAGTGGTAGGCTGTATGTGGCAGTGCTTACTAGAAAGGTGTTAGTGTTGCTCTTTCCCTTGAATCAGTTGTGTCTTGATTGTTTCATGATTTTATACACAATGGCCTAATAGGGTGTAAACTGCCTCTTTATACATGCTTGTCATTAAGGAGCGATATGTAGGCTTCCTTTTGCACTTAGACAGCATCAGCTTCTGAATACCCACAGATTTTCTCATTCTTTCCCTTGATGTCACTCTTGAAGAGGGGGACAAAGTGTAAAGGGAAAATATGAGGTTGGGTCTTTCTAACCTGGACATACCTCTCCACACGTCTGGAAAGAAAATACAGAAGCCATGTCCATCCTCTCGGATCTGTGCATTCCAGAAGTGCAGGGAACCCCCAAGCCTGCCTTTGTGTGATCTACTTGCTGCCAGGCTTGTTGGGGCTATCCTATCTTATTCATTGGGCATGTATACTGAAAGGAACATTCCAGGATGGATCAGAGTTCTTTGTCACCATGCACACGGGGAAGAGGTCCCTGATAGGGGCCGTAGCCACATTTGTTGTGTCCACGCTTGTGACCCTGCCCCTTGCCTGTTGGTGGGAAAGTCAGGGTAGAGAAGCCGTTCTCCGCTCCTGCACATTAGCCAGGTTTTCCCTCTGCTGTATTTAAGAAGGCCTCCCAGCCTCCAGGAAACATCATTAGGTTCTCAGGCAGAGAACCGGGCAGGAACCTCCCGATTTCACATGGGCCAGTGACTGAGCACCCATGTGGCCTCTCGGAGTCTGGTTTCCTCCTCTGGAAACTAGGAGGACCTAGACTTAAGAAATCTCAAGAAGCTTAGTGAGGAAGGGGGGTCCTAGAATTTCCTGATTGTGAGCTAAGTACATCCTCAAGACAAAACATCTGCTTGTCCTAACACTTATTTGTCAAATTCTTATATTGCACTTACAATTGCCAGGTAGTGTTCTAAGCCCTGAACAAAAATGAAGTCATTTAATCATCAGATGACATTGTAAAGATGCCCACAGCAGATGCCAGCTAGGATTCAAACTCAGGCAGCCTGTCCTCAAGCCTGTGCTCTTAAACATTACACTGTGTTGACGGCTGACCCTTCTACATCATGTGCTTTTTCTGTTGGGCTTTGCAGAGGAGATTAAATTACTGTGTTGGGGAAGAATCATAGGTATACAAAGAACTGGCATTCAGGGATTCTTGCTTCTTCAATGAGAACAGCAATGTCTATTTTATGAGCTGCATATTGAAAATCTTTCACAGAACTTGTATTTTATTCTTCATGATGTTAATGAAAAACACCGAGGCATAGACACAGGAAAGGAGCAAAGATACCTGGGGCCTCAGCTGCAATTAGAGCGTGAACGTGCATGTGCCTGATTACTGGTTTTGCTTATATGTAAATACAAGTCGCTGTGCTAAGCAAAAAATAATTGTAATGGATTCATTGAATCATAATGCAGCAAAGTTTCACTCAGAGCTTTAAACTTGCAGATGAGCCTTTCCCTGGGGCTGCCTGTGTGATTGTAGTTGCCATGCCTGACCTACTTATCAGCTTTTCACAAGGTGGCTTGAAAGCCTCCCAGGATATGGTCATACACCGAAAACCCTACAGGAGTAACTCTCTATAACCCCTGACTCATTGTTAGGGTATCTGGGGGGTCACACATCACATGAGATCATCTTGTCTGTGCTTGTAGTTTTCACCTAGGCGTGAGTCACTAGGTTAATTCTGAATAACCAGACTAAGAATCCTTGACAACGGAGTAACGAGAGGGTTTCAAATCCAGCGGCATTTTGCCTGATAGAATTTGGTTAGGCATATAGGAGCAAGTTAAGACGGCCCGGCACCACTCCTCAGGACTTTGGCTTTTGATGTAATCTAGTGTCGGGTGTCCTGTGCTGAGTGTCTGTCTCTTGGTAATTAGCACGTTCCTCCTCCGGTTGGGTTCATGGCGGGGATGAAAGGAAATGATAGCGGCCTTTAAAGAAAGCACTCTTTTGAAACAGAAATGAGTCAAGGGTTTGAGTCTGTGTTAGAACCTTCTGTCTCACTGTGTACCAGGCATCTATTGACTGGTGGCAAATCAGGTGGTGGGTAGAAGACTACTTTGTGCACCTAAGAGATGCTACCTCAAGCAGACAGCGGAATAAACCACTGTCCTCCCAACGGTCAGAATGTCTAAGTCACTGTGCCGTCCCATCCAGAGTGGATTCAGGAAGCTTCCACCAACCCCAGGGTCAAAACTAAAGTGGGCTTTGTGGACTTGGAAGCCAGCTGCAATCAGCCCTCTGCAGTCGACGCACGTGAGCAAGCATAAAGAAAGTGAAAAGTTATCAGCAAAAACCAGACGTTCGAGTTTCTTCCCCAGATTCATATTCCTTTACAGGTATTCATGTGCAAGCCCATCAGCTTTCTCCTCCATTTGTCCTTCTCTCTTTTGCCCTCCCCACTTTCTCTATTTCGTTCCTGCCCCTCTCGCTCTCCCCGCCCCCACTCGGTGGCCCTCCCTCATCCTTTTCTGCACCTCCGCTGCGTCATCGCTGGGTCTGTGGACACACCAAGACCAGGGTTTCGGCTCCTCACCGGGTGCCTCTCACCCCTTCAGGACTCCGTGTTTGCTGTGCCTTCGACAGGACTTTTACCCTTGGTTCCTCTTCCGCAGACTGTCTGACAGTACTTAAGTCTGCCCGGGAGTTAGTCTCCAGCACCAGGGGGTTTGTGAGAGAACAGGGAGACAAGAGAGGCGGCAGGAAGATTTGGAGAGGACTGTCATGAGCCTCGTCAGTCTTATTCCACTTTCATGGAACAATTCAGAGCAACCTCATCTTTTGGTTCCAAAATCACAAGGTTGGCCTTTTGCTGGAATGCCAAATTATCTTGGTTCTTTGAATCTTTCCTTAATGGCCCTACTTCCCAACCTTGGCCTTCCTTTCATTGTAGTCTTCTGCTGTCCTACGTCACACCTGTTGAGCCTAATAAAGAATTCTGGCTTTTTCTTCTCTTTTCACATCCTGGCCTTGGTGAATGTATTTTATTATCTCATGTGCTAGCCAGTCTGGGAACAAACGCCATCGTGCCATTTGAAGCCTCCATTATGGACAAAGAGTGTATAGATGTGGAGTTTGGGGCGACATGCTGGTAGGATACTTCCTGCATGTGGAAGCAACAGAAGTAGAATTCTGCATCTGGGATTCATCAGTTACTTCTTAACACGAAGCAGAGGTTCCCTAGCCAGGCCCCTCCATTCCTGTCCATCCTCGGCACAGCTTCTGAATCTCTAGTCGAAACCTCTGAGCATGTTTCTCCTTTGTGTTCATTCCCAGTCCGCATACGGCAACTTCCCAGTACTCAGTTTGGCTTGTGCTGGCTTGTCAAGTGAATGCAACAGCTTCCATATCCTTTCCCGGCTTTCTAAAGCCCTTTGTACCGGGCAATTCAGTGGCACGGAACTATTTTCTCCAGCAAGAGCCACTGAAGAGTTGTAAGTCGAGCTTAATACCCAAAAGCTCCAATGGTGTCCATGATGATAGGTTTTTGTATGGCTCTCCTCCACAAGACCCAATAGGAAGGATGGAACACCAAACTGAGTGAGTGTTCCTCCGGGAAAGGCAGAGGCACGCACATACACCACACCTGTCGGCTGGAGTAATTACCCTGGAGACGTGAACCACTCGGATCATCTTGTTGCTGTTTTAGAATTTCCTGAAACAGCTGCCTTGCGTTAAGGACAAAGGAAGGTCAGAGCAAGACCGGGAACAGCAGCCTCGCTGCCCCCTCCTCGCTGTAGGTGACCTTGACTCGGCTCCCACCCTGGTTGTCAACGCTGATGAATCTTTTTCTTCTTCTGCTTACAGCTCGAGGACCTGCTTCACAAGCTACAGTTCGTCATGACATACGTGGCTCCTTGGCAGATGGCTTGGGGTTCTTCATTTCACGTGTTTGCTCAGCTCTTTGCAGTCCCTCGTATCCTTTCTGCTTCTATTTTCACCCGCGAGCTGAGATTCACATTTTACGGATGCAAGCTTTTCATTGAACCCTGGCAATAAAAAGATTTGAAAGTCTTTAAGATTACATTTTAATGGGGACATGGGGAGGCACTTTGGATTCCCCTCAGGCCACTTAGCCTTAAAAGATGTTTCTTAATTTTGAACTCTTCCTGCTTCTTAATGCATTTCCAGGATTACTTTATTTTTTTATTTTGATTCTTTCATTTCCCACACCCAGATCTGCATTAAGATATCCTGTCTTTTAAATGGAAAGTCACTGCTTAAATAGTTCAGTTAACTTGTGCAAAATTGTGCAAATCGATTTGCTATTATTAAACACTGGATAGAGCTGATGTAGCTGATATACTGTTATAGGTTATATAACATTATGTTGTGATAGAGTTTGGTAATCACATACCTGAATAATACTCAAAAACTCAGAATTAGATATAAGTAGCAATACCCAAAGTCTCCTAAAGACTAAAAAAAATAATTTATGATTTTGTTTTGTAGCTGCCCTTAGCCAAGAAGCATAGTTTTATTGTTCGTAGCTTCATTTGGTTTCTTTGTATGTTTTTAATTGTTTCCATAATGATAATTAGTTTTAATTTACTTCAAAATGAATTTGAGATGCTCCTTCTAAAGATTACTTTGACACGGGGCACCTGGGTGGCTCAGTCGGTTGAGCGTCCCACTTTGGCTCAGGTCATGATCTTGTGGTTCATGAGTTCGAGCCCCGCGTAGGTCTCTGTGCTGACCTGCTCTGAGCCTGCTTTGGATGCTGTGTCTCCCTTCCTCTCCACTCCTCTCCCACTCGCTTTCTGCTTTGCTCTCTCTCTCTCTCAAAAAAAAAATGAATAAACATTAAAAAATTTTTTTAATTAAAAAAAAAGATCACTTTGACACAGATAGCTAAATTGTGTGTGTATGTGGAGAGAGAGAGAGAGAGAGAGAGAGAGATTAATAAAAAATGCTCTTGAAGAGAGACATTAAATAAGAATATCCTTGACTTGGGCGTAAAATCTGCCCTCAAATGTTTTCCTTTCCACCTAGTTTATACTTCCTAGCCTTGTACTTTGCACGATGTGTTTCAGGGATTACTTGTATCAGAATCCAGGAGGGGCTTATTAAATAATGAAATCCCTGAGCCCAGCACATACTTTTCAAATCACATTTCAGGGGGTGGATCCTGGAATGTCCATCTTCAAAAGCCTGACCAGGATTCTTATCCCACTGGCCTGTGTCACCTGCATTTCCGGAGCTTCCTCTCAGACAACATTTGCACAAGGCTCATTAAGACGATTCATAAACAGTCTCTGGGACCTGACCTTCGTGTGCAGGGATGGAAACATAGTTGGGATAATCATTAAGTGATAATATATTCCAGATTTTTAAAAATGCCCTTCTCCAGACTCCTTTGTTCAAAAGCATCTTTTTAAGCATGCCAAGAGCTGGCCTTACAAGGCACATTGTTCCGTGTTCCTATTCTTAGACCTGCATTGATATTTCTGGAGTGTTTCAAGGTTATTTGGTGGAACAAGCTAAGGAAAAAAAAAAATGCAAAAGTGGGAGCTTTTACACCACTTTTTTCCCCCTTTAACTCCAATCATTTTCTGTAATACCAGTAATTTTAGTTTTTCTAAAGACCTTTGAAACAAAGACAGTGAAATGAAAGAGTGAGGTGATTTGATTTCTGAAGCATGCCTACGGCATCCTATCTAGAGTTTAAAGCCTATTTATTAAATAAAAATTGTCAGGCGATGCAAATTTGCGGTTAAGGAGTTGCACTAGGAATTTGAAACTTGAAGTTATGATTCCCAATTTTATCCTAACTCTGGTCTCATGTAGATCTGTAGCATTTCTTGTGCCTATTTATGCCTTGTTAAGGGCATTCTGTGATGCTAATTACTCCTTGTGGTTTCATGGCTGAATTAAGACCCTTCTGGGAACCATAACTTTCAATTACCTGACCTGTTTGTGTGTTGAGGGTTCACACACAAGCACTTCATATCTGGCACTTAATATCTCCTGGAAGAATAAAAGTAGTGTGAGTATCTACCTCAGATTGCACAGGGTGCGTCTTAAATCTAAGTGCTCTCTTGATGGGCAAACTTGTTCTCAAAGAAGTAGAACATGTTTGAGATGTAGGTTTCATTGGGCATTTGGTAGCTCTGTTTTAGAACACTCGATTGATCCCCATGCTGAGTTCCTAAAAGTGTCCCGGAGAGTGACATCCGCTTCCTCCCTTCTCCTGAGATACAGACCTTCCAAGTGATGGTGGAGCCTGACCGCTGCAGTTGTGTGACAGCTTCAGGACTTTTAGCTCCACCCCCCCCCCCCCCCCCCGCCCTTATCCAAGGGCACCTTCCCATCCCTGACCACTTGTAAAGGTGGATATTTGTTGTTGGGAAGCCAACATCATACTGTTGCAAATACAATGAGATAAATAGCTCAGAAAAGCATATATATATATATATATATATATATATATATATATATATGCATGCCTTCAAGACAAGGCTATGAGCAGGGCAACTGAGTGGCTCAGTAAGTAGGGCGTCTGACTCTTGATTTGGGCTCAGGTCATGATCTCACTGTTTGTGAGTTCAAGCCCCTCCTCGGGCTCCACTCTGACAGTGTGGAGTCTGCTTGGGATTCTGTCTCCCTCTCTCTCTCTGCCCCCTCCCCCGCTGGCGCTCTCTCTCTCTCTCTCTCTCTCTTAAAAATAAACATAAAAAATTAAAAAAGACAAGGCTATGAGGTTCCTAAACAGCAGCCCTGGCTCTTGACTAATTTTGAATTGTTAATTGTTTTATCACCCTATTAAGAAGCTGTGGGTTCAATCCTGGCTCCAAGAAGGGACTAATTTGCTCCATTTTGGAACGGAATTAGCGTTCAGGCCAGCAGGGCACTGTTTAGTAAATTGCTTTTTCCAGTACTAGCATGCTTTCTCCCTTGGTAGCCTCTCTTAGTTTCTGAGCTTGTAACCTCCAGAGACAGAGAAGAATGCTCACCCTTTTCCTATGTATACAGACTATGCAAGACCATTGTCTTCTAGTAATTAGACCCATCCAGACTATTTCTGTTAAATGTGTGTATTGGGAAGGCTGCTTTCTGTTTGGTATATCCTTTTGAGCTTCAAATGATTTGTTTTTAACTTTAAGGATTGACATAGATGTTTTCTTTTTAATTTTTTTAAGTTTATTTCAAGAGAGACAGCACAAGTTGGGGAGGGGCAGAGAGAGGGAGAGAGAGAGAATCCCAAGCAGACTCTGCACTGTCAGTTGGGGGTTTGGACCCACAAACCGTGAGATCATGACCTGAGCTGAAGTCAGACGCTTAACCGACTGAGCCATCCAGGTGCCCAGGTATTAAATGTCCACAAATATAAGCTTTTGATGGCATCACCACCTCTCCCTTGGTAAGAAACAGAGAAAGTTCCACGTGCCTGCTCTCGAAGTCAGTTTCTTGGCATTGCCTTACCAGCTATGGTCACAGGCTTTCATATTTGCCCCGAGTGTGCTGTATTTCTTTATTGATCTTCCCTAAATAAAATAACCTATTCACTGCTGCCCTACCTCTGGCCTGTTCAACTTTATTTCCTCCCCCACCACACTGAACTTGATTTACAGTCTCACACTGCTTTCCTTGCTTCATTTCTGGATAATTGTTTCTGGCATTTAAAAAAAAAAAATGGGGCGCCTGGGTGGCGCAGTCGGTTAAGCGTCCGACTTCAGCCAGGTCACGATCTTGTGGTCTGTGAGTTCGAGCCCCGCGTCGGGCTCTGGGCTGATGGCTCAGAGCCTGGAGCCTGTTTCTGATTCTGTGTCTCCCTCCCTCTCTGCCCTTCCCCCGTTCATGCTCTGTCTCTCTCTGTCCCCAAAGTAAATAAACGTTGAAAAAAAAAATTTTTTTTTTAAAAATGGACAACGTAATCTTGGGGGAAACTCGTAGAGTCGAAAAGAACAGTGCCAGCCTGGCTAGCATTCTACCCAGCCCCAGCTCCACTGGTCTTTGTCCTGGCTTTTCTTCAACCCCCCCCCCCCCCCAGCGCCCTCTGTCGCCTAAGGGTGTAAACTTAACCCCTTCTGCACTCCTGTCTTCCTTACCTCAGAGAAATCTCCCCGTGACTCTGCCTTCTCACATTTTTTCAGGACCTCTACACCAGGACCTCCGCCATGCAGTTCCCTTTTCTTCCTGTGATAAGGGGCATGGTTAATTTGGTGTGTTTTGTGACCGAGGTGTCTAGTTATTTTCAGCTCTCCAGTGAAGAGGAAGCTGATGGGTGTTAATGGCTATCTAGGTAGCTCCTTTGTTCAGTAGCTCTCCAATGGAACCTAGGTCAACATAAAAGGAATTGCATTTAATTTGAAGCACAATAGAGACCTTTTGGATACCAAAACAACTCAGCACCAGAATGGATTATTAATGGGGGATATGTCATTTCACTCCCAGAGATGTTTGGAAGTAAATAGCGAGTTGAAAAAATAAAACGAAGACACACTCCTTCCTGAAGCAAAACTCTGATGCTTAAGTCTATGAAAATGCATGGGGAAGTGTCTGTGACAGAGCGAGGCCATCCTTTTCTGGATTTACTTGTCAGTGGGCGGTAAGGTCCCCTACGGCCCCCACTCCCCCATCACACGGCTGATGGCACATGAAGGCATTTAGGTGCCTGGGTCGCTTCCGCGTTCTGGCTGGCGATGACATAGCGACTTTTCTGTCTGTGCGAGGCGTTTCTTTCTTACTTTGTGCCAGAACCTTTTGAACACAGGTTAAAGAAATAAGACCTTCATTTGTGTAGCGGTGAGAAAACCCCCTTCCAGGTGGGGAGATAAGCCCTGTAGTGGAATGCTCTAAGCCCCCAAGGGACAAGGGACAAGGAACAGTGTGCCTATGTAAGGCACCACGCTGGCTTCTGCCACCCCCACCACGGGTCCCCTCTGTTGCCCTGCACCGCAGGGACATGTGATTGGCAGCTGGGAGCAGCCTTCCAATGATGGGGAGAGACTGGGGAGGGACCAGCCCTTGTGGCACCTTCCTCAGATTTCTAGGGATCAGTGAATTGGTCTTACTCCAAAAAAGACAGCAGTACTAATTTTCATATTTAAACAATTATACTTCTGATCACCCAGGATGTGTAAAAGTTGAGTCCCTCCAGTAAATGAGAAACCCATACAGGGTGCAAAATGCTGTGACTTCATGGGCACACAGTTTTAGCTACAAACCAGATGTGACTTGAATTAAGCCATTGGTATTCACTATATCATAAAGAATATGTATATTTTTTTGGATAGTGGGGAAAGATTCCTGGAGAAACAGAGATGCTACCTTCTCTAACAATGCTATTTATTTCTTTTAAAAAGTGGAATTTAATTTTAATTATTTACGAAGCCCCTTAATACCTTAGCAAATGTAGCACAGTGTGTTTTGTGCAGCTAATGATATCCTGGTAAAAAGAAAGTGTTCTCTTCAAACCTTCGACATTAAATCACAGTGAGACCGCTGGGGTTTTACGAGAATCATTTGGTTTTCATGCTGGTGAAATCAGACCTAGCGGGATACTATTGAAAGTTTTATATCTCCAACTATGTACATAAGAGAGATCCAGTATATGGCCTCCTTCCTTTCCTTGGCGAGAAAACGGCTTTACTATAAACGAGTCGAAATCTGAAATAATATTTAGACATAGAACACTGAAAAACTTTTTTTTTCTTTTGCCTTAACTCAGAACGCTCAGATTCTGCCATGCTTCTCTTCCAGACGATGGCCACCTCAATCTTTTCTACCCCTCTGAGTCCATTCCTCGGGAGTGTCATTTTCATCACCTCGTACGTTAGGCCAGTGAGATTCTGGGAGAAAAACTACAAGTAAGACCCTGAAGCCGATGCTAACTTGCTTTGCTAGAATGTGTGCTTCGGGCCGCTCCCGGGCCTTCCTCCTTGTCAGGGCTCAGGCCTCACGCTTCGCAGGCTGGGGGCTGCACGGGTCCCCCGGGGGCTCCCTGAGTTCATCACTCAGCACGGGGGCCTTCCGGGCTCTGGACCAAACATGCCCGACGGCAGATTTGCAGCCGGGCGCTAGTCCAGGCTCCACGAGTTGTGAAGGCAAAATGGGTTCTCACGGCCGCGTATTTAGCAATTGCCCCTCGGGAAGGTTGTTGGGGGCGCTGACGTCATCCCCTTTGCCTGGCAGAGGTGGTCCCTGGCTGGCACGTGTGAGTATCCTTCATACGCCCGTCCTGTGCAAGTGTGCACGTGTCACAGCTCAACATTAAGGAGAACAGCAATTTTCTGAGCGCCGTTAAACTCGTAGAAGATGATTTATGTACTTTTTCTTGACTCTTTGGACAGGCTGGTTGTAAATTTCCTCCAGCGAACAATGATGGAGTGGGGCGGCAGAGTTATTTCTTAAGTGAAGGGGAGTGCTTTTCAAGAGCTCCTGAGGATTTGGGGGCGGGTCAGGGGGGAGTTTGGTGGGGGGGAAGGAACCTAGAATGTGTGGCAGAGGAGAAAGGTGGCAAGCCAGCCCATCCCTGCCCTCAGCTGGGGCAGAGGAGGCTGACTTCCGTTTCAGAACGCCTTCCCCTAACTTAGAGCAGCACCTTCGCTGATCCCTACAAACCCCAATCCACCCTCCATAGTATGTCTCTATTTTGCACGACTCTGGCATTTTACACTGTGCTCTTTGTACCTTAGACAAGACACCAATGACTTAGGAGGTCTGTGGTTTCCCTTTCTTTTTTTTTTTTTTTTTTTTTAATTTTTTTTTTCAATGTTCATTTATTTTTGAGACAGAAAGAGACAGAGCATGAACGGGGGAGGGGCAGAGAGAGAGGGAGACACAGAATCGGAAACAGGCTCCAGGCTCTGAGCCATCAGCCCAGAGCCTGACGCGGGGCTCGAACTCCCGGACCGCGAGATCGTGACCTGGCTGAAGTCGGACGCTCAACCGACTGCGCCACCCAGGCGCCCCTCCCTTTCTCCCCTTAGACAGTTTCCGCGACCGTAAAATGCACCCCCTTGTGGGACAGGCAGTAGGGTCTGGTGAATAAAACTCAGCCTGGGGCACCGGCCCGCCTGGGCACACACCTCACCTCCACCACTTAGCGCTGGCCCCCTCAGGCCTCTCTCTCCTCTTCTGTCAAATGGGGGCAAAATGATAGGATCTACTTCACAGACTTGCCGTGAGGAGAAAATGAGTTAATACACATAAAGCACCTAGAACAGGGCCCGGTGGAAAGCAAGTCCCGTGTGAGCCTGCGTTGCTGGGATTCCTCTCTGACGGCTCCGCGTGGACGTCCCTGTCCCCGCCTGGCCCACGCTAACAGGTGTTTACCGTGACTGAGTACAGCACATCCAGCAAGCTCATGTTTGGGGTGCCCTGGGGGAAAGCTAATCGGACCCGAGCCCTCCATGTGGGGCCACGGAGAGGTAGGGAGACCCCTTGGGTGCCCGGCAGGCTCCTCGTAGTCCAAGAGAGGTGGGCTGTTCTCAGTACAACAAATACCTGTGTGAAATTTTGCACATAAGCAAGAGTCCTCCTTCGTGTGTGTTTCAGGAGAGATCGTGCCTATTGACAGAGCCAGAGGGTAGAAGAAAACGGCCATCACTGGCTTGTCTCTTTTTTTTTTTTTAATGTTTCTTTATTTTTGAGAGAGAGACAGACACAGAACACGAGCATGGGAGGGGAGAGAGAGAAAGGGAGACACAGAATTCAAAGCAGGTTCCAGGCTCTGAGCTGTCAGCACAGAGCCTGACGCGGGGCTCAAACCCGTGAACCGCGAGATCAATGCCCTGAGACCAAGTCGGACGCTCAACTGACTGAGCCACCCAGGTGCCCCGCTTTAAGTTTCTTTAGGGGAAAACAATTCGGGGTATCTTTTTAGAGCTCTGGAAACCACATTTCTGGAAAGTGCAGACACCTGTAAACAAGAGGGCTGGCAATGTCTGTGCTGTTAACCACGCAGGAGAGTGCAAGATACTTTCAACTTGATCGTCGGTACAAAAGATCCCTTTTTGTCTCCTATGCTCAGATCAGTTAGGAGCCAGTCTTTCCGGCCTGGAATCTGACGTGAGCAAGACGCATCCCGGTTGAGCTGGGAAGGGTTTTAAGCTCCCGAGGTAGGGAATGGAGAGTCTTTGTGGAAGTGGTTTTATTGCAGGGAAACGTCCTAACAACTGTGCAGAGCAAGGCTTGTGTTTTCTCACCTGCAGGATTCATGATACTCGAATTGTCTGCCTATGTGGGTTACTTAACTGGAGGGGCTTCAGGAGCAGGGTTAACATGTCCCTACTCACTGTCACAAATAATTGATTCTTCTGTGATCCATTCTGTTAGCACTGTTACGGGGGACGGGTCTATCTTTGGTCGGCCTGGTCTTTGGGTGGGGAGGGGTCGTCAGGGTCTGCGGGGTATGTCTAAGGATATCCAGCCTTTACTAGGTCTCTCGGGAGGAGCCAAGTTGGAGACAATGTTCAGACCCGCTGGGGGAAAAGTTCCTGATGCAAAATCCAGTCTTGTCCCCTGTGTTAAGCATCAGGCTACAGAGTCCTGGGCCTGGCTGCTTCGAAGATCAGTGATGGAATTCAGGACAGTGAGAGGTGGGTATCAGGAAAGGAAGTGCCAGGAAATCTCATCTGGATCCCTGCAAACGCTCTGGAAAGCTCATTCTCACTATCTTAAACTGTAGGTTTTCATTTCAAATGCTAATGCCTGCTTGTGTTCTTGTTTGAGAGCTTCTGCACAGCTGCTTCCTTGCCTTCTTTTCAGTCTGCTACAGAGGGGCGCTTGGTGACAGGGTCATGGATTATGTTGAATTGTTCACCACATGTCCCCTCACTTTCAAAGGCCGATGACAGACACTCTCCTCTGGAGATTGGGCGGGTCATGCTGCCAGTGGGCATGCACGCACGCCGCCCCCAGCCCGGGGTGTGGTGAGGACAGTCCCCTCTCTTGGCCTTCCTCTCCCTTGCCCCCCACCCTGCTGGCTTTGGTCTCTGCCAGTCTGCAGTGAGCCCAGCACTGCAATGAAACCATTCTAATACCCTAAGGAACCGGTAAGTCTATCACCAGCCACCTGGTAACTAGGGCCAGTCTGGTTTCCCCGGCCTGGGCTGTCCTGAAATCCACAGGCTTCCCGTTCCCCGACACGCTCCTCCCTGGGGGCACATGACAAATGTGCCCTCTGCCCTCCTGCCTCCCCAGCTCTCTAGGGGATTCTGCAACCATCGCACCAGGTTCCATGCTGTCTCAAAAGCCTGTGGTGGCTCACAGGTGCCAGGTGGACCAGCCAGGTCCGGCAAGAAGCCGTGCACCTGCACGGGCCCATACGTCAGCCCTGGCGGCCACGCGCGGCTAATGAGCCTTGGAAACGGGGCTAACGTGGCTGAGGAACTGAATTTTTACTTCTGTTTAATTTCAATTAATTTAAATTTCAGAGGCTACCGCACTGGACGGCACAGATACAGACCCTCCCTGAGTCTGAATCTCAGTTTCGAGTTTATTTCCCAACACGTTCTGTCATACCTCACATATTGTGGACTCTTCATCGCTCGTCTTGCCGCGGGCTGCGTCCTTCGTGGACTGTCCTCCCCTCCCCCTACTTCTCCACTTCCCATCCACAGGCACCCAGATTCACAGAGGGGTATCGTGTTCCAGCTCTTGATGAGTATGCAGTAAGGTTCAGGATGGCCTTTAGGATGAGAGGTATCGTAGCAGCCGTCTGTGCAAGATGCATTTGCTCTGTGGCCATCAGCGAATTCTGCCCAGGATTGACAGAGGCTGTATTTGTCTCCAAGTCTGGACTTGTTTGTTTTTCATCTTTGTGCCCCTACGGAGCCATGCACGTAGTAGGTGTTCTCTATTTCTTAAATGAATTGAGTCCCACGCTATTGTGTGAGAGAGAAAGGAAATCTTAACCTGGGTTTTTTTATCTGCCGTTGTTAGAAAGTTCTCTGTTAAACTGATGTTCCCTTGACTAATAAGGGCTTTAAAATCTGTCTTGATGAGCTCTGCCTGGTGTCTCCACTTGAATTACAGGCAATGACAATAAATGCACTATAATAGTGCCTTGTGTGTATAAATCCCCTATGTCAGAGTATTTTAAAAGCTTTAGAAACACATTCTGATATTATGATAGATCACCCTTCTCTTTATATATAAACAATCCCTAAATAACCAATCTTTGTCATTAATGTGAAACAAATGTTTAGGCTAGAAAGTATTGACTCATGTTTTTCCTTATCTCAGCAAATATCTTGGACCTAAAGGAGTTGACTGTTTTCAGTCCCAAAGAATGAAAGGTTGTATTAACAATGATTTTGTTTGGATATATCAAAAGTCTTGTATAAAATGTAAAATGCCATAGCCACGAGGAGACACATATAATAGCTACCTGAAAGGCAAGTATGGCTTTCACGGTTGTTACATTTCTATCATATTCTCCAGATTGGTTTTATTTTTTTTTTAATGTCTTATTTATTTATTTTTGAGAGAGAGAGCACAAGTGGGGGAGAGGGGGCAGAGAGAGGGAGACAGAGAATCCAAAGCAGGCTCCAGGCTCTGAACTGTCAGCAAAGAGCCCGACATGGGGCTGGAACTCACAAACTGCGAGATCATGACCAGAGCCAAAGTTGGATGCTTAACTGACTGAGCCACCCAGGCGGCCCATATCATATTCTCCAGATTGATTTTAAAATATTAAATCATTCTGGGCATTATCCTTCTCAACAAATAAGCATTAAGCATCTATGTGAGGGCACCATGCTAGGCTTTAACTAATAGTAGTCACCATGTGATTGGTCTGCAAAAACATCAACTCTGTATTCTGTGCCCTTGGTCCCACCCTCGTTAGCAAGATGGTCAGCATTACTTAATTCTCAGCCCTTCCTGAGACAGTGTTAATACATCTGAAATTGTGAGCTTTGTAGTCAGACTTCCATTAAAACCCCAGCCCATATGTTTGGTTAGTTAGGTGTTTGACTCTGGGAAATTATTCAGTCTGTGAACCTCAGTTAACTCATCTGTAAAATGGGTTGACTGTCTCTCTGTGCCTCCCAGAAGTCATATATACCAAATGAGACATGGTTCCCTGTGGTAAATGGATAGGTTATTTCTGTGTACAGCAATTTTATTCTTAATCCTGTCCTCATTTTGTTGTCCTTCCCTGTACTTCTGTCTTCTCTCACTCGCCTTTTAATTCAATCATGTCTAGACGTATTCTTTATGTCCTTGCAACCTATGGGAAATCCTTCCTGAAATGGCAGAACACAATTAGACCAACCAGTGTAAGGACACAGGTCTAGACCACGTAACATCAAATCCACAGCGTGCTGTGAGATGCCCCTTAAATACGAGTCTTCACCCTTAATGCTGTGTTTATTTTGATGCCTTAGCCGTGTCAGAGCCTGGTTCTGTTCTTTGAGCAACATAGCTGCCTTAGTGGATAAACAGCATCTCTAAAGCATCCCTATTTTGTGGTTTATCAAATGACAGTCTGTATGACCCAGATATTTGAGCTGGTCTCCGTGGGCTCCCGGCCATGTTACTGTGTTATGTCCCAGGCCCTTCGTGAGTCTGTAATACAAGTGAGACTGGCATGGACCCTTTGAATTACACAGTCACCTCTGTGCTACCCACAGAAGGGAGTCCTCCGGTCTCTTCCGCTCTGGGAGGAGAACCCCCTGTGCCTTCGTAGGCGGGCCTTGTGAGCTTTGTCGGCCGCAGCTGTGGGCTCCTCACTATCCTGCGTCTGTTCCTCCTGTCCTCACCTGGACACCGCGATCACCCGGGTGCACCTGCTGCTGCTGGGGCCGTCGGCATTCTCCTGCCCCCCGCATGTCCCATCCTTCACCACCTTGAAGACGGTTCTCTCCCTGCACCGCCCTCTTTATCGAGCTGAACAGCTCTATTTTTTTTGAAATGGTCTGTACCTCGGGCATCCTGGCCTCCCTCATCCAGATGTTTCCTGGGTTGTCTCCAACCCTCCCTTCTAGGCCGTTCCAGATGTCCTCTCCTCGGCCCTCAGTAGATGTCACTACCTGCGAGCCAGATGTTCGGTTCTCAGTTACGCCTTCTCAAATTTGAGACCTCTCAATGTCGGGGCGCCTGGGTGGCTCATTTGGTTGTGTCTGACTCTTGGTTTTGGCTCAGGTCATGATCTCATAAAAATAAAACCTCTCAAAAATTTTTAATGTGTATTTACTTTTGAGAGAGAGAGAGAGAAAGAGAGGGAGAGAGAGAGAACTTGAGTTGGGGAGGGGCAGAGAGAGGGAGAGCGAGAATCTCAAGCAGGCTCCAGGCTCTGAGCTGTCAGCACAGAGCCTGACACCGGGCTTGAACTCACAAACTACGAGATCATGACCTGGGACGGAAATCAAGAGTCGGACGCTTAACTGACTGAGCCACCCAGGCACCCAAAAGCCTGTCAATAACTTTACTAAAGTATTGCCGAGCCAGGCCTTCATCATGCCGATCGCATGTGTGCATTTTAATGAAAATCAGAAGTTTGCATTTCCCCTACCAGCTCTTGACCCATTGGCTTTAACATTCTAGTCCGTAAAGGTCCATTTCAGTCATGCTGCCCAGCATCTCCCCAGCCCCTTCGCCTGTGCTCTCCGCAGACCTGCCTCCATCTGTGTCTTCGGTCATGATTTCTTAATGACGATGAGCAGGACAGAGCCGCGCGCGCCTGACTTGGGTAAGGCAGTCCGAAAAAGAAGTTCCCGACATCACCCTTTATTGTTTACCTTCCCACAATGGAGAGTCTTTTTCCGGATGTTCCCTGCCCACCGGGGTATTTTAAGCATGGTTTGTGAGATCCTTGGGCAAAGCACGGAGCTTCTGCAACGGCAATCTTTTTCTCAGATGCCAAGCAGAAAGCTTATTTGGCTTACGGGGTTAATGGCAAAAGGCAGCACTATAATTAAAAGTTGCAGTTCTGCAGGGGAGGGAGTTACATCTCTCAGCTTGCAATTAAGCTGTTCCACAGTTTATGTGGGTATGTTTACCAAGTGCCCGGACAAATTGAGATAAAAGTCTTGGCGCTCCGTTATCAGATGTCTTAGGGCTACTAGAACTCTCATAGCCATACCTAGGCATGTGTTGGGCTCGGGTATAGTATGATGAATGGTAACGATAGAGAGAGTACAGTAGGGTGGTACTGGGGGGGTAACAGTGGTATTCCTCATTTTTGTAGTTCCTGAACACCTGCTCACCTTCCCGAATGCATTCGTTCTAGCCCCTTCCTACCCGTTCTGGAAGGAGAATTTCATTTTCCTCGTTTCACAGACCAGAGAAAGGAGACCCAGAGAGTTAAAGAACTTGCCCCAGGTCACAGAGCAAGTCAGTGGCTGAGCCAAGACATTAAACCAGGCCTGGTCGCGTGCCAGGCCCTGAGCACTTTCCGTCATGTTCCAAAGCCTCTCAAATGCCTCCCACGTTAAAAAAAAAAAAAAAAAAATTTAGTGAATGCCAGTTAAAATGTTTGGTGGCGACGGGAGAGAGGTGCTGTCACAAGAGCCATGTTCTGTGGAGGAGGAAGGAAGGGCAGTGGTAGTCCAGGCACCGAGGCCGCTTTACTGTGCGTGTCCTGCTCCGGAAATGGCTTCTTTTGGTCCTGGAGCCACAGCATGGCGTTTCTCAGCAGGGCCACCTCCTTCACGGCCCTGGCCATGTGCTGTCGCCCGGCTGGCTCTCGGCAGCTCCAGAGCCCGACCAGGGAGGCATGTGGTCCCTCTCAGACTGAGAAATCTGTGATCACCAACAATGTTGGTGGGGGCGGGGCGGTGGGTGCATTGGGGTCAGAGCAGAAATGGGGCTTCGATGACCTTTGTGGGCCATGAGCGACCACCTGCAGTCCTGAATAAAACCTCAGGCCCAGAAAGGGAGTCAGACTAATTAATTCAGATGCAGTTTGCTGTGAAAGGATCAAAAAGTGCCCTCACTTTTCCTCGGAGCCAGTGGTAGGTCTTTGGGGATCTTTCTCCACAGAAGGGACGACACAAGGTTGTCAGGGTGCATATAGAAATGTGAGAATTTTGAGTAGTTTAAAAATGCTTAGGGGTCACTTGGAGATGGATGGATAAAAGAGACGTGCTTAGGGATTAACACGGCTCAGCCACCACAGTGACTGTGGGTGCCGGGACTTACAGATACAGCCAGGATAAGAATATGGGCCAAGTCCCAAGCTTTCCAAAAGGAATAGAAGCAAGGAGATACCAGCAAGAGCCATTCTTAGTTATGGATGGATGAAATGAAGGGGTCAAGGCAGACTGAGAAGCCAAAAGGAGTTCAAGAGTTTAGTGGCAGTAGAACTCAGGCAAATGGCTGGGAACTGAGAACCCACAGGAGGCAGTGCCTGCCTCAGATTTCGTTTCCCTCTGGTAAAACTCAGCTCTGCATATGACGTTTCTCTGGACTTTAGGCCTCAGGTAAGAAACAGATAAGCAAGGAGACTGTGGCCGAAGGGCCCAGGCGGTAGAAAGGTAAGGCGTGACACCCAGAGTCCTAGAGATCTGTTGTTTCTGCCTGGCCTGAGTTCTGGGGCTCTGGGGCAGGGAGACATGCAGGGAAGGCTGACCCCTCTCTCCCCCCAGCCTTGGTGGTGTGGGACATAAGCCTCATGCCGCTGGCAGCCTTCTCGTCCCCACAAAGTGAGACGGGCCTGAGAATTCAGCAAACGCAAGAAGAATGCAGGGCCGAGGGACTCCGAGAATGTTCCCGATGACAACCCTAGCCCCTGAGTCCAGCTGGGCCCGATCGAGTGTTCAGTGATGTGAGCCAGTGAATTCCATATTTTGTTTAAGCCATTTCCAGTTAGGTTTTCTGTCACTGGAAATCAAAAGTCTCCTCATAAAAGCAAGGGATGGCTTTTATCAAAGGAATCCTTCCCCTCTACCTTTTATTTTGGGGCTGTGTGACAGCATGAAGGTGAGGCCTTTATGGCCATAATTCTGTGGTTCTAACTAGCCTAGAAACCAGAGAAGGTACCAGGCGTCCCTTATTGTGCCTCCAGGATGGGGCGGCAGACCAGGAGTCTCGGCTTTCTCTGGCTTCGTGGCTGACATGCCCCGTGTTTTAGGCCAGGTCTCCCACGTCCCTTCTCTGCCTCAGATTTTCTCCACTGGAATTTCTGGTCTGTGTCTGAGTGCTGTTATGTCTGAGAAACTAAATGATGAACTTGGCCCCATCCCGCTGTTTTGCTGACGGATGAGAAAGCTCTCACACACATACCCAGGGGTAAGGGTTGACACTTCAGGTGTGGTGATGAGCTATTATGCAAATATATTCCAGAAGGATGACGCTTTTGAGGAACTCCAGGGCGGCGAACTTCTCAAATAGCCCTGGTTCGAACTTATTATTCATTATGCCGTGGTGCATAATTTTACTCCGGGTCCTGTTACATTTTGCTGAGCAGTTAAAGAATTTGAGAAGTGCAGAGGAGTGCAGGGTAGTGAAGTTGACCATGTGCCTGCAGGAAGGCGTCCAACATGCCCACCTGCTTCCAGGCCGTCTGGGGCTGCTGACTCTACACTTCAAGGTCACCCAGGAGCGAGGCTTTGTGAGCGAGTCAGGTTGATGGATGGTTGCAGGGGCGTGTAAGTCTATTACAGCATGAGGGCAGAGCCCTTTTCTCTGCACCGCAGCAAGTGAGGGCAGGGGGGTCCTGTCTCAGCTCTTAGGGAAGCGTTGGAGACTGGACTGATTTCTTCCAAACAAAGGAAGGCAGGAAATATCCAGCTCTTAAATCCACATTAAATGGCAAACTCTTTTACCACCTTGGATCAAATATACGTAGCGCAGGAGATTTATAGTGCATATATCCAAGGCATCTGCACAGAGCAGTCCCACCCTCCAACGCCGAGAGCCCTGAGCACGTTGGAAGGTCTGTCCTGTGATCGGCCAGTGCTCAAAGTGGACGTCATTGGCTGCGGCCAGTGTGTTCTCATTCCTCCCGTGACTGACGGAGTCAGCTGCGGGAGTCAGCCGCGGGCAGGCCGGTTTGGGTCCCGGAGAATGTGTGCATTTGAGGCTCTAGGTGAAAACTCATTCATTGGCATTCTAGTGATCTGGTGGGGCGCCTTTTATCTTATTACTCTGAGCATATTTCCAGGACTGACTTTAATCCTGCTTCACTGAGAGCCAAGAGACCTGGCCCAGGCTTCGCATACGGCTGCTGCTTCTTGATACACAGGGTTCCAACTGATTAATGAACTTAGTACACAACGTGGACATAGAAGCTATATTCTTTTATTCCTGTCACTTTGGGAACATTCCACCATCATCCCCACTCGTAGGGTTTATAGTACTTTCTCATGGCTGGATTGCTGTGTTTACTTCTCTCTGTAAACAGTTCAGGAGATTGATGCTTCCCTTCAAGATTTTGAAAAATGGCCAGTAATGGAAAAATAATCACATACATGAGAATTAGAAAAAAAAAATCTATTATCTGATAAAAAAAATAAGGGTATTTTAATGTATTATATTCCTTTTCCATTCGTGATACCTTCCTATATTACATGAAAGGAAGTATTTGTTTTAGAGATCGTATAGTTGGACCTTATTTTCCTAGTGCCGGGGAAGGCTTTGGAGAGACGATACTTTGAAGTTTGGGGGAAGGAAGGAGAGGAAGTTCTTAATGGGTTTTAAAGAAAATTGGGTAGGAAATGAAGTTTTTAAAAAGCAGTTTTGAAGAGCAGTCCAGAATGACTTTTTCTGTGTGAAGTTAGCATGGGTAAAGAACAGCCACGAGGGAGGAGGTTTTCTTAGCATTGTCAAAGAACTTGTTTTGGTTTGAAAAGACTTGTGCACCCCTAGGTTTATGGCGACATTTACAATAACTAAGATATGAAAGCAACCCAAGTGTCCATTGGTAGATGAATGGATAAAGAAGATGTGGCCTGTGTGTGTGTGTGTGTGCGTGTACATAAGTACAATGGAATATTACTTGACCATAAAAAAGAATGATGTCTTGCCATTTACAACAACATGGATGGACCCAGTGGGTATTATGCTAAGTGAGATAAGTCAGACAGGGAAAGACAAATATCATGTGAGTTCTCTTATATGTGGACTCTAAGAAACAAAAGAGAGGAACAAGCAAAAAAAAAAAAACAACAAATTGTCTCGTGAATACAGAGAACAAACTGGTGGTCGCCAGACAAGAGGCGGAGTGGGGGGAATGGGTGAAATAGGTGAAGGAGATTAAAAGGTACGAATTTCCAGTTATAAAATAAATAGGTTGCAAGGATATAAAGTACAGCGTAGGGAATATAGTCAATAATATTGTAATAATGCCATAGAGTGACATACCTCATTGTGGGGAGCATTGTACAACATATAGCATTGTCGAATCACTGCATGGTACACCTGAAGCTAATATAACGTATGTCAACTATGCTTGAATAAATAATAATAAAAATAATTTGGGGAAAGGCTGGGGCCAAGGCGGGACAGCTGGGAGAGTTGAATGAGCTGATGATCTGTTGCCTATTGTTCCTGTGCTCCTTGAGCCAAAATTCTACACAATCTATTTTAGTATTTGAAAAATCAATTTGGAAAACATTTTCAGAGTAAACTTTACCATTCCTTTTTTCTCCATGACAGAAAAATCTATACCCAAATGTCTTGATGCAGTGACATCAGAACCATTTTCTGTTTACCCATCGTCACTCGTTGTTCCCTTGGGTAACTGGCCTGTTACAAGGTAAAAGCGATTCTTTGTTTAGTTCCGCGGAGGTTGGCAGGCAGAGATGCAGCTCTGTATTTCAGTGTTCTACCCAGAGTCCTGTGCAATGTTTAGTTGCCATCTTATGCCTTGAGAAAATGGGGGATCAGAAGAATTAAGCGATTCTCTCCTTCACGCCCCTCAAATAGTTTAATAAGTCTTAACCCAAGTAGGAAACAGAAATCAGGCTTATTGACTTCAAATTGCAGTTTTATTCTTGCGTTTTTAAGATGGAGTTGTGAGCCACGCACAGTGTCATGGTCCAGAAGTGAATAAAACAACAAAGGAAAGGTGAGGTCCATCTCAGCGGGAAGCTTGCTGGTGTGCTTTTATTAAGCGCCACCTCCCTTGGTGACAAAACGGCACCGTGTGTCAATGGCTTCACATCCAGAGAATGTGTCTTCCCAGGATGCTGCCGCTCCTGAGGCAAGTGGCCATGCAAACAGGGGACCTGAGTTAATTCATCAGGGCTGTGTGTGTCCCTGAGCAAATAGCTGTCGACTCTTGCTAAGGATTACGGTGTCATTTTTGCTGTGTGGGGAGCTTGTCTTAATCCCAAATCTGTGCATACCACTGGTCACCAATGGAAAAAAAGTACACGGGTCTTCATCCCAGGAGACATTTCACCCACCACTCTAAAACGCTGTCCCATGGATGACGTTGGGTCTCTTGCTACCAGAAGGATACAAAAGAAGTCCAAATCTTAAATCGAGCATGTTAAACTTGGGGAAAAACCAGCACCTTCTTGCTAATTTAATCCTTATGAGTCAGTTATAATCCTCTGCATCTCAATTTATTCAAGCCTCCCTTTGGCTGGCTCTTTGCCCAACTGCATGCAACCTGAATTTTTTTTATTGCTGTTTTTATTAGTTGCATTTGCAGAATGAGAAGAAACACTTTTCACCCCCTAAATATTTACGACCTTCCAGTGAGTGAACAGTTGGACTTCATATCCTGTATTTGAAATGCTGGATAATCTTGGATTCTTCTGGCTGAAATGGGAGAAGCAGTCCTAATTGGAAATGTAAGCGAGTTAAGATCAGAAATACAATTTCACCTGAATGCGTGATTGTAATAACGAAATTCAGGCCTGCTGTCATCTATGGAGATTTTTTATTTAGACTTTTTTTTTGTTTTTGTTTTTTTAGCTAGTTACAGATTCATGTACAGTTGAGAGAAGTAATACAGAGGGATCTCCTATATATCCTTTACCCAGTGTGCAGATGCTAACATCTTGCAAAACTATCACAAACCAGGTTATTGATGTTGATACAGTCAAGATATTGAGCTTTTCTGCCGCCACAGAGATTTCTCCTGTTGGCCTTTCTTTTACAAGTACACACTCTTTTATAAGCACCCCTACCCCTTCTTAATTCCTGTCAACTACTAATCCATCCTCCAGCTCCATCATTTTGTCATTTCAAGAATGTTCTATGACTGGAATCATACGGTATTTAGCCTTGTGGGATCAGCTGTTTTTACTCACGCTAATTCAGCGGAGATTCATTCAGGTCATTGTATGTGTCCGTAGTTTGCCCCTTTTGAATGCCGAGTGTATGGATATGCCACAGTCTCTAACAACTCACTCATCGAAGGACGTCTGTGTTGTTTTCGGTTTGGTGCCATTATGAACAAAGCTGCTATGGACATTCGTCTGCAGGTTTTTGTGTGTGAACATAAGTCTTCATTTCTCTGGGATAATTGCCCAGGAATCCAATTGCTGGGTCATATGGTAGTTTTTTAGGAAACTGCCAAAATGTTTTTTCAGAGGAGCTATACCATTTTACATCCCGACCGGCAATGTATGAGAGATCCAGTTTTCTGTAGCTTTGGCAGGTATCTTCACTATTTTTTATTTTAGCCATTCTGATGGCTGATATCATATAGTGATATCTCATACTGGTTTTTTTTAATGAAATTTATTGACAAATTGGTTTCCATACAACACCCAGTGCTCATCCCAAAAGGTGCCCTCCTCAATACCCATCACCCACCCTCTCCTCCCTCCCACCCCCCCATCAACCCTCAGTTTGTTCTCAGTTTTTAACAGACTCTTATGCTTTGGCTCTCTCCCATTCTAACCTCTTTTTTTTTTTTTTCCTTCCCCTCCCCCATGGGTTCCTGTTAAGTTTCTCAGGATCCACATAAGAGTGAAACCATATGGTATCTGTCTTTCTCTGTATGGCTTATTTCACTTAGCATCACACTCTCCAGTTCCATCCACGTTGCTACAGAAGGCCATATTTCATTTTTTCTCATTGCCATGTAATATTCCATTGTGTATATAAACCACAATTTCTTTATCCATTCATCAGTTGATGGACATTTAGGCTCTTTCCATAATTTGGCTATCGTTGAGAGTGCTGCTATGATCATTGAGGTACAAGTGGCCCTATGCATCAGTACTCCTGTATCCCTTGGATAAATTCCTAGCAGTGCTATTGCTGGGTCATAGGGTAGGTCTATTTTTAATTTTCTGAGGAACCTCCACACTGCTTTCCAGAGCGGCTGCACCAATTTGCATTCCCACCAACAGTGCAAGAGGGTTCCCGTTTCTCCACATCCTCGCCAGCATCTATAGTCTCCTGATTTGTTCATTTTGGCCACTCTGACAGGCGTGAGGTGATACCTGAGTGTGGTTTTGATTTGTATTTCCCTGATGAGGAGCGACGCTGAACATCTTTTCATGTGCCTGTTGGCCATCCGGATGTCTTCTTGAGAGAAGTGTCTATTCATGTTTTCTGCCCATTTCTTCACTGGGTTATTTGTTTTTCGGGTGTGGAGTTTGGTGAGCTCTTTATAGATTTTGGATACTAGCCCTTTGTCTGATATGTCATTTGCGAATATCTTTTCCCATTCCGTTGGTTGCCTTTTAGTTTTGTTGGTTGTTTCCTTTGCTGTGCAGAAGCTTTTTATCTTCATAAAGTCCCAGTAATTCACTTTTGCTTTTAATTCCCTTGCCTTTGGGGATGTGTCGAGTAAGAGATTGCTACGGTTGAGGTCAGAGAGGTCTTTTCCTGCTTTCTCCTCTAAGGTTTTGATGGTTGCCTGTCTCACATTCAGGTCCTTTATCCATTTTGAGTTTATTTTTGTGAATGGTGTGAGAAAGTGGTCTAGTTTCAACCTTCTGCATGTTGCTGTCCAGTTCTCCCAGCACCATTTGTTAAAGAGACTGTCTTTTTTCCATTGGATGTTCTTTCCTGCTTTGTTAAAGATGAGTTGGCCATACGTTTGTGGGTCTAGTTCTGGGGTTTCTATTCTATTCCATTGGTCTATGTGTCTGTTTTTGTGCCAATACCATGCTGTCTTGACGATGACAGCTTTGTAGTAGAGGCTAAAGTCTGGGATTGTGATGCCTCCCGCTTTGGTCTTCTTCTTCAAAATTCCTTTGGCTATTCAGGGCCTTTTGTGGTTCCATATGAATTTTAGGATTGCTTGTTCTAGTTTCGAGAAGAATGCTGGTGCAATTTTGATTGGGATTGCATTGAATGTGTAGATAGCTTTGGGTAGTATTGACATTTTGACAATATTTATTTTTCCAATCCATGAGCAGGGAATGTCTTTCCATTTCTTTAAATCTTCTTCAATTTCCTTCATAAGCTTTCTATAGTTTTCAGCATACAGATCCTTTACATCTTTGGTTAGATTTATTCCTAGGTATTTTATGCTTCTTGGTGCAATTGTGAATGGGATCAGTTTCTTTATTTGTCTTTCTGTTGCTTCATTGTTAGTGTATAAGAATGCAACTGATTTCTGTACATTGATTTTGTATCCTGCAACTTTGCTGAATTCATGTATCAGTTCTAGCAGACTTTTGGTGGAGTCTATCGGATTTTCCATGTATAATATTATGTCATCTGCAAAAAGCGAAAGCTTAAACCAGTATGCCCACTCTCATACTGGTTTTAATGTACATTTCCCTAATGACTTAATGGTGTTGAACATCTTTTCCTGAGCTTATTTTCCATTGGTATAACCTCATCAGGGAAATGTTTGTTCATGTCTTGTTCACATTTTCTTTTTTTTTTCTTTTTTTTTTTCTTTTTTTTTCCAATGTTTATTTTTAAGACAGAGAGAGACAGCATGAACGCGGGAGGGGCAGAGAGAGAGGGAGACAGAATCGGAAGCAGGCTCCAGGCTCTGAGCCATCAGCCCAGAGCCTGACGCGGGGCTCGAACTCTCGGACCGCGAGATCGTGACCTGGCTGAAGTCGGATGCTTAACCGACTGCGCCACCGAGGCGCCCCTTGTTCACATTTTCTAACTGGATTTTTTTTAAAATTTTGGGGTTGTGAGAGTTCTTTATATATTCTGGGTACTATTACTTTGTTAGGTATGTGGTTTGAAAATATTTTCTCCTTGCATTGTGGCTTTTTATCCTCTTAACAGAGTATTTTGTAAGCAAGAGTTTTGAAAAAGCTGTTCTTATCAAGTGCACATGGACTATTCTTCAGGAAAGACCATATGCCAGGCCATAAAACAAATCTCAGTAAATGTAAAAGGATTGAAATTTTACAATATATGTTCTCCAACCACAATGGAATGAAAACTAAATCAACAGCAAGAGGAAACCTGGAAAATCGCCAAATATGTATCAAATAAAACACTCTTAAACAACCAATGGGTCAAAGAAGAAATCACAAGAGAAACATAAAATATATTTTGTGATGGATGAAAAAGAAAACATAACACATCAAAAATTTATGGAGTGTAGCAAAAGCAGTACTCAGAGGGAAATTCATACCTGTAAATGCTTGCATTAAAAAATAAGAAAAATCTCAAAACAAGATGCTAATCTTCCACCTTAAGCAACTAGAAAAAGAAAAGCAAACTAGACCCAGAGCAAGCAGACAGCAGGAAATAATATGGAAACAAATGAAATGGAGACTAGAAAAACAATAGAGAGAATAGATGACACCCAAAATTGGTTCTTTGTAAAGATCCACAAAATTAAATAAACCTTTACCTGGAATGACCAAGAAAAAAAAAAGGCAGAAGACAAATTACTGTAGTCACAAATAAAAGTAATGGCACTACTACCAACCTTACATAAATGAAAAGGTTAAAGAGTGTTCTATAAAACATTGTATACAAACAGATTCGCCTAGATGAACTGCGGGAATTTGTAGAAACACACAAACTACCAAAATTGACTGAAAAGGAAATAGAACATCTGAATACATCTCTAAGGAGAATGGATTAGTAAAAACAAAGAAACAAAACAAAAATACTCCTACCAAAGAGAAGCCTAGAACCATTTGGGTTCAATGGTTAATTCCATAAAATGTTTTTAGAAGGATTAACATCAGTCCTTCTCAAATCTCCCAAAATATAGTGGGGGAAGGAATGGTTTCTAAATCATTCTAAGGAGCCAATATTACTCTGACACCAAAGCCAAACAAAGTCATCACAAGAAGAGAAAACCTTAGATTAATATCCCTTATGAATAGAGATGCAAAATCCTCAAAGAGTACTAACAAACCACATTCTGCAGCCCATTAAAAGGATTTTATACCATGAGTGAGATTTATCTCAGGAATGCAAGAGTGGTTCAATATATAAAAATCAATGAAATATACTTTATCAGTAGAATGAAGAAAAAACTGCATCTCAATTGATGCAGAAAAATTACTTGACAAAATACAACATCATTTTTATGATAAAAACACTCAACAACTAGGTTTAAAAGGGAAGGTCTGATAAAGGGTATTAATGAAACAAATCACATTAACATTGTACTTTATGAAATACTAAAATCTTCCTCACTAAGATAAAGAACGAGGCAAGAATGTCCCCCTCACAATTTCTATTCAACATTGGCCTGGAAGTTCTAGACAGAGCAATTAGGCAAAACAAAACAAAACAAAAAAAAGCACCCAAATTGGAAAGAAGTAAAATTAGTTCTATTCACAGAGGACATGATCTTATGTACTGGAAATCCTAAAGAATTATATACACACACAAAAACTATTAGAGCTAATGGCTGAATTTAGCAAATCTGGAAGAAACAAAGTTAAACATACAAAAATCAGTTGTTTTTCTATACACTAGCAATGAGAAATCTGAAAGTAAAATTAAGAAAACAATTCAATTTACATTAGTATACCAGGAACAAAATACTTAGGAGTCAATTTAGTGGAAAACTAAAGTGGGAGTGGAAAACATGAACACTTGAAAACCAGAAACATCGCTGAAAGAAATTAAAGAAGACAAATAAATGGAAAGACATCCCATGTTCATCAATTTGAAGACTCAAGAAGGCAGTAAACCTGAAATGGCCTACAGATTCAATTAATTCCTGTCAAAATTACAACTGCCCTTTTTTGTGTAAAAAGGCAGTTTATCCTAAAATTCCTGTGGAATTGTTAGAGCTCGTTTTATTACTTTCATTAGCATACAAGCCCTGTGTATGTATTATTATATTTAACAAAACCTATGTATTTCCTCTTCTTTTGAATGGTTATAAATGTATTTTTTTTAATTTGGTATCTATCGTTTGTACATAGAAATAAATTTCTTTTTTTTTAAGTTTATTTATTTTGAGAGAGACAGAGACAGTGCAAGTGGGGGAAGGGCAGAGAGAGAGAGAGAGAGAGAGAGAGAGAGAGAGAGAGAATCCTAAGCAGGCTCCACACTGCCAGTGCAGAGCCCAACACGGGACTCAAATTCACAAAACCACGAGATCATGACCTGAGCCGAAACCAAGAGTCAGACGCTTAACCGACTGAGCCACCCAGGTGCCCGGTAAATTTCATTTTTGTATCTTTATCTTCTACCCTGAAACCCAACTGAGCTCACTTACTAGGTCTAGGTTTTTGTTTTGTTTGTGTTATTTTTGTAGATTCTTTGGAAATTTCTGTGTCCATAATCATGTCATCAGCAAATACGTAATGTTTAATTTCTTTCTTTCCCAACTGTATGCCTTTTATTTGCTTTTCCTGTCTCAGTGCAGTGGCTAGAGCTTCCAGCACTCTATTGAATAAGAGTTATTAAAGTGGAAATCCTTGCATTGTTCCCCCATCATATGGGGAGAGCATTCAGTCTTTCACCGTTGAGTACAATGTTAGCTGTAGCTCTTTAGTAGATGGTCTTTATCAAGTGAAGAAGTTCCTGTCTATTCCTATTTTCCTGAGTTTGTTTTCCCTTAATCATGAATCGGTATTGGGTTTTGTCAACTGTTTCTTCTGCATCAATTGTGATTTTCCGTCTTTAGCCTGTGAGTATGATGGTTTACATTGACTGATTCTCACATAGTAAACCTGACTTACATTCCTGGAATTGGTGTGTAATTTTATTGTTTTTGCATTTTGTCTTTTTCAGGCTTTGGTATCAGGGTAATACTAGCTTCATAAAGTAAATTGAGAACTATCTCTTCCTCTTGCAATTTCTGGAGGAGATTGTATATAACACAGATGTTAGGTCTTTTTTAAACATGTGTTAGAATTCTCCAGTAAAACCATCAGTGCTTGGGTAATTGTTCTTGAGTTTTTAGATTACCAAATAAATTTCCTTAATAGAGAGCTATTCAAATTATCTATTTCCTAATGGGTGAGTTGAAGCAATTAGTATTTCCTGAGGAACTGGTCCATTTCATCTAAGTTATAAAATTTGTGCATATAAAGTTGTTTGTAATATTTCCCACTATCCTTTTGATATATGCAGGTTTGGCAGTATATTATATCAGTAACTTGTGTTTTCTCTCTCTCTCTCTCTCTCTCTCTCTCTCTCTTTTTGAGGGTTGTGGTCAAGCTTCCTAGAGATTTGTTAATGTAATTGATATTTTCAAAGAACCAGCTCTTTATTCTTTGTTTTTCTCAATTATTTGTTTTCAATATCACTGTTTTTTTTCCTTATGCTTTTTATGGATTTATTTTGCTTCTTTTTCTAGATTCTTTTTTTAAAGTTTATTTATTTTGAGGGAGAGAGAGTGCAAGCAGGGGAGGGGCAGAGAAAGGGAGAGAGAGAGAGAGAGAGAGAGAGAGAGAGAGAGAGAGAAAATCCCAAGCAGGCTCCATGCTGTCAGTATGGAACCTGATGCAGGGCTCAATCCCACAGACTGTGAGATCATGACCTCAGGCAAATCAAGAGTCAGACACTTAACCGACTGAGCCACTCAGGCACCCCATTTCTTCTAGATTCTTGAGGTAGAAATTAGATTATTAATTTGAACTTTTCTTCTTTTGTTATGTATATATTTAGTGATATAAATGTCCCTTTCACTACTGTTTAGCTATTTCCCACCAATTTTGATACGTTATGTTTTCATTTTCTTTCAATTTAATTTGTTTTCATTTCCATTAAAACTTTACCATTGACACAGATTATTTGGAATTGTGTTGTTTAGTTTCCAAGTGTCTGAATATTTTCTTGTTACCTTTCAGTTATTGATTTCTAGCTTGAGTAATTTGGAACTCAAAATAACAGTTGGAAAATACACTTGGTATAATTTCAGTTTTAAAAAATTTGTTGAGATAGGCTTATGTCCCAGATTATGTTCTGTCTTGGTATGTGCTCACTGGGCACTTGAAAAGAATATGTATTCTATTGTTATTGGGTTGAGTGTTCAATAAATGTTGGTCAGATACTGTTGGCTCACAGTATTATTGAGTTCTATATGCTTGCTTATTTTTTTTTAGTTTTTTTTTCAACGTTTATTTATTTTGGGACAGAGAGAGACAGAGCATGAACGGGGGAGGGGCAGAGAGAGAGGGAGACACAGAATCGGAAACAGGCTCCAGGCTCTGAGCCATCAGCCCAGAGCCTGACGCGGGGCTCGAACTCACGGACCGCGAGATCGTGACCTGGCTGAAGTCGGACGCTTAACCGACTGTGCCACCCAGGCGCCCCTATGCTTGCTTATTTTATGTCTAGTTTTTCTATCAAATTTTAAGAGATGGGTGTGGAAGTTTCCAACTCGAATTGCGGATTTGTCTTCTCTTCCATCAGTCTTTGGCAACTCCATTATTCGCTGAATGCATATTTAGGATTAATGTATTTTCTTTGTGGGATAAATGTTTTTATCATTTTGTCTCTGGTAAATTTCCTTGGTATTGAGTCTACTTTATATTTTATCTGATATTAACATAACCATTTCTGCTTTCCTTTGATTAATGTTTGCAAAATATCTTTTTCCATTCTCTTACTTTTAACTGACCTATGTCACTATATTTAAAGTATGTTTCTTGTGGACGCATATAGCTGGGTAGTGTTTTTAAATCTCCTTTGCCAATCTCTGTCTTGCTATATTTAGGTCATTTATGTTTAATGTAGTTATAACTTAATTTGCCATTCAATTTTTTGGTTTCTGTTTGCTCTGTAATTTCTGTTTGTTTTCTCCCTGACTTCTTGTGTGTTTGCTCAGCACCTTTAGAATTCTATACGATTTATTTATCAAATAAGTTTTGATTGTATTAATTAGTGATTGCTCTAGGCATTATATTATATAAAATGACTTATCAAAGTCTACTAGTGTTGTCATTTTACCAGTTCAAGTGAAATACAGAAACCTTACCTCCCTCTCATGCTCTCTTACTCTCCCTTATTTCTAACATAATGTTATATTTTCTTTACATACATTTAGAACCACAGACGGTTTTGTAATTTTTGCTTGAACCATAAAATATAATTTAGAAGACACATAATGAGAAAGGATGTCCATTGCATTTGCTCATAGTTCTGCTTACCACGTTGTTTCCTTTCCTCTGATGTTCCAAGTTTCATTCTTTTAATGTCTCTTCTTTTTAGAGAACTTCCCTTGACTTAACTACTTTAGGGTAGATCTCCTGTTGATATATTATCTTAGTTTTTCTTCATCTGAGAATGTCTCAGATTATTCTTCCTTGTAGAAGGATATTTTCACTGGATATAGGATACCGAGTTGTCAGTTCATTTCTTTCAGCACCTGAAAAATGCTATGTCATTTCCTTCTGACCTCCGTGCTTCCTAATAAGAAATCCACTGTCATTCACATTGTTTTCCCCCCATAGGTGAGTTCTTTTCACTCTCACTGCTTCCAAGACTTTGTCTTTGGTTTGAGGAGCTTGACTGTGATGTGTCTTGGTGTGAACTTCTTTGAATGTATCTGCAATTTCTCCTCTTCTTATGGGACTCAGATAACTAGGGTGTTAAATCTTTTGTGATAATTCCACAGGTCTCTGAGACTTCTTGTTCTGTTTCAGTCTGTTTTCTCTCAGTTGTTCTGATTACGTAATATCTATTGTTCCATCTCCCAGTTCATTGATTCTTTTTTCTCTGTCTCTTGCATTCTGCTATTGAATCCTTCCATTGGGTTTTTTATTTTGTATATGTATTTTGTATTATTTTGTATATACTTCTATTGTATATTTGTACTTAGAAAATTTCTATTTGGTTCTTCTTTGTATCTTCTGTTTCTTTGCGGACTTTCTATTTTTGTGCTGAGATTCTCTTTTTCCATTTGTTTCAAAAGTATTCTTAATTGCTCATTGAAGAATTTTATGAAGACTAATTCTAAATCTTTGTCAGATAATTCTTTCATTTCTGTTATCTCAGTGTTGGCATCTATGAATTGTCTTTTTTCACTCTTTTTGAGATCTTCCTGTTATTATGACAAGTAATTTTCTATTGAAATCTGAGCATTCTAGGTATTATGTTATTTGATTCGGGATATTATTTAAACCTTCTGTCTCAGCTGGCTTTCTCTGACACCATTCTTGCAGGAGAAAGGGAGCAAGGCTTTGTCACTTCTGGGTGGAGTTACAAGGCAAAGCCCAGGCCCATCAAAGGTGGCTGTATTGACAAGACCCCCCTACCTTTAGTTTGGGATCTCCAACAGCTACTCCCTAAGGGCCTAGGAACCAGAACTAAACCAGACCTCCCAGCTGGTAGCAAAGTTGGAAGCCACCTGAATGTCTGTCCTCAGTCAGAGCCCACTCTGCCAGCTGTACAACCCTGTGTCCTCAGGAAATTTCTTTCATGCCAAGTCATTCTAAAGCACGTAGTGACAGACAGGCAGACAGAAGAGCAGTGGCTGGCCTTGAGAGAACTAATATGATTGTCAGTGGCAGCAAAAATGAAAGATGCAAAACAGACCCGAATGAACCTTGTATATCTATCCAACTTGAAAGGTGACAGTGTCCTTCTATTTAAGCTCTGGCTACCTTCACATTGTCTAGATTTCTGTAAAGCCTTCCTGTCCCATGAACAGAACTACAGTCCATCCATAACTCCATTCTGGGTTTGCTGTGTGAACAGACACCCGTCAAACTTCTTCCAGCCGGTCACACTTCCCCATCAAAAAACAGGAACAGTTCTCCCATAAATAGTCTGTGTGTGCTGACAAATGGGAATTTGAAGCAATATAATTAAATTGCTGTTAAATTATTTAAGTGCCTCGGGTGAAACCGTATAGGAGAGGAGGTGGTTGACTCAGGGAGACACATCGGGAGGTGAGAAAGGAAAATTTGAAGGGAGGAAACTAGCTTTGTTATCTGCATTCCGTATTAACAGAAGGGAAGAGGCTTCAGAGTAAGTCACCCTATCTGGAAAGGCCTGTTGCTAGACTCTTGGCCTGTGGCCCTTAGGACGATGTTGCCTAGCAATGAACAGGGACTCACCAGGCAGTTGCTAGAAAGAGTGTGTGCAGATGCACACATAACATGTACCAGCATACTGTACTCCCCTTGAGATTGGGGCGTGAGATACAAGCCCCCGTTTTCTCTTTAAGCAACAGAATTGATGTTTATGCAATTGGACAGTTAAGGCAGAAATCCAATTACTGAGCTAATTAGCACCTTTGAGTGGTAAGCACCAAATGTGCAGGAGGAAAGCACTGGAGAAAAGCTCAAATTACCCACTATGGCTGACAGTTCACCTTCTGAGAGAGTCTGGTGGAGAGTCAGAGGCCCTGGGGTCCACAGGCAGCTTAGTGTAGTTATTGCAGATCGGAATTTAGCACTCTGCGTTCTGTAGCCTTTTGAAAAGATAGCTTTCCAGTTAACATAGTTTTAGAAGGTGTTTTAATTCCCTAAGGAGTTTGGTAAATGACTTTCTTTTGGCTCAGTCCCACTTTAAAAATTGTTTATTCTGCTGCTGAAAATTCCATTTGTCCTAGGTCTTCAGGTGAAATTAAAATTCCATTTAGGGACTAACTCTGCCGACATGGGATTTGGGCCTTCATTAGAGAGAATTTGGTTGTTTGCTTTATTTTTTCGCCACCCTGGGCTCTTTTACTTTCAATGCTGATCTAAGGGTATTTGGAAGGAAAACCAAAGCAGTAATAGAACAGGGTGGTGGGGTTAACAGCCTTTTTGAGATGCAGCAGAATATTTTTTTCTCCCCAACCCATGTGTAGAATCTATCCCACAAAGCTCGAGCAGGATCGTGCCTAGATGGTTCTCGAATATCTGAGACATACGAGGAAAAGTTTTTCTTAGTTCCGTCTAAGTATTTTGTGTCTGTTCTGATTCCCAAGAGACACGTTCACAGCCGAAGTCTGTATTCTGAGGTTTCTTCTTAAGCACGATTACTTAACAAGTGTTTGTCCTGTATTAAACCATCCTCGGGATGTCAGCGATCACGTTTAAATATAATCTAGTGGCAGCTAGTCTCCTTTCTTAGCAGGAGTCATGAGAGGAAAACATAACTTTAAAAACAGCATTAGTTTGGACTCTTCATTCATTCGTGCCAGCGGTAAGCAAACGTGTGTCCTCGTGCTACTTAGGGTCTGGCCATAAGAGGCCACTATTATCAAATCATCACACAAAGAAATATATGATGTGGTAGAGCCAGCCCACCTGGGTTCACATCCAGGTTCTATCGCATATTAGCTCTGTGACCTTGGGCACTGAGTCTCGGGTTCCTCCTCAGAGGGAACGGATATAATCACGGTACCTACCTACGAGGGTAGTCGTAAGCATATGAGTTACTGCATGTAAAGTACTTACACAAGGAAGCGTTACGGAAATGTTAGCTGTCATCATTGTTAGTAACATTAACCATGACAGGTGCCCCGAAGGAGAGGTACAATGTGTGAAGGAGCATATGACACACGAGTCTCACCTAGAGCAGGGGTCGAGAAGACTTCTCAGAGAGCAATACTTGGGCCAGACTTGCAGCACCAGAGGAGTGCTCTGGTGAGGAAAGTGGGCAGGTCAGAAAAGACTCCCAGGTGGAGGACACAACAGCTGCAGAGGATCCAAGGGAGGGCAGGGTGACAGGAATAGGAAGTCAGGGCATGCTGAAGACGTAGAAAAAGGTTAGCATGGTTGCAACAGAGAAAGCAAAGGGCAGAGCGACAGCAAAAGCAGGGGCCAGCCACGCTAAAGATCAGTTTTTTCACACATGTTAGTAGAACCTCATTATGTTCAAACTTGTCCGTAAGCCTGTGTTCAGTGATATATTTCTAGTGAAAGCCCTTCTTAATGGCTCAGGTTTAACCATATGAAATTGTCATTTTTGTACATCATGAACAGTTAAATATCCAAGTTCACGTGGCTGATGTCAATCTCTTGTTTCATCTTTCAAAGGATGATGAGACCACCAGTGAATACCTAGAATAAAAAGACAAAGCAGGTCAGACACAGTCTCTCTGAGCACGGCAGACTGGGCTTTTAGAGTCAGAAGTGGGTTGGTGCCATCCGCACAGGAGTTACATGGGGACAGTTGTTGATCGGTGAAAAGTCTGCAGTGAGTCCATCCCTCGCTGGCTGGCTTTCAGGAGCAAGGGGTCACATGGGTTGGCTGGCTTACAAAAGCTGTGAACAGAGGAGCTGTCATAACAGAAGAGATTTAAATCTGGTTCTGATGGCCATTAGTTGCCATAGCTACCGGCAATATGTCTTCTTCCAAGCTTGTAAGAGCTGAGTTTATTCTTGTGGTTGGACCTGAGAAAGGCCCATAAGAATGCACCCAGCTCTTGCAAGCAGGTGGTGGAGACACTGACTACCTCCCATAATTTTCTGGGACCAACTTGAAAAGAAAGATGCCTGTGTGTGCGCTGCTTTCAAATTCAGAAAGCGAGTGACACTCCATTGGCAGTCCAAGGGCTTGCTTCTTGTTTTATGGATCTGGTGCTCAACACTGAGAAGGCGCAAGGCCAGTCTCCCAGTCCTGAGATGTAATCGTCTCTCCCCTCCGCGTGTTTCTTGTACTTTTCCCTTCTTTATCACGAGAGCCCGCTCCCTCCCTGCAGCACGGTCACATTCAAGCAATCACCCTAACAGGTGAGTTCCGTGACCCCTACATTCCCCACCACACAGCCAGTTCTGTAGACCGACTCCCATTTGTAGTGACCTCACCATGACTTTTGGCCCTTCTGTGGTCCCTTCTAGCACACGGCGTGTGGATAACTCCAACACGAGACTGGTGGTCCAAATTGAAAAGGATCCAGGTAAGAAGATACCTTCTTTCTCTCTTTTTAATGATGTATTTGTTCTGTTATATAGATGGATTCCTTCAGTCTAAACAGGGGGGATGACTCCTCATTCTTTGTAATCATTGTGGAGGTAAGGTAGGTCTTGGTAAATATGCTGCCTGGAAAGATAAAACTATACAAGTAGACAGACCAAGCATCCTGATTTGGTTGGGAAATGTTCCTCTCCATCATTTAGAACCGATTTGGTACCTGTCTGGTATTGAGTGACTCTGTCAATTAAGACACTTTAGTTCATGTGTGACAAAAGTCAAATACAGACTCTAAACCTTGCTATTGGTCTTGTAGCCAAAAATTCTCAGGAAAACCGTCAGTATTGTGATATCCTCCAAGGCAAACCATTCCAGGACTTAAGATTCCGAAGTTTTCAGAAACTTTGTTCAACACGAAGCTACGGAAGGATTTACCTGCTAGGAAATTGTGTTGCTTTTTCCTTTCTGTAATCTATTTCTTTTTGAACCATTCTACCTTTCTCCTCACCTCAGAACTCTCTCCCGTCTGCCAGACATTTTGTCCAGGAAGAATTGTATGATGCCATGATCTATATTTGAACTGCATGTACACGATTCATTTGAAATTATAATTTGAAATTTGAAAATACCTGGAGAGAGAAGTTTATGTTTTGTTGACCTAAAGTTCAACTTGTCAGTACGGCTTGGTGGGGGTGGGTGGGCTACAAATATCTCTGATGCGCATCTGTGGGACTCTATGACCTGGCAGGGCCATTGCTATTAGGCCTATGGATGGTTTCACAAGTGCATCATGCCTCTAGTTATTCACAATGGCTGTCTCATTTTAATCAAATTATGCAGATGTGTGGTCAAGGTGTTCTAAAAAGATCTCCACTTTAGTGGTTTAAATTGTTTTGTTTTATTTCAATATCAAACAGTTTGAACAATTAAGCAAAAGTTAATTCTCTCATTTAGGCCTTTCCTTTAAAAGTGGCAGAGACTCAAAAAAAATCTCTAATTAGTGTCTCAGGTTGCATGCTGATTCATCACTGAAAATGAATAGACTCTCAGGTCAGGCAGGCTTAATCTGCATAGAAGATTAAGCATACTGATACCTCATTAGATTACATGACATGACTCAGCCCACAGAATAGTTTATTCCTCTCTATTAATCATAATTAGGTTATAAATGCACTAATTTCAATTCGGCCTTTAACAGTCATGAATGCCCAGCAAGGATAGTCATAATTTGATGGTGTTACCTTATAGATTTCTTACAGGTGGATCAGCTCTTCCTTGTAGGGGTACACCTGGGGCCAATCTTCATCTTCCTGTGCCCCCAATCACATTTCCTTTCCCCCGGGTATGGAGCTGGGAGCTCTGTTCAGCTCTGCAGTCTGTATCTTGAACTTCTTTAACTCCGCCTCCACTCCAGTAGACGATCTAGAAGGGAGCCTTAAGGTTTGCTTTTAGGCATTTCCTCTGTGGGGCAACTCTGCTTTCCTGACTTTCCAGAGCCAGAATCTACTCCCAAACATGAGATACTCTGGAAAATTGAACAAGTTTCTGTCCTTCATCATGAGAGATCTGATAGAGGGAGTGAACGGGAGATGAAAGGAAATACACCATGAACCCCCAATTCCACATGCCCCCCCCCCAACATTCCATCATTCCTTCTTTCCTGTAGCCTTCCTTCACTCCTCTCTGGGAGTCTTCATCCACCCAATTAGAATGACTAAAATTAAACAAGCCACAAGCTACAGCTGACAATGGCGAGTCATGGCAAGGGTGCAGAACAATTAGAACGCCAATCACTGCGGGGGTGGGGGCGGATACAAACATGGTGCAGCTGCTCTGAGAACCGCGGCCCCGCTCCTGGGTATTTTACCCAAGAGAAACAAAAACTTGTGTTCACATAAACTTCCACTCATGAATATTTTGGAGGGATTCGCTCATAATCCCCCCAAACTGGAAATAAGCCAAGGGTCCTCCAACTGATGAATGGATGCACAAGCCTTAGTAGATGCATACCACGGAATACTACTCAACACTGAACCAGAACAGATCGCTGCTCTGAAAGACAACGTGGAGGAATCCCAAATGCATGATTCTCCTTGGTGGTTCCGTGCCTGTGCATTTATTAAGTCTCATAGGATTGCACACTAAAAAAGATAAATTTTACTCTATAGAAGTTATTCCTCAATAAAGCTGAGTTTTATATATATGTATATAATTGAAGAATAAATTGTGTTAATATATCTATGTGTATATAATGTGTAAAAATATATCAGTATATAAGATATAATACTAGCAGTAATTGTTTATATTATAGAATATATATGTGTATGTATATGTGTGTGTGTGTGTGTGTGTATGTGTGTGCATGTAAATTGATGGTGTTTATTGTCTGTAAATGATTCCTCAGTGACTTTGATTTCCAAAAGCCCTTGGAGTCACTTGACAGGTGTGTTCTTAAAAACAAAATTTTTTTAAAGAAGCTGTCCATCATTCAACAGATTATTTAGCTGATCCCTATTGCACGATAGCACTTAGCCAATATTGGGACACAAAAATAAGCAAATTCAGACATGGATCTGTCTTCCTTCACTTCATGTCTTCTTCTTTTTTTAAGTGTATTTATTTACTTAGAGACAGACAGAGAGAAAGAATCCTAAGCAGGCTCCACGCTGTCAGCCTGATGTGGGGCTCGAACTCACAAACCATGAGATCATGACCTGAGCCGAAATCTAGAGCTCATGTCTTCTTCACTTCGCTTTCTCCACCTCACTGGAGAAATCAGATGTGAATCAAGTGACCGTATCCACATACACACACAAACACCGTAAGTCAGATTCCATTGGTGACAAGTGCTTCCGAGCAGAATACCATAGTGCTGAAAGCCCGTCGTAGGGGGTTTGGCCCAGCGAAGTGGTCGGTGGAGGCTTCCAGGAGGTGGTGATTGAGAGGAGGTCTGAAGAATAGTAAGTGTTAAAAAGCCAGAGAGCAAAGAAAGACACACCCAGGCAGAGAGACTGGAATCTACAAAGGCCCAGGCTGGAAAGGGACAAGGGACTCTACTGAAAGAAGTTCAATGCTGAGCATAAGGGAGAAGGGAGGAGGAAGTTTGTGTGAAGTGAAGAAGGAGATTGAAGTAGGAAGCAGATCCCACGTGCCTCTCGTGTGCCCATATGTCCTAGGTTTGCTCCTGGCTTATAGCAGTGACTGTCCTCGCTTTAAAGATACCTGGGAATGCTAAATTATATGGGAGTCCGTTATAGGCAGTGAGAAGAAGCCTTGTTTCCATCTTAAGGGCATTGGGGAACCACTAAGGTCCTTAAGTTATGGGGTAGAGGGGTCCTAAGTAGCACATCAGCTTCTTGACTTGAAGAGCTCATTCTGGCTGTGGTGTAGAGAATAGACTGGGTGGCAGGTCCCAGTGAAGATACACTGGCGAGTCATATGACTAGCGTGGCTGTCCGCTTGAGAAATAATGTAGCTTGCAATAAGGTAGGGGTAATGCAAATGGAGAGAGGTGGAAAGATGCAAAAACTATTTGCAGTGAGGTGCTTGGGTGGTGCAGTTGGTTGAGCATCCAACTCTTGATCTTAGCTCGGGTCAGGAGCTCACGGTTTGTGGGTTTGAGCCCTGCGTTGGGCTCCATGGCAACGGCTCAGAGCCTGCTTGGGATTCTGTCTCTCCCTCTCTCTGCACCTCCCTCAAAATGAAGAAATAAACTTAGGGAAAAAAAAAACTATTTGAAGAAAGTAAGATTGAGAGGCTGGGGTGTGAAGGAGTGGGAACGGAGATCCCTGGGTGATGGCTGACCGGGTGGTGGTCTCATTTACTGAGACGGGCAACAGAAGGGGGCCTGACTTGGGCCCGTGGAAGGTGAGGAGCATTGGAGACACACGGAAACAGATGTCCAGTAAGCACGTGGGACAGGTCTAGTGCATAGACAAGAGACCTCAGCTGAGGTGTGAATCTGTCAATCATCTGCATTCAGACAGTGATTTTAATGCACTTGTGTAGGTGAGATTGCCCGGAAGGAAAATAAAGGGAAAAAATAAGAGGGTCTCACAAAATCGACAAAAACGGGCAAAGTATCTAAAAAGCCTGATTTACCCTTAATCAAATGACAGCTCACTGATTCCTAGGTCTGATAGAAGTAAGTACCCACTGATCATATTTCTTGTTCTTCCTTTAGGGAATGATGACAATAATCTTAATTCCATCTTTTATGAGCACCTGACAAGGGCCCTGCAGGAGTCCCTCTGTGGAGACTTAGTTCTCGGTCGATGGGGTAACTACAGCTCTGGCGATTGCTTTATTTTGGCTTCAGACTACCTCAACGCTTTTGTTCACCTGATTGAAATCGGAAATGGTCTTGTCACCTTTCAACTTCGAGGACTGGAATTTCGAGGTAAGAATCTCCTCATTGTGGAAGCTGTTGGAAGCCGGTTGCCTAAACTTATTATTGTGCAAAGCTTTAATAAGAGGTCACCATGGGGGTGCCAGGTGGCTCAGTCGCTTGAGCAGCCGACTCTTGATTTTGGCTCAAGTCACAATCTCACGGTTACCTGGGTTCGAGCCCCACGTCAGGCTCTGTGCTTACCATGTGTGGAGACTGCTTGCAATTCTCCCTCTCTCTCGACCCCTCTCCTGCTTGCATTCTCTCTGTCTCTCTCAAAACAAACAAATAAACAAACAAACTTAAAACAAAAAGTCACCATGAAAGAGGAAGAAGTTAGTGCCTGTCTTACAGGTTGAGAATTAGGGAACTGGTTCCAACTGCCTTTATTTATGTATTCTGATATAAATAAATCCCAGTCATCTGAGAGAATAATGAAGTGAAACATGTCATCTGGTGTAAACCTTTGGAGTGGCAAGTTAGATCTTTGGTTTAAATTTTTCTGGAAAGAAACTCACAAGTGACGGGAGGCCGCAGAACATGCATGGGCTCCATGTGGAGTCAGCCAGCAACAGAACCTGGTTCTGTGGGTTTCCGGTGTTGTGATCTGTAGTGGACCATCTTTCGGTGCCTGAACTTTCCTTTTCCACTGCCAAACGATAAGAAGAAGGATGGCTGCCTCTATAAAGTTGTGTGACTTCAATGAGATCATGTATATGAGGGCTCTATGTGGATGCTTACTGCTTTGCGGTTAATGAGCCGACCTGATCTGGAAAGTGCGACCCCAGTTTGTCCATTACTCTGACGCTGGAGCTGTGCGGTGGAGTGTGCAGCAATTAGCATAACCCCTGTGTTCATGTTTCTGCCTCCTGTGTCCTTTGTTCACCCCCCTCATCCAATGCATGTCTTTCCGACGCCTCCTCCGTGTCAGGCCAAGTTCTAATGCTGGAGGTGCAACGGGTCCGTGACCTGAAGGACTCTTGCCCTTGCGATGTTTACCTTCAGTGGGAGATGTGGAAAGCGAACAAGGAAACAGATGAGCAGACTAATCACAACCAGTGGAAGCACGACGAAGGAAGGAAATGGGACCGCCGACCTAATTCACGCTTTAGGAGATTGTTCTGGTAGCTGTGTGCAGACTGTCCTCCAGGGGGGGCAAAAGCAGAAACAGGAAGGCCATTGAAGAGTGTCTTGTCACCCAGCCAGGAGAAGAAGTTGGAGACAGAGGAGCTCAGGGCGATTTGGAGGTGGAAAGGGCTGGACTCAGTGTTGGGGGGTCCGGGGAAAGGAGGCTCAGCCCGCTCCCTGGGTTCCAGCTTGAGTGCCTGGGTGGACAGAGGTGCATTTATGGAGACTGGGAAACCTGAATGAAGAACAGGACTTTTGGGTTTGGGAGTGTAATTGAGAGCTCCATTTTGGATATTTATTTTTTTAAATGCTCATGATTCACCTAAGTGAATTTCTCAAGTAGCTAATGGGACACGCGAGCCTTCTGTTCATTCAGGAGACATTTACCAAGGGCCGGGCTAGGTGCCATGACTACAGAAGTGAAGGGCCCCACCTTAAGCAGCTGGGAGCCTTACTGACTAGAGACTCATCCTGAGCGACCACCGTCCAGGGATTTGAGTGTCGTGGCAGCTCTGTGCATGGGGCGCTGTGGGGACCAGAGCAGGGCACTGGGATCAGACTGGAGTCTGGGTCAGCAGAGGAGAGGCTGTAGTTGGAGGGGAGAGGCAGGCAGAGGTGCGATGATAAAGAGGCACAAAATAGCCAGATGTGGTTTCCAGATGGTTTGAGAGAAAGGGGTCCCAGATAATGCTGGAAAGGTGAGTAGAGGCCAGGTTACCAGCATCCAGAACTTCCGAGGGACGAAAAGATACCTTATAGCCAAGAACAAAGTGCCATTATTTTATATCTTTAACACAATTACCTAATCCTTTAACCATGTCTTTTGGTTCTAAGCATTAGTTTTCCTATACAAATTTGTACAAAAGACCTTTTTTTTTTTTTTTTTTTTTTTTTTTTTTTTTTTTTTTTTTAGAATGGTGGGTTCTGTGGTTGAGGCACGTATTCTGTGCATCCTTAAAAACTTGAGGAATCTAATTCAGGGAGCTTATTTTGGAAAAGGTTATGGGGCCGAGGGAGCAGTGATCAGATTCTTCAGAACAAACAGAGAAGCAGTGTGTCCCTGAAATTTTACACAAACACCAGAAAATGCCACAGGAGGTGGTAGAAATTGTCTCTGTACAGTCATGCAACAGACTTGTCTCTAGTGAGAGCTTTTGGGTTTTCCTGGACTTCAAAGGAAGGATTTTTCAAGTTCACCTAGTTGAACCTGAGTTAAATAGTCTCTATTACAAGTTCCATGCAGCTTGCAGCTTCTTTTGGCAAACTGACCTGATGTTTGAGTTTAAGGGCTTCACAGTCAACTGGACTTTAGAAGCATGTAGCACTTTGTCTGCTCCCCCCACGTATCGCAAATGGGCGTGCTTCTTGATCCACCACCCTGAATGTTTGGGCTTCACCTCCTGTCATTTTTGAGGGTGTAACCAACTGCCGTAAGACTTAATGGTTTCAGACAACAAGGATGTCTTCTTTCTCACGGTTGTGAGGGTGGCTGGTAGTTCTGCCACTCTCACCCTGGGTTACTCGTACGGCTGCATTCAGCCAGAAGATGAACCAGGGTGGAAGGTCCAAGGTGCCACATCCAGATCAGGCTACCAGCTCTGGCCCCCTGGCTGTCCTCCAGGTGCTGCTCAGTGACGGGTGGGCTGGACCAAGTGTGGTCTGGGTGTCTGCGAGGCCCCTTATGGCCCAGTCTTTGGGACAGGCAGCACGTCACTGCCATCATGTTCTATTGGCCAAAGCCATTCCCAAGGACAGCTCCAATACATGTGGCCCTAACACGTTGGATGAGTCACTGGGGGCCAGTCTCATAACAACACACCAGACTCCTGAAACTACCTCAGAGGAAATACAGAAGGAGGCTCAGAGCCGCCCTATGTGGTCGAGCACGAGACAGAGGCCATTGTGTTAGGTGAGGCTGCCCAAGAGTGTCTCCCTAGGTGATTTGTCTTCTTGCCAACCACAGATGAAATGTAACCTGCCTATAAGAATGGCCTAAGTATAATAATGTCTTGAGAACAAATTACCAGTTAATCTGCCCCAATACCACTCACTGCTGTACAATACATTTTCTTTGACCTAGTTATACTGTAGTCTGGAACACAGCACTATTAAGAGAGCATGACAGAATCAAAGTTATGCTTTAGTTGCAGGAGGAATCCAGTTGACCTAAAATGACTCTTCTCTTTTATATCTCTTTGCAATGTATGCTACAGTATTCCCAGGGAAGATCTTGTTTTCTTTCTCCTCCTTGAGTATTTTTCTAAGACATCCCTTCAGTATTTCCTTTTTTTCTTCCAATTCCCTATTTTCCCAAGTAGCAGGCTTTATTTGGGTCAAATTTGACCTACTTCAGTACAACCCGGGCAGTCCGAATACAGCTGTACTGGTTCTCCTTTCGGAAGCACACTGCAGCTCTTAGTGGAGACGTGAGCCGCTCATGTCACGGACTGACTCTCAGGAAATGAATAATGCACCCTGAAGGAAGAGGAAGATAACCTCCCACAGCCAGGGAGCAAGAGATCCACCTGTCTGTTTCTCACTGCAGAGGATGCATTTGTATCACTAGGAGTTTTTAGTTGCAAGCAACAGAAATCAACTCCAGCTAACTCAGCCGGGAGGAGGGTTTATTGAAAGATATTACACAGGGCACAGACTTTCTGAGAAGCCTGGAGAAGCAGGCTTGGTGGCTGTAGGTCAGGAGCCATGTCTAAAATCACACCACAGTGCTGATCCCACGAAGCAGTCACATCTTGGCTGGGGGATCCGGGCACTCCCCTTATTTTATCGACACCCTGACCCCAGATGCTGGATGCTACTGTAGCTATGGCTTCTGTCCCCCAAATGTGGATGAATATGTCCCCTGAGCCAGCTTCTTTGTGTCACCAGCTCATTAGTCAAAATCTGGGGTACATCTGATGGGTGAAGCTGGGACCATATGCCCCCCCTCTAGATGCAAGGGAGACTGGGAAAGAGAGTGTCTAAGTTCTCAGTTCTTAGAGGGAAGATGGTCACTGCCTCTCACCAAGACTCATCATATGAGTACATTGGTTGAAGTCATGCTAGCAGCTGTCATGGTTAAGCCCCGCATCTCTGGCTGACACAGTAGATGCCTCTGTTGCACTCACATAGGGTCCGATCAGTGAGCGGAGCTGGTAGGGGTAGGGGGTGCTTCCCTTCTGCACCATCAAGGGTCCTGGCTAATAGAAGCTCTGCCTGTTCCCCAACGCATCACTTTTGAGGTCGCTCTGGGCTTCAATATCAAACTGGCAGACAGTGAAGGATTGCCTGGAAGACTGCTGTGGGACAGGTCTAAATCTGGAATATATCATTTGCTCCTACATCCTATTGCTTAGAAGTGACATAGCTGTAAGAGAAGTCAGGATATGTCTAGCTGAGTACCCAGGAGAAAAAGTAAAAACACTTGGTGAACAGTGAGCCAGTCTGGTGTATTGGGTAATTTTCCAAACATAAGACAGAGGTTTAGATCCTGGGTAGCCCAAGAGAATAATTAAGGTCCATGGCACATTCTATTTCTGTTGGCTGGTACCATAGGGAATGATTGAAATCGATTAAATCAAGAATACAAATAAGGAAGCCACATTTTTCTATCCAACTCTTTTTGGCTCATGCATCTGAGAATAGAAGTAAATTCTTTTCTTGTTCTTACAGAAACAAGGTAGTGGTGCCTCTGCTGCTCTCAGGTTTATGAGTATTATTTGCATCTACCCAACCAGGGAGCCTCTCAGGAAACCATTCAAGACTTGACATTAATCATTGGCTTTAAATCAAAGTCAAGGTAACAGGTAATGCACTTTAGAAAGCCAACAGTGTGAGGGGCACCGTGTTCAAGATTTTTCAAAAGAAATGGCATCTATCAGACTTTAAGTCCCATTTAACCATCATTCAAGTAGGTGGACACAGAAAAAGGGAAAAGTGAGGGTTGATAATCTATTCAATCCGTTTCTGTTCTCCTTTAGCCATCCAGGTGACCCAGGCTGACGGGTTCACCCATTTCTGTTAGAAGGGGAGAAAAATGAAGGAGGAGTCACAGTGTTCCAAACAAAATAAGTCAGGTGACGTAAAGATACTGTCTGATGAGGGGAAGAACCAGGAGGAGGAGCCAAAAGAAAAAGGCACTGGAGGGAGTCTTTTAGGAGATGCATGTGAGCTCCGAGCTAGGGAGAGAGCACTGGCCTGTGAAGGTGACATCCACCCTCAGAATGGCCACAGTCCCATTGCTTCCTCCCACTTAATAGTGGGAAAGCCAGGCTCCAGAAGATGAATACTATCTGCAGGCTCACAGCTAGTTAGTGCTGGAACTAGGCAAACCCCGTGGCTCTCTATCTCTTAACCAGAATGTCTCTTTCTGCCTGACCCTTTTACCTTCCTCTTTCCTTTTTCCTTTGGGATATTTGTTTGGATTTGCACTGTAATGCTTATTTAGTTTGTAAAACACTCAGTAAAGTGGGGTAGAATGCCTTCAATTGCTGGCACATCCTTTCAGAAGCTCCACATTATTTTTCTGGTTGCCAAAAAAAAAAGCAACTTAAAAACCCCACTTTATCTCAGGATATTTAACAGAGCATCACAAATGACTTGGCCTCTCCAATTTTTGACTCCATTATCAGAGCCTCCGTGTGATTTCTAAGTTCCTAGTGTCTTTCCAGCTCTGACAGCCCATCAGGTCAGGAGATGCAAAATACTTATACCATATGATACACTCGGGGGAAATTTGAACCTCTCCTCTCTGCTGGAGTCAGAGTATAAGTCTCTCCTAGGGAGCAGGTGCTGTTGGCGGGCATCCCAGGCTTGAGACCATGGCTGGTGTCAAGAGGGAGGATGAGCAGTTGTTGACTTCTTGCTAACACGGTGCCTCACAGGGGAGTTTGACACGCCTGAGCATTCATGCACCGGCTAGCGATAGGATTGGGCGTCAGAAACACCACCACAACAGTGAAGCAGAGTGGAGGGATTTCAGGCTAAGGGAAGAGGGGAGCTTGCTCTGATGGCAAGTGATAGAATCCCCAGGGCTGAGAGGATGGAACCCATGCTAGCACATCTAGAGTAACAGGAGAGGAGAGAGAACATATGGCCCAGATGCACGTAAGAGATGGGTCGACAGATGGAAGGATGGATGGAGTGGGGAAATACAGTTGGCCTGTATGAAGAGCCCACTTGAGGTGAGGGGTCATGATTTTCAAGAAAGACCTGTTGTAGTTGCTCGTGTTTTTTTTTTTTTCTAAGCCACATTCAGCTTCATGGGTGCAGGTATAGAACAGTAGAGTTGGCCTTCATCAGGACTGAGACTGAGTTGACTGAGTGCCAGAAAGTAAAACGAAGACAAGGAAACTGACAGTGTATGAAAGGGTGTGGCAATGTCTGCAGTGCCTGGCCATGTAATGCAGGCTAAGAGATAAACAGGCAAGGGTGGGAGAGGGGTGGGAAACAGGACCTGGTGAAGGGCTTTCTGGATCTCAGAAAGGTGTCAGAGTTGTAGAAGTTGTGATATTAGAGGAAAATAAGCTGGAGAGATAGGAGGTGGTTGCGGAAGAGTAGGATGTTTGAAACGAACATTCATCGAAGGCAAACAGTCTTTGGTGATTATAGTCTAAGATCACGGCCATGGAAGTGAGTGGCTGAGGTTGAGTGAATGCGATCATTAGAGGAGTGGGAGTCAGGGGCCAGGATACTGCAGTCTCAAGAGTGATTGGTCAGAAGTGTGCTGGAGAGTGACAGTGACCCCGAGCCAGAATCCCCACTCGAGGACTCGGAGTGACCTAGAGGGCCATGGAAGAAGGCAACGAAGGAGAATGGTGTGGGGTAGACAGGGACAGCACCACTGAGAAGCAAGAGGACATCCTCCACCTGCTCAGACCCAGGAGCGAGAGGAGTGCAGGAGAACAGTCATCCCCACTAGAGGGCAGGGAGAGCTAGCTTTCCAATAGGGCACGAAGGAGAAGAGAACATTCAGAGAAGTTGAGGAATAGACACTGAGTTCCCGAGGGCACAGCGAAAAGATCTCAAGAGTTTGTGGCCTGGGTGGGAGTTGGGTGGTAGTTAAGATCAGGTCAGAAAATGTGATTTACACAGTACTATGGAAATCAGGCTACGGGGGGGTCCTGGGTTCCCCATGGCAAATGACAGAAACTGTCGTAAAGACACATTCTCTCAAGGGTGATGAAGTGGATCCTATCATCTAAGACTGGGTCACATGCATGGGAAGTTTTGAGGCTGCTGAGATGAAATTTAGTTATGCGTGCAGCTTTCATTATCCTCATTAGTATAGGATTGCTACATTTTTATCACAGCAAGAGCCACATTTTTCCAGAAATCTTCTTATGGGGTGTCTTAGGAAATATTTAAGTGTCATTTGATAAAGTGCATTTTTGGGAAGCCCTAGAAAAATGGTATTAGAAATACATGATGTTATGTGGACACTTACCTTTTCTATTAGTTGCCTAACTACAGTTTTCTGTCAAATTACTATTTTTTCAGTATTTCTTTATAATGAATGATATGGCATTTGAATATATTTTATATTTTGTATGCACATTCCCATGGTATCACATCCTTCTGGTGTTTGCTCATACAGTAGCTCATGCAAAACACAACCAATAGTTTAGATTACTCTGTCCTCTTATCTGGAGCAAAGTCGTGATGAAAATTATGTTTGTTTTTAGGTGTTTGTATGTATAGATCATGAATCTTGGGGATCAGGACGTTACCATGATGTGTAGACATGTGGCCACATGTGGTAGATGGTCAATAAATGTCTCCTGGTAATTAAAATCATAAGTGGTAATTGAAAAACCAAAGCTTATTTTCAGTATTCTTGCAAAATTGATATATGCAGCTCTTTATTCATGCAGGCTGTGAAATATTGTTTGAACCAATTTCTGCTAGATGGTGAGACTCTCAAAGGCTGAAACCCCTTGCCTTATTCATGGCCCTCCCCCCGTGTGTTGACTGGCTCACGTAGGATGCCCAATAAATATTGGTTGAGTGAGAAGGTAGAGGCAGTCTAAGCGTTCCTGAGCACGAGTTCTTTGCCAGATACCATACTAAGCACTTAAACTCTCAAGCTCAGTATATTCCAGAATATTTCTTATAATAACTCTATAAAGTCAGCAAGTGTTATTATCCCTATTTGAGACATTAAAAAATATTGGGGAGAATGAGGCTTCAGGCTTCACGGTCACCAGTGGTAGAGGAGGGTAAGCATCCCTGGATGGGGATGTCCCCTAAGTAGGCCACACTGCCTTGGAGGGAAGGGAGGGAGGGAGGCAAGCAGGAAGGAAGGAAAGAATTTTTAAAAAATTCTCTCTGGTTGTTGAAACTTAAAAGTTTTACCTGAAAGGGGTCTTAAATATTAATATGGCATCACCACTGTTAGCAGCTCAGTTTCTGGAATGATCTACTGCCTTAGCAACTGTGAAACCCAGATGGCTCTTGCCGAATGAATGTAGAAAGCAAAGGCATAGTGATCAGGATGTAGCCACACATTACCATCAGATCTGGAAAACATCAGAAAATGGGATTTATGTTCCTGTTTGTGTGAGATGTTATCAGCCATCTCATAGTCTGGCTAACACCCCATAATCACTGGCCTGTGGGGACATTTTTAAAATATCTGTGTAACCTAATCTTATCTAAAGTTAATCCAACCCAAACCTTTCTCCTTAGTGGCGATGCCACAGAGAGCCATAGCTGTCCCACTAATCTTGAAACTCTCTAGAATTCTTTCTTCTCTATGGCAACATTCGGGTCATTAGCGAGTCCTTAGTTCTAACATCTACATGGCTCAAGTAATCTATTAAATCCCTTGGTTCCAAACTTTACCCCTAAAATAATAGGTTCTCCATTTAGAATTCCTAAACACATATTTTTCTTCATTTCAAATTATGTGACATGTGAGTGAGAGAGACAAAGCCATGCTTGTCTAGATAGCAAGTCTGGGAAGAAAAGAGGCTTTGCTGTTGAACATGAAAAGAGTCTGCATATTTAGAAAAAAAATGTAACGTTTATTATATTTTTGAGAGAGAGACAGAGACAGAGCGTGAGCAGGGGTGGGGGTAGGGGGGCAGAGAGAGAGGGAGATACAGAACCCAAAGCAGATTCCAGGCTCTGAGCTGTCAGCACAGAGCCCAACGCAGGGCTCAAACCCACCAACCATGAGATCATGACATGAGTGAGAAGTCAGAGGCTCAACCGACTGAGCCACCCAGGGGCCCCCTGCATATTTTTTTTAAGTTTATTTATTTTGAAAGAGACAGAAGCAGTGCCAGCAGAGGAGGGGCAGAGAGAGAGAGAAACAGAGAATCTCAAGCAGGTTCCGCACTATCAGCGTGGAGCCCGACGTGGGGCTCAAACCCACAACTGTGAGATCATGACCTGAGTGGAAATCAAGAGTCGGACACTTAACTGACTGAGCCACCTAGGCGCACCGCGTTAACGACGCTCAAAAATAAGTTTGTGGAATAAAAGTGCAATAATACAACTCAGAATGAAATATGAATGAGAGAATGACTCTTACCTGTGTAAGGTCAAGTGCACTGGTGTCCTGTAAATGGGGCAAGAATGGAAGAAAAGCCATATCATTCACAGAGATCATGATTATGTATGTCAAGTTTTCTCGTACCTGTGCTTCAAACCTGCCCAATATAAGTTACCATGTACACGAAGTGCTTTGGGGTGCATTTCATTTTCTCCTATAGGCCGGTAGGAAAAAAGTAAATTCAGAGAAACTTTTGCTCATAATCTGTTAAACCTTATTAGACAGTGTATGCTAAGGGGAAAATACGGATTTTAAATTCAAAAGGCCAGACCCTTCCACTGGAGAGGCTGCTTTGGAGACCCAGTGTTCTTATTTGTATAAAAAAGGAGAAATTACACCTGCATAGCCAGGTTGTGTGCCGTTAAGTGAGATGCTATCACTTTTCAATGTGATTAACATTACATAAGCAGATGATGTTTTGAAATCAAAATTCTCTGAGAGAAAACAGTGCTGCTTCATTGAAAGGTATTCCACTGCTTTTAAAATCCAGCTGGCCAGACAGGTCATAAGAAAAATTTTATCGGTATGGATCTGTCTTAAAACAAATTGAGTCTCCTTGGAATATAAAATGGTTACAGTAAAAACCTCTGTTGTGCCCACAAAATCAAACATGTATAAATTATTCTAACACATTTTCCCCATACTGTACCCTGGGCCAATACACTTCTTCTAGATTCTCTGTGTGACCCTTGAAAGGTGGTCGACTGCAGTGCTGTCGAAGGCCTGGAATTGGGGACGAGGAGAGAAATTGTCCTGTAAAATAATACAGAGCTAAAACCCCTCAGTGTCTCAGGAGACCAATTCTACTCCTTGATTTCCTTCTGCTGTGTGACCTTGGTCATGTCTCATATTCTATTTCTCCATCTTTAAGTTTGGATTCATTTCAAGGGGGTGATTATCAAATGGATGTGTGGCCATCATCAGGAAATGGGATGTATAATAAGTCAGCTTTATAAATAAACATGTTAATCATTGTAATGATTATTTCTTCCCAGACATTTAATCTGGTGAAGTCTAGCAGATATAGAAGCCTCCTCCTAGGGTAAATAGCTGGGGACAGATGTACCTTTAAGCTCCTGTTCCAGAATTCTGTCTGGGAGAATTAGCGTGGGGTAGAGGAGGGGCTGGAGGGGCATCTCCATGCCTTTCCCGAAAAAACAAACAAACCCCACTCTACGACTTACGTGAAAATGACAATAATTCACAAACTTTAAAATGCCTTCTCTTGTATTATTTCTTTGGGTCACATCACGGCCCTTGATATAACCCACTGGCGAGAGGCAATGATCGTTTAGATTTCCAGCCTTCATGTTGTGGATGCTCTCTCCCCCGTCGGCATCTCTGTCACTGTGTGTGTGACCCACTAACAGAAGCACACCGAGGAGGGTGCTTCTCCAAAGCTCAAGGGCAGCTGGCTGGGGCCGAGCCCTGCCTCACACATCTTGCGTCTCCAACACATGACATGCATGCGTGAGGTCCAAACGTCCGTGGAAGGGATCTGCTCTGAGCTCAGCTTTTTTTTTTTTTAATTTTTTTTTAATGTTTATTTATTTTTGAGACAGAGAGAGACAGAGCATGAATGGGGGAGGGTCAGAGAGAGGGAGACACAGAATCCGAAACAGGCTCCAGGCTCTGAGCTGTCAGCACAGAGCCCGACGCGGGGCTCGAACTCACGAACCACGAGATCATAACCTGAGCCGAAGTCGGCCGCTCAACCGATTGAGTCACCCAGGCGCCCCTCTGAGCTCAGCTTTAACCATTTTCTGGTGTTCTCCTCCTTCTGTGGCCCTGGGCAATTCGGTAACGATCTTAACTACGACCTCTGAAGGGAATACAATTTATAAAATCCACACACACATCCCAGAGTGTGCGTCTGAAAGCCCACCTGCAGCTTGAATCAAAAGCCCTGGCTAAAACCTATGTCTGCCTAATTGTAGTCCACTCCATGGCCAGGGACTGATTCTCTCCTGTCAGTCCCCTCCTGGTGGCCTCATTGCACACATACGTAAAACGCCGGCCCAGTGTCTGGCACGCAGGTCCAATGAAGGCAGTGGCCATATGAAAACACAGCACAAAGAAATGTCTAGCAAAGTTATTTTAAAACACTGTCACTGGATAGCCCTAAACATAATAATGATAATACACGCGGTTTTCTGGGGGAATCCAGTTAGTCGGATTCTTTGGGACAGCTGAGTGGTGTTTCTCAAAAGACTCCTATCAGATAAAGGAGGAAAACTGGAGGGCCAGGAGGCCCAATCTTTACAATATGTTGTGCATTTAGACTTTGCTGTGCATGTTGTAAAGCAAGCTGACATTTTCTTTCAGTGCAGCTTTCCCACTGCAGGGAACCGTTTTTTTGTTAATTTATTTATTTTAGAGAGACAGAGCACAAGTGGGTATGAGGAGAGGGAGAGAGAGATAGAGAGAGAGAAGGAGAATCCCAAGCAGGCTCTGCCCTGTCAGCATAGAGCTTGATGCAGGGATCAAGCTCACAAACCGTGAGATCACGACCTGAGCTGAAGTCAGACACTTAACCGACTGAGCCACCCAGGCGCCCCTGCAGGGGACTGTTTTTAATGTGTCCCCTTCACATAGTAGCCGGGCCTCTCCTTCATTTCCTCTGACCTCCTGGTAAACAGCTTCTTCCTTAGCTCCTGTCCCCATCACTTTTCACCTGAATGGGACTGTGGGTAGCTGACTTCCCGGCCCCAGCCCCTTCTTTGCTCCCCCAAAGCTGCAGGGGAATCGTCCTTAACTGCAACTTTACTCGTGTTTTCCTGAGACTCAAAAGTCCCCACTGCCTGCCTGTTACCTACAAGATTAAGTTCATGTGTCTCCGTGAGAGTCAGGTTTCCACTCGAGCCGGCCTGCCCTGAGTCCTCTCTCCTCTGGCCCAGGCTTCCGGGCCTGGATGGCACCTTCCCCACAGGGTTCTCTGGAATGGAAGCGGGGACACTTTGGGTGGATTTTGGTTATCGGACCTTCTGTTTCAGCCAGCCATTCTCTTTAGCTTCCCGACCATTCCAAGAGGATGTCAGCTCTACCTCTAGCCTGGCTGGACCACCAAAGAGGGGGCCTGCGCAGACCGACCACACAGAATATCTCCATTCCTAGGCTTAAGTCACTGCTGCTCAGTCCACAATAATTTTCAGAACTGGGTGGAGAAAAACGATCCATAGCAAGGATTTCCTCAAAGGGATAAAGTTCTCCTGCTCTCAAGACTCTCCAAACTCTGCCCTTGAGAGACACGAGACCTCTAGAGAACCACATTCCTAACTAAGGTCGAATTGGTTCAGCCCCCTACAGAAATGCTTTCTCTTTGTTGTGCTTTGGCCATATTAGAACAGCTCGTACTTTCTGGGCAATTCTCTTAAGGATAGTGTTCACCATGTTGCACCGTGTACCTTTTATTAGGGTCCTGGGAACATTCTCTTTCTGGTGTCTTCACTTGAAATAGCCAAGATCCTGCCAAGCAATTATTTTGTTGTTGTGTTAAGGACACAAGAAACTATTCAAGGTTTCTTTCTACATTGTCTTCTAGAAAGCCCCAGGGAAGTCTGTGGCCTACCTTTAGTAAATATATAGGGTATCACAGAATGCAACTAGGGTCTCTTGACATTATTCTCTCTGGCTTCATCATATTTTTTCTTGTCCCCCATTTTACTTAAATTTTATCATTTGCCATTGTTCTGTGCACGCCTTTTTAAATTAACTTCATTCCTTTCGGGAATTAAGTGTGAATAAATGAGCCAGGCCTGGCCTGTCGCTGGCAAACAGCGCTGAAAGGGGAGCAGCGCTTGCTCACTGGGGGAACCAGCAAAGGGAGGAAGGAAGGGTCAGTGGTCAGGAGAGCTGCCCGGTACGGCAGCAAGGGCTGCCCCACATTGTGGCCGCATGCAGGAAATTGCTGCATGCCCTCTGTGGCGAGACACCTGGGACCTTCTAGATACATTTTCAGTTCAAAAAATTAATTTCCACTGCTTTAATTAGGCATTCTCATCTATCAGCACTCAGGCTCTAAGACACTCTAATAATTTAAATTTAAAAATTATTTAATGAAGGCGTTCCTGTGTCCCACTGACTTAGACCATGAGAACATCACAACATAAAAGATGCCAAGGGTCAGTTTCAGTGGAAACACCGGACAGAAACGGCCAGCCAGGTCCTCCCTCACTGACACCAATGGTGTAGGTCACGGCGTAGGGGCAGTTGACTCTTGGTGTTCCCTTTGGAGGGAATGTGCTCCAAACCCGGTGAGCCTCTCGGAGGAGAATATATGGTCTTGCTTTGCATTTGAGCAGCAGAGTAGTGCATGTACAGGACGACTGGGTTTTTTTATTTTTGTATTCTTTTGCAATGTGATCCTGACTATGAATCTTTTGTTCCTAAAAGGAGGTGCAGAGGCCTACCTTAACTGAGTGTTTATCAAAAACCTTTGGCAATTAGGGTGTCCCTGTCGAGCAGCCGTCCCTCATGGCACACTGTTTCCTCAACTGTCTTTGTCAGTGCCGAGATGCACCCATGTTCCTCATGGTGTGGGACTTTACTACTCACATGATAGAAATCGAAACTCCTCATTTTATTGTGTGTATACACACACACACACACACACACACACACACACACATACACACACACACACACACTGAAACACACACACCTTCCAGTTTGTTTGATGTAAGGGGGAAAAACCCCTTACATTCAGCCCAATGTAAAGGGGGAAAAAAAAAAACCCTTACATTCAGCTCAACATGGTAAATGCCAGACCTGGATGGAGAAGTATGGAGAAAGAAATTGTAAAGAAATGCAGATTTTTGAAGCATGTCATTTGACCGGTTTTGTTAACCTATTGGAGGTGAAAATCCTCCTTTATGCTTCTTCCTTGTGGAGTCTAAGCAATCTCACTTTGTTCACTGAAAGAGGGTTTCTTCCCGAATTACATTATTACTTGCAGAAAACCAGTGTTGTCCCTGTGCCATTTAGTAGGATGAGACATCTCCCACCCCCGGAGTCTAGTGCCTGCACGTCCAAGGGTCCCAGTGGGCGGATCAGTTAGGACACTGTGGCCATTACTCACTCTGGAGGCCCCAGAGCATGCAGTGTGAATTACTCATTGCTGATAATTCATGTACGTATTTCTATACATCTGTACCAGAGGGAATAAAAGCTTTTTATTGCAGCATGAGCTAAGAGACCCTTGAAAGGTTTTAAAAAGGAGTGCTTTCAGCTAAAACCCAAAGCAGTGAGGTCTTGGGGAAAGACAAATGGAATCAAAGATGTGGGATCAGCCCTTCACTGTTACACTTCATGTAACACTGCCTGCTTGCTTTCCCCATCCTGATCTTGAGTTCTGTTTCATTGACTGTTATCCTAACAGTTCTGTATGTACATTATTACTTGAAGGTTGTAGTTTCCCATTTCTGACTTGTTATGACCATCTCATTTATGGGTTCTGTGGAGAGGCTTAGTACAAACATTGATTTTCTTTGTCTGCCAGACACGCAATATAATCTGCCATGCATTTTCTCAATAGAGTTTCCCTTGCCTGTGCATGCAGTGACCTGGATAAAAATCTTCCCTTCATTTACCCATTCAGGCATTGCACCAACTACTCTGTCGGCACCTACTAAGTAGCAGCCACTGTAAATAATGATAAGGGATGTTGGAAAAAATGAATGGTATGGGAATGGATGTCAGGAAAGTGTTTATGTCTGAATTCAGTCTCAAAAGATGTGTAAAAGGATTCGGAGACTTACCCTTTTGGCCATGACTGAGTAACCAGTACTGGACTATACTTCCTGCCATAAACAATTATGAAACTAGGGAAAATATCTTAATCAACTGCTTTCAGATCTTGAACAGACAGTGCAAGCCTCTGATCAACAAGAGAAAGGAGAGACACAAGTAAGCTCCATAATTACCCTTCCTTTCTTCCTGGAGACCCTTTCTTATCTGTAGTATGGGGGTTGGGGGCAACATCCAAATAGAGTACAGTTGTCTTGCTGAGCTATGGAGGCAGAATCAGAGTTCTCAGCTGCTAAGGTAGCTGGGTTTTGTGGGTCAGAGTATCAGAAAGAAATGAATTTCACAAGGAAGGCACTGTAAAAATCTGTACAGGGATCCTCTTTAGTAATTGGATGAATATTAACCTGCTGACTGTTAGAGGCAAGTCCTGACAGAGAATAGTAACTGTGGAGGTCTGAACGAAATAGAAAACATGGAGGCTGTAAGGTGTCGAGATGTAGAAATTCCAATCATCCAGCAGAGACACCTTATTGAACATCCCAGGAATTCAACCAAGACCCCAGAAAGACCAAGCTTTAGGAGTAGAGATATTATCACCCCACAGGTCTACTCTAGACACTCTAAAAACAAGTTAAGACTCTTAAATACAGATAACAAACTGAGGGTTGCTGGTAGGGTGTTGGGTGGGGGAGATGCACTAAAGGGGTGAGGGGCATTAAGGAGGACACTTGTTGGGATGGGCACTGGGTGTTACATGTAAGTGATGAATCGCTAAATTCTATTCCTGAAATCGCTATTACACTATATGTTAACTAACTTGGATTTAAATTTTTAAAAAAGTTTCAAAAGGATCAAGCTGGCAGGCTGATGTGCAAATAAATTAACTACTTAACAGAACAAAACTCTTTGAAAAGACCAAAAACAAACAAACAAACAAACAAAGAAGTCCAGATTGTCAACACTATAGCATCAACAATATCCAGCATATAATAAAAGTTTCTAGATATGAAAATAAGAAGAAAAAGTGGTCCATAACCAGGAAAAGAAAACAATAAATGGAAACACACCCAAAGATGTTGGAGGTAACAGAAAAGAAGTTTCAAACAGATATTAATATGCTTAGGAATTCAGAGGAAAAATTATCATAATGAGTGAACTGATGGAGACTATCATTGGAAAGAGCCAGAAAGTCTAAAAATAAAATCCAATGTCTGAAATGAAAAATTCAGAGGATGGAAGAAAAGATCAATGAACTTGAAGACAAGGCAATAGAAGCTGTCCAAACTGAGGCAAATAATAAAAGGTTAAAGAAAATAGAAACTCAGTGATCTATGGGGACAATATCAAGCATTCTAATATATGTGTAAAATTGGAATCCAAAAGGAAAAGTGATAAATAGGGGCAGAAAAAAATTGAAAAAATATTCTTCAGAAACTTTCAAAATTTGATGGAAAATATCAATCCATAAATCCCAGGAGCTCAGCACACCCCAAGCCAGATAAACACAAAGAAAACCAAACCTAAGCACATAATCCTCAGACTGGTGAAAATTAAAGAAAGAAAAATCAAAGAGCATCTGAGATTTTTCTATAATCATTTTGTCAAGATCATGAGAAAGTTTGAAAAACACTTTACAGACAGGGGAAAAGCATGTGAATTATTAAAATATCCTAAGAAGTAATGCAAGTCAGAACACAGTGAAATGATATTTTTTAAGGGCCAAAAGAAAACTATCAACCCAGAATTCTACAGCTAAGGAAAATATCCTTCAAAATTGAAGGCAAAATTTACATATTTCCAGAAAAACAAAAGTTGACATGATGACCAGCTAACCTCCACTGTAACAAATGTTAAAGGTAATCCTTCAGTTTGAAAGCAAATGATAACATAGAAAATCGATTCTACATAAAACAATGAAGATTGCCAGAAATGGCAAATATGTTAGCAAAGATGTTCTTTTCTTTTTAAAAACTTTACTGTTTAGAGCAGAATAATGACGGTCTATTATGGGGGTTAAATATACGTTAAAGTAAAATGTTTGACAACAATAATGGCAAGGACATGAAGGAGTCAATATACCATTTTAATAATCTCACAACATTACAGGAAGAGTGGTATGAAATCCATCTATTGCAGATTGCAAGAAGATGAAAATGCACATTGTAATCCCTAGCCAAAATAAAGATATTTTATAATGATTGAAGTGTCAATTGATCATGAAGATAAAACAGTCTCAAATGGCATACACCTAATAACAGAGGTTTAAGGAATAAAAACTAGGTGAGTTAAAAAATAGTCGAACTGAAGGAAAATTAAAAACACCAGTATAAAAAATGTATGGGATACAACCAAAGCAATGTGTAGAGAAAAACTTACAGCTCTAAAGGTTTATAATAGCAAAGAAGAAAGGTTTAAATCAATGATCTAAGCAAGGAGTTGGCAAACTATGGCTATGAGCTTAGAATGGCTTTTATATTAAAGGGAGGGAGACGGAGAAGGAGGGAAAGAAGAGAAAGAGAGGGGACGAGGAGGCAGCAGTAATATAGACCATATGTGGCCCCCAAATCTTAAAATATTTACTCTCTGACCTTTTGCAAAATACAAATTGGCAACTCCTAACCTACACTTTCACCTGAAGAAACTAGAAAAAGAAGATGAAATAAAACCCGAAGCAAATGAAAGAAGAAAATTAAAAAAAAAAAAATGAGAGCAGGAAATCTATGGATCATAAAATAAAGAAACAATGGAGGAAAATAATCATGAAATCAAATCTTGATTCTGAGGAAAAACCTATAAAATTGAAGAAAAAAAACTACCCAGACTGATCCAGAAAAAAAAAAAAAAGATAAAACACAGATTATCAAGATCAGGAATTAAGGAGGGGACATTACTACAGATCTTAAAGCATTATAATAATAAGGACATTTTATAAATTTGACAAGTTAGGTGAAATTAAAAACTCATTGAAAAATATAACTTTCCAAATTTGACACCAGAAGAAACAGAAAATCTGAATAGACCTATATGTGCTAAAGCAATTGAATTCATAAGGAAAAACAAAACAGAACAAAAACAAAACATCTTGGCCACAGAGAGAACTCTAGAATCCCTGTCACCATTAATCATGCAAACTGTTTAAACTCTATTACACATGTAAGCAAGGATTATGACCAATATTGCCTTAACTCTTTTGGAAAATAGAAGAGAAAACACTTTCCAATTCATTTCATAAATTCCACATGTATACCAGACAAGGACATCACAGGGAAATAAACCTATAGGCCAATATACCTTGTGAATGTATATATGCAAAAATCCCCAAAAAAATACTAGAAAACCACATCCAGCAATATATAAACCTGTCGTGTTTCTCCCGGTCATGAAAGATTGGTTTAATATGTGGAAATTCATCAATAGGGTTTACCATATCAACAGAATAAACGGGAAAAACAGTAAAAGCGTTTGCTAGAATTAAATACCTATTTCTGATTTTAATATAAATTCTTAGATAACTGGAAATAGAAGAAGACTTTCTCCTTCTGACAAAGAGCGGTTATGAGAAACCTACAGCTAGTGTCCTTACGTAATGCTAAAAGACTGAATACTTTCCCCTAAACTCACATTTATTTAACATTGTACAGGAGGTTCCAGCCTATGCAATAAATGGCCAAAAATAGAATAAAGTCGTAAAGATTTTTAAACTCCCCAAAAGTGTTACCTACACTAACTGTCCCTGCTTTTTTCTCTCCCCTACTGTTGGCTCCAAGCAGGCATCCCCTCCCCCACTCATCACTACACCTACACCTCTCTTGCAGAGATAATCATTCACTTCTGTATAGCCAAATCTCACAGTTAATTCCCCAGGTAATTTGACCTATAAGCATCATTTAACATAGCTGATGTTCCCTCTTCCTTGAAACTCTTTTTTTCTTTTTTAACTTGCCTTTTGCTTCTTTCTGGTTTTCTTCTGACCTCACAGGCCACTTCTAGCCAATCATTTTTTTGGGAGAACCTCACCTCCCCAGCCTCTGAATGGAATGCTCAGAGCTCAGCTCTCAGACCTGTCCTTTCTCCCAGATTACTTTAAATCGCCCCTATATCCTGATAATTCTCTCAGATGTTATGAATTTCTGCCAGAACCCTTCCCCTGAACTCCAGATTTCTTAATCCAACTGTCTACTTGACATCTCCATTTTGATTAATAGCGAACAGCTAAAACTTCACATATGGAAGAAAAACTTCCTGATCTTCCCCTCAGCCCACCCAAAGGCTGCTCGCCCTGCAATCTTCTCCATCTCCGTGGACAGTCTTTTCACTTTTCACCTTGCTCAGGTCAGAAAACTTCACACCATTCTTCATGAATCTTTTCAACATCTCCCATCCAAATTGGTTCCCAAATCCTAACAGACTACCTTCAGAGAGATCCAGATGTGATCATTTCTCCATACTTTCCCCAATGGCCTTTATCCAAATCACCACTGTGTCATGTGTGTTAACTAACAGCCTCCTAACTGATGTCCTGGCTCCCACCCCTGCTTCTATAGTCCGTTCTCTGGATAGCAGCCAGCATGATCTCCTCCAACAGAAGTCAAACCACATTTCTCCTAAGCTAAAAACATCCAAGGGTTCTGAGGGACCACTCCGAGTAGGATCTTTCGCTTTTCCTGTTTCTGGTTCCTATGATCCGTGCAACTACCAGAGTACTTGTAAAATACGCTAGCATGTATTCACAAAGTGTGCAGCTGGTTTTTTGAAGCTAGATGCAGGATATTCCATTTATTCCTGTTAGTTTTTCAGCATGTTAGTTTCAGTCCACCATCCTGTCTGCTGAGATCGTTTTAGGTCACAACTCTGCACTCCAGACAGTGCCAGTAACTTATGTCGTTGGCACACTGTGTATGTTCCCCTTTAAATCATTGACAAAAACGTTGAGCACCCCCCCCCCCAACATCCATGCTCTCAGTCATGTGAGGTGAGGTGGCATGCATGGTCTGCCCTTATGGTTAGGCAACGGAGCTCTTCCAGAAAAGAAGAAGGGAGCTTTCCATCCTGAAAAACACATCAGCACGCACCTACTTGCTCTCAGACATCTCCACCTGCCACCTTTGTTTAGCCTCCTCTCTGCTCAGCTGTGACCTGCAGGTTTCTGGTAAAGGTAACTCAAGAGTATAACTGTACTGCCTTTCAACTTGGTGTCCATGAGCACCGTGAAAGTCTGTCTCCTCTCTCTCTCTCTCTCTCTCTCTCTCTCTCACACACACACACACACACACACACACACACACACACACACACACATGAATGGGGAGGAGCTGAGAATCAGAATGGATATGAATGAAGAAAAGAGTTAATGACAATGAGAATGGTGACTTATTTGGGAATTTAAGAATTAAACTATCCTCCTGATTCCCAGACTTTCTTCGGTGTCTTCCCCTCCAGGGAAGGCCGGGGAAAATCCATTGTGAACAAAGGTTAACCCAGTGACTCCTTGTATAACTTCCATCTTGTATGTGCTCTGCCAGGAACCTACTGCCAGCAGAGAGAGGTCGAGGCCATCATGGAAGGTGATGAGGACGACAGAGGCTGTTGCTGCTGTAAACCGGGCCACCTGCCGCACCTGTTGTCCTGCAATGCCGCATTCAACCTCCGCTGGCTCACCTGGGAGATCACACGAACACAGTACATCCTGGAGGGCTACAGCATCATAGACAACAACGCAGCCACCATGCTACAGGTTTTTGACCTGCGTAGGATCCTCATCCGATACTACATCAAGGTATCGCTGCTCTGGGCCCCGGGACACTTGTCTGAGTAATCATTCGGGGCTGGCTCAAGAGGCTCCCAGAGAGATTTGCAAAAGACTAGATGCTGCAGCTTCTCCTCATCTTCTGAATCTGAGACCCAGCTAGGTTTGGGAACCACTGGTTTTGCGAAAAATCCTCAAGGGCTTTGAGGTAACCTGGAGCTCACGCTTTGAGTCACATCCTAAGCGTGGCCACTAATAGACAGTTCCTTTCCTTCCCTAAATCTGTGTCTTCCTTTCTAACACAGCACAGCTATGGTGATGCTGGTGACGATAAATTGAAATGTCCTGGAAATATCACCAAACCTCAGCATTTACGTGCGACAAGTTACCGATTTAGATGTTCTGCAATTTCCACCCTAGAACCAGAATTATTTTTTGAGCCTAAAATAAAAACTCAAAAGTATAGCAAAATGATCCAGTTAGGATTAGTTATGACGGCCTTTCTTCCTCACTCGTTTGGGACTAATGACATAGTTTTCCTGTTGCTCTGGGGCCGCGTCTGCCTAACCCATATTCAACCTCAGAAAATGTGCCGGTTTGGAGTGAAGTGTCCTGGGAAACAAATATGAACCTTGAGCGAGGGTGCAGAGGGACAGTTGGGTCTAATGGGGGCAGTCTTTGCACGGGCTTCTGTTCAGAGGGAGCACTTTGCATGGTGGGAACCCTGGGTCCTGGTCCTCACAGGGGTCCACATTTTAATGGCATTTAAAACAAGGATGCTCATCCATCTGAGATCCCAGACTCCCTGCCAGCTGAGGCTGTGAGAGGTGGCCCAGCAGAAATGAGGAAATACAAAGTAGGCAGATAACACAGGTGCCTGAAGCTTCAGGAGTCTCAACCAACTAAAAGAAAGACGTTTAGAAATTTGGAATAGCTACCGAGGAGAGCCCCATGTGTGCGTCAATACTGCTCAAGTTTACAGGAAATAGAAGACAGACTGTAAAGAGTTCAGAAGGTTAAATAATTCTTGAGTATCACACCCAAGGCAGGTGTAATGAGAAATGTTCGTGAGACCCTTTCCTGTGCGGAATATTCAAAACAGATTTAGTGGTTCGTATTCACCACCTTCATGTATGCCAAAGGGGTGCAGGAATTTACAGCCCTGCCTCATGCAAAACTGTGGCTGTTTTGCCCAGCCTTGCATACATCGGGGAAGATTTGGGAAAGCACATCAGGGAGTGGTGACCTCCTGCCTCATGATTCCACGGTCTGCTCCCTTGGCCATTATAAACTGCGCTGCAAGACGTTTCATACAGAGTCAGCCCTGGGCAGACTCGGCGTCCCAACTGGGGGTAGATTTGGGGGGGTCACGAGTAACTGTGGCACGCTGGCACGAGAAGTGTGTTTCTGTCTGTCACACGTGAATGAAAAACGGAGGGGTTCTGTTCTGTGGGTCTGTTCCAGGAAGTCCTAGGGACCCAGGTTCCTTCCAGCTGCCAGCCCTACCATTTTAAGTGACTCCCCTGCTTCATGTTCCAAGAGGTAAGCCCCAGGCTCCAGTGGATGGAGGAGAGGACACAGGAAACGAAGACCAAGGGCATGCACCAGTGGTCCCCTCGAAATGCTCCTGGAAGCTGCCACATTACATTCCTGGTGTCTCCCAGGGGCCGGAAGGTTGTCCTGTGCCAGCAGTGAGGGGTTAGGAAAGTGCATTCTGAGCCGCCTTGAACCCAGAGAGAAACCATCTGGAACTTTCCACCGTTGTTTCCAGTAGAGTTTCCACACTGCCACCCATCTCCCCCTTTGCACACGCATTCCGGTACCCCCCGCCCCCACCCCTGCCAGACTTCCTCCTCCTGCCCTTCTCTCCTCATGCTCCCTGTGCTCACAGGCTCCCTTGGGGCCCTTGCCCGGCGTGCACTTCACCTGCATCTTCCGGCACCTCCCTCGGCACGGGAGCCACGCACGCCTGACTCCTCTTTGGGTCCCCAGCCTTCGGTGTGGCGACCTGTGTGTTGAGGTATCCAGGGAATTTTTTGGACTGAATGAACAAAGGTCCCAGGTAATGTGGATCCGGGGTCCGGGCCATAGAGTCCGGGCGGATGAGATCCAGATGTGTTCAACACTGAGCCACATCTCTGTGAATCGGGAGCTCCCCATAAACAGCCTTCCCGTGAGCGAGACTTGTGGGCAGACCCAGCCGCACATGAGGGAGCCAGCAGGCCGCCACGAGTGAGAGAAGAGAGAGGGAAAGGATGAGGTGCCCTTTCAGGGTCTCCCCTCTCGGCTTTTCCAGAGGCCTTGGGGGCACCACTCCGGGACCTGCTTTTCGAGGCCCCCCTCCCTTGAGCTGGTAATTAGATTGATACTCACTTTCCTCTTCTCCTGCCTCCCAATCCCCCGTATGTTTTCTAAAATGACAGTTTACCAGTTTCCTGATAAACAAGTCCAGGATAATGTGCAAGCAGCCGAGGCTGAAGGAGCTCCCCCCGCCCCACCCCGCCCAGAACCTGCCAGATAATATTTAGTTTGTGGGAAAACAATGCCCTTAACTCTGTTTTCCAAGAGCGGGGGGGAGTGTCAGGTGGGTAGGAGAGGCACCCGGCGCAATGCTTCGTTACCTGGCGGGGCGCTGCTCGCGAGCTGGGGGGCAGACCCCTGGCACCAGGCTCCCCGAGTAAGCTGGCTAATCAGAGACTTGCATGTCCTACCCAGAAATTCTGACTCCGTGGGCCTGGGGAGGGGCCCTAGCCCCCATATTTTTAAACTCATTTCCCAAGTGATTTGATACACAACTAAGCTTGGGCACCACTACGGACATATTCATGCTCAACAGAAACAGAATTCTCTTAAATTCCAAAATAGTGCTCAGGAGGGGCCCAGGTCGGGTGGCAGGTGGGTTAGTTCCCAGCAGCATCAACGGGCCTGTTCGTGCGGGGCTCTCTCTGCCTGCGGCACTCAGTGCTTGCCCGCCCTGTGCTGTGGGGTAGCTCAGAACTTGCCCCCGTCCCCCCGTGGAGCTAGTTAAAGAAAATCTCAGGGGTACCCAGTGGCTATCAGAACAGAAGAAACAGCATTTGAGGGTAAAAACCTTGGTTACTCGGGAACAAGACTGCCTTTGTTATTCTGAATTGCTCAAAGTTTCAAGAGTTGGCTTTCATTCTTTTTGTCGTTATTATTGTTATTTTTATTGGGCAGGCAAATCAGAAAGGAAGAAAGGCGTGGAGTATTTCCATTACACAAAAGGATTTCTTTTTTTTTTTTTTTTAATCTCCTAATAAACTGGGTCAGTTCCCCCACCCTGTAGGAATATACTTGCAATCATTTCCTTCCTGACGACTGGAGGGTTTTCTCTGGTGCCTCCTCCAGCTCCCCTCCACTTATTTGTGTTGAAAACCCTCGGAGCAGTCAAGGAATCCGCTTTCTGCCAGGGCCTGGTTTTCCTGCTGCCGTCTTTCCTGTCCAAGCCTTTCAGAAAGGAGATGCGCTTATCGCTGGCCTTGCAGAATGAGAAACGGAAGACCGCACGTGTGGGTCTGCCTGCCAGGGCCCCCTTCCTAGAACGAGCTGTCTGATAGAATATGCTGATCTACAATGAAAATGAGAAACCAGGAGAATCCCTGCTGGAGGAGCCAGATACGGTGGATGAATTCAGAAGAGGTCTCGCTTTCCACGTGGTTCTGTGCCGTCCATTCATTCTCCCTGTCCTCACTTACCGGGTCGACTTAGTGTCGTATCCGTTTCATCCTGACAGATTCGGAAGGATTTCACACTGTTCGTGGACTCTGTCTCCCCGACGGGATTTCTGCCTACGCGAAATGGGAATGGAGTATGGTTTGCCACCGTGGGGTGTGTTGTGTTTTCTCCGGGGCGAGGAGAGCGGGTTCCCCTCGTGCACTGGGGAGCCGAGCCGGGGCAGCACTGGGAAGTCAACACTGCAAGGTTCTGCCAGACCTGGAGGAGGAAGTTTCAACCTCTGGGATTCAGACTCCTCATTAACTATGCTGACTGCATCGGTCGAGGGGGTTATTTTCATTCCTCCCTAGAAATGAACGAAAAAGCAAACGCCCTCCAAGTTTTGTTTGTTGTTCCTATCTGGTACATGTGATTGGGACATATTGGGGAAAGACCAGACCAGATGTTTGCTAGAGCCAGATGTTCAGACGGACCCACTTTCTTCGTACCCTTTGTAACCGTCAGCTGAGACACCTTGCCTCTGGCCAGTCACAGAACCTCTTGTGCTTGTAACTTTGGGTCAGCTGTTTAAACCCCCCACGTTCATAAAAGCTTTAAATTATCCTGCCAGCAAGTCGGTCGTAGAAAACCCTCCAGATCCAGGGGCCTCTGGGTGGCTGTTGGTTAAGCGTCCAACTTCTGCTCAGGTCGTGATCTCAGGGTTCGTGAGTTCAAGCCCTGCTTGTGCTGACAGCTCAGAGCCTGGAGCCTGCTTCAGATTCTGTGTCTCCCTTTCTCTCTGTCCCCCGCCGGCTTGAACTCTGTCTCTCTGTCTCTCTCAAAAATAAACATTAAAAAAAAAAAAAAAAAACAACCCTCCAGATTCAGAACCGACATTTTTGAATATTGGAAGGCACTCTGGTGGCCGCCACAGACTCAGCGGTCTCCCGGCCCCACATGCCTTCTGTTCCCTCACCCCTACCCCTCACCCCTCACCTGGGCTGCTGCTAGCACGGACTCCCTGAGCCTCAAGCCCCTGCATGGGTAAGTCCTAGATCCAAGGACTTATATGCCAAATAGAGGTTGTGTGCCAGGCCACGTGCTGAGTTCTTTACACTCATTGTCTTGTTGAAATCTCCGAAAGATGAAGAGAAGCGGACTTTACCCCCGCCTCTGTCCTCTCTGCCTCCCACTCAGCCTCCTGTGGCCTCCTCCCTCTTCCTTCCCGCCCTGTCCCCTCCCTCCTTATACTGAAGGGGCTTCTCAAGGCTGACGGGGTTGTCCTGGGTGCAGCGCCGCAGGAACGATAGAGCGTGTGAACCGCGGACTTCCTTGTCCCCGCTCCACCACTTTGGCGTCGGGTGGGGGAGGCTTACAGAGAATATGCCCCAAAGAAGGCAGGCCACACGCCGTGAGCTGCACGCAGATTAGCCTTCCCGAAGTCCAGGCTGCCGTCGGGCCTAACAGCCGAGAACGGCTGAGTCCGGCCTTTGCCGTCATTTGGCCCGAATCCACGGACCCCGTGCGTCCACCCACTCACCTGCTCAGACTCCTCAGATAACCTGAAACCGGACACTCGTCAGCAAGCTCCAACCTTGGTGCTCCGGATCTCGTGTCCCAGCCGAAGGGAGGGAAGAGCAGGAGAGAGGGCAGGAGCCTGCCTGGAAAAGTGTGTCTCTGCCCGCTCAGTCACGGGGGTCAAGCCACCTACGCCCTGGCCAGGTCCGGGCCGTGTGGTTTCCTTTCTGCCCTCTCCCTTGGCAAGAATGTCTTTTTATAATCAGAGAGGGCCACGGGGTTTGGGGCCACGGGGGCGTGCATCGCTGCCTCTTTTGCACCAGACGCCGCCCTTCCCTGTTGTGGCGATTCCCAGGTGACATACAAGCCACGTTCCTGGGGCCGCCCCAGCCTCAGTGGCACTGAGTACCCCTTCCAGTTGCCTGCGATAATAAAGGGTACAGAAGGCTATAATGAAGGTATACTACCGCTGCTGCCGATGCACCCACGTCCGAGTTGGATTTTCGTTTTCTCTGCGACAGTTTGACTTCTCCAGGCCGGGCGCTAGCCTTTCTGAAGGACGCATTCATTCGCAAACTGCAAGATGGCTTTCAGTAAAGCTGTGACTTAGAAGAAGAAAGCCCGAGGGTGGCATTTTCCCCAGTTGGGGTATTCCTCAGTGGAGTGTCTGATGGAGGGGAAAACACGTGTTATTTTGAAGGCATCACAGATGTCCACTGTCTGGGCACCCCGGATGACGTGTGCATGTGTGTTTCAACAATTCTACATCATAAGTACTTTCCATAAGAGTTTTGTTGTTTTTGGGGGCGCCTGGGTGGCTCAGTCGGTTGAACATCTGATTTCGGTTCAGGTCATGATCTCGAGGTCCGTGAGTTCGAGGCCCATATCGGGCTCTCTGCTGACAGCTCTGAGCCTGGAGCCCGCTTCAGATTCTGTGTCTCCCTCTCTCTCTGCCCCTCCCCCGCCTCAAAAATCAATAAACATTAAAAAAAACGTTTTTTGAGAATTTTGTTGTTTTTGTTGATTAAACAGTCTTTAGCTGGGGTCTCGGGAGAGGGTCTGCCCCAGTGTCTTTCAGCAGGATCAGCCACCCGTGGCCTCCACAGGAGCCTGTGGCAACCCAAGGGTGTTCTTGTGTGTCTCTCTCTGAAGGGGTAGGGCTGGCTGTCATTCTTCCTCACCATGGAAATTCTGTTCTGGTACATTCTGTTAGCGTCCTGTTCTTCCCACTTCCCTCATCCCTGTGGTGACCCTTAAGACAGGACACTTTAGAATGTCTCAAGTAAGTCCTAAGCATTAAACCTGGCAGGAAATGCCATGAAACCAAGTATGTCTCATACTTCCCTGACATTGATTGACTTCATGAAATACAATAAATAAGAAGTCTTTGCGTCTTTCGAACGGCTCTAAGGGCTCAAAATCTCGCTTTCTGTCTGCAGAGCATCATATACTATATGGTAACGTCCCCCAAACTTCTCTTGTGGATCAAAAACGAATCACTTCTGAAGTCCCTGCAGCCTTTTGCGAAGTGGCATTACATTGAGCGTGACCTCGCAATGTTCAACATTAACACCGATGATGACTACGTCCCGTGTCTCCAGGGGATAACACGAGCCAGCTACTGTAACGTTTATCTAGAATGGATTCAGTACTGTGCGCGGAAAAGACAAGAGGTAGGTCCAGGAGGTGGGGGCTGGAGGTACTGAATTAAATTTAAAAAACAAGGAGCATTTATCAAGTCCGTCTCTTATACTGTATGGCAGACAGAACATTAGCATCCAGATAAATGTTTATTTAACACTTAGACAAAATTAAAAGGAAGAATTCACATACCACGTTCTCCAATAGAGGAGCCTTGAAGGTATATTTCTCTCTATACTGTGCTCAGGGTTAGCACCGTTTTAAGTGTCTGTCATAGCTTTGAAAGTCTGGAAACTTCTTTGTTTAGAGCTGCTTGTGGAGGTTTCTGTACAAAGGATATCTCTGCTGAAATCCGGAGGATTTGCTGAACGTATTGAATTGTGGCCCTGCAACCGATCTGTTTAGCCATCAAGATGGCCCATCTCACTCCGCAGTCGTGTCTCTTGGGCATTATCGCCCACATGCCGAGGACACTTCCGGAGATGAATGCAGCCTCTCAGAAATGAAACCAAGGACAACAACAGCTTCTAGAAAGAAGAGGAGGAGGTTCGGCCAGGAGGAGGAGCTGGGGGAGGAGCAAGGGGAGGGAGTCAGTTGACTTTGCTTCCTGGGATTTGAAAAGCCGAATCCATGTGCTGTTGATAGAGACAGTAGATCCAAAATGAATACACCCTCCTTAGTAGTGATGAAGTATGCCAGCGGACGTGAGGGGACAAACCAAGTTACAACACTAACCCAGGTCCTCAACCTTTCTGCGAGTGATTAAAAACAGGGAGCGGAAGGAGCAGGTGGTAGAATCTGCCTTCCCAGGTGCAGCAGAGAGAATGTGTGCTCATATCTTAACCCTTGCTTAGCCTCTTCAGGTGGCTGAGGTGTGCAAAGAATCTGCGGGTATTCCGAGCTATCACCGCGGTGTTCCTCTTTCCTCATGTGGTTCCTGAAATTGTTTCATTTGCCCTGCAAAAAGATATTTCGGCTCTTTCTTCTGCCTCTTCCCCGCCTCTCTTTTTAAGCTGACTTTGGATGACCCCTTAAATCTAGTTGTTGATTGTGGACTTAATGGTCAGTTCAGTGGGCTCCTTGTTATAGGGAGAACAGAAAACCCTCACCTGCACGTGATAGACACGTCTTGCCCCTGCATTGGACGGCGCTAAGGTGGGCATTCATTTGAATGTAAGCCCTGACCCTCTTCTCCTGAAGCCATATTCAAAACTCCAGAGAATTAGGTCAACAGGCACATGTTAGCCCCATCTCTCCTCTAGAGTAGCTTCCTCATTTCAATTTTTTTTTTCCACGTCCAAGCACGAGAGAAACTCTGCAGGAAGCAGAGAGTCCCCCAACCCTGGGGTATTCTAGTCAACTCGGTGACCACAATGGCTGACGGACAACACCCCTGACACTCGACCTTTATGATTCTGTGTCCTTGCCTATTGGAACCCGTGTGAGAGTTGAATTAACATCCTTGCTCTTTCAGCCTTCCAAGAACCTGGACAGCGATGAGGACTCCCCTCTAGTGACCCTGTCCTTTGCCCTGTGCATCCTGGGGAGGCGAGCTCTGGGAACGGCAGCTCACAACATGGCCCTCAGGTACCTGCAGAAACAGTACCGGCACCAACGGTGTTTCTGAGTGATTTTTGTCAATCATTTTCTTTATTTTAAAGTTACGGATAGTTCCTTCTGTAATAAATTCTGCTGGGTCCAAAAGAAGGCTTTCTTGAGCACTGTGACCTTTTGGAGTTCTGCATTTGGAAATGCCACTAATACAGAACAGCCAAAACCCCAGGATTATGGGTACAGGGCCTTCTGTGTTACAAGCCATGGATTTGCTGAAAAGATGAAATGAAACCATTTATAGGAACTTCCTAGCCTGGTCTCTAGCAAAATTAATGCTTAATAAAAACGTCCGTTCCCTTTCCCCGTTTTTCCTGCAAAAGGAAATCATCACATCTGTGCTCCAGTGTAGACCGCACCCTGCCCTGTCTCTGCGGGGCTTTGATTAACTGGATGTCCCCTCAGCTGTGTTTTCAAACTCTGTTTCTACCAGATCTTCCTGCTCTGTTTGTAAATAGCTCAAGGTTCTCTCCTTTTTTAAAAAAATTGACCTAGGGGCGCCTGGGTGGCTCAGTCGGTTGAGCGTCCGACTTCAGCTCAGGTCGTGATCTCACAGTTCGTGGGTTCGAGCCCCGCATCAGGCTCTGTGCTAACCGTTTGCTCAGAGTCTGGAGCCTGCTTCAGATTCTGTGTCTCCTTCTCTCTCTGCCCCTCCCCTGCTCATGCTTTGTCTCACTCTATTGGTCAAAAAATAAATGTGAAAAAATTTTTAAAAATTGACCTATAATTGACATACATTATATTAGTTATATATATATATATATATATATATATATATATATATATATATGTAATTGGAACCCAAAAGGGTTCTTTTGGTATTCAGCTGGAGTGAGTGTAGACTGGATTACAAGCTTCTGAATGGCAAAAGCCACTCATGTATTGGTTTAACAACCTTCACAGCCTCTGCACTAAGTAAGTCGAGGGGGACTTGCTGACGGTTCCCGAATGCCCTTCTGCAGGGGACGGCTGTGAGCCCTTACCAGTGGAAAGTTCTGGAAGGGTGTCATCAGTTTCGGTGTGTGACTTGGTGAGGGGTGAAGTGGTATGGTGGGCACGTCTCCTCATTTCTCTCTGAACGCAGCAGCCTTGAGTCATGCACAGGAAAAGGTAAACACCGAGGTAGAGCTATTCTCACAACTCCCACATCTCTGAATTTTACGATGTTCTTCACAGGTGAGAAATGCTAACTGACCATTTTGGTGTGGAGTTAGAACTTGTTATAGGGAATACCCTGGGGAGGAGCTGACTGGCTTCTCCCGCCTGACTCAGCCTCATGCTGTAGACCCCGACAGTTTCCTCTGGGGTCGTCTGGGGCCAAATTTGATGATTGAAAGCCTAGCAGAAAGCTTGTGTGTGGGCTTTGTAAAACAGGATGATGTGGCTGCTGCAAGGGGCTCTTCGCTAAATAGGGAGTGTGGTTGGGGAAGGGCTTCAGAAGATTCTGGAATCACAAAATGCGTCTTCAGATAGTCATAGCCTCCAGGCAGCTGATCTTCTGTCTGACCCATTTGAAGTCGGTTTAAAAAAATAATAATAATAAATTCCGAATTTTCTTTGCAAACTGCAAATAAAATGCCTCAAGGATTTATTCTTTTAGTTCCTCCCTAAGCTACTTTCAAAGACTTCTTCCATCTTGCTCTTTGTGTGACTTGTTCAGATATTCCCCATCCAGGTGTTTCTTGCTTGGTCTGCTTTATTTATTTCTTCCTTGATTAAAGCACCAGGCTCACCAGCTGCTTGTTTTAAACCCGGTTTTGATGGGATTTTCTTTGTTTCAAACAATTTCTCCTACTCCCGCATCAGCTCTGCTTATAGTGATGAGATAAATCTGGGAACCATATTCTCAGTACTCTGGGGGAAGATTGGATTATCTGGGACCAGTTCCTTTTACTAAGAGGTCCCCTACCATCGCCAAATCCTGCAGCATACTTCCAATGCCATCTCTGATGACTAAAGGCAACTGACACTCTGCCCTGGGCCAACGGCTTTGGGGGCCTGATGGCATTGAAGTTCTGACTTCATCGGGTGTGTCATGGGGAGTGGGGAGGGACGCAGTATGAGGGGAGGCTGGACCGTGGCAGGGCCCCCACCTCTACCTCAGCCGAACAGCTGTGCTCTACACTGTATATGCTAGAATCCAGTAAATGGTTTTTCTTGCAAAAAAAAAAAAAAAAAAAAGATTCCACAGCTCAAGAAAAATGTTTAAGTGTAATTTTTTATAGATAGAGTCAAATTGCTGTCCAGTAATGCTGCCCCAGTTTGTAATCCAGCCAAGAGCGTTTGGCCATATCCTCACTAATGCCGGATATTCAGTCTTTAATTTTTCTGGTCTCCTGGGTGAAAAATTATCTCATTCTCATTTTAATTTGCATTTCCATTATTCATAGTGAGGGTAAGGATCATTTTACATATTTATTGGTGACGTATTTTTTTTCTGTCAATTTCCCACTGCCCATGTATATGCTTTACCCATTTTTATTAGGCTCTTAATGATATTTAGAAGGTATTCTCATATTAAGATATTAATATTTATTGGGGCACCTGGGTAGCTCAGTCGGTTAAGCATCCAACTCTTGGCTTCAGCCCAGGTCATGATCTCATGGTTCATGAGATCGAGCCCTAGCATCGGGCACATAGAGCCTGCTTGGGATTCTCTCTCTCTCCCTCTCTCTCTCTCTCTCTCTGCCTCTCCTCCTGCTCACACACATGTGCGCACTCTCTGAAAACAAATAAATAAATAAACATTAAAAAAAAACTTTAAGGGGTGCCTGGGTGGCTCAGTCGGTTAAGCATCTGACTCTTGATTTCAGCTCAGGTCATGATCTCACAGTTCATGGGATCAAACCCTGCATCAGGCTCCATGCTGACAGTGCAGGGCCTGCTTGAGATTCTCTCTCTCTCCCTCTCTCTCTCTCTCTCTCAAAATAAATAAACTTTTAAAAAAACTTTAAAAAGATATTTATATATGTTAAAAATATTTTCTATCAAGGTGCACTTGACTTATTTTTACCTACGGCACACTTTTTAAAAATTTTAATTTATAATTTCTGGATTTTGTGTCTTTCTTAAAATTGTTTTTTTTTTTTACTTCCAGGATATAAAAATAGTATCCTCCATTTTCCTCTGATACTTGTATATTTTTACTTCTTTCCATTGAGTTTTTGCATCCTGTCAAGTCTTAGGATTTGATTTTACTCTTCCTACCTTGTTACATTTTTATGGATTCTGTCAGAGGATACGAGACTCCTGGGTCAGAGACAAAGGACTTTGCTTCTCATAGCGCAGCGGCAGCATGAGCATTAGTGTGTTACTTTCAGTTCCCCTTGCCCCCAAGGCCCACAGGGGTGATGCAGATCCTGTTTTCCCTGACCAGAGATGTTCATTGAGCTTAGGGAACCAGCCTTTTCTTAGCAGAAAAAGTTGTCATTTCATCCCTCAAGGATGCTCGCTGAAAACACAGCCCTGGGGAATGGCCTGGGCCAACAAGTAGTAGTATGTGTTGGAGAATGAGCCCCCTCGACTACTGGCTCACAACAAATTCACATATATTTTCATACATGATGAGAGATAGGGATCCATTTTCTTCCCCCAAATGGAGAGCTGATAGTCCAATGCCATTTGCTAAGTAGTTTCTCATTAGTGATTTGGTCACTTAGTTAAAAACAGCACTAACTTAAAATACCACTTTTGCCGTATGCTACGTTCTACAGTCCCAGTCATAGGTGGTATGCTTCTGGATTTACACTTCTGTTTAAAGTGATCAATCTCTCTAATAACAAAACCGTTTGGTTTACTAGAGTGATACGAAGTTTTGTTATCTGATAAGCCTAGTCCTCCTGTTTTTACTTTTTTCTTGCTGTTTTGTGGTGGATGCTATTCTCGCTCAAGTTCTCCTCAGGTGAAATTCAGAATTACATTCTATAATAACCTCTGCTGGAATTTTGATGGATATTGTCTGGAATTTACAGATTGAGAAAGAAAATAAACAGCAGTCAGTAACATGGTGTATCTTTGTGATGATTCAGTTTTTTAAATGTCTTTTGGTAAAATTTTCTTTTTCTTTGAGATTTGTAATCTCTGGATGGATTATTTCTGGATATTTTATAGGTTTATTGTGATTAGGAATAGAATCTTTCCTGTCACATTTTTAATTGGTCACTGCTGATATACAGGAAAGTGATTTATCTTTTTTATTTAAAAACATTTTTTAATGTTTATTTTTTAAGAAAGACAGTGTGAGCGAGGGAGGGCCAGAGAGAGAGGGAGACACAGAATCTGAAGCAGGCTCCAGGTTCTGAGCTGACAGCACAGAGCCTGATGCAGGGCTCGAACTCACGAACCGTGAGATCATGACCTGAGCTGAAGTCGGGTGCTTAACCGATTGAGCCATCCAGGCGCCCCAGTGATTTTTTTAAATTTGATCTTATTTTGGGTGCCTTTACTGAACTCTATTATAAACATAATATTCCAATTAATTCTCTTTGATTTTCTGGTGGAAAGACATATCTGCAAATAATGACAATTCTGGCATTCCCCCACCCCCCAATATTTATCCTCAATCCTTTTTCTTATTACATTGGCTGTGACCCCCCAGTGCAGTGTTCAAGTGGGCATCTGTGTTAGTTTCCTATTACTGCTATAACGAATTACCACCAACTTGGTGGGTTAAAGCAACAGAAGTTAATAATTACCCTACGGTTTTGGAGATCAAAAGTCCAAAATGGCGTTCGCTCGGCTACAGTCAGGATGTCTGCAGGGCTGTGTTCCTTCCGGAGGCTCTGAGGGGAGAATCCGTGGCCTATTCTAGAGGCTGCCCTTCCTCCATCTTTCCAGCTGGGAGTGCAGCATCTTTCAATCCCTCTCTGACTCCAACTCTACTTCACCTGCTTCCTCCTTTCACTTACAAGGATCCCTCTGAGTACATTGGGCTCACCCAGATAGTCCAGGATAATCTCCCCTTCTCAAAATTCTTAATTTAATCACATCTGCAAAATTTCCTTCCAGTGTTTAAGGTAACATATTCACGTGCTGCAGGTGGTAGGATATGGACATCTTTGGGGGCCCGTTATTCTGCCCACAACAGCATCCTTGCCTTAATCCAGATGTTTCAGGGAACGAGAGTAATATTTTAGCAGTAAAAAGTAAGGTTTGTTGCAGGCTTCCAACTGACCATTTTAGCAAGCCAGGGAGTTTCCTCCTCTTCCTAGATTGCTAGATAAAGCTTTTATCGGGAAAGGATGCTGAATTGTTTTAAAATGTGGGGTCAGGCATCAGATGATCTTCTCCTTGAAACTATTAACGTAATGACTTACATTCATAGAGGTCTTCATGCTGAAATAGCCTGCAAATTCTAGGATAACCTCTATTTGGTCCTGATATATTATTCTTTTTATACAATTATGGGTTCAACTTGCTAATATTTTATTTACTATATAGTTACATGTACGTTCAAAGTGTGAGTGGCCCATGACCTTCATGTGTGCGTCTGAGCATGCACACAATATACTCTTGCATAATTTTTAAAAAATATTTTTAAAATGTCTTTGTTTTGAGAGAGACAGAGAGCATGAGTGGAGGAGGGACAGAGAGAGAGGGAGACGCAGAATCCGAAGCAGGCTCCAGGCCCCAAGCTGTCAGCACAGAGCCTGACGTGGGGCTCGAACCCACAAGCCGCAAGATCATGACCTGAGCTGAAGTCGGACCCTTAACCCACTGAGCCATCCAGGGGCCCCTCTTGCATAATTTTAAAATCAGGAATATTCCCTTAGGTGTACTTTATGCACAGGTCGTTCTCACATATTTAATGTTAAAGAGCTAACAGATGATTTTTGAACCCTGACGCCCCAGATGGGTCTTATACAGCAGCCTAGCATAAGTCACAAGCTCTACTTTATTTGATAGATTTAGTGGGGACATATTTTTGTCACTTTACAACAGTGACACAGCTCTGATGGACAGTCCTCGAGAAATAAAAATATATACATGCAAAGTTAGGGAGAATGACTAAATTGAGAATGATGCCTGGGAGAAGAGAAGCTCCATGGAGCGGGGCTGTCTGGAGGCCAGGCCCAGCCATCTGGGGTGGGTGTGAGGATCCTAGAAGTGGGAACCAGCATCCGGGTCTTGGCTGTGCCCTGAGTGACTTTGGACAAAACCCTTGCCCCCTCTCTGGTCGCCCTTCTGCCTGTGTCAGGTTTAACGTGGAGTCTGAGACCCCCTCCCCCTTTCCCCATTGACCTTCTTGGATCTGTCCTCCCTGAGACTGGACCCCTCCAATCACCACCCTTTACTGGGGGGCTCAGATCCCTGGGGGACTGGAGTTCCCTTCCTCACCTCCTTCTGGAAACTTAAGGGTATTTTTGCGCAAACTCCCACAGAGTTTGGGGGAAATCTAACAGGAAAGGGATAAACCTTCAGCTGTTTTCTTAGTCCCTCCACTCAGCTGCCATTAGTTTGGCTCTTAAAGAGCGAGGCCCCCCCCCTTTTCTCACTGGCATCCAGCAGTGAGGCTTTCTACCTATTGGAGGAGACTTTGGGGCTGAGAAGGGGCAATCCCAGCCAAACTGGGGTTTCATGTAGCCCCTTTGCAGCTGTTGGAGTCGTCCAAGGGCCTCCCCTCAGCTGGGTCTGGGAGGGCTCTAGGGGGCCAGGAGCTGTGTTGCCTGGGTTCTGTCCCCTCACTCTACATCAGGCACTTTATTGCTGGACCTTAGTGGGGTAGGCTTGCCCCTGCTCTTCCAGAGCCTGGAAGGGAAGACTGGAGGGCTTCTTTGAGGAGGCTGTGGAATGGGAGGGGTTGGGGGAGGAGAAAGAGGCCAGCAGCAAGCCTTTGCACATTGGGGTGGGGGCTGGGGACTGGCGAAACCTTAAATGAGAAGCTGAATACAAGCGAGCAAAGACCACAAAAAATACAATGTCTTAAAATGTTGATGTGTTTTGGAGATAGAATGGGTTAGTGTGGAGGTTCCAAGTAAACCCTGGTAATTTTTTGAGATTTGGTGTTTGAGACCTATCTTCTTTGAAGAACTGGGTCTCCCACTGCAGAAAGGCACACATACATCAAAGGATGCCTTCTCAGGAAGTCAAAATAGTTTCCCTGGCCCCAAGCTAAGAGATAGCTTGACGATGGTCTTCAAGTACATGGAAGGCGGCAAGTGGGGCCTGGCAGGTGCTCTGTTAATAGAGATAAAGGCGAAAAGATGGTGGCATTTTATAGCAGCACCATGTCTGCCTGAGGAAGAAATTGTACTGGCTCTTGGGAGCAGACTAGGGTTCCAAGAGGATAGAGAACCCCAAGATCAGCGTAGTCATGAAAAACAGTAGGCAAATAAGCCAGCCGTAGGTGCGCTATGTCAAGCCCTGTGCGGGAGGCCATTAAAATCGGGTCATCCAGCTGAAATCAGAATCTTGGAGCCTGTAGAAAACATGTAAGTTTGAAGCAGAGGAAAGAATTTATAGCCCAGAAAAAGAAGCAAGCATTCCTGGGACCTTAAACTGTAATACTGCTTGGGGAGGTCTTCTGCCCTGGCCTGGTGTATGGGTTCCACTCTGTGGTCAGCTTCGTAGCTTCTCTGATGGCTGGACTTCTTTAGGAGACACCCAGGTTCTCTGGTCCCCTGAGCCCCAAATCTCAAGATTACTTGGGCAGATCGATCAGAACATAGAACATAGACCCCAGGTCCCATCACAAACCACCCACTGAGGATCTCCAGGAACTGGGCCAGGACATCTCTGGTTGATTTTGAACAGCTGCCCTGTGGCTGACTCCTCGGGTCCTCGGGGCCAGGCTTGGGAAACACTGGTACGGGACAATGACAGTTGACCCCATCGATAGGGAGGCTGGAGGGAGCACAGAACTATTGGGTGTTCAAACGTCATGAAGTCAAATGTGTTTTTGAAAAGCTTCTCGTCAAAGCTTGCCTTTGACTTATTTCTCACTTGGGAATTACTATTCCACAATTTGTTTGGAATTTATTTGAAGCAGCAACACTGGAGGCCGCACACTTGCTCTCCAGTTATTAGGCGGGATTCTGCGGTGTGAACATCCTTCTGTTTAGATCTGAAGCTTCTGCTGAAATGAGGATAATGGCAGCAGTGAACATTTACAGTGTGCTTGCTCTGTGTGTACTGGGGGCGGTGCTCAGCCCTTGACGCGAGTTTACGTCAAGTAAAAAGGCTTGACGGAGGATGAGGCAGTACGGTCATTGGCCCCATTTTACAGCTGGAAAAACCAACCCACGGAGAAGTGACCAGCGTGGTGATTCACCACGGCGGAGTCTTGCCCAGTCTCCAGACTGCTGCTGCAGACACTGCTCTCTGCCACCGCTAATTCTGTCCCCTCCGCAGGAATCCCTCAGGTCGCCCCCATCCGTGTGGATGTTTCCCTGGGGCAGCTGGGCTACCCCATGGCACCCACCTTTCCCTCCTCACACCCCTGAGCTCCCTTCGTTGACGGCTTTTCCTCCGCAGGCCTGTGTTGTGGAGAGCTGCCGATGGGACTCACGGCCCCCGAAGCTCACTGTGGTCGGTGCTCAGGGTTGTGCCTCCCTCCGCGCCACCCCCTGCCCCGTCCTGCTGGCCCAGGGCCCTTTCCTGTGGGATTTGCCGCCACCTTGTGCTCAGTGCACCCCCACCCCCACCCCCATCCCGCGCTCTTGGACATGTCCTCTGTTTCGTTCAGGACTCAGGCATGGGTCCCAGAGGACAGATGAATGCGGGGCACTGGGGTGTATTTGTCCCCTCCCCCCACTGACACATGTCCACTGTCCTCAAACCATACTTGTGCACCCAGTCCCCCATGTGAAGAGATCCTAGCAAGCCCCCACCCGGCCCCCACATATACCTGGACAAGCTTGATCCTAAGGATAAACACAGAACGAAAGAGACGATAATGAGGACAAGGGACTTGCCAATAACAACAAGTATCAGAGCCAAAATTGAAGCTTAGGCATCCCTCCAGCCCTTCTGGGCCATATGCTGCCCCTCTGTGCAGTACCTGAACTCTAACTTTTTTTTTTTATTAAATATTTATTTATTTCTTGGGAGACAGAGAGACGAAGGGAAGAGAGAGAGAGGGAGACACAGAATCTGAAGCAGGCTCCAGGCTCTGAGCCGTCAGCACAGAGCCTGACGCGGGGCTCGAACTCTCAACCAGGAGATCAATGACCTGGGTCGAAGTCTGACACCAAACCGACTGAGCCACCCAGGCGCCCCTGTGCGGTACCTGAACTCTAAAACCAAGTAAGGCACATTGGCCCTACCTGAGGGACACCACTGCTTTCTTTCGGAGTGCCCTTTACCAGGTGGGAGGTAGCTGGGATCCAAACCACGGGTTGGTTTGATTCCAGAGCCGGTAGACTAGCTTCCTGGGTAAAGAATCCATGAAGGAATTATAAATACGCCATTATGCGGGGCGTGTGCTGAATGTATACACTAATTTAAACTTTTGAAAATGGCTGGTGACTACCTCAGGATGGTGAGGTGTGGGGGAGTACAGAGGTTAGTTCATTCGAACACACATCTTCCAGTTACACACTCTCAAAGCGAGTCTGGGTTTCTGGCCAGGTGGGTAGCTGGAGGGGAGCCGTGGCTTTGCTCCCACGCGTCCTCAGCGCGATGAGATGTTGAACATTTGTTCCCGCCTGCCTCTTTCTCATCCTTGCTGGCCTGTTTCCTCTTACAGAAGAGGGTTATACTAATCGAAATTGTGCAGGCATCCACGAAAATGAGACGAGATGATGGGATGAAAAGCGCTTAGTAATCCACAAACCGGCAGAAAAATGGAAATCGTCCCCATCTTTCTGTCTCACTGGGCAACTGGACCATGTTTGTTTGTTCTTGTCGGGGGGGGGGGGGGGGGGGGCGGAATCTTTAGCAGGAGAATGTGGCCAGGGGTGATGGAATCAGCCGTGATGCCAGTGCGTGTGGCCGAGTAGCACGGAGGGAAGAAAGCGCCCGTAAGGTGTGCTTTGCTCTCCGTGTGGACATGCTCTCTGGGTCTGGAATACCGACCGAGGCAAACAGGCGGGGCTCCTTCCGCAGCCCCGTGACTAATCAGCAAGCATCGGAAGCCCAGCCTGCAAATCACACTTAATTGTTCGCATATGTTCTCCAAGCTCTCCGTTTATGGCGAAGGTACCAGAAGGCTCTTCGCCGTGCTGATCTGTAAACACATAGTGCAGGGGCCTGTTTGGAAATGGGCTCAAGTGAACAAATCAGTCGTTGTTCTGGGGAGCCCACTGTGAGTCCTGCAGAAACGACCCCAGCCTTAAAGCCGTCTCCCTCTGAGTGCTAAAGTGCATCAAGGCTGGATCCCAGATAATGACCCCATTGTCCAAAACTGAAAATCCACAAACTCCAGTGGTCCTCTGTTTCCCCGAGAGAGCAGCCTTCTCGGCTCAGCAAAGGTACTGTGAGCGTCTGGGCCGCGTGGTTCCTTCTTGTGGGGACCAGCCCGTGCCTCGTGGCCGTGAACCTGCCTGACTTCTTCCCACGAGACACCACAGCACGCCAGCACCCCCGACCCGGCTGTAACACACGAGGACGTCTCCAGATGTCCCCCAGGGGCCCAGATTGCCTGCAGTTGAGAACCAGTGAGTGAGGGTGCAGGTGAGAGCTGGGCTGGTCCAGTCAGTGTGAGCAAAAGTGGGGCTTAGAGGGGAGGATAAAGGAACTTCGGGCTAGAGCAGAGCCAAGAGGATGCCTCTGTGAATAAAGAAAGCCGAGTTCCAAGACGGTGCAAACAGCCTTTGCTTCAACTGGCCATCCTCAAATTGTCCTTGTAAGGTGATGGCGGAGGATGCTGAAATGGGCTGGACCACTTAAAGCGTAAGCCTTGGGCCCTGCGTGAGGTAGAGTATCAGCAGTGAGGATAACAGGAGTTTGGACGAGCGGAAGATCACTGAGACCCAGCCTTGCGGTCGCTGGCGTCTGCTGGGATGGCCGAGTCCCTGTGAGGCAGAGGCTGGGACATCTGCGCACGTTGGCACACACACGTGCATGAATGCACACGTAGTGAAGACAGCAAGCTCGTTACTCTAGTCCCCACCCTGCGGAGCGGGGATCAAGCCCTGCCGGAGAGTGGCTCAGGGCCAAGCGGGAAGCGGTGCAGACCCGGCCCCTCTGATGGAGTCAGATGCAGGGGCAGGACCAGACATTTGCTCTCGGGTCGAGAGGTATGGTGTTACAACCTCAGCCACATATACAGGTCTTTTCCATTAAAAAGAAGATGTGCTCAGGTACCAGCTACTCACCGTCGTGAGAAGGAATAATATTTTTCTAGTGGGGTTTCTATTGAGATTTTGGCATGTCTTTAGGGCCACGGAAGCTGGTGCTTTATGTTGGCACCACGGCCTTGGTTGTGTGCGTGTGGGTGCGCTTCTTTAACACACGGCCATACACGTGTCAGGTTTCTTCTGGAACCTGTTCTGACCTGTCCCCGGCCTCACCCCACACAGCTGGACACAGCAACCCCCGCGCTGGCGATTGCCCGGCCAACAGATTCTGTGACAGGACAGGATGATCCCAGGTGGGGGGGGGGGGGGAGGACCACAGGGGGATGGGGGTGGGGGTGGCTGTTTATCCCCATGAAGGTCAACCTTGACTGACTGTCTACTCCAGCTGTTGGCCTGGCGGCGGGGCGGGGGCTCGTCATCTCTCAGCGGAATCTGAAAAAGACAAAGCCCTATGACGGTCCAAATCAGAAACATGCTGCAGGCCTCCTGGAGACCTCGCGCTCTCTGCCCCCTCCCCCGAAAGCCCTCCCCCCGCTCGATACATCCCTCTGCCTCCCTCCCCTTCATTCCCTGGAGGATAAAAGGCAGGTAATGAAACACCTTTCTTTTAGGATGCCTTTACCTTTAAGGTGCGAGGGATAAGACCCCCCAGTCCAGAGAAATGCCGGTTCAGGCTTTGCCTTCTGCATTGAGAATCACTGGAAAAGAACAGCCTTACGTGCCACAGTGTCATTTTTCTCCAAAAAGAGAAATGACGAGTAAAGCATCTGTTGTTGGGGGCCTTCCCGCTTTCCGTCCTGATAAGTAAGCAGCCTGTGGCTGCCATGTACATGCTCCGGGAAACAAGACGCTGGCGCCTTGAACTCCCTGCTCTGCTCTTTTCTCTGCAGACGCTGCTCTGGGTGTCTGGGCGAGCCCCGTAATCTTCCTTTGCCGCCACCCCCATCCCTGCGTCTGGAGGAGTGTTTTCTCTTCCCGGGTGTGTAGGCAGCCTCTCCGGGATAAAACCCACCCGTGTTCTGGCATCTAGCTGTTCCTTTGCAGGGCTTAGCTCTCATCTGGTGACGGGGGCATTTTCGGCGGTTTTCAGCTGAGAGCAGATAGTACTCGTCGCTGTAAAACTTGTGCTCGGCCCTGCCTTCCTGTGCCTCCCCCGTCGGTGCCTCCCAGGTGGCCACTGAGCCCACAGCCCCGGGGAAGGCTTTGTTCTGTGAAGGGAGAGCCTTTCGGGAAGGCTTGCCTCCTGGAACTCTTTCTGGAAGGTTCTGGGCTCCTCCAAGCCACAGCACCCCAAGCCCCCACCTGCCTAGACCCTGGCTGCTTCCGTTTCCCACAGTCTGCTCTGACTCGAAGCCACGGCGTCCCTCTCAAGAGGGTTCCAGAAGGAAATTAATGCGAGCGGTACATTTTGCAACGAAATGCTAAAATAGCAATCAGTGCAACTATTTCCCTGATGTGCAGGTCTAATGTGCTGCGTTGAATCAAAAGTCTTGCTCAGTGAGCCAACTCATTAAATCCTTATGAGCGGCCATCCTCAGAGATTTTCCTTCTCACACATTCTCCTGCTCATTCTGTCCCAGTTCAGCCCTATCAGGACTGCTGTTTCTTGTACTTGCCTCGTAACTACCTCTCAGGGATGTGAGAGGCCAGGGTCTTTCGTGGTGGCTGTGATGGAGGATGTGAGTGGAAATAAAGGAGAGAGGAAGAACACCTCTTCCTGTCCCCATTATGTGGGATCCATCGCCTTTCCCAAACCCGGGTTCCTGACGTTCATCCAAGACGTAAAGGACCCAGACCATGAAAGATTTCCCTTGGGCAAGCCATGTGTTCTGGGTCCAGGCAATGCTCAATTATGTGCAGGAAATGGAAGCAGAGCAGGAAAAGCTCAGAAACGTGAAAACCTGGATAATCCTGAAAAACCCTTTGGCCGTTCATTCTAACCCTCCCCCGTATTCCATTTCCAGCAGCCATTCACAAAAGGGCGTGCCTGGGGAACGGAAGTGCTCAGACAATCCAAATGACCGATTCGGGATTCCGACGGGTGTTGTTGCTTTCTCTGCATCCTGTGGTAGAATCCAGTTTTTATTATGAGTGACCTAACCTGGAGGAGACCTTGAGAAACGCAAAGGAGAATGGTCCCCAGGTGGCCCTGTCAGTCAACCCCGAGAAGGTCACCGCTGGGCCTCCTGGAATAGAGCACCTGCGTGTGGGGGCTCGCGGTGACCACGGCCTGCACCGTCACACTCAGACATCAAGCACGAGTGGCTTGGGGTGGCTCCCACAGCTACTGAGGCTGACCACGACCCCGGCTGTCGGGGTGGGGGTGCGGGTCTGGGCGCAGGCTCTGGGCGGGCAGTGGTACACTCTGGGCTGCTCAGGCTTTTAAAGGCTGGAAGGTCCTTCTTGGCGTGACAGATGGGGGGCTTGGACCTTGCTCAAAGCGACAGGTTTCTGAACACTGTTCAGTGGGAACAAACAGTAATTTGGACTTTGCTTTTCAGCCTGGACTCTTTCCTGTATGGCCTTCACACCCTCTTCAAAGGTGACTTTAGAATAACAGCACGAGACGAGTGGGTATTTGCCGACATGGACCTTCTGCATAAAGTTGTCGCCCCGGCCATCAGGATGTCCCTGAAGCTTCACCAGGTAAAAACCAAAACAACAATCCATTTTTTATAAAAGGATAAGCCTGAAACATGATGGGGGACAAAGCCTTTTTCAAAAACATAGTCCTTTTCTTGGCATGACGTTTGTGAGCGGGCGTGTAACTAAGCATCGAGGCCGTCCAGATATTCTTGACCTCAGCGGTGGTGATTGGTCTGCAAGAGCTGCTGGGGGGTGGTGATGCCCCGCTAGGACAGAGAAGGGGAGCTGGCCACCGAAAATGACATCTCAGAAGTACCCAAACTGTATTGCAAAGGCAGAGAAACCTAAGGCTGAAAGCCGTTTCCCTAGGCACGTTCCAACGGTTAGGACAATGGGACGAGGACGTGTCCTCTACCCCGTCGGGATTCGGAAGGAGTGTGGGAAGAGAGTCCACGTGGAGTGGACTTGGCCCTTCGGGTCACTGGCCGAGTCGCCATGTGGTCACTCACCCACGGATCAGCTCGCTGGTCTTCCCCGAGCCCGCACATGGACCTCTTTCCCCCCCAGGACCAGTTCACTTGCCCCGATGAATATGAAGACCCAGGGGTCCTCTATGAGGCCATCCAGTCCTTTGAGAAGAAAGTCGTGATCTGCCACGAGGGCGACCCGGCCTGGAGAGGCGCCGTGCTGTCCAACAAGGAGGAGCTGCTCACCCTGCGTCACGTGGTGGACGAGGGCACTGACGAGTACAAGGTCATCATGCTCCACAGGACCTTTCTGAGCTTCAAGGTGATCAAGGTACAGTGTTCCTACCTCCCGGCTGGCACCAGCGGTCACGTTTCAGGGACACAGTCTCGGAGGAGCGGAGGTGGGCAAAGGGGCCAGGGTCCCTCGAGCCTGTGAGAACCAGTGTGTCCACAAGGGCTTTGGCAAGGAGTCCTGGTAGACACGCGTGTAGATGAGGGTCAGGATCTGCCTTGTTTTTAAACACTTTTCTAGTTCGCCAAAGTTCCAGAACTTTCTGTAATAACCTATCCCTGGACCTGGGGGCTTTCTTACCAGTGTTTCTTTTCTTCGTATAGCCTCGAACCACTGGACCAAAGCAACAGCTTTCTTATTCGCCCTGTTTCCCCATGAAAGTGGCATCATACCCATCTTACAGGACTGCCCGCGGCTCCGGCTTGACTGCGAAAACAGCTTTAGGCCAAAGTCCTGTGGTCACAGATACTCAGACCCATAGCCCCGGTCGCTCTCCGTAGGTTAAAATCAACAGACTGAAAACACATGCCACCATCTGCTTTTCTCTCCGTTCCTTCCCCCACCTGCAGGTTAACAAAGAATGTGTCCGCGGCCTCTGGGCCGGGCAGCAGCAAGAGCTCATATTCCTTCGCAACCGCAACCCGGAGCGTGGAAGCATCCAGAACAACAAGCAGGTCCTCCGAAACTTGATTAACTCCTCCTGTGACCAGCCCCTGGGGTACCCCATGTACGTCTCCCCACTAACCACGTCCTATCTAGGGACCCACAGGCAGCTGCAGAGCGTCTGGAGCGGCCCCGTCACTTTGGACGGCATCAGGACGTGGTTCCGAACCAAGTGGTTAAGGTAGGTCTTTACCACCAAGGCCTTCATCCAGACGTTGGCGGGGGGGTGGGGGGGGAGCTCCCCCACTTCTGGTTAGAGTTTCACTGTTGTGTGATTAAAACCGCTATTCCCGTGTGGCCTAACAGATCATTTGTTTCCCTGAGCAGTCTTGGATGACGAATCAGGGAAACCTCACGCAGATGAGAATCTGTGTCCCTCGCACTTGCTGAGGCTGAGGTCTGGCTGGCGTTCGTGCACGGCGTTCACGCACAGCGTTTGTGCAGGGCATTCGTCACAGCGTTCATAAACTGCGTTCGTGCACAGGGTTCGCGCACGGCGTTCGCGCGCAGCGTTCGTGCACGGCGATCACGCAGAGCATTTTTACGCAGTGTTCGTAAACAACGTTCGGGCACAGCACTCATGCACAGAGTTCGTGCACAGTGCCCGCGCAGAGTGGCACGGGTTATGGGTCTGCAGGAGTAGCTGTTGTACATCTGTTACGGGGCCAGGGCCTGAACTCCCCAGCACACGGCTTCCAACCAATAAACCTTTCTGCTTGGGATAATGTCTCTGGTTAGCTGGGATGAATTCTAGGCGGTTTGGCCCAAGTATGGCAGAGCTCCAGATCTCAGGCCTCGAAGCCCAGGGTTCTTTCAGAAGGTCAAGGCTGCAGCATGTGGATCCCGATGTGTCATTCATTTCTCAGGCACTGGCTTTTGGGGAGCAGACCCCTCCCCCGCTCCCCTGCATCCCAAGTGTGGTGCTCACCTGTAGAGTGTGGTCTTTTTTAATCCTGATTTCCACAGGGGTGTGGTGGGGCACTGGAGGGGGGGGGCGGGTAGAAATGTCTGGTGAGGGCCCTGGAAGTCCCTCTCCCCCGACAGGATGCGGAAGGGCTGTAACACCGGCCAGCATGGTACAGGCAACATCGAAGACGTGGATGGGAGGGCTGCCCCGTCCGCGGGAGGCGGCCACGCTCCGGGCGGCGAGAGCCAGGAGAGCAGCACGGAGCAGCCCAGAAAAGATGGGACCCACCACTGGTCACCGCACGAAGGGACACAGAGGACAGGTGGGTGCAGCGGGCCTCACGGTTACTGATCAAGGCTCCTCTGGTCCCCGTGACCGACACCACGGGTTATGCTGTCATTCTAGCCTCGGAGAACTCCTTCTTACAAGAAGAAAAAATCAGGATTGGGCCACAGGATGCCCTAAATTTACTGACTCTTGAAGGTTCTACCCAGGAAAACCTCTGGTAGACTCAGCTTTTTTTTTTTTAAGTTCATTTATTTATTTTGAGAGAGCACACAAGTTGGGGAGGGGCGGAGAGAGAGGGAGGGAGGGAATCCCAAACAGGTTTCACACTGTCAGCAAGAGCCCAAGGGGCTCGAACTCACAAACCGTGAGATCATGACCTGAGCCGAAATCAAGAGTTGGATGCTTAACCGACAGAGCCACCCAGACGCCCCTATTAGAACTCAACTTTTATCCTTTATCCATATCCTGTCACCTTAGCCAGCCATCTGTCTGTCCATCTGTCCCCCCCCTTACTCACTTGGTGGCCATCGGATCGTGTGCCTACTGTGTGTGGCTGTGCTGTAGCTACCGATCCAGGCTGGCATGTGCCTCCTTCCAGGAGTGGACCCTCATTCCTCTCTGCATCTGTGGGGTGCACAGACAGGCCTCCTGCCCCCCCTTTCCTGCTTCTCTCTGGTTCCTGCCTCCACCGCCCCCCCCCCCCCCCCCCGCCACATACACCTGCCATTTCAGAGGACAAGAAACGAGGCGGAAAAGGGTGCCGGCAGACCTGATGGACGAGGTGCACTGGTCCATGCCTGGGGAGAGTTTAAAGTTTAGAATCGCTTTGCAACTGATGCCCACCTAGTGAGGCTCACCCAGGTGGATGAGGTCCTGAAGCCCGCTCCCCTGGGGAGAGGGTAGGAGAGGCGGCACCGAGGGCTCGAGAGGACACGCCAGGTGGCTTCAGGATGGGCAGCTGCTGTGTCCTAGCTCCTGCCCACACATCGGTGCTCGGCTTTGCCCTTCACAACTTGTTAAGCTGTTACACCTTTTGGCCTTGGCGCTTCCTTACCATCCAGAAGCCTTCGCTAAACACCTCTCTGTGCATGTCCCACAGGCCAGCTCTGTACGGAGGGAGTTAGCAAGGGACGGTCCCTGCCTCCTGGAAGTGCCCCAAGCAAGGCTGAGGATTTGACTGAAACAGTGAGGGTTTACATAAACACAGGCAAGGTGGTAGGTAGATAGACAGATGATAGGAAGGAATGAAGGAGGAAGAAGAAAGAAAGAAAAAGAAAAAAGAAAGAAAGAAAGAAACAAAGAAAGAAAAAGAAGGAAGGAAAGAAAGAAAGAAGAAAGAAAGAAAGAAAGAAAGAAAGAAAGAAAATAGTATAATACATATAGGGAGGGACACCTGAGTGTCTTAGTTAAGCGTCCAGCTCTTGATTTCAGCTCAGATCATGATCTCAGGGTTCATGAGTTCAAGCCCCGCTTTGGGCTCTGCACTGATGGTTAGGCACCTGCTTGGGATTCTCTCTCACCCTCTCTCTCTCTGCCCCTCCCCTGCTTGTGCGCTCTCTTTCTCAAAATAAATAAACTTAAAAAAAAAATACACATACATAGGGAGGGGCGGGGGGAGAGATGACAGATGGATAAGCCCGAGGGACGGAAAGGTAGAAGATGGAAGGAAGAAGATGGGGAGAGAGAGGGAGATGGGTGGATAGGCAGAGTGGCTGGCATTAGCTGCTCAGAGGGGACAGAACCCCCTGCCCCTTGACTGAAGCCATCCTCCCTGAACGCTGAGTGAGCGGTGCCCCTGCCTGGCCCGAGGCCTCAGTGTGTGGCTCGCTCTCAGGCTGGGACTTTCTTACTGCTTGGCTGACCCTTGTTGTTACTGAATGAGGAATGTTAAGGTTCAAGATCACCGAAGTGATTTTCCAGATGGGAACGTGCAAGGTGGCTTCCACATGGAGAAGAGGCTGCGTGTTTGTCCAGGTGGCTCGTCTGCAGCGGGGAAAGTCTGGGGCCGGGGGATCTGGCGGGAGGAAGGCCGGGTGTGCTGGACGAGCCTCGGACCCAGTGAGATTCCTCCTCTTCGTAAGGAGTAAAAGGGTGCCTGCTGTGCTGGGCCCGGCAGAGTCTAGAGTTCCTCCCTCTCCTCACAGCCCAGATGCCGTGGGTCGTGAATGTTCTTCCCATTTACAGCCAGAGGCCAGCACCTGGGAGCAAATACAGACTTTGGGGGCAGATATTACAGCAGGATCTTCCAGAGGGCAAACCAGCTGTTAAGTTTTCCTTATTGCTTCTCAAAACTGCTCCTGCCAAGGTCACTCCTGGCTTTCCATGCTCTCCAAGGTGCCTGGGCTCCCAGCCCTCATGACTGTCAGCCCCCACCCCGCCCCCCGCCCCCTGAGGCTGCCTCAGGCTCCCAGACCAGCGGTCGTCCTGTTCAGGGGCCTGAGGGGGCCCATCGCCAGGCCCCAGCGGCTTTGAAGCCACCCGCCCCGGGTGTATCAGGACATCCCTGCTGCGGTGACAGATCTTAATAAGTAACAATTGTTGTGCCCGACCCTCACCTGTGTGCTTTCCAAGTGCAAATTCACTAGTGTCACCATGACCCAAAGAGAGAGCCCCTCCCCATACTCACCTTGCAGCTGAGGGGACGGGCATGAAGTCACATCACTGCCCAGAGTCACGCAGCTGGGACTCAGACCCAGAAGCTGCCATCCTAACCACCGGGCACGGTCCCTGCACTCTGGCCCTGGGGTGCTGTGTCACCTCATCAAGTGCCACCCTCGTCCCCAAGCCCGGGCACGAGCCGATGGGGCCGCCGGCCTGCACCTGCCCCAGCCCTCCATCTGTGCTGCTGGCCACGTCCCTGCCCTGAGTTTGTCCTGTCCCCTGGCTGGCGAGTCTCCTCTCACACCTGGTCTCCCTTGTGACCCACAAACAGGCAAAGCTGACACTCCGTTCCTCCCCAAGCAGCCAGCCGGGCTTCCTTTATGTCCCCACTTGGGGGTGGGGGCACAGGGGGGAACCCGTGCTGACATGCCTGCAGAAGAGGAGTCACTGCCCCGCTGCAGGGGGTCAGAGGACCCAGAGCAGGTAGGATGGGCCAGCCCGCCCCTCCCCTCCCCTCCCCACCTCACACACAGGAGGCACTTCTCTCTTGCTCTCTTTGGCCCTTCCCGCAGCCCTGATGACTCCTGGCAGCCAGAGCGGTGTCCTCTGAACTTAAGGCAGGTCAAGGCATTCTTCAGCTGAATCTCGGTGTCACGGCCTCCCTTCCCACCAGCGGCAAAGCTGGAGCCCTTTGCCAGGGCAGCTATCACAAAGTACCATGCACGAAATGGCTTGCCCCACAGAAATGGTTGTGTCCCAGTTCGGGATGCTGGAAGCCGGCGATCAAGGTGCCAGGAGGTCTGCTTCCTCCCTAGGGCTGTGGGAGGATGTACGCCAGGCCTCTCCCAGCTTCTGGGGTCTGCTGGCCGGCTTTGGCATTCCTTACCTTGTAGACACATCACCCCCTCTCTCTGCCTCTGCACGTGGTGCTCTCCCTGGGACACCTCCCGGGTCTGCGTCCGAATCCCCCCTCTTTGAGGACGCCAGTCCCGCGGGAGGAAGGCCCCCCGGTATGACCTCATGGGACAAATTACACCTGTAACCGCCCTATTCCCAAGTAAGGTCACATTCTGAGGTGCTAGGCGTTAGGACTTGAGTGTGTGGATCTGGGGGGCATGCTTCTGCCCTCGCCTGGCCTGCATGGCTCCCCGTGACGGACCATCTCCCCGATACCTACTTTCCGCCCTCTGGCCGGCTCACGTTGCCCTGGTCCCCGGGCCTCCTCGCTGACCCTCGTCATGCAGGCTCCCCCTCAGGGCCTCTGCGCTCCTGCTTCCTCCGGCTCCAACATGCTTCTTCCCACGTCGCGGGTCCCCCGCTCACTCGCCCAGCCTCTCATCGAATGCCGCCTGCCAGAGAGGCCCCAGCAGGCCGGTCACACAGCACCGCCCCCACTCTGCCCTGCCACCACCGCGTCAGGGACCGGGAGCTGTCCACTGTCCCCGGCCTGCGACAGCACAGTGCAGTGGGTGCTGGGTGTGGCCGGCCCTAACTTCCGCAGGGGACGGACAGATGGCCCCCGCCCCATCTCCCCCAGCGAGGGGCCCTCGTGCATGTGTGTAGGCCTCCTGTACCCCATGCGCGTCTGTACCCCATCTGTACCCTGCCGACAGCGGCAGGAAGGCCCGCCGTCCACCCCGGGAGGCGGGGGCGCCTGGGGCTGTGGTCTGAGCTCTGGGTCTGGGCGGAGACTCCCGAGTGCCAGGCGCCCAGCACAGGGCCCCGCAGGAGCGTGTGGGAGCTCGGCCTGTCCCTGGCTTCCTGGCCCTGTGGGGGGAGGTGTGGCCGCAGGAGCGCCTGGGTGAGGCCCCTCTAAACTACCAGGCTAGGTGGCCGCTCAGGTCTGTGGTGGCCCTGTGCTCAGGTCTGTGGTGGCCCTGTGCTCAGCGGTCACTGAATGAACGAGTGGATGGTTGTCCCCAAGCTCTGAAAGCTGAGTTCGGCCGTTCGCACCGAGGCTTCCCTTTAGGGCCAGACGCTGGGTCATATTCCCAAGTGGGACCTCAGCGGTAGCCGGCGTCTGTCCGTCACGGCCGCGAGCACTGGCACCAAGAGCCGCTCACCCTGCTGGCTTGTCCCGGGTGCCCCAAGCCCCCTGCCAGAATCCCACCAGGGCCCGGCTCTGCACCTTCAGAAAGTTCTCCGGGAAACCTCTCCTGGTGGACACTCTCCTGGTGACGCCTTGGGGACAGGGCCCTGCCCACACCAAACTGGCACAGTCCTGGGAAGAAGGGGGACCCTGGAGGGCAGCCGAGGACCACCTCCTGGGTCCCCTGCGGGCTACCGCCCACCCCTAGAGCATCCGGGGTGTCTCTTGGGAGGCAGAAGGAGCCTCACCTGGTTCACCGAAGAGCTCAAGTTCTGCAGAGAGGTTACCTCCTCCAACCATTCGGGTTAGCGTCCCCAAGGGGGCCCGGGAGCTGAGGGAAGCTGGGGGTCGTGAGTCCCAGACAGGAGATGGCAGGGGCCACCCCTCCGGCCCTCGCCCCCCTCCAAGCTCTGGCTGATGCAGAAACTGCCCAGCGTCCCCACCCTCCCCTTGGCAGCTGCCCAGGGTTCTGCCTCGTGTGAGGGCTCCCGGGGTGAGTCCTCCCTTCCTAATGCTCACCTGGGAGCTTCACAGGCGGTGGCGTGAGCAAAGTGTCCATTCTGGGGGGGGGGGGGGCACAGGGTGGGGATGGAAGCCACAACTTCACTCAAAGGGATGCGGCGTGTGAGACGGTGTCCTTGAAAGTAGCATCTGGGACCCCCAGGAGCTCCTCAGCACAGCAGGGGAATAATCTGGAGGCAGGCTGGCGTGCAGGTCCCCTGAGAGAAATCTAGAGAGGCCCAAAGTGGGTACGCGAGAGGGACAGGTTGCCTCCCCCACATTCGGGACACAGACGCCTCTCCCTCCTGCCCCTGGAAAAGGTAAACGTCACCTTGTTTTTACTACTACTGTGGTTGAAGCCATACAGGGACATCTGCCATCTTGTGTTGACATTCTCTGCACCTGCTCACCCTCTGTGTGAAGTACAAGGACAGGACCGTCGTCTCTGATCTCCCCGTCCCTCGGCAGGTAGAAACATGCCCCACCTCGTAAGCGGCGTGCCGGAGCCCCAGGCCTCAGAGGACCAGGGAGGTGAGGGCTTCCTGAGGCTCCGTGCCGCGGACCCTTGGCACCCGATGAACAGCAGTGCCCACAGGTGTCCGCGGGGTGACAGGACAGCCACACCCAGCTGGCCCTCCAAAGACCGGGACCCCTTACGCCCACCCGCTCCTTGGCGGGTGCGGATGGCACGGGCACTCGGGGAGGGTTTCTGACTCGGGCAGGGTCAGGGGACGTTCTCCATTCCCGAGGCCCCGTGTATACCGGCCCCTGGGGTCCCAGGGACAGAAGGCCCCGAGAAGGAGCCCCTGGTGGGAAGGGGCAGCCCCAGCTGGCCGGCCGGCCCTGCCCTGGGGAGCCCAGACCTGCTGCAGCCGGTGGTGCCCTGACAAAGCCACCTGCCCGCCCTTCCGGCAGGCCGGCGCCCCCCACCCTGCCCCCACTGTGCTGCCGCGGAGACCCTGGGTTTCATCTCAGCCACAGCCCTCTCTGGCCTCCCCGTCTCCCCCCAGGCGAATCAAACTCCTGTGCCCAAACGAGTGGAGACCAGGGCTCCCAGAAAGGGAGCCTGCCCAGCCAGCGGACGTTAAAGGCTGTCCGCCGGTCAAGGGGAGGGGATTCCCACACCCAGATCTCTGTCCTTGGCTCGGAAAGTCCCTGCCCCAGCGCCCCACCCCAGAGGCCACCCTCCAGTGCACGGTGAGGGCCCGGCCTGCCTGCAGGGGCACACCCGGGGGTCTCAGCCTCTAGGGCAAAGTAGTGTCTAAGCTTCTCCAGTGGTTCTAATGGCCGAGGTCAAGAAGCCGTGTCCCCACTCAAAACTTTCCGGGGCCAACTCTGTTCCTCATCGGGGATGTATGACGCTCTAGGGTCTCGGTGTGAGGTCAGTCCTATGGGAGGGTCCCTGCCGTCCCTTACTGCCAGTCAGCGTGCTGTGTGCTGAGCCTTTGGGCACAGCGCAGCTGTCGTCCCTTCAGAGGGGCGGGGAGGATGGCGGCCAGTGCCGTGCACACCGTAGAGCAAACAGTTACCACCCGTGGGCTGAGCACCGTGAGGGAGGGAGGCCCCAGGGGTAGAGGTGGAGGGCCTGACTCCCTGGAAGGGCACGACAGAGCAGCTTAGCCAAGTGGCAGTGATGGAACGGTCGGAAGGGTGAGTGTGAACCAAATTCTAAGGACGGGGATCTTGTTTTACGGTGCCCAAGGCTCGATTCCCGTAACCGGGGACCCAGCCGCTCCTTCCCCTGGGCCCTGCCTCTCGGTTCTCAGCCGAGCGTCCCAATCCCGGTCCTTGCCAGACTCCCAGAGGACGGACCCCTGTCCCCAGCCCGCCACACTGCGTCTGCTGCCCCCCTGCCCCCCATGTGCCCCGCACTCACTATATGGTCTCGATCACGGCCCGACGGCCTGCAGCCTTCTTGCCACGCCAAGAAGTAGACGTCCCAGCTGGAAGGGGACTGGTCGCTGTGGTGGAGGCTGGCGGCCTACTTGTGGGACGGCAGTTAGGAATTCATAACTAATCTGAATCCCAGACTGGACAGGAAGGCTCTGCTCTCCAATAGGAGGCGTCCCAGAACCTGTCAGATAACCATCAAGGATGGAGGAATGGTGCCAACATGATGAACCGAGGAGGGTAATTTCTATGGTATTTCAACCCGGGTTCTAAGGAGGTTTGCCCCACAAACGCTCCTCATTTGATAATGGAGAACTGGCAAAGTAAGTAAAACTGGAAAATAATTACCCTGAGCAGCACAGATGAATTTAGCACGATTTGCTTACTTGTTCCACTTGCAGAATTAATTAAAACAAAAATTAAGAGCAGCAATAACAACCACAAAAGGCAACAAGAGTGAAGCGATGAGATGCGGGGAGGCACGTTATCTTGCACAGAACACAGACCATTCCTCTTGGACGGACAGATGGGTCTTCGTCCCTTTGTTTCCGGGGCCCGCTGATGAGTTCCCCCACCGAGCACGGGTGGTCTGCTACCCAGCCATCAAAATCACTGACTTGTGGATGAATGTAGGGTATTTTTGGACAGCAATCAGCATTACGGTATAAATCACAAACAGATGTTTGGCCTTGTCAGACTGAACAGACTACCAAATCACCGTCTCTGCTAATTCGCATTCGTCAGGGTCCCTTTTCTCCCCATTTTTCCCTCCGAGAGGGTAACTTAGCTCTTGGGTGTGGGTGGATCAGATGGGCGCCGGCCCCGGGTTGAGAGCGCCAGGCCAGGGGCTGCCCACGCTCCTCCCAGTCCTGTGGGACTCTGAGCGGCACCATGGGTGGGTCCCTCCAGCAGGTGGGCAGAAGCGACCAGGTGGGGACACCTGTGGAGACGGGCACCCCCCCCCCCATCCTGCTGTCTACATTGCACTGGATCCACATGAGGCAGAGGGCCCTTGCAGCCAAAAAGAGGCAGAGTAGAGGCGGGGCTGGAGGGGACCCCTGGAATCTCTGTATTAATATGGTCCCTAAGGCACGCTCTCTCAAGGACAGGTCTCTTCTCGGGGCCTCCTATACACATACGTAAGGATTTTAGAATTGCCAGATGCACAGTTACTAACTTGGACATTTGGGGTGAGGTGGAACATGAGAAAATGCACAGGACAGTCCTCAGGGGGCCACCCCTTCAGCCCCTCTGTTTTTACCGACTGAATGCCTACGTTGTCGCGGCTTCGGGAGACATGTCGATAAGGCAGTTGGTAGAACCGTGTGTGAGGTCACTATCTGCTCCCTTCAAAATGATAGTTCAGAATTAGAGCCTAGAAATTGTTGCTTAAGCGACTCAGCATCCTGGCGAGCACACGCCTTCCTCCCCCCGCTTCCCTTACAACTGCCAGCGGTCGAGTCCTTCTCCCAGAGACGTGGGCAGGACCAAGCCTTTGGGGCAGTCGGAACCCTTCTGTCGAGAATGGCCTTGTGTCCGCAAGCCTCAGCAGGAGCCCTGAGCCCAGGCGTGGCCGGCACGAGGGAGTTGGGGGCCACGCGCATGTCAATGTGCATGTCAATGCGGGCGTGGGCCTGGCCAGTCACACCTGTGAGGCCTTCTTCTTAATGACCTTGATTTTAGGGGAAAACTTTTGTAGAAAACAAAGGCTGAGGCAGGTGGCTCAACCATTCCCCCCACCCCCCCCACCCCCCCCCCCCGGCACCTTTTGAGGCAACTAAAAATGACACAAGCCTGCATGTTTCTTCCCTTTATCGCTGCTTATCAGATGAGCATAGGAACCAAGGTCCTAACGCAGGAACCGAATTGGATTTGCTTGCTAGGGTCAAATTACACTGTCAAGTGACACATCCCAGGGTGCCTGGGTCTGGAGCTTCCGGAAACGCAGGACTCGCGTCGATCACCCTGACCCCTGCTCCCCGTGGCAACACTTCCACTTGCCCGGGGGCTGCCGGGGGCTCTTGGCTCAAGCCACAGTCCTCAGGGTCCTGGGAGGGGCCGTCCCGACCTTGGCCACAGTGGACCAACCCGGGGCCCAGCTGCCCGTCTCGCCGCACAGACCTTGACATTGGTAAGCACCTGCTGTGGCAGCCGGTTCCGCTTTCTTTTACAGGCGGGAGGAAAGGCCGGAGCCAGTCTGTCCAAGCGCACGAGGCGTTGAGCCAAAGGCCGCCCGGGCTGAGCTCATCGGGCCCCATCCTAGAGAGCCACCCGGCCTTCCTGCAGACGTCCACGTCGGTCCACGAGCTGGCCCAGAGGCTCTCGGGCAGCCAGCTGTCCCTGCACACCTCGGCCGCGTCCCTGCACTCGCAACCCCCACCGGTCACCACCACGGGCCACCTGAGCGTCCGCGAGCGGGCCGAGGCGCTGATCAGGTCCAGCCTGGGCTCGTCCACCAGCTCCACCCTGAGCTTCCTCTTCGGCAAGAGGAGCTTCTCCAGCGCTCTGGTCATTTCTGGACTCTCTGCCGCGGAGGGGGGCAACACCAGCGACACGCAGTCGTCCAGCAGCGTCAACATCGTCATGGGCCCCTCAGCCCGGGCCGCCAGCCAGGCCACACGGGTAAGGGGCTCGGCCGGCGGGCCAGGGTGGGGGTGCGGGCCCCCGCGTCTGCAATCGCCTCGTCCACGGGGGCCCCAGACAGGAGGTGTTCTGGCCATGCGCGGAGGCAGACGAGACGCACGGCACACGTCCCGCAGGTGATGACACACAGCAGGCAGTACGGAGGCTGCGGGACACGGGAGCTGGGCTGAACTGCTCTCCTTAGCCCCGAACCCGGGATGCGAGCGGGTCCACTTCCCCCCCGCCCCGAGCAGGAACACGTTCTCCTTCGTTCCCTTTTCACGCCAGTCTGGCCCGAGGGAGGGGGAAGAACACACAGCAACACCGGCGTCAGACTACGGTCCGTTCCTTCCGCCGGATTCAATCTGAAAGCTGCCGTGGTGTGGCCTTCTGCGCATGTATTTAAATGCTAGGAAACGAGAGGTTGAGGGACTCCCCCTAAGCAAACGGCTCCTTACCCAGAGCTCCAGGCAAGCGGACGTGAGGCGAACACTCGCGCCTCCTAAGAGAGAAAGTGAGTGAACGGACACTACCCACCCAGCGGTCGGGAGGCGAGGACGGGAGGCACAGGGCGCACTTGGGTGTCACAGTGCAGGTCTCCCGAACTCCTTCTGGGTGTTCACACATTCTCCTGCTCTAAAAAGCACGGGAGTCACGGCCTGCCCCTCTCTGGTTGGGGGACTTGTCTGCAGCGGGCTGACGGGGGGCCACACCACGGGAAGGTGCCCTTCCCACCCCTGGCTCCACGGTCGGCAGGAACCCCCTCCGCGGGGCCGTGGGGCCGCGGCAGTGGTGGGGTTGTAGGCCTCCTGGAGCCCCACGCCACACCACCAAGGGCAAGGAGGCTGGCTCCTTCAGGAGCTGTAACTGGGTTTAGTTAGGTCACTAAGGTCTAATCAAGCTTCCCTCATAAAAATGCACAGTAACAGACTTTTCTCCCACCGCTCAATCTGTTTAAGATGCCGTCTGTGGGTGTGGTTCTGGGATTCTGGCAAATTCAGTTTCCCTCTTTCCAACAGGACAGCTGGGCCCTTGGCACTCTGTGCACCCAGGGTAAATAACCATCCGTATGACGGTTCAGGGGCAAACCTGCCGTACTGAGCGTTCCTGCCAGGCGGGAAGTGTGTGTGTGGGGGGAACGCTGGCCAGAACCAGGAAATCCAGGCACACGGTGACCTCTCCCCCGAGGGCCCGTGTTCCCAGCATGGCCACATGACCTGGGGAAAGGTCCCCGTGTGCAGAGCCCCTAGCCGCCCCCCCACCCCCGGCACATCGGACCCCTGGTTTCCTTCCTTCCCCACCAAAGCCAGAACCCCGGGCCCCCGCATCTGACCTGGGACCTGCCGCGTGGGTGGGTTAGGTCGGCCCCTGCGGCGGCGGGTGGGGATTCGAAGCGGCGGTAGGTAACATTTGCTGAGACCCCTGCCTCTCCTTTCTCTCTGGAAGCACCTCTCTGAGCCGTGTGAACCCACCGAGGCCACCGAGCAGGGGCAGCTTCGCGACCACCGTCTGGCCGAGGCCATGGCAGAGAACGGGGGGCTGATGTGCAGGAGAGCAAGCCAGGAGGACATGGGCCTGGACGACACGGCTTCCCAGCAAAGTGCGTCCGATGAGCAGTAGGGGGGCAGGGCTGGCCAGGAGCCCCTCCTGTGGAAAAACGAGGGCTGCTGTAGCCAACAGTGACTGTACCTCGGGTTCTGGAAGAGTCTCACGTGAGGATAAAACACGGGGCAGCACACCCCCTTCCCCCGACACTGCCCCAAGCCACCCCCGGAGACCCCAGACGTGGGACGCACAACACACTTTCCAGAATTTGAAAATTCTAACAAAAAGCCATGTAATATCTTAAATAGAGTAGAGCGCATAAATAACTCTTTCCTGCCCTGAAGAAACTAAGACAAGTGCATGTTCATAATTGGCATTTTATACATTACCGTTACCACGTTAAAGGGACAGCAGCACCCGTCGTACCATCCGCTGGTCAAATGCAGTAGGGTTCAATCTACACATAAAGAAAACCTCACTTCTTTATAGTATTTATGCAGACGTCAAGTATAAGCCAGTAGCGGCTTTTCTGCAAGAAACGTGGTAGTGCATGAAGTCGGGTCTAAAGTATCCCGTGAGAGATCCAGCGATGCTGGCGACCCACGTGTAGAAATCTAGGCCTGTGGGGGGAGCACGGAAAGCCATTTGGAATCCCATGACGCTCAACTGTAGTCCCCCGCTTCCCACAACCAGGCCTGTCTCGCCCGGCGCTCCCATACGCTCACAGGAACGTTCGCTGGTTTTCCGAGCCGGGCGATCCTTCCCGGGTCACAGAACACTTGCACACACCTTCGTTTTTGGAATTAAAATGTTTACAGTTACTGTTGTGTCCGGTTGCTTGAATTCTGCTGTAGCCTTTACTGTGAGAATGACATCTGGGCAAATTCTGGGACTTTGCCCACCTGAAGACCCCCTACCGGGTAAAGCAGAAACCCGGTTCCTTGTGGATGTAATGGGTGGGGCTGGGGGGTCAAGGGGGTCCATGAAGAGTATCATCACCGACCTGTGGTTCATCCCTTCTGGAAAGAAAAGAGTTAGAAATACTCATTTTGGAAACAGTTCTGCAAGTTTCTTCAAGGAATCTAGGATTTGGAAGTGTGGGGAGTAGGGGAGGGCATGGTGGAGAATTTCCTCCCCCCGCCGCCCCGTAAGTAGATGGTAATACTGTTTCTTTTTTCAAAACAAGAACTGCCAATTAATAATAATAAGTAGGCTCTGTAAGCAGAGGCACAGTACATTGTTCTCACATCAGTGATCCCTGGAGATGCAAAGTTGGCTATTGATTTAAATGCAGGTGATTGTCTAATGAGAGGCTGCTAGAACCTTACTGTAGTTCTCCAAATTGGCCAAACCAAACTTGGCTGGCAGTCCCTGAAATCCTCTTGGGCCACTTTACAGCCAAGCCCTCAGGACTAAATGCCCGGCCCTGAGCTGTGAGCGTGGCCTCCCCACAAAGGGCATCTCCATGAATTCCGTAAGAAAAACGACAGATGCCCAGTAGCAGCCTGATGTGAGCTGACCACCCAGTGGGCATCCAGAAGCAAGCGACGCAGAAAGCCATTGTGTTCCACAGAAAATGAATCTCCTGGGGCACCTGGGTGGCTCGGTCGGTTAAGTGTCCGGCTTTGGCTCTCAGGTCGTGATCTCACGGTTGGTGGGTTCGAGCCCCGCGTCGGGCTCTGTGCTGACAGCTCAGAGCCCAGAGCCTGCTTCGGATTCTGGGTCTCCCCCTCTCTCTGCCCCTCCCCCGCTCACATTCTGTCTCTCAAAAATAAATAAACGTTAAGGAAAAAAATAAAGAAATGAATCTCCTGAAAGAGCTGGAAAACCAACCAGTGGAGAGACTCGTCAATGTAAACGAGAAGCCGAGAGCTCCCGCTGCTCCTGTGCGTTGTTCTGCTGGTGCTTCGGGAGCGGCTTCCCTAACTGCAGACTCGACCGCTTATCCCGGTTCTCAGCGCAGAGGGAGCAGAGCAGCTTGGTTATGGTTTGCCAACAACAGCGAAGGCCAAAGTCCTCGGATCCGAACGCAAGCGTGCGTTGTCTGCGGGAGTAGAATCCTCCGGGCGTGCATGGCGGGGGTGCGTACACGCACACACGCTTACGTGCGCGGGCGCGCGTGCCCACAAAGGGAGAGATGGGGTCGGACCCCTTCCTGGACCCTGCAGGCCGGTGGGCAACGCAGCCACGCTTTTCCTCTACGTTGTGGCGAACCACCTTTCCGTTTTCGACGCGCATCAGAGAATTCCTTGCAAGACACCGGATTAGCCCCCATTTAAAGGCGATATTCCTAAGGTGACATCTCCTGCAGGAGTCGTTTAAATGCGCTGCCAGCATACAACCAAAGGGTTATGTTTTTGGACACTGAACGAAACGGTTTTTCCTCTAAAGAGGTTTGATATAAATCGTGTGGCTGACCGGGCATTATTGATTCTAAATCAATGGGTTTGCACTGTGCGCTGAAACCATCTGTCTGGCAGGTAGTTTTCTAAAATCACTCGATGCTCCGGCGTCTCCTTGCCCATAAAGTGTGCAGCGCAGCCCTTGTGTCCTCAGCCCCTCTCAGGCCTCCTCCACCGTCCAGTGGTTTGGTCCAAGTCATTACATTCTGGGGACACAGCACCCACCATCAGCGCGCACACACACACACACACACACACACACACACGTGTGCAATCTTCCCAGATGCAACCTTCGTGAATTCCAAGATGGGAAGAGAGAGGGGAAAGGGCCATTCCACTTTTTCTGGGCCACCATCGCCCCCTACCCCGCCCTGGATGACCTGGGGGCTGGGAATGGAGGGGGCCTCTGGACTTGGCAATTGTGCTGGGAGCCCTGACAGATGAGGGCCCATGAATTTGAGAGACTCGTCCATCCCTGCACATGCGCATATTCAGAGGTAGGGGGGGAAAAGGTTTTTTTTAAAACGCTGTGCCGTAAGTGGCCGGTGGTGCGGTCAACTCATTCTCCACATCCGTTCTGCTCTGTCCCCTCCAACCATGGTATTCCAGCTGAAACTCTTCACACAAGCAGTACACCTGTCCATTTCGTGTTTTCAAAGTGAATTCTTCCTTCAAGTCTGGCCCCCGACCCAACTATCTGTTAGGTGTCTAGATTTGAAGAGTAGGCATTTCAAACTCAGATACAAACGGGAGCTCCTGACGTCAGCCCGTCCCTGCCACCGCACCGCTTCCTCTCCCAGAGTGCCTCGTCTCGGGTAGTGGCACCCGTACGGGTGGGCCCACGCCCTCGGCTTCCCCTCCAGTCCTGGCCTGTGCTCGGTACGTGGGCCTCCAGTGGTGTTCTGCCTCAGCGTCTCTTGAATGCTCAGAATGCGCCTTCTACGGGCTGTGCGCGGTCAGCCGTGGGTTAGAGTCATTTGTGAAGTCATCTGATCTGGTACTGGGGGGGCTGGGACAGCAAATGCTGATTTCTCACGGTCCTGGAGGCTGGGAGGCCCAAGATCGAGGCGCCAGCAGATTCAGTGCCTGGTGAGGGCCTGCCTCCCGGTTCACAGATGGCCATCTCGCGGTGTTCCCGCGAGGCAGAGGGGAGAGCCCTCCCTGATCTCTTATAAGGGCCCTAATTTCATTCACGAGGGCTCCACCCTCACGACAGGATTCCCTCCCCAAGGCCTCCCGCCTAACACCATCGCACTGGGACTTAGATTTCAACATAAGAATCTGGGGGGGATACAGACATTCAGACCACAGCATTATCCTTTATTAAACTTCTTAAAACACAGGGATAGCTTCTGATATCTTCATATGTGCCCCTGATCATCCTGACAAATTATTTAAGGTCCCTGCCAGAGCCACCACGAAATGCTCTTCCAGTTTATAGCTGCCAGTTTATCCCAGCAAAATGTCAGCTCCGAGATCTGGAGGCACACGATGCACAGAAAAGGACAGAAAGCTTCAACAGGGACACAGTGGGAGGAGTGGAAAGGCATTGGGCTTTGGAGCCACACAGACTTGGTTCAAACTCTGTATCTGCCACTAAAGGCAGGTTTCTTTATCATTAAAGAGGAAGCACGCAGACGCTCGCATCCCCTCTACGTGTTGGGGGCCGTCCCGAATCTGTTCTGCACACTGGGTACCTCCGAGGACCCTGTTTCACCCACCCTCCACAGCCCATCTGGTTTCAGCTCTCAGTGCCCGCAAACTAGCGATTTTACCTTCTTGCAAGAAATTTCACCAGCTTTCCTTCTCAGACACAATCAGTGTACTATATAGTCATGACTGAAAACACAGAGCTCAGGACAAGCAGCAGAGAGGAGAATGTCCCTTCACACTTTCACAGACAGGCCCCTCCTGCAGGGCCAGTAAAGGCCCCATGTGATGGGCTCCCTCTGGCCAGGGCGGACCGGCTGCACCAGGCCTGTGTGGGGTCCGTCTTCAGGGGCACATAGGTGACGCTTCCCCAGCCTGTTCCCTTTCTCAGTTTACCTGAGGCCGCGCGGGGATCCTCAGGACTGTGGGCATTGGCGAGTAGGTCTGAGACAGCGGCCAGGCTCCTGGGGATTGAGGAAGCCTCTGCTGCTTGAGTCAGCAGCGTGGCCATCCGAACACACGGAGGTGCACAGACCACACCCGTGTGTGGCCCTCCTTCGGGCCTGGCGAGCCTGGCGCAGGTCACGCACAGCCTGTCAGACGCCCTGAACAGCCCAACCGGGCATGGGCAGCGGGACAGAGATGCCCTCGTCCCCACTCTGAATCTGTAATAAGAGATTAGTTCATAAGCTGGTAGGCCTTTCAGCTGTGACCCCTCAAAGGCTCAGCACATCCAGACCAAGCTTCAGGAGGCTCCCCTGGGGAAACACCAAAGAAAGGATCCTGACCAAAGAGCCCGTCACGGGCCACCGACCACTGTCCCGGCTCAGAGATGCAAGTGCTTCCCGTACTGTCCAGTGTGCCCAGTGCCCAGGACCCCTCACTCCGCACGCCCAGACCGGGCCACCGTTCCAGACAGGGGCACGCCTGGCATCCGTGCCAGCTGGGTCTGGAGCTAAGGCTGGCTGCTCAAGTATCCCGGAGATTCGCGGATCTGCACCAGAAAGGACCCAAGAGCACCGTGCGGTCTCCGCAGTACCGTCAACCACCTGCCACCTTTTCCACAGCTGCCCCGCGACAGGCCGAACCTGATCTTTCCACACCATTCTCAACAGCCCCAGCTCCCGGCACCGGGCCCTCCCCAGGGGATCGATCACACGGACGGCTGCTGCCGGCTTCCTTCCACGCTGTGGCATCGCCTTCCTTGGACGACACTCGTTTCCCCCTTATTCTGGAAGGGAAACGGGGCACGGAACGGTTTAAGGCCACGTCTAAGTTGATGTGGCCAGAGTGGGGGCTCCGACCCGAACCCACAGGCCTGAGTACAGAATGAAGACCTGCCTCCCACACAGGGCTCACGCGTTTGCACCAACACATTTATTTTTATTTTATTAAGCAATAAGCAAACAGACGATGAGATGGGCGGGGAGGACCGAAACTGGCCTTTCCCTGAACTATTTTTACAAACCAACTAACTAGTGTCCCTTGAAACCACAGCTCCAACTGGAGCGGGGTCTGAGTTCGGGACGTGCAAAATCGGTTAGGTAGCGGCCGCTTCTCTCCCCCTTCCCCGGAACACGCTTATGAACTTCAGTGGGGGCGAGTTCCATCTAATACTCCAAAAGCCATTTCTCATTCCATAATTTACCAGAATCATACGCGTAACTGCAAGGGGAAATAAACAGACCCCCTCGGCATAAATAAGCCGCGGCGGACTGCTCATCGTGGAGCGCAGGTCGGGCATTGAGGCTAACTGATCTTTTAAACATTTTTTGGAGAACAGCTGTCAGGCTTTCTCCGGAAAAACCCACAAGGCTTCCGAAGCCGGAAGGCCTAAGTCCTTGCCAGGCAGGGCCCCGAGGAGGCTCCGCGTGAACCAGCACACCTCTTCAAGCGCACGAAGCAGGGACGCGAGCCGTCTTCACTGCCTGCCGCTCTGCACACACGTCACGATATCTGGCAGAAGGCGGTTCCTATTCTCCTTGGTGACCTGTGGGGGAAGTAAGACAAGGCTTCAGGGTCCCTTCCTTTTCCTCAATCCTCTGACAGGCAGTGCTCTACGGGGAGAGCCTGGGAAGGGGAGGCAGGTTTCGTAAAACCCCGGCCGAGAGCACTGTGAGGACAGGACACGCGAGGTCGAATGCCACCCCTGCTTCTGCAAAGCGACAGCTCAGACAGTGGAAGCGGTTCTAACCACGAGGAGCTGGGAGCTGACCCCCTCGAGGGACTCTGGGTAGATGTCAATGCAGGTGGGACGCAGCCCCCGTGCGACCTGACCTGAACCAGGAGAACCGCCTACGAGGAGCCCACCGAGAGCGGCCGAACCCGAACTCTGGGAAGTCCCAGAGGTCAGTAATCTACTCGTCTCTCCACATGGAAAAGCTGAGCCTGGCGAGGAGCCTCTGACGTCAGTCAACTCCCCATCTGCAGGATGGGGAAGCTAAGTCTGGGGGGTGCAGGGACCACACTGAGCCCTCGGAGGTAGCTGGGGACACGGCAGAGGCTAGACCTGGATCCCCCGCTCCGGCTGCATCCTCTATAATTCGCATCCTTCCACAAAGGAACCGGGAGTTCATTCACACTTTACCCGGTGATCTGTTTTCATCTTCCTTTCCTTTACTGCTGTGGTCCCAATGAGTCCAAGAAAAGCATTTAGACGCCCCTTCCTGGGTGGGGGGTTGGACGGTGGGCGGTCCAACCAGGACAGTGGTAGGGGCAGGGCCACCTCCTCAGCCGTCACCTGTGTGTGCCTTCTGCTCGGCCCCCACACGCACCCACTCAACATCGATGGGGTGGCGACCAGAAACTGAGCAAGGTACCGGGGACACAGAGAGGACTCCGATAGGGACTTGACCTCATGGAGCTGGCAGAGCAGAACAGAGGGACAGACGTGGACAGTGAGCGAGCGCACTGGTGGTAAAGGGTCCGGGAGAGAAACTCTGAAGAGGCGCACGGGAGCTGCGGCGGGGCGAGAAAAGGCTTCCGTGGACTGGACTGGACTGGATTTTGACCGGTGGACATGGCAGAAGGTCCCCCAGACAAAGACGCGAGCAAAGAATCGCAGAAAGAGGAAGTGAGTGCATCTGGAGAGCCAGCAGGCTCAGTGCCGGCGGACCCGGAGACCGGACTGCCCACTGCACGAGTCCACACCCGCCCATGTCTAGCGGACCACCTGGCACAGAGCAGGCGCTAAATGAACGTGTGATGGAGACGCACGGCGGGCTTCATCCCCGTGGCTCCCCAGCACCCACTCACCCTCCTCGAAGAGCACTGTGACCTTCCTCTGGGAGACGACGTCATCTAGGAAACTGGCTCTCGGCCAACGAGTTCCAGCTGGGCCTGAAGAGCCTCCCGAGAGCCCGAGTCCTGAAAGGACTGAGTCAAGCAGCAAACGGCGAGGCCACCACCTCTAACACTAAGTCCAAGGACGCGGTGCACTGGTCCTTGCCCTGTTGCTCTGGTCTGTGGTCCCAGGAGGACCATCAGCTCTGCTCCGGCTTGAGGAGAAACTGCCACACAGCCTTGCAAGGCTTTCTGTTGCTGTTTTTGCTTAAATTAGCCAAGTCCCTCTCTGCTGTTTGCATTCAAGGAAGTCTGCTGATGTGAACAGAGGAAAGGGGGAGACAGTGGTGGGAACTGGCAGGCTCATCAGGGGGCTTCGTAACCCCACTGTGCTAGTGGAGAGGGGCCATTAGATCCCTTCCTCCCCGCTGACTTCACCAGGAACTCCCCTAGGCTCTGCCCTCAGAGTCTGTGACAGTTTACCGTGTGCCTCCGAGGGCAGAATACAAGATGAGGGGCATTCGGGGCTACTTCCCCTAGAAACGTAAGATTTATGACACAGGAGACGTGGAGCTGGGAGAGGAGGGACGCAAAGGAAAGACAGAGGAAAGGAGAGTACAGGAGATGTGGGAGGGGGGGAAGAGGAGAGGGAGGGGGAGGAAAGGAAGAGACCACTTGGACCAGAGGGAAAGAATTAACGCCAGCTTTGCACGGGTGAGAAAGAAGGGGCAACTCGGGCACGGCTCGTTCCAGGCACCCCTGCCTCAACTATTCCCTGGGTTCTCTAGCCAGCCACCGAAAGGAGTGCGCGGTCATGGGCATTTGATCCTCCACTTGTACGGGGGACAGTCCCACTGCTGCTCGGTTGTAAATGCGAGCTGCCATGAGGAGAGCACGGAGGGTGGGTGGGGGCAGAATCCGCATGCAGGGAGGCTGGGGCAGGAGCGGAGGCTCCATCCCTACTCTGTAAATCCCCAGGCTTTCGAGAGGGCGCTTGGGGGGGCCTGGGAAGGAAGGCCGAGAAGGTGGGAAGCCCCATGACCCCAGGTGCCGGGTCTGCGTGGAGGCTGGTTAGGCGGCACAGCCAGGGCGGGCAGAGCAGGGGGATCTAACAGGCGTGGGGCTTCAGAGGGAATAAAAAGGAGCGCTTACAGGCCACGCAGGCACAGTTCTGTATGTCTGGGCAATGCCTCACCATCTACTTCGTACGGTCATGATCACGTGGCCACCCTGGTCTCAGGACCCAGCTCGCAAGGCCCCATCTGGTCTCGGTTCAACTTCACGCCGGGCCTCCGGTCGGCGAGCACGCCCCAGCTCCATCGCCCAGGTGTGAGTGACCCCCCGCCCCACCCGGGCCCTCCGCGGGAGCTGTCGGGGGTAAGGGTGTCACAGCAGGGGCGGAGGCGGTGTGTCCCACACGCTGAGGGCACGCTCCAAGCCCTAGTTCCATAGAAAAAAATTAACGCTGGAAAAGATTCATTTTGAGAATGTTTTTGTGTTAAAAATGTGACGAACGCAAAAAACGACATTAATATTTTGCTACCTCCCTTTGATTGCCCTAAGATTGTTTCTGAAAATTTCACAGTAAGAGGTCTATATGAAACTGTCTACAGTGTTCAGTTACTACTGTTACGTTCCTTGTGCGTTGAAGACGGGCTCTCAAATGCGAGAACAAGTAAAAATCATCTGTCAGCCTCAGGGGCCCTCCCCTGCACGCACAATCCTTGTCTTGTATTCAACCACCAGAAGGCTGGCCGCAGAAAGCCCTTACCGAGGAGACAGCACTGGGCGCAGACGAGAACGAGCTGAGGAAGAACGCAGGAAGGAAGCCCCTGCACTCTCCACCCCACTGCACTGCAGCCTCAAGAGAAAGGAAGCCAAGTGAGACCTGAGCCCTCTGCCCTGTCCGGTGGCCCTTGATGAAGATCAGACCCTAAGTTCCCTGGGGACAGGGGCATCTCATTCATCCTGTGTCTGGCACATGGTGGGGGTGGGGGGTGCCCAGTAAATGTTTACTGCATTCTGAGCTGAGCAGGGTCTTTGAAACACAGCTGAGCGATAACATAAAGATTGTGAAGACTCTGACCGTCTTAAGCATCCACGTTGCTCTGTGTGTGCTGCCTCCAGGGGCCACGGAAGGGCCTGAGAGCGACCAGTCAACAACCTGGGCATCCGGACATCAGCGAAGCTGTGAATATTCAGATACACGAACAGGCAGCAGGGAAAGTGCCCCTCACTGCACATACGTTATTTTCCTTGAACCTGTGGGAAAGACCCTGACAAGTTCCTAGTAAGCAACGGATTACAGAAAGAAATTTGACAATGCTTGTTATCGTAAGTTAACACACATCCAAAGTTACTACTAGCCTGTTTCATGTTGTGTCTTTATGTTACTGAACCTAAAATTAGGATTATTCCTGAATCCAATCCCTTTCGCTCTACTTCTTTCGTGAAGGTTAAAGTTTCCAAGCCAAGAATTATTTTCACGTTGTATCAAGTAGGACTTTGCCTGCCTTGAGTTTACAAGATTTCCTTCTGTATTTTCTTCCGAGAACTATAGTTTAGCTCTTAAATTTAGGCCTAGGATCCTACTCTGAGTTAATTCTGGTAGATGATGTAAGGGTCCAACTGCCTTCTGTGCATGAGGATGTCCAGTTTTCCAGCACTGGATGCAGTTTGCTGAAAAACAATTCTTTCCCCATTACGTTGTCTCAGCATGCTTGCTGAAAATGAACGGATCCTCGACGTAAGGATTGACTTCTGGACTTTTAGGTCTATTCTATTGATCTATGTGTCCAGCCTTCGGCCAGGACCGTACTGTCTCGATCACTGAAGGTTGTAGTAAGTTTCAAAATCAGGAAGTAGGAGTCCTCCAACATCGTTCTTTCTCAAGACTGTTTCAGTGGGGTCCTTCCCATCTCCACGTGAATTTCAGGACTGGCTCGTCAACTTCCACAAACACTCTGCCTGGCTTTCCACCCAGGGGTTAACAGATATTCTCTCACTCCTGTATCTGCAGGAGTCCACAGGCCGGGAGGGCAGCAGCAAATTCCAAGTGAGACTAACATGCTTTACGCCCTGCTTGGTGAAAACACCCACCAAGGAGCAAGAAGAGGTCTAAGAATTTCCAAAATGGAAGGAAGTCGGGACCTACTTCCTGTTATTCTTGTGATCTTACAATCCACAAATAAAAATTAAAAGCATAAAAACTGCTTTATGGGAAAAAAGACAAGTGTAAAAGGCTCTGAATTCAGGATAGTGGAATAGATTTTAGTTATAGTAACACTTTATAAAGTAGAAAACCAAATAATTTCTAGGAACCTGAGATTTTTTTTTTTTTTTTTTTTTTTTTTTTTTAGCAAAATCATCTGAACCACCCCATCAACAAAGTAAACAGTACGACATTATGCTAACACTCAGGCTTGGAAGGGAGACAGACGGAGCCTTGAACCCTAGCTCTGCAGCCTACTGAGACCTTGGACATGCTATGCAGCCTTGATAAAATAAAGGTTACGTGACACAGCCACCGGGGTACTGTGAAGTCTGCACTGGTGGGTCTACAGTACTGGGCACAGCACCCAAGTCCAGCGCTCAGTGACTGGTGGCCACGTCGGCATCTAAATGAACGTTGCAGGCTCCAGCTGCCTCTTCTGTCCCGTCAGCAAATAACATTCCCAGCATTTCCATCAAGCAGATATTTCAAAGGAAATCAAAAGAAATATGCTTTCTAAATGCCTCTAAGACAACCAAACTCGTGCGTGCACGCGCGCGTGTGTGTCTGTGTGTGTGTACATGGGCATGTGTGTGGCACTTCCACTGGAAGTGACGAGCAGGGATAAAATCTTTTCTTCACGTTACTAGAGAACTAGGAAAACAGTGCACACAGCTCTTTCTAGTAATCTTGATCCATGGAGATCTTCCTCTCTTGCCTCTGCAGCATTAATGTAATTACACTCAAATAAGCAACTATGAAATAAATTAAGAACATTTTTCAGTGGCCACACTTAGAGACCAGGAAACTCTACAAGACATGAAAAAAAAAAAATTTAACCAAACTTCCTAAAGAGAAACCTAACAGGAAGGCGACCGTCAATACCCACACCACGACAGAAGTTTCTAAATTACCAAGACCATCCTCCAATGACAGGGGTGTTAGATCTTTTATTATAGTACCGCAAGTCCCTGAGGCTCTGTTCTTCCTCGCCACCCCCCGTCCTCAAATCTGCTCTGTGGGGCAATTTCTATTGTTCTACCTCCAGGTTTACCATTTCTTTCCTCTGTTGTCTCCATTCTGCTGGGAGTCCCGCCAGAGACTTACCTCATTCGGTTATTGTAGTTCCACAATTTTTATTTGACTCTCCTTTATGCCTCCCATAGCTCTGCGAGACGTTTCCATTTCTTCATCGAGACTTTCTATTTTTCTTGTATTTCAAACGTGTTGGCAATTGATCACGGAAGCGTTTTTGTGACGGCTGCTTCCAAACCTCGGCCCTGTGATTCTAACGTTCACGTCACCTTGCTGCTGGCACGTGTTGATGTTTTCACTCAAGTTGCTTTTCCCGGTTCCTGGCAGCACAAGCGACTTTCAGTTGTGTCTGTGGTGGTGTCCCCTGGCTGAGCTTCCTAGCCGGCGTGCCACCTTCTTTCCACCATTCGGGTCTCCTTACGTTTGTTTTATGCGTAACGTCCAACAGTTTCGGCTACAGCTCACAGGAGGAACAGGGAGAAGCGTGTCTATTCCACCGTATCTAGAACTGGAAGTTTCCAGGTGTTTTTCTGAAAGGCAGTCCTGTTTGCCTGACGCTACTAAGAATAAGTCTAGACGGGGCGCCGGCATGGCTCAGCTCGTTAAGCGTCCGACTCTTGATTTCATCTCCGGTCACAACCTCATGGTTGGTGGGTTTGAGCCCTGTGTTGGGCTCTGCACCGACAGTGTGGAGCCTGCGTGGGATTCTCTCTCCCTCCCTCTCTCTCTGCCCTGCCCCCGCTCATGTGTTCTCTCTCCCTCTCTCTCTCAAAATAAATGAATAAACTTAAAAAAAGAAAAGAAAAGAACAAGTCCCTATGATAGGAGTAACGTCAAGGGGCGTACTTTCCCCCATGAGTTCAGTCCCGTCTCCACGGTCCTGACACACGCAGCTGTTCGCAAGGAGAGGCTGCCCTCCCTACCTTACACAACCTACTGCCTTACCCGGAATGTTCTTCCTTCTTGTCCTTCTTTTCTCCACTTCCTCCCTCAAAACCCCACAAGAACCACTTCCTTCAGGACACCTCTCCCCCCCCCCCCTTCTGCTCACAGAATTCTCTCCCTTCTCTGCTTCCAGATCTTGACTGTCACATCATCTATCTTTCTTGAGGGAAGGGGACATGCTTCACGTGTGCTGTCAGACTAAGTGCTGGACACAGAGGCTGCTCTCAAACACGGATTCAGAGAACTCTACTGCGTGTCAGAAACAGAAAGGATGCCAGAAATATCTAATCCAAGCCCTAAGTTTGCACATACGGAAAATGAGATTCTTCATATAAAACGGGAACACAAAGATCACACAAGCCCCAAAGGAACACAAGAAAGAGAAGAATAACGGGGTACGTAAGCCCCTCTCTCTCGCATAATTAACCAAAAGCTAATCATTTTATTTATACATTAGGAGCAATGATTACCTTGCCCAGAGAATAATTTCCAGTTTTAGAGGAGAAGATGTGGTATTATTTTAAGATACGATGTTCTCCTCTGGACATCAGGGCCAACTCCCCTGATCCCACTCACAGCTCGTAGACCCCGCTGGTCTGCAGACGGCCAGTCTCTGGACCAGCCACTCCCCACCTTCCCGCCTGGAAGCCGCCTGGCCTGAGAACCACTCGTCTTTCATCATCTCTCACTGTTCACTGCCTCTATTTCCACAAGAACTTTAGAAACACAACCACGAACTCACTTGGAGGCCACGTAAAGTAAGAGACAGAGAGAAAGAACCGCACGAAACTGAAGACAAGGGCCCCAACTTCACAGATGTCGCGGAGCACGTGGCCTCGCGGGGCCGTCCGCTCACCCGTGAGCTCCTCCGAGAGGCTCCCTGGCTGGACCCGTCTCCCCAGCCACCTCCAGCCCAACGACCGCACCGCCCTGCCTATCTTCTCCACACTTAGCAAGATCCCCGTGGCCAAGCTGTGTGCCCGCGCTGCTGCGGTCCGGCCCCCGCCTCAGCAAGTCCACTCCGGGGGGCGGGGACGTGGTCTCGTTCAGCATCGCAACCTCGCTCACGGTGGAACCCGGTCGATACTTACTAAATGAAGGAAAGGAGCAAGGACTGCACCAAGTTTTCCAAGTCTGGCTGCTCTGACCCTGACGTGTGTCTCCTGCCCCCACAGTACCCCTGGAGACTGTGGTGACGGCACGCGGACGGCCCGCTAGGACCGGCGGGCCACGGGGGAGGCACGGCAGCCAGCGACATCCGGCGCTCGTGGTACCTGGCAGCCGGAGCTCGCCTCCCGCTCTGGCTGGTGGGGCGGCCCTGCCAGCCTCCTTGTTCCGGGGCCCTCGCGGGGCCTGGGTTGAAACGGGGGATGGGGGTGGGGAGAGCAGGTACGGGCAGAGCCCGGCGGAGACGCGGCTCTCGCCGACACAAAGGTGGCACGGCGCAAGACAGCATCTAAGGACACAAAGGGCTGTCAGAGGCCCGTATGTCGGCTCCGACATCGCCACGGGACAGTGTGACAGCACCGGTCCTCCCTCCCACGTGCCGCACCGCAGAACCCCGACAGCCCCCCGGTAGCCCCCGGGAGCCTGTCGGGGCAGACTCTGCAGGTGTGCTGTCCGTGTGGCCAAAGGGACTGAAGAAACGAATCTTTCATTTGATTGAAACATAAACAGTGACAGGCGGCTGATGGCCAGCGCACTGGCCAGCGCAGAGAGCGCACTTCCGTCATCGTGGAAACTCCTGGTGGACAGCGCTGCTCTGTGGCAGACGGAGACCACAGGGACATGTGTCCTTTCATCCGTGACATGTACGACTTAAGTTCTGTAAGTTCCTAGAAAATCAGACTCACCTGGATCTAGCCTAAGGCGGGGGGGGGGGGGGGGGGGGGGGGGGGGGGGCAGGGGGCGGGGAGAGATGGTCTTTCAGAGCAAAGGCACACCTCAGAGCCACCCCGCTGAGGTCACCCGCTCCACTGTCACAGACGCAGGGACCGGTTGTACTCACACTGAACACCTGGACGTCGTTCCTGTTTCTTATCTCTTCCACGAGGGCCAGCGGCTTCCCTTTAGGCACCGGGATTGTGCCCAGGACTACGGTCCCCGGCGTGGACAGCGTCTGACGGACAGCCTGGATGAAAGGCTGACTGAAGAGCTCCATTTTCCCAATCTCATCGATGACACACACTCTCTGCCCCGGGCCGCTGCCGGGACCTGCCTGAAGACAACAAAGATGCCAGGGTCACCTGAGGCAAAGGGCCAGGGGTCCCGCTCCCCAGCCACTCACCAGCTAAGCCATCCCAGGGCGAGTCAGTTAAGCTCCGGAAGGCAGAAGATCGTCTCCACGGGACACTTAACTGGCAAACGGATCTGGAAGAGCTCCCTTGGAAACCGCAGCAACCAGAAAATTCAGTTCCCTAAGCCACCCAGGTTCCTGGCAATTTTCTCTCTTCTAGAATGGTTCCAATAATAACCAAGCTCTGTATTTATATCCACCCAGGAAAGAAGCAGCACCCACATGCCTCAGGTTTAAACGAAACGAGACAGCAAGTCTGGGAGCCCTTATTAATAATACTGGCCTCTTTTTTTCGGTTTTGAGCTGTGTGAGATTCCCCATCTACTGGGAGGAGGAAACCGCTGCAGGCAGAGGCCGGTGTGTATCATAATCTGCACTATAAGGGGTGGTGGAAAGAAGGGAAAGTTAAAAGGAAAGGAGTCTTGGTTAAAAGAAAAAAGTGAGCAGGGCTGTGCCCTTTAAACCTCAGATTCCCTTCCTAACGACTTCACTGCGTTCCTTCCTTGAAAGCCCCTCTCGGAACAGGTGTGGCGGCCAGCCTCCACGGGCCCTACTGCCTCCCAGCTCCTGGGACTCCCATGTCCAGTCCCCCGCCACAGGGTTCCAGCGTTCGTCCCCGCGACCATCCCTGAGACAAGGCACTGCTTCTACCGTGGTCTCAATCTCCCTCTCTCTGGGATGGCTCGCTGCCGTCTTGTGAGCACACTCAGGCAGCTGATGGCCAAGTCCACGTGGGAAGGAACCGAGGTCTCGCTGCAACCCTGAGAGTGAGCTGGGAGGCGAATCCTCCCCAGTCAAGCGGCAGATGACTGCAATCTCATGACAGACGGGAGCCCGGACCTCCCAGCTGAGCCATTCCTGGATTCCTGACCCAGAAAAACTGTGTGAGGTGATGTCCGTGGTGTTAAACCCCAAAATTCTGGGGTAACGTGTTACACAGCAACACTAATGATCACTGATAATGATCACTCATAAACATGTCCTCTCTGGAAAGCCTTCCCAGAGAAAGCTATGAACAGTCCTTCCATAGCGGGGACACAACACAACACAGATTAACACTTCAGTGAATGCTGAGTGACAAATACGTTTTATGTATCTTGGTATAAATGATTATTTTCCTCTATGCAAAGCTGATCTACAAAGTACTTTTCACTATAGTTCTTAGACTTCTTAAATAATGACGTCAATACATTCTCAGAATGCGGGGCTGAGTTAAACTAGGTTTAGCTCAACTGCCAACCCTGAAGCCAGAGTACAGTGTGGTCGGGGGGGGGGGGGGCAGTGGTCCCCACGAGAGACGGGACTGGGGGAAGATCCCGAAGCCTGCATGGTACACAGAGGACAGTGGAATCTATCCAACAGATGAGAGATTCCAGCCAGGGAGGACCACAGGTTGTGCCCAAGAGGCCGCTAACTGTGTGGAACCTGGAAGACAAGTTAGGCATCTTCTGGAATAGACGACACGAGATTTGGGGTCTAATCCTAGGCAGTTATTGAAGGCAAGCATTAGGGAAGTGGTTTTCAAACTTTTATGTAAGTGGTACTTTTATTCTTTTCTGACTTAATATCACATACATATTTTCCCACTCAGTTTATTAGCAGGAAGACCAGGAAGGGGTACATCCAAGAGAGGGTCTGTATCCTTAAACTCCTGTGTTTTTAAGGCATTTCATTTTTACCTCTCAATTGCACCCACTTGTGTGTGTGTGTGCATGTGTGCGTGTGTGTTTGCGCGCGCACACCTGTTTCCCGCTCTTAGAGGCAGGGACGAGGCCCCATGCATCTTTTTCTTTCCCATGGAATTGAGTGATGCAAAGTTGAGCTGAGGCAGCTAGTGCTGCCCTCCAGCGACGGGGTGAGGGCGTCTGTGGAATCAATCGCTAATTTCCAAATTTCTCCTTCAAAAACGAGTGCCCGATTTGGGAGACATTTTAAAAGCTGGCAGCTACCTTCTCATTAGCATGAAAACAGACACCCCACAAGGGCAAGCCGTCCCAATGGCCTGACTCTTACCAAGGAGTATTTGGGGCATTCTGCTGCCTCCCGAGACCAGGAATAATTGCACAGGTCATCCTTCCACAGGCATCTAGAAGCCAAACAGGGTGCTATCTGGCCCATCAAAATGAGAGTTTGAAAGCAGTCAATTCAGAGAAAGAGAAACAATAAGATGCGTGTGCCCGTGTACATGTACATATGCAGGCAGCACGTACATATACACGTGGGCACGTACGTGAATATATGAGTAGGTATAAACATAAAGCACGAGGCTCTCCAACCACCTTTCCTCAGATTCCCTACAACGTTCACCAACGGGAGCTCACCGGCATTATTTAAGCTTCCGCACAAAGATATCTGGACACACATGCATACGCTATGTTGTACCAACCGGAAATGTTCGTTTTCAAACCTCAGTTTACAGGAAATCCTTATTCTGTCTAGAATTAGGGACTTTTATCACCCAGAAACTGTAAGAATCTCGAAAAGAAGTCTGGGATTTTTGACGAAAAAATGCTAAGTTATTCATGCTCAATTGAGAGATATTAGAAACTCAGACGCCCGTAAACACCGTCTTTTCTAAATAACGTGAACATTTAGTCAAGCCTGTGATAAAGGAAGCACTATCATATTCACGATTGTTTTTTTATATAAACTCAAGCAACTTTAGAGGGAAACAAGAACAAACCAGTGAGCACACATAAAACCCTGCCGGCACCAGGGCCCGGGTCTGAAAACTACCAGGAGCCTCCCCAGCCCTCCCCAGCGCGGCTGCGAAAGTGGTCATGGGCCCCTGGAGCGTCACCTCTGAAGGTGTGCGGTAAGGAGCTCATGAAGAACTGCCGGCGGCTTCGCACCTGGCGTCTTCTTTCTTCCCACACCTTCTCTCCACACAGGACGTAAGAGGCGGCAGGACTGTGGACGCTACCCGGCAGCCCCTGCACCACTCACCACTCCCCTCCCCCCTAACTCACCACCCCTCTCCCCCCCCCCCCCCCCCGTCCCGGCTCCCCACCCCCCTTCCCTGGGCCACTTACCACCCCTGTCCCCACACTCACCACCCCTATCTTGGGCCTACGTTTCAGATGACTGTATACTTTCACTGTCACAAAGAGGTAGAAACACTGGTTTGTGCAAGGCATATTTCAGTTCTTGGGGTGTTCTGAGAGAAACGATACTTCCTTGGGACAGAGTCGTAATATTGACCAGCCAGTGGTAAGGGAAGCCACGAAGAATTTTATAACTTGGCTTACACTCAGCTAGTTTGCTTTCTGGAAAGATTAAATCAGTTTGGAGCAACAAGATATCTGTGTACCAGCTACGCCAGAGACCTAAAAATTGTGTGACTTTTTTCAGTTTCTTGTTTAATCTTTAAAAGCACTTTTAAGAACACAAATGAAAACGTAAACCTAAATAAAATAGGCAATTTCATTTAACCAGAGTACTATATTGAAAAAAAGTGGATTTGTCTTACTGTGAATGATTTACTTCATTAAGTATTTCTGGGGGTATGAACTTACTATTTTCTTTACTGTCAGACCCCCAGCCTGGCCTCTGAGCTGGCCTGTCTGGGACCACGAGTATCAAAGTCGCGGGAGGGAACTGGGGAGCGCGTGGCAGTCGTCAGGGGCAGAATGACGACCCTGAGCCCCCCAAACAGCCACGGTCCCGGGAAGCCAGAGAGGCAAACGGTGGGAACAGTGGCCACAGACAAGCCAGCCCACAGCTCAAGTTATCAGCTAAAAGTGAAGGGCTCCGGCTAGACTTTTATGTGGGCTTATTCCGCGCCTGAAGTTTCAAAATCCCTTAGCAGTCTCGTGGCACTCGACCGCGTGTCCCCAGGGAGGAAATCACAGGCTGGCGGCCAGGACAAGATGTCTAGACTGCCTGACGCACCCTGCAGCCCAGCCCTTCTCTACTGGGGCGTGCCCTGGGCGGGAGCTGTCCCTGCCCTGGTGCCAGACGTTCCCACCCCAGGGCCCAGGGCTCCAGGCTCCTCCGGGGTGTCCTAACTGGCCTCTCTGGGGCTCACCCACTCGAGCGCCTGTCTGCAGAGCACCAGACCGGCGCCCTCAGGATCTTCCACCATCCTGGGCCTGAAACAGCATCTGCCGGCTGACAGCCAGCCCAGTGGACCGGGAACCCGCTACGCCCCGTGATCCCAGCACCTCGGGACCAGCCTGGGCATCTGAGCTGGTGGGTGTCCGTGACAGATTTCCAGCTGGCTCCGGCCCCGGGGCCCTGGCACGCACAAATCAGACTGCCGAGGTGAGGCCCTTCCCCAGGTTCCCTCCCATCACCCCACTCGCCTTCTCACCAGAAACCATCAGAACTATCCCTACGTCTGCCCCTCCTAGCGGCCCGGGACTAACACACTTTACAGGGAACTCCGCGTTCAGTCCTAGAAACTTCGTGTAGCAGGTCTCTGCAGCCCTGTTTTAGGATGAGGAACAGTGAGACAAAGTCACTGAGCTCCCAAGTGAGAGCCGGGTGTCAACCCCAAGACCACGTGATGCCAAAGCTCCCCTCCATACCCCACGTGCAATACCACCCGCACATCTTCTCAGTGTGAATAAGGAAAGAAATCGAAGAAAGGAACCAAAGGAAACTGAAGGAAAGAACGGAAGGAATCCATCTAACTGTAAGGAAAATACTTTGGCCTCCAATGAGAACCAAGGGCACTGTACTTTCTAGGGGCTACAGAGGCAGAGCCACAGACCCGTTTTGGGAGTAATCATTACTCTCAATTACTCCAAAAGAACAACACACTCAGGGTCTCAGAACAAGTAACGCCACCAACAGCCTTTTATCCAGGATACAGAGTGGCCTGCTTTGGCAGGCGGTTAAGATGTGACCTGCAGGGGAAGGGCCCTCCGCCCTCCACCTCTCTCCCTCGCACTCAGCGAGAGAGGACCAGGTCCCCCCACGTGCTAACTCCTGCCACTTCCTTATCAGCTGTGTTTCTACTAACTACGTTTTTAAAAACTCCTCTTGCTTAGTAAAATCCTCAGTCAATATTTAAATTTGATTCAAGCTTAGGATCTTTTTTTTTTTTTTAAGATTTATTTATTTATCTTAAGAGAAAGAGAGCATGAGCAGGGGTGAGGCAGAGAAAGGGAGAGAGAGAATCCCAAGCAGGTTCTGCACTGTTAGCACAGGGGCTTCTACTCTTGAGCTAAGAGATCATGACCTGAGCTGAAATCAAAAGTCAGACGCTCAACCGCCTGAGCCACCCGGGTGCCCCATCAGGTTTAGTATCTTTGCGGTCTGACATCCTTTTATTAGAAATTACCTAGGAGAGAGAAAGGTGAATGATTTGGCTACAGTGGAACAGTGATGACTTCTTTTGTGACTCATGAGACTGGACAGAAGTAAAGAAGGGCAGAGGTGATGAGGAAAAATCAACCATTATGGCTTTTGTAATTCAGCTTTCGAATGAACAATGCTTAATTACTGCTCACCTTGGTACAGAAAATATTTCAAAAGGCAGCAGTTAAATTGCTTCCCAGTCAAAGTCTAGAGTGAAAATTATTATTTTCAGATAATCCAATAAAGTTAAAAGAAATCAGAATTAACAGGGAGAACTTTTGATGAGGAGGATGTGCACGGCCTTAACATGTCTCCCCACTCGACGCGAATTAATTTCAAAGGAAAAAAGAGTAAATACACATTGGGAGTTTGGACGATTCTTTGCTCGGGTAACCAAAACCAACATCATCAAACATGGCGCGCCTCGAGAGCAGACGCCCGAGAAAGGCACGGCACCAGTCATGCAGTCTTCCGGCGGAAGCTGCCACAAAGAAACACCAGAAAAGCTCCAAAGAGGAATGTCCTGTGAAAGCAGGACCTTTTCTCTGAAAATGCCAATGTCATACATGACGAAGGATGACCTGAGAAGACGTTCCAGATGAAAGGAGCTCATGGAGATATGACAACTAAATGTAATACTGGACCCTGGCCCAGACGGAAAAAGGTTACAAAGGACAGCCCTAAGGCAACTGACGAAACGGCAGAGGAATGTAGACTATTAGTATTTTCTTGGTGTAAAATTTACTTAGGTTGAGAACTATACTGATTATGCAAGACTATGTCCTTATTCTCAGGAAAACTGTACTGAACATTTAGAAGCGAAGCCCCCCCCCCCCCCCCGATGACTGCAACATACTCTCAAATGGTTCCCCCCACAAGTTTATGTGTTTGTACAAACACACATGGGCGCACACGTGGGGAGAGAGGGTGAGCGCACACAGGGCAAATGTTAACGACAGGTGATTCTGGATAACAGGTGTATAGGTGGTCCTGCATTATTCTTATCCTGGTCATTTTCTCTACGAGGAACATTACATCCCAATACAATTGACAAAAATTAGAATACAAAAAAAAGAGAACGCTCACACTCAGATTTTCTCAGTCTAAGCGTCAAGCAAGGCGCAACCCACCACGGGTGAGCTTCCTTCCGAAGGAGGCTGGGCCTCGGACTGACGCGTGCCAGACGACACGGCCAGTGGCGACTGCCGCAAACGGGGCAAGGCGGATGGGCGAAAGGCAGACAGGCAACAGTCTACGCAACTTCTGCCCCAGGCCCGCTCAGGGAGCACTCTGCCGTGCCTCTTGGGAGCGGGTGGCAGGAAGGAACTGCGCGGAGGCAGAGAAGCCCAAGGCAGCCCGAGGTGCCCACGCGGCACCTACGTCACAGAGGCTCACCAAGACCGGCAGTGACAAGTAACGGAGCGTCAGACCCTGCCCGGGGGGATGAGGGAGGCTGCCGGGGAAGGTCACAGAGAAGACGCGACCACCAGTTGACCCGTGAGCTGGACCCAAGTGGTGGGAGGCTCCTCACCCCATCCCGTCCTTGGGATGAGCCCTCCACTTGCCTTTCTGGCTCCCAGAGGCCGCTCCAAGGACGCAGCCCTGAGACACTGACGTGGTGTCCACAACACCTGTACAATATACCTGCCTGAACCCAGTTAAGGCGTCTCTCTCTCGCTCTCTAAACTCTTAAGGTCTGGCAGGTGGGAGCAGGGACCCTCTCATGTTGCCGGTCCAGGGCAGGCCTTGCACAGAAGTTCCCTCTGCCGATTACAACTGCCCACCTACCAGCCTCGGATGAGCGCCTGCCTCTTTTTGGGTCTCCCTCTGCCCTGCCAACGAAGGGGGCTGGTTTCACATCTCCCCTGGGGACCCCTGACAGGGATGCGGCCCCACAGAGATTACCAGGAAGGGCTGCCATGACAAATCCTACAAGGTAAACCGCAGAGCCGACCTCACACTGAACCTCCGGCTCCTTTTCTGATTTCGATTCACTGCAGCCATGTTTTCACTGACGATTTTAAAATTAATTTTTATGTTGGCGCCAGACAGCTTTTTATTTCTCTGGTGATCTTGCAGTGCATATGTATGATTATGTGGTACAGAAATAGAAAGTGAGGAGGAACAAAGAAAAAATGTCACATTTGCTAACAATGAAGGAAATTCAAAAGCAAGGCTTGGGCTCCTGTCAACCTTTCAGGAACCGATCCTGACTAGAAATGGATTCTTCTAAATTCTCTCTAAAGCCTACTGGCCTGAAACACTAAGTGGCAATTCCAGGTCAAGTGGTAACAAAATAACCTTTCCCCAGACAGGACTCCTCTGACCTTCAAAGGAAGTTGCAAAGATCTGAAGCAGAATCTCATTTCAGAATCAAAAGCAGATCCTGCTTTTGAAAACAAATCTACACCAAAAGCCTCACTTTGATCAAAACGGGTTCGACTATGATTTTCCTTGGGTGTTCTGGTTCTAGCTTCTTAGACCTTTCATGGATCTTAATTACAAAGAACATGGTGCAGCCTAGAAAACCAGGCTTTGAGTAGATGTTGTTTGTTATTTAAAACCTTAGAATCTATTACCTTTTTGTGTGAGTAGGAGATATATTGGGAGCCAATACAATGCTAAATCCTACATTGCAACAAATTCTAATAAAGCATTCAGTGTGGCTGTCAAAGAGACCATTATGGAAAAGGCCAGCATTAGCCTGTTAGCTGTGATCAATAAAAAACTGGCAAAAAAATCCTAACTACAGAAGCATCGGAAAATAGAAGAAACCTCTAAATAACCTTACCAAAAAACAAAGTTTTTTTTTTTTAAACTAAGATATGGAAAGCCAGAGATACCAGGTTTTCACCTCTGGGGAGTAAACGTTGTCTGAAAACTTAAGATATCCTTTTCTATCCAAATGACTCATTTTATATAGTTCTAATCACTCCATATGAGACTTTTTAAAAAAAATTTTTTAATATTTATTTTTGAGAGAGAGAAAGAGACAGAGTGCGGTGGGGGAGGGGCAGAGACAGCAGGAAACAAAGAATCGGAAACAGGCTCCAGGCTCGGAGCTGTCAGCACAGAGCCCGACGCGGGGCTCGAACTCCTGGACCGCGAGACTGTGACCTGAGCCGAAGTCGGCCGCTCAACCGACGGAGCCACCCAGGTACCCCCATATGAGACTTTTTGCAATGGACAATAGTCTTATTTCCACCATTCATGCTAGCTCTACCACTAATAAGCTGTGTGCCTTGGGGGAATTTAAATTTCTGTCCTGTCTTAGTTTCCTCGTCTGTAAAACAGGAACAGAGTATTATTCTGGGGAGTAAATGGGTTAGCGGCTGCTGCAGAGTTTGTGCTCGGTAACTGTTAACCACTTCCTCCACCACCGCCACCATTACCATCAACACTACTAGGATTCAGAAAAATGGACAGATAAGAATGGCTAAGACAACTTTTTAAACGATAAGACAGCGTGGCAACTAAGGCAACTAAAACAGTGTGCTACTGATGTAAGGTTCAAACAGGCAAAAGAACAGATGACTGTAAAACATTATACACACACACACACACACATTTCTTAATATAATTAACAAGGCATAATAAATGAATGACAACTGGGTTATTTAACAAATGGCTTTGGTAAATCGGCTAAGCATTTGGAAGAAAAGCAATTGAGAGTCTCATTGTATTTTACACTCAAAGTAAATCCAGACGGATTAAAAACATAAATGTTTAAAAAAAAAAAGGTACTACAGAAGAAACAAATTCCAAACTAACTTGGAAAACGGACAGACTTTCTCAATATGAAAAGAATGAAAGAAAGATAGATCACCAAAGTGAAAAACTGAGAAAAACACAATCGATAAATATAAAAAGGTCATCTGCCTTATGAAAGATATTTTTAAGGCAAAAGGAAAAGAATGGTTAGAGGAATAAACAAAAACAATTAGATTAAAAAAGTACACAATAAACTAACAAACATTTGACCTCATTAGCAACTTAACACCATGAATCCAAGCAAAGAAGTTTTGGAAAGAAGGATGGAAAACTTAAGACCAGCAGAGTGCCAGGTGTTGGCGAAGGAGCAAGGAGACCAACACACCCACATGCTGGGGTGTGTGTTCGTGTGTGTGTGTGTGTGTGCGCGCGCGTGTGCGTGTGTGTGTGCACGCGCACATGCACAAAGGGCCACAAGTGTCACGGGAACACCCCAGCAGCACGCAGTGAGCCTCAGAAGTTCACAACCCCCCAACCCAGGATCTCCACCCTCAGATCCTCCCCCAGGGAAACAACCAGGGCTGGAGAGAAGGCTGGTGTACAAAGGGTTAACATCTAACACTTGAGGGGATAATGCTGAAGTCAAAGGTGAAAATCCACACTATGAAATACTGCGCAATCATTAAATGATCACAGTTGTGAAGGTGATCCTGTTGGAAGGCCATTCCCATGTCACTCAGTCATAATAAGGGGAAAAACCCAATCGTACAAAACGATACGAAGTGTTTTCCCCCATTATGGAATGATGGAACAAATCAAGTAGAAAGAAGGAAGAAACGAAATACACTAACAGTGGTTAACCCAGTGAGAAGATTAGGAGTTATTCCTATTTTCTTCTTTATTTTTTTAGGATTTTTTTTTAATTTTTTTTTTTTAACGTTTATTTATTTTTTATTTTTGAGAGAGACCGAGCATGAGCAGGGGAGGGACAAAGAGTAAGAGAGGGAGCCATAGATTCTGCAGCAGGCTCCGGGCTCTGAGCTGTCAGCACAGAGCCTGACGCGGGGCTCGAACCGACAAGCTGTGAGATCATGACCTGAACTGAAGTCGGACGCTCAACCGACTGAGCCACCCAGGCGCCCCTTTTTAGGTTTATTTTTACTTATTTTTTGAGAGAGAGCGAGAGAGCGCGACCGTGAAAGCAGGGGAAGGGCAGAGAGGGAGAGAAAGAATCCCAAGCAGGCACTGTGCTGTAAGCCCCGAGCCCAATGCGGGGCTCGAACTAACCAACCATGAGATCATGACCTGAGCTGAACTAAAGAGACGCTTAACTGACCGAGCCAACCAGGTGCCCCTTCTTCATTTCTGTTTCATATTTTTTACAAATCTGCTACCTTGAGTAGGGAGAACGTTAAAACTCAGGAAAACAATAAACATGGTCAAATAAGGGAAAGAAGCCACCGGTGGAATGACAAAAAGAATCAACGATATTCAACCCTACATAGGACTTTCTAAAACCCTTACTGAGTCTACAGTGTTTCCCCGTCTTACTGTATTCTCCTTTATTAACCACGTGTGCCCATGAGAGTCCATCAGTCTCCACTCCGGCCTAAGGAAATGAAGCAAGCCGGGGCCGGGGTCACATCTGTGCCTCCCCCTCCAGCCCTGCCCCGGCCTCCAGCAGCTCCTAGGCTCCAGCTCGGTTCTTACCTCCCCGCTCAGAGCAGGCACACCCCTACCAGCCCCGAGGATTATTTCCCTTATGTTTTTCATTAGACACAACTCAAAAATATTTGTCATCCACAGTGAAATTTCTTACATGTAGGAGGCACTTCATAGATAATTCTTAATGTACAGTTAGAGTTAGTGTTTTCTGACATCCCGGGCACTATAAACTAACAGGCTGTTTGTATCAAGGTTTCCACCTGCCTAAATGTGCTTTCTAAAGCTTTCAGGTTATGTTAGTTGCCCATACTCTTTATATTCTTATTTCTGTCATGTAATTACCTTTGTACTTTTTTCTTTTGTTTTTTTTTTTTTTTTTTGAGACAGAGAGAGACAGAGCACGAATGGGGGAGGGTCAGAGAGAGAGGGAGACACAGAATCTGAAGCAGGCTCCAGGCTCCGAGCTGTCAGCACAGAGCCTGACGCGGGGCTCGAACTTACAGACCGTGAGATCATGACCTGAGACGAAGCTGGAAGCTCAACCAACTGAGCCACCCAGGTGCCCCATCTTTCATTCTTTTTTTTAAGTCTGAAGGCAAAACACTAATTCCTTTTTCTTTCTTCATCCCAACAAAACATATATATGAGATGGGAGAAAAATGTGTACTTCAGAAAAAAAAATCTGTGACCTCGACTAGATAAGAACCTGCAGCCTGGGAAGTCTTCCCAAAACAAAGATGTCTGGGTTTGGTAATCAAAGTATCAAAAATTGGGAGATGTCTGCTTTCCTTTGTTTTTTAATTAAAAAAGAGAGACTCAAGCTCTTACTGCAGTCAGCGTATGACTTCTTATATAATCTTGCAGACAGACGCCAAGCACGTATGTGCGCACCGCTCTCCCAGGATTCAGTCTGTTCTAAGCAAGGTTAAGTAAAAATCAATTCTTTGTATTGATCCAGTGCCCAAAGACAGAGTCTTCAACAGGAATTTCATTTGAAGTGCGTCACTTGCCCTTTGATCATTTAAGTAGAGGGTATGCATCTGGTGGGAAACGAACTAGAGAGAAAAATATCCTGTTCTCTGACTGCTCCCACCAATACAGTGGCCACAACAGACCAAGGACGGGACCAAGGGAAGGTTCCAAAAGGCAGGAGGTGAGGGGAGCCAGCGAGGGGGAGGAAGCCCAGGAGAAGGCGGGTCCTGAGGAGCAGCAGCCCCCTAGCAAACCAGAGCGCAAGACCCACCAGCCCTCTGAAATCAGAACTACCCTCCGCAGGCTAGAGTTAAAATTTTCAGCAGCCTCGGCCAACTACCAAAGCCCCCAACTGCACATTTTAGCCAAGCCCCAAATGTCAAAACAGAGCAGACAGGCAAAGAGAAGAGTGCACCAACCAAAGAAAACACCAGGGCTTTGAGCCAGGGCTTTGGCCAGGGCTGAGAGCCAAAGGCTGGCGTGGCACCGGCCCCAGCACGTGTGGGGGACACGTGGCTGGGGAACGGTGACAGGAGGTCGGAGGTTAGCGGGCCAGATGGCAAAAAGCCCACCAGGCCAAGCGAAAGACCCTGGATTCTACTGCTGGCATAACAGATGCCTCTGGAAGGTTCAGACCTGCCTCGGGAGCCCAAGTCTGCACCATCCAATTTCCGTAAAAGTACATCAAAGCAGTAAGTCTATCACAAATTAAATGAAACTCACAGTCTACCAGGCCCTGATCGTGTGGTCCCACCCCCCTTGCCAACCACACCTTGTTCTTTACCTACTCCCACTCCAGGGCAGTGGGGCCTCAGTTTATCTCTTTCCATCATCTGTAGTATTCTCCATAGAACCTCCCACCCCGCCCCCCTCAACAGGCCTGTAGTCTCCCTCTGAAGTGACGGTGCCTCCCCATCTTCCATTTCAGTTACACGTCACGTCCCCAGAGCTCCATCCTGGTCACCTGATCTAGTCAGCTCCTGGCACCTCTCACAGCACCCCACTTGTCATCTTCACGGTGTTTATGACAACTGTCCACTTGCTTGTTCAATGTCTACACTTCCCACTCGACTGAGTCTGGAGAAAGGAGAAAACATGTCTGTTTTGCTCACAAGTGTATAGCTAGGATTTGATAAGTATTTGATGAATGAATTTAAAAAAGTAATATATACTCCAAAGGCCAAAACTGGTTTGACTAAATTGACAAATCTTTTCCTGGCCAAAAAAAAAAAGGAGGGGGGGGGGCGCGAGGGAACTTAAATAACTAACATAAGGCGTGAAAAGAAGGGAAAACACACTGATCTCACAAAATAAATAAGATTATAAGGGAATATACGAACAACTGTATGCCCACAAATTAGGTAAGTAAAGCAAGTTACTAAATGACACAGATTACCACAACTGACTCAACAAGAAATAAAAACTCAGCACCTCTATACAAGTAGAGACTGAATTCGTAATTAAAGAGCTTCCCCTGAAGAAAAGCCCAGGCCACAGGGCTTCACTGGTAAAGTATATCAAACATCCAAAGAAAAAATTAATACCAATATTTCACAAACTCTTCTAAAACTCAGAAGAGGAAGGAACACGTCCCAACTTATTCTGAGGTCAGTATTATTCTGATACCAAACTCAGACAAAGATATCACAAGAAAGCTACAGACCACACCCCCAATGAATACAGACGTGGAAACCGTCAACAAATTATTTGCAAACATATAAAAATCCAGCAACATATAAAAGGATTTGCATATAATCCTTTTGAATCCATCAACATATAAAAACAATCACACATCATGACCAAGAGGGATTTATTTCAAGAACCAAGGCTGGTTTAACATTCAAAAATCAATTAACATAATACACTCTATTAATATGATAAAGGATAAAAACCACATCATCACCTCTGTAGATGCAGAAAAAGGATCTGACAAAACCCAATACTTCTTCGTTGTAAAATACCCGACAAACTAGGAATAAAAAGGGACTTCCTCAACCCGGTAACGGCCATCTGCAAGTAACCCACAGCCAACATCACACTTTATGGTAAAAGATTAAATGCTTCCTCCCTACAATCAGGAACAAGATGAGTATGTCCCATTCAACAGGGAACTGAAGGTTCTAACCAGGGCAATTAGGCAAGAAAATGAAATAAAAGACATCCAAAGTAGAAATGAAAAAGTAAAACCATCTCCATTTGCAGATGACATAATTTTCCACAAAGAAAATTCTAAGGAATTCACTGGAAAACTCAGAACTAATAAACAAATTCAGCAAGGTGACAGGATACAAAACCGATCAATAAACAAAAATCACTTGTACTTCTATACATTAGTAACGATAATTCCAAAAATGAAATTAAGAAAACAGTTCCATTTACAATAGCACCCCAAAGTGTGAAAACATTATGCTAAGTTAAATAAGCTCGTTACAAAACACCACATATTATATGATTGCCTTCTCACGAAATGCCCAGAACAGGCAAACTGACAGGCAAAGAAAGGTAGGGCAGCGGTTGCCAGGGGCTGGGAGAGACACAGGAATGAAGAATGACTGCTCAATGGGCGTGGGGTTTCCTTCTGAAACGATGGAAATGTTCTAAAATTAGATCGTGATGACTGGCTGCACGATCGTATGAACATACTAGAAAAAGATGAATTGTGTATTTTCTTTTCTTTCTTTTTTTTTTATTTTAATGTTTATTTTTGAGAGAGAGAGAGAGAGACAGCACAAGCAGAGAGGCAGAGAAAGAGGGAGACACAGAATCGGAAGCAGGCTCCAGGCTCTGAGCTGTCAGCACAGAGCCCAACACGGCGCACGAACCCATGGACCACAAGATCATGACCTGAGCCGAAGTCGGATGTTTAACTGACTGAGCCACCCAGGCGCCCCGTGAATTGTATATTTTAAATGAGTGAAGTGTATGGTATATGAATTCTATCTCAATACGCTGTTTAAAAAACAAAGACAAAAAAACAAAACAAAACAAAACAAAATAAAAAACAGGTAATACAGTGATATACGGTGTATCACAGATGGTCCCGGACTTACGATGGTTCAACTTATGATTTTCCAACTTTATGGTGGTGTGAAAGCAATATGGATGCACCAGAAACCATAGGTCAAAAAAATGGGTTTTTTTGAGAGATAGCGAGCACCTGTGTGCCAAGCTGGGGAGGGGCAGAGGGAGAAGGAGAGAGAGAATCCCGAGCAGGGTCCATGCCTGGCAGAGCCCAATGCGGGGCCTGATCTCACAACTGTGAAATAATGACCTGAGCTGAAATCCAAAGTAAGATGCTTTAACTGGCTGAGCCACCCAGGCGCCCCCAGAGGTCAACTTTTAAATTCTGATTTTTTTCCTGGGCCAGCGGTGGGATGCAGGATCCTCTCTCCCGATGCTGGGCAGGAGAAGCAAGTCCCACCCCCCAGGCAACCACAGGCTCATGAAGGTAAACAACCAATACACTGACAACCATTCTGCACCCACACAGCCATTATGTATTTCCCTTTCTGTACAATATTCAACATATTACATGAGATATTCAACATTTTATTTTTTTTTTTAATTTTTTTTTTTCAACATTTATTTATTTTTGGGACAGAGAGACAGAGCATGAACGGGAGAGGGGCAGAGAGAGAGGGAGACAGAGAATCGGAAACAGGCTCCAGGCTCTGAGCCATCAGCCCAGAGCCTGACGCGGGGCTCGAACTCACGGACCGCGAGATCATGACCTGGCTGAAGTCGGACGCTTAACCGACTGCGCCACCCAGGCGCCCCATCAACATTTTATTACAAAATAGGCTTTGTGTTACATGATCTTGCCAACCGTAGGCTGAGGTGAAGAGTTCTGAACATGTTTAAGGTCAGCTGGTTAGTAGGTTAGATGTATTACATGTATTTTCCACTTACCATACTTTCAACTTATGATGGGTTTATCAGGAGGTAACCCCCTCGTAAGCCGAGGAAGACGTGTAATATGGTAATATTTCTATAATGACAACTTCCCTTCCTAAATGTTTGCTGTGCTGTGAAAACAGGGTTAAGATATAAATAGGAGGAAGGCAAAGGAAACACTTAACCTTGGGAGCCTTGGGAGCTGGGCACCAGAGTTCTCCCAGTATGAAATATTTCCATGGGCTAAATTTGGGTGAGGAGGAATTTATTTGTAGTTCATAGTGACATAAAATTACGGTGCATACCTTCTTTACAGCTCAGTCACTTGAAAACTTTTAAATTGTAAAATGCAAAACTGGCCGCTCCTTAGGAGCAAAACCACTCTGTTCCCAGGAGCACGAAGAAGAGATGGGCTCAAGAAGCAGAAATCACACACTTACGTTCCTCAAGACCGGAAGTGCCAACTGCTCGAAGGAAGTCAGATCCACCACATACTGCCCAACTCGGCACTCGCGTTTTCCACGTGGAGGCTCTGAGCTGAATAAAGAAACAGTGCATTTGTTGAAAAGACCCCTGTGTTGATTCTGGTTTGCAACTACACCACTGAGCCTCTGGCCCTCCGACATATGCTAAATCACCCTGAGACATCACCTACACAAAACGCGCTAGTATGCAAAGCTAACCTGATGCCGTGCCGTCTCCTGAGAACAGGGTTTCCAACAAGTGTGCCCACCACGCCACCGCCACCAGCCCTGGAAGTTACCCCTGGGGGTGCCGATCCCCAAGCTACAGGGAGGCAGCGCCCCAACTATCTTGGAAAAGTAGCACAAGAAACAGGATGACGAATTACAAAATGATAAAAATTTAGTGCTCAGTGGAGTAAGTTTTAAGTGAAATATGCTATCTTTGTACTTTGTTTTTCATATCGTGGTTTCAAAGTCTGTTTTCTTTCTTTGAGAAATCCGCAAAGGCCCAAGATTCTTCAAGATAGGGATCAGAGATTATTTGGCTCGATCCTGTGCCCAGGGAGAATAAAACATCATAGAAATGAAATGTCAGTACCCAATTCTAGACAAAACTCCCCGCGTGCCGGATAAGGTGACAACGTCGAATCCTATTCTTCTCCCTGCCTGTCTGACTTCTTCTGTGTAAAATCCATCAATAGGCACACCAGAGGATTTTAAAACCTCACTGGCTTTCTGGATCAATGTTGTTTTCCCAACTCCTGAAAGAAAAACAAAAAAACAACAAAAAATCCATTAGGAACCACCCCCTTGCTGGAGGGAACAGCACTCAGGGCCTGAGAGCAATCACAGTGGGGGAGAGAAATGGGCTGCAAAGGAATTTTATGAATATTAATTCACTTTCATTTTGATTGTTCCAGGTGTTAAAACTTTTCAATTTCAAGCATACTAAAAATATGAATGGGATCTTAAAGTTTTATTTTGAAATTCTGAAACATTATTAATTTTGTCACACATACCATCCCAGAACCAACTGAGCGGCTTACTGGTGGCAGCCGAGTGCCATCCGCACCCTCTGAGACAAGCTTCTGGAACTAAGTTTACTCTCTTCCTTGGGTGGCCACGCTCTCACCAGGACGCAAAACTGGTCATGCTTGGGTCGAAGGCTGGGCACTTTAAACTAGGATTTCAACCTTCCCAACACTCTGGACCTACGCTTACCCGCGAAAATCCCTTCACTCCTCCATGGACTTAAAACATTGCCGTGTCTCCCAGAAAAGCATCCCTTAAATACCACTACCACCACCAGAAATGGCAATCTTCAAACTTTCTCACAAGAGCGATCCGATCAGGTCGGCAGCCCCTTCTATGACCTCCTCTGCTGTTCTCCCGGTTCCTCTGGCTTGCCCCCCAACGCCTTCCCCACTTACAACCTATCACCTCCACCCCCATCCACCTGGCCTGTGAACTACTCGGGTGTGTTTACAGGTACCAACAGGGAATCACCGACACCGTGGAGCCAGGCACCTTATCTAGCAGGCTTCACAAGCATTTCCTGGGTTCCACCCTGACAACGAGCCTCTCAGACAGTTACCTTTCTTGTCCCTGTTTTACAGATGACGCCCAGAGGGGATGGGTGAGTTACCCGAGGTTACACAATTAGTAAGGACCATATAATTTAACAGGGGCCTTTGTGTGTACCCATGACTTGCTCCATAGACATTGAAGTCAATGGCATCACGGTTATCAAAAATGGGAAAAATGGGAATCCTCCGGCAAGCCTGCAATAGACTATTCTGAGATACCACAGGGTTGTAAAGTCATATTATTTCTACGGCTGCCCCCTCAGAGTCATCAGGGTTCCCCAAGAAACCTTTTAAGCTTGTATGAGATAAACCATGAACTGTTACTTAATAAACCTCTCCTCCTAATTCACACTAACAAACGACGGCGGCTGGCCTTCTGGCCCAGGAACACCAACCCAAGGGGATCCCAGCCACGTGCTCACTGGGGCTGGAAGAGAACCGTGTAGGGTTTTCATCCCAGCTCTGTGCCCCAGTACCTGCTGTTTAGCAAAGTCCCGGCAGAACCTGTTTAATACGGGCCAGTGGCATTGGTGGATATGTAAGTTGGTACTTTTCTGAAGGGCGACTTCAACGTGCCTTCCGCAGCACACGGCAATTCTGTGTCTAGGAATTCACCTTCAGCAAGAGTCTGACGACAGTACAAAGATACGTGGAATAGGGGTTTTACGTCAGTTTTCATGATAATAGCAAAATATGGAGAGCAACCTATATGGTGACCAGTAAGGGAGTGGTGAATTACGGTATCATGTATATAACGACATACAAATATGCAGGAATGCCATACGGGCCTTACAGAGAATACTGTTTACCTATCTTTATTAGCACAGAAAACAGACCGCAATATGGCAATGATAAGCAGAGAAAAAGCAGGTTAAGACACAGCAGGCATATATATATAGCATTATCCTATTATGCTTTTTTTTTTTTAAAAAGTGAAGTGTATGTATTTACAGGAAATGTTGAGACGGAAATGGAAAAGTTTACAGCACTTATTTCTGTGTGTTGTAATTCCATGTGATTGTCACTTTCTTCTCTAAAACTTTGATTTTTTTTTTTCTGGTCTAATAGTAAGTGGGTATTACTCTTAACGTAAGAAAAAAAAATACTACATTTTGAAGAAGATAACGTGGGGCAGCTGTGATAAAAGGGGACGCTTTGTGTCCTGCATGTTGGGCAGAACACCTGTGCTGGCTCAAGCCCCTTCCTGATCAGCTGTAAAAAATCATCTTTCAGGGGCGCCTGGGTGGCGCAGTCGGTTAAGCGTCCGACTTCAGCCAGGTCACAATCTCGTGGTCCGGGAGTTCGAGCCCCGCGTCGGGCTCTGGGCTGATGGCTCAGAGCCTGGAGCCTGTTTCCGATTCTGTGTCTCCCTCTCTCTCTGCCCCTCCCCCGTTCATGCTCTGTCTCTCTCTGTCCCAAAAATAAATAAACGTTGAAAAAAAAAAAATTTAAAAATCATCTTTCAGTTAATTTTTCATCTCCATCAATTAAGCTACTACCCTAGAGCTGTCTACACGAAGAGGTAACCTATGCTGAAGGAGACCCCAAAATGACGGCCCCATACCACACACAGGCAAGAAGGGCAGGTCAGAAAGCTCCAGAAACCTTTTGGTTCTACTTCTCTCGTAAAGCTGACCCTGAGATAAAAGATTCAAGGGCAGGAAGTTTAATTTGGAAAGTGACCCCCAAGACTCCAAGGGAAGTAACTGCATTATCATGCAAGTTACCTCCGTGGATAGCTAATCCCACTGGGGAACTCTGGGAGACAGTTTTGGGCACGTGACTCAGTTTTCCTGCCTGAGGGCTGAGGAAGTAGAGAGTTTATCCACCGACTCCCGTCTCTCATGGGTTGGAGGCTGCTCCTGGGGGACAGGAATTCCCTGGCCCGTCGGGCCTGCTCTGCACACAGGTACAGAATCTAGAGAAATCAGAGAATCAGAGAATCAGAGAAAGCCCTCTAAGATGGGTCACAGGTTGGACAGCTGGGAAAAACATTAAGTGTCAAGGAGACGCAAGCAGAGCACTGAGCATATACAACAAAACGTGACCTCTTTGAGAAGACACATTACCTGACGATCTGAATATGTAGACTAGATTTAGATAGCAGGCAGAGTTTGAGACTAAGTTGATGAGAGAAAGAAACTATGAAAAAAACCAGACAGTAACTCCAAAGGGGGGGGGGGGGGACTTGTATGTAAAAGGAAAAGAAAATTATAGATTATTAACTACATGGCTCTTCTGTGATTAGTGTTTACCTGTACTGGGCTAATCAAAATTACACTATAACTACATTAGGAAGATAGAGAGAAAGAGAAGGTGAGCAGCTTTTAGGACAGGCTTAGGCAAGCTATCTTGTAGAATCATTTGTCTTTCAACTGTGTGTACATGGAACTTTTATAAAAAAAAGGGGGACAGGAAGAAGAACCAGCATTGATCTGGCCCACCTCTCTGTCCCCAGCCACCTCCAGGAGCCAGGCAGATCCTATCACAACAACAGATGACTTCTGTTATGAAACACATAGATGTCTTGAGGCCAGCCTGCTGAGAGAACAGCATTCCCAGGTTCAAATAAAGGACTGACGAATCAATTTTCAGAAGACAGTCTTTTGCAGTATTAGGGAGTACTCTGGATGTTAGAAATCTCTCAAACCGGTCTCCTCACAGCGCCTCCATTGCCTGGTAAAAAGAACATTCCGGAGTCCACAATACTAAGTATGCCCTTTGCTACTTGGGCAACACATAACCACTAAAATAAAGCGAAAGAGGGTTCTAGGCCCAGAATGACAATCTGTGATACCGGAGCTCTCAGTTCACTTAAACACTAGGCACACCTTGCAAAGGAGCTGACGAAATAAATCACTTTCTCTGCTCCAATCAACCCATCTTTCTGCCTTGGCCCATCTGATGCTGCCACCACCTTCCTGAGTCACGCCGGATACACGTGCGGGGCCTTGGGTTTAAAAAGCGTCTCCTCCAGCTTCACGTGAACGCACACTCTCCCATCTGGATCCCGTAGGGTTGAGGGATGTGCCCAAAGCCACAGACACAGGATCTGGGAGGGGCTTCCTGGAGGCACCGAGTCCCCCGGCCTCACCCTTGCAGGCAACTGGGGAGTGGAAGTCTCATCTTCAGCTTCACTACCGTTCAGGAGAAAACCCCGCGCTTCCTCTCATTACGAACGGTAGGCCAGAGCCACCGCAGCGGCGGCACGTGTGACCATCCACAGAAACCGGGCACCTTCCGGTCAATCACGGCCGCGGCGGGCATCCTGCAATACCATGTGCGCGCATCACTGAGCTCAAAACTGCGCCCTTACGCTTGCTGCCGTGGGACGCCCCCGCCCCCCTTTAATGCCTTCGTAAAGAAGCCCACATACTACCAAACCACAGCTCTTTTTCTTACCAGCCTTGGCCTCATTTCTAGCCCTGTCTTTTGTACTTAAAATCACGTTCTCTGGGAAGGGGTCACGGAGCCCGTAACATTCTCTGGGGACTTTAGGGAGCAGCTGCCAGAACCCTGGAGGCTGCCGCCCCTTCCCAAGTACACGGGAACGCCCCCCCACCTCCCGCCTACCCCGGCTGCCCCCCCGCCCCAAAGCGGAGACCCGGGCGGGGTTACCTGGGGGCCCCGTGAGGAACACGTGCCGGGCCATTCCGGTGGGCCCGGGTGGGGGTCGCGGCCCGGGTCGGGGTCGGGGTCGCGGTCCAGGTTCCGCCCCCAGCGTGCGCCGGGCCCCGCCTCCGCCGACCGGAAGCACCGCCCCCGCGGCCGCGCAGGCGCCTCAGCGCCGCCCCCCCAACCCTCAGCCCTCGGCCTTGCTCGCGCATGCGCCTTGGGCTCTTGCTCTCCGTACGCAGTGGAGACGTCCGCGGTCGGGAGTGGGGTGGTTAGGGGTTTTTCGGCCGCTTGTCTTTGATCGTAGATTTCCGGCTCACGGGGCGGGGGGTGGGTCTCCAAGGGAGAAGTGCGTGAGAATGCCTATTACTAAACTGGTGCTGTGCTAGGTGAGCGCCGTGGTCCAAGTCCTGCCGCTGACGTCCGGACCTGCAAGCTGAAATTACCCCAACTCTCCTGGAAGTTTGGTCTCAGAAACCTTCCGCAGAGGGGGGAGGCTTTGCTACCGATTCGAACTCTTTGCCCAGCGTCGTCTACCATAGCTGCGCGTAGAATTACCTGACAAAACGTGCTTGATGCCTGGGCTCCACTTCCAGAAAATTCGGAGTGTTTGGTCTTGGGTGTGTCCTGAGGATCTGGATCTTTTTTTTTTTTTTTGAACTCCCCAGCAATTTCCAACGTTCCCTGGGGTTGAGAACCACTTGTTTATAGACAGACCTCCCAGCCCCCGTCATTGCATATGAAGACCAGAAATTGGTCTTTCTTACCTCCATACCGTAATGGAAACCAACGCAAGACCCGCCGGAGGATCTCATTGCGCAAAGAATTAAGTGGCTTTCGCCCCACTCACTTGACCACTTGAAGTGTTTCAGCCAGCGAAATGAAGTGGCAATGGCCTTGAGCCAAATTTACCTGTAAACTCTTTCAGCCTGACATGTGTACGGTTTGACTTGTGATCAATCATTCTCCATCCTGGCTGAGAAAGCAATTTCACTGAGTGCTCAACTTAATTGGTCTGTGCCCACACAGGACCTCCAGGGCTCCCCTTAGCCTGCTGTATACATCAGTCAGATGGCTCCGTTTTTTAGCCATTTAAAAAGTAATCATCTAAAAAATAAGATTTGCACAGTGTAGCTGCTACCATCATTTTGGCAACATTTACAAAGCCGCATCGCTGGTAATGTAGGGCTTTCCACCTACATTTATCTTTAACCTCGTGCAAATTGGAATCAAGACCAGCTGATGCAGCCAAGGAAACCCATAGTAGTAGTTTCCAAAAGAAAGGAAACATGTACACAGTCATAAATACACTCTTGTTTTTTTACCAAAAATATTTCATGCTACCAAAACACTTGTAAACATTAATTGCTAATTAATGTAAAAATCCCCATCACTGAACAACGGTTTATAATTTGCAAGGATCCCCAGGAGTTGGATTATTTTCTTTTGATGGCATACGTGGCATTCTGGTAGCTATTCGCGGGCATCAGTTTAGGTAGCTCAAGGAACATACAGACTCCAGATGTAGGGAACTGCTGTCTCAGAGAACAAGAAGAAAATTCTTCTGTAGTTGGATGTGGGCTTTTTTTTACATTAAAAGCCATTTATTTGGGTGGCAATTACATGGTGTCTTAACCTCATGAGAATTCATTGATCTGAGTCTTTGGTAAAGTTTCCTCTATGTGTTATACATCAATAACAGATGAAATACCTTATATTAGAGAATAATTAGGAGCACATTTTAGAATAAATATGTTATTCAAGTATTGTGCTGAGATTAACTTTTGCTTACGATTGAACCCCGGTATAATTGTATATGTTTAAATTTTCTATGATTTCAAAATCCTAAAAGTCCTTAACACAGGTTTTTTGGTTGATTTTTATACCTCTGCTTTGCCAGGACTGTCTTAGTTTCAAAACTGTCCTTGGAACCCCTTCTGTTCTGGAAAACCAGGATGGCTGGTCATTCTACAGTTAAAGGACAGAGGAGCGTTTTAAAGCAAAACAAAGAGCTTTGTCAGAGTAAGTGCTGTAGGTTGAATCCTTGTGTCCTCCCCACATCCAAATGTTGAAAACTAATGCCCAAAGTGATGGCCTCAGTGGAGCACCTAGGTGGTTGTTAGATGAGCATCCAACTCTTGATTTCAGCTCAGGTCATGATGCCCAGGGTTGTGGGATTGAGCCCCGTGTAGGGCTCTATGCCTTAAAAGTCTCGCTCTTTCTCCCTCGGCCCCTCTCTCCAGCTCATGCTTTCTCTCTCTCCAGTTAAAAAACAACAAAGTGATGGTGTTAGGAGGTGGGGCCTTTGGGAAGTGATGAGGCCACGAAGGTGGGGCCCTCATGGATGGGACCAGTGCCCTCATCAGAGGCCCCAGAGAGATCCTTAGCCCCTGCCACCGTGTGAGGATACGAGAGTCTGCAACCCAGAAAAGCACGCCCCCCCACCCCATCCGTGGCACTCAGATCTGACTTCCAGCCTCCAGAACTGTGAGAAATAAATTTGTTATTTAGAAGTCATCCAGTGTGTGTTTTGTGATAGCAGCCGGCACAGACTAAAGCACTACACGAGTTGCTTTCTCCTTTAATAGTTCGGTTGTTCTGAATATAGGATCTTCTTCCTGAAGAAATGATCTTGTCAGTAAATAACTAGAAAGCCTACGTAACGGTTTGTATGTGAAGCCTGATCTGTTGGTACTGGGCGCCTAGTCACTATGTGGAAGCCGGGACGACTTTACACCCTCAGCACGTCCAGATGCTCCCCCCACATCTCTCTCACACACACACACACACACACACACACACACACACAATCTCCCTTCATCTCTCTTGCGTGCACAGCACCCCCCCCCCCCCCCGCATTGTCCAGTGGTATGGCCCTGGCCTGGACACAGAACAAAGTCCCGAGTACAGGAAAACTGAGACCAGAACAGAGATTATGGCCATGGGGGATGTGAAAAGAGGGAAGTAGGAAAAACAAAAGTGATAACAGTGATTGCCTCCCAGCATTTGTTTCCCCACGTGGAAACAGCCCCCAAACTATCCTTTTCCCTCCTCCTGTGATTAAAAACAGTGGATGTCCTCCCCAACCCGGGTTCCTGGGGAGCACGTGACCCAGGCCTGGCCAATGACAGCGGTCCATCTTCCTGGTTCAGTGATTGGTTCCAGGAAGCGCGTGGGCCCGCAGCACCTGAACCGGAGACTTTAGGTGACTTCTTCCTCTTCCTTTTAAGCGCCTCTTTTCTTGCTCCTCGGGTTTGAAGACAGCCATCAGCCAGTGTGACTGAGGCAGAGGGACAAGGGGAGGGGTGAGAACCCCTCCTTCTCTCCCCAGTCGCTTCCTATGCAGCAACACAGGCTCAAACGTCACTGCTCTGGGAATGCTTTTCTGATTGTCCTGGCCCCTCCCCACGGCGCCCTCAGCACCCCACAATGTGACACCACAAAGATCTGTTCATACCCACCTTTTCTCCTGCCACCCAGCTATGAATTCCTCAAAAGGCAAGACCCTAATGGATCTTTTCTCATCCACCTCTTTGTTCACCGAATGTACCCACAGCACGTTCGTTCATCCACCCCCTGCGTGCCAGGGACCATTCTAGGGGCTGGGGGACACGGCGGTGAAAAAAACAGAGTCTGCCCTGGTATAGGTCATGGTGTAGTGGGGAGAGACACACAAATACACAAGAAAACGTAGAGATACAATGCCACATGTTGGTAAGCCCATGGAAGAAAAACAAAAAGATGGGGAATGCAAAGGGTGTGCAATTTTATGGAGGGCGATCGAGGGAGATGTCCCTGAGAAGATACCACCTGAGCAGAGCTCTCTGAAGGCTTGTGGAAGTCTGGGAGACGGCAGTGTAGAAAGACAGATCAGTGTGTACAAAGGTCCTGAGGCAGGAGTGCTTGGCTGAAGGAGGAACATCAGCAAGCCTGTGTGGCTGGAGAAGATGGCTACTGTAACAATCCAGATGAGAGATGATCCTGTGTTGGCAAACGCCACACAGCACAGCACCAGCCTGTCGGGGGGAAGTGGAGTGACGGCAGACGGGCAGGAGAGTCGCACAGACTTTCCCAGTCTTCAACAGTCATGCTCGGGTCTTTGCAGCCACAGGACTTTGCTCGACCAACGGATTGGGCAGGGTACTCACCCACGAGGATTCCCCTTCCAATGCAGACAATGGAGGTTGGTTGGTGTGACGTACTAAGTACTGGGACAGCAAATCCCCACTAGACATTCCCGGTCACAGCCCTGCGGTTCCCCATCAGCGTCACACACACTGTCCCTTCCACCTCTCTTTGCCAAGGTCACCTGAAGTTACAGCGGGTGGCTGGGAAAATTGGCTCTGAGGAGCCTCTAGGTGAAGCAGCTGTCCTACCTGTTGTGGACAGAATTGTCAAATAACTCCCCAGATTCCCTGCCCCCCAAACCGCATGCACCGTGCAGACGCGTTATGTTAAATCGCCTTCAACTGACCCTATGCCAGCAAGGAAATGGGGCCTCACTCCTACAACCTCAACGACCTGGACTCTGCTGACAGCAAGGATGAGCTCTGGAATTTCCCCCGGGGTCCCCAGATGAGAACTCAGCCCGGCTGAGCAGAAAACCCAGTTATGTTTGTGGCTGGCCTTTTGACCTCCAGAACTGTCAGCTTATAAAGGGGTGGGATTGTAAGTTGTTAAGTTTTGTGGTCATTTGTGACAACAGCGATGGAAACCGATAGACCAGTCACACATTTGCACGTGCGCACGTAACCCGCATCCCCATCCCAGAACTTTCCAGGTCAGCTTCCGTCGCGGGGTCTGGTACTCTGCTACTTATATTTGGAGCGATACTGGGGACATAGACTGTACCTTTGGACTGGAGAGTTGTTAAAGGATTTGTGACCATATTTTAAAACTACCTTAAAATAGACCTCTCGCGAGCTAAGCACTTGACATATATTAACCCCCTGGATTTTTATACTCCCTGTGGTGCAGAGATTCTCACACCCACCCCACCCTCACTTTATAGATACATCAGGCCTCAGAGGAACTGAGTAACCTGCCCAACCAAAGTCAGAAAACTCTTCGGTGGGAAGAGTGAGACCAGAACCAGATTTGATACATTGATTCCTTTTCCATCATCCCCTGTCAACACCATGCTAGGTCTGAAAGCTAGTGAACGGGACTGGATATATGAAGTGTTAACTTGTGACAAACAAGTAATGGGGGGCATTTTCAGGCAAATTCTGTTCTTACTCCCTCTCAGAAACAACCCCCACTGGCTAGTGAAACAAAGATCCTGGATTCTTGATTTTGGTCACCCCAGTGCGAGATGGGGCATATTTTCATAGAGATGGGGATAGACAGAACTTCTATTTTTTTTTTTTAATTAAAAAAAATTTTTAATGTTTATTATTTTTGAGAAAGACAGCAATCAGAGGGAGGGGCAGAGAGAGAGAGAGAGAGAGAGAGAGAGAGAGAGAGAGAGGAAGATGCAGAATCGGAAGCAGGCTCCATGCTCTGAGCTGTCAGCACAGGGCCCGACGCGGGGCTCGAACTCACGAACCGTGAGATCATGACCTGAACCGAAGTCGAATGCTTAACAGACTGAGCCACCCAGGCACCCCAGACAGAACTTGTTCTGCCTGAAGACCCCTACCTCTTAGTCCTTATTTCATGATGATGCAGCAAACTGAGTCAATCAAGAGCAGAGTAAGGAGTTATCAGAAGAAACTCAATACCTGACCCTGTTCACTGCTCCACAGACCCTCACATTTGAAGAGCTGAGAATAGTTAGCTTCTAGGCTTCCCAGCAAGATACTAAGAATGCCTTCATACCACTTTGGTGCAGGAGACTAGAAATGATGGCATTGCTGCATGGGAAGACTAGCCCAACCTTGAGTTTCCTGGGGTTCCTTCTTGGTAAGGAAGAAATGCAGAATGTTTGCACACACCCAGAAGAATCATATGCTCTCTGTCACAGGGCCTTTGCATATGCTACTTCTTCTGTTTCAAAGGCTCTCTCTCTTACCATCTTCCCCTAACTACCATTTATTTATCATTCCTGATCCCTCAGAACATGCCACGTGTCCCTGATACAACTCCTTTAGCCTCCTGAACTTCTAGTTCATTTTTCTTACCCTAGTCATTACTGAATAATTAGTGATTTAAATTTATTGAATGACTTTCTCCTGCGCTAGAATGAACGCTTATGAGAGAGGGAACTGAACCAGGCTTACTCACCACTCTATTCCCACTATCTAGGTGTTCAGTTAATCTTCCTAAATAAATGAATCTCTAACTCAGTAGTTTATTTTCCAGCGGAACACTTTTGAAAGTCCTCCTTTATGGTAGAGATACTTGGGAAGGAAATACAAATGAACAGCAGCAGCCCTCTGCTCACAAATGAAGACATACAATGTCAATGTTGTGAACTGTATTTATCACTTCTGCTTAGAGAGTGCTCAGCAGGTGTTCTAGGATAACAAAAGATGTATATGATAGGGTCTTTGCCCTAAAAATACAAATAATCTACTCTGGAAATCACACCAACACGTACAACACAATTAGATAGTGACAAGTATGAAACTCAACACTCTGGACACTCAACACTCTGGACACTATTCGTGTGGCTACAGACAAACGAACGAACTAACAAGCAAAACTAGAAAAGCACAAGTGTTGACGTGGATATGGAGAAACAGGAACCACTCTACACTGTTGGTGGGAATGTAAAATGGTTCGGCCACTATGGAAAACAGTAAGGTAGTTCCTCCAAAATTAGGATTATCACATAATCCAGTGATTCAATTTCTGGGTATATATCGAAGAGAATTGAAAGCAGAGGCTTAAAGAGGTATTTACACAGCCATGTTCACAGCAGCATCGTTCAAAATCGCCAAAACGTGGAAGCAAGTCAAGTGTCCACTAATGAACGAATGGATAAACAAAGTGGTCTACCATACAATGGACTATCACTCAGCCTTAAAAAGGAAGGAAGTTCTGACATGTGCTATGACGTGGAGGAACCTCGAGGACATCATGCTACACGAAGGAAGGCAGGCATGAAAAGACAAACATAATCGTCCCTGGACAACACAGTGGGTAGTGGTGCCAACCCCGTGAGCTGGTGAGTATCCATGTATGACTTTTGACTCCCCCAAAACTTTACTAATAGCTTCCTAGGGACCAGCAGCCTTATCGATAGCATAAAGTCTGTTAACACCTACCTCATATGTTGTCTGCATTACCTACTGTATTCTTACAATAAAGTAAGCTGGAGGAAAGAAAACGTTATTAAGAAAATCATAAGGAAGAGAAATCCATTTGTAATACTGTACCATAAAAAAATCCGCGTGTAAGTGAGCCCACACAATTCAAACCTGGGTTGTTCAACCATCGGCTGTATTGTATGATTCTACTTATATGAGGTCCCCAGAAGAGTCAAATTCATAAAGACTAATGAACTCATTGGAATTGTGTCTGCCAGGGGTTGGAGGAGGGGGAAATGGAAGATACTGTTCCATGGAGACAGATTTTGAGTTTTGCAAGATGGAAAGGGTTCTGCGCATGGATGGTGGTGATGGCTGAAAAGACACGGTGAATGTAATTAGTGTCATGGAACCGTAACGCTTAAAAATGGTTAAGGGGATGCCTGGGTGGCTCAGTCAGTTGAGTGTCTGACTCTTGGCTTCGGCTCAGGTAATGATCTCATGGTTGGTGTGTTCGAACCCCACATCCGGCTCTTCACTGACACCAAAGAGCGTGTTTGAGATTCCCTCTCCCTCTCTCTCTCTGCCCCTCTCCTCTCTCTCTCTCTCTCTCTCTCTCTCTCTCACACACACACACACACACAAATAAACCTTAAAGAAAGAACAGAAAAAAGAAAACAAGGGTTAAGATTTTACTGAATTAAAACTTAAAAACTCATTATATGGAAAATCAGCGGAAGAAAAGAGATCCGTAAAGCCTGGAGTGTTCAGAGAGGGGCCTCTGACCTGGGCTGCAGAGGACACATCCCTGATGGGGTAAGGACGGGAAGGCGAAGCAAGCCAGGAGGGAGATCTTCACTGTTGCCAATAACTCCGAGGTCCAAAGGCCGATCTTATACCCGGGAAGGGCTTTCACTGTAGCTGGAATCCTGGCAAACTGGTACCTGAACCATCGGCTGGTGCAGATCCTTGAGAGGGATGGCTCTGGGCCTCCTAATATGGCCCCACAGGCCTGGGAAGGATAAAGACACGCGGGTCGCCTCTTTGTCGCTAGCAAAGGGTCCCAGCTGGAGACTTCCGGCACGCAGAGCTGATAGACCCGGGCTTCTGCTCCTTTCTTAAGGCGCCCTCAAGTCAGAGTGGCTGACCGAGGGCTTTGGAGGACCACCCTCCCAATCAGGCCGACTGTAATGTGGGAGGGGGAGGGGGCAAAGAACAGGACTACATGGGGTGGCGGTCCTTGAGCCCGTAGGTCGCAGGAGAGCTGGGCAGCGCGGTGCCGTGTCACTTTCAGGCAATCGCGCCCCACCCCGCTCACATGCGGCCCCCTCCCCACCCCAGATGAGCAGCCTCCCCGCCCTCCCGCAGACCTGAAGCTTGGTGGTGGGGACCCTTACCCGCAGGGCGGGACACCCCAGACCCGCACAAGCAAAAAACGCGGCCTTCCAGCCCGGCTTGCCGCTCTGCCCCAGGCGCACCAGTGACCCCCCCCCCCCCCCCCCCACCGGGTGTGACCGCTTTTCGTAGAAATAAACACTCGGAACCGTGAAAGGAGCCCCAAACTGGGAATGCAAGTCGCTGAGCTGAGACCAGATTGTTAATTTTACCCTCGGCAAGCCGTTCAGCTTCCCCGGGCCTCCGCGTCCAACACTGAAAAATAAAAATAAAATTCCTGCCCGGCAGGACGCTCACGTGTGCTCTTAAGAATGAAGTGAAATTATTTATGGAGAAGCTCTGAGAAAGCGTCAAGTCGATCAGAGTCCCTCTGTGCCTTGAAGGAGAACGGGCCACACGGGTAACTGGCACCTTCTCTTAGGATTTGTAATTCCCGCCCCCCCGCAGAAGCAGTTCTTAGACTTGTTTTTATACCCCAGGGTTGCCTGGTTTTTTTTTTTTTTCTTAAATCTCATTATGTACAATTTCAAACATGTAAAAATATAGACAGAATAGAATCAAACGCCCCGTGGACCCAAAGCCAGCTTTAGCAATTATCAACACATGGCTGATATTATTTCCTCTGCCATCTACCCACCCTCTTCCTGTCTCCTCTTCAACCCACTCCGGATTTTTCCAAGCCAACTATCAGACATCATATGATTTCATTAATAAATGTGTGCATATGCCTTTCTAAAATATTAGGATACTTGGGAAGACATAACCACAATACCATTACCACATCTAAATTATTATTTCTGGGTATCATCAAATACCAGGTTGGTGTTCACATTGCCGTAATGAGCTCATTAACTTATTTTTGGTTTATCTCGGATCTCCGGATCTCTGTAAGGTTCATACGCTGTAATTAGTGGAAACATCTTGTATGCCTTGCACAGAAAGGACCCCTTCCAACCATCGCTCCTTCTGTTTTTGTTGAAGACACTGCTGGTTCGTCCTATACCTTTTTCCAGTCTGGGTTTTGCAGACGTGTGATGGCACTGTTGAGCCCGCTCTTCTGTGCCCTTGTGTTCCTTCTAGATTGGTGTTCTGTCAAGAGAACCCAGCCTACCCCTGGGACGCCACTGACTCTCCTTGTGTCCAGATGGAAGTCAGGTTTGCGGAGTTTAATCTTCCTCATATAGCAACTCCTCTTCCTCCTCCTCATCAGATGTGAGGTTTATTAAGCTCACCTCCTATGTGCCAGGCACTGTGCTGAGCTCTTATGGGCACTATCGCATTCCGTTTTCCCAAGTTCGACATTCATTTTAGCCATTTTATGTCTCCAGATATGCTGCAGCCTCCGGGACCAGACCAGGCCAGCACTCCTGAGCTGTCCCTGGGCCCTCCTTGAGTACCACCCCCCCCGCCCCGCCCTGCCCCATAAACCCATGGAGCCAAGGAAGAAGCTGGCATTGCAGACCGCAGCAAAGATACCAGAAACCCGCTCCTCATAATGAGCCTCCAAATCACAGGCACCCAGAGCCAACCCTGCCTCGGGGCATATGAGATTATAAAGTCTTCTTGTCATTTAAATCATTTGGAATCAGAAAAATTTTAACTGATGGGATAGAAAGATACTATCAACTAATGTGAAGCAAAACAACAGCATAGGATATTACAAGGATAATGCAATCACAACCGTATAGAAATAAAGTGAAATTCAAGATGGCTAGGTGAACAAATGGTGGGGAAGAAGAAATCCAAAATGTTAACCGCGATGCGGGTGAGCGGTGGGAAAACAAGTTCATTTTCATCATTATCTTTCTCCATATTTAGTGCTTTCCAAAATCGTGAATAACATTCTTGAAAATGCACACATATACACCCCGCCCCCATACCAGCACATACAATGTTGTGGGATTTGGGCACAGCCAGGAATTAAGACCCCAGTTCCCCACAAGCGCCCTGAGGTTCAGAAAGGACATCATCTGGCTTGTTCTAAGGCGTAACTTGAGAATTCGATTTTATTTCACTGTTTGTAGGTGCTTCGCTGAAATCCAAATGTATCGTGCTGTGTTTAGATCTGTCACGTGCTGCGGTTCGCTCGCTGCTCCGAAAATGGCTCGTACAGAACCGTTTGGCACAGCTATAACCCTCTGCAGGGACTCGGTGAAGTGACCCGGGAAAGCAGCTCTAAGTTTACAGGTAACACCGGACAGGCAGGAGGAGCAAGCCGCGGGCAGCTGCCGCTTGGAAGAATCGCTCCACTCTGGGCTAGACTCTGGGGGTGCTGTGCCCCCATGGCCTGCACCGCCCCTGCACGGCCAGGAGCTCCTTAGAAAAGACTTGGTCATAGATTCCACATATACTGAGGACCTGAAGCCACTAGTACCTCTGCCCTGTAAGTTCTGGGGGAGCACCAAAATTAGGTGACTTATCCCAGCAACACTGCAATGGAACCCAAAATTTCAAACTAGGAAGTCATGTTTTCTGCAGTCACTATGGAAATTCAGGGGACAAGGGCCCCCTCAATTTGAGCCCACCCAGGGGGCTCAGAGTCGGGGGAAGGGGCTAGAAAAAAGAGGTCACCCGCGTCTGGGGATGCAGTGTTGGGTGATGAGAAGTGCATGGCCCCTGGGTTTGCAGTGTGCCTGGGGTTGCTAGAAAATACAGGTAGACAGCGTGTATGTTTTTCAGGCATTTAATATTCGAGATGTTCTTCAGCCAAAAACATTCTTGCTCCTCTGAAATTCAGATGAAGGAAGCATCCTATATTTTTCTTGGCTAAATCTGGAAATTCTAAGGGTGTTGTGTCACTAATTGTGCCCTGGCAAGTGTCCCCTCCCTACCCCTCTCCTTGGTAGCATGACCAACTTGGACCAGAAAGCCCCTATGGGGTCCCTGGCTCTCAAATTCTGTTTCCAAGATACAAAAGGGAGAAGGAAAAGTGAAACCTGAGGCTTAGAATATCTATGAAGGCAAAAAAAGAAAAAAGAAAAAGAAAAAAAATGACAGATGGTAAGTGACAGGAAATTTACCCAATATCTCCACAGTACCAAACTGATCCAATTTACTGGATTTTTCTCTTTTCATTTAATAATTTGAGTGTTTGTAGACTTAACAAGTTCAAAAGGCAAGGTTAGTATCAAGATATTAAAGGGGGCTCGCATCAAATATTTATGAACGAATCGTTCACTTTATTGTAATCAATTATGATGAAAAAGTGGAAATAATTGAAATTTCCTAAAATAAAGGTATGTTTACATAAATTATTACAGAGTCATACTATAGAATATTGTATTTTATGTAGCCAGGAAAAATTTCTGCTTATGAAGAATTTTAATTAGCATAGGAAAATATGTTAAATGTTTAAAATAAAGGAATCAATACTATATAAAGTCTAAAGTATAGATGTATATTTTATGTATGCACAGAAATAAGCCTAAAGGTGAATGATTTAGGACTTGGTATTGGTTACCACTGAACAGTTGGATTTCCAATGATTTGTATTTTTCTCACTTATGGTTTTCTGTATCTTCTGTTTTCTACAAAGGCATGTATCACTTTTTCTTGGGGTCCCTGGGTGGGCTCAAATGTATCACGTTTTTTTTAAGTTTATTTATTTTAAGAGAGGAGGGGGAGGGGCAGATTGAGAAGAGAGAGAGAGAGAGAGAGAGAGAGAGAGAGAGAGAGAATGAATCCCAAGCAGGCTCTGCACTGTCAGCACAAAGCGAGAAGCCGGGCTCAAACCCATGAACTGTGAGATCATGAACTGAGCTAAAACCAAGAATCGGATGCTTAATCAATGAGCCCACCCCAGATGCCCCTCACTTTTATAATCAGAGAATATTGTCGTTCTGTAAGTGGAGAACTCTTTGACAAGAAATGGACATTGGTCCATCTACATAGGTGTCAGTGTATAAACCGCTTGTTGATATATATACATAGATGTGTGTGTGTATAAATATATATATATACACACATATATATGTGTATATATGTGTGTGTGTGTATATATGTGTGTGTATGTTTATATATATGTGTGTGTGTGTGTATATATATATATATACACACACACACACATCTATGTATATATGTGTATATATATATATTAATGTTTATTTATTTTTGAGAGAGAGAGAGAGAGAGAGAGAAAGACAGGACGTGATCAGGGGAGGGGCAGAGAGAGAGGGAGACACAGGATCTGAAGCAGGCTCCAGGCTCTGAGCTGTCAGCACAGAGCCCGATGTGTGGCTCACACTTACAAACCACAAGATCACGGCCTGAGCCGAGGTCAGATGCTTAACTAACTGAGCCACCCAGGTGTCCCTAAGTATCAGTGTGTAAACAGCTTGTTAATATATTTTTATTAAAAAAAATCTTTTTTTGCTTTGATTCCTTTTTTTTTTTTACCTTTCTTCCTTTCTGATATTTCAATCACATGCATATTTATAATAGCTGTTTTTTTTTTATTTAATTTATTTTTTAATTTACGTCTAAGTTAGTTGGCATATAGTGCAACAATGATTTCAGGAGTAGATTCCTTAATGCCCTTTACCCATTTAGCCCATCCCCCCTCCCACAACCCCCTCCAGTAACCCTCTGTTTGTTATCCATATTTAAGAGTTTCTTATGTTTTGTCCCCCTCCCTGTTTTTATATTATTTTTGTTTCCCTTCCCTTATGTTCATCTGTTTTGTCTCTTAAAGTCCTCATATGAGTGAAGTCATATGATTTTTGTCTTTCTCTGACTAATTTCTCCTAGCATAGTACCCTCTAGTTCCATCCATGTAGTGGCAAATGGCAAGATTTCATTCTTTTTGATTGATTGCTGAGTAATACTCCATATATATATATATATATATATATATATATATATATATATATCTCACATCTTCTTTATCCATTCATCCATCGATGGACATTTGGGCTCTTTCCATACTTTGGCTATTGTCGATAGTGCTGCTATAAACATTGGGGTGCATGTGTCCCTTCGAAACAGCATACTTGTATCGTTTGGATAAATACCTACTGGTTCAATTGCTGGGTTGTAGGGTAGTTCTATTTTCAATTTTTTGAGGAACCTCCATACTGTTTTCCAGAGTGGCTGCACCAGCTTGCATTCCCGTCAGCAGTGCAAGAGAGCTTTCTCTGAATCCACGCCAACATCTGTTGCTGCCTGAGTTGTTCATGTTAGCCGTTCTGACAGGTGTGAGGGGGTATCTCATTGTGGTTTTGATTTGTATTTCCCTGATGATGAGTGATGTTGAGCATTTTTTCACGTGTCGATTGGCCATCTGGATGTCTTCTTTGGAGAAGTGTCTATTCATGTCTTTTGCCCATTTCCTCACTGGATTGTTTTGTTTTTTTTGGGGGGGGGAGGGTGTTGAGTTTGATAAGTTCTTTATAGATTTTGGATACTCATCCTTTATCTGATATGTCGTTTGCAGATATCGTCTCTCATTCCATCTGTTGCCTTTTATTTTTGCTGATTGTTTCCTTCACTGTGCAGAAGCTTTTTATTTTGATAACGTCCCAATAGTTCATTTTTGCTTTTGTTTCTCTTGCCTCTGGAGACGTGTTGAGTAAGAAGTTGCTGCGGCCAAGTTCAAAGAGGTTTTTGCCTGCTTTCTCCTTGAGGATTTTGATGGCTTCCTATCTTACATTGAGGTCTTTCATCCATTTTGAGTTTATTTTTGGGTATGGTGTAAGAAAGTGGTCCAGATTCATTCGTCTGCATGTCGCTGTCCAGTTTTCCCAGCACCACTTGCTGAAGAGACTGTGTTTATTCCATTGGAGATTCTTTCCAGCTTTGTCAAAGATTAGCTGGCCATACGTTTGTGGGTCCATTTCTGGGCTCTCTATCCTGTTCCATTGATGTGAGTGTCTGTTTTTGTGCCATGTTAATACATTTTTAATTCTAAATTAAATCCTTTAAATTTTAAATCCTTTAAATCTTTAATTCTAAAATTCTTTAAATCCTAAATAATCCTTTAAATTCTAAAATAACCACTAAGAAACAGATTGAGAACTGGAAATGCAGTTATTGAGACATAAATCTACATTTGGGGGCCAAATCTTTCTCTTCGGTTATTACAAAATTTCATGATCATTCACACTTCCTGTCATTTTCCACCCCCAGAAATAAATGAGGTCTACAGTAAGCGATTGGCCTTCTGTGTATCTGGCTGAGTCTTTACAACCACGGAGAATCCGGTGTGGGGGAGGAGGTGTCATTTCAGATGCGTGGAGGGTTAGGGAAAGCCTCTGTAGACACATGTGAGCAAAGCTCTGAAGAAAGCAAGGAAGCCAGCTATGCAGGCGTCTGAGGGAAAAGCATTTCCAGTAGAAGGAATAGCAATGCAAAGTCTTTGAGAGTAAGCTGGCGGGAGAGTAGTGGAAGCGGATTATAAAACACTACGTAATTTAAAACAGTGCGGACACTTAACAAATTAAAATTCAAAACAGAAATGCAGGGTAATACAACCGTGCTTATTTGCACAAAATGATTACAATAATTTTTCAAAACTTAACTCATACCTCACCATGGGTTTATTATCCAGGGTTCTCCAGAGAAACAGAACAGAATTACGTGGTTATGGAGGCTGGTAAGTTAAAAAAAATCTTCTGGGTAGGCCAACAGGCTGGAGACCCAGGGAAGAGGTAATATGACAGTTCAAGTCCGAAGGTCATCAGGCAGGAGAATTCCGTCTTACTTAGCGTACCTCAGTTTTTGTTCTATTCAGGCCGTCAACTGATTGGGTGGGGCCCACCCACCTTATGAAGGAGAATCTGCTTTACTCAGTATCCACTGGTTTAAATGTTAATCTCAGCCCTAAACCACCCTCACAAAAATATCCAGATAATTTTTGGCCAAACAGCCGGGCCCTGTGGTTCAGCCATGTTGACACATATAACCTTAACCATCACAGTGGGTGATGTGGTCTGGTCACGATTTACAGTTGGCTGTTCTGATTTAGTTGTATGATGTCTGTCTTCATCAAGTCCTACCAGTGCCTTGCTGTGACTGTGCCTCGGGAGATCATTGGAGGCCAGAGCCAAATGGTCTTCCTGTGCCCTTTTGTGAAGGGCCCTTCACTCTCTCTCAGATACACACACACACACACACACACACACGCACACACGTACGCTCACCTGCTCTCACTGAGGGCCCAGCCCAAGCAGAAGAGTGAACTCAATGCTTTCTCTGTGGCCTTGAGGGACCTTCTCACTGCCACACAATTACTGCCCTTGTTCCCTCGTGGATATTTCCTCTTTTAGCAAATTCTATCCTCTCTATTTAAAGATGACCCCATTAATCATGTTACCTTCTGTATCCGATACAGTGTGGTCATAGAAACCACACTTCTGAGGGGGACACAGAATAAGGGAACCAGGGTTAGAGCTGTTCAGCCTAACACCCCCAGAGTTCGGTTAGACTGCTGTCAGGAAGGGAGAAAGGACAAGCACAAGGGCACGGGTACTCTGCAGCCTGTTTCTTGCCATCTCCAACCTCAGTGATATGGGTGGCCTGGGGGGAGAGGCCGGCACCCTTACCTCGGAATCCGGGCCTGGAGAAGCTGAAGGAGGAGCTGTGACAGGAGCGAGGGAGCTCACAGTCCAGGCGCACCCCCAGCAACAGGGGGAGCTGGTAGATCAGCGACGATGCCCAGCGCTGACCCCGTGCCCGGTGCGGCGAACTGATCCCCGGGAGGCAAAACACACACACACAGCTGCTGCTTTACTCCTGCCTTCAAATCCTGCCGGAGATGTTTCCCGAGGCCGAAGCTAACCCAGAAGAACGGAGGAGGGATGGAGATTCTGGAAAAGGTAATGCCAGCGTGGTTAAGGTGACACAGCCCAAAGTCGTCACAGCCTCCCCCATGTGAACACGCCATCCACGGACACTGCGCTTTGCCAGATGTCACCTCCCAGTCAAGACGATTGCCGCCGGCTCAGGTCTCCGCCTAGCATAATGCAGCAATCTCTATAGTAAGATTGAGACAAAAGAGGGTGGGCTAACCCTGTATCCACCTTTGCGTGAGCATCCTTTTCTAGCTGGGCCACGCTCGCCCTCCGGTGCCCTGTCACTAACTGGTCTTGAGATCAGGGTCGCCCACAATTAGCGCTTATTATGTTCGCTGGTTGGGGAATGAAAGAGAGAAAGGAGCCATGGTTAATGTACACACATTCAAATAAAGAAAGAACGCTCAAACGGTTACACTCTTTATTTCCACGATTGGTCACGTGGCCGTAGCTAGCTGTGTTTATAACTGCCCGCTTTTACTACCCATTCCAAATTCCTTTTGTCCTCAGCAAGCACCTCTGCTGGCTGTGATTCCTTGCCTGGTGAAGTGACCCAAACCTTCATGTGCTTCATTTCAGAAGGTTCTGGTCGTTAGGAATTCTGCTACGGTGGGTTGCTGGTTTTCCACTGATGCTGCCCAAGGTCATACATTCCTGACATATGTCTCCTCCTCCCCCATCCCCAGGGGGTAATAACAATCTAATTTTTCCTTGATAGTCAGGATCCATCAATCTAATCAGTACAGCAATCCCCTTCTTTGCCGATGGATTCACTGGCAGGGGGAGCCCAAAGTGACTAGTGGGCTTTCCATGGTAAGATTTAAAAAAAAAAAGTTTATTTATTTATTTTGAGAGAGACACAGAGTGTGCCAGCAGGGGAGGGGCAGGGAGAGAGAGGAGGAGAGAGAGAATCCCAAGCAGGCTCTGCACCGTTCTCACAGAGCCCGACTCGGGGCTCGATCTCACAAACCACGAGATCATGACCTTAGCCAAAATCAAGAGTCAGATGCTTAATTGGCTGAGCCACCCAGGCACCCCCTACCTTCCATTTTAATGGAACCACTGATGTGTCTCCTTCTGGAAGCACTTACCCTTTGAGAATAGTTCTCTTGACCAGCAGAGCCCAAAGTCATGGTGATGGAAGAAAACATATGTCATTAGGGATGATGATGAGAGGAGCCACTTCTGTTTCCACCCCCTGATTTCCAGCCCCCTGAATTCTGGCTGTAGACAACAGCATCATATTTTGTTGGTTGATTTAGAAAGTATATTACACACTCCATGCACCCAGCTGACAGTGTAACTGCGTTTCCAAATGGCTCTTTATCGTTCCATGAAGCCAGGCACTTGGAGTTATGGGAAACGGAGTAAAAGCAACAAATTCCACAAGAGTGAAACTGTTGCTGCAGTTCATTGATTGAAAAGTGAGTCCCTTGATCAGAAGCAATGCTGGGTAGAACGGTATGATAGAGAATGAGCCTCTCCATAATTCCATTTGATTTGTTTGCTTGCATGGCTCACAGAACTCAGAAGGATACATACTAGGTTATCAGTTCACATAAAAGGATATGACTCTGGAACAACCAGATAGAAGAGACGCACAGCACAAGGTCTGGGGAAATGTGTGTGGAGCTTCCACACTCTGAGTGCCACCGTCCCCAAATCGCCACATCCTCACCAACCCAGAAGTTCTCTGAACGCTCTCCTTTTGGGTTTTTATGGCAGCTTCACTATAGGCATGGTTGATTAGATCATTGGCCGTTGGTTTTTTGCACTTGATCTCCAGCCCCTCTTGCCTGCCCAGAGGTCAATAAGGTGGGACTGAAAGTTTCAACGTTTTACTCACCTGATTGGCTCCCCTGGCAACCAGCCTCCATGTTTAGGTGCTTTCTAAAAGTCTCAATGTTAACATAACAAGACACCCGTATCGGTCTTGTAAATTAGGAAATTCCAAGGGCTTGGGGAGCTCTGTGCCAGAAATGGGAACAAAGACCTAATACATAGTTTTTATTATAAATCACACTATCACGGGGGACAAATGTGGCAGCTTATTCTTCATCTTGGAAGGGAGATCTCAACAAAATCCAAATCACTGATCTCCTAGAAATTTAACTAGGGGGATGATACCCGTCTGATTTTTGTGGGATTCATTTCCTATCTTTTGCTTTTTATTAAGGTATCTAGAGTAATTGCTGTTAATAACTGAAGGCTCGGAGATTTTACCCTACTCGTAAGCTAATGAGTCACCTGCCACAGTTTCTTTGTTTTTTTTTTTTTTAATTTTTTAAAGTTTATTTGTTATTCTTGAGAGATAGAGACAGAGCATGAGCAGGGGAGGGGCAGAGAGAGGAGGAGACACAGAATCTGAAGCAAGCTCCAGGCTCTGAGCTGTCATCACACGGGGCTCGAACTCACGAGCCGTGAGATCATGACCTGAGCCGAAGCTGGACGCTTAACCGACTGAGCCACCCAGGCGCCCCTCACCTGCCACAGTTTCATGGGTGCTGGTAGAAGTCACGAGATTCCTAGATCAGAGACAAAGGACTTTGTTATTCAGAGCAATAACAGTGAGGAGAATATCAGCATTTCTTGTACTAGTTCCCCAAGCTCAAGTTCCTACAAAGCGACACAAAGAGGACATGTGACACCTGTTCATAGAGCAGTTGCCATGACAGAAGAACTGTGAATTTAGGCAAGCTGGATCTTTTATAATGGACAGTAAGTGTGTCTGCCCTTTGCTCCAGAGGGAAGACATTATCATTATGCTGTCCTGTAAACATGCCCAACCTCTGGTCCAAGCCTAGTCATTACATGAATTTCCTTGAAAGACAGTTCAGAATAAAAACCGTCAGTGCCTCTGCTTGCAAGACATGTAGAAAGGTGAAATAGATTATCTCCGATGTGTGCTTCTTTTGTTCACCAGGGAGAAATCAGCATGATATCTCTAATATAATGAACTGGCAGGATGTCCCGTGTGACGGAAAGGTGTTTACAATATGACTTGGGACGGGAGAGTGGATATCGCTCTGAGATAGGACGGTTGAGATGTGTTTCTAAACCCTGCCAGTTGAAAGTAAATGGCTTCTTGTGGTTTTTCCTAACAGGTGTAGAGAAAAAGCATTCGCCGGATCAGCAGCCAAATACATTTGTAGGCGATGTATTGATTCAATACAGCAAAAGAACCACATCTGCAATAATAGCTGTGATTGGAGTCACAGCAGGACCAGGTTTGTGAAAATCCGTCTTCATTTTCCCGGACTCATCCGTCTTCTATACAAGCCAAATAGGTAAGCAGGATGGGGACATGTCAGAATCACTACCCTCGCATCTTTTAAGACTTCGATTAGGTGGCAGTGATCTCTGAAATCTCTCCCTGAATGTACTTTTGCTTTTAGTTGACTGTTTGGTTCAGTCGAGGCTGCTTTAGTGGCTTCTTTTTGGCCCTTTTTCACTCGAACATCTTTACTCCAGAGATCAGGGAACCGACACGGGGAGTTTGCCTGTCACCCAGTGTGTTCCACTTATGCGTTCCAAACTGAGGAAATCACCAAAGGGTGGGTTCGGGGCCCACTGGGTCCACTATAAGATGGGCTTACATCAAAACCGAGCTGGTCACCTGATCTTCATAAGTACTAGTTCTGACTAGTGGAGTAGAGGGGTGTTTTTGGCTCCAGAAATGAGTTTCGGTTCAGAACCAAGGTCTTGAATATCCCCGAGAGGCCGGATTATTTACCTTCCCCCCATACACAATCACTCTGGTAAGTGGCCACAGTCCTTCTGGAGGAAGGTTTACAGTTTGCTACGTAGCATGGTCCTTCCTCTAGAGGGCTTAGCCTCCCTTTCATTTGAGGGGATCTGTGGGCAAGGGCTAGGGTGAGGCAAGAGAGAGACTTGTGCACAGAATTTAAGGAGGTGATTATTCCCCCGGGTCCTGCGGGAACCTGTTCTGCATTTGCATAACCCCCGGAGTGAGCGCCTCCTTAAATCTAAGACCTTAAACTTGGTCTTTCTTGCCTGGCTCCAGTCTCAGCCTTGGCTGGACTTGAGCTGAGTCAAGTCTGAGAACCGGTGGAGAGACGGTAAGACTGTCTTGTGGTGACTCAGTTCAGACTTCCGTTCACCAGACACAGAGCTTTTCTGCTTATAGAAATTAAGACTTTAATACGTGCCCAACTATTTCAGTTCAGGGACACCATGACCAACTCTAAAGACATTGCAGGACAGACTATTCTGATTACTGAATGCTCTGATTACTGCAGAGCTTTGGTCTGCTGTCCATCACCACGAGTCCTTGTCTGTGACTCAGTGCTACTGCCTAACCCCAACATCCCAGGGCTCCGAAATCTCCACCAAATGCAGGGAATCTAGTTCAGTGACAACAGTTGTCACTGGCATTTCTGGCCCAAAGATAATGTCACCACCACATCCTCTCTAACAAAAGTGTCAAGTGATATAGGAAGCTCGACCTGACGGGCGTCCCGGAAGGTACAAATGAACGGTCTGCAAACCCACAGCATTTTGTGCAGGTGGAAAGATGACTCCTGGCTTTGTCGCACAGTCCCCACTCGTAAAGCATGTCAAATTTGCAGCTGAATGGTATTGCCACACTGACATTTGACACAGAGAGCGCTGTCTCCTTGTCTGGCTGTTCTGGTTTCCAGGAGCACAGGCTTTCAGTACAGGCCAAGCCTGGCTGGGTGGGGGACAGCAAGTGCCCATGGTGGCACCCAGGGGGCATCCCAGCGCCCTTGATCCCAAGACCAGTTGACAAGATGGCAAAACACCGAGTCCTGTTTGGTTCAGACTCTCGGGGAGTCTTGGGCATATGTTGGGGGGCCCATTTGTATCAACCCAGCTACAAACGCTAGAGAAAACAAAAGGAAGAAGGAACACAGGATGACATTACACAGGGCTCAGAAATAATTAGCTCTATGATTTCGATTTCAAAGACATTCTCAGAACCACTTTTATACCAAGGAAGATGGCAGAAATCTGCACTTTGGCTCCAAATCTCTTTTTGGACAAAATAACCACTTTCAAACTCCCCTTTGTACATTTTCAGGGCTAACCTAGTTCTCTTCTGTGCCAGGTTTGATTTGTTCCAGTGCTCTCTCTGGATTTCAGAGTAACTGAGCATCTGTGTGGGTTTATATGGATATAAATTACTCTTAAGCCACTCATGGACTTAAAGCCTGGAGCCCTTTTTTTAGAAAACTTGAAGGATTTCACTGAACTCCCTCATCGTCTCTCACTGTAATTTAAAATACAAACAAACTTATAATTAATGCTTTTCTTGCTCGATTTAAAACATGTTTGGTTAAATTGCAAATTTTGAATGTGTACATTTCGCCTACTAGGTCTTACAAATAAGTGGTCGTTTAATTACACAAACAAAGAGACTATTTTAAGTTGCAAAGAAAATTACTCTTTTCCTTTCTTCTTATCTCAAATAGAGAAGCTATTTGCCTGCTTCTTCCTTCCACTAATTCATTCTCCTGGAAGCTCTTTGACCTGCTTTTGTAAGTCCCAAAGACTTGGGGAGAAGTTTAAAAGTGATAAATAACTTTCATGATACACGGTTTGCTCAAATTCTTTGTGGTTTCCATTTTGAAACCAGAGGCTTCCAGTATCACTGCAGAAACTGGACCTATTTTGTGTTGGGTTTTAATATTTATTTATTCTTGAAAGGAAGAGCGAGTGGGGGAGAGGCAGAGAGAGAGAGGGAGACACAGAATCTGAAGCAGGCTCCAGGCTCCCAAGCCTTCAGCACAGAGCCCGACGCGGGGCTCGAGCCCACGGACCGCGAGACCACCACCCGAGCTGATGTCAGATGCTCAACTGACTGAGCCGCCCAGGCGTCCCTTCTTTATCCTTATTTAAATTTAAATTGTAGTTAGTTAATATACAGTGTAATATTGGTTTCAGAAGTAGAATTCAGCGATTCATCACTTACATACAACACCCAGGGCTCATCACAAGTCCTTCACCCATCTAACTGAGATCCTTTGTTTTAAAAACAAAGGATCATTTATTTTAAAAAGGCTTTGATCGGTTTTGACAAATGCATGGCAGAGAGCATTTTTATCGCCTCAAGAAGCTCTCTTGTGCCCTGTCCCAGAAAGCCAATGCCTCACACACACCAAACAACCTCTGATCTGATTTCTACCAAAATAGCTTAGTCTTTTCTCTTTAGAATACCATGTGGTGTATATTTGTGTGTGCATTTGACTCTACTCACTTATCATATCCATGCTGTTGGTTCCTTGAGTTATGACCAGGGAGGCCCATCTCTAGAAACTCAGCTACAAAGCTAGAGAAAACAAAACGAGGAAGAAGTGGCACAGGCCGACACGCTACAAGGTATGGAAATAAAGAGCTCTATGAATTTATTTCAAGGAGTTTTTTATTAGTTCCTTTTTTTCTGAATAGTATTATATAGTCTATTATATCTCTATACCAGAGTTTGTTTATGCGTTGATAGACGTTTGAGTTATTTCCAACTTCAGGGAGTTACAAAAAAAAAAAACACCCTATAAACATTCATGTATCTGTCTTTGTGTGGATATGTGTTTTAATTGCCCTTGAGTATATACTGAGGAGGGAAATGACTGGCCATATGGTAGGTATATGCTAAATTCACGAGAAATTGCCAAATAACCAATGTGGTTGTAAAATTTTACATGGCTATTGGAAACGAATGATAGTTCTAATTGCTGCACATCTTTGCCAACACTTGGTATTGTCAGGTCTTTTTAAAAAAATGTTATCCAGGGGCGCCTGGGTGACTCAGTCGTTTTAAGTGTCCAACTTCTGCTCAGGTCATGATCCCACAGCTCATAGGTTCGAGCCCCGCGTTGGACTCCGCACTGTTGGTGTGGAACTTGCTTGGGATTCTTTCTCTCTCCCTCTCTCTCTGCCCCTCCCTGACTCACACTTTCTCTCTCTCTCTCAGAATAAATAAATAAGCTTAAAAAAATAAAGGAAAGAATCTGCCAGTGCAGCGTTGTTGAATGTAGACAGCTCCTAGCTGCCTGTAGCTCTCTATCTGCATAAAAAGCTGAAGAGACTTTTCAGGAGGATTTTGATCATGCAGATTTATCTCCTCAAATGATGACTTTAAGGGTCAAGGGCTCTTACCTAAGGGTGAGGCTTCTTCATTCCTGGCTGAATGTGTGATCCAGAGATTAGTAGAAAGCATCAGACAGAAAACGGAGGACAGGGGCACCTGGGTGGCTCAGTTGGTTAAGCGTCCAACTTCAGCTCAGGTCATGATCTCACGGTTCATGGGTTCAAGCCCCGCTGCAGACTCTCTGCTGACAGCTCAGAGCCTGGAGCCCGTTTCGGATTCTAGGTCTCCCTCTCTCTCTGCCTCTCCCCTGTTCACGCTCTGTCTCTCTTTCTCTCTCTCTCAAAAAAATAAACATGTTAAAAAAAAAAAAGAAAATGGAGGACAGAGAGCGTGGGTTTGTTGACCTGATATAAGACCTTGGAAAGGGTAGAAAATGGTATTTTTGAGTAGAAAATGGCATTATCTTCCTTTCCTTTTTATGTATTACTCTAATTTGGCTTCCCAGGGACTTTTAGCAAATATTATATATTAAAGTAATATAATGAATTTGCAAATAAAAACTTAAAATTACAATCATTTTCAAACACCACGCTTCTAGCTAAATCACTCTTTACACGGGATGTACTCTGTCCACTTATATTTGGTTATCTATTCTGGGTGATCCACACCAGAATCCAACCCAGTTTTCCAGTGAATGTGCCGAGGTATTCCCTCCTCTCCTCTGCTATATGGCGGACATGGCTCCGATGACCGGGTGACGTCCTGTACTTGCATCCCCTGGGTGCTGCTGGGAGATGGGTCCCACGCCCAGCTCGACTCCATTCTCCTAGAGATACAGCTAGGGCCCCGCTAGATTCCGGGGAAGGCTTGTACATGCAGAAGACCTTTCTACCACCGTGTTTCTCCAAATGGGTGCACATATTTTTAAGGGGGCTTAGGGAAAAGACAGCTAACAAACTGAGCACCTACTATAGACCTGGCATGGGCCTAAATGTCTGACACTTAGGACAGTGCCTTAACTCATGCCGTCCTCACACCAAAGTCCTAGGAGATGGGTGCCATTATTGTCTCCTCTCACACTGGAAGAAACAGGCCACTGTCTACCTCCCCGTGGTTTTGAATAATTAGCCCTGGGCTCTTCCTTCTGCCTTCTCACATAGCAAAAGTCACTTGTGTTTTTGTTTCTCCCCCCTACAACAGAAACCACTTAGACTGCCATGAACCAAGCGTCTGGTTAGTGAAGCACAATCTTTTCTCAAGGCAGGGGGTCTTGCTTTCACTCACTGCATGGCGACATCATTCTTGGTCTGGCTGTATTTTAGGAGGCAGGATCAGAGATATTTGCAGCGTGATTCCAAAGCCTTGACCTTCGGTGTCCCAACTTGCACGATACCTTCCCGATGAAGCTTCCATCAGGGAATTCGGTTCTTCAAACAAACAAACAAAAAATCATTTAAAGAATTTATACCATACATCGGCTCCATCCTCCTTGGGTAGTACATTCATTGCACCATTATCCTATTTCCCTCTGTTGTCACGAACTTTGCTGATGGCTCGACTTCTACTTTTGGCTCCTGCATGACCTTGGCAAGGCCTCACACCTCCATGCATCTCAAGTTTCCTCACCTGTAAAACAAGAAAACCCTCTGCTCCTTTGCACGGCCGCTAAGGCTGCATTAGGACGCTGTCGGTTCTTTAAGCTGCTGAGAGAGATAAAAATGCCCGATGAGTGTTAAATGGCAAGCAGCTCTGAGCTTGTCATGCTGAAGAGCTCAAGACTCTTCATTAGCTCCCCTCTGCCCTTTTGACAGAGTCAAAACTCTTGGCATTCTTACAAGGCCCTCAGCCACTGACCCCGCTCAGCCTCTGGCCTCATCTTTCACTCAGCTCTCTGAAACAACCTTTGAGCTTCTGCAACATCACCTGGGTCCCCTCCCCCAGGCTCTGGAACCTTCCACACACTCTGCTATCTGGTCAGAATCCCCTCTCCTCTGTCCACGTTTTTAAACACTATGGTTTTTTTTTTTTTTTTCCAAAAATGTCTAATGTTTATTTACTTTTGAGA